>NW_027223753.1:101200698-103600698 GCF_028538775.1 Myotis yumanensis | reverse complement strand
CCCCGACTGTCCTCATCCATAGGTGTATGATTTTTGTCCAGTCTCTTCCCACATCCCCCACAGCCCTTCCCCCCTGAGAATTGTCAGTCCACTCCCATTCTATGCCCCTGATTCTATTATATTCACCAGTTTATTCTGTTCATCAGATTATTTATTCACTTGATTTTTAGATTCACTTGTTGATAGATGTGTATTTGTTGTTCATAATTTTTATCTTTACCTTTTCCTTCTTCTTCCTCTTCTTAAAGGATACCTTTCAGCATTTCATATAATACTGGTTTGGTGGTGATGAACTCTTTTAGCTTTTTCTTCTCTGTGAAGCTCTTTATCTGACCTTCAATTCTGAGTGATAGCTTTGCTGGGTAAAGTAATCTTGGTTGTAGGTTCTTACTATTTATCACTTTGAATATTTCTTGCCACTCCCTTCTGGCCTGCATAGTTTCTGTTGAGAAATCAGCTGATAGTTGTATGGGTACTCCCTTGTAGGTAACTAATTGTTTTTCTCTTGCTGCTTTTAAGATTCTCTCTTTGTCTTTTGCTCTTAGCATTTTTATTATGATGTGTCTTGGGGTGGTCCTCTTTGGATTCCTTTTGTTTGGGGTTCTCTGTGCTTCCTGGACTTGTAAGTCTATTTCTTTCACCAGATAGGAGAAGTTTTCCGTCATTATTTCTTCAAATAGGTTTTCAATATCTTGCTCTCTCTCTTCTTCTGGCACCCCCATAATTGGGATGTTGGTACGCTTGAAGTTGTCCCAGAGGCTCCTTACACTATCTTCATTTTTTGGATTCTTTTTTCTTTTTGCTTTTCTGGTTGGGTGTTTTTTGCTTCTTCGTATTTCAAATCTTTGACTTGATTCTTTCGATCCTCTAGTCTGCTGTTGGATCTCTGTATAATATTATTTATTTCAGTCAGTGTATGCTTAATTTCTAGTTGGTCCTTTTTCATATCCTCGAGGTTCTCACTAGATTTATTGAGGGTCTCACTAAATTTATGGGTGGTTTCTAGAAAATTCTTGAAAAACCTTATAACTGTGGTTTTGAACTCTATATCCAGTAGTTTGCTTTCCTCCATTTCTGTCATTTGTGACCTGTTTCTTTGTCTCCACATTTTGGCTGCTTCCCTGTGTTGATAGAGTGGCTTTCTGTGCTAAGTGTCCTAGAGGGCCCAGTGGCTCAGCCTCTCCAATTACCTGAGGTGGACACTCTTGATCAGGGGTGGGCAAACTTTTTGACTTGAGGGCCACAATGGGTTCTTAAACAGGACCGGAGAGCCGGAACAAAAGCATGGATGGAGTGTTTGTGTGAACTAATATAAATTCAAAGTAAACATCATTACATAAAAGGGTATGGTCTTTTTTTTTTTTTTTAGTTTTATTCATTTCAAATGAGCCGGATCCGGCCCGCGGGTCATAGTTTGCCCACGACTGCTCTTGATGCACCTCTTTGTAGGCTTTGTGCACAGTCTTGTTGTAGTTAAGCCTTGATTGTTGTAGGTATCACTGGGAGGAATTGACCTCCAGGCCAATTGGCTGTGAGAATCAGCTGTGTCTATGGTGGGAGAACTTCTGTGCTGGAGACACCCTTCTGGGGCAAGACTTGCTTCAGTGGGGCTTTGATGCTCACTGAGTCTGCCCCCTGAGTGTGTCCCTTATGGATCTGAGGAGTTGTAATCTGGATAGTCCCACTCTGACCACTGGGTACACTGGCTCTTGGATCTCTAAAGAGGTGCTAATTTAGCCTCTGCATGAGGCTACCCAGCAGGAGCTATGGAGAGATCTGCAGATTCCTCTTCTTTGTTTGGGGTTTGGAGGTGCCCAGATGAGGCCCAGCTGTGAAGCAATGCAAGCTGCTGTGGGGCCTTGGGCCTTCTTTTGGATGTTCTGGGTCTCTCTGACCCAGCTGCAGTTTGTTAGGTAATTTTAGATTGCAAAGGGCCAGGCCATTCATATGTAAATGCCTCTGTGTGCAGCTTGAGTGGAACATGCTCTCAGGGAATCAACAGGGCAGAGCAAATAGCTATGGCTGATCCTCAGCCCTGCCCTAAGAGGCCCTGGGTTTCAGTGTCCCACAGTAATCGCTGCAAGCACCTCTGAGAGAAAGCCGCCCTCGAGTTCGGCCCAATGCCAGACAGTCCAGTTTCTCCCCTTATGAGTCTGGGTCCCCAGAGACTTGCCCGAAAGTGGAGTTCAGAGCCTTCGGGAGCTTGAGACTCCCTCCCGATTGAAAAAGACAACCGTGTCCTCAGTTGCCAGCCCTTTCTGTGTGCGCCTCCATACCTCTGCACTTTATTTCCGCACCTCCTCTGAGTCTCAGTGTGCTTTTCTCTTTCCTTCTAGTTGTAGAATTTCCACTCAGCCAGCCCTCCTGTGGTTTTGGATGATGTCTGTTTTGTCTTTTAGTTGTATTTTTGAAGGGGTTGTTCAAGGCAGCAATTTCTGGTGTTTACCTATGCCGCCATCTTGGTTTCTCCTCTTCACCCTTTTTTAAAGATATGTTTTTATTGATTTCAGAGAAAGGAAGAGAGGGGGAGAGAGAAATAGAAACATCAGTGATGAGAGAGAACATAGATCAGCCGCAACCCGGGCCCTCCTGGTTCATGGGTCCACACTCATCCACTGAACCACACAGGCCAAGCTTCATTTGTTTTTTTCTAAATTTTATTTTATTTTATTGTATTTTTTTCTCTGTAACATAACATTTTATTTATTTATTTAGTTAGTTAATTAAATCTTTATTGTTCAGATTACATTTGTTCCTCTTTCCCCCCCCCCCCCAACAACTCCCCTCCTCCCAGTTCCCGCCCCACCCTCTGCCCTCACTCCCCACCCACTGTCCTCATCCATAGGTGCACGATTATTGTCCAGTCTCTTCCCGCATCTCCCATTCCCCTTTCCCCCCCAAGAATAGTCAGTCCATTCCCTTTCTATGTCCCTGATTCATTATAATCACCAGTTCATTCAGTACATCAGATTATTTATTCACTTGATTCTTAGATTCACTTGTTGATAGATGCATGTTTGTTGTTCACAATTTGTATCTTTACCTTTTTCTTCTTCCTCTTCTTAAAGGATACCTTTCAGCATTTCGTATAATACTGGTTTAGTGGTGATGAACTCCTTTAGCTTTTCCTTATCTGTGAAGCTCTTTATCTGACCTTCAATTCTGAATGATAGCTTTGTTGGATAAAGTAATCTTGGTTGTAGGTTCTTGGTATTCATCACTTTGAATATTTCTTGACATTCCCTTCTGGCCTGCAAAGTTTCTGTTGAGAAATCAGCTGACAATCGTATGGGTATTCCCTTGTAGGTAATTGAGTCTCTTCTCTCTTTGTCTTTTGCTCTTGGCATTTTAATGATGATGTGTCTTGGTGTGGTCCTCTTTGGATTCCTTTTGTTTGGGGTTCTCTGGGCTTCTTGGACCTGTAAGTCCATTTCTTTCACCAGGTGGGGGAAGTTTTCTGCCATTATTTCTTCAAATAGGTTTTCAATATCTTGCTGTCTCTCATCTTCTGGCACTCCTATAATTCTGATGTTGGTACGCTTGAAGCTGTCCCAGAGGCTCCTTACACTATCTTCGTATTTTCGGATTCTTTTTTCATTTTGCTTTTCCGGTTGGGTGTTTTTTGCTTCTTTGTATTTCAAATCTTTGACTTGATTCTCGCGCTCCTCTGGTCTGCTATTGGGTGTCTGTATAATATTCTTTATTTCAGTCCGTGTATGCTTAATTTCTTTTTTGTTTCTTCTTCTTTTTTTTTTTATTAAATCTTTATTGTTCAGATTACATTTGTTCCTCTTTTTTTTCCCCCCGCATAACTCCCCTCCTCCCAGTTCCCACCCCACCCTCTGCCCTCACTCCCCACCCACTGTCCTCATCCACAGGTGCACGATTTTTGTCCAGACTCTTCCCGCATCTCTCATTCCCCTTTCCCCCCCAAGAATAGTCAGTCCATTCCCTTTCTATGTCCCTGATTCATTATAATCATCAGTTCATTCTGTACATCAGATTATTTATTCACTTGATTCTTAGATTCACTTGTTGATAGATGCATGTTTGTTGTTCACAATTTGTATCTTTACCTTTTTCTTCTTCCCCTTCTTAAAGGATACCATTCAGCATTTCGTATAATACTGGTTTAGTGGTGATGAACTCCTTTAGCTTTTCCTTATCTGTGAAGCTCTTTATCTGACCTTCAATTCTGAATGATAGCTTTGCTGGATAAAGTAATCTTGGTTGTAGGTTCTTGGTATTCATCACTTTGAATATTTCTTGACATTCCCTTCTGGCCTGCAAAGTTTCTGTTGAGAAATCAGCTGACAGTCGTATGGATATTCCCTTGTAGGTAATTGAGTCTCTTTCTCTTGCTGCTTTTAATATTCTCTCTTTGTCTTTTGCTCTTGGCATTTTAATGATGATGTGTCTTGGTGTGGTCCTCTTTGGATTCCTTTTGTTTGGGGTTCTCTGGGCTTCTTGGACCTGTAAGTCCATTTCTTTCACCAGGTGGGGGAAGTTTTCTGCCATTATTTCTTCAAATAGGTTTTCAATATCTTGCTGTCTCTCATCTTCTGGCACCCCTATTATTCTGATGTTTGTACGCTTGAAGCTGTCCCAGAGGCTCCTTACACTATCTTCATATTTTCGGATTCTTTTTTCCTTTTGCTTTTCTGGTTGGGTGTTTTTTGCTTCTTCGTATTTCAAATCTTTGACTTGATTCTTGCGCTCCTCTGGTCTGCTATTGGGTGTCTGTATAACATTCTTTATTTCAGTCCGTGTATGCTTAATTTCTAGTTCGTTCTTTATCATAGCATCGAGGGTCTCATTAGATTTCGTGAGGCTCTCATCCAGTTTATTGGCAGCTTCTAGCACATTATTGCAAGCCCTCAAAATTGCGTTTTTTAGCTCTGTATCCTCCATTTCTGTCATGTTTTTTTGTCTCCGCATTTTTTATGCTTTCTTGGTGCACCCCCTTGTGGTCTTTGTGCACAGTCTTGTTCTAGTTAAGCCTTGATTGTTGTAGTTAATACTAGAAGGATTTGACCACCAGGCTGACTGGCTGTGAGAATCAGCTGTGTCTGCCTGGGAAAACTTCTGTCCTCTGGAGAGGTGCTAATCTAGCCTTTGCCTGAGGCTATCCGGCAAAAGGCTCTGCACAGGGCTTGGGCGGGGCGGGATCAACAGGGTGGGTGGAAGAAGCAGTTATGGCTGCTCTCAGTCCCGTTCCCAGAGGCTCTGCTTCTCAGAACCCCAGCAACCGCTGCAAACCTCGGAGTGAAAGCTGCCCTCAGATTCCAACATATGCCAGACAATCCCGCTTCTCCCATTTGAGTCTGAGTCCCTAGAGACTCACCCGGATCTGGAGCTCAGAGTCTGAGACTCCCTCCTGATTGAAAACGACAACCGCGCCCTCAGCCACCAGCCCGCTTTCGAGCGCACCTCCGCACCTTTATATTTTCTACACTGCGCCTCCTCTGAGCTGTTGTCTTTCCTTCTAGTTGAAGAGTCTCTCCTCAGCCAGCCTTCCTGTGGTTCTGGGTGATGTCCGTTCCGTCTTTTAGTTGTATTTTTTTTTTTTAATATATTTTATTGATTTTCACAGAGAGGAAGGGAGAGGGATAGAGAGCTAGACACATTGATGAGAGAGAAACATCGATCAGCTGCCTCCCGCACACCCCCCACTGGGGATGTGCCCGCAACCAAGGCACATGCCCTTGACCGGAATCGAACCTGGGACCCTTCAGTCCGCAGGCCGACGCTCTATCCACTGAGCCAAACCGGTCAGGGCTTTTAGTTGTATTTTTGAAGTGGTTGTTTGGGGCAGCAATCTCCGGTGTTTACCTATGCCACCATCTTGGTCTTTCCCCTGTTTTTTTCTAAATTTTAATTCTGGTGTTTTCTTTTTGTCACTTTTCACTCCTAGAGAAAGGTCAAATATAAAAGATGGCAGATGTAAAATCCTGCCAGAAACCTCTAATTTTTCTGGTGTTACCTATGCCTTACCAAATATAAAGTTTGTTACTTTGTAGAGGCCGATTTATCACAGAAACACACAAGGGATCCAGGGCTAGTAGTCAAAATCAAGGTGTTTCCCTCCAATTTTATTGTTACAGGTGGAATGTGGCTCACATGAATTTAAAGAGGAGAGTTACAAAGAAAGATTGGGGTAGTTACTTGGCACCACTGTAGCTGTCTCTGTTCCCATCCTACTAGTCACTTTAGCTCCTGGTCACCATTTGCTCCCCTGGGGCAGAGGGAGAGCGCTGCACTGAGGGGGAAGGGATGGTGTGAATCACTTCTTTCCTTCTAATGAGCTTTTCCCTTTCCTTGAGTGCATCACCAAATGAAGCTCGCCAAATGCATACCTTCCCCCTCCCCTGTCCAGGCTGTCCAGTCCCATAAATAATCATGACAAGGTATCTGTTAACTGCAGTGTCGCTTGGTTCCCCCCACAGGTGATTATTCTCAACCCTGCTTCAGAAATCCCAAAGAGGACATAAATGCTCCCCCTGCAAATGCGGAAGGCCGCCCAGGCTTTGGCAGCGTGTTAGGGGCCAGCCGATTTTGCCTCTAGTGCCCTGTCTCCAGGGCGCACTCGGCAGCAGGAGCTGGAGGGCTGCGCAGCCTCGGGGGTGGGGGTGGGGTGGGGTGGGTGGGGGTGGGGTGGGGTGGGTGGGTGCGGGGGGGGGAGCTGGTCCCAAGTTGGGGGTAGGGAGTTCGGGAAAGTGGTGTCAAAAGAGCTGTGGACACACATGTCGCGGACTCATGCCCTGGTCACTGCTACATGGCGAGAGGATTCCCAAGCGGTAGAAGTCCCCGAGAGGCCTCCTTCAGAACCTATTAGAGCCGAGGGGAAACTCCGAGTGGGGCGTGGCTCTGGTTTGACCCCCACAGGAATTCAGGCACATGCTAGCTCGGCTGGGGCAGGTGCAGCTGAAGGCAGAGGCCTGAAAGAGCCGCGCCGACACGCCTGCCTCCCCCCACCTACCACACACACATATTTACCGTGGCTTCACCCTGATTTCTCTCCACCCCGCCCCTCCACCCCGCCCCTCCACCCCGCCCCTCCACCCTGCCCCTCCACCCCGCCCCTCCACCCCGCCCCTCCACCCCGCCCCTCCACCCCGCCCCTCCACCCCGCCCCTCCCGGTGAGCTGAAAGCCTCCTCCAGTCCACCTAGCCTCTGCAGCTGGAGACAGACCTCTGCAAAGCTGCAATTCCCGGGCCACTGTTTCAGTATTGTCATCTTAGGCAGTTACTTAACCCCTTTGGACCTCCATTTCTTCATCTGTAAAAAGGGGGCTAAGAAGTATTTCCTACTTCATAGTAGTGTGAGGATTCAATGAATGAATGTAAAGCAGCTAGTATTTCGCCCAGTGCCTGGCACATGAATAACTCTTCCGTGCATTTTAGGTGTCGGAAGCCAATTCCAGCATGTCAGCAGGACTGAATCACCTGGGAATGGCTGAGGGCATTTCCCCAAACCTGAAAAGGATGCATAAATGATTGCTTGCTACCAGACAGCTAAGGGCATCTTAATCTACATGTTATTGCCTCCTACTGGCCAAACACCTGAACAGCTGAAGGCAATTCCTCCAATCTGAATGGATTCTGTATACCAAACCCTGGCCTTTGATGTGTATATCTACCTTGCCTTAGGACAATTTGTGTTAATAAAAAGCAAGGGGCCCAGAGACAAGAGAACTTGGTTTCTTCAGCCAAGCTCCTCTGGCCCCCCAAATGCCTTCCAAAATTATGTTTTGTCTCTGGACTCTTTAATCATTTACACACAGTGCCTTCTCCAGATTCCAGAACCCTTCTAGATGCTGGATTAAGACCACCCAGCATTTAGGGAGTGTTATATTAGCTCAAACTCCTAAAAACCCATAACACAGCCAATTTATGGGGATGCTGGGGGCATGTGTACATGCTGGAAAAAAATTGGAATGGAATTCACTTTCTTTCTACATAAGTGCTGTCAAATAGAAGAAATATAATGCCAACCACACATGCAATTTTCCAGTACCCACTTAAAAGGATTAAAAAATCAGATAAAATTAATTTTGGTGATATATTTCATTTAACCCACTCTATCCAAAATATTATCTTTTCAACATGTGGGATTAGCCACATTTCAAGACCCTCAATCTGGACAGCATGGCTCAGGTTCCTTGTCACCGTTTGAGTTTCAGCTCAAATGTCATCATCACCTCTAATTATCTAAGTAGCTGCCCCTGTCCCACCCCCCCACCCCCCCACGCACACACATACAAGCACACACACACACACACACACATTCACTATGGCTTCACCCTGATTTACTTTCAACACATCACCTATCACCATGTGAAATTCCTGGTTTCCTTTATCTCTCCCCATTAGAATCTAAGCTCTGAGACTGCAGAGTTGGATCCTCAGCATCCAGCACACTTCCCAGCATATTGCAGGTGTTCATTTAATACTTGTTGAATGTAAGCATTAATAACTTACAAAATAAATATGTGACTGGATATGGTAGACCTACTTCCTCTACAGGCAGAACTACCCACGTTTGACTAAGAAGATTTCTCAACATTGTGGAAATAATAATACTATATGTGAAAAATTTTAAAGGATTCACAATATTCATCTATAATAATAAAAGCATAATATGCTAATTAGACCGGACATCCTTCTGGACATCCTTCTGGACTACCTTCTGGGCGAAGCCGGGGCTGCGAGGGAAGCCCGGGTCCTGGGTGCCTGCCGGCGGCTGGAGGGAAGCCTGGTTCCTGGGTGCCGGAGGGAAGCTGGTGCCAGCAGCCAGGGAAAGGAAGGCCTACTCTTGCACTAATTTTGTGCATCAGGCCTCTAGTAGGAATATAAAAACAGGCATCTATAAATTTGTCCATTAATGAGGCAATGATAAGTGACTCATTATGCATAGGTTTATAGACTGACTCACCCAACTGTGATGACATAAGTGTCAAATAGCCATTCAATAACCATTTATTTACTTTACTAGAAGCCCAGTGCATGGATTTGTGCACTGGTGGGGTCCCTCAGCCTGGCCTGTGCCCTCTCACAATCTGGGATCCCTTGGGGGATATCAGATAGCCGGTTTTGGCCTGATCCCTGCAGGCCCAATCCAGACCGGAGGGAGCCCAATCCTGTGCGTTGAGCATCTGTCCCCTGATGGTCAGTGCACGTCATAGTTGCTTAGGCTTTTATATATATAGATGGATGTTCTGAAATGTATGCCAACTCAAAGATTTAAGATTAAAAAATAGATTTTAAAATAAAGATTAATATATAAAAATATTAAACTGAGACAAAATGGTGAAGAGCCAGTTAACTATGGATGTGTTAACCTCCACTAAAAAGAATGTAGATAGCCCAGCTAGCATTGCTCAGTGGTTAGAGCATCAACGTATGCACCTCAACATTGAAGTTTCTCTTTCTCTCTCCTCTCTCTCCCTTTCTCCCCTTCCCTCTCCCTTTCCACTCTCTCTAAAAAAAGTATCCTCAGGTGAGGATTAAAAAACAGAAGAGTGTAGATAGCCTAGCATAAGAGTGTGTATGTATATGTGCTCTGTCAAGACAATTTAACAATATAATTTTCTTGATATAGTTTTATCAACATTTGGGCTATGGTTCAATAACAATAGTTAAAACTTATTTCTGGGCAGGCTACACAATTAAGGCAATAAATGTTTTTCTAGAATCAATTCTAATGGACTCACTAACTATTATGAATGGTTAGTAAAATGGTGATTTCCAAACCTGGCTGCATAGTAGAATTACCTGGGGAGCTTTACAATATAGTGGATTCTTACCTCAGAGACTAATTCAGGCACTCTATCATGGTTCTGGAAACTATCAGTAGAAAAGCTCTCTTGCTGTTTCCAATAGTCAGCCAGCTCTGGAACCCTATGCAGTAGTATTGTCCCAGTGTCACCAGGACACAAAGAGGCTCAATTTTCAAGGGCCTCTCATCTGCCTGGGTCCCTCCCAAAGCCTTATATATAATTTTAAATTTGTAATTTTGTGTTCTTTCCCTTAAAATAGCACCTCCCAAAACTTTAAATGCTTGTCTCCCCACAAAACCTTTATCTGCTCCTGGCCATATATTATCCTGTAGTCAGAAATTACAGCCACAGAGCAAATTTGCTGGCCCTTTGCCTAGTTTTGTGCAGCTCACAGCAAAAAATGGTTTTTACATTTTTTAAAGGTTGGAAAAAAATGAAAACAAAAATATTTTACAACATGTGAAAATTATATGAAATTCAATCTCTGCAGGTAAAGTTATATTGGCTCATAGCCATGATAATACATTTATAAATTGTCTGTGACTGCCACAATGTCAGAGTTGAGTTGGCCTGCAAAGCTTGAAATATTTACTGTCCGACCTTTTAGAGAAAAAGTTGCCCAACTCTGACCTACCATCAAATGATAAATAACATCATAGACACAACAGAGAAAGTTGATTTGAAAAGGTTGCTTTCTTTTAAACAATTGTAAAGGTGAGACATTGATTTTATGAAAATGTACAGGTGATTAAATTCAGATGTGAACAGCAAAGACTCTTTAGAACCATAGCATCTTGTTTAAAACTAGAGGCCTGGTGCACAAAATTCGTGCACTCGGGGGATGGGGGGTCCCTCACCCAGGTCTGTGCCCTCTTGCAGTCTGGGAGCCCTTAGGGGATGTCTGACTGCCAACTTAGGAGTGGTCCTAAGCTGGCAGTCGGACATCCTTAGCACTTCCACAGAGGCTAGAGAGGCTCCCACCACCACCACTGTACTCACCAGAAGTGAGCCTGGCTCAGGGCTTCTGGCTAAGCAGTGCTCCCCCTGTGGGAGCACACTGACCACCAGGGGGAAGCTCCTGCATTGAACATCTGCCCCATGGAGGTCAGTGCAAGTCATAGCGACCGGTCATTCAGCCATTCGGTCGATTTGCATATTAGCCTTTTATTATATAGGATCACTTAGATCAGTGGTTCTCAACCTGTGGGTCGCCAACCTGTGGGTTGCGACCCCTTTGGGGGTCGAACGACCCTTTCACAGGGTTTGCCTAAGACCATCGGAAAACACATATATAATTACTTATTGTTTTTGTGGTTAATCACTATGCTTTAATTATGTTCAATTTGTAACAATGAAAATACATCCTGTTTATCAGATATTTACATTATGATTCATAACAGTAGCAAAATTACAGATATGAAGTAGCAATGAAAATAATTTTATGGTTGTGGGTCACCACAACATGAGGAACTGTATTAAAGGGTCGCGGCATTAGGAAGGTTGAGAACCACTGACTTAGATTGAGCTTTCTTGGTCTATAGGTTAGAAGAAATGATTGGTAACACCATGGATCTGTGATGTGATTTAGGGTAGGATGATTGCCAGTAAAAAACCTTCCCAGGTAGAACACAGGAAAACTCTTGGAGGATACTTGCAAAAGATTCACCTTTAAGCACTAAATGATGTATGCTCTGAGTTGTGGAAAAGTATAGTAAAATTTTGCTAAGGTTATACTTCAAAGTTTAGTTCTGAGGTGGGTTACTAAACCAATTAATTCAACACTTTCAACAAAGCTAAAAACATTTGAACCACAATGATTAGATGAATTGGGCAAGAACTGTGACAGATCATTGAATTCTGGCAGCAAAGCAGATAAAAAATATTGATTTATCTGCCCATCTTCATTGAAGTATGACAGAAATGTATGCAGAGCGGTGAGGGTCACTCTGAGGTTGAGATGGAGAAGGGATGCCTAGGAAAGGATGCCATCACAGCTGCCTGAGTTGGTGTGTATGGTAACTGGGCAGGTTCCAAAGATGTTCCAAAGATGTAGTGACCTTTGTTAGGCAAATAGCAGGTGGAAAATTAGATCAAAGAGCAAGTCAATTGGGAAGATTAGTCATCAAAGATGTTATTAGGTTGGAGGTCAGTTATAAAGGCATAGTTTGGGGAGTAAAGGTGTTAGTTATTTGAATGTTTGGTAAAACTCCCCCATGAATCTGTCCAGACTGGGCTTTTATTTGGGGGAAGGTTTTTTTTTTTATTACTGCTTCTATTTCATTTGTTGTTATTGGCCTATTTAGGTTTTTTGATTCTTCCTGATTCAGTTTTGGGAGATTGTATTTTTCTAGGGATTTGTCCATTTCATCCCCATTGTCCAGCTTGTTGGCATATAGTTGTTCATAGTTTCTTACAATCCTTTGTATTTCTGTGATGCCAGTGGTTACTTCTCTGCTTTTGCTTCTGATTTTATTTATTTGGGTCCTCTCTCTTTGTTTCTTGATGAGTCTGGCTAATGGTTTATCAATTTTATTTATCCTTTCAAAGAACCAGCTCTTGGTTTCATTGATTTTTTTTGTATTGGTTTTTAGTCTCTATGTTATTTATTTCTCTTCTAATCTTCATTATTTCCTTTCTTCTACTTACTCTGGGCTTTTCTTGTTGTTCTTTTTATAGTTCTTTAAGTTGTAGGGTTAAATAGTTTATTGTTGATTTTTCTTGTTGTTGTTGGTTATTTTTGTTGTTGTTGTTTTTTTAGGTATGCCTATAGTACTATGAACTTCCCTCTCAGGACTGCTTATGCAGTGTCGCTGAGATTTTGGGTTGTTATGTTTTCATTTTCATTTGTTTACAGGAAGTTTTTTTATTTCTTTCTTCATCTCATTAGTAGCCCATTCATTGTTTAATGACATGCTATTTTGCCTCCATGTGTTTGAATCTTTTGGGGTGTTTTACTGGAGTTGATTTCTAATTACATTCCACTGTGATCGAAGAAGATGCTTGATGTGATTTCAATTTTCTTGAAATTGTAGAGATTTCTTTTGTGTCCTAACATGTGGTCTATCTTTGTGAATGGTTCATGTGCACTTGAGAAGAATGTATACTCTGTAACTTTGGGGGGTGAAATGTTCTATAAATGTCAATTAAATCCATCTGATCCAGTGTGTCCTTTAGAGTCACTGTTTCCATGTTAATTTTTTTGTCTGGAAGATCTGTCCAGACAAAGTGATGTCAGTGGGGTGTTAAAGTACCCTACTATGACTATATTGTTGTCGCTCTGTCCCTTAAAGTCCTCTAGAATTTTTTTTATGTATTTAGGTGCTCCTATATTGGGTGCATATATGTTTAGCAGGGTTATATCCTCTTGTTGGATTGATCCCTTTCTTATTATGTAGTAACCTTTGTTGTCTCTTGTGATGGCCTTAATTTTGAAGTCTATTTTGTCATATATGAGTATTGCTACCCTAGCTTCTTTTTCTTTTCCATTTGCATGGAAAGTTTTTCCAATCCTTTTACTCTCATCCTATGTGAGTATTTTGTTCTCAGGTGGGTCTCTTGTAGACAGCATATAGTGGGGTCATGTTTTAGTGTACATTCAGCTACCCTATGTCTTTTGATTGGAGCATTCAATTCATGTACATTTAAGATTATTCTTTTTTAAAAAATAATTATTTATTGTTTAAAGTATTACATAAGTCTCCTTTCCCCCCATTGACCACTCCTTAGCTGCCCTCACCCCCCAGCAAATGCCCTCACTGCCCTACTGTCTGTGTCCATTGGTTATGCTCATATGCATGCATACAAGTCCTTTACCTCCTCACCCCATGCCTTCCCTCATAGGTTGGACAGACTGCTCGATGCTTCTATGACTCTGGTTCTATTTTTGTTCATCAGTTTATGTTAATTATATTCCACAAATGAGTGAGATCATGTGATATTTATCATTCTCTAACTGGCTTATTTCACTTAGCATAATGCTTTCCCGTTCCATCCATGCTGTTGCAAATGGTAAGAATTCCTTCTTTTTTACAGCAGTGGACTATTCCATTGTGTAGATGTACCACAGTTTTCTAATCCACTCATCTGCTGATGGGCACTTAGGCTGTTTCCAAATCTTAGCTATTGTATATTGTGCTGCTATGAACATAGGGGTACATATATCCTTTCTGATTGGTGTTTCTGGTTTCTTGGGATATATTCCTAGAAGTGAGATTACTGGGTCAAATGGAAGTTCCATTTTTAATTTTTTGAAAAAACTCTATACTGTTTTCTACAATGGCTGCTCCAGTTTGCATTCCCACCAGCAGTGCAAGAGGGTTTGTTGATTTGTTGATGATAACCATTCTGACAGGGGTGAGATGGTACCTCACTGTTGTTTTGATTTGCATCTCTCAGATGATTAGTAACTTAGAGCATGTTTTCATATGTCTCTTGACCTTCTATATATCCTCTTTAGAAAAGTGTCTATTTAGGTCAGTGAAGGAGAACCTATGACACACGTGTCAGAGGTGACACGCGAACTCATTTTTTTGGTTGATTTTTCTTTGTTAAATGGCATTTAAACATATAAAATAAATATCAAAAATATAAATCTTTGTTTTACTACGGTTGCAAATACCAAAAAATTTCTATATGTGACACGGCACCAGAGTTAAGTTAGGGTTTTTCAAAATGCTGACATGCCGAGCTCAAAAGGTTCGACATCACTGATTTAGGTCCTTTGCCCATTTTTTGATTGAATTGTTTATCTTCGTTTTGTTAAGTTTTATGACTTCCCTATACATGTTGGAAATTAAACTCTTATCAGCAATAACATTGGCAAATATGTTCTCCCATGCAGTGGGCTTTATTGTTGTTTTGTTGATGGTTTCTTTTGTTGTGCAGAAGCTTTTTATTTTGATGTAGTCCCATTTGTTTATTTTCTCCTTAGTTTCCAATGCCCTAGGAGCTGTATCAGTATAGATATTGCTATGCCAAATGTCTGCTATTTTGCTGCCTATAGCTTCTTCTATGATTTTTATGGTTTCTTGTCTTACTTTTAAGTCTTTTATCCATTTTGAGTTTATTTTTGTGTCTGGTGTGAGTTGGTGGTCTAGTTTTTTTTTTCTTTTGCATGTACCTGTACAATTTTCTCAACCACCATTTGTTGAAGAGACTGTCTTGACTCCATTGTATGCTCTTGCATCCTTTGTCAAATGTTAATTGAGCATAATGGGTTGGGTCAATTTCTGGGTTCTCTGTTTGGTTCCATTGGTGTATAGGTCTGTTCTTGTGCCAATACCAGGCAGTTTTGAGAACAGTGGCTTTGTTGTATAAGTTAATATTTGGTATTGTGGTCTCTCCTACTTTGTTCTTCTTTCTCAAGATTGCTGCAGCTATTCAGGGTCTTTTATTATTCCAGATGAATTTTTGGAGAGTTTGTTCTGGGTCTTTGAAATATGCCATTGGTGTGTTAATGGGGATTGCATTGAATCTATAGATTGCTTTGGGTAGGATGGACATTTTAATGATGTTGATTCTACCAATCCGTGAACAAGGTATATTCTTCTATTTGTTTGTTTTCCTGTATCTCTTTTTCAGTGTCCTGTAATTTCTAAGTACAGGTCCTTTACCTCCTCGGTTAAATTTATTCTTAGGTATCTTCATATTTTTGTTGCAATTGTAAATGGGATTTTTTTTTAAGTTTCTCTTTATGTGAGTTCATTACTGGTGTATATAAAAGCTATAGATTTCTGGGAGTTAATTTTGTATCCTGTTATATTGCTGAATTCATTTATTAATTCTAGTAGTTTTTTGATGGAGTCTTTAGGGTTTTCTATGTACAATATCATGTCATCTACAAATAATGACAGTTTTACTCCTTCTTTTCCAATTTGAATGCTTTTATTTCTTCTTGTCTGGTTGCTATGGCTATCACTTCCTGGACTATGTTGAACAGGAGTGGTTAAAGTGGGCATCCCTATCTTGTTCCTGTTCTTAGGGGAAATGGTTTTAGTTTTTGCCCATTGAATATGATGTTGGTTGTACGATTGTCATTTAAAGCTTTTATTATGTTGAGGTATAATCTCTCTATTCCCATTTTGCTGAGAGTTTTTATCAGGAAGGATGTTGGATTTTGTCAATTGCCTTTTCTTCATTAATTGATATGATTATGTGGTTTTTGCCTGTCAATTTGTTTATGTGATGTATCACATTTATGATTTGCAGATATTGTACCAGCCTTGCATCCCTGGAATAAATCCCGTTTGGTCATGGTGTAGGATCTTTCTAATGTAATGCTGGATCCTATTTGCTAGAATTCTGTTGAGGATTTTAGCATCTATTTTCATCAGGGATATTGGCCTGTAATTCTCTTTCTTTGTAGTGTCTTTATCTGCTTTTGGGATTTAGGGTAATGCTGGATCCATAGAAAAAGCTTGGAAGTGTGCCTTCCTCTTGAATTTTTTGGAATAGTCTGAGAAAGATAGATTTTAGTTCTTCTTTGAATGTTTGGTAAAACTCTCCTGTGAAGCCATCCAGTCCAGGGCTTTTGTTTGCTGGAAGCTTTTTTATTACTGTTTCAATTTCATCAGTAGTTATCAGCCTATTCAGGTTTTTTTATTCTTCCTGATTGAGTTTTGGAAGCTTGTATTTTCTAGGAATATGTCATTTTGTCAAGGTTGTCCAATTTGGTGGAGTAGAGTTTTTCATAGTTTTTTGTTGTTGTTTTTGTTTGTTTGTTTGTTTGTTTTACAATCCTTTGTATATCTGTGGGGTCAGCTATTACTTCACCTCTTTCATTTCTAATTTTGTTTTCTTGGGCTCTCTCTTTTTGTTTCTTGGTGATCCTGGCTAGAGGTTCATTAATCTTGTTTATCCTTTCAAAGAACCAGCTCTTAGTTTCATTGATCTTTTGTATTAATTTTTGGTCTCTATGTCATTTATATCTCCTTCGATCTTTATCATTTCCTTCATTCTGCTTACTCTGGGCTTTTCTTGTTGCTCTCTTTCTAATTCTTTCAGTTGTAGGGTTAGATAATTAATTACAATTTTTTTGAATTTTTTGAGGTAGGCCTCAGGACTGTTTACACTGTGACCCATAGATTTTGGGTTATTGTGTTTTCATTGTCATTCATTTTCAGGATGTTTTTTTTATTTCCTCTTTTATCTCTTTGGTAACCCACTCATTGTTTACTGGCATGCTATTCAGCCTCCAAGTGTTTCAATTTTTTTGATTATTTTTATTGTAATTGATTTCTAATATTACACCATTGTGGTCTGAGAAGATGCTTGATATAATTTCAATCTTCTTGAATTTGGAGAGACTTTGCCTGTGACCCAATATGTGGTCCATCTTTGAAAATGTCCCATGTGGACTTGAGAAAAATGTATATTCCATAGCTTTGGGGTGAAATGTTCTGAAGATATCAATTAAGTCCATCTGATGTAGTGAGTCATTTAGGATTGCTGTTTCTTTGCTAATTTTTTTTTGTCCAGAGGATTGATCTAGTTATGTCAGTGGGGTATTAAAGTCCCCTACTATGATTGTATTCCTGTCAATCTCTCCTTTGATTTCTTCCAAAAGTTTTTTTATGTACTTGGGCGCCCCTGTATTGGGTGCATATATATTTACCAGAGTCATATCTTCTTGTTGTATTGATCCCTTTAGTATTATGAAGTGGCCTTCCTTCTCTCTTGTTATGGCCTTCACTTTGAGGTCTATTTTGTTGAATATAAATATTACTACCCCTGAACCAAGATGGCGGCGTAAGGTAGAGACCTGTGCATGCTGCCTCCCACAACAACATTGAAACTACCAACTATAAGACTAACAGCTTATCATTCAGAACCATGGGAAAGCTGGCCCAGTGGAAGCTCTACAACTGGAAGGAAAGAAAGAAGAGCATTGAGACTGAGTAGGATGTACAGAGGCGCCAAGAACAGAGGTTCGGAGTTGCACGCCAGGCGGGCTGCAACTGGATGCGTGGTTTTTTTCAATCGGAAGGGGTTACAATTTTTTCAGTTTACATCCCCACCCAAGCTGTGCCAGAGGCACAAAACGAACCACCTGCGCTTTTACAGCATAACCCTACAAACTGCAGATTTCAACTCCTCGCATCCATAAGGGACACACTCAAGAAGCTGTTTTTTGTTTTTGTTTTTCAATCGGAAGGAGTTACAAACTCTCGAATCCACTGAGTTTGTTTGGGGCGGGATTCTGAGGTCCCAGACCCCTACAGGGAGAGGCAGGATGGCCTTGCAGCGGGTCAGAGAGCGAGGGTGGCTTTCTAACGGAGCTGCTTGCCAGCACTCAGGGACGCGGAGATGCGGAGTCTCGGAGAGGCGAGGAGTTGCAGAGATGCCATTGCTCTTTGCTCCACCCTGGTGATTCCTGGAGATCCTGCCCTACTCAATTTACATCCCCGCCCAAGCTGTGCCAGTGGCACAAAAGGAACCACCTGCGCTTTTGCAGCCTAACCCAACAAACTGTAGATTTCAATTCCTCGGATACATAAGGGATACACTCAAGAAGCAGAATCAGGTTCGGAGGAAGCCAGAGCTGGACCCAGCTGGGCCGGCGACATGGAACCACTGTACCAGCAAACACACAAGCAGGTCCACCAGATCCAGTCTCACATGGGATGCTGGGAGACGGCAGACAAGCAGTCTGTGCACTTAGTAGAAAATGAAGTCCAGGCAAGCGTACCAGATGTTCAGCCACCAAGAACGCCTGGAGATTTTGTCTGGTAGGGAGCCGCCCAGCAGGGGACAGAATGCCAGGCTTCATGTTGACTAGTTGAGGTATGATGTCCAGCGCCTGCGGACTGCTCTCGGAGACTTCCGGCATCGACAATGCGTGGGGGAACAGCGGGAGGGACAGCAAGAGGAGCTTCTGACTCGCACCTTCACCCCCAGCGTGGGATGTGGCACCCCCTGCGAGGCTGCGGTGGCCCCTGCGAGGCTGTGACGGCCCCGGTGAGGCTGAGACGGCCCCTGTGAGGCTGAAGTGGCCCCTCTGAGGCTGAAACGGCCCCTGGGAGGTTGAGACGGCCCCTGTGAGGCTGAGACGGCCCCTGTGAGGCTGAGACGGCTCCTGTGAGGGTGGAACGGTCCCTGTGAGGCTGTGACGGCCCCTGTGAGGCTGAGATGGCCCCCATGAGGTTGCGCCAGCCCCTGGGAAGCCGAGAAAAATACCACATGATCTAACTCATTTATGGATAATAAAGACCATTATAAACTGATGAACAAAAATAGATACAGAGGCAGAGCAGCATTGAACAGACTGTCAAACTACAGTGGGAAGCCTGGGGAGGGTTGGGGGTGGGTAAGAGATCAACCAAAGGACTTGTATGCATGCATATAAGAATAACCAATGGACACAAGACACTGGGGGATAGGGGAGGCTGGGGGAATGTGAAGAGGGGAAAAAAGGAGACATATGTAATACTCTTTGTAATACTTTAAGAAATAAAACAAAATTAAAAAAATAATAAATAAATAAATAAATAAATAAATATTACTACCCCAGCTTTTTTTTCATTTCCATTTGCCTGAAAAATATTTTTCCATCCCTTCACTCTCAGTCTGTGTGCATCCCTTGTTGTGAGGTGGGTCTCCTGCAGACATCATATATATGGGTCATGTTTTCTTTTCTATTCAGCCACTCAATATCTTTTGATTTGAACATTCAGTCCGTTTATGTTCAAAGTTATTATTGATAGGTACTTGTTTGTAGAAATTTTTATTTTTTGTGCCGGTGTTCCTTCTTTTCTTTTTACACCAGTCCCTTTAGCATTTTTTGCATTGCTGGCTTGATAATGATAAACTCCTTTAGGCTTTTTTTTTTTGTTTTTTTGTTTGTGAAGCTCCTGATTTCTCCTTCAATTTTGAATGATAGCCTTGCTATTTAGAGTATTCTTGGACTCAGTCCCCTGCCCTGAATGACTTAATATACTTCCTTTTATTCCTTTCTGGCCTGATGTGTTTCTGTTGAGAAATCATTTGATAATCTAATGGGAGATCCCTTGTAGGTAACTCTCTGTCTCTCTCTTTCAGCCTTTAAGATTCTCTCTTTGTCATTAACATTTGCCATCGTAATTATGATGTGTCTTGGTGTGGGTCTTTTTTATTTATCTTGTTTGGAAATCTTTGTGGTCGTGTGACTTTCTTCTTCCCCAAATCAGGGAAGTTTTCTGACATTATTTCTTCAAGTAGATTTTCTAACCCTTGCTCTTCTTCTTGTAGTTCTGGCATCCTTATTATATGTATGTTGCTTTGTTTCATGTTGTCCCAAAGCTCCCTTAGGCTCTCCTACTGCCTTTTCATTTTTTTTCTCCAATTGCAGTTCAGATTGGATGTCTTTTGTTACCCTGTCTTCTAATTCACTGATTTGGTCCTCCACTTCTTCTAGTCTACTGTTGAAACCTTCCATAGTGTTTTTTTATTGTAGCTATATCATTCTTTATTTTCTCTTGATTCTTATGTAAGTTGTTGATTTTCTCACCCATCTGGTTTATGAACTGTATGAACCTTATTCTGAGTTTTTTTTCTGACAAATTGCATGTTTCCATTTCATTTATTTCCTTTTCTGGTGATTTCTCCTTTTCTTTCCGTTGGGGTTGTTTCTTTGTGTCCCCATTTTTGCTCTCACTGAAGGATGTAGGCATTGAGTCGCATTGGGCCTATGACTGCAGTGGCGGGCTTGGCGGTGGGTTGCATGGTCACCAGGCCTAGGGTTGATGTGCGAGGCTTGGTGGTGATTCACGCAGTTGCACCACCTGGGGTTGCTGCGTCAAGCACCCAGTGTTGCAGCATAGGGCTTGGCTGCTCATGCTCGATTGTGGCGCTCGGGGTTGCTGTGTCGGGCTTGGTGGCGGCCAGCCTTCAGGGTTGCTGCATGAGGCACCTGGGGTTGCTGCGTAGGGCTTGGCTGTTCATGCTCAATTGCGGTGCCCAGGGTTTCTGTGTGGGGCTTGGCAGCAGCTAGCATGATCGTGGTATCTGGGGTTGCTGCATAAGGCTTGGCTGTTTGCGCATGGTCGTGGCACCTGGCGCTAAAGTGGCTGGCAGTCAGGAGGGGAGCGTGCTCAGAACTCACAGGAGGCTGTGGCCAGGGAGGCTGGAGTCTCGGTGTTCGTGGGTCCATAGCTGAGGCAGCAGGTCCCTGGCCAGAGTGGCTGTAGGTCCCGGGTGGTGTCTGAGGGCACACTGGATGGAGGTGAGGCTGGGCTCCCAGTCACAGCAGCTCTCCCCTTCAAGACGGCATGGCCTCTGTGGCAGAGCCAGACGCCATGGGAGAGATTTCAGTGGTAGCAGAGGCTGCCTGGCTAGGGGAGCCTGGTCTGTCAGCCCCCAAAAGTCCTGTAGAATCTAACTGTCCCTCATTCACACACACACACATACACACACACACCCCACATCCATGCACTCCCCTTTCGCTCTCTCACTCATTCACACTCTCTCCTTTACTGCCATCTTGCCAGCCACCATCTTCCTTCCTCCTTTAAGATTATTCTTGATAGGTACTTATTTTTTGCCATTTTAATTCTTTATGCCTAGGTTTCTCTCTCTATTACTAAAAATGCAGTACCTTTAGTATTTCTTCTAATGCTGACTTGGTGTTGATGAAATCTTTTAGCCTTTTTTTTTTTTTTTTTTTTTTTTGGTCTGGGAAGCTCTTTATTGCACCATATATTTTGAATGACAGACTTGCTGGATATAGTGATCTTGGTTTCTGATCCTTGCTTTCCATTACCTTGAGTATTTCATGCCATTCCCTTCTTGCTTTTAGAGTTTCAGTCTATATGCGGTCTCCACTTTCCATCATTGATTATCAGAGTTCTCTCCAGAGAGTCTTCAGTTGATTATTCAGGACATTTTTCTGTATTTTAGTTGTAATTCCAGTTTGGTCCTGGAGTGTGTCCGTGCAGCATCCACTTACTCCGCCGCCATTTTTAATCCTGTTTTTCCACTTTCAATGACCAATAAGACATTTCTTTAAGTTTTTCTGAGTTATAACAAATAAAACTAAGCTAATGCCCTTCATTAATTAATAATTGTACCTCTAAGGTGGAAGGTCACATTACCCATCATAGTTCATCTTAAAACAAAGTGTCAAATTCTTAACCTAGTAAACGTCTTCTTTTAGGTTCCTTTGAGAGTTTATACCTTTAAACACCCAAGTAGACTATACAAATTGTCTCATATGCTGCTACAAAGCTTGGTTGACTACAGATTGACTCAGACAGGCAGCAGCCCTCTTAGCCTCTTACTCTAGGTGTGACTCAAGTTTCTTCTTCACCACACCCAATTAGAAATGAGGCTGCACCTCTAATTCTTTCCTCCCTGTGGGGTTTGTTCACATAGGTCATTATAGTAATCAGTCACATGATCTTCCCTTAGACCAGCAGTTCTCAACCTGTGGGTCATGACCCCTTTGGCAGTCGAACGACCCTTTCACAGGGGTCGCCTAAGACCATCCTGCATATCAGATATTTACATTATGATTCATAACAGTAGCAACATTACAGTTATGAAGTAGCAACGAAAATAATTTCATGGTTGGGTCACAACATGAGGAACTGTATTTAAAGGGCCAGAAGGTTGAGAAACACTGCCTTAGACCATTGTCAGCAGGAAAAAAATTCATTAGAGGAATTACTACCAGCTTCTTCAGAAATTGGTTCAAGAACATGCTGCCATTTAGAAGTCCTTTAGTTCCCAGACAAGAAAAAGCTAAGGGAGTTCATCACCACCAAACCAGTATTACAAGAAACTTTAAAGGGACTTTTTTAAGAAGAAAAGAAAAGGGGGGGGGGGGATGAACAATCTACATTAATAAAAGAGAAACATGGTAATTGGCATACGACCGCTACCCTTTTCATTGGCTAATCAGCATATCCTTATGCAAATTAACTGTCAGCCAAGATGGCGGCCGGCAGCCAGGCAGCTGGAAGCGAACATGAGGCTTGCTTGCTCTCGTGACTGCAGACTCCAACGTTCCCCGCCTGCGCTGCCGGCCTCTCAGCTGGCAGTTTGAAACTTTGTAACAAATATAGCCGCGGGGATCTCAGAGCTGAAGTTATACATTGTTTCGATTATAGAACGCAAACAAACTAGCAGCGGAGGCCTCAGAGCTAGAGCCAGAGCTAAAGCTGGCCCAGAATAAAAAAAAAAAAGAAAAAGAAAAAAAGGAGAGGTTTGGAGCTTCGGTCAATCGCCAGCCTGAAGGCAGCCCTCAGCCCCTCACCCAGACTGGCCAGGCACCCCAGTGGGGAGCCCCACCCTGATCCAGGGCACCCTTCAGGGCAAACCAGCCGGCCCCCAGGCCTCTATCCTATATAGTAAAAGGGTAATATGCCTCCCAGCACCGGGATCAGCGGAGCCGCGAGGCCTCCTGGCACCGGATCAGCGTGACAGGGGGAAGCGCCCAAACCCCCCGATCGCCCTGCGGCTCTGTGTGTGACGGGGGCGGCATCCCAACCTGCCACCCCCCCCCCCCCCCACGGGCCCTGCTCTGTCTGTGACAGGGTAGAGCCATAACCTCCCCATCCACCCTGCCCTGAGTGTGACAGTGGCGGTGCCCCAACCCCCTGATCGGCCCTGCTCTGTGGGTGATAGAGGATGGCGCCCCAACCCCCTGATCCGCCCTGCTCTGTGTGTGACAGGGGGCGGTGCCCTAACTCCCCTATGGGCCCTACTCTGTGCGTGACAGGGGGGAGCTCCTCAACCCCCTGATCGGCCCTGCTCTGTGCGTGACAGGGGTTAGCTCCCCAACCTCCTGATGGACCCTGCTCTGTGCATGACAGGGGGGAGCTCCCCAACCCCCTGATGGGCCCTGCTCTGTGTGTGACAGTGGGTGGCGCCGCAACCTCCCCATCGACCCTGCCTTGAGTGTGACAGGGGGCGGTGCCCCAACTCCCAATCGGCCCTACCCTGAGCGTGACCAGGGGCTGCACCTAGGGTTTGGGCCTGCCCTCTGCCACCCGGGGGCAGGGCTAAGCCAGCAGGTCGTTATCTCCCGAGGGGTCCCAGACTGTGAGAGGGCACAGGCCGGGCTGAGGGCTCCCCCCTTCCCCCCCGAGTGCACAAATTTTTGTGCACCGGGCCTCTAGTATAAATAATAAAATGGCAATGATTACATATCTATCAACAATTACTTTAGATGCAAATAGCTTAACTGCTTTATTAAAAGACGTAGGGTGGCTGACTGGATAAGAAAACAAAATCTATCTATATGCTGTTAAAAGAGACTCACTCCATATCATAAGACACACACACACTGAAAATAAAAGGATGGGAAAAGATATTTCATGAAAATGGAAATGAAAAAAATAATCTGGAGTATCAATACTTCTCTCAGACAAAATAGACCCTAAAACAATTACTGTAATAAGAGACAAAGAAGGACTCAGCAATTCTACTTCTGGGTATTTATCCAAAGAAACCCAGAACACTAAATTGAAAAGACATATGCATCCATATGGTCATTGCAGCATTTATAATAGCCTAGATATGGAAGCAACCTATGTATACATCAGTAGATGAATGGATAAGGAAGCGGTTGTACATATATACAATGGAATATTTCTTAGCCATAAAAAGAATGAACTCTTACCATTTGCAGTAGCATAGATGGGCCTAGAGAATATTATGCTAAGTGAAATAAGTCAGAGAAAGAAAGATACCATATGATTTACTTAAATGCAGAATCTAAAGTACAAAATAAATGAACAAACAAAACAAAAAAATTCATAGGTACAGAGAACATTTTGATGATTACAAGGTGGGAAGGAGATTGGGAGATTGGTGAAAATGGGAAGAGATTAAGATATGCAAATTGCCAATGGATGTAAGTACAGCATAGGGAATATAGTCAATAATATTGTAATAATAATGTATAGTGTCAGATGGGTACTAGATCTGTCAGGGTGAGCACTTCATAAGGTATATAAAACTCTAACCACTATGCTGTACCTAAAACTAACATAATAATGTATGTTAATAGTAATTGAAAAATAAAAAAATATGTAAAAATAAATAAGTAACTTAGAAAAAAGAAGTCAGTAAGTTATATGATTAATTTGTAGATATATTCCCTCCAAAACTGTATCCTCAAATCTATCAGAACTTAAAGTATTTAAATTTGTTCCCTAATCACAAACACTCAGAAGAGGCTATATAAAGAAACTACCATCAGGTAATGCTGTCTTAAAGAATCCTGTGCATTTTAAACTTAGATTTTTTTTGTAAACCTAGGCTTACCCTGAGATTAAACATAACAAATGGTAGCTAAATAGATGGCCTCTTGAAATCTCTTTGCTCTACCACAGATGAACATGCCAAGATTTTCTTAATTTGCAGTTTAGAATACTGTTTTCCCAACTTAGAAGCAGAGGGAAACATGACCACACACAAACCTAAACAGACATTCGTAATCACAGGAGTTTAGGTTTGGAGTCACTTCACTTAATCTTTACATGACCCAGGATTCAATGTAGAAGATTAAAAGAAGATTCATGAAAATTAAGAACTTGGCTAGAGTTAACAAAGATGAGAAAAAAATGTAAGCCATTAGAGTAACATAATTCTTACTCCCAACACAAAGTGAAAAAAATATTTAGCTGTACATGGGTTCCATTATAATAGGTAATACTTTTGCTTATAGATCTATAAATAAGCGATTCCTAAAGGCGAATCATTCCATGTGAAAAAAAAAAATTAAGATTCTACTGCTGGAAGAACCTCAGAAGCTTAACAGATCTAAATAAAAGATTGATGGTGATTCTGAGTTTAAAATTTAATGTCTAGGCTAGCTATTAAATTTTATATTACAAGAATATTGACAGTACTGTAAATCAATAAAATCAATTATGGTTTCTTATGGAATGGATTTTTTTTGAACCTTCCATTTAATATTCTCAGATCAAAGTTGACCCTGAGTAACCAAAAGTAAACTGTGGATAAGGGGAACCATTGTAAAAACTGAAAAGAACCAAATGCTCCAGTGGCAAACTTTTGTAAGGTTTTCATCTTACTTATGAAGTGCTTAAAGACGAGGAAACTCACCAATATAACAGTCAATATATGATCTCATATAGGACGATTGCAATTATGTAGGAAATTCACCACTTGGACCTGGTGTTGCTGGATTATGGGTCACTTTCTCTGTAGACTCCATCCTGGATCACTGTCTCAAAGTGGCTACAAAATGCATGCCTTTATTTTTTTTTAATAAAAAACATTTGTTTGAAGCAAACACAACCGCCCTCCCTCCTACCCCCCCTCCTCCAGGTGCTATTATAAAGATTAAATGAGGTAATCTTGCCAAGGCTCCTAGAAAGCAATGCCTAGGACAGAGGGCCAGAGACTGGAGGCTCTGGGAAGAAGAGTCCTTTGGGGGGCTGGGGGAGACTCACCCTCTCCTTGCCTACCTCTCCCCTTGCCTCTACTACTGGCTCTTCCCTAATGAACTTCCCTTCTGTTATTTGCTGGATGACAGTGATGCCAAGTCTTCTCCTTCTCTGGGTCTCAGTTTCTCATCTATAAAATGGGGGGGAGGGGCGGGGGGAGGCATGAGGATTCTCTAAGGTTCCAGTCATTCTCCTCTGAGGGTCACAGGCCAAAGAGAACTTTGTATCCAGTTCCCCGTTTTTCTGAAAAGGAAACAGACTAGAGAGGAAGCTGCACATTAGCCAGAGGTTCAGCCAGGACACATTGGTGCCAGAGGTTTGCATGTCCTGGCCCCAGAGGAGTTTCAACTACTTACCTCAAGGGCCAGGCTGGGGCTTTGGTGGAAAAGGTGGGTTGGGGAATGGGGTGGCCGGAAACAGCTCAGACCCTCCTCCTTACCCCAGATGGGGTGGATGACTGGGGCCATTCTGGGCCTGCGCCTCACCCTCCTGACTACTGCCTGCCACCTGACCTCACCTCAGCCACCTGGATCCTTGGAGGGAGGGCATCTGAGGTGTGTTAGGGGAGGGAGTGGCTAGGAAGAGACTTAGATGTGAGTGTCCAGGTCCTGAGAGCTCCAAATGCTGCTGGCTGCTGACTGTCTTCTGCACTGGGAAAGGGGTTAGCAGGAAGGACGGGTATTTGCCAGGCAATTCTGATGTCAAGTCAGGAAGAGGTGAGCTGAAAGCCATTGATACATGAAACAGAAGGTGGCCAAGATCCTACAGTGGGACAATATGATGCCCAGAACCCCATCTTCTGACTCTCAGCCCAGTGATCCTTCCAAGGATTCTGAGCTGTAAGAAGTTCCAAGGACACTTCCCAAGGTGAAGTCCTGGTCAGGAGGGCTGACCCTGTGTAGGAGGGCTGGCTGGAGAGTCTGAGCGAGTATATAGTGTGATCCTTCTGAATCCTGTGGAAGAGATGGTCTCAGCCCCAGGCCCAGAGAAGTGAAGCGGCACCACTGTCAGAGGCAATTCCACTGAGATGGTGAGTGACCCCAGGGGGGCTGGCACAGAATGGACAAGTGATCCTAGCACTTGGGCCCAGTGCTTGGGGAGGGCAGGTCACAGAGAGAAAGGAGCTCAAGAGACATCAGGTCCAGCTGGTTCAAGGTTACAGGCCTATGAAGAAGCCTCCTGAAGGTCCTGAGCCCTGGGCATTGCCCTGTGTCTGGTTGAATGAGCTCTGGAAGCAGATGGGACCCCAGGTGGTCTCTGAGGGAGATGCCGGTCAGTGCAACTTCAGTGTGAGTGTGCAGTCCCGCCTCAGAGGCTGTAGACTTCCTCCCAAGTGCAAGCCTTGGGCTCAGGAAGCTGCTCCGGGAGTAAAAATGACATCATAGGTCCTAGAAGATGGGCCACACCCAGGGTTGACACTGGGGTACAGATACCTGAGAATCAGCACAATCTAAGCTATTTCTTAAAAATCATCTTTTATTAAATCCCAAAGCAAAACCATCAATTGGTGTTTGGTCAGTGTTGCAGCAATGTGCATCCATTTAAAAGTAGGGCAGCTCTGAAAGCAAGTATTAAAGAAATTCAAAACTCAGCTACAAAGTTTGCATCCTCTCATGTGATCCTTTTCCTTAGACTCATTTTGGTTTAACAGTGGCTTCCCCACTCTAAAAAAAGCCTCCTATCAAAGTGCCCCAGCCATTCAAAAGCAAAGAAGCTCAGTCACAACATTCAAGGGCTCCCAAAGATAGTAGGGCTTTAATCCAAATACTGACATTCCATACAACACCATGGCAGCTGAACCCTGTGGTCTGCAGTGTCTGTGGTTCTGCATTGTTAGCTGGGGAGCAGCCTGGGTCCCAGAAAAGGGGCAGGTGGATGCTGGGATTAAGAGCCAAATTCAACCTCCAGTCTCCTGGTTGATGGCCAACAGGGAGGGCTAGGACTTTTGTTTGCTCAGAGTTTTTTGATTACTGCTTCAATTTCATTTGTTGTTATTGGTCTATTTAGATTTTCTGATTCTTCCTGATTGAGTTTTGAAAGATTGTGTGTTTCTAGGAATTTGTCCATTTCACCCGCTTTGTCCAGCTTGTTGCCATATAGTTGTTCATAGTATTTTCTTGTCATCCTTTGTATTTCTGTGGTGTCAGTTGTTATATTGCCTCCTGTTACATTGTTTCTGATTTTATTGATTTGAGTCCTCTCTCTTTGTTTCTTGAAGAGTCTGGCTAAAGTTTCATGAATTGTGTTTAGCTTTTCAAAGAACCAGCTCTTGGTGTTATTGATCTTTTGTATTGTGTTGTGTGTTTTTTAGTGTCTATGTCATTTATTTCCACTCTGATATTTATTATTTCCTTCCTTCTACTTCTCTGGGCTTTTCTTCCTGTTCTCTTTCTAATTCTTTAGGTGTAGGGTTAGATAACTTATTAGAGCTTTTTCTTGTTCCTTGAGGTAGGCCTATTATGCTATGACCTTTCCTCTCAGGACTGTTTTTGTAAGTCCCACAGAATTTTGGTTGTTGTGTGCTCATTTTCATTTGTTTTCAGGAAGTTTTTGATTTCTTCCTTGATATCACTGGTAAACCATTAATTGTTTAATAACATGCTATTTAGCCCATTATTTGAATGTTTTTGAGTTTTTTAATGTAGTAGATTTCTAGTTTCATGCCATTGTGATTTGAGAGGATGCTTGATATGATTTTAATCTTCTTGAACATATATAGACTTATTTTGTGTCCTGACATGTGGTCTATCTTTGAGAATGTTTCATGTGCACTTGAAAAGAATGTATATTCTGTAGCTTTGGGGTGAAATGTTCTGCAAATGTCAATTAATTCCATCTGATCTAGTGTGTCAATAAAGATCACTGTTTCCTTGTTGGTTCTTTTATCTGGAAGATCTATCAGTAATGTCAGTGGTGTGTTAAAGTTCCTTAGTATGACTGTATTGTTGTCAATCTCTCTCTTAAAGTCCATCAAGAGTTTTTTATATACATATTTAGGTGTTTCTATATTGTATCCATATATGTTTACAAGGGTTATATATTCTTGTTGGATTTATCCCTTTAATATTATGTAGTGACCTTCTTTGTCTCTTTTATGGCCTTTATTTTGAAGTCATTCAAGCATGGGTCATGAGCACACATGGATTGAAAATAGGTTCCCTGTCTTAGTTTCAACTGCAATAACAAAAACACTCTAAACTGATCGGCTTACACAACAAACGTTTATTTCTCACAGTTATGGAGGCTGGGAAGTCTAATATCAAGGTGTCAGGTGATGACACTCTTTTTTGGGGAGAGAGAGAGATAGAGATAGAGATGATAGATAGATAGATAGATAGATAGATGATAGAGAGGAGAGAGGAGAGAGAGAGATAATTACTCTTCTTAAAAGGGAACCACCCTTCTGAACTAATTATCCCTCAAAGGCACCCCTCCTAATACCATCACATTGGGCATTATAATTTCAACATATGAATTGGGTGTGTGTGTTGGGGGCGGGGGGCTACTGCACAGAATTCCAGTCCATAACACTGACAAATGGAAAATCCAGGTTCTGTTTAACCAGAAAAGTTGATGAATCCTGGACCAGCAAAAACAACATATTGTCTATTACATCCTGTATCTTACCTTCTTCACTTAATAGGATGCTACAGACATCCCTCCAAATAAAGTAGTCAATGTAAACACAATGTCCATAATGAGGGAAAACCCTTCATTTTTGTAAATCTACAGAATATATCTTTTTTATTACTTATGGATGTTCAGCTGTGTCCACTCCCCCCACTTCCTATGGAGTTATATTTTGTAAATAGGGCTGCAAGAAACATCTGTATATTATCCAGTTTTTCATTTCTGCAATATGATTCCTCAAAATAGGACTGCTAGTTCAAAAGCTCAAAAGACAAACATGTTTAATGTTTTAATAGTTGTTGTCTGATTATATTTCAAAATCTGTCGTTTGCCCTCTCATCAGCAACATGGGATGAGAACGTTAATTATCTACACTAATAAAAGAGAAACATGCAAATTGGTGTCACTCTGCTACCCTTCCCATTGGCTAATCAGGGCGATATGCAAATTAACTGCCAGCCAAGATGGCGGCCGGCAGCCAGGCAGCTTGAAGCGAACATGAGGCTTGCTTGCTTCAGTGACGGAGGACTCCAACGTTCCCCGCCTGCCGCTGCTGGCCTCTGAGCTTGCAGTTTGGAACATTGTTACAAATATAGAAGCTAAACAAAACCCCAGAAACCTGCTTTCAGCCAGCCGGGATCTCAGAGCTGGAGTTGAAACAGTGTTTCAATTATAGAACCCAAACAAACCAGATACCTGCTTTCAGCAGTCGAGGCCTCAGAGCTGGAGCCAAGCCTCAGAGCTAAAGCTGGCCCAGAATAAAAAAAAAAAGAAAGAAAAAAAGGAGCAGTTAGGAGCTTCAGTCACCCGCCAGCCTGAAAACAGCCCTCAGCCCCTCACACAGACTGGCCAGGCACCCCAGTGGGGTCCCCCACCCTGAAGGGGGTGTGACCAGCTGCAAACAGCCATCATCCCCTCATCCAGGCTGGCCAGGCACCCCAGTGGGGACCCCCATCCTGATCCAGGACACCCTTCAGGGCAAACCAGCCGGCCCCCACCCGTGCACCAGGCCTCTATCCTATATAGTAAAAGGGTAATATGCCTTCCAGCACTGGGATCAGTGGAGCCGCAAGGCCTCCCAGCACCAGAATCAGCATGACAGGGGGCAGCGCCCAAACCCCGTGATCGCCCTGTGGCTCTGTGTGTGACAGGGGGCGGGGCCACAACCTCCCTATCTGCCCTGCTCTGTTCATGACAGGGGAAGGCGCCCCAATCCCCTGATCAGCCCTGCTCTGTGCCTGATAGGGGGGAGCTCCCCAACCCCCTGATCGCCCTGTGGCTCTGTGTATGACAGGGTGTGGCTCCCCAACCCCCTGATCAGCCCTGCTCTGTGTGTGACAGGTTGCGGCATCCCAACCCCCTGATCGGCTCTGCTCTGTGTGTGACAGAGTGCGGTGCCCCAAACCCCTGATCGGCCCTGCTCTGTGTGTGACAGGGTGTGGTGCCCCAACCCCCTGATCGGCCCTGCTCTGTGTGTGACAGGGTGCGGCGCCCCAACCTCCCTCCTCCCCCACCCGCAAGGGCCCCGCTCTGTGTGTGACGGTGTAGAGCCATAACCTCCCCATTGGCCCTGCCCTGAGTGTGACAGTGGTGGCGCCCCAACCCCTTGATCAGCCCTGCTCTGTGGGTGATAGAGGGCGACGTCCCAACCGCCCCCCACGGGCCCTGCTCTGTGTGTGACAGGGTGCGGCGCCCCAACCCCCTGATCCGCCCTGCTCTGTGCATGACAGGGGGCGGCGCCCCAACTCTCCTATCATCCCTACTCTGTGAGTGACAGGGGGGAGCTCCTCAACCCCCTGATGGGCCCTGCTCTGTGTGTGACAGGGGGGAGCTCCCAAACCCCCCTGATCGACCCTACTCTGTGAGTGACAGGGTACGGAGCCCCAGCCCCCCTGATGGGCCCTGCTCTGTGAGTGACAGGGGGCAGCGCCTCAAACCCCTGATTGGCCCTGCTCTGTGCGTGACAGGGGGTGGCGCCGCAACCTCCCAATCAACCCTGCCTTGTGTGTGACAGGGGGCGGTGCCCCAACCCCCCAATCGGCCCTACCCTGAGCGTGACTGAGGGTGGCATCACAACCTTCCGATCCGCCCTGCTCTGAGCCCGACCAGGGGCTGCACCGAGGGATTGGGCCTGCCCTCTGCAACCCGGGAGCAGGCCTAAGCCAGCATGTCGTTATCTCCCGAGGGGTCTCAGACTGTGGGAGGGCACAGGCCGGGCTGAGGGACGCCCCCCTCACCCCTGAGTGCACAAATTTTTGTGCATCGGGCCTCCAGTGTTATTATAATCTCTTCAGTGTTTGCAAATTTCAAGGGTGTAAAATGACATCAAACTCATAAGAATGACAAAGCTACATACATGAGAAACATTTTAAATCTCTGCTAATATAAAAACAACTTTTAAATATTTGAAAGCCAGAATCAGACAAGAACATTTGCTGCAGACAGGATAAATGAAGGTTCAAGGTCCCTAATTTGTGTTTCTTTAATAACTTAATGACAATTAATTTTTTTCATATAAATATATTGGCCACTTCTTTTCTTCTTCTGCAATTAACCGTTTCAGTGTTTTTCCTATTTTTTAAATGATTGTTGATTTTTTTTACCAACTTTAAAAGTTCCTTATATTAAGAATGGTTTCTGAATGTTATTAATGCCTCTTTTAAGAACATATACTTATAACATAAGATTATTTACTTTTAATTAGTTATTATAGTATATTTAATGATTTTGATATGTTTTCTAAAATTGAATTATCCTTGAATGTGGCCACAAGGCATTATTCTCTGAATCTACTTTTTGATTTAGTTTTTATTCTTTTATTTTGAATGTATACATTTTATTGTTACGCTTTCTACATATATACATTTGTAAAAATTCCTAAGTGTAATCATGAATTTTTATTTATTTATTTATTTTTATTTTTAAATTTTGTTTTATTGCTTAAAACATTACAAAGAGTAGTACATATGTCCCCTTTTTTAATCATGAAATTTTGCATCTTTTTTCCCTTTTGTGCTTTGCTATTTCCCACTCTCCTCATCACCCACATCATTCTTTCTCTGTACTCGCCTTAACCTCCATGCCCACATGCCTGTGTTAACAATACATTGTGTGTTCTTCCATGCTTTTTCTTTTTTTTTTTTTTTTTCGCTTAAAGTATTACAAAGGGTATTACATAAGTGTCCTTTTTTCCCCCCCGCCCTTGACAAACCCCTACCCTCCCTTACCCCCCAGTGTCTTATGTCCATTCATGCTTTTTCTTTAAGCTGGTATAATCTTGTAAATATAGGTGTGTGTTTTTTATAAATATAAGTGCATATGTTTTTTAATTTGTCCTCCTATGGATTTTTTTGGGGGGGAGGGGTGTTGCAAGGGAGAGTGTGGGAGTGGAGAAGGTGGAGAAGGCTTTTTGAATCTATGGATTTTTAAAATTAATTCTGGAAATTCACACACACATATACACACACACACACTCCAAGGAACAAACAGCCTTCAGGCAAAATCATTAAACATACTAGGAAATAAGGTGCCATAGCAAGATCCAGAAGAAAGAGTCCAGTTAAGGACTCCAAAGACCTCAGATACTGGATATATTGAACACAAACTATAAAATAACAATGTTTAACAATTTTAGAGAAATACAAAGCAAACTTGAAAATATGTGCCGGTAATAAGAAACAAGTTTAAAATGTCAAAGAGCCCTGGCCTGTGTGATCAGTGGTTAGAACATCTGCTGGCACTCTGATGGGTGGAGGGTCAAGGGCATGTACCTGTGTCTCACAGGTCTCTCCTCCTCCTCTTGCTCCTCCTCCCTCCCCTTCACTCTCTCTAAAACATTAATAGTAAAAATATCCTTGGGTGAGGATTAACAACAACAACAACATGTCAAAGAGACTTAAAGACTTTAAAACTTATAAGAATGAAACTATGATAATGGAACTTAAAAACTCAATGGAAGATTTCCATTTCTGTTAATATGGTTATCAAGATATTTTGGGCCACTCTCCCATTGAAATAATGAAAAATTCTGGCTAAATTAGAAAAAAATATATCTTAAAGGCATTGAAGAGCTAACAAAATAGTAAGAAATAACAAAGCCAAAATCTAAGTGAAACAGAAAAATAAGTATAGTGATGAAGCCAGTATTTATTTATTCAAGACAATTTATTGAAGAAAGATTTTTTTTTAAAGAAAGGCAGTAGACCACATGTGGGCCTCATTTGCATGTGTCTAGAGTCTGAGACTTGACTATCTTGTGTTCTTCTACACATGGATTAGAGCTTGTTTGGAGATTCTAGCAGGGGAGGGAAGCTACTAGAAGACCCTTGACTAGGAAGGTTCTCGTCTATGAAGACAAACTTCCTCTTTGTTCAAGTGGGCAGCTTCAGGAGGAACACACATGGAGTGGTGAGGGAAGTAGGGGACACCGCCTAGCCAGCCAGTCAGCCCAATCCAACCAACCCTTGTGATCCACAGTGTGCTAAATATTGCAGCCAGATTGGCCTCACATCCTAAGATAATTTTTAAACATTATTTTACCTTATGTGGGGGCATTGCCTCATAGGTTTTGATGACCCTATGACAGGCCTCAACACTGCATGACTGACCCCCATGCTCTGGGGGTACTCAACAAGTGCGTTTGTCTGGATAGGGGCCAATTGGGAGGGACTTTCCTGGGCATCTCACAATTAGATCTGTTCTTCAAAAGTCCCGACCATAGACAGCTTAACCTCACTGGACCAGCACAGTGATGGTATTGCAAACCCTTAGCTACCAATATCAAGTCAGGATATGGTTGGGGTGAGGAGAGTAAAGAGTAATTGAACATAATAAAAGCCATATGTGACAAACATATGGCAAACATCATACTCAATGGGCAAAAACTAAAACCATTTCCCCTAAAAACAGGAACAAGACAGGGATGTTCGCTTTCGCCACTCTTATTCAACATAGTACTGGAAGTCTTAGCCATAGTGATCATGTTGTAGGCCCCTCTCACCAACACCAGAGAGGTGTTACTGGACAGGACAGCCCCCTGAGCCAGTGGGAGAGGGATGTCTCCAACCTTAATCCTTGTCTTCTCATATAAATGAGTTTGTACGAGAGATCTTGACTGTGTTGGGAAAAGTCAATTTATTAAAGCAATTAAAGCATGCACCTTTATTGAAAAAGCAAAGCAAGCAAACCATACATCTGGCTTATGAAGTTCAGATGGGCTCTCAGCTAATCTGAAGAGTGAATTGTGTGGGGGTCTGAGGCGTTATATACCCTCCTATCTATAGGCTTCAAAATTCCTCTGCTGACCCCTTGGGTACAGATTCATTCTCAAAGCCCCTCCCCTCCCTTTTTTTTACTTTGTTGTGGCCTTCCCGGGATTCATGTAAAGCACCTGGCAACTTTATCTTGCCAAGCCTTGAGACTGCTGGCTTCTCGGCTTAGGGAGTAAACCGGTCTTTTTTTTCCCTTTCCTTTTCCCCTATCCCTTTCTGAATTCTATCATTAGGGAGGTTTTTTTAACCATTTGCTCTGGTATCCTTGGCTGGGGAAGATAATGGCTTGATAGTTACAAGTTGGCTGAAGATTGCCTATACTGTTTGGCCTAGTTTTAACTTTCCTGTCTCAGTTTCCCTATTCTTCTTTGCCCTGGAATCCTGTAACAATCAGACAAGAAGATGAAATAAAAAGGTATCCAAATTGGAAAGGAGGAAGTAAAACTCTCATAACTCACAGATGGCATGAGATTGTACACAGAAAACCCTAAAGACTCCACCAAAACACTATTAGATTTAATAAATGAATTCGGCAATGTAGCAGGATACAAAAATGCCCAGAAATTGATGGCATTTTTATTCACCAATAATGAACTCTCAGAAAGAGAAACAAACAAAAAATCCCATTTACCATTGCAACAAAAAAATTAAGATACTTAGGAATAAACTTAACCTAGAAGGTAAAAGGCCTGCATGTGGAAAATTACAGGGTATTGAAAAAAGAGATAGAGGAAGTAATAAACAAATGGATTAATATACCATGTTCATGGATTGGTAGAATCAACATCATTAAAATGTCCATACTACCCAAAGCAATCTATAGATTCAGTGCAATCCCCATTAACACACCAATGGCATATTTCAAAGACCCAGAACAAACTCTCCAAAAATTCAACTGGAATAATAAAAGACCCCAGATAGCTGCAGCAATCTTGAGAAAGAAGAACAAAGTTGGAGGGATCACAATACCAGATATCAAGTTATACTACAAAGCCACTGTTCTCAAAACTGCCTGTTACTGGCATAAGAACAGACATATAGACCAGTGGAACAGAACAGAGAACCCAGAAATCAACCCCAGCTCAATTAATATTTGACAACGGAGGCAAGAGCATACAATGGAGTCAAGACAGTCTCTTCAATAAATGATGTTGGAAAAATTGGACAGATACATGCAAAAAAATGAAACTAGACCACCAACTCACACCATACACAAGAATAAACTGAAATGGGTAAAAGACTTAAATGTAAGGCATGAAACCATAAAAATCTTAGAAGAAACCATAGGCACAAAATCTCAGACATCACTTGTAGCAATATGTTTACCAATATATCTAGGACAATGGAAACTAAGGAGAAAATAAATGAGACTATCCTGTATAATAAAAGGCTAATATGCAAATTAGCTAATATCCAAACAGGGTCGCTATGACACGCACTGACCACCAGGGGGCAGATGCTCAATGCAGGAGAGCCCCCTGGTGGTCAATGTGCTCCCACAGGGGGAGCGCCACTCAGCCAGAAGTCCTGAGCCGTTGAATGCAGCTCCCGCCTCTGTGGCAGTGCTAAGGATGTCCAAATGCAGGCTTAGGACCTGGGGGAGCAGGCCTAAGCTGTCAATTGCACATCCCCCCAAGGGCTCCAGGACTGTGAGACACCGCCCCCACTCCAGTGCACGAATTTCATGCCCTGGGCCTCTAGTATCAAGATAAAAAGCTTCTGCACAGCAAAAGAAACCCTCAAGAAAATGACAAGAGAACCCACTGCATGGGAAAACATATTTGCCAATGATACATATGATAAAGGGTTAATCTCCAAAATATAACAGGAACTCATACAACTTAAAAAAGGAAGACAAACAATCCAATTAAAAAATGGGTGAAGGACCTGAATAGAAACTTCTCCAAAGTGGACATACAGAAGGCCAAGAAACATATAAAAAAATGCTCAAAGTCACTAATCATCTGAGAGATGCAGATCAAAACAACAATGAGGTATCACCTCACACCTGTAAGAATGGATATCATCAACAAATGACAAGTGTTGATGAGGATGTGGAGGAAAGAGAAGCATAGTACACTGCTAGTGGGAATGCAGAATGGTGCAACCATTATGAAAAACAGTATGGAGTTTCCTCAAAAAATTAAATATGGAACTGCCATTTGACCCAGTGATCCCACTTTTAGTAATATATCCTAAGAAATCGGAAACACCAGTCAGAAAGAATGTATGCATCCTTATGTCCATAGCAGCACATTTTACAATAGCTAAGATCTGGAAACAGCCCAAGTGCCCATCTGCAGATGAATGTAAAAGAAGCTGTGATACATTTACATCAGGGAATACTATGCAGCAGTAAAAAAGAAGGATCTCTTACCCTTTGAGATAATATGGAGGGACCTGGAGAGAATTATGCTATGTGAAATAAGCCAGTCAGAGAAAGACAAATATCATATGATCTCACTCATATGTGGAATCTAATGACCAAAATAAACTGATAAACAAAATAGACCCAGAGACATAGAACCACACAACAGACTGTTCTCAGAGGAGTGGGGTGGGAAGAAGTCAACCAAAGAACTTGTATGCATATATACATAACCCATGGACACAGACAATAAGGTGATGAAGGTTTTGGGCAGGGAATGGGGGTGGAATAGAAGGGGTCAATAGGGGAAAAAGGGAGACATATGTAATCCAAAATAATAAATAGGTAATATGCAAATTGACCATCACTCCAACACACAAGATGGCCACCCCCATGTGGACACAAGATGGCCAGCAGGGGAGGGCAGTTGGGGGTGACCAGGCCTGAAGAGGAAGGCAGTTAGAGGCAATTGGGCCAGCAGGGGAGCAGTTAGGCATCGATCAGGCTGGCAGGGGAGTGGTTAGGGGGTGATCAGGCTGGCAGGAAGAAGTGGTTAGGGGTAATCAGGCAGGCAGGCAGGCGAGCAGTTGGGAGCCAGCAGTCCTGGAATATCCCGGTGGGATCAGGCCTAAATGGGCAGTCGGACATCCTTTGAAGGGTCCTAGATTGGAGAGGGTGCAGGCTGGGCTGAGGGACAACCCCCCCCCATGTAAGAATTTCATGCACTGGGCCTCTAGTCTATAAATATAAAAGCCTTAGCGACCGTTATGACCAGTCAACCAAACAACTGGTCGATTGGTTGCTATGACATGCACTGACCACCACGGGGCAGTCGCTCAATGTAGGAGCTTCCCCCTGGTGGTCAGTGTGCTCCCACAGCCAACCTCCCCGGTCCCTCCCCCTGGCCTGCCAGCCCCAATTGGGACTGGGTGAGACAGGCGAGATGGCCGCAATCTGCCCCAATCACCAGCCAGGCCAAGGGATCCCATCCATGCACGAATTTGTGCACTGGGCCTGTAGTACTTTCAGTAATAAAGATTTAATTAAAAAAGAAATTAAAAGTGAGATATTTAAAAATATTTAATTCATTTTAATGTAGCTATCATAAATCCATTACATATTAACATAAATTACATTTTATAAAAAATAACTATATTTTTTCAGAACGAAAAAAGATGTGAGAAGGTAGCACTGCTTTACAATTTTAGAAATCTTTTTAATTCTTTGCTCATTGGGAGACGGTTAGGTCCACATGCTTCTGACTTTAATTTGTTGCAATGTGTTATTTTGGTGGAAGTATATGAAGAAAATTTGATCTCATACAGATATAAAATTGGAAAATGCAAGAGTATTTGAATAGTCTTTTCAGATCATTGAAGACATTCTTTTGTGCTACTATACCAAAACTTAAAAACTGGTGGTTTCCTAAAGACTAGTTGCTGCATGGAAGATGAGACTATACTGATCATTTTGTACTCCATCAAAATCCATCTGGCATTTTGAATAGATATTTTGTTTATGACCCTACGAGGTCCCTGAAAAGATCTTGAGAACCCCAAGGGTCTCCAGGCCACACTTTGGGAACCGCAAATATGAAGTAGCAAATATGCTGGCTCTATGTTCTATTTCGTGGAGCAGCCATTTCTTTGCAAATATACCCTTTTCTAATGAGACACAGATAGATAAAGAACATTACCAACAATCTCATTTATTACATTAACAAAAGCTGTACTTATATTTTTATGATCCTTATATGAAACTTATATAATTGAAACCAAGAAACAACTGCCTATCTATACTAATAAAAGCCTATGTAGTCATGATGCCCTCATGCCATCATGCCCTCACGCCTTAACAACCCATCACCAGGAGGCTGCATGTGCAGCGGGCGTGAGTGGGTGGGCAGGACTGAGTCCCCAGTGGTGACTTGACCAGGAGGTGCATCGGGGGAGCGGATGGCGGCTGCTGCTGCCACTGCCCAGGGCCAGCCCAAGGCTCAGGAAAGCTGCCGATGGTGGCTACCACTGCCCAGGGCCAGCCCAAGGCTCAGGCAAGCCGCAGTTGGCGGCTGCCGCTGCGAGGGCCCAAGGCTCAGGCAACAAGGGTCTGGCCAAGGCTCAGTCAAGCCGCAGTGGCTGTGAAGCCCGAGAGGCTCAGGCAGCCTTGTGGCTGGCAGTGGCAGCAGCAGAGGCGTGATGGGGGCACCGCCTTCCCACGATTGGCTGGTGGCCTCCCACAGAGCCATCAGCAGGACATACTCTGAGGGCTCCCGGATTGTGAGAGGAGGCAGGCCAGGCTGAGGGACCCCCACCTCAGTGCACAAATTTTTGTGCACCGGGCCTCTAGTCCTATATAATAAAATCCTAATATGCTAAGTATCTGGTCGTCCATTCAACCAATCAAAGCATAATATGCTAATGATATGCTAAGGCTGCTCAGTCGCTCGTTATGATGTGCACTGACCACCAGGGGGCAGATAGTCAACCGGTCAACCAGTCGCTATGACGTGTGCTGACCTCCATGGGACAGACGCTCTGACTAGTAGGTTAGCTTGCTGCTGGGGTCTGGCTGATCGAGACTGAGTGAGACAGGTCGGACATGCCCTGGAGCCCTCCCGTGGTCTCTTCCCAGCTGGCCAACCTCCTGCATCCCTCCCCAGCCCTGATTGTGCACCAATGGGGTCCCTCAGCCTGGCTTGTGCCCTCTCACAATTCAGACCCCTCGGGGGATATTGGAGAGCCAGTTTTGGCCTGATCTTGCAGGCATAAAAGGCTAATATGCAAATTAACAGAACAGCTGAATAACTGGTCACTATGATGTGCACTGTCCACCAGGGGGCAGACAGCCAGAAGTCAGGCTCATGACTGGCAAGTGCAGCGGCAGTGGTGGGAGCCTTTCTCGCCTCCGTGGCAGCACTAAGGTTGTCCGACTGCTTAGGCCCACTCCCCCGAGGGCTCCTGGACTGCAAGCGGGCGCAGGCAGGACTGAGGGGACCCTCCCCCCCCCGCCACCAAGTGCACAAATTTTGTGTACTGAGCCTCTAGTTTCCTATATTACTCTTAACTAATATATTCTGGTCACTGGACTGAAGCTGGAGATTTAGAGATAAATAAGACCAACAAGGTTCTTGCTCATGATGCATTTATAGTCTTACAGTGAGGGCACCAGACAATAAACAAGTAAACAAATAAAGATGATAATTTCAGATCATGATGTTGCCTCAGAAACAAGAGGGAAGAGTATGAATCTTCAAATCTATGTATATCTACATAGGAATGCAAGGAACTCTGGGAAGAGAGAAGGGGTGGCTATGACCTGCTGTGGGCAAACGATAGACAAAGCCAAGGAAGTCACTGTTGGGGTATGGTGGGGACACAGTTGGGAGTGGGTTTCTCTCTCCAACTGTTACTGAACTCAAGGGGTGCTCTATTCAAGAACAAGATGTGGCTGTCACAAAATAGTTTTATTTATTTGCAGCAAGTAAAAGAGATGGGATTCATAGCCAAAGCTTTGTCTCCCTGAAAGGAGGTTTAATCATTGCTTATATAGACTATTTAGTCAATTACATGTTTATTTCTTCTTTGCACTTGGCTACATTTATCCTTCTTGGCTGTCCTCTTATCCTGTTTAAGCTGCATCTGCAAAATACTGTACTACCTTTTAACATTTAGTAGAATAACATTTAGTAACGACATTTGGAATTGCCAGACTTTCAGACCCTTGTACTCTCTAAATTACAGTGGGCAAATCATTGCCTGGCCAGGGCAGTTCAGGCACCTTGAGGCAAGGTGCCAGCTAGTCAGAGGTGGCAGGATAATATGAGGGCAGTACCTGACCTGAGCCAGGGTGAGGAATAAATAATAGAGGGTCCATCTGGCCCATCCCTTCCACAGACTGAGGGCCTAGGGCAGTGGTCAGCAAACTGCGGCTCGCTAGCCACATGAGGCTCTTTGGCCCCTTGAGTGTGGCTCTTCCATAAAATACCGACTTCTGCACATGGGCAAGAAGTTTCGATCACACTGTATGTGCGCGCCCGCACATGGTATTTTGTGGAAGAGCCACAGTCAAGGGGCCAAAGAGCCCCATGTGGCTCGCCAGCTACAGTTTGCCGACCACTGGCCTAGGGGATTATTGACCAAGGAGAAATATTCTAGGTAAAGGTCAGGATACTGGTAGCAGTTCTTTGAAGAACATTTGTATATAGCATATGGAAACAAGGTGAGGAGTAGGAAAGCCCAGGCTGTGGCACTGGGGGCTCTTCTTACTCAACTGGAGGGAGTCACCTATAAGGTTAAAGCCTAGCTCTACCATTAGAGATGCTGAGCAAGTCATTAACCACTCTGTGTCTCAGTTTCTTCATCAGTAAAATGGAGATAATTATAACACTTACCTCATAGAGTTCCTGTGAGGACTGAGTGATTTAATATATGTAAAGCATTTATAAGTCTGTTTGGTATGGCCCACATACCTTCCCTAAATACATATCTGAAAGGTTCAGAGTGGGCCAGGGTCACACACCTATGACATGAAGCCATGATGTATGAAAAGAGATTTTATTTTAAGTGTCTGGTGCAGACAGGCAGAGTCCGAAAAAGGAGTCAGCCCCGACTGAAGGGGGAGGCAAGACTTTTACCAGCTTCTGTTGGCTGCGGGCAGTTTCTGCTGGTGCACAGAGCTTGACTGGTGGGTCCAGTCCTTTGTTCCTCCTGTTGCCAGGTGTCCCTGGTTATCTAGGCTATGCGGAGCTCAAGGCTGCAAACTTTCTGCAAGATATCTGCTAAGCACAGTAAGTTTCCTCTGTCCCCTCTTTATTCTCTTTAACCCTTTCATTCCCATCTTTAAGGGTATATATAAAAGAAAAGAAAGGGGTGCAGTCGTCATTTTTCTTTGGCTGCTTCCTGCATGGGAGGGGGCAGTGTGGGAGCCTAAGGCAGTGATGGTGAACCTATGACACGCGTGTCAGAGGTGACACGCGAACTCATTTTGGGTGACACGCATCGACAGAGACAAAAAAATGCATAATTCAAATATTTGTCTCTCGAAACGGCCAGAGTTGGGCATCACTCAAGTAATATTATTACTCACGTTACTCATGATCAATAACGCAATTCTAAAACCTGATGTAAACATGTACATCGGTGTTGCGTAGCAAAGATACATAGTGAAAACATCCAAGATACATTGTTCCAATATTGACATTGATATAAAAAGGTTAAGAATTGCACTATAAAGAGATTAATCTTTACTCATGACATTTTATTTTTACTCGAGTGACAAAATGCCGAATTCTGGAAACGGCCTCATTATTGTCAACATGTGCCTCGGGTAAGCTTCCCGTGCGTTCGGGTGCATTCGGCAAATGGACACACTTGATCGCCATGTTCGTTAGGAGACAGGAGTGGGAGGGTTAGAAGAAAAAGATATACAGTGCAACAGTGCTCGACGAGACATTCTGCGTGTCGGATAATTGATTACAGCACCATATATTTGTTGGTTATACATACTATCTTTGAATTGTTTTGCACCAAGAGTCAGTGCAACGACACTGCAAAAAGTTAATAGGTAAGAAACCTATCAACCTTTTATAAAAAATGCTTTGATTTATATTTATTTATTTTTGCAGCCTTGTGATGGAGAATCAAAAAAATAAAAAAGCAAGATTGAATGATAAAGGAAGTGGAAGTAGCAGTAGCCGACCCTTTCAAGACATATGGACCGAGATGTACGGGATTGTCGACAGAAACAACAGATCATTGTGCATACTGTGTAATGAAACGGTAGTAAGCAGAACGTGGAATGTAAAGAGACATTTTGAAACTAATCATTGTCAGCTCTTGAAAAAAAGTATCGATGAAAGGGGAAGAGATGGCGGCATAGGTAAACACCGGAGACTGCTGCTGCAAACAACCATTTCAAAAATACAACTAAAAGACGGAACGGACATCACCCAGAACCACAGGAAGGCTGGCTGAGGAGGGACTCTTCAACTAGAAGGAAAGACGGTGCACACCGAGGCTCAGAGGAGGTGCAGTGTGGAAAATTTAAAGGTTCGGAGGTGCGCTCGAAAGCGGGCTGGTGGCTGAGGGTGCGGTTGTCATTTTCAATCAGGAGGGAGTCTCAGACTCTGAGCTCCAGATCCGGGCGAGTCTCTAGGGACTCAGACTCAGACGGGAGAAGCGGGATTATCCGGCATCAGTTGGAACCTGAGGGCAGCTTTCTCTCCCAGGTTTGCAGTGGTTGCCGGGGTTCTGAGGGGCAGAGCCTCTGGGAACGGGACTGAGAGCAGCCATAACTGCTCCCTCTGCCCGCCCTGTTGATCCCGTGAGACCCGGCCCCGCCCAAGCCCTGTGCAGAGCCATTTGCCAGATCGCCTCAGGCAAAGGCTAGATTAGCACCTCTCCAGAGGACAGAAGTTTTCCACACAGCTGATTCTCACAGCCAGTTGGCCTGGTGGTCAAATCCCTCTAGTATTAACTACAACAATCAAGGCTTAACTAGAACAAGACTGCGCCCAAAGACCACAAGGGGGTGCACCAAGAAAGCATAAAAAATGCGGAGACAAAAAAACATGACAGAAATGGAGGATATGGAGCTAAAAAACGCAATTTTGAGGGCTTGCAATAAACTTGAGGAGAGCCTTATGAAAACTAATGAGACCCTCGATGCTACGATAAAGAAACTAGAAATTAAGCATACACGGACTGAAATAAAGAATATTATACCCAATAGCAGACCAGAGGAGCGCAAGAATCAAGTCAAAGATTTGAAATGCGAAGAAGCAAAAAACACCCAGCCAGAAAAGCAAAATGAAAAAAGAATCCGAAAATACGAAGATAGTGTAAGGAGCCTCTGGGACAGCTTCAAGCGTACCAACATCCGAATTATAGGGGTGCCAGAAGAAGAAAGAGAGCAAGATATTGAAAACCTATTTCAAGAAATAATGGCAGAAAACTTCCCCCACCTGGTGAAAGAAATGGACTTACAGGTCCAAGAAGCCCAGAGAACCCCAAACAAAAGGAATCCAAAGAGGACCACACCAAGACACATCATCATTAAAATGCCAAGAGCAAAAGACAAAGAGAGAATCTTAAAAGCAGCAAGAGAAAGAGACTCAACTACCTACAAGGGAATACCCATACGACTGTCAGCTGATTTCTCAACAGAAACTTTGCAGGCCAGAAGAGAATGGCAAGAAATATTCAAAGTACTGAATACCAAGAACCTACAACCAAGATTACTTTATCCAGCAAAGCTATCATTCAGAATTGAAGGTCAGATAAAGAGCTTCACAGATAAGGAAAAGCTAAAGGAGTTCATCACCACTAAACCAGTATTATACGAAATGCTGAAAGATATCCTTTAAGAAGAGGAAGAAAAAAAAGGTAAAGATACAAATTGTGAACAACAAACATGCATGTATCAACAAGTGAATCTAAGAATCAAGTGAATAAATAATCTGATGTACTGAATGAACTGGTGATTACAATGTATCAGGGACATAGAAAGGGAATGGACTGACTATTCTTGGGGGGGAAAGGGGAATGGGAGATGCGGGAAGAGACTGGACAAAAATCGTGCACCTATGGTTGAGGACAGTGGGTGGCTGAGGGTGCCACGTTGGGCACCAAATATGGTGGGAAAAAATGTGGGATTCCTGACATTGTTTATGGAAGCTATTAGACATCCACTTGTACCTTTTCATTGCATTATCCATCAGGAGGTGTTGTGTGCCAAATCAGGATTCTCAGAATTGAATGATTTAACGTCAGTTGTAACAAAAATTGTGAATTTTGTAGCTTCTCGACCCCTTCACAAGTGAGAATTTTCTGCACTTTTACAGGAAGTTGATTCAACCTACAGTGGACTACTGATGTTCAATAATGTGAGATGGCTGAGTCGAGGTAAAGTACTTGAGCAATTTGTGGAGTGCCTTGAAGAAATTACGGTTTTTATTGAGAATAAGGATCTGGCAAACTTTCCTCAGATCAATGATCTGAAGTGGGTCAGCAATTTGATGTTTTTTACAGATCTCTCTGTTCATATGAATGAACTGAAATTAAAATTACAAGGTTTTGGCAAAAGTATTGACGTTATGTTTGGATACATCAAATCTTTTGAAAGTAAACTTAAAATTTTCAAGCAAGATATTGAAACTAAAATTTATAAGTATTTTCCTCGGGTAAAAAAGTATTTCGAGAAGGCCACTACAACGAGTGTAATGGAGCCCATACTTATGTACCAGAATATAGTAAACTCCTTATTTGAACAGTTCAGCGAAAGATTCGACCAATTTAGAAGCCTAGAACAGACCATTAAAATAATTAAGTATCCGGATGTAGTTGTTTACAGTACTTTGGAATTAAAGGATTTCCAGTGGATGCAAATTGACAATTTAGAGATGCAACTTGCAGATTTTCAAGGTAGCATTTGGACTCATGTGTTTGTCGACTTAAGGTCGAAACTTGAAAATCTGGAATGAAATCGTTTGAATAATGAAGAAGAGTGCAACTACGAACAAGAAATTTTGAGTGCTTGGAACAGAGTACCTGACACTTTTAGCGACATAAAAAATCTAGCGATGACTTTGCTAACAATTTTTTCATCAACATATTTTTGTGAGACTTTGTTCTCAGCATTAAATAATATTAAAACAAACAAAAGAAACCGGCTAACAGATGAAGTTAGTGGCGCTTGCTTGGCCTTGAAGTGCACCAAGTATGAACCTGCAATCGAAGAATTAGCAGACAAACTTCAGCACCAAAAAAGTCACTAATTTCTAGTTTTCGTACCATTTGATTATCATTGTCTTTATTATTATTTTTTCCTAAATGTACATTGCTTTTCTGTTTTTGTTCATTTTATACATATTTTTTGGTTGATTTTTCTTTGTTAAATGGCATTTAAATATATAAAATAAATACCAAAAATATAAATCTTTTTTTTACTATGGTTGCAAATATCAAAAAAAATTATGAATATTTCTATATGTGACACAGCACCAGAGTTAAGTTAGGGTTTTTCAAAATTTTGACACGCCGAGCTCAAAAGGTTCGCCATCACTGGCCTAAGGAGTAAATTTAGATTATTTCCTGGGGTATAGGCCAGTAGGGTCCCTTTACGTGGGTAAGGACAAATTGTCCTACTGTCTGGTTAACTAAGACTTGTAATCTTGTTTGTACAAATTTGGTAACTATCCTGAAAATGCAGGGCCTGAAGAGGAGGAGGAGGATAAATAGTGTCAGAGGGCCCAAAAGGGGTAAAAGCCAGGTTAATTTGGGCAGAGCTGCTTGTAGGCTGGACCATATGGACTGCTCTATATTATCCTGACTGATCTCTTTGAACCATTGAGTATTCTGTAGAATGTGTTGTGTTCTTTCCTTTATTTGAACTGTAGAGTTAAATAAAAACAACAGGAGGTGTTAGCAACTAAACAAACCTCTCCCCATTTGGCTAAGAGATAGTCTAGGGCTAGTAGGGGGACCATTTTAGGAATATAAGAGATCTGGGAGACTCAGAAGCACTAGAAGGTAAACAAACAGATGTGATCTGGAGAGAAATCCTGTAAATCACCCTGGAGCCAGACTCTGTAATGAGTTAAAAAATACCTTGCACTGTTTGGATGGGATAGTCTGCTCCAGGTGGGGGAATGTTGTCACTAACAATCTGCAGGAATGTGGAAGCCTGGGTATCTACACTAATAAAAGAGAAACATGCAAATTAACCATTTCTCCATCACTCCGCCACTCCGCTACACCCACCAGCCAATCAGAGCAACTATGCACATTAACCCAACAAAGATGGCGGTTAATTTGCATACACAGGCGCAGAGCGAAGACTGAAGATGACTGAAGATGGCGGCGGCCACAGAGCTGGAGTGAGCAGGAAGCTTGGGTTGCTCCCAGCTATGGAGGAAGCCAAGCTTCCCGCCGGCCCTGTACTCTGCTCAAGGAGTGGCTGGGGGCCTGGGTCGCCGGGGGTGACCCAGGCTTCCAGCCCACCCTGGGCTCCATTCAAGGAACTGGGGGGAAAAAAGGAGGGGGCTGGTAACAGCCAGAGTGGAGAAGCCAGGCCTTGCTGCTGTGGCCAGACCAAAGGCCTGGGTCCCAGGTGCCAGAGGAAAACCGGTGCCGGCAGCAGGGGAAGGAAAGCCTATTGCGTGAATCTTCGTGCAACGGGCCACTAGTATAATATATTAGTCATTTGGCTGATATGTAAGAGGGGCTATTTTTTCTCCAGAAAGGCTAATGGGAGGGTAGGTTACACTGGGGGCAAGGTTCTTGTTTTCCCAGTTTTGCCCCTAACTAGGCACCTGGAGCTTTCTGCCCTGGTGAGTTTCTACACCTGTACCTGGCCTATCGTCCTTTCTCTGGGGTTCAGAGGGATGATGAGGCCTGGGCATAAAAAGGAGGTTGTGATGGTATCTAGGGGTGGTATTTCCTTAGTACAAGTAGGGCTTGTAACCTGGTGGCTTTGTGGGGGTGAGAGTGAAACTGAAGTAGGTGACTGTCAGTTGGGATAACTGGGCTTTATGAGGAGATGAGTGTACTCCCTGGTTGGGCACCGAGGTAGAACAAGAAGAGTGGATAAGGGGGTATTTAGTAAGATGCAATGTAGAGGTAAGGTGGCTAGTGACTGTGAGACTAATCCGTCAACCCCCATAATAGAGGCTGAGGAGGGGACAAAGGTTCCAGCGAACTCAGAGAGGGCAGAATGAGTGGCCCCAGTGTCAATTAAAAAGGATATTGCAGCTGGCATGTCTCAGTGGTTGAGCGTCAACCTATGAACCAGGAGATCACAGTTTGATTCTCAGTCAGGGCACATGCTCGAGTTGTGAGCTCGATCCCCAGTATGGGGCATGCGGGAGGCAGTCGATCAATGATTCCCTCTCATTGTTGATGTTTCTAACTCTCTCTCTCCCTTCCTCTCTGAAATCAATAAAATATATATTAAAAAAGAAAAAGGAGATCGACTTACCTGCCACCACAATTGTTACCCGAGGGTCTGTCCTGGTGATGTATGTCTGTGGGGCCATGTCAGGGCCTGAGCAGCTTCAGTCTTTGGTGGCCAGTCCCAGGAGGTCTGGGAGCTCCAAACCGGATCCAGAGGGTGGCCTTGCTGGACTGGCTGAGGTCTGACCTGGAGTGGCCAGACTACAGTCTGATTTCCAGTGGCCTTCCCTTCCGCACCTTATGCAGGGCCCAGGTGGGGATCTCGGGTTTGGGCAGGACTTGGTCCAGTGTCCTTCCTAATTGCATTTGAGGCATGGGTCCAGAGGAGGCTTATCCCCTTACTTACCCTTGGTTGGAGGACTAGCACTTCATTTGGAGTTCATGAGAGTGGTATCTAGGAGCTGAAAGGCCTTCATCTGGGCCTCAGCCTTGGCCTGATCTCGCCTTTGTTTTTAGATTTGGGTCTCCTTGTCTCCATTATTAAAGACCTTAAAGGTCATGTTTAAAAGGTCTTGTTGGGGGGTTTGAGGGCCGTCCTCTAACTTTTGTAGTTTTCTTCTTATGTCCAGGATGGACTGGAAGATGAAACTTAAGTTGAGTATGATTGTCCCTTCTGAACTTGTAGGGTCAAGATTGGTGTATTTTCTTGTGGTTTGTGGAAGGCGAGAGAGGAATATTGCTGGATTTTCATGTCTTTCCTGGGTGACCTCTGCTCATTTTTCATAATTAACTGCTTTGTGGGCTGCCTTTCTCTGTCCTTCTAGTAGGCAGAGAACCATATGGTCTCGAGACCTGCGACCTGCCTGCCCTTCCTGATAGTTCCATTGTGGGTCCCTGTCAGGGACAGCATCCTCTCCAACTGGGAGGGCAGGGGCCTGCCGGCGGAGAGTATCCATGTGGCTCTGGGCATGAAGCCAGATTCTGCTTTTATCCTCTGGGCTCAGAGTAGAGGAGAGGATAAAGTGGAGATCATTCCAGGTCAGGTCATATGACCAGGTGAGATATTAAAATTCATGGGTGCATTTGGTGGGGTCCTCCATAAAGGAACCACATCTTTTGTTCATCTGAGATAAATCCAAAAGAGAGAATGGCACATGAACCCATATAATGACCTTGGCACCAGCAACCTCCCGAAGAGGGGAACTCTAAGGCTACTGCCAGAGTAGGGGAAGGAAGAGAGCCAAAGACTGCCCGGGTGTAGGTGTGAGATGGGGCGGTAGCAGTGGGATCTGCTGGGTAGGGGGGCAGGCTCTCAGGCTGCTGAAATGGGGGAGCTTTAAGCTGAGGGACTGGAGGATGATTGGAGGGATCAAAAGTGGTGAAGGAGGAGGGGGATTCAGGATCCTTAGGGGACTTAGAGTGAAGAAGGAAAATTTGTGATAGAGAGAAGGTGTCACAGAGAGAAGGACGTGTCCAGAGTGTGAAAAAAGCCTGGATATATGGGACCTCAGACCACAAGGGGAGCTCAGGAGCTGGATTACCAAGGTCTCTCTGAGTGCCAAGTGCCCAGTTGCTGGAACCCTGCAACACCTCTTACCAGACCCCTCACTAGACCTCTCCCGGGTTTTGGCACCAAATGAAAGGTTTGGAGTGGGCTGGGGTTGCGCACCTATGACATGAGGCCGTAATGTATCAAAAGAGATTTTATTTCAAGTGCTGGGTGCAGACAGGCAGAGTCCGAAAAAGGAGTCAGTCCCAACTGAAGGGGGTGGCAAGACCAGCTTCTGTTGGCTGTGGGCAGTTTCTGCTGGTGCACAGAACTTGACTGGTGGGTCCAGTCCTTCATTCCTCCTGTTGCCAGGTGTCCCCTGGTTATCTAGGCTATGCGGAGCTCAAGGGTGCAAGCTTTCTGCAAGGTATCTGCTAAGCACAGTAAGTTTCCTCTGCCTTGTTTTATTCTCGTTAACCCTTTCAATATCCAGATTGATTCTCATCAGGTCCATAAAGGGGCAATGATGAGTACACTCACTGTGGACAAGAGCTGGGAGCTGGTTGCATCCTGAGAGGTGAATGAACACTATCAAATACCAGCTATCTGTGGGAAGCAATATGACAGAGGTACATAGAGACAGGCCTTTAAAACCTGCGGTTGCATGCAAAACGTAAGAAATAGAGCAAGGCCTGTTGCATAACACTATTAATAAAAATTCAAAACATATGCAAAACAATACCTGACATTTTACAATATTTCACTTATATCAAAGGATATATAATGCCTTTTAGTGGATGCATGTGTGGAAGGGAAGGGAATGGAAATGGAAACCAGGGATGTCTGAGAGTAATGTCCATAAAAGATAATAGCAGTATACCATGAACTGACCTATGTGATTGACTCAATATTTTTTCACCCAGGGCATAATCCTGAACAGTGTGAGTCTGCCATTGGACTATCTGCCCATAGCATTCTAGGCAGAGTGTGTGCAAAGACCCTAAAATAGAAATGCGACTATTTAAAGAACATGATAAAAAGACAAGTGTGGTGGGGCATAGTAAATAAATAGAAGATGAGCTTTAATTTAAAAACATGGTCTGGCAAAGACCTTTCCTCATAGACTATATATATATATATATATATATATATATATATATATATATATATATTAGAGGCCCAGTGCACAAAATTTTGTGCACTCGGGGGGGGGGGGGGGCGCGGTCCCTTAGCCTGGCCTGTGCCCTCTCGCAGTCTGGGACCCCTCGGGGGATGACCACCAACTGGCTTAGGCCTGCTCCCCGGGGGATTGGGCCTAAGCTGGCAATCAGACATCCCTCTGGCAGCCCGGCAGCCCTCAGGGGATGTCCACTTGCCAGTGGGGAGCAGACCTAAGCTGCAGTCGGACATCCTTAGCACTGCTGAGGAGGCAGGAGAGGCTCACACCACCACCATTGTACTGGCAGCCATCAGCCTGACTTGTGGCTGAGCAGAGCTCCCCCATGTGGGAGCACACTGACCACCAGAGGGCAGCTCCTGCATTGAGCGTCTGCCACCTGGTGGTCAGTGTGTGTCATAGTGACCAGTCATTCCCAGTCTTTCTGCTGTTAGGGTCAGTTTGCATATTACCCTTTTACTATATAGGATAGAGGCCTGGTGCATAGGTGGGGGCCGGCTGGTTTGTCCTGAAGGGTGTCTGGATCAGGGTGGGGGTCCCGCTTGGGTGCCTGGCCAGCCTGGTGAGGGGCTGATGGCTGTTTGCAGCTGGTCACACCCCCTTCAGGGTGGGGGTCCCCACTGGGGTTCCTGGCCAGTCTGGGTGAGGGGCTGAGGGCCGTTTTCAGGTTGGAGGGGGGGGACTGAAACTCCCAGCCTCTTTTTTTTTCTTTTTTTTTTTTATTCTGGGATTTATTTACCTTCTATAATTGAAACTTTGTTGCCATCCTGCTCTCTCCAGCTCTGAGGCCACAGCCTGCTGAAAGCAGGTATCTGGGGTTTGTTTAGCTTCTATAATTGAAACTTTGTTGCTTTCAGAGCTGTTGCTTTCAGAGCTCAGAGCAGGGAACCTTGGCTTCCTCCATCACTGGAGCAAGCAAGTGTCCTGCTCACTTCAGCTGCGTGGCTGCCAGCCGCCATCTTGGTTGGCGGTTAATTTGATTAGCCAATGGGAAGTGTAGCAAAGGTACAGTCAATTACCCTTTTTGTCTTTTATTAGATAGGATATACACACACACACACACACACACACACACACACACACACACTAGGGGCTCAGTGCATGAATTTGTGCACCTTGAAAGGAACTGTGGGCTGTGAGGCTGTGGTAGGCACAGGGGAGGGTCTCAGCCCATCCTCCATGCTCCTGCCTAGCCCCTCCCACCACAGCCCCTGGTCCCTTGTCTGCCAGCAGCCCACTCCTGCCACTGCCACTCCCACGTGCTGAGGGCCCTGGCCCTGCTCACACCCGCCGATGGCGTGGAACAATTGGGGCTGGCTTCAGCAATGGTGCGAACAGGGCTGGTGCTGTCAGCGGGTGCAAGCAGCTACTGCTGCCCCAGTCGCCCCTCAGGAGCAGGGGGAGGTGGAGAAGCCCTCAGGGATGACCAGGGCAGACAGATGCTGCTTGCACTCGCTGATGGCGCTGAGTGATCGGGACCAGTGCTGGGCACCAGCAGCAGGTGCAAAAGGCAGCTCTGGTTCCAGCTGCAGGTGTGAGCGGGCCAGCGCTGGCAGTGGGTGCAAGCAGTGGCTCTGGTGTTGATGTTGGCAGCAAATGCAAGTGGGGTTGGCACTGGCAGCAGGTGCGAGTGCCACGCGGGACCATGGTGCACACGGGAGCAAAGAATTTTCAGTAACCACCAGAGGCTCACCCCGATGACAGCAACCAGTGCCCTGCTTTGGCCTGATGCCCCCACTCAGCTGTTCCACCATCCAGCCACGGCCAACGCCCACCATGTTCCGCACACAGCCCCTGGTGGTCAGCGCACATCAGCAAACGGTTGTTCGTTTGTTCCAGTTGTTCTGCCGTTCAGTCTATTTGCATATTAGCCTTTTATTATATAGGATGGTTTAAGATAATTAGTTTACGGAATTGATAATTCCCAAGGAGAGGGAAGTCCTTACTGGGCTTATGATGACCTGGCTTGTGACAGGCAGGTGAGAGGTGAGCACCTGGCACCCTGACTTTGCTCCCACATTTATAGAAGGAGCCAATTCTTACCCCTGGGAAAGCAGAAATTTTAGCTGGGTGAGGCCCAGGGGCTGTGATCTAAGTCCTTCCTCCAAAGGTGGGACAGCCAGGTGAGGAGCGTGGCTGATCTTCTGACATAGCCCTGTCCCCCACAGTGGTCCTGCTTACAATTCAGGCCTCCAGCACTTCCTGGGCAACAGCACTTCCCTGGAACCACTGTCAGCATCTGTGCCCTCTGGCATTTTCTGGTCTCCTTTTGCCCTCTTTGTGCACCTTCTCACAGACCAGACATTTATTGATTTCTTTCAAAAGAGCACTTGGTCAGGTTTTCATTCTGTCCTGGGGTGTTAGTCTCTTGTCACCAGCCAAGTGCTGAACTTCTCCTCCTGAAATAACAAATAAACAAAAAGCTAGAACAAACTGTTTTTCATGAACAGGAAGTCCTTGAGAACAGGGACCTAGTCTATCTTGACTTCCATCTATCCTCACGCCCAGGAAAACGTTGGTCCTAAAGTAAGATGCTCAATAAAATTGGTTGAATGAGTGCACTCACACACACACATTTAAATGATGAAAGAAAATCATTTGCTTTTTCTATGCAAAATCTCCCCCTGAAATTCATTTTCCTCAAAATAACAAGCATAACTGAAGCTTTGTTTGATATCATTTTTGCTCACAAATAATTGCTTTTCCTCATTGGGACTACAATGGATGATGACAATGTCTATTGAGCACTATGTGCCAGATACTGAATTACCTCATTAAAAACCCATGGCAACCCTTAGGTTACCTTTATTTAAAAGAAGAGAAAACTAAAGCTTAAAGAGATGTAGTAACTTTTAAGTGATGGCTAGATCTGGGTTTTTAATTTCGGGTCACCTGAATCCAGAATTCTTGAATGAACTTCTGAAACTCTGGTCAATTTCACAAAATAAAATGTATTAAATTTGTACCTGAAACAATGACTACTCTTCTGAATATATATTTTTTCTCTTCTTCGCTAATCATTGGCAACAGCCATACATTTAACCCTGGCTTAAGAAATCAAAAGCCTTTCATAATATTGCAATCACTTAAAATGTAAGGTTTGCAGGATTGCTTGCCAGTGAGACGCAGAGAAAGAATAGAAGTAGAATCTTCCAAGTCAGGAATTTTCAACCTTTTTCATTAATGGCACAACTAAACTAATTACTAAAATCCTGCAGGACACCAAAAATATATTTTTTGCCAATCTGTTAAAAAAAAAAGGTATAATTTTGATTCATTCACACTGAACAGCTATTGTTATGTTGGCTATTGTCAGTTTTTTGTTTGACAATCTAAGGGAAAAGAGGTCAGTGCCCCTGACCAAATAGTCAGGTATTGCATGTTTTAAAAATTCTGTGGCACACCAGTTGAAAATCGCTGTTCTAAGCCATAGGCTATTCTTTGCACTGTGAGTCCATGTTTGTTTTAATTTTCATTTTTATTTCTGAAATTCCCTTTTCCTCTATTTTTTCTTTTTATTCTTTGTACCAATGGTTTAATTATTGTTTGTGATTATAAAACAGTGTCTGAGCATTGTGACAATTTCATTCTTTGTCTGAGTCCAAGTTCCCTGGAAAGTATAGCCTCAAACAAAATTTACATTCTAAACTTTTTTGAAAGGATGCAAATCCAAGGAAGCAAGAGTGAAGGGGGCAGGGCAATGCTTGAGGAGGAAGGGGAAGCAAACAAGGGGTTTCTGACTGAGCTGGTCTCCACTTCACTGGGAAGCACAATTGGTTACTTGGTCATGTGGGAGGTTTCCATAGAGGCCACATGGAAACATTTCTCAGAAGAGTCCTTTGAGGGAGAGGAAAGAGAAGAATTTCTCCCTGTGTTCTCTCCCATCCTCTGCTTCTCAGTGGTTAAAGTTCGCTTCACTGGGTGTTAACTTCCTGCCCTGCTGGCATTGTTTCCTGGCTCCTCTTGGCAGACACGAGGAAGCAGCAGACATCTGACATCTGTGAGTGGGCACAAGCCAAGGACATTTCCTGCAGCCTCCTGGGCCCTCTCCAGCCTGTGTGCTATGTCTTATACCTCAGTGGTGATAAGGAGGGCCCAGGGTAGGAGAGAAGAGGCCTGCAGTGTGAGGCCCCAGGTAGGGTGATAATTGAGCTGTGCCATGGGGAACCTGGGAGACCTGGAGCCGCTATTCAATGGGCCCAGCTGGCTTTGCAGAAGGAGTTCTGCAACACCATGGCTTCCACAGTCATGGAGTCCCCTGAGGGTCTCTACAACATTGACAAAGCCACCTCTCTGTGGCCCAAACAGGGTGATCTTCTTAGAGGTGCATCAGAAGCATTGAGTAACATGGCTGAGCCCAGTACATTCAGTCTGTCAACATTCCCACACATCTTCTGTGCACGTATAAGAGGTCTCCCTTGGGCACACATGCACAGGTCATACAGCTGAGTCTCTGGGGACTACCATCTTCAACCATCCTAGACAATGTCATATTATATCCCTAAATAATAGCTCTAAATAGCTGCTTGTTATCATTTCCTATAGATATGACTGAAACTCAACCATTGTTTCATAAATTCACCCTGGTGGAAACATCAGTGAATATCCCCATCACATTCCCTCCTTATTAAACTGCTAATAGGCATCTCTTACCAAACTCAAAGAGAAACTAAAGATATATATATATATATATATATATATATATATATATATGCAACTGAACAACTGGTCGACTGGTCACTATGACATGCACCAACCACCAGGGGGCAGACGCTCAATGCAGGAGCTTCCCTGTGGTGGTCAGTGCGCTCCCACAGTGGGAGTGCTGTTCAACTGACCAATGGGCGCCAGGCGCTGAGTGCTGCTACTGCAGCACGAGCCCCTCCCCATCAGGACTAACTGGTCGCGAGCCAGAGGCAGGCACAGCAGGGCCGGGATGAGAGGGAGCGGCAGGCAGCTTTGGACTGCTGGTTTCGGCCCAATCCCTGCAGGCCAGGGACCCCACCGGTGCACGAATCCATGCACTGGGCCTCTAGTGTATTAAATATTGTCTGTGGGGTATTTTGAACTTCTTGAAGAGAGAGGCTATTACAATTCACATTAATTTTAAAACCAAAAATTCCCATTGTATCTATGAGAGGGCACAACTTCACTTGAAGTTTATTCTTAGTGCTCTTCACAGCCCTCTCTACCTCACCCCCAGGCTCACATGCTGAGAGAGAGCATGTGCTCGTACACACACACACACACACACACACACACCTGACCTCCAAGTTTGCACGTCAATAGGTAAACAGCTTACACTCACACTTCAGAACCTGTGAAAAGCATCCTGGGCAGGCTCCTTACTGCCAGTGTCTGCCAGGCTTCCTGAGGCTCCTTTGTAGGCTATGTCTACTAGGCCTGGAATGAGGAGAGGAGGGGGGTCTTACAAATTAAATATATCTGCTTTAAGTTATAGTACCTATATTATTTTTCCTCATTTCCTGTGATACAAGTGTCCCAAGAGTAGAGATAGGAGAGGTCCCAGGCAGTAAAGAGGTGCATTATACATACAAAATTTTAATATTAAAATTAAAACAGTAGAGTAACACACTGACAATTCTACACAATGTCAGATACAATGTAAAATACTCTTCCTCCCCCCAAATCTTTTGGTCTAAACTTAAAAAAATTTTTTTGAGGTTACTGTTGAATTTTGTAATAAACAAAATGAGCACATTTTATTGCTTATCCTTTAATCAACATTGTGTGCTACATGAAAGTTAACTCAGAGAAGCCCTGGCATAGATGGACTTACCTGCATGCATTTGTTTGAGACTTGAGTTCCTCCTGGCTCAGAAGCATTCATGCTCGCTACTGTGTATTCCACGTCTCCAACCGCCTCTGCATTGAAATAGTAGATTGGAAACTAGCAAAGCCAGCAGTGATTGTAACAGAACTTGTGCAACTTCAATTCTCTTTCACTCAATTTAAGAATTTAAGTATTTTATTCTATGTGACCTCTTGGAATTTATTTATAATTAAAAATAGTGAAAATTACAAGGTGTAATATTTTTGTTTAGTAATGCAAATTTTAGTTCATATATGAAAAAATTTTTTTGCATTTGAGTAATATCTGTAAAAATAGAAATTAATTCATCCTCTTATTTTTCTTATCTAATTACTAGTAACCTATTATGATACTATTCATTTCTGTGGCAGACTAACATGTTAGTATATGATTTTTTCCCTTTCACTGGAAAAAATTAATGTAATTTAAAGGCATTAATTTATTACTTTTCCCTCTTTTTTATTCTGTAATAGTTTATTTTATTACTTAATTAAATTTATTGGCAAATAAATGCAATATATATTTATATATATGCAATATATATTAATTGGATATATATGCAATGTTCAATAAAAGAAAAAATTTTCTGTCCATTATTATTATCCATTTCACTTCATTATTATTACTGAAGTATGGTAATGTATAAAGGAGGATCTGCTAGCGACCTGCTGTGTAAGATAAACAAGGTACAGAGCTGCTTCAGGAGGAGAAGATGACCTTGCAGACCCACAGAACCAGGGGTGGCAGAGCCGCCCCCTCCCAGGAGACTGCTCCAGCTGCTCGGGTGTGAGTCTGTCCCTGAGGCTTCTGGAGGAAGATTAAGCCTCACTTTACCTTCCTTCTTCTTCTTCTTTTTTCCAGAGATGTATATTTCCCTAAAATGTCAGCTCCATGAGGACTAGAAATTTGCCTGTTCAGGGCCGATTCCCAGGAACAGAGTCAGTCATCAATACATTTTTGTTGAAAGAAGAAAGGAATGAGGTGTTACTGAGCACATGTGGAAGTGTGCTCCTGTTCCTATTTCAGAGTGTTTTGTGCAAGTGTCCCCAAGACAGAGTGGGAGCCTCATCAAGAGCGGACATCGTACATTTTGCTTCCTTTGTCCCCTGCACCCTACTTCTTAGTAGTGCCCCACTCTATAACTGCAAACTGACTAATCAACTGACTACAAGGTCAGGACACAAAACACTGTTCAGAAGAATTTATGAATGGCTAAGGAGTTAAAATTCAATACAATAAAATAGCATTTTTATTCTTTTCTCACCATCTTACTGGTTTCTTTGGGGTGGAGGGAGGGCTACCCATTAGAAAATAAAATGCTCAATTTATTAAAAGGTACTGTAACTGATACTGATGTTGGCCAATTTTAATGATTTATTTCTCATTCATATAACTGATGCCCAGGAATACATCTGTGCATCAGAATTACTAAAGGTTATATTAAAAGTAGGAAATGGTTGAGAATGTAACTTTTAGGTATCTGAGCAGCTCATATAAGATGTTCTTTCAAAGATAAGTAATAAGAAGGTTAGAGTGAGAGATCCTAAAAAGTACATAATTCTCAGTCTATAAAAGAAACCAGAGAATATGTGACTTTTGTCCTGTCTTACAGTTAAGGAGTGGAGCCAGGACCAGATGCCAGCAACCTGCCTTTTACCCCAGGCTCTGCCCTGAGCTACAAAACTTCTAAAGTACAAAAAAATGGCTCTATAATTGTTTATTTTGTCAATTGGCTTAAGGCATTTAAAATAGGTGGCCCAGAGTTATAGCTATTTATAGTGGCCATTGACTAAACAATAAAAAAGAAAGTTATAAAGACATTCTTACATTGGCAGATAATATACTGATTAATGAAGATTTGAAGTTACCTTTAGAAACCACTTACCTAAAAAACAAGAACCACATATTATAGCAAAACACATTTTTGAAGTAGAATTAATGAATATTTATGAAGCATCTACCATGTTCATGACATATCTCCTATAGAGATCATGGAATGAATAAATGATGGTACACACATAACACTCACCATATGCCAGTCTCTGCTCTAAATGCTTTACACTCATTTACACATTAAATCTTCACAACAACCTGCCATTATAATGATCCCCATTTTATAGATGAGGAAATTGAGGCATAGAGAGCTTCACCAAGAAAAGTCAGATAATAAATAGAGCTCTACTAATCTGATCATCTGGCTCCATAGGCTGCACAGACATAAACAAGAAAAGGTGAATGGCAGTGCATATTTAAAGACCAATTAAGGAAGACTATGATGTTCACAAGACAGTACACAGAGCTGAGTGAATGATAAATCAGAGGTTTTTTGGGTACAAGTGGTAGAAACTAAATTACAAATAGCTTAGGCCTGGCCAGTGTGGCTAAATGGTTACAGCGTTGGCCTGAACCAAAGAGCATGTATTTGGGTTGCAGGAGGTTCAATCCCTGGCCCTGTTTGGGGCGTATGCAGGAGGGAAGCAACCAATGTCTCTCTCTCTTCTACTCTTCCTCCTCCTCCCTCCCTCCCTCCTTCCCTGTTGCTCTCTCTAGAAATCAATGGAAAAAGTATCCTTGATTGAGGATTAACCAAAACCAAAAAAAAAATAAAAATAGCTTCCAAAATTTACATGGAATCAAAAAAGACCCTGAATAGCTGCAGCAATTTTGAGAAAGAAAAAAAAGTTGGAGGAATCACAATACCAGATTTCAAGTTATACTACAAAGCCACAAAACAGGCTGTAATCAAAACAGTCTGGTACTGACACAAGAACAGGCATATAGATCAATGGAACAGAACAGAAAACTCAGAAATTGACCCAAGCCATTACGCTCAATTAATATTTGACAAAGGAGGCAAGAGCATACAATGGAGTCAAGACAGACTCTTCAATAAATGGTGTTAGGAAAATTGGACAGATACATGCAAAAAAATGAAACTAGCCCACCAACTTACAACATACACAAGAATAAACTCAAAATGGATAAAAGACTTAAATGTAAGTCGGGAAACCATAAAAATCTTAGAAAAAAAACATAGGCAGCAAAATCTCAGACATCAGCAATATGTTTACCAATACATCTCCTAAGGCAAAGGAAATGAAGGAGAAAATAAATAAATGGGACTACATCAAAATTAAAAGCTTCTGCACAGCAAAATAAACCATCAACGAAACAAGAAGAGAGCCCACTGTATGGGAGAGTATATTTGGCAATGATACATCTGATAAAGGGTTAATATCCAAAATATATCAGGCACTCACACAACTTAACTAAAAGAAGACAGACAATCCAATTTAAAAATGGGCAAAGGACCTAAATAGACATTTCTCCAAAGAGAACATACAGATGACCAAGAGACATGAAAAAATGCTCAAAGTCACTAATCATCAGAGAGATGCAAATCAAAATGACAATGAGGTACCATCTCACACCTGTCAGAATGGCTATCATCAACAAATCAACAAGTGACAAGTGCTGGTGAGGATGTGGAGAAAAGGGAACCCTAGTACACTGTGCAACAATTATGGAAAACAGTATGGATTTTCCTCAAAAAATTAAAAATGGAACTTCCATTTGACCCAGTGATGCCACTTCTAGGAATATGTCCTAAGAAACCTGAAGCACCAATCAGAAAGAATGTATGTACCCCTATGTTCATAGCAGCACAATTTACAATAGCCAAGATCTGGAAACAGCCCAAATGCCCATCAGTAGATGAATGGATAAAAAAGCTGTGGCACATTTCTATCATGAAATACTATGTAGCTGTAAATTAGAAGAATCTCTTACCCTAGGGTGGGAGGGGGAAGTGGGGGGGGGGCTGGAGGGGGTCAATGGGGAAAAGGGGGGGGACATATATAATACTTTCAACAATAATTATTTTAATAAAGAAAAATAAATAAATAACAATAAATAGCTTGCCCAGTTGGTGTGGCTCCGAGGTTGAGTGTTGACCTTTGAGTAGGTTCCCATTCGATTCCCGGTCAGGGCACATGCCCAGGTTGCAGGCTCGATTCCCAGTAGGTGGTATGCAGGAGGCAGCCGAGTGGTGGTTCTCTCTCATACTTGATGTTTTTATCCCCCACTTCCTCCCTCTGAAAACATATTTAAAAAATAAATAAAAATAAAAATAGTTTAAGTTGGCTTCTCATCAAGATTATAGTGTAGGTAAACATGGTGCTAGGAACCTCCCACACCACATCAAATTGCAACTAAACTACAGAACAACTGTCATTCAAAACCACCTGAAATCTAGCTGAACAGAAGTTCTATAGTTAAGGATATAAAGAAGCCAAATTGAGACTGGTAAAAGGGGCAGAGATGTGGAATGGGCTGGTCCTACACACCACGTGTAGTGGATAAAAATTGGGAGGGATATCTCAGCTATAGAGGTACACCCTGAGGAATGAGGGGTCCAAGCCTTACACCAGCCCTCTCAGCCCAGAGTTCCAGTGCCAGGAAGAGAAGTCCCCATAACTTCTGGCTATGAAAACCAGCAAAGATAGTGGCTGAGTGAGAAGGGCTCCTGGAGTCCCAGGTGTTTCTCTTAAAGGCTCCACAAGGATTTACTTGGATTCACTCGCTCTGAGCTTCAGCAGTGGAGCAGCAGCTAGGAAGGTTCCAGGGACATATAGGGAGGAAAGGAATTGTTTGGCATCAGGGAAAGAGCTGGAAGGGCAGTTTCTGCCAGATATAAGTGTTGGCAGAGGCCATTGTTCCATCAACCTAGCTCATACTGCTTGCCCCACCCTGGTTATTCCCTGAAGCCCCACCCCACCAAAGCCTCTTCCAGTGGCTTTTCTATTCGACCTGTCTTGTTTGATGCTGCCAACTTTCTTAAAATCTCTCAAACAAACATCATCTGGCCTTGCATGCCCTGTACCTTTAGCTAAGTGGCCCAGCATGAGCAGTAATGGGCCTTGGTTTGCAGCTTGGCATCTCCCCAGACTTTCAAGCCCAGGACAAGTGGAAGCCATCTGCAGATTTCTTTGTAGCTCATTTTGGGTGGCCCCAGGAAGGGAACAGGCAGTGGATGACCTTGGTCTGAACCTACTGGGAGGCCCCAAAACCAGCACACCCAATGGACAGCGTTAGACTATGCAAAAGCACCACCCTATTACCTCCATGAGTGACACACTCAAGGGGTGGACTCAGTGGGAAAGTTCCTGAGCTCCACTGAAGTGAGTTCTCCTCCAGGGAGTTGGCCCTGTAGGAGATGTAGTATATCCTCCACAGTGGTAGCAGCCAGTCCTCACAGCAGATCAGTCTGGGGGTAAATTTCTCCCATTGAGATGCCAACAGAAATCAAGGCTCAACCACAACAGGAGGGTGCACACAGCCCACACAGGGGGTGTACATGGAATACCCACTCAGGTGACTGGGGAGGCTATGCCACTGGGCCCTACATGACACCTACTACATAAGGTCACTCTACCAAGATGGGAGATGTAGCCACTCTACCTAATACAAATAAACACAGTGTGACAGCCAAAATGAGGAGACAAAGAAACATATCCCAAGTATAAGAACAGGAGAAAACTCCAGAAAAAGAACTAAACAAAATAGGGACAAGCAGTCTAGTAGATGCAGAGTTCAAAATACTGGTTATAACGATGCTCAATGAACTTAGGAGAAGGTTAGATCAACTCAGTGAGAACCTCAACAAAGAGGTAGGAAACATAAAAATGGAGATAGAAAACCTTAAAAATAAAAGAGAAGTCAAAAAAAGAAGTATGCAATAACTGAAATGAAGAATACACTAGAAAGATCACCAGTAGATAAAATGAAGCTGAGGATTGAATCAGTGATTTGGATGATAAGGTAGCAGAAAACACCTAATCAAGACACCAAAAAGAGCCCGGGCAGGTGTGGCTCAACAGTTAGAGCATCCACCCATGCTCTGAAGTGTCTTGGGTTCCATTCCCAGTCAAGGGCACATACCTGGGTTGTGGGCTCCCACCCGGGACCTGGTTGAGGTGCCTGTGGGAGACAACCAATTGATGTATGTCTCTCAGATCGATGTTTCTCCCTCACTCTCTCCTCTTCCTCCTCCTCCTCCCTCCCTCCCACCTTTCCACTCTCTCTAAAAATCAAGTGAAAAAATATCCTCAGGTGAGGATTAAAAAACAAAACAGCAAAAGGGAAAAGAATCCAAAAAACTGAGGATAGTATAGACTCTAGGACAACTTCAAGCATAGGGGTACCAGAAGGAGAAGAATGAGATCAAGGAATTGAAAACCTATTTGAAAAAATAATGACAAAACTTTCCTAACCTGGTGAAGGAAATAGACATACAAGTCCAGGAAGTACAGAGAGTTCCAAACAACATGAATCCAATCAGATCCACACCAAGACACATGATAATTAAAGTACCAAAGGTTAAAGGCAAACAGAGAATCTTAAAAGCTACAAGAGAAAATCAGTTAGTTACCTACAAGGGAGCTCCTATATGACTGACTTCTCAATAGAAACACTTCAGGCCAAAAGGGAGTGGCATGAAGTATTCAAAGTAATGAAAAACAAGCCTCCTTGGCCAGTGTGGCTCAGTTGGTTTACTGTTGTCCCATGCACTCAAAGATCACTGGTTTGATTCCTGGTCAGGGCATATGGCCAGGTTGTGGGTTCAATCCCACAGCAGGGGCCATACAGGAGGCAGCCAATTGATGTTGCTCTCCCACATGGATGTTTCTCTCCCTCTCCCTTCCTTTCATTCTAAAATAAATAAAAACATATATTTTTTAAAAAGAAAGAAAAACAAGAGCTCAAATCCAAGAATACTCTATCTAGCAAGACTACCATTTAAAATTGAACGTGAACTAAAGTTCTTCCCAGACAAAAAAAAAAAAAAAAAAGCCAAAGGAGTATATTACCATCAAACCAGCATTGCAAGAAATGTTAAAGGGACTGCTTTAAGAAGAAGAAAACAAGAGAGAGGAACATAGGTATAAAGAAATTTAAAATGGCAATAAATAAGTACCTAGTAATAATAAACTTGAATGTAAGTAGACTAAATGTTCCAATCAAAAGATATAAGGTGACTAAATAGATAATAAAACATGACCCATATATATGCTGTCTATAAGAGACCCACCTCAGAACAAAAGATACACACAGACTGAGATTGAAGGGATAGAAAAAAAAATATCACATGTAAATGGAAACGAAAAAATGGGGGTAACAATACTATTATCTGACAAAATAGACTTCAAAATAAAGTTTATAAAAGAGACAAAGAAGGTCACTACATAATAATAAAGAGATAAATCCAATAAGAATATATGACCTTTGTAAACATATATTCACACAATATAGAAGCACCTAAATATATTTTTAAAAAAAACTCTTGCTGGACTTTAAGAGAGAGATCAACAACAATATAGTCATACTAGGGAACTTTAACACACCACAGTGGATAGCTCTTCCAGACAAAAAATCAACAAGGAAACAGTGATCCTAAATGACATATTAGATCAGATGAAATTATTTACATTTATAGAACATTTCACCTCAAAGCTACAGAATATACATTCTTTTCAAGTGCACATGAAACATTCTCAAAGATAGACCACATGTCAGGACACAAAATAAGTCTATATATGTTCAAGAAGATTGAAATCGTATCAAGCATCTTCTCAAATCACAATGGCATGAAACTAGAAATCTACTACATTAAAAAACTCAAAAACATTAAAATAACAGGCTAGATAGCATGTTACTAAACAATTAATGGTTTACCAGTGATATCAAGGAAGAAATCAAAAACTTTCTGAAAACAAATGAAAATGAACACACAACAACCAAAATTCTGTGGGACTTACAAAAACATTCCTGAGAGGAAAGGTCATAGCATCATAGGCCTACCTCAAGAAACAAGAAAAAGCTCTAATAAGTTATCTAACCCTACACCTAAAGAATTAGAAAGAGAACAGGAAGAAAAGCCCAGAGAAGTAGAAGGAAGGAAATAATAAATATCAAAGTGGAAATAAATGACATAGACACTGAAAAAAACCCCCACAAAAAAACAAAACAAACAAAACAAAACAAAACAAAACACAATACAAAAGATCAATAACACCAAGAGCTGGTTCTTTGAAAAGCTAAACACAATTCATGAAACTTTAGCCAGACTCTTCAAGAAACAAAGAGAGAGGACTCAAATCAATAAAATCAGAAACAATGTAACAGGAGGCAATATAACAACTGACACCACGGAAACACAAAGGATGACAAGAAAATACTATGAACAACTATATGGCAACAAGCTGGACAAAGCGGGTGAAATGGACAAATTCCTAGAAACACACAATCTTTCAAAACTCAATCAGGAAGAATCAGAAAACCTGAATAGACCAATAACAACAAATGAAATTGAAGTAGTAATCAAAAAACTCCGAGCAAACAAAAGTCCTAGACCAGATAGCTTCACAGGCGAGTTCTACCAAACATTCAAAGAAAAACTAACACCTATCCTCCTCAAACTATGCCAAAAAATTCAAGGAGAAGGAATACTTCCAAGCTCTTTTCCCCAAAGCCAGCATTATCCTGATTCTAAAACTAGATAATGACACTACAAGGAAAGAAAATTACAGGCCAATATCCCTGATGAACATAAATGCTAATATCTTCAACAAAATATTAGCAGCAAACCAGATCCAGCAATATATTAAAAAGATCATACACCATGACCAAGTGGGATTTATTCCAGGGATGCAAGGCTGATAAAATATTCACAAATCAATATATGTGATACATAATATAAATAAAATAAAGGATAAAAATCACATGATCATATCAATAGATGTAGAATAACCATTTGACAAATCCAGCACCCCTTTTTGATAAAAAAAACTCTCAGTAAAGTGGGAATAGTGGGATCATACCTCAACATAATAAAAGCTATATATGACAAACATATAGCCAAGATCATATTCAATGGGCAAAAATTTTAAGTGTTTTCCTTAAGAACAGGAACAAGGCAGGGATGTCCACTTTCACCACTCTTATTGAACTTAGTACTGGAAGTTCTAGCCACAGTTATCAGACAAGAAGAAAATATAAAAGACACCCAAATTGGAAAGTAGGAAGTAAAATTATCATTATTTGCAGATTACCTGATATTGTACATAAAAAATCCTAAAAAGACTCCACCAAAAACTACTGGATTTAATACATGAATTTTGCAAAGTAGCTGGATACAAAATCAACACCCAGGATACAAAAATTGATGTCATTTTTATACACTAATAATGAACTCTCAGAAAGAGAAATTTAAAAAGCAATCCCATTTGCCATTGCAACAACAACAACAACGAAAATTAAGATACCTAGGAATAAACTTAACCAAGGAGGTAAAAGACCTTTACTCAGAAAAACTATAGGACATTGAAAAAGGAAATACAGGAAGATACAAACAAGTAGAAGCATACACTGTGTTCATGGCCTGGAAAAATTAACATCATTAAAATGTCTACATTACCCAAAGAAATCTATAGATTCAATGCAATCCCTATTACAATACCAATGGTATATTTCACAGATTAAAAAACAAAACAAAACAACAACAACCAAAAAAACCACAAAAACAAACAAACAAACAAAACACTCCAAAAATTTATATGAAACCATAAAAATCCTAGAAGAAAACATAGGCAGTATAATCTCAGACATCTCCTTTAGCAGAATTTTCACTGATACATATCCTAGGGCAAGAGAAACAAAGGAAAAAATAAACAAATGGGACGACATCAAACTAAAAGTCTCCAAACAGCAAAAGAAATAAAAAACAAAATGAAAAAGGAACCCACTACCTGGGAAAACATATCTGCCAATGATGCATCTGATAAAGGGTTAATTTCCAAAATGTATAAAGAAATCATACAATTTAAAAAAATAAAAACAATCCAATTAAAAAATTGGCAAAGAACCTGAATAGACATTTATCAAAACAGGACATATAGATGGTTAACAGACATATGAAAAAATGCTCACCTTCACTAATCATCAGAGAGATGGAAATTAAAACTACGAAGTATCACCTCATACCCGACAGAATTAATACCATCAATAAACAACAAGTGCTGAGGAGAAACCAAGATGACGGCATAGGTAAACATGGGAAATTGCTGCCTCCCACAACAAATTCAAAAATACAACTAAAAGACAAAACGGACATCATCCAGAACCACAGGAAGGCTGGCTGAGTGGAAATTCTACAACTAGGAGGAAAGAGAAAAGCATACCAAGACTCAGAGGAGCTGCGGAAGTGCAGAGGTACGGAGGCACATGCGGCAAGGGCTGGCAACTGAGGACGCAGCTGTCTTTTTGAATCGGGAGGGAGTCACAAGCCCCCGACTGCTCTGAACTCCAGTTCCGGGTGAGTCTCTGTGGACCCAGACTCATACAGGGAGAAACTGGACTGTCTGGCAGTGGGCAGAACTTGGAACTCGAGGGCGGCTTTCTCTCAAAGGTGCTTGCAGCAATTACTGGGACACTGAGATGCGGGGCCCCTTAAGGCAGGGCTGAGGATCAGCCATAGCTGCTTGCTCCACCCTGTTGATTCCCTGAGACCCCACCCAACCCAAGCTGCAGCAGAAGCTTTTGCACATGAATGCCCTGGCCCTTTGCAATCTAAAATTACCTAACAAACTGCAGCTGGGTCAGACAGACCTAGAACTTCCAAGAGAAGGCCCAAGGCCCCACAGCAACTTGCATTGCTTCACAGCTGAGCCTCATTTTGGCACCTCCAAACCCCAAACAAGGAAGGGGAATCTGCAGATCTCTTCATAGCTCCTGCTGGGTAGCCTCAGGCAGAGGCTAAATTAGCACCTCTTTAGAGATCCAAGAGCAAGTGTACCCAGTGGTCAGAGTGGGACCATCCAGATTACAACTCCTCAGATCCATAAGGGACACACTCAGGGGGCAGACTCAGTGAGCACCAAAGCCCCACTGAAGCAAGTCTTGCCTCATAAGGGTGTCTTCAGCATAGAAGTTCTCCCACCGTAGACACAGCTGACTCTCACAGCCAATTGGCCTGGAGGTCAATTCCTCCCAGTGATAAATACAACAATCAAGGCTTAACTATAACAAGACTGTGCACAAAGCCCACAAAGGTGTGCACCAAGAGTGTCTACCTCAGGTAATTGGGGAGGCTGAGCCACTGGGTCCTATAGGACACCTAGCACACATAGTCACTCTACCAACACAGGAAAGCATAAAAAATGTGGAGACAAAGAAACAAGTCACCAATGACAGAAATGGAGGAAAGCAAACGACTGGATATAGAGTTCAAAACCATACTTTTAAGGTTTTTCAAGAACTTTCTAGAAACCGCCGATAAATTTAGTAAGACCCTCAAAAAGTCTGGTGAGACCGCTGATAAATGTGGTGAGACCCTCAAGAAATCTAGTGAGACCCCTCGAGGTTATGATAAAGGACCAACTAGAAATTAAGCATACACTGATAGAATAAAGAATATTATGCAGAGTTCCCACAGCAGACTAGAGGATCGCAAGAATCAAGTCAAAGATTTGAAATACAAAGAAGCAAAAAACACCCAACTGGAAAAGCAAAAGGAAAAAAGAATCCAAAAATACGAAGATAGTGTAAGGAGCCTCTGGCACAGCTTCAAGCATACCAACATCCGAATTATAGGGGTGCCAGAAGAAGAGAGAGAGCAAGATATTGAAAACCTATTTGAAGAAATAATGACAGAAAACTTCCCCTACCTGGTGAAAGAAATAGACTTACAAGTCCAGGAAGCACAGAGAACCCCAAACAAAAGGAATCCAAAGAGGACCACACCAAGACACATCATAATTAAAATGCCAAGAGCAAAAGACAAAGAGAGAATCTTAAAAGCAGCAAGAGAAAGAAAGTCAGTTACCTACAAGGGAGTACCCATATGACTGTCAGCTGATTTCTCAACAGAAACTATGCAGGCCAGAAGGGAGTGGCAAGAAATATTCAAAGTGATGAATGCCAAGAAATTACAACCAAGATTACTTTATCCAGCAAAGCTATCATTCAGAATTGAAGGTCAGATAAAGAGCTTCACAGATAAGGAAAAGCTAAAGGAGTTCATCACCACCAAACCAGTATTATATGAAATGCTGAAAGGTATCCTTTATGAAGAAGAAGAAGAAGAAAAAGGTAAAGATAAAAATTATGAACAACAAATACACATCTATCAACAAGTGAATCTAAAAATCAAGTGAATAAATAATCTGATGAACAGAATAAACTGGTGATTATAATAGAATCAGGGGCATAGAAAGGGAGTGGACTGACTATTCTCGGGGGGGAAAGGGGTGTGGGGGATGTGGGAAGAGACTGGACAAAAATCGTGCACCTATGGATGAGGACAGTGGGGGGGGGGGGTGAGGGTGGGGGGGGGGTGGTAACTGGGTGGAGGGGAGGTATGGGGGGGGGAAAGAGGAACAACTGTAATCATCTGAACAATAAAGATTTAATTTAAAAAAAAGTGCTGGTGAGGATGTAGAGAAAAGGGTATCCTAGTACACTGCTGGTGGGAATGCAGGCTGGTGCAACCACTATGGAAAACAGTATAGAGGTTTTGCAAAAAATTAACAATGGCACCAGGCCAGTTGTAGCCTATTCGTTAGAGCTTCAGCCTGCACACTGAAGGAACTCGGGTTCAATTCCCAGTCAAGTTCATGTACCGGGGTTGCAGGTTTGATCCCTGGCCCCAGTCAGGACACGTGATGTCTCTCTCACATCAATGTTTCTCTCTCTCTCTTTCTCCCCCTCCCCCCCTGCCTTCCATTCACTCTAAAAATCAATGGGAAAAAATATAATCAGGTGAGAATTAACAACAAAAATGGAATTGCTGTTTGATTCAGCAATGCCACTTCTAAGAATATATCCTAAGAATCCCAAATCACCAATCAGAAAGAATACTCAGCAGCATTATTTACAAGAGCTAAAGCATGGAAACAGCCCAAGTGGCCATCAGTAGATGAGTGGATAAATGCAAGCATAACCAATGGATGTAAGACACTGGAGGGGAGGTGGGTCAGGGCATGTGCCAGGGGCTAGGGGAGGCTGGGGGAAGGTCAATAGTAGTATGTACTACTATTTGTAATACTTAAAAAAAATGAAAAATTTTTTAAAAAGCTGTAAAATTTACACCATGAAATACTATGCAGCTGCAAAAAAGAAGGATCTCTTACCCTTTGTGACAGCATAGATGGACCTGGAGAATATTATGCTAAGTGAAATAAACCTGTCAGAGAAAGACAAATATCACATGATTTCACTTATTTGTGGAATCTAATGAACAAAATACATTGACCAATAAAATAAGTCCACAAGCATGGAGGCATGCAACAGATTGACATATCTCAGAGGGGAATGGGGGAAGGGGACAAGATTTACAACTTTTATACTTACTAGAGGCCCAGTGCAAGAATGCATGCATGGTGGTTCTCAACCTTTCTAATGCCGCGACCCTTTAATACAGTTCCTCATGTTGTGGTGACCCCCAACCATAAAATTATTTTCGTTGCTACTTCATAACTGTAATTTTGCTACTGTTATGAATTATAACGTAAATATCTGATATGCAGGATGTATTTTCATTGTTACAAATTGAACATAATTAAAGCATAATGATTAATCACAAAAACAATATGTAATTATATATGTGTTTTCCGATGGTCTTAGGCGACCCCTGTGAAAGAGTCATTCGACCCCCAAAGGGGTCGTGACCCACAGGTTGAGAACCGCTGGATTTGAGTCTCTCAGATGCTTAGTGACTTTGAGCATGTTTTCATATATCTCTTGGTCTTCTGTATGTCCTCTTTCAAAAGGTGTCTATTTAGGTCCTTTGCCCATTTTTTTTATTGGGTTGTTTATCTTCCTTTTGTTAAGTTGTATGACTTCCCTGTAACTTTTGGAGATTAAACCCTTATCAGTGATAACATTGGCAAGTATGTTCTCCCATGCAGTGGGCTTTCTTGTTGTTTTGTTGATGGTTTCTTTTGCTGCACAGAAGTTTTTTATTTTGATGTAGTCCCATTTGTTGATTTTCTCTTTAGTTTCCATTGCCCTGGGAGCTGTATCGGTGAAGATATTGCATCAGCATACATCTGAGATTTTGTGTCTGTGGATTCCTCCAATATTTTTATGGTTTCCCATCTTACCTTTAAGTCCTTTATCCATTTTGAGTTTATTTTTGTGTATGGTGTTAAGTTGGTAGCCTAGTTTCATTCTTTTGCATGTATCTGTCCAATTTTCCCAACACCTTTTATTGAAGAGACTGTCTTGACTCCATTGTACGCTCTTGCCTCCTTTGTCAAATATTAATTGAGCATAGTGGTTTGGGTTGATTTCTGGGTTCTCTATTCTATTCCATTGGTCTATATTTCTGTTCTTGTGCCAGTACCATGCAATTTTGAGAACAGTGGCTTTGTAATACAGCTTGATATCTGGTATTGAGATCCCTCCTACTTTGTTCTTCTTTCTCAGGATTGCTGCAGCTATTTGGGGTCTTTTTTTATTCCAGGTGAATTTTTGGAGAGTTCTTTCTAGGTCTGTGAAATATGCCATTGGTATTTTAATGGGGATTGCATTGAATCTATAGATTGCATTGGGTAGTGTGGATATTTTAGTGATGTCAATTCTACTAATCCATGAACACAGTGTTCTTCCATCTGTTTATGTCTTCCTCTATCTCTTTTTTCAGTGTCCTGTAGTTTTCTGAGTACAGAACTTTTATCACCTTATTTAAGTTTATTCCTAGGTATCTTAATTTTTTTGGTGCGATGGTAAATGGGATTGTTTTTATTTTTATTTTTATTTTTATTTTTATTTTTATTTTTATTTTTTATTTTAATAATTTTTATTTCTTAAAGTATTACAAAGAGTATTACATATGTCTCCTTTTTTCCCCCCCTTGACATTCCCCCGGCCCCTACCCCCCGCCCCCCCCGCCCCGTGGCTTGTGTCCATTGGTTAATCTTATATGCATGCATATAAGTCCTTCAGTTGGTCTCTTAATCCTCCCCCCCAACCCTCCCCAGGCTTCCCACTGTAGTTTAACATTCTGTTCAATGTTGCTCTGCTTCTGTATCTACCCCTGTTCATCAGTCCATACTGGTCCCCTTTATTTGTCCCAACCTCACTGGAGTAGTCTCAACCTCACCAGGGCCGTTTGAGCCTCACCAGGGCCGTTTCAACCTCACCGGGGCCGTCCCTACCTCACGGGGGCCGTTTCAACCTCACCGGGGTCATCCCTACCTCACGGGGGCCGTTTCAACCTCACCGGGGTCGTCCCTACCTCACGGGAGCCGTTTCAACCTCACCGGGGTTGTCCCTACCACACCGGGGCTGTTTCAACCTCACCGGGGTCGTCCCTACCACACCGGGGCCGTTTCGACCTGACCGGGGTCGTCCCTACCTCACGGGGGCCGTTTCAACCTCACCGGGGTCGTCCCTACCTCACGGGGGCCGTTTCAACCTCACCGGGGTTGTCCCTACCACACCGGGGCCGATTCAACCTGACCGGGGTTGTCCCTACCACACCGGGGCCGTTTCGACCTGACTGGGGTCGTCCCTACCTCACGGGGGCCGTTTCAACCTCACCGGGGTCGTCCCTACCTCACGGGGGCCGCTTCAACCTCACCGGGGTCGTCCCTACCACACCGGGGCCGTTTCAACCTGACCGGGGTTGTCCCTACCACACCGGGGCCGTTTCGACCTCACCGGGGTCGTCCCTACCTCACGGGGGCCGTTTCAACCTCACCGGGGCCATTTCAACCTCACCGGGGTCGTCCCTACCTCACGGGGGCCATTTCGACCTGACCGGGGTCGTCCCTACCACACCAGGGCCGTTTCAACCTCACCGGGGCCATCCCAGCCTTACCAGGGAAACAGGAAGTTTGGCCCTCTGTCCCCTGCCGGCGGCTCCCCACCAGAGAAAATCTCCAGGCGTTCCTGGTGGTTGAACATCCAGCACTCCTGCCCTCCACCAAGTGCACAGACTGCCTGTCTGCTGTCCCCCAGCGCCCCACAAGAGACTGGGACCAGTGGGCATGTTTGTGTGCTTGCTGGTACAGCAGTTCCACAGTGCCGGCCCAGTCAGGCCCAGCCCTGGCCGGCCCCGGACCCGACTCTGCCCCCCGATTGCGTCCCTCCCAGATGCAAGGAGCTGAAATCTGCAGCCTGCTGGGATGGGCTCTGTACTTGGTGCCTCTGCACATCCTACTCAGTCTCAATGCGCTTCTTTCTATGCGAGGAGTTGAAATCTGCAGTTTGTTGGGTTGGGCTCTGTACTTGGTGTCACATCCTACTCAGTCTCAATGTTCTTTCTCTCCTTCCAGTTGTAGAGCTTCCACTGGGCCAACTTTCCCATGGTTCTGTATGATAGGTGTTTGTCTGATATTTGGTAGTTTCGATGTTGTTGTGTGAGGTAGCACGCACAGGTCTCTTCCTTATGCCGCCATGCTGGTTCTCCTGGGTCTGCTTCTTGAGTGTGTCTCCCATGGCTGCGAGCAGTTGAAGTCTGCAATTTGTTGGGATAGGCTGCAAAAGTGCAGGTGGGTCTTTTTGTGCACCTGGCACAGCTTGGATGGGGATGTAAATTGATTAGGGCTGAGTCTCAGGGAGTCGCCATGGCGGAGCAAATAGCACTGGCTGAGTCTCCGCGGCCCCTTGAATCTCTGCCAGGGCTTTGTGTCCCCCAGTGCCGGCGAGCAGCTGTGCAACAGAGTCTCCCTCGCTTTCTGATGGCTGCAAGGCCGTGCTGCCTCTCCCCGTAGGGTCTGGTGCCTCATGATCCCGCCTGAACCAGCTCAGTGGATTTGAAAGTTTGCAGAAGCAAAGGCGTTTCTACTTGTGAGTCTGGCACAGCCCAGATGGGAATGTAAATTTCGTAGGGCGGGGTCACAGGGAGTCGCCAGGGCGGAGACTCAGTGGCCCCTTGCCTATCCAGGACACCAGGACTTTGTGTCCCCCAGTGCCGGCGAGCAGCCGAGCGCCAGAGCCTCCCTCGCTGACTGCTGGAAGGCCGTGCTGTCTCTCGCCTTGGGGCCTGGGGCCTCAGAGACCCGCCTGAACCAGCTCAGTGGATTTGAGAGTTTGTAAAAGCACAGTCATTCCCTCTTGTGCCTCTGGCACAGCCCAGATGATAGGGCAGGGTCTCAGGGAGTCGCCAGCGTGGAGGAAACAGCGATGGCGGCGTCTCCGCGCCCCTCGCCTCCCCGGGACACCAGGACTTCTTGTCCCTCAGTGCCGGCGAGCAGCTGCGTGTCAGAGCTTCCCTCGCTCTCCGACCACTGCAAGGCCGTGGCCGCCTCTCCCTGTGGGATCTGGGGCCTCAGAGACCCGCCCCGAGCAAGCCCAGAGGATTCGAGGGTTCGTAAAAAACCGAGAATCCATTTGCAGCCCGCGTGGCGTGTGACTGCGTACCTCTGGTTTTGGTGCCTCCGTAGCTCCCACTCAGTCTCACTGCGCTTCTTTCTTTTCTTCCAGTTGTAGATCTCCCACTGGGCCAACTTCCCCATGGTTCTGAGTGGCGGTTGTTTACTTCATAGTTGATAGTTTCAATGATGCTGTGAGAGAGCAGCACACACAGGTCCGCTCCCTACGCCGCCATCTTGGTTCCTCGGGATTGTTTTTAAATCTCTCTTCCTGTAAGTTCACTATTGGTGTATAAAAATGCAATAGATTTTTTGGCATTAATTTTGTATCTTGCTACATTGCCGAATTCATTTATTAAGTCTAATAATTTTTTTGATGGAGCTTTAGGGTTTTCTATGTACAGTATCATGACATCTGCGAATAAGGGCTAGTTTGTTATTTCTATTCTAAGGTTACTATTCTATTGCTCTATTGTTAAGCTATAAGAACATAACTGAAGGACGTTTTCCTATTCTATGGATGTGTATGGTGTATTGGCGTTTTCCAATTTGGATGCCTTTTTGCCAGAAGCCTTTCCATCCTTGCTGCTTGACACAGTCGCTGCAGGGAAGAAACATCTGCACAGCATATGTTCCAAGGGACCTGGTGTATATGGCATACTGTTTTTAATATGTTTGTTCCCCTTTTTAGCGCTATGTGTTCTTACCAGGGCCACCTCCCTGGGAAAGGTTGTTTCCCCAGCTGGGAATGTTTTCCTAGAGTTAGGGATTAACAGGACTAGGGAAGGGAATGAATCAGTAAAACCCCCTAGTATTACAGAAATACCATGTACCACTTATGAGGAACTTAGACTAAGACTGTTAGCAATAAATTTAGGACTTGCTAGGCCCACATCCCCAGGGGTCTACCCACCAGAGAAAGTACCAAAGCCTATACCTCTAAAAACCTGCCGACACAGGGCAGTCCAAGGAAGACCACCAGAAAGGCTAAAAGGACAACTATCAAACAGCTAAAGAAATACTGCTGCAAACAATACAGGCAGGCTCCTTATCTAAAAATCTTATGTGAGCTGTGCAAGCAGAAAGACTTAAACTAAGTGCCAGACAGGTAGTTAATCACCATAGCTAAGAATAATCATGCTTAAGCTACAGAACCTTTACTTGGGCCATAGAATAGGAAAACGTCCTTCAGTTATTTTCTTATAGCTTAACAGTAGAGCAATAGAATAGTAACCTTAGAATAGAAATAACAAACTAGCCCTTATAATGGAACACAGAGACTAACCTTTAGAATAGAATGTAGAAACATAGACAATAGATAAGATTAAAATCAGCAGAGCTAAATAGAAATAAGATTTTTAGCAAAGGTCAGATAAGAAACTGTAAACATAAAACAAAAAACTGTAAAAGGTCAAAGGAGGAACTGAAACATACCATGATGTAACTATAGACGCATGCTTATAGAATCAAATAGTATAAATACAGGTGTAACAGGGCAATAAAGGAGAACCTGATTATGCTGATCATCTGAATGCTGTCTCTGTGTCCTTCATTCTTTGCCAACGCTGTCCACACCTTTGGGGTCCCCTGGAGTGCTGGGGCTGGACCCTGGCACCTTTTATTTCTTCTTCTTGTCTCATTGCAATGGCTAGTACTTCCAGTACTATGTCGAATGGGAGTGGTGAAAGTGGGCATCCCTGTCTTGTTCCTGTTCTTAGGGAAAATGGTTTTAGTTTCTGCCCATTGAGTATGATGTTGGCTGTGGGTTTGTCATATATGGCTTTTATTATGTTGAGGTATGATCCTTCTATTCCCACCTTGCTGAGAGTTTTTATCAAGAAAGGGTGTTGGATTATGTCAAATGCTTTTTCTGCGTCAATTGATATGACTATGTGATTTTTATCTCTCAAGTTGTTAATGTGATGTATCATGTTTATTGATTTGCAGATATTGTATGATCCTTGCATCCCTGGGATAAATCCTACTTGGTTGCCAGAGACCAATTCCAGCATGTCATAATTTCAAAAGTTTCATCAAAAGGTTGATGAGACTTGGAGACTCAACAGGGTTGAGTCACACATGTAATCACCTGTTGGGAATGGCTGAAGGCATTTCCCCAAACCTGAATAGTAAACTGATTGTGGCTGCCAGACAGCTAAAAGGCATCTTAATCTACATGTTATTGCTTCCTGCTGGCCAAACACCTGTATAGCCGTAGGCTAATTCTCCCATTCTGACAATGTTTCTGTATACTCTTTGAAGCATATATCTCTGCCTTGCCTCAGGTCAAATTGTGTTAATAAAAAGCATGGGGTCCTAGAGATGACGAGAGAACCTAAGACCTTAGACTTAAGATCTTGAATCTTAGCTCCTTTAGCTAAGCTCCTCTGATCCCCAATGCCTTTCAAAATTATATCTCATCTCCGGACTTTTTTTTAACATCTATGCACAGCCGTCTCCAGATTCCTGAACCCTTCTTGATGCTGGGACAAGAACCCCAGCACTTGTTCATGGTGTATGATCTTTCTAATGTACTGCTGGATCCGATTTGCTAGAATTTTGTTGAGGATTTTGGCATCTGTGTTCATGAGGGATATTGGCCTGTAGTTCTCTTTCATTGTGATGTCTTTATCTGGTTTTGGTATTAGGGTGATGCTGGCTTCATAGAATAAACTTGGAAGTGTTCCTTCCTCTTGAATTTTTTGGAATAGTCTGAGGAGGATAGGTTTTAGTTCTTCCTTGAATGTTTGGTAAAACTCCCCCGTGAAGCCATCTGGCCCCAGGCTTTTGTTTGCTGTAAGCTTTTTGATGACTGCTTCAATTTCTTCCATAGTTATCAGCCTATTGAGATTTTTAGATTCTTCCTGATTGAGTTTTGGAAGGTTGTATTTTTCTAGGAATATGTCCATTTCCTCCAGGTTGTCTAGTTTGTTAGAATACAGTTGTCCATAGTATTTTTTAACAATCCTTTGTATTTCTGTGGGGTCTGTTGTTATTTCGCCTCTATCAATTCTGATTTTGTTTATTTGGGTCCTCTCTCTTTGCTTCTTGGTGAGCCTGGCTAGAGGTTCATCAGTCTTGTTTATCTGGCTCTTGGTTTCGTTGATCTTTTGTATTTTTTTTGTGTGGTTTTAGTTTTTTTGTTTGTTTGTTTGTTTTTGGTCTCTATGTCATATATTTCTGCTCTGATCTTTATTATTTACTTTCTTCTGCTCACTCTGGGCTTTTCCTTTTGCTCTCTTTCTAATTCTTTAATTTGTAGAGTTAGGTGATTTTTAAATCATTTTTTCTTGTGTTTAGAGGTAGGCCTGTAGAGCTATAAACTTCTATTTCCTCCGTAGTTATCATCCTATTCAGGTTTTCTCATTTTTCCTCATTGAGCTTTGGAAGATTGTAATTTTCTAAGAATATGACCATTTCTTCCAGGTTGTCCCATTTGTTGGAATATAGTCATTCATAGTATTTTTTTATGATCTTTTGTATTTCTGTTGGGTCAATTATTAGTTCACCTCTTTTGTTTTGTAGTTTGTTTATTTGGGTCCTCTCTCTTTGTTTCTTGATGATTTTGTCTAGAGGTTCATCAATGTTGTTTATCTTTTCAAAGAACCAGCTCTTGGTTTTGTTGACATTTTATATTAATTTTTTTAGTCTTTATGTTATGTATTTCCACTCTGATATTTATTATTTCATTTCTTCTACTTACTCTAAGATTTTCTGGTTGTTGTCTTTCTAATTCTTTAAGTTGTAGGGTTATCATTATTAGAGGTTCTTTCTCCCTTCCTTTCTTTTTTTTTCTTTCTTTCTTACTTTCTTTCTTCCTTCCTTCCTTCCTTCCTTCCTTCCTTCCTTCCTTCCTCCCTCCCTCCCTCCCTCCCTCCCTCTGTCCCTCCCTCCCTCCTTCCCTCCCTCCCTCCCTCCCTCCCTCTCTTCCTTCCTTCCTTCCTTCCTTCCTTCCTTCCTTCCTTCCTTCCTTCCTTCCTTCTTTCTTTCTTTCTTTCTTTCTTTCTTTCTTTCTTTCTTTCTTTCTTTCTTTCTTTCTTTCTTTCTTTCTTTCTTCCTTCTTTCTTTCTTCTTTCTATCTTTCTTTTTTTTTTATCTTTATTGTTCAGATTATTACATTTGTTCCTCTTTTTTCCCCCCATAACTCCCCTCCTTCCAGCTCCCACCCCACCCTCCACCCTCACTCCCCACCCACTGTGTTCATCCATAGGTGCATGATTTTAGTCCAGTCACTTCCCGCATCTCCCACACCCCTTTTCCCCCCAAGAATAGTCAGTCTATTCCCTTTCTATGTCCCTGATTCTATTATAATCACCAGTTCATTCTGTACATCAGGTTATTTATTCACTTGATTCTTAGATTCATTTGTTGATAGATGCATGTTTGTTGTTCATAATTTGTATCTTTACCTTTTTCTTCTTCTTCCTCTTCTTAAAGGATATCTTTCAGCATTTCATATAATACTGGTTTGGCGGTGATGAACTCCTTTAGCTTTTCCTTATCTGTGAAGCTCTTTATCTGACCTTCAATTCTGAATGATAGCTTTGCTGGATAAAGTAATCTTGGTTGTAGGTTCTTGGTATTCAGCACTTTGAATATTTCTTGCCATTCCCTTCTGGCCTGCAAAGTTTCTGTTGAGAAATCAGCTGACAGTCGTATGGGTATTCCCTTGTAGGTAATTGAGCCTCTTTCTCTTGCTGCTTTTAAGATTTTCTCTTTGTCTTTTGCTCTTGGCATTTTAATGATGATGTGTCTTGGTGTGGTCCTCTTTGGATTACTTTTGTTTGGGGTTCTCTGCGCTTCTTGGACCTGTAAGTCCATTTCTTTCTCCAGATGGGGGAAGTTTTCTGCCATTATTTCTTGAAATAGGTTTTCAATATCTTGCTGTCTCTCATCTTCTGGCACTCCAATAATTCTGATATTAGTCCGCTTAAAGCTGTCCCAGAGGCTCCTTACACTATCTTCACACTTTCGGATTCTTTTTTCATTTTGCTTTTCCAGTTGGGTGTTTTTTGTCGAATCTTTGGTTTGATTCTTGTGCTCCTCTGGTCTGCTATTGGGTATAATATTCTTTATTTCAGTCCGTGTATGCTTACTTTCTAATTTCTTTATCGTAGCATCGAGGGTCTCATTAGTTTTCGTGAGGCTCTGCACAAATTTATGGCAAGCCCTCAAAATTGCAATTCTTAGCTCCATATCCTCCATTTCTGTCATGTTTTTTTGTCTCTGCATCTTTTATGCTTTCTTGGTGTACCCCCTTGTGGTCTCTGTGCGCAGTCTTGTTCTAGCCAAGCCTTAATTGTTGTAGTTAACACTAGAGGGATTTGACCACCAGGCCGACTGGCTGTAGGAATCAGCTGTATGGAAAACGTCTGCCTTCTGGGGAGGCGCTAATCCAGCCTTTGCCTGAGGCGATTGGCAAATGGCTGTGCGCAGGGTTTGGGCGGGGCGGGATCAACAGGGTGGGCGGAGGGAGCAGTTATGACCCCTCTCAGTCCCGTTCCCAGAGGCTCTGCTTCTCAGAACCCTGGCAGCCGCTGCAAACCTCGGAGAGAAAGCTGCCCTCAGGTTCCAACTGATGCCAGACAATCCCGCTTCTCCCGTTTGAGTCTGGGTCCCTAGAGACTCTCCCGGATCTGGAGCCCAGAGTCTGAGACTCACTCCCGACCGAAAACGACAACCGCGCCCTCAGCCACCAGCCCGCTTTGCGCGCGCACCTCGGTACCTTTGTATTTTCCACACTCTGCCGCCTCTGAGCCTCAGTTTGCTGTTCTCTTTCCTTCTAGTTGTAGAGTCTCTCTTCAGCCAGCCTTCCTGTGGTTCTGGGTGATGTCCGTTCCGTCTTTTAGTTGTATTTTTGAAATGGTTGTTTGCGGCAGCGGTCTCCGGTGTTTACCTACGCCGCCATCTTGGTCTCCTTTCTATCTTTCTTCTTTCTATCTTTCTTTCTCTTTCTTTTCTTTTTCTTTTTTTTTTAACGTAGGCTTGTAATGCTATAAACTTCCTTCTGAGGACTGCTTGCACTGTGTCTCATAGATTTGGGGTTCTTGTGTGTTCATTTTCATTTGTTTTCGGATGTTTTTTATTTCTTCCTTGATCTCTTTGCTAACCCATTCATTGTTTAATAACATGCTCTTTATCCTCCACGTGTTTGAATGTTTTTGAGTGTTTTTATTGTATTTATTTTCTAATTTCATGCCATGGTGATCTGAGAAAATGCTTGACATAATTTCAATCTTCTTGAAAGTGTATACACTTACTTTGTGTCTTAAAACATTGTCTATCTTTGATAATGTTCCATGTGCACTTGAGAAGAATGTATATTCTCTAGCTTTGGGGTGAAATGTACTGTAAATGTCAATTAATTGCATCTGATCTAGTGTGTTGTTTAGGATCACTGTTTCCTTATTGATTTTTTTGTCTGGACGGCTTATCCAGTGATGTTAGTGGGGTGTTAAGGTCCCCTACTATGAATGTATTGCTGTCTGTCTCTCCCTTAAAATTTTCCAGAAGTTTTTTTTTTATATAATTGGATGCTTCTGTATTGGGTGCATTTATATTGACCAGAGTTATATCCTCTTCTTTATTGATCCCCTTAGTATAATGAAGTAGCCTTCATTATATCTTGTTATGGCCTTTGCTTTGAAGTCTATTTTGTCAGACATGAGTATTAGTACCTCAGCTGTTTTTCATTTCTATTTGCCTGGAAAATTTTTTCCATCCCTCTACTCTCATTCTGTGTGAGTCCTTTGTTCTTGAGTGGGTCTCTTGTAGACAGCATATATATGCGTCATGTTTTCTTATCTATTCAGCTACCCTCTGTCTGTTGATTGGAACATTTAAACCATTTACATTTGAGGTTATTATTGATAGGTACTTATGTATTGTCATACTTATTCTTTATGCCTGTGTTCTTCTCTATTTATTTTTCTTACAAGGGTCCCTTTAGCATTTCTTACAGTGTTGGTTTGGTGGTAATAAACGCTTTTAGCCTTTTTCCCCCCTGTGAAGCTCTTCATTTCACCTTCAGTTTTGAATGATAGTCTTCCTGGATAGAGTAATCTTGGGTTCCATCCCTTGGTTTTCATTACTTTGTATACTTCATGCCATTCCCTTCTGGCATGAAGTGTTTCTATTGAGAAGCCAGTTGACAAACTAATGGTAACTCCCTTATAGGTAACTTTCTGTCTCTCTTGTAGCCTGTAAGAATCCTTCTTTGGCACAGCTGGTGTGGTTCAGTGGTTGAGCATCAACCTATGAACCAGGAGGTTAAGATTCAATTCCCAATCAGGGCACATGCCTGGGTTGCGGTCTCAATCCCCAGTAGTGGGGAGTGCAGGAGGCAACGACTCTCTCTCATCATTGATGTTTCTATCTCTCGCTCCCTTTCACGTCCTCTCTGAAATCAATAAAAAAATGAAAATAATCTTTTTTTTGTCTTTAATATTTGCCATTTTCATTATTATGTGCCTAGGTGGGGGTCTTTTGAGCTTCACCTTGAGTGAGACTCTTTGTCCCTAGAAATTGAGTGACATTTCCCTTCACCAGGTTAGGGAAATTTCCTGCCATTATTTCTTCAAACAGGTTCTCTATTCCTTTCTCTGATTCTAGTCCTTCTGATACCCCCATAATACAAATGTTGTTGTGTTTTATGCTATACCAATGCTCCCTTAGACGCTCCTCCTGTTTCTTAATTTTTTATCCATTTGGTGCTCTGAATGGGAGTTTTTTTTCTACCTTATCTTCTTCTTTTCTATGTATATACTTCTTTATTGTTGAAAGTATTAAATATGTCTCCCCTTTATCCCCACTAACACCCCCAGCCCATCCCCGCCTCCCTGCCCCAGGCCTTTAGCACCTTATTGTCTGTGTCCATGGGTTATGCATATAGGTATATAAGGTTTTTGGATGATTACTAACCACCCACCCACCCTCATCTGCCTTCCCTCTGAGATTCTTCACTCTGTTCCATGCTTCCAAACCTCCAGATCCACTCCATTAATCAGTTTATTTTGTTACTTAGATTCCACATATGAGTGTGATTATGTGAAACTTGGCTTTCTCTGACTGACTTATTTCACTTAGCATGATACTCTCCAGGTCCATCCATGCTATCTCAAAGGGTAAGATTTTCTTTTTTTACTGCTGCATAGTATTCTATGGTATAAATTTACCACACTTTTTAAAAAAATATAATTTATTGATTTTTTTACAGAGAGGAAGGGAGAGAGATAGAGATCAGAAACATCGATGAGAGAGAAACATCGATCAGCTGCCTCTTGCACATCTCCTACTGGGGATGTGCTGGCAACCCAGGTACATGCCCTTGACCGGAATCGAACCTGGGACCTTTCAGTCCGCAGGCCAACGCTCTATCCACTGAGCCAAACCGGTTTCGGCTTACCACACCTTTTTTATCCACTCATCTACTGATGGGTACTTGGGCTCTTTCCAGATCTTAGCTATTGTAAATTGTGCTGCTATGAACATAGGGGTGCATATATTCATTCTGATTGATGCTTCAGGTTTCTTAGGATATACTCCTAGAAGTGGGATCACTGGGTCAAATGGCAGTTCCATATTTAATTTTTTGAGAAAACTCCATATTGTTTTCTATAATGGTTGCATGCCCACCAGCAGTGCACAAGGGTTCCATTTTCTTCACATCCTTGCCAGCACTTGTCATTTGTTGATTTGTTGATGATAGCCATTCTGACAGATGTGAGATGATATCTCATTGTTGTTTTAATTTGTATCTCTCGGATGATTAGTGACTTTGAGCATGTTTTCACATGTCTCTGGGCCTTCTGTATGTCATCTTTCAAAAAGTGTCTATTTAGATCCTTTGCCCATTTTTTGATTGGATCATTTATCTTCCTTTTGTTAAGTTTTATGAATTCTCTGTAAAATTTGGAGATTAATCCCTTATCAGAAATATCATTGGCAAATATGTTCTCCCATGCACTGGGCTTTCTTGTTGTTTTGTTGATGGTTTCTTTTGCTGTGCAGAAGCTTTTTATTTTTATATAGTTCCATTTGTTTATTTTCTCCTTAGTCTCCATTGCCCTAGGAGCTGTGTCTATAAAGATATTGCTACCACATATGTCTGCCATTTTGCTGCCTTGTAAGATTTTTATGGTTTTCCATCTTACATTTAAGTCCTTTAGCCATTTTGAGTTTGTTTTTGTGTATGGTGTAAGTTGGTGATCTAGTTTCATTCTTTTGCATGTATCTGACAAAATTTCCCAGCACCATTTATTGAAGAGACTGTCTTGACTCCATTGTATGCTCTTGCCTCCTTTGTCAAATATTAGTTGAGCATAATGGCTTAGGTCTATTTCTGGGTTCTCTGTTCTGTTCCATTGGTCTATATGTCTGTTCTTGTGCCAGTACCAGGCAGTTTTGAGAACTGTGGCTTGGTAATATAGCTTGATATCTGGTATTGTGATCCCTCCAAATTTGTTGTTCTTTCTCAGAATTGCTGTGGCTATTCAGGATCTGTTTTTATTCCAGATGAATTTTTGGAGAGTTTGTTGTAGATCTTTGAAATATGCCATTGGTATTTTAATGGGGAATGCATTCAATCTGTGGATTGCTTTGGGTAGTGTGGACATTTTAATTATGTTGATTCTACCAATCCATGAACATGGTATATTCTTCCATTTGTTCATGTCTTCCTTTATCTCTTTTTTCAATGTCCTGTAGTTTTCTGAGTATAGGTTTTTTATATCCTTAGTTAAATTTATTCCTAGGTATCTTAATTTTTTTGGTGCAATGGTAAATGGGATTTTTTTTTTCATTTCTCTTTCTGTGAGTTCATTATTGGTGTATAAAAATGACATAGATTTCTGGGTGTTGTTATTGTATCCTGCTACACTGCTGAATTCATTTATTAGGTCTAGTAGTTTTTTGGTGGAGTCTTTGGGGTTTTCTCTGTATAGAATCATGTCATCTGAGAATAAGGACAGCTTTACTTCTTTTCCAATCTGGATGCCTTTTATTTCTTCTTCTTATCTGATTGCTATTACTAGCACTTCCAGGACTATGTCAAACAGGAGTAGTGAAAGTGGGCATCCCTGTTGTTGTTCCTGTTCTTAGGGAAAATGAGTTTAGGTTTTGCCGATTGAGCCTGATGTTGGCTGTAGGTTTGTCATATATGGCTTTTATTATGTTGAGGTATGATCCTTGTATTCCCACTTTGCTGAGAGTTTATATCAAGAAAGGGTGTTGGATTTTTTAATTTTTTTAAATTTTGTTTTATTGCTTAAAGTATTACAAAGAGTATTACATATGTCTCCTTTTATTTTTTCCCCCCCTTGACATTCCCCGGGCCTCCCCTACCCCCCAGTGTCTTGTGTCCATTGATTATGCTTATATGCATGCATACAAGTCCTTTGATTGATCTCTTACCACCCCCCCCAACCCTTCCCGGCCTTCCCCCTGTAGTTTGACAGTCTGTTCAATGCTGCTCTGCCTCTGTATCTATTTTTGTTCATCAGTTTATAATGGTCTTTATTATCCATAAGTGAGTGAGATCATGTGGTATTTTTCTTTCATTGACTGGCTTATTTCACTTAGCATAATGTTCTCCAGTTCCATCCCTGCTGTTGCAAATGGTAAGAATTCCTTCTTTTCTACAGCAGCATAGTATTCCATTGTGTAGATGTACCACAATTTTCTAATCCATTAATCTGCTGATGGGCACTTAGGCTGTTTCCAAATCTTAGCTATGGAAAATTGTGCTGCTATGAACATAGGGATGCATATATCCTTTCTGATAGGTGTTTCTGGTTTCTTGGGATATATTCGTAGAAGTGGGATCACTGGGTCAAATGGGAGTTGCATTTCCAGTTTTTTGAGGAAACTCCATCCTGTCTTCCATAGTGGCTGCACCAGTCTGCATTCCCACCAGCAGTGCACAAGTGTTCCTTTTTCTCCACATCCTCTCCAGCACTTGTCGTTTGTTGATTTGTTGATGATAGCCATTCTGACAGGTGTGAGATGGTACCTCATTGTTGTTTTGATTTGCATCTCTTGGATGATTAGTGACTTTGAGCATGTTTTCATATGTCTCTTGGCTTTCTGAATGTCCTCTTTCGAAAAGTGTCTATTTAGTTCCTTTTCCCACTTTTTTATTGGATCGTTTATCTTCCTTTTGTTAGTTGTATGAGTTCCCTATAAATGTTGGAGATTAAACCTTTATCAGTGATAACATTGGCAAATATGTTCTCCCATGCAGTGGGCTTTCTTGTTGTTTTGTTGATGGTTTCTTTTGCTGTGGAGAAGCTTTTTATTTTGATGTAGTCCCATTTGTTTATTTTCTCTTTAGTTTCCAATGCACTCGGAGCTGTATCAGTGAAGAAATTGTTTCGGCATATGTCTGAGATTTTGTTGCCTTTGGATTCCTCTAGTATTTTTATGTTTCCCATCTTACATTTAAGTCCTTTACCCATTTTGAGTTTATTTTTGTGTATGGTATAAGTTGGTGGTCTAGTTTCATTTTTTTGCATGTATCTGTCCAATTTTCCCAACACCATTTATTGAAGAGACTGTATTGACTGCATTGTATGTTATTGCCTCCTTTGTCAAATATTAGTTGAGCATATTGGTTCGGGTCTATTTCTGGGTTTTCTATTCTATTCCATTGATCTATATGTCTGTTCTTGTGACAGTACCAGGCAGTTTTGAGAACAGTGGCTTTGTAATACAGCTTGATATCTGGTATTGAGATCCCACCTACGCTGTTCTTCTTTCTCAGGATTGCTGCAGCTATTCGGGGTCTTTTTTTATTCCAGATGAATTTTTGGAGAGTTCTTTTTGGTATGTGAAATATGCCGTTGGTATTTTAATGGGAAGTGAGTTGAATTTATAGATTGGTTTAGGTAGTATGGACATTTTAATGATGTTGATTCTACCAATCCATGAACATGGTATGTTTTTCCATCTGTTTATGTCTTCCTCTATCTCTTTTTTCAACGTCCTGTAGTTTTCTGGGTAGACGTCTTTTACCTCTTTAGTTAAGTTTATTCCTAGGTAGCTTAATTTTTTTGGTGTGATGGTAAATGGGATTGCTTTTATAGTCTCTCTTTCTGTAAGTTCACTATTGGTGTATAGAAATGCCATAGATTTTTTGGCGTTAGCTTTGTATCCTGCTACATTACAGAATTCATTTATTAAGTCTAATAGTTATTTGATGGAGTCTTTAGGGTTTTCTATGTACAATATTATGTCATCTGCGAATAAGGACACTTTTACTTCTTCTTTTCCAATTTTGATGCCTTTTATTTCTTCTTCATGTCTAATCACAATGGCTAATACTTCCAGTCGTATGTCAAATAGGAGTGGTGAGAGTGGGCATCCCTGTCTTGTTCCTGTTCTTAAGGGAAATGGTTTTAGTTTTTGCCCATTGAGTATGATGTTGGCTGTGTGTTTGTCATATATGGCTTTTATTATGTTGAGGTATGATCCTTCTATTCCCATCTTGCTGAGAGTTTTTATGAAAAATGGGTTTTGGATTTTTTCAAATGCTTTTTCTGCATCAATTGATATGAGTATGTGGTTTTTTTCTCTCAATTTGTTTATGTGATGTATCACATTTATTGATTTGTGGATATTGTACCATCCTTGCATCCCTGGGATAAATCCTACTTGGTCATGGTGTATGATCTTTCTGATGTACTGCTGGATTCGATTTGCTAAGATTTTGTTGAGGATTTTGGCATTTGTGTTCATGAAGGATATTGGCCTGTAGTTCTCTTTCATTGTGTTGTCTTTACCTGGTTTTGGTATTAGGGTGATGCTGGCTTCATAGAATGAGCTTGGAAGTGTTCCTTCCTCTTGTATTTTTTGGAATAGTTTGAGGAGGATAGGTTTTAGTTCTTCCTTGAATGTTTGGTAAAACTCCCCTGTGAAGCCGTCTGGCCCAGGGCTTTTGTTTGCTGTAAGCTTTTTGATGACTGCTTCAATTTCTTCCATACTTATTGGCCTATTGAGATTTTTAGATTCTTCCTGATTGAGTTTTGGAATGTTGTATTTTTCTAGGAATATGTCCATTTCCTCCAGGTTGTCTAGTTTGTTGGAGTAGAGTTGTTCATAGTATTTTTTAACAATCCTTTGTATTTCTGTGGGGTCTGTTGTTATTTCGCCTCTATCAATTCTGATTCTGTTTATTTGGGTCCTGTCTCTTTGCTTCTTGGTGAGCCTGGCTAGAGGTTCGTCAGTCTTGTTTATCCTTTCAAATAACCAGCTCTTGGTTTCATTGACCTTTTGTATTGTTTTTTTGGTCTCTATGTCATTTATTTCTGCTCTAATCTTTATTACCTCCTTCCTTCTGTTCACTCTGCACTTCTCTTGTTGCTCTCTTTCTAATTCTTTGAGTTGTAGAGTTAGCTGATTTACTACCATTTTTTTCTTTTTTCTTTTTTTTTTTTTTGATATAGGCCTGTAGAGCTATAAACTTCCCCCTCAGGACTGCTTTCATTGTGTCCCATAGGTTTTGGATTGTTGTGTTTTCATTGTCATTAGTTTCCAGGATGTTTTTAATTTCTTCTTTGATCTCATTGGTAAGCCAATCAATATTTAATAACATGCTATTTAGCTTCCAAGTGGTTGAGTGTTTTGGATTGTTTTTATTGTAGTTTATTTCTAATATTATGCCATTGTGGTCTGAGAAGATGCTTGGTATGATTTCAATCTTCTTGAATTTGAGAAGTCTTTGCTTGTGACCCAATATGTGGTCTATTTTTTAAAATGTCCCATGTGCACTTGAGAAGAACGTATATTCCGCAGCTTTGGGGTGAAATGTTCTAAAGATGTCAATTAGGTCCAACTCATCTAGTGGGTCATTTAGGATTGCTGTTTCTTTGCTGATTTTTTGTCTAGAGGATTTATCCAATGATGTCAATAGTGTATTAAAGTCCCCTGCTATGATTATATTGTTGTATATCTCTCCTTTGATATCTTCCAGTTTTTTTAAATGTATTTGGGTGCTCCTACATTGGGTGCATATATGTTTATCAGGGTTATATCCCCTTGTTGTATCGATCCCTTTAGTATTATGAAGTGGCCTTCCTTATCTCTTGCTATGGCCTTCACTTTGAGGTCTATTTTGTCCGATATAAGTATTGCTATCCCAGCTTTTTTTTTATTTCCATTTGCCTGAAAGATATTTTTCCATCCCTTCACTTTCAGTCTGTGTGAGTCCCTTATTCTGAGGTGGAGTCCTTGTAGACAGCAAATATATGGGTCATGTGTTTTTATCCATTCAGCCACTTGGTGTCTTTTGATTGGAGCATTTAGGCCATTTAAATTTAAAGTTATTATTGAAAGGTACTTGTTTGTAGCCATTTTTATTTTTTGTGCCTGTTTTCTTTCTTAGCTTTTTATTTCTTCTTTTTACACCATTCCGTTTAGCATTTCTTGCATTGCTGACTTGGTGGTGATAAACTCCCTTTGCCTTTTTTTGTCTGTGAAGCTTCTTATTTCCCCTTCAATTTTGAATGATAGCCTTGCTGGATAGGTTCTTAGATTCAGTCCCTTGCTTTGCATCACTTTGTAAATTTCCTTCCATTCTTTTCTGGCCTGATGTGTTTCTTTTGAGAAATCATTTGATAATCTAATGGGTGATCCCTTGTATATAACTTTCTGTCTCTCTCTTGCAGCCTTTAAGATTCTCTCTTTGTACAGAACATTTGCCATGGCAATTATGATGTGTCTTGGTGTGGGTTTTTTCGGGTTCATCTTGTTTGGGACTCTCTGTGCTTGTGTGACTTTTTTCTTCCCCACCTCAGGGAAGCTTTCTGATATTGTTTCCTCAAATAGTTTTTCTAACCCTTGTTCATCTTCCTGTTGTTCTGGAACTCCTATTATTCATATGTTGCTTCGTTTCATGTTGTTCCATAGCTCCGTTGGGCTCTCCTCCTGTCTTTTAATTTTTTCTCCAATTGCAGTTCAGTTTGGGTATGTTTTGCTTCCCTGTCTTCTAATTCACTAATTCGGTCCTCTGCTTCTCCTAGTCTACTGTTGAAATTTTCCATGGTGTTTTTTATTGCAGCTATATCACTCTTCATTTCTTCTTGATTCTTATATAAGTTATTGAGTTTTTCATCCATTTCTTCTTGATTCTTACATAAGTTGTTGAATTTTTTCCTCCATCCGATTTATGCACTCTAGGACCCTTAGTCTGAATTCTTTTTCTGACGTATTGCATGCCTCTGTTTCACTTAGCTGCCTTTCTGGAGATCCTCCTTTTCTTTCCTTTGGGTGTATCTTTGTCTACCCATTTTTGGTCTCACCGACTGATCTAGATGTCAAGTCCTGCAGGGGTTGCTCCTTGGGTGGCAGTGGTTCCTTTGGCAGCAGTTGCTCCTCAGGTGGTTGCGGTAGTGGCTGCTCCTCAGTTTGCAGCAGCTCCTCTGGTGAGTGCTGTTCGCACAGTGGTGTGTCCTCTGGCTGGTAGGTGAGGCTACTGGCAGAGCTGTTGTTCCTTGGCCTGGGGTGGGCTGATCACGAGGCTGCTGCTCTTCAGGTGGGGGTGGGCTGAGCATGGCTGCTGCTCCTTGGACAGGAGTGAGCTGTTCACGTGGCTTCTGCTCCTCGGATGGGCGCAGACTGCTCACGTGGCTGCTGCTCCTTAGATCAGGGCTGGCTGTACACTGCTGCTGTTTCTCAGATCAGGCGGGCTGCTCATGAGGCTGCCACTCTTTGGCCAGTGGCAGGTTGCTTACAGGGTTACTGCTCCTCGTACAGGTGCAGGCTGCTCTTCAGATGGGGGATGGCCTGCTTGTGTGGCTGCTGCTCCTCGGGCGGGAGTGAGCTGCACATGCAGCTGCTGCTCCTTGGATGGGGGTGGGATGCACACCCAGCTGCTGCTCGTCGGACAGGTGCATACTGCGTATGACTGCTGCTCCTTGGACCAGTGTGGGCTGCGCAGGGCTGCCGCTCCTCGGATGTGGTTGGTCTGTCTGCTCATGTGGCTGCTGCTCCTCAGACAGGGGCGAGCTGCTCGAGCGTCTGCTGCTCCACGGGCTAGAGTGAGCTTCACGTGCGGCTGCTGCTCCTCATACGGGGGCTGTTTGCTTGCATGGCTGCTGCTCCTTGGACGGGGGATGGGCTGCTTGCGTGGCTGCTTCTCTTCGGGCGGGAGCAAGCTGCACTTGTGTCTGCTGCTCCTTGGACCAGTGTGGACTGCGCAGGGCTGCCACTCCTCAGACGTGGGCGGTCTTCTTGTGTGGCTGCTGCTCCTCAGATTGGGGCAGGCTGCTCAGGCGGCTACTGGTCCTTGAATGGGAGCGGGCTGCTTGCGGTGATGCTGTTCCTCATATGGGTATGGGCTGCTCACACCACTGCTGCTCCTCGTATGGGGGCAGACTGCTTGTGCAGCTGCTGCTCCTCAGATAGGGGCAGGTTTCTCACACACCTACTGCTCCTCAGACAGGAGGAGGGTGTGGGCTACGTAGCTGCTGCTCCTCAGATGGGGGCGGGCTGCGTGGGGCTGCCGCTCCTCAATCATGGGCTGGTTGCTCGTGCAGTTGCTGCTCCTCAGACGGGGCAGGCTGCTCATGTGGTTGCTGCTCCTCAGATGAGGGAGTGGGCTGCTCACACAGCTGACAGCTGCTGCTCCTTGGACAGGGGCAGGCCACGTGAGGCTTCTGCTCTTAGGCCTGGGGCAGGCTGCTCGTGGGGCTGCTGCTCCTTGGACAGGAGTGGGCTGCTCACGTGTCTGCTGCTTACGTGGTTGCAGTGCCCCGGGCTAAGGCATTGGTCCGGTCAGAGGGGAGCACACTTTAGAACTCACAGGAGCCTGCGCCCAGGGTGGCTGGAGACTTGTTGACTGTGCGACCACAGCCAAGGTAGCAGGTCTCTGGCAGGAGTGTCTGTAGAGTCCCAGGTGTTATCATAGGGCACCCTGGTTGGGGGTGAGGCCTGGCTCCCAGTTACAGCAGCTCTCCCCTTAAAAATGCTAGGCTTCTGAGGACAAGCCAGCCTCCTGGAACTGCTTACAATGGTAGCAGAGGCTGCCTAGTTAAGCGAGCCTGTTTAGCCTGACCCTGAAGGTCTTGTGGGATCTACCTGTGCCTCACTCATATACACACACACACATCCCACATGACCACACACTCCTCTTTTGGTCCCTCACTGACTCACACTCTCTCCCTCACTGCCGCCTTCTTCTTGCCTCTGTAGCTGGGTCTGGTGTGTTATTGTCCCGTTTGTGGGTGGAGTTTCCTCTCCAGGTGTCTGGTTATGAAGCTCACTCTCTAGCACCTGGCCAGACAGGATAAAATTCACCTCGACAAGACACAACACAAACCAAAGCACGAATGTACTCACGACAATAATAACCCCACTATAAGTGACCACCTGAAAAAAGAGAATTAGGGGCGAGAAAAGAGAGCCTAAATGATATCAAAGAGAGTGAAAAAGATAAGAGAGAAAAGAAAAAGGAAGAAAAAGGAGATTATATATATATAATATGGAAACACCACAGAACCAATAGATAAACAAACAAGACAAACCAACAAACAAAAATAATAATAATAATAATAATAACAAAATAACAAAGTAAAAAAAATACAAACACCAAACCCCCAGCAAAGAGGGTGGAGGCAGAATCTGTAGATGCTGAGCTTATATATAGAAGATAATGTTAAGAATTGGATGAATATGGGGAGGATCTTAGTTCAGTACAGAGGAAGTAGAAAGGGGATGGGTGGATAAGAGGAAAGAGAACGAGAAAAAATAATAATAATAAATTTACTAAAAATTTGATTTCAAAAATGATATAAAAATAGCAAATAAAAATAAAATAAAATAGAGTGATGGAAAAATAATGTGAAAAGAAATAGAAACTAAAGCAACAAACAAAAACAGGAAAACAAAGAAAAAAAGGGAAAAAAGAGATAACAAAGTAATAAAAAAATAAAATAAAAATGAAAAAGTGAAGTGTTCCTTTGTCTTGCTTAAGATCCCAGTCTTCTGTACTGTAGTATTTCTCAGGTTCTGATTGCTGGGACTAAAAGTCTCTCTTTATTCCAGGCCCGTTGTGCTCTCAGGGACTATTTAGGGTTTGTTTGTTTGTTTGTTTGTTTGTTTTAATCCTTTTACCATTCAGGGTGGAATCTGGGTGTGGCTGTATTAGTTGCCTGGAGACTGGAAGGAGGGGCTATCTCTTCAGGACAAAATGGCTGCCCAGGTCCCAGGCTCAGGCATGACTCGGCAGCAAACTCGCTGCCACTTCTCCTGGATCCCCCTCTCTCCCCAGATTCCACAATTCCACACCTTCTCCCACACTCCAGCCATGGGTAAGTGTCTGTATCCGAAAGATCCTATGCACTAGGCTCTATGAAGAAAGGCACAAGCCACAGAGGCTGGAGAGGCTGCATCTCTACACACTCCTCTCCTGCTGGCACTCTTCAGCCTTTCCTGGTTGTGGACCTAGATCTAGAATCCCCTGCCGACCAGCAGTTCTGCGTACCTTATTTCCACTGCGCCTGTCCCAAGGGATGTGGTCCAAGCCGGTGCCGTGTGGATTCATTCTGATCCTCAGGGCTCAGAGGTCTGGCCGATTATTCTTCCCAGAGCCTTGATTTTACCTTTCTCCAGGAGTACTCTGCCTTTCCCAGCTGCAAACTGTCTCCCACCTGAATCTCCTCTGCCAATTCGGGCTGGATGTTACTCGTTTCAGCTGCTCACCCTATCTGCTCCCGGACAAGGCACGGGACATGTCCGTCTATACTGCCACCATTTTGTCTCCTTGATTGGGTGTTGGATTTTTTCAAATGCTTTTTCTTCATCGATTGATATGATTATGTGATTTTTGTCTCTCAGTTTGTTTATGTGAAGTATCGCATTTATTGAATTGCAGATATTGTACCATCCTTGCAACCCCAGAATAAATCCCACTTGGTCATGGTGTATGATCTTTCTAATGTAATGTTGAATCCAATTTGCTAGAATTTTGTTGAGGATTTTAGCATCTATGTTCATCAAGGATATTGGCCTGTAATTCTTTTTTCTTTGTAGTGTCTTTATCTGGTTTTGGAATTAGGATAATGCTGTCCTTGTAAAAATAGTTTGGAAGTGTTCCTTCCTCTTGGATTTTTTGGAATAGTTTGAGGAGTATAGGTTTAATTTCTTCTTTGAATGTTTGTTAAAACTCCCCTGTGAAGACAGGGCTTTTGTTTTTCTGATAGTTTTTTTTATTATTATCATTATTATTATTATTATTATTACTAGAGGCCCAGTGCACAAAAATTTGTGCACTCAGGGGGATCCCTCAGCCCAGCCTGTGCCCTCTCGCAGTCTGGGACCCCTCGGGGGATGTCCACCTGCTGGCTTAGGTGCACTCCCCAGGGGGATCGGGCCTAAGCTGGCAGTCAGACATCCCTCTGGCAGCCCAAGAGCCCTCGGGGGATGTCCACTTGCCAGCGGGGACCAGGCCTAAGCTGCAGTCGGACATCCTTTGAGTTGCTGAGGAGGCGGGAGAGGTTCCTGCCATCACTGCTGTGCTGGCAGCCATCAGCCTGGCTTGTGACTGAGCAGAGCTCCCCCTGTGGGAGCGCATTGACCACTGGGGGCAGCTCCTGCATTGAGCGTCTGCCCCCTGGTGGTCAGTGTGTGTCATAGTGACCAGTCATTCCCAGTCGTTCTGCTGTTAGGGTCAATTTGCATATTACCCTTTTATTATATGCCTGGTGTATGGGTGGGGGTTGGCTGGTTTGCCTTGAAGGGTGTCCGGGATCAGGGTGGGGGTCCTGCTGGGGTGCCTGGCCAGCCTGGATGAGGGGCTGAGGGCCATTTTCAGACTGGCCACACCCCCTTCAGGGTGGGGGTCCCCACTGGAGTTCCTGGCCAGCCTGGGTGAGGGGCTGAGGGCCGTTTTCAGGTTGGCCACACCCCCGTCAGGGAGAGAGGTCCTGCTGGGGTGCCTGGCCAGCCTGAGTGAGTGGCTGATGGCTGTTTGCAGGTTGGCCACAGCCCCTTCAGGGTGGGGGTCCCTGCTGGGGTGCCTGGCCAGCCTGGGTAAGGGGCTGAGGGCTGTTTTCAGGCTGGCCACACCCCCTTCAGGGTGGAGGGTTCTGCTGGGGTGCCTGTCCAGTCTGGGTGAGGGGCTGATGGCTGTTTGTAGGCTGGCCACAGCCCCTTCAGGGTGGGGTTCCCCCCTGGGGTGCCTGGCCAGCCTGGGTGAGGGGCTGATGGCTGTTTGCAGGCTGGCCACGGCCCCCAGCCACCCAAGCTCCCAGTGGAGGCTGGCTGGAAGCAGGTATCTAGGATTTATTTATCTTCTATTAGTGAAACTTTGTTGCCTTTAGCAGAGGCCACAGCCGGCCAGGGCAGGCGGGAAGCTTGGCTTCCTCCATCACCAGGGCAACAAAGCCTCCTGCTTGCTCCAGCTCTGTGGCTGCCGGCCGCCATCTTGGTTGGGTTAATTTGCATATAGTCGCTCTGATTGGCTGGTGGGTGTGGCTTGGGGTGTAGCGAAGGTATGGTTGATTTGCATGTTTCTCTTTTATTAGATTAGATTACTGCTTCTATTTCATCAGTTGTTAATGGCCTATTCGGGTTTTCTGATTCTTTCTGATTCAGTTTTGGGAGATTGTATTTTTCTAGTTATTTGTACATTTCATCCACATTATCCAACTTGTTGGCATATAGTTGTTCATATTATTTTTTTACAATCCTTTTTATTTCTGTGGTGTCAATGGTTACTTCTCCACTTTCATTTTTGATTTTATTTTCTTGAGTCTTCAGTCTTAGTTTCTTTTTTTCTTTTTCTTTCCTTTTTTTTTTTTTTTCGGGGGGAAAGATCCTGTTATTGGGGTGGACACTGAGCATGCACCAGTCCATGATAAAATGACTTAAGAGAATGATCCGAAAGGGTTGACTTCTTCCTGTGGTGTATTCTCAGAGCAGGGTTCAGGCACGGAATACATCCTGTTGGAACAGGTGTCAAGGCCAAGTCTTTAAGGCCAGATCAGGGAATGGAAGTGGGAAGCAGGGCCCCACCTCTGTCACCCAGCTGCAGCAGGATTTATCTCTAGACACTCAAAGACACACTCTGGTTCTCCAGAGAAGGACTGGTGAGCAGGAAGAGGGGGTCTGGGGTGGGGTTGGGTAATGAATAACAATGTTATTTTTCAAGAAGCAACTACCAACATCACACTACTGGGTCTGACATCCCCTTTAATCATCCCTCGGTACATTTTATAGCATAAATAAAGCCTTAAGGAAAATAAATACATTGGCTTCTATGAGGTTGAAAGTGGTGTGCATGGCAGGGTGTGGGTATGTGAACCAGTGGGGAGGGTGGGCAGGACGCTTACACAGGGAAGGCAGGTGAGGAGCAGACAAGACAGGAGGCACCTATGGGGGAGCATCAGTCTTAAGTGTCCTCGTGCATGTCTGGGCTGTTGGTCCATGCGACCTTGCGGGGAGGCGCTGAGCTCTTGCCCTTGATGTCCACTTGTTCCTAATCTCTCTTCTTGGCAGTGTTCTTTTTGTCCCATTGCTGATGTAGGTAGCACAAAAGGATATATTTTTTTTTTTTGTCACAATAATCTGTTCAGATGGGTACTTGCGAGTGGACAGGTAGACTGAAGGGCATCGATTTGAAGCTTTACACACAGAGTCGGCAGGAAATTGACTAAAATTGCTTTTGTTGTAGACTGGCAGTCCTTTCAAAAAATATGCCATCATCAGCTTCCTCTGTCCCCACCTCAGCTACTGCCTCAGCCGCCACAGCAGCCACCATAGCCACCTTCTTAGCTGCCATCGCACAATAACTTCCAGCCATGCTACAGCCTCTTCAGTCTTCATTTCTTGATGAGTCTGGTTAATGGTTCATCAATTTTGTTTATCCTTTTAAAGAACCAGCTCTTGGTTTCATTGATTTTTTTTTTTTTTAGTCTCTATGTTATTTATTTCTGTTGCAATTTTTATTATTTTCTTTCTTCTATTTACTCTTGGATTTTCTTGTTGCTTTCTTCCTAGTTGTTTAAGTTTAGGGTTAAATAGTTTATTGCTGATTTTTCTTGTTTTTTTTTTTTTGAGGTATGCCTGTATTGCTCTGAACTTCCCTCTCAGGACTGCTTTTGCTGTGTCCCAGAGATTTTTGGGTTATTCTGTGTTCATTTTCATTTGTTTCCAGGAAGCTTTTTTATTTTTTTCTTGATCTCATTGGTAACCCATTCATCTATAATAATAAAAGTATAATATTCCGGACGACCTTCCGGATGAAACTGTGGTGGCAGAGGCCAAGGCAGAGGCAGCCGCTGTAGCAGTGGGGCCAAGGCAGCTGCTGCAGTGGCGGGGGCTGAGCCCTTTGCACAAAATTTTGTGCATCAGGCCTCTAGTTGTTTAATAACATGCTATTTAGCCTCCATGTGTTTGAATTTTTGGGGTGTTTCTACTGTAGTTGATTTAATTTCATTCCACTGTGATCTGAGAAGATGCTTGATATGATTTCAATCTTCTTGAACTTGTAGAGACTTGTTTTGTGTCCTAACATGTGGTCTTTCTTTGTGAATGACCCAAGTGTACTTGAGAAGAATGTATATTCTTCTGCTTTGGGGTGAAATGTTGTATAAATGTCAATAAATCCATCTGATCATCTGATCAGTGTATCCTTTAGAGCCACTGTTTCCTTATTAATTTTTTGTCTGGAAGATCTATCCAGTGAAGTCAGCAGGGTGTTAAAGTCCCCTACTATAACTGTATTGTTGTCAATCTCTCTGCTAAAGTCATCTAGAAGTGTTTTTTATATAATTAGGTGTTCATATATTGGGTGCATATATGTTTAACAGAGTTATATACTCTTTTTGTATGAATCCCTTTAGTATTATGTAGTGACCTTTGTTGTCTCTTGTGATGGCCTTCATTTTGAAGTCTATTTTGTCAGATATGAGTATTGCTACTCCAGCTTTTTTCTTTTCCATTTGCATGGATAAACTTTTTCCCATTCCTTCACTCTCATCCTGTGTGTGTTTTTTGTTCTGAGGTGGGTTTCTCATAGATAGCATATAGTTGGGTCATTTTTTTGTATCCATTCAGCTACCCTATGCCTTTTGATTGGAGCATTTAATCCAATTACATTCAGGATTATCATTGATAGATACTTATTTATTGCCATTTTAATTCTGTATGGCTAGGTTTCCTTCTCTATTTCTTCTTCTCATTACATCAATTACTTTAGCATTTCTTGTAATGCTGGCTTGGTAGTGATGTACTACTTCAGGCTTTTTTTTTTTTTTTTTTTTTTTTTTTTTTTGTCTGGGAAGCTCTTTGTTTGACCATCTATTTTGAATGATAGCCTTGCTGGATATAATAATCTTGGTCTCAGATCCTTGCTTTCCATTACCTTGAGTACTTCATGCCATTCTCTTCTGGACTCTAAAGTTTCTGATGAGAAATCAGATGTTAGCATTATCGGAGCTCCTTTGTAGGTAACAGTTTGATTTTCTCTTGCTGCCTTTAATATTCTTTGTCTTTAATTTTTGGTATTTTAATTACAATGTGTGTGGGCATGGGCCTGTTTGGGTTCTTCTTGCTTGGGGTTCTTTGTGCCTTCTGAACTTGTATGACTTTTTCCTTTACTAGGAAAGGTATTTAAATATTGTTATGTTTCACATTGTCCCATAGATCCCTTATGCTTTCCTTCTGTTTTTGTTTTTTTTGTAATTTTTTTTTTTTTTTTTTTTTGGTTCTCTGAGTAATTTTTTTCTACCCTGTCTTCTAATTCACTGATTCGATCCTCAACTTCCCCTAACCTGCTGTGTATTCCTTCCAATGTATTCATTATTTGTGCTATGTCATTCTTTATTTCTGTTTTCATAGTTACTATATCTTTTTTCATGCTTTTGAGTATCTTTACCATTGTTACTCTGAACTGTTTCAGATAAATTTCTTATCGCTGCTTCATTTATCTCTTCAGGAGAATTCTCTTGTTTTTTTCATTTGGGGGTTGTTTCTTTGTCTCCTCATTTTGGATGCCTGTTTGGATTTGTGACTATGTATTAGGTATATCCTCTATGCCCCTCAATCTCTAGTTCAGCACAGTGTCAAATGCTGTTTCTGACTAATTTGATTAGGCAAAGCCTCGAAGCCCCCAGAGACCAACTCTTCCTACCGACTGATAGAAATCCGACTAGAATTGCACCAGGCAATTATCCTCAGGTGTGGTGAGATTTTTTTTTTTCAACAGGGTTGGGCAGTTGCTTCTTCTAGGAGGCTAATTGTTATTTTTAATCTCTTCAGTGGCCTCAGGTTATGGTATTTTCCAATAGGGTGGGTCAACTCTCTTCCCTCCAGGCAAGGCAAATATCTGTGTGGGAAAGATGTCCTCTGCTAGGTGTGTGAGGGAATAACTCATTACAGGAAACTGGGGGTGCCTGCCTTCTGAGCTCTAACCTCTGAGTACCCAAACCTGGCTTTTGCTCACACAGCTCCAGCCCATTCTGCCCTCCCTCTGCCAGAGCACAAGGTTGATGGCTTCACAGCGAGTTTTGTGTATTGGCCCTTTAAGAGGGTGCTTGAATTTGCAGCTGTTGCTCCCTGGCAGGCAGCAACCCTGCTGCTTTTCACAGACAGATGTTATGTGGGTTCCCTTCTCAGTTCTGGTGCTCTCTGCTGGGGGGCCCAGTTTGGGTATTAGATCCCAGTGATCTCAGTGGCAATCCCCCACAGCTGATATCTCTCTCTGGAACTTGAGTTGCTGTCTGTGGGCAGGCACCCAGCCAGCCCTTTCGCACCTCCACGCCTCCTACCAGTCTCTATGCGGTCTCCACTTTCAGTCCTCAGGATTCTCTTTTGTTGATTATTCAGGAAGTTTTTCTGTATTTTAGTTGTAATTCCAGTTTGTTCCTGGGAGCATTTCCATCCAGCAACCACTTACTCTGCCACCATTTTTAATCTCTCTAGCCAACCTCCTGTTTCTTAACAGCCACGTGTAGGTGAGAGACCAGCCTGTTGCATGTCTCCACCTCTCCTACTAGTCTGGATATAGATTCTTCTTTATATCCTTAGGTATAGGCCTTCTGTTCATTTAATCTTCAGGTGGTTCATAAGGTTGGTTGTTCTGTAATTTAGTTGCAATTTTGAAGTGGTCCTGGGAGGCAGTGAGCACAGTGTTTGTTTATTCTGCCATCTTGACTAGAACCACACAGAAGAAACATTTCCCCAGTATTATCTCCAGTAGAAAAGTTCTGAAAGAGCTCTCTGAACACTCCTGGGCCATATGACCCATCTGGGTGCTGGAGGACCAATGAATGGAATCAGAGATTTCAGATGGATAAAAAATAGATGTCTATCCACTACAACTGCCATCTCCATGTGCACTAAGCATTATGTGTGCCACGACAGGCTCCGATGGGTTGGCATGCAATATTAATCAAGACCTTGAGCTTTTCAGTTAGCCCAGGTTCAAATCCCAGTGTTTTATTTATATTTTGCGGATTTTGGATTAGTAGTTAACCTCTATAAATGCCAGAATCCTCATTTGTTAAATGGTGATAATTGTTCTTACTTCACAGGGTTTTTGAGAGAATTAAATGAAATATTACTGTAAAGCACTTATTACAGTTCCTGGTGTAATGCATCTGATGTGCTCATAACAAGTGCTCAAGAACAATTAGGGATGATGATGTTGATTCATTATGGAGTATCTTCATTGGACAAATTTTTATTCCAAATCAGCAAAAAGCAGTTGACTCCTTTGTCCAGAATGGACAGATGAGTGCAGCTGATTTTATTTAATGGACATTACATTGCCCCTTATCCTTATACATAAAGACCCACTTGGGACTGTTTTTCTCAGCAAGTGGATGTAAGGAGACAGGCTAACTGAACTTTATAGATCCCTGTCATGGGCATTAATCATACTGCGCCTGCCCATTGTGTTCTCAGTAGCTTTTTAATATTTGGAGGGCATTTCTACAGTTGAATTATCCCCCACAAAGTGTTGAATTCCTAGCCTTTCTTGCATCAGAGATGCAGCCATGTGACACAGACATTCCCAAACATATATACTTGCATATGAGACTTTGATTCAAGAGGTCAGCATGAGGAATGGGGGTCTGTGATGAAGTTTAGTTCCATAGGTGGCAACAGACCTGTCTGGCTTTTGGTGCAGGAGTGTTGCAGGCTGAGCTTTCCAGGTCAGGAATGCATCCGATGTGCTCATAGCAGTCACAATTGCAGCAAGTTGGAATACTTGCATTTGGTGCTTAGTCTTGGTGGCAGCAATGGCAACAGATTTCTCACTGGGCCATTTCTAAAGTGAAAGTTTGGCCATTGTTCTAGAAAACAGTTTCTTTAATTCTCTTAATGGTAATGTGAACTACCTTCTATTTTTAAATGTGTCTCTTTTACTGCTTGAACTAGCCTGAGTGGACTCAGTTGTTTGTCTAAGAAGCTGGACCAGTACAATTCCTTTCCAACATTTAACTCTTGGGAGAAAGTGGGGGAGGTGTACTTCCTAATGTATGTTCACAGAAAATAAAAAAAAAAAAAAATCAAACTGTTAATTCAAAAAATTCTTCTTCACAAGAATATCTACTCATGGATTTATGCACCAGAATTCAAGGATTATGGGAGTTCCTAAATGTTGATAGTATCTAAAAAGTTGCATTCAGTTCCTCAAAAAATTAAAAATGGATCTGTCTTATGACCCAGCAAATCCACTTCTGGGGATTTATCTGAAGAAACCCAAAACACTAATTCGAAAGAATACTAGTATATGCACTCCTATGTTCATTGCCGCGTTACTTACAATCACCAAGATATGAAAGCAACCCAAGTGCCCATCAATAGATGACTGGATAAAAAAACAACTGTGATATATATATATATATATATATATATATATATATATATATATATAATGGAATATTACTCAGCCAAAAAAAGAATGAAATCTTACCATTTGCAACAGCACATGGATAGACTTAGAGGGTATTAAACTAAGTGAAATCAGTCAGAGAAAGACAAATACCATATGATTTCACTGATGTGTGGAATCCAAAGAACAAAATAAATGAACAAACAAAATTAGAACAGACATAGACACAGAATACCAATATCCTTGCCTCTGGTGGTTGCCAGAGGAAAGGGGAATTAGAGGACTGGGTCATATATACTTTGGATCACAAGGATCATTCCACCTACCGCTCTACTTTTCTTTGGAGAATCCACCCACAGAGTTTTTGTCCTCTCTACCTCACCCTTTTCCTACTGCCTGAAGTTCTGTGGCTCCCTGCCCATATCAATTCTACTTGTCTAAAATCCAAAAATTGGTCTCACAGAAGTGGACTTTAAACACTTTCAGTGTCCACTTGGGTGTATCTCAATTTTAACACATTAAGCTTCTCAGCACATTTAAGGTTTATAATTTTGTTCAGAACTGTAGTTCCAAGTCAAATGTGTGTTTGTAAGACCAAATAATATGGGTTTTAGTAAACTTTTAATATCACATGGTGACATTAATGTCTTTCTAATGTGTCTCAACAACAGGACCATCAGTGTTGGAACCCTAACTCTTTAGTGAGGATATGAACACAGTTGTGGCTTAGTTGGTTGGAGTGTTGTCCTGTACACCAAAAGGTGGCAGCAGGCTGTATTCCCCATCAGGGCACATACCTAGGTTGTGGGTCCGATCCCTGGTCAGGGCAGGTGCAGGACACAGCCAATCAATGTTTCTTTCTCTTTCTCTAAAGTAAAAATTTTAAAATCTTTTAACAAGAAAGAAATATTGTTGCATATTTATGCTCAAGTGGTTTTCTATCCATTTAGGCATGTTTAATATTTTGTCTTTTAATTTTAAATTTTGAAAACTTAGCTTACTCCTAAGAATGAAGTATTTTCTGACTATGATCATTTCAAATCATTACCAGAAAGTAAATTGAGCAATATTTTCATTTTATAACTTAAAATATGACTTTTAAATAAAATATCTAAAACATTAATACTATTGGATAACATATTCTTGAAATGAGTGCAAAATAAACAATCATTTATTTTGCTCTTTGCTGTTTCAAAGCAATTTTTATTGGGTTGAGGAAGTATATTTCAGGATATAAAGTAGTCTGCCAAATTCTATAATCCCCCCCTTTTTAAATGTCATACAGGGTGTGGTGCCTTTAGAAAAAAAATTAAAAGTTGCAGTTCTTGCTGTTCTTTTCCTTCTCTATTTCAAAAATAGTAAAATAATGTAAACTCCACAGGGAAATTCTGGTTCCTTCTATTAGTTCCTGGGTTCCTCCACTGTTAAAAGTCATCATTCCTGCAGCTAGTTTTTACTTATTCCTTGCCAGGAGTGTTTATGTTCTTAATATTGTAACTCGTTATTAGAAATGGAATCTTGATAAGTACTAACTTAATGCTTTTTTTTTTTTTTTTTTTTTTTGCTTAGAAAGGTGAACAACTCAAATGAAGCATCTAAATTCAGCCATATCCCTCTTGTGTTGGCATCGGTGTTGAAAATCTCAATAAACCCATTCTCTTCTTGTTTTTCGTCCGTAGTTATCAGGAAGCACTTTTCATGCCAGTAAAACAGAGAAGAGTTAAAATCTGATAGAATCCCTCTTCTTTTTTTCCCTTTTCTTGCCTTAGATGTGGGCTGGTTGAAGGAGACAGAAATAAAGAAAGAACCCCAGGTTTTCCAGCAGGCACTAATACTTTTTTTTTTTTTTAAAGCAGCTAGGGAAAAACATCACCCCACCCTGTGATCTGTGGATCACTGAGCCAGGTCCCGCTTGGACACCAATGGGAGGCGGTGGGCGAAGGAAAGGTTTTCTTTTCATCTCCCCACAGGCCTGCAGGCGGGATGAGACAGGGCTGCGGGTCCCAGGTGCGGGGGAGGAGACGCCTGCCCGCCCCACCCGGAGAGGAGGCGGCTGCAGCACGGGAGCCGCCTCTCCCGCCTCCGAGAACAAACGGGACATTCAGCAGTGGCCAGTGGCTGCCAGCAACTCCTTGGGGAAAGGAATCGTCGAGTCAGGCTGCACCGTAATCGCCTTTAAAAGCTCCCGGACCCCTCCAGCCGCGCATACCTGGGCTGCCCCGCGGCCGCGCGCGTGTGTGTCTCCAGTGAGCGCCGGGTGTGAGCCAGGGGCGCAGCCGGCGTGCGCTGCGCAGGGCGGGCGGCCCGGAGTGTCTCCACCGGCCATGAGCGGCGCGGGCACCTGGGCTGTGCTCGGCCTGCTGCTGGCGGCCCAGCAGTCGGGGCAGCAGCCCCGGGAGAGGTAACGCGCCCCGCCCTCTCCCTCTTTCCTCCCTCGCTCTGCCCCTGCAGCCTCGGGGGCAGCTTTACTCAGTCCGCTCCGGGCGCCCAGGGACCCAGCCTTGGGCTGTCCCCAGGCCCGGGTCCGGGCGTGGGGCTCTGGCTGCGCCCATCCCTGGCCGCCGCTGACTGCTCGGCTGGCCCGGCCACCACGTGGCGAGGGCGTCATCTGACCAGCGTCTTCCCTCCCGCATGGAAGCCTTAGGACCCAAATCTGTGGATTTAGGCTTCTGTTTTTTCCTGGGGCGAAAGACTTAATTAAGCCTAGGGGGAAACTTGAGTTGCGTGGTGCCCTATTGCCCTGCGAGCCTCTCTCGCTCCCTGAAACTTAACCTCTGAGCTTCCAGGCGACTCCAGCACCAGGGCAGGGGGCTCACTCATGGCCAACTTTGGCACCTCCTCCATCAACCTACCTTTTCAATCGGAGGGTCTGCCAATGCCCAACGATTTTCAGAAAAAGGGATGAGAAACTTTTTTATATTAACCAGTTGCTTGTCTATTTCTAAACCATGCACATCACTCGGCCTAGTTTTCATCTTCTTTCTCTCACTGCCCCTAGTTAAATTTTCCATTTATCATTTTCCTATAACATTTTACCACTGCGTAGAGGACTTGGTTTCATGTGGATGGATGGATGGAAGGATGATAGAACTATCGAGCTTGTGTTATTATGATGGAGACAGGTGGCAGCTGGACGGAATGTTTTATCGGGCTATACTCTGAGAGCTAGCAAATCCCTTATATGGTGCAGGCATTTATTAATCCATATTAACTTCATCCATATTACTAGACTGTATCTTCTGAAGTTGACATATTTCAAATTGTTTCCCTTTTATTTCACAGACCTGTTTTCACATGTGGTGGTGTTCTTACTGGAGAGTCTGGATTTATTGGCAGCGAAGGTTTTCCTGGAGTGTACCCTCCAAATAGCAAATGCACTTGGAAAATCACAGTAAGCATATTTTAAAAGGGTATTCTCCTCAAGTGGGTATTATTAACAATGGAAGACTGCTGCTTTTTTTCTCGGAGATCAAGATTTGGGTAAGGGGTAAATGCCTGATAGTGAAATGTTGGATTTATCTCAGCTATTTTGGAGATTTTTATTAATAGAACTAGTGGTGTCTTGCATTAGCAATTGGAAAGGGTGCAAGATAAAGCTTGAAGGAATAAATGCTTAAAGCAGATGTGTTTCTGAAAACCCAGCCTGACTCAACTGAGTTTCATGGATTAAAACGTAAGGGTATTTTGTCAAATGTCTGTGGTAATGATTGTTAGAAATTATTTTGTTGCCTGGGCCTTGCATAAATGTCTCCCAGTGGGGAATAGAAGATCAAAGATAGTGCTCTCCCCTGACTACTTTACACCATCACAGAAAAAAAGGGGGTGGGGGCAGAAAATGGAAAAAAAATCCCAGTTAATGTTCCTGACTTGAAACCACCACTGAAGACAACTTAAGAATGATTTCACTTATATGTGGAACCCAAAGAACAATATAAACAAACAAACAAAACAGAAACAGACTCATGGATACAGAAAACAGACTGATGATTGCCAGAGGGGAAGGGTATTGGGGGATTGGGTGAAAATGTGAAGATTTAAGAAGTACAAATTGGTAGTTACAGAAGTCATGGACTATAAAGTACAGCATAGGGAATACAGTCAATAATATTGTGCTATGTATGGTGCCAGGTGGGTCTGGAAATATTAGGGAACACTTTGTAAAGTATATGATTGTCTAACCTTTATGCTGTACATCCGAAACTAACACAAAATAATATTGAATATAAAATAAATAAATTAACAAAAAAGTGAGAATAATAATAACCTGGGGGATTAAATACCAAACGAAGGCTAACAAAACGTCCATGCTGGTTAGCAATGGCATCGATTATGCTGAGTCAAGATACGACGTCAGATTTAGAGCCATCCAGCTTTTATAAAGTGTCTGGATTTAGAATCAGCTACACTGAGTCATCTTTCCAGTCAGCATAGTAGTGACTATTTTCTTCTTCATTCTTTGGTTGTTGGGAAGTTGTTTGGTAATTTAACACATTGGTTCACTGAGACCTTCATTCACTCAGATTGTGCCACTCACAGATTACGATTTTTAAAAGTAGCTACCTCTTATTGAGCACTTAGTGTGTGCCAGGCACTGTGCCAAGTAATTAACAAGAATAATCTCACTGGATGCTGCTAATCACTCTTAAGAAAGTAACATTATTATCCTCATTTTATAGATAGGGAAACTGAGGCTAGAACATGATATAAAATGACTTGATCAAATAGTTGGTAAGTCCAACTTTATGTAAAGTGAAACCTGTTTTGCATTGAGGCATTCCCACCAGGAGGGTCATTTGATAGCCATAAATAAACCATGGCTCTTAGATGCATTGGTGTCCTCCTATCAAATACCAACTGTCTGATGAACTGGAACAGATTTCATTATGTTATTGTAGCACATGGGGCCAGAAGAGCTTAAATCATAGAAAATAGCTTTGAACTATTGATATTAACATAAATGTGAAATAAAGCTCTGATACAAACATAAAAATAACTTGGTTTTTAAATAATAGTTGTGTTCCAATTGGAATTAAATGGCTGTAAGGTAAAAATGATCCAATAAATTTAATGACTGAGAGACATCATGGACCTGAAATGGAAGAATTCACAGCTGGCCATTCATTTGGGGTATTAGGGGACATAGTTGGTGTGACTTTGATTGTGGGTTGGGGGAATGTGGTGAAGTTGGTAAAGAAGTGGTGTGCCTCAGGAGAGGCCTGCCACCTCATTCTTTTATGTGGGGGCAGAGGAGGTGTAATGGATATTCCATTTGGATGCCATGTAAGGCATGTAGTCTTAGCAATCAGACATCCCTAGACTCAAATTCTCATTCTGTCACTCATCATTTGTGTGACCAGGATTTATCTCCTCTAAATCTCAAGACTGTTGTGAAAATAAAATGAGATAGTACATGTAAAGCCCTTTGTCTCAGTGCCTGGGATATAATAAGTACTCAATAAATGTTAGTCATCGCTATTTGAGTTTTTATTATCCTCATTATTGCTGGTATTAAGTTGTCCTATCTTCTGCCCCAGTGTAACAGATCACTACCATCCCCTCTCCACATTGGCCAAGCTGGGCTTGGCATCAGCACAAAGCAACGCAGACTTTTAGGGAGCAATCTACATTGTCATCCATATCTAGGAAGACCTTATATCTGTGATTGGGTTCTCCTGTAATCTTACTGGATCAGTTCTGTGTGGATTAGAGCTAAGTAGGCTTCCAGTAACAGAGACCTAAAATAACAATGGCTCAAGCAGATTTTGGTTCTTTCTCACATAAAGGAATCTGGAGGTAGGCAACCAGGAGTGGCGTGGCAGATTCTCAATCATTAGGCATGCTGTATCTTTCTCTCTTTCTGTTCCGCATGCCACTGCATTGTCCAAGATAACTGCTCAGCTTCCAGCCTTGATGTTCATGTTCCAGCCAACTAAAAGGAAGAGAAGAAGGGCATATATCTTCCTTCTAAAGGCATTGTGCATAATTACGTGCATAATTACATGCAACTTGCTGCGCATATATAATTGGCTGGTTTTTAGTTACATGGTCACGTCTAGTAGCAAGGGAGCTGAGAAACTCGTCTTTTGTTGCTGTGGGAAGAAAAGAAAACAGCAGGTGACAGCAGTCTCTACAAGCGTATGTATTTGGGGTGTGAAATCGAGAAACAATATGCCAGCCATTTTGGGGGGAAAGAAAAGTCTTTAGAAAGCATAGTTAATGCAGAAGAAATGATTGCACAATTTGCTTTTCTGGTTAAAGGCTTTATAGTTTTAACTCTTAGCCAGTTGAGTTTATTCTCTTTCAGGGGTTTGCCTCTTTTATGTTTGCATTTGAGTAGCTACCAAGAACTTTCAGAGAAGCCCAGCACTCTTCTCTCTGTTTTAATGATAGCCTCAGCAGAATGTTCACAAAAGCCCTGGGTGCTCTCAAGGTTTCAATGTAACAATATCTTTATTTCTTTGTATTTCACAGGGAATAGCACTAATTTGTTTATAAGAATCTTCAGGGTCCTCTGGTTTGTCAGAGTAGCAGAAGGGAGCTCTTAGCTCCTGTAGATCTTAGGGGAGATGAAAGGAGGAGAACTGTGGTAGAGCTAAAGTTGGTAGCCTGAGATCTTTCATTCATTCAACAAATGTGTGTTGTGTGCTGGGTACTGTTGGGGTTATGGCAGTGAACAAGGCCTCCTGGCTCCTTGCCATCATGCAGCTAGTTTGGGGAGACAGGCAATTGATGTTTAAAAAACAAATTAAACAAGAAAATCAAGTATTGATAAATCCATTACAAAAATAGAATAGATGTTACTTCACTGCCATTAGGACGGCTACTATGAAAAAAACACACGACACTACAGAAAATAATAAGTGTTGGCAAAGATGTGGAGAAATTAGAATCCGTGTGCAATTGTAAAATGGTACAATTGTGGAAACAGTATGGCAATTTCTCTAGAAATTAAACATAGAACTGCCATATTATTTAATAATTCCACTTCTGGGCATATTCCCACAGGAAGGGAAAGCAGGGCCTGGAACAGTTTATTTTATGTCCATGTTCATAACACCATTATTCACAATAGGTAAAAGGTGGAAGCAATCCAAGTATTTGTCCACAGATGAATGGATAAGCAAAATATGGTACAGACATACAAAGAACATTATTCAGCCTTAAAAGTAAGGAAATTCTGACACATGCTATAACATGGGTGAAGACATTATGCTAAGTGAAATAAGTTGGTCACAAAACAATAAATATTGCAGGATTCCACTTGAATGGAGCACCTAGAGTAGTCAGTCATAGAGACAGAAAGTAGAAGGATGATTGCCAGGGGTTGAGGGAGGGAGAATGGGAGTTAGTATTTGATGGGACAGAGTGTCAGTTTAGGAAGATGAAACAGTTCTGGAAAAGGATGTTGGTGATGGTTGTACAGTACACTTAAAAATGGTTAAAATGGTAAGTTTTATGTTATGTAAATTTTATCACAATAAAAATATCTTAAAAATAAAATAAAATAGCCTAGCTAATTGAGCGTCAACCCGTAAACCAGAAGGTCACGGGTTGATTCCCGTTGAGGGCACATGCCTGGGTTTCTCGCTCAATCCCCAGTAGGGGGTCTGCAGGAGGCAGCCAACCAGTGGTTCTCTATCATCATTAATGTTTCTATCTTTCTCTCCCTCTCCCTCTCTCTGAACACAATAGAAACATATCTATATAATAAAAGGGTAATATGCTAATTAGACCGGGTCAACCGGCCATATTCTGGACGTCTGACTTCTTTCCGGACAAAGCTATGGTTGTGGGGGCTGAGGCAGAGGCAGTTAGGGGTGAGATCAGGCTGGCAGGGGAGAGCAGTTAGGGGCGAGATCAGGCTGGCAAGGGGTTAGAGGCAATCAGGCTAGCAGGGGAGGGCAGTTGGGGATGATCAGGCCAGCAGGGGAGGGCAGTTGGAAGTGACCAGGCCAGCAGGGGAGGGCAGTTTGAGGTGACCAGGCCAGCAGGGGAGGGCAGTTGGGGGCAAGATCAGGCCGTCAGGGGAGGGCAGTTGGGGGCATTAGGCAGGCAGGCAGGTGAGTGGTTAGGAGCCAGTGGTCCTGGATTGTGAGAAGGATGTCCGACTGCCGGTTTAGGCCCGATCCCTGTGGAATCGGGCCTAAACCGGCAGACGGACATCCCCTGAGGGGTCCCAGATTGGAGAGGGTGCAGGCCGGGCTGAGGGACACCCCCCCCCCCTCTGTGCACAAATTTTGTGCACGGGGCCTCTAGTTTTAAAAATAAAAGAAAATAAAACAAAAGTGACGGGATATTGTGTAATTCCATTTACATGAAATGTTCAGAAAAGAAAAACCTGTAGGAATGGAAAAGTATGTTAGTGGCTGCATAGAGTAGGGGATAGTTATGGGGATTAACAGTAAATGGCCAGGAGGGATTGTATTGAGAAGATGGAAATGTTTTAAAATCGACTTATAGTGATGGTTGTACAATGTAACATACTAAAATCATGGAATCGTGCACTTGAAATGGGTGAGTTTTATAATTTGTAAAATATACCGCAAGAAAGTTGCAGAAACTATGTGGTGGGATAGATAGTGGCGTTAGTGCTGGTTTAGATGGGATTGTCTGAGGAGGTGACGTTTCAGGGGAGGCCCAAGTGGTGAGGAGAGAGCCATGTGAAAGTCTGGGAGGACCATGTACGGCAGAGAGACCAGCGAGTGCAAGGGTCCCAAGGTGCGAAGCTTGATTTGTCTAAAGAGCAGCCAGGTGAGTGTGGCTGGAACAGAATGAGCAAGGGGGACAATGGGAGAAGAATTTTAAAAGGTGAGCAGAGCCCTGCAGGCCATGGTGAGGAGGAGTCTGAATTGAATTTCATTTTGAGCAGGAATCCACTGGAGAATCTTAAGCAGCAGAATGAGATTACAATGTAGTCCCCCCTTATCTGAGGGAGATATGTTCCAAGATTTCCAGTGGATGTCTGAAACTGAGGATAGTACTGAACTTTACATATACTATCTTTTCTCCTATACATACATACCTATGATAAAGTTTAATTTTTTTTTTAAAATATATTTTATTGATTTTTTACAGAGAGGAAGGGAGAGAGCTAGAGAGTTAGAAACATCGATGAGAGAGAAACATCGACCAGCTGCCTCCTGCACATCTCCTACTGGGGATGTGCCCGCAACCCAGGTACATGCCCTTGACCGGAATCGAACCTGGGACCCTTCAGTCCGCAGGCCGACGCTCTATCCACTGAGCCAAACCGGTTCCGGCGATAAAGTTTAATTTATAGCCAGAACCGGTTTGGCTCAGTGGATAGAGCGTCGGCCTGAGGACTGAAGGGTCCCGGGTTCGATTCCGGTCAAGGGCATGTACCTTGGTTGCGGGCACATCCCCAGTTGGGGGCGTGCAGGAGGCAGCTGATCAATGTTTCTCTCTCATTGATGTTTCTGGCTCTCTATCCCTCTCCCTTCCTCTCTGTAAAAAATCAATAAAATATATTTTAAAAAAAAAGTTTAATTTATAAATTAAGCACAGTAAGGGATTAACAAAAATAAGTAAAAATAGGACAATTATAAAATGCATTGTAATAAAAGTTATGTGAATATGGCCTCTCTAAAATATCTTATTGCACTGTGTGTACAGGGTGGTTATGCTGGACAAAGGGATGACTCATGTCCTGGGTGAATAGAGTATGATTTCATCATGTTATTCAGAAAGGCAAGCAATTTAAAACTTATGAATTGCTTATTTCTAGAATTTTCCATTTAATATTTTTGGACCACAGTTGACTGAGGGTAACAGAAGCCATGGAAAACAAAACCATGGAGGTCGGGGGCAAGGGGAGGGACTCTGTGTCTGATTTTTAAAGGTTGCCTTGGCAGTTCCGAAGGCAGCTGCTGGCACCAGCCAAGAGGCCCAATGCAACATCTGGCTAATCGCTCAGCGGCTGCTCTAGACAGGGCTGTGCTCCAGTTTGTCCTCATCTAAGGCAGTCAATTAAAGGCATTCCCAAACCTGGTAGATCCAATTTATTTACTTTCCTGCTCCTGTAATCAGTAAACCAAGAATAGAGTGCCCACTGGGCAATTCAATATCACTTTTAGTAAAACACCACAGAGATCCTTCAAGATGAAGGTCTCAGCGGAACCCTCAAACTCTAATTCCTGTAGCTAGAAAGAAATATCCTGCCTCTCACCATTCACCTACCTCCCATTTGATTCTTCCAGAGTGGAGGTGTGTCTCACCAAATCCCATATAATAAAAGCCTAATATGCAAATTGTTCCCTTGACCGGGAGTTTGACCAGGAGTTCAAACGCTCGCTATGATGTGCACTGACCACCAGGGGGCAGCACGGATGGGCCCCAATGAGAATGGAACCACGGCAGGATGGTGGAGCAGATGAGCGGGCAGCGCCAGGCCAAGGCGGGTGCGGGCAGGGTGACCAGCAGTGGCGGTGGGAACAGGGTTGCTGCCCAGCTCCCAGGCACTAAGGGAGCCAGGCGGGGGCCTGATGAATCAGGCGGAGAAGGGCATGCGGGGGCCTGGGGACCCAGGTGCTGCCCAGGACCCAGAGGTCAGCTGGGACCTGCCCTTCCACACCAGACACTTGCACTTCGATCAACAGCCAGGCCCAGGGACCTCACCCATGGACGAATTTCGTGCACTGGGCCTCTAGTTGTTCTTATAAAACTCTATCTTACCTGGGTGGATTGGGGAAAGTCAGATTTTAGCATCTGTATGCAACAAGAAAGATGTGAATGCTAGTTGTCACACTCAAACTTTCTAGCCAATTGTGTTGAACTTTCTGGTATGAAAGTATAACATATAGATTAGAAATTTAGATGTGCCCTTAACATACAGTACTTTAAAATTTTATAGTGATTACGTAGACTGCTTTATTGTCTTATATCTACTGACATTAGCTATTTAAATTTAAATTAATTAAAGTTAAAGTAAAAATTAAAAATCCAGTTCCTCAGTCACACTAGCCATATTTCAAGTGCTCAGTAACTGCATGTGGATAGTGGCTACCATAATAACATGTGATGTGAATATTTGGACAGTGCTCTTCTAGATCATTTTTGCGGTTAATTTCTACTCATGTAAAGATATGTCGAGGATGAAGACGCTCCATGCTGCTCAGTTGTAATTCTGCTTTGCAAAAGGGGAAGCTGATACTTCTACATAGTTGTTGGAAGCTGTGACTGGAATCAAGCCTCTTGACTTAGCTTTATTTTTCTGGCCACCAACTCTTGGTGACCTCATGTAGTCTTAGGTTTTACTCATTAATCTTGCTGAGTATGTTCTAAAAAATCAGAGATTAAATCAGATAATTTGAGGGTTAAGAAATCATTAAATGTTTTGTAATCTATCATGGGGTTGAGGGTTTCTTAGTTTCCTGTTGATTTTCAGACTGTAACCGAAGGGCATCTGCGTAAAATACCTGGTCTACCAATGTGGGCAGGAGTTAAGTATGACTTAACAGCTAAGGTATGTAAAATACTTTAAAAAATAGCATCTGGTCTTCTTCTAAGAAGCTTGTAAGGGCAGTAGGGTTGAGTTGAAGCAAAAGTCATCCCAATTGATTTAAGATGAGACCCAATAACTTAACCTGTTCCCAGCCCTGCAACAAGAAATGAAACTCCCAAGTATTGGCTTACAAACATCTGGACCCCTCTATTACAATGGTCTCCTGTAGGACACACATGTCCTAAGGGGCAGACTATGTGCACTCTGTGCAGGAGACAGTAAGAGAATGCTGAGATCCCTACAGGTAGTCAGGGAGATTGGAGCATTGTCAACATGAAGACAGCCAGTGTGATGCAGTTAACTGCTCCATTTACAAAGAGCCCACCAGGCACTGTGTTAGGTGCTGGAGACATACTAGTAGATGAACACAAAGGCGATGTGAGCATGGGGGACTGCCTGTGATGATGTGTTGGTGGGAAGTGAGATTAAGCCTAGCAGGCTTTCCTTCTTGGCTCCATAGCACAAAGATCACCATTTCATATGAGAGATCAAGGAAATTGCCACAGTCATGTGGTTATTCAGTGGAAAAACTGAAGTTCACCTTGCCACCTCAAAACTCAAAAATTTTCAAAGGTTACCCATTTAACTGAATCAAGTTAAAACTTCTTTGCTGTGAGTTTTAATATCCTTTGCAATATGGCCTCATCCAACCTACTTGACCTCATTGCTTATTGTTTTCCTGCATGGGCACTTAGCTCCGCATTGTGCTTAGTACAAGTGCTGAGTACATAGTAAACATTCAGTAAATGCACACTTATTGATGGATTTTTAAGGTTAAAAACAAGGTATTCCCATAGACTATGAGTAAGATAAAAAATTCAAAGCTGTTATGCCAATATATGACAATTGGGAAAAACTGAACTTTGACTAAATATTTGATATCAAGAGATTATAGTTAATATTTCTGGGGGTAATAATAGTATTGTGTTTATATTTTTTACAATCCTTGTGTTTTGGACTTTGCTCCTGTGTTTAATCTTTCAGCTCCAGCAGGTTTTCAGGGGAAAGTGCTCTCCCAGAGCCAGAGGGGAGCTGACTTATATAGACAGACGTCCTTGCCCCTGGCTTTGATTGGTCTGTTGTTATGAAAATGAGGACTCAAATCCTCAGTTTGGTCCTAAAGCACTGTCCTGATTGATCAGGATGGATCTGCTCTGATTGGTCGTGAAGAACCTGATGGGGATATAGCTGCACAGCTTTGATTGGATGAATAAACCCTTAGTCCTATTGGTTGAAATAGGATTCCAGGAACTCCTTTGCAGTCAGGCAGTTCAGTTCAGGCTTCTCACGGAAGTGTACTTTGTATGAGAGGTCTCTGTGTAGAAATGGCTGCTAGGCTCTGTTTTTTGTTTTGTTTTCGTTTGAGTCCAGTTAGCCACTAAGAGCCCTTTTTAGTAGGTACAATATCTTCTTTCTCAGGGTCCACACTTCAAATATGTTGTATCATTTTATTTTGTTTGCATTCAATTCTGTGAGGTCTGTAGGATACATATTAGTATGCCCATTTCACAAGTGGGGGAACTGAAGTCTAAAGAACTTGTATCTTGCTTACTATTGTTATGTTTGCAGATGGTATGAAAAGACTAGCACAAAATTTCTGGATAGGTGATCCAAATGCACTATTATACACTTATTTAGCAAAAAAATAAACATTCACTCAATGCTTACTGAGTACCTACTATGTACTAAGCATTGGGTTGGGCCCAAGGAGTAAAGAAGATAAGGTATAGTTTCTGTCCTCAGGGAGTTTATAATCTGGAAAGGAGTAGACAAGAGAATCAGTAATAGTTATGTATGTAAATAAATATCATACTCACTATAAATAGTTTTAAATATTGATAGTTTAAAATAAAGGCTTATTTACATTTATTTAAATCATTAAAGGTCTTAGATTGCTTAAGATGAAAATATTTATTGCCTCATGCAAATAGTAAAAGATGTTATGACCCACTTTATATCTGTTCTACTCTAAGACTTGAGAAATTGTTCCTATGCCCTTTGCTTGGTTTCACAGAGCTATTTACAATACATTCCTTGATATTTTCAAATGTGCCTAATAAACAATTATATACCACTAGAGGCCCGTTGCAAGAAGATTCCTGCAAGAATAGAGCTTCCTCGGGCCTATTCCTGCAAGAATAGGGCTTGCTGAGACCGGAGCGAAGCAGAGAAGGGAGCGAAGCCCACCGAGGCGGGCTTCGCTCCCTTCCCTGCTGCCTCGGCTCCCTCCCTTCCCCATCGCCTCGGCTCCCATGTCCTCTGCTTTGCCTCCCTCCCGTGTCTGCTGCCTCGCTCCCTCCCTTCTCTGCCACTTCACTCCCTTCACTCCTTCCCGTGTCTGCTGCCTCACTCTGCTCCCGTCTCTGCTACCTCCGATCCATTCCCTTCTCCGCCTCTTGGCTCCCTTCTGCAGTGCTTGGCTTCCTTCTACACTGTCTTCAGTCTTTGCTGGGCGCCTGTGTACGCAAATTAACTGCCATATTTGTTGGGTTAATTTGAATACTCTTCTGATTGGCTGGTGGATGTAGCAAAGGTATGGTCAATTAGCATCTTTGTCTTTTATTAGTGTAGATTGCCTTGGGAGTAATTTTGTTACTAATGTATGTTAGAGTCATCATACTGAATCCATGTTCCAAGAAGCCTTATTGAATTTAAATGACATTTATATTTATTTTAAAGAAAAAATCGATTAAAAATATGATGGTATTTATGTCTTCTCAATAACCTTCATATGGCTTCATGAGAAGAAATTCATCAGTGGTGGGGTATGGGGTTGTGCAAAAATTGAAACATATAGTAATGTTCTAGTAAGATCAGTGGAAGATACTAGTATATAATTTGAGACAACAAATAGTGAATTTAGACAAGAACTTAATATTTAAGTCAAGTATACCTAAGGGTATAGCAAGGTATTCTAAAATTACTGTAACTGTTATTTGCCTCGAATAACCACAGCAGAAGAGATAGGTGAATGGAATCTTGGCCTTAAACATATATTTCCTGGCTTTAAACTACATGTAGTATTTAGAATTATATAAATATTTAAATTCTAATTTTAACTATGGGGTTTTTAAAAAATATACGTATACATTGTTGGACTAGGTTCAGTTAGGTCAGCTGTCAGCATAATAATTTAACCCAGTGCTTGAGTTAATATAATTTACATCTGATTCCTTGGTAAAGATGAATATAACAGAGAAAGTCTGCTTAGGTTTGGGGTCAGTGTGAATAGGATAAGAACACTATAGCTGGGGTTTTTGTTTTGTCTTTTAATTAATAGAATATAATTCAGAGACTTTGTGATTCTTATGACACTTAAACTTCCCAGATAGTGGAAGAATTAAAACATTTTCCTTACTGCCTTAAATCCTTCAGGGAAGCAAGGAGAATATAAATCCTAAATAAATAAGCAAGTGGTGACATTTTCCCACTGGGGCCTCAGTCCAATTTTTTCTAAATTTGTTTTAAAGGCTTCTGCTGCTTTTTTTGTTGTTATTCTCTGCTCTTTCACATGAAAAGTAAATATGTTTTTATTTGTTAAAAACCTGATGTTTTATAAATGTGCTTATTTGTACAGCTTGTACTTTTAGTGTGATGCTCAGGTAGATGCCTTAGAAAGAGCTAATGACAGAGAAGAAAATGAGGAAACCTGAAAATTAGGTCTTCATTGGGCATTTCTTTTTTCTGAAAGAGGTCTCTTTAATATATTAATGACAAAAAGGTCATTCTCTCCTGAAATATCATTATAATAATGAAGCACAAAGATAACATATTCAAACCCCCTCTATTTATATACATTGGGAAGGCATTTCACAGAGCTCAGAGACCCAGAAAGGCTTTTTCAGAATGTATTATTTAAAAGACTGATTTTTTACTTTCACATCCCTTGCCCACCTAAAGAATTCAAGTTATGTGAAATTATGGGCAAATTTGAATTGTTCCATGAATTTTCAGATTCCTTAAAAATTTATCAGGTACTGACAGTAAAAAAAATAAATAAAATGGTTTCATCGGTTGGTTGCTTTAAGCATTTAGAGGACCCTAATTCTAAGATTTATCTTCCTTTTTTTCACATTGTTCTGCATAGAATTAGAAAATTGTTCCTGTGGATAGTTGCTGTCCCATGTTCCTTGCATACCAAATTTTTACATGTCGGGATATTAGCCCTTGATCTGATGAAGAATGCAGTCACTGTCTTCAATGTACACAGTTGTACCACATAACTTAGCCACTTTATCAACAGTGGCAATATGCTGAAATTTCCTAGGCTAGGAACTTGGGAGAATAGAAGTGTTTTCTTCAGATATAGTATTTTTTAGATAATAGTAGTCAATGTGGCAAGTCTCTGGAAAACCAATATAAACACCTAAAAATAAGTGGAATAGCCAGAGGATCGGGAAGTTAGAATTAAAGCTTCATAAGCCCTGACACTAAATGTCACTTCTCTTTCACCACCTCACCCCAGGATGCTCCTGAGCACGACATAAAATAAAGTAGTGTTTCCCAAAATATGGAGGGAGGGAGAGAGCAGTGAACCAGCCACAGGCTGTTCCCTGGACCAGCTGACGAGAAGGGCACAGGAAAGTCAGTGGCAATTCTATTGCTGCTTAATGCTCCTAGAAATGAATTGATAGGGCCTGATTGCTAGATACAAACTTTCTAAAAGACCTGGGCCACAGTTGACCTTTGAAGAAATTATAATTCATTAAAACTGTGTTTAAAGTACCTCCAAGAGGTCAGGTGCTGGGCTGGACACAGAGACGGCAATGGCTGGCAAACCACCTCTCCGACAGGGCTGGAGGAGGGGAGGAGGTGCTCACTGGTCAGGGAGATGTCCCAGAAATTAGTATCAATGGTACAGGGGACAGGGTTCACGATGGAGGGTTGTACCATTGGCATTGCTCAGTGACTAGAACAACAATGGGCACTGGAGACTCATACAGACATTTACTAAGAATTCGGTGCAGTTCCAGAACTTTCTAAAGTCGGTATCATGCTCAGGCCTGCCTTGTAAGGGTGATATGAAGATTGAAGGAGGTAGTAGGTGAAAGGCCCTTGGCATAGTGCTTGGTGCAAGTGATGATTTTTTTTTACCTCTCTTCCAGGGCTATAATAAGGCATAAAAGTGTGGTGTTTTTTGGATCTTGTCTACAAGCCAACACATTTCAAGCTGGATGGTAATCACTTTAGGGCATGGCTAGTTCCCAATAGAAATACCCATTCCTACTCACTGTGTCCCTTCTTTATTTAAAATATGATTTCATAAGACTTTGTCCACAGTGCTTCCAAACACTCCCAGCTTCTCTTTGAGCCCCATCCCCTCAAGCAGCCCCTTCCCACTATAGTACCAACTGAGTGTGCCCCTAACTTTTGAAATAGATGTGTTTAAAAGCAGAGAAAGGATTGTCAGTTAAAAATTGCAGGTGCTTTTCTGTCTTTAGAGATGGAATTTAATTCATCTGTGTCCTTAATTCATCTTTGGAGCCCCAAATCACCAGCATAGACCCTGTAGTTATACCAATTAAGTAGTGAATTTATTAATTTATTCCTAATAGAGACACCCCATGGTACAGTGGGTTAGAGTTTATAGTTTCTGGAGCCAGACTGTCTGGGTTCAATTACCAGCTCCACTCATATGGTGGTGAATTTCCAAAGATGACACCCCAATAACTCCACCACCTAGTATTCACGCCTTTTTTTCTTTTTCTTTCTTTTTTTTTTTTTTACACTACCAAACATTGAATCTAGGCTGATTTCTGGGGTTGGCGCATAAGAAATTTTAAAGCTTTTGCCTTTGTCTTTTAAAACATGTACTCTGGGGGAAGCTAGCTGCCACATAAGGACCACCGTGCTCTGAGGAAGCCCAAGCTAGCCACATAGGGAGACTTTGTGGAGAGAGACAGAGATGACCAGGAAGCCTCCAGCTGTTCCCCTCTTCCCAGATGAGGGGCCAGACATGTGAGAGGAGAAATCATCTTGGAGGACCAGTCCAGTTAAGCCTTCAGACTACTTACGCCCAGATGATAAATGATAGTAATTACGTGAGAGAATTCAAGCAAGAACCGGTCAGCTGAGACCAGTGAACCCACAGAACCATAAGAAATGAGAGTACATTATTGTTTAAAGCCATTACATTTGGGGATGGTTTGTTATGCAGCAATAGATATCAGAACAGTTACTAGCTGTATGACCTTGAACTTGTTAGTTAACCCCTATGTGGCCCAGTTTCCTCAATTATAAAATGTGGGTACTAATATATATTTCAATGTAAAAAATGTGGATACTAATACTCCTTACTTCATAGAATCATTTTGGACATTAAATAAATTATTGCATGTGCAGTATTAAGAACATTGCCTGGCATATGGTGAATACTCAAAAAATAATAAGTATTACTAATTCATGAAATATTTATTGAATACTGTATTTATTATGTGTCAGGCCCTATTTTAAATTCTAAGAATATAACAGTGAGGGTCCTTGCACTGCTGGTGTTTACATTCTAGAAGTGAAGAGAAACAATAAAATAGATCACAAAGAGGTAGGTTGGGAATAAGTACCATGAAGACAATAAAACAAGGTGATGTAATAGAGATTGACACTGTTGATGCCACATTTGAGATGGAACATGGATGATGCAAATATCTCCCCACTAATGGCTGTCGGAGCAGTTGCCCTGCATGCAGATGACTTCATACATGGTGTTAAGCAATCTCCTTAAGGCTTCTTGTCCATTATTTGTAGAGTATGAGATACCTTCTGGTTGTTTATGAATGGAAAGGTCTTGCTGATGGATTAAGGTTAGTATATGTGGAGAGGGTAGTTGATTTGGTTTTCACCCTTGCCTTTATATGTTTGATTTGTTTGGGTTTTGACTTTTAAAAGGTGCTTTGGGGATGTGGAAACAGGAGAAGCTGAAGGGTCTGTTTTTGTGAGTAGTGTTGCATTGGTCCCAGGGTGATGCAGAGATGGGAGGAAGCTGTTTTCATCATCCTCACAACTCTCTGCAACCTTGGGAGGGCAGAACCTTAGGAGAATCAGGAAGTAGCACCCTTGAACAGGTAGAGGCTTCCTCTTCTTGGGCCCGTCCAATGAACTTGGAGGGCACCCCCATCAGTAGAAACATTTCATTTATTCATTCATCTGTTGATGGACACTGGGTTGCTTTTACCTTTTGGCTGTTTTGAATAATACTGCTATGAATATGGATGTAAAAGTGTCTGTTTGAGTCTCTGCTTTCAATTCCTTTGAGTTTGTAGCTAGGAGTGGAATTGCTGGATCACATGGTAACTCTATGTAAACATAGAGTTTTTGAGGAGCCACCAACCTGTTTTCTAGGAGTAAGAGAGAAAAGGCATGGTGAACCCTCTCCTTGAGGAGCCAGCCTGCGTAGATATTCCTTGGAAATTCTCCACAACAATTAGGATTTTAGGGGGGTTTGGGCACAGGCATCAAGCCGAAAGGACCTTGAGTTATTGTTCTTTAGTGATTACAACTAAGTGTGTGTTGTCTGGGGGTTACATAAGCCAGGTAGCTCCTCCAAGAGATGCACAATATACTTTATATCATTATAGTTGTGAGTTAGAGTTCTGTGTTCTTTTTTAATAATATGTTTTTATTAATTTCAGAGAGAGGAAGGGATAGAAACATCAATGAAGAGAGAGAATCATTGATTGTCTGCCTCCTGCATGTCCCCATTAGGGGGTCGAGCCCAAAATCTGGGGACTGGAATCAAACCATGACCTCCTGGTTCATGGGTCGATGCTCAACCATTGAGCCACACTAGCCAGGGCATGAATTAGTTTTAATGAATCTGTTTTATTATTCCCCATACATCGTCTAGATATAGTTATTTATCTCTATAAATCCTAGCTATGCAGATACAGAGTGGGGCAAAAGTAGGTTTATAGTTGTTCGTATGGAAAAGAATATAATCCTATCTAATAATAGAGAAACATGGTAATTAGCCGTACCTCTGCTACCCTTCCCATTGGCTAATCAGGGCGATATGCAAATTAACTGCCAACCAAGATGGCGGCCGGCAGCCAGGCAGCTTGAAGCGAACAGGAGGCTTGCTTGCTTCAGAGACGGAGGAAGCCTACGTTCCCCGCCTGCGGCTGCCGGCCTCTGAGATTGCAGTTTGAAACATTGTTACAAATATAGAAGCTAAACAAAACCCCAGTAACCTGCTTTCAGCAGCCGAGGCCTCAGAGCTGGAGCCAAACCTCAGAGCTAAAGCTGGCCCAGAATAAAAAAAAAAAAGAAAAAAAAGACAGGTTGGGAGCTTCAGTCACCCGCCAGCCTGAAAACGGCCCTGAGCCCCTCATCCGGGCTGGCCAGGCACCCCAGTTGGAACCCCCACCCTGAAGGGGGTGTGGCCAGATGCAAACAGCCATCATCCCCTCATCCAGGCTGGCCAGGCAACCCAGTGGGGACCCCCACCCTGATCCAGGACACCCTTCAGGGCAAACCAGCCAGCCCCCACCCGTGCACCAGGCCTCTATCCTATATAGTAAAAGGGTAATATGCCTCCCAGCTCTGGGATCAGCAGAGCCATGAGGCCTCCCGGCACCAGTATCAGCGTGACAGGTGGCAGTGACCAAACCCCCTGATCGCCCTGCAGCTCTGTGTGTGACGGGGGCGGGGCCACAACCTCCCTATCTGCCCTGCTCTGTTCATGACAGGGAAAGGCGCCCGAACCCCCTGATCAGCCCTGCTCTGTGCCTGATACGGGGGAACTCACCAACCCCCTGATCGCCTTGCGGCTCTGTGTGTGACAGGGTGCGGCGCCCCAACCCCCTGATCGCCCTGCGGCTCTGTGTGTGACAGGGTGTGGCGCCCTCCCCCCCCCCCCCCCCCATGGGCCCTGCTCTGTGTGTGACGGGGTAGAGCCATAACTTCCCGATCGGCCCTGCCCTGAGTGTGACAGTGGCGGGGCCCCAACCCCCTGATCGACCCTGCTCTGTGGGTGATAGAGGGAGGTGCCCCAACCCCCTGGTCCCCCTGCTCTGTGTGTGACAGGGGGCGGTGCCCCAACTCCCCTATCGGCCCTCTCTGTGAGTGACAGAGGGGAGCTCCCCAACCTCCTGATGGGCCCTGCTCTGTGCATGACACGGGGGAGCTCCCCAACCCCCTGATCGACCCTACTCTGTGCGTGACAGGGTACAGAGCCCCAACCCCCCTGACGGGCCCTGCTCTGTGAGTGACAGGGGGCAGCGCCCCAACCCTCTGATTGGCCCTGCTCTGTGCGTGACAGGGGGTGGCACCGCAACCTCCCCATTGACCCTGCCTTGAGTGTGACAGGGGGCTGTGCCCCAACCCCCCAATCAGTCTACCCTGAGCGTGACTGAGGGTGGCATCGCAACCTCCTGATCCGCCCTGCTCTGTGCATGACTGGGGGCGGTGCCCCAACTCCCCAGTCGGCCCTGCTCTGAGCCTGACCAGGGGCTGCACCTATGGATTGGGCCTACCCTCTGCCACCCAGGAGCAGGCCTAAGCCAGCAAGTTGTTATCTCCCGAGGGGTCCCAGACTGCGAAAGGGCACAGGCCGGGCTGAGGGACCCCCCCTGAGGAGACACAAATATTTGTGCAACGGGCCTCTAATCCTATCTAATAAAAGAGAAACATGCAAATTGACCATAACCCTGACACCCTTCCCATTGGCTAATCAGCATATCCTTATGCAAATTAACTGCCAACCAAGATGGAAGCCGGCAGCCAGGCACTGAAGCGAACAGGAGGTTTGCTTGCTCCAGTAATGGAGGAAGCCAAGGTTCCCCGCCTGCCGCTGCAGGCCTCTGAGCTTGCACTCTAAGAAACTATGTTGCAAATATAGAAGCTAAACAAAACCCCAGAAACCTGCTTTCAGTCAGCCGCGATCTCAGAGCTGGAGTCGCAACAAAGTTTCAACTATAGAAGGTAAACAAAGCCCTGAAACCTGCTTTCAGCAGCTGAGGTCTGAGCTAAAGCCGGCTCTCAGCTCCAGTGACAGCCATAGAAGGTAAATAAATCCCAGAATAAAAAGAAAAAAGAAAAAAAGGAGAGGTTGGGAGGAGCTTCAGTCACCTGCCAGCCTGAAAATGGCCCTCAGCCCCTCACCCAGACTGGCCAGGCACCCCAGGGGGGACGCCCACCTTGAAGGGGGTGTGACCAGCTGAAAACAGCCATCATCCCCTCACCCAGGCTGGCCAGGCACCCCAGTGGGGACCCCCCACCCTGAAGGGGGTGTGACAGCTGCAAACAGCCATCATCCCCTCACCCAGGCTGGCCAGGCACCCAAGCGGGACCCCTACCCTGATCCAGGACACCCTTCAGGGCAAACCAGCCAGCCCCCACCCATGCACCAGGCCTTTATCCTATATAGTAAAAGTGTAATATACCTCCCAGCACCGGGATCAGCAGAGCAGCGAGGCCTCCCAGCACCGGGATCAGCGGAGCTGCGAGGCCTCTCGAACCCTGGATCAGCGGAGCCACGAGGCCTCCTAGCACCGGGATCAGCGAAGCAGCGAGGCCTCACTGCCCCTCTGTCAAGCGGAGCCGCGAGGCCTCCCAGCACTGGGATCAGCGGAGCAGCAAGGCCTCCTAGCACTGGGATCAGCGGAGCCAGGAGGCCTCCTAGCACTGGGATCAGCAGAGCCATGAGGCCTCCTGGCCCCTGGGGCAGTGTGACAGGGGGCAGCACCCAAACCCCCTGATCACCCTGCGGCTCTGTGTGTGACAGGGGGCGGGGCCACAACCTCCCTATCCGCCCTGCTCTGTTCGTGAAAGGGGAAGGTGCCCCAACCCCCTGATTGGCCCTGCTCTGTGTGTGACAGGGTTTGGCGCCCCAACCCCCCCCATGGGCCCTGCTCTGTGTGTGACGGGGTGGCGCCGCAACCTCCTTATCGACCCTGCCTTGAGTGTGACAGGGGGCAGCGCCCCAACCCCCTGATCGGCCCTACCCTGAGAGTGACTGAAGGTGGCATCACAACCTCCTGATCTGCCCTTCTCTGTGCATGACAGGGGGCGGTGCCCCAACTCCCTAATCGGCCCTGCTCTGAGCCCGACCAGGGGCTGTGGGGCAGGCACCTAGGGATTGGGCCTGCCCTCTGCCACCCAGGAGCAGGCCTAAACCAGCAGGTCGTTATCTCCCGAGGGGTCCCAGACTGTGAGAGGGCACAAGTGGGGCTGAGGGACACCCCCTCCCCCCGCCAGTGCACAAATTTTTGTGCACCGGGCCTCTAGTCTTATATAATAAAGAGCTAATATGCTAATTAGACCGAACAGCAGAACGACCATCCAGACAACCTTCCGGATGATGCCGGGGCTGCGAGGGCCAGTCAGGGCTGTGAGGGGCTGCAAGGGCAAAGTCCCATGCATGAATTTCGTGCATTGGGCCTCTAGTTATCCTATCTAATAATAGACAAACATGGTAATTGACCATACCTTTGCTATGCCTCCCATTGGCTAATCAGCGTGATATGCAAATTAACTGCCAACAAAGATGGCAGCTAATTTGCATACTGCAGGTAGGGCAGGACAGCGCAGCCGCCAGCGCAAGCCACCATCCCGGGCCGCAGGCCGGCCCAAGAAGCCCCAGAAGCCTCCCAGAAGCCGGTGATCCGGGGGAGATGGTGGTCCCCTGCCCAGGCCTGACGCCTCTGGTGGAGGCGTCAGGCCTGGGCAAGGGGCCAATCCAGTGATCGGAGGGTGATGGAGGTCGATGCCTCTGGCCCAGGCGTCAGGCCTGGGCGGGGTCGGGGGGCCCCCTGCCCAGGCCTGATGCCTGGGCCAGGGGCATCAGGCCTGGGCAAGGGGCCGATCTGGCGATCGGAGGGTGATGGGGTTCAATGCTTCTGGCTAAGGCATCATGCCTGGGCGAGGGCGGAGCCAGTGATCGAGGGGAGATGGGGGTCCCCTGCCCAGGCCTGAAGCCTGGGCCAAAGGCGGCAGGCCTGGGGGGGGGGGGGGGGGCGGCCAAACCGGCGATTGGTGTGAACTACAGAGGAAACACCTTTTCTGACCACTCATTGGCTAAACTCCCTGTAAGCCACTGGTAATATTCTTAGTAACTTGGGTAATAAGAATCCAAAAAGGTAATCTAGGGTTTTTCACCACACTCCTGGTGAAAAAAACGAAGGTCCGCTGCTGGAGGGCTAAGAAATGTCATATCCTGCCCTAGCCGGTTTGGCTCAGTGGATAATGCCTTGGCCTGCCGATGGCAGGGTCTGAGTTCAGTTCTGACCAAGGGCATGTACCTAGGTTGCAGGCTTCTTCCTGGCTGGGACCCAGGTCAGGGCTCATGCAGGAGGCAACCAATCAAAGTGTTCCTCTCACTTTGATGTTTCTCTCTGTCTTTCCCTTTCTCTTCCACATTCTCTAAAAATCAATGGAAACATATCCTCAGGTGAGGATAAAAAAATAATAAAGACATTATTATTATTATTATTGTTATTATTATTATTATATGAAAGACACATCTTGAAAATGCCTAAAGAAAGTTGTCATTTTTTCATGGTGAAGGGACTGGAGTCCGTGTTGATGAAAAAACCTTGCTGGCTGCGGTGACTGGCAGTGGCTGCAGCAGTGGGGTGATGGGGCTGGTGCCTTCCCCTGATCAGCCCGGTCACCTCCCACAAAGGGAGGCCAGACTGCGTCTTAGGCCCACTCCCCAAGGGGAGCAGGGAGCGGGCTTAAGTCGTCACTAGGACATCCCCTGAGGGCTCCCAGTATGTGAGAGGGGGCAGGCTGGGCTGAGGGACATCCCCCCCCCAGTGCATGAGTTTCATGCACTGGGCCCCTAGTTAATAAATAATAACACAAGAATAAATTCTGTGTTTTGTGTATTCACAACTGTAAGCCTACTTTTGCCCCACCCTGTATTGTTTCATTACTCTCTATAAATCTTAGCTATATACATCTGAAAATAATGAAACTACATTTCTTAAAATAGAAATAAATCACAGGATTATTAAGTAAAAAAAGAATTACCATACAGATTCCCTGTCTGCCCCTCTGTCCTGCAGTATGGAATGACTGTCTATCTTCTCTGGGTTTCCATAGCATCTGGGAGTATCTTTATTACAGCACTGATCACTGATTGTTTACTCATATCTCCTTACTAAACAGAAAGCTCTGAGCACACAAACCTTGTTGCAGTTGTCTATTCTCCAAGCAGCTAACATAATGTTTGACACATGCAGTAGTAGTTGAGTGAAGGAAAGAATGTGTAAATGAATGAACGAATAAAGGAGCCAGTGAATGAGCAATTACTCCACCACCCACCTTTAGGCAGAACCACACGGAAGCTATACATCTCTGCAGAAAAGTGTTCATTTATTTCCAAAGAGCTCTGCAGAAGGAGGCTTAGTCTATAAAATCTGTAGTCTGTAGAATGCTGCAGTTGAAAGAGGTGTCCTCTTCCTATGTCCTCCCTTCTGTGTCTCTAGCTGTGTTGTGTGTGTGCTATTTGTCCTACCCTCGGGTTTGTGCATTATCAGCACCATGCAGTTGTACTGGGTGACACATCAGTCAGCATAACAACACCAGTGCCATGAACACAGCAATTCGCCCTTTGATTTAATGTCAGTTTCTGAATATTTACTTTTCAGTGTAGGCAAACATTCTGGATGCTTCATAGAGTGAAACTCTTATGTACTTTCTGTGCTGCCATTCCACTCCCATTGAAGTATAAATATACATTAGTCTCCTTGTGTATGCAATTGTACAGTGCTGCAATATTCCTGTCAGCTTTGAGAGTTACTAACTTTATGTATAGAACTATTTTGGATTGGAACTTTGAAATAAACAGGGAAATAGATAAACAGTATAAACTAAGAGAGTAATGCTGCGACCTTTGCAGTGGGGTTCAGGATCTGAAGGAGGGGCTGATGCACAAATGAAAATACTATACAAGAAATATGAATTTAGAAGGCATGGGGGCCAGGTGGAGCCTCTTTCTTAAAGAGACACACTGACTTCTGGCCTGGTCCTCTATTTATTTGCTTGAATACACATTTGCCCTTTAGCAATGCATACAGGCATATCAAAGGTAAAGTTTGGTAAACAGTAAAAGGATTATCAGGTTAGGAAATTGCCTTGAGCCATTGAGCCCACAGCAGGGAAATATTATGCTGATTTTTTCAGCTCTGCTGAATATCAAAGTCCATTGGCCTTCCAATTATTCTTTTTGCATTAATATGCTAACTGCTGTTTGCTTTAGCCTACGGAAGAGTATATTATATTAGTTAATTAACTTTAGGAAAAATATTGTTTTCAGAACCAACAAATGCTTTAAAAATCATCCCTTTGCAATAGCATGGATGGACCTAGATATCATTATGCTAAGTAAAGTAAGCCAGTCAGAGATAGGCAAGTACCATATGTGGAATCTAATGAACTAACGAGCAAGATAGAGACACTCATAGATAGAGAGCAGACTGACAGCTGTGTATGTGAGGGAGTTTGGAGGGTAGAGTTATTGAGCAATAAACCCCACAAAAAAAACAACAACAAAAAATGAACTAAATAAAAATGGGATGCTAAAAACAATAAGATAAGAAAACACTCTTGGAAATTAATGACGATATAAAAATAAATTAATAGAAACGCTGGAAGATAAACTTGAAGAAGACACTCAGAAATTAGAACAGGAGAAGAGACAAAATATTGAGAGCAAAGATGAGGAAATTAGAGGATATATCCAGGAAGTCTCCCTCTGACTAAGAGAACAGAGAATATGGAAAGAAATAATACTCAGTACAGTCAGTGCAAAATGACAAACACCAAGATGCATCTTTGTTCAAAACCCAAAAAAGCTTCAGGGAAACCACATAGAAAAGGAAAAGAACATCAGGCTCTTGGAAGCTAGAAAGCCATGGGACAATGCTTTTGAAAATATGATGGCAGTTATTTTAAAGCTACAATTCTGTATTCTGCCAAACTGGAAGACAAATGTAAGCACAGAATAATGCCATTTTTCAATATGCAAGATCTTAAACTTTTTATCTCTGTACACCCTTTGTAATAAAACTACAAAAGGATGCCCTGACCCGTTTGGCTCAGTGGATAGAGCGTTGGCCTGCGGACTGAAGGGTCCCAGGTTCGATTCTGGTCAAGGGCATGTACCTTGGTTGTGGGCACGTCCCCAGTGGGAGGTGTGCAGGAGGCAGCTGATCGATGTTTCTCGCTCATCGATGTTTCTAACTCTCTATCCCTCTCCCTTCCTCTCTGTAAAAAACCAATAAAATATAAAAAAAAAAAAAAAAACTACAAAAGGATGAGCTCCAGCAAAATGAAGAAAAAAGATAAAGGAGCCCTGGGGCGTTCCCGAGTTGATGGTGAAGCAAATCCCAGCCTGCCAGCTGTGCAGCAGTCTTGGGAGTAGCCAGCCCAAACTAAATAGAAAGGACAGCAGGAGGGAGGGCTCCAGAATGGAAGTGATAGGGTACCAATGCCTTTTCACTACTGAGAGCGGTTTTAGTGATAGATGTATAGAAAACTAAGAAACTTAAAGAGCAAGGAAACCATTAGCCCTAGGAAAAATAAAAAATGTACAAAAAAATGTAAGAACTTAGCTCAGTAGAGAGTACTATGTATGAGTCATAGTAATGGAAATCCTGAATATTGATAGAACAGAATGTTGATGGGGGATGGGTGCAATAATAGTAAGCAAGAGATAAAATTTTAACAAGATGAATCAAGAAGTAGCAGCACAAGCATGTTATTAAGTAACAAGGAGGTCAATTTCAAACAAAACAGTTGAAAGAATAAAGCTGGTTGCCTGAGAAGCAGGTCTCTGGGATTGGGAGGAGGGGCAGAGCAGTTTTTTCCATTACAGCCCTGTAGTGCTATTTTAGATTATAAACTACGGACATTAATTTTTTGATTTAAGAATTAGGCTTAAAAACAATTTTAGGTCTTTTGTAGTGACCTAATGCTATCATGTAAGCCTGTTTTTTTGAACATTGGCTGCTCACATTTGCATTTGTTCTGTTTTAAATGTGTTTATTACCCTACTGTGATTTTTCTCATCCCAGAAGGGAAGGGCTTTTTGTTTCATTCCTAAAAAAATATGATTTTGTGTTTCTGATCCATCACAGATTTCCCAGATGAAATTACAGATTATGAAAGTGTTTTCTTGAAAATGTCATTTCAGATTTTTTCTTAGATCATTGCATAGACATCAGCTTTTTCCTATGAGAGCTTTCCAAATATCGTATCACGTGTCATTAAGAAGAAAACATGGGTGCTGTGTGACAAAACAGCCCAGCTAGCTAGCAAAGTCTCCCCTGGCTTTGGAGCCTGTTGCCTTTGAGCCATGCTGTCAGACAGCCTGCTCAGGTGTCTCTTTTTCCAAGAATCACCACAATCTTGTGCAGCCTATGCTCTATTAATTTATGTTGACCACATCTCAAGAATTGAAAGAATATCCAAAATGACTTACATTTTGGTACTTTGTTCCATTTTTTGAAGATGAGAAGAAATTGGCCAATTTTAATTTCTATGACCTATCTGCAGTTTTCAATCATGGAACACAAGTAAGAAAGGGAAATGAATATATTTACTTTTAAAAAACTATAATCCTGTATATGCAGACTGAGAGATTATAACAAAGCCAAGTACTTGGGACGGGCATTTTTACAAATGTTGGTGTCCTCTTTCACAGCTCAGTGTGTCCCATACCTGTCCAGGGGTACCATAGTGGTGCTAGAGGTTCTCATCACACTTTTGCATGGACCATCAAATTTACAGCATGTGCCTTGGTGATACTGGGTTTTCTCACTTTTACTTGTTTCACTCTTGCTGTTCACACAGTCTGAGAACGTGTCTACTTTTTGTTGGCCACATACCACTTTGATTCATGTAGAACTTATAAGCACCAAAATGAATAAAGCTCTCTCTATAGTTGTGTGTCACAGAGCTGCTGGGTAAGGGTTACTGGTGAATGTCACTATCTACTTGCCAATCAGGGTAATTAACACAGAGTGCAAAACCAACACCCTCTGAATATCAGTGACCCCACATCAATGGTGATTTCTTGCTAAACCGGCAGTCGGATATCCCCCTCACAATCCGGGACTACTGGCTCTTAACTGCTCACCTGCCTGCCTGCCTGATCGCCCCTACTGGCCCCCCTGCCAGACAGATCACCCCTAATCACCTCTGCCTGCCGGCCTGGTTGCCCCCAACTGCCCCCCCCCCGCCCCGCCAGCCTGGTTGCCCCTAACTGCCCCCCTCCCCGCCAGCATGGTCACCTCTTACTGCCCCCCCTACCAGCCTGCTCACCCCTAACTGCCCCCCTTTGCTGGCCTGGTCTCCCCCAACAGCCCCCTCTGCCGGCCTGGTCACCCAAAACTGCCTCCCACAGATCTGGTCACCCCCAACTACCCCCCACCGTCACGGTTGCCTCCAACTGCCCCCCTGCCACCCTGATCACCCTTCTCTGCCCCCCTTTGCTGGCCTGATCTCCCTTAACTGCACCCCCCTCGCCTCCAACTGCCCTCCACCCCCCGCTGGCCTGGTCGCCCTCCTGGGCCCAGGGGGAGTTGCCCTACCCCACCCCACCCCAGCCACTCCTGGTACAGCTCCTGCACATGTGCACTGGTCTCCGGGGGCCACACCAGGATGGCAGCATAGATGCCTTCCATCTGCTGCAGCAGTGCCCCGTCTGCACACCCATCCTCTGCCTGGGCCTGGCCCCTGCTGCTTAGGCATCCCCAGCGCAGGCCAGCACCTCCACAAAGTGGTAGAGGAACTTGTCCCTCTACAGCTTCAGGACCACTTCTGGATGTTCCGAAAACCGTAAGCAGCCTCAAAGCGTAGCAAACCTTGCCATCCCTTTCAAGGGTGACCTCCTGGAAGTCTTTGTTCCTCAGGGTGCGGTAGGTGAGCACCCCCAGGTCCTCATTGAACAGCTCTTTGGCCATGTGCCTGAAGATGTGCACCAGGTAACCGTCGGAGCTGGCACCATCATGGAGCCTCATCTCCTCCTCCTTCATGTCTCCAAACAGAGTGTCCAAGGTGGCATCATTCGAGGTGAGGTCACTTTGTTCCATTATCTGGACAATTTCACCTAAGGTTAACACGCAGTCAGCACCCTGGGAACTATGCAAAGCTGTGGGAACATCTTCTCAAAGGGCCTCCAGTTTCTTGTCATAACACAGGGTCACAATGACGTGGAAAATCTTGTCTGGGGACAGGTTATTCCATCTGGAGAAGTAATTCTTCACCAGAGAGCCCATGATCTGCTGGGGAGACTTGGCCTGCAGAGGTGGGGGGTGATGGGGTGACCCAGCATGCGCTCTGCACATTGGACCCAGCTGGGGCAGGCGGAGGTCAGCATGGGTAGCCGGGGCTCTTCCTCATGGTGCTGGCAGTACCGACGCACAAATTCCTTCTGACTGTCCCGGAGGCTGAAGTCCACAGCTATCTTCATGTCAAAGACAGTGTGCCCCAAGGCTTTTGAGGAAGCCGCAGAGCCTTCTGGATGCATCAGTGACACTGAGACTGAATGTAGCAGCAAAATAAGGCAGAGACTGAGGACACACGGACACTGCCAGCACCTTGTGCTGTGAGGTATCACATTTCTTATTAAGGTTCAGAACACGGAAGAAGTCCTTGATATTCTGCTGAGAAACTTGGACTCCTTCCTCTGCGGTCACACAACTGTCACACGCCAGGCAGTCACGCAGAAATATCTTGGCGTCGGCCAACTTATGGAATTCTCCCTTCTCTTCATTCTCCTGAGACGGACTCCAGATGTTGACTGTGGCATTCTCTTGGTCATCGGTTTTTGTTTTTTTACTACATTCCTTCCATGTGCAGTGATCACACTTCATCTGGAGTGGGGTGGGCGGGGGCCAGCTTGAGTGACCTGGAGGAAGCATGGGGAGAGCAGTCACCACTGGTCACCCCTGGTGCTGCTGGTGGTATCTTTTCTTCCTTATGGAGCGTCTAGGGAGGGGAAGCAGCTGCAGTGCCCGAGGCTGAGTTCCAGGAGGCCGGCAGCGCTGTCAGGATCGTGCCGGTGGCGCTGGTTCATTGGTGCCTGGACTGTCCTCTGGAGATTGAATCTGCAGGACTACTAAGGGAGCCAGTCCCCAATTCAGCCCTGCCACCACCACCACCACTGATCGATTGGAGCTGAGGGCTGGGAAAGGCGGGGGGGGGGGGGGGGGGGGGAGGGGGGCCGGGGAGGGGACCAAGAGGTCTGCCTTCCACCCGCTCCCCAGTCCCCGCCATGCCACTCACCCCAGTTCCCCCATTAGCCATCCCTGATCAATCGGAGCCTGAGGGCCGGGGGATGGACCAAGAGGTGTGCACCTCGTGGTGACTGGTCGTTTGGTCATCATGGTTGTCACGGACACTGGCTTTTTATATATATAGATAGATATACAAACTTTGTCTCCCCAAGGGGACCCCAAATGGGAAAAACCTTTCTCTTGAAAACAAACAAACAAAAAAATCAATCCTAAAATCTTCTGAGTCTCTTTGTCTCCAGGTTTATAAAGGTTGCAGCTCTTTGTTTCTGCCTCTTCATGACCCTTTCTAATTGGAACCTTCCTTAATTTATTACCCTTGTGCTTTCCTAATTGGTCGTTCTTCTGCAGAGTATCAGTTTCAAAGTCCAAAGCCCACATGGTGCCCCCCTCTTCCTCTCCCCTTATCTTTTTTTAAAAATATATTTTATTGATTTTTTACAGAGAGGAAGGGAGAGGGATAGAGAGTTAGAAACATCGATCAGCCGCCTCCTGCACACTCCCCACTGGGGATGTGCCCGCAACCAAGGTACATGCCCTTGACCGGAATCGAACCTGGGACCCTTGAGTCCGCAGGCTGACGCTCTATCCACTGAGCCAAACCGGTTAGGGCCTCTCCCCTTATCTTGCAACATTTCTCTATCCTCTATGAATGGATGCCTTCCTCTTGTTACATTTCTCTATCCTCTGCAAAAGTAAGATAAGCATTCTGGTATCTTGGAGCTATTTCCTTCCCATTACAAATGCATTCCTCTCCCATGAAATCCCCTTTTACCTAAAACTGCCTGTCCTGTCTCTAAAATTCTTTTCAGTTGCTTTTGAGAAACAAGGGAGAAAGGGGTCCTGGAACAAGAACAAAAATAACCTATTTTATCTGAAAGTTTTAATTTGTTTTATGAAAGACTTTAACAATATGTTGACAAAATGTTATCAGTAATCAATTCTGGAAGTTGGTGTCCAGATGTTTGTTTTATTGCTCTATATATCTCTGTATATTTCTGTATTTTCATAATATTCCTAACAAGGAAAAATCAAGGATATAGACTGTATATTCTTCAAGTGGAAGGGTCAGCTTCAGAGAATATGTTTTCCAAATTCCTTGAGGATGACAGTACAGGGACTCAGCAAAGTTCACAGCCCACGGCACTGGGCAGTCTTGGTTCCTCACACAGTGTGAATGGCAGCCGCCCTGTGACAAGTGAACATGCTTGCTGCAGTGTGCCTCTCACTGGCCTTCAGTGCAAGATGGCATTTGTGTCTATTTACAGTAGTTTCACAACTGGTACAGATCTCCTCTGCATGCTTCCTTCTGAAGAGTTTTTGCCTGGCTTGTTGGGATCATCATGTGTTCAAAATTGCAATGATGTGATCCAGTTTCTATTGTGAACATATTGTGCTCATTCTCAGAGAAGCTTCAATGTTTCATTGCAATGGGACCAAATAAAGAATTTGGGGGAAGGCATGATTTACCCCAGTGAGGATGAGTAGCCAAGGCCTGTATCCATGTCAACTGCCAGACTATAGGAATGAATGAACATAATTTTCTTAGTATCAAATAACTGAGAGTTTAGCAATGAAACAAGACTATGCCGCGCTATTCTCCTTGTTGCAGTCATCCAAAGATCTCCTCACTTGTACATTTTAGCTCCTGGTCAGTCACTGTCTTCAACATTTTTCCTTGTCTAATTCATAGTAATTTCAATGTCTATGTGGCTGATCCTTTTGAGTCTTTAACCTCCTCTCCTCCAAAGAGCTTATCCTCCATTATTCCTTAGGCACCCACTTCCATTGTCATTATCCTTCCTCCACCACAAGGTAGGTTGTTACTGTGCTGATTTATGTCCTTACCCAGCTTGAATTCCATGGTCCATTTTGTGGTCACCCTCCTGCTACATCCTCACCTAGGAGAGCCTTCTCTTCTTCCATAGTCCTTCCAAACACCACTCCCTCCTGGCCCCCAACTTACTACTGCTTAAATCCATATCTCTGCCTGCTCTGCACCCCCACCCAGGGAGCTTACTGTGGCATGGCAGCCTGATATATTTCCCTAGTCCAATTACACACCTTCTCTTCTGTTCTCAAACTCCCAAAGCTGCCTTTACATCTGCTCTTGCTGCTGGGACCTTGTTTTCCATTTTACTACCGAAAGAAGAGTAATCAGAAGAAAAGTTTCATGTGCTCTCACAGCCTCACCTACTAACCTGCATGTGCCAACCTTCCCTCTGCTCATTGGGTGAACCGTGCCTTAGATCACATCTCCCCGTGCTTGCTCAATGACATTTCTCCAGCAGTTCTCCCTCCCTCCTATTTCATCAGTTTTGCCTTCTCTACAGAATTATTCCCATTGGATGCAAATATGCCTTAATATAGCCCCTTGTAAAATCCTGTCTTCACCTCACATCCTCTTCCAGTAACCCCCATATTACTCTGTTTATCCTTCCATAAAATCTCCTTGAAAGGTTTGTCTATATTTATTATCACCAATTCCTCTCCATTTTCTCTTCAATCCTTCTCTACAGCCTTTCTCCTTACTGAAAGGTTCCGAGTGGGCCGGGGTCATACACCTATGACATAAGGCCATAATGTATCAAAAAAGATTTTATTCCAGGCACCTGGGTGAAGGTGGGCGAGACCAAGAAACACATCAGTGAAAAGAGCAGGGAGAGATAGGTTTTTATTAATTTTTGCTGGCTGTAAGCCACTCTGCTGACATAAGGGTCTGGTCCATCCTTAGTTCCTCCCATGCCAGGTGTCTTCTTGTTATCTGAGCTATGCTGTGTTCAAGGCTGCAAGCTTTCTGCAAGATATCTGCTAAGCACAATAAGTTTTTCTCTGCCCTGTTTTATTCTCTTCAACCCTTTCATTCCCTTCTTAAAGGGTGTATATAAAGGAAAAGAAGTGGCATGGGGTTGCTATTTCTCTGCTTCACACGTGGGAGGGGCTGTTGTGGACGCCTAATGAGTAAATTCAGATTATTTCCTGGGATATAGGCCTATAGGGCCCCTTTACCTGGGTAAGGACAAACTGTCTTACTGTCTTAACTAAGACTTGTAATCTTGTTTGTATAAATTTGGTAGCTATTCTGAAAATGCAAGGCCTGAAGAGGAGGAGGAGGAGAAATAGTGTTAGGGGGCCTGTAAGGGGGTAAAAGCCAGGTTAATTTGGGCAGAGCTGCTTGTAGGCTGGACCATATGGACTGCTCTATGCTGTCCTGACTGCTCTCCTTGAGCCATTGAGTATTCTGTAGAATGCGTTGTGTTTTTTCCTTTATTTGACCTGTAGAGTTTAGATAAAAACAACAGGAGGTGTTAGCAATTAAATAAACCCCTCCCTCTTTGGCTAGGAGATAGTCTAGGGCTAGTAGGGGGACCATTTTAGGAATATAAGAGATCTTGGAGATTCAGAAGCACTAGAAGGTAAACAAACAGATGTGATCTGGAGAGAAATCCTGTAAATCACCCTGGAGCCAGAGTCTGTAATGAGTTAAAAAATACCTTGCACTGTTTGGATAGGATAGTCTGCGCCAGGTGGGGGGATGTTGTCACTAACAATCTGCAGGAAAGTGAAAGTCATAATTTATTTTTCATTTGGCTGAAATGTGAGAAGGGCTATTTTTCTAGAAAGGCTAGTGGGAGGATAGATTATTCTGGAGGCAAGGTTTGTTTTGTTGTTGTTGGTTGTTGTTGTTTTTTCCCCCAGTTTTTCCCCTTGCTAGGCATTTGGAGCTTTCTGCCCTGGCGAGTTTTTACATCTGTATCTGGCCTATTGTCCTTGCTCTGGGGGTCAGGGATGATGAGGTCTGGGCACAAAAGGAGGTTGTGATGGTATCTAACAGTGCTATTTTCTGAGTACACGTGGGGCTTGTAACCTGGTGGAGATAAACTGTTTTATGAATTTTAGTATTACTGGGGTAAAACCTAGAATAATAAGAGTTATGACAAATGATCTAGTGTAAGGAAAGAGACTGGTTTGGAGGATTGTAGTCTAATATAGCAAAATGAGGTTTATTCTCTTAGTTTAATTTGTCCTTGGTTTAGGAAGATAGGATTTACTAGATGGCTGTGGACTGCTGTTTTATTATCTCAGTTTCCCTATTCTGCTTATTCTGGCTTACTGGCCTGTGTTATTTATTAACTTTCTTTTAACATTTCTTCCCACAAATCTTCTATAACTTTCACGAACCTTCTTACAACTTTCATAAACATTTTTACAACTTTAATTCACTTTCTTTTTCCTTTAAAAGTGCCTGTCCATCCCTAATGTCCTTTATTATTAAACCATCTGATGAACATTCTCACTTTTAAGAAATATATCTTTAACAAAGCCTAAGACATTATATTAACAGTTTTAAATTTACTTTATAGATTATTCTATATAATAAAAGAGAAACATGCAAATTAACCATCCCTCTGCTATGCTCAAGCCACGCTCACAAGCCATGCCTACCAGCCAATCAGGAGCAATTATGCAAATTAACCCAACTAAGATGGTGGCAGCCACAGAGCTGGAGCGAGCAGGAGGCTTGGGTTGCCCCCAGCAATGGAGGAAGCCAAGCTTCCTGCCTTCCCTGGCCAGCCCTCAGCTCAGCTCAGGGCTACAAAGTTTCAATTATAGAAGATAAATAAACCCCAGATACCTGCTTCCAGCCGGCTGTGGCCTCTGCTCAAGGCTACAAAGTTTCAATTATAGAAGATAAATAAATCCCAGAAAAAAAGGAAAAAAAAGAAAAAAAGGAGAGGCTGGGAGCTTGGGTCGCGGGGGGAGGGCATGGCCAGCCTGAAAATGACCATCAACCCCTCACCCAGGCTGGCCAGGCACCCCAGCAGGACTCCCCCACCCTGAAGGGGCTGTGGGCAGCCTGAAAACGGCCCTCAGCCCCTCACCCAGGCTGGCCACACCCCTATGCAATGAGAGTCCCCACTGGGGATCTTGACTAGCCTGCAAACAGCCCTCAGCCCCTCACCCAGGCTGGCCACACCCCCATGGGGTGAGGGTCCCTGCAGGGGTCTTGGCCAGCCTGAAAACAGCCTCAGCCCCTCACCCAGGCTGACCAGGCACTGCAGCAGGACCCCCAACCTGATCCAGGATACCCTTCAAGGCAAACCAGCCAGCCCCCACCTGTGCACCAGGCCTCTATTCTATATAATAAAAGGGTAATATGCAAATTGACCCTAACAGCAGAAAGACTGGGAATGACTGGTCACTATGACACACACTGACCACCAGGGGGCAGACGCTCAATACAGGAGATGCCCCCTGGTGGTCAGTGCATTCCCACAGGGGGAGCTCTGCTCAGCCACAAGCCAGGCTGATGGCTGCCAGCCCAGCGGTGGTGGCGGGAGCCTCTCTCACCTCCTCAGCAGCGCTAATGATGTCCGACTGCAACTTAGGCCTGGTCCCCGGTGGCAAGTGGACATCCCCCGAGGGTTCCCAGGCTGCCAGAGGTATGTCTGACTGCTAGCTTAGGCCTGACCCCCCAGGGAGCAGGCCTAAGCCAACAGGTGGACATCCTCTGAGAGGTCCCAGACTGTGAGAGGGCACAGGCTGGGCTGAGGACCACCCCCCCCCCCCCTTGAGTGCACACATTTTTGTGCACCGTGCCTCTAGTCTATAATAAAAGCTAAAATTAGGTGGAAGGCTAGGGGGCCCCAAGTAAGTGTCACAAGTTCAGCAGAAGTTCAGCTGTGCAGGAACATGGCTGGGGGGCTTCCCTGGACACAAGGGGAGCTCAGGAGCTAGAGATTATCACTGTCTCTCTGAGTGCCAAGTGCCCGGTTGCTGGAACCCTGTAATGGCTCTTACTGGACCCCTCACTAGACCTTCCCAAGTTTTGGCACCAAATGAAAGGTTCCGAGTGAGCTGGGGTCACGCACCTAGACATGAGGCCATAATGTATCAAAAAAGATTTTATTCCAGGCACCTGGATGAAGGTGGGCTGAGACCAAGAAAGGCATCAGTGAAAAGAGCAGGGAGAGATAGGTTTTTATTAATTCTTGCTGGCTGTAAGCCACTCTGCTGACATAAGGGTCTAGCCCATCCTTAGTTCCTCCCATGCCAGGTGTCTTCTTGTTATCTGAGCTATGCTGTGCTCAAGGCTGCAAGCTTTCTGCAAGATATCTGCTAAGCACAATAAGTTTTTCTCTGCCCCGTTTTATTCTCTTTAACCCTTTCACTTACTGCTCCACAAAAACAACTTCGCCAGAATAACTGTTGACCTCTGGTTGCTATCCCAGCGATCATTTCTCAATCCTCACCTTCCTCTTGACTTAGCTGGCCAGTCTTTCCTCCTGGACACAGTCTCTTCACTTGGCTTCTAGGCACCACTCTTCTGGTTGCCTTCCACTTACTAACTCTGTTTCTGTTGTGGTTTGACCTCATCTTGAAGGCCCAGTGCTACAGAGGTGCCCCAAGGCTCTAATCTTAGGCCTCATACCTAATTATTTTTTAATTTAATTTAATTTAATTTAATTTATTTTATTTATTTGTTAATCCTCACCTGAGGATATTTTTCCTATTGATTTTGAAAGATAATGGAAGGGAGGGTGGGAGGGAGGGAGAGAAACCTTGATTGGTTGCCTCCCACACGTGCTCCCACCAGGGTGTTGATCAAACCTGAAACCCATGCCTTTGACTGGGAATTGAACCCGAGATGCTTTGGTGCTTGGGCCAGCGCTCTAACCACTGGGCAAGGGCTCAGTCTCATACCTTTTAATAAACACTCAGCTCTGGGTGGAGAGTCTCATAGCTCTGAACTACCCTCTGTAAAATTATCAATACATTCATACCAATAGTTATTATTCATGTAAGGACAATCCAAATTAAATTAATTTAGCTAAAAGTGTTTTCCTTGGCTGGGAATTTTTCAATGAGTCATAGAGAGCTTGCTTATATTTAAGGTTACAGATGGTATCACATTTTTTCACAATTTTCTGATCATGGGATAAAATAGAGATTGCAACAAAACAAAAAACAAGAAAGTTTTATAACAAATATATCAGTGAGAATGTTTAAAAATTATATTGCATATTGCATTTTCTGTTATCAGTTTCTTAGACTGTGGCTTTGGAACTTCTGATATTCACACCATTAACATAAGCACCGAGCATTTTACTCAAATCATTAAAAATGGATCTGCCTTATGACCTAGAGATTCTACTTCTGGGGATTTATTGGAAAAAACTAATTTGAAAGGATATATGCCACCCTTATGTTCATAGCAGTGTTATTTACAACAGCCAATATTTGGAAGCAGCCCAAGTGTCCACCAATAGATAAGGATGAAAAGCTGTGGTACATATGTACAATGGAATATTACTCGGCCATAAAAAGGAATGAAATCTTACCATTTGCGACAGCATGGATGGACCTAGAGTGTATTATGCTCAATGAAATAAGTCAGTCAGTGAAAGAAAAATACTATATGATCCATGGAATGTAAAGAACAAAATAAACAAAATTGAAACAAACTCATAGACACAGAGAGAGAACAGAGGGGAGGGGTGTTGAGAGACTGGGTGAAAGGTGAATGGATTAAGAAGTACAGAATGGCAGTTACAGAATAGTCATAGGGAAGTAAAGTACAGCATAGGGAATATATGGTCAATAATATTGTGATAACTATGTATAGGGCCAGTTGGGGTACTGGAAATATCAAGGGAACACTATGTAAAGTATATGATTATCTAACCACTATGCTGTACATCTAAAACCAATACAAAATAAAATTGAAAGAAAAAAAATATAAGCATCTAATAACTGTAATGTAACCAAGACAAGGCCAAAATATTCCCCTTCTTGTGACTACTCCATTACTGTTTCTACATTGGGGTGGGTATATGATTGATACAAAAGGCAAATAGTACTGATATACTTAATCTTTTTATTTTTTCTTTCATTTTTCTATTTTTTTTATTAAATTTTTATTGTTCAGATTACATTTGTTCCTCTTCCCCCCCCCATAACTCCCCTCCTTCCAGTTCCCGCCCCACCCTCCGCCCTCATTTCCCACCCACTGTCCTCATCCATAGGTGCACGATTTTTGTCCAGTCTCTTCCCGAATCTCCTATTCCCCTTTCCCCCCCAAGAATAGTCAGTCCATTCCCTTTCTATGTCCCTGATTCATTATAATCACCAGTTCATTCTGTACATCAGATTATTTATTCACTTGATTCTTAGATTCACTTGTTGATAGATGCATGTTTGTTGTTCACAATTTGTATCTTTACCTTTTTCTTCTTCCTCTTCTTAAAGGATACCTTTCAGTCTTTCGTGTAATAATGATTTAGTGTTGATGAACTCCTTTAACTTTTCCTTGTCTGTGAAGCTCTTTATCTGACCTTCAATTCTGAATGATAGCTTTGCTGGATAAAGTAATCTTGGTTGTAGGTTCTTGGTATTCATCACTTTGAATATTTCTTGCCATTCCCTTCTGGCCTGCAAAGTTTCTGTTGAGAAATCAGCTGACAGTCGTATGGGTATTCCCTTGTAGGTAGTTGAGTCTCTTTCTCTTGCTGCTTTTAAGATTCTCTCTTTGTCTTTTGCTCTTGGCATTTTAATGATGATGTGTCTTGGTGTGGTCCTCTTTGGATTCCTTTTGTTTGGGGTTCTCTGTGCTTCTTGGACCTGTAAGTCCATTTCTTTCACCAGGTGGGGGAAGTTTTCTGCCATTATTTCTTCAAATAGGTTTTCAATATCTTGCTGTCTCTCATCTTCTGGCACCCCAATTATTCTGATATTAGTCTGCTTGAAACTGTCCCAGAGGCTCCTTACACTATCTTCACACTTTCGGATTCTTTTTTCATTTTGCTTTTCCAGTTGGGTGTTTTTTGTCAAATCTTTGGTTTGATTCTTGTGCTCCTCTGGTCTGCTATTGGGTATAATATTCTTTATTTCAGTCCGTGTATGCTTACTTTCTAATTTCTTTATCGTAGCATCGAGGGTCTCATTAGTTTTCGTGAGGCTCTGCTCAAGTTTATAGCAAGCCCTCAAAATTGCGATTTTTAGCTCCATATCCTCCATTTCTGTCATGTTTTTTTGTCTCCGCATCTTTTATGCTTTCTTGGTGCACCTCCTTGTGGTCTTTGTGCGCAGTCTTGTTCTAGCCAAGCCTTAATTGTTGTAGTTAACACTAGAGGGATTTGACCACCAGGCCGACTGGCTGTAGGAATCAGCTGTGTGGAAAACTTCAGTCCTCTGGGGAGGCGCTAGTCCAGCCTTTGCCTGAGGCGATCGGCAAATGGCTCTGCACAGGGCTTGGGCGGGGTGGGCTCAACAGGGCGGCGGGAGGGAGCAGCTATGGCTGCTCTCAGTCCGTCTCCAGGGGCTCTGCCTCTCTGTCCCCGCAACCGCTGCAAACCTCGGAGGGACCGTAGCCAGACAGTCCCGCTTCTCCCATTGAGTCTGGGTCCCTAGAGACTCGCCCGGATCTGTAGCCCAGAGTCTGAGACTCACTCCTGATTGAAAACGACAACCGTGCCCTCAGCCACCAGCCCGCTTTGCGCGCGCACTGCCGCACCACTGTACCTTTAAATTTTCCACACTGCGCCTCCTCTGAGCCTCGTAATGCTGTTGTTTTTCCTTCTAGTTGAAGAGTCTCTCCTCAGCCAGCCTTCCTGTGGTTCTGGTTGATGTCCGTTCCGTCTTTTAGTTGTATTTTTGAAGTGGTTGTTCGAGGCAGCAAACTCCGGTGTTTACCTATGCCGCCATCTTGGTTTCTCCTCTACTTAATCTTATAGAAAAAAAAATCATGGCACTGAACTTGCCAACAGGGAAAGCCATGTTATGACCTTATGACTCTTGAATCTGTGGTAGTTCACTAAAATGAATGTAAACTAACCTTGTGCTTGTGCGTTGTGTTTTGGTGTTTTATAATCACTGACCTATGTTATCTGTAAGTTTTTACAGAGTGAAATTTTTATGTTATGCAGTGGGAACCTCACCCAGTTGAAAGGGTGAAATAAATCTGAGACTTTATGACTAAACTACTTTAATGAAGAAATTGAAAGATGATATGAACTGGAAAATAAATGGAGCTTTTGTAAGAATTCTGCCAAAAAATTTTACAGTCATTTTTTTCCCTGCCTGTTCAGGAAACAAGGAGGGAAGCATCATAATAAGGGGGAAATTATGGTGAAGAAAGTTTCAGGAGGCAGTGAAAACTCATCTTTTTCATCAGTACATCATGTTTCAAAGTTACCTGGTAAACATCTAGAAAACAAGCCAAAACTTAGTGACTTTGAAAAGAGAACATTCAACTACCAGTATTACTAAGTTAGTGTAATCAGTATACATAGTTGATCTGGATTTTTCAGGACCCTAAGTATTATCTATAAATTAGCTGCACAATTGCCAGGAAATTCCTTTGGTTTTAAGTGGTTAGAAATGTTCTATATATTGAGATGTTCCATTGTATTATTTGTGAGAAGTGACATTTCAAAATGTTCCCTTGACAAACAGTATCTCTGGGTGCCTTGGTGTTTTGAATATGCAATGTTTGAGTAACAGCATCAATTAATAAACCAGTCCAATAATTTGAAGCTTTGTTGAGATAATTCTTTAGAAATAACATTGTGTACCCTAGAGAATTGTGCAATTTGTCAAAGTTGATAAATATTTATATTTTGTTAAGAGTACCTTTTCTGGCTTTGTTCGGGTTTGAGGGAAGAAAAAGCATCATCTTGGATGTTATGTTTATCTGATCACTAGTAATTGGCTGAATGTGAAGGCCTCAGACTTTGTTTTCATGACAGTTTTCCAATTGGCCTTTCTCTTGGCAGGTTCCCAAGGGAAAAGTAGTAGTTCTCAATTTCCGATTCATAGACCTCGAGAGTGACAACCTGTGCCGCTATGACTTCGTGGATGTGTACAATGGCCACGGCAATGGCCAGCGTATTGGGCGCTTCTGTGGCACGTTCCGGCCTGGAGCCCTTGTGTCCAGTGGCAACAAGATGATGGTGCAGATGATTTCCGACGCCAACACTGCTGGGAATGGTTTCATGGCCATGTTCTCTGCTGCTGAACCAAATGAAAGAGGTATTGATTCTATATCATGGGAATATCAGCAGTAAGGATGCTCATAGTTATTGAAGGCTTACTGTATGTCAAGCACTGTCGTAGGCACTTTATATGTATTTACTCCTTTAATTTAAACTTAAGAGAAGTTCTCAAACAGAGAGCTAATAAATGTCACCAAAACACCCAGTTCTTTTTTTAAAAGCCCATATATATTCTTTTAAAAATTCAAATAGAGATATTCATGGAGTGAAAATGTGAAGTTTGCATACACATTCAGTTATAGAAACATACCCTTTCATCCAATTGTAGTCCCCTCTTAGAAATAGCTATGGTTGGTAGTTCTCATTCATTTCTATACATTTGCAATAACTTTTTAAAAGTGTAAGTGTGATCATGTATTCATATTGTGTCACAACTTTCTCTTTTCATTTAACACAATATGTTGGGATATTTTCACATCAGTAGATTTGAACTCTTGAAAATAGAAACCTCTACCCTTGAAAAATAAATGCAGAGGGCAAGATCTGTTATATTTGCAGCCTTTTGCCTAAGGGGACTTCCTAATCTTTTCTTTTTTTAAATTTAATGGGGTAATAGGATCATATAAGTTTCAGGTGTACATTTCTATGATAAATGATTGATATATTGCACTGTTTGCCCACCACCCAAAGTCAAATAATTTTCCATCACCATATATTAAACTCCCTTCACCTTCACCACCCACCACCTTTCCTCTGGCAACTACTACACTGCTGTTTGGGTCAATGAGTTTCAGTTTTATATCTCATACTAGAGGCCCAGTGCATGAATTCGTGCACGGGTGGGGTCCAGCTGGCCCACCCTGATCAGGGTAAGGGGGGCTAAGAGGGGGTGGACCGGCCGTGGGGGGGCGGGTCATGGGACATTGGTTGGCTGGCCCTGCCCCCATCGGGACCATTGGCCCACCACAGTGTGCGTCATAGTGATGGGTTGTTCCGGTCGTTTTGGTCACTTGGCTTTTATCCTATATAATAAAGAGGTAATATGCAAATTGACCATGATTTCAACAAACAAGATGGCCACCCCCATGTGGACATAAGATGGCCACCACAAGATGGCCGGCAGGGGAGGGCTGTTGTGGGCCATCAGGTCTGCAGGGGAGGGCAGTTGGGAGGGACCAGGCCTGCAGGGGAGGGCAGTTAGGGACAACCAGGCCTGCAAGGGAGGCAGTTAGGGGGGGACCAGGCCTGCAGGGGAGGGAAGTTAGGGGTGACTGGGCCAGCAGGAGAGGGCAGTTGGGGGCAACCAGGCTGGCAGGGGAGCAGTTAGGTGTCAATCAGGCTGGCAGGGGAGTGGTTAGGGGGTGATCAGGCTGGCAGGCAGAAGTGGTTAGGGGCATTCAGGCAGGGAGGCAGGTGAGCAGTTGGGAGCCAGCAGTCCTGGATTGTGAGAGGGATTTCCAACTGTCCGTTTAGGCCCAATCCTGATGGGCTCCCACATTGGAGAGGGTGTAGGCTGGGCTGAAGGACACCCCCCCTTGCACAAATTTCGTGCACTGGGCCTCTAGTATATAAATATAGGTATGAGTGAATCATATGGTTCTTAGCTTTTTCTGACTGATTTATTTCACTTAGCATAATGTTCTCAAGGTCCATCCATGTTGTAAATGGCACTATTTTATCCTTTCTTATGGCTGAGTAGTATTGCAGTGTATATATGTACCATATCTTCTTTATCCACTCCTCTATCTAGGTGCACTTTGGTTGTTGTCTCCATGTCTTGGCTAATGTGAATAATGCTGCAATGAAGATGGGCACATGTATCTTTGTGAATACATGATTTTGAGTTTTTCGGGTATATACCCAGGAGAGGGATTGCTGGGTCATATGGTAGCTCTATTCTTAATTTTTTGAGGAATCGCCAGACTGCTTTCCATAGTGATTGTCCTAGTCTACATTCCCACCAGGAGTGCATGAGGGATCCCTTTTGTCTACAACCTATCTAACCCTTGTTATTGCTTGTCTTGTTGATAATGGCCACTCTAAAAGGTGTGAAGTGGTATCTCATTGTAGTTTTGATTTACATTTCCCTAATTGCCAGTGAGGTTGAACATCTTTCCATATATCTATTGGTTTTTTGTATGTCTTCTTGGGAGAGGTGTCTGTTCATGTCCTCTCTGCCCATTTTTTAATTGGGTTGTTTTTGTTTGTTTGTTTTTATATGTTTTGGATATTAAACCTTTGTCAGAGCTGTTGTTTGCAAATATCATCTCCCATTCATTTGGCTGACTCTTTGTTTTATAGATGTCTTTTGCTATGCAGAAGCTTTTTAGTTAGATATAGTCCCATTCACTGTTTTTGCCTTTACTTCCCTTGCCTTTGGAGTCAAGTTCATAAAATGTTCTCTACAACCAAGGTCCATAAGTTTAGTACCTATGTTTTATTTGATGTAATTTATTGTTTCAGATCTTATATTAAGGTCTTTGATCCATTTTGAATTAATTTTTGCACAAGTGGACAAATTGTAATCTAGTTTCACCCTTTTGCATGTGACTTTCCAATTTTCCCAGCACCATTTATTGAAGAGACTATCTTTACTGCATTGTGTCTTTCTGGCTTCTTTGTCAAAAATTACCTGCTTATATACATGTGGTTTTATATCTGAGCTCTCTATTCTGTTCTACAGATCTGTGTCTGTTCTCTGCCAATACCATGCTGTTTTGATTATCATAGCTCTGTAGTATAATTTGAAGATAGGTAGTGTGATACCTTTGGCTTCATTCTTTTTTTCTCAGTATTGCTTTGGCTATTCAGGGTCTTATGTGGTTCCATACAAATCAGATGAATTTTTGTTCTATTTTTTTAAAAATGACATTGGGATTTTGATGGGGGTTGCATTAAAATTGTATATTGCTTTGGGTAATATGGCCATTTTAACTATGTTGATTCTTCCAATCTATGAAAACCGGATATTTTTCCATTTTATTGTGTCTTTTTAAATCTCTTTTAATAATGCTTTGTAGTTTTCAGTATATAGGTCTTTCACAACCTTTGTTAAGTTTATTCCTAGGTACTTTATTTTTGGTTGAAATTGCAAATGGAATTGTTTTGTTTCATTTTATTAAAGATTTTTCATTCATGTATTTATTCCACAATCAAAATAAATCATAATTTAAAAATCATAACATTTTAAAAGGTAAAGGAGACTTGGTGTCACAGCTTCATTAATAAAACAGAAGTCAGTCTAAACTGCAACACTAAACATGTGTTCTATTCACATTGTGGAATATAAATACATAGTAATTACATATAAAATTTCACTAAAGATCTGGGATGAGACAAATAACCATTTGAAACAAACTGCCCAATGAGTAGAGGTATGCTGCAAATAATTTCTATTAACATTTTACTGCAAGATAGAAAAATCCCCAAGGTAACTATAAACGCAAGCCCCTCATTTCATGCACCTGGCCTTGACTTTTGTCTTCCTTCCTCAGATATTTCTAAATCCAGAAAGGCTTCTACACCCCATGCTCAAAAAGGCCATCACAAGTCCCGAAGGACCTTAGCACAGACAGCCATTAATAAGCCTGTATGCAATCTTCATTCAGAACCTCCAGGGAAATCAAGAGCCCAAATCTGTAGAGCAGCAGCATTTTTTTTTTTTTTTGCACAATAGTTTTAACTGTGTAAAGAGCTATAACAGGCCATGTGCATTTCACAAGCAAACGGGAATATTATCTTGTTATCTTTCTATTTATTTTCTGAAGTTTTGTTGTTAGTATATTGGAAAGCAGTGGATTTTTGTACATTGATTTTGTATTCTGCGAATTTACTGTATTTGTTTATTGTTTCTAATAGTTTTTGGTGGAGCCTGTAGAGTTTTCTATGTACAGAATCATGTCACCTGCAAAAAGTGACACTTTTACTTCTTCATTCCCAATTTGGATGCCTTTTATTTCTTTCTCTTGCCTTATTGCTCTAGCTAGAACTTCCAGAACTTTGTTGAATAAGAGTGGTGAGAGTGGGCATCCTTTTCTTGTTCCTGATTTTAGAGGAAAAGCTTTCAGTTTTTTGCCACTGATTATAATATTAGCTGATGGTTTGTCATATATGGCCTTTATTATGTTGAGGTACTTTCCTTCTATTTCTATTTTATTGAGTGTTTTAATCATAAAAGGATGTATCCTATCAAATGCTTTTCTGCATATATTGATAAGATCATATGACTTATCCTTTCTTTTTTTTTTAAACATCAGTGACCATCTTTATTTTTTTTAAATTTTGTTTTATTGCTTAAGGTATTACAAAGAGTATTACATATGTCTCCTTTTTTTCCCCCTTGACCTTCCCCCGGCCTCCCCTACCCCCCAGTGTCTTGTGTCCATTAGTTATGCTTATATGCATGCATACAAGTCCTTCGATTGATCTCTTAAACGCCCCCCCCCCCCACCCCCCTAACCCTCCCTGGCCTTCCCGCTGTAGTTTGACAGTCTGTTCGATGCTGCTCTGCCTCTGTATCTATTTTTGTTCATCTTCTACACTAATAATAGACAAACATGGTAATTGACCGTACCTTCGCTACACTTCCCATTGGCTAATCAGGGTGATATGCAAATTAACTGCCAACAAAGATGGCGGTTAATTTGCATACGTAGGCGCAATGCTGGGAGGCAAAAGGGGAAGGACGGAAGAAGCCACCTGCCGCTGACGGTGATCAGAAACCCAGGCGGCAGCCAAGAGCCGGGTGGCAGGGCAAGGGCGGCCCCTAGGGCCGCCCTTGCCCTGCCCCCTGGCCAGTGATCGGAGAAGCCGGGCAGGGCAGGGAAGAGGCGGCTGCTAGCGTCCGCCTCTTCCCTGCCCCGCCCGGCTTCTCCGATCACCAATCACCGGTGATCCGGAGAAGACCCAGAAGCCAGGCTGTGTCACCGCCCAGGGGCCTGACCTGGCCCCTGGAGGCTTAAGCCCAAGGTAGGAGGTGCCATTTTCTGTACGGAAAGGCAGGGGGCATGGCTAAGCACAAGGTGGTGCCATGTTTGCGTACAGAGAGGGGGCATGGCTCAGAGCAGGGTGGTCCCACATACGGAGAGGCGGGGGCGTGGCACAGAGCCGGGCGGCGCTACGTCTGAAGAGACCAGTGCTGAGGCCGGGTGTTTGCTTCAGGATGCGAGCAGCGGGAGAGGAGCATGAGGTAGAGGAGGTGCGGCTTCAAGCAAGTGAAGGGAAAGGGCAGGCCTCCCAGCCACGAAGCCGTTCCAAGCTTCCTGGCCCAGGTTTTCAAATGTAAATATTACTTCAGATGTTGTAGTCGCATGTAGTTTATTCCCTTCCCCTCATCTTGGCTGTTAAAGTCATGCCCACCCCCTGGGCAGCCAGGCCTCACATTCATGGCACAGCAAGGTTTGGTTCTGGGGTCACCCCTTAGATTTTAAGTGGCTGCTACACTTGGTTGATAGGAAGAGTGAGACTTTAGCCCTGAAAAGATGGAAGGCTTGGGGCAGACGGTTCCCTCGAGGGCTCAGCCCGCTTTCAGGCTGTAGGCACAGGGAACGCCCAGGGCAGCCCCTGGAGCAGGCGTCCGTCTGAGCTCGGACGAGGCCATTTTGCAGCCTCCCCTTCCTCCGTCCCAGGTGGTGGGGGCCGTGACTGCCTTGAGGCTGCTCCCTGGAAGCCATTCTCCCCTCAGCCTGTAGCTGTAAAACAGCGCACGCGAAGAGAATCTTTTTTGTGCCTTATTAAAAAGTTTTTTTTAAAAAAAGGTGCATGACTCCTCACTGTGTTCATTTGTAAAAAAAAAAAAAAAATGCTCTTAAGACCCCGGGCGGCGAGGCAGCCAGCCCCAAAGAAAATATATGCTCAACTCATAACACAGACAACAGTATGGTGATGGCCAGAGAGAAGTGGAGGGCAAGAGCTGGGTAGAGGGGGCAACACGGGGGAAATAGGGACATCCTATCCTATCTAATAAAAGGGAAACATGGTAATTAGCTGTACCTCCGCTACCCTTCCCATTGGCTAATCAGGGAGATATGCAAATTAACTGCCAGTCAAGATGGCGGCCGGCAGCCAGGCAGCTTGAAGCGAATAGGGAGGCTTGCTTGCTTCAGTGATGGAGGAAGCCAAGCTTCCCTGCCTGGCTTGCCGGCCTCTGAGCTTGCAGTTTGAAACATTGTAACAAATATAGAAGCTAAACAAAACCCCAGAAACCCGCTTTCAGTCAGCCAGGCTTCAGCCAGCAAGACCGCAACATTGTTTCAAATACAGAAGGTAAACAAAGGCCAGAAACCTGCTTTCAGCAGCCGAGCCTCAGAGAGAAAGCCGGCTCTCAGCTCCAGTGACAGGCAGAGAAGGTAAATAAATGCCAGAATAAAAGAAAAAAGAAAAAAAGGAGAGGTTTGGAGCTTCAGTCGCCCGCCAGCCTGAAAACAGCCCTCAGCCCCTCACCTAAACTGGCCAGGCACCCCAGTGGGGACCCCCACCCTGAAGGGGGTGTGACCAGACGCAAACAGCCATCAGCCCCTCACCCAGGCTGGCCAGGCACCCCAGTGGGGACCCCCACCCTGAAGCAACAAGATGGTGGCTAATTTGCATACTGAAGGCAGGCGGCAGCAGGCAAGGCTGTCTGCGGTCTGGGACCCGGATCTGTGACCCTGCCGGCAGGGGGCAGTGCTTGAGGCTGTCCGTGGTCTGGGACCTGGATCCATGTCCTCACGGGTGGGGCGGCAGTGCTTGAGGCTGTCCACGGTCCCAGGACCCAGATCTGTGACCCTGCCAGACGGGGGGCACCGCAGGAGGCTATCCGTAGTCCAGGACTCGGATCTGTGACCCTGCCGGGTGGGGCAACAGTGCTTGAGGCTGTCCGCTGTCCTGGGGCCCAGATCTGTGACCCTGCCAGGCGGGGGCATTGCTTGAGGCTGTGCATGGTCCCAGGACCCGGATCTGTGACCCTGCCAGGCGGGGGGCACCTCGGGAGGCTTTCTGCAGTCCGGGACCCAGATCTGTGACCCTGCCGGACGGGGGGCACCGCAGGAGGCTGTCTGCAGTCTGGGACTCAGATCTGTGACCCTGCCGTGCGGGGGGCAGTGCTTGAGGCTGTCCGTGGTCCCGGGACGTGGATCCGTGACCTGGTGGGCAGGGGGCAGCATGGGAGGCTGTCCGCAGTCCGGGACCCGGATCTGTGACCCTGCCAGGCGGGGGTCAGTGCTTGAGGCTGTCCACGGGACCAAGACACGGATCTGTGACCCTGCCAGGCAGGGGGCAGCGCTTGAGGCTGTGCATGGTCCCGGCACTCGGATCCGTGACCCTTCACAGCGGGGAGGCAGCCATCAGCGCCCAGGAGTGACTGTGCAAGATCCGCCTCCTGGACCAGAAGGTGCAGGATCGCAGGGATAGCCACCGTGGCGGGCCAGACTGACGTCCTCCTGGCCGCACCACGGGGGTTTGCGGATTTGCAAAGCCAGAGGCCTCCGGTGTGCACATACCCCCCTGGTGTGCGAACATCCCCCAGCACACTGTCACCCTCCTACGCCAGCAACAGTTGCAAACCAAGGCGTGCACAAGTTGCCCCCGCCTCTCCACCACACTTCCTTTAACCCGGCATGCCTAACACCCCCACAGGATGTGCACACATCCCCTCTAATGCGCTCACGTCCTTTGGAGCGTGTCTGGGTGTTCTGAGTGCTGAGGGTGGGCGCCTGTGAGATGACAGTGAGAGGGCGGAGTGGTGATGCCCTGTTCCCACGGAGGCCAGTGCAGCTACGAGATCACCTCTGAGGGGTTAATGCAGGTCCTGAGGCAGGAGCAGGTACAGACAGACACACCTGGTGGGCGAGGGCGGCCCTCTCTGAGGTGCCTTCGGTCAGTGTTCAAGATTAAGAACCCAGAGGCGGAGAGGAATTCCGTCCTCTCAGTGAAACAGTGGGATAGTCGGGGCGACTGTTGAGGAGGAATGTGCACTTTGGGTGCCAGCACCCATGAGCGAAGGCTGCCGTGACCGAGCCTTGCTTGCTTGGGGCCTAGCACACTCCTGCCAGGCAACGGGTGACAGGACGTGCTTTTCTGAATTAATGAGAGAAAATGTTGGTTCTCCTGCTGCCCACGAAGGTGGAAAGTGAAGTGGGGAGACATGTGGGGAATGAGCAAGGTTCCCTGTCTGGGGGTTCCAAATCTGCTCTTGGTTTCTTTCACCACTGACAAGAGATATACAGGGTGTCCCCCCAAAATGTATACACACTTTGAATACCTACTAATTCCAATGGTTTTAAGCATAAGAAAGAAACAACAATGGAGCTGTTATCTGTTAAAAGTGTGGGCACAAACAGGTAGTTGGACATTCTCTGAGGGGTCTCAGATTGGAGAGGGTGAAGACCAGACTGAGGGGCCCCTTTCCACCCCCCCTACCCCAGTGCACGAATTTCCTGCACCGGGCTACTAGTATAATAATAATAAAAGGCTAATATGCATATTCACTGAACTGCAGAATGGCCAGTTGCTATGATGTGCACTGGCCACCAGGGGGCAGACGCTAAATGCAGGAGCTGCCCCCTGGTGGTCAGTACACTTCCTGGTGGCCAGTGCACTTCCATATGGGGAGTGCCACTCAGCCAGAAGCTGGCTCATGGCTGGCCAGCAAAGTGGTGGCAGGATCCTCTCCCACCTCTGTAGCAGCACTAAGAATGTCCAACTAACGGTTTAGACCCGATTCCTTGGGGGCCTAAGCCTTTAGTTGGACATCCCCTGAAGGCTCCCTGGCTGCCAGAAGGATGTGTGACTGCAAGCTTAGGCCTGATCTCCCAGGGAGTGGGTCTAAGTCGACAGGTGGACATCCCCTAAGGGGTCCTGGACTGTGAATGGGCGCAGGCCGGGCTGAGGGACCCTCCCGAGTGCACAAATTTTTGTGCACCGGGTCTCTAGTCAGTTTATAATGGTCTTTATTATCCATAAATGAGTGAGATCATGTGGTATTTTTCTTACATTGACTGGCTTATTTCACTTAGCATAATGTTCTCCAGTTCCATCCATGCTGTTGCAAATGGGAAGAATTCCTTCTTTTTACAGCAGCATAGTATTCCATTGTGTAGATGTACCACAATTTTCTAATCCATTCATCAGCTAATGAGCACTTAGGCTGTTTCCAAATCTTAGCTATGGTAAATTGTGCTGCTATGAATATAGGGATGCATACATCCTTTCTGATTGGTGTTTCTGGTTTCTTGGGATATATTCCTAGAAGTGGGATCACTGGGTCAAATGGGAGTAACATTTTTAACTTTTTGAGGAAACTCCATACTGTCTTCCATAGTGGCTGCACCAGTCTGCATTCCCACCAGCAGTGCACGAGTGTTCCGTTTTCTCCGCATCCTCTCCAGCACTTGTCATTTGTTGATTTGTTGATGATAGCCATTCTGACAGGTGTGAGATGGTACCTCATTGCTGTTTTGATTTGCATCTCTTGGATGATTAGTGACTTTGAGTATGTTTTCATATGTCTCTTGCCTTTCTGAATGTCCTCTTTTGAAAAGTGTCTATTTAGGTCGTTTGCCCATTTTTTGATTGGATTGTTTATCTTCCTTTTGTTAAGTTGTATGAGTTCCCTATAAATGTTGGAGATTAAACCCTTATTGGTGATAACATTGGCAAATATGTTCTCCCATGCAGTGGGCTTTCTTGTTGTTTTGTTGATGGTTTCTTTTGCTGTGGAGAAGCTTTTTATTTTGATGTAGTCCCATTTGTTTATTTTCTCTTTAGTTTCCAATGCCCTAGGAGCTATATCAGTGAAGAAATTGTTTCGGCATATGTCTGAGATTTTGTTGCCTTTGGATTCCTCTATTATTTTTATGGTTTCCCGTCTTACATTTAAGTCCTTTATCCATTTTGAGTTTATTTTTGTTTATGGTGTAAGTGGGTGGTCTAGTTTCATCTTTTTGCATGTATCTGTACAATTTTCCCAACACCATTTATTGAAGAGACTCTCTTGACTCCATTGTATGTTCTTGCCTCCTTTGTCAAATATTAGTGGAGCATATTGGTTCGGGTCTATTTCTGGGTTCTCTATTCTATTCCATTGATCTATATGTCTGTTCTTGTTCCAGTACCAGGCAGTTTTGAGAACAGTGGCTTTGTACACTTGATCTTAGCCAAAAGGCCGAGAAGCGATGAGAACAGTGGCTTTGTAATACAGCTTGATATCTGGTATTGAGATCCCACCTACGTTGTTCTTCTTTCTCAGGATCGCTGCAGTTATTCGGGGTCTTTTTTCATTCCAGATGAATTTTTGGAGAGTTCATTCTAGGTCTGCGAAATATGCCGTTGGTATTTTAATGGGGAGTGTGTTGAATTTATAGATTGCTTTGGGTAGTATGGACATTTTAATGATGTTGATTCTACCAATCCATGAATATGGTATGTTCTTCCATCTGTTTATGTCTTCCTCTATCTCTTTTTTCAACATCCTGTAGTTTTCTGAGTAGAGGTCTTTTACCTCTTTAGTTAAGTTTAATTCTAGATATCTTAATATTTTTGGTGTGATGGTACATAGGATTGCTTTTTTAGTCTCTCTTTCCATAAGTTCACCATTTGTGTATAAAAATGCCATAGATTTCTTGGCATTAATTTTGTATCCTGCTACATAGCTGAATTCATTTATTAAGTCTAATAATTTTTTTGATGGAGTCTTTAGGGTTTTTTTATGTACAATATTATGTCATCTGCGAATAAGGACAGCTTTACTTCTTCTTTTCCAATTTGGATGCCTTTTATTTCTTCATGTCTAATCCCAATGGCTAATATTTCCAGTACTATGTCAAATAGGAGTGGTGAGAGTGGACATCCCTGTCTTGTTCCTGTTCTTAGGGGAAATGGTTTTAGTTTTTGCCCATTGACTATGATGTTGGCTATGGATTTGTCATATATGGCTTTTATTATGTTGAGATATGATACTTCTATTCCCATCTTGCTGAGAGTTTTTATCAAAAATGTTGAGGATTTTGGCATCTATGTTCATGAGGAATATTGGCCTGTAATTCTCTTGCATTGTGTTGTCTTTATCTGGTTTTGATATTAGGGTGATGCTGGCTTCATAGAATGAGCTTGGAAGTGTTCCTTCCTCTTGTATTTTTGGAATAGTCTGAGGAGGATAGGTTTTAGTTCCTCCTTGAATGTTTGGTAAAACTCCCCTGTGAAGCCGTCTGGTCCTGGGCTTTTGTTTGCTGGAAGCTTTTTGATGACTGCTTCAATTTCTTCCATACTTATTGGCCTATTGAGATTTTTAGATTCTTCCTGATTGAGTTTTGGAATGTTGTATTTTTCTAGGAATATGTCCATTTCCTCCAGGTTGTCTAGTTTGTTGGAGTAGAGTTGTTCATAGTATTTTTTAACAATCCTTTGTATTTCTGTGGGGTCTGTTGTTATTTCGCCGCTATCATTTCTGATTTTGGTTATTTGGGTCCTGTCTCTTTGCTTCTTGGTGAGCCTGGCTAGAGGTTCGTCAGTCTTGTTTATCCTTTCAAATAACCAGCTCTTGGTTTCATTGACCTTTTGTATTGTTTTTTTGGTCTCTATGTCATTTATTTCTGCTCTAATCTTTATTATCTCCTTCCTTCTGTTCACTCTGGGCTTTTCTTGTTGTTCTCTTTCTAATTCTTTGAGTTGTAGAGTTAGCTGATTTACTACCATGTTTTCTTTTCTTTTTTTGAGGTAGGCCTGTAGAGCTATAAACTTCCCTCTCAGGACTGCTTTCATTGTGTCCTATAGGTTTTGGATTGTTGTGTTTTCATTGTCATTAGTTTCCAGGATGTTTTTAATTTCATCTTTGAACTCATTGGTAACCCAATCAATATTTAATAACATGCTATTTAGCTTACAAGTGTTTGAGTGTTTTGGATTGTTTTTATTGTAGTATATTTCTAATATTATTATGCCATTGTGGTCTGAGAAGATGCTTGGTATTATTTCAGATCTTCTTGAATTTGGGGAGACTTTGCTTGTGAACCAATATGTGGTCTATTTTTGAAAATTGTCCCATGTGCACTTGAGAAGAACGTATATTCCGTGGCTTTGGGGTGAAATGTTCTGAAGATGTCAATTAAGTCCATCTGATCTCGTGAGTCATTTAGGATTGCTGTTTCTTTGCTAATTTTTTATCTAGAGGATTTATCCAGTGAAGTCAGTGGTGTATTAAAGTCCCCTACTATGATTGTATTGTTGTTGATCTCTCCCTTGATATCTTCCAGGAGTTTTTTTTATGTATTTGGGTGCTCCTACATTGGGTGCCTATATGTTTATCAGGGTTATATCCTCTTTTTGTCTCGATCCCTTTAGTATTATGAAGTGGCCTTCCTTATCTCTTGTTATGGCCTTCACTTTGATGTCTATTTTGTCTGATATAAGTGTTGCTACCCCAGCTTTTTTTTCATTTCCGTTTGCCTGAAAGATATTTTTCCATCCCTTCACTTTCAGTCTGTGTGAGTCCCTTGTTCTGAGGTGGGTCTCTTGTAGACAGCATATATATGGGTCATTTTTTCTTTTTTCTTTTTTTTTTTAAAATATATTTTATTGATTCTTTACAGAGAGGAAGGGAGAGAGATAGAGAGTTAGAAACATCGATGAGAGAGAAACATCGATCAGCTGCTTCCTGCACATCTCCTACTGGGGATGTGCCCGCAACCCAGGTACATGCCCTTGACCGGAATCGAACCCGGGACCTTTCAGTCCGCAGGCCGACGCTGTATCCACTGAGCCAAACCGGTTTCGGCGATTTTTTCTTATCCATTCAGCCACTCGATGTCTTTTGATTGGAACATTTAGTCTGTTTACATTTAAAGTTATTATTGAAAGGTACTTGTTTTTAGCTATTTTTATTTTTTGGAGCCTGTGTTTCTTCTTCCCTTTTTATTTCTTCTTTTTACAGCATTCCCTTTAGCATTTCTTGCATTGCTGGTTTGGTAGTGATAAACTCCCTTAGCCTTTTTATTGTCTGCGAAGTTCCTGATTTCCCCTTCAATTTTGATTGATAGTCTTGCTGGATAGAGTATTCTTGGATTCAGTCCCTTGCTTTGCATCACTTTGTATATCTCCTTCCATTCCCTTCTAGCTTGATGTGTTTCTGTTGAGAAATCATTTGATAATCTGATGGGGGATCCTTTGTAGGTAACTCTCTGTCTCTCTCTTGTAGCCTTTAAAATTCTCTTTTTGTCGTTAACATTTGCCGTTGTAATTATGGCATGTCTTGGTGTGGGTCTTTTGGGATTCACCTTGCTTGGGACTCTCTGTACTTGTGTAACTTTTTTCTTCCCCATATCAGGGAAGTTTTCTGTCATTATTTCTTCAAATAGATTTTCTAACCCTTGCTGCTCTTCTTGTCCTTCTGGCAACCTTATTATACATCTTTTATTTCATTTTGCATTGTCCCAAAGCTCCCTTAGGCTCTCCTCCTGCTTTTTAATTTTTTTCTCTAGTTGCTGTTCAGATTTGGCTTGTTTTTGTATTTTATCTTCTAACTCACTAATTCAGTCTTCTGCTTCTTCTAGTCTACTGTTGAAGCCTTCCATGGTGTTTTTGATTGTAGCTATACCATTTTTCATTTCTTCCTGATTTTTGCATAGGTTGTTGATTTTCTTGTCCATCCTGTGTATGAACTGTATGACCATTACTCTGAATTCTTTTTCTGTCATGTTGCATGCTTCTGTTTCACTTATTTCCTTTCTTGGTGATTCCTCCTTTTCTTTCCTCTGGGGATTGTTTCGTTGTCTCCCCATTCTATCACCAGAAGGTTCAAATGTCAAGTTGCAGGGGTCTGTGCTGTGTGTAGTGGGAGTTTTTCACCCCCCAAGCGTCATTGAAGAGCTCTGACACCAAGATGTGCAGCTGCTGTGGGTTGCTGGGAGCCACGCTCGCCCCGGGACCAAGTCTCAGGCGCTTAGTGTGGCCCCATGTGCGCACCTAGAATCAGGGACCCTGCCTGCACCACATTGAAACAGAGAACCTGCTTGGGTGTGCCAAAAAGAAAAGTCTCCTAGTGCATGTCAGGAGTCAGAGGCTCCCTGTGTCTGCGCCAAGAATTGAGTATCAGAGTCTCTGTTGCTTGGTGCTGTCTCGCACGGAGAATCAGGGTCCCTCTGTGCGCATGCACCAAGAATTGGAGTCTCTGGCTCTTAGTGTGCATGTACTGGGAATCAGGGATCCCAGGTGCACGCAATGAGAAACAGAGTCTAGTCACTGGTGCTCATTGCCGCCTCTTGTATGGAGATTCAGGGTCCCCGATCTGCTTGGGAGACTGGGTTGCACAGTCACACTGTGTTGGCAGAAGGTCCACTCCTGCCCTGCGGAAAACAGCCTTCTGTGTGTGGTTTCCCTGAATCAAAGTCAGGTGGCACTGCCGCTCAGTGTGGGTGTGGGGTCTGGTCATGCGGGTGTGGACTGCAGGAAGCAGACTCCCCGTGTTCATGCACCCAGGTTCAAATTCAGTGCTGCCCCCCTGCGTGGGCACAGGGTCTGGTCGTGGGGAACAAACTCCCTGAGTTCGAACGTACAGGTTCAAATTCAGTGCAGTCTCCCTGTTTGGGTGTCGGGTCTGGTCATGGGAAGCAAACTCTCTGGGTTCGTGCCCCCAAGCTCAAATTCAGCGCTGTCTCCCCAAGTGGGCACGTGACCCAGTCGCGGAAAACAATCTCCCCAAGGTTGCGCACCTAGGCTCAAATTCAGCACACTCTCCCCGCCTGGGCGCAGAGCCTGGGTGAGGGCAACAAACTCCCCGGGTTTGCACGTTCAGGTTCAAATTCAGCACAGCCTCTCTGCTAGGGTGTAGGGTCTCGTCATGGGAAACTAACTCCCCGGGTCTGCACCCCCAGGCCCAAATTCAGCGCTGTCTCCCCACGTGGGCACAGGACCCGGTCACAGAAAACAGTCTGCCCAACAATGCGCACCCAGGCCCAAACTCAGCACAGTTTTCCTGCCTGGGCATGGAGACCAGTCGCAGGAAACAAATTCCCTGAGTTCGCACGTCCAGACTCAAACTCAGCGCTGTCTCCCTGCCCTGCATGGGCATGGGATCTGGTCACAGAAAACAGTTTCCCCAAAGGATGCGCACCTAGGCTCAAATTCAGCACAGTCTCTCTGCCCGCGGAGCCTGGTCATGGGAAACAAACTTCCCATGTCTGACACCAAGGCTAAAAGGCAGGCAGAGCTGCTGTTGCTGAGTGTGTGCAGACAGCCCCACTGTGCAGCCGGGGTCTGGCAGTTCCTATGCCACTGCTGCAGGGGCAGCGGGGGAGGGGGATTGGCTTTGTGACTCATAGAAATCTGCGGCCTGGGTGCCTGGAGTCTTGGTGTCCCTGGGTCTGCAGCTGTGGTCGCAGGTCTTCTACCAGAGTGGCTGTAGGGTTCTGGTTTGCTAACGAGACCAGCCTGGGTGGTAGCAAGGCTAAGATCCTAGTCTCAAGCAGTTCTGTTCTTCAAGATGGCGTGGTCTCTGAGCCGCTGGTGTCCTCCCCAGAGTGTTTGAGGCAGCAGCAGGGTTTTGCCATCTAAGACTGCCCGGATTGGCAGCCCCTTGAAAGACCTGCAGGATCTAACTGTCCCTATTTCACTCACACCCACACCCACACACGTCCACACACTCCTCTATAGCTCCCTCACTCTCTCACACACTCTCCCTCCCTACCTTCCTTCTGGTTGCCATCTTTCCGGATCTTGAGTCTTTTTTTTATGGCTTATCCTTTCTTAAAGTAATGTGGTGTATTACATTGATTGATTTGCTTATGTTTAACCATCTTGTGCTCCTGGAATGAATGCCACTTGATCATGATGTATTATTTTTTAACTAGAGGCCCGGTGCATGAAATTCATGCACAGGGATGGGGGGGTGTGTTCCTCAGCCCAGCCTGCACCCTCTCCAATCTGGGACCCCTCAAAGGATGTCCGACTTCCCGTTTAGGCCCGATCCTCTAAACGGGCAGTCGGACACCCCTCTCACAATCCAGGACTGCTGGCTCCCAACTGCTCCCTGCCTGTCTGCCTGATTGCCCCCTAACCACACCCTGCCAGCCTGATCAACACCTAACTGCTCCCCTGCTGACCTGATTGCCCCTAACTGCCCTCTCCTGCCAACCTGGTCACCCCTAACTGCCCTCCCCTGCTGGCCTTGTCACCCCCAACTGCCCTCCCTTCCAGCCTGGTCACCCCTAACTTCCCTCCCTTGCCAGCCTGATTGCCCCCAACTGCCCTCTCCTGCCAGCCTGGTCGCCCCTAACTGCCCTCCCCTGCAGACCTGGTCACCCCTAACTGTCCTTCCCTGCAGGTCTGGTTGCCCCCAACTACCCTCCCCTGCAGACCTGGTCCCCCCACAACTGTCATCCCCTGCAGGCCTGGTCACCCCCAACTGCCCTCCCCTAAAGGCCTGATCGCCCCCAACTGCCCTCCCTTGCAGGCCTGGTCCTTCCCAACTGCCCTCCCTTGCTGACCTGATCGCCCACAACTGCCCTCCTCTGCCAGCCATCTTGTGTCCACATGGGGGCGGCCATCTAGTGTGTTGGAGTGATGGTCAATTTGCATATTACCTCTTTATTATATAAGACGTATTGTTATATTTGATTTGCTAGTATTTTGTTTAGGATTTTTGCATCTGTATTCATCAGAGACTAGAGGCCTGGTGCATGAATTCGTGCATGGGTGGGGTCTGGTCAGGGGCAGGGGCCACAGGTGGTTGGCTGGCCAGCCCCACCCCCTGGTCAAACTCCCAGTCAAATTCCTGGTCGAGGGGATAATTTGCATATTAGCCTTTAATTATATAGGATATTTCTCTGCAGTTTTCTTTTTTTGTGTCATTTTACCAGGTTTTGGTATCAGGGTTATGTTAGCCTCATAAAATATGTTAGGAAGTATTGCCTCTTCTATAATATCTGGGACATCCTTTGAGGGGTCCCAGATTGGAAGAGTTTGAAAAGGATAGGTTTCAAATCATCTTTGAACATTCGGTAGAATTCACTGGTGAAGCCATCTGGTCCTGGACTTTTACTTTTTGGAAGGCTTTTTTACAATTTCCTCACCACTAATCAGTCTAATTAGATTTTCCAATTCTTCATGGTTTTGTCTAGTGAGGTTATATATTTTTTAGGAACTTATTCATTTCTTCTAGGTCAGCGGTTCTCAACCTGTGGGTCGCAACCCCTTTGGGGGTCGAACGACCCTTTCACAGGGGTTGCCTAAGACCATCGGGAAACACATATATAATTACATATTGTTTTTGTGATTAATCACTATGCTTTAATTATGTTCAATTTGTAACAATGGAAATACATCCTGCATATCAGATATTTACATTATGATTCATAACAGTAGCAAAATTACAGTTATGAAGTAGCAACAAAAATAATTTTATGGTTGGGGGTCACCACAACATGAGGAACTGTATTAAAGGGTAGCGGCATTAGGAAGGTTGAGAACCACTGTTCTAGGTAATTGAATTTGGTGGCATATCGTCTTTGATAGTATTCTAGTATGATCCTTTGTATATCTATAATGTCTGTGGTGATTTCTCCTCTTTCTGATTTTGTTTGTATGGGTCTTTTCTCCTTTTTCCTTAGTGAGTCTAACCAGGGGGTTGTCAGTTTTATCAATCTTTTCAAAGAACCAGCTAGTTTTTTAAAAATTAATTTTTATAGTCTTTTATCTATTTCATTCAATTCTGCTCTAATTTTTATTATTTTCTTTCTTCTGATTTTGGGCTGCTTTGTTCTTTTTCTAGTACTTTATGATGTATGTTAGATAGTTTACTTGAGATTTCTCTTGTTTCTTGAGATAGACCTGTAATGATATAAACCTCCCTCTTATTACTGCTTTAGCTGCATCCCAGAGGTTTAGATATGTTGTATTGTCATTCTCATTTGTCTCTACATATCTTTCGATCTCACCTTTTATTTCATTGGCACAGTCATTTTTTTGTAGTATGCTGTTTAATCTCCACGTATTTGTCGGTTTCTTTACCCCCTTTTGTAGTTGGTTTCAAATATCAAGGCATCATGGTCAGAGAATATGGTTAGTATAATTTCAATCTTCTTGAATTTGTTGATGTTAGTTTTATGACCCAACATATGGGATATGTATGTAGAGCTCGGGAAGTATGTCTCAGCGCTGCGGCTGATGCAATGGTGTGAGCACACTCCACCATGACATGCTTCCTTGGTACACCAGGAAGTAGCAAAGCCCACCTGAACGAACTCTTAGAGCCACATGCACAGTACCCCAGCCTTTCAGCCATTGGTTGCCTGTAGCAATGTGTCTCCCTCTGATTGGTCCCCTCATGCTATATACCCCTGTAGTTCCACAATAAAACGGATCTGCGTCACTGAACCTGGTCTCCGGAGTCGTGCATGCAGATGCCCTAGCGCATTGGGGCTCCATCATCCTCACCCCCAAGGGACCCCCTGCTTCAGGATATCCTTGAGAATGTTCCACACGCATTGGAGAAGAATGTATAATCAGATGTTCTAGAATGAAAGGCTCTATAACTGTAAATTAAGGCCATTTGATCTAGTCTGTCATTTAAGCCTGATATTTATTGATTTTCTGTTTGGATAATCTACCTAGAGCTGTCAGTGGAATGTTAAGGTCCCCAACTATGATTGTGTTTTGATCTGTTTCTCCCTTTAGTTCTGTAAGTAGTTGCTTTATATATTTCAGTGCTCCCTAATTGGATGTATATATTAAGAAGTATTATGTTTTCTTGCTGTAGTGTCCCTTTCACATCATAAAATATCTATCTTTGTCTCTTGTTACCTTTGTTATCTGAAATCTATTTTATCACATATAACTATGGCTACACCTGCTTTTCTGTGGATGTTAATGGCTTGGAGAATCATTTTTCATTCTTTCACTTTGAATCTACCTTTATCTTTGCAGCTTAGATGTGTGTGTTGAAGGCAGCATATGGTTTTGTTTTGTTTTCTACTACTCTATGCCTCTCTATTGGTGAATTTGGTCTATTTACATTTATGGTAATTATTGATGTATGAGGATTTCTTTTAGCCATTTGATCCTTTATTTTCTGATAGCTCTTTGCCTCCATTAGTTCTTTTCCTTTGTATTTCCCTATTGTTTTTGTTTGCTGGTATTCCATCTTTCCTCTTTTTTTAAGCTATGTATCTTGGTTTGGGATGTCGTAAGTGTTTCCCTCCACATCCTGCGTGGTTCAGGGTTCGGGTCTGGAAGAGGGGCTGCACACAAATGAAATAGAAAAGACACGAGATAATTTGGAAATATTGGGGGACCAGGTGGGCAAGTCCAACTCAAGAGGAAGGACTTCCACTGTGCTCAGGCCTCACCAAGCTTTTTATAGTGAGAGGTAAACAAGGTAGTGGTTACCATAGTTACACAGTTCTTGTGAGTTTCACTTGTTTTGACCATGGTTACACTTCCTGCACTTCCTCAGCCCATTAGCTTCCCAGATAAGATCTAGGGAGTGTTATAAGGTCAAGCCTAATTATGCTAAGAGGACTATGCCTTCTAAGCTGGGACTTGTGACTTTGCCAACAGGTCAGTCCGAGGCTTAACCCTATATCAGTTTCCCACATTGGGATTTTTGTGTGTGGTTACTGTTAGGCTTATAAAAAATAAAGTTGCATATATACAGTAATTTTTTTTCTTTTGAGTGCATCTGATTTTCAGCCTCCTTTATCAATTCAGCCCTTTACCCCCTTCCCGTTTATGTTTTTTCTCACAAATTATCTTTCTTTATGCTGTAATTGTTTTGTCCATCTTGTAGTGTTGTGACCTTATGTTCTTTGTTTCAGGTAGAATAAGCTCCTTGAGTATTTCTTGCAGTAGAAATCTTCTGGTGATAAGATCCCTCAGCTTCTGTATGTCTAGGAACATCTTTATTTCTCCTTCATATTTAAAGGATAATTTTGTTGGATATATTATTCATGGCTGGTAATTTTTCTCTTTCAGATGTTTGAATATTCGGTTCCACTCTCTTCTGGCTCATAGAGTTTCTGCTGAGAAGTCCGATGAAATTCTCATGGATTTTCCATTGTAGGTCACTTCCTTCTTTTCCCTGGCTGCTTTGAGAATTTTTTCTTTGCCATTAATTTTTGACAGTTTTAATACTATGTGCCTTGGAAAGGGCCTCTTTAGGTTGAAGTATTCTGTTTGCTTCTTGGATTCAAGGATCTAGTTCTTTCTGTAGGTTTGGGAAGTTCTCATCCACTATTTTTTTTGAATAGGCTCTCTGTTCCCTTCTCCCTCTCTTCTTCTTCTGGAATGACTATTATTCTTATGCTATTGCTTTTCCTGATGGAGTCAAATAGTTCTCGTAGAGCTCTTTGTTTTTGTTTTTAATGCTCAGGTTTTTCTCTTCTTCCCTTTTTGTCATTTCTAGATTTCTACCTAGAAAATTCTTTCCTCTGTATAGTTGACTTTGTTTCCTATGCTCAATAGTTCATTCCTAATCTCCTTAATTGCATACTTCATTTCTAAGATTTCTGGTTAGTTCTTTTTTAAGTTTCAGTCTCTTTGATAAAACACTTGTTTTGTTCATTTATTTGTTTTCTGAGTGCATTGGATTGCCTTTCTGTATTTTCTCCCATCTTGTTGACTATTTTCAGAATTGCAATTTTAATTCTCTGTTAATTATGTAACATATTTCCTTGTGTTCACTTTGCTTCCTGGAGATTTACCATGGTTATTCATGGTATTTGCTGATCTGCTCTGTCTAGGCATTTATATATTACTAGAGGCCCAGTGCACGAATTCGTGCATGGGTGGGGTCCCTCGCCCTGGCTGGCAATTGGAGCCAATTGGGGCCATCTTGCCAAGTCCCAATTGGGGCCAATGGGGGCTGGCCAGTGAGGGGGAGGGACTGCAGGAGGTTGGCCGGCCGCAGGAGGTTGGCTGTGGGAACACACTGACCAGCAAGGGGCAGCTCCTACCTTGAATGTCTGCCCCCAGTGGTCAGTGCACGTCATAGCACCCAGTAAACCTGTCGTTTGGTCATTCGGTCGCTTAGGCTTTTATATATATAAATTGGCCCTTTTCTAGCAGTTTTCTCTGAAGATACCTTTCTAGTGTTTTCCAGTAGGTGGTACTGAATCAAAGATTTTTACCTCTGTGACCTTCCACATCTGACCTCTGTAGCACAGCAGTTCTGCTTGCTGCTTCAGGGTGGGGTTTGTTTTGCCCTCACCATAATGGTGACCCTGGACTTCTATGGGATTTCCTGCCACGCACCCAAACTCAAGATCAGTCACAGAGGGAAGCAGCGATTCTGCTGCAATATCTCTCAGTTTACAGATAATGTGCTTCTCAACCCAACCCCACACCAAGGGCAATAGGAGGCAAGTTTTGGGAGTCCAAACAGCAACAGGGTTCTGTGACTCCCTTTCTTTGTCTGAAACACCAACCACCTGACAGTGGACAGCTGCAACAGAACCCCGGTGCTGTGTCTTTGCCCAGCATTTCAGCTGACTCAGCTGCTGTTCACATTGCTTGCCCTGCTGACCCTGCTACTCTGCCCCTAAGACTTTGCTCCTCCTGGCTTTCTTCCCTCTCTTGGCCAGGCTGGCTGCAAGCTTCTGTCTGCAGGGCTGAGTCCATGGCTGTCTGAGCTGTCTTCCCTTCACACTTCCCTATTTTTTTCCGTGTGCTCACCTTTAAATGCTTAAATGCACAGGTCTCTCAGATGTGCCTCTATATTGAGCAGGGAATCGTTTATTGAGTTATAGTTGATTAACTTATTACAATTTCAGGGGGAGAGGCCAAGGGGATCTCCCATGCTGCCATTCTTCTTCCAAGTTCATAATTTTCTCTTGCTTTGGGCTATAGTGCAACATTACTAGTTTGGGATGTCAGGGCTAACAAGAGCAGCCAGAATGTTTGGGAGGAAATCCTGGCTGGTAGCTACAGAGGAACTGAGGCAGAACGTATACACATAAAATCCACCCTAATGTTTGGCTGACAGCTAAATTCTACATAGGTGGGGGAGAGCTCAGTTGGCCTGGCACAAAAGCATCAACTGTAAGATGAAAGAACTGACAGACACTCTAGTTCAGTGATGGCGAACCTTTTGAGCTCGGCGTGTCAGCATTTTGAAAAACCCTAACTTAACTCTGGTGCCGTGTCACATATAGAAATGTTTTGATATTTGCAACCATAGTAAAACAAATATTTATATTTTTGATATTTATTTTATATATTTAAATGCCATTTAACAAATGTCATAGGTTCGCCATCACTGCTAGCTTCTGCCCTCTGCCAGAGAGGCATAGTTTGAGCTCGGGTCTAGCCAAGCGAAGTGCCAGCTAGAACAAAAATCACTTTTCAAGTGATTCTATAAGAACACAAAAGAACCTAGAGTCTCTATAATGGGTATCATTCATAATGTCCACTATCCATTCATGTTATGAAACCAGGAAAGTGTGTCTATATTCAAGAAAAAAAATAGACAATAAAAACTGATACCAAGACAAGTCAGAGCTTGCAATTAGCAGATAGCATTTTAAAGTGGCAGAAAGCCACTATAAGAAATATGTTTAAAAACTTAAAGGGAAGCTCACCAGTGTGGCTTAGTAGTTGAGTGTCGACCCATGAACCAAGAGGTCACTGGTTCAATTCCTGGTCAGGGCACATGCCTGAGTTGTGGGCTCAATCCCCAGTGGGGAGTGTGCAGAAGGCAGCTGATCAATGTTTTTCTCTCAACAATGTTTCTATCTCTCTCTCTCTCCCTTCCTCTCTCCAAAAAAAAAAAAAAAAAAAAAAATCAATAAAAACGTATTTTTAAAAAACATATGGATGTTGACAAAAATATTAAAAAACTTAAAGGTAAATATATGTATAATAAATAAACAGATTGAGAATCTCAGAAGAGAAACAACTCTATAAAAAAGAATAAAATGGTATTTATAGATCTGAAAGATACAGAAATTTAAATTTTAAATTTTACCTTATGGCCTTACAAGTAGATTGGAGATGATGGAAGCAAGAGTCTGAATTTGAATAGAAATTATGTAATCTGAAGAACCAGGAGGGAAAATCTTAATGAGAATGAGCCCCCAAGACCAGTGAGACAATATCATGTGGTCTTACACATGTGTAATTTGTGTCCCAGAGAATAAGAGAGTCATAATAGTGCAGAAAAAAATATCTGAAGAAATAATGGCTTGAAGCTACCAAAATTTAGTGAAGTACATCAATTTATAGGCCAAGGTCAACAAAACCTAAACAGGATAAATAAAAATGAAGCCACACCTAGGCACATCAAAATTAAATTACAGAAATCTAAAGATAAGGAGTGAATCTTAAAATCAATAAGATATAAACCAAATAGTCTGAATGATGCACTTCCTTTTAATGAGAAACAATGGAGGCCAGAAGGCAGAGGAACAGCATTTTTAAAGTGCTGGAATAAAACTGACGATCAGAATTCTATAGCCAGTCTTAAAAAAATGAAAGCGTAATTAAGACATTTTCAAATAAACACTTACATCACAGAAATATTAAAAGGAGTTTCACATTGAAGGGAAATGACACCACAGGATAACATGAAGGTACTAGTAAGAGGAATAAAGGCCACTGGAAATCCTATCTAATAATAGAAAAACATGGTAATTAACCATACCTCCACTACGCTTCCCATTGGCTAATCAGGGTGATATGCTAATTAACTGCCAACCAAGATGGCGGCCGGCAGCCAGGCAGCTGAAGTGAATATGAGGCTTGCTTGCTCCAGTGATGGAGGAAGCCAAGGTTCCCCTCCTGCCTCGGCTGGGCTCTGAGCTTCACTCTAAGCAACAATGTTGCAGTTATAGAAGCTAAACAAACCCCAGATACCTGCTTTCAGCCAGCCGGCCTCAGAGCTGGAGCTGCAACAAAGTTTCAATTACAGAAGGTAAATAAATCCCAGAATAAAAATAAATAAATAAATAAAGGAGAGACTGGGAGCTTCAGTTGCAGGCTTGGCCCGCCTGAAAACAGCCCTCAGCCCCTCATCCAGGCTGGCCAGGCACCCCAGTGGGGACCCCCACCCTGAAGGGGGTGCGGGCAGCCTGAAAACAGCCATCAGCCCCTCATCCAGGCTGGCCAGGCACCCCAGTGGGGACCCCCACCCTGAACGGGGTGCGGGCAGCCTGAAAACAGCCATCAGCCCCTCATCCAGGCTGGCCAGGCACCCCAGTGGGGACCCCCACCCTGAACGGGGTGCGGGCAGCCTGAAAACAGCCATCAGCCCCTCATCCAGGCTGGCCAGGCACCCCAGTGGGGACTCCCACCCTGAACGGGGTGCAGGCAGCCTGAAAACAGCCATCAGCCCCTCATCCAGGCTGGCCAGGCACCCCAGTGGGGACCCCCACCCTGAAGGGGATGCAGGCAGCCTGAAAACAGCCATCAGCCCCTCACCCAGGCTGGCCAGGCACCCCAGCGGGACCCCCACCGTGATCCGGGACACCCTTCAGGGCAAACCAGCCAGTCCCCACCCGTGCACCAGGCCTCTATCCTATATAGTAAAAGGGTAATATGCAAACTGACTCTAACAGCAGAAAGACTGGGAATGTCTGGTCACTATGACACACACTGACCACGAGGGGGTAGGTGCTCAATGCAGGAGCTTCCCCCTGGTGGTCAGTCAGCTCCCACATGGAGGAGCTCTGCTCAGCCACAAGTCAGGCTGATGGCTGCCAGTACAGCAGTGGTGGTGGGAGCCTCTCCTGCCTCCTCAGCAGTGCTAAGGATGTCTGATTGCAGCTTAGGTCTGCTCCCCGCTGGCCAGTGGACATCCCCCGAGGGCTGCCGGGCTGCCAGAGGGATGTCTGATTGCCAGCTTAGGCCAAATCCCCTGAGGAGCAGGCCTCAGCCAGCAGATGGTCATCCCCCGAGGGGTCCCAGACTGTGAGAGGGCACAGGCCAGGCTGAGGGACCTCCCCCCAACCCGAGTGCACAAATTTTTGTGCACTGGGCCTCTAGTGATAAATATAAAAGACTATATATTATTTTTTCTTCTCTTAATTTCTTTACATGTGTCTGTTAAGAAAACAAAAGTACTTTAATACTGTATTATGGAATGTATTATGTATGACATATGTATAATGATGTCATATATATGACAACAATAGGACACAGGATGGAGAGGTAAATGGAACTATGCTGTTCACATATACACACATATATAATACATGAGAAATACAATATTAACTCTAGGCAGATTATGATAAGTTAAAGATGCATATTGTAATCCCTAGAGTAACCGTTAAAAATGTAAGAATTAAAAGAATTCTTAAAAAGTGAAAAAAAAGTAAGAGTTAGGCTAGAAGGGAAAAGATTAAAATGCAATACTAAAATCATTCAACTAACCCAAAGAAAGCAGGAAAGGGAGAGCAGATGGAACAAAAGAAAAGTGGAATGGCTAGAACAAAATAATAAATGGCACACTAAATCCAAGTATTAAATTCAAGGGATTAAGTATTCCAATAAAAAGACAATAATTATTAAAATGGGTGAAATAGGAAATCCCAACACTATAAGAAAAAGCTTCATATATAAGAAAGTGCTTCACATAAAAAGTCAACATAAGTTGAATGTAAATGGATGAAAAAAATATGTACCATGCAAACATTAAAATTAAAACCAATACTTTCAAAAAAGCATTGTTACAAAGATGAATAGGTAACTTACAAAATGGGAGAAAATATTCGTGAAAATATCTGATAAAGGACTTCTATTCAGAATATAGAAAAACCTCATAAAACTCAACAAAAAAAGATAAAGATCCCAATAAATATAAAAATGGGCCAATACCTGAACAGACTTCACAAAGGCAGATATATGACTGACTAATAAGTACATGAAAAACTACTCAGTATCATTAGCCAACAGGGAAGTGCAAATTAAAACTACATGGAGCCGAAACTGGTTTGGCTCAGTGGATGGAGCGTTGGCCTGCAGACTGGGGGGGTCCCGGGTTCGATTCCGGTCAAGGGCATGTGCCTGGGTTGCGGGCACATCCCCAGTGGGAGATGTGCAGGAGGCAGCTGATCGATGTTTCTCTCCCATTGATGTTTCTGACTCTCTATCTCTCTCCCTTCCTCTCTGTGAAAAATCAATAAAATATATTTTTAAAAAAGTTTCTCTTTAAAAAAAAAATAATAATAAATAAATAAAACTACATGGAGATATTGGTACACACTCACCAGATTGGCTAAAACATCAAATGGTGGTGTTGTAGAAGACTGGAGAAAAACCAAACAACGATTTAGAAAAATGGAGTTACACAGTTTATTATGCCGGTGGACTGAGTGGAATAACTTCCCAAGTCTGAGCAAAGTAACATGCAGGGAGCTTCTCATTTATATCTTTCTGGTGTCTTTGTCCCTCAAATATGGATTACGTTTCCGGTCCTTTCGTGGGCTTTGCAAAAAAGGCCCCAGGTGTTGGAGGTCTTGAGACCATATCTAATGGTCTGGCCTGGCGCCAGCGCTAATAACGCATCCTCTGGGGCTGTGCACTGTTCATAGTTTATTGCCTCTGTGAAATGTGAGCATTTAGGTAACAGGTCCTGCAAGACCAGTTTCTGGGAAAGAGGCAATGACTTAATTATAGGTTATCAAGAATGTACACGGGGCTTATTGGCACAGATTCAGATTGCTAGCCCCCCCAAATATCAGGGTTACATTGGAATTAGCCTTTTAGCCTTCTCAGTGACAAGGATGTAATGCAACCAAAGTGCTCATACCTTGAGAGGTATAAAAGCTACAACCGCTTAGGAAGAATATTCAGTAGTTTCATGTGAAGTTAAACATCTACATCTACTCTTGGCCCAGGAATTGTACTCCTGGGCATTTGTGTAAGTAATGAAAATAAATTCCAGAAATGTTCCTGGCAGCTTTATTCACCCAATAATGCAAACTGAAAACATCCAAGTGAACAGGAGACTGGGTAAACAGATTGTGGTGTTTCCATACACTGGCATACTGCTCAGCAGTGTAAAGGAACAGATTACCAAAACATGTGGCAACATAAATGAATCTCTGGTGTTGTGCTAAGCAGGAGAAGCCAGACACAAAAGAATACACACTATATGATTTCATTTATATGAAGGTCCAGAGTAAAACTAATGGAGGTGAAAGTTCAGAAACGTGGTGTAGAGAGTCAGCAGGTTGATTGGGCTGGGATACTGGAATTTTGTGTGAAAGGGATTCTACATAGTGTGCAGTGTGGATTACATGAATATATTCATTTTTGAAAACTTTACAGCTAAGATTTGTACACTTCAAAGGGTATGAATTTACCACCTCCAAACCTGTAAATCAATAATAATAATAAAGCAGGTGGTGGATAGATGCTAGTTGGTTGTTGCAACTGAGTGATGGATACATGGAAGTTCATTATACAGGGTGTCCCCAAAAAATGTATACACACTTTAATAGCTGATAGCTCAATTTTGAAAATGAAATGTATTTTAATAAACACTGCCTTTATCATTATTCTAGTGTGTGTATACATTTTTTGGTACACCCTGTGTTATTCTATTTACTTTATATATGCTTAAAATATTCCATGAATATAACAAGTTTTAGAAATTATTTTAACCTCAATTTTTAAAATACATTTACTAAAATTTAGAGATTTCTTTTAAGATTGATCATCTTGTTAAACAAGTATTTCATTAAACTATATTAATTCTTTTCATTTCAACTCAGTTTCTTTGTTGGTTACATTCAAGTAAAATTAAATTTAGCCCTGGCCAGTGTGCTCAGTGGTTAGAACATCAGCCCATGCACTGAAGGGTCTCAGGTTCAATTCTTTTTTTTAAATAAATCTTTATTGTTCAGATAATTACAGTAGTTCCTCTTTTCACCCCATAGCTACCCTCCACCAGGTTCCCACCCCACCCTCTGCCCTTACCCCGCCCCTACTGTCCTCATCCATAGGTATACGATTTTTGTCCAGTATCTTCCCACACCCCCCACACCCCTTTCCCCCCAAGAATTGTCAGTCCACTCCCTTTCTGTGCCCCTGATTCTATTATATTCACCAGTTTATTCTGTTCATCAGAATTTTTATTCACTTGATTTTTAGATTCACTTGTTGATAGATTTGTATTTATTGTTCATAATTTTTATCTTTACCTTTTTCTTCTTCTTCCTCTTCTTAAAGAATACCTTTCAGCATTTCATATAATACTGGTTTGGTGGTGATGAACTCCTTTAGCTTTTTCTTGTCTGTGAAGCTCTTTATCTGACCTTCAATTCTACATGATAGCTTTGCTGGGTAGAATAATCTTGGTTGTAGGTTCTTGCTATTCATCACTTTGAATATTTCTTGCCACTCCCTTCTGGCCTGCATAGTTTCTGTTGAGAAATCAGCTGACAATCGTATGGGTACTCCCTTGTAGTTAACTGTTTTTCTCTTGCTGCTTTTAAGATTCTCTCTTTGTCTTTTGCTGTTGGCATTTTAATTATGATGTGTCTTGGTGTGGCCCTCTTTGGATTCTTTTTGTTTGGGGTTCTCTGCGCTTCCTGGACTGGTAAGTCTATTTCTTTCACCAGGTAGGAGAAGTTTTCTGTCATTATTTCTTCAAATAGGTTTTCAATATCTTGCTCTCTCTTTTCTTCTGGCACCCCCATAATTCGGATGTTGGTACGCTTGAAGTAGTACCAGAGGCCCCTTACACTATCTTCATATTTTTGGATTCTTTTTTCTTTTTGATTTTCTGGTTGGGTGTTTTTTGCTTCTTCATATTTCAAATCTTTGACTTGATTCTTGAGATCCTCTAGTCTGCTATTGGATCTCTGTACAATATTCTTTATTTCAGTCAGTGTATGCTTAATTTCTAGTTGGTCCTTTTTCATATTCCTTGAGGGTCTCACTAGATTTATCGAGGCTCTCACTAAATTTATCAGTGGTTTCTAGAAAATTCTTGAGTAACCTTATAACCGTGGTTTTGAACTCTATATCCAGTAGTTTGCTTTCCTCCATTTCTGTCATTTGTGACATGTTTCTTTGTCTCCACATTTTGGCTGCTTCCCTGTGTTGATAGAGTGGCTTTCTGTCCTAGGTGTCCTATAGGGCCCAGTGGCTCAGCCTCCCCAATCATCTGAGGTGGACACTCTTGGTGCACCCCTTTGTGGGCTGGGTGTACAGTCTTGTTGTAGTTAAGCCTTAATTGTTATTGGTATCAGTAGGAGGAATTGACCTCCAGTCCAATTGGCTGTGAGAATCAGCTGTGTCTATAGTGTGAGAACTTCTGTGCTGGAGACACCCTTTTGGGGCAAGACTTGCTTCAGTGGGGTTTTAGTGCTCTCTGAGTCTGCCCCCTGAGTGTGTCCCTTATGGATCTGAGTAGTTGTAATCTGGATGCTCCCACTCTAACCACTGGGTACACTGACTCTTGGGTCTCTGAGGAGGTGCTAATTTAGCCTCTGCCTGAGGCTACCCAGCAGGAGCTATGGAGAGATCTGCAGATTCCTCTTCTTTGTTTGGTGTTTGGAGGTGCCCAATGAGGCCCAGCTGTGAAGCAATGCAAACTGCTGTGGGGCCTTGGGCCTTCTCTTGGAAGTTCTGGGTCTCTCTGACCCAGCTGCAGTTTGTTAGGTAATTTTAGATTGCAAAGAGCCAGGCCATTCATATGCAAAAGCCTCTGCATGCAGCTTGGGTGGGACAGGGTCTCAGGGAATCAACAGGACGGAGCAAACAGCTATGGGTGATCCTCAGCCCTGCCCTAAGAGGCCCTGGGTCTCAGTGTCCCACAGTAATCGCTGCAAACACCTCTGAGAGAAAGCTGCCCTCAAGTTCCACCCGATGCCAGACAGTCCAGTTTCTCCCCTTATGAGTCTGGGTCCCCAGAGACTCGCCCGTAACTGGAGTTCAGAGCAGTTGGGAGCTTGAGACTCCCTCCCGATTGAAAAAGACAACCGTGTCCTCAGTTGCCAGCCCTTTCCGCGTGCGCCTCCATACCTCTGCACTTTACTTCCACACCTCCTCTGAGTCTCAGTGTGCTTTTCTCTTTCCTTCTAGTTGTAGAATTTCCACTCAGCCAGCCTTCCTGTGGTTCTGGATGATGTCTGTTTTGTCTTTTAATTGTAGTTTTGAAGTGGTTGTTCAAGGCAGCAATTTCAGGTGTTTACCTATGTCACCATCTTGGTTTCCCCCTCAGGTTTAATTCTTGGTCAAGGGCATGTACCTGGGTTACAGGTTTGATCCCCAGTCCTGGTTGGGTTGCATGCAAGAGGCAACCAATCTGTGTCTCTCTCATATCCTCCTCCACCCACCCTCCCATCCATTCTCTCTAAAAATTAATGTAGCCTCACTAGTGTTGTTCAGTGGCTAAGCATCAATCCCTGAACCAAGAAGTCACTGGTTCAGTTCTCAGTCAAGGCACATGCCCAGGTTGTGGGCTTGATCCCCTGTAGGGGGCATGCAGGAGGTGGCCATCAATGATGTTTCTCTTTCATCAATGTTTCTATCTCTCTATTCCTCTCCCTTCCTCCCTAAAAAAATTAATAAAAACATATTTTTTAAAATCAATGGAAAAAATATCCTGGGTCAGGATTAACAAAATTTTTCAAAAAATTAAATTTAAAACTTTGTATTAAAATATATTTCTAATATTAGTACTGTCAACCTATCAATGCATATTCATAGAGATGTCTGAAATAATGTTTGTAAAATATTAACTGGTTAAATTGAGGTGGTGGGGTTTGGGGTAAGTTTCTACTTTCTTTTTTATGCTTTTCTGTTTTGCTAAAATTATAAAAACATATATTGTGTTTACAAAGGCAAATTATTCTTAAAATTATTAAAGATGTATAACAAAGTTTTTCAGGTAATAAGAGTTTTCTACAACTAATTCAAAGTTTGTCTATGAACATAAACTTTAACCATATTTATAAATACCCTGCCTTAAGGGTTCCTAAAATCAACATCATTTGCTGAGCCTGCATGGAATGAGTGCATGCCCAAATGTTTGTCTTTATTTGCCCCAACAAAATGAAAGAAAGAAAAGAAGCTATGGCCCTGACTGCACTCCTTCACTCTCTTGTGCCAATGTGATATGTCACGTAACAGAGGTCACACGGGTGTGTGTGTGTACAGGAGAGTATGTGACTATATTTTTTTAATAAATCTTTATTGTTCAAATTATTACAGATGTTCCTCTTTTTCCCCCCATAGCTCCCCTCCACCTGGTTCCCACCCCACCCAATGCCCTTACCCCCACCACTGTCCTCATCCATAGGTGTAAGATTTTTGTCCAAACTTTTCCTGCACCATTAACACCTCCTTCCCCCCTAAGAATTGTCAGTCCACTCCTTTTCTATGCCCCCGCTTCTATTATATTCACCAGTTTATTCTCTTCATCAGATTTTTTATTGACTTAATTTTTAGATTCACTTGTTGATAGATATGTATTTGTTGTCCCTTTGTTGTTCATAATTTTTATCTTTACCATTTTCTTCTTCCTCTTCTTAAAGAATACTCTTCAGCATTTCATATAATACTGGTTTGGTGGTGATGAACTCCTTTAGCTTTTTCTTGTCTGTGAAGCTCTTTATCTGACCTTCAATTCTGAATGATAGCTTTGCTGGGTAGAGTAATCTTGGTTGTAGGTTCTTGCTATTCATCACTTTGAATATTTCTTGCCACTCCCTTTTGGCCTGCATAGTTTCAATTGAGAAATCAGCTGACAGTCATATGGGTACTCCCTTGTAGGTAAGTAACTGTTTTTCTCCTGCTGCTTTTAAGATTCTCTCTTTGTCTTTGCTCTTGGCATTTTAATTATGATGTGTCTTGGTGTGGTCCTCTTTGCTTCCTGGACTTGTAAGTCTATTTCTTTCACCAGGTAGGGGAAGTTTTCTGTCATTATTTCTTCAAATAGGTTTTCAATATCTTGCTCTCTCTTTTCTTCTGGCACCCCCATAATTCGGATGTTGGTACGTTTGAAGTTGTCCCAGAGGCTCCTTACACTATCTTCATATTTTTGGATTATTTTTGCTTTTTGCTTTTCTGGTTGGGTGTTTTTTACTTCTTCATATTTCAAATCTTTGACTTGATTCTTGCGATCCTCTAGTCTTCTGTTGGATCTCTGTATATTATTCTTTATTTCAGTCAGTGTATGCTTAATTTCTGACTGGTCCTTTTCCATTTTTTTTTGGCATTCTCATTAAGATCCTTGAAGGTCTCACTAAGTTCCTTGGAGGTTTGTAGAAGATTCTTTTTTTTTTTTTTAAATCTTTATTGTTCAGATTATTACATTTGTTCCTCTTTTTTCCCCCCATAACTCCCCTCCTTCCAGCTCCCACCCCACCCTCCACCCTCACTCCCCACCCACTGAGTTCATCCATAGGTGCATGATTTTTGTCCAGTCACTTCCCGCATCTTCCACACCCCTTTTCCCCCAAGAATAGTCAGTCCATTCCCTTTCTATGTCCCTGATTCATTATAGTCACCAGTTCATTCTGTACATCAGGTTATTTATTCACTTGATTCTTAGATTCATTTGTTGATAGATGCATATTTGTTGTTCATAATTTGTATCTTTACCTTTTTCTTCTTCTTCCTCTTCTTAAAGGATACCTTTCAGCATTTCATATAATACTGGTTTGGCGGTGATGAACTCCTTTAGTTTTTCCTTATCTGTGAAGCTCTTTATCTGACCTTCAATTCTGAATGATAGCTTTGCTGGATAAAGTAATCTTGGTTGTAGGTTCTTGGTATTCATCACTTTGAATATTTCTTGCCATTCCCTTCTGGCCTGCAAAGTTTCTGTTGAGAAATCAGCTGACAGTCGTATGGGTATTCCCTTGTAGGTAATTGAGCCTCTTTCTCTTGCTGCTTTTAAGATTTTCTCTTTGTCTTTTGCTCTTGGCATTTTAATGATGATGTGTCTTGGTGCGGTCCTCTTTGGATTCCTTTTGTTTGGGGTTCTCTGCGCTTCTTGGACCTGTAAGTCCATTTCTTTCTCCAGGTGGGGGAAGTTTTCTGCCATTATTTCTTGAAATAGGTTTTCAATATCTTGCTGTCTCTCATCTTCTGGCACTCCAATGACTCTGATATTAGTCCGCTTAAAGCTGTCCCAGAGGCTCCTTACACTATCTTCACACTTTCGGATTCTTTTTTCATTTTGCTTTTCCAATTGGGTGTTTTTTGTCGAATCTTTGGTTTGATTCTTGTGCTCCTCTGGTCTGCTATTGGGTATAATATTCTTTATTTCAGTCCGTGTATGCTTACTTTCTAATTTCTTTATCGTAGCATCGAGGGTCTCATTAGTTTTCATGAGGCTCTGCACAAATTTATGGCAAGCCCTCAAGATTGCGATTCTTAGCTCCATATCCTCCATTTCTGTCATGTTTTTTTGTCTCCGCATCTTTTATGCTTTCTTGGTGCACCCCCTTGTGGTCTCTGTGCGCAGTGTTGTTCTAGCCAAGCCTTAATTGTTGTAGTTAACACTAGAGGGATTTGACCACCAGGCCGACTGGCGGTGGAAATCAGCTGTGGGAAAACTTCAGTCCTCAGGGGAGGCGCTAGTCCAGCCCTTGCCTGAGGCGATCGGCAAATGGCTGTGCGCAGGGTTTGGGCGGGGCGGGCTCAACAGGGCGGGGGGGAGGGAGCAGCTATGGCCGCTCTCAGTCCGTCCCCAGGGGCTCTGCCTCTCTGTCCCAGCAATTGCTGCAAACCTCGGAGGGGCTGTAGCCAGACTGTCCCGCTTCTCCCGTTTGAGTCTGGGTCCCTAGAGACTCGCCCGGATCTGTAGCCCAGAGTCTGAGACTCGCTCCTGATTGAAAACGACAATCGCGCCCTCAGCCGCCAGCCCGCTTTGCGCGCGCACCCTCACCACCGCACCGCCGTACCTTTAAATTTTCCACACTGCGCCTTCGCTGAGCGTCGGAATGCTGTTGTTTTTGCTTCTAGTTGAAGAGACTCTCCTCAGCCAGCCTTCCTGTGGTTCTGGTTGATGTCCGCTCCGACTTTTAGTTGTATTTTTGAAGTGGTTGTCCACGGCGGCAGTCTCCGGTGTTTATCTATGCCGCCATCTTCGATTCTCCTCTGTAGAAGATTCTTGAGTAATCTTATAACTGTGCTTTTGAACTCTAAATCCAGTAGTTTGCTTTCCTCCATTTCTGTCATTTGTGACATGTTTCTTTGTCTCCACATTTTGGCTGCTTCCCTGTGTTGATAGAGTGGCTTTGTGTGCTAGGTGTCCTATTGGGCCCAGTGGCTCAGCCTCCCCAATCACCTGAGGTGGACACTCTTGGTGCACCCCTTTGTGGGCTGGGTGTACTGTCTTGTTGTAGTTAAGCCTTGATTGCTGTTGGTATCCCTGGGAGGAAATGACCTTTAGGCCAATTGACTGCAAGGACCTGCTGTGTCTATAGTGGAAGAGCTGCTGTGCTGGAGACACCCTTATGGGGCAGGACTTGCTTCAGTGGGGCTTTCATGCTCACTGAGTCTGCCTCTTGAGTGTGTCACTTATGGATGTGAGGAGTTGAAATCTGGTATCTGACCACTGGGTACACTGGCTCCTGGATCTCCAAGGAGGTGCAAATTCAACCACTGTGTGAGTCCACCCAGCAGGAGCTACCGGGATATCTGCAGATTTCTCCTCTTGTTTGGGATTTGGAAATTTTGGAGCTCTCTGACCCAGCTTCGGTTTGATAGGTTAGGCTGCAAAAGGGCAAGTGATTCATTTGCACTGCTGTGCACAGGTTGGGTGGGGTTGTAAGTTGAGTGGGGCGGGGTCTCAGAGAATCACCAGGGCGGAGCAAACAGTGATGGCTGTCATCAGCCTTCTCCGCGACTCTGCGCCTCTCCACGAGTCTCTGCATCTCAGTGTCTCCACGTCCCCGACTCCCCAAGTCCCATGCCCCCACAGTAACAATGATCCCTGCGAGCAGTTCTGCAAGAAAGCCACCCTTGCTTTCCGACCCGATACCACACAGTCCAGTTTCTCCCTGTAGGAGTGTGGGTCCCTAGAGTCTTGCCGGAAATGAGTTCAGTGCAGTTGGGAGCTTGTATCTCACGATTGAAAAAAAAACCGCGCACCCAGGTGCAGCCTGGTTCTCGCGCCTCCGTACCTCTGCTCTTGGTGCCTCCACACCTCCTACCCAGCCTCAATGCGCTTTTTCCTTTTCTTCTAGTTGTAGAACTTCCACTCAGCCAGCTTTCCCGTGGTTTCTAGATGATCACTGTTTTGTCTTTTAGTTGTAGTTTTATTGTGGTTGTGGGGGGCAACACGTACAGGTATATACCTTATGCAGCCATCTTGGTTCTTCTCTATGTGACTATTTTAAAGAGAAAATTTAAGAGCTTCTGACATTGTCCTTATTGGCTATACTATCACCTAACATTCCAAATCCTTAATCTCCTCATGGTTGCATTGGGATAACCTCTATGAGGACATAAACTTGGATTTTTTTCATATTTAATAACTTCAGGGGATCAATATTGTGGAGGACGCCTTGAAAGACCTTCCGGCTCTTTTAAAACCCCCAACTGGCCAGACCGTGATTACCCTGCAGGAGTCACTTGCTTATGGCACATTCTAGCCCCAAAGAATCAGGTGAGATTTCCTGAAAATATGACGAAAGCATTCATGTGTGAATTGTGTAGACAGTGTGAGGGGCCCATCTCTCAAGAGCTACTGTTGTAGGGCAAGAAAGGCCTGGCTGGCCATAGGTCTTTCTTCATATAAAGACCCAGATTCAAATTGCTTTTGCACTATCTGACTTGTAAAATCACGGATTCACTTTCCTATTCCATAATTACAATTTTCAAAACAGGTTTTGAAATACAAATGGTAAATAAGTCCTATGTGAAATTGTTTAACCCTGTGGAAGATTTTATAAGTAGAAGCCACTAACTGTGGAAAGATAAAAGTACCCAAGTACATGTATATATTCAAGGTTACCCTTTGCTCGCATAGCAAACTCATCAGGTCCTCATACTAATAATAGCCATCCCAGTCACCAAATAAAAAACAGTCTGCCTGCATCACTTTGACCAAGCCAGTGCAAACAGGCCACACTTCTTCAAAGAGCAAGTGGTCTGCTGTGAAAGCTAGTATGCTTTATAATTTCTTTTGTTTTTTAAAAAATAGAATCTGTGCAAGTTCCCCACAGTTAACTTTATTCATTGCTGTAAAACAATCAACAGAGAAGGTCTAATGTCCACTGCTCATTAGCGAGTGCTTATATGAATTTATACCCTTTCTGGGACCCCCTTTCATATGTTGATTGCAGGACAGAACTTAGCATGGAAATAGACCAAGCTTAGCCCGTGGACTTTTGAAAATAATTTATTCCCTAGTTTGATAGGTTTAAGTTTAAGATTTTAACTAGGATTGATCTGGGAGTGAGATGATCTTTTGGAATGACTAAAGATTAAATCAAAAGAATTGCGCAAGAAATATGAATACCACAGAAGAATTATGAAAACAAGCAAGAATAACTTAAACAGAATGCATTTTTACAAAGGACAATCATGGTACCTACAAATCTGGGGGGAGGAAGAATTCTATTTGAGGACATTCGGCAATGCTATTTTGACCCTTCTAATTCTGTGTTTTCACTAAAGCTTATAGAATTAAAGTTTGAGAAGTTTGATGTTGAGCGCGATAACTACTGCCGATATGATTATGTGGCGGTGTTTAATGGTGGAGAAGTCAACGACGCTAAAAGAATTGGAAAGTATTGTGGTGATAGTCCACCCGTGTAAGTAGCCCCTGTTTTATTTCAAAACTTCTTTCTTTCTTCTTTTTTAATCCTCACCCAAGGATATGCTGATTGATTTTTAGATAGGAAGGGTAAGAGAGAGAGAGACATCAATGTGAGAGAGAAATATTGATCAGTAATATTGATCAGTTGCCCCAGGCCAGGATCAAACCTGAAACCTGGGTTTGTACCCTGATTGGGAACCGAACCCAAAACCTTTTGGTGTATGGGATACTCCAACAAATTGAGGCACCCGGCCAGGGCTCAAAACTTATTTCTTATTCAATTGATGTGCTATGTTTCATTTTCTGAAAGATTTTATGTTGTTGTTTTGTTCATAAGTTCCTGGGTTCCATGAAAGTGAGTAGGCAACCTTAACGAGTGTAGAGAGGCCTCCACAGCCACGTACATAAACAGAAGCAGAGGTGGTGATGACTACAGGCAGATGCTGAGTCAGATGCTTGGATATGTCACTACCCTGCAAAGGTGAGGTTGTGCCTCAGAGTGAAAGAGAAAATTCTGATAAAAAAAACTGGGGGCTACCTACTGGGGACCTAGACAAAGAAAACAGAAATCTTACAACAGATCCAGGTGATTTTACCTGATCAGATCCTGTCCTGGATCTTGTAGCTCCTCTTCATGTTGTTGTTCAAATTTTGGTGAGTGAACCCAAAAGGTACTTATCAGAACATTTATGGAGCCAAGAGCTCTGCCACTTACTAGCTGCATGACACTGGGCACATTACTTACCTGTAAGATATTTGGTGCAAGATATTTCACACCTTGGTATACGATACTAGGAAAGCGACAATTGAAACAACTATAGCTTGCCATCAAAGTGACCAAAGTAAACACCCTTTCCTACTCTTAAACAGAATTAGGTTATATGCACCGCCTGCTTTTACATGTGTCTATGGTTTCCACAGACACGCTTGAGTTAAAGCAAGGTTCATTTTGTTTCAATTCATTTATATTTAAGTCCAATAATAATTTTAAAATTTTAATGCATTCAAGTTAGTTATAATTAAACATTAGTATATCTGAATTTGGCTTTATAGATGAATGTGTTGGAGAAAAGCCCATTTCTAAGCTCCTAAAGAGTCCCTTATATTCTTTTTCTATTCTGCTGGAACAAATGACCACAAACTGATTGGCTTAAAACAACATATTTGTTCTCTTTTATCCTGGAGGTGAAAAGTCTGGAATTAGTTTCACTGGGCTCAAATCAAACTGTCAGCAGCGTGTTTTCTTCTGGAAGTGCTGCCAGACAGGGGACCTGGCTGTGGGCAGGTCTGCCTAGGGCTGGCCAGTAGTATGTGGGTTCTTGACTTCGTGCAGGAAAGGTTTCACAGCACGGATCCAGGTGATTATGAGGAAACATTTATTAAAGCTGGGGACAATGAAATAAGGAAGAGCTTAGCATAGAAGGAGCAACAGGAGAGCCCAGGCTGGGCTGCCTTAATTCTCTGGAAAGTCAGAGAAAAGGGGGCCTTGGGGCCAGGGCCAGGGGGGTTCCTGGGATGAACTGCCACTGCCCATTGCTGCCCTGGTTGCAAGTCTCATAGGATCCTTTAAGGTTTAGGAGATATGTGTCTGGTGGGGAGAAGAGGGGAAAGGGAAGAACGGTGGCTGCTCCCAGAGGGAGAGCACTCGCTTTCTCCTTTGTCTTGAGGGCTTTTATCTCTTTCTCACAGGTGGGAATCTTAGGGGAGGTCTCAGGGGAAGCAGCAGAATATTCATCAGTTTTCCAGGTGTGCTCCTCCAGGGCCGTGGTCTCCACGGATTGGTCAGTGTCAGAGCAGGGGGTTGTTAGTCATTGAAGCTGGTCTTGGTGTCGCTCACCTGGTTTTGCGGCTTTTATGGGTCTGGAGCTGAAATATAGCTGAGGCCTAGATGTTATCTCTAGGGAGGTGACCTTCTGTATCTGCTATAAATTGCTCTGCAGTTTGCTCAGCTCTCTGTCTCAGTTTCCCCATTTCACTTGTCCTGGCTTCCTGGCCTATCTTGGAAACTTGAAAGAGAATCAGTTTTCTTGCCTTTTTTTAGCTTCTGAAGGCTGCTGGCAAACTTTGTCTTTAAGGCACATCATCCTATCTTGGCTTCTGTCATCATATTTTCTTCTCCTCCATGGCAGTCAGACCTTCCTCTTATGAGGGTACTTGTGGTTACATTCAGGGCCCACCTACATAGTCTAGGATGCTCTCCCCTTCTCAAGATCCTTAATTTAACCTTCTCTGCAAAGTCCCTTTGCATATGAAGTAACATTCATAAGTTCCAGGAATTAGAATGTGGACACTTTAGGGGCCATTATTCAGCCAATCACACCCTTGTTGATTCAGCCAGTCTTTTCCTCTAGATCAGCGGTTCTCAACCTGTGGGTCGAGACCCCTTTGGGGGTCGAACGACCTTTCCACAGGGGTCGCCTAAGACCATCAGAAAACACATATATAATTACATATTGTTTTTGTGATTAATCACTACGCTTTACTTATGTTCAATTTGTAACAATGAAATTGGGTTCACCACAACATGAGGAACTGTATTAAAGGGTCGCGGCATTAGGAAGGTTGAGAACCACTGCTCTAGATCCTCCCTCTGAGCTCCTTTTTTCCTCCCTTGAAATTCCCTTTTACCCAGTAGTCCTCTTTTTCTCCATCTTCAGTTCTGCCTTTTTTTGTTCCTTCCCCATAACCTATAAATTTAGGTTCTCCCAAATTAAAAAACAACTCCCTCTTGACTCTCTATCCTGCTCTAGCTTCTTCTGCCATGTTTTTTCTTCATATACAACTGTTTTTAAAAATAATTTCATTTAATTTTCTAGCAATATGGCAAAGAAGCTAGGTTAAAGCATTGCTGAGTTGGCAAAAAATAAAAGAAATCATCTGAGGTAACAAAAAAAAAAAAAAAATGACAAAAAGCCCAAATCTGGAGAGAGAAACAAGTATGTGCACGTGGCAGTTTTCTTCGGTATTTGTGCCAGTCTTTGATGACCTAGAACTTCATTCTTCACAGGCCATGCTTGGGAACAGAGGATAGAGCTCAGGGTCCAGGCAAGGGAGGACTTTTGATCAAAGACCATAAGGGACCTACAGAAAGTGACACCAATGTGACTGAACTAACTTTCCCTACAACCCATGGGTGTTAGTAAGGAACATCAGCAGTTTTGGACTTAGCTTTTGGTAAAGGGATGAAGAGGTAGTTCCTTATGAGAATTCCTAACCAAAAAGCAGTCCACAGATGAGTCTAAGGTTACAATTTACACTAAATGCACTCAAGAATTTAATTTATAAAGTTTCTGAGTTGGTAGTGCCGACAGAGGCTGACAGAAGGAAATATAAATTCTCCTTGGAAGAATGCATCTTAAACTTTAAGAATACCTATAGCAAAAAATGGGAAGGAGGACACAAAATGGCAGCCAAAATGGCAGACGTGTCCTGAGCCTTATCTCAGAGCAGATAGAAAAAGCATCTAAATTGAATAACATCCAGCTGGAATTCGTGAAGTAGAAACAGCTGGTGAGACAATTTGCAGTTGGGAAGGGCAGAGGACACGCAGAGAATGGTAGGATTGGGGTTCTGGGCTGGAGAGAGTTGTGAGACCTCCAAACAAAGAGGGTAAAAAGGAAGCTGCACAGCACTAAGTCTGTGTCCCTCTGACTGTGGAAAGGAAGTCTACAGGACTGTTAGTGGCAGGGGATTATAGATCTAAGTCCACAGCCAGAAGAGGCTGAGCCCAGAGGGGGAAGCCTGAAGAACTGCCCAAGCTGTGTGGTGCCAGGGTGAGAGAAACTCACAATGGTGAAGCTCTTTTCCCTCTTCTTGGTCTTTGCTTTTATTCGCTAAACCCAGTTCATAGGACCTTTCAAATAAAAACACTTACCCGTGACTGAGGTGCAGGTGGAGTTGTGAACTTGTGGAGTCTGGGGAGAGGCTGTGGAGAAGAGCAGGTCGGGGAGAAGTGACCGGGAGTCTGGCACTGGAACATTCCTGACACTCCAGACCTAAGCAGCCTTTTTCTCCTGAAGAGCTTAGCTGCTCCCAGAAGTCTCCAGGCTACACCCTGAGTGGTACAAAGGACACAAAAAATCTGAATAGCCCCTAAGAGCCCTCAGGGACTGGGTTGAAGAGAGGCCATTCAGTCCCAGAAAACAATATAGCAACCTCCCTAACTAAAGCTCTGTCAGAAACAGCCGCTTGAGAGATTAGAGGCTAAGTGGGCAGACTGGTCCCACCTGCTGGCAGTCAAGGCGGTGGAGATAGACACCAACAGAGGAGCAGTGGATCATGTGGAACTTCAACATGGTGTTGACTGCCTAACAGGAAACTGAGAAGTGTCAGACAGTACAGAAGAGTGAGATCTTAAACCAGCCCCCATGGGGCATTAAAACTCAGCTGAAATGAACAACACTTCACTTAAAAAAAAATTATCTTTTATTTAAAAAATTTTTTTATTTTCTTTGTTTTTTGTTTATTTTTTTCACATTATTTTTTCTTCATTCTATTTTTTGTTATTTTATCTTATTTTTAATTTTTAAATTTTTTTCTTTCTCTTTTTTTCTTCTTTTCCACTCATCCTCTTTCTACCACCTCTCTACTGAACTGAGGTCCTCCCCATATTCATTCAATTTCTTAACCTTACTTTCTGTATATAATCTCAGCCTCTACAGATTCTGCCCCCACCCTCTTTTCTGAGTGTTCACTGTTTGCATTTTTTCATTTATCTTTTTTTCCTGTGGTGCTTTTTCCCCACGTATATATGTTTTTTGGTTTTTTGTTTTTTTTTTTACTTTTTCTTCTTTTTCTTTTCTCTCTTACCATTTTTTCTTTCCTCAATATCATTTTTGCTCTCTTTTCTCTCCCCCAATTCTCTTTTCTCTGGTGGTCACTGTTGTTGGGGTTATTGGTGTCTTGAGTATATTCATGTTTTGTTCCCTTTGTATCGTGTTTTATCAAGTTGTATTTTGTGCTGTTTGGTCAATGTGGTAGAGAGCGAGCCACATAACCAGACATCCTGAAAGGAGACTCCATCCACGAATGGGACAATAACACTCAAATTTCAACTACACCAAGAAAACCCAAATTGCCCAAGTAGGAGGCAACCCTAGATTTCCCAGCCCAGAAGACCAGAGAGATTGCACCACTGGGTCCTGTAAAACATCTACTATATAAGACAAATTCAAAAAATCTAGGTGGCATAGCAATTGATCTGATCTGTTTCTTTGAATCACAAAGAAACAGAAAAAATGGTGAGACAAAGAAACAACCCACCATTCGAAAGAAAAGGAAGAATCACCAGAAAAGGAAATAAACGAAATGGGGGCAAGCAATTTGTCAGAGAAAGAATTCAGAGCAATGGTTATAAGGACAGTGAAAAGGATGGAACACAAATTCAACAACATGCATAAAAATCAAGAGGAAATGAAGAAGAATCAAGAGGAAGTGAAGAATGACATAGCCACAATAAAGAACACAATGGAAAGTTTCAACAGTAGACTAGAAGAAGCTGAGGACCGCATTAGTGAATTAGAAGACACGGTAGATAAAACCACCCAACCACAGCAGCAAATGGAAAGAAAACTTAAAAAGAAGGAGGAGGGCATAAGAGAGCTTTGGGGCAACATGAAATGAAACAACATCTGCATAATAGTGGTGCCAGAAGAAGAGGAAGTGGAATGAGGAATAGAAAACCTATTTAAAGAAATAATGACAGAAAACTTCCCTGATATTGGGAAGAAAAAATTCACACAAGTCCAAAAAGCTCACAGAGTCCCAAACAAGATGAACCCAAAAAGACCAACACCAAGACACATCAACGACAAAGCAAGAATCTTAAAGGCTGCCAGAGAGAGACAGAAAGTTACCTATAAGGGATCTCCCCTTAGATTATCGAATTAATTCTCAACAGAAACACATCAGGCCAGAAGGGAATAGAATAAAATATACAAAGTGATGCAAAACAAGGGACTGAATCCAAAAATACTATACCTGGCAAGGCTATCATTCAAAATTGAAGGTGAAATCAGGAGCTTCACAGACAAAAAAGTGCTTAGGGAATTTATTACCACCAAGCCAGCAATGCAATAAATGCTAAAGGGACTTCTGTAAAAAAGAAGAAATAGAAAGGGAAGAAGGAACATAGGCACAAAGAATAAAAATGGCAACAAACAAGTACCTATCAATAATAACCTTAAATGTAAATGGATAAAGTGCTCTAATCAAAAGACATAAGGTAGCTGAATGGATAAGAAAACATGACCCATATATTTTCTCTCTACAAGAGACCCACCTCAGAACAAAGGACTCACACAGACTGATAGTGAAGAGATTGGAAAAAAAATTTTAGGCAAATGGAAATGAGAATAAAGCTGGGGTAGCAATACTTATATCTGACAAAATAGACCTCAAAGTGAAGATTATAATAAGAGATAAGGAGGGTCACTTCATAATACTAAAGGGAGCAATTCAACAAGAGGATATAACCCTGATAAACATATATGCACCAAATACAGGAGCACCCAAATACATAAAAAAGCTTCTGGAAGATATCAAGGGAGACAGTGACAGCAATACAATCATAGTAGGGGACTTTAATACCCCATTGACACCACTGGATAAATCCTTTAAACAAAAAATCAGCAAAGAAACAGCAATCCTAAATGACTCACTAGATCAGATGGACTTAATTGACATCTTCAGAACATTTCACCCCAAAGCTACAGAATATACAATCTGCACACAGGACATTTTCAAGATATACCACATATTAGGACACAGGCAGAGTCTCTTCAAATTCAAGAAGATAGAAATCATATCAAGCATCTTCTCAGATCACAATGGCATAAAATTAGAATTCAACTATAATAAAAACAATGAAAAAATTCAACTACTGATGAAATTGGAACAGTAATAAAAAAAAAAAAAACTTCCAGCAAAGAAAAGCCCTGGACCAGACAGCTTCACATGGGAGTTTTACCAAACATTCAAAAAAGAACTAAAACCTATTCTTCTCACACTATTCAAAAAATTCAAGAGGAAGGCACACTTCCACGCTCATTCTATGAAGCCAGAATTACCCTAATCCTAAAAACAAATAAAGACACTACAAAGATAGAGAATTACAGACCAATAACCCTGATGACCATAGATGCTAAAATTCTCAACAAAATTCTAGCAAATTGGATCCAGCATTACATTAGAAAGATCATACACCATGACCAAGTGAGATTTATTCCAGGGATGCAAGGCTGATACAATACCCACAAATCAATAAATGTGATTCATGACATAAACAAATTGAGAGGCAAAAATCACATAATCATATCCATTGATGCAGAAAAGGCATTTGACAAAATCCAACATCCTTTCCTGATAAAAACTCTCAGCAAAGTGGAAATAGAAGCATCAGACCTCAACAAAATAAAAGCCTTATATGACAAACCTATAGCCCACCTTATACTCAGTGGCCAAAAAGTAAAACCATTTCCCCTATGAACAGGAACAAGACAGGGATGCCCACTTTCACCACTCCTGTTCAACATAGTACTAGAAGTACTAGCCATAGCGATCAGACAAGAAAAAGAAATAAACGGCATCCAAATTTGAAAAGAAGAAATAAAACCGTCATTATTTGCAGATGACATGATATTGTACAGAGAAAACCCTACAGACTCCAATAAAAACATAATAGACTTAATAAATGAATTTGGCAATGTAGGAGGATACAAAATTAATACCCAAAAATCTATGGCTTTTTTATACACCAATAATGAACTCACAGAAATAGAAACCAAAAAAAGAAATCTCATTTACCATTGCAACAAAAAAAATTATGATACCAGGAATAAACTTAACCAAGGAGGTAAAGAACTTGTACTCAGAAAATTACAAGACACTGAAAAAAGAGATAGAGGAAGACATAAACAAATGGAAGAATATACTGTGTTCATGGATTGGTAGAATCAACATAATTAAAATGTCCACACTACCCAAAGCAATCCACAGATTCAATGCATTTCCCATTAAAATGCCAATGGCATATTTCAAAGACTTAGAATAAACTCTCCAAAAATTCATCTAGAATAAAAAAAGACCATGAATAGCTGCAGCAACCTGAGAAAGAACAACAACGTTGGGGGGATCACAATACCAGATATCAAGCTATATTACCAAGCCACAGTTTTCAAAACTGCCTGGTACTGGCACAAGAACACACATATAGACCATTGGAACAGAACAGAGGACCCAGAGATCGACCCAAGCCATTATGCTCAATTAATATTTGTCATAGGCACAAGCATACAATGGAGTCAAGACAGTGTCTTCAATAAATGGTTTTGGGAAAATTGGACAGATACATGCAAAAAAGTGAAACTAGACTGTGGAGAGCGGCTACAGTGTTTGGACAGGATCAAGCCTCAGTCTGACTTGTGGCAAAGCCACATACAAGTCCCAGCTTGGAGGGCAAAGCCCTCCCAGAACAATTATAGCCAAAAGGCAATGGTTGTAAGCTTGACCTTATAGTCTGACCCTGCAGTCCTAGGTAGCTAAGAGATGTGGGCTGAAGGCAGTGGAGGAAAGAGAGGGGAAGGGGGGCTCGGAGGTGCAGCAAGTGCTGCCTAAACCAAGTTTGATAGAGAATGGTAACAACAGGAAAAAAGCAGATTTGAAATTTGCAAGAACGTTGTGAACATCTTGCCCTTGTTTTGCTTTGTGTGATCTGACTATAAAATAAAGATCCTGCTTACAGGCAGGGTCGCTGTTTCCTCATCCAGGCACAGTGATCTACCTGGCCCCAACTGTATTCTCTTGTCTGTTTTCTTTAATCCTTCAACGCCCCTTCTCAGGTTCACCACTGGCTGTGGTGGACGCGGTTCACTAGACCACCAACTTACACCATACACAAAAATAAACTCAAAATGGATAAAGGACTTAAATGTAAGATGGGAAACCATAAAAATCCTAGAAGAAGCCATAGGCAGCAACACAGCAGACACTTGTCGTAGTGATATCTTTATTAATACAGTTCGTAGGGCAATGGAAACTAGGAGAAAATTAAAAAAATGAGACTACATCAAAATAAAAAGCTTCTACATAGCAAAAGAAACCATCAAAAAAATAACAAGAAAGCCCAGTGCATTAGAGAACATATTTGCCAATGTTATGTCCAATAAAGGTTTAATCTGCAACATTTATAGGGAAGTCATACAACTTAACAAAAGGAAGATAAACAATCCAGCCATAAACTGGGCAAAGGACCTAAATAGATACTTTTTGAAGGAGGACATACAGAAGGCCAAGGGACATGAAAACATGCTCAGAGTCACTACTCATTCAAGAGATGCAAATTAAAACAACAAGAAGGTACTATCTCACACCTGTCAGAATGGGTATCATCAACAAACGACAAGAGCTGGCGAGGATGTGGAGAAAAGGGAAACCTCTTGCACTGCTGGTGGAAATGCAGACTGGTTCACCCACTGCGGAGATCAGTATGGAGTTTCCTCAAAAAACTAAAAATAGAACTTCCATTTGACCCAGTGATCCCACTTCGAGGAATGTATCGTAAGAAACCAGAAACACCAATCAGAAAGGATATATGCACCCCTATGTTCATAGCAGCACAATTCACCATAGCTAAGATCTGGAAACAGTCTAAGTGCCCATCAGCAGATGAGTGGATTAGAAAACTGTGGTACATCTACACAATGGAATACTGCACTGCTATAAAAAAGAAGAAATTTTTACCATTTGCAACAGCATGGATGGAACTGGAGAGAATTATGCTACGCGAAATAAGCCAGTCAGAGAAAGATAAATATCACAAGATCTAACTCATTTGTGGAATATAATGAACAACATAAACTGATGAACAAAAATAGAACCAGAGACATAGAAGCATCAAACAGACTGTCCAACTTATAAGGGAAGGCGGGGGTGAGGGGGTAAGAGATCAACCACAGGATTTATATGCATGCATATGAGCATAGCCAATGGACACAATGGTGAGGGCATTGCTAGGGGGTGGGATCATTCGGGGAGAAGTCAATGGGGGAAAAGGTAGATTCGTGTAATACTTTAAACAATAAAGAATTTAAATTTTTAAAAAAGAATACCTAGAAGTAAAGTTTTAAGAAACATAGGTTCTCAATAAAAAAGCACAAAGCAACAAGGAAAAGCCAACATAATCAATAATCAGCAGAAATAAGCAGTATAGTCAGACCCACAGAAGCATTTATAAAAAGTATGAGACAGAATGTGAAATGTGTATGCTTAAAGAAATATGTCAACCAAATACACAGTGCAGACTATTCAAAATATGACTAAGAAACAAGAGACTTTCAGAAATGTTTAAACAGATTTAACAAAGAGCCTAAGAGAATTTTTAGAACTGAGACATATAATAATTTAAACAAAAAACTTAATGTACGTGTTAAATTACGGATAAGACATAGCTCCAGAAAGAATTAGGGAACTGAGAAATAGACGTGAGATAATTAACTAGAATGTAGCACAGACAGATAGATGGAGAAGAAGTGTTCAGAGGCCAGAGTGGAAGGACCTCACATATTTAACACACATGTAATCAGTTCTTTAATAGAAAATAGAGAATGTAGGAAATGCAATGTTTGAAGAAATAGTAGCTGAGACTTTTCCAATGTGGATGAAAGATATCAATCATCAAATTAAAAACTAAATAAATCCTAAGCGACATATATATAATACTAGAGGCCCAATGCATGAAATTCATTCATGGGCAGGGTCTCTAGGCCTGGTGGGCAATCAGGGCCGATTTGTGGGGCAATTGGGGGGTCCCACTGGCACCTACCTTGGCTGGCCTGGGTTCTGCAGGCGGGGGGCAGCTCCTGCATTGAGCGTCTGCCCTCTGGTGTCAGTGCATGTCATATTGACTGGTCGTTCCACCGTTTGGTCGATTTGCATATTAGGCTTTTATTATATAGGACTAGGGGCCCAGTGCACGAATTCGTGCACCTTGAACTGTGGGCCACTAGGCTGCAGTGGGCAGAGGGGTGGGTCTTGACCCATCTTCTGTGCCCCCGCCCTGCCCCTCCTGCTGTGGTCCCCAGTTCCCTGTCTATTGGCAGCCCCGCTCCCGCCGCTGTTGCTCCCACATGCTGATGGCCCCAGCCCCACTTGCACCCACTGATAGCGCAGAGTGATTGGTGCTGTTGCCAGCAGTGGGTGCGAGCAGGGCCGACACCATCAGCAGGTGTGAGCAGCTGTTGCTGCCCCAATTGCCCCTCAGGAGCAGGGGGGGGGGGCGGGAGAAGCCCTGAGGGGCGATCTGGGTCAGCAGCCACCACTCGAACCCACTGACAGCGCTGAACGATCGGGGCCAGCATTGGGTGCTGGCAGTGGGTGCAGGTGCCAGGCAGGACCGGGGCATGCAGGAGCAAACAATTTTCAGTAACCACCCGAAGCTCGCCCTGATGACAGCGACTGGTGACCTGCCTTGGTCTGGCGCCCCCACTCACCTGCTACACCATCTCACTGCGACCACTGCCCACCATGTTCCACTCTCTGCCGCCTGCTGCTGACGCCTGCCATGTTCCATGTGTGCCCCCTAGTGGTCGGCACACATAATAGCGACCAGTTGTTCAGTTGTTCCGCCATTTAGCCTATTTGCATATTAGGGTTTTATAGATATAGACTAGAGGCCTGGTGCACGAACATTTGTCCCCTGGAGGGGGGCGTCCCTTAGCCCAGCCTGTCCCCTCTCACAGTTCCTCGCATAGTCCAGGAGCCCTCAGGGGATGTCCTACTGATGGCTTAGTCTCACTCTCCACGGAGAGTGGACCTAAGCTGCAGTCTGGCCTCCCTCTGCAGGAGGCAACTGGGCTGATCAGGGGAAGGTGCCTCCTCCATCACCCCATCTCTGCTGCTGCCTCTGGCCTCTCTCTGCGGGAGGTGACCAGGCTGATCAGGGGAAGGCGCCGCCCCCATCACCCCACTCCTGCTGCCACTGCCAGCCATCACGGCTGCGCGGCCTGAGACCTGGGCCTTTTAGCCGCTGGCGCTCACAGTTGCCTGAGTGCCGGGCCTTGCAGCTGCCAGGGCTCACAGCTGCCTGAGCCACGGCCTTGCAGCCGCTGGGACTCACAGTTGCCTGAGCCCTAGGCCTTGCAGCTGCTGGGGCTTATGGCTGCCTGAGCCCTGGGCCTCGCAGCCACTGTGGCTTTGTCTGGATGGACGTCCGGATGAACATCTGGGAGATGTCCACTCTAATTAGAATATTACCCTTCTATTAGTATAGATACCCATTCCTATGTGTATTATAGTAAAACCACAGTACAGAAGAGAGGGATATTAAAAACAGCCAGAACAAAAGGCATGTTATCACAAAGGAAAGACACATAACTTAATAACTAACTTCTCAACAGCAATAGTGGAAGTTAGAAGATGTTAGAAGAATGTCTTCAAAGTACTGAGACAAAGTAACTATTAAACTTGGATTGTGAAAAAACTCTTTTGTGAATGTGGGTGAAATCAACACCTTTTCAGTTAAACAAGAGCTGAGAGAGTTTACTTCCAACATATCCTAACCAAAGAAACTTCATTATGTACTTCAGGCAGGAAGATAATGGTCACAGAATAAAGGGTGCAGCAGGAAACAATGGACAAAGGTATTGGTCATAAGTATTGAATGGTTCTGAGTTCCTTGTATTATTTGACAATAGGATGAATATATTATTCAACTTTATAATTTGTTAAAGTAAATAGGGATGTTAAATTTAGAGTAACCTCTAGAAAAAGTAGAAGTCTTTAACTTCCAAAACACTGGAGAAAAAACATGAAATGAGAAAAAAAGTTAGATCCAAAAGAAAAGGGAAAAAAAGAAACATAAAAAAGGTAGGCCAAATAAAAAGCACAAAATGGGATGGTAGAAATATCTCCAGATATATTTGTAACCAATGTAAATACAAATGGATCAAATCATTAATGGAAAGGTAAAGATTGTTAGACTGGATAACAGCAGAATCCAGTCATGTGCTATTTATAATAAGACATTCAAAAAAACAAGAGAGCATTTGAGAATAAAATAATAGAAAAAGATATTGGAAAAACACTTATTGAAGAAAACTGGCATAGCTTTATTGATATCAAGACAAAGTAGATTTGGGCAGATAGCATTACTAGAAATAGTTACTATCCTATCTAATAAAAGACAAAAAGGGTAATTAACCATACCTCCGTTATGCTTCCCATTGGTTAATCAGCAAGATATGCAAATTAACTGCCAACAAAGATGGCGGCCGGCAGCCATGCAGCTGAAGCAAGCAGGAGGTTTGCTTGTTCCAGTGATGGAGGAAGCCTAGGTTCCCCGCCTGCCGCAGCCCGGCTCTAAGCTCCAAAAGCAACAAAGTTTGAATTATAGAAGCCAAACAAACCCCAGATACCTGCTTTCAGCCAGCCACGGCCTCAGAGCTGGAGCAAGCAGGACGGCAGCAAAGTTTCAATTATAGAAGGTAAATAAATCCCAGAATTAAAAACAAAAAAGAAAAAAAGGAGAGACTGGGAGCTTCAGTTGCCGGCCAGCCTGAAAACGGCCCTCAGCCCCTCACCCAGACTGGCCAGGCACCCCAGTGGGGACCCCTACCCTGAAAGGGTTGTGGCCAGCCTGAAAACAGCCATCAGCCCCTCATCCAGGCTGGCCAGGCACTCCAGTGGGGACCCCCACCCTGAAGGAGGTGTGACCAGCTGCAAACACCCATCAGCCCCTCACCCAGGCTGGCCAGGCACCCAAGTGGGACCCCCACCCTGATCCGGGACACCCTTCAGGGCAAACCAGCCAGTCCTCACCCGTGCACCAGGCCTCTATCCTATATTGTAACAGGGTAATATGCAAACTGACTCTAACAGCAGAAAGACTGGGAATGTCTGGTCACTATGACACACACTGACCACCAGGGGGAAGACTCTCAATGCAGGAGCTGCCCTCTGGTGGTCAGTGCACTCCCACATGGGGAGCTCTGCTCAGCCACAAGCCAGGCTGATGGCTGCCAGTACAGTGGTGGTGGTGGGAGCCTCTCCCGCCTCCTCAGCAGCGCTAAGGATGTCCGACTGCAGCTTAGGTCTGCTCCCCGCTGGCCAGTGGACATCCCCTGAGGGCTGCCGGGCTGCCAGAGGGATGTCTGATTGCCAGCTTAGGCCCAGTCCCCCAGGGAGCGGACCTAAACCAGCAGGTGGTCATCCCCCGAGGGGTCTCAGACTGCGAGAGGGCACAGGCCGGGCTGAGGGAACCCCCTCCCCCCGACATGCACAAATTTTTGTGCACCGGGCCTCTAGTATAATGATAAAAGGTACAATTCATCAGAAGTTATAAACGTGCATGTATGTCAATAATGTGTAAAGCAAAAAAGTAAATGACTAAAAATTAAAAGATAGATCTACAAAGACCACTATTATACTAGGAGATTTTAAACACTTCTCTTTAAATAATTGACAGATTAACTGTGAATTACAGAAAGATGGGAAATTCGGATATTGAAGATTAAAAAAATAATTAATAGGCTTGTTCTAATGGATAGAGAACATTGTATCCAACAACAGGGGAAAATACATTTTTCAAGTAAAAATGAACATGACTTGAGGTGGTGAACACACAATGCAATATACAGATGATGTATTATAGAATTGTACCTGGAACCTATATAATTTTATTAACTATTGTGATCCCAATAAATTCAATAAATAAATTTAAAATAAAAGAGCAATACAAATAGGATGCATAGCCAGCCTTTCTAGTGCCCAGAATTTAGACACTATACTTAATGGTAAAGGTTAGCTTTTGGCGAAGTTGATGGTGGTAGGTAAATGCTGGTACTTGCCACCTCCCACAACCATATCAATATAGAACAACCATCATTCAGAGCTCCTGAAATCTGGCTGAATGGAAGTCCTACAACTAGAGAAGTAAAGAAGAAAACACATTGAGACTGGTAGGATGGGCAGAGACATGGAACTGGCTGATCTGACATCACGTGTACCATTTTTTTAATCAGGAGGGAGATCTTCCCTGTGGAGTCCACTCATGAGAAGCAAGGGGTCCCAGCCCTACACCAGACCCCCAGCCCAGAGTTTCAGACCTGAGAAGACCCTATAATCTCGGGCTGTAAAAACCAGCAGGGGTTGTGGCTGAGTGACACAGAGGCTGCAGGAGTACCAGGTCCTCTTAAAAGGCCTGCACACAAATTTACACAGTCTCACATCCTCTGAGCTTCAGCACTGAGCAACTTTGGGGGAATCCAGGGACATATGGGGAGGAATTGGATTGTCTGGCATCAGGGCAGGAACTCAGGGGTAGCTTTTTCCCAGATGGGGTTGCTCATAGGGGTCATTATTCCTGTGCTAGGACCTCCCCTGTCACAGGGCTGACTGGCAGCCATACCTGAGTCTTCATCAGCCTGGCTCACACTGTTTGCTCAATGCTGATGATTCTCCGAGACCCCTCCCAATCCAATTTGCAGCCCCATCCAAGCTGTTTGCAGCAGCTTTTTCATATGAATGATCTGTCCTGGCTCAGGCTTCAGACTTTCCTAAAATCTCTCAAACAAGCTGAAGCTGGTGTCATCATGCTCCAAACCTATCAGTAAATGGCCCAAGACCTGGCACTAGCACCAGCCTGCCTTGCTTCACAGCTGGGCCTCGCCTAGGCAAAAATAGACTTACAAGTCCAGAAAGCATAAGAGTCCCAAACAAGAGGAACCCACAGAGGCCCACACCAAGACACATCATAATTAAAATGCCAAGAGTTAAAGACAAAGAGAGAATCTTAAAAGCAAGAGAAAAGCAGTTAGTTACCTACAAGGGAGCACCCATACAACTGACAGCTGATTTCTTTTTTTTTAATCTTTAATTTCTTTATTGGTTAAGGTATTACAAATGTGTCCTCGTCCCCCCATTAACCCCCAACCTCCCCCCCGACTCATGCTCTCATCCCCCTGTTGTCCGTGTCCATTGGTTTGGTTTATATGCATGCATACAAGTCCTTTAGTTGATCTCTTCCCCTTACCCCCACCCTCTCCTGCTTTCCCTTTGGGGATTGATAGTCTGATCACTGTTTCTCTGTCTTTGGATCTGTCCCTGTTCATCAGTCTATGTTGTTCTCTATATTCCACAAATGAGTGAGATCATGTGGTATTTATCTTTCTCTGACTGGCTTATTTCACTTAGCATAATGCTCTCCAGTTCCACCCATGCTTTTGCAAATGGCAAGAGTTCCTTCTTTTTTACCTCTGCATAGTATTCCATTGTGTAGATGTACCACAGTTTTTTAATCCACTCATCTGCTAATGGGCACTTAGGCTGTTTCCAAATCTTGGCTATGGTGAATTGAGCTGCTATGAACATAGGGGTGCAAATATCCTTTCTGATTGGTGTTTCTGGCTTCTTGGGATATATTCCTAGAAGTGGGATCTCGAGGCCAAATGGGAGTTCCATTTTTAGTTTTTTGAGGAAACTCCATACTGTCTTCCACAGTGGCTGCACCAGTCTGCATTCCCAGCAGCAGTGCACGAGTGTTCCTTTTTCTCCACATCCTCTCCAACACTTGTTGTTTGTTGATTTGTTGATGATAGCCATTCTGGCAGGTGTGAGGTGATACCGCATTGTCGTTTTGATTTGCATCTCTCGTATAATTAGTGACTTTGAGCATGTTTTCGTATGTCTTTTGGCCTTCTGTATGTCCTCTTTCTAAAATTGTCTATCTAGGTCCATTGCCCCCCCTTTTTTTTTCTTTTGGCCTGGGCGAGTCTATTTTGAAGAAGTGGCGTTAGAAGAAGTGGGGGGTGTCATTTGGTCAGGGGACAGGAGACGCGGCTCAGGTGGGCCTTGGGATACGCAGCATGGGGGAGGCGCACGTGATTCATGCACTAGTTGAGTGAGCCAGTTAGTCAGCAGTCTCATTGTACAGTGGTTAGTGCTAGTTGCGTCTGCAAATTGCGCGCAGGTGACAAAAGTAGCTGCAGCTATTCAAGATCTTTTTTTTATCCCAGATGAATTTTTGGAACGTTCGTTCTAGATCTGTGAAATATGCCGTTGGTAATTTAATGGGGATTGCATTGAATCTATAGATTGCTTTGGGTAGTATGGACATTTTGATGATGTTGATTCTACCAATCCATGAACACGGTATGTTCTTCCATCTATTTATGTCTTCCTCTATCTCTTTTTTCAACGTCCTGTAGTTTTTCGAATATAAGTCTTTTACCTCCTTAGTTAAGTTTATTCTTTTTTTTTTAAATTAAATCTTTATTGTTCAGATTATTACATTAGTTACTCTTTTTTCCCACCATAACTCCCCTCCACCCAGTTCCCACCCCACCCACCGCCCTCACTCCCCACCCAGTGTCCTAATCCATAGGTGCACGATTATTGTCCAATCTCTTCCCTCACCTCCCACATCCTCCCCCCCCCCCCCCCAGGAATAGTCAGTCCATTCCCATTCTATGTCCCTGATTCTATTACAATCACCAGTTCATACTGTTCATCAGATTATTTATTCATTTGATTTTTAGATTCACTTGTTGATAGATGTGTATTTGTTGTTCATAATTTGTATCTTTACCTTTTTCTTCTTCTTCCTCTTCTTAAAGGATACCTTTCAGCATTTCATATAATACTGGTTTGGTGGTGATGAACTCCTTTAGCTTTTTCTTATCTGTGAAGCTCTTTATCTGGCCTTCACTTCTGAATGATAGCTTTGCTGGATAAAGTAATCTTGGTTGTAGGTTCTTGGTATTCATCACTTTGAATATTTCTTGCCACTCCCTTCTGGCCTGCAAAGTTTCTGTTGAGAAATCAGCTGACAGTCGTATGGGTACTCCCTTGTAGGTAACTGATTTTCTTTCTCTTGCTGCTTTTAAGATTCTCTCTTTGTCTTTTGCTGTTGGCATTTTAATTATGATGTGTCTTGGTGTGGTCCTCTTTGGGTTCCTTTTGTTTGGGGTCCTATGCGCTTCTTGGACTTGGAAGTCTATTTCTTTCACCAGGTAGGGGAAGTTTTCTGTCATTATTTCTTCAAATAGGTTTTCAATATCTTGCTCTCTCTCTTCTTCTGGCACCCCTATAATTCGGATGTTGCTACACTTGAAGCTGTCCCAGAGGCTCCTGACACTATCTTCGTATTTTTGGATTCTTTTTTCATTTTGCTTTTCCGGTTGGGTGTTTTTTGCTTTTTCGTATTTCAAATCTTTGACTTGATTCTTGTGATCCTCTGGTCTGCTGTTGGGAGTCTGTATAATATTCTTTATTTCAGTCAGTGTATGCTTAATTTCTAGTTGGTTCTTTATCACAACATCGAGGGTTTCACCAGTCTTCTTGAAGATCTCACTACATTTATCGGCGGCTTCTAGACAGTTCTTTAAAGACCTTAAAAGTGTGGTTTTGAACTCTATATCCAGCAGTTTGCTTTCCTCCAATTCTGTCGTTTGTGTTCTATTTCTTTGTCTCGGCATTTTTTATGCTTCACTGTGTCGATAGAGTGCCTTTCTGTGCTAAGTGTCCCAATTACCTGAGGTAGACACTCTTGGTGCACCCCCTTGTGGGCTTCGTGCACAGTCTTGTTGTGGTTAAGCCTTGATTGTTGTAGTTATCACTGTGAGGAATTGACCTCCAGGCCAATTGGCTGTGGGAATCAGCTGTGTCTGCGGTGGGAGAACTTCTGTGCTGGAGACACCCCTCTGGGGCTAGACTTGCTTCGATGGGGCTTTTGTGCTCACTGAGTCTGCCCCCTAAGTGTGTCTTTTATGGTTCCACGGAGCTGCAAGCTGGATGGTCCCACTCTGACCTCTGGGCTTCCTGGCTCCTGGATCTCTAGGGAGGTGCTAATCTAGCCTTTGCCTGAGGCTATCCAGCAAAAGCCTCCCTGCAGGGATTGGGTGGGGCGGGTCCCATGGGATCAACAGGGCGGGATTAGCAATTATGGCTGCTCTCATTCTTGCCCTCAGAGGCTCTGCTTCTCAGTGTCCCAGTAGTCGCTGCAAGCCCCACGGAGAGAAAGCTGCCCTAGGGTTCTGAGCGATGCCAGACAGTCCCGCTTCTCCCGTATGAGTGTGGGTCCTTAGAGACTCGCCCGGAACTGGAGCTCAGAGCCTGAGACTCCCTCCTGATTGAAAACGACAACCGCGCCCTCAGCCTCCAGCCCGCTCCACATGCACTCCGAACCTTAGTATTTTACTTCAGCACTGCGCCTCCTCTGAGCCTCGGTATGCTTTTCTCTTTCCTCCTAGTTGTAGAACTTCCACTCAGCCAGCTTTCTTGTGGTTCTGGATGATGTCCGTTCCGTCTTTTAGTTGTATTTTTGAAGTGGTTGTTCGAGGCAGCAAACTCCCGTGTTTACCTATGCCGCCATCTTGGTTTCTCCTCCTTAGTTAAGTTTATTCTTTTTTTTTTTTTTTTTTTTTTAATATATATTTTATTGATTTTTTACAGAGAGGAAGGGAGAGGGATAGAGAGTTAGAAACATCGATGAGAGAGACACATCGATCAGCTGCCTCCTGCACGCCCCTTACTGGGGATGTGCCGGGAACCAAGGTACATGCCCTTGACCGGAATCGAACCTGGGGCCCTTGAGTCCGCAGGCTGATGCTCTATCCACTGAGCCAAACCGGTTAGGGCAGTTAAGTTTATTCTTAAGTATCTTAATTTTTTTGGTGTGATGGTAAATGCGATTGCTTTTTTAGTCTCACTTTCTGTAAGTTCACTATTGGTGTAAAGAAATGCCATAGATTTCTTGGCATTAATTTTGTATCCTGCTACATAGCTGAATTCATTTATTAAGTCTAATAATTTTTTTGATGGAGTCTTTAGGGTTCTCTATGTACAGTATCATGTCATCTGCAAATAAGGACAGTTTTACTTCTTCTTTTCCAATTTGGATGCCTTTTATTTCTTCTTCTTGTCTGATCCCAATGGCTAGTACTTCCAGTACTATGTTGAACAGGAGTGGTGAAAGTGGGCATCCTGTCTTGTTCCTGTTCTTAGGGGAAATGGTTTTAGTTTTTGCCCATTGATTATGATGTTGGCTGTGGGTTTGTCATATATGGCTTTTATTATGTTGAGGTATGATCCTTCTATTCCTACCTTGCTGAGAGTTTTTATCAAGAAAGGGTGTTGGATTTTGTCAAATGCTTTTTCTGCATCAATTGATATGACTATGTGGTTTTTATCTCTCAATTTGTTTATGTGATGTATTACATTTATTGATTTTCGGATATTGTACCATCCTTGCATCCCTGGGATAAAACCTACTTGGTCATGGTGTATGATCTTTCTGATGTACTGCTGGATCCGATTTGCTAGGATTTTGTTGAGGATTTTCACATCTATGTTCCTGAGGGATATTGGCCTGTAATTCTCTTTCATTGTGTTGTCTTTTTCTGGTTTTGGTATTAGGGTGATGCTGGTTTCATAGTATGAGCTTGGAAGTGTTCCTTCCTCTTGAATTTTATGGAATAGTCTGAGGATGATAGGTTTTAGTTCTTCCTTGAATGTTTGGTAAAACTCCCCTAGAAGCCATCTGGCCCTGGGCTTTTGTTTGTTGGAAGTTTTTTGATTACTGCTTCAATTTCTTCCATAGTTATTGGCCTATTGAGATTTTTAGATTCTTCCTGATTGAGTTTTGGAATGTTGTATTTTTCTAGGAATATGTCCATTTCCTCCAGGTTGTCTAGTTTGTTGGAGTAGAGTTGTTCATAGTATTTTTTAACAATCCTTTATATTTCTGTGGGGTCTGTTGTTATTTCTCCTCTTTCATTTCTGATTTTGTTTATTTGGGTCCTCTCTCTTTGCTTCTTAGTGAGCCTGGCTAGAGGTTCATCAATCTTCTTTATCCTTTCAAAGAGCCAGCTCTTGGTTTCATTGATCTTTTGTATTGTTTTTTTTTTGGTCTCTATGTCATTTATCTCCACTCTGATCTTTATTATTTCCTTCCTTCTGCTTACACTGGGCTTTTCTTATTGCTCTCTTTCGAACTCTTTGAGTTGTAGGGTTAGGTAATTTATTACCATTGTTTCTTGTTTTTTTGCAGTGGGCTTGTAGAGCTATGAACTTCCCTCTCGCGACTGCTTTCGCTGTGTCCCATAGGTTTTGGATTGTTGTGTTTTCATTGTCATTTGTTGCCATGATGTTTTTTATTTCTTCTTTGATCTCTCTGGTAATCCAGTCTTTGTTTAATTGCATGCTATTTAGTCTCCATGTGTTTGATTTTTTTGGATTGTTTTTATTGTAGTTGATTTTCAATTTTATGCCATTGTGGTCTGAGAAGATGCTTGATATGATTTCTATCTTCTTGAATTTGAAGAGACTTTGCCTGTGACCCAATATATGCTCTATCTTTGAGAATGACCCATGTGCTCTTGAGAAGAATGAATATTCTGTGGCTTTGGGATGAAATGTTCTGAAGATGTCAATTAATTCCATCTGATCTAGTGAGTCATTTAGGATTGATGTTTCTTTGCTGGTTTTTTGTTTAGGGGATTTGTCCAATGGTGATAGTGGGGTGTTAAAGTCCCCTACTGTGATTGTATTGCTGTCAATCTCTCCCTTGATCTCCTCCAGAAGTTTTCTTATGTATTTGGGTGCTCCTATATTGGGTGTGTATATGTTTACCAGAGTTATTTCTTCTTGGATTGCTCCCTTTAGTATTATGAAGTGGCCTTCCTTATCTCTTTTTATGTCCTTCACTTTGAGATCTAATTTGTCAGATATAAGTATTGCTACCCCAGATTTTTTTTCATTTCCATTCGCCTGTAAAACCTTTTTCCATCCCTTCACCATCAGTCTGTGTGCATCTTTTTTTCTTGGGTGGGTTTCCTGTAGACAGCAGATATATGGGTCATGTTTTCTTATCCACTCAGTTACCCTATGTCTTTTGATTGGGGCCTTTAATCCATTTACATTTAAAGTTATTATTGATAGATACTTGTTTGTCGCCATTTTTATTCTTTACCCCTGTGTTCCTTCTTTGTTTCTTATTTTTTTCTTTTTCAGCAGACCCTTTAGCATTTCTTGCATTGCTAGTTTGTTGGTAATAAACTCCCGTAGTCCTTTTTTGTCTGTGCAGCTCTTGATTTCACCCTCAATTTTGATTGATAGCCTTGCTGGGTACAGTATTCTTGGATTCAGACCCTTCCTTTGCATGACTCTGTATATTTCATTCCATTCCCTTCTTGCCTGATGTGTTTCTGTTGAGAAAACCGTCGCTAGTCTGATGGGGGATCCTTTGTAAGTAACTTTCTGTCTCTTTCTGGCCGCTTTTAAGATTCTTGCTTTGTCGTTGGTGTTTGCCAATTTAATTATAATGTGCCTTGGCATAGGTCTTTTGGGGTTCATTTTTTTGGGACTCTGTGAGCTTCTTGGATTTGTGTGAGTTTTTTATTCTCTATATCAGGGAAGTTTTCTGTCATTATTTTTTCAAACAGGTTTTCTATTCCTTGCACAGTTTCCTCTCCTTCTGGCACTCCTATTATGCAGATGTTTCGTTTTGTGTTGTCCAAAAGTTCTATTAGGCTCTCCTCCTGCTTTTTAATATTTTTTTCTAGAAGCTGCTCTGCTTGGGTATCTTTTCCTACCTTGTCTTCTAGCTCACTGATGCGGTCTTCTGCTTCTTCTAGTCTACTGTTGATGCTGTCTATTGAGTTCTTTATAGCAGTGATGTCATTTTTCATTTCTTCTTGGTTCTTCTTCATTTCCTCTTGGTTCTTACACATATTGTTGAATTTGTCTTCCATTCTTTTCATCCACCTTATGACCATTTCTCTGAATTCTTTCTCTGACAGGTTGCTTGCCTCCATTGCCTCCATTTTGTTTACTTCCTTTTCTGGTGATGGCTGTTTTTCTTTCATATGTGGGCTGTTTCTTTGTCTCCCCATGATCTCTCTTCTCCAGGAGTTTGGTTATGTAGTTTTCTCTCTGCTGAGTTGATCTAAAGCAGGGGTGGGCAAACTTTTTGACTCGAGGGCCACAGTGGGTTCTTAAACTGAACCGGAGGGCCGGAACAGAAGCATGGATGGAGTGTTTGTGTGAACTAATATAAATTCAAAGTAAACATCATTACATAAAAGGGTACAGTCTTTTTTTTTTTTTTTTTTTTTTTAGTTTTATTCATTTCAAACAGGCCGGATCTGGCCCACAGGCCATAGTTTGCCCACGGCTGATCTAAAGGCACAAAATACAACACAACAAGGCACAACTCACAAGGCACTGAACACAAATGTATTCACAATACTAATAACCCCAAATAAAGGTGACACTAGATCAAAGAGAATTACGGGATAAAGAAGAAAGAAGAGAAAAAGAAAAAAGAGAAAAAGAAAAAAAAGTAGTGCAAAAATGAAATTGGGAAAAGGGGGAAAAAAGTAAGAGAGAAAAGAAAGAGAATGAAATAGAAGAGGGGAAGAATCTATTTATATGGGGAGAAAACTCCAATAGAACAGCCACTAATCCCAACAAATTCCAGCAACCCGTCCCTGGAGATGAATGCAAACTACAAACAACAACTAATATCAAGCGAGGCCAGGGAAAACAGAAGCAAAAAAATAACCGGAAAAAAAACCAACAAAAAAATAAAAAGAAAAAGCAATACAATCTCGCAAACAAGCACAAAAAAAAACCCCAATATACTCAACAATCAAGCAAACAACAATAAAACAACAGAGAGAAAAAAACTTTGGATAGTGAATAAAGAGAAGAGAGAGGTGTATATGGATTTAGAGCAGGAGATTGGTAATTAGATATATAAGTAGGGTGAAATTTTAACGGGGTGAAATGAAGGAATAGGGAAAATCTAAAGCAGGGATAGGGTAAGAGAAACAGGACAACAAAAGTGGAAAAGTGAGGAAGGGAGTTTTGGCATAAAGGTAAAGTTGAGGTAGAGTAAAAGGATGCTAAAGGAAAGATGAAAATAGAATGTAGAACACTAATCCCAAAATATTCACCTTAACAAGACATGACCCAAAGGGAACAAAGCATGAATGTACTCATGGCACCGATGATCCCAATATAAGCAACCACCTTAGAAAAGATAACTAGGGGAGAGGAAAGAGAGCACAAATAATATCTAAGTGAGAGAAAAAAAGATAGGAGAGAAAAGAAAAAGGAGAATATATATTTATGGAGAAAACACCACAGAGCCAATAGATAAACCAAACAAATACAAACACCAAACTCTCAGTAAAGAGGGTGGGGGCAGAATCTGTAGAGGCTGAGCAGTTATACTGGAAATAAGGTTAAGAATTGGATAAATATGGGGAGGACCTCAGTTCAGTATAGCAGAAGTAGGAAAGGGATGAGTGGATAAGAAGAGAAAGAAGGGGAACAAAATAATATATTTACAAAAGTTGATTTAAAAAATGGTAAAAAAAAAAATAGAAAACAGCAAGTAAAAATAAAATAAAATTGAATGATGAAAAAATGTGAAAAGAAGTAGAAAATAAAGCAACAAACAAAAAAGGAAAACAAAGAAAAAAGCAAAAAAGCAACAAACAACAAAAAAAGGAAAACAAAGAAAAAAGCTAACAAAATAATAATATAAAAATAAAAATGGAAAATTGAAATGTCAGTTCTTTGGCTGACTTAAGATCCCAGTTTTCTGGAATGCCTTGTGATTTTTTTTTTTTTTTTTTTCTGTTTCTGGGACTGAAGGCCAGACCCTGTTAACTCCCAGGGACTAATCAGATTATTTTAATCCTTCATCTCATTCAGGGTGGAATCTGGGTGTGGCTGTATTCCTTGCCTGGGGGCTGGAGGGAGGGGTTATAACTTTAGGAGAAAATGGCTGCCCAGGTCCTGGGCTTGGGCGTGACTCAGCACTCAACTTGCTGCCACCTCTCCTGGACCCCCTTCTCTCCCCAACCTCTCCCCAGATTCTACTTGTCTGCACCTTCTCCCTCTCCTGAACACGGGTGAGTGTCTGTATCCGAAATGTCCTATGAACAGGGTTCAGTGAAAACAAACAAACGCCGGCCGCAGAAACGGGGAAGACTGAGTCTCTGGGAACTCCTCTCTTACCGGCACTGCATGGTCTGGTCAGTGCTTCAGGCTGCCCCCTCTGGGCTCAGTCTTTCATAATTATGGCACCCAGATCTCAAATCCCCCAATAGTCCTGCGGATCTCCTTTCCCCCCATCAGAGGCTGCGCCTGTTCCAAGGGACGAGGCTGGGTGCCACTGCGCGGTTTCCCTCTGACCCTCTGGGCTCAGAGATGTGGCAAACTTTCCTGACAGCTGATTTCTTAACAGAAACTTTGCAAGCCAGAAAGGAATAGCAAGAAATATTCAAATGATGAATAGCAAGGACCTATAACCAAGATTACCCAGCAAAGCTATCATTTAGAATTAAAGGTCAGATAAAGAGCTTCACAGACAAGAAAAAGCTTAAGGAGTTCATCACCACCAAACCAGTATTACATGAAATGTTGAAGAGTATTTTTTAAGAAGAGGAAGAAGAAGGGTATTCTTTAACAAGAGGAAGAAGGAGAAGGAGGAGGAGAAGAAGAGATAAAAATATGAACAATAAAATGGTAATAAAAAGGTATCTATTGACAATTAAATCTAAGAATCAATTGAACAAGGAATCTAATGAACAAAATAAACTGGTGAATAAAATAGAATCAGAGGCATAGAAACATGGAACATACTAATGAATCTGAGAGGGAAGTGGGGAGGGGTTGAAAGAGATTAACTGCTAGTAAAGAACTGATATGCACATATGCATTACCTATGGACACAAGCAATAGGGTGGTGAAGGCCTGGGGTGGGGCAGGAACCGGGTGGAGGGAGAAAAGGGGGACATCTGTAATACCCTCAACAATAAAGATTTTTTTTAAAAAAGGTTAACTTTCATTTCAAATGAAATACAATAGTCACTTTAAAAAGGAAGAAGAAAGAACAATCCAAAATTGCCAAATAATTATTAAAGAAATTTGATATTTAGTTAAAAGTGATCTAGGGGTGGGCGAACAGACCCAGATTGCGTTTCTCCATCTGTTCTAACCAACATTGCAGGAATGAATAATTTCAGCACTACACAGATTCTTCCATCGAAAAATAGGCTTGTTCCACAGCTAATTTTATAAGGCTCGTATAAATTGACACTCAAACTAGGTAAGGACAGTACCAGAAAAGAATATTAGAAACCAGTCTCAGTAATGAATGTGATGAAAAGTAAAGTATTTTTTATTCCTTGCTAAAAGAAAAAAATACTAGCAAGCCAAACCTAACAGTGTATAAAAAATACTCTTTGACCAGGAATTCAAGATTGGCTTGAATTTAGAAAATCTATTTCATACATCACCAGATTAAAGTGTGACTTGCAGATTTATGTGTTTATTTGTTGAAAACATTAATTTATTCAAGAATATCTTTTTAAAATAGCTTTAATTTAAAATTTGTATGTTTAAAAATATATTTTAATAGCAACAAAATATAAAATACTCAAGAATAGATTTTACAAATCTTGCACAAGGTCTTAATAAGAAAATTATAAAGCCTTACTAAAATATATTTTAAAAGACCTAAATAAATAGCAATATATACTATTCTCATGAATAGGATGAATCGATACCACTAACAATATTGGAATTGAAGGTTTTGGATTCAATTTTGAGTCAGGGCACATACCTGGGTTACAATTTGATCTTCAGTTGGGAGCCGACCTATTATTGTTTCTGTTGCATGCTCTCTCCCCCCACCTCCTTCTTTACTCCCCCCCTCCCCCATCTCTCTCCCTTTCCCTCTCCCTAAGTTAAAAAAAAGTCCTTGGGTGAGGATTCAAAAAAGTATGATTAGAAGGAGGAGTGTTGCGATTGGGGGGCTATCATGCCAGAAGCCAATTCCAGCATGTCAGCAGGACTGAATCACCTGGGAATGGCTGAGGGCATTTCCCCAAACCTGAAAAGGATGCATAAATGATTGCTTGCTACCAGACAGCTAAGGGCATCTTAATCTACATGTTATTGCCTCCTACTGGCCAAACACCTGAACAGCTGAAGGCAATTCCTCCAATCTGAATGGATTCTGTATACCAAACCTGAAAAGGATGCATTAAATGATTGCTTGCTGCCAGAGAGCTCAGGGCATTTCAATGTACACGTTATTGCCTCCTACTGGCCAAACACCTGAACAGCCGTAGGCAATTTCCCCCAATCTGACAATGGATTCCGTACCTAACTTTACCCTTCCATGTATATCTACCTTGCCTTAGGACAAATTGTGTTAATAAATAGCAAGGGGTCCTGAGACACAGAGAACTTGGTTTCTTTAGCCAAGCTCCTCTGGCCCCCAAATGCCTTTCAAACCTATGTTTCGTCTCTGGACTGTTATTTAATCTACACACAGCCCTTAACCAGATTCCTGAACCCTTCTAGGTGCTGGATCAAGAACACCAGCACAGAGGTAGCTCTGTTAGCACAGACACAGGGCAGACAGATGCTCTTCTGGAGACTAAACTTTGAGTTGGGGCCTAGAGAGAGATGAGGCAGGTGGGTTCAATTTGGTTCTGCATCCTGAAACAGCAACCTGGAAGTGCAGGTTGGTACACAGTGATGGGCCTGTTTTTCTAGAACCCCGTCCTAAACTGCTGAGAAGGGAGGCTGGCCAGGAGGCTGTGCAGTACTCCAGATAAAGTCCAGGAGGTAGGGAGGGGTAGGAGAAAAGAGCAAGTGGTGGGTCAAGGAACGTTTAGGAGGCAAAATTTGCAGACCATTGTGGTTGATTGACTATGATTGAAGAAGGGGACGACTGTGGAATGCAAGAACCAGTGTAGCCAGCTGTAAGAAATGAAGCAGCATCCTCAATCTACTACTGGGCTTTGCCAGGGCAGAGTTGATCCAAGTGAGATATCTTCTTTCCTTCTTAGTGATTTGTAACATTAATTTGCAAATGCAACACATGCCCCTCAGTAAATATATGGCACTGTGATTCTGTCACATTTATACAAAGCTCAGTAGCAGCATAACAAAAATATGACTGTTACTAAAATATTTTTCCTCGAGAAAATTTGTTTTCCAACATAGCTCCCAAGATTAGTTCATAGAAAACACAGTGAATGGTCACTATAATTATAACATCCTGCCTAGAAGATTGGTTGGGTTGGGTTTAAGGTTTCCTTTGGTGCTTATAATAATTGCTTTTTGTAATTTTATCATTTAAACAACAGTAACGTTTTATTTGTAACTGTAGTTGAGAATTGTGTTTCAAGCACGCTGTTTGCATTTATTTAAAGGAATGTGTTTTCAAAAACAAGACAGAATATTTCTGTGAAAGGCTTGATTCTCAGAAGCATTATTTGATCTCCTAGGTCACTTTTGTGACCAGACTAAAGGCAGGTTATGGGCTCGTTCTTAGGTCTCTGAGTCCCTTGGCTCAGAAAGTAATAACCTTCAGGGCAGAAGAGATCTTGCAGTTTTTCTGACTGGTTGGCTCAAGTACAGACCTCCCGCTGAAATTAGCTGAGCAAGGAGGGAACAGCTACCTCAGCATGGGCTGTCCCTGATACCTAAGAAGTGATTCTGCCAAGAAGATGCCTCAAAAAGGGACTTTAATCAAACCCTCAACTCAAATGACATTTAATGTTTCCACTTAATTAGTTTTTAGTAGTATTAGCCAAACAGCATTTTTACCATTGTTTAAATAATGATAACAAAAGCTTAAATGAAATCCCCTGAGATTTAAGAGAGCTTTTAAACCTCAGTTATTATGACCATTAAATCTTTAGTACCCCTAAAACTGGAGTTTTTAATGATGTCATTATGAGCACCAAAACAAAATAATCACTTGCTCTCTCCTTCATAGCATTTTGCAACGAAGATTATGAACAGAAATGCTTCCACTGCAGGCATGCATAAGACACATTAAAAATGAAATGGGGCCCTAGCCGGTTTGGCTCAGTGGATAGAGCATCAGCCTGTGGACTAAAAGGTTCCAGGTTTGATTCCAGACAAGGGCACATACCTTGGTTGCAGGCTCCTCCCCAGCCCAGGCCCTGCCCGGGACTTGTGCAAAGGCAACCAATTGATGTGTTTCTCTCACATTGATATTTATCTCTGTCTTTCCCTTTCTCTTGCACTCTCCCCAAAGAAAAAAAAAATCAATGGAAAAATATCCTTGGGTGAAGATTAATAAAAACAACAACAACAAAGAAATGGGCCCTGGCCTGTCGTCAGGTGGTTAGAGCACCCTCCCAATACACCCAGCCTGAATGCATAAATAAGTGGAACAACAAACCAGTGTTTCTCCTCAACCCCCCAAAAAAAATCCATAAAAATAAAATAATTAAAAATGGAGCACTGCAGTACTAAGTGAAATGGAATTTCAATTAAACCCTAATGGCTTTCTTATACCCAGGTGATAGGTAGCCAGCCGTTGGGTGGTGTCTTCACAGCACCTGGAAATTTGTTCATTAAATCTCTCTATCTGATTCTCATGACCAGCATCCCTAGCTCCCCAGGCCTTCTAGACACAGAGTCTTCACTCAGAGAAGCTGTGCAGTTCCCACATCCATCTAAATCCTGAGGTGCTTATGACGAACCAGCTCAGCTTCAGTGTTTACACTGATCCCCATGTCCACTGCAGTCTGTGGCGTCAAGTTCCAGCTCTCCTACACACTAGCTATAGGGCCTCCGGCGAATCACTGAACTCTGAACTTCAGTTGCCTATTCCATAAGAAGGGGATAGTAATAGGGTTGTGGTGCAGAGGGTTTATACAAAACACAGTGCCTAACTCGGCAAACACTCAGTGAATATTAGCATTAACATTGAGCAGATTAAGGCTTTCACCCTTTTAAAGTATTTTAGCTTTTAAGTTTAAACAAGTAGTAATTTGTCAGAAATTAATGGAAACAGAAAATTCTACATTTCAGAGAGGTACCACCTAAACTTTAAAATATATCCACTTAAACATGTTTTTGTTCCTTTAGGCCAATTATATCTGAAAGAAATGAACTTCTCATTCAGTTTTTCTCAGACTTAAGCTTAACTGCAGATGGATTTATTGGTCACTACAAATTCAGGCCAAAAAAATTACCTACAACTACAGCACTGCCAATGACCACCACAGTCACTGTAACTACAGGTGAGTTTTTCTGTTTTGAAATTTGTACATAAATTTAAGGAGTGTTAAAAAGTCTTTTGAAAGTAGGAAAAAAATAAAATAAAAGGAAGATATTTAAAACTAAATAAGTTAAATAAGATGAAAACAATACATAAGAGACTAATATGACTCCATTAATGAAAGAGAAGTATGAAGTATAAGAATAATAAGCTAAGCCTAAGCCAGTTTGACTCAGTGGATAGAGCATTGGCCTGTGGACTGAAGGGTCCTGGGTTTGATTCCAGTCAAGGGCACATGCCCTGGTTGTAGGCTCGATGCCCAGTGGGGAGGCATGCAGGAGGCAGCCAATCAGTGATTCTCTCTTACCATTGATGATTCTCTCTCTCTCTCTCTCTCTCTCTCCCTCTCTCTCTCTCTTCCTCTCTGAAATCAATAAAAAAATACTTTTAGCCCTGACTAGTTTGGCTCGGCGGATGGAGCATCGGCCTGCAGACTCAGGGATCCCAGGTTCGGTTCCGGTCAGGGGCATGTGCCTTGGTTGTGGGCATATACCCAGTGGGGGGTGTGTGGGAGGCAGCTGATCGATGTTTCTCTCTCATCGATGTTTCTAACTCTCTATAAAAAAAACTCTCCCTTCCTCTCTGTAAAAAATCAATAAAATATATTTTTTAAAAATACTTTTAAATAAAAGAATAATAAGCTAATACTTTTTAAATGGATTTTTAAAAGAGAGGGAGAGAGAGATAAACATCGATGTGAGAGAGAAACATTGATTGGCTGCCTCCCACCTGCATACCAAAACCTGGGTGTATGCCCTGACTGGGAATCAAACCTGCCACCTCCTGATGTATGGGACAGTGCTCTAACCAACTGAGCCACACCAGCCAGGGCTAAGCTAATAATTTGTAAATGTCATCTAAAAAAATTATGACCAGTTAAAAATTGCTAGGAACCCACATAACAGATCATTATAAGACTGCTTTTTCTTTGCTGGCACTTATGAAATTATGGTTTTCTTTTTATTACATAGAATTATAGTATTTTAGGTTAAAATACTGTGCCTGTTTTCACATCTGCCAGTATTTGGGCTTTTTTTATTTTTTTACTTTGCTCCAAAATGTGTAATATAAAATATATTACATCTTTTGTTAGAGTAAATCAAACAAAAATACTAGTATTTGACATATTCTGGAAGTCAGTTGGGAAACTCTGGTCTGGGACATGATCTAAGAATTGGGGAGATAGGAGGGGTTCCCTGTATATAGTCTCTACATCCTGTTAACTCCACTCACTGGGATTTCAGGCTCCAGATATCAAAATCTAAATCCAGGGAGCAGGAAAAAAGTGAGGAGGAAGGACCTAAGGTTAAGAAATGAAGCAGGTTGAAATAAGAACAACTTTATTGTCCACTATTTCCTGTATGCTCCCCAAGTAAGGTTGTCCAGAGGACAGGCCCTTCTGGAAGAGTTGATTTTTCTGAGCACTCTCCAAGTTTGCCACCTTGTGACCTGGAAGGGTACTGCCTCATGTTAATGTAATATTACTCCAGCTCACCTCAGTGGACCCTGCTGTCCTTATTCTTTCATGTCACATCCATGGTGCTTAGTGGTTCCCTAGCTTTTATCTCCAGTCCTAAACTTTCTCTTAAATGGTAAACATGGATTTGTAATTATCTCCTAGAGTTTTGCAACTGCTAGACATTTATATTAAAACCTATCAAACTCAACTTGTTTTTATTACACTACTTTCTGTCCTAAACCTGCTCCCCCACCTGCTTCTCAACATAGCCACACTCTGAGAGTCATCTTTGACCTCTATCTGACCTCCTCACTGCTTGCCCTGCCACCACACACACACACACACACAAGGCCAACCAGGCCTGTCTCCCTCTTAAAGTCATTCTCTACACCTTGTCACCCAGTACATTAGCCACTATTGAGCACTGAAAATGTGGCTGGTGCTACTGAGGAACTGAAATTTTAATTTAATGAAATTTAAAAAGCCTCATGTGCTTAGTGGCTACTAAATTGGACAGCATAAGAGCCCAACTCCTTCATGTGGTATATAAGGCCCTTTACACTTCATCCCTATTCTCTCTTTTTAGATTCATCTTTGGTCCCTACCACCTCTTTCCTTATGCTCTAAGTATTTTGGATTTTATCCTAAGTGTCAGGGAAACTGTTGATGGATTTAAGCAAAGTTGAGGATTAGATTTATACTGTAAAGATCACTCTGGCCACTGTGATGTGAATAGGTTGTAGGGGTCAAGAAGATCCATAGGTTCTTGTGGTTGTCCAAGTGAACTGTGCTATGACGTAAATACAGAGAGCCCTGATGGGTAGCTCAGTTGGTTAGAGCATCATCCCACTATGCTAAGGTTTCGGATTTGATCCCCAGTCAGGGCACATATAAGAATCAACCAATGGATATATAAATAAGTGGAACAACAAATCAATGCTTCTGTCTTTCTCTCTGTAAAATCAATTAAAATAAATAAAATACAGAGACAGTCAAGAGTTATTGACTATTGTGCAAGTCAGGGACCTTGGGAGATATTGACAGACCTTGGTGACTAATTGGACTGGGGAGATCAGGTATGTGTCAAGAATGCCTACCAGATCCCTGGCTTGCAAAACCTTGAGGATAATGTAACCATTCACGGAAGTTGAGAAGTGGGTAGAGGAAGTTAAGCTGTGACCTCGTTGGATCTGAGGTGTCCGTGAGATACTCAAGTGGATGTCATGTGGACAGTTATATCTATGAGCCCCCAGACCAGAAGACAGATTTAAGCAAGATATCTGAATCTGAGAATCATCACCAATACATGGTTGATACCATGACCCAGAATGAGATTGCCTAGGAAGAGGTTAGAGGTGAAAGAAGGGCTGAATTAATTCTCTAGAAACTCCAACACTTTAAAGGGGGGATATGCTAGTAACAGAGACTGAAAGGTGAGAACTAAGGAGGAAGGAGGGAAGCCAGGATCATGTGCCAGGGAACCCCTGGGAAGAGGATGTTGTAAGAAGGGAATGGTCAGTAGAGCCAAGTGTTGATGAAACTTCAAAAAAGGGAAGGATTAAAATATTTCCATTCTATTTCATGACTTGGAGACTCTAGCAAGAATTGTGTGAGTGGGCTGAGGTGTTTGGAACAAGGTGAAGAAATTCTTAGTAAGTTCCAGCATCTCATTCCACAAGTTTGGTCCTAAAGGAGAGAGAGAGACTTTGAGTGTCTAGAAGAAGTTAAAGGTAATGGGAAGCAGCCAGCAATGGAGAACATACTGACAGACAGAAGGATGACCTGAGGAGGGAACGTCTACTAAGGTGGGCGGCATGGCCTCCAGAGCAGCAGCCACCAACCGGTGGTCTGAAGACCACTGGTGGTCCATGAGGCCTAAAGGTTGGCAACTGCTGGTTTAAGGAAATCTTTGGAGCAGCGGTTGCTAACCAGTGGCCCGTGGACCACTGGTGGTCCGTGAGGTCTGAAAGGTTGGCAACCACTACTCCAGAGGACTCACAGGACAGACCTCTGGCCAGAGGTGGAGCAGCCTCCTCTCTCAGGGGCGGGAGAGAAGAGAGCAACTACAGACAAGACAGCTTTGAAGGTTTGGTGGGGATCTTGCAGACATTTTCTTCTATGATCTCTGTTCTTTCTATAAAATAGGCAGGGTCACCTGCTAAGAATGAGAAGGGAGGTGGTTAAGAGAATGAGAGAATTTGAAAAAGAGCTGTGGAAATTGGGGAGTGAGTTGATCCACCAAACAGCTTGTCACTTTGATGAGGGTCCATTTGTGGACTCAGCTTAGTGCAGGCCTAGGTTCGGACAGGGTTGAAGGACAAGGGGGAAAGGACAATTAAGGTATTGTCAAGAAAATGACAGAAATAATGGAAACTACGTGGAACAGCCAAGGAAGTAAAGATGAAGTGAGAACAAATGAGAGGTATTGGACTACTAAAGATAGAAAAAAAAAGTAGTCATGAGAGTAAATCAATAACTAAGCTTGAAGTAGAGGCAGTTATACTGGATATGAGGATGTCTAAATTTGAGAAATTGGTGACTAAAGACTTCAACAGGAGGATATGTGAGCCTGGGACTGAGTGACTGAAATGGAGCAGAGAGAAAGTCTCTGGGAAGGATGAAGCCATGGCTTGGAGAGGGAGTACCACACTGAGGGTGCCCCACAAAGATAGGTGCAGGAGCACACAGAGAGGAAGGCTGAGAACCAGGTGGGTGCTGGGAGAGCAGGGCAGTGGGGAGATGGCAGTAGGGTGAGGAGGGTTAAGGTGGTGTAGCTGATGACTGAGAGCAAGAGAGCAAGGATATATGGAAGGGAGGGATGGAGCAGTGTGGGACACCAACCCAACTTCCATTCTGACATTTGGAGGCTGAGAAGGAGCTGGCTTCCAGTGGTCCACATAGAAGGGTTCCCTTTCATCCATCAGGGAGAACATAATGCCACTACTTTTTGGTTCAATTCATTATGTAAATTTAGATCTCCAACTTCTGGAACAACATTCCCTCTAAGTGTTTACTGAGCTCTTTCTCTTAAAAAGAAATGTGTGTGTGTGTGTGTGTGTGTGTGTGTGTATTTAAGGTGTTATATGTATTTAACATTAAAATTTTATATATTTTATGTTGTAATCCACTTCAGATCCTTTTTGGAGTTTAGTAGGGGTACAAATTAAGAGTAAATAAATAAATAATAAATTCACAGAAGAGTCCGCAGAACCTATTAGAAAGGCAGTACTTCAATTGCAAATTCTTACCTAACAAGTACAATTTTGTTACTGTTGTTTTGCTTAGTTCTTCCTAGAATATTGCCACATAATTAGCAAGTATTTTTGAAACATTTTAAATGATGGTAATTGGGATTAAATATTTCATTTTGTTAACTCATGGCTTCTCAACCTTGGCACTAGTCACATTTTGGGCCACATAATTCTTTTCTATTGGGCATTGTATGTTATCTAGCAGCATCCTTACCCACTAGATGCTAGAAGCATGCCCTAGTTGTGATGATAAAACTATTTCCAGATAGGCTGTGGCAGACTCAATATCAATGTTTAGTAATTGGTTGTATCTAATTACAAATATAACACACTTTACATGTGAGCAGTATTTCCAAAAACCCCGTACTGCTCACATTTAAGCAATTGCATGTTTTAAATGTACCAAGAAAGTTCTCTCCATCTTTAGGGTGACACTATAGAATTCCTTGTGTAAAGTGAAGAGTTAACCTATATTTTCTTAGCTCATATTTGTTGTACTAGGTTTTTCTAAGCAGGGCAAATGGAAACTCTATTTTTAGTTATAGTGTTAGTTTTATGGAAAAGAAGAGAATAGGGCTAATTATGGGTTTTCTTTTATCTCAGGTTTAAAATTCAGCAAAGAATATTCAGTTATGCTAAGAAAATTGGAGCAGTAGTTGGTAGTATAAAGAATTTCTTTTGCATGATCTTTAATTATTTCATTGCAATGACATATTGGTGGCTCAGAGAAAAAATAGGAATGTTAAAGTGATAGATTCATATCTAAATACCAATTATACTTGATTTTATTTTCCTGAATCTTATGTCTTTCCTTTTTGAATTAAGGTTTAAAACCCACCATGGCCATGTGTCAACAAAAATGTAGATGGGCTGGTACTCTGGAAAGCAATTACTGTTCAAGCAACTTTGGTAAGAAATAAAACCAAGCAACTTTGGTTTTATAAGAAACTTTTATAAGAAACATGTGACTATACTAGTAGTCTCAAAGAAAGTGGCATGAATGTGATGGTAAAGGGTAAGTTACACTCTTGATTTACCCAAGAAAATACTTTCCCATACACTGAGGTATATGGACTTGTGCTCTTCAAAATATGAAGAGTTCATAATTGAGAAAAATATGTATATAGAAAATTTACTTTTTCATACAAATTTAATTTGATTCCTGGTACATGATACTGCTATTCTGCATATTTTGGTTGGCTCAGTATTACTGAAAAACAAAACAAAACAAAAACCTGTATACTTTTTTTCTCACATATTTTTCATGTATTGGTTATCTTTTCATGCATTGATAATTCAACTTTAATAAATTAAAAGCATATCTAAGCTGTCCTCTCTCACAGGAAATTCAAGCATTTCCTCTGCAATGTCTGTCCTTCTAAAGTATTAAGTTAAAACCTGGAAATCTGAAATCTATTTGGAAACACCTATAAATTGGAACCCGAGGAGACATTACTAATGATTTCGAATTTAGAAGAGCTTTTTACACAAAAATATAGTTGCCCTTTTTGTGAAAACCACTCAAGAGCAAAAGATACCAGATTTAATTATGTTGCTTATTTCCACAAGGAAGATTTAGGAAGGTCTTGCCAGGAAAAGAAAGCTGCGAAACCTAAAAGCTTACCCCAGACCCAGGGCCTCCCAGAGGGGCTCCGCATGCCCTGCATCAGTCTTCAGCAGCTCCACATTGAGGGACCTGGCCCATCCCCCACTTTCACTTTCCAGGCATAAAATGAACCAAACAGCACAGGTGTCCCTGCCACCACAGACAGCCATTCTCTGCAGGGTGCTTCAGGAAATCTCCCTCCTTGTCCTTTGATGCCACCTGATTCCACTTGGCTACAAGCTGACATTTTGCAATGAGCACTCACAGAGGAGAATTCTGATTTTGTGAGCTTTGCACACCATGTAAGCAGTGAGCTCTCACTTCACCCCAAAAGGCTCCTATCAGCCAAGTCCAAAACTTGATTAACTCCACTGTGACTCATGGCAAAACAACCACAGTCACCAGCTGCCCATTGGTTCTCAGCCAGAACTCCAGAGGCAGTTTGGGTTGTCACAATAACCAGGGAGTGCTACTGGTTTTTCTGGGCAGGGATAAGCTCATAAAATAGTCCTTCAATGCAGGTCCTGTTCCACATTGCATTGCCCTCACCAAAATGCCAAAAGCACGCCTCTGAGAGACACATATTCTTTCCTTCTGTGGCTCAGAAATTAGACTCTTTTCTCCCAGAGTGACAATGGAAAAAAGAGAGTTACATAATGAAAAGCAACTGAATTTTTCTAGAAAAATTTTTAAGCAAGAAAATGCTTTGTTATAGCTCAGTTCTATACTTTGATTTGTTAAATGAGATAAACAGGGTGGATAACAAAGAGAATATCAGCCTGACCGTCGAGGCTCAGTGATTGAGTGTCGACCTATGAAACAGGAGGTCATGGCTCAATTCCCGGTCAGGGCACATGCCTGGGTTTCAGGCTCGCTCCCCAGTATGGGGCATGCAGGAGGCAGCCAATCGATGATTCTCTCTCATCATTGATGTTTCTATATCTCTCTCCCTCTCCCTTCCTCTCTGAAATCAATAAAAATATATTTAATAAAGAGAACATCAAAGACCTAGTAAAAGACAGGTATTTACTGATAATTAAAGAGAGCTAAGGACCCATGGATGAACCAAAGTTCCAAGACAGAGGACAACTAAAGAGAGGGGCTAAAGAGAGGGGTGGGGGAGATGAATAAAGGTAGGCACACACACCCCTACAGACACAAAGACTCCCTTCCTCGTGGCCCAAACATCCTCATGCAACCTCTGAGTTTGGTGTTGCCTCTGAAGACTCAAAGTCTTGTGAAGTATGCACAGGTAGAGGCTCATGAGCCATCCCTTACTTGGTAATTGATCTACATGTTGGATAAGACATTGTGAAGAGTCCCTTCTCAGTAATGGACCACAGTGCATAGCTATTCAGGTTTCTCTCCTGGGTCTCAACATCTAGCAACATGGGCAGCATGATAGCACCATGGCTCCTTTCTTCAACCTGAATTTTGGTGACAAGCATACAGAATCAAATTTGATTGCTCTGTTAGGGCCTTCTCTTTAACATTAAAATGCTTCCCATCTGAAACTTACAAAAATGTAAAATTACGCTCAATTCTGCTTACATTTGCCTTCACTGTTATATTATTTCAAAAACATTTTCTTCTGCAGTATTTGCTGGTACCGTTATCACAACCATCACACGGGGTGGAAGCTTGCATGCCACAATCTCCCTCATCAGCATCTATAAAGAGGGAAATCTGGCAATTCAACAGGCTGGCAAGAACATGAGTGCCAAGGTCATTGTGATCTGCAAGCAGTGCCCTCTCCTCAGAAGAGGTGAGTAAGGAGGGAAACTTTAGTCTTGTAGGGGAGCTCAGGGACAGAGATGGGGACAAGAGAGCCTCTCCGAGCTACTCAGGGATCTGAGCATGCCCTAGCTGGTTAAGGGAAGTCAAGTCAGGGCCTTTGGAACAGAAGGAAGACTGTGGCATCAGGCAGAATTGGGCTCTAAGCCCAGTTCCTGTGAGGTGAACAAGGATGAAAAGCGGAAATGATGAATGAGTCCAAACAGCACATGAGGTTGGATCAATATGGACAGACACAGAGGAGCAGTTCAGAAGAAAGAGACATTTAGTTATTGCACTTAAGGTGCCAATATTACAGAGGAAAATATTCAGCAAATAAAAGGCAATTCAGTCCTAGCTGGTTTGGCTTAGTGGATAGAGTGTCAGCCTGTGGACTGAAGGGTCCCGGGTTCGATTCTGGTCAAAAGCACATGCTCGGGTTGCGGACTTGATCCCCAGTCGGGGGCGTGCAAGAGGCAGCCGATCAATGATTCTCTCTCATCATTGATGTTCCTATCTCTCTCTCCCTCTCCTTTCCTCTCTGAAATCAATAAAAATATTAAAAGTGGTTTTTTTTTAAGGCAATTCAGAGCTCAAGTTCAGAAGGGAGAGAGGCATATAGAGAGGCTAGAATTAAAGATTTGGGAATAATTTTCAGATGTAGGATCATTTAATCCATACATGGGAATGAGTTTATTAAGAGAAATTATGGGAAAGGGAAAGTTACTCCAGAGCCAGACCACATAATTTTTAAACAAGCTCTTTTAACTTATAAAAGTAATATATTTTCTATGGTTATAAAAAAGTTTAAATATGTAGAAAAGGATATAAAATAAAATGTGAATATCTTTCCCTTTTAAACCCAGTGGTAGTATGACAAGTTCCAGGAAGTTTTTGTCCATATACATATGTAGACAAATGGGGTCATACGATACATATTCTATTGCAACTTTCCCCCCATGATATCTATGTACTAGTACACATCTTTCCATAAACAGCACATGTAGATAGATCCCTCTCTTTGGAATGGTAATAATGCTATGATTTCTCTATCCAATATCAACTCATTCATTTCCTCAGTCTTGTTACTAAACTCTTCCACAACCAAACCAAACAAAACAAAATGAGAGTGAGAGAGAGAAAGTTATATATAATATTCACTTCAAGAAAGCTTTACCATGAACTCAGATTGTTTAGAAAAGTCAGGAAGCCAGCAGCCTCACATTGATTTTTCAGAGGAAATAGCAAAGGCTCTGTAAAAGATAACACTGCTTTCCAGAACTGCTAGGAATGGCAAATAATGCACACCTAAATCCTTCCTCTGTGATCTCATGAAGACACTAGCAGTCTGGCCTTGAGGTGGCACCTGTCCGCACAGCCTACAGGGCCCTCCCAGGCTCAGGCCCACTCTGATGACAGCATCAGCATAGAGGGAGGGTTATGCAAGAGAAAGGGGAAACATATTTCTCTTATGACACACTGGGGAAGAGGGAGAATAAAAGAGGTTGAATACACACTTCCTTTATGATGTTTTCTGAGGCAATATAAATCTTCAGAGGCAAACCCAACACGCCCTAGTCCAAGCCAGGCACACTAATGTAATAAAAATAGTGTAGCAGGTATAAGTACTTCTTTAGTACCAGTTTTTTTGTTTTGTTTTGTTTTTATGAGGGACTACAAGGATGCAAAGAAGTATGTAACCCAACCATGCTCTGAAGAAACTTCCCTATGTAGATCTTGAGATATTAGGGCAAAGTTCAAGACAACAACAACTGAAGGCAGAGATCACTAGTTGTACAGTGCCTGGAAAACCCAGGAGCTCTATGGGACTGTGAGAGGACATCTGAAGATGGTGTGTCAGAGCACTAGAGGCCTTTCATGTGAACACAGTGCATTGTTCTTGGTAGATTCTCAGTGAGTGCACCAGCTCCACAGTTCTGCAGAGAAGGGCATGATTGACTGAATCATTCCATCCAGTTTCCTAGTATTAGCACAGCTGGGGCATGGTACTCAGTTGAATTTATATTTTTGCTGCTGAGAGTCTTAAATAAGATCTTATCCTAGATACAGTAAATGTGTAAGTGTATCATTTATAGAAAATTTGTCTAGAGATAAGTTATAGTCTATGTTAGGATTCCAAGATGGTGGCAGATTAGGTGGAAGCTGCACTGACCTTCTCCCAGGACCAAAATGGATTTATAACTATAATATAGAAAAATCATGCTGAATAACCAACTGAAGATTAAGTGGAAAGAAGCCTTATAACCAACAACTTAAAGAGGAGGCCACATCGAGACTAGTAGGAAGGGCAGAGGCCCAAGAGTGCTCACAGGGATCCCACAGGCAGCAGCTAAAATTCTGGAGGGATATCTCAGCTATAGGGGGTTCTCCCTGAGAAGTCTAAACCCCAAGCTGGGATCCCCAGCCCAGAGCACCAAAACCAGGAAATGTGTCCACATAACTTCTGGCTGTGAAAAGCAGCAGGGTTTCTGTCCTCCAGTGAAAGGTGGCTAGAAATGCAGGCATTGTCATAAAGGGCCAATTCACAAAATTTTGTTTTCTTACAGTTACCCTGGGTTCTGTTAGAGGTAGGGCAGAGTGGACTAGAGCTGTGTGAGGAGAGTCTTGGTTGGTGACTCTGGGAAGAGAGCTGGAGGTGACAGCCACCTGGATCCCTAAGCTGAGCCATTCCCGCATACTGCAGAAGCCATCTTTCTCAGGCAGACCCTTCCCATCTATGCAGCATTAGCCTGGGGGGGGGGGGGGAAGCAATAGCCCACCCATTGGAAACCCTCTCACCCCACCCTGTGGAGTTTACACCTGACTGAGCTCTACAGCCAGAGGCTCAGTTAAGTGACTGAGACTAAGAGACAGCCTGAAGGCAGAGGCAAATCTCTGGGTGCTTTGACTCTTTGCCTGACCTTCTCCTAGACTCAGGGCTACTAAAAGCAGTCCTTGGTGCACAGCTTGTCCTTTCCACATGTACCCAGGCTTAGTAGAGGAATCTACAAGCTGTGGATCACTGATAGCTCCAAACAGGTTGTGCACCTATTCCTCTGTGCACCAGAGGAATGGCCACTGGATGTATTGATTCTGGGCCTCTTTGGAACGACTCTAGTGCAGGCTAGTCACAGACAGCTTCTGACATTGGCCTGCACTAGAGTCCCTCCAAAGAGGCCCAGAATCAATACACCAAGTGACCAACTTCAGACAACAAAAGAGCAGAACCCAATAAGCTTCACAAGCAGCATATCCGTAGAGATATCTCAGCAGACACCAAGGACTGCTGAGGCAAATTCCACTTCATGTGATCAGCACCTGCACAGCAGCCTGCACACCATGTTGAGGGTTGAGCCTCACAGTCAGCCCAACTAAGGGTCAAGGCCACGCACAAATGGGCCAACAATAATCAAGACTCAATTACAAAAGGAGAGCCCACACAACTGCACACAAGAGACATTCTTAGAGCATTCAGTTCTGGTGATTAGAGAAACTGTGCCACTGTGTCCCACAGGACACCTACTACATAAGGCCACCCTACCAAGACTGGGAATCATAGCAGATCTACCTAATACATAGAAATAAACACAAATAGGCAGCCAAAATGGGGATACAAAGAAACAGGCCCCAAATGAAGGAACAAGAAAATTTTCCAGAAGAAGAGCTAAATGAAGAGGATGTAAGCAATTTATCAGGTAGAGTTCAGAGTAATAATTATAAGGATGCTCAACAGCATGAAAAGGGATATAGAAACCATGAAAAAGGACCAGTCAGAAAAGAAGAATGTCATATTTGAAATAAAGACTACACTGAAAGAAATAAACAGCAGGGTCAATGAAACTGAGGATTGAATCAGTGATTTGGAAGACTAGGTAGAAAAAAACACCCAATCAGCAAAAAAGAAAAAAGAAAAAAGACTTTAAAAAATGAGCATAGTTTAAGGGACCTTTGGAACAACATGGAATGTAACAACATCCACATTATAGGAGTACCAGAAGGAGAAGAGAGAGAACAAGGGATGGAAAACCTATTTGATTAAATAATTCCTAAAAACTTCCCTAACCTGGTGAAGGAAAAAGAAATACAAGTCCAAGAAGTGCAGAAGAGTCCCAAACAATATGAACCCAAAGAGGCCCACACCAGAACACATAGTAATTATTTTAAATTTTATTTTATTGTGACAATATTACAGATGTCCTCCAATTTTCCACTCCTTAATTCCCTCCTTCTCTCAGCCCCTGCCCCATGCCAGGCCTTTACCACACTATTGTCTGTGTCCGTTGGTTATACATTTATATATAAAAGTTCTTTGGTTAATTTCTTATTGTCTTACCCCCTCCCCTCTGATTTACATCAGTCTATTCCTTGCCTCCATGCCACTGAGCCTATTTTGTCAGTTTATTATGTTCAGTAGATTCCACTTACAAGTAATATAATATTTCTCTTTCTCTGAATGGCTTATTTCACTCAGCATAATACTATCCAGCTCCCTCCATGCTATCGCAAAGGTTAAGAAACCCTTCTTTTTTGCAGCTGTATAATATCCCATTGTATAAATTTACCACTGCTTTTTTATCCATTCATCTACTAATGGGCAGTTGGGCTGTTTCCAGATCTTTGCTATTGTAAGTAAAGCTGCTATGAACATAGGGGTTCATATAGTCTTTCTGATTGGTGTTTTGGGCTTCTTAGGATATATTTCTAGAAGTGCTCAACAGCACGAAAAAGGATGAAACCATGAAAAAGGACCAGTCAGAAAAGAAGAATGTCATATTTGAAACCATGAAACCATGAGAAAGGACCAGTCAGAAAAGAAGAATGTCATATTTGAAATAAGACTACACTGGAAGAAATAAACAGCAGAGTCAATGAAGCAGAGGATTGAATCAGTGATTTGGAAGACTAGGTAGAAAGAAACACCCAATCAGCTGGGTTTAATGGTAGTTCCATTTTTTCATTTTTGAGTAAATTCCATACTGTTTTCCATAGTGGCTGCACCAATCTGCATTCCCACCAGCATTGTACTTGGATTCCCTTTTTCCATATCCTTGCAAGCACTTGTTTTCATCATAATTAAAATGCCAAAAGTTAAAGACAATTGTAAAAGCCACAAGAGAAAGGCAGTCAGTTACCTACAAGGGAACTCTCATAAAAGACTGTCAGCTGATTTCTCAACAGAAACATTTCAGGCCAGGAGGGATTTGCATGAAATATGCAAAGTGATGAAAAGCAAGGGCCTATAACCAAGGCTACTTTGCCCAGCAAGGCTATCATTTAAAATTGAAAGAGAAATAAAGAGCTTCAAAGGCAAGAAAAAGCTAAAGGGGTTTGTTACCACCTAACCAGTATTACAAGAAATATTAAAGGGCTTGCTTTAAGAAGCGGAAGAAGGCCCTAGATGGTTTGGTTCAGTGGATAGAGCATCAGCCCGTGGACTTGATCCTCTGTTGAAGGCTCGATTTCTGGTCCTGGTTTGGTACATGTGGGAGGCAGCCAATCTATATGTCTTTCTCACATCAATGTTTCTGTCTCTGTGTCTCTCCCTGTCCTCTAAAAATCAATGGAAAAATATCCTCAAGTGAGGATTAACAACAACCAAAAAAAAAAAAAATGGAATAAGAAGAAAAGAACACACAGAGGAACATAGTTAAAAAATATAAAATGGCAATAAATACTTACCTATCAATAATCACTTTAAATGTAAATGGCTTAAATGATCCAATCAAAGGACATAAGGTAGCTGAATGGATAAGAAAATAAGACCCATGTATATGCTGTCTTCAAGACACCTACCTCAGAATGAAAGATACACACAGACTAAAAGTATAAGAATGGAAAAAGATATTTCATGCAAATTGAAAGGAAAAAAAGCTGGGGTAGCAATACTTATATCTGACAAAATAGATTTTAAAACCAAGGCTATAGTTAGAGACATTACAGAATGATCAAGAAATCAACCAAACAAGAGGACATAACTCTTGTAACATTTATACACCCAACATAGGAGCACCTAAACATGTAAAGCAAATCTTGATGGACATAAAGGAAGATATTGACAATAATATAGTCATAGTAGGGTATTTTAACACCCCATTGACATCAATGGATCTTCCAGACTGAAAATCAACAAGGAGATGGTGACCTTAAATCACATACTAGATCAACTGGGTTTAATTGATATCTTCAGAGCATTTCACCCCAAAGCAGTAGAATATACATTATTACATGCCCATGAACATTTTCTAGGATAGACCACATGTTAGACACAAAACAAGTCTATATAAATTTAAGACTGAAATCCTATCAAGCCTCTTTTCTGATCATAACTTGAAATCAGTCACAAGAAAACTGAAAAACACACAAAGATATGGAGGCTAAATAACATGTTGCTAAACAATGGGCAAATAAGGAGATCAAGGAAGAAATCAAAAGACACCTTGAAACAAATGAAAATGAGAACATAATTACCCAAAAATCTGTGGGACACTGGGATAGCAGCCCTGAGAGGGAAATTCATAGCATTGCAAGCCTTTCAGAAGAAATATGAAAAATCTCTAATAAACAATCTAACTTTACACTTAAAGAAACTGGAAAAAGAACAAAGCCCAGAGTGAGTAGACGGAAGGAAATAATAAAGACCAGAGCAGAAATAAATGAAATACAGTCTAAAAATACAATATAAAACATTAATGAGGCCAAGAGCTGATTTTTTGGAAAGGTAAACAAGATTGATAAACCTTTAACCAGACTCAAGAAAAAAAGAGAGAGGACCAAATAAATAAAATCAGAAATGAAACAGGAGAAGTAGCAACTGACACCAAATATATACAAAGGATTGTAAAAAAAAATATTACAACTACATGCCAATAATCTGGAAGAAATGGATAAATTCCTAGGAACATACAACCTTCCAAAACTAAATCAGGAAGAATCAGAGAATCTGAATAGACAGATTACAACTAGTGAAATTGAAGCAGTAATCATAATTTAAAAAAACACAAAACTTTCAACAATAAAAAGCATGGCCAAATGGCTTTACAAGTGAATTTTACCAAACATTCAAAGAAGAATACCTATCCTCAAATTCAAGAGGAAGACTTCCACACTCTTTTTACAAGGCCAGCATTATCCTAACTCCAAAAACAGATAAAGATACAAGAAAGAAAGACAATTATAGCCCAACATTCCTGTATAACATAGATGCTAAAATCCTCAACAAAATATTAGGAAACTGAATATAGCATTACATTAAAAAGATCATACACCATGATCAAGTGGGACTTATTATTGGGATGCAAGGTTGGTACAACATTCAAAAAACAATAAACATGATAAACCAAATAAACAGATTAAAGGATAAAACCACATGATCATATTCATAGATGCAGAAAAAGCATTTGATAAAATTCAGCACCAATTTATGATAAAAATTATAGTCTAAATTGTTTCAAACAAGCACACATAGAGAAAAAATTAGCTTATATTCATTATTTTTAGCACACAGAGAAAAAAATTAACATATTCTTTATCTCTTAGGTCAAAATTACATTATTATGGGCCAAGTGGGTGAAGATGGGAGAGGCAAAATCATGCCCAACAGCTTTGTCATGATGTTGAAGACCAAGAATCAGAAGTTCCTGAATGCCTTGGAAAATAAGCAATGTTAACAGTGAACTGTGTTCATTTAAGCTTCATTCTGTCATTGCCTTTGAAAGATCTATTTTTCTCAGTATAAAAACAATCTTATGACATTAAATATTGAATATTCAGAAAGATTGACTCTTCACAGAGGTAGGTGTGATGGAAGTTCCATGCTTGCATCAAGAGAAGCAGATATTGTAGTGCAGTGACAGGAACCTCATGGCATTGAGTGGTGACTGTTGAAAGCAGTTAATTTATACTTGCCTGTAAAGGGGTATTTTAGAAATGAGTTTTGTGAAGATGTAAAAGGAGATTTTTATAAGTGCAATATTTGCTTCAAGATGTTATATTCTTTTCTTGCATTTTTAAATCGATGCTTAATAAAATATTTTTAAATGATTATGTAACAGCCATGGTACTACTTTTACATAAAGTGGGACACTGTAAAAAAGAATATTCCCTGCAATTTACATAGAAGGCTGTCTTTGTAACAATTTACACTTTGCTAAAAGACAATATTTTGAGAATTTCGGGGGCCAGATGGATCCAGTAATGTAAACACACTATAATTCTTCCCTACAGAACCAGAATACATTAGCGCTCAAATGGTGTCCCTTAGCAATCCAATTCAATGCCTTTATTTTGTGATAGATATTTAAGCTCAGGTATATTTAGTGACTTGTCCAAACACACATCTCCCACAAGACAGAGCAGGCAATCAAGCTTGGAAGTCCGAATTGCAAACCCAGTGCCTTCCCCGCCATTAAAAGGGACCCTCATTGACCCAGAGGAAAGCCCACTTATCCTGACTTACAGAGTTCAGTCCTTTGTTTTTGTAGCCTAAATCATAATTGGTCATTTTATATGACTTGAAATTAGAAGTGAGCCTGACACCCCCATCCTGTTCATTCCCAGTTAACTGGATCAGGCTGTCTCCTAGGATGCACTCTTTCTTTGAGAAATCTATTTTCACTTAGTAGTGGAAGAATTGGAAGTGACTTCCCATTATTTGCACAAGACTGCTTAAAATGTCACTGTCCCTGCAGTGGGTGTGGCTGGCAGCCCTCAGGAGGTTGCCCTCCAAGAGCTGTGGAAAAGGGGCAACCACCCCTATCCAAAGAAAGTAGAAAGAATATTAGGGATGAGCAAAGACTTGAGTCACAAGGTCTTCTATAGTAAAAGCAAAGTTTAGAAACAAGGGAAATATTCTTTGGAGTGAAAATCCAAGTATATGTTATTTGAAAAAAATAGACTTTAAGGCATTATTCAAGATGAAGATTACAAGGAGATATAACAGTTACTTACATGCAGCTAATAACATCCTTCAAAATAACTAAATCTGGTGTTGTATAAATGGAAATTGACAAGTTTATCATCGTTGTGGAGACTTTAACATTTTTTTCTCAGTAATGGACAGATTTAAAAGGGAAAAAAAAGACACAGAAATATAGGTGATTTGAGCCACACAGTTACCTAGACTCACCTGATGGTTAGAACAGTTTCAAAACTCGCTACTTACTGCACTATGAAACAAATCCCAACACATTTCAAAGAACTGGTAAGGTACAGACACCCTTCAACAACAAGGAATAGTTAGAAATTAATAAAAGTAAACAATAGTAAAAAAGATAAGAAAAATGGTATTGGAAATTGAGATATATGCTTTTAAATAACTCATGATCAAATGGAAATTAAAATGTAAAACCAAAATATTAAAAATTGAACAATAATAAAAATGCTAAATTTAAGATTTTTCAAATGTGTGGAATGTAGCTCAAATAACACTTTAAAATTTATAAACTTTAATATTTGCATTTTTTTAAAAAGGGTGAAAAATAATTTTTAAATGATACAAATAGGAAGTTAGTAAAATAACAACAGAATAAACTTTTAAAAGGTAGGAGGAAATAAGCATAAGAACAGAAACTGAGTAAAATAGTAATCCTAAACAATGGAGAAAATGAACAAAGCCAAAAATTGCTTCTCTAAAATGACTGATATAATAGGCAAAACTGACAAGATTAAGCAAGAAAAGAAGTGAAAAAGGACAAGAAAACAATTTAGGACTGAAAGCAGGACCTACCTACAGGTGTTACAGGCAATCTTTAAAGGCAATAAGACATTCTGAACCATTTTGTGTCAATAAGTTTGAAAGTTTAGCTGAAGTGGACAAATTCCTAAGTGGGGGAATTCATCAACTGAGACTCAGGTAGAAATAGAATATCTACATAGTCCTTATAACCATTAAAGTAGTTCAGTCAGTAGTTTAAAATCTTTCTTCAAATAAAACTTCAGGCCCAGAGAGTCTACCAAACACCTAAGGGACAAACACTGCCAACCTAACATATACTATTTCAGAGTATAAATAATGAAGAAACACTCTACAATATTTTTCTATGAGATGAATATAATCTTAATAGCAAAACTTTAGCAGACAGTAGGATTCAGGAGCATCACCAGTCCTATTTTCCTTATGAACATAGGTGCAAAAACCCTGAACAAAATGTTAACAATCAAAATCTAGCAAACAAAATAGGTCATGATCAAGTTAGATTTATCCCAGAAACACGATTGATTTAACTTTAGAACACCAATGATCATACTTCACTACATTAATAAATTTGCAGTGCCGAGTAGGGAGTGTTAGGTGCCATTAACATTCAGATGCTTAGGACTCCCACAGCCCTCTTGGTACCAATACCCTCAGAAAGGTACATTAAGGAGACCAGTGCTTAACAGGACCATGGCAGACTTTCTTCTTCTGTGGGGAGGGCCTGGCAGCAGCCCACCCCTAGCTGGTATGTTTTCTTTGGCCTCCCTAGATGATATCTCAGATGCCAGGAGACAAGGGTTCATGTCTGGTGGGTCAAACACTCGAGTTTAAAGTTCACATCTCCTCAGAAACAACTAATCTCTTAGAAGAATTCCATAGGCACAACTTCCAGACTCCTCATGGATGGCATGCCTGGTTATAAGTGGTACACACTGAGAAAGGCCCAAAGCTATGGCTCCCCTACCAGCTACTTATGGTTCAATTATAGTTCCAGCCAATCCAATGCAATTTACCAATCAGGGTCCATTTTTACCATAAGCAAGTTTGCCTAGCATCAAGATGACATATAGTATTATCAGATTATTAGGTGAGTTAAACAACGGTCAACTCTTAAAAGAATGGGGAAAGGTTCTGTTAAGTCCTATTCACAATAGATTAAAGGGAAAAATCATTTGCTCTTAATAATTCATGAAAGCATTTTATATAATCAACATTTATTCATGACAAAGTAAATCTCGAGCAAACTATGAATAAAAGGGGAATTCCTTAAACTGGCAAGAAAACCTGCACCGTACTTAATGGTAAAATATTCTTAAAGTGAAGGCATAAAATGCCTGAAATCAACATTTCTATTAAAAATTGTACTGCAGACTCTAGTCAATGTAATAAGGCAAGAAAAAGAAATGAATTATATTGGACAGGAAGAAATAAGACTATTATAATGCAAAGACTATTATTCAAATTCAAAACCCAAAGTAACCTGCAGGTAAGTGATTAGAATTAATAGAGTTTCACAGTTTGTCCCTTAGATGTGTGTGTGTGTGTGTGTGTCTTTGCCCTAGCCCAAGGACAAACTTTTGAAGCTTAATCCATTGAATAGCCTTTCTAATGAGGAGTGAGAGACATACAGAAACACACTGAGGGAAAGGAATCTCTAGATTTCTGATAGTAGTATAGAGAAAATGGAGCTTACCTGTTATTCATCTGGTTGGCTGAAATAGTACTTTTTTCAAACATATATTTACCTCAGACATAAACCTACTGTTTTCCCTCTTGTATTACTGTAATTTAATCAGAGATCGTGTCTCTTCAAAAATTGTTATTTTTATTTATTCTTAAAATATATTTTTATTGTTGATAGTATTAGAGATATCTCCCATTTATCCCCCTTTACCCACCTTCTCCCAAAATTGTTATTTTTAAAGCATGTTACTAGCACAATTTTTCCTCACTAATTTTGAGTTGTGTATCTTAAATATTTTCTTTAAACTGGAGGTAGGAGGAGCAGAAAAACACATGTAAAATGATCAAATGAAGGGAAATACTATAATTGCAAATTCTAAAGATATTTTTTAAAAAACACATGTTCACAGATGGGGCAATGATGCCAGAAAACTAGCAAATTAACTTGCAATTGAGAAATTCAAAGCAGCCATTATCCCCGGTACCATTAATATATTCTTTGTGTAATTCGAACCAACTGGTTTTGTAACAGTGGGGAATTGTAACCCACCCCATCATTCTTTTGACATTGCTGACTCTGATTAACATGTAGCTTGTAGATAAACCACATGCTTGTACCAGAATCCTAGGAACTAACTTCAGAAGGTACAAACTCTAACCTTCAGATATCCCAGCTCTAATGGAATTGCTGACCTTCAACTGTGAAACAAGGATGGCCTAAAACCAGGATGATGCACACCAGACCATCACTTGACTAGTTTCAGGTCCTTATTGGAATGGACTGCCCTGGTACGCCCATGGATAACTTTTCTTTCTTTCTTTCTTTCTTTCTTTCTTTCTTTCTTTTTTTTTTCTGGAGAATATTCCTTTATATCACACGCCTATGGTTACAAAGAATTGTTGTTTACATGATCTCATTATATCCCCAGACCAATCTGTAAAGCTGAACACTTGTCACATTTTGCGAGTAAGGAACTGCTGCTCAGAAACAATGCTATCACCTTTGGCCATGCTTCCTTGGTTGGTTTTTGGGGAGACTACCTTCCTTACCCCACCCCCCATTCCTTCTCAGGAAAGGCCTTTTCTTCCTATTTCCCCTTCAATACAGATGCTCGGGGCCTCTCCTCTTTTGCTCCACCCTCATTAGATCAGCGGTTGCCAACAGGTGGTCGCCACTGGTGGGTGGTCTGTGAGGTCTGAAAGGTTGGCAACCAGCTGCGTTAGATGACCTCATCCTCTCAGGGTTCTGACCATCACATGTAGACTGACAGATGCCAGTTCTACTTTGCAGCCCCAATCTTCTCCTTGAGACCTGACCTATATACACTCCTGCTTAAGTCCCACACAGGAGCACTCCCAGCAGGCCAGGCCTGGAGAGAAAGGGGCGGGGGCGGGGGGGCGCGGAGGGAGGAGGCCAAGTGCATGGAGCACAGGGAAGAGCTACTGGAGTGCAGAGGTATGTGCATCCTCAACAGCACTATTTTTCAATATTTTGATTCCTATTTTAAACCTTTTTATACATGATCTTAATTTCTAGTTGCTTCAAATTTTTCTTTGAAAGCGAGACGTTTACAATATAAGTCTGAATGATGCTCCTAAGATCCTGTATGGCAGACAAGCCACATACGTTTAGTCTGATTTTACAATCCACTCACTCGCTGGTTTGTTCAGCGACAGAGCACGTTTATGTGCAGGCATCATGCAAGGCTCTGGACGTAGCACTAATTAGGACAGAGTCCCTCCAGGAGCTCACAGTCTCATGGTAACTCAAGTGAGCTGAGGCACAGGGTGGTAAGTGATTTACCAGTGAGGTAGACATAGCTAGGTACTTGGAAAAGGGGCTGGAGCGGGAGAGAGGGCCAGGGACAACTAATGCCTAAATGCACCCATCTGAGCGAGGAGCAAGGCTGCACACAGAAACATCACAAACCTGCTGGCAAAAAGCTTAGAATAGCTTCCAGCTGTCACCATCATCGAATTCCTGTCTCACACTCATTAAGCCACTACCTGATGGTATCTCCACACTTGTCCCTGAAGGCATGGGGCATGCCACCAGTCTGCTCAGACACAGTAGCTGTAGGTCACCTGGACCCCATTCCACCACTGGGAATCATACTGAAACTCTTTCATTAAACCCATGATCTTTAAGTTCAGAGGATGCTAATAAGTTACAGATACCACAGAAGTTAGAGAATCTAACTTCCATATATACATTATTTTGGCTATACAATGGCGAAGAGACTCACTGAGACACACATAAGTGATCTAAGCATTATACAGATATATACAGACATCACATTTAGATGGCGTGTGCACGCTCACCCACTGCGCAGCAGCTAATGCAGATGTGAACTCGCATAAGGCAACTGCTTTTGTGATGACGACACATGATCCTTGAAGGGAGGGCAGAGTCCACGCAGGACCGACCGCTTCGGGGTTAGTGATACTCTTTGAGGAAGGGATTTCAGTAGGCAGGATATCTAGGTTACTGACAAAAAGCAGTGAGTTATAAAAAAGAGTTGCTTCTGAATGTGGAAACCACAATAATCCCGGAATCTAAGTAGTGAGCCACTCAAAGACACTACTGGCCTTGTGCTGCCACTGACTGAGGGGGACTTCACAGTGACTGATCGCTGGGGATCAAACTCGATACGTAATCATCCACGCGACGCTCCAAAGCCACTCAACACACGGGCTCAAATCCCGTCACTCACTTCACTTTGCTGTGGAGAATTTTCTTCTTTGTCAGGCTTCTTTGAGTGTTTGCTTTTCTTAGAAGCCGAGGGTCCTGCCCCTTCAGAGCCCTTCCTGCCGGAGCGACCCTGCTCCACTTCACACAGGTAGATGTCCATGGGCCCCTCGGTGCTCCGTATGTGCACCGTGATGGAGTCTTCTCGGGGGGGCTGGGACGTCCAGTCTGGTCTCTGCCGGAGCTCTCATTGCAATGACAATCTGCTCATGGAAGGCTCGGATGCTATGGATGTCTTGGTAGGTCACATACGCGAGCCTTTCATTGTCTTTGTCATCGGTTAACTCGAACAGCTGCTGAGCACAATCCTTAATCAACTCGTCCAGAGCCTCTTCCATGGCCAACAGGTCGGACAGCTCCTCCCGCAGCTTAATCTGTCGGGGCACTGCTCCGAAATTGTTGAGATCGGATCCTATCCATCGAATGTGGTTCTTAGATTTGTTTTCAACCAGGTCTATCCCATCTAAGACATCGGTGATGTCATATACTCTTCGTTTCCGGACTTCCAGTTTTGTTGCAACCTTGTTTAAGTCAAGAACACCCCCAGGAGCATTTCTGACAAGATCCATAAATTTCCGAGTTAAATAAACCAGTGATACATCAAACCGAGGTGTCTTCACTTTTAGAGTTTTTCTCATGGACACATACTGTACATTATCTTCTAAATTAACCCTTTGTACTCCGAACCATTCTGGACATTGGCTACCAGCTACTCGACGCTACTTTGCGGCAGAAACGTGCATTTACAGACCCTCATATTATTTAGTATAATTTTGGAACCAAGTAACGTAGTATAATGATATTGGACTTATATGAATTGGGTGACATCGAGAAATGTATATTTGCAAAAAAAAACCAATATTTTATTGTTTATAATTTTGTACAGTATGATAAGTTTTGTAACACTCCCCAATATGCATTGCAGGCTGATTAGTGCATGTTTGACAGTAATAAGTGGTTTGACGCCTGCCACCAGGTGTTTTCCTGTTAGAACACACAATGCAGTCCCGTTTTCTTTGTCCCACATCGGGAATATGTAGTTTATTGTTTAATCTATTGTCTGCAGAAGATGTGGATGGACGCGTTCTCGATACACGAAAATCGCCCTTTAATTGGTCAACGAGTGTCTTGACAAACTTGTGGTGTGTCATTGGCGTTTCATTACTTGTTTGTTTTTCGATGCGATACATTATGTATGAGTTTATCACACACATTTCCAACCCCCCAAAAATAACTTCCTCCACCATTTGAGCGATTTACAGAGGAAACAATATGTCGAAGCGTATTGATCCACACGATCCGCACCACCCATATTTGCCGTATATTCTAACACCATTTCAGGCTTACTGACTGTTACGATATGTCCACCGCATAATGTTCTCTGGGTAGATTATAGGTTTGTGTTATAATAATTGGTGAGCATGGTAATAATTCTTTTATCTTTCCACGCAAGAAGCGTAGTATTATTCTTTCTGTATGCAACTGTTTCTTTCCAATTTCTTCTTTGGCATAATTGTTTGTCTCTTTTATTATGCTGTCTACTAATTCTTCAGTAAAATATAATGTGAAATAGTCTATGGGCTCTTTTATGTTACTCGGGACTTGTGGTCCGGCTATTTCTTCGTGTAAATCAAAATTTATCGTGGCTGGAAGAACGTCCGATTCGGTAACATCTTCCCACTCTTCACTTGATGATACGTTGTCATGTTGCCGTGTGTTTTCTTCCGTACTACTATTATCGCTTTCGCTATCCATGCGAACAATTCATCGCCTTCTAGGTTGAACGATATCACTATCACTGCTGTCGTTTTGTTCTACAGTTAGTCTTTCTAACGTGTCTGTATAGAGGTCTATCTGGAGCTCATCTTCACTACTACTTGTGTCATGAGACTCATTCGTGGTTGGACGCTTTGTCATTGTTCTAATAAAAAATATGAATAAATGCATGGGTTGAAAATTTCTAATTGTTATTGCTAACTGACAAGATGATATTTACCAAAATAGCTTTCACCAAACAATTTATTCACTAAGAAAAGAATCACTTTTCCAATTTTCTCCTCGTTAGATCTATGTGCACTGCTCGAAGCTTCAAACCAAAATGAGCTCAGCTTTGAAAATCTTTTCCTCCAGATGTAGACTTTTTTATTTGTAATTATATATCTCACTATACAGTGCGCGCTATGTTCGAAAACCGACCTTTCTTCTACAAACTCCCCTTATCGCTCTTTTCAAGTGGCGTCGCGAAGTGCTCGGACCGTCGTGAGCACGCATCTCACGTTCTCAACTGACACAAAACCCGCTGACATTTCTTGTATATATTTTAGTAATTTTACGATATTTTGACTTAATTTCTTGTGCCATTTCAAGATAAAACTTCAGGGAAACATGCATGTCTCAAAAAGTTGCGTTAAAATAACTCAATTCCCCGTAATCACTAATAAACTGCAATGTCCCCTGAGAGGGGACATCAGAGTGATATGCTAGAATTCTGATGTCCCCTGAGAGGGGACAGCGGAGTGCAGAGCTCGCTGGGCAGCTTGTCCGCCAGCCGCTGCTGACTCATGCTGCCCGCGCCCGGCCGCTCCCCCCAACCCCAAACCCCCCCCGCCCCGCCCCCCCCCCCCACCTCCCCGCGGCCGCCCTCTCCCTGCCCTCGCCCCCTGCCAGCCTCCCATCTTCCGCTGGTCCGGCTGGCTGCCGCCCCCACGCGCCGGCCCCGGAGCCCAACTGGAGCAGCGCCGCGGACCGCTCCCAGGCACACTGCCCACGGCTGTGGAGGTACCGCGCGGGCTGGAGGCGAGCAGGGTCGCCCGCGACTCCCCGCTGCCCCCAGTGCCCATGGATAACTTTTCAACCCCCTTCCATTGATGTTTTTGTTCTGCTTGTAGCTAACCAATTGTGCTACTGGAGCGATGTTTTTGTTCTGCTTTCCCTCTCCCTCCATATAAAAACCCCTGACTGCACTGAGATGCTAAGACCGGCTTTGGACAAGAGTCCCCCATCTTCTCAAGTGACTAGAACTTAAATAAACCTCTTTCCTTTTGCAACAGCACCTGCCTCATGAGTTTGGCTTTTAGATGAACCTTGGTTTCGGTTACAGTTTTGGCAAGCCAGCCAAGAACAAGCAGGAGCCCCAGTAAGTTCCTAGACTTGAGAGGGAGTTTCCCAGACTGCCCGTGGCTGACTGACACTGTAAGAGAACTTGGGAGTCCCTAGTAATTTTACTCGGGGCCTGTCTTTCCCTCTTTCTTGGTATTGACTGCCTGCTACATCCAGTTGGGGGAAGGAATGGGTTGTTGGTGGGTTGATGAGCCCAAACTGGGTAAAGTCCCTAGTGTACATGACTAGGAGCCCTAGCCCTGCTTCTTGGGATTCCATTGGAATCAGTAGGCGCAGCTCAGCAGTAGGCACTGCTTAGTGACTAAGAAAAATCCTGGTTCCTCTGTGTGGGTTTTGGTTGGAACACTCTTTTGGTTTTGGTATATGGATTTGGGGGGTATTGTTTGCTTTTATTATTGCCTAAATCTTGTGGTTGTCTTAATAGTTGTGTTTTTAATTTGTGATATTATCACTTAGAGAAATTTGCATAGAAATCATATCGCTATATAGTTGCTTGCTCCTTCCTGTTTGTCTAATTGTTATTTTATATGTAACCCTTGACTTTTACACATGTGGGGGAGGGAGCTTGGTATCAGTACCCAGTGGTAGCCTATTCTGACCAATTGGTCCACCTATGTTGATGAGCCAATGACCAAAAAAAGATGATCTTTTATTGTAGCACAGAATTGTCTTGCCAAAGGTCTAGTAAATAGAATAAGGTCATTTATATGCAAGTTTACATGTTGTTACAGCATAAGAATTCTACTCAGCAAGATCTAAATTGATGGTTCAAAGAGGGGGAAAGGGTCTCATTCCCTTCCCACACAGTAAAACTCAAAAAGAAAACAGTGAGGAAATAAGTCTTTTAAACACCCTAAATCCTCCTCCTGGAGACCCAGGAGCTGCTGTGGCCTGGGGAACAATGTGGAAATTAATGCCACCTCAAAACTCTGTAAAGGCTGTGGAAGCATCTGGAGCCACTGTCCCACCTCAATGTAAGAGAAAAATGTGGTACTTTTAAATTCAAGTGGCAGAGCCTGATATCTCCCCCCGACTCTTCTCCAGCCTCCTTAGAAATTGCCAATGACCCCAGCTCACTTTTGAGAACACTAAAAAGAAACAACAAAAAAAACAAAAACACAGTACAGTAATCACCAAGAATCCAAATGGGTAATTTAAGTTTAATTGATGCCTTTTACAGATATTAACATAAAATATGTTTGTTTGGCCTGTGTTTACAAAAAAGAATTTATGTTATTTTGTTATGTGTCTTAAAAAATGAAAATGTAGGAGAAACCAAGATGGCGGCATAGGTAAACACCAGAAATTGCTGCCTCCCACAACAACTTCAAAAATACAACTAAAAGACAAAACGGGCATCATCCAGAACTACAGGAAGGCTGGCTGAGTGGAAATTCTACAACTAGAAGAAAAGAGAAAAGCATACCGAGACTCAGAGGAGGTGCGGAAGGAAAGTGCAGAGGTACGGAAGCTTGAGCGTGTGGAAAGGGGCTGGTTCCTGAGGATTCGGCTTTCTTTTTGAATCGGGAGGGAGTCACAAGCTCCCGACTGCTCTGAACTCCAGTTCCAGGAAGTCTCTGGGGACCCAGGACTCAGACAGGGAGAAACTGGACTGTCTGGCAGGAGTCAGAACTCGGAACTTGAGGGCGGCTTTCCCTCAGAGGTGCTTGCAGCAATTACTGTGGGACACTGAGACATGGGGCCCCTTAGGGCAGGGCTGAGGATCAGCCATAGCTGCTTGCTCCGCCCTGTTGATCACCTGAGACCCTGCCCCACCCAGGCTGTGGCAGAGGTTTTTGCATATGAATGCCCTGGCCCTTTGCAATCTGAAAAATACCTAACAAATTGCAGCTAGGCCAGACAGACCCAAAACTTCCAAGAGGAGGCCCAAGGCCCCATAGCAGCTTGCATTGCTTCACAGCTGGGCCTCATCTGGGCACCTCCAAACCCCAAAAAAGGAAGGGAAATCTGCAGATCTCTTCGTAGCTCCTGCTTGGTAGCCTCAGGCAGAGGCTAAATTAGCACCTCCTTAGATCCAAGAGCCTGTGTACCCAGTGGTCAGAGCAGGACCATCCAGATTACAACTACTCAGATCCATAAGGGACACACTCATGGATGTACTTCCAGCCCACTCGCCTCCAGCCTGCTCGGTACCTCCCCTGAGTCAGGGGGCAGACTCAGTGAGCACCAAAGCCCCACTGAAGCAAGTCTTGCCCCAGAAGGGTGTCTTCAGCACAGAAGTTCTCCCACTGCAGGCACAGCTGATTCTCACAGCCAATTGGCCTGGAGGTCAATTCCTCCCAGTGATAAATACAACAATCAAGGCTTAACTACAACAAGACTACAACAAGACTGTGCACAAAGCCCACAAAGGGGTGCACCAAGAGTGTCCACCTCAGGTAATTGGGGAGGCTGAGCCACTGGGCCCTATAGGACACCTAGCACACAAAGCCACTCTACCAACACAGGGAAGCATAAAAAATGCGGAGACAAAAAACATGACAGAAATGGAGGATATAGAGCTAAAAAACGCAATTTTGAGGGCTTGCAATAAACTTGAGGAGAGCCTCACGAAAACTAATGAGACCCTCGATGCTATGATAAAGAAACTAGAAATTAAGCATACACGGACTGAAATAAAGAATATTATACCCAATAGCAGACCAGAGGAGCACAAGAATCAAGCCAAAGATTTGAAATGCGAAGAAGCAAAAAACACCCAACTGGAAAAGCAAAATGAAAAAAGAATCCGAAAGTGTGAAGATAGTGTAAGGAGCCTCTGGGACAGCTTCAAGCACACTAATATCAGAATTATAGGAGTGCCAGAACATGAGAGACAGCAAGATATTGAAAACCTATTTGAAGAAATAATGGCAGAAAACTTCCCCCACCTGGTGAAAGAAATGGACTTACAGGTCCAAGAACCCCAGAGAACCCCAAACAAAAGGAATCCAAAGAGGACCACACCAACACACATCATAATTAAAATGCCAAGAGCAAAAGACAAAGAGAGAATCTTAAAAGCAGCAAGAGAAAGAGACTCAATTACCTACAAGGGAATACCCATACGACTGTCAGCTGATTTCTCAACAGAAACTTTGCAGGCCAGAAGGGAATGGCAAGAAATATTCAAAGTGCTGAATACCAAGAACCTACAACCAAGATTACTTTATCCAGCAAAGCTATCATTCAGAATTGAAGGTCAGATAAAGAGCTTCAGAGATAAGGAAAAGCTAAAGGAGTTCATCACCACTAAACCAGTATTATACGAAATGCTGAAAGGTATCCTTTAAGAAGAGGAAGAAGAAAAAGGTAAAGATACAAATTGTGAACAACAAACATGCATCTATCAACAAGTGAATCTAAGAATCAAGTGAATAAATAATCTGATGTACAGAATGAACTGGTGATTATAGTGAATCAGGGACATAGAAAGGGAATAGACTGACTATTCTTGGGGGGGAAAGGGGTGTGGGAGATGCGGGAAGAGACTGGACAAAAATCGTGCACCTGTGGATGAGGACAGTGGGTAGGGAGTGAGGGCGGAGGGTGGGGCGGGAACTGGAAGGAGGGGAGTTATGGGGGGGGGGGGAAGAGGAACAAATGTAATCTGAACAATAAAGATTTAATAAAAAAAAAAGAAAATACAAAAAAATAAATAAATTAAGCATACACTGACTGAAATAAAGAATAACATACAGAGATCCAACAGCAGACAAGAGGACCCCAAGAATCAAGTTAAAGACTTGAAATACGAAGAAACAAAAAATACCCAACCAGAAAAGCAAAAAGAAAAAAGAATCCAAAAATATGAAGATAATGTAAGGAGCCTCTGGGACAACTTCAAGTGTACCAACATCTGAATTATAGGGGTGCCAGAAGAAGAGAGAGGGCAAGATATTGAAAACCTATTTGAAGAAATAATGACAGAAAACTTCCCCTACCTGGTGAAAGAAATAGACTTACAAGTCCAGGAAGTGCAGAGAACCCCAAACCAAAGGAATCCAAAGAGGACCACACCAAGACACATCATAATTAAAATGCCAACAGCAAAAGACAAAGAGAGAATCTTAAAAGCAGCAAGAGAAAAAAAGGCAGTTACCTACAAGGGAGTACCCATACGACTGTCAGCTGATTTCTCAACAGAAACTATGCAGGCCAGAAGGGAGTGGCAAGAAATATTCAAAGTGCTGAATACCAAGAACCTACAACCAAGATTACTTTACCCAGCAAAGCTATCATTCAGAATTGAAGGTCAGATAAAGAGCTTCACAGAGAAGAAAAAGCTAAAGGAGTTCATCACCACCAAACCAGCATTATATGAAATGCTAAAAGGTATCCTTTAAGAAGAGGAAGAAGAAAAAGGTAAAGATAAAAATTATGAACAGCAAATACATATCTATCAACAAGTGAATCTAAAAATCAAGTGAATAAAAAATCTGATGAACAGTGTAAACTGGTGAATATAATAGAACCAGGGGCATGGAAAGAGAGTGGACTGACAATTCTTGGGGAGAAAGGGATGTGGGGGGTGCAGGAAGATACTGGACAAAAATTGTACACCTATGGATGAGGACAGTGGGAGGGGTAAGGGAAGAGGGTGGGTTGGGAACTGGGTGGATGAGAGCTATGGGGGGGAAAAAAAGAGGAACAACTGTAATAATCTGAACAATAAAGATTTAATTTTTTTAAAAAGGACAAAAAAAATGAAAGTGTATTTGCCAATAGAAAAAAACTGTTTCTGAAAGGTATGAAATATATTCATAAATTTGCAAATCTAAAGAATGCTAATTACTTAGTTTTAGTTGTCACTAAAAATTAAGGTTTCTAAGAATTAACAATTCTAATTAAGTTGGAAAAAAGCATATGGTTTTGGTAATATAGAATTGAAAGTAGGTTGTTCTGAGTTTGGTTATTTATTTTTTAATATATTTTTATTGTTTTCAGAGAGGAAAGGAGAGGGAAAGAAAGATAGAAACATCAGTGATGAAAGAGAGTCATACTGGGGATTGAGCCCACAACCTGAGTATGTGCTCTGACCAGGAATCAAACTGTGATCTCCTGGTTTAGATCGATGCTCAACCACTGAGCCATGGCGGTTGGAGATAAAGTTGGTTATTTCTAAATGAGTTTAAAAGAAACAAATTAGGGGAGACTAGGAAAACTGCAGAAGGATTGTGTGAGTTGTTAAGGGTTTGTGTGAGTTTCAGAGGGTTTGTGCAAGTTGCAGAATTGTGTAGAGGAAAGAAGCAAAAAGAGAAAGAATTGAGGACATGAAAAAAAAGGTGAAAAAGGATAAAAGAAAGGAACAGAGATATTATAGGAAGAAAAGACATTGGAGGAGGAATACTCAAAATGGGAAATGGTGTGGAGGGAAATAAGAAAGAGAGGGTTTCAAGATGGTAGTGGAGTAGGTGGATCTTCCTTGTACCTCCTCCCAGAACCAAACTGGAAATAAAAATAATTGGGTAACATTCACTCTGAATTACCAACTGAAGGCTTGCTGAAGAGACGTTTAACAAGGAAGGGCAGAAACCACCTCAAAACTGGTGGGAAGGGTGGTGGGGTCTTGAGAAGGCCTGGCCCAGCTCCCATGGGCAGCAGGCTGAGGATGAGGAGAGATATCTCAGCTTCGGGGGTGTTTCCCTGAAAGGAGCAAGGCCTGGACTCCAGGCTGGGCTCCCCAGCTCGGAGAACCAGAGCCAAGAACAGCAGCAGCCCATGCAGCATCCAGCCAGGAAAAGGGGCAGGGCTTCTATCTCTAGGGAGAGAAGGAGTCTGTTGGAGATAAAGCCACTTGCAAAAAACAACAGAGCATGGGATTTATTTTTGCAGCAACTCACCTGAGGCTTCAGTTGGAGGGAGAGCAGTGTGGACTGGAGTTGCCTGAGGAGAGGCTGGGGAGGGAAGCATTTGGGAGGGGGGGCGGGTGGGAGGGTGAAAGAGATAGCCAGGGGACCTGCACTCTGTCACCCCCACCCCTTATCGCAGTAGCTATGTTTCCTGAGAGGGGCAAGTCCCTTCCAGTAGCAACAACCAGGGGAAAGGCAACTACCCCCCATTCAGAGATATAGCTTACCCCACCCTCAGGAATCCCACTTGCTCCACTCTGCACCTCCACCCCTGCTGAGGAAGCAGCAGCAAAGGGCAGTCTCAGGGGGTATCAGTGACTAGCTTTGGGGTAGGGCCATTCTCCCCACTGTCCCTGGAACCTGACTGGTGCTTCCTTCTCACTGGGGACCTAATAGAAATTCCTGGCTTCCAGCAGACCCCACCAGACTGCATATGAGGGGCTCTGTCTTGCCAAGGTCAGAAATATTTTGGGACAGACTCAGATGTGTGGTTCTGGGACATGGGAACACACCCACCCCAAAATCTTCCCTGAAATCTGAATGGCACCTCCCTCTCACAGGACACCCAGAGGTTGCATCCTCCCAGTTCTACCAAAAGCCCTTTCAGAAACAGCCTTTACAGTGACTAAGTCTGGCAGCTCATCAGTAGGTGGAGTTGGGCAGAGGCAGATCCCCAGGAGCCTTAGGACATTTGCTGACCTGCCTCTGGGCCCCATGCTGCTAATAAGCCTTGCCTAGAGCACAGCTTGACCCCTCCTGTGCCAAGCCTTGTGGAGGCAGCCACAAACTGAATCGCGTGAAACTTCAAACAGGTTGCCAAGAGCCAAGGGTGGATAACTTCTGGAAGTGGCTAGCACCAAAGTCCCTACTGGGAAGCCCAGAAATGGCATACAAAACAGTCAGCATTAGTCAACATAAGAGCAGGATCCAAAGGGAGGTCCCAGGAGACACTACTTTGCCAAGAGGAACTAACTTCAGATATTTTATTGTTTGTTTGCATTTGCATTATTTTATTTCTTTTTTCTTGTTTATTGCTTTATTATTTTATCTTTTTTCTTTCATATCTCTTATTTTAATCTTTCTTTTTCTTACTGTATTTTTTGTTCTTTCTCTTCCTTTTTCCTTTTCTTATTTTTTCCTTCTTTTTTCCTTTTCATAATTTTCCTTCCTCTTTTATACCATTTTCCTTTTCCTATTCTTTATTCTTATACCCTCCCTTCTTTCCTTTGATATACTTTTTCCTTCCCCATTTTTCTTCTTATATTTTTTATTTCCTTTTATTATTTTTGTTCTCTTTTCTCTTTCTTAATTTTCTTTTCTTCTGTGGTTGTTTTTGTTGTTGTTGTAGGATCTTTTGTATGCTTTTTATTTGTTTCTTCTTTTGTTTTGTTCTGTCAGCATGTGCACAACAGTTCACATGCCATGGTGAGGTTTGAGCCTCACAGTCAGCCAACCTGAGGAAGAAATCACCCATGAATGGGACAACAGCAACAAGATCGAGTGGCCAGATTATTATGACCACCTGACGTTTGTAGGCAAATTAGCTGTACACTGCATTGTATGGGATATGGAAGCCAAAGGCCTGTTAGAACACCTTTGCTGTCTGCAGTTACCAAGATAAAACGTCTCCAATTTGCACAGGAACACAAGGATTGGACAGCTGAGCATTGGAAAAAAGTCATGTGGTCCGATGAATCACTTTTCCAGTTGCATCATGCAGATGGCAGAGTGAGAATTTGGCGGAAACAGCATGAAAGCATGCACCCCACATGCATGAGTGCAAACCTTCAAGCTGGTGGGGGCAGTGTTATGGTTTGGGGCATGTTTTCCAGGCATGATTTGGGCCCTTTAATTCGTGTGGAACAACGTCTGAATAGCACAACATACCTAAGTATCGTTGCTAATCAAGTTCATCCTATCATGTTGATGGCGTATCCCAATGGAGATGGCTTCTTCAAACAAGACAATGCGCCATGCCACGGTGCTCATATTGTGCAGGAGTGGTTTCAAGAACATGAGGGAGACTTTACCTTGCTTAGGTGGCCCCCACAATCACCGGATCTCAATCCAATTGAGCATTTGTGGGACGAAGTTAAAAGAGCCATCAGGTAGCTGGTTCCACAACCATCAAGTCTCACAGAACTGGACAGTGCTATTCATCAGGCATGGTGTCAGATACCTCGCATCACCTTTCAACATCTCGTGGAGTCAATGCCAAGAAGAATTGCCGCAGTATGGAAGCCAAAAGGTGGCCCAACGAAGTACTGATGGGGTGGTCATAATAATCTGGCCACTCACGTTCAAATATATTCCATGTTCAAAGGCTGTTAAATCACGTTGTTTACCCATACCTTCAGGAAAAAAATCACTTCTACTGTCATGGTAAATAACCTGCTTCCCTATTTATAATGGTCTGGCCCTGTAGCAACTTCAGCGAGAAATTATAGCTAATTTGCCTAAAAACATCAGGTGGTCATAATAATCTGGCCACTCGGTGTATATATGCATATATGCATAGCCCATGGGCACAAACACTAGTGTGGGAAAGACGGGACAGGGGGTGGGTGGAAGGGACAAAGTGGGGGGGGATTGGGGACATTTGTAATGCTGTCAACATAAATATAAGTTTTAAAAAATAGGAAAGGCACATAGATAGATAGTAATGTCGAGTGGTCATTTTAATGACAAATGAAAAGGCCGCAGGTACAATTGACAGTGGGGAACAAATTCATTGGTTTCTTAGTCTAATATACTTTCATTTATAATTTTGAATATTATCTTAAAATGTTAGTTACAAAATAAACAAATTTCTTTGTCAGTTGCATTTTGTTAAGATCTATAACCATGTCATTTTAAGTATTTTTTTTGTCATTTAGAAAGAGTCATTGTTTTACTCTGATACATTTGCAAAACTGTTACATCTCTAATGTATTCTTTTTTAATCCTCACCAAAGATATGTTTTTATTTCTTTATTTTATTTTATTTTTTCCTTATTCCCTCTATAACATCTTCCACCTCCATCCACCCACATCATTTCACAATCACTACATTGTTGTCCATGTCCATGAGTTGTTTCTCTTTTTCCCCTCAATTCCTCCACACCCTCCAACACCCCCCCCACATACACCAGCTGTCTGCCTGCTCTCTATCTGTAAGTCTGTCTCTATTTTGTTTGTTAGTTCAGATTGTTCATTAGACTCTACATATGAGTGAAATAATATGGATCTCATTTTTCTCTGACTGGGTTATTTCACTTAGCATAATGTTCTCCAGGTCCATCCATGCTGTTGCAAAGGGTAAAATTTATCTTTTTTATGCCTCAGTAGTATTCCATTGTGTAAATGTACCATAGCTGTCTTATCTACTCATCAACTGATGGACACTTGGACTGCTTCCAAATCTTGGTTATCTATACTAATAATAGCCTAGGTAGTCATCACGCCCTCATGCATCACGCCCTAACATTATCACAAGATGGCTGTCACAAGATGGCCATGCACACAGCAGAGGTGGGGCCCAGCGGAGGAGGCGGGTCGTGGCAGGGGAGGGCAGTTGGGGGCCATCAGGCCGGCAGGGGAGCCAATAGGGGGTGATCAGGCCCGCAGGCAGAAGCAGTTAGGGGCAATCAGGCAGGCAGGCAGGTGAGCGGTTAGGAGCCAGCGGTTCTGGATTGTGAGAGGGATCCCAGATTGGAGAGGGTGCAGGCCAGGCTGACGGAGACCCTCCCCCTGCCCCCCCCCCCCGCATGAATTTCATGCACCGGGCCTCTAGTTGTAAATAATACTGTGTATATTCTTTCAAATTAGTGTTTAGGATAAAGACAGAGCCAAGCTCTGCACAGCAGTGAGGCCTCCACTGGAGCCCAAGGTTCCGCTGTCTGGCCCCTTAGCCGCTGCTGCCACTACCAGCAGCTGATGAAAGATTTGATTCTGGCTGCAGCACACCCGCCCTCTTGGCAGTGTTCAGCTTGCTGGCAGACAAGGAAGTCAAATGGTGAGAGCAGGGGATGAGGAGACCTGTGACTGTATGTAAGAAAATGCCTAAGGCAGTGGGCCTGGGAGGTATGGAGTCAGTGAAAGCCTCTGGTATGCAAATATGAATAGATGTACGAGCAACAGAAGTGAATTTTGCCTGTGGATGAATGTGATGAAGCCCGTGCCCTGAGCGAAGTGGGTCCAACCTACATCATGCTGCTGTACTGTTGCCCAGCCCCCTGCCCCCAACCCTACCCCCCAGTAGTCTGGGTGCCACAATGTTGCCTCCCAGGGGGCCATGAAAAAATTGGACAGACAATGTTAAGCTGGAGAAGGTGAGGTTCATCTGGTGCATGTGTAGGCCCTATAGTTCTTCGGTGTGGCAAATAGAGGAAATCTGACTGCACCTGGTGGATGACCATGGCTTGCAGAGAACTAAGTCGAATGACTCCACCGCTACTCTCTGCAGTGTCAGCTAGAGCGGATCGCATGGATTGCCTTGCACTGGTGGGAGGGAGGACAGTGGACTTTTGTCGCCCTCCCTCGGGGATGTTTGCATGGCCCTGCTATTTGTCATGGTTTGGTGGCATGGGATTTAACTGCCTGGGGCAAGCCTCCCATGGTGCCAATGCTCCATTGTGTTGATGGTGTGCTAACCTCTGACTCTCTTGCAGATTCGAATGCAGCTGCTGGTAGTCTACAGCAGGCTTTGGACTCATGGGGATGGGTGGTCTAGGGGCCTGGCTTGTATCCCTGAAGCAGTCATTGAAAAAGTGCAGGCTTATCCCTGACCCACAATGGTGAAAGAGTTAGACTTATGTTGGTCTGCAAATGTTCATTCTCCAGCTGGTGCAATTGTTTCAGCCATTGTATCAGTTGTCCCAGAAGGAGACGACATGGGGTTAGACTCCAGAAATTGAGGAGGCCTTTGGAGCTTCCAAGAGGGAAGTCGCCCAAATGGGTGAAGTAGGGCACCCATCAGATTTTGGTCTCAGTTATAGAAGGAAACTGGGAGCTGATACTCTCTTGTTGAAAGATAGGTGTTAGCCATGTGTGCTGCCTTGCAGGTCTGTATGACCACGCCCATGTCAGGAGTGGCACAAACCCCAACTTTAGCAAAGTGTGTGTTGGGGGGAGGGGGGAGGCATATGGAACAGCAGGCAGCAGTAAGTACTAGTCCCCTGTCACAAGAGTTACAGACCCTATGTTGGGACCTGTGATTTATGAGACCTTATCAAGGGATGAAACTCCTATGGAGGAGTTACTTCCCAGTTACACCCCTCCCAGAGGCCATGTGATCTACAGACAGGTCTAGCAGGGGGGTGGGGGGGGCCTGCTGCATGGATGGTTATGACTGTTCATTTGGATATTGACGAACTATGGTTCGATTCAGATACTGATGTCACTATTGGGCAAGGTAGCCTTTTGGCCATTGGAACAGATAGCTGGGCTGTCTTTAAAGACTTACCTTGCCCAGCTGGCATGGCTCAGTGGTTGAGTGTTGACCTATGAACCAGGAGGTCACAGTTTGATTTCTGGTCAGGGCACATGCCCGGGTTGTGGGCTCGATCCCCAGTTGGGGTCATGCAGGAGGCAGTCAGTCAATGATTCTCTTTCATCATTGATGTTTCTCTCTCTTCCTCTCCCTTCCTCTCTGAAATCAATAAAAATATATTTAAACAACAACAAAAAAAGACTTACATATTTGTGGGAAATATGGCCTATTAAGAGACAAGCTCCACCTAGGGGTGGACCCACCTAGCCTAAAAAATTGGGCTAGACAATTGAATACTGATGTGGAGATATTCTCAGACACTGCATGTGCAGTTAAAAGCAACAGGTGAACTATTGTGACCCAAAGCCCTCCCCTTGGCAGAAGGGAAAGCGACAGTGTGGACCTGGCCATGGTCTATTACTGGAGAAGGGCCCTGGGTGGTCTTCCTATCCCCTTAGGGAAGTGGGTACGACTATAAATTACAGTTACACCCCTTGATCCAGCCCTGGCAATGTAACTAGTGCCCTGAAAGACATAGTGAAGTACAGGACATACAAGCCCTTTCCCATGACCTCTTCCAAGATTGGTGGAACATGACATTGGGCAATCTTGAGTTTTGCTATTGGGGCAGGAATACTGGTCTTAACATGCTGCAGTTTATATTGTTGTTATGGGCTCTGTATTCAAAAAGCTGGCGCATGGGCCAGGGTATCCCAGGAAGAACATCTGGCATGAGGTGTGGAGTGTGGGGACCCTGATCAGAGTATGCCAGATGTTCAAGGCCTATCTGCCATATGCACGTGCAAAGGCAATGACACAGCAGTTTTACTGTATGCACTGTGCAGGTGCACCTTTACCTTATGTAATACTGATGTCACTATTTGGCAAGAAGCCTCTTTTGTCTGAACTAGTATAAAAAGACGCCACTGACCAGCTGGTTACTGGACTGCTTTGTGTGACAGCTTTGTTAGTTACTGCTTTGTGGAGCTGCTGTGACTGCAATGGCTGCTTGGTCTGCAATAGAGTCTCTCCCATATGCCTGCAGCTACTCACGTCTTCTTCCAATGCCCACATTTATGGAGATCCAATCCCTGGCAGAGGAACTTGGACCCAACAGGTTTCATATTAATTTTTGGAATATTTGTTCTAGTTCTGTGAAATACATCATTGGTATCTTGATAGGAATTGTGTTGAATCTGTAGATTGCTTAAGGTAGTATGGGCATTTTAATTATATTCTTCCTATCCATGAACACAGTATACTATGCTTCCACTTATTTGTATCTTCTTCCATTTCTTTCTTCAGTGTATTGTAATTTTCTGAGCACAGACCTTTTATATACTTGGTCAAATTTATTCCTAGGTATTTTTTAAGGCAATTCTGAATGGGATTTTTTTTATTTCCATTTTTGAGAGTTCATCATTGTGTATAAAAATGCAACTGATTTCTGGGTATTTATTTCATATCCAGCTACTTTACTGAATTCATTTATTAGCTCTAGTAGTTTTTTGGTGGAATCCTTAGGGTTCTCTATACACAGTATCATGTCATCTGCAAATAATTACAGTTTTACTTCTTCCTTTCCAATTTGGATACTTTTTATTTTTTCTTATTTTCTGAATACTGTTAGGTCTGATCAAATCATTGAATCAATACCTTTCCCCCTGGGAACTGACCTTTAGGCCACTTCACAATAGACATTCCACTTGCTTAGACCAATATCTCTCCCCTCTGGACTTTCCCAGAATCCAGACCTGCACACAGAATTCTCCACCCAGAAAAAGCCCACCTAGAGTCCTTTAAAAAACATCTGACTCCCTGTCTTTGGGTACTGGTGCCATTTTGGGGCTCAGCTCATCTGGGTTTCCAGGTGACTTAATCCTATATAGTAAAGAGGTGATATGCAAATTGACCATCACACCCTCTCACAAGATGGCCGCCCCATGTGATCCAAGATGGCCGCCACAAGATGACTGGCAGAGCAGGGCACTTATGGGCAATCAGGCTGGCAGGGGAGGGCAGTTGGGGGCAATCAGGCTGGCAGGGGAGCAGTTAGGCGTCAATCAGGCGGGCAGGGGAGTGGTTAGGGGGCAATCAGGCAGGCAGGCAGGCAAGCGGTTGGGAGCCAGTGGTCCTGGATTGTGAGAGGGATGTCCGACTGCCAGTTTTGGCCCTATTCCTGTGGCTAAACCAGCAGTTGGACATCCCCTGAGGGGTCCAAGATTGGAGAGGGTGCAGGTTGGGCTGAGGGACACCCTCCCCCCCTCTCAGTACACAAATTTCATGCACTGGGCCTCTAGTAAACTCATAATTCTTTACTCCTTTTGGCCTCATGCGTGCCTCCTTCAGCAACCTGAACAATTACTATGCCTAAGACTTCCAGTACTATCTATATATATAAAAAGTTAGCTACCATGATGACCGAAACAACTGACCACCTGTTGTTATGATGCCCACTGTGGTCAGTGAACTGGCCTGATCAGGGGGTGGGGCTGACTGGCCAACCTCATGTGGCCCTTCCCCCAGCCGGCCTGCCCCTGATCTGCCCACACCACCACGATAGACCTGCAGCCATCTTCCGGCCTGCCCCTGATCGGACTCTCCCATCCTGATCCAGAGCGGGGCCACACAGAGCCTGGACCCTTCCTGGCAGCCCCGAGTCCCAGAGAGTAGAGGCACCTGACGGGCAGGGACAGGGATCATAGGCCTCTAGGGAGCACTGCAGAGACGGCAAGGAGTGGAGAGGGCCTGCGGAGGGGGAGGAGGTGAAGCCAGTGGACATCAGTCCAGAATCCAGCCCTTCCCCCCAGAGGCAGCAGGCCCTCAATCCAGAACCCCAGCCCGAATTGGAAGAGCCTGAGGGAGACTTCAGGAAGCTCTACACAGAGCTGTGCGTGAAGAACAAGAGATTTCGTGAGACCACGCTGTGGCTGGCGCAGCTCAAGGTGGAGCTGGAGTGTGCCACGCAAAGGCAGGAATGCTTAGCAGAGAGGCTGGTCCTCCTGGAGCTGGCGAGATTTGAGTGCAGGGCCCTGGAGTGCAAGGCCACTGAGCTGGAAGAGGAGCTGAAGGGCCTGTCCAATCTCCAGGCTGACAATCATCACCTCAAGAATGAGAACGCAGCCCTGATCTGTGTCATCAGCAAACTGTCCAAGTGACCCCAGAGGACTTGCCCCTGCACCGGCATTTATACAGCTGCTTCTGCCACACGCATCCCTGGTCCTGTGTGAACACGAGTGACAGGGCTGCCAGGGAGTCTCTGAGAAGCCATAATCTCCCCTCGGGACCTAGTGACAGAAAAAGACATACAAGTCCAGGCAGTGCAGAGGGTCCCAAACAAAATGGACCTAAAGAGGCCCACACCAAGATACATCATGATTAAAATGGCAAAAGTTAAAAACAGAGAATCTTGTACAGTTGGAGTGGCTCAGTGTTTGAGTGTCGATCTATAAACCAGGAGGTCATAGTTCCACTCCTGGTCAGGGCACATGCCTGAGTTGCGGGCTCTATCCCTGATAGGGAGTGTGTAGGAGGCAGCCAATTAATGATTCTCTCTCATCATTGGTATTTCTATCTCTCTATCCCTTCCCCTTCCTCTCTGTAATCAATAAAAATATATTTAAAAACAAATACAATCAGAGAATCTTAAAAGCCACAAGAGAAAGGCAGTCAGTTACCTACAAGTGAACTCACATGAGACTGTCAGCTGATTTCTCAACAGAAACATTTCAGGCCAGAATGGATTTGCATGAAATATGCAAAGTGATGAAAAGCAAGGACCTACAACCAATCTTCTCCTCCCACCAGAACCTGGTGACCAATGATCTGATTTCAGTTTCTATAATTTTATCTTTTCTTTTTTTTTTTTTTTTAATATTTTAATAATTTTTATTTCTTAAAGTATTACAAAGAGTATTACATATGTCTCCTTTTTTCCCCCCCTTGACATTCCCCCGGCCCCTACCCCCCGCCCCCCCCGCCCCGCGTCTTGTGTCCATTGGTTAATCTTATATGCATGCATATAAGTCCTTCAGTTGGTCTCTTAATCCCCCCCCCCAACCCTCCCCAGGCTTCCCACTGTAGTTTAACATTCTGTTCAATGTTACTCTGCTTCTGTATCTACCCCTGTTCATAAGTCCATACTGGTCCCCTTTATTTGTCCCAACCTCACTGGAGTAGTCTCAACCTCACCAGGGCCGTCTGAGCCTCACCAGGGCCGTTTCAACCTCACCGGGGCCGTCCCTACCTCACGGGGGCCGTTTCAACCTCACCGGGGTCGTCCCTACCTCACGGGGGCCGTTTCAACCTCACCGGGGTCGTCCCTACCACACCGGGGCCGTTTCAACCTGACCGGGGTTGTCCCTACCTCACGGGGGCTGTTTCAACCTCACCGGGGTTGTCCTTACCACACCGGGGCCGTTTCAACCTGACCGGGGTTGTCCCTACCACACCGGGGCAGTTTCGACCTGACCGGGGTCGTCCCTACCTCACGGGGGCCGTTTCAACCTGACCGGGGTCGTCCCTACCACACCGGGGCCGTTTTGACCTGACCGGGGTCGTCCCTACCACACCGGGGCCGTTTCAACCTGACCGGGGTTGTCCCTACCACACCGGGGCCGTTTCGACCTGACCGGGGTTGTCCCTACCAGACCGGGGTCGTCCCTACCTCACGGGGGCTGTTTCAACCTCACCGGTGTCGTCCCTACCTCGCGGGGGCCGTTTCAACCTCACCGGGGTCGTCCCTACCTCACGGGGGCCGTTTCAACCTCACCGGGGTCGTCCCTACCACACCGGGGCCGTTTCAACCTGACCGGGGTTGTCCCTACCACACCGGGGCCGTTTCAACCTGACCGGGGTTGTCCCTACCACACCGGGGCCGTTTCGACCTGACCGGGGTTGTCCCTACCAGACCGGGGTCGTCCCTACCTCACGGGGGCTGTTTCAACCTCACCGGGGTCGTTCCTACCTCACGGGGGCCGTTTCAACCTCACCGGGGCTGTCCCGACTTCACCAGGGCCGTTTCAACCTCACCGGGGTTGTCCTTACCACACCGGGGCCGTTTCAACCTGACCGGGGTTGTCCCTACCACACCGGGGCAGTTTCGACCTGACCGGGGTCGTCCCTACCTCACGGGGGCCGTTTCAACCTGACCGGGGTCGTCCCTACCACACCGGGGCCGTTTTGACCTGACCGGGGTCGTCCCTACCACACCGGGGCCGTTTCAACCTGACCGGGGTTGTCCCTACCACACCGGGGCCGTTTCGACCTGACCGGGGTTGTCCCTACCAGACCGGGGTCGTCCCTACCTCACGGGGGCTGTTTCAACCTCACCGGTGTCGTCCCTACCTCACGGGGGCTGTTTCAACCTCACCGGGGTCGTCCCTACCTCACGGGGGCTGTTTCAACCTCACCGGGGTTGTCCCTACCACACCGGGGCTGTTTCAACCTGACCGGGGTTGTCCCTACCACACCGGGGCCGTTTCGACCTGACCGGGGTCGTCCCTACCTCACGGGGGCCGTTTCAACCTCACCGGGGTCGTCCCTACCTCACGGGGGCCGTTTCAACCTCACCGGGGTCGTCCCTACCTCACGGGGGCTGTTTCAACCTCACCGGGGTCGTCCCTACCACACCGGGGCCATTTCAACCTCACTGGGGTCGTCCCTACCTCACGGGGGCCGTTTCGACCTCACCGCGGTTGTCCCTACCACACCGGGGCTGTTTCAACCTGACCGGGTTGTCCCTACCACACCGGGGCCATTTCGACCTGACCAGGGTCGTCCCTACCTCACGGGGGCCATTTCAACCTGACCGGGTTGTCCCTACCACACCGGGGCCGTTTTGACCTGACCAGGGTCGTCCCTACCTCACGGGGGCCATTTCAACCTCACCGCGGTTGTCCCTACCACACCGGGGCTGTTTCAACCTGACTGGGGTTGTCCCTACCACACCGGGGCTGTTTCGACCTGACTAGGGTCGTCCCTACCTCACGGGGGCCGTTTCAACCTCACCGGGGTCGTCCCTACCTCACGGGGGCCGTTTCAACCTCACCGCGGTTGTCCCTACCACACCGGGGCTGTTTCAACCTGACAGGGGTTGTCCCTACCACACCGGGGCTGTTTCGACCTGACCAGGGTCGTCCCTACCTCACGGGGGCCATTTCAACCTCACCGGGGTCGTCCCTACCACACCGGGGCTGTTTCAACCTGACCGGGGTTGTCCCTACCACACCGGGGCTGTTTCGACCTGACCAGGGTCGTCCCTACCTCACGGGGGCTGTTTCAACCTCACCGGGGTCGTCCCTACCACACCGGGGTCGTTTTGACCTGACCGGGGTCGTCCCTACCTCACGGGGGCTGTTTCAACCTGACCGGGGTTGTCCCTACCACACCGGGGCCGTTTCGACCCGATCAGGGTCGTCCCTACCACACCGGGACCGTTTCAACCTCACCGGGGCCATCCCGACCTCACCGGGGCCATCCCAGCCTTACCGGGGAAACAGGAAGTTTGGCCCTCTGTCCCCTGCCGGCGGCTCCCCACCTGACAAAATCTCCAGGCGTTCCTGGTGGTTGAACATCCAGCACTCCTGCCCTCCACCAAGTGCACAGACTGCCTGTATGCTGTCCCCCAGCGCCCCACAAGAGACTGGGACCAGTGGGCATGTTTGTGCTCTTGCTGGTACAGCAGTTCCACAGTGCCGGCTGAGTCAGGCCCAGCCCTGGCCGGCCCCGGACCCGACTCTGCCCCCCGATTGCGTCCCTCCCAGATGCAAGGAGCTGAAATCTGCAGCCTGCTGGGATGGGCTCTGTACTTGGTGCCTCTGCACATCCTACTCAGTCTCAATGCGCTTCTTTCTATGCGAGGAGTTGAAATCTGCAGTTTGTTGGGTTGGGCTCTGTACTTGGTGTCACATCCTACTCAGTCTCAATGTTCTTTCTCTCCTTCCAGTTGTAGAGCTTCCACTGGGCCAACTTTCCCATGGTTCTGTATGATAGGTGTTTGTCTGATATTTGGTAGTTTCGATGTTGTTGTGTGAGGTAGCACGCACAGGTCTCTTCCTTATGCCGCCATCCTGGTTCTCCTGGGTCTGCTTCTTGAGTGTGTCTCCCATGGCTGCGAGCAGTTGAAGTCTGCAATTTGTTGGGATAGGCTGCAAAAGCGCAGGTGGGTCTTTCTGTGCATCTGGCACAGCTTGGATGGGGATGTAAATTGATTAGGGCTGAGACTCAGGGAGTCGCCATGGCGGAGCAAATAGCACTGGCTGAGTCTCCGCGGCCCCTTGAATCTCTGCCAGGGCTTTGTGTCCCCCAGTGCCAGCGAGCAGCTGTGCAACAGAGTCTCCCTCGCTTTCTGATGGCTGCAAGGCCGTGCTGCCTCTCCCCGTAGGGTCTGGTGCCTCATGATCCCGCCTGAACCAGCTCAGTGGATTTGAAAGTTTGCAGTAGCAAAGGCGTTTCTACTTGTGAGTCTGGCACAGCCCAGATGGGATTGTAAATTGCGTAGGGCGGGGTCACAGGGAGTCACCGGGGCGGAGACTCAGCGGCCCCTTGCCTATCCAGGACTCCAGGACTTTGTGTCCCCCAGTGCCGGCGAGCAGCCGAGCGCCAGAGCCTCCCTCGCTTTCTGACCGCTGGAAGGCCATGCCGTCTCTCACCTTGGGGCCTGGGGCCTCAGAGACCCGCCCGAACCAGCTCAGTGGATTTGAGAGTTTGTAAAAGCACAGTCATTCCCTCTTGTGCCTCTGGCACAGCCCTGAGGGTAGGGTGGGGTCACAGGGAGTCGCCAGCGTGGAGGAAATAGCGATGGCGGCGTCTCCGCGCCCCTCGCCTCCCCGGGACACCAGGACTTCTTGTCCCCAGTGCCGGCGAGCAGCCGCGTGTCAGAGCTTCCCTCGCTCTCCGACCACTGCAAGGCCGTGGCCGCCTCTCCCTGTGGGATCTGGGGCCTCAGAGACCCGCCCCGAGCAAGCCCAGAGTATTCGAGGGTTCGTAAAAAACCGAGAATCCATTTGCAGCCCGAGTGGTGTGTGACTGCGTACCTCTGGTTTTGGTGCCTCCGTAGCTCCCACTCAGTCTCAGTGCGCTTCTTTCTTTTCCTCCAGTTGTAGATCTCCCACTGGGCCAACTTCCCCATGGTTCTGAGTGGCGGTTGTTTACTTCATAGTTGATAGTTTCAATGATGCTGTGAGAGAGCAGCACACACAGGTCCGCTCCCTATGCCGCCATCTTGGTCCTCTCTAATTTTATCTTTTCTAGAATGTCATTTAAATGGAATCATATAATATGTAGTCTTTTATGACAAGGTTCCCCACTTAGCATAATATTTTAAGATTTATCTATTATTGCATGTGTTAGTAGTTTCTTCCTGTGTCAACTTGACTGGGCTGAATTGTGTTGTGTCTCCCAGAATTCTCTTCCTTGCATGTTTCCATTAGGGTGGGCCACAGAGTGGTCAGTGTGAAGCTGGGAGAGCAGGAGTGAGGCTGTAGCCATTTTTATGGAGGCACTTTTGGAGCTCACACATGTAACTTACTTGCTGGTTCAATTTGTTGGTGTGGGGCAGAATGGCCTATAATGTTCTACCTTTCCTTGGATCCTCTTTCAGCTTTTCGGATTCCTGGACCAAGTGTGTGTTTAGCAACTTGGCAAAGGGCAACTTTCCCCAAAGGATACCCATATCATCAAGATTAGGGACACCGAGAAGTGACCTAGGGTCACTCATGGGTTCCATCTTGCTCTTGTTTCTTCCACTTTACATGGATCTTCCCTTCCCAACTGCCTACCCTGTGAACTCCAAGTTCTAGTACTAGATGCAAAAACCCACATGGAGAATGCTGAGCTGATTCCAATTGTGTAATGTTAATCCCTATAAACAAATCACTACACAAACATACTGCAAATGTCCTAGTTGTTCTCTTTCTCTGTTTAACTCTGAAATAATTCCCTTTTCTTATTGAATAGATTTCCATTGGATAGATGTACATTTTTTTTTTATTCATTCACTAGTTGATGGGAATTTTGTTGTTCTCAGTTGGCTTGATATTAACATATAGGTCTGTGTGTGAACATATTTCAAAATATGTATGTATAAAAATAGTAATAACTAGCCTCCCGCAGGGCGGGGAGGGGGGCGCGCTCTGTGCGCGGGGCCTTCCGTTCTTGGCGGCGTGGCCTAGATGACGTCACTATCCGTGACTGGAGCTGGAGGACAGAGGAGCCCTTCCCGTTGCCGGTGCCAGCCTGCCTCTTGGAATTATTTCGCTCAATGATTCACCTTTGCCAGTCTCATCCCGTGTCTGCTTTGTTAAATTCCATGATCCGGACTCAGCAGCTGTGGCACAGCATCTGACAAACACTGTATTCGTTGACAGAGCATTGATAGTCGTACCATATGCAGAAGGAGTTATTCCTGATGAGACTAAGGCTTTGTCTCTGTTGGCACCAGCTAATGCAGTGGCAGGTCTTCTGCCTGGTGGTGGACTCCTGCCTACTCCTAACACACTTACCCAGATTGGCGCTGTTCCATTGGCTGCTTTGGGAGCTCCTACTCTTGATCCTGCCCTTGCTGCACTTCGGCTTCCTGGAGCAAACTTGAACTCTCAGTCTCTTTCTGCAGATCAGTTGCTGAAGCTTATGAGTACTGTTGATCCCAAGTTGAATCATGTAGCTGCTGGTCTTGTTTCACCAAGTCTGAAATCAGATACCTTTAGTAAAGAAATAGAGGAAGCCATGAAGAGAGTACGAGAAGCACAGTCCCTAATATCTGCTGCCATAAAACCAGATAAAAAAGAAGAAAAATGAAGGCGCTCAAGATCAAGATCACGCTCTAGGAGGAGGAGGACTCCTTCATCTTCTAGAAACAGGCGGTTAAGAAGCAGATCTAGAAGGAGGTCACATTCTAAGTCAAGGAGTAGGTGATCCAAAAGTCCCAGACGGAGAAGATCTCATTCCAGAGAGAGAGGTAGAAGGTCAAGGAGCACATCCAAAAACAGAGACAAAAAGAAAGAAGACAAAGAAAATAAATGTTCCAAAACACCACCAGAAAGTTATAGCACAGCCAGACGGACCAGAAGTGCAAGCAGAGAGACGACATCGACGAAGCAGGAGTGGCACAAGACCTAAAAAGCCCAGGTCTCCGAAAAGAAAATTGTCTCGCTCACCATCCCCTAGGAGGCATAAAAAGGAGAAGAAGAAAGATAAAGACAAAGAAAGAGGCAGAGATGAATGAGAACGATCAACAAGCAAGAAGAAGAAAAGTAAAGATAAAGAAAAGGATCGGGAAAGAAAATCGGAGAGTGATAAAGATGTAAAACAGGTTACATGGGATTATGATGAAGAAGAACAGGGGTATGACAGCGAGAAAGAGAAAAAAGAGGAGAAGAAACCAACAGAACCAGTTTCCCCCCAAACAAAAGAATGTTCTGTGGAAAAGGGAACTGGTGATCCCCTGAGAGAATCCAAAGTGAATGGTGATGATCATCATGACGAAGACATGGATATGAGTGACTGAATATGGCCTCCATGAGAATCCACCTGTATACATGCATCAGTTTCATTCCTTTGTGTGATATCTTCAGGCTGTATTTGTTCATCTCAAACCTTAGATGTATACAGCTCTGAGCTATAAATGGTTATAACGCTCCTGATATTGATATTATTTACACCCAAAAATTTTTAGAAAATACTATGTGGGTAACCAATTCTTGATGTGGTGAAATCTGATTGAGTAACCAAGCAGTTACTCATAACAGAAGTGAAAAGCTGCATGCATCTACAGCAAGCAATGATTGTTTATGTTGTATAATCTCCTTTATTAAGTAAGCTCATTTATAGTATTTCTAGAATTTGATTCATTGCCGTAATAGAGCCATGTAGGGAATGCACTGATTGCATGTTAATTGTGGCAGGAATATCCTCAATGTAATTAAAATCCTCCAACATGATGGATCTACTTATGGTCTTGTTTGTTGACATGACAAATTAACATTCTTATAGTTACATCTGGAAATAAGCATTTGAAATAGATAATCCTTTAAGCCTTGTGGCTGAAATTTTATGGCTTTTGTTTAACTTTGAAAGGTTATATATGCACTAACCTTTTTTTGATGGCTGCTTAGGCTTTAATTACAGAAACAAGATTTGAAATGAAACTGTCTTTGGCAGTGAGTAAATAGCATACTTTGAAGTAGAGTTGTATACTTTTTCATAAGGTGTTTGGGAATTTTTTTCCCTGAAATAATTTATTTCACACCTACATCATTGAAAGCTATCTGCCTAACCTGAGTCCATCTGTAAAAGAGTTATCTCTTGTCCTAATTTTCAATTTTTCACTTTTATTAATTTGTTTTAATCTCAGTGTTGGAAAAAGGGGGTAGTGCATTTTAAATTGACCATATGCTTTTAAAGTGAGACAAATGTACTTGATAATGTACTTTTTATTTGATCTCAAGTTGTATAAAACCAAAAAATTTGTGTTACTGTTAAAAAATAGTAATAACTAAAAATGCTAAAGGTTGATTTTTCTGTCCATCCAAGCAACTGATTGGAGATGAAAGCCAATTAGGGCTGTATTAGAAGTTTAAATTGGGCAAAGATTAGACATCATTTTAGACAGGTGTTCTGCCCATACAGTATTTATTGAATTTGTTAATTATAGAGTTCTTGCACTGCCAAACCATTCCTAAGAATTCAAAGAAAGAAATGGTAAAATGGACAGCCTACTCATCCATCATACTGTATATTAAAACTTAATTCAGGTGCATTTTGATAATTTCACAATCTTTTAAACAGTTATAACAAGGGTGGGTTTTAAATCTGCAGGTCCTCAGATTTTTAGTACAGTATGCCATTAAATAAGTTCCACATATCCACCTCAGTTCACTCCTCAACATACCCTCAACAAAATTTTGCTGGAAAAAAAATGCATACTTTTGAGGGAAAATATGTGGCTCAAGGTCCAAGAGATTTGTTAAGATTTTTGGTTCACAAATGAAGTCTTCAGTTTAACCAAGAATCCCTTGTTTCTCTCTCAATCATCCAGCCTTCCCTTAGCTTGCTCAATGACTGACCCAAACAAATCAGAAAGCAGGCATCCTGTCTGCTACCTCAAGAAACATCACCATTATTGCCCAGAAATGGTTCACAGGTCCTATCCAGAAATCCTGTTACTCACCCCACCACCACCGCCCACCGTCCCAGGAGTCTGATTCCTGCATTGACATTTTTATCAAGAATAAACTTGCGACCAAACATGGCAGCGGCTGCGCAGCAGCTGCGGTGGCGTGGGTGACTCGGGGCATCTGCCAGGCGACCTCCCTGAGGCTTTTCCATCTGAGTTGAAGGTCCCTCCATGGCCTGCGGATCTGCCGGGTGCGTCTCCAGAGCACACTGCAGCTCCTCTGCATTTCATCCATGCTGGAGTGGCCAGAACAAGGAGGCACTGTTCTGGGGTGAAAAGTGTCCCCCCAGGTGTAACAACCTGTAAACTTTAAAAACAAGCCACACAAAACAAACAAGATGGGGGAGAAGAAGCCAGAGCCTCTGGACTTTGTGAAGGATTTCCAGAAGTACCTGACCCAGCAGACCCACCACGTGAACATGATCTCGGGGTCAGTGAGCGGGGACAAGGAGGCAGAGGCTCTTCGGGGAGCTGGGACAGATGGCGATCAAAATGGACTTGACCACCCATCTGTTGAAGTTTCCCTGGATGAAAACTCAGGAATGTTAGTAGATGGCTTCGAAAGGACCTTCGATGGTAAGCTCAAGTGTCATTATTGCAACTATGCCAGCAAAGGGACAGCCCAGCTTATCGAACACATCAGAATCCACACAGGTGAAAAACCTCATAGATTTCACTTACGTCCATTTGCCTCTGCTTACGAGCGTCACCTGGAAGCCCATATGCGTTCCCATACAGGAGAAAAACCATATAAATGTGAATTGTGTTCCTTCCGCTGCAGCGATCGAAGTAACCTCTCCCATCATCGACGGCGCAAGCATAAGATGGTACCAATCAAAGGTGCGAGGTCTTCCTTAAGCAGCAAGAAAATGTGGGGCGTTTTACAGGAGAAAACCAGCAACTTGGGCTATAGCAGAAGAGCACTAATCAACTTACGTCCGCCTTCCATGGTGGTTCAGAAGCCAGACTACCTTAACGATCTCACCCATGAAATCCCCAACATCCAGACGGACTCCTATGAAAGTATGGCGAAAAGCACCTCAACCGGGGTCCTACGCAGGGACCCCCAAGAACTCCTGGTCGACAACCCTCTCAATCAGCTCTCCACTCTCGTAGGGCAGTTGTCCAGCCTGCCCCCTGAAAACCAGAACCCCGCGTCCCCCGACGTAGTGCTCTGCCCAGACGAGAAGCCTTTCCTGATGCAGCAGCCCTCGGCCCAGGCAGTGGTTTCTGCCGTGGCCGCTCAAGTATTCCTCAGAGCGCCTCCCCCACCAGCCCCGAGCCTCGGCCGCCCCAGAGCCAGAGGAACTACAGTCCCGTGGCAGATCCAAGCAGCGAACCCAGTGCCCACACGAGCACCCTGAGCATAGGAAACAGCCAGCCGAGCACGCCCACTCCGACCCTGCCGGCCCAGGACCCGCAGCTCCTGCACCACTGCCAGCACTGACGTGTACTTTGCCGACAACATCCACCATTCACATGGGATGTCATGGGTGTGAGAACCCTTTCCAGGGCAACATCTGCGGATGCAAATGTAAAAACAAGTGCGACTTCGCCTGTCATTTTGCAAGAGGGCAGCATAACCAGCACTGACCGGGAACAGTCACATTACTCTGTCCTTGGTTTTGACTTTATGCATTTTTTTAGTTTTGTTTATTGTTGGTTTTTGTTGGTGGGGGGAGGACCCATCCCTAATATGCTAATTTAAAGTTTATACATTATATTTATAGAAAACAAAGTTGACAATAGAAACAAATGTTTTCCTTTTTTTTTTTTCCATAAAAGTTTGGTCAGGGTCATTTATATATTAGAACAATTAGACACATTGGTGTCTGTTTTTTCCTTTTATTTAGACTTTGATGATTGAAGTGCAATCTTAATCTTACAGGTATTCATTTAAACTCCCACGCTTAAGGTCCATATAGACTTCAAAGCTTGGTCCTAGTGGTGTTTCACTATATACGCAGCTAGATGTCATCTCTGCCATATTTAAAAATGGTAGAATAAATCACTTTCTCACAAACTTTGTTACAACTTATTTCCATGTTTAGCAGAGGAATTGCCTTTAAAATTGCTCTTTAGATAGTTGAAATACTATCTAGTTCACTTAGTTTAAGTTGAATTGATAGTTTTAACTGATAGAAGTAAAGCTATTTCAGTATATAGAAAACCTTTCTTTTTTTCCATAAGGGGGAATGTAAAACAGTTCTTTTAAAATTAAAGTTATAAAAATTTGAGAGGAATGTTCTGAAATGAAATGAAACGGGGCTTTACATTGAAAATGGATTTTAATATTTGAAAACTTGTTTGTTCAATCTCTTGCTTAAAAATGCATCAATTTTCCATTGGATTTGTTTTATTATACTTGTAGTTTATTTTTAAAACCACAAGTAAATACATGAGAATGCTGGAAATGTCAGGTGATTACCTATGAAGACGCCTTTTTTGTTCTTTTAGTTTGAACCTTGTATTTAAATGCTTTATTCTGACATCATTACTGTCAGGTGAGCTTGACAAGGACATTGAGTGTCTGTTCTCCCTCCTGTTCCTTTGATGACCAAAGAGGTAAGTGACAGTCCTATCTGGTTCCCAGAAAGAGTCCTTCACGAAATTCCACGTCCTGTTTCCTACCTCCGGCCTTGCACCCATTTGTTGTCCATAATTTCTCAAATGTGTGTATAGGAACACATGGGAAAATGGGATGAAGTATATTTTTAAAAATGAAACATACATCCAAAACGAATTCTTCTCCTCTTCAGAATTGGCCCCTTAGAACACTTAGTGTGACTTCAAGTTGTGATGCTCATTGCAGTTGTACCAGTCTTTCCTGCATGGCGACAGAGCCATGGAAGCTGACTGCCTCGACACCTAGTGGAAAAGGACTTACCATGTGAAAGTAGATATCAAATGCATACAGACAGATTTAACTTGTTTACAGAAATAAGACATGCTAATTAATCTAGAGGAATTTTGAATAGGAGGTTGCTGTTTATATATTGTGTAATAACTCGCTTACCCTGAAGAGCGCTTGGTCAAACAATAAACTTACTGTTTCTAAAAAAAAAAAAAAGAATAAACTCGCACAGAAATATGCTTCCATATCAGGATAGTTTGCATCTTGCCAGTAGCAAGTCCCCAACTCCGCCATTTGGCAAAGGGATTTATTACAGAGAAACCCAGACTGCATCAAGTGTTCGCACAACCACTTTGAAGCATTTCTATTGAACCAAAGATATTAAACTAGGAAATTGCCAGACTATCTCATTAGATGGGAAGAAACTTCAGTAATTCTGGGTATCTCCCTGAAGTCCCCTTTTAGGACTAAAAATGACTGGATAGTTTTACCAGGGAGCTATAATTATTAAAAACAGAAGTGGCCACATCACCTGTTGTTTGCCCCTGACTATAAATGAACAGCATAAAGACATACCAGAAGGTTGATAACAGAGCTACTCTGGGACAATCACTACATTTACAGAATGTCCAATAACTTAAAAATTTGGGCACACATATATCTGGAATTGTCAAAGATCATGCAAGATCCATGAAACCTAAGCAGGTTTTAGGTTGAGGTTCTGCTCATGTTGCTTTGAACTTGTAAGAACAGGTCAGTGAATCCCTTGGCCCGAGCAGAAACTATACTCTCTACTGCAGTTAACTTTACAATTATACCTGATTCGAGAAGGCTTTAGCAGCACCTGAAGTAGAGCCCCTTGCATCCACTGCTCTTTACATCAAAGGCTATTTGGTTCCCCTCTAGGGATTTGCCTTTCATGAGACATTTCACAATTCTAATGCATATTTTAAGTCACTTAACCAAGCAATATGCTCTGTCAAAGAACTTCCAAGTCAAAGAAAAGAAAGGCCTTCATGTGGAACACAGAAAAAGCACTACTCAAATCAAAAATTACTAGAAGAAACAAGATTATTTCCTCCCATGCCCCTTCCTACTTGGTGAACCCAAGTTGTATTGAATTTGTGGTTACCTCATAATTCAACTGAAAGTTTAAATTAGAAATCATAGCCCTACACAGAGCATCTGAACACATCAGTTCTTTTGAGAGCAGCATGTTCCAGGAAGTCTAATAGAGCCAGAGCCCACTACAGAGAGCATTCCTGGAGGGTGGGGCACAGGACAGGTTAGTTAAGGTCACTTAAATCTTTATCTTTTACAGCAGATCAGAACCCAGATGGCTGACTGCAGGATTTCCAATAGGGATCCAGTAGAGCTGGTTTCAAGTTTCACATCGCCACTTCACAGCTGTCACCTTATCCAGAAGTTGTGATCCACACGAGTCCAGGAGTGCAGCAACTCTGAGGTAGTCAGCCTCATGAGGGCTCAGTATCTGAACATAAACACATTCTGAAATGACCACTGGCTGCCGTTTTTGTGTTGTTGTTTTTGTATTTACAGAATACTTATTATGAAAGTACACTGATGAATCTAGTTCACACATTTAAAACACTGAAAATCCCTCTGAATTCAATATACTTAAAGAGCAGTTGTGACACAACTTCCATAGTGCAATAGGGCCTGTCACTTACATGGAGGGTCCGCATTGGTTGCTGTAGACCCAGCAGAGATCAAATGATGAATGGCTGCTGCTGGTGGTTAGCTGTGGTCTAGTTACCTCAGCAGTGTTAGCAAAGACCATTCCTTAATTGTACTGTGTGTGGCTGCTTTTCTGATTTTCAAACACAGCATACTGGTTGTCTGGCTGAAGTTTAAGGGCCTGGTTTTTTGAAACCTCATTGGTACCTCTAGTTTTGTGTCTTACTACTTTAAAGCTCTTCTCCATTTCCTTACCTTTCAGCTTTCTACATGTTTGGCAGTGGACTGCAGGGATGGGAACTGCGGATCACTGTGTATTTCTGGTGATCTTTGTTTTCCTTGCTGTGGTTTACCTGTCTCCTCCTTTAGTCATTGCTGGTTCTGGGGTTTCTGGAACAATTACTAGAGTAGAAATATTTTTTTACACCACCACCAGCAGCTCTACCTTCTTCCCAATTAACATGTGGATTTTTTTTCACTATCATCTTCCTTTTCACTTATTTGCACTGATCTCTGAGGCCACTGTAATCAACCTTTATTTGCTCAGATTCTTTCCACTTACCTTCATCCTTGTCACAGCCTTGGTATGGGTTGCTTATTCCTTCTCCTTCTTGTCTCTCTCTCTCTCTCTCTCTCTCTCTAAAAAAATTTTTTTTATAGAGAAAGCAAGGGAGAGGGAAAGAGAATCATCTATGAGAGAGATTGGCGCCTCCTGCATGCCCCCACCAGAGATCAAGCCTGCAACCCGAGCATGTGCCCTGACCAGGAATCCAACCAGTTACCTTTCGGAGCTGGGTGACTCTCCAACGAACTGAGCCACTCCAGCTGGGCACTTCTAGCCCCTCTTGGCAAAGGTGCCCAAGTTCCACTCCTCCTCGTAGGCCATGGCCTAGGCCTCCTCCACCCAAGAGGAGGGGCGGGGCAGGGCTGGGCAGCATGGCCTGCAAGCTCTAACCTCAGGGGTGGCCCATAGCCACACTCAGGCTCCCTGGCAGTGAGGTCTCAGCTCCGAGGGTGGCCCAGGAATGTGTGCAGAGCCCAGGCTGCCACTGCTGTGGGGAACATGGTGCAGGATCCCACCCTTCCTGCAGCCCCGGGGAAAGGACTGTAGGGGTGTTAGTACTGGACCAGCAGCAGTGAGGGCAGGAGCTAGACAGGTGTTCTGTTTCAGGACAATGGGTGATGACAGTTCTCAATAGATGCCTCTCAACCAGGCATTACACGGACTACACTGGAGGAAGTCATTATGTGATGCAGCCTTAGGATGGTGCCCAGGACAGCTGCCCATCAAGACACAGATGGTTTAAAAGAAAGTTTCAGAGCCCTAACCGGTTTGACTCAGTGGGTAGAGCCTGTGGACTGAAGGGTCAGGTTCCATTCCGGTCCAGGGCACATGCCTGGGTTGCAGGCTCCATCCCCAATAGGGGGCATGCAGGAGGCAGCCGATCAACGATTCTCTCTCATCATTGATGTTTCTATATCTCTCTCCCTCTCTGAAATCCATTTTTTAAAAAAAAGTTTCAGAGAACAAGGTATTTATCTTCCAATTACAAATGTAGCAAGTATCATGAAAAATGCCATACCTCACATGGGAAAGATTGCAAAACATGTCAGAGAATGTGTTCAACAGTGTGTGAGCTCGTCAGCTTCATGGCATCTGGAGCAAGAATGATGCCTTCAGAAGGAGACAATGGAGAAGATGTTCTCCCTGCCATGTCCACCCTAGGCTGGCAGTCATATAAAACCTCTGAAATTACAGATTCAGAAATCCAGAAGCTATGAAAGGAGAGAGGTGTTGGTAGAATCACTGCTACAGATGGGCTAAGGGGAGAGCTGTCCCAGGAGGCACTGACTGACCAGTTCTCCGCTGGCTTAGTGACTACAGATGGACAACAGCATGTTACGGTTTGCACAACATCATAGCAACAGATTTCAGATGTTCAACACATTCCATTTTCAGGAGTGAGGAAAGGATGGAGTGGGGAGTGTAGAGGAGCAGATAGAGAAGAAAAGGCCTGGGGAAAAGATGTCGCTGCATATTAAATTGACGGTGTGCAGCTTCTGACGCTTGACTAAGAGGTATTCATTCTGACTTGACAATCTTTTCCATGGATAATTTTAAAGTTGAATTTGAAAGGCATTAAAATATTTTTTTTATAAGAGAGTTTGTTATTCTGTGTGACCCCTATGTGCACTGTATATTGCCATTTATACCTGTCAGAGATTTGTAGACAGTTTCTTATTTTCATATTGAGTCACATTACTTTTGTAATTCAAGTAAACAGCTGGGTTCATCATATTTGCCCTTTTAATAAAATACTAGAGGCCTGGTGCACAAATTCATGCACCAGTGGGGTCCCTCGGCCTGGCCTGTGGGATCGGGTTGAAACTGGCTCTCCGACATCCCCTGAGGGGTCCCAGATTGCAAGAGGTCACAGGCCAGGCCGAGGGACCCCCACCGGTGCATGATTGGGGCTGGGGAGGGACCGCAGGAGGGCTCCAGGGCATGTCTGGCCCATCTCACTCAGTCCCAATCAGCTGGACCCCAGCAGCAAGCTAAACTACTGGTTAAAGTGTCTGCCCTCTGGTGGTCAGTGCACATCATAGGGAGCAGTTGAGCAGCCTTAGCATATCATTAGCATATTATGCTTTGATTGGTTGAATGGCTGACCAGACCAGTCGACTGGGCACTTAGCATATTAGGCTTTTATTATATAGGACTAGTGATCTGGTGCCCGAAATTCGTGCACATTAAAAGGGGATTAATTAGAGTAAATATTTTAATATTGCCATTTGCACTTTCTCTATAATAGAAGGGTCAGAGATGAAAAAAAATTAGTAAAATGTATATGAAAATCTTCCTCCTGTCAGAGTTTAGGGCACATCACAGGACCCAAAGTCAAGTCCCTGCCCACCCACGGCACCTCAAAATTACGCAAGACCCAGACCCAGCTGGCCCCACCCCAATTGGGCGAGATCCAGACTTGGCCGGCCCTTCCCTTGTCAAGCCCCACTGAGCGGGGGATGCAGCTTCAGGTCCCCTGGCCCGACGCCGGGCAGGGGGCGCAGCCTCAGGTCCCCAATCAAGCCCCGCTGGGTGGGGGGGCACAGCCTCAGGGCCCCCATCAAGCCATGCCGGGCAGGTGACATGGCCTGAGATCCCCTGTCAAGTCCCGCTGGGTGGGGGGGCAAGCCTCAGGTCCCCTGGCACCAGGGTGGGGGGCATGGCCTGAGGTCCCCCAGGCCAGGGCGAGGGGAGCAGCCTGAGGTCCCCCAGTCAAGAACCGAGGTGGGGGGCCACACATTGAGGTCCCTCATCAAGCCCTGCCTGGAAGGGGACGCAGCCTCAGGTCCCCTGTCCCGGTGCTAGGGCCGGAAAAGTGGCCTGAGGTCCCCCGTCAAGCCCTGCTGGGCGGAGGGCACAGCCTGAGGTCCCCCGGCCTGGCACCAGGGCAGGGGGAGCGGCCTGAGGCCCCCTGTCAAGCCCCACTGGGTGGGGAGCGCAGCCTCAGGTTCCCTGCCCCGGCCCAGTGCCACGCAGCCTCAGGTCCCTGCTGATTGCTCATTAAGGCTCGTATGGGAACTTGGCCTCCGCTGTGGGTGCCACCATCTTTGCGATGGCATGACGGTCAATTAGCATATTCCCTCTTTATTAGATAGGATAAAGGTAAGTTTTAAAAAGTTACATGTAATTACCACTGAAGGTAGAAAGGTGTTGAGGTCTGAGGTTGATTTTTTGCATTTTAGGATTTTCTTACCACGACTTAAAAAACAAAACAAAACATTAAGTTGTATACTTTAAAAGAGTGAATTTGATGACAGGAATTCTATCTCAAAAAAAGTATAAAGAGTAAAAAAAAAAATTTCAATAATACAATGGACAGACTCTGTCAATTTACAATCCAATGTTGTTTTATTCACCTTTCTTCTGACAATACACTGTTATTCAAAATAAACCACATAAGTAATCCATAAACACCGTAGGCACTCCATAAATATTTTTATTTAATAATTAGATATTTTTTAGAATGACTAAAAATCCTGATGTAAAATCCCAATTGGGAAGTGCATAATCCTATTGTAGACAAAATATATAACTTTACAATAAACATTTTTATAAGAACTGCCCCCATATAAGCATAACTAATGGACATAAGACACTGGGGGGTAAAGGAGGGCAGGGGATTGTCAAGGGCGGGGGGTGGAGGAAGGACACATATGTAATACCCTTTGTAATACTTATTATAATATTTTTTTAAAAAGAATAAAAAAAAAAAGAACTGGCCCCAAAGAGGGAACACTTACAATCTGGAAATTAAAAAGCAAAAAGTCAAAAGCAAGCTAAAATACAATACTAATATATTCAGACAATGATCCCTGGATCAGTGGTGCTTACAAACAAAGGACGACCTGTACCCCGTGGCCTTAAAACCACATGACATTCAGTTAAGAAGTCAATGATAGACCTAATAACTTCTTAACTGAAAATTTTGCAAGAATAGATAAGCCTATAAAAAAATTTTAACTACATCCTTTGTATGAACATAGGAAATAAGTTTTAATATATATTTTATTTTCTAATTTTTAAAAAAGTCAATGCTTTTCATCTTAAGCAGCAAGAATGATCCACAAATCAACATGAAGTCACTTTTATAGAAGCTATGTTAATTCTATGGGAAATACTTTGGGAGAAAAGCTCAAGAACCTTATTTCAAATATAGAACAGATCCCTGTAGGGTTTTCCAATGTTTAAAAAAATAAAACAGCCTGTGACCACACATGGTACAGAAATATCTTCTAAGTCCTTACTTTGGGTTAGCTTTATAGCTATGAACATTCACGCCAACCTGAAAAAAATTATGACACTATTATAACAAGAAAAAATTAAAAACCACCAAATGCCTAATCTTATAGAAGTACCTGGGCAAACTTGTAAACATAAACAAGTACTCTACAGTGACAAATAACAAGTCTGCTAACTATATATTTTAAAAACGATATGATTCTATAAAATTTAACAGATGGACTATATCAATAAGTGGAAATCTATAATAATAAAAGCATAATATGCTAATTAGACCAGATGTCCTTCCAGACGTCCTTCCTTCTGGACAAAGCCACATCGGCAGGGGCTGCGGCAGAGGTGGCAGAGGCCCCCCGGCCGGTGGTGGCAGTGGCAGGCGGCAATGGCGGGCAGGGGCCGGGGCCACGGCCCTTGCATGAATTTCATGCATCGGGCCTCTAGTGTATATATAAAATATTATTAAATGAAAAAAAGCAAAATTAAAAATAGAGTAATTATAACCATGTACAAGTAAATATATTACAATAATGAAACTGAAGTGAATTTAAGTTTATAGAGACATAAATCGATTCAAATATTCATTAAGGTTGTTTCTTTGTTACTTAGGATTATAATAAAATAAAAAACAGATTACTGTTTTAGATGAAACTATAATACCAAACAATAAATACTATATTATATGTAAAGTCCTAAAACATATTTTATAAACCACGACTTCAATATTTCAAGTTATTCCATGGAAGACATTTACTGGTCTTCATTTACAGAACTTTCTGGCAATGTGTATAATTATAACTGCTGTTCTTTAACATAAAAAGAAAAAAATTTTAGAGCATTGTTCAAATAAGAAAACCAAGCAGCATGCTCACAAAACCTGTCTACTAAATCTGTTTTGCTTCGGAAAAAAGCTACCTACAGAAGTTTTAAAAAACTTACTCTATATACATATTTTATATAACAGTTATACTATAAATATTTTAAATAATGCTTTTACATAATTCTGTATTTCAATATATATCTTATGATTTAATTGCAAGTTATGCAAACAGCCTTTCAGAGTTATTATTGAAAATTATTCTCTATGTGATTTAGAAAATGATTAGTTTCTTGGATAAAACATAGCATATTTAGAAGTCCGAAAGCCAAGTAAATCCCTTATCTCATTTCGGAATTTTGACAGATCTTGGCGCAGTTCATTTAGATTTTCCACAGTTGCCTGATCTGTGCTTTGCATCTTCTGTCTCATGGAAGTCAAGTAACGATGCACCAAGCAGCACATCACTTTTTGGTAGTTTTCATCTCTCTTTTGTTTCAAAGTTCTCCATTCCTTCAAAACAAAGCAATAATATGAAACTAACAATGGGCATAAACAATATTTAAAAGAGTGGATTTTTGGAAAGTATTCACAGATACAAACAGAAATCTTCTAATGCTTTATTAGACTATACTTTTGCCACTCTGTTATAAAATAACATTTAACATTTGTTTAAAACAAATATAGCCTGCATATTTGTTTTATTCATTCACCTGTATGCTTATTTTGATTCAAAAATAGTCATAGGAGTCCTCAGTTTATAGGAGGAATTAGCCAACTATTACCTACACACAGGTCAAATTGACCCACTTCCTGGTTTTAATGGCTTGTTGGCTAAGAATGGGTTTACAGATGAACATTTGTTACTAGGTTGATGATAGGAAACAGCAATTTCTTTTTTTAGTGATTTTTTTAGAAAGAGAGGAAGGGGGAGGGAGGGCTGGAGGGAGACAGAAAGGGAGAGAGAGAAAGAGAAAGAGAGAAAGAGAGACAGACAGACAGACAGACAGACATCAACTTGTTCCACTTATCGATGCATTCACTGGTTGATTCTTGTATGTGCTTTGACTGGGGATGGAACTCGCAACCTTGGTGTATCAGGATGATACTCTAACCAACAGAGCTACACAGCAAGGCTGGGAACAGTAATTCTGAACCCCAATTAAACAAAATGTTATCCTCCCCAAATGGAATTCCATTCTTTTCATTAATAGATCTGTATTAACAAAAATTTAATAATTTTAATAATTACTCAATTATTGTTACATTTTTATTTCATCAATAAAAATTTAGTGGAAATTTATGTTCTTTCTTATTCTATTAGTACTCACATAAATCTTTGATTTTGTCTCAGCCTGTAAAGTCTAAATTATTTACTACCTGGCCCTTTACAGAAAAAAATTTGCCAACTTCTGATTTATAGCAACATGTATTAAATTATTCATGTATTGAATAACTTTCAAGAAGAACCAGAAAAAATATGAGATATCAGTATCTATGCTCACAGAATAGGGATAATGAATATTTTCTGCATGTTTTAAAACTGAGATGAGATTTCATGAAAAAATTCCAGCTCTATCTCTCATTCTCAAAAATACTTATTGAGTCCTTACTTTATGTTATATCTATGCTGTGCATTAGAGATACAGGAGTAAAAAAAATCAAGATAGTCCCAGGCCTTAAGAAGCCTGCATATTTATGCCTGAGGAAACATCTGAGGTTAGGAATTATTAAAACTTCTATGGTGCAATTCTAGTCTCTTACCTTTAAACTGTTTTGCCGTTTAACCCTGCCTTTTGATGTATGAGAGCAAATCCATTTACTGAGGCTACTAATCATGTAGCAGATGGTCTTTGGTGAAGGAATGATGTTGAAAGGTGGAGGTAATGTACACTTGTCATCAAAGTAACTAAGCCACAACTTTGCGCGGGCAAACTTCCATTCTTTGTCTTCGTGATTCTGTAAAAGGCAAATGAAAAAGCCGAATAGAACATGAACATGCACATGGGGAGTGGCAGAGAAAAAGATATCGTTTTAAACTGCCCACATTTCTACATCTTGTAGGTAAAAATTTGATTCACGATGTGCTGTTATTATACATTACTTGCATTACAAATCTAATTTTAAAATTAAACTAATTCTTAATTCTTATAATATTTGGATGCCTTATCTACTGCATACATTGGGTATGATCTGAAGAGAATATAGAGTTTTTATAAGAATAGACACTTACTACTATCAACTGAAAGCTCTTGTGCAGCATTGCCACCAGAAGCTTGGTGAGCACAATCACAACCACCACGTTGTACGTGCCAACAATGACAGCTCCCACAAAGGACTGCAGTTCTTCTCCGTAGCTAAATCTTGTGACAAAGATTGCCACATGTGCTAAGGAGAAAATATACCAGAACAAAGCAAAGCAAGTGCCAATGAACCTGTAAAGACGATTACATTTTTGTTTAAAAAAAAATTAAATCATTAGCAAAAATGAAGAATTCATTTATATCAACATTATGTAAAGAAAACATTGATAATCCAAGAATAATACTTTATAAAATAAATGAGGTGAACCCAACAGTACAGATATGCCTTACTTTAAACAAAGAAGTAGACTCAAAAGGAAATGATTCCTCTTTCATCTCTTATTGCCTTTCTGTCCATTATTAACATACCAACGCCTATGATCCTGTTAATGCCTAATCAGATTTTGTCACTCTTCTGCTCAAAAATATCAAATGGCTATCTCAATAGCCCAAAACCCTTACAAGGGCCAACAAGGTCCTACATGATCCCATTATCTTTCTGACCTCATCTCCTACAGCTCTCACTGGGATTCACCCTGCCCAAACCGGCCTCCTGACTCTTCCTTGAATTTGCAGCCATACTTCCAACTCAGGGCATTTGCCTTTACCATTCCCTCTCTCTGCTGATGCTCTTCCTCCAGGCCCCTCCTTCGCTGCTTGATCTTTCACCAGCTTTACATATTTATCTGAATGTCATCTCTGTGGGCCTTCCCTAATATCCTATCTAAAACTGTACCCTCACACATACATCCCCTGGCCCAAGCTTTGTCTTGTTAGCCCTTATCACCATGTAATACATCATATATTTTATTTCTTATTGTCTGTATCACCTCATAAGAATATAAGCTCCATGAGGTGGTCCTGCTCATTGACGTTTTACTCACTCAGCACTTAGAATGGTGTTTGGTATGCAGAAGGGTTGGATGAACATTTATTATTTATCTAATCTTATTCCCTAAATAAGATGACATGAAAGTAACTGAAGAAGAGTTGGTACATAAAACACAACAAATATGCAATTCCACACCTCTTCTCCATTATTTTATTTAAGAACGAGGGGGTGATATTTTGTCTGCCTCACAACTGGTTGTTCAATTCCTTATTGAGCATAATTAAAGTATGTATGTATTATGATAACAGTAAATTTGAGAAAAAATTGTTCATAAAGCTCTAATAATTGTCCATCCTAATAACTCCTAACAAGCTAAAAATGTGAGAGACTGTTTTGGTTGTAACAGTGAGTGAGAAGCAGAGCTGCTGAACATCTTATGATATATACAACCCACGAAGAGCTGCCCTGCTCCCAAGCCAGTAGTGCACGAAGTGCCAAGAGCTCCTCCACTCACACAGCCTACAGGGGGGAGCCAATGGCATAATCTGGGCCTGCTAATTAAAGATTCTATATGTAAAGATAACTATCAAGTGATACATTAAAAATAAGTATTTCTTATTAAAAAGGAATTTCTTAAAGAAGATTTGAAGTTCTATTTCTGTCAGTACTAATTCCTACACAACATACTAGAAAGAGAGAAATATATCTACTGAAAACTGTAAAAGACACTCACGAATGGAAGGTGTCATTGCTCTGCTGCTCACAGAAGATGCCTACACAGTCCTTCTGCTCTTTTGGAGTATAGCCTTTATCATACAGTTGTGTCAATCCAATTGTGAAAGAAAACAAAACAAGAAGGAACATCCCAAGAAATTTTCCAAAATCTTGAAGCATCTGTCCCATTGAAATCTGTGGAATATATGTCATTTTTTATTAAAATTATCAGGGAAATAAAATATTAAATATTAATGACCAGGCAATACAAGGAAGACAAATATATGAGCCACAAACTACTCCTTTTGTTGCATCTGGTTGAGATGGGTTACACTTTTAAGACATCAATTCCAGCTGTTTAACAGAAAGCCATTCCAATCATAGCATGCCCGCAGAGGATTTTGTTGCTATGAAGGGAAAGGTAGAAACATGGAGTTCTAAGAAAGAGCCTAATTCACGAGGTGTAAAAGGAAAAGTTCTCGCTCAAATCTAAAGGTAAATAAATGCTTATATTTAAAGCTTCCTAAAGTTTATGAACATATTAGAGGCCCGGTGCACAAAAATTTGTGCACTCGGGTGGGGGGAGGGGGTCCCTCAGCCCGGCCTGTACCCTCTTGCAAACTGGGATACCTCGGGGGATGCCCACCTGCTGGCTTAGGCCTACTCCCTGGGGGTTGGGCCTAAGCTGGCAGTCAGACATCCCTCTGGCAGCCCGGGAGCCCTCGGGGGATGTCCACTTGCCAGCGGGAAGCAGGCCTAGCTGCAGTTGGACATCCTTAGTGCTGCTGAGGAGGTGGGAGACGCTCCCACCACCACTGCTGTACTGGCAGCCGCCAGCCTGGCTTGTGGCTGAGCAGAGCTCCTCCTGTGGGAGCGCACTGACATCCAGGGGGCAGCTCCTGCATTAAGCATCTGCCCCCCTGGTGGTCAATGTGTGTCATAGTGACCAGTCATTCCCAGTTGTTCTGCTGTTAGGATCAATTTGCATATTACCCTCTTATTATATTGGATAGAGGCCTGGTGCATGGGTGGGGGCCAGCTGGTTTGCCCTGAAGGGTGTCCCGGATCAGGGTGGGGGTCCCGCTGGGGTGCCTGGCCAGCCTGGGTGAGGGACTGAGGGCCGTTTTCAGGCTGGCCACAGCCCCTTCAGGGTGGGGGTCCTGATGGGGTGCCTGGCTAGCCTAGGTGGGTAGGTGATGGCTGTTTGCAGGCTGGCCAAGCCCCCCAGCGGGGACCCTCACCCCATGAGGGTGTGGCCAGCCTGGGTGAGTGGCTGATGACTGTTTGCAGTCTGGCCACAGCCCCTTCAGGGTGGGGGTCCCACTGGGGTGCCTGGCCAGCCTGGGTGAGGGGCTGATGGCTGTTTGCAGGCTGGCCACACCTTCTTCAGGATGGGGGGTCCTGCTGGGGTGCCTGGCAAGTCTGGGTGAGGGGCTGATGGCTGTTTGCAGGCTGGCCAAGCCCCCCAGCGGGGACCCTCACCCCCATGAGGGTGTAGCCGTCCTGGGTGAGTGGCTGATGGCTGTTTTCAGTCTGGCCACAGCCCCTTCAGGGTGGGAGTCTCTGCTGCGGTGCCTGGCCAGCCTTGGTGAGTGGCTGATGGCTGTTTGCAGGCTCGCCACAGCCCCTTCAGGGTGGGGGTCCCCACTGGGGTGCCTGGCCAGCCTGGGTGAGGGGCTGATGGCTGTTTGCAGTCTGGCCACAGCCCCTTCAGGGTGGGGTTCTCCGCTGGGGTGCCTGGCCAGCCTGGGTGAGGGGCTGATGGCTGTTTGCAGGCTGGCCACAGCCCCCAGCCATCCAAATTCCCAGTGGAGGCTGGCTGGAAGCAGGTATCTTCGATTTATTTATCTTCTATACTAGTAGCCCAGTGCACAAAAATTTGTGCACTCATGGGGGGGGGGGGGGTCCCTGAGTTATTAAACATTTATCGGCACAACACTGACCACATTGGTGGTGGTGGTGGTGCTGTCAGAATGTGTTATATTATGCAGATGAAAATCTATTTTAAAAGATTTGAAGTAGATATTTTCAAAGATGGAAAAATTGTTCCTGTCAACTATTTTAGTTGATTCATATCTTCACTAATTGTCATCATTGCAAAGTTTTCAGTCCCCATATGGATTGCTGGATATAATAGGTCATGCGTTGTCCCTGTCCTTTGTAGCCTTTGTTACCTTAAGGACTCTAGTTTTCCATTTATATGTTTAAGTACCAACCTTACAGGCTTAAAAATGTAAGCTTTTAACCCTGCTCTCTCTGTTCCGTATCCTTCCGATGAAAAGTGGAGTTGGGTTGCAGCACAGGAGAGAAATTCAGAAGGGGAATATTGAAGTAATGACTGCAGTAGGAGAAGAGGGAACCTATTTCCCTGGCCACAGGCGCTGGCATCCTGGACCACAGGGCTGGCAGCTTCTCTGGGTGGCTGCAGCCTGGGACCTCAGGTGGGTGGCTTGTCCAACTCCTGGGCTGCAGCCAGCCACAGGCACTGGCGCCTGGACCAAAGGTGGGTGGCTTCTTCTTCTGGCTGCTTCTTCTTCTTCTGTGCTTCCAGGGAGGGCAGTCAGTTATGTGTATATGTGTGTGCATGCAAACGTAGGCATGTACACGTGTGTATGTGGAAATCTACTGGGCAAGTCAAAACCATAGAAGAGTTGCCCCCTATCTCTTGAATCTTCCAGAGATATCCCCCACTTTTTTATTCTATCACGACTGGAGAGTCAGTATTTGCAGCCAGCAAGCCAGTGACTCTCTCAGTGTCTATTTCTGACTTCTTCTTTCCCTGTCTGTCTTCCAACCCCTAATCATATTTCCACCTGGAAGCATCATTTTTACTCCCAATAAGCTGTATAGAGAAGGAGTCAGGATGCTGTCTTCCCATGAATAGTACTCAGTAACAAACCAATTGCATTTTAGTTGGGCAATGCCCCTACCCACCCTTCAAATCCCTTCCACCATGCATTTCTGTTTCCCTTTTTGTTTGTTGGATTGTTCTGCTGCTCCTTCTCCTCACCCCACCACCCTTGGATTGTAATGTAAAATTCTTTTACCATGTCAAGAAATTATTAAAAATACAGGTACTTTGAAAAAAAATACAGGTACTTCTCCGAACACCAGCTGGAGGGGGGGGTAGAAGTAGGGAAGAGGCAGCTGCCAGCAGCCGCCTCTTCCCTGCCCCGCCCGGCTTCTCCGATCACCGATCACCGGCCAGGGGGAGCAGGGAAGAGGCGGCTGCCGGCAGCTGCCTCTTCCCTGCCCTGCCCGGCTTCTCCAAACACTGGCCGGGGGCCGCCTTTGCCCTGCCCCCTGGCTCTTGCCTGCCGCCTGGGTTTCCAATTACCGTCAGTGGCAGGCGGCTTCTTCCGTCCTTCTCCTTTCACCTCCCAGCATTGTGCCTACGTATGCAAATTAACTGCCATCTTTCTTGGCAGTTAATTTGCATATCGCCCTGATTAGCCAATGGGAAGTGTAGCGAAGGTACGGTCAATTACCATGTTTGTCTATTATTAGATAGGATATAATTGAAACTTTGTTTCCTTGAGTGGAGCCCACAGCTGGCCAGAGCAGGCTGGAAGCTTGGCTTTCTCCATCACAGGGGCAACCAAGCCTCCTGCTTGCTCCAGCTCTGTGCTGCCAGCTGCCATCTTGGTTGGGTTAACTTGCATATAGTCGCTATGATTGGCTGGTGGGCATGGCTTGTGAGTGTAGCATAGGTATAGTCAATTTGCATGTTTCTCTTTTATTAGATAAGATAATCAATACAACAAAGTATTTTATTTAATTTTTGTAACCAATTCTCCAAGGACAGCATTTCCTCCTCCAGGACTAATCTCTTTTTTGTTGAGATAATTGATTTTCTTTCATTTTGGGTCCATTATAAGAAAATTCTATGTGTGTATGCCAAATGAGAGGGTCTAGTATTAATATGAGCATCTTTTGTAATGTAGACACGTGTAGTGCATCTGGGAGCTCTATCCAAGTCTAACATCATTCTTCAATACTTCTTCAAAATCTGGGGAATTAATACTTCTCATAAATTCTTTGTGTTTAAATTGGTATACAAATTTGGAGAATAATTTTACATTACCTTAACTGACTCAGCAATTCTCTTCCTACAAATTTAGTTAATAGGAAGTACACAAATATGCATGTATATACAAGGATTCTCATTGCAGCATTGTTAGGGGCAGCAAAAAAGTGAGAAATTCCTGTTAAACAACACTGGTTAAACAGAATGTACAGGTATGTGCTGGCATAGAAAGGTGTTCATAAAATATTAAGTAAAAAAAGCAGGGCCTAGAATAGTACAACTCCCATTTCTATTTTTAAAGAATGTATCAGATATACATTTTTGGATAGATGTGGTTTCATATGCACAGGAAGCCTCTGGAAGCTTACACAGGGACTCTTAATGCTTACCTACAGGAGAGAGGGCTAGGGGTTGGAAGGCAGAGTTTCTCACTTTGAATTTTCCTTACTATATGCATTTTTTACTTTTAAAGTGCAAAAAATAGTATTTAACAATAATCATTCCTCAAATTTAACCAGGTCAAACTTATATAACTAAATCCAGCTTCAAATAAAATGTCTATTTGCCTCAAGCCTGCCAAGATAACATAAGCCACTTAGCAATGATACAAAATGATAAGAGCAGGCAAGTGGCCAAACCCTCCTAGCCCACTATAGTGGGCTAATTAAGGATAAGAAGTACGCTAAATGTTTTAGGCACACCACAAGTTAGTAATGCAGGCTCTGCAGTTGTGAGAGGTCTAATATATCTGACTTGCACATGAGACTAGCCCATGTGGCACTTTTCAAAATCTTACACTTCCCTCACTTGCCTCCCCTTGCAAAATTCTGACAAAAATAAGCCAGGGAACTTTTAGAATGAGAAAACTCAAAATGTGTGGGCCACCTTGGAAAAGAAATCATTTATGAGACCATGAGTGTGCAGAATAAAGCTGTACCATATTAGTAGAGAACTTAGTAAATTATGACAGCAAGAATACAATAACTGCTTTAAGTAACTACAGAAATATTTCCTTTGAAAAAATTTAGATGCTGTAAACTTACAAATACGTTTTTCCAAGAGTGAGCATATATGATGTTATAGTTTTAATTTTAAAAATTTAGTCCCAAAGTAGTTTTAAAGAGTAATTCAATTTTAACATCAATACAAGAAATCTACACTAATAAAAGACAAAGATGCTAATTGACCATACCTTCGCTATGCCCAAGCCACGCCCAACAGCCAATCAGAGCAACTATATGCAAATTAACCCAACCAAGATGGCGGCCGGCAGCCACGGAGCTAGAGCAAGCAGGAGGCTTGGTTGCCCCAGCGATGAAGGAAGCCAAGCTTCCTGCCTGCTATGGCCGGCTGTGGCCTCCACAAAAGGCAACAAAGTTTCAATTATAGAAGATAAATACATACCAGATACCTGCTTCCAGCCAGCCTCCACTGGGGGCTTGGGTGGCTGGGGGCTGTGGCCAGCCTGCAAACAGACATAAGCCCCTCACCCAGGCTGGCCAGGCACCCCAGCAGGACCCCCCCTCACTGAAGAAAGTGTGGCCAACCTGAAAATGGCCCTCAGCCCCTCACCCAGGCTGGCCAGGCACCCTAGCGGGACCCCCACCCTGATCTGGGACACCCTTCAGGGCAAACCAGCCGGCCCCCACCCATGCACCAGGCCTCTAGCCTATATAATAAAAGGGTAATATGCAAATTGACCCTAACAGCAGAGCGACTGGGAATCACTGATCACTATGACACACACTGACCACCAGGGAGCAGACGCTCAATGCAGGAGCTGCCCCCTGGTGGTCAGTGCACTCCCACAGGAGGAGCTCTGCTCAGCTACAAGCCAGGCTGCCAGCTGCCAGTACAGCGGTGGTGGTGGGAGCCTCTCCTGCCTCCTTAGCAGCACTAAGGATGTCCGACTGCAGCTAGGCCTGCTCCCCACTGGCAAGTGGACATCCCCCGAGGGCCCCTGGGCTGCCAGAGGGATGTCTGACTGCCAGCTTAGGCCCAATCCCCCGAGGAGCGGGCCTAAGCCAGCAGGTGGTTATTCTCCGAGGGGTCCCAGACTGCGAGAGGGCACAGGCAGGGCTGAGGGACCCTCCCAAGTGTACAAATTTTGTGCACCGGGCCTCTAGTCTATAATAATTTAAGTGTAATATGCTAATTAGACCGGACTTCCGGATGACCTTCTGGACGAAGCTGGGGCTGCAAGGGCTGAGCCCCTTACACGACTTTTGTGCATTGGGCCTCTGTATTTAATAAGAAAACTATAAACTTCTTGACTTGATCTTTATTTTTTTATTAAATATTTATTGTTGAAAGTATTACATATGTCCCCTTTTTACCCCATTGAATCCTTCTAGCCCACTCCACCCAAGGCCTTCACCACACTATTGTCTGTGCCCAGGGCTTATGCATACAAGTTTTTTGGTTGATCTCTTCCCACCCACCCACTTCTCTTTAAAATAATGGTATTAGTTCTTACATAATATGGCCAACCAAAAGCAACCACAGTGGAAATCATGGAGATGACATCAGCTTAAAGAGCACATTAACCATTCATGCCAAAGGCAAACACTGACAACAGTACTTTTATGTTAGTCTGAGAAAGAATGTTTACTTATTCTAAACTTATTAGCAGTTTTACTTGAGAAACATGAAAATTAAGACTAAGTGAGGAAGATCTCAACATGGTGGCCAGCAGGACAGCAATGAGGGAGAGAATGTGAGTAAGTAAAGGAGTGCAAGGGGAGTGTGTGGACATGTGTGGTGTCTATGTGGGTGAGTGAGGGGCAGTCAGATCTTTCGGGAGTCTCAGAAGCTGGTAGATCAGGCTCTCCTGTACAGGAACCCCTGCTACCACCACAGGCATTCCCAGGCCAGGCGTGGCTCTGGGGTGGAGACCATGCCATCTTGAAGGGAGCAGCAGAGGCTAGGAGGGAAGCCACACCAACATCCAGACTGGCCTTTGACACCACCCAGAACCTGTGCAGTGAGCCGCTCACTAGCCATAACGCACAAGGGATTCCCACTGTGCTTCCGCAGTGAGTGGTGTGCTGTCTCACCGTGGGCTCCCAGATGCATGCAGTGAGTGCATGCCAGTGGGACTTAATGTTCTGCTCCACCCGGCCCTTGGACAGCGCACAGTGAGTGCACACCAGAGAAATCTTGCGCACCATCCCACCAGGGGCACCAGGGCCATGCAGTGAATTTCATGCCAGAGGGCTCTGGGACTTCACAGGGAGTCACACACCAGAGGACTGTGAACATTGCCCCACCGACCCTGAACCTCTGAAGTGGATACCTGAGGGACCAGATCCATGGGGGAAAAAGAGGACTCGCCAGAAAAGGAACTAAATGAAATGGAGGCAAGTAATTTATCAGATAAAGAATTCATAATAATGGTTATAAAGATGCTCAAACATCTGACTGAGAGTTACAAGCAGTTCAATGAGAATCACCAACATGGATAAGAATCAACTGGAAATGAAGAATGACATAGCTGCAATAAAGAACACCTTGAAAGGTTTCAACAGTAGACTAGAAGAAGCTGAGGGCTGAATCAGAGAGTTAGAAGACAAGGCAGAAAAAAAGATACCCAATCTGAACAACAATTGGGGAAAAAAATTAAAAAGCAGGAGGAGAGTTTAAGGGAGCTTTGGGACAACATGAAATTATAATAATATAAGTGTAATATGCTAATTAGACCAGAAGACCTTCCAGACAACCTTCTGGACTAAGCCGTGGTGCCACGGGGGCCAAGGCAGAGACAGCCGTCACGACAGCAAGGTCTGAGGCAGAGGCAGCCGCAGCAGCAGCAGGAGCCAAGCCTTGTGCACAAATTTTGTGCATTGGGCCTCTAGTATCCACATAATAGGGGTGCCAGAAGGAGAAGAAGCTGAACAAGGAAAAGAAAACCTGTTTGAAGAAATAATAACGGAAAACTTCCCTGGCATGGGGAAGAAAAAAAGCCACACAAGTCCAGGAAGCACAAAGAGTCCCAAACAAGATGAACCCAGAAAGACCCACACCAAGACACATCCTAATTAAAATGGCAAATGTTAGGAAGGAAGATGGTGACTGGCAGGACGACAGTGAGAGAGTGCGAGTGAGAGAGAAAAAGGGGAGTGCATGGACGTGTGGTGTGTGTGTGTGCAAGTGAAGGACAGTTAGATCCTGCAGGACTTTTGGGGGTTGGTGTATCAGGCTCTCCTAGACAGAGAGCCACTGCTACCAATGAAATCACTCCTAGGGCAGCCTGCTCTGACAGAAACCATGCCATCTTTAAGGGGAGAGCTGCTGTGACTAGGAGCCTAGCCTCACCACCACCCAGACTGGCCTCAGACACCACCCTGGACCCTACAGCCACTCTAGCCAAAGACCTGCTACCTCAGCTGCAGGCCGATGGACAATGGGACTCCAGCCTCCCTGGACATGGGCTTCTGTGGGTCTAGGAATGCGCCTCCCTCCCACCATCCCACTGCATCAGTCCTGACCATCCTGCATCCCACCAGTTAATCTCGAACTGTGCTTCCAAGCCACCAAACCCGCAGCACCGGCCCCAGCCGTGCACATCCTTCAGGTGAGCCTCTGACTGCACCCAGCCCGCCAAGCCCATGGCATCCTCCTGGGCCCCACACATCCTGTAGGCAAGCCTCTAACTGCACTCTCCCCCTTGCCAAGCCTCCAGCATCGCTCTGGTCCCACCAGCGAGCCTCTGACTGAGCTCCCCCCGCCTGCCAAGCCTATAGTGTGGGCACCAGGCACCACGCTTCCTGCTGGCGAGCCTTGGACTGCACTCCTTGCCCACCAAGCACGCTGCATCACCCAGGGCCCCAGGCATTCCTCATGTGAGCCTCGGACTGTGCCTCTTGCCCACCAAGCCTGTGGCATTGGCAATGGGCCTCACATGTGTCTGTTCCTGGAACCACCTGTGAGAGCAAAAATGGGGAAACAAAGAAACAAACCCCAAAGGCAAGAAAAAGAGGAGTTTCCCCCCCAAAGGAACTAAATGAAACAGAGGCATGCAATATGTCAGAAAAATAATTCAGAATAAGGGTTATAAAGTTCCTAAACTGGCTGAATGAGAAAATCAACAATTTATGTAAGAATCAAGAGGAAATAAAAGTGATATAGCTACAATATAAATCACTATGGAATGTTTCAACAGTAGACTAGAAGAAGCAGAGGATCAAAATAGTGAATTAGCAGACAGGGCAGAAAACAGATATAATCTGAACAATTGGAGTAAAAAATTAGAAAGCAGGAAGAGAGCCTAAGGGAGCTTTGGGACAACATGAAATGAAGGACCTAAATAGACACTTTTCAAAAGAGGACATACAGAAGGCTGAGAGACATATGAAAACATGCTCAAAGTCACTAAATATCCAAGAGATGCAAATGGAAACAACAATGAGGTACCATCTCACACCTGTCAGAATGGCTATCATCAACAAATCAACAAACGACAAGTGCAGGTAAAGATGCAGAGAAAAAGGAACCCTCTTGCACTGATGGTGGAAATGCAGATTGGTGCAGCCACTGTGGAAAACAGTATGGCGTTTCCTCAAAAAATTAAAAATGAAACTTCCATTTGACCCAGTAATCCCACTTCTAGGAATATATCTCAAGAAAACAGAAACACCAATCAGAAAGGATATATGCACCCCTATGTTCATAGCAGCACAATTTACAATAGCTAAGATTTGGAAACAGCCTAAGTGCCCATTGGCAGATGACTGGATTAGAAAACTGTGGTACAGCTAAACAATGGAATATTATGCCTCTCTAAAAAAGCAGTCTGTAAAGAAAAGGACCATGTCAGTAAGCTCCAGAACTCAATATTAATTAGAATGTTGAACACATAACTACTTTTTATATACCCTTTTATCTACCATTTTTCATTTACCCTGCAAGATGGGAAAGTCTAGTATTGCCTGTTTTTCCAAGTGACAAACTGAAGCTCAGAGAGATCCAATGAATTACTCAGGGCAACAGAATTAAGAGATGGCAGAGGCAGAAGTGAATTCTTGCTTCTAACTCCTTGCAGTAATTTTCTAAAACATCACTTTGTGGCTTTTATCTTAGCTCTCCCATTAAAAATTTGGGGCTGGGTATAATTAAGAAGGATTTAGTTCTCACATAACTCTTCCCCACACAGCAGGGCTTGTTGAATTAATACATGAGTAAACATCCAAAAAAGATGCAATTGTTAACATTTTTTAGCAAGTCTTTTTTCTAACATTGTGTGAGCTGAGCCTTAGTTTCCTGACATTTAAAAGAAATGGCCAAATGCTGCATCAAACTCACTCACTCACGTGCGGTCAGACTTGAGGGCAGGACTGAGAATGCAGGGGCTCGCTCCCAGGTGATTATGCAGCCTTACCAATTTGGGAACTCCAAGACTACACGACTTGTACATTTTCCTCTAGCTCTAACATTTCATGCTTCTTAAAAGCAAAATAGCCATCCCTAAATGTAAAACACCTGAAATCACTCTTTATCATTACAAATTACAACAATATGCCACTAACAGTATATTGGCCACTAAATTAAATCTAATAATTTATCCAGTAAAGCCAAGTAGTTCATGAGAATAAAACATGCACTACATTCACTTTTCTAGTTTTCTTGTATTATTTTCAGGTCTGCCCTACTTAACTCCACTGACTTTAGAGGGAATGGAGGAATATATAATCATCTATGGACAGCCCTTCATGTGTCAGGTGCTCTGCTGTGCATGTTATTCACATTGACCCATTCAATTCTCACAACAGACACAGAATCCCAAACTCACAGAAAAAAGTAAGTTATTGAGCAAGATTGTGACCCAAGCTTTGTCTCTCTTTCCTTTCTGTCTAGTCACCTAACTACCAGGGTTAAACGTTGTTTAATTCATTGGAAACAAGTGGATGACCAGGGAGAATTTAAAAAATCTATAAATTATTGAAGGCTGCCACAGAAGAGTCCTAATATATAAAAGCCTAGGGTTTTAATGACCAATCACGACTGAAGGCTGACCATCCCAGAAGTCCTTCAGTCAGCGCTGGGTTGCTGTGGAGACCCAGTACTGACTGCCCCACTGCAGCCTGGCGACCCAGCACTGACTGCCCAGGGGGCTGAGACCCAGAGAGAGAGGCAGGGTCTGATCCGCAGCCTCAGTGGCAGCTGTTGATCAGTACTTGCCTCTCTCTTTCTCTCCCTCTTTCTTTCCAGGCTTCGCCAGCAGCCGGGCCTTTCTTCCTCTGCTGGCCTATGTGGGGGCTGCTGTTCAGCCCCACCTCTCTGATCAGGCCTGGAAATAGGCCCAGAGATGCTGACTGGCATAGAAACTGACCAATCAGAACCAAATGTGGGTGCTGTGAAGAGCCAATGGCTGTCTAGGAGGTGGAGCTTTGGACACTGATTGGCATAGGAACTGACCAATCAGAACCAAATGTGGGTGCTGTGAAAAACCAATGGCTGTCTAGGAGATGGAGCTTTTGACACTGACTGGCATAGGAACTGACCAATCAGAACCAATTGTGGGTGCTGTGGGGAGCCAATGTCTGCCTAGGAGGCAGAGTTTCTGACTCTGACTGGCATAGAAACCAACCAATCAGAACCAAATCTGGGTGCTGTGGGGAGCCAATGGCTGCCTAGGAGGCAGAGCTTTTGACACTGACTGGCAGAGAAACAGATCAATCAGAACCAAAACTGGCCAGCAGGAGAGGGCCGTTGGGGGTGAGATCAGGCTGACAGTGGAGGGCAGTTGGGGGCAACCAGGCTGGCAGGGGAGGGCAGTTAGAGGTGATCAGGCTAGCAGGCAAAGGCAGTTAGGGGCAATCAGGCAGGCATGCAGGTGAGCTGTTAGGAGCCAGCAGTCCCAGATTGCGAGAGGGATCCCAGATTGGAGAGGGTGCAGACTGGGCTGAGGGACACCCTCCCCCCTGCCAGTGCACGAATTTCATGCACCAGGCCTCTAGTAAATTCATAATTCTTTACTCCTTTTGGCGGCCAGACTTGCATTCCTCCTTTGGCAACCCTAATAATCACTATGCCTAGGACTTCCAGTACTATCTACATATAAAAAGCCAACTACCACGACGACCGGAACAACCAATGACCAGTCGCTATGATACCCACTGTGGCCAGCAAACTGGCCTGATCAGGGGGTGGGGATGTTGGCCAACCTCATGTAGCCCCTCCCCCAGCCGGCCTGCCCCTGATCTGCCCACACCACCACGACAGGCCTGCAGCCCCTCTGCCGGCCTGCCCCTAATTGTACTCTCCCATCCCAATCAAGAGTGGGGCCACACAGAGCCTGGACCCTTCCTGGCAGCCCCGAGTCCCTGGGGTTGAGAATTCTGATGGCCCTTCCCAGAGAGTAGAGGCACCTGACGGCCAGGGACAGGGATCACAGGCCTCTAGGGAGCACTGCAGAGCTGACAAGGAGAGGAGAGGGCCTGCGCAGGGGGAGGAGGTGAAGCCAGCGGTCATCAGCCCACAATCCAGCCCTTCCCCCCAGAGGCAGCGAGCCTTCAACCCAGAACCCCAGCCTGAATCGGAAGAGCCTGAGGAGACTTCAGGAAGCTCTACAAAGAGCTGTGTGTGAAGAACGAGAGACTTCGTGAGACCACGCTGTGGCTGGCGCAGCTCAAGGTGGAGCTGGAGCACACCATGCAAAGGCAGGAATGCTTTTCAGAGAGGCCGGCCCTCCTGGAGCTGGGGGACAAGATAAGGCCAGCAGGGGAGGGCAGTTGGGGGCGAGATCAGGCCGGCAGGGTAGAACAGTTGGGGGCCAGCAGGGCAGTCAGGGGCGATCGGGCCAGCAGGGGAGTGCAGTTGGGGGCAATCGGGCCGACAGGGGAGGGTGGTTGGGTGCGATTGGGCCGGCAGGGGAGCAATTAGGCGTCAATCAGGCCGGCAGGGGAACGGTTAGGGGGCAATCAGGCTGACAGGTAGAAGCAGTTAGGGGGCAATCAGGCAGGCAGGCAGGCGAGCAGTTAGGAGCCAGCATTCCTGGATTGTGAGAGGGATGTCTGACTGATGGTTTAGGCCTGTGGGATTGGGCCTAAACTGTCAGTCAGACATCCCCCAAGGGGTCCCAGATTGGAGAGGGTGCAGGCCAAGCTGAGGGACACCCGCCCCATGCACGAATTTCATGCACCAGGCCTCTAGTTGGTATATAAAAATGCCATAGATTTCTGGGTGTTAATTTTGTATCCAGCTACATTGCCAAATTCATTTATTGTCTAATAATTTTTTGATAGAGTCTTTAGTGTTTTGTATGTACAGTATCATGTCCTCTGCAAATGACAGTTTTACTTCTTTTCCAATTTAGATACCTTTTATTTCTTCTTCTTGTCTAATCGCCATGGCTAGCATTTCTAGTACTATGTCAAACAGGAGTGGTGAAAGTGGGCATCCTTGTTTTGTTCCTGTTCTTTGGTGAAATGGTTTTTAATTGTTGTCCATTGAGTATGAAGTTGGCTGCAGGTTTGTCATATAAGGCTTTTATTATGTTGAGGTATGATCCCTCTATTCCCACTTTGCCGAGAGTTTTTATCAAGAAAGGTTGGATTTTGTCAAATGCTTTTTATGCATCAATTGATATGACTATGTGATTTTTATCTTTCAATTTGTTTATGTGCTGTATCACATTTATTCATTTGCAGATATTGTACCATCCTTGCATCCCCGGTATAAATCCTACTTGGTCATGGTGCATGATCTTTCTGATGTAATGCTCAATCCATTTGCTAGAATTTTGTTGAAGATTTTGGCATCTATGTTCATGAGGGATATTGGCCTGTAATTCTCTTTCTTTGTGTTGCCACAGTAAGTACTCAAGTGTTCACTGCTATTTAAAAAAAATGTTGTTATTGATTTGAGAGACTGAGAGAGAGAGAGATACATCAATGATGAGAAAGAAACAAATTGGCTGCTTCCTGCAGGCCTCCTACTGAAGATTGAGCCTGCAACCCTAGCATGTGCCTGATGGGGAATGGAACCAGTGACCTCTTGGTGCATGGGACAATGCTCAACCAACTGAGCCACAATGGCCAGGGCTGTTCATTACTATTATTACTATGACCACCATTATTTATAGATCCTATCGTCATGTCTTTATTTGCTAAAATATGTAACAGTACTGTTTTGTGCCCAACTATGACTCTTACATCTGCTGAGGTGTCTTAGTTATATCCTTCATAAAAGCAAGTTGTTGTCTGGTGTCAGACTTAGGTTCAACTTTTGACTGCACTTACTAGTTCTCTGAACTATTTAACTTCTCTAATTCCTTAGATTCGCCATTTGTAAAATGGAAATAAAAATAACAAGGATTGTGGTGAGGATTAAAACAGAGGAAAGCACTTAGCATAGTGTCAAGTGTATGTCCAATAAATGTTAGCTGCTATTATTTTGAATAAGGTAGCTGGAGCAATGGCTAGGATATAGCCTTCTTTCTCCATCAGCATTTTTCTTTTCTCACAACAATCAGCCCCAGTTTTTCAATTCAACAAACATTCATTAAGTAACTGCTATGGCAAAGCAGTGAGTAAAATGCAAATGAGAAAATTCCCTATCTTCCAGGAATTTTTAATTTAATAGAAACAACATAATTTACAATTTTAGATAAACTAAATTTAAATTGCCTTGCAATAAAGACAAGTTTTAGGAAGTACTAATTAACGGTTCAGAGTATGGGGCATTCCATTCCCATGGAAGTAGGAGTGTAGGAATACATTTTCTCATGGAGAGGACACTAAAGGGAGCACATGTTCCCCTCCCTGGAATGCCTGTCCTTCACTCACCTCTTTCTACTCAATTTGCAATACTGAATTCAAGTGTCACCTCTTCTGGGAAGTCTCCTCTGTTGCCGTAGACTCTCTATTTCAGCACTGAACACCTAAATGTTACTGGCTTGCTTGTCCCACTCAGTGAACTATGAGTTCCTTAAGGAGATACTGCAGCTTACCCATTTCAGTATTCCCAGAATCCAGTAGCTACCAGGCATTCAACAAATGTTTGTTAAACAAATAATTAAAATTTCAACAAACAGGGGATATGGCTAGGACATTCTAAGCAGGGTAATAACGACAATGACATGCAAGTGGGGAAGCACAGGACATGGGTGAGATTAGACCCAGATGGAGTACTATTTCAGGAAGAGACAAAAAAAATGTTAGTAAATAAAAATAAAGTTAACAAACAAATGCAGTAATTACATAAAAGATTACCAAATATAGCAGGTTATGTACAGAAAGGGAAAAAGTGGCATGTTTATTAAAATGGTTAACAATGTCAATTTCTTTTTCATATTTATTTTAGTTTTATATTCATAACTGGATTATTTTATTTTATTTTTATAATCCTCAACAGAGATGTTTATTGATTTTAGAGAGAGAAGAAGGGAGAGAGGACACATGAGAGAGAAACATTAATGTGAAAGAAAAACAACAATTGGCTGCTGTCCATATGTGCTCTGACCAGGAATCGAACCTGCAATTGCTTTGGTGTATGTGACAACGCTCCAACTGGCCAAACCACCTGGCTAGGGTGAAAATTACTCTATTTTAATTTAGTTCCTTACCTATGATGAACAAAATTAATTTTTTTAGAAACAGCATTATAAATGTTATACATCAGATTATAGTACTAGAATACTTCGGCACTGTTATATAATACACATCTATCATATTAATAAGACTACACTAGAAATTCAAGATGGCTGTGGAGTAGATGGGAGCTACACTCACCTCTTCCCAGGACCACACTGGAATTATAACTAAACTAGGAGCCCAGCGCACAATTCGAAATCACGTGGCGCCGCCAACCTTCCAGTCGCCCTTCCGGCCCTGCCTCGCTCTCCGGGCCCCACAGCAGCTGCAACCATTGGTGGTCAGACCCTGCCTCCCTCTCCAGCCATTAAAGCAGCTACAGCCACTGCTGATTAGGCCAGCTGTGGGCAAACTACGGCCTGCGGGCCGGATCTGGCCCGTTTGAAATGAATAAAACTAAAAAAAAAAAAGACCATACCCTTTTATGTAATGATGTTTACTTTGAATTTATATTAGTTCACACAAACACTCCATCCATGCTTTTGTTCCAGCCCTCAGGTCCAGTTTAAGAACCCACTGTGGCCCTCGAGTCAAAAAGTTTGCCCACCCCTGGATTAGGCCCTCCCCCAGCGCAGGCACGTGGAGGCCCCTGCCACCCCGCCCCTGATGCTGAGCGCGCAACCTCCTCCTGTCCGGTTGACCCGTTACAGCATCCCGCTTAATTGGCATATTTCTCTACTATATATATATATAGATTATAAAACAATCATCCCAAATAACCAACTGAGGACTAGGTGAAGAGAAGTCTTAATCAAGGATTTATGGAAGAAGCCACATTGAGACTGCTCCAAACAGGTTGCCCAGGGCCAGTAACAGGCATGACTGTACCAGTGTCTCTCAGAAAAGACCTAGAACCAACACACCAAGAGGCCAGCTTCGTACAACCTCAGAGCAGGATCTAATAAACTTCACAAGCAGCATATCCAAAGGGAGATCTCAGCAGGCACCAAACCCTGCTGAAGTGAATTTTGCTTCGTGTGGTCAGCACTTGTACAGCAGCTCCCATGCTGTGGTCAGGGTTGAGCATCAGAGTTGGCCAGTTTAATGAACCAATAGCAATCAAGATTCAATTACAACAAGAGGGCCTATATAACCCACACAAGAGATCATCCTGGAGCACTCAGCTCAGGAGATCAAGGAGACTTCACCATTCTATTCCACAGGACACTTTTCACTTAAGGACACTCCACAAAGACTGGGAGTCATACAAAATCTATCTCATACATAGAAACAAACACAAAGAGGCAGCCAAAATGAAGACACAAACAAACAGACCCCAAATAAAGACCAGGAGAAATCTCTAGGAAAAAAAGCTAAATGAAATGGAGGCAAGCGGAGAGAGACAAAATGGCGGTGGTATAGACGGACGTGTCCCGTGCTTTGTCCAGGAGCAGATAGGGTGAGCAGCTGAAATGAGTAACATCCAGCCCGAATTGGCAGAGGAGATTCAGCTGGGAGACAGTTTGCAGCCGGGAAAGGCAGAGGACTCCAGGAGAAAGGTAAAGTCAAGGCTCAGGGAAGGATAATCGGCCAGACCTCTGAGCCTCTGAGCCAAAGCACTGAGTTGGGCCGTGTCCCTTGGGACGGGCGCAGTGTAAAGAAGGTATGCAGAAATGCTGGTCAGCAGGGGATTCTAGATCTGGCTCCACAATCAGGAAAGGCTGAGGAATGTCGGCAGGAGAAGAGCACGCAGAGGTGCAGCCTTTCCCCCCCTCACAGGGGATTCTAGATCTGGGTACACAGTCACTAAAGGCTGAAGAGTGTTGGCAGTAGAGGAGTGTGCAGAAGTGTAGCCTCTCCAGCCTCTGTGGCTTGTGCCTTTATTCATAGAGCCTAGTGCATAGGACCTTTTGGATACAGACACTTACCCATGGCTGGAGTGTGGGAGAAGGTGTGGAATTGTGAAATCTGGGGAGAGAGGGGAGTCCAGGAGAAGTGGCAGCGAGTTTGGTGCTGAGTCATGCCTGAGTCTGGGAACTGGGCAGCCATTTTGTCATGAAGAGATAGCCTCTCCCTCCAGTATCCAGGCAACTAATACAGCCACACCCAGATTCCACCCTGAATGGTACAAAGGATTAAAAAAAACACAAACCTAAATAGTCCCTGAGAGTCCAAAGGGGCTGGACTAAAGAGAGACTTTTAGTCCCAGCAATCAGAACCTGAGAAACATGGGCTGCATAGTTAGGCGAGCCCGTTTAGCCCAGTAGAGAAGACTGGGATATTAAGCCAGACAAAGAAACACTTCACTTTTTTATTTTTTTTTATTACTTTGTTATCTCTCTCTCTTTTTTCTTTGCTTCCCTGTTTTTGTTTGTTGCTTTAGTTTCTATTTCTTTTCACATTATTTTTCCATTACTCTATTTTATTTTATTTAAATTTGCTATTTTTATACCATTTTTGAAATCAAATTTTTTGTAAATTTATTATTTTTTCTCATTCTCTTTCCTCTTATCCACCATCCCCTTTCTACTTCTTCTATACTAAACTGAGATCCTCCCCATATTCATCCAATTCTTAACCTTATCTTCTATATATAAGTTAAGCATCTACAGATTCTGCCCCTACCCTCTTTGCTGGGGATTTGGTGTTTGTATTTTTTTTGTATTTTTATTTATTTATTTATTATTATTATTATTATTATTGTTTTTTTTGGTTTGTTTTGTTTGTTTACCTTTTGGTTCTGTGGTATTTTCCCTCGTGTGTGTGTGTGTGTGTGTGTGTGTATAAAACCTCCTTTTTCTTCCTTTTTCTTTTCTCTCTTATCTTTTTCACTCTCTTCGATATCATTTATGCTCTCTTTTCTCGTCCCTAATTCTCTTTTCTCAGGTGGTCACTTATAGTGGGGTTATTATTGTCGTGAGTACATTTGTGCTTTGGTCCCTTTGTGTTGTGTCTTGTCGAGGTGAATTTTCTCCTGTCTGGCCAGGTGCTAGAGAGTAAGCCTCATAACCAGACACCTGGAGAGGAAACACCATCCACAAACGGGTCAATAACACCCCAGACCCAACTACAGAGACAGCAAGAAGGTGGCAGTGATGGAGAGAGCATGAGTCAATGAGGGACCAAAAGAGGAGTGTGTGGTCATGTGGGATGTGTGTGTGTGTGTATATGAGTGAGGCACAGGTAGATCCCACAGGACCTTCAGGGTCAGGCTAAACAGGCTCGCTCAACTAGGCAGCCTCTGCTACCATTGTAAGCAGTTCTGGGAGGCTGGCTTGTCCTCAGAAGCCTAGCATTTTTAAGGGGAGAGCTGCTGTAACTGGGAGCCGGGACTCACCCCCACCCAGGGTGCCCTCGGATAACACCTGAGAATCTACAGACACCCCTGCTAGGGACCTACTACCTCGGCTGTGGTCCCGTAGTCAACGAGTCTCCAGCCACCCTGGCTGCAGGCTCCTGTGAGTTCTGAAGCGTGCTCCCCTCTGACCGACCCAACGCCTTAGCCAAGGGCACTGCAACCATGCAAGCAGCAGACACGCGAGCAGCCCACTCTTGTCCAAGGAGCAGCAGTCCCGTGAGAATCCTGCCCCAGGCCTAAGAGCAGAAGCCTCATGTGGTCTGCCCCTGTCTAAGGAGCAGCAGCTGTCAGCTGTGTGAGTGGCCTGCTCCCTCATCTGAGGAGCAGTAACCACGTGAGCAGCCTGCCCTGTCTGAGGAGCAGCAGCCACACGAGCAGCCCGCCCACGATTGAAAAGCGGCAGCCCCATGCAGCCCGCCCCCATCCGAGGAGCAGCAGCTGTGCAGCCAACACCCTCCTCTTGTGTGAGGAGCAGTAGGTGTGCGAGAAACCTTCCCCAATCTGAGGAGCAGCAGCTGCACAAGCAGCCTGCCCCCATACGAGGAGCAGCAGCGGTGTGAGCAGCCCATACCCATACAAGGAACAGCATCGCCACAAGCAGCCTGCTCCCATTCAGGGAGCAATAGCTGCCCGAGCAATCTGCCCCAGTCCAAGGAGCAGCAGCCACACGAGCAGACCGCCCACGTCCAAGGAGCGGCAGCCATGCGCAGTCTACCGTGGTCCGAGGAGCAGCAGACACACGCAGCCGACACCTCTCTGACGAGCAGCAGCTGGGTGAGCAGCCTGCCCCTATCTGAGGAACAGCAGACACACGTGCAGCTCGCTCCCGCCCAAAGAGAAGCAACCATGCAAGCAGCCCATCCCCCATCCGAGGAGCAGCAGCCACGCGAGCAAACAGACCGACCACATCTGAGGAGTGGCAACCCTGCGCAGCCCACACTGGTCCAAGGAGCAGCAACCACACGCAGTGTGCATCTGTCTGACAAGCAGCAGCTGGGTGAGCATCCTGATCCCATCCAAGGAGCAACAGCCACACATGCAGCTCATTCCCGCCCGAGGAGCAGCAGCCACACAAGCAGCCCATCCCCCATCTGAAGAGCAGCCTGCACCCATACGAGGAGCAGTAGCCCTGTAAGCAACCTGCCCATGTCCAAAGAGCGGCAGCCTCATGAGCAGCCCGCCCCATCTGAGGAACAGCAGCAGGATGCAGCCAGCACTGATCCAAGGAGCAGCAGTCACGTGAGCAGTCCGCGACCATCTGAGGAGCAGAAGCCACGTGAACAGCCCGCTCCTGTCCAAGGAGCAGCAGCTTTGTGAGCAGCCTCACCTACCAGCCAGAGGAGACATCACTGCTGTGAACAGCACCCACCAGAAGAGTCGCTGCCAACTGAGGAGCAGCCACTACTGCAACCACTTGAGGAGCAACTGCAGCCCGAGGAACCACTGCCACGCAAGGAGAAGCCCCTGCACGACTCAACATCTAGATCAGTCAGTGATACCAAAAATGGGTAGACAAAGAAACCCCCAAAGGAAAGAAAAGGAGGCATCACAGGAAAAGCAGCTAAGTGAAACAGAGGCATGTAATATGTCAGAAAAAGAATTCAGACTAAGGGTCCTAGAGTGCATAAACCGGATGGAGGAAAAAATCAACAACTTATGTAAGAATCAAGAAGAAATGGATGAAAAACTCAAAAACTTATATAAGAATAAAGAAGAAATGAAGAGTGATATAGCTGCAATAAAAAACACCATGGAAAGTTTCAACAGTAGACCAGGAGAAGCAGAGGATCGAATTAGCGAATTAGAAGACAGGGAAGCAAAACACACCCAAACTGAACTGCAATTGGAGAAAAAAATTAAAAGACAAGAGGAGAGCCTAAGGGAGCTATGGGACAACATGAAATGAAGCAACATACGAATAATAGGGGTGCCAGAACAACAGGAAGAGGAACAAGGGTTAGAAAACCTATTTGAAGAAATAATGTCAGAAAACTTCCCTGAGATGGGGAAGAAAAAAGTAACACAAGCACAGAGAGTACCAAACAAGATGAACCCGAAAAGACTCACACCAAAACACATCATAATTACCATGGCAAATGTTCAGGACAAAGAGAGAATCTTAAAGGCTGCAAGAGAGAGACAGAAAGTTACATACAAGAGATCTCCCATTAGATTATCAAATGATTTCTCAACAGAAACACATCAGGGAAGAAAAGAATGGACAGAAATTTACAAAGTGATGCAAAGCAAGGGACTGAATCCAAGAATACTCTATCCAGCAAGGCTATCATTCAAAATTGAAGGGGAAATAAGAAGCTTCATGGACAAAAAAAGGCTAAGGTAGTTTATCACCACCAAGCCAGCAATGCAAGAAATGCTAAAGGGACTCATGTAAAAAGAAGAAATAAAAAGCTAAGAAAGAAAACAGGCACAAAAACCAAAAATGGCTGTCAATGACAACTTTAACGTAAATGGACTAAATGCTCCAATCAAAAGACATCGAGTGGCTGAATGGATAAAAAAACATGACCCATATATTTGCTGTCTACAAGAGACCCATCTCAGAAGAAGGGACTCACACAGACTGAAAGTGAAGGGATGGAAAAATATCTTTCAGGCAAACGGATATGAAAAAAAAGCTGGGGTAGCAATATTTATATTGGACAAAATAGACCTCAAAGTGAAGGCCATAACAAGAGATAAGGAAGGCCACTTCATAATACTAAAGGGATCGATACAACAAGAGAATATAACCCTGATGAACAAATATGTACCCAATGCAGGACCACCCAAATACATTAAAAAACTCCTGGAAGATATCAAGGGAGAAATCGACAACAATACAATCACAGTAGGGAACTTTATTTATTTTTTTAAAATATTTTCTATTGAATTTTTTACAGAGAGGAAGGGAAAAGATAAAGAGTTAGAAGCATTGATGAGAGAAATAAACATCGATCAGCTGCCTCCTGCACACCCCCCACTGGGGATGTGTCCACAACCAAGGTACATGCCCTTGACCAGGATCAAACCCGGGACCCTTCACTCCGCAGGCTGATGCTCTCTCCACTGAGACAAACTGGTCAGGGCTGTAGGGGACTGACATCACTGGATAAATCCTCTAAACAAAAAATCAGCAAAGAAACAGCAATCCTAAATGACTCACTAGATCAGATGGACTTAATTGACATCTTCAGAACATTTCACCCCAAAGCCGCAGAATATACGTTCTTCTCAATTGCACATGGGACATTTTCAAAAATAGACCACATGTTGGGTCACAAGCAAAGTCTCCCCAAATTCAAGAAGATTTGAAATCATACCAAGCATCTTCTCAGACCACACTGGCATAATATTAGAAATAAACTACAATAAAAACAATCCAAACCACTCAAACACTTGGAAACTGAATAGCATGTTATTAAATATTGATTGGGTTACCAATGAGATCAAAGAAGGAATTAGAAACATCCTGGAAACTAGTGACAATGAAAACACAACAATACAAAACCTATGGGACACAATGAAAGCAGTCCTGAGAAGGAAGTTTATAGCTCTACAGGCCTACCTCAAAAAAAAACACAACAAAACAAAACAAAACAAAAAAACAAGAAAAAATGGTAGTAAATCAGCTAACTCTACAACTCAAAGAATTAGAAAGAGAGCAACAAGAAAAGCCCAGAGTGAGCAGAAGAAAGGAGATAATAAAGATTAGAGCAGAAATAAATGACATAGAGACCAAAAAAACAATACAACAGATCAACGAAACCAAGAGATGGTTCTTTGAAAGGATAAACAGGTTTGATGAACCTCTAGCCAGGCTCACCAAGAAGCAAAGAGAGAGGACCCAAATAACCAAAATCAGAAATGATAGTGGCGAAATAACAACAGACCCCACAGAAATACAAAGGATTGTTAAAAAATACTATGAACAACTCTACTCCAACAAACTAGACAACCTGGAGGAAATGGCCATATTCCCAGAAAAATATAAACTTCCAAAACTCAATCAGGAAGAATCTAAAAACCTCAATAGGCCAATAACTATGGAAGAAATTGAAGCAGTAATCAAAAAGCTTCCAGCAAACAAAAGCCTGGGGCCAGATGCTTCACAGGCGAGTTTTACCAAACATTCAATGAAGAACTGAAACCTATCCTCCTCAGACTATTCCAAAAAATTCAAGAGGAAAGAACATTTCCAAGCTCATTCTATGAAGCCAGCATCACCCTAATACCAAAACCAGAAAAAGACAACACAATGAAAGAGAATTATAGGCCAATATCCCTCATGAACATAGATGCCAAAATCCTCAACAAAATCTTAGCAAATCGGATCCAGCAGCACATCAGAAAGATCATACACCATGACTAAGTAGGATTTATCCCAGGGATGCAAGAATGGTACAATATCCACAAATCAATAAACGTGATACATCACATAACAAATTGAGAGATAAAAATCACATAGTCATATCAATTGATTCACAAAAAGCATTTGACATAATCCAACACCCTTTCTTGATAAAAACTCTCAGCAAGGTGGGAATATAGGGATCATACCTCAACATAATAAAAGCCATATATGACAAACCCACAGCCAACATCATACTCAATGGGCAAAAACTAAAACCATTTCCCTTAAGAACAGGAACAAGAGAGGGATGCCCACTCTCACCACTCCTGTTCAACATACGACTGGAACTATTAGCCATTGTGATTAGAGAAGAAGAAGAAATAATAGGCATCCAAATTGGAAAAGAAGAAGTAAAACTGTCCTTATTCACAGATGACATGATATTGTACATAAAAACCCTAAAGACTCCATCAAAAAACTATTAGACTTAATAAATGAATTTGGCAATGTAGCAGGATACAAAATTAATGCCAAAAAATCTATGGCATTTCTATACACCAATAGTGAAATGACAGAAAGAGAGACTATAAAAGCAATCCCATTTACCACACACCAAAAAAATTAAGATATCTAGGAATAAACTTAACTAAAGAGGTAAAAGACCTCTACTCAGAAAACTACAGGACGTTAGAAAAAGGGATAGAGGAAGACATAAACAGATGAAGAACATACCATCTTCATGGATTGGTAGAATCAACATCATTAAAATGTCCATACTATCCAAAGCAATCTATAAATTCAACGCACTTCCCATTAAAATACCAATGGCATATTTCACAGACCTAGAACGAACTCTCCAAAAATTCATATGGAATAAAAGACCGCGAATAGCCGCAGTGATCCTGAGAAAGAAGAATAAAGTAGGTGGGATCTCAATACCAGATATCAAGCTGTATTACAAAGCCACTGTTCTCAAAACTGCCTGGTACTGGCACAAGAACAGACATATAGATCAATGGAATAGAATAGAGAACCCAGAAATAGACCCGAACCAATATGCTCCACTAATATTTAACAAAGGAGGCAAGAACATACAATGGAGTCAAGACAGTCTCTTCAATAAATGGTGTTGGGAAAATTGGACAGATATATGCAAGAAAATGAAACTAGACAACCAACTTACACCATACACAAAAATAAACTCAAAATGGATAAAGGACTTAAATGTAAGATGGGAAACCATAATAATACTAGAGGAATCCAAAGGCAACAAAATCTCAGACATATGCTGAAGCAATTTCTTCACCGATACAGCTCCTAGGGCTTTGGAAGTTAAAGAGAAATAAACAAATGGGACTACATCAAAATAAAAAGCTTCTCCACAGCAAAAGAAACCATTAACAAAACAACAAGTAAGCCCATTACATGGGAGAACATATTTGCCAATGTTATCACCAATAAGGGTTTAATCCCCAACATTTATAGGGAACTCATACAATTTAACAAAAGGAAGATAAACAATCCAATCAAAAAATGGGCAAAGGACCTTAAATAGACACTTTTCAAAAGAGGACATTCAGAAAGCCAAGAGACATATGAAAACATGCTCAAAGTCACTAATTATCTGAGAGATTCAAATCAAAACAACAATGAGGTACCATCTCACACCTGTCAGAATGGCCATCATCAACAAATCAACAAACGACAAGTGCTGGAGAGTATGCGGAGAAAAGGGAACACTTATGCACTGCTGGTGGGATTGGAGACTGGTGCAGTCACTATGGAAGACAGTATGGAGTTTCCTCAAAAAGTTAAAAATGGGACTCCCATTTGACCCAGTGATCCCACTTCTAGTAATATATCCCAAGAAACCAGAAACACCAATCAGAAAGGATATATGCATCCCTATGTTCATAGCAGCACAATTTACAATAGCCAAGATTTGGAAACACCCTAAATGCCCATCAGCAGATGAATGGATTAGAAAATTGTGGTACATCTACAGAATGGAATACTATGTTGCTGTAAAAAAGAAGGAATTCTTACCATTTGCAACAGCATGGATGGAACTGGAGAGCATTATGCTAGGTGTAATAAGCCAGTCAATGAAAGAAAAATACCACATGATCTCACTCATTTAGGGATAATAAAGACCATTATAAACTGATGAACAAAAGTAGATACAGAGGCAGAGCAGCATCGAACAGACTGTCAAACTACAGTGGGAAGGCCGGGGAGGGATGGGGGTGAGGTTAAGAGATCAACCGAAGGACTTGTATGCATGCATATAAGCATAACCAATGGACACAAGACCCTGGGGAGTAGGGTAGGCCGGGGGAATGTCAAGGGGGGAAAAAAAGGAGACATATGTAATACTCTTTGTAATACTTTAAGCAATAAAATGAAATTTAAAAAAAAGAAATGGAGGCAAGCAATTTATTGGATACACAGTTCAAAGTAACGGTTATTAGGAGGCTCAAAGAGCATGAAAAAGAAACCATAAAAAAGGGCCAGTCAGAAAAAAAATACCATATATGACAGACATCAAGAATACACTGGAAGGAATCAAAAGTATGAAGTAGAGGACTGAGTCTACAATTTGGAAGACAAGTTAGAAAAAAAAACAACCAATCAGAGAAACAAAAAGAAAAAAGAATTTTAAACAATGAGGATCATAAAAGGTACATTTGGCACAACATGAAGTGTAACAACAGTCATTTCGTAAGGGTACCAGAAGGAGAAGAGAGAGAGCAAGGGATCAAGAACATATTGGAAGAAATAATGACTGAAAACTTCCCTAACTTGGTGAAGGAAAAAGACACACAAGTCCAGGAAGTGCAGAGAGTCCCAAAAAGGTTGGACCCAAAGAGCCCATACCAAGACACAGCAGTATGAAAATGACAAAGGTTAAAGACAAAGACAGAATCTTAAAAGTTGCAAGAGAAAGGCAGTTAGTTACCTACAAGGGAGCTCCCATAAGATTGTCAGCTGATTTCTCAACAGAAACATTTCAGTCCAGAAGGGATTGGCATGAAATATTCAAAGTGATGAGAAGCAAGGAACTACTACCAAGACTACATTACCCAGCAAGGCTATCGCTTAAAACTGAAGCAGAAATGAAGAGCTTCACAAACAAGAAAAAGCTACAGATTGTGTGTGTGTGTGTGTGTGTGTGTGCGTGCGCACGCGTGCGCACTTTAAAGCATTATCACAAGAAATGTGAAATGGCTTGCTTTAAGAAGAAGAAAACAAAAAAACTGAGAAACAGTTAAAAGAATGAAATGGCAATAAATACATACCTATCAATAATCACTTTAAATGTAAATGATTTAAATGATCTAATCAAAAGACACAGGGTGCCTTGGCCAGGTAGCTCAGTTGCTTAAAGTATCATCCCAATACACCAAGTTTGTGGGTTCAATCCCCAGTCTGAGCACATACAAGAATCAACTAATGAATGCATAAATAAGTAGAACAACAAATTGATCTCTCTCTCTCTCTCTCTCTCTCTCTCTCTCTTCTTTCTCTCTCCCCATCCCAGTACTCTCTCTAAAAATCAATCAATAATTTTTTTTTAAAAAAAGACATAGAGTTACTGAATGGATAAGAAAACAAGACCCATATATATACTGTCTACAAGAGGCCCACCTCAGAATGAAAGATACACACAGACTAAAAATAAAGGGATGGAAAAAGATATTTCAGGCAACTGAAAATGAAAAAAAAAAACTGGGGTAGCAATACTTATATCTGACAAAGTAGACATTAAAACAAAGCCTATAGTAAAAAAAAAAAACAACAAAGAAAGATACTACATAATAATAAAGTGATCAATCCAATCCTATATAATAAAGAGCTAATATGCAAATGGTTGTCACACCCTCACACCCTCACACCCTCACACCCTCGCACCAGGTCTGGGGGACCTGAGGCCACGTTCCCCACCCAGCGCCAGGGCCGGGAGACCTGAGGCTGGGCCGGGGGACCTGAGACCAGGCTGGGGGACCTGAGGCCGCTCCCCTCACCCTGGTCCCGGGGCAGAGGGACTTGAGGCCGGGCCAGGGGACCTGAGGCAGAACCCCCCCAGCCCCCGCCCAGCGGTACTTGACAGGAGACCTGAGGCTGTGACTCCTCCTGTTGGGGCTTGACAGGTGACCTGAGGCTGCGCCCCCTGCCCTTCAGGGCTTGACGGTGTGGGCCGGCCAGGTCTGGGTCTCACATGCCTTTGAGGCATGCGCAGGTGGGCAGGCACTTGACTCTGGGCCCCACGGCATGCCCCAGACTCTGACAGGAGGGAGACTGTCATATACATTTTACTAATTTTCTTTCATTTCTGACACTTCTATTATAGAGAAAGGGCAAGTAGCAATATTAAAATATTTCCTCTAATTAATTCCCTTTTAATGTGCATGAATTTCATGCACCAGGCCATAGTAAGATTACATAACCCTTGTAAGCATCTATGCACCTAAATATGTAAAGCAAATCTTGATGGACATAAAGGGAGAGAGTGACAGTAATACTGACATAATAGGGAATTTTACACTGTATTCACATCAATGAATAGATACTCCAGAGAGAAAATTAACACGGAAACATTGGCATTAAATGACACACTAGAAAGAATGAATTTAATTAATATTTACAGAATATTTCATCCAAAAGCAGAATATACATTCCTCTCAAGTACACATGAAACATTCTCAAAGATAGACCCTATGAAAGGACAAGTAATTAATACATTTATTAATAAATATTAATAAATATTAATAAATTTAAAAAGATTGAAATATCAAGCATCTTCTCTGATCATAATGGTATGAAACTACAAATAAATTACAACAAAAAACATTCAAACACATGAAGGCTAAGTAACATGTTATTAAACAATGAATGAATTTTACAATGAGATCAAGGAAGAAATCAAAAGTTACCTGGCGACAAATGAAAATGAGAACACAACAACCCAAAATCTATGGGACAGAGCAAAAACACTCCTAAGAGGGAAATTCATAGCATTAAAGGCTTATCTCAAGAAACAAGGAAAATCTCAAATAAATAATTTAACTTTACACTTAAAGCAACTTGTAAAAGAATAACAAAGCCCAGAGTGAAGAGAAGGCAGGAAATAATAAAGATCAGAGCAGAAATAAAGTAGAATCTAAAAAGGCAATATAAAAGATCAATGAAACCAAGAGCTGGTTCTTTGAAAAGATAAGATTGATAAACCTTTAACCAGACTTATCAAGAGAGAAAGAACCCAAATAAATAAAATAAGAAATGGAAGAAAAACAACTGATATCAAAGAAATGGACTAATTGGATAAATTCATAGAAATATACAATCTTCCAAAATGAAATCGGAAAGAATCAGAGAATCTGAACAGACAGATTACAATTAGTGAAGTTGAAACAGTAATCAAAACACTCTCAGCATACAAAAGTCCTGGACCAAATGGCTTCACAGGTGAATTTTATCAAACATTCAAAGAAGAATTAACACATCCTTCTCAAACTATTCCAAAGAATTCAAGAAAAGGGAAGTCTTCCAAGATCATGTTACAAGGCCAGCATTATCCTAATTCCAAAACCAGAATAAGACACTGCAAAGAAAGAAAATTATAGGCCAATATCCCTGAGGAACAAAGAAGCTAAAATCATCAACAAATTATTAGCAAGCAAGATCCAGCAATACATTAAAATGATCCTATACCATGATCAAGTGGGATTTATTCCTGAGATGCAAGGTTGGGTCAATACCTGTAAATTCAGTAATATGATAGAGCACATAAACAAAATGAAGAACAAAAATGACATGATCATATCAATAGCTGCAGAAAAGCATTTGATAAAATCCAGTACCCATTCATGATAAAAATTCTCAGCAAAGTGGAAATTGTGACAACATATCACAACATAATAAAGGCCTTATATGACAAAGTCACAGCTAACATAATACTCAATGGGAAGAGACTATAAACTTTTCCCTTAACAATGGAAACAAGACAGGGATGTCCACTTTCACCATTCATATTCAACATAGTACTGGAAGTCCTAGCCACAGCAATTAGACAAGAAGAAGAAATAAAAGGTATCCAAATTGGAAAGTAAGAAGTAAAACTGTTAGTCATTATTTGCAGTTGACTTGATACTGTTTATAGAGATTCCTAAAGATTCCACAGAAAAACTACTACAACTGACAAATGAATTAAATAAAGTAGCTGAATAAAATATCCAGAAATCAGTTGTATTTTTATACAACTGCCAGAAAGGGAAACCAAGAAAACAATCCCCCCCCAATAAAAGAAAACAATCCCACTCACAATTGCTTCAAAAAGAATAAAATACTAGACATAAACTTAACCTAGGATGTAAAAGACCTGTACTCAGAAAATTACAAGACATTAAAGAAAGAAACTGAAGACGATAAAAATAAGTGGATAGGAAGAATTAACATCATTAAAATGTCCATACTACCCAAAGCAATATACAGATTCAAAACAATTCTATCAAGATACCAATGGCGTATTTCACAGAACTAGAACAAATATTCCAAAAATTTATATGAAACCACAAAAGATCCTGAAGAGCAATAGAAATCTTGAGAAAGAAGAAAATGAGGGATCACATTATCTGATATAAAACTACTAGGATATATAATCAAAATGACATATAATCAAAATAGTAGGGTACTGGCATAAAGACAGCCATATAGATCAATGGAACAGAAAAGAGAGGCCAGAAATAAACCCACACTTTTATAGTCAATTAATACTTGACTAAAGAGGCAAAAACATATAATGGGGTAAAGATAGTCTATTCAATAAATAGTGTTGGGACAATTGGACAGATACTTGCAAAAAAATGAAACTAGGCATCTTCTTACACCATATACAAGAATAAACTCAAAATGGATTAAAGACTAAAATATTATACTTGAACTATTAAAATCCTAGAAGAAAACGCTAGGCAGTAAAATCTCGGACATTTCTCATAGCATATTTTTTCTGATAATCTCCTCAGGCAATGGAAGCAAAAAATAAACAAATAAATAAACAAATGAGACGACATAAAACAAAAAAATTTTTGCACAGCAAAGGAAGCTATCAAGAAAAGACAACCCACTGAATGAGAGAACATATGTGCCTATACATCTGATAAAGGATTAATGTCCAAATTTTATAAGGAACTTATAGAACTCAACACCAAAAAGTGACAAAAACACAAACGCCAAAATACAATCCAATTAAAAAATGGGCAAAGGACCTGAATAGATACTTCTCCAAAGAGGACAAACAGATGGCCAATAGATACATGAAAATATGCTCAACATCACTAATCATTAGGGAAGTGCAAATTAAATCCACAATGAGATATCACCTCACACCTATCAGAATGGCTATCATCAATAAACAACAAACAACAAGTGTTGGCAAGGATATGGAGAAAGGGAACCCTGGTGCGCTGTTGGTGGGAATGCAACTGGTACAACCAGTATGAAAAGCAGTATGGAATTACTTCAAAAACTTAAAAATGGAACTGCCTTATGACCCAGCAATTCCACCTCTGGGAATTCATACAAAGAAATCCAAAACACTAATTTGAAAGAATATATGCACCCTGTGTTTATTGCAGTGTTATTTATAATAGCCAAGATCTGGAAGCAACCCTAGTGTCCATCAGTAGATGAGTGGATAAAACAGACATAGTACATTTACACAATGGAATACTATGCATCTGTAACAAAGAAGCTGTTACTCTTTGCAACAGCATGGATGGACCTGGAGATAATTATGCTAAGCTAAATAAACCAGTCAGAGAAAGACAAATATGACATGATCTCAGTTACATATGGAATCTAATGAACACAATAAACTGACAAGCAAAATAGGTCCAGAGACATGGGTACATGAAACAGAATGACAGATCTCAAAGTGGAGTGGGGCGGAGGAGAGGACAGAAAGAGACTAACCAAAGAACATATATATATATACATATATGTATAACCCATGGACACAGACAATAGAAGGCCTGGGGTGAAGTGGGGATTGGGTGGAGAAGGGCAAAGTGGGTTAAAATGGGGGACATCTGTAATACTGTCAACAATAATTTTTTTTAAATGACCAAAAAAGCTGTGGTACATTCACACAATGGAATACTACTCAGCCATATAAAAGAAGGAAATCTTACCCTTTGTGACAGCATGGATAGACTTGGAGAGCATTATGCTAAGTGAAATAAGCCAGTCAGAGAAAGACAAGTGCCATATAATTTCACTCATATGGTGGAATATAAAGAACAAAATGAACTAACAAGTGAAATAGAGACAGACTCATAGACAGGCTGACAGTTGTCAGTGGAGGGATTGAATAAAATAAGAGAAAAAACTCATGGACAAGGACAACAGTGTGGTGATTGTTGGGAGGAGGGGGTGGGAGACATGGAGGATGGTATAGAGGGGATAGTGACAGACGGAGATTTGATTAGGGGTGGTGAACATACAATACAGTGTATAGATGATGTGTTGTGGAATTGTACATCTGAAACCTATATACCTTGGTTAACCAGTGTCTCCCCAATAAATTCAATAAAAAGGAAAAAATAAGACTATACTAGAAAACAAGAGAGGAACCAAGATGGCGGAATAGGCAAACACCTGAACTTGCTGCCTCCCACAACCACATCAAAATTAGAACTAAAATACATAACAACTATCATCCAGAACCATGGGAAAGCTGGCTGAGTGGAAGTACTACAACTAGAGAAGTAAAGAAGAAAGCACATTAACACTGGTAGGAGGTGTGGAGGCGTGGAATGGGCTGGCACCTGGATGTGCCGTATTTTAATCGGGAGGGAGATACAAGCTCCCGCTTGCTCTGAGCTCCAGTGCCAGGCGAGACTCTGGGGGACACAGACACATATGGGGAGAAACTGGACTTTCTAGCACTGGGGCAGGAATGTGGGGCAGCTTTCTTCCAGACGGAGGTGCTTGCAGAGGTCATTGTTCCCGTGCTGGGCCTCCCCGGTGCAGGGCTGACTGGCAGCCATTGCTGTTTGCTCCACCCTGGAGATTCCCTGAGACCCCGCCCAATTTACAACCCCTCCCAAGCTGTGCACAAAGGCTTTTGCATATGAATGGCCTGTCCTCTCTCAGCCTAAGACCCATCAAATGAGCTGCAGCTGGGTCAGGGAGTCCCAAAGCTATCAAAAGAAGGCCCAAGGCCAGCACCGGCACCAGCACCAGCACCAGCCTGCCTTGCTTCACAGCTGGCCTCGTCTGGGCACTTCCAAACCCAATACAAAGAGGAGGAATCTGCAGATCTCTCTGTAGCACCTGCTGGGTGGTCCCAGGCAGTGGCTGACTTTACACCTCCCTGGAGACCCAAGAGCCAGAGTACCCAGTAGTCACTGCGAGACCATACCAGATTACAACTCTTCACATACATAAGTGACACACTCAAGGGGCAGACTCAGTGAGCACCAAAGCCCCACCGAATCAAGTCCTGCCCCATAAGGGTGCCTCCTGCACAGCAGCACTTCCATTGTAGACACAGCTGGTACTCACAGCCAATTCTCCTAGAGGTCAATTCCTGCAAGTGATACCAACAGCAGTCAAGGCTCAACTACAAGACTGTGCACACAGCACACCAGTTTATTCTGTTCTTCAGATTATTTATTCACTTGATTTTTAGATTCACTTGTTGATAGATATGTATTTGTTGTCACTTCGTTGTTCATAATTTTTTATCTTTACCTTTTTCTTCCTCTTCTTATAGAATACCCTTCAGCATTTCATATAATACTAGTTTGGTGGTGGTGAACTTCTTTAGCTTTTTCTTGTCTGTGAAGCTCTTTGTCTGACCTTCAATTCTGAGTGATAGCTTTGCTGGGTAGAGTAATCTTGGTTGTAGGTTCTTGCTATTCATCACTTTGAATATTTCTTGCCACTCCCTTCTGGCCTCAATAGTTTCTGTTGAGAAATCAACTGACAGTCGTATGGGTACTCCCTTGTAGGTAACTAACTGTTTTTCTCTTGCTGCTTTTAAGATTCTCTCTTTGTCTTTTGCCCTTGGCATTTTAATTATGATGTGTCTTGGTGTGGTCCTCTTTGGATTCCTTTTGTTTGGGGTTCTCTGCACTTCCTGGACTTGTAAGTCTATTTCTTTCACCAGGTTGGGGAAGTTTTCTGTCAATATTTCTTCAAATATGTTTTCAATATCTTGCTCTCTTTCTTCTTCTGGCACCCCCATAATTTGGATGTTGGTATGCTTGAAGTTGTCCCAGAGGCTCCTTACACTATCTTCATATTTTTGGATTTTTGCTTTTTGCTTTTCCGGTTGGATGTTTTTTGCTTTTTCCTATTTCAAATCTTTGACTTGATTCTTGGGATCCTCTCATCTGCTGTTGGATTTCTGTATATTATCCTTTATTTCAGTCAGTGTATGCTTAATTTCTGATTGGTCCTTTTTCATATCCTTGAGGGTCTCACTAAATTTCTCGGAGGTTTCTAGAAGATTCTTGAGTAACCTTATAACCATGGTTTTGAACTCTATATCCATCATTTTGCTTTCATCCATTTCTTCCATTTGTGACTTGTTTCTTTGTCTCTGCATTTTGGCTGCTTCCTTGTGTGTGTTTCTATGTACTGGGTAGCTGCTAAGTCTCCTTGAGTTGATAGAGTGGCCTTGTGTGGTTGGTGTCATATAGGACCCAGTGGCTCAGCCTGCCCAGTCACCTGAGTTGGACACTCTTGGTGCAGCCCTTTGTGGGATGTTTGCACAGTCTTGTTGTAGTTGAGCCTTGATTGCTGTTGGTATCACTTGCAGGAATTGACCTCCAGGCCAATAGGCTGTGGTGACCAACTATGTCTACACTGGAAGATCTGTTGCACAGGAGACACCCTTATTGGGCAGGACTTGCTTCAGTAGGGCTTTGGTGCTCACTGAGTATGCCCCTTGAGTGTGCCTCTTATGTATGTGAAGAGTTGTAATCCGTTATCATCTCCAAGGAGGTGCAAGGTCAGCCACTGTCTGGGGCTGCCCAGCAGGAGCTACAGAGACATCTGCAGATTCGTTCTCTTTGTATGGAGTTTGGAAGTGCCCAGACGAGGCCCAGCTGTGATGCAAGGCCGCTGCTGCTACCAGGAATTGGGCCTTCTTTTGGAATCTCTGGGGCTCTCTGACGCAGCTGCAGTTTGTTTTAGGCGAAAGGACAGGCCATTCATATGCAAAAGCTGATGTGCACAGCTTGGGTAGGGTTGTAAATTGGGAGGGGCGGGGTCTCTGGGAATCACCAGGGTGGAGCAAACAGCAATGGCTTTCCAGAAGTCCATGGTTTTCCACCTCCCACACATCCCTGCAGGAACAATGATTGCTTCGAGCACCTCTAAGGGTAAGCTACCCTCACATTTCTGACCCAATGTCAGACAGTCCAGTTTCTCCCTGTATGTGTCTGGGTTCCCCAGAGTCTCGCCCGTAAATAGAATTCAGGGCAAGTGGGAGCTTGTATCTCCCTCCTGTTTAAAGAACAGCACATCCAGGTGTGCTTTCCATGTCTCTGCACCTCTTACCGGTGTCAATGTGCTTTCTTCACCTCTCTAGTTGTAGAATTTCCACTCAGCCAGCTTTCCCGCGGTTCTGGGTGGTAGTTGTTCTGCCATTTAGTTGTAATTTTGGTGTGGTTGTGAGAGGCAGCAAATATAGGTGATTACCTATGCCACCATCTTGGTTTCTCTCCACAACTGTGTTTATTTTAAATCTTTTTTAAAAGCCTGAAAATATGACTCTATAGGTTCCTATTCAATATCTATCCCTGTTCCTGACTAACCAGACCTTGATTTTTAAAAAAATATATTTTATTGATTTCAGAGGGGGAGGGAGAGGGAGAGACAGAAACATCAATGATGAGAATCATTAATTGGGGCTGCCTCCTACACACCCTCTACTGGGGATCAAGCTTGCAACCCAGGCATGTGCCTTGACTGGGAATAGAACCATGACGTCCTGATTCATTAGTTGATGCTCAACCGCTGAGCCACACAGGCTGGGCAGACCTTGATTTCTTGAGGGATAATACATCCACTGTGGAGAATAGTATAGAGTTTCCTCAAAAAACTAAAAATGGAACTCCCATTTGACCCAGTGATCCCACTTTTGGAATATATCCCAAGAAACAAGAAACACCAATCAGAAAGTGATAGATCCTCCCTTCACATGCAGGGGTGGGCACGCCTTTTGAGGGGCGGAAGGGAAGGGGTGGGGGCTTAGTGTACTCGGTGCACACTGATTGGTGGCTTACTGCATTGTCCATATAGGACAAGGGCCTAGAGTATTTGGCAAGTATGGATTGGTGGTCCAATGTATAGTCCATATAAGGTACATGGTTAGTCACTCAGGTTTTTCCGGGCTGCAGGTTACATCATACTCAGCCCACCAGTTGGGGGAAGGGAGGATCTATCAGAAAGGATATATGTACCCCTATGTTCATAACAGCACAATTTACAATAGCTAAGATTTAAAAACAGCCTAAGTGTCCATCAGCAGATGAATGGATTAAAAGACTGTGGTACATCTACACAATGGAATACTACACTGCTGTAAAAAAGAAGGAATTCTTACCATTTGCAACAGCATGGATGGAACTGGAGCGCATTATGCTACGCAAAATAAGCCAGTCAGAGAAAGATAAATATCACATGATCTCATTCATTTGTGGAATATAATGAACAACATAAACTGATGAACAAAAACAGATCCAGAGACAGAGAAGCATCGATCAGACCATCAAACCTCAGAGGGAAGGTAGGGGAGGGTGCGAGTAAGGGGGAGAGATCAACCAAAGGACTTGTATGCATGCATATAAGCCTAACCAATGGACACAGACACCAGGGAGGTGAGGGCATGAATGGGGGTGGGGGGGCAATGGGGGGCTAAGGACACATATGTAATACCTTAATCAATAACAAAAGAAAAAATTTTAAAAGAAGAAGTGCAAAATAAAATAAAATAAAGTACTTATTTTCTTAGACTTTCTTGTAGCTACAAATAGCCATGTGACCAAATTCTGGCCAATGAGTTACAAGTGGAAGTATTTGCAAAATGATTGTTCTCTTGATAAAAATAGAAAACAGCAGGCCTGGGTTTCTGCCTTTTGCTCTCTGCTTCCCCCCCCCCCTCACCCCCCCTCACCCCCCCCCCCCTTTTCCTGCTGAATACAGACTTGATATAATGATTAGGAGCAAGGAACTTATAACCCTAAGAACCAGTCACACTCTAAAGATGGCACATGACCTACTGGCTGAGAAGATTTGCTTTGTAAGTGTTAGGTCTGATCAAATAATTGAATTGATACCCCCTCCCCTGGGAACTGACATTTAGGTCACTTCACAATGGACATTCCACTTGCTTAGACCACATTCCACTTGCTAAGACCATTATCTCTCCCCTCCGGACTTTCCCAGAATCCAGACCTGCACAGAGAATTCTCCATCCAGAAAAAGCCAGTCTAGAGTCCTTTAAAAACCTCTGACTCCCCATCTTTGGGTGCTGGCACCATTTAGGGGCTCAATCCATCTGGTATCCAGATGACCTAACGAATTTATCATCCCTTACCACTTTGGCCTCATGCATTTCTCCTTCAGCGACCCTAACATTTGGTGCCAAAACCTGAGGTGGTTCCACGGGGAAGGGGAGCCATCGCCCCAGCTTCAGTCACCCTGAGTTTGCTACTCAGAGAGTAGCAGGCAGTGGCAACTCATCCTGAGCTTACCTCTGAATCCTACTCGGATGACTCGACTGCCGGCCTCTATTAGGCTTATATGCATGCATACAAGTCCTTTGGTTGGTCTCTCCCCCTTACCCACACCTTCCCCACCCTTATGAGCCCTCCCAAATCAGCCAAGGAGGATGCCTTATCGGAACCTCTCCTTCTCCATTGCTGACCCTCCATCCCACACTAGCCAATCTTCTCTAGGTGAGTGAAGTTCCACAATTTCCCTCGTCTCCAGTCTTCTGCCCTCTCTCTCTCACTGACTTTCTGAAAGTCTCTCATCTCGAAAGTCCTAGCACTAGGCCATTAGGCTTTGGGTCCTTCTGGATTGGGGATGCCCTGTCCGGAGGGTCACCCCCTCATTTCTCGTGGTGATTTGTTTAGCAATGGGGACGCCTGCCCTAAACAGTCATTTGGATTTGTGGTCTGTCACTCACACTTCCTCTTTCGTGGGCCACGCTACACTATCTCTGCACACTCACGGGGGAGATCATGCCCGAGCACCTCATTTGCTTTTGTAACACTGTTTGGCCACAATATAAACTAGATAACAAGTCTCAATGGCCTGAAAATGACCATGTGTTTTGACTTTAATACATTGGTCCAGGCGTTTTCACCCTCTAATCTCGACCCTCTCTCTGTCAGTCCTGCTCTACTCATCAGATCCTACTCTTTCACATAAAATGTCATACCCCTAACACTTCTGACTCTGAATCTACTTTTGATTCAGCAGACCACCAACCTCCGTACACTTATGCAGCCCCTCCCTCACCTGCAGATTCCCAAAACCCAGATCCTCCTAAGTAGCAACCACCTTCTCCCCAGTCCCTGAGAGCCCAAATCCCGAGAATTCGAGCTCCAATACAGACTTTTCCCACCTAACACTCGCTCTCAGGCTACCAAAAGACCGCCTTCTTCAACAGCCTCTTCTATTCCCACTCCCATTCTACCCCCAAGGGAGATAGCAGGAACTTAGGGTATTGTCTGGGTACACATCCCATTGTCTGTGTCCAACCTTGCACAGATTGAGAGGTGTCTCGGGTCTCTTCCCACTGATCCGACCACCTTTACTAAGGAATTTGAGTACCTGACCCAGTCCTATGACCTAACCTGGCACTACATATACTAGTATGTCCTCCTGTCCTCCTCTCTAAGGCCAGAGAAGGAGCGAGTCTGGCTAGCAGCTCAGGACCATGCCAATGCCCTCCATAGACAGGACACGGTGGCCAAGCCAGTTGGAGCTGACACGGTCCCCCAGAACTGACCCGAGATGGGACTATCAGGTTAATTCTCCAGGGCGCCAGCTCTGTAGCCGCATAGTCACCTGTCTCATTGCTGGGCTCAAAAAGGCAGTCAACTATGACAAACTTAATAAAATCACTCAGGGCCCTGACAAAACTCAGCTCTTTTCCTCTCCCACCTCACTGAGGCCTTACAGGAATTTACCACCTTAGAGGCACCTCCCCAGAGGGAACCCTTCTTCTGAATACCCATTTTATATCCCAATCAGCCCCCAACATATGTCGCAAACTTCGAAAAATAGACACAGGTCCACAAATCCCTCAGAAAGACCTCGTTAACCTAGCCTTTAAGATCTTTAATAAGAGACGAGGAGACCCAAATCCAAAACAAAAGCAAGATCAGGCCAAGGCTGAGGTCTAGGAGGAGGCCTTTCAGCTCCTAGCCACCACTCTCACAAACCCCAAACAAAGTGCTGGTCCTCCAACCAAGCATAAGTCTAAGGACTAAGCCTCCTCTGGGCCCATGCTTCAAATGCAACAAGGAAGGACACTGGACCAAGTCCTGCCCTAACCCGAGACCCCTGCCTGGGCTCTGCCCAAGGTGCGGAAGGGAAGGCCACTGGAAATCAGACTGTAGTCTGGTCCCTCCAGGTCGGACTTCAGCTAGTCCAGCAAGGTCACCCTCTGGATCTGGTTTGGAGCTCCCCGACCTCCTGGGACTGGCCACCAAAGACTGAAGCTGCCCAGGCCCTGACAAAGTTCCTCAGACTTATATCACCAGGACAGAACCTTGGGTAACAATTGTGGTGGCAGGTAAGCCGATCTCCTTTTTCATTGACACTAAGGCCATTTATTCTGCCCTCCCTGAATTTGCTGGGACCCTTATCCCTTCCTCAGTCTCTATTATGGGGGTTGTTGGATTAATCTCACAGCCTAGACACCCCCTTTATCCACTCTTTTCTTGTTCTACCTCAGTGCCCCACCAGGGCTACCGTGCATACCCTCATAAAGCCCAGTTGTCCCAAACCACAGTCACTTACCTCGGTTTCACTCTCACCCCACAAAGCCGAGCCATTACCTGAACACATATTCTCCTCCATGACTATCCCCTCCTCTAGACAAGAAATACTCTCCTTTCTTGGGTTCACTGGGTACTTTCACATCTGCGTTCCCAACTTAAGTCTTTTGGAAAAGCCCATCTATGGTGTATCAATGGGACCCCTGACTGAGCCTTTAGATCCCAATGCCAGCATTTTCACCCCTTTAATGCTCTGAAAACTGCTCTCATCTCAGCACCTTTGTATCTCACCCTTCCAAAGAACAACTGTCTTTACTGCAAAACTGCAAAGGCTTATTTAACAGTCTTGCTACTATCAGAAGCTGAATTCATCATCACCTAAATCTTAGGATATTATCTCTAAGGAAAAATGTGACAGTTTTAAATCAAAGAGGCTAGAGGCCTGGGAACAGGCTGCTGGGCCTGCTCCCTCCTCCCCCACCCCCCACCTTTTCTCCAGCCTCATATGCCTATACATAATTTTCCAATGTCTTTGATAACCTAAAGGCTTTGGTGCATTGCTGGGTTAAATGATAAACATCTAAATATTTTAAAATAACATAAAATACTAAAACATTGATTGATAGACAAGTTTTAAATCTGCCTACTCTTAGCTTTTATTACAGAAGGTCTCTTGTACTTCGTTGAAGGTATATTTTCTTGAAAGTAAGAGTGTGTTTAAAGTGTGTTCATAAATGTAAATGCTGGTTGTTTACTTTTTGGCTGGTTATTTGTGAATGGATAAAAGGCTTATAAAAACTGTAGGAAAGTTAGTCCAGTGATTCAATACCTGATCATCCCTAACATTCTAAGGGATCTCTTCTCTCCTCGTAAAGCAACCCCACCCAGACTCTTTCCTGTTGCTTATGTCCTTAAGTTGAAGCCTAGACTTTATTTCCATCACTCATTCACAGTCCTTGACACTATCACTGAAAGTCTCAACAGATCTTTCTGCTTGGTATTTAGGAACTTCTCTCCCCATTTCTACCCTTAAAAGTCATACACTGCAAAGAACACTGAGTCACAGGACAATATAACAATAGGTCATCTCTAATCATCAGCTTACAACATCACAATAAACCTAGAACTACCAAAGGGCCATTGGTCCCAGTGGGTTGACTACCAAGTCTCCCCAGAAGCCAATGGTTATTTCCTACAGCCAGGCCATTTTACTTCTTATCCAACCATCCAGGCCCAAGGCTTCAACTGCTCCTTTCCTTCCCTTTCGCTTTTCCCTTGGATAACAACCCACTCTAGCATTCCACCCACTTTCACTGAAATAGAATCTCAATCACTTATCTGTCACCCCTTAATGGTAGCACCATGGCAACTACCCCTTGGTTTGGATCATGGAACTGGGAAAAGGAACTTCATACCCTTTAGCACACCTCTTCTCCCTACACCTTTCAGCTTCTCACCATAATCAGGGATTTTTCTTCCTCTGTGGGGAAAACATATAGATCTGCCCCACCAACTGGACAGGGACCTGTACTCTTATCTACCTATCACCCAATGTAGATGTGGCCCCAATAATCAGTCTTCACCTGTCCCTGTAACTCATCATATCTGACACAAAAGGGAAGTCCAGATAATCCCTCTCCTCATAACCCTCAGCATCACAGCAGGGATTGGAACTGGCAATATGGGGCTTAACCACTGCTCTATTATACCTTGAAATCCTATCTCAGGAACTATAAGAAAGCTCTGGATGCCTAGCAAGGGTCAAAACTGGGAAAACAAGAACCTCACCCTCAGGGTAACCTATCCTCCCTTTTCATATAATTAGTCAGGCAACTTAGACCCCTGATCTTTTCCTCCCTAAAGATAACATCTAGACCTCAGCTGTATTTCAGCTTCAGGCCCAGAAAAGCAGCAAAACCAGACAAATGATACTGTGGCAGCCTAAGGACCAGCTTTTACCTTCCAAGTCACTCAACAGGACCACTTTTGAGCCTTCACCAGCCAGTCTCTCAGAGAAATCAGGCTGCTCCAACCCCTTGCTCCAACCTTGAGGAATCTATACTGTGTTCCAGTCACTGACAATCAAATCCATCCCCCTATGATCTCGATGCCCCCTCTCAGCAGGAAGTAACTATGGAAGATATGACCTTCATCCCTATTCCATAAAAAAAGGCTGGAATATTAGGTCTGATCAAATAATTGAATCAATACTCCCTCCCCTGGGAAATTGACTTTTAGGCCACTTCACAATGGACATTCCACTTGCTTAGACCACATTCCACTTGCTAAGACCATTATCTCTCCCTTCCAGACTTTCCCAGGATCCAGACCTGCAAAGAGAATTCTCCACCCAGAAAAAGCCCACCTAGAGTCCTTTAAAAACCTCTAACTCCCCATCTTTGGGTGTTGGCACCATCTGGGTACTCAGCCCATTTGGTATCCAGATAACCTAATCCTATCTAATAAAAGAGAAACATGGTAATTAGTGTACAACCGCTACCCTTCCCATTGGCAAATTCACTGCCAGCCAAGATGGCGGCCGGCAGCCAGGCAGCTGGAAGCGAATATGAGGCTTGCTTGCTTCAGTGACTGAGGAAACCAATGTTCCCCGCCTGCATTGCAGGCCTCTGAGCTGGCAGTTTGAAACATTGTAACAAATATAGAAGCTAAACAAAACCCCAGAAACCAGCTTTCGGCCTGCCAGGATCTCAGAGCTGGAGTTATACATTGTTTCGATTATAGAACGCAAACAAACCAGATACCTGCTTTCAGCAGCGGAAGCCTCAGAGCTGGAGCCAGAGCTAAAGCCGGCCCAGAATAAGAAAAAAAGGAGCGGTTGGGAGCTTCAGTCAACCGCCAGCCTGAAAGCAGCCCTCAGCCCTTCACCCAGACTGGCCAAGCACCCCAGTGGGGACCCCCACCCTGAAGGGTGTGTGACCTGCTGCAAACAGCCATCATCCCCTCATCCAGGCTGGCCAGGCACCCCAGTGGGGACCCCCACCCTGATCCAGGACACCCTTCAGGGTAAACCAGCTGGCCCCCAGGCCTCTATCCTATATAGTAAAAGGGTAATATGCCTCCCAGCACCGGGATCAGCGGAGCAGCGAGGCCTCCCGGCACCGGGATCAGCATGACAGAGGGCAGTGCCCAAACCCCCTGATCGCCCTGTGGCTCTGTGTGTGACAGGGGGCGGGGCCACAACCTCCCTATACGCCCTGCTTTGTTCGTGACAGGGGAAGGCGCCCCAACCCCCTGATCAGCCCTGCTCTGTGCCTGATAGGGGGGAGATCCCCAACCCCTTGATTGCCCTGCGGCTGTGTGTGTGACAGGGTGTGGTGTCCCAACCCCCTGATCGGCCCTGCTCTGTGTGTGACAGGGTGCGGCGCCCCAACCCCCCCCACAGGCCCTGCTCTGTGTGTGACAGGGTAGAGCCATAACCTCCCCATCGGCCCTGCCCTGAGTGTGAGAGTGGCGGCGCCCCAACCCCCTGATCGGCCCTGCTCTGTGGGTGATAGAGGGCGGCGCCCCAACGCCCCCCCCACCCCACGGGCCCTGCTCTTTGTGTGACAGGGGGGAGCTCCTCAACCCCCTGATCGGCCCTGCTCTGTGTGTGACAGGGGGGAGCTCCTCAACCCCCTGATCGGCCCTGCTCTGTGCATGACAGGGAGGAGCTCCCCAACCCCCTGATGGGCCCTGCTCTGTGCATGACAGGGTACGGAGCCCCAACCCCCCCCCCCCCCCCCCGATTGGCCCTGCTCTGTGCATGACAGGGGGTGGTGCCACAACCTCCCCATCGACCCTGCCTTGAGTGTGACAGGGGGTGGTGCCCCAACCCTCCAATCGGCCCTACCCTGAGCGTGACTGAGGGTGGCATCGCAACCTCCCAATCCGCCCTGCTCTGTGCATGACAGGGGGCGGTGCCCCAACTCCCCAATCAGCCCTGCTCTGAGCCCGACTAGGGGCTGCACCTAGGGATTGGGCCTGCCCTCTGCCACCCGGGAGCAGGCCTAAGCCAGCAGGTCGTTATCTCCTGAGGGGTCCCAGACTGCGAGAGGGCACAGGCCGGGCTGAGGGACCGCCCCTCCCCCCCCCCCCCCCCCCAGTGCACAAATTTTTGTGCACCGGGCCTCTAGTAAATTTATAATCCCTTACCACTTTGGCCTCGTGTGTTCCTCCTTCAGGGACCCTAACAGTAAGACAATATTAATTCTACTTATACTTATACTTAAACATCATTCAGTTCTGAGATCTATACTAGACAATCACACGCATATAATCTATGGTTGCCTGGGACAAGGGTGGGGGAAATACTAAATGGAAAAAGTGCATCAAGAAACTTTTTGGAGGAATGCAGATGTCCTGTATCTTGATTATGGTGGTGATTAAACAAGTTTATACATTTGCAAAACTTATCAAACTATACAGTTAAGATGGGTATACTTTATTCTATACAAATTATACCTTAATAAAGGTAATTTAAAAAAAATTGTTTGCTGAACTAAATAATAACATTTAAGCATATATTATTATTAATCTGCAGACATTTTTAAAAAATAGAAAGACAGTAAATATTTGTTGGCCTGACTTAAATTATTGGTAAGTTCTATGGCTATTAAAACCCCATAAGTTATTCTGCTGGAAGAGAAAAGCACACATAACAACTGAAATGACAAATGCAGTTTTTGTATATACATCTATAGTTCTTTTGGGAAGAGACTAAATCAGGAAGACTTGAGTCAATAGTTTTAAGAAATACAAATAGATAATTCAGTAAGAAGTATTAATATACTTTCTCTTTTTCAATTCTTTGTAGAAATTTCTAGTATGCAAACTTAGTGATACCACTAGTTTTTAACTTAAAAAAATCAACATACACATAAAAGTACTGTTGACTCTTGATTAAAACATTCATAAAAGATATTAGTGGCAAGATTAAATCAAAATAAGAGATGGTCTCTAAACCAATGTTTCACATACTATATTTTGGTGGAAAACAGACCTGAACACATTTCATAAAAGATAGGTATGGCATTAAACAAACCTAAGTAATAATAGTTTGAATAATGTTAAATAAGTTTCTGTACTTTCTCACAGGTTTTAATGTGATAATGTGAATTGTGAATTCCCAAAAGAAGTTAATGAATGCAGTGTGTCCCAACATTATTTCAGTTAGGACTTGCTTAAGGTGTCACACTGTTATAGAACAATGGAAAGCTAGAAAAATTCTGGGACAAGTGGAATAGGGAAACTGATACAGGAAACTTAAACAAAGCCAAAAAGCTTTGCAGGCTGCTTGTATCAGAACAAAAGGTTAAAACTTCTCACAAAAGAATGCAGAAGATGTGGAAGGAAAGGGAAAAGAGGGCAAGGAATCTTAATTCAAATTCTCCTTAACCAGAGACTACTTAGTGCAAATCATCCTGGAGCTGTTAAAACAGCAGGGAGGAGTGGGGAGTACAGTCTTATCTCATCCCAACTGTTTAAACAGAAAAGCCAAAGGTCTAGGGATTTAATTGCCAAGTGCTTCTCATAAATTGTGGAAAAGCCATAACAAAGAAAAGGGGAGACCTTCAGAGTTAATCTGTATCAGGATATCTAGCAGATAATTTTTTTAAAAAAATTTATTGACAAGAAGGTATATAAGGCAGAAATCTCCCACCCCACTTGTTCTTCAGATTAGCTGTAAACCTATCTGGGCTTCATAAGCCAGATGTAGAGATTTGCTTGCCTTGCTTAATAAATGTGCACGTTTTAATTTTTTAATAAATTCACATTAACACAACACAATTATTATCTGGATTCACTCGTTTGAATTCATTTCTATGAGCATGACAAGAATCGAGTGGGGACAGCCCTCTCCCTCTGACTCAGGGGCTGTCCAATTAACACTTCTCTGGTGTCTGTGAGAGGGGCCTGTAACAACACTTCAGGAAACACTGTTGCAGGACGAGAGCACAACCAAGTCAATTCAGGTTTCCCCTCCATATTTTATATTCATATCTTTGGAGAAGGTAATTATGCCTTTTATTTAAAATATCTCCTCTAAAAATATAAAAGAGAATCTAAATTGTTAGTAAATTTTGATTTCTCAAGGGAAAATAAATATTGCTCAGATTTTCAGGCTTATAAGATAACTTAGGCAGTGGTTCTCAACCTTCCTAGTGCCGCGACCCTTTAATACAGTTCCTCATGTTGTAGTGACCCCCAACCATAAAATTATTTTCATTGCTACTTCATAACTGTAATTTTGCTACTGTTATGAATCGTAATGTAAATATCTGATATGCAGGATGTATTTTCATTGTTCGCGACCCACAGGTTGAGAACCGCTGATAGAGTATATGTAGGGCCAATTACCTAGCATAATTGATCCCACCTTCTAAAAATAATCAGCTACTAAAATCTGTGGGTAAAGTCAACCAATTATGAGTCCTTCCTTTAGTGTAAAGACACTTAGATTTAGTCCATCTCAAAAGCACTATTTCTTTAACTATAAAATACTGTAACATATAAAGTTGGACTACATGGAATCTATTAAATTTTTTAGGTCTTAAAAATTAGGTGAGGCAATATCACTATTCTATATGAGGTTTTCTCAAAAAATTATTAGGTTTTATGCTATTTTCCAACTTATTGCATTTAATATTTATTAAACAGTTAAAGAGTATTTTTTAAAATTTAGCTTACATATTTTCAAAATCCTGTAGTATAAATTGTTTATACAACACCTCCCTTATATTTATCACGTAAAACTTTAAATATGAGCCCGGCTGGCATGGTTCATTGGTTGAGCATTGACTTCTGAACCAGGAGGTCATGGTTGGGTTCCCAGTCAGGGCACATGCCTGGGTTGTGGGCTCCTCCCCAGTAGCGGGGGTGTGCAGGAGACAGCTGATAAATGATTCTTTCTCATCATTGATGTTTCTATCTCTCTCTTTCCTTTACTCTCTGAAATCAATAAAAATATATTTAAATAAAATTTTTAAATGTGAGATTCATTTTAAGAAGCAGATTTTTATATTCGTCTAATGTCTGAAAAATAACTCTATTTAAAAGACACCTATGTCTATGGACTGGGGAGAGAGGCACAATGGACCACAATTGTTATTTTCAAAAGTAAAGGTTAGCTTTAACATTATCAGAGAACAATGTTCCAGTGGGCAAGTAGAAAGATGTTAATAATGACATCTAACAAGTATTCTTTAAGAAATTTTAATCATCAACAAATCAACAAACGAAAAGTGCTGGCGAGGATGTGGAGAAAAAGGAACCCTCGTGCATTGCTGGTGGGAATGCAGACTGGTGCAGCCACTATGGAAGACAGTATGGAGTTTCCTCAAAAAGTTAAAAATGGAACTCCCATTTGACCTAGTAATCCCACTTCTAGGACTATATCCCAAGAAATCAGAAACACCAATCAGAAAGGATATATGTACCCCTATGTTCATAGCAGCACAATTTACAATAGCTAAGATTTGGAAACTACCTAAGTCATTGATGGCGAACCTCTGACACGCGAACTCATTTTTTTGGTTGATTTTTCTTTGTTAAATGGCATTTATTTTATATAAATATATAAAATAAATATCAAAAATATAAGTCTTTGCTTTACTATGGTTGCAAATATCAAAAAATTTCTATATGTGACACGGCACCAGAGTTAAGTTAGGTTTTTCAAAATGCTGACACGCCGAGCTCAAAAGGTTCGCCATCACTGACTTAAGTGCACATCAGCAGATGAATGGATTAAAAGACTGTGATACATCTACACAATGGAATACTATGCTACTATAAAAAAGAAGGAACTTATACGATTTGCAACAGCATGGATGGAACTGGAGAGCGTTATGCTAAGTAAAATAAGCCAGTTGGAGAAAGATAAATCATGATCTCACTCATATGTGGGATATAATGATCAACATAATTTGATGAACAAGAATAGATCCAGAGACAAATGGCAGGGGAAGGGGGGATTAGAGAGCAACCAAAGGACTTGTATGCATGCATATTAGCATAAAAATGGACACAGACACTGGGGCGGTGGGGGCTTGCCCAGGGTGGGAATGGTTGCAATAAAAAAATTATATATATGAAATTTTAATTACTTACCTGTAATGGACCCAAGATAGAACTTGTTGTATACATAAAAAAGAGCCGAAGATAACTCAGAACATTTGCAAATGCAAACAGCCCTTCTGCCACCAGTGTAGGATGAAATGCATCCCAGTCTTTCCGATCAGCAAAGTCATGAAACTAAGGAAGAAAAAGCCAAAGGTATTTAGCTCTCTCAATTTAGTAAAATAAAAACTTATTCCAATTATTGAAAAAAAACCACATTTAATTATGTTTCCTTGTGGGAGGTCACTATGTTTTATAAATTTCTCTTCTTTTAATAGAAATAACATTGTTTTAACAATAAAATATTTCTACACAGATGAGGCAATATATAAGGTTTTCCCAGAAATTGTTAGGTTTTAAGAAATTAAAGTTTTAAAAACTGTTATTAAACTTTTTATGAATAAATGTTTACTAGTTTTTCTTAAATTCCACAACACAAATTTTAAATACATTTATATGTCAAATTATTACCTATCCTATTAAATTGACCTTTTCCCTTGAATCAGGATTCTAGAATAAGCCATAGAAGTTCTTCTCCCTTTTATATGCAAAGGAGTGCTTTGTTACCTAGACAGATAGTGGCCACATGCTCCAACCACCTGGGATAGTCAGATTACATACCAGTTTTCCTGGCATAATTATTAACAGCATCCATCCCTTTTCATTTCAAAATGTTTAAAATGCTTGATTAATATATGATTTGGGCATCCCACTTCTAGAGCTAAAGAGACCAGTCTAATAAAACAATGACCCTCAACTCTTTATTGAACTGTATATCTATGTATAACCAATTTTTATTTCTTAGTAATCTCAAAATTCTGGTCACTGACCATATTTAACATGTTCCTACTACTAATTACTTAAAAGAACAGAGTTTTTAATAAAGTAAAATGATGTTAGATAACCAGTTCACCTTTTATAGTTTATGTTAGTATAAAAACAAAAAAACAAACAAAAACCCACACATAAAAAAACCCAGAAAACAGAAAATCCTGTATCATTTAGTTCTTTAAATATGATTCCTCAGAATCTAAACTCTTTAAACAAAGACAGTTAACATTGGAATGTATAAAACACTATATAATTAATTCCATTCAGATAAACTTTTTAACTCTGGCAGATATAAAGATATCTAATGCTAATTAATTGAAGTAACTTTGTGTTTTCATTTTAAGTATATACAGGTTAATGAGGTACATAAACCTAGCTCAGATATAAGGAATCAGCATTTGGTAGAAAGAAAATGCCTAGACAGACCTGGATTTAAATCCAGTCTTGCTTGGTTCCTTACTGTGTGGACTTGGATAAGTTACTTAATACTTCTGAGCTTAATTTTCCTTATTTGAAAAAAGGGGATAAGGACAAAGAGTCTCAAAGAGTCCCTGTGAGAATAAAATGAGATAAGTATAAAGCAAGTATTAAACCATGGTGCCTGGCATTTAATAGATAACCAACATTCACAGGTAATTAAGATCGTTTAAACTACTAGAGAGGAAGGAAGCAATGTGCACTATTCCCTTGCACGGGATAGCTTTAAAATGAAAACACATCAGATACAGATTTGAGCCAATGGAACTCAGACTTAGGTAGCTAAATATCTCAGGTTTCTCCTAAATAAATTTCACTTGTGTCTCCAATTGACATAGTTAATAGTCACCTTGTTGTGAGCAACCACTTTCAGGGCAAAGGTTGCCAAATAAAGGGAATTCATGACAAAACTGAGTTGATTACGAGATTCTTCTAAAAAGTCTTCCAACCCTTCATACCAGAGTCTTTTAATGTCTGACCAAATCATCCCTAAAAAAGAAAGAAAAAAATCAAATAACGCTCTCTTACTTTCATGGAAAAACACTGTTAGGCTCAAAGTATTAAATAACATTTGCATCAGCTGTAGCCTCATTAAGAAGAAATAAAAAAAAAATCCTCTCAAAATTTGAAAGAAAATAATTTTAAATTTCATATAATAATATCTTTCCCAGAGAGGGAGTAAAGTCAAACAAGCAGAAGAAAACAAATAAATTGATCACACACACACACAGACATCCCAAAGGCTCAGCTCCAGTTCCTTTCTCTATTCATACTCACTGCTATAGTGACCTCATCCAAATCTAGTCTAATGGCTTTCAATAACATATGTGTCAGACTTTCAAATTTATCTCTCTAAACTCAACTTTATTTATATAATAATCAATATCTCTAAACCTCTCTAAAATCCCACTTGTATAGACACTTAGTTGCTCTGTCTCCAAATGGATGTCCTACATGTCCAAACTGAACTCTTAATCTCTGACCCTAAATTCACTGCAGTTGAAGACCTCCCTATTTCATTGGATGGCAATTCCATGCTTCTAGTTGCTCCATCCAAATTAATCATTCTTGACTCATATTTCTTTTAAACCACACAATCAATATAGTAGCAAAACCTTTTGGTTCTACTTTCAAAATATACTTAGGATCGAACCCTTCTCACTACCATTTCAATTTCAAGCCACTGTCATCTATTGCTTGAATTACTTTAATAGCTTCCCTGGTTTCCCTTCTTTTATTCTGCTCTCCCTAAAATCTATTCTCAATATAGCAACTAGAGTAATCCTTTTAAGATGCCAAGTGTTAACTTTTCTCCTCAAAACCCTGTAGAAACTCCCAGAGGAGAAAGGATTGACTGCAGGTCAGAACTCTTTCTCCATGGGAACATAACCTCATGGTATCATCAATTATGAAAACATACCAGGTTAAGAAAAATAAGGACAGCTGTGTTCAACATTGTAACAATAACCACTCACTGGAAACTGCCTGTGGACCAGGCTGACTGTGAGTGAACTCAGAGACCCTGCAGGCACACACAGCAAGAAGAAAAGACATGCTGAAAAACAGGCCTCAGCTCCTATGTGTGATGTCTCTCCTAACGTAGGTGTGTGCCTACAGTGGGAAGTACACTCTTGGGCTTTATAAGACACTAGAGGCCTGGTGTACAAATTTGTGCATGGGTAGGGTCTGGCTGGCCCGCCCCCATCTGGGTTGGGTGGGCTGGGCCGGCCAGGGGAATGGGACATGGAAGGTTGGCCGGCCGGCTTCACCCCCAATCAGGGTGGGGGAGCTGATCGGGGGTGGTTGGCCTGCCAGCTCCGCCCTGGTCGAACTCCCAGTCAAACTCCCAGTAGAGGGGACAATTTGTATATTAGTTTTTTATTATATAGGATAGTTCCTGCTAGATTCGAGGCCTTTCTAGCTGGTATAGCTCACACCCATCCATATGGCCTCATCTCATAAAACTGAGTGTACCTACTATGGGGTTTTGAAGCAGCCCCAAACTTTTATAAGAACTGCCAATAAAGACCTATTTGAAGCTGTCATGTGGCCTGCTGTACTTTCTGTATCTTTCTACAAAGCTCAATACAGCTGGTACCTATTGGGTCCTGTGAGTGAGAATGAGGTTGGGAACCCAAATCACTGCTGCTGATTGTGCAGAGTGGGCATTGCATCTTCCCTTTTATCTCATTTTACTTGGAGTCAAAACCAAATGCCTTACAACGGTCCACAGAATTACACTACCTCCTCTCCTATTGATCTTTCCTTCCATCACTCTGGTCACACTGGCCTCCTTGATTCCTTGCTGTTTTTTGACTCCTGCCTTCAGGCCTTTACACTCTCACTTCCCTTGGTTGGAAGTTCCTCACCCTGGTATCATCTGGCTAACTCCCTCACTTCATGTCTTTACCTACCACCTACTCTTATTGCCCTATTTAAAACTGCAAACCCCATGCTCCCCACTCCCAATCCCCCAACTATGCTCTCTTTCTTTTCCCTTAGTACTTATCATTTTTAAACATTGGATATAGTTTACTTAGTATGTCTATTATTAACTATCTTCCCCTCACTTTGGGTGAGCTCTTCAAGGGTAAGAATCCTAAATGTAAATGTCCTGAGTAGTGCCTGACACATGTGGGTACTCAAAAAAAAAATTACAAAGTGAATAAATACACACAGATAAAAACAAACAAAACTATGAAGAGCCAGAGGTTTCTTCATGGATATATACACATATATACTAGAGGCTCAGTGCATGAAATTTGTGCACCCGGGGGATCCCTCAGCCCAGCCTGCACCCTCTCATAGTCCGGGAGCCCTCAGGTGATGTCCTGCTGCTGCAGAGGCAGGAGAGGCTCCTGCCACTGCTGCTGCACTCACCAGCTGTGAGCCTGGCTTCTGGCTGAGTGGCGCTCCTCCTGTGGGAGTGCACTGACCACCAGGGGGCAGCTCCTGTGTTAAGCGTTAGCCCCTGGGTGGTCAGTGCGTGTCATAGCGACTGGTCCTTCCTCCATTTCAGGGGTCCTCAAACTTTTTAAACAGGGGGCCAGTTCACTGTCCCTCAGACTGTTGGAGGGCCGGACTATAGTTTAAAAAAAGACTATGAACAAATTCCTATGCACACTGCACATATCTTATTTTGAAGTAAAAAAACAAAACGGGAACAAATACAATATTTGTATTTGCATGTGGCCCGTGGGCCGTAGTTTGAGGACCCCTGCTCCATTTGGTCAATTTGCATATTAGCCTTTTATTATATAGGATATATTCCTGGGAGTACCAGAGAATAATAATATAATCCAGGATCATTTTATGATACATTCCTTAATTAAGATATTTTTAAAGATTATGAAATAAAAAAATACTAGAGTGTTGCAACATAACATATGGCTGAATATCAAGTTAAGTCAATCAGAATCATTCTCTGGCTTACCAGAAGGTAGAATAGTTCCCCTGAGAAACACATGAAGCATTCTTGAAAAAAACTGTTCATAACATCTTAATTCTACAGTACCCATATTTTATGTAGAAAAAAAAATTACAAATATTTGCAGATCTGGCAAGAAAAACACTTTTTAAAATTCCACTTGGTCCTTGGCTGGTGTTGCTCAGTTGGTTGGATGTCATCCCGTGCACCAAAAAGTTGCTGGTTCAATTCCTGGTCAGGGCACATACCTGGGTTGTGAGTTCAATCCCTGGTAGGCAGTATGCAGGAGGCAGCCAATCAATGTTTCACTCTCACATTGATGTTTTTCTCTCTCTCTCTAAAAATAAATTTAAAAAATCTTAAAATTCCACTTGGATGAGCTTCTATTTAAAATGAAGAGATAAGGGGGAGGGATAATGGGGGATAAAAACATCCTATATAATAAAAGCCTAATATGCTAAGTGTCCGGTGGTCCAGTCGGCCATTCAACTAATCAAAGCATAATATGCTCATGAAATGTAAGGCCACTCAAGCACTCGCTATAACGTGCACTGACCACCAGGGGCAGTCGACCAGTAGCTATGATGTGCACTGACCACCAGGGAGCAGATGCTCTGACCGGTAGTTTAGCTTGCTGCTGGGGTCTGGCCTACCGGGACTGAGCGAGATGGGCCGGAAACACCCTGGAGCCCTCCTGCAGTCCTTCTCCGGCTGGCTAACCTCCCATGTCCCTCTCCAGCCCCGTTTGTGCACCAGAGGGGTCCCTCAGCCTTGCTTGCGCCCTCACAATCTGGGACCCCTTGGGGGATGTCAGAGAGCTGGTTTCGACCCGAAGGCGGCAAAACGACCAGTTGCTATGATGCGCACTGACCACCAGGGGAAAGACGCTCAATTCAGGAGCTTCCCCCTGGTGGTCAGTGTGCTCCCACAGGGGGAGCACCGCTCAGCCAGAAGGCAGGGATGAGACAGGAAGCCTCAGTGGCAGTACTAAGGATGTCTGACTGCTGGCTTAGGCCCGCTCCCCATGTATCCTAAGGATGTCTGACTGCCAGCTTAGGACCACTCCCCACCTAAGCCATCAGTTGGACATCCCCGAGGGCTCCGGGACTGTGAGAGGGTGCAGGCCAGGCTGAGGGACCCCCCGCCCCAAGTGCACAAATTTCATGTACCAGACCTCTAGTAAAATATAATGGACAGCTAAAAACTATCTGAAATAGTCTACATTTTATTAACTCAAACACTGTGACACTAAAACACTAAGCAAAAAAAAAACAAAAAAACTCACAGAAATAAGTAAAATTGCATCCTGAAAATGCAATGTAATACCTCAGGGCAGTATGGCGAACCTATGACACGCGTGTCAGAGGTGACACGCGAACTCATTTTTTTGGTTGATTTTTCTTTGTTAAATGGCATTTAAATATATAAAATAAATATCAAAAATGTAAATTTTTGTTTTACTATGGTTTCAAATATCAAAAAATTTCTATATGTGACACGGCACCAGAGTTAAGTTAGGGTTTTCAAAATGCTGACACGCTGAGCTCAAAAGGTTCGCCATCACTGCCTTACGAGAACTCTTGACAAAAATTAGAGAGTGAATTGGAAAAGATTTTTGATGAAAAAAAGGCAGACATTAAAGAATATTAAGTACCACCATCAGGTAGTTTCCCACCTCGTGTGCAACATCCCACAATAAAAATGAGACTCATACACTGGACATATTTCACGCTTCTAAACTGGACTGGAAGAACAAAGTAATTTTAAGCTACAGGGTGTCCCCCCAAAATGTATACACACTTTAACAGCTGATAGCTCAATTTTGAAAATGAAATGTATTTTAATAAACACTGACTTTATAATTATTCAAAGTGTATATATACATTTTTTTGGACTTTATATTATAAGCAATGCAATCACTACATAATCAACGTACCATATTTAGGGTCCTTCTTGTTTTGCTTTTTAGAATCAGTAACTAACATTAGTAAATTGCAATCTCATCATTTGGGGATTCCTCAAGGCTTGCTCCTAGGTCCTCTCTTCTTCTAATTTTATACTTTCTCCAGTGTCACATCCGTGAACAATTTATTCACAGATAGCTGACTCAAGCTTACACTTTCTCATGAGCTTCAGACTAAGATATCTAATTGTCTGCCTGACATCTCTTTGGGATATCTTGAAGCCTTTTCAATTTCAACCTATCCAAAATGACAAATCTCCAAACCTAGTACTGTTTCAAAATACCTATGTTGTTTAATAATCTCCCACTCCCTCATCCCCTACAGACTATGTATTTCCATGTCCTATTAGCTTTACTTTGTAAATACCTTTCACACCTATTTCATTCTCTCCTTTTCTATCACAACCACCCTAAATCCAAGGTACCATCAGCTTTCACTGGAGTACCACAAAAGCCTCCTATTGGTCTCCCTCCACCTACGCTTGCCACAACCCCATCCTCCCAAGCCATTCTCCACACTGCAGCCAGATGACCTTTCAAAAGGTAAATCTAATCATGCCACTCATCTACTGAAAAACTGCAATGGTTTTCCATTGTTCTTAGTATAGCAAAAATTACTTAACATGATCTAGAGCACACTCATGTCTATAGCTTCACCTTGAATCCACATTCCCTGCTCCAGCTTTATTCAGTAGCTCCTTTGTACCATTCTTCCTCTTGCCACGAGACCTCTGAATTTAACTACTGTATCAGCCTAAAGTATGCTTCTCTCCCAGTGCTCCTAACTGACTCCTGTTTATCCTTTAGATATTAGCTCATTTAGCACTTTCTCAAGATAGCCCTCCCAATCTAACTAGGTAAAATGCCCTTATAATACACTTGCTCTCCTAGCTCCATGACCTTTACTTAGTAGCACTTAACTCATTTGAAATTTTAAATTTGTATTTGTGATTCTCAAATTATTCTGTTTAGGTTGTTTTGTTTGTTTTTACCTTAATTAGACCATAAACTCCATGAATGTTGGGCCATATCTGTTTCTGTCTGTGCTTGGACAAAGTAGGTATATACACATTTTAAAAATATAGTTTTATAGTAGGTGTTCTAACAGTAAAAAATTTAGTGACATAGACACAGACAACAGTGGGGTGATGGACAGCAGGAAGAGGGGGCCGGGGCTGGGTAGAGGTGGGCAAAAGGGGGTAAAAATAGGGGATCTGTAATAGTGTCAACAATAAAAATAAAGTAAAAAATTAAGTGAAAGGATACCATTAATATTCTGTGCATTCACCAATATATTTTTCTTTTTTTCCCACCTTAATTTTTAACCCTACCTTTTTCTGGAGTGCTAAGGAAACAAACAGAATACAAATGTACAAAAGTCAGTCATCATGAGTCAAAACTCCCTCTACTCATTGCATGAATTAAATTGAGCCAAGGAGTACCTTAGACAAGCAGGCAAACGATTCCACACATTCAGATTATATATTTAAGAAAGCTCAGAGTGATCAAATTATGTAACAGGCTTGGAAGACATCCTTAGCAAGGTTTATTGTGATCTAAATGTTTTAAAGCAGAAGCTGTGCTGAGAAAAGTAAAATAATCCCAGGAATTTTACTGGCTTACCTCACATTTCACTGCTCTACTGAGGCAGAATATGGCTAGAAAATTAACCATATTGTATGTGTGAAATAATGTTATTGAAACTGCCAGTATGATTAAAAAGGGGTATAGTTTTACCCTTATGAAATTCAGTAACAGCAGCATATTTATGTTATATAAAGAGTGGAATGACTGAATTCAATGAATTTTTACTCACTGCTAGGAAATATAACTTTGATTTTATTCTTGTACAGATTTGGGTAAACTGAATCTTATTATAAAACAAAATATTCTTTCTTTCTCACTACCATTTAAACAATATGCTATAAATGAATAATATAAAATTTCCTTTCTTCATGACTAAGATATACACAACAATCTTTCATAAATAGTTTAAATGAATAGAGAAAGAAATTGTTTCTTAGAGATTAGTTTCAGCCCAACATTTTTCAATCTATCCAAATGACTATACACAAATTTCATATTGAAGAGATCTATAACAATTCAATTTGGAACTATATATGCCAAAGTACAGTAGGTCCTTGGGTTACATTGGAGATCCGTTCCTATGGCGCGATGTAACGCGATTTTCGCTGTAAGTCGGAACCCACCTACATAAGCACCTACGTCACTCACATGGAACACATACACAGCAGTAATGAAATGAAACAGTAAAAAAAATGTAAAAGAAAGATAACAATTCTTGACCTATACTTGTGGTAAATAAATACTAAAAACCATCAAGCACATATGTACATACATCGAAATGACGAAACATTCACCATCGGGTGATTGGTGCCTGATGGCCAGGGGAAGGGACCGAGAGGTTGGCTGTTCCCGCCCACTCACTGGCTCCGCCCCCACCGTGGGTGGCCATCAGGCAATCGGAGCCTGCCGGCTGGGGAAAGGGACCAAGAGGTGGTCAGTGCGCCTCATAGTGACTGGTCCAGTGGTCTTTCTGCCATTAGGGTCAATTTGCATATTACCCTTTTATTATATAGGATAGAGGCTGGGTACACGGGTGGGGGCCAGCTGGCCTGCCCTGAAGGGGGCCCTGGATCAGGGTGGGGGGTCCCCATTGGGTGGGGTGGGGCTGGCCGGGGCAAAGGGCTGTGGGGTTTGCAGGCTGGCCCTGCCCCCAATCAGGATGGGTGTCCCCACTGGGGGTGGGGCTGGCCTGGGTGAGGGGCCGCAGTGGTTTGCAGGCCGGCCACGCCCCAGCTTTGTCAGGAAGTACATCCGGAATGATGTCCAGAAGATGTCCGGTCTATCCAGTCTAATTAGCATATTAACTTTTTATTAGTATAGACTAGTGGCCTGGTGCATGAAATTCATGCACACTAAAAGGAAATTAATTAGAGAAAATATTTAATTATTGCTATTTGCCCTTTCTCTATAATAGTAGTGTCATAAATGAAAGAAAATTAGTAAAATGTATATGAAAATCTTCCTCCTGTCAGAGTCTGGGGCACACTCCCTGCCCACCCGCGTGCACCTCGAAAGCACAGGAGTCCCAGACCCGGCTGCTGGCCCACCCCCATTGGGTGAGATCCAGACCCAGCAGGCCCCACCCCCATAAAGCCCTGCTGGGTGGGGGGGGAGGGGGGCAGCGCAGCCTCAGGTCCCCCATCAAGCCCCGCCGGGTGGGGGGCGCAGCCTTAGGGTCCCCGTCAAGCCCCGCCGGGTGTGGGGCGCAGCCTCAGGTCCCCTGCACACCCTCAGATCCCCCAGCCCAGCACCAGGGCAAGGGGTGCGGCCTGCGGTCCCCCGTCAAGCCCTGCCAGGCAGAGGACGCGGCCTCAGGTCCCCTGCCCTGGCCCAGTGCCACACAGCCTCAGGTCCCTGCTGATCGTTCATTATGGATCGTTATGGGAACCCCGCCTCCACTATGGGCACAGCCATCTTGTGTTATGGGAACCCTGCCTCTGCTGTGGGTGCAGCTATCTTGTGACGGCATGATGGAGTGAGGGTCAATTTGCATATTACCTCTTTATTATATAAGATTATTGACCACATTAGCTATATTGTACATCCTTATGACTATTTTTTATAACTGGCAATTTGCATATCTTAGTCCCTTTCCCCTTTTTAACCAGGATCCTAAACCCCTTCCCATCTGGCAACCATCAAAACATTCTTGCGCCCTAACCGGTTTGACTCAGTGGACAGAGCACTGACCTGCAGACTGAAGGGTCCCAGGTTCGATTCTGGTCAAGGGCATGTACCTTGGTTGTGGGCACATCCCCAGTAGGGGGTGTGCAGGAAACAGCTGATCTATGTTTCTCTCTCATAGATGTCTCTAACTCTCTATCCCTTCCCCTTCCTCTCTGTAAAAAATCAATAAAATATACTTAAAAAAAAACCCATTCTTGGTATCTATGAATCTAATGCCTTGCCTGTTCATTATTTTGTTTTTAGATTCCACATATAAATAAAATCATATGACACTTTTCTTTCTCTGTCTAACCTATTCCACTCAGCACAACACTCTCCAGATCCATACATGGTAGTGCAAATGGCAAGATTGCACTCCCTTTAATGGCTGAGTCATATTCCATTGTACACACATACCGCCTGTTCTTTATGCATTTGTCCATGGATAGACACCTAGGTTGCTTCCATATCTTGACTATAAAACAATGCTGCAATGAACACAGGGAAGCATGTATCTTTTCAAAGTGGAATTGCTGGGTCATTTTTTGTCTCTTCTTTCAACCTTTATTTTAAAGTCTATTTTGTCTAAGATAAGTACTGCTCCCCAGCTTTTTTGGTTTCCATTTCCATGAAATATCTTTTACTGCTGGAGACTAAGATCAACAGTAACTGATATAAATGTGAGGAGTCTGGCAGAAGGCTGACCAGGACTCCTTTTGATATTCACAGGGTGAATATCTACATTTTATTACTTGCTGCTGACTCAATGGCCTAAAGGAAACTCCCCCAAAACCTGACAATCTTACTGTTTACTAAACATTACCATTGATACGTCTGTTTGCATTCCTAAAGGCAATTGTGTATTCTAGCTAATAAAAGCAGCTGGGAACGGAGCAACAGAGAGAACTTGACTGCTATGGTTGAGTTTTCCTCTGGTTTCCCCAGGTATTAAAAATAATATTTCATCTTGTGTATCATTTGTGCGTCAGCTCTTCCTCCAAGCCTTTGAACCTGCGAAAGCCATGCTGGCTGTGGACTCTCGCATTTTACCATCTCTTTACAATCAATCTGTGTGTATTGATACCTGAAGTAGGTCTCTAGTAGCAGCATATAAATGGGTATTGTTTTCTTATGTCTTTTGATTGGAGCATTTAATCCATTTAAAGTAACAGTCGGTGGATATGTAGTTATTGCCATCTCATTATTAATATTTATTTTATTTTTCCTTTCTTCTCCTTAAAGGCCCTTTAACATTTCTTGTAATACAGGTTTGGTGGTGGTGAACTCTTTTAGCTTTCTCGTCTGGGAAGCTATTTCTCTCTACTTCAATTCTGAATGATAGCTTTGCTGGTTAGAGTAGTCTTGGTTGTAGAAGAGTAGTTCTCAATGTGGGGCACACACCCCACAGGGGGTCAATTTGATTTTTAAGGGGGGAAATTTGAGAATGATTAACAATGAATTTTTTGCATTTCTTATGGTTTGGGCCTCATATACAGTATATAAATATGTATTGTGGCATATTTATGCATTTTAGTTCTCTATTATATGTTTTGAAACTTTATTTGCTATTTTTTCATATTACTTCATATTATTATTTTAACAATTTCTTAGTGATTTCTTCCTCAGTACTTCAACTGTCCTTTCATTCCTGAATAGGAGTTCACTTTTTGAATAATAAAAATGTTATGTCACGGGGGGTGGGGAGCATCAGGATTTTAGAGATGCTTAGCACTTGGATTGCGGGAAACGAGTTAAGTCGGCTCGCGTGAATTGCGCGTACTCCGCGGGAGCCGTCTTAACTCGGTTCATATAGATTTGCGGTGGAGTGCGGGAAACGTGTAAACTCGGGACGATTGTAACTGCGTATTACCAAATATTTGTTTGTTTGCCGTTCACAAAGATACCTACCTGCGTATGCGAACCGTTTCATACCCATTGGGGTAATAGGTATCATAAAAATCCCTGATTTTGCGCGGGAAACCTAAATAATTGCCCGCGCCATCTTATATTTTGGCGGGAAATTCACCCGACACCGTAGTGTTAGGTGGGGCATGGCCAAAAAAAACTTGGGAACCACTGTTGCAGGGCCTTGCTGTTCATTCCTTTGACTATTTTGTGCCATTTCCTTCTGACCTGGAAAGCTTCTGTTAAGATATCAGCTGACAATCTTATGGGAGCTCCCTTGTAGGTAACTAACTGCTTTTCTCTTGATGATTTTAAGATTCTTTGTCTCTAACCTTTTGCATTTCAATTTTAATGTATCTTAGTGTGGGCCTCTTTGGGTTCATCTTCTTTGGGACTCTCTGCATTTCCTAGACTTGAATGTCTATTTCATATACCAGGTTAGGAGAGATTACTGTCATTATTTCTTCAAGTAGGTTTTCAATTCCTTTCTCTTTCTTTCTTCTCCTTCTGGTACCCTTCTGATGTGCATGTTGGTATACCTAATGCTGTCCCAGAGGCCCCTTAAACTATCCTCATTTTTTTTGGGGGGGGGGGGATACTTTTTGCTGTTCTGATTGGGTGTCTTCTGTTACCCTACTAGTATCTTCCAAATTGCTGAATCGATCTTCTGCTTCCTTTAATCTAGTTGATACCCTGTTATGTATTCATCATTTTAATTGCTGTATTCTTCATCTCCATTTTATTGTTGAAATTCTGAGTTCAACTACTCTTTCCCTAAGCTCATTGAGCATCCTTATAACCAGTGTTTTGAACTCTGCATCTAGTAGGTTGCTTATCTCCATTTTGTTAGTTCTGTTTTTAAAGTTTTATTCTGTTCTTTCATTTGGAACATGTTTCTTTGTCTCCTCATTCTGGCTGCCACCCTGTGTTTGGTTTTATGCATTAAGTAGAGCTGCTATGTCTCCTGGTCTTGGTAGAGGGCCTTATGTAGTAAGTGTCTGTAAGGTCCAGTGGTGCAGTCTCCCTGGTTACCTGAGCCAGGTGCTCCAAGTGTGTCCCTTCTGTAGGTTTTGTGTGCCCTTCTGTTGTAGTTGAGCCTTGATTGCTGTTTTCATGTCAATGGAAGGGATTGACCCTCCAGCTGATTGGTTGTGAAGAATGGCCGTGACTCTAGTGGAGGAGCTGTCATGCAGGGACAGAACCTAAAGAGCAGGATTTGCTTTAGTGAGGCTCTGGTGCCTGCCAAGTCTGCCTTTTCTGTGTGTCATTTGTAGAGATAATTGTATGGTGCTCTGGTGTGGTCTGAAGCTGGCCACTGAATGTGTTGGTTCTGGGGCCTCTTGGGAGGGGTTATGGTGCTGGCTAAGGTCAACTGTTGTATATGACCTGCCTGGAGCCACTTGGTATAAGCTCCAAAGTGATCTGCATATGGTTGCCACCTGTGCTGGGCTTGGAAGTGCCTGAGAAAGGCTAAACTGTGAATTAAGGCTGGCTTCCCATAGTGCCAGGATTGAGGCTACTTAGCAAGAAATATAGGGCATGTCAAGGCCAGATACTGTTGCTTCAGTTTTGTGAACCTTTGAGAGCCAAGACAGGCCATTTATATAGAAAAGCCACTGGAAGAGGCTTGGGTGAGCCCTCAAGTTGGGTTGGGCAGGGTCTTAGGGAATCACCAGGGAAGGGTGAACAGTGTTAGCCAGGTGGATTGAGATTCAGATATGGAGCCCATCTACACCTGCAACTGGGTGGGAAGAGGGATCAACAAACGAACAATCACTTGTGCCTGGGAGCGAAAGCATTTCTATCTGGGAGAAAGTTGCCTGTCCAGCTTTCACCCTGAATCCACACAAGTCAGTTACTCCTAGTATATTGCTGGCTGCGGCCCCAGCGCTAGAGTTCAGAGCCTGCGAGTTGGTCAGCAAGTTAAATCCTTGAGCAGACCCTTTAAGAGGAATGCCTGGTACTCTTAGCAGCCTTCTGTCTCACTCAGCCAAAATCCCTACTGGTTTTCACAACCAGAAATTATGGGGACTTCTCTTCCTAGTACTGGAGCCCTTGGCTAAGGAGTGTGGTGTGGGACTGGGACCCTTCGCTCCTCAGGGGAAATCTTCACTCTTCAGGGGGAACTTCCACAGCCTCCCGATTCTCAACTGCCAAAGTGGGTGTGAAAGCAGCCTGTATCTTGTATCCACCCCTCATATAGGTTTCGCTGTGTCTTCTTCTGTTATATCCTTAGTTATAGGAGTTCTGTTAAGGTAGTCTTTAGGTGATTCTCAATGATGGTTATTGTGTACTTCAGTTGTAGTTTTGCTGTGATCATGGGAGAAGAGGAGCACACTGTATATCTACTCTGTCATCTCACCGAAAGTCTGTTTTATCTACCTAATTTTAAGTATTAATGTACCATGGATTGAACACCACTGAAAGTGAAAAACTGATTTGAGTTACTTGAAATGAATTAATTTCCAATTAAAAATAAAAATCCAAAGTATGCAAATTAATTTTATAACTGAAGGAGAATTAAAAGTGAATACTGTACATTCACTGTTCTCAAATTAGTTAATAATTGAAATCATCAAAAACATAAGTCAAGCCGAAACTGGTTTGGCTCAGTGGATAGAGCGTCGGCCTGCGGACTGAAAGGTCCCAGGTTCGATTCCGGTCAAGGACATGTACCTGGGTTGCGGGCACATCCCCAGTAGGAGATGTGCAGGAGGCAGCTGATCGATGTTTCTCTCTCATCGATGTTTCTAACTCTCTATCTCTCTCCCTTCCTCTCTGTAAAAAATCACTAAAATATATTTTAAAAAAAACACATAAGTCAATCAGTGCTTTACACCATAGAAAAGACTAAATTTCAATACTGTTACTCTATAGCAAATAGTAGAAAGATAAATCGAAAATGCTGAGGTTAAAAACAAGGTTGAAGATCCAGAGAGAAATAAAGGAGATGTCATTAAAACTCTAAAAACAGAAATATGATTATATCTCAACTGCTTACCTCCCACCCCGATCAAAGAAAGGGCAAGGGCAGCATAAGGTCATTTAAAATATTCGTCATACACCATAATACTTATAAAAAACAATTTTCACAAAACAAAACGTTATATATATGTGTGTATATATATATCTCCTGTAATTTCTAAAGAGTTCTAGCTATCAATACAAAGAACTCATTTTTAGAGTGAGTCACCAGGAAAATGTAACTACAAAAGTTAATAGGTTCTTCAAAGGAAAACTAATGATATAACATTATAACAAAATACTTAACTCTTCAAATGCAACCGAGTATAAAACATATTACATTTCAAAATACATATGAGGAGAACCAAGATGGTGGCATAGGTAAACACCTGAACTTGCTGCCTCCCACGACAACATCAAAATTACAACTAAAATACAGAACCATCATCCAGAATCACTGAAAAGCTGGCTGAGTGGAAGTACTACAACGAGAGAAATAAAGAAGAAAGCACACTGAGACTGGTAGGAGGTGTGGAGGTGCGGAGGCATGGAACGGGCTGATCCGGCACCAGGTCTGCTGTTTTTTTAATTGGGAGGGAGATCGCTTCTGTGGAGGCCACCCAGAGGAGCGAGGGGTCCCAGCCCTTCACCAGACCTGCAGCCCAGGATTCCAGAGCTGGGAAAAGAAGTCCCTATGGGCAGTAAGAATTACTGACTGTAAAAACCAGTGTGGTTTGGGGCTGAGTGACACACAGGCTCCTGGAGACTCAGCTTCTTAAAAGGCCAGTACCACGAACTGAATTTACAAGCTCCCACTTCCTCTGAGCTCCAGTGCCGGGCGAGGCTCTGGGGGACCCAGACACATACGGGGAGAAACTGGACTGTCTGGCATCAGGGCAGGAACTCAGGGGTGGTTTTCTTCCAGACGGAGGTGCTTGCAGTGGCCACTGTTCCCATGCTGGGATCTCCCCGGTGCAGGGCTGATTTGCAGCCATTTCTGTTTGCTCTACCCTGCTGATTCCCTGAGACCCCGCCTGGCGCAACTTACAACCCCACCCAAGTGGTGTGCAGTGGCTTTTGCATGTGAATGGTGTGTCCTTTCTCAAGCTGCAGCTGGGTCAAACAAGCTGCAGTTAAGTCAGGGAGCCCCAAACCTATCAATAAAAGGCCCAAGAACCTGCACCAGCACCAGCCTGCTTGCTTCACAGCTGGCCTTGTCTGGGCACTTCCAAACCCGATACAAAGAGGAGGAATCTGCAGATCTCTCTGTAGCTCCTGCTGGGTGGCCCCAGGCAGTGGCTGACTTTGCACCTCCCTGGAGACCCAAGAGCCAGTGTACCCAGTAGTCAGTGCGAGACCATACCAGATTACAACTCTTCACATCCATAAGCAACACACTCAAGAGGCAGACTCAGTGAGCACCAAAGCCCCACTGAAGCAAGTCCTGGTCCATATGGATGTCTTCTGCACAGCAGCTCTCCCACTGTAGTCACAATTGGTCCCTACAGACAATTGGCCTGGAGGTTAAGTCCTCCCAGTGACACCAAAAGCAATCAAGGTTCAACTACAACAAAACTGTGCACACAGCCCACAAAGGGGTGCACCAAGAGTGTCCACCTCAGGTGATTGGGGAAGCTGAGCCACTGGGTCCTATAGGACACCTACTACACAAGGCCACTCTATCAACTCAAGGAGACTTAGCAGCTACCCAATACATAGAAACAAATACAGGAAGACTAAAAATGTGGAGACAAAGAACCATGTCACAAATGAAAGAAATGGAAGAAGGCAAACTATTGGATATAGAGTTCAAAATCACAATTATAAGGTTACTCAAGAATCTTCTAGAAACCTCCAAGGAACTTAAGGAGACTTTCAAGGATCTTAGTGAGAATGCCGTAAAAATGGAAAAGGACCAGTCAGAAATTAAGCATACACTGACTAAAATAAAGAATAATATACAGGGATTCAACAGTAGACTAGAGATCCTGAGAATCAAATCAATGATTTGAAATAGGAGGAAGCAAAAAACACTCAACCAGAAAAGCAAAAAGAAAAAAGAATCCAAAAATATGAAGATAGTGTAAGGAGCCTGTGGGACAACTTCAAGCGCACCAACATCAGAATTATAGGGGTGCCAGAAGAAGAGAGAGAGCAAGATATTGAAAACCTATTTGAAGAAATAATGACAGAAAACTTCTCCTACCTGGTGAAAGAAATAAACTTACAAATCCAGGAAGCACAGAGAACCCCAAACAAGAGGAATTCAAAGAGGTCCACACCAAGACACATCATAATTAAAATGCCAAGGGCAAAAGACAAAGAGAGAATCTTAAAAGCAGCAAGAGAAAAACAGTTAGTTACATACAAAGGAGTACCCATACGACTGTTAGCTGATTTCTCAACAGAAATTATGCGCGCCAGGAGGGAGTGGCAAGAAATATTCAAAGTGATGAATAGCAAGAACCTACAACCAAGATTACTCTACCCAGCTAAGCTATCATTCAGAATTGAAGGTCAGATAATGAGCTTTACAGACAAGAAAAAGCTAAAGGAGTTCACCACCACCAAACCAGTACAGTGGGGTCTTGACTTACGAGTTTAATTCGTTCCGAGACTGAGCTCGTTAAGGAGCTCCTTAACTCAAATTACTCTGTCAACTCAATGCAAAAAATTGGCCGAGAGACAGCTGGTATCTCAAAAAACTCGTTAGTTGGGACACTCGTTAAGTCAAGGCCCCACTGTATTATATGAAATGCTGAAGGGTATTTTTAAAGAGGAAGAAGAAGAAAAATGTAAAGATAATAAATATGAACAACAAAGTGACAACAAATACATATCTATCAACAATTGAATCTAAAAATCAAATGAATAAATCTGGTGAATGGAATAGAATCAGGGGCATTGAAATATAACAGACTGACGATTCTCAGAGGGAAGGGGGTGTGGGAGGGTGCGGGAAGAGATTAGACAAAGATCTTATATGCATGTATGTATTAACTATGGACACAGACAATAGGGTGGGGAGGGTATGGGGTGGAGTGGGAACCAGGTGGAGGGAAGCTATGGGGGGGGGGGGGAAAGATGGTCATCTGTAATAATCTCAACAATAAAGATTAATTTAAAAAAATAAAAAAACCCATATGAATTGGTTCACACTCTATTACCAAAAAAAGCATTCATCAGCAAACTTTGTTTTTAACAGTCATAATTTTAGAGACTGAGAACAAAAAAATCTAACTTCCATATAATTATGTAATTAATACTCAATAAATCTCTATTCCCTTATCACTAAGTTCAGGAACATTTATCTATACAAAAATGTTAGTTATGTATTCAATGATCATAGAAGTGTTCAAATTGAATACAGATGTTTATAATGCCACCAAGCAAAGGAGAATTAATGGGATAAATAGAGGCAGAACCTTTCAAATGAACCTGATACTTACCAATAATCCACAGTATAAGAAGATAGTCTATTCTTTCAAGGGCTGGTCCCATAGTGTTTTTCTTATCCTCATTGTAGACAAGAGAATATAGGTTTAGTAACAGCAAGAATGTGAAATATGATGCTCCATGAATAATAAATTTCATAAAGGGTGTATGAATGATTCTGCCAAACTGAGATTTGGGAGCTATCAAATAGCAAAGTGACAAAAGTGGCCAAAAGATGCCAACTGTTAAAACAGTCATTATCTTCTTACAGGTAGGCTTACGTCGGTAACCTGACATCTGTCCAAACCAAACAGTATTCAGAAACTGTTGGCAGTTAGACTGGGAGACAAACTGAAAAGGAATACACAGATAAAAAAAAAAAAAGTGAAGTGAAACCTGTAAATAGGATCTGGTAATACCATTATTTAACTGACATTCAAAGTTTTAATAATAGCTTAAAATCAATTTTATATGGTCCACATAGATTTTTTTCTCACATGAATAAAGAGTATAGAGGTTAAGAGCATAGACTCTGGAGCCAGATTACCTAGATTCAAATCTAGGCACTATCACTCATTAAATGACCTTGAACAAGTTTTTAAACCTTTCTAACACTCAAATTCCCTACATGTAAAATGAAGATAGTAATAGTATCTACTTCATAAACTTGTTATAAGGATTAAATGTAAAGCTCTTAAAATAGTGCCTGGTTAATAGCATGTACATTACATAGTGATAATTATTAATTAGCCTCCTTAGTTATTTGCAAATTTGATTTATAAATGCTCTTATAATGTTTATGAAATTTCAAGTTTAACAAGTAAAAATCATAGAAAGAGACTTTAGTCTACAAAAATTAATGATTTCAGTTACAAGAAACCAAGATGTCAAGATAACAAAGCAATCAAAGTATAAAATCAGACATTTATGATCCATAAAAGCAGAAAAACTTAAATGCAGTAAAGTTACTCTTTAATCTAATTAAAACTGAATTTGGTGTGACAATGAAAAATGTTCCCAAATAAGAAGAAAATTCTAGTTTGCAAATTCCAGAAGTGTTTCCCCAATATAATGCTCACTTAAGGATTCTGATAGCTCTACATAAGTAACGGGATCAGGTTTAAAGTTACTAAAGTGAAGCACAAGTGATCATAACATCGTTCAGATATCTAAATAATATTTAGCCACTCTTCTGTTTTAAAATGATTTATCCTGAGGTATAATTTAAAACAAAGTTTTTAAAACAAAATTTCTATTGTTTATTATGCTTATTAAGAAATTTCCTCATATACTATATGTTTCTTTTAGCACTTAATTCTTATTTCATCTTTTATTCTTTTGCTCAGATTCAGGTGTTCCTACAGAATCTTAATTTGTCTTTCAAGATGAAATATTGGAGAAATAGCCTTTTCTCCCACCAATTACCCAATTTAGTAACATGCCAAACTGATTGGTTTCACCCTTCCCCCAAATATCAAAGCAATCTTAGGACTGTTTGCTGTCCTTGCAATCCCTCTATATAATGATGATTTAATTAAATGATGTTAAATATGTAATTAGAAAAACAAAATTTCAATTGGAAATGTTATAAGTCTGTGGTGGATTTTAAATTCTTTGATACTCCTCTAATCAAGAGATGCGAGATCAATGTTCCCTACCCTTCAACAAGCTTGTGATTACTTCTTTACATTTTTTATTTATTTTTACTTATTTTGTTGTTGTTATTCCCCTGAGGATATTTTTTTCCATTGATTTTTAGGGATCGAATCTACAACCCAGGTATGTCGTGCCCTTAACTGGGAATTGAAACTGGGACATTTGGTGCACAGGCTGGCACTCTAACCACTGAGCACCACTGGCCAGGTCTGTGATTGCTTTCACCAGGAGATTCTGGAAGAAGTGATGCTATGTGACTTCTGAAGATAGGTCATAAAAAGTCATGAAGTTTCCACTTGGAAGAACTCTGCTCTTGGAGCCATAAACTGCCCGGTATAATGTTCTCCTACCATGAAACTACCCTGCTGTGAGGAAGCCCAGACTATATGGAGGCATTCTAGCCAGCCCTCAGAGGATTCTCAGACCATTTCCTTGCAGCCAATCCACCTTGACAGCCATGCCCCTCCTCAGTTACAGTTCTCAGGAGGCCCCCCTCTATGGACCCATCCACCTGAACATCCAGTCCACTCAGAGCTCCCTGTTTGAGTCCTCAGCTGCTGCTCAGGCACCAGACATATGATCGACAAAGCCTCTAGAGTCTAGATGATTGCAGCCCTGGTCATTAGAGCTACCTCCAGGTGGGCCCTACACATAGTGAGACAGAGACAAATCATCCTTGCTGTGTCCTTTCCTAATTCTAGACCTAAAGGATCCAAGAGCATTATAAAATGATTATGAAACTATTATAAAATGCTGTTTTCAGGGGCAAGAACAGGCGGGGAGAGGTCAATAGAGGGGAACGGAGACATATGTAATATTTTCAAGAATAAAGAATTTTTAAAATGAAAAAAAAAAAAAAGAAATGCTGTTTTATGCCCCTAAGTATCAGGGTACTTTGTTATTCAGGATGAATTACCTAAATAAAGTTTACCAACTATTCGGGAAAATATTATCTTCTCTTTTAATCATATTTAGAAATCTAGTTTCATTCATCCTTAAAATTATAGAGTATCTTCCTTTCAATTAAAAATATTACTATTTATTTTTTTTCTTTAAAAAGTACAGAAGCATTTATTATAAGAAAAATGCAAATAATGTTAATCATTTTACAACCAAAGATAATTGAAATCATTGAGAGATTACACTCAGCTAAGTAAAAGGAAACATCCAGAGTCTGCCTGAAATGAGGAAAGTGTTGGATTCTCACATGAAGGACTGGCTCAGAGCAGTCACTGCAGTGTGGTAGAAGAACAAACTGCTATGTGGCTCCTTTGCACTGCACCATTGTAGCTGTCACAGTAAGATCTGAATCACAGCCAGGAGTAGTATCAACAGGACAAATTAGACCTAATACAAATGCCATCTAGAGGAGTGCAAACCCTTCAGAAAACCGTCTCAACCATGACACTCTACATGTTGCCACCATGTGCTAGACACATATGGGCTTGCAGGAAAATCCAACCTATGCTGGATCTTTAACGTTGAATTCTGAACATCTGTAAAGCTTACACATGACACAATGGAAGGATATTCTTGGCTGGCAGGGCAAAGACTGAGGAAAACAAACTAAAAGCAAATTTATACAAAAGCTCTATGCTTCTGTCTGTCTCCGTTACACAAGTGGCTTCAAACAATCTAACCCTATTTCACTTCTGCACTCAAGTTTCAAATAAGTTAGGCTGTGGTTATTTATAACATAACAAAGTCAGGAAGGGTCATCTCCAACTCCAGATTTTATTGTCCTATCACAGGTATTATCTTCTTAATGCAAAGTTCATAGTTCAAATCCCAGCCAAAACCAATGACAAAAAACAAAGGACAATGGGTGAAAATAATTCACATGGGACTCTACTCTACAATGAACTTTGAGTTCTTACAAAAATAGATGGCAAATATTTATTGACTAAAATAATACTGAATGTCAAGTGTAATTGAAAAATTAAAAAATATGAATTGACAATAAAATGGAGTAAGGGTCTTCAGGCCAATGAAAAAGAACTTTTCTCTCAAAATAGGATACACAATGTGGGTAAGGCATATTCATTCAATACTTGCCACAGGAGGCCAGTAGGAAAAAAATGAACAAATACCCAAGTATCATTTTTCAATGTTCCTTTCCTTATAAAACATTACAAAATTACATAAAAGTTACTTACTTACTTTTCTTTCACCTTCCTTCAAATAAAATATTTGGTATCTCCTGTGTGTCCTCCAGGGATACAAATATGTCATCAGGAAACTGCCTCTTAGTTTTTTTCTTCCCTAACCAGATAACCTTGGTTCTTTCCACCTTTCTTTAATTCTTTTCCCAATCACTTAAGTTGATTTTGCATCTTGTTCTCTCTCTATTCTAACATTTTCTAAAATTTCATGTTTAAGTTGTAGAACAACGTAGTAAAGAAATTAACCTAAGATTTAGTCAATAATGTCTAGCCAAAATGTATATTAGAAGAAGTTTACATGTTTCTACTTATATGCATTAGCATTGTATTTCCTTTTGAAACCATATAGGTATTTTATTGATTTATAATCTTACAGCTACACTGATTCAAATTATTGTACTTAATTTATTTCCCTATAAATTTTCTACCTTAACTAAGGACCTTGGAATATTAAATATATATATTTAATATTTTATATTAAATATATATATGACTTGAAGGCAGAGATCTGGATAAGCAATATATTATCTAGGTAATCTTAAGGAAAACATCTTAAAATTCCTGTATCAAACCTATGGTGAGGCTCAAATTTTAAACCAAGATAAAAATAATCATTCTGTTCCTAGGATCAAAGGTTCTGTATTTTGTTTTTTACCATTATCTATTCAGGCCCCATTTTTATATTAAAATAGATTTGATAAACAAGTTTTAATCCAACATCTATGTTGATAATAAAAATGGGTCTCAGAAGCAATACCTTTGAAGTACCATTTATCAATACTCCATACTGTCAACTAGATATCATTGTCTAAATATAAAATGTTTAGTAAATTATCCCTAAATGAAATTTAAAATACATACCTTTCTTCTTCAAGTTCCTGAATCATGTGTATGTATGTGTATGGGGAGTAGAAATAGGTATTTCCCTTAATAGGAAGGGATGATGCCAGAAGAGCCAGATTCAACTTAGTTATATTACCATGTGCCTCTCCACCTTCGGATTTCACAATGAATTAACAAATAAGAATCAGGAAACATAACATCTGATACTTTATTTTTAAGCAGATAGGTAGTATTACTATATAAAGAACTATTATAACAGATCAATAAAACAAACTAGGAAAAACAAAACACAAGAGGGAAAGTTTACTGTGAGGTCATGACATAAGATCTTACCTGTGTAGCTAATATTTCCCCAAACATTAAATTAATATATATTATTATTAAAATTAAAAATAATAGCAATTATCCCTGAATACTTGCTTAATACTAGTACTCATTATACTAAACTCTTAACTATATATTCTTAGTTAATTCTTAAAACTAAAGCTCAGACAGATTCAATAACTTTCCTAAGGACACACATTTTTATGAAGAACTAGGATCTCAACTTATATGTGCTGCTCCAAAGCCTTTGCCCTGAGCCACTAGACTACTGTGGAGGAAATAATTTAAATACATCACAGAAACGCTCATACCTCCTTTTGGTTATATTTGATAGCAAGTTTTAGACGACTTAAATTCATTCTTTCTTCTAACAATCCTCGTTTGTCAAGAGGCTCATCACTAGATGTATGGTTTAGAATAACTTCCAATTCGCGTGAATTCCGGGCTTGTGCAAGCAAATCTTTAGCAAACATTTTACATTGCCGAGCTAGTTCCTCATAATCATTCCTGTAAAATACAATGGTTGATTGTTAGAAATGTCACTTCCAACTTCCAACTACGCTATATTCACTAGAAAACTTTTACTCAGTAACATTTTAGTTCTGATAGTGGTGTGTGAAGTCATTATGTGCTGACTGTCAAAGGAACCTACTGTGTATTAATTTTCCACAGCTTTGGGGAAAACTATAATACAGTTATGTTCATGGTGTTCACACAATGCTTCCATATATATATGTATATATATGTGTATATATATATATATATATATATATATATTTCCATATATATACTGATATCCCTAGAAATTCTGATATTTGTCAACCAACTCTTCTCTTAATTCATTTTCCCTTATTCTCTATAAGTTTGGTATAAAACTTCCTTTTATATTACTTATCTAAACAATAGATAACAATATATTTATGCTAACCAATAAATGTTATTCTATAGTTTTTAACTAAACAGTTTTTCAATAACAGTCTACAACATGTTTATGCTACTTCTGATATTAAAATAGTATTTTGATTCATTTTTACAGTGTTCATTTGAAAAAATTCAAGTTAAAAAGAAAGATCCTAAAACATGTCTAGTCAAGAATTCTCTTTCAGAATCACATTTCCTTAAAACTTAGGATTTAACTGCTTGTTAAAGTCAGGCCTAAATCAATCTGTGAGGAACTAAGAAGTTTTAGTAGACAATTTTTAAAAAATATATTCATTATATTAAATTTATATCTGAGTATAATAATTTAAGAATAAAGTTAGAAATAAATAATTATGAGTCCACTGAACTTCAGAAATTTTTATTCCTTTTTTTTTTTCTTAAAGGGAAAGGAAGGGAAAATAGGAAGATTTCCTATTGATTAATATTTCTCTAAAACAGGGTCTTCCATAAACTGGCTGCATAAAGTTATAACTAAAAAAATTAAAAACTCTTAGGGGCTAACATTTTTCTCATCCATTCTTTGCATTTACTATGTTACCAAAATACCTAAGAATAAATAGTTGGATTTCTTTAACAACTGAATTAGTACCTGCTTCAGTCGAGAAATCTAGTTGCAGGTGGGAACATTCATCTAGAGTATATATTTTTACAAAGATATCTCACCTTAGATAAAGATTGTAAAACCACTATATTCAAAGGTAAAATGAATACATTTAATCAACCTAATTTGCTTAAGCTCTAATAAATTCCTGAAAGACTGCAAAGAGTCTGTATAATTTGGATGAAGATATAGTAGACTAGATGCAAAGAGTCCTCTGTTCTAGTTACAACTCTGCTCCTACTTTCAATGTCAACTCTGTTCCTAATTAGATGTTGGTACCAGTAAAACAGGTAACCTATATAGATCACATTCCCTGCCTATAAAAACAAGGGGTTATAGAAAAGGATTCTATTATCACTTCAAAATCTAACTTTATTAGTCTATGATTATAATTTAATCATAGTAGTTGTTTCAAATCCCTTTTTGGAAGGAATTGTATTTTATATGGTAACTCAGAACTCTATGAGATTATAATAGAAAGTTCTTCATATTTAAAAGAAATACTTTATTAACAGTCTCATCTGCTAATTAAAGTAGCAAAAAAATTACATTTTAAGCATGTCTCATGTTCATCCAAGTATATACTTTGTCATTTCAAGTTGAGGTAAATTTTAATATATCCAAATTAAAAGATAGTAGTTCCAAACTTGAAAACGTATAAACAGGTATTTTTAAAGATTTCTGGAACTAAGAGCTCTCAAGGACACACACTATGTACTGCTATAAAGGCAAAGAAAATTGCAAGCTTCATTTTGCCCTTCCAGTAAATAGAAGTTTGAATTTTCCCAATCTTATCAAATCATTGGAGGAAAGCAATGTAAGACATGGCTCCACCATCAGCTGGACATGAAAAAAAAGGTGGGAACTGGCCAGAAATCTTGATCAATTCTTCCTTCTTTGGAGGGCCATCAGGGATACTTTAACTTAAGGGAAAGTCTCAAAGCTTTTCCTCAAGTTGACTAATTGTAGTTTTCTAAAACAATTTTTTTAAATGTCTATCAGTTTAATAGGCTGTTTTTTCCCAAAGGTCCCCTTCCCCCAACTTAACTATCTATGAAGAAATTATTAACAGCGATTTGGGGGTATACAAACTGCACATAACTCTTCATTTCAGAAGAAATGTCTACATGCTATACTTCTTCTAACAGAAACTCTCACTAAACAGTGAAAACAAACTAGGTCTCTCTGTGTGGAACATCCCTGACATTCAGGAAGCATTCCACATGCTTCTAAACGTTATGAAGAATCATACTCCAAGGACTATAGATGTGGAGTAAGGAAGGTAGGACAGAGAGTAGTTATAAACTGTCCTTGCTCAAGCTGCCATTCCCACTCCTCTTCTCACTGCCCTCGGATGCTTTTGGCAATGTGGAACAAAGCAAGAGTGGTGCAAGAGGGGCAAAGAGCAGATGGGAAGACGTGATCTAAATTATACCAGGGTCTATTCCACTGAGAGAGAAGGGAAATCCCAGTAGGTGGCAGCAAGGTCTATCATCTTGAATCAAATGTAAATATATATTTTAAATTACCCTATGAAAAAGTCAGGCTGAAAATATTCTGGAAAAAAAGTTAAAATATAATTTATAATTTCTATTCATTCCCACCTGAATTCCACCTCCACAAGGCTTAGTTCTTTTAAATCAGCACTAAGTTCAAATGCTCTCAGAATTGGATCCTCCTCTGTTAACATTATTAGAGCTGGACTGGCCAAACAACGATATATATCAAGACGAAACCTGTGATAAAATTTTATTCCATAATGTAAAAGAAAATTATTACATACACATGATTAGTACTTTTAATTCACAATTTTCATAAATTTAAAATTATAGTATTCTAAAATCAAACAAAAAAATTACACTTATTACAGGATAACTTACATAAAAATAAAAATACTTTAAAAGTACTTTGAGATAAAATATTGAAAAAAATTTTATTCCTGAATCTTAGCTTATTTTAAATGAAATGTTAATAACTAATATAATTTGATCATTAAGTTATTCCTTCAATAATAAAGACTACTTTAATACACTAAATATATGTAACACATGAGTCATTCAACTAGGTTATTTTTTAAAGATGTTTCAAATCCTAAGAATGAAATCATGAATTAAAAATGGCAGAGGAGTAAATGGATGCTGCATGGACATGCTCCCATGACCCAAAATGGAATTAAAACAAAAATATACCCAGGTCAGAGCTGCTGGTGCAACCTGGTATGCCCAGCCACAGGTCACAGGACCATGCTCCATGTGCACTGCCAGAGGAAACTAGGGCGCCATCCTGCCTTGGGTGCCGGGGCTGCACAGTGAATTGCATGCAAGAGGGCTCTGAGCCCTCAAAAGGAGTCACACACTACAGGAATTGTACACACACCCCCACTGACCCTGAGAATCTGAAGTGGACAACTGAGGGACCAGAACCATGGGAGAAGAGGGTACAACTCAGAGTAGAGACAATAAAGGTGTGAAACTCAAGGCAGACCCAGCCTCCAGTCTAGCAAGGATTATTGAATCACTAGGGGCTTCAACACCTCGAACCCCAAACAGGGTGCCCAGAGCCAGAAAGAGACAGAAAAAGGGAAAGACAAAAAAAAAAAAAAAAAAAAACCCAAAGGAAAGAAAAGGAGGAATCACCAGGAAAAGAACTAAATGAAATGCAGGCAAGAAATATGTCAAAGAAAGAATTCAGAGTAAGGGTCATACAGTTCCTAAACCAGCTGGATGAGAAAATTACCAACTTATGTAAGAATCAAGAGGAAATGAAGAATGATATAGCTACAATAAAAAACAAAATACACACACACAATGAAAGGTTTCAACAGTAGAGTAGAAGACGCTGAGGACCGAATCAGCGAGTTAGAAGACAGGGCAGAAAAACCCACCCAATCTGAACAGCAATTGGAAAAAAAAAATTAGAAAGCAGGAGGAAAGCTTAAGGGAGCTATGGGACAACATGAAATGAAGCAACATCTGTATAAAAGGGGTGCCAAAAGGACAAGAAGACAAGCAAGGATTAGAAACCCTATTGGAAGAAATAATGACAGAAAACTTGCCTGATGCGGGAAAGGAAAAAGTCACACAAGCACAGAGAGTCCAAATTAAGATGAACCCAAAAAGACCCACACCAAGACACGTTGTAAATACAATGGCAAATGTTAATGACAAAGAGAGAATCTTAAGAGCTGAAAGGTAGAGACAGAGTTATCTACAAGGAATCTCCCATTAGATTATCAAAAGATTTCTCAACAGAAACAGATCAGGCCAGAAGGGAATGGAATGAAGTATAAAAAGTGATGCAAAGCAAGGGACTGAATCCAAGAATACTCCATCCAGCAAGGCTATCATTCAAAACTAAAGGGAAAATCAGGAGCTTTGCAGACAAAAAATGGCTAAGGGAGTTTATTACTACCAAGCCAGCATTGCAAGAAATACTAAAGGGACTGTTGTAAAAAGAAGAAATAGAAAGGCAAGAAGGAACACAGGCAGAAGGAATAAAAATGGCTACAAACAAGTACTTATCCTATATAATAAAAGGCTAATATGCAAATACACCAAATGACGAAACAACCAGAACTGAACAACCAGTCGCTATAACGTGCGCTGGCCACCAGGGGGCGTGCGTGCAACATGGCGGGCATTGGCCGCAGCGGGATGGTGGAGCAGGTGAGCAGGGGTGCCAGTCACTATCATCAGGGCAAGCTTCTGGTGGTTACCGAAAATTCTTTGCTCCCGCACACTGCAGCCCCGCCCAGTGCTCGCACCTGCTGCCAGCGCCGGCCCCACTCACACCTGCTGCCGGTGCCAGAGCCACTGCTTGCACCCACTGCCAGTGCCAGCACCGCTCACACCCACAGCCAGCACCAGAGCCGCCACTTGCGCCCACTGCCAGTGCCTGCCGCCAGTCCCGATTGCTCAGCACCATCAACAGGTGTGAGCGGCGGCTGCTGGCCCTGATCGCCCCTGAGGGTTTCTCCACCTCCTCCTGCTCCTGAGAGGTAACAGGGTAGCAGCAGCCGCTCACACTCACTGACAGTGCTGGCCCTGCTCGCACCCACTGCTGGTGCTGGTCCATCGCACTGCGCCGTCAGCAGGTATTAGCGGGACCAGCGCTGTAAGTGCATGGGAGTGGTGGTGGCGGGAGTAGGGCTGCTGGCAGACAGAGGACCAGGGGCCACAGCAGGAGGAGCCAGATGGGGGCATGGAGGATGGGCCGAGACCTGCCCCTGTGCCTACTGCAGCCTCGCAGCCCACAAGGTACACAAATTCGTGCACTGGGCCCCTAGTCTACAATAATAAAAGCATAATATGCTAGTTAGACCAGACGACCTCCTGGATGAAGCTACTGCTGCAAGGAAAGCCCGGGTCCCGGGTACCTGCTGGCGGTGGGAGGGAAGCCCGGGTCCCGGGTGCCTGCCAGTGGCCAGAGGGAAGCCTTGGTCCCGGGTGCCCGCTGGCGGCTGAATGGAAGCCCGGGTCCAGGTGCCAAAGGGAAGCTGGTGCCAGCAGCAGGGGGAAGGAATGCCTACTCTTCCATGAATTTCATGCATCGGGCCCCTCATAGATGTGAAAATCCTCAACACAGTTCTAACAAATCATATCCAGCACTACATTAGAAAGATCATACATCATAACTAAATGAAATTTATTCCGGGGATGCAAGTCTGGAATAATATCCGCAAGTCAATAAATGTGATACATCACATAAACAAATTGAGAGGAAAAATCACATATCAATTGATGCAGAAAAATCATTTGACAAAATCCAATAGCTTTTCTTGATAAAAACCCTCAGCAAAGTGGGAATAGAGGGGCCATACCTCAATATAACCAAAACCTTATCTAACAAACCTAACAAGCCAACATCATATTCAATGGGCAAAAATTAAAACCATTTCCCCTAAGAACAGGAATAAGACAGGGATGCCTATTTTCACCACTCCTGTTCAAAATAGTACTGGAAGTGCTAGCCATATCAATCAGACAAGAAGAATAAATAAAAGGCATCCAAATTGGAAAAGAAGAAGTAAAACTGTCAGTATTTACAGATGACATGATATTGTACATAGAAAACCCTAAAGACTCCATCAAAAAAGTACTATCTTGCCCTAGCTGGTTTGGCTAAATGGATAGAGCATCAAACTATGGACTGAAGGGTCCTGGTTTGACTGTGGTCAAGGGCATATGCCGGTGTTGCAGGCTTGATTCCCAGTATGGGACGTGCAAGAGGCAACCAATCAATTATTCTCTCTCATCATTGATGTTCCTATCTCTCTTTCCCTCTCCCTTCTTCTCTGAAATCAATAGAGATATATTTTTTAAAAAAAACTACTAGATTTAATTAATGAATTCAGCAATGTAGCAGGATACAAAATTAAAACCCAGGAAACAATGGCTTTTTTATACACCAATAATGAACTCACAGAAAGAGAAACTAAAAAACAATCCCATTTAACATTACAACAAAAAAATCAAGATAACTAGGAATAAACTCAACTAAGGACTTGGAAAATCACAGGACATTGAAAAAAGAGATAGAGGAAGACATAAACAGATGGAAGAATATACCATGTTCATGGATTGGTAGAACCAACAACATTAAAATGTCTCTATTACCATAAGCAATCTATAGATTCGATGCAATCTCCATTAAAATATCAATGGCATATTTCACAGACCTAGAAAAACTCTCCAAACATTCCATATGTAATAAAAAAAGACCCCGAACAGCTACAGCAATCCTAATAAAGAAGAACAGAGTTGGAGGGATCACAATACCAGATATTAGCTATTGTACAAAGCCACTGTTCTCAAAACTGGTACTGGCACAGAAACAGACATACAGACCAATGCAACAGAACAGAGAACCTGGAGTCGACCCAAGCCCTTATGCTCAATTAATATTTGAAAAAAGGAGGCAAGAGCATACAATGGAGTCAAAATACTCTCTTCAATAAATGGTGTTGGGAAAATTGGACAGATACATGCAAAAAAATAAAACTAGAACAACAACTTACACCATGCACAAAAATAACCTCAAAATGGATAAAGGACTTAAATGTAAGATGGGAAACCATAAAAATATTAAAAGAATCCATAGGCAACAAAATACCAGACAAGTAGCAATCAATCTCTTTACTGATAGAGCTCCTAGGACAATGGAAACTAAGGAGAAAATAAACAAATGGGACTACATCAAAATAAAAAGCAAAAAAAAAAAAAAAAGCCATCAATAAAACAACAAGAAAGCCCACTGCATGGGAGAACATATTTGCCAATGTTATATCTGATGAGGGTTTAATCTCCAAAATTTATAGGGAACTCATACAACTTAACAAAAGGAAGATAAACAATCCAATGAAACAATGGGCAAAGGTCCTAAATACACACTTCTTGAAAGTGGATTTACAGAAGGCCAAGGAACATATGAAAACATGCTCAAAGTCACTAATCATCCAAGAGATGCAAATCAAAATGACAACGAGGTTCCATCTCACACCTGTCAGAATGGCTATCATCAACAAATCAACAAAGGAAAAATGCTGGCGAGGATGTAGAGAAAAAGGAATCATGTGCACTGCTGGTGAGAATGCAGACTGGTGAAGCCACTGTGGAAAAAAGTATGGAGTTTCCTCAAAAATTAAAAATGGAACTCCCATTTGACCCAGTAATCCCACTTCTAGGGATATATCTCAGGAAATCAGAAACACCAATCAGAAAAGATATATGCACTCCTATGTTCATAGCAGCACAATTTACAATAGCCAAGATTTGGAAACAGCCTAAGTGACCATCAGCAGATGAGTAGATTAGAAAACTGTGGTACATCTACACAACGGAATACTACGCTGCTATAAAAAAGAAAGAACTTGTACCATTTGCAACAGCATGGATGGACCTGGAGAGCATTATGCTAAGCTAAATAATCCGGTCTGAGAAAGATAAATATCACATGATCTCACTCATTGTAGAATATAATGAACAACGTAAACTGATGAACAAAAATAGATCCAGAGACATAGAAGCATTGAACAGACCATCAAACCTCCTAGGGAAGGTGGGTGGGGGGCAGGTAAGAGAGCAAACAAAGGACTTGTAAGCATGCATATAAGCATAACCAATGGACACAGGCAGTAGAGGGGGTGAAGGGATGTGCTGGGAAGTAATAGTGGCCGGGAAGAGGTCAATGGAAGGAAAAGGAGACATATGTAATACTTTAAACAATAAATAATTTTAAAAAAAGAAAATATAAAAAATCTTCCTAATCAACAGAAGACTAGCTGGAGAGAACCCAAATAACCGAGGAATGAAAGTGGGTACTACATAGGACTGGTAGGAAGGACAGAGGCACGAGAAGGCTGGCTGAGCCCCCAGAGACAGCAACTGAATTTCTGGAGAGATATCTCAGGTGTGGGGGGTTGGTACCAAGAATTCTAGGTTCTAATCCCCATGCTGGGTCCCCAAGAAGAGAGCACCAGAACTGACAAGGTTACCCACATAACATCTTGCTGTGAACATCAGGGGGTTGCTGTCAGCCAGGGTGGGATGGCTAAAAATTTAGGGCCCTCTTAAAGGGCCAACACACAAAATACCCTGTGGAGCCACTCACCTTGTGCTCTGGCAGAGGGAGGGTAGAGTTAACGGGAGCTGTGTGAGTTTCTGCTAGGACTGGAGGGTCTGGGGATAGAGCTCATAAAGCAGACATCCCAGTTTCCTGTGCTGAGTCATTCCCTCACACTGCAGAGTTCATCTTTCTCACTCAAACAACTGCTATACAGACTGCTTTCTCTGGGGGTAAGACAGCTGACCCACTCTATTGGAAAACACCTATTCCACAGTGTAGAGTTTCTGAGACCCATAAAGAGACTGATAATAGCAATTAGCCTCCAGGCAGAAACAATTGACCCACCCTGTTGGGAAAAAAAAAAAGCTCTTTCCACATCTTTGAACGATTGTCTGAGGGCAATTCAAGACAGAATCCTATCAGTCTATAGGCAGAGAAAGTCTCTTGATTATTTGAGTCTCTGCCTGATCTAATTAGTCAGAAACAGCATTTAACACTGTCCTGCACCAGAGATTGAGGGGAGCAGCAGATCTACCTAATACACAGTCACAAATATAGGAAGCCAAAATGAGGAGAAAAAGAAACAAATCACAAGTGAAAAAACAAGAGAATCTCCAGAAGAAAGATCAATGAAATGGAGATAAGAAATTTATCTGATATAGAGTTCAAAATAGTAATGGTAAAGATACTCAACAGCATGAAAAAAGATATAGTAATTATGAAAACAGAAATAAAGAATGACATAGCATAAATAAAGAACACATTGGAAGGAATACACAGTAGATTAGGGGAAGATGAGGATTAAAAGAGTGACTTAGAAGACAGGGTAGAGAGAGAAACCAAGATGGCGGCATAGGTAAACACCGGAAATTGCTGCCTCCCACAACAACTTCAAAAATACAACGAAAAGAAAAAACGGACATCATCCAGAACTACAGGAAGGCTGGCTGAGTGGAAATTCTACAACTAGAAGGAAAGAGAAAAGCACACTGAGACTCAGAGGAGGTGTGGAAGTAAACTGCAGAGGTACGGAGGCGCGCGTGGCAAGGGCTGGCAACTGAGGATGTGGCTGTCTTTTTGAATCGGGAGGGAGTCACAAGCCCCCGACTGCTCTGAACTCCAGTTCCGGGAAGTCTCTGGGGACCCAGACTCATACGGGGAGAAACTGGACTGTCTGGCAGCGGGCAGAACTCGGAACTCGAGGGCGGCTTTCTCTCAGAGGTGCTTGCAGCGATTACCGGGACACTGAGACAGGCCTCTTAGGGCAGGGCTGAGGATCAGCCATAGCTGCTTGCTCCGCCCTGTTGATTCCCTGAGACCCCGCCCCACCCAAGCTGTGGCAGGGGCTTTTGCATATGAATGCCTGGGCCCTTTGCAATCTGAAAATTACCTAACAAACTTCAGCTGGGTCAGACAGACCCAGAACTTCCAAGAGAAGGCCCAAGGCCCCACAGCAGCTTGCATTGCTTCACAGCTGGGCCTCGTCTGGGCAACTCCAAACCCCAAACAAGGAAGGGGAATCTGCAGATCTCTTCATAGCTCCTGCTGGGTAGCCTCAGGCAGAGGCTAAATTAGCACCTCCTTAGATCCAAGAGCCAGTGTACCCAGTGGTCAGAGTGGGACCATCCAGATTACAACTCCTCAGATCCATAAGGGACACACTCAGGGGACAGACTCAGTGAGCACCAAAGCCCCACTGAAGCAATTCTTGCCTCATAAGGGTGTCTCCAGCACAGAAGTTCTCCCATTGCAGACACAGCTGATTCTCACAGCCAATTGGCCTGGAGGTCAATTCCTCCCAGTGATACCTACAACAATCAAGTCTTAACTATAACAAGACTGTGCACAAAGCCCACAAAGGGGTGCACCAAGAGTGTCCACCTCAGGTAATTGGGGAGGCTGAGCCACTGGGCCCTATAGGACACCTAGCACACAAAGCCACTCTACCAACACAGGGAAGCATAAAAAATGCAGAGACAAAGAAACAGGTCACAAATGACAGAAATGGAGGAAAGCAAACTACTGGATATTGAGTTCAAAACCATGGTTATAAGGTTACTCAAGAATTTTCTAGAAACCGCCGATAAATTTAGTGAGACACTGGAGGATATGAAAAAAAACCAACTAGAAATTAAGCATACACTGACTGAAATAAAGAATAATATACAGAGATCCAACAGCAGACAAGAGGATCCCAAGAATCAAGTCAAAGATTTGAAATACAACGAAGCAAAAAAATACCCAACCAGAAAAGAAAAAAGAATCCAAAAATATGAAGATAGTGTAAGGAGCCTGTGGGACAACTTCAAGCGCACCAACATCAGAATTATAGGGGTGCCAGAAGAAGAGAGAGAGCAAGATATTGAAAACCTATTTGAAGAAATAATGACAGAAAACTTCCCCTACCTGGTGAAAGAAATAGACTTACAAGTCCAGGATGCACAGAGAAGCCCAAACAAAAGGAATCCAAAGAGGACCACACCAAGACACATCATAATTAAAATGCCAAGGGCAAAAGACAAAGAGAGAATCTTAAAAGCAGCAAGAGAAAAACAGTCAGTTACCTATAAGGGTGTACCCATACAACTGTCAGCTGATTTCTCAACAGAAACTATGCAGGCCGGAAGGGAGTGGCAAGAAATATTCAAAGTGATGAATACCAAGAACCTACAACCAAGATTACTTTATCCAGCAAAGCTATCATTCAGAATTGAAGGTCAGATAAAGAGCTTCACAGATAAGGAAAAGCTAAAGGAGTTCATCACCACCAAATCAGCATTATATGAAATGCTAAAAGGTATTCTTTAAGAAGAGGAAGAAGAAAAAGGTAAAGATAAAAATTATGAACAGCAAATACATATCTATCAACAAGTGAATCTAAAAATCAAGTGAATAAAAAATCTGATGAACAGAGTAAACTGTTGAATATAATAGAACCAGGGGCATAGAAAGGGAGTGGACTGACAATTCTTAGGGGTAAAGGGGTGTGGGGGTGCAGAAGATACTGGACAAAAATTGTACACCTATGGATGAGGACAGTGGGAGGGGTAAGGGCAGAGGGTGGGGTGGGAACTGGGTGGAGGAGAGCTATGGGGGGAAAAAAGAGGAAAAACTGTAATAATCTGAACAATAAAGATTTAATTTTTTTTAAAAAAGGGTAGAAAAAATCACTCAATCAGATAACCAAAAAGAAAAAATAATTAAAAAGTAGGACAGCTTAAGGGAGCCATGGGACAAATGGAAGTGTAACAATATTCGAATAGCACATGTGTCAGAAGAGGCAGAAAAGGAGAAAGGGATTGAGAATGTGTTTGAAGAACTAATGGCAGAAGTAATGGGAGAGAGAAAGTGTTTGAAGAAATAATGGCAGAAAACTTACCTAACGTGGTGAAGGAAAAAGTCACACAAGTTCAGGAGGCACAGAAAACCCTAAGCAAGAAGAACCCAAATAGCATCACACACTGACACATCATAATTAAAATGCCAAAAATTAAAGACAAAGAAAGAAAGGCATCAAGGGAAAAGCAAACTGTTACCTACAAAACTGAGCTTCCATATGGGTGACACCTGATTTCTCATCAGAAACGCTACAGGCAAGAATGAAATGGCATAAAGTATTTAAGGTCATGGAAAACAAGGATCTGAAACCAAGATTACTATATCCAGCAAGGCTATCATTCAAAATAGATGGTGAAATAAAGAGCTTCCCAGACAAAAAAAAAAAAAAAAAAAAAAAGGCCAAAGGAGTACATCATCAGCAAGCCAGCATTACAAGAAAAGCTAAAGGGCCTGCTATAATAAGAAGAAGAAATAGAGAGAGAAACTTAGCCAAACAGAAAGCAAATGGCAATAAATAAGTACCTATCAATAAGCTTAAATGTAAATGGATTAAATGCTCCAATCAAAAGACACATGGTAGGTGACTGGATACAAAAACATGACCCAACTATATGCTGTCTACAAGAGACCAACCTCAAAACAAAAGACACATAGGATGAGAGTGAAGGGATGGAATAAAATTTTCCATACAAATGGAAGAGAAAAAGAAAGCTGGAGTACTCATAGCTAACAAAACAGACTTCAAGATGAAGGCCATCTCAAGAGACAACATAGCTAACAAAACAGACTTCAAGATGAAGGCCATCTCAAGAGACAACAAAGGTCACTACATAATACTAAAGGGATCGATCGAACAAGAGGGTATAACCCTGGTAAATATATATGCACCTAATATAGAAATACTTAAATATGTAAAAAACTTCTAGAGGACTTTAAGGAAGAGACCTACAACAATACAGTCATAGTAGTAGACTTTAACATCCAGCTGACTTCATTTGATAGATCTTCTAGACAAAAATTAACAAGGAAACAGTGACTCTAAAGGACACACTGGATCGGAAAGATTTAATTGAGATTTATAAAACATTTCACCCCAAAGCTGAAGAATATACATTCTTCTCAAGTGCACATGGATCATTCACAAAGATAGACAACATGTTAGGACACAAACACATCTGTACAAGTTCAAGAAGGTTGTAATCATATCAAGCATCTTCTCAGATCACAGTGGAATAAAATTAGAAATCAATTATAGTAAATACACCCCAAAACATTCTAACATATGGAGGCTAAATAGCATGTTACTAAACAATGAATGGGTTAGAAGTGAGATCAAGAAAGAAATAAAAACTTCCTGGAAACAAAATATAGAATAAAAAAAATACAAAAAGTCAATGAAAATAAGAGTTGCTTCTTTGAAATGTTAAACATCATTGATGAACCGTTAGCCATACTCATAAAGAAACAGAGAACCCATATAACAAGATCAGAAATGAAAATGGAGAAGTAACCACTGACACTACAGAAATAAAAACAATTGTATGAAAATACTATGAACAAGTATATGCCAACAAGCTGGACAATGTGGATAAAATGGACAAATTCCTAGAAAAATACACTCTCCCAAAACTGAATAAGGAAGAATCAGAAAACCCGAATAGGCCAACAACAACTGATGAAATAGAAACAGTAATAAAAAAGATTCCCAACAAACAAAAGCATGGGTGTGATGGCTTCACAGGGGAGTTTTACCAAACACTCAAAGAACTATCTCTTATACTCCTTAAACTATTTTTTAAATCTAATAGGAAGAAACACTTCCAAGCTCTTTTATTGAGGCCAGCATTCTCTAATTCCAAAACCAGATAAAGACACTACAAAGAAAGAGAATTACAGGCCAATATCCTTGATGAACATAGATGCTAAAATCCTCAACAAAATTTTAGTCAATCGGATCCAGCAATATATTAAAAAGATCATATATTATGACCAAGTGAAATTTACTCTGGGGAGGCAAGGCAGGTACAATATTTGCAAATAAGTAAATGTGATACAGCACATAAACAGATTGCAAGACAAAAACTGCATGATCATATCAATCGATGCAGAAAAAGCATTTGACAAAATCCAACACCCTTTTTTGATAAAAAACAAAACAAAACAAAACAAAAAACCTCTCAATAAAGTGGGAATAGAGATTATCCCTCAACATAATAAAGCCCATACATGAAAAACCTGCAGCCAAAATCATACTCAATGGGCAAAAAGTAAAACCATTTCCCCTAAGAACAGGAATAAGACTCTTTCACCACTCTTGTACAATATAGTTCTGGAAGTCCTGGCCATAGCAATCAGATAAGAGGAAGAAATAAAAGGCATCCAAATTGGAAAGGAGGAAGTAAAACTCTCATTATTTGCAAATGACATGATACTGTACCTGAAAAACCCTAAAGACTCTATAAAAAAACTACTAGATTTAATAAATGAATTTGAAAACATGGCAAGATACAAAATTAACACCCAAATTCCCTCACATTTTTTAACACCAATAGAAATTAAATAAACCATCCCATCTACAATTACATCAAAAAATTAAGATACTTAAGAATAAATTTAACCAAGGAAGCAAAAGACCTGTACTCCAAAAACTACAGGACGTTGAAAAAAATCAATAGAAGAAGATATAAACAAGTAGAAGAATATACTGTGTTTCATGGATTGGTAGAATCAACATCATTAAAATATCCATACTACTCAAGGCAATCTACAGATTCAATACAATCCCTATTAAAATACCAACATCATATTTCACAGGTCTAGAAAAAATACTCCAAAAATTTATATGGAATAAAAAAAAAGACTTTGAATAGCTACAGCAATCTTGAGAAAGCAGAACAAAGCTGGAGGAATCACAATACCAGATTTCATGTTATACTACAAAGCCACCATAATCAAAACAGCCTGGTACTGGCACAAGAACAGGTATATAGATCAATGGAACAGAACAGAAATCTACCCAAGCCACTATGTTCAGTTAATATTTGACAAAGGAGGCAAGAGCATACAATGGAGTCAAGACAGTCTCTTCAATAAATAGTGTTGGAAAATTGGACAGATACATGCAAAAAAAAAAAATGAAACTAGACCACCAACTTACACCATACATAAGAATAAACTCAAAATAAATAAAAGACTTCAATGTAAGCTCTGAAACCATAAAAATCTTAGAAAAACCATAGGCAGCAAAATTTCAGAAATCACTTGTAGCAATATGTTTATGAATACATCTCCTAGGGCAAAGGAAACTAAGGAGAAAATAAACAAATGAAACTACATCAAAATAAAAGGCTTCTGCACAGCAAAAGAAACCATCAACAAAATGAAAAGGGAGCCCACATTTGGCAATGATACATCAGATAAAGTGTTAATATCCAAAGTATATGAGGAACTCATACAATTTAACAAAAGGAAGAAAAATAATCCAGTTAAAAAATTGGTATGGGACCTAAATAGACACTTCTCCAAAGTACACATAAAGATGTCCAAGAGACATATGAGAAAATGCTCAAACTCACTGATCATCAGAGAGAGGCAAATTAAAACAACAATGAGGTGTCACCTCGCACCTGTCAGAAGGGCTGCCATCAACAAATCAACAAACAACAAGTGCTGGCAAGGATGTGGAGAAAAGGGAACCTAGTACATGGCTGTGGGAATGCACACTGGTGCAGCCATTATGGAAAACAGTATGGAGTTTCCTCAAAAAATTACATGTGCCCATCAGAAGATGAGTGGATAAAAAAGTTATGCTACATTTATACCACGGAATACTATGCAGCAGTAAAAAATAAGAGTCTCTTACCCTTTGAGACAGCATGGAGGGACCTGGAGAGTATTATGCTAAATGAAATAAGTCAGTCAGATAAAGACAAGTATCACATGATATCACCCATACGTGGAATCTAAGTAACAAAATAAACTGATAAACAGAGTGGATCCAGAGACATGGAAGCATGGAACAGAGTGTGGAATCTCAGAGGGAAGGCGGGGGAGTGTGAGTGGCGGGGAGGTAATCAACCAAAGACCTTGTATGCATATATGCAAAACCCATAAACATAGACAATAAGGTGGTGAAGGCCTGAGGAGGGGGGCAAGGGCAGAATGAAGGAGGTCAATGGGAGGGAGGGAGGGAGACATATGTAATACTTTCAACAATAAAGAATTATTTTTTAAAAAAGAACAAAGTCATGTATGTATGTATAATGTAGCTAATAGATGACTCCCTCCCTTTACCATCTGTAAACAAATTAATGTTCATATTCAATATCTAAATCAGAACCAAACCAGAAAAATTATGCTATAATTCTTTCATTTATATATATACTAGAGGCCCGGTGCACAAAAATTTGTGCACTCAGGGGGGTCCCTCAGCCCGGCCTATGCCCTCTTGCAGTTTGGGACCCCTCGGAGGATGTCCACCTGCTGGCTTAGGCCTGCTCCCTGGGGGATTGGGCCCAAGCTAGCAGACATCCCTCTAGCAGACCGGCAGCACTCGTGGGATGTCCACTTGCCAGTGGGGAGCAGGCCGAAGCTGCAGTCGGACATCCTTAGCACTGCTGAGGAGGCGGGAGAGGCTCCTACCACCACCGCTGCCCAAACCCCCTTCAGGGTGGGGGTCCCCACTGGGGTGCCTGGCCAGCCTGGGTGAGGGGCTGAGGGCTGTTTTCAGATTGACCAAGCCCCCTGGCAACTGAAGCTCCCAGCCTTTCCTTTTTTTGTTTGTTTGTTTTATTCACTCCAGCTCCGTGGCCATGGCGACTGGAAGCAGGTATCTGGGGTTTATTTACCTTCTATAATTGAAACTTTGTTGCTATTGAGTGGAGCTCAGAGCCAGCCGCGGCAGGCTGGCTTCCTCCATCACTGGAGCAAGCAAGCCTCCTGCTCGCTCCAGCTCCGTGGCTGCCGGCCGCCATCTTTGTTGGTGGTTAATTTGCATATTGCACTGATTAGCCAATGGGAGGCGTAGCAAAGGTACGGTCAATTACCATGTTTGTCTATTATCAGATTAGACTAGAGGCCTGATGCAGGAGCCGCTCTGCCTTGGCCCCTGCCCGCTGTGGCAGCCGCCTCAGCCCTCACAGCCCTGGCTTCGTCTGGAAGGCCGTCCGGAAGGGCATCCAGTCTAATTAGCACATTACACTTTTATTATTATAGATAATTCATAATTTGTGAATTCGGTAGATGTTACATAATGCATATTTTTCTTTTAAATATAAATTTAATACATGCCTGTTATTTTAAAAAAGCAAGTAGTTTAGAAACAGGTTGCTCTAATCACTTGGGTGATAATAATGTGTCAATGTCTGTTCATCTATTATAACAAATACTAGTATACTCCACTGGTGAGAGATCAGGCAGCTATGAGAGGAGGGTAGAGAGTATAGGGAAACTCTACTTTCTGTTCAATTGTATTGAGCCTAAAATGCTCTAAAAATACAGTTGTGTATACTAAGCTGAAAGGATAGCCACTTAGGTCCATTACAATAAAAAAATCCATAGAGATGACATATAGGATTGCTCCTTCCACATTTTGTCCACAAGAAATGACTTTTAGAAGTCCTTTCATCATTGTTTTCTTCTAGGAAGGTTTTTATAAGAAGAGTAAATGTCAACTTTATTTTGGGTCTTAATTTTTCCAGAAACCTAAACCTAACTCTCTTCTTTCCTCTCTTCTCTATTCTCCTTCCCCATCTACAATTCTCTTTCTCCCTCTCCTCTCTCTCTCTCTCTCTCTCTCTCTCTCTCTCTCTCTCTCTCTCTCCCCCCACCTCCCACCTATCCAGCCCTCCTTCCCTTTATCTCTTTTATAATGTCTAAGTGTATCTCTTAAATACTGCCCTCAGACCAAGATGGTAGCTCTTTCTTTGATTTCTTCTGTACTTTACTGGTACATAAGGTTCAGAGTAGCACCCTCTGTTCAAAGACAACTAAAAAGCTTCAAAAATAAACTCAATTTCAGTTGTACTTTTAAGACATTTTCAAGAACCATAGGAAATAACTGCATGTGTGGTATTGCACACACAAAACAATATTTAAGAAGCCAACATGATCTTGATTCCAAAGGGCATGTGATGAACTCCTTTTTCAGTCCATGCTGGGGCTGGGGCAGGAAGTAGAATCTGGCAACAGCCCACCACATTAATCATTTCCCTTTTCTGTCTGTTACTTTTGAGGCCATCTGGTGGAATGGACAACAGAGAACAGCTATGCATGGATCAGGGGCAGTTGAAAAGGATGTTCGGGGAGGACACCGGGATGACCTTCATTGGTAATGTTGATGTCAAGTCAGGCACTGAATATTTTGTCATAAACTTCCAAATCAAGATCTAGATCTCCATGGAATATAAACATGGAATAATGCCACCAGATGATAGTATTCTCCTTGGCAATCCCCGCTGGAACAGGAAGGAAGTAAATCTTGGAGTCCTGCACTTACATCTCTTAATCATACACACGCATGCCCCCCAAAGCAGTAAATCGTCGCCTTTCACTGTGTCACCATGATTCATACATTCAAGTGATGTTTGAATAAATAAATGGATGAATAGCAGAGAGCCAACAACATTTCTTCTTGTTAGCTTGGAAATTTACCCAGACTACTGGTTTATTATAAAGAATAGAACTCAGGAACAGCCATATGGAGGAGATACCTGGGGCAAGGCGTATGGAGCCTCCATGCTCTCTCCAGGCAAATCAACCTCCAAGGGAAGTTTGCTCTCATCTGGGAATTAAGGCTATAACACTAGGCAGCTGAGAGTGGGGATTCCTTTCATTTTCCATGGAGAGGTCTCTCTAAATATTATTTGCAATTAAAATGTTTATATTACTTTTAAAATCCAAATATATTTTTGGACTATATAGTAATCCTTTATTATAGAAAATTTGGAAAATACAGAAAGACCTCCAAAATAAAATAAAAATAAAGTGTAATTATATAAGCTAGAGAGAATTTTAATATATTCCCATTTAGTATTTATTTCTATGTGCTTATATCTATATGTGTTTTTATATATGGGATCACAGTGTATACAGTTTTGAATTCTTTCTTCTGCACAGTAAAATAAAAATGATATTTGATGGTTGTATTGTAATTGTTGATGGGACTTTATCATAATTTTTATTACAATTTCCTATGGATTTTTTGCTGTACTAATTGTGTTGTTTGAGGTGGTGTTTATTGTGTTATGTTAAGCAGTGCTATAAAGAACATCTTTGAGTATGACTAGCTTTTTCATTATCCCATTTTATCAAATTAGTAGTGTTTCTATGTAGTGTTCTATATAAAAACCACTATCTTATTTTTTAGAAGTGAAAATTTATTTTTTCTAAGAAAAACTATTTTAAATATAAAAATGTTACATGCAATAAACACCAATGTTCAAAAATGATCTTAAATATAATATTACATGCAATAAACATTATTTCAAGAAAAAAAGAATTTTAGGTATAATAATATTATCAAAACTGTACTAACATAGTATGATATCACAAAAGTTATAGGAACTATTAAAAATCTGCAAATAGCAGGATTACTTCTATTAGATTCTAAAATATCCCCCGCCCCCCCCGCCCACTGGCTCTATTTTTGTTTATCAGTTTATGTTGTTCATTATATTCCACAAATGAGTGAGATCATGTGATATTTATCTTTCTCTGGACTGGCTTATTTTGCTTAGCATATGCTCTCCAGGTCCATCCATGCTGTTGCAAATGGTAAGAGTTCCTTCTTTTTTACAGCAGCATAGTATTCCATTATGTAGATGTACCACAGTTTTCTAATCCACTCATCTGCTGATGGGCACTTAGTCTGTTTCCAAATCTTAGCTATTGTAAATTGTGCTGCTATGAACATAGGGATGCATATATCCTTTCTGATTGGTGTTTCTGATTTCTTGGGATATATTCCTAGAAGTGGTATTACTGGGTCAAATGGGAGTTCCATTTTTAATTTTTTGAGGAAACTCCATACAGTTTTCCACAGTGGCTGCACCAGTCTGCATTCCCATCAGCAGTGCAAGAGAGTTCCTTTTTCTCCGCATCCTTGTCAGCACTTATCGTTTGTTGGTTTATTAATGATAGCCATTCTGACAGGTGTGAGGTGGTACCTCATTGTCATTTTGATTTACATTTCTCGGATGATTAGTAACTTTGAGTATGTTTTCAGATATCTCTTGGCCTTCTTTATGTACTCTTTAGAAAAGTGTCTATTTGGGTCCTTTGCCCATTTTCTGATTGGATTGTTTATCTTCCTTTTGTTAAGTTGTATGAGTGAAACCACTGTCTTTTTAAGAACCCCTGCACATATTGACAAATTGTTTCCCAAGAAAGTTGTACACTCTCAACACTGACATTTAAGAATGCCCATCTAGATGCTCCTAAGCCAATACTGACCTCCCTCTTTTTTTTTCTTTTTTTGATTTCCCTGATATGGCAGGAAAAATATTCTTTATTACTTTAATATTTCTTTGTGAATTATTTGTATTGTTAGAAATTTTATTCTTATGTTTTATTGGCAATGTGCTTATTGGATTTTTTTTATAAGTTCTTTATAAGCATGTTTCTATTTTTCTACTGGGATTTTAATGATTAGTTTATTGATCTCTGTGACTTCTTACATATTCATAATACTAATGCTGTTTGTGATTTGACTTATTTCCTTTTTTACACAGAAATTAAAATCTTAAAATTTGTCTGGTGATAAAAAAAATAAAAAATAAATAACTTAAAACCATCCACTAAAGAATAAGTCACAAGAGAAATTGGAAAATATCTTAAACACACTAATATTAGAAAGGAAGCAAAACCTAAAATCAATAAGCTAAATTTCTAACTTAAGTTAGAAAAAGTACAAATCAGCAGATGGTGGCAGAGTAGATGGATGTTATACTCACCTCCTATCAGCCTTGAATTGGAATTGCAACTAAATTATAGAACAATCAACCTGAATAACCAACTGAAGACTAGCTAAACCGTCTTACAACCAAGGATTCACAGAAGAAGCCACATCAAGACTGGTAGGAAGGGTAGAAACTTGAAAAGGGCTGGTCCTGCTCCCACATGCAATGCTGGGAATCCAGAGGGATATCTCAGCTGAAAAAGGTCCACCCTGAGAAAGGTGGGGTCTAAGCCCCACACCAGGCTCCCTAGTTCAGAGCAACAGAGTCATGAAGAGGAGCCCATATAACATCTGACTGTGAAAATCAGTAGGGATTCTGTCCACCAGGGAGAGATGGGATTCTGATAGGAATTCCAGGTGCCCTATTAAAGGGTCAGCACACAGAATAACGTTTGCAGCCACTCACCCTGGGCTCCAGCAGAGAGACTATGGGGTGGGGCAGACTTTAGTATTGTAACGACAGACTGGGCTGTGTGGTTCTTGGAAGAGAGCTGAAAGGACAGCCACCAAGGACAGCCACCAGGGTCCCAGTGCTGAGTTCCTCACCCATACCACCCACAAATGCCATCTTTCCTTGGGCAAAACTTTCCTCCAATCTGCATCGGCCAAGGGGGACTTGCACAATTCCTCCCTCCTGATCTCCCTGCTGCTCAGCCAACATCATGTCCTGCAGAAAAGTCTGATGCCTAAGATTATGGTATACTTTCTTGAAGGGATCTTGAGGACGAACTCAAAGAGAATCAAGAAACAGAGTTGTGTGGCTCTGGGGCAAAAACTATTTCCCTTTCCCTCTTATCACAGGCAAGGTGAGGCCAGCTGTATGCCAGTATGGACTGCCCCACACCCTGTGACCACAGTAACCTGTGGCTCACACCCAATTTACCCTGTTGCCATAGCCAAGTGCCAGCCTGGAGTGCCCCTGCAGCCAGAGTAGTGGCTTCCCAACCCCCACAGAGAAAAAACATTAGCTCTTTAGTTGACCCAGGTAGACTCTGGAGAGAACTAAATTGTTTTGCTCTTGGGCAAGGCCATTTTTTCTTGGGTGGGCCATTTTTTCCTAGCTCATGCCAGAATAGCATCACCATTCAGCCCTGGTCAGTGTGGACATGATGAACAATGATGAATCCCTGTGACCCACCCCAAAAGACCACAGGCACATAGCAGGTGGCAGCTTACCTTGGTGTACCCTGAGATAGTTGCTGAGTGGCTTCAGGCCCAGCACTGATGCCAAGATGAATCTGTATCAGTCTAGTAAAAATCACTTGGCCCTAACTGGTGACTCACTGAAAGCCTCCCTCAAGCAAGTCATGTACCACCAGAGGCTCTTTCAGTAACCGAGCTTAACAGGAAGCTAACAGGTGAGGGCAGATCTCAGGGAGCCTTGGGCTTTTTGCTGACCTGCCCCCAGTTCACTGCTGGTGGAAATCGGTCTTGTTGCACAGCTAGGCCCTTCCCACCCACACCCACGCCCAGCAGAGGCAGCTACAAACTGTGGATCATTTTGTACCTCCAAAAAGGTAGCCCAGGGCAAGTCACTGGCAGTGACTAACATCTACTGGCACTAGAAACCCTCCCAAGGGACCCCAGAACCAACACAACCGGTGGTTCAGACCACATTATAACAAAGCTCAATTAGCTCCACAAGCAGCACACACAAAGGGAGATCTTTTTTTTTTTTTTTAATATATTTTTATTGATTTCAGAGAGAAAGGGGGAGAGAGAGATAGAAATATCAATGATGAGAGAGAATCATTGATCTACTACTTCCTGCACACCCCCCCGCTGGGGATGGAGCCTGCAACCCAGGCATTTGTCCTGACCTGGAATTGAATCATGACCTCCTGGTTCATAGGTCAATGCTCAACTGTTGAGCCACACCGGCCAGGCAGGACCTTCCTTTATGGACTATGGGTCATTATGTTGGCAATTTATCTGCAGTTTGAAGATTGTGGTTTTATGGCAAACTCTCAATTAAATTGATGTAAAATCTCTGCCTGGTAGGAACTCAATACAGGTTTGTTGGAATGATTTATTCATTCATTTATTCATTTATATGTTCAATAAATATTTACTAAATGTGTAATCAGTGAATTAAATGGATTGTTAAATTTAACAGTAGGTTACATCTTTCTCAAGTTATATAAATAGTATGGGTCTCTTTGTTTTTTCTTTCAACTTTTGTTGAAGTTTGTTATTTGCCTGTTGTTGTTTTTTTTAAAATAATTTGAGCAATAAGTAGCTATATGACTCTTGGATAAGTTACTTAACCTCTAGAAATAGTTTCCTAATTTTTAATGTTGGGATAGTAATAGTGCTTACCTTCTGGGTTTTTTTTAAAGGATTAGATGACAAAATGCCTCTAGATCACATAGTATATGCAAGCATACAGTAATGGCTCAATAAATACCATTTATCATTATTCTTATTATGTTTTAGACATTAGACTTTGGTCCTCACAGCAATTATCCTGGGTTAGGCATTATTTTTCCCATTTTTCAAAGAAAGAAACTAAAACTCTAAGGATTTAAATAACTTGCCAGATATCACAGAGCTGGTCTGGGCTGTCTGATTTCATGGTTTGTGCCTTTTACTTACACCAAAGCCTTTCAGCCAATGCATGACACTAAGAAGTAAAGCAGGAGTCACTTTATATGGACTGAAATAAGCTAATATTGTTCTCAGTTGCCTTTTGAAAGGTAGGATTTACCAAGGAAGTTGTGGCAACTCCAGTTCTGAAAGTCAGATTAATAAAGATTTTATCACAAAGGGAGATCTTGGCAGACACCAGACCCTGTTGGGGGAGAATGCAGCTTTGTGGAGCCAGACCCCACACAGCAGCTCATACATTCAGCTCCCTATAGCTAGATGAAGAAGCAACCCCACCCACAGAGAAACCAATAGTACTTAAAACTCAACTACAGCAGGAGGACTCTCATAACCCACACAAGAAACATTCCTAGAGCTCAGGAGATTAGAAAGACTGTTCCTCTAAGCCCTGCAAGACACCTACTATGGCAAATCTATCTAATACTCAGAAACAAATACAGAAAAACAGTGAAAATGGGGAGACAAGAAACATGCCCCAAATGAAAGAACAACAACAACAAAAAAGATCCCCAAAAAGCAACTAAATGAAATGGAGGCAAGCAAGCTACAAGATACAGAGTTCAAAACAATGGTTATAAGGATGCTCAAGGAATGCAGTGAGAACTTCAAAGCATGAAGGCATAGAAAGCATTAAAAAAAAAAGTCAGAAATGAAGAATCCAATAGCTGAAATAAATAATACAGTAGCAGGGATCAACAGCAAGCTAGATGAAGCAGAGGAACGAATCAGTGAATTGGAAGACAAGCCAGTAAAAAACACCCAAACAGATCATCAAAAAGAAATGACTTTTACAAAATGAGGATAGTTGGAAGGGACCTCTGGGACAATATAAAGTGTAACAACATCTGCATTGTAGGGGTACAAGAAGGAGGAGAGAGAGAGCAAAGACTTGAGAACCTATTAGAAAAAATTATGGCTGAAAACTTTCCTAACCTGGTGAAAGAAAAAGACACACAAGTCCAGGAAGTGCAGAATCCCAAACAAGATGGGCCCAAAGAGGCCCACACCAAGACACATCATAATTAAAATTGACAAAGGTTGAAGATAATGAGAAAATCTTAAAAGATGCAACAGAAAAGCAGTTAGTTATCTACATGGGCACTCCCTTAAGACTGTCAGGTGATTTCTCAACAGAAACATTTCAGGCCAGAAGGAACTGGCATGAAATCTTTAAAGTTATAAAAACCAAAGACCTACAACCAAGACTACTCGACCCAGCAAGGCTATCATTAAGCATGAAGGTAAAACAAACAGCCTCCCAGTCAATAAAAAGCTGAAGAAGTTCATTATCACCAAACTAGTATTTCAAGAAATGTTAAAGGGCCTTCTTTAAGAAGAGGAACAAAAAGACATACAAAAAAAGACCATAGTTACAAAGAATAAAATGCCAATAAATACATACCTATCAATAATCACCTTAAATGTAAATGGATTAAATGCTCCAATCAAAAGACATAAGACAGATGAATAGATAAGAAAACTATATATATATATATATATACATGCTGGCTAGAAGAGACCCATCTCAGAACGAAAAATAAACACAGATTGAAAGTAATGGGATGAAAAAAGGATGTATCATGAAAATGAGGGGAAAAAACTGGGATAGCAGCACCTATATCACACAAAACAAACTTTAAAACAAAGGACATAATAAGAGTTGTAAAGAAGGACACTACATAATGATAAAGTGGTCAATTCAACAAGAGGATATAACCCTTGTAAACATATATGCAACCAACACAGAAGCACCTAAATACGAAAAGCAAATTTTGATGGATATAAAGGGAGAGACTGAGAGTAATATAGTATAGTATGAGGGGGTTTTTTTGTTTGTTTTTAAATTTTTTTTAAATATATATTTTATTGATTTTTCACAGAGAGGAAGGGAGAGAGATAGAGAGTTAGAAACATCAATCAGCTGCCTCCTGCACATCTCCCACTGGGGATGTGCCCGCAACCCAGGTACATGCCCTTGACCAGAATCGAACCCGGGACCTTACAGTCCGCAGGCTGACGCTCTATCCACTGAGCCAAACCAGTTTCGGCTAGTATGAGGTTTTAACACCTCATTGACATCAATGAATAGATCTTCCAGACAGAAAAATCAACAAGGAAACAGCAGCCTTAAACAACAAGCTATATGAGGTGGATTTAATTTATATCTTCAGAGCATTTCACTCCAAAGCAGCATATTTTACTTTTCAAGTACACATGAAACATTTTCTAGGACAGACCACATATTAGGACACAAAATAAGTCTCAGTAAATTTAAGAAGACTGAAATCATATCAAGCATCTTCTATGAAGACAATGGTATGAAACCAGAAATCAATGATAAGAAAATAAAGTGAAAAACACACAAGCACAGAGAAACTAAATAATGTTACTAAACAATGAATGGCCAACAATTGTGAAGGAAAACCCCTATTCTGTAAAACTACTGTTTGGAATTCTCTGCTATTCTTTGGACGGCCTCTATCTAATTCTGAAAAAGTAACTTTGCTTTCTAGCCTGCTTGAATAATGGGGGAGATAAACTTAGCTATCTGACCTTGTAGGCCAGAGACTAGATACACCCAATGCCATGCCAGGTGCATTTTTTAATTGATAGAACTGTGTAGTTTTCAAGGCCGCCGCCAGCAAGCACACAAAGGGCTGGCTCATCCATAAAAAGGGAAGTTCTGCTTGTAGCTTTGCTTAGAATTTGGATTCATTTCCCTAAGCCCACCGCGGTGAATAAAGTGTAACTCCAAACTCTCAGAGCGCTGTTTGGTTCTTGTCCAGTTTTTCTGTAACATAATTGATTCCCTGACCGGGAAGACCGGGGAACCACCCATCGTGGCCTCTTGGCCTCCAGTGTGGACTGGGTTTGAGGACCGAGGGAGCCAGATAGGCCACCGGGAGGCGCCACTCTGCTGATTTAGCAGCATTGAACCGGGGGAGCTCCGGGCACTCCCGGACCTCCGCCCAGGACCCGGCTGGCATCTGGAGAGCGTGGACAGACAATTCTGGACCTGTCTGCAGACTCTGTAAGGTAGGGACCCCAATCCCCTACCGTCTGGCCCGCTCAGAGTGAGTGGAAGGGGAGCTTGATCACCTCTCGGGGAGCCATAGAGCTCCCTCAGGCTTTGGGAATCCCTCAGGAATTTGGAATCTGTCAGGAATTTGGAATCTGTCAGAAATTGGGAATCCCTCAGGAATTGGGAATTTGTGAGAATTAGGTAGATTATTTAAACTCTGAGTGAATGTCTGGTGAAAGTGTGTGAGTGTGGAGGGAGGGGGCCTGCCCTCTCCTCTCCTTTGTGTGGCTCCACGACTTTGGTTACGGAGTCCGAGTGGGCCCCAACCTGCAGTTCCGAGATTCATCATATGGCATAATGGTGACTCACCCCCACGTGGAGGTGACCAGGCCCGGGGTTTATATGGGTGCACCTTAGCTAAGACGAATCTAAGCTCCCAAGGGACGCGGCCAGGCGGGCATCTGCATGAGGATCTGTGAAAACAGGTCACGCCCTCCCTTGTCTGTCTCTCGTCACCGATCATCATGGGGTTGGGACAAAATAAACCTACTGTTCTTAATTACATGTTAGAAAATTTTAAAGGGGTACAATAGAAATTGTGGAATTGGAATGAATGCTGAAACACTAAGGAAGTATGAGTGAACAGCTGTTTGTGTGGGACTAGCCAATTTGCTACCGAGAAGGGGGACTGGACGCAGTCTTAACTCCTCCGGTAGGTTCTCACCAAGATGTTGGTCGAGAATTCTGTTCTGGGACATGGGTGCCAGGAGTGCCCCCACACCCATTTGGGGAGTTGGGCATTGTTTCGTTTATTTGCTCAGCTCCAGTCTAAGCTAGTGTACTGAGAGAGTGTAAGTACGAGTGTTTGGCTGCTCATTAACTGGTCTGTGTAAAGTGAAAGCTACTTTGATTTATTCTACATTCTGTTAATTCATCTGGCTGAATGTTTGGACTGGACCCACGATGGGCTGCAAAAATCTCTAGCAGTTCTCAGAGTCTTTTGCTCGCCATTACAGAAGGAATCAGCCCACTTCGCTAATAAAAATTTCTGTCTGTCAGTTGCTCTTACCTGGTTTGTAAATTCGCTGTATTAAATTGAAATTTTGAAGTTCTAGGGTAGATTTAAAGGCTAAAATAATGGCTGGCTAGGTTCCAAGATTGTGTGTAAGAAAAGCAAGAGAGAAATCTTTTCAAGTTAACTATTTGCTTAGCAATTAACAAAGTAGTAAATTTCAAAGAACTTGTTATTTATGGTTTTCTTATCTCTTTGGTGGATACAAAGGGCTTACAGCTCCGCAGGGCGGAGAGATTTACTGGCCCTGACCGTGCCTGTGACATCATAGTCCAACATGAACCACCTAAGGCTGAAGTTATTATTAACTATCTATAGACCCCGTTAACCCCTGATTGTGTGTCTCGTGTGGTCTGTTGTCTTTGTCTTTGTGGTTATGTGTTTTGTTTGACTTGCTGTTTTCAGTTATTTATTAGGATCCTCATAGAGGACATAACCTGGTCTTTCCCTTCCTCCCTCATCCTGATTCTGAAAGCATCTGTAACTGGATTTCAGGTGGCCTCCAGGCTTTCTGTCTGCAAGAAATCTCCCTATGCACCCGTTACCTTTCTAGGCCGACTAAGAGTCATGTTTCCCCACAGGTCGGACCCCAGCCTCCGGGAGGGAGGACTCTATAGGAGCAGTCTCTAGTTTTCTTCAAAACTCCCACTGTTTAAAGGGAGACAAGCAACTGGACTGGGGGACAGGGGAACTGGTCAAAGAGATCAAGAGTAAAGAGGAAAAATCTGTGAGGGAAAGCAACGGGCCTGGGCTGAGAGAAGGGGGGCAGGGGTGTTGGCAGTTATGTTACTGGCTGCAGGTGCCTTATCAACTAACTTCAAGGTCACAAGTTTTCTGTGAGCACCAATGCTAATTGTTCACTTTTGGTAATCATTAAAAGATTAAGGTTTCTAAGAATAAAGAATTCTAATACATTAAAAACAACTAAACTCCCAGGAGAAAAGCGGAGGAGAAACGGAGCTGAAGTCTGCAGCCGCCCTGGTGATTTAGAACTGTTTGCTAGGCAGACTCAGCCCCTGAGAGCCAGGTCAAAGAAGGGGGCTGGATGCCTGAGCTGCCCACTGCGGCCCTGAAAGAAGCAGCAGCAGCGAGAGAAGTGGGGAAAGCAGAAATTTACCTGCCACTAGAGCTGCCCCTCTGCTGCCCAGTGAGTAAGGAGTGTTTACAACAAGCAATACAAGACTTGGGCCTTTGGCTTATTGGCTACAGCAGTTTAAACAAAAGCCAGTGACTACTACTAGCCTTCCTACAGCCCCAGGAATAGAGCAGCAAGCCTGGGATCTACAAAAGCTGTGGATAGAGCTAGCAAAAGCTCCCTGTTTGCAAATGTACTGAAAGGGTTCAGTACCTGTTGCTGCTGGAAGAGGAGGGGCTGATATCCCCTTCCAGTGCACTCCCTTGGAAGAGGCCTGGTTGCTGCTCTGCCACAAAGGGGACTGGTGGGAAGACAAGGATAGCAGGGCCCTGTAACTAATAAACAGGGTTAACAAAAGAGCAAAGAAAAGGGCACTCTCCCTGGACCTGGGAGCCATCAGAACTTTGAAATGCTCCAAGAGAGGAGGAGTCTGACTCAGAGACTGGCCGAAACCTCATTGGGTTAGGAGGACCAGAGGCTGCATATTGAACTTATAGACTGCAGTTTGCTAGGCAGAGGTCCAAGCCCAGTTGTATAGGGGTTAAGCTACCTGTATACAGCAAAACAACTTTCTCCTGTGCCAGAATACATTTTAAGGAAATTGGACAGACTGTGTTTGTCGCTAGAAAGAAGAACTGGCCGCAATGCACGGCCCTGACAGTGGCCTGCAGAAAATTGTACAATAAACTTAGATGATGCCTGCATCTTCATGGACATGGCTCCAAAGAGACAAGGACCATTTTGCCTTATATAGGAAGGTCAAGAGTAGACTTTAGTCACCTCCCTAAGATAATTGTATAGCCCTACCATATCTCATGTGTAGTAGCAGAAGATTTAGCTGCCTGAGGCGGATATGGTGCCAATATTATGTTTCATTGTATTAATATGTTATATTAACCTTTGATTCTCTTACAGGTTTGAATGTAGCTGTAGCTGCCAGCAGTTGCTGTAGACTGGTGATGGTCTACAGTCCTTGGTAGTCTTTGGGAGTAACTGGCAAGTGTCCAGATTCCCACACTGAGGGCCATTGTTATGGCTATGTGTTAGCTGTCCTGGAAAGGGGCTATGTGGGGTGAACCCCAAAAGTAAAGGGTGCCTAGCTGCCAAGAGGGCAGGTGCCCAACTGGGCAAAGAAGAATACCCATTAGGTTTTGGTCTCTATTGAAAGACAGTTGACAGTTGGCAGCCTGTATACTGTCTTGCAGGCCTGTGTGACCATGCCCATGTCAGGGGTGGTACAAACCTCAACTGTAGGAAACTGAGGAAGGCCTGTTTGGAACAGAAGGAAGTAGTGAAGTGGTAAATACTAGCCCTCTGTTACAGGAATTACAGACCCTGTGAGGTCCTGTGACATGTGAGACCCTGTAAGGAAATAAAGCTCCTTTAGTCCGCTCTGAGAGAACAAGACAAGTATGGGGAGCCCTACTACAGGGGGAGCTATAACTATCTATTTGAATATAGACATATTGTAAATTTCTTCTTGCCATTTGAAGACAGTTATATTACTCTGAAGAGTCCATGAAAAGGGACTGGCAAAAAAAATCAGGAAATCTTGGAGCAGGTCAGGTCAGTATGTTTTTCTCCTTATATAATTCCTCTGAAATTTGGCAATGCTTAATAAATCATGGCAATACATTTCTTTGCATAGATTCAATAAGACTGGTTCCTAATAGTGGTTTTATTAATGGAAAACTTTGACTGGAGTATCATGTTTTAAAGAGACCTGTCTAGACTCTGAAGACTTGAAGCCAGTAAGAGTGCCACGGGAAAAGCCTGGTATCCTGCTTGGGAGCCCTGAAGATGGCTGGCGCTGGAGCGTCAGGCCCATGCTCTACCATCACTGGCGGTTGGTCAGAGTAGAAGGGGAGCAATAAGGACGCCTCTGCGTCCCTGCGGAACCCCCACTCACTCTGGGCCGCAACGAGTAGGAGGGCTACTGAGATGGGCCTTAAAGCCTAGGGTGTGGGCCCAGGTGGAGTTGCTGCAGGTGAGGGATTCACCTAACTAAGCAGATACTGCAGGCAGGCCTGATGGCAGCTGGATGGCTTGGCTTCCTGGCCCTACGGGGCACATTAAGATTCAATCATGAAATTCCAGCAAAGGTAGTCAGTTACCATTCTTGTTGTGTTTATGTAAACATCAAGCCAAATTGAATATAGTAGATAAACTGGTCTTGATTTGGCTTTTTGATAAACATAGAGGTAATTTTAAGGAGAAAAATCCTATTTCAAGACAGGTTGTTAAAACTGAAATGTTTTCCTTCCCTTCCACCTGACCATTTGTTATAGTTTGTCTCTGCCAGGTCACAAGCCCAGCTCCTTCTGTGCCCAGGACAGCAAGGAGCCTGACTGGAAGGTGACCTCTGACCAGACACACCCGCTGCAGATCACCCTCAAGAAGACAACGGACCTGGCCAATCAACCTGCTACAAAGGATTCAGAGAACACCCTGCTTAATTCTTCCTTACACTTTCTTTCTTATCTTCTCTTAAAGGCAAAATGCTCTGGTATTCCTGGATAATCATTATTTTTATCTTTCTAGTAATTCTCATTTTGTCTTTTTATGAGTGCCACAGGAACCCAAGGCTAGTCCCAGGAGGAGAACTCTTCTGCCCTTGCTGGAATACAGAAGCACCATAAAATTACTGCTTCCTACACACAAAAAAAGGAACAAGATAAATAAAACAGGAGTTATCTGAGACCTGGGCTGCATGGCGGGGGGGGGGGGGGGGGGGGGAGATCTGGAAATGGCTCCTTCCATTGACAGGACCACTGTTAATGCTACTCATGGCCATAATCCTAGGACCATATCTTCTAATTCTGTTAACTTGCTTTATCTCATCCCGTCTAGATGCCTTTAAACTTCAAATGGTCCTACAAGCCAGAAGAATTCCCTACAAACCTCTCCAAGAGGAAGAAATGGGATGTTAACTCCTTGGACGTCGTCCCTTTCCAGCAGGAAGTAGTAAAAGATCGATCGACACCCCTGTTCACCATAACATCCCATGGTTGTTGTACCACAAGGCTGAAAAGCTTGTGGGACAAGGGGGGGCATGTGAAGGAAAACCCCTATTCTGTAAAACTACTGTTTGGAATTCTCTGCTATTCTTTGGACGGCCTCTATCTAATTCTGAAAAAGTAACTTTGCTTTCTAGCCTGCTTGAATAATGGGGGAGATAAACTTAGCTATCTGACCTTGTAGGCCAGAGACTAGATACACCCAATGCCATGCCAGGTGCATTTTTTAATTGATAGAACTGTGTAGTTTTCAAGGCAAGCACACAAAGGGCTGGCTCATCCATAAAAAGGGAAGTTCTGCTTGTAGCTTTGCTTAGAATTTGGATTCATTTCCCTAAGCCCACAGCGGTGAATAAAGTGTAACTCCAAACTCTCAGAGCGCTGTTTGGTTCTTGTCCGGTTTTTCTGTAACACAATGTTACTGTTTACTAAACATTACCATTGATATGTCTGTTTGCATTCCTAAAGGCAATTGTGTATTCTAGCTAATAAAAGCAGCTGGGAAAGGAGCAACAGAGAGAACTTGACTGCTATAGTTAAGTTGTCATCTGGTTCTCCCCATATTAAAAATAATATTTCGTCTTGTGTATCATTTGTGCGTCAGCCCTTCCTCCAAGCCTTTGAACCCGCGAAAGCCACGCTGGCCATGGACTCTCACACATTAGAGTAGCAAATGATTCACAACAGAAAAACGTAAGGCCAGAAGGGAATGAAATGAAGTATAAAAAGTGATGAAAAGCTAGGGACTGAATCCAAGAACACTCTATACAGCACAGCTATCATTCAAAATTGAAGGTGAAATAAGGAGCTTCAAAGAGAAAAACAGGCTAAGGGCATTTATTACCACCAATCAGCAGTGCAAGAAATCCTAAAGCGACTGGTGTAAGAACACAGAAAGAAAGAGAGCGAGAAACAGATATAAAGAATAAAAATGGCAACAAATAAGTATCTATCAATAATAACCTTAAATGTAAATGGATTAAATGCTCCAATCAAAAGACATAGTGTAGTTGAATAGATAAGAAAACATGACCCATATATATTCTATCTACAAGAGACCCACCTCAGAACAAACGACTCAGACTGAAAGTGAAGGGATGGAAAAAATTTTCAGGCAAATGGAAATGAAAAAAAAGCTGGGGTAGCAATACTTATATCTGACAAAATAGACCTCAAAGTTAAGGCCATAACAAGAGATAAGAAAGGCCACTTCATAATATTAAAGGGATTTATACAAGAGGCTATAACTCTGGTAAACATATATGCACCCAATATAGGAGGAGCATCCAAATATCCTATATAATAAAATGCTAATATGCAAATTGTCCCCTTGACTGGGAGTTCAACCAGGGAGCAGGGCCAGTAGGCCAACTGCCTGTGGCCCCTTCCCTGGCTGGCCCCAACCCCAATCAGCCCCCCACCCTGACTGGGAGCAGGGCTGGCCAGCCAACCCTAACCCTAATCCTCTTCCTGGCCAGCAGGCCCCACATATGATCATGGTGGAGGGGGCTAATCGGGAGAGGGGCTGGCCAGACCCCACCTGTGCATGAATTCGTGCACCAGGCCTCTAATATAAAATAACTTCTGGAGGATATAAAGGCAGATATCTACAGCAATACAATCATAGTAGGAGACTTTAATACCCCATTGACATCACTGGGTAAGTCTTCTAGATAAAAAATCAACAAGGAAACAGCAATCCTAAACGACTCACTAAATCAAATGGAACTAATTGACACCTTCAGAACAGTTCGTCCCAAAGTTATGAAGTATACATTCTTCTCAAGGGCACATGGGACATTTTCAAAGACAGACCACATGTTAGGACACAATCTAAGTCCCTACAAATTCATATCAAGCATTTTCCCAGACCAAATGGCATTAAGTTAGAAATCAGCTACAATAAAAATGCTATTAAAAAATCAAACATTTGGAGGCTAAATAGCATGTTATTAAACAATGAATGGGTTACCAAAGAGATCAAAGAAGAAATTAAAAAAACATCCTAGAAACAAATGGCAATGACAATGATAATGAAAACACAACAATCCAAAACAGGACACAGTTAAAGCAATCCTAAGAGGGAAGTTCATAGCACTACAGGCCTAACTCACAAAAAAAGAAAAGAAAAGGTTGTATAAAGTTATCCAATCTTACAATTTAAAGAATTAATAAGAGAGCAACAAGAAATGCCTAGAGTAAGTAGAATGAAGAAAATAATAAAGATCAGAGAGGTAATAAATGACAAACAGACCAAAAAAACCAATACAAAAGATCACTAAAACTAAGAGCAGGTTCTTTGAAAGGATAAATAAGACTGATGAACCTCTAGCCAGATTCACCAAGAAACAGAGAGGACCCAAATAAACAAAGTCAGAAACCTAATAGGTGAAGTAACAACTGACCTCACAGAAATACAAAGAATCATTTAAAAAAAACAAAAAAACCATGAATGACTTTATTTCAAGAAATGGGACAACCTGGATGAAATGGACATATTCCTAGCTAGAAATACACAACCTTTCAAAACTCAATCAGAAATAGTCAGAAAGCCTGACTAGGACAATAACTACTGATGAAATTGAAACAATAAAAAAAAAATAAAATCTCCCAGCAAACAAAAACCCCAGTTCAGACAGATTCACATGGGAATTTTACCAAATAATCAGAAAGAACTAGCACCTTTTCTCCTCAAACTATTCCAAGAAATTCAAGAGGAAGGAACACTTCCAAACTCTTTCCATGAGGCCAGCATTACCCTAATTCCAAAACCACATAAAGATAGGACAAAGAAAGACAACTACAGGCCAAAATCCCTGATAAACATAGACGCTAAAATCCTCAACAAAAGGTTAATCAATTGAATCCAGCAATCTACACGAATAAAAGAGAAAGATGCAAATTGCCATCACTTCACGACATCCACCAGCCAACCAGGAGTGAGTATGCAAATTAACCCGACAAAGATGGCGGATTAATTTGCATACACAGGCGCCAAGCGGCCGGGAGGGGGTGGCCACTTGGCGCACGCAAGTGGCCTGGGTCCCACGGACGAGCGTCCTCGGGACCCAGGCCGCTCTGAGCCTCTAGGCCCGCGTATAGGCGCCGAGCAGCCGGGGGCAGGGCAGGAACATCCCTGAGACCCAGGTGCTCTGATCAGCGCACGCCCAAGCGGCCAGGGGCAGAGTGGGAACGTCCCCTGCAGCAAGCGAGCAGACAGCAGGGCCCTGCTTGCCCCTAGCCGTGGCAGCAAGGGGCAAGCAGTCCCCTGCAAGACCCCCACAGAGAGCAGACCCCAAGGCCCAGCTTGCCTCTGCAGCGGCGAGCCAGAGCAGACAGCAGGGCCCTGCTTGCCCTTGGCCCCAGCAGCAAAGGGCAAGCAGGCCCCCACAGAGAGCAGACACCAAGGCCTGCAGTGGTGTCAAGTAGGCAGGTCTACAGAGAGTAGAGAACCATGGGGAGCAGGCCTAAGCTGTCAGTAGGACATACCCTGAGAGCTCCCAGATAGGAGAGGGTGCAGGTCAGGCTGAGGGACCGCCCCCTCCCCCCCAGGTCCCTAGAAAATTATAAAGAGCATACATCATGACCAAGAGGGATTTATTCCAGGGATGCAAGGCTGGTACAATATTTGCAAATCAATTAATGTGATACAGCACATAAATAAATTGCACGACAAAAATCACATGATCATATAAATTGATGCAGAAAAAGCATGGGACAAAATTCAACACCATTTTTGGTAAAAAAAATCTCAACAAAGTGGAAATACAAGGATCATTCCTCAAGATAATAAAGCCATATATGATAAACCAACTGCCAACATCATACTCAATGGGCAAAAAGTAAAACCATTTCTCCTAAGAACAGGAATGAAATAGGGATGCCCTCTTTCACCACTCTTATACAACACTGTTCTGGAAGTCCTGGTCATAGTAATCAGACAAGAAGAAGAAATAAAAGGCATCCAAATTGGAAAGGAGGAAGTAAGACTCTAATTATTTGCAGATGACATGATACTGTACATAGAAAACTCTAAAGACTCCATCAAAAAACTACTAGATTTAATAAATGAATTTGAAAACATGGCGGGATACAAAATTAACACCCAAAATTCCATAGCATTTTTATATACCAATAGTGAACTCTCAGAAAGAGAAATTAAACAAACAATCCCATTTACCATTGCATCAAAAAAATTAAGACACTTAGGAATAAACTTAACCAAGGAAATAAAATACCTGTGCTCTGAAAACTACAGGACATTGAAAACATCAATAGAGAAAGATATAAACAAGTGGAAGAATATACCATGTTCATGGGCTGGTATAATCAACATTAAAATGTCCATATTACCCAAAGCAATCTACAGATTCAATGCAATCCCTATTAAAATTCTAGTGGCATATTTCGTAGACCTAGAACAACTCTACAAAAATTCACAGAAACCAAAAAAGACTCCAAATAGCCCACAGCAATCTTGAAAAAGAACGAAGTTGGAGGAATCAAATACCATATATCAATCTATACTACAAAGCCACCGTGCTCAAAACAGCCTGGTACTGGCACAAGAACAGGCAAATATATAAAAATGGAACAGAACAGAGATCCGAGAAATCTACCCAAGCCACTATACTCAATTAATATTTGACAAAGGAAGCAAGAGCATACTTTGGATCAGAGACAGTCTCTTCAATACATGGTGTTTGGAAAATTGGACAGATACTTGCAAAAAAAATGAAATTAGACCACCAACTTACACTATACACAAGAATAAACTCAAAATGGATAAAGACTTAAATTTAAGACATGAAACCATAAAAATCCTAGAAGAAACCATAGGCACCAAAATCTCAGACATCTCTCACTCGTAGCAATATGTTTACTGATACATCTCCTAGGACAATGGAAATTAAGGAGAACATATACAAATGGGACATTAAAATAAAAAGCCTCTTCACTGCAAAAGTAATCATCAACAAAATAATAAGAGAGCACACTACATGGGAGAACATATTTGCCAATGACACATCCCATAAAGGATTAATCTGCAAAATATATAGGGAACTCATACAACTTAACAAAAGGAAGACAAACAATCCTATATAATAAAAGTCTAACATGTAAAGTGTTCAACTGAGTTCAACCACTCACTATGGCATGTGCTGACCACCAGGGGGCAGCTGGGAACATGGCAGGTGTCGGTGATGCGGTGCTGGCAGCGGGCAGCAGTAGAGGCGCTGCCAGCCCTGATGGACCCAATGAAAGCAGGACCGAGGCGGGATGGTGGAGCAGGTGAGCAGGAAGTGCCAGGCCAAGGTAGGTGGAAGCAGGGGCCGATCTCCCCGCCTATCGCCCTGCAGACGGCAACCAGTGGCAGCGGCAGACAGCAGGGGGTGTGGGGGGGGAGCACTGCCGGCCGGCTCCCAGGCTCTGAGGGAGTGGTCAGGGGCCCAGCCCCAACCAATCGCCCAACAGAGGGCGACCAGTGGCTGGCAGTCCCTGATCGCCCGATTGGGGCTTGGCCTCAAGCTGAGACAGGGAACTGGGGGTGGGTGGTGGCGATCAACCTCCCATGGTGCCCCGGGCAGGGGGCTGTGACCTCTTGCCGGCTACCTAGGGTGACTGAGATGGAGGTGCGGTGAGAATGTGGGTGTCAGCGGAGCTTGCTGTCACTCCCCTTGCAACCCTCCCCCTGGACGCCAGGGCTCGTGTGCCAGGGAAGCCCCCGCACTCAGATGCCGGGCAACCACAAGGAGCCTGCCCCTTACCCACAGGGCCTCTTCCAGGTGAGCCAGGCCACAGCCGTCAGGACCACACAGGCCAGTTGGTTCCCCGTAAGTTTGCGCAGGAGCCAGTCTGCGAAGCCAGCCGGGAGAAAGCGTGCTGCCTGCCTGGCTTCTGTGCAGTGCTGCTGGCCGGGCCAGAGGTCCACACTGCGCCCCGGCCTACGGCGTCTGGCCACGCTCACTCCATCTCTGTGTGAGAACTCGGGTGCCGTGACTCAGGCGGGAGGGGGGGGCATATGGGGACGCGGGGGCTCAGGTGCTGCCCAGGACCCAGAGGTCAGCTGGGACCTGCCCTTCCATGCCAGATGCTGGTGCTTCGATGACCAGCCAGGCCTCGGGACCGCACCCAAGCATGAATTTCGTGCACTGGGCCTCTAGTCCAATTTGAAAAAGGGCAAAGGACCCAAACAGACACTTCTCCAAAGTGGACATACAGAAAGCCAAAAGATATATAAAAAAATGCTCAAAGTAACTAATCATCCAAGAGATACAAATCAAAACGACAATGAGATATCATTAACAATAGCAACCATAGTAAAACAAAGACTTATATTTTTGATATTTATATACTTATATAAAATAAATGCCATTTAACAAAGAAAAATCAACCAAAAAAATGAGTTCTCGTGTCAGAGGTTCACCGTCAATGACTTAGGTAGTTTCCAAATCTTAGCTATTGTTAATTGCACTGCTATGAACATAGGGGTACATATATTCTTTCTGATGAGTGCTTCGAGTTCCTTAGGATATATTCTTTGAAGTGGAATCACTGGGTCAAATGGCAGTTCCATTTTTAAATTTTAGGAAACTTCATACTGTTTTCCACAGTGGTTGCACCAGTCTGAATTCCCAACAGCAGTGTAATAGGGATCCCTTTTCTCTGCAACCTAACTCAACTCTTATCTTTGTTGATTGTTGGTAGTAGCTATTCTGACAGGTGTGAAGTGATATCTCATTGTCGTTTTGATTTGTATCTCTTGCTGATGGGCACTTGGGCTGTTTCCAGATCTGGATGAGTGGATTAAAAAAACTGTAGTACATTTACACAATGGAATACTCCATGGCACTAAAAAAGAAAGAACTCTTACCATTTGCAACAGCATGATTGGACCTGGAGAGTACTGTGCTGAGCAAAATAAGCCAGTAAGAAGAGAGAAGATGGGTGCTGACGGGAATGCAGACTGCAAGACAGTGTGTGAGTGAGAGAACAAAAGGAGAGGGTGTAGACATACAGAGTGTAAATTTGTGGGTGAGCGATAGCTATACTCCAGGGGACTATTGGAGACTGCCGGATCAGGCTCCCCTAACCGGGCAGCCACCACTGCTGCTGAAATCTCTCCCGGAGCGGCCGGCTCTGCCGCAGAGATCATGTCATCTTGAAGGGGAGAGTGGCTATTATCGGAAGCAAATACATCCAGGGACCCTGCAACCACGGCACCCACCAAGGGACCAGCTACGAACCCAGGAACACCAGATCTCAAGCAGCGCGAATATGAGGACGAGCCCTGCTCCACCTCACGGAAAGGTCAGATTTCACCTAGGGAAAGGTGATGTCTGTAATCCAGGTTGGAGAGGAACGAGCGTGGGGGAAGTCTGCGCTCCACAAAGTCCATGGCCATTGGGGCCAGCGTGATCTGCAAGTGTGGAAGGGGATCTGCAGGGCTGCTGGCAGAAGGGAACTCTAAAAATCAGCCCATAGCTGGACTGGGCACAAAAAGGCAGCCTCGGATTTTACCAGTGTGCTGTATGCTTAGTGCCAGAGGAAAAGGACGTGCAGGAGACACGTTTGGAGAATTGCATGCAGAGCTGGACCATAAAAGTTGCAAGCTCCTGCATTTACTCTGGCTCTTTTTTTTTTCTTTAAATCCAGCCTTTTGATTACTAAACCCAATACTTAGGATCATCCAATTAGGGACACTCACAGAGACTGCAGGGGAAAGTTGTTTTTGTGGAACCTGGGGATCAGAGCAGGGAGTAACGATCAGGGAAACAGCTCTGGGGTAGTCGATTCTCCCAAACCAGTATTAAGTGCTACAGGGAAAACAAAACCTAAATACTGGCTAGAGAGGACTTATAGACCCGGAGGTCAATCCAGAAACACTGCCACCCAGGGGCTGAATCACAAATTGACTCTTCTGTAAACACAAAGGCAGTCAGGAAAACAAAGAAATAGTGCCTGCTTTAAAATCAGGACTGTGGTTTACAACACGGAGGAGCAGTGTATCCCAGAAAACTTCAATACTGTCCTAACTACCTGACAGGAAAAAGGCGTGCCTAATAGAAGAGTAGAGGAAGTGAATGATCTTCACTACTGCACATTTTTATTTTTTCAACTTTTACGTAAAAAACTAATTGTTTTTCTCTTTTTCCTCACTTGATTTTACCTTTTTAATTATATTTTTTATTTTTAATTAGTATTATTACTACTACTATTGTAACCTTTTTAAAAAAGTATTTTATTTTCTCTTTATTTTGGGATTAATGTTCTACATTCTATTTTCATTATTCCTTTAGCATCATTTCACTCTATCTCAAATTTACCTGTATGCCAACACTCCATCCCTCACTTTACCCCTTTTGTTGTCCTGATCTGTTACTCTATTCCTGTGTTAGATTTTCCATATACCTTCTTTTTACCATGTTAAAAATTCATACTACTTATAAATCCAATTTCGATCCCCTGCTCCAAGATCATAACACCTCTCTCCTTGCCTTATTCACTATCAAAATTTTTTCTCTCTTCCCTTTTTTGTTTTGTTTTTGTTATTATTTTTTGTGGGTTTTTTGTACTATTTTTTCTTTTGTTTTGTTTTGTTTTGCCTTGCTTTCTCTCTGTGCTATTGTGCTTGTTTGCTTGATTGTTGATTAGATTGTTTGTTTGTTTTCTTCCTTGTGGAGATTGCTTCAATTTTTTGTTTTGTTTTTGTCTTTATTTTTTGCTGCTCTTTTTCCTCTCCTTGCTTGTTATTAGTTGTTGTTTGTAGTTTGCATTCATCTCTGGGTGTTTGTTGTTTGCATTTTTTTGGATTAGTAGTTGTTCTACTGGAGTGTTCTCCTCATATAAATAGTTCCACCCCCCTTCTTTTTTATTCTATTTCTTCTCTCGCTTACTTTTTTTCCTTTTCTCAATATCATTTTTACATTTTTTTTCTTTTGTATACATTTGAGTTCAGGGTCATCTGCATTGTGCAGAATGAAATATACAAAGTCATGCAAAGAAAGGGTCTGAATCCAAAAATACTGTACCAAGTAAGGATATCAATCAAAATTGAGGGTGAAATCAGGAGCTTCAAAGACAAAAAAAAAAAAGGAGTTAATTACCAACAAACCAGTTATGCATGAAATGCTAAAGGGTCTGCTGTAAAAAGAAGAAATAGGAAACGAAGAAGGAACACAGGCATAAAGAATAAAAATGGTGACAAACAAGTATCTATCAATAATAACTTTAAATGTTAATGGATTAAATGCCCCAATCAATAGACATAGGGTAGCTGAGTGGATAAGAAAATATAACCCATATATATGCTGTCTACAGGAAACCCCCCTCAGAAAAAAGGACTCACAAGGACTGAAGGTGAAAGGATGGAAAAAGATTTTTCAGGCGAATGGAAATGAAAAAAAAGCTGGGGTAGCAATACTTATATCGGACAAAATACATCTCAAAGTGAAGGACATAGCAAGAGATAAGGAAGGCCACTTCATAATACTAAAGGGATCAATCCAACAAGAAAATATAACTCTGGAAAACATATACGCACCCAATACAGGAGTACCCAAATACATAAGAAAACTTTTGGAGGATATCAAGGGAGAGATTGATAGCAATACAGTCATAGTAGGGGACTTTAATACCCCTCTATCACCATTGGACAAATCCTCTAAACAAAAAATCAGCAAAGAAACATCAATCCTAAATGATGCACGAGATCAGATGGAATTGACATCTTCAGAACATTTTACCCCAAAGCCACAGAATATACATTCTTCTCAAGTGCACATGGGTCATTTTCAAAGACAGACCATATATTGGTTCACAGGTAAAGTCTCTTCAAATTCAAGAAGATAGAAATCATATCAAGTACCATCTCAGACCACAATAGCATAAAACTAGAAATCAACTACTATAAAACAATTTAAAAAATCAAACACCTGGAGGCTAAATAGCATGCTATTAAACAATGACTGGGTTATCAGAGAGATCAAAGAAGAAATAAAAAGCATCATGGCAACAAATGATAATGAAAACACAATAATCCAAAATCTATGGGACACAGTGAAAGCAGCCTTGAGAGGGAAGTTCATAGCTTTACAGGCATGCCTCAAAAAACAAGAAACAATGGTAATAAATTATCTAACTCTACAACTCAAAGAGTTGGAAAGAGAGCAACAAGAAAAGCCCAGCATAAGCAGAAGGAAGAAAATAATAAAGATCAGAGCGAAGATAAACGACATAGAGACAAAAAAAAAACACTACAAAAGATCAACAAAATCAGAAATGAAAGAGGTGAAATAACAACCAATCCCACAGAAATACAAATGATTATGAAGAAATAGTATGAACAACTCTATTCCAATAAAATGGACAACATAGATGAAATGGATATATTCTTAGAAAAACACAAGCTCCCAAAACTCAACCAAAAAGAGTTAAAAAACCTGAATAGGTTGATAGCTACCGAAGAAATTGAAACAGCGATAAAAAAATCTTCCAGCAAACAAAAGCCCTGGTCAGGACGGCTTTACAGGGGAGTTCTACCAAGCATTCAAAGAAAAACTAAAACGTATCCTCCTCAGACTATTCCAAAAAATCCAAGAGGAAGGCATACTTTCAAGCTCTTTCTATGAAGCCATCATTACCCTAATCCCAACATCAAATAAAGTCACCACAAAAAAAGAGAACTACAGGCCAATATCCTTGATGAACATAGATGCTAAAATTCTCAACAAAATCCTAGCAAATCAGATTCAGCAATACATTGAAAAGATCATACACCATGACCACAAGGGATTTATTTCAGGGATGCAAGGATGGTTCAATATCTGCAAATCAATAAATATGATACATCACATAAACAAACTGAGAGACAAAAATAACATTATCATATCAATTGATGCAGAAAAAGCATCTGACAAAATCCAACATCCTTTCTTGATAAAAACTCTCAGCAAAGTGGGAATTGAGGGATCATACCTCAACACAATAAAAGCCCTATATGACAAACTTACAGCCAACATCATACTTAATGGGCAAAAACTAAATCCATTTCCCCAAAGAACTGGAACAAGACAAGGATGCCCACTTTCACCACTCAGGTTCGACATAGTACTAGAAGTACTAGCCATAGCAATCAGGTAAGAAGAAAAAATAAAAGGCATCCATTGGGAAAGAAGAAGTAAAACTGTCCTTATTTGCAGACGACATATCATACATAGAAAACCCCAAAGACTCCATCAAAAAACTACTAGACCTAATAAATGAATTTGGCAATATAGCAGGATACAAAATTAACACCCAGAAATCTATGGCCTTTTTATACACCAATAATGAACTCACAGAAAGAGAAATGAAAAAAAACAATCCCATTTACCATTGCACCAAAAAAATTAAGATACCTAGGAATAAACTTAACTAAGGATATAAAAGACCTGTACTCAGAAAACTACAGGACATTGGAAAAAGAGATAGAGGAAGACATGAACTAATGGAAGAACATACCATGTTCATGGATTGGTAGAATCAACATCATTAAATGTCCATACTACCTAAAGCAATCTATAGATTCAATGCAATACCTATTAAAATACCAATGGCATATTTCAAAGATCTAGAACAAACTCTTCAAAAATTCACCTGGAATAAAAAAAGACCCCGAATAGCCACAGCTATCCTGAGAAAGAAGAACAAAGTTGGAGGGATCACAATACCAGACATCAAACTATATTACCAAGCTCAGTTCTCAAAACTGCCTGGTACTGGCACAAGAACAGACATATAGACCAATGGAACAGAATAGAGGACCCAGAAATTGACCCAAGCCATTATACTCAATTAATATTTGACAAAGTAGGCAAGAGCATACAATGGAGTCAAGACAGCCTCTTTAATAACTGGTGCTGGGAAATTTGGTCAGATACATGCAAAAAACATGAAACTAGATCACCAACTTACACCATTCACAAAAACAAACTCAAATGGCTGAAGGACTTGAATATAAGACGGGAAACCATTAAAATCCTACAAGACTCCATAGGCAGCAAAATTGCAGACATATGTCGTAGCAGTATCTTTACAGACACGGATCCTAGGGCAAGAGAGACCAAGGAGAAAATAAACAAATGGGATTACATAAAAATAAAAAGCTTCTGCACAGCAAAAGAAACCACCAACAAAACAACAAGAAAGCCCACTGCATGGGAGAACATATTTGCCAATGTTATCTCCGATAAGGGTTTAATCTCCAACATTTACAGGGAACTCATACAACTCAACAAAAGGAAAATAAACAATCCAATCAAAAAATGGGCAAAGGACCTAAATAGAATCTTTTCAAAAGAGGACACTCAGAAAGCCAAGAGATACATGAAAACATGCTCAAAGTCACTAATCATCCGAGAGATGCAAATCAAAATGAAAATGAGGTACACCTCACACCTGTCAGAATGGCTATCATCAACAAATCAACAAATGACAAGTGCTGGAGGGGATGCGGAGAAAAAGGATCCCTCCTTCACTGCTGGTGGGAATGCAGACTGGTGCAGCCATTGTGGAAAACAGTATGGCATTTCCTCAAAAATTTTAAAATGGAACTGCCATTTGATCCAGTAATACCACTTCTACAAATATATCCCAAGAAAACAGAAACACCAATCAGAAAGGATATATGCACCCCTATGTTCATAGCAGCACAATTTACAATAGCCAAGATTTGGAAACAGCCTAAATGCCCATCAACAGATGAGTGGATTAGAAAACCATGGTACATCTACACAATGGAATACTATGCTGCTAAAAAAGAAGGCATTCTTACCATTTGCAGCAGCATGGATGGAACTGGAGAGCATTATGCTAAGTGAAATAAGCCAGGAAGTGAAAGAAAAACACCACATGATCTCACTCATTTATGGATAATAAAGAACATTATAACCTGATGAACAAAAAGACAGATACAGAGGCAGAGAAGCATTGAACAGACTGTCAAATTACAGTGGGAAGGCTGGGGAGTATTGGGTGGGGGAGGTAAGAGATCAACTGAAGGACTTGTATGCATGCATATAAGCATAACCAATGGACACAAGACACTGAGGGCGGGTGGGGTGAAGACATGTGCCAGGGGGTAGTCTGGTCAGGGGAAGGTCAATGGGGGGGAAAAAAGAAGGAGACATATGTACTACTATTTGTAATACTTTAAAAAATAAAATAAAATAAAAAATTAAGCCAGTGAGAAAAAAATAAGTATCACATGATCTCACTCATATGCGGAATCTAATGAACCAAGGAAACTAATGACCAAATATAGACCCAGAGACATAAAAGCATGAACAGACTGTTGAAACTCAGAGGGAAGTCAGGGGAGGGTGGGTGGGAAGAGATCAAACAATGAACTTGTATGCATATATGCATAACCTGTGGACATAGACAATGGGGTTTTGAGGTCCTGGGTGGTGGTGACAGCAGTGGGCTGGAAGAATTTAAGTCCTGGAGCAGCTGCTTTGCCTGTGTATGTAGGTTTCTCCTATTAAAACTCTTATGAATTTGTATAAGGCTACCTGTCAGGTCCTCAGAATTGATCCTAAATTTAAACTCTTGGGGCTTTCCCCTCAACAATCACATAAACAAAACTGAAGGATAAAAACCACAGGGTTTTATTAATAGATGCAAGGTAAGTATTTGATAAAATCCAGCATCAATTTATGATGAGACTTTCAGCAAAGTGGAAATAGAGGAAACATAACATAATCAAAGCCATATATAACAAACCCACAACTAAGATTTTACTCAACAGGAAAAAACCTAAAAATACTTCAATTAAGATCAGGAACAAGACAGGGATGACTACTTTCACCACTCTTATTCAAATAGTACTAGAAGTCCTAACCACAGCAATCAGACAAGAGGAAAAAATAAAAGGCATCTAAATTGAGAACAAAAAAATAAATTCTCATTATTTGCAGATGACATGATACTGTATATAGAGGACCCTGAAGACTCTACCAAAAGACTAATACAATTGTTAAATGAATGCAGTAAAGTAGCAGGATACAAAATTAATATTCAGAGATCAGTTGTATTTTTATATACCAATACTGAACTATTAGAAAAGGAAATTAAGAAAACAATCCCATTTACAATCGCACCAAAAAAAGGAAAAAAACCACCAAAATATCTAGTGATAAATTTAACCAAGGAGATAGAAGACCTATACTCAGAAATTATAAGACACTGAAGAAAGAAATCAAGTAAGAAAGAAATAATTGGAAGCGTATGCCGTGTTCATGGATAGGAAGAATGTAACTATTGAAATGATTTCCCAAAGCAATTTATAGATTCGGTGCAATCCCTGTCAAAATACCAATGGCGTATTTCAGAGAACTAGAACAAATTATCCAAATATTTATATGGAACCACAAAAGGCCTCAAATAGTCTCAGCAATATTGAGAAAGAACAACAAAGTTGGGAGTATCAAACTACCTGATATACAAGGCTATACTAATTTCCACAGCGTGGTTCTGGCATAAAAACAAACATTGATCAATGGAACAGAATAGAGGGCTCAGGAATAAACCCACACCTTTATGGTCAATTAATCTATGACAAAGGAGGCAAGAATATACAATGGAGTAAAGACAGTCAATTCAATAAGTGGGTTTGAAAAACTGAACAGATACAAGCAAAAACATTAAACTAGATCATCTCCTTTCACCATGAACAAGAATAAACTCAAAATAGATTAACCAGTAAACTACCACGATATTTTGAATTTAAATAAAAAAGGTCCGCCGTTTGCGTCTATAGAAGCTTATGGCGTACAAACGGTTAATGACTTAATTATAAGACTCAAAACCATAAAAATCTTAAAGAAAACATAGGCAGCAAAATTTCAGACATTTCTCTTAGCAATATTTTTTTTCTGATATATCTCCTTGGACAAGGAAAACAAAAGAAAAATAAATAAATGGGAGTACATCAAACTAAAAACTTTTTGCACAGCAAAGGAAACCAACAAAACAAAGAGACAACCTACTACACAGGAAAACATATTCCCCAAAGATACATCTGATAAGGGGTTAATATGCAAAATTTATAAGTAACTCATACTACTCAATACCAAAAAACCAAACAATCCAATTTAAAAATGGACAGAGGACCTGAAGAGACACTTCTCCAAAGAGGACAAACAGAAAACCAACAGACATTATGAAATGATGTTCAACATCACTAATCACAGAGAAATTCAAATTAAAATTAAAATGAGGTATCATCTCACGTCAGAATGGCTATCATCAATAAACAAGTGCTGGTGAGGATGGGGGAAAAGAACCCTCGTGCACTGTTGGTGGGAATGCAGACTGCTGCAGTCACTGTGGAAAACAGTATGGCGTCACCTCAGAAAATTAAAAATGGAACTGCCTTATGCCCCAGCAATTCACTTCTGGAAATATGCCCAAAGAAACCCAAAACACTAATTAAAAGAATATATGCATCCCTATGTTCATTGCAGAGTTATTTACAATAGCCAAGCTATGGAAGCAACCAAAGTATCCATCAATATACAAGTGGATACAAATCAATGGTACATTTATACAATGGAATATTACTCAGCCATAAAAAAAAGAATGAAACCTTACCATTTGCAACAGCGTGGATGAAGAGAAGATAGAATGTTCAGTACAATAAGTAAGTCAGAGAAAGACAAATACCATATGATTTCACTTATATTTGGAATCTAAAGAACAAAGTAAATGAACAAACAAAATTGAAACAGACTCATAGACACAGAAAAAGAACTGATAGTTACTAGAGGGGCAGGGTGTTGGAGGACTAGGTGAAAGAGGTGAAGGGACTAAGAAGCAGAAATGGGTAGTTACAAAATAGTCATGAGGAAGTAAAGCATTGGAAATATAATCCATAATCCTACCCTATATAATAAAAGCCTAAAATGCTATCTGGTCATCTGGTTGTCTGTTCAACAAATCAAAGCATAATATGCTAATGATATGCTAAGGCTGCTCAACCACTCGCTATGATGTGCACTGACCACCAGGGGGGCAGACACTCCGACCAGTAGGTTAGTTTACTGCTGGGGTCCAGCCGACGGGGACTGAGCGAGACGGGCCAGACATGGCCTGGAGCCCTCCCATGGTCCCTCCCCGGCCCTGATGGTGCACTGGTGGGGTCTCTTGGCCTGGCCTGCACCCTCTCGCAACCCGGGACCCCTCAGGGGCTATCGGAGAGCTGGTTTCAGCCGGATCTTGCAGGCCCGGCCAACCGACCCCACTAGTGCATGAATTCGTGCACCGGGTTTCTAGTATTGTAATAATTATGTATGGTGCCAGCTGAGTACTGGAAATATTGGAGGGAACACTATGTAAAGCAGGGGTCCTCAAACTTTTTAAACAGGGGGCCAGTTCACTGTCCCTCAGACCGTTGGAGGGCCGGACTATAGTTTAAAAAAAAACTATGAACAAATTCCTATGCACACTGCACATATCTTATTTTGAAGTAAAAAAACAAAACGGGAACAAATACAATATTTGTATTTGCATGTGGCCCGTGGGCCGTAGTTTGAGGACCCCTGATGTAAAGCATATGGCTGTCGAACTGCTAAGCTGCAAACCTGAAACCAATAAAATAAAATTGAAAGAAAAAGAAGAGCAAATCAAACCCAAAATGAATAGAAAGAACTAATGAAGATCGAAGCAGAAGCAATGAAATAGAAAACAGAAAACAAGAATATAAATAAAATTAATACTGTTTCTTAGAAAAGATCAATAAAATGAACAAGCCTTTAAGCTAGACTAGGAATTAGCAAGCTTTTACTACAAAGGGCCAGATCATAAATATGAGGCTTTGAGGGTGATATGTTTAATTTATATTGCAACTACTCAATTCTCCTGTTATGCAGTACTAACAGCAACAGACAATATATAAATGAATGGGTGTGGCTACATTTCAATAAACTTTATTTATAAAAACTGTTGGTGGGCTGGTTTAGGCCTGAAGACTGTAGTTTGGCAAACTTTGAGCTATGATAACCAAGAAAAATAGAGAAAACACAAATGTCTAGAATAAAGAGATCCTACAGAGAGAAAGATGATTATAAAGGATTAAAGGATTATAGACAACTTTATACCAAATGGACAACACAAACAATACAGATTAAATGAACAAATTCCTAGAACATCACAAATTATCAAACCAGACTGAAGAATAAGCAGGGCCCTGGCTGGTGTGACTCAGTGGTTGGGTGTCATCTCAGGCACCAAAGGTTGCCGGTTTGATTCCTGGTCAGGACACATGTCACAGTTGCAGGCTTGATCCACAGTATGGGGTGTACAGGAAGAGGCAGCCTATTAATGATGTTTCTGTTTCTCTCTCTGTCTCTGTCTCTGTCTCTCTCTCTCTCTCTCTCTCTCTCTCCCACCCTCCCTCCCTCCCTTCCTCCTTCTCTCCCTCTCTTCCTCTCTTCTTCTCCCTCCCTCCCTGTCTTCTTCCCTCCCTCCCTCTCCCTTCCTCTCTCTTTAAAAATGAATAAAAAAATTTTTGTTAATCCTCACCTGAGGATATTTTTTCCATTGATTTTTAGAAAGAGTAGAAGGGAAGGGGGAGAGACAGAGAGGGGAACATCGATGTGACGAGACACATTGATTGGTTGCCTCCTGCATGCACCCCAACCAGGGCTGGGGCATGAGTCTGCAACCAAGGTAATGTACCCTTGACTGGAATGGCCGACGCTCTATCCACTGAGCCAAACTGGCTAGGGCAATAAAAATACTTTTAAAAAGAATAAGCAGAAATTCAAATAGCCATATATTAAGGAAATTAACTTAATATAATAATTAAAAATCTAGACCGAGATGACTTCAGGGATGAGTTCTACCAAACTTATATAAGGAATAATGCCAACCCTAATATACTCAGAAAACAGAGGAGATGGAAATACTTCAAAACTCATTTTATAAAACCAGTGTATCCTGGTATAAAAGTGAGACAAAGACATAATCAGAAAATAAAGCTATAGAACAATATCCCTCATGAACATATACACAAAAATATTTAATGTATTAGCAAGCTGAATTCAGTAATACATAAAAGGAATTATATAACAAACCAAGTGAGGTATATCCCAAGAATGCTAGGTTAGTCTGACATCCAAACATCAATTCATATAGCAACATATTAATTAAAAATGAATACCATGTACTCAAATTAATAGATGAAAAAAGAAAGGTTTGACAAAAATCCAAAATCAATTCATAGTTTTTTAAAAAACTCTCAAAAACTAGAAATAGAAACTTCCTATAAAGGATATCATTAAAAACTTACAGTTAACATTATACTTAAGGGCAAAAGACTTAATTCTTTCCCACTAAATCCAGAACAAAGCAGAGATATTCAATCTTACAATTTGTATTCAATGTCACAATGGAGGTTCTATTCAGTGCAATAAGGCAAGAATAATTAAAGCTTAAAGATTTGAAAATGTGTACTGTCTTTACAGATAACAATAATTTTTCTTCTATTATTATTAAGTTTATTAGGATGACATCCTATACAATAAAGAGCTAATATGCTAATTAGACCAAACAGCAGAATGACCGTCCAGACAACCTTCCGGAAGACCTTCTGGACAAAGCCAGGGCTGCGAGGGCCGGCCGAGGTTGCGAGGGACTGCAAGGGCCAAACAAGGCAGTGAGGGACTGCAAGGGCCAGCTGAGGCAGCCAGGGCTGCGAGGGTCAAGTCCCTTGCATGAATTTCATGTATCGGGCCTCTAGTTGGTTAGTAAGATTATATAGGTTTCAAGTATACAATTCTAACATACATTATCTGCATATTGCATTGTGTATTTACCATCCAAAGTCAAATCTTCTTCCATCACCATATATTTAATCCTTTTTATCCCTTACTAAGTCCTCACTTCCCTTCCCTTTGGTAACCACCATACTTTTGTCTGTGTCTACTAGTTTTTGTTTGTTTGTCTTGTTTGTTCATTTGTTGCTTTCAATTTTATATCCCACATAAGTGAAATTATATGGTTCTAACATAATCTTATGTTACATAATCTTACATAATCCTTAGGAATCTAAAAAAAACAAAACAAAAAACCCCACCATTAGAACTAATGAGTGAGCTTAGCAAGATCACAGGATTCAAAAACAATATACAAAAATCGACTTGAAAAAAATGGCGGAGTTTTAGACGGACGGGTTGGTGCTTTGTCCCGGAGCAGATAAGGCCGAGCAGCTGAAACGGGTAACATACAGCCCGAACAAAGAGAGGAGATTCAGCTGAGAAACAGTCTGCAGCCAGGAAAGACAGAGAACTCCAAGAAAATGGGGATGGTTAGAGATTGAGGCTGAAACCTCCCCCTGGGTGCCAGCTCAGCCGCGAGACCACACCATCTTGAGCAGCTGTTATCCGCATCCAGGGATTGGCTACTAACCCGGAGGCAACGGCTCTCAAGCAGCGCAACTACATGAACTCAGAGACCTGCTTCCCTCCACAGAAAGGTTAGACTCCCCCCAAAGGTGCAGTTTGCAATTTAGGTTGGAGCGAGGAACGCGCGTGTGCGTGGGGGGTAAAATCTGCGCCCCACAAAGTCCATGCCCATTGAGGCCAGTGTGACCCGCAAGTGGTGAGGGCTCCCGCAGGGCTGCTCACAGAAGGTAACACTATAAATAAGCCCATAGTTGGACTGGATGCAAAAGGGCAGCCTCAGAATCTTCCAGCCGGCTTGCTACTTGGTGCCAGGGGCCAGAGCGCACACAGAGACTCTGGGCAAATCTGGAAGGTGGAGCCGCGCGAGTTTGCATAGCTTCCCAGGCTCTTGTTTACACACTTCCTCTTAAATCTGTGAGTTTGATTGTTGAGCCCAGTGCATGGGATTGCCCAGTTGGGGTCGCTAGCGGAGCCTGTAGGGGAAGATTGTTTTTGGGGAGCCTGGGAAACAGAGCTGGGAGTGGTGCCTGGGGAGCCAGCTCTGGGCAGAGCTGGTTCAGGTACAATAGAGAACTCCTGGTCAGAGAGGACATATAGCCTTGGAGGTCAATCCAGACACACTGCCACCCAGAGGCAGAGCCACGAATTGACTCTTCTGTAAATACAGATAAGGCAGTATAGGGGACCAATACAGTCTGCCTTAAAATCAGGACTGTGGCTTACAACACGGAGGAACAGTGTATCAGAGGGAAATTCAACATTCTCCTGAATTCCGAGCGTGCCAAAAAGAAGAGTAGAAGATCTGAAGCACCTGCATTACTGCACATCTTTATTTTTATTTTTTTAAATTACTTTTTCACCTTTTAACTAAGAAAACATTTTTTTCTTTTTTTTCTCTTCTTTTTTTTTTCCCATCACCTGATTTTACCCTTTCAATTACTACATTTTTATTTTTAACTAGTATTATTACTGCTACCATTTTACCATTTTTTAAAGTGTCATTTTATTTTGTCTTTATTTTATTTTGGGACTATTGCTCTCCATTCTATTTTCATCGTCCCTTTAGCAACATTTCTCTCTACCTCAATTTTGCCTCTGTGCTAAAAGCCTCTTCCCCACTTTTTCCCTTTTGTTGTCCTGTTTCTCTTACCCTACTCCAGCTTTACATTTTTCCTATTCTTTTTACCCCCTGTCAAAATTTCACGCTACTTATATATCCTTTGTCCAATCCCCTGCTCTAAACCCTTATACACCTTTCCCTTATCTTCCTTCACTGTCCAAATTTCTTTTTTCTTCTACTTCTTCTTCTTCTTTTCTCTCTCTATTGTTTTATTGTTGTTTGCTTGATTGACGAGTATATTGGGGGTTTTTTTAGGATTGTTTTTGAGGTTATTCTGCTTATTCTTTTTATTTTTCTGCCCCCCCCCCCCACCCCCCCGGTTATTTTGGTGCTTCTGTTTTCCCTTGCGTCGCTTGATATTGTTGGTTGTTGGTAGTTTGTATTCATCTCCAGGAATCTGTTGCTGTAATTTGTTGGGATTAGTGGCAGTTCTATAGGAGTTTTCTCCTCATACAAATAGTCTCTTCCCCTTTTATACTTCATTCTCCTTTCTCTTTTACTTTTTTTTTCTTTTCCTCTTCTTTTTTTCCTCCCTTTTCCCATTTCATTTGTACACTCCCTTTTTTCTTTCTTTTTTTCTTTTTTCTCTTCTTTCTCTTTCTCTTCCTTCTTCCTTATCACCTAACTCTCTTTGCTCGGGTGGCCAACTTTATTTGGGGTTATTAATATTGTAAATACATTCGTGTTCAGTGCCTGGTACGTTGTGCCTTGTTGTGTTGTATTTGGTGCCTTTAAATCAATGCAGCAGATTCAAGCAACAGCGGCCTCCTGATCACCACACGCTCTGTCTGGGGAACAGTTACTGTGTGTGAAGCCTCCCTCCACCAGCCAGAAGAGCCACCACAGCTGTGAACAGCACCCACCAGAGGCCCTGCTACCAACGGAGGAGCAGGTGCTATCACAACTGCCCAAGGAGCAACGACAACCCGAGGAGCCACTGCCACCCAGGGAGCAGCCACTGCCACCCAGGGAGCAGCCACTGAATGACTCAACAACTAGATATGTCAGTGAGATCAAACATGGGTAGACAAAGAAACCCTCAAAGAAAAGAAAAGGAGGACTCGCCAGAAAAGCAGCTAAGTGAGACAGAGGCATGCAACATGACGGAAAAAGAATTCAGAATAAGGGTCCTAGAGTACATGCACTGGACGGAGGAAAAAATCAATACCATATGCAAGAAGCTAGAAGAAACAGATGAAAAAATCAACAACTTAAGTAAGTCCCAAGAAGAAATGAAGAGCGAAATAGCTGCAATAAAAAACACCATTGAAAGTATCAACAGTAGACTAGGAGAAGCAGAGGACCGAATTAGTGAATGAGAAGACAAGGAAGCAAAACACACTCAAACTGTACTGCATTTGGAGAAAAAAATTAAAAGACAGGAAGAGAGCCTAAGGGAGCTTTGGGACAACATGAAACGAAACAACATACGAATAATAGGGGTGCCAGAAAAACAGAAAGATGAACATGGATTAGAAAACTTATTCGAAGAAATAATAGCAGAAAATTTCCCTGAGGTGGGGAAGAAAAAAGTCACACAAGCCCAGAGAGTCCCAAACAAGGTGAACCCGAAAAGACCCACACCAAGACACATCATAATTACTATGGCAAATGTTCAGGACAAAGAGAGAATCTTACAGGCTGCAAGAGAGAGACGGAAAGTTACATACAAGGGATCTCCCATTAGATTATCAAATGATTTCTCAAGAGAAACACATCAGGCCAGAAAAGAATGGACGGAAATCTACAAAGCAATGCAAAGCAAAGGACTGAATCCAAGAATACTCTATCCAGCAAGACTATCATTCAAAATTGAAGGGGAAATAAGAAGCTTCACAGACAAAAAAAGTCTAAGGGAGTATATCACCACCAAGCCAGCCATACAAGAAATGCTAAAGGGACTGGTGTAAAAAGAAGAAATAAAAAGCTCAGAAAGAAAACAGCCACACACAAAAAAAGAAATGGCTACAAACAAGTACCTTTCAATAATAACTTTAAACGTAAACGGACTAAATGCTCCAACCAAAAGACATCGAGTGGCTGAATGGATAAAAAAACATGACCCATACATCTGCTGTCTACAAGAGACCCACCTCATTAGAAGGGACTCACACAGACTGAAAGTGAAGGGATGGAAGAATATCTTTCAGGCAAATGGAAAGGAAAAGAAAGCTGGGGTAGCAATACTTATATTGGACAAAATACATCTCAAAGTGAAGGCCATAACAAAAGATAAGGAAGGCCACTTCTTAATACTAAAGGGATCAATACAACAAGAGGATATATCCCTGATAAACATATATGCACCCAATGCAGGAGCACCCACATACATAAGAAAACTTCTGGAAGATATCAGGGGAGAGATCGACAACAATACAATCATAGTAGGGGACTTTAATACACCACTGACATCACTGGATAAATCCGCTAGAAAAACAATCAGCAGAGAAACAGCAATCCTAAATGACTCACTAGATCAGATGGACTTAATTGACATCTTCAGAACACTTTACCCCAAAGCCATGGAATATACATTCCTCTCAGGTGCTCATGGGACATATTCAAAAATAGACCACATATTGGGTCACAAGCAAAGTCTCCACAAATTCAAGAAGATTGAAATCATAAAAAGCATCTTCTCAGACCACGATGGCATAATGTTAGAAATAAATTACAATAAAAACAACCCAAAATACTCAAACACTTGGAAGCTGAATAGCATGTTATTAAATATTGATTGGGTTACCAATGACATCAAAGAAGAAATTAAAAACATCCTGGACACTAATGACAATGAAAACACAACAATCCAAAACCTATGGGACACAATGAAAGCAGTCCTGAGAGGGAAGTTTATAGCTCTACAGGCCTATCTCAAAAAACAAAAAAAAATGGTAGTCAATCATCTAACTCTACAACTCAAAGAATTAGAAAGAGAGCAAGAAGAAAACTCCAGAGTGAGCAGAAGGAAGGAGATAATAAAGATTAGAGCAGAAATCAATGAAATAGAGACCAAAAAAATAATACAGAAAATCAATGAAACCAAGAGCTGGTTCTTTGAAAGGATAAACAAGATTGACAAACCCCTAGCCAGGCTCACCAAGAAGCAAAGAGAGAGGTCCCAAATAAACCAAATCAGAAATGATAGAGGCGAAATAACAACAGACCCCACAGAAATACAAATGATTGTTAAACAATTCTACGGACAACTCTACTCCAACAAACTAGACAACCTGGAGGAAATGGACAAATTCCTAGAAAAATATAACATTCCAAAACTCAATCAGGAAGAATCTAAAAATCTCAATAGGCCAATAACTATGGAAGAAATTGAAGCAGTCATCAAAAAGCTTCCAGCAAACAAAAGCCCAGGACCAGACGGCTTCTCAGGGGAGTTTTACCAAACTTTCAAGGAAGAACTAAAACCTATCCTCCTCAGATTACTACAAAAAGTTCAAGAGGAAGGAACACTTCCAAGCACATTCTATGAAGCTAGCATCACCCTAATACCAAAATCAAGTAAAGACAACACAATGAAAGAGAATTACAGGCCAATATCCCTCATGAACATAGATGCCAAAATCCTCAACAAAATCTTAGCAAATAGGATCCAGCAGTACATCAGAAGGATCATACACCATGACCAAGTAGGATTTATCCCAGGGATGCAAGGATGGTACAACATCCATAAATCAATAAACGTGATACATCACATAAACAAATTGAAAGAAAAAAACCACATGGTCATATCAATTGATGCAGAAAAAGCATTCGACAAAATCCAACACCCATTTTTGACAAAAACTCTCAGAAAGGTGGGAATAGAAGGATCATACCTCAACATAATAAAAGCCATATATGACAGGCCCACAGCCAACCTCATACTCAATGGACAAAAACTAACACCATTTCTCCTAAGAACAGGAACAAGACAGAGATGGCCACTCTCACCACTCCTGTTCAACATAGTCCTGGAAGTATTAGCCATTGCAATTAGAGAAGAAGAAGAAACAAAAGGCATCCAAATTGGAAAAGAGGAAGTAAAACTGTCCTTATTTGCAGATGATATGATATTATACATACAAAACCCTAGAGATTCCATCAAAAAACTACTAGACTTAATACATGAATTTGGCAATGTAGCAGGATACAAAATTAACCCCAAGAAATCTGAGGCACTTCTATACACCAATAGTGAACTTTCAGAAAGAGAGATTATAAAAACAATCCCATTTACCATCGCACCAAAAAAATTAAGATACCTAGAAATAAACTTAACTAAAGAGGTAAAAGACCTCTACTCAGAAAACTACAGGACGTTGAAAAAAGAGATAGAGGAAGACATAAACAGATGGAAGAACATACCATGTTCTTGGATTGGTAGAATCAACATCATTAAAATGTCCATACTACCCAAAGCAATCTATAAATTCAACGCACTTCCCATTAAAATACCAATGGCCTTCTTCAAAGATCTAGAACGAACTCTCCAAAAATTCATCTGGAATAAAAAAAGACCCCGAATAGCTGCAGCGATCCTGAGAAAGAACAAAGTAGGTGGGATCTCAATGCCAGATATCAAGCTGTATTACAAAGCCACTGTTCTCAAAACTGCCTGGTACTGGCACAAGAACAGACATATAGATCAGTGGAATAGAATAGAGAGTCCAGAAATTAGCCTGAACCAATATGCTCAATTAATTTTTGACAAAGGAGGCAGGAACATACAATGGAACCAAGATAGTCTCTTCAATAAATGGTGTTGGGAAAATTGGACAGATATATGCAAGAAAATGAAACTAGACCACCAACTTACACCATACACAAGAATAAACTCAAAATGGATAAAGGACTTAAATGTGCGACAGGAAACCATAAAAATTCTAGTAGAATACAAAGGCAACAAAATCTCAGACATATGCCAAACCAATTTCTTCACTGATACAGCTCCTAGGGCAGTTGAAACTAAAGAGAAAATGAACAAATGGGACTACATCAAAATAAAAAGCTTCTGCACAGCAAAAGAAACCATCTACAAAACAACAAGAAAACCCACTGCGTGTGAAAACATATTTGCCAATGTCATATCTGATAAGGGCCTAATCTCCAAAATTTATAGGGAACTCATACAACTTAACAAAAAGAAGATAAACAATCCAATCAAAAAACGGGCAAAGGATCTAAATAGACACCTTTCAAAAGAGGACATTCAGAAAGCCAAGAGACATATGAAAACATGCTCAAGGTCACTAATCATCCGAGAGATGCAAATCAAAACAACAATGAGGTACCATCTCACACTTGTCAGAATGGCCATCATCAACAAATCAACAAACGACAAGTGCTGGAGAGGATGTGGAGAAAAAGGAACACTTGTGCACTGCTGGTGGGAATGCAGACTGGTGCAGCAACTGTGGAAGACAGTATGGAGTTTCCTCAAAAAATTGGAAATGGAACTCCCATTTGACCCTGTGATCCCACTTCTAGGAATATATCCCAAGAAACCAGAAACACCAATAAGAAAGGATATATGTACCCCTATGTTCATAGCAGCACAATTCACCATAGCTAAGATCTGGAATCAGCCTAAGTGCCCATCAGTAGATGAATGGATTGGAAAACTGTGGTACATCTACACGATGGAATACTATGCTGCTGTAAAAAAGAAGGAACTCTTACCATTTGCAACAGCATGGATGGAACTGGAGAGCATTATGCTAAGTGAAACAAGCCAGTCAATGAAGGAAAAATACCACATGATCTCACTCATTCATGGATAATAAAGACCATTACAAACTTTTGAACAATAATAGATATAGAGGCAGAGCTGCCTCAAACTGATTGTCAAACTGCAGTGGGAAGGCCAGGGAGGGTTGGGGGACAGGAGGGAGGGGAGTAAGAGGTCAACCGAAGGACTTGTATGCATCCATATAAGCATAACTAATGGACAGAAGACACTGGGGGGTAAGGGAGGGCAGGGGTTTGTCAAGGGCGGGGAGGGAAAAGGACACTTATGTAATACCCTTTGTAATACTTTTAGCAAAAATAAAAAATAAATAAATAAATAAATAACTACATATGGAAAAAAAAACAATATACAAAAATCTATTTTATTTCTATATATTAGCAATGAACAATCTACAAATGAAATTAAGAAAGCAATTCATGAATAACATTATCAAAACAAATAAAATACTTAGAAATAAGCTGTAAAAAAGAAATATAAGACCTATACACAAGATAATAAAGAATTGCTAAATAATTAGGAAGATATAATAAAATGGAGAGATATACAATGTTCATGGCATAAAGGATTCAACATTATTAAAATGGCAATTCTTCCCAAGTTGATTCAATACAATCCTTTTCAAAAATTCAAGTAGGCATTTTTGTAGTAATTGATAACTGATTCAAATGCAAATAACATAGTATAGCCCGAAACTTTTATGCACACACACATACACACACATACATACATAAACTAGAGGCCTAGTGCACGAAAATTCATGCACTCATGGGGGGTCCCTCAGCCCAGCTTGTGCCCTCTCGCAGTCTAGGAACCCTCAGGGGATGTCCATCTGCCAGCTTAAGCCCACTCCCCGGAGGATCAGAACTAACCTGGCATTCAGACATCCCTCTGGCAGCCCGGGAGTCCTTGGGGGATGTCCAACTGATGGCTTAGGCCCGCTCCATGTGTGGGCCTAAGCCGCAGTTGGACATCCTTAGCACTGCCAAGGAAGCAGGAGAGGCTCCCGCCACTGCTGCTGCAATCACAGCCATCAGTCCAGCTTGTGGTTCAGTGGAGCTCCCCCTGTGGGAGCGCACTGACCACCAGAGGGCAGTTCCTGCATTGAGTGTCTTCCCCCTGGTGGTCAATGCATGTCATAGCGACCAGTCAGTCCTGGTCATTCTGCTGTTAGGGTCAATTTGCATATTACCCTTTTATTATACAGTGGGGCCTTGACTTACGAGTGTCCCGACTAATGAGTTTTTCGAGATACGAGCCGTCTCTCGGTCCATTTTTTGCTTTGAGTTGCAAGCTAAAATTCAGGTTACGAGCCAGCTTCAGATACCGCACCGTTAGTTGGCGCAGCAAACATCACAGTGAATGCCACAACATCAGCCCAGCATCACGTGATTCACTCGTTCACTTTAAGATTTGACATACGAGTAATTTGAGTTACGAGCTCCGTCACGGAACGAATTAAACTCGTAAGTCAAGGCCCCACTGTATATGATGATTATTATATAGGATGTATAATACACACACACACACACCTATAATAATAAAAGCGTAATATGCTAATTAGACCGGATGTCTTCCGGATGACCTTCCAGATGAAGCTGGGGTTGCAAGGGAAGCCCGGGTCCCGGGTGCCAGAGGGAAGCCGGTGTCAGCAGACAGGGGAAGGAAAGCCTACTCTTGCACGAATTTCATGTATCGAGCCTCTAGTATCTATCTACACCAGCGGTTCTCAACCTGTGGGTTGCGACCCTTTTGGCGGTCAAACAACCCTTTCACAGGGGTTGCCTAAGACCATCCTGCATATAGATATTTATATTACAATTCATAACTATAGCAACATTACAGTTATGAAGTAGCACGAAAATAATTTTATGGTTGGGTCACAACATGAGGAACTGTATTTAAAGGGCCAGAAGGATGAGAACCACTGATCTACACTAATAAAAGAGAAACATGCAAATTGGTGTCACTCCACTACACCCACCAGCCAGTCAGGATGAGTATGCAAATTAACCCAACAAAGATGGCGGTTAATTTGCATATGCAGGCATGGAGCACAGACTGAAAGCTCCGCCCGAGCGAAGACTAAAAACGACTGAAGACTGAAGACGACTGAAGACTGAAGAGGCTTGCCTTCTCTGCTGCGGTCGGAGCGGAGAAGCCTCCAAGCTTGGCTTCTCCGCTGCGGCCAGAGCCAAGGCCTGGGTCCCGGGTGCCAGAGGAAAACCGGTGCCAGAAGCCAGGGGAAGGAAGGCCTATTGCACGAATCTCTTCGTGCAATGGGCCTCTAGTATACATATATGATGCAAGAGTTACACTACCTGATTTTTAAACTTACTATAAAATTATAGTAATCAGGACAAAGTGATATTGTTTTAAGGAAAGAGTTATAATGGAACAGAATAGTCTAGAAATAAAACCCACACATATAAAATCAATTAATTTTCAAAGATGTAAAGATGATTCACTGGGGGAAACAATCATCTTTTCAACAAATGGTGCTGGAACAAATAATAAGACACTGCAAAAAAAAAAAAAGAAAAGAAAAAATAACCTAGATCTGTATCTCACACATACACAAAAATTTACTCAAAACAGATCATAGACTTAAATGTAAATCCTACAACTATAAAGATTGTAGAAGAAAACAGGAAAAAATCTTTGTGGACTTGGGTTAGACAAATATTTCAGGAGTATGACACCAAAAACACAATCCACAAAAGAAAAAACTGGGGAGAAACCAAGATGGCAGCATAGGTTAACGCCGGAGTTTGCTGCCTCGAACAACCACTTCAAAAATACAGCTAAAAGATGAAACAGACATCATCCATAACCACAGGAAGGCTGGCTGAGTGGAAGTTCTACAACTAGGAGGAAAGGGAAAAGCATACCGGGACTCAGAGGAGGTGCAGTGCTGAAGTAAAATACTAAGGTGCGGAGTGCATGCGGAGCGGGCTGGTGGCTGAGGGCACGGTTGTCTGTTTCAATCGGGAGAGAGTCTCAGACTCTGAGCTCCAGATCCGGGCGAGTCTCTAGGGACCCAGACTCAAACGGGAGAAGCGGGACTGTCTGGCATCGGTCGGAACTCGAGGGCAGCTTTCTCTCCGAGGTTTGCAGCGGTTGCTGGGAATCAGAGAGGCAGAGCCCCTGGGGACGGGACTGAGAGCAGCCATAACTGCTCGTTCCGCCCACCCTGTAGATCCCCTGGGACCCGCCCCGCCCAAGCCCTGCACAGAGGCATTTGCCGGATAGCCTCAGGCAAAGGCTAGATTAGCACCTCCCTAGAGGACAGAAGTTCTCCCACTGCAGACACAGCTGATTCTCACAGCCAGTTGGCCTGGAGGTCAAATCGCCCCCAGTGTTTCCTACAACAATCAAGGCTTATCTACAACAAGACTGTGCACAAAGACCACTAGGGGGTGCAACAAGAAAGCATACAAAATGCGGAGACAAAGAAACAGGACACAAATGTCAGAATTGGAGGATATAGAGCTCAAAACCACACTTTTAAGGTCTTTTAATAATTTTCTAGAAATTGCCGATAAACTTAATGAGATCTACAAGAAATCTAATGAGACCCTCGATGTTGTGATAAAGAACCAACTAGAAATTAAGCATACACTGACTGAAATAAAGAATATTATACAGACACCCAACAGTAGACCAGAGGAGCGCAAGAATCAAGTCAAAGGTTTGAAATGCGGAGAAGCAAAAAACACCCAACCGGAAAAGCAAAAGGAAAAAAGAATCCGAAAATACGAAGATAGTGTAAGGAGCCTCTGGGACAGCTTCAAGCGTACAAACATCAGAATTATAGGGGAGCCAGAAGATGAGAGAGAACAAGATATTGAAAACCTATTTGAAGAAATAATGACAGAAAACTTCCCCTACCTGGTGAAAGAAATAGACTTACAGGTCCAGGAAGCGCAGAGAACCCCAAAAGGAATCCAAAGAGGACCACACCAACACACATCATAATTAAAATGCCAACAGCAAAAGACAAAGAGAGAATCTTAAAAGCAGCAAGAGAAAGAAACTCAGTTACCTACAAGGGAATACCCATAAGACTGTCAGCTGATTTCTCAACAGAAACTATGCAGGCCGGAAGGGAGTGGCAAGAAATATTCAAAGTGATGAATGCCAAGAACCTACAACCAAGATTACTTTATCCAGCAAAGCTATCATTCAGAATTGAAGGTCAGATAAAGAGCTTCACAGATAAGGAAAAGCTAAAGGAGTTCATCACCGCCAAACCAGTATTATATGAAATGCTGAAAGGTATCCTTTAAGAAGAGGAAGAAGAAGAAAAAGGTAAAGATACAAATTATGAACAACAAATATGCATTATCAACAAGTGAATCAAGATTCAAGTGAATAAATAATCTGATGTACATAATGAGCTAGTGATTGTAATAGAATCAGGGACATAGAAAGGGAATGGACTGACTATTCTTGGGGGGGAAAGGGGTGTGGGAGATGCAGGAAGAGACTGGACAAAAATTGTGCACCTATGGATGAGGACAGTGGGTGGGGAGTGAGGGCGGAGGGTGGGGAGGGAATTGGGAGGAGGGGAGTTATGGGGGGAAAAAAGAGGAACAAATGTAATAATCTGAACAATAAAGGTTTAATTAAAAAAAAACTTAAACAATTATAAGAGTTTAAAAAGAGAATATTTTCACCAATAAACACAATGACATACTTTAAAAGAAAAAAAAAAAACTGACACATTGGACCTCATCAAATTAAAAGCTTTTGCTCTTCAAAAGACACCAAGAGGGAAAAGAAAATACAAGTCACAGACTGGGAGATATCTCTTGAAAACCATACACCTCATAAAGGACTTGTCTCCAGAATATACAAAGGATATTTTTACAACTCAATAGTAAGACAAACAACTAAATTTTTTAAATGGGCAAACAATTTAAATAGATACTTCATCAAAGAAGGTATATTAATGGCAGAAAAGCACATGATAAGAGGCTTAACATCGTAAGACATGAAGAAGGAACTAAGATGGCGGCGTAGGTAAACATCTGTACTCAACACCTCCCACAACTACATTAAAATTACAAGTAAAACACAGAACCATCATCCAGAACTGACTGAAAGCTGGCTGAATGGAAGTCCTACAACTAGAGAAGTAAAGAAAAAGGCATATTGAGACTGGTAGGAGGGGTGGAGGCAGGGACTGGGCTGAACCAGCACCCACATGTGCCATTTGTAATCAGGAGGGAGATTGTCTCTGCAAAGGCCCTCCATGAGGAGCAAGGGGTCCCAGCCCCACAGCAGACCCCCAGACCCAGCTTCTAGAACTAGGAAGAGATGTCCCTGTAATTACTGGCTGTAAAAACCAGTGGGAATTGGGGCTCAGTGACACCGAGGCTCCTGGAGACCCAGCACTTCTTCTTAAAGGGCTGGCACAAGAAATGAACTTACAAGGTCCCACTTCCTATGAGCTTCAATGCCAGGCGAGGTTTCCCGGGGGGGGGGGGGGGGGGTGTCCAGACACATAGGAGGAAGAATGGGATTGTCTGGCATCAGGCTAGGAACTCAGGAGCGGCTTTCTCCCAGATGAAGGTGCTCACAGGGGTCATTGTTCCTGTGCTGGGACCTCCCCAATGGCAAGGCTGACTGGCAACCACTTTTGTTTGCCCTACCCTGGTGATTCCCTGATTTCCCATCCCATCCAATTTGCACCCCACCCAACCTGTGTGCAGCGAATTTTGCAGCTGAATGACTTGCCCTTGCTCAGGCTTCAGACTTTGCTAAAAGCTCTCAAACAAGCTGCAGCTGGGTCAGGGAGCCCCAAACCTATCAGTAAAGGGCCCAAGACCTGGCACTAGCACCAGTCTGCCTTGCTTCACAACTGGGCCTTGCCTGGGCACTTCCAAATCTAATACAAATAGAAGGAATCTGCAGATCTCTCTGTAACTCCTGCTGGGTGGCCCCAGGCAGTGGCTGACTTTGCACCTCTCTGGAGACACAAGAGCCAGTGCACCCAGTGGTCAGTGTGAGACCATACCAGATTACAACTCTTCACATCCATAAACTACACACTCAAGGGGCAGACTCAGTAAGCACCAAAGCCCCACTGAAGCAAGTCCTGGTCCATATGGATGTCTTCTGCACAGCAGCTCTCCCACTGTAGTCACAATTGGTCCCCACAGCCAATTGGCCTGGAGGTCAATTCCTCCCAGTGACACCAATAGCAATCAAAGCTCAACTACAACAAGACTGTGCACACAGCCCATAAAGGAGTGCACCTTGAGTGCTCAGCTCAGGTGACTGGGAAGGCTAAGCAACTGGGCCATCTAGGACACCTACTACACAAGGCCACTCTACCAACTCAAGGAGACATAGCAGCTCTACCCAATACATAGAAACAAACACAGGGAAGCAGCCAAAATGCTGAGACAAAGAAAGATGTCACAAATTAAAAAAATGGAAGAAAGCAAACTACTGAATATAGAGTTCAAAATCATGGAAAAGTACCAGTCAGAAATTAAGAACACACTAACTGAAATAAAGAATAATTTACAGAGATTCAACAGCAGAGGATTCTGAGAATCAAATCAAGGATTTGAAATATGAGGAAGGGAAAAACACCCAATCAGCAGAGCAAGAAGGGAAAAGAATCCAAAATTATGAAGATAGTCTAAGAAGCCTCTGGGACAACTTCAAGGATACTAACATTCGCATTATGGGGGTACCAGAAGAAAAGCAAGAGCAAGATATTGAAAACCTATTTGAAGAAATAATGACAGAATACTTCTCCTACCTGGTGAAAGAAACAGACTTACAAGTCCAGAAAACACAGAGAGTCCCAAACAAGAGGTACCCAAAGAGGACCACACCAAGACTCATCATAATTAAAGTGCCAAGGGCTAAAGACAAGAGAATCTTAAAAGCAGTAAAAGAAAAGCAGTTAGTTACCTACAAGGAAGCATCTATATGACTGTCAGCTGATTTCTCCACAGAAACTTTGCAGACCAGAAGGGAGTGGCAAGAGATATTCAAAGTGATGAAAAGGAAGGACTTACAACCAAGATTACTCTACCCAGCAAAGATATCACTTATAATTGAAGGTCAGATAAAGAGCTTTGCAGATAAGAAAAATCTAAAGAAGTTCATCATCACCAAACCAGTCTTGCATGAAATGTTGAAGGGTATTCTTTAAGAAGAGGAGGGAGAAATAGATAAAAATATGAACAGTAGAAAGGCAATAAATACATTACCTATCAACAATTGAATCTAATAATCAAATGAATAAGAAATCTTATGAACAGATTAAACTGGTAAATAAAATAGAATCAGAGGCATGGAAATGGAACAGACTGACAATTCTTAGAGGGAAGAGGGGGGGCGGAAAGAGATTAAACAAAGATATTACATGCATATATGCATTACCTATGGACACAGACAATAGGGTAATGAAGGCCTGGGGTGGGGCAGGAACTGGGTAGGGGAGGAAATGAAGTGGGGTGAGGAGGGGAGAAAGAGGGACATCTGTAATATTCTCAACAATAATGATTTTTTTAAAAAGGAAAAGACATGAAGAAAATGCAAATTAAAATCACAATTAGATACTGCTACACTTCTGCTAAAGCGGCTAAGATAAAAAAAAAGACTAACAATATCGATGTTCTTGAGTATGTGGAGGAATTAGAACCATCATACATCACTGGTAAGAATGTAAAATGTACAACCCCTTTGGAAAAGTTTGGCAGTTACTTAAAAAGTTAAACATACATTTACCATACAACCCAGTAATTCTACTAGGTTATCTACTAGGTCACACAGAGACTTGTATATCAGTGTTTATTGCCAAAAACTATAAATAACTCAAATGCCCATCAACTAATGAATGAAGAAACAAAATATTATTCCTTACAATATACTACTCAACAATTAAAAAGAACAAACTATTAACATATTCAACAATATGGATGACCCTAAAAAATTATGCTAAGTGAAAGAAGCTACCAACATAAATCAACATATGGATTCCATTTATGTAACATTTTTAGAAAAGAAAAAACTATATAGACTAAGATTGGGGACCAGTTGCAACTACAGTGTGATTGCTTGGAGCTGGGGATGGAAGCAGGGATTGACCATAAATGGGCATAAGAGAACTTTTTTCAAGTGATGAAAATGTTAGAATACTAGATTATGATGATGGTATCTATATATATCTATATCTATATCTATATCTATATCTATATCTATATATCTATATCTATATCTACACTAATAAAAGAGAAACATGGTAATTAGCGTACGACCGATACCCTTCCCATTGGCTAATCAGGGAGATATGCAAATTAACTGTCAGCCAAGATGGCGGCCGGCAGCCAGGCAGCTGATACGAACAGGGAGGCTTGCTTCCTTCAGTGACACAGGACTCCAACGTTCCCTGCCTGCCTTGCCGGCCTCTGAGCTTCAGTTGGAAACACTGTAACATTTATAGAAGATAAACAAAACCCCAGAAAGCTCCTGTCAGTCAGCGGGGATCTCAGAGCTGGAGTCGCAACATTGTTTCGAATACAGAAAACAAAGGCCAGAAACCTGCTTTCAGCTGAGCCTCAGAGAGAAAGCCAGCTCTCAGCTCCAGTGACAGCCATAGAAGGTAAATAAATGCCAGAATAAAAAGAAAAGAAAAAAAGGAGAGGTTTGGAGCTCCAGTCGCCCGCCAGCCTGAAAACGGCCCTCAGCCCCTCACCCAGACTGGCCAGGCACCCCAGTGGGGATCCCCACCCTGAAGCAACAAGATGGCCGCTAATTTGCATACTGAAGGCAGGCGGCAGCAGGCAAGGCTGTCTGCAGTCTGGGACCCGGATCTGTGACCTTGCCGGGCGGGATCAGTGGAGCCGCGAGGCCTCCCAGCACCAGGATCAGCGTGACAGGGGGCAGCGCCCCAACCCCCCCCCCACGGGTCCTGCTCTGTGTGTGACGGGGTAGAGCCATACCTCCCATCGGCCCTGCCCTGAGTGTGACAGTGGCGGCGCCCCAACCCCCTGATCGGCCTTGCTCTGTGTGTGACAGGGTGCAGCGCCCCAACTCCCCTACTGGCCCTATTCTGTGAGTGACGGGGGGAGCTCCTCAACCCCCTGATCGGCCCTGCTCTGTGCATGACAGGGGGGAGCTCCCCAAACCCCTGATGGGCCCTGCTCTGTGTGTGACAGGGTGCAGTGCCCCAACTCCCCTATTGGCCCTATTCTGTGAGTGACGGGGGGAGCTCCTCAACCCCCTGATCGGCCCTGCTCTGTGCATGACAGGGGGGAGCTCCCCAAACCCCTGATGGGCCCTGCTCTGTGTGTGACAGGGTAAGGAGCCCCAACTCCCCTGATGGGCCCTGCTCTGTGCATGACAGGGGGGAGCTCCCCAAACCCCTGATGGGCCCTGCTCTGTGTGTGACAGGATACGGAGCCCCAACTCCCCTGATGGGCCCTGCTCTGTGAGTGACAGGGGGCAGCGCCCCAACCCCCTGATCGGCCCTGCTCTGTGCATGACAGGGGGTGGCGCTGCAACTTCCCTATCGACCCTGCCTTGAGTGTGATAAGGGGCGGTGCCCCAACCCCCCAATCGGCCGTACCCTGAGCGTGACTAGGGGTGGCATCGCAACCTCCCGATCTGCCCTGCGCTGTGCATGACAGGGGGCGGTGCCCCAACTCCCCAATCGGCCCTGTTCTGAGCCTGACCAGGGGCTGCACCTAGGGATTGGGCCTGCCCTCTGCCACCCGGGAGCAGGCCTAAGCCAACAGGTCGTTATCTCCCGAGGGGTCCCAGACTGCGAGAGGGCACAGGCCAGGCTGGGGGACCCTCTCTCCCCGCCGAGTGCACAAATTTTTGTGCACCGGGCCTCTAGTATATATATAAAAGCCTAAGCGAGTGACTGGCCGAATGGCCAACCAGCCGGTAGTTATGACGTGCAATGATCACCAGGGGACAGACGCTCAACGCGCAGGCATGGAAACATGGAACATACTAATGAATCTCAGAGAGAAGGGGGAAGAGGGAAGACGGGAAGTGATTAATCAAAGATCTTACATGCATACTAGAGGCCCAGGGATTCGTGCACTGGTGGGGTCCCTCGGCCTGGCCTGCGGAGATCAGGCTGAAACCAACTCTCCGACATCCCCGAAGGGGTCCCGGATTGGGAGAGGGCACAGGCCAGGCTTAGGATCCCCATCGGTGCACAAATCCGGCACTGGGCCTCTAGTATAACTATATACATTTACTATAAATCATCAGTCTCAATATTTTTAAAAAATAATATTGTTGGGACCTGTGGAGTTATGTGATATTCTACATAACTCTGGTGTTTTGGTTTAATCCACACCAAGAAGAATATTAAAATATGCAATCCCATATTGTCCAAAGTACTTTTATGTGGGGAGCAGCTATAGGGTTAAGCCTCGGACTGACCTGTTGGCAAAGTTACAAACAAGTCCCAGCTTAGAGGGCACAGCCCTCTTAGCATAATTAGACTTGACCTTATAACACTCCCTAGATCTTACCTGAGAAGCTAATGGGCTGAGGGAGGTTCAGGAAGTGCTGCCAAAACAAGTGAAACTCACAAGAACAGTGTAACTATGGTAACTACTACCTTCTTTACCTCTGACTATAAAATAAAGACTCAGCTTTCCTCTCGATCTTTCTCTGTGGCCTCAGCCAGGCACAGGAAGATCCACGGAGACTAAAGAGAGCTATGCTGATCATCTGAACGCTGTCTCCATGTCCTACATTCTTTGCCGACTCCGTCCACACCTTTGAGAACCCCTGGCCCGCTGGGGCTGGACCCCAGCACTTTTAAAACAGTAATTTCATATGATTCAACCTAAATTTTTGGACAACCATAAGAAGAACTGGAGTAGATGAGGCAAGATTAATAACAGATAGGCAAAATTAATGAAATAGGAGAAGAAACTTGAATTCAATCTTCATAAACAGAAACAGAAACTGGGAGTGGAAATCTATAACTTCAACAACTAACAGACAGCCATTGGTGATACTTCAGTTTCCAACCTAACAACTGCAGTTAAGAGTCACTTTTTTTTTAATTTAGTGGGATGACATTGGTTACTAAAATGATACAGGTTTCAGGTGTACAATGCCATAATCACCTGTATATCATATTGTGTGTTCACCACCCCAAGTCAAGACTCCCTCCATCACCATTTACCACCGCCCCTTTACCCTTTGCTATAGCCTCCCACCCACCTTTCCCTCTGGTAATCACCATACTGTTGTCTGTGGCTAAGAGTTTTGTATTCTCTTTGCTTAATCCCTCACCTTCTTCACCCAATCCTCCAATACCCCACCCCTCTTACAGTTGTCAGTCTGTTTTCTGTATCTATAAGTCTGTTTCTATTTTGTATGTTAGTTTATTTTGTTCATTAGATTCCACATATAAGCGAAATCTTATGGTACTTGTCTTTCTCTGACTGGCTCATTTCATTTAGCATAATACTCTACAGTTCCTTCCATACTGTTGCAAAAGGTAAGATTTCCTTCTTCTTTTTAATATTTTTATTGATGTTTAGAGAGAGAGAAAGGGAGAGGGAGAGAAAGATCAGTGTGAGAGTGAAACATTGATTGGCTGCTTCCTGTGTTCCCTGACTGAAAATTGAACCAGCAACCTTTTGGTGCAGAGGACAATGCCCAACCAACTTAGCCAAACTGGTCGGGGCTAGATTTCCTTCCTTTTTACAGTGGAGTAGTATTCCGTTGTGTAAATGTACCACAACCTTTTTATCCACTTATCTACTGATGGGCAACTGAGGCTGCTTCCATATTTTGGCTACTGTAAATAACACTGCAATGAACATAAGAGTGCATATATTTTTTTGAATCTGTGTTTTGGGTTTCTTTGGATATATTCCCAGAATTAGAATTGCTGGGGCATAAGGCAGTTCCATTTTTAATTTTTTGAGGTAACTCCATTCTGTTTTCTATAGGCTGCAGTAATCTGCATTCCCACCAACAGTGCATAAGGGTTCCCTTTTCTCTGCATCCTTGCCAGCACTTGTTGATTTATTGATGATAGCCATTCTGTCAGGTGTGAGGTGATATCTCACTGTGGTTTTAATTTGCATTTCTCTGATGATTAGTAATGTTGATCATCTTTTCATATGTCTGTTGGCCATCTCTAAATCCTCTTTGGAGACATGTCTATTTAGGACCTTCCACCATTTTTTAATTGGTGCTGAGTTTTATAAGTTCTTTGAAATTTTGGATATTATCTCCTTATCTGATGTATCATTGGTGAATAATGATCTCCCATTCAGTGGGTTGCCTTTTCCTTTGTTGTGCAAAAACTTTTTAATTTGATGTAGTCACATTTGTTTATTTTTCCTTTTGTTTCCCTTGCCCGAGAAGATACATCAGAAAAAATATTGCTCGGAGAAATGTCCTAGATTTTACTGCCTACATTTTCTTCTAGGATTTTTATGGTTTTGAGTCTAACATTTAAGTATTTAATTTATTTTGAGTTTAATTTTGTGTATAGTGTAAGAAGATGGTCCAGTTTCATTTTTTGCATATACCTGTCCAATTTCCAAACATCATTTACTGTCTAGAGTATCTTCACTCCATTGTATGCTCTTGCCTCATTTGAGATAGGTTAATTGACCATAAAGGTGTGGGTTTATTTCTGGGCTCTCTATGCTGTTCCATCCATCTTTACTAGTATGTCTGTTTTTATGCCAGTACCATGCTGTTTTGACTGAGGAGTCACAATGGCTAATGAGAATATTAGCCATTCAGAAGCAGATGTAGAACATCAAACTGGTAATAGTGGTTAGCTCTGTAGAGGAGAGGAAAATTACAGTTGGTCAGGAAACTTCTGACCAAAATTAAAGTTAGAAGTTTTACAAGGATTTAAGGATTTATTCACACATTACTTGTATAACTAAAATATGTACTTTTTAATAAAAGAATTCCATATTCCTAAGATTAGTATTATAGATCACTAATTTTCTCAATGTCAACATTCTATTCTCTTGGGAGATTTGTACTAGGTTTTACAAATTCAATTGTTTTCAGGGACTAAGTGGGTAATAACATGAGTAAAACTGAGTGTACATAAGGCTTATAGACATTCAAATTCAAAATTATAAAATACATTGTACAGATTAAACAAAACCCTTCTGCAAATTAAATATAACTGGCAGTCCACTACTTTGCTAACTCTCCCAATTTCAGTGTTTCTCAACTTTTTGAAATTGTCTTCCTTTAAATAATAAAGATTCCAAATCTCCCTTAAAGTTATTTGAAATTTTGAGACTAAAACCAAATCACAGCAATTACATACTGAAAATGGTTTACTAAACTCAATGATCCATTATGCGTCCCTAACCCATTTAAAATTACTGACCCTAGACCAGTGATGGCAAACCTATGACACACATGTCAGAGGTGACACGCGAACTCATTTTTTTGGTTGATTTTTCTTTGTTAAATGGCATTTAAATATATAAAATAAATATCAAAAATATAAGTCTGTGTTTTACTATGGTTGCAAATATCAAAAAATTTCTATATGTGACACGGCACCAGAGTTAAGTTAGGGTTTTTCAAAATGCTGACACGCCGAGCTCAAAAGGTTCGCCATCACTGCCTTAGAACTTATCATCATCTGAAATTTCACCATCTGAAATTTAAAAACACAGATTGCCTCACTTTCTTAATGCTAACATTGACTTCAACTTCACTGATCTTACATCTCATTTTACTTGTTTTGTTAGTCTCCTTTTCTTCTGCAGGTCTACTTAGCAATTCCTGAAAATGACTTTAGTTTGGACCTTTACCTTTCCTATAACTGTTTTCTCAAACTCTTCTGCAAATATATCAAACCATTTGCAGTTCTCCTAATAAACCACAATCACATATTGTACTTTCTGCATCAAATGTCTTTTACCTTTTAATTCTTATTCAGGCTTAAAACCTGCACTCAAGCCACAGCTCCTATACAAGCTTTCAGAACAAGCCAGGCAGTGTTCTTGCCACTCCAAAGCAAGCCAGGCAGCTTTCTTTCCAGCCCCAACCCGCCACCCAAGTAGCTTCAACTACAAACATTTAACAAGCAAACTATTTGGAAAATATTTATAGTTAATATTAAGAAAGGATTTCAAAACTAGAAGGATCCTTAAAGATAATTTCTTCTTGTCATTTCACAGATTAGTCATTTTAACACTTGGAGTGGGGGAAACGAGTTAAGTCGGCTCGCGTGAATTGCGCGTACTCCGCGGGAGCCGTCTTAACTCGGTTCATATAGATTTGCGGTGGAGTGCGGGAAACGTGTAAACTCGGGCCGATTGTAACTGCGTATTACCAAATATTTGTTTGTTTGCCGTTCACAAAGATACCTACCTGCGTATGCGAACCGTTTCATACCCATTGGGGTAATAGGTATCATAAAAATCCCTGATTTTGCGCGGGAAACCTAAATAATTGCCCGAGCCACCTTATATTTTGGCGGGAAATTCACCCCACACCGGAGTGTTAAAACTAAAATAATAGAGTAAATAATAGGTAAATAATAGTCAGCTGTCAACCAGATCTTATCAAAGAGAAACATAGGCCTCATTGTAAAATAGATTTGAAAATAGAAAAATGACAGTTTGACCTCTGCACATACACATTAAATTGATTTCCAAGAGACGTTCCCAATTTATGGATTTGTGACTATCAATCCACCAAAGATCTATTCTTAAGATGAGGAAAGAGAGAGGGTGGATATTTTACAGTTTTAAAGCTAATTTCATATACACTGTACAATAATCCTTAACTGAAAACAGCTTGTCAATAGTCTTCCTGGGACTTCCAGACCACATATTTCATAGTAAATGTGTGTGCGCTTATGCTGAAAAGTTGTATGGTTCTCAAGTCTGGCCCAGAACCATACACCTTATTCAACATGTGTGACCTTACTCAACTTGTCCAGTATAGGATACTTTCTTGTTTATTCATTCCTCAGTTGTTCTTTCTATTTTCAACTGGGGAGAACGGGAAGAGAAATAGACTTAAATATGTACTATGTGAGAGGGAAAGTAAGAGGCATTACAGGTTAATATTTAGTCAGATAGTAAACAATTTTTGTTATAAAAGGATAGGAAGTGGTATCTCTCTATCCCTTCTACTACTTGGAAATTCTCTTAGACTAATAAACTCTATTTCTAAAAAGCAAACAGTGCCCCCAGCTCCCATAGGCAGGAGTATGAAATAAATCTTATTCATAATTTGAAGAAGTTTCCTAATCATCATTGAGTAAACATTTCTAAAACATGCAGAACTCATTGTATTAAGCAAAGGAGCTAAAAGTTTGACTTTTACAAGTCATCCCAGTACCATATTTCTTAAAAGCTACATAAAAAGAACAATAAAACATTTCATTGGCATGTATCCTACTGCATCACACATCTATTTGTCAAAAATCTTAATTTTCTAACCTGGAATGTCGGAGGCTGTCCTTTTTATTTTTTGCAGAACACAATGTGCATTCACAGCCAACTGCATGGGGCTTAGGTAGAGACACATCCTGTTTTAACAGCATTGTAAGAATTTCATAGTTGTTACGATGAGCAGCTAAAATGACAGGTGCAATGTCCATAGTTGTTGAATACTCAGGATTCTGAATTTGCTCCATTAGTTTCTGAAAAATATTTATATAAACATTCAAAAGTTATTTGTGACTTCAAGAAAACAATTATTTGAAGAATAAAATGAAAAAAAAATTGGAAAGCACAAAGAACATAATTATTATAAGGAATAAGATAAACATTTTGCCAGGATGAAATTTCTTTGAAACCTCAAAACTTAATTTTAATTAATAAATGTAATATAATAATGACAAACAAAATCTTCAATAGAAAACATTCATATAAATAAAGTTCCGTTTTCCTAACAAAAAGATATCTAGAGAAATACATTAGGAAAAAGTATTTAATTTTCAAAAGATTATGGAAACATGCATAAGGATAAAGAACAAGAATTTTAGAAAAAAGAATAAAATGAAAAAACAGAAATGTTAAAAATAAGCAGACCATAAATGCTTGAGAAAAACTTTAAAAATTCCACCTCTGTGGCAAACCTTGTCACATTGATAGTAGCAATGAAGCTATTTAAAAGGGATAAGTAAATAGGAGGCACTCTTTATTTTGTGGTAGAGGCCCGATGCACGAAATTCGTGCAAGGGGCTTGGCCCTCACAGCCGTGGCAGCATGCCTCAGCCCTCGCAGCCCCAGCTTGATCTGGAAGGTCATCTGGAAGGACATCCGGAAGGTCGTTCAGCTGTCTGGTCTAATTAGCATATTACGCTTTTATTATTATAGATAATTATCTACATATTCTCAATCATTACCTCTATTACTTTCTGTTACAAATGCTTAAAAACACTAACAATCATAGCTACTATAGCCACTTTACACTTATCATCTCATTTAATTCCCACAGTACCCTGCAGCACTGAGCAGTAAAATCCTAAGAAGAAACTGAGACTCAGAGAAGTTAATGTGCCTGAGGTACACAACAGAATGGCAAACTGCAGAGCAGAAACCAGATTTGTATTACTCCGGAGCCTGAGCACCTTCACTACATGGGCTCATGGGGCTGATGACGGCATGACACGAAGGAAAAATCATTAGCAAATAAAGAATCAGAGTTGCCCTAGCCAGTTTGGCTCAGTGGATAGAGTGTCAGCCTGTGGACTGAAGGGTCCCAGGTTCAATTCTGGTCAAGGGCAAATGCCCAGGTTGGGAGCTGGATCCCCAGTAGGGACTGTGCAGGAGGCAGCAGATCAATGATTCTCTCTCATCATTGATGTTTCTATCTCTCTCTCCCCCTCTCCCTTTCTCTCTGAAATCAATAAAATATATTTTTAAAAAAGAATCAGGGTTAAACAAGAAGGTTGACTATTTCATGACTATTGCATATTCTTTCCACTACTTCTCACTTTTTCATAGAGGTTTCCCTGAGAGTTGTTTCATTCCGTAGTATTAGCTGATCAAGTTCACGGTTTGTTATATAATTTTTACTAACATTGTAAAAGTAGTGCACACACATTATAAAATATCTGAAAAATATAGAAAAACAGAAAGAATACAAACACCAATAATTCCTACTACCCAAAAACCATTTTATAGTATTCCTTTCTGGGCCTTTGTCTATCTTTGGCATAAATAATTTGGCATCAATAATTAAAACAATGGTCCCTAATATTTTAAAGATCAAGGACACTTTTAATAATCTCATAAAGCTACAGCCCAGAATCTTCAGGAAAAAAATCATGTACAGAATCCTGCATTCAATGTAAGGAATTTCATAGACCGTATTTTCAAGACATTTTATTATGCTAATTTAAATAACATTACCACAAACATCTTTATGAATACAGCTCTCTTATTTATATATGTATATTTTTTACTGATTTCAGAGAGGAAGGGAGAAGGGAAGAGAGATAGAAACATCAATGATGAGAGAGAATCATTGATCAACTGCTTCCTGCACGTCCCCCACTGGGGGTATAGCCCACAACGCAACCCAGGCATGTATCCTGACCCGGAATCAAACTGTAACCTCCTGGTTGATGTTCAACCACTGAGCTATGCCAGCTGGGCGAATACAGCTTTAAAAAAAAAAAAATTAGGATTATCTCATTAACATAGAACCCCTGACATGGAATTATAGATCAAAAGGCCACAAACAGCTTTAAAGCTCTTGATAAATATTACCAAAGTCCTTTAATAGCTTATGTTACCAATAATATAGGAATGTACTCATTTCACTCTTAAGGTTTACTCACCAGTATGATCACTCCCAGTTTATGAATATAAATATTCATAAATATCATGAAATACTTACTTTCCTTTGATTACTGGTAAATTTTAATATTTTCTAACGTACATATCCCATTTTGGCCCTCTTTTATATACTTGCCATTTATTTAGTGGGGATTTCAAATTAATAAATTTATTTAAAATTCCAGAGAAATCTAAGAACTTAGCCCTTTCCCCTCCTATTATTGGTTATAAAAAGGAGAAAATTAGCTCGGCCACTCTTCTTCTCTAAAAATCAATAAAAACATATTATTTTAAAAAGGAGGTTATATTCAGTCCCTTAAGAGAAAAATGGTCCTCATTTTTCCTATGAAACATTTAACTATATGAAAACACTCAAAGACATAGCTAAAAGTTCATAATTTCATTGTTAATATAATCAACATGCTAAAAAAAACCTCTGTATATGAAAGTCAAAATGTATTAAAAGACAATTTTGATAAGCCAATAATGAATTCACTGAAATGGTTAAAAAATATATGGAAAATATTTGACAATGCCTGTCTAGAAGTAATAGGCTATTAAAATTTGATCTTGCTGTCGCTGGAAGAATTCAAGCAAATGCTTGTTTGTTAGCAATAAAGTAGAAAGTGTTCTTTTACTGAGCAGGTGAAGACTACCACAGCCTTGCAACACAAGATTCAATTGGTAGTAGTCATGGTGATGAAATAATAGCAGTCATTTGCTCCAATAACCTGCATGGCACACCTCCTTTCCCCGCCAAGGAAGTAAATGGGTTTAAATGCAAGAAAGTGGAATAGGTATACCAAAATAGAACAGTAACTGCAGGATAGATGACAGAAAATTGAACAGGATTATAGATATTTCTGATCCTTTGGACAAGGGCTATATTCTTAACCCTTTTTTTTTCTCTATTCCTGTGGTTTCTTATCACCAGTTACACTAGTTCATACCATCCTCTGGAGAAAGTCACACACAAACTTTTTAATAGTCTAGATTTGAGTAGAATATTTCAGCTAATACATGATAAAGTATGCAATTTAGCAGTTTCTCGTTGTTCTCAGATAATGCCAGATAATCTACAAGCAATTTATAATTATTTCTTAATACTTTTCTTCTGAGTATAGCCAGTTTACACTCCAGCAGTTTGCTTGTTTCACTACATCCTCACCAATAATAAGTAATATCATTTTAAAATTTTTGTATGCAACCAATATCTCATTTTAAAGACATAATTTATCTGACTGTTAATGAATATCTTCCTAATTACAAAAGCAATAAAGAAAAATAAAAAGAGTAAAAAAAAATCCTTAATTTGGCAATAAGATGGCTACCACTAGGTAACATTTTGCTACATTTCCATACAGTTCCTTTTGTATGCATATTTTTAACCTTGGATCATATTACACATACAGTTTACTATTCTCATTTTTGTCACTTCCTAGGTTTTATTTTTCCGTGTTCCTAAATATTCTTTAAAAAGTGCCATTTAAATATATACATCATTATTTATATTTCCAACCTCCAATTTTAAAATATTTAGGTTTTTTCACTACTTCAAGATTACAATTAACATTTTTATCCACATTTCTGACCATTTCATAGGCAAATTCCTAGAGGAGAAAGCACTAGGTAAAAGAATATGAACAGCCCTAACTGGTTTGGTTCAGTGGATAGAGCATCGGCCTGTGGACTGAAAGGTCCCAGGTTCGGTTCCGGTCAAGCGCACGTACCTTGGTTGTGGGCACATACCCAGTGGGGTGTGTGCAGGAGGCAGCTGATCGATGTTTCTCTCTCATCGATGTTTCTAACTCTCTATCCCTCTCTCTTCCTCTCCGTAAAAAATCAGTAACATATATTTTTTTAAAAATAATATGAACATCTTTCCTTTTTCTGACACATCCTGCCAAAGTGCTATTCAAAACACCCCCCTAACCAATGATGTAGGAGACTAGACTACTCCCTTGCATCAGTGATTATTATTTTTTAAAATCTTGGTTAATTTGATAAGTAAATATTAGTATCTTGTATTTGATTATAAGTAAGGTTTAGTATTTTATATTTTCTTTTCTGAGTTTTTTCGTGTCCTTTCTGATTTTGGTGTTTTTCATCAATTTGTCTAATATTAAGATTATGAACTTCTGATATATGCTGCAAATATCTTTTGCCAGTTATCCACCTGCTTTCTAAATTTTGCTTGATGACCGAATTCCAGAAATTTAACTTCTAAACAGCCATTGCTTTTATGCTTAGAACATCCTTCTACTCCCAGTCAGTAAACATTCACCTACATTTTCTTCCAGTTTTATGGTTTTACTATTTACATTTAATTATTAAATTCATGTGGAAACTTATTTGTATCTTCAACTTAACCTGCAAAATGTTCCAAACTAAAAGTACTGGTCCATACTGACAAAATTATGGAAATATCATTAATTTTAAAAAGGTTTCCTGAAAACAATATTATTCTTGCAAGTGTCTACTGACTTTAAAGCAATATTTTACAGAGTAAAAGAGATCTATTTCCTTAAGACAAATAAATTTGGGGGAAGAAAAAGATGGCAATGGGGCAGGAGATTTATTTTTATTTAAAAATCCAAATTAATAAACATTTAAGAGTACTAACTACTATAGTTGGTCTTGATGATCGTTTTGGTCGATGATTAAGTAGTATATCAACAGCTCCCACTACTTCAGAGTCGATTGCCACCAAAAGTGCATCTGTGGACTTTAAAAAAAAAAAAAAGTTAAAAATAAAAATGGAGGATAAAAAGTATTTATTTTACTAATTCATAAATAAAACTATTTTTTAAAATTAAACTGTATTATATACAGTAGTACTGAATTTCAAAAATTTAGCCTGTCCAAATAGTACATTTTCTTGCCTTACTTTGACCGAATCTTAACATTCCAAATCTATAAGAGAAATTGCCAAAAACTATAACTACAGGTAAAGAATTGCATTCAATCTAATAAAAATGATCATCAATGCAATCATGAAGAGAGCAGACAATGGAAAATACATAGAGGGGGCACTCTCTGTTCTCATCTCAAAAACATACATGGCTGACCGAAATGGTACAAGACTGAAATTAGTATCAGTGATCTAATCAAGTAAAACCACAAACTAGGCTACAATGTCCTTAGGAGGGAAAAGTGACTTTGTGGTTTTACACCCAAACTATAGCTAATTTTGAAGCTTTAACTTCGACAGCAAGAAAAAATAACTAGAGGCTGAGCAAATGGGGACTTTCAACTCTCTGTAACAAAGTCTGCATACAGTTTTATTATGATACTTGGAAATTGTGACATCAGGTTTTGGGGTTTCTTTCTTTTTTTTTTAATGTTTTATGTTTCTTTATTGATTTCAGTGAGCAGAAGGAACAGGGAGAGAGATAGAAACATCAATGATGAGAGAGAATCATTGATCTGCTGCCTTCTGCATGCCCCACACCAGGGATCAAGCCTGCAACCTGAGCATGTGCCCTGACCCAGAATCAAACCCTGATCTCCTGGTTCATAGGTCCATACTCAACCACTGAGCCACAATCTGGGCTTGATGTTTTTTTAAAGGAAAACCCTAAAGGCAGGAAGGAAACATAGAGATAAGTAATGATTTAATCTAAGAAAATGCCCTGATTAATTTCAATCTGTGTATTTTTAAACTGTTATAATCTTTATCAACTATTGATCAACATTCTTTTAAAAATAAAATTAGCCCTAGCCGGTTTGGCTCAGTGGATAGAGCATTGGCCTGAGGACTAAAGGGTCCCAGTTTCGATTCCGGTCAAGGGTACATGCCCAGGTTGCGGGCTTGATCCCCAGTGGGGGACATGCAGGAGGCAGCCGATCAATGATTCTCTCTCATCATTGATGTTTCTATCTCTCTCTTCCTTTCCCTTCCACTCTGAAATCAATACAAATATATTTTTTAAAAATAGGACTAAAAATGAAAGACATTATGTGGATGTCTAAAAAATAAGAGTAAGCATCCCCAAAATAGGATTGGGGGCCATATTCAACTATTAGGAACCACCTCTGTGTTCTCACAGGAAAACTCCCTACCCTCATAAGAAAGTTAATTTGTTATTTTATCCCCTAAAACTTTTAAGGCTCATTGGGCTGTAGCCTATTCTTTAAAGTCTAACATTATTATTATTATTCTGCTCTGTAAACATTTCTCTTGGGTTTTTAGTTTTACTGTATTTGATCAGGTGAAGCAAAAAAAAACAAAAAGAACTATATGTTCCTTACTACTTAACATTTCAGTTCTGATTTTAAATTTTAACCTATAAAACTAACTATAGTAATGCCACTGCTAAGTCAAAATACTAAGTAACTCCAGTGATCTGAGATATAACCATGGGTCCAGCTGCACATCTCCCAAATAACCATACTGAGTGGTCATAAACTAACTTCATGGTCATTATTTCCCGGAAGGATTTGCCTCTATAAATGACAAATATCTGGTTTTCCCAAGTACCCTTCAAGTCTTTACTGAATAAAAGAACAACTATATTAAAACCAACAAAGTAGGAAGAAAAAAATAACTGCTAAACTTGACCATTGAAAAGAGAAAATATCAGTATAGCAAAATCATCACACACACACACACACACACACACACACACAGAGCAGTCTGAAGCCATTTAATATAAGGACAAATGCGTTTAGTTTCAGGCTATCTGAAGAAACTAAAATGACTACATTCTCAGTGATTCCCACTTATGATGATAAAGTTAAATTATATTCAGATACACAGTTTGATAAAGGATAAGCTTCAGGTATAAAAATATTTACTTATATAAAAAAGCCATGTCTGAAAAGAATGTTTTAAGTTATTTTAAAAATATCTATAAGCCCTGGCCAGTGTGGCTCAGTGGCTGAGTGTCCACCTATGAACCAGGAGGTCATGGTTCAATTCCCAGTCAGGGCATATGCCGGGGTTGTGGGCTTGATCCCCAGTGTTGGGCATGTAGGAGGCAGCCGATCAATGATTCTCTCTGATCATTGATGTTTCTATCTCTCTCTCTCCCTCTCACTTCCTCTCTGAAATCAATAAAAATATATTTTTAAATGAAAATAAGTAAAAAATATCTATAGATATACAAAATGTCCTTAGTTTTGCTTCCCAATTTCTCATAGATATTGGACCATTACTTATTAAAACATATTCAATTATATACTTATTATGTATTAATGAGGTTGCTATCTTCCTTCTCACCTCAGAATTTTCAACAATTCACATACTCTTTCCTTTAAGCTCAGAGTAATAAGCCACTTCCTTTCTGAAGCTAAATAGTCCATCTTAGTATTCTATTTAATGCTTTCTGTTTTCTATAGGACCTTGGTCCTTCATTCGCAGACATGCTAGTCCTAGTCCCTACCGCCCCAAACATGAGATATTTTCTCACTCTTTGATAACTGGGCTTGATTCTATCTTCTTTCCACTCAAGTTTTCTTCCTCTCACTTTATCAAACTTCCCAAATTCATGTGCATCATTTTCTTAGTTCTACTGACGTGAATTTCAAAAATTCCTCATTTTCCTTGATTTCTAGGCAACATATTAAAACTGTTTCTTTGGTTTTTACAATGCTGCACTGTCCTGACTCCTTCAATGACACCCTTCCCTTTTAGTGCCCTTTATTAATATAGATGTTCCCTGAGAAAGAGCTGGCATCAGTCATCTGCTCTTCTCTGTTGTCATTCACTCATTCTCACAATGTCCATGGCCATGACTGCTGCTTCTTTCTCTCTAGCCCGACCACTCCCTAGAGATGAAATCTTCATCTGTAACTGTCTATTGGAGGATGCCTGATAGCCCCAAAATAAACAAGGCCAAAACCAGAATTCACATTTCTCTGACCCAAGATTGACTTCTATTCTTAATTTCCTGTTCTTCTTTCTGCCTCCAAGTCACCCATTTTTAAGATTTCCAAATCATCTTGGATTCCTCAATTCTCCCCTCCAAATTTAAATAGTCACTAAATTCTGTCAATTCTCCTTCATAACATTTCTCACATCTGCCATTCCCCACCTCCCACCATTCTTACAGCCACTATTCCAGTCAGGCTTTAACTTCTTCATGTCTGGATTACAAAACTGCTCATCAAGTTATTGCCTTCCCCATTTTCCATTTTCTCATGTATACTGAACACAAACACTAGAATAGTTTTTCTAAAATACTACTGGACATAACACATCCTTTTTCAAAAATCATTTCTTGACCCCACTATCTTTCATAAAACCCAAATTCCTTAGCCTGGCCATCACACCATTTTCATCAGTTTCCTTTTAGCTGTTTTTCCAGATACTTCACACTACTATCCACCCCAAATATTTTGTTTAAACAGGCGAAATCAATTAACTGTCTTGAGGATACACATTGCGCATGCCTTTGTTTACTTAACTAATTCTTGTCCACATCCCCTGTTCCTGACCTATCTACACATCTGAGAGTAATTTTAAATACTCGGTAAAAAGCATGGACTCTGGAGCCAGAACCTGGGTTCAAGTTCCAGTTCTACCATTTAGACCAGGGGTCCTCACACTACGGCCTGCGGGCCACATGCAAATACAAATATTGTATTTGTTCCCGTTTTGTTTTTTTACTTCAAAATAAGATATGTGCAGTGTGCACAAGAATTTGTTCATAGTTTTTTTTTAAACTATAGTCCGGCCTTCCAATGGTCTAAGGGACAGTGAACTGGCCCCCTGTTTAAAAAGTTTGAGGACCCCTGATTTAGACAATGACTTTGGGCAAGTTATTTAACCTTTCTGTACCTTGGTTTCCTCCTTTATAAAATGGAGATTATAACAGTACCTATCTGATAGGAATATTGTGAGGATTAAGGAAGTTGAATACATTAAAGGTTCTTGGCACATAGTAGTACTATATACATATTAGTAATTATTAAGATTTCAAGGCTCAACTGACACTCTTCCAGTAAACCTTTAATAGCTCCAATCCACAGTGATCTTCTCTGTTTCTAACACATTTATTATAAACTACAAAAGTTTAAGTATAAAACAGGGTTTATCAATAGTGGCATTGTTGACATTTTAGGCCAGATAAATCTTTGTCGTGGCGGTTGTCCTGAGCATTGTAAGATGTTTAGCAGCATCTGTGGCCTCTACTCATCAAATGCCAGTAGTAACCCACTCCCTAGTTGTGAAACCAAATATGTCTTCATACATTGTCAAATGTCCCCTGGAGGGGAAGGGGGATTATCCAGTTGAGAACCATAGAGTAACACAACATAAAATATATGAAAACACTTAAAGCAATATACAAGGTTCAAGCAGTATTACCCCTTAGCACTTATCAAATACACTTTTGTTTTTTTAAATGACTTGAAATTCATATGTATTTTCATTGTCCAATTACTTTTAATATCCTTTAATACAGAACTTATGTTTTATGTATTCATTTCTACAATCACACCCAATCAAAGGCCTTAGACACTTGTTGATTGATAGATAGGACATAGGTAACCTGAGACAGACACAATGAACTGAAGAGAGCATGAAAATTGCAGTCAGAAGATCAGATTATATCTTAGGTTTGGCCTTATTTTAGAACTTTGGGCAATACATTAAAGTCCATGAGCCTCAGTTTTCTGATCTATAAAATGAAACATCTATATAGGCTGGCTATGATGTTCAAATGTAATCAGGGGTGTGAAAAAACCATGTATACACTGCAGATTATATATAGAGAGTCATATGTGTAAAAAGACAAAAATAATTATTATACTATAATACCTCCTTTATGAAGAATCATCCAGGACTTCCTTTATAACCTTATTTTCTATTCCTTTAAGTATTTCACTTTGAAATGTAAACTATTTTGATGGAAATTTTCTGCTTTTAATAGTACTGTATATATTCTTCCTTAAAACAATAGGCACTGAATATAATTTAATTTTTCCTTACTGACTCTGGACCATTGTTATAAACATTAATTATTATTCTAACATATAGCTCCCTCAGGGATTACCATGTATGTAATGCTGTTGACCTCTTTAATAAATAGTCAGAGGCACTGGACTCTGTAGTCTTCATGCCCCTTCTGTTGCACTTCTCTCTATGGATTAGAAAACTAAATAATTAAGTTTGTTAAAGAAGTATCTAAAATGAACAAATATAGACTTTGAAGAAGGGCTCCAGAAGTATTCCTCTGACCAAAGTTTGTATGTCAGAAACTTCTAGGCTCCGGCTACTCAGAGGTACTTTTTACTTACTTCCTGAGTCTCACTGATGTTCTGGTTAACTGAAATTGCTGGGAAAGCAACTTCTTTCTCTATCTAAATATGTATATACAGAGACAGTACCATGTTGTCCATATAACTAACCTATTTATATTTTTTTAAATCTTCTGAGTGCTTCCTGATGCCACTCAAAAAAAAAAATATATATATATATATATATGTATTATATATATATATATATATATGCCTCATTAAGTTAAAGCTACAACAGAGCAATCAATCATACTATGTGAAAGAAAAAAAAAAGCCAGAATTCATGTGCTAAATCCCATACTAAGCAAACTAAAAAAAAAAAAAGAATATGATTAAATTTCTTTCAGCATCTCTTGACTGAATTCTTTCAAGACTTATATGCATCTCTGTTCTTCTACTCTAACTGATAAAGATATAAAAGGTCAGTATTTTCCAGTTAAAAAAATTCATTCACCTTTAGTTATAAGTGAACATTAAGTTTCAGGCAAAAAGGAAAACTTAATAAAACTTAAGAGAAAATCAAAGTCAAACTGAAAATTGCTTTGTGAGTCAGGAGCATTTTGTTCTTATGCTTGTAAATTATATGGGTCACAGAAAAATCTTTTCCCCTGACACTTCTAGAACACTTGTATATTTTTAGATATATAATATTATGTACATATAATATCATAATATAAATAAGAAAAACAAAGTCACCTTTAATAAGTAATGATAATTTTCTCTTGTCAGATATAAAACACATAAGATGAGGGAGAGAGGCGTAAAAGTTGGGAGAAAAAAATAAATCAAGTAAAAATATTATACTTTGAAAAATAGGCTTTAGATTTGTTTTTAGAACTTTTTATGGGTCAAAATCAATTTAAAAGTGAAAGAGAAAAAGAGAAAAGGGGGGGGGGGGAAGAAGATAGGGAGGGAGGCAGGAAGAGAGGGAACTACAAAGAAGAAAACATGGCACATCTAACAAAACTTAGAAGCTACAAAATAAAATTATCTAGCCTTGTACCTGACAACCGTAGTCCAAAAGTAGCTGTAGTATATCCAAATTTTCATTTTCAATAGTTATTGTAACAGCATTTCTCCCAAGCACATCTACGCAATTTATGTTCAAGTCACCTGAACTGCTTTCCTCCAAAATCTTTTTAACCATATAATAGTCACCTAAATAACAAATACAAACACAATTTAACATTCATAACATATTAAAAGTGAATGACTGTAAAGAAAACTTAGCCTGTTAATTTAAAAGATTAAAACCTAAACTCATTTTTGTATATGGAAATATGCAAAAATGTGAATATTTCTTTGCTAAAAACTTATATCTTGGTAAAATAATATGTACATCAGCTGCAAACATTGAAAGTTGCTAGTTTAAAATTCATAACTGAACGATAAGGAGAGAAACTTTTAGAAGATATTTAAAGCAATAAAGAATGTCCAAAAATACAGACTGGAAGCTAGAAAAATTATAAGCTTACAGTTTTACATCTCAAATACATACCCACATTTACTCATACATCAAAATAATTATGAGATCAAGTAATAAGCTCAGGATATTACGAAGACATTTTATATACTTTGGAAAAGCAGTGTTAACGTGTATTAGTATATGCTCGACAAAAAATGCCTGAAATTCCTCTCCTCTTATCCCCTCCCAACACACACACACACACACACACACACACACCCTTATCTCATAAATGAAACTGTTTAGATTATATGACCAGGGAACACCCAACTCACAAAACTCTAAAGCAGGAGTGGAATTAATGCTGGTAGAGGTGAAAGTCAGAATATTTCAAAGTAAAATTTTAACCTGTCAAGAGCATGCAGATTTCCTTCTGCCTAACTCTAGCCCACATCAAAACAGCTGACCAATGGGAAAAAATGAGAATAATGCCAAAGGTAATCATTTTCATGGAGGGCCCACTATATGTGTCTGCTGACCAACTAGTGCAGTAATAAGGGAAATAAATCAAGAGAAATGCTAATTAACTACACAAAGAAAGCAGAGTTTTGTTTCTTTTCATTTTACTTTTAAAATATAATATAAACCATTTTAAGTGACTTGCAAATACAGTTGTTCTTTAGACATCTATAAATTTTTAAAAAAGCAAAACAACCACCACAAAAGAAAACTGCAGAAAAGAACAGAGTGAAAACCAGAGGAAAAAGAAATTATTTCATAATACAGAAAAAGTAAATCCTAAAACTTGACTAAATGAGTGAATTAAAAAAAGTAACATTTGGGGGAGAAGGGGTAAAATTTCAAATAGATTTGCTATTATTATTATTTTTTAGTCCTTGCCTGAGGATATGCTTTCACTTATTTCTAGAGAGAAAGGAAGAGCGAGAGAAACATCGATCCTCGATCATCAAATCTGCAACCTAGGTATGTGCCCTGACCTGACTGGGAAATGAACCCACAACCTTTTTGGTGAATGGGACAATGTTCCAACAACTGAGCAACCCAAACAGGGAAAGTGGTATTATTTGAAATCAATGACTTTAAAGCCCCCCATGCATTTTGGAAGAAGTTGAACCATAATTTTCTTGATGCCACATTTCCTTAGTTACCTTAAGAATACTAATCACAAAAAGAAATATTTTCCTCATAGCACTACGAATAGACACTCATGCTCTATGGCAAAAACTTATCAAACACTTCAGAAAGTGAAACTTTTAATCATAAGTTGAACTGATAGTGAACATACAGATAGACCAGTGAAAAGGAAGGAGAGAGATAAGAGATAGAAACATCAATGAGAGAGAAAAATCATTGATTGGCTGCCTCCTGCAGGATCCCCCACAGGGATTGGAGCTTGCAACCCCAGGCATGTGCCCTGACCTGGAATCCAACCAGTGACCTCTTGGTTGCTGGGTCAATGCTCAACAGCTGAGCTACATTGGCCAGGCTCTTTTCTAATTTTTTCTTTACTCCTTAATCTGTACATATCTTTCAAAGGCCCACTCATCCACTAACATACACATAACCACCTCATCTCCACAATTTTTATTTTAGGAATTCTTTCTAAGTATAATGCATTATGAACATGTTGTACATGTAGAGTAAGATTACTAAATGAAAAGGGTAAAAAACATAGATGTTCTACAGTAGATTTGCTCTGGTGCTATTAAAGTTTTTTACTTTTATTGGATAAATTTGATCCACGGAAAGCAAGGTTTATAAAACATTCATAGAGAGCAAGTTTAATTTTCAACTAGTAAGTCCAAGTGTGAACATGTCTTTTCTAACACAAATGATTTTCATTCATCCAACTAAAACTAGATCAATATAACATAGTGGTTAATAGTGCAGTCTCAAGATATATCCTAGTTCTACTTCTTAACTAATGCAACTTTAGGCAGAATAATTTTAAAATTCTGCTAAGTCTCATTTTTCTTATTTGTAAAATGGGGATAACAACAGATATAGCTCATTGGGTTGTGAGGATGAAATGAGAGCATCTATAAAAAGTATATGCACTCTAACCCAAAGAGTTGTTTTAGCAAACAGTTGCCATTTGGTTTGATAAAAGCTCCAATGTAATAGTGGAAACTATAGCTACTTCAGGAAATTTCCTCTTGTAGATTTGGTTTGGGTGATACTAAAAGAGGTTTAACAATATTAGTGAATACAAACATGTAAAAAAATACTGCTGTAATGCCTATTTATTTTTTACATGTAAAAGAATACCATAGTGTAAGAAATAAGCCATTTTCCTCAACCTAACCCAAGAGCTCATTTTAACATACCTGAAACAGAAAATACCTACTCTCTCCTTAATTTTTTTTTTACTTTATATGGGCAAAAAAAAGCATGCATATTTACTTTCTACCCACTCCCAAAAGCCAAATCTCTCCAAGAATCTTAATAATCTTATAAAATGGAAAGCTGACAGAGATTACCAAGCTATTTCAACTGCACTACTGGACAGGCTACAAAACTATCATATATTAAAACATTCTTTTGTTTTACTGGTAAATATGTCATGCAATAATCTTAATTACACACAGCATACAAGTACTTACTCGAACCATATTCCTCAGTTTGACAGGAACATCAAATTCCCTTTCTTGACATACTTTCTGTTTGCTTTAAAATAACCACAGCTCAGTAAGCTGGGGGACAGGCAGCAGTGATTTACTCATTCTAGTACAACACAATCTTCCATTTCCTCTCTCAGAGAATTTCTTTAGGGAAAAGAACTTATACAATCCACTCAAGTAATACTAAGCAATTTTACCTAATCCAAAATGATTTTTGTGAGGTTATAGTCATATATATTATGCTTCTTTACATTTCCAAGACAATTCAAAGTTGTGTCCATGGCGGATTTTAAGGAATGTTTTCATATTATAGTTTAATACTATTACATAAGAACATAAAAGTGGCTGACATAGGTGGCCTTTATAAGTCAATGTGTTTGTAAAAGATTATGTAAATCAAATCCTACTTCTAAAGCAGTAAGAGGTTAGACACCGACACTTATGAAAAATACCAGGTGGCTCAGTGGTTGAGCATTGACCTATGAACCAGGAAGTCATGGTTCATTCCCAGTCAGGGCACCTACCCTTGTTGTGGGCTCCATCTCCAGTGGGGGGTGTGCAAGAGGCAGCTTATGGATGATTCTCTCTCATCACTGATGTTTCTATCTCTCTCCTTCTCCCTATCTCTCTGAAATCAATAAAAATATTTTTAAAAACTCACACATACAAAATATCCTCTGAAGCTAATCTTTTCATAGTGTAAAACTGCCCTTTGAGTTTATGTTGTTGAAGTCTGCATCCTAAACTGAGTTTTCTAAATGAGCATAGCCATTGGAAGGTGTGAAAATTAACAAAGAGAAATCTTACTTGAAATAGTGTCAGGCCAGAGCGGGTGCTCATACGTAGTACCAGAAGTCAAATTATAGGATGAATTGATTATCAATTACAGAACCCAACAGAAAAATCCTCAACAGAAAAGAATCATCAATGGTAGGCCCCAACATAAAAGATGTACATTAGGTCTCCTACAAGAAATTGGCAATCCCAGCAAATGAGAAATCATCCTGCTAGAATGTCAATTGAGAATCCCAGCCAATGAGAAACCATCATCGCCCTTAACTCTCAATTTTTCCAATGAACTTTATTCAAAACTATCCCTCCCAACTTCCTTATTCTCCATAAAACTTTCCTCTCCTTTGTTTGTTGGCCTTGCCTATGGCTTTTGCTGTAGCTTACTTGTCCTGAATTGCATTTCTTTGCTGTTCCCAAATAAACCCATTTTTGCTGGTAAAATAACTTTTATTTTTAGGTCAACAAAGGAAAGCTGAATAAATGTAGAAAAATAAATTTTATAGTATTTCACATAGGAAGTAAAATTAGTCTTAGGGCAATCAATTTCCCATTCCATTTATTATATGCAACAAAAGAAAGCATGCTTGAGTGAAGAGACTTTATATGGCCATAAAAATGACGAATCTTTTTTTTAAGAAAAATATTAAATATCGTCCACATTTTTGCCCTGTAATTATTTTGCACTACCTTTATTTCTCAAAGAAGGTTCAGAAGCAATAAATCTTCTTCTCCAATAAAAAGCACGAACAAAATTGTTCTGTAAATTTGGAGAAAGTTTGGGACTATTTCTTCAGTCCTGTCTGTCTCCACCTAGGATTCTGACATATTTAATTCCAGTCAACAGTCACTGTACACCAAGGCACTCGGTGGCTGAACTTAAAATACTGTAACACAAGTAAGATTTTAATGAAGAGGGGGAAAACAGGCGAGAGCCCACAAACACGAGGCACCTTAAGCAAGGTCATGGGATTTTCACACTAGACAAGCCCTTTGGGCTTCCAAACAGGAAAAAAACGTAAGTCCCCAAAGAGACCAGGTCATTCGGGTAGTCAGCAGCAGAGGCAGGGCTAAAATCCTAGGGTCCGCGCCCCCACAGCGCTGCCTGAACACAGGACACCAGCACGCGGACCGCGGCCAGCGCCTGGGCACAGCGGCCGCAACTGGAGGGCCGCGCCCGCTGTTCGCGCTGCCAGCTGCGCACTCACAGGGCAGAGGCGGCGGGGGGCGGCGGGTCAGGCGCCCGGCGCCAGGAGAGGGAGGGCCCCAAGCTGAGGCTGCGGAGGATGAGGGAGGGGTGTGGAGGACAAGAGCGTCGGGAGCGGAGAACGGGGCCGAGCTCTCACCCTTGTCGCACGCCAGCAAGAAAAGCTTCTCATTCAGGGTGTTCTCCTCCTTCACCTCCCGCACATCCTTTAGGGCCATCACCTCGCTCGGCGATGAAGAGGAGGATGGGGAAGAAAGCAGGGAGGAGGAGGAGGCGCCAGAAGGATCCGTGCTCGGACACAGGGCCGCCACCGTCGCGCCCCACGAAGGGGACAGGCCAGGAGACCGGGGCCGCGACCCGGGGCCCCGCCCCGCCGCAGGGCCCGAGAAGGGATGGGTCGGCCCCACGGCTGCCTCCGCGCGCGGCCCGTTGGCCCCGAAGAGCGTCCCGTCTCCTGGGAGCCAGCACTCGCCCTCCACCGACAGCCCCAGGTCGGTGGCGGCACCAGCGCGGCCCCAGGGCCCGCGACCCCTCCCCAGCCGCCTGCGCCCCGGCCGAACCGGTCCGCGCCGGTCTGGGGACGACAGAGTAGCGGGCGCCAGGGCGGCGGAGCGCGGGGCCGTGCCTGAGCCGCAGGGGCTCCGCGGGGGACGGCGGGCAGGCAGAGGCCGGAGGAGCGGTGCGTGGGAAGTCCCGAGAGGCGGCTCTGCAAGCGTCGGGGTCCAGGACCATGGGAACCGCCTGCCGAGCGGCGCCCCCAGGAGATTCTCGCGACTCCTCTCGTCACCCTCCGCCCCGCGTTAGCGACGCAGCCGGAGCCAGGCCTCTAGCGGCGGGCGGGGCCAGTCTTGGTGGGCGGGGCCTGTATTGGTGGGCGGGGCCTGTCTTGGTGGGCGGGGCCTGTCGGTGTGTCGGCGTCTACCGGACCCCGCTGGCGTGCTGACTTGACCTGGAAGGCTTCGGACTGAGGAGCACGGCTCAGCGCCGCGACCTCCCCGCCGCCTCCTGCTGCGCGGAAGCCCACAGGCTGCGGGGCAGCTGAACCGTGAGGGCTCACGTCAATGGACAGCCCTGTGTGACTGTCGGGTCATTCCTGTCCCTGTGCCCTCTGCCTCGCCGCGCGGCCAGACGTCCCTGCTTCCTAAATTTCTGAAGACTCTTTTAACAACTCGTTTGTGATAGTAGAAAGGCGCCACATTCCCGATTCATACGTTTATTCGCATGTAATTCAGGTGTATTGTCACGTAATCATGGATAAGCACGTTTTTTAGAATAGACTCTGCATCACAGTCCTTCAATGGCTTCTTCATCTACACATTTATAAATCTGATTTTAAAGATGAGTGTTATTTAGGCAAAAGCCAACTGCAGCACAATAAGTGCTACTTCCTTGAATAATTTTTCTTTTTTAAAAGATATTTTTATTGGTTTTTAGAGAAAAAGGGAGAGGGAGAAAGAAATACTGATGTTAAAGCAGAACATTTATAGGCTGCCTCCTGCCCGCCCCCTAGCGGGGATCGAGCCCACAGCCCTGGCATGTGCCCTGACCAGAATTGATGGAGGAACCTTTTGGTGCCTGGGAGGACACCCAACCAACTGAGCCACACCGACCAGATCAATAATTTATTTTCTTAATTAAAGTTTTAATTAAAGCAAATTCTCGCACCTTTAAAACCCAGGGTTGGGGTGGGAAGACCTGGAAATTCTATGGCTTGAATAATTATTATTGCTTCCCGTAACCAACTGTGCAAAATCTAAATTGTGCCAAGGCTTTAAATTTACTTAGAAGTATCTTGTATTTAAGGGAAATACTTACCTCCTCTTTTGTTCAGGTTGATTTGTTCCATCCTGTCCCTGCCAACATCAGCTCCCAAATTTCCTAAATATATCTTTATCATCATTCAAAGTACTCTTTAGATCTTCTCTAAGAGGCCTTACTGAACAAGATTGTCCACCTTTCTAAACATTTTTATGTGTTGACTTCAAAATAGTAGATTATTTAGTGAATCATTTTATTTATTTTTTTAATTAAATCTTTATTGTTCAGATTACATTTGTTCCTCTTTTTTTTCCCCCATAACTCCCCTCCTCCCAGTTCCCCCCCACCCACCGCCATCACTCCCCACCCACTGTCCTCATCCATAGGTGCACGATTTTTGGCCAGTCTCTTCCCGCATCTCCCATTCCCCTTTCCCCCCCAAGAATAGTCAGTCCATTCCCTTTCTATGCTCCTGATTCTATTATAATCACCAGTTCATTCTGTACATCAGATTATTTATTCACTTGATTCTTAGATTCACTTGTTGATAGATGCATGTTTGTTGTTCATAATTTGTATCTTTACCTTTTTCTTCTTCCTCTTCTTAAAGGATACCTTTCAGCATTTCGTATAATACTGGTTTAGTGGTGATGAACTCCTTTAGCTTTTCCTTATCTCTGAAGCTCTTTCTCTGACCTTCAATTCTGAATGATAGCTTTGCTGGATAAAGTAATCTTGGTTGTAGGTTCTTGGTATTCATCACTTTGAATATTTCTTGCCATTCCCTTCTGGCCTGTAAAGTTTCTGTTGAGAAATCAGCTGACAGTCGTATGGGTATTCCCTTGTAGGTAATTGAGTCTCTTTCTCTTGCTGCTTTTAAGATTCTCTCTTTGACTTTTGCTCTTGGCATTTTAATTATGATGTGTGTTGGTGTGGTCCTCTTTGGATTCCTTTTGTTTGGGGTTCTCTGTGCTTCTTGGACCTGTAAGTCCATTTCTTTCACCAGGTGGGGGAAGTTTTCTGCCATTATTTCTTCAAATAGGTTTTCAATATCTTGCTGTCTCTCATCTTCTGGCACCCCTATAATTCTGATGTTTGTACGCTTGAAGCTGTCCCAGAGGTTCCTTACACTATCTTCGTATTTTCGGATTCTTTTTTCCTTTTGCTTTTCCGGTTGGGTGTTTTTTGCTTCTTCGAATTTCAAATCTTTGACTTGATTCTTGCGCTCCTCTGGTCTGCTATTGGGTGTCTGTATAATATTCTTTATTTCAGTCAGTGTATGCTTAATTTCTAGTTGGTTCTTTATCACAGCATCGAGGGTCTCATTAGATTTCGTGAGGCTCTCATCAAGTTTATTGGCAGCTTCTAGCAAATTATTGCAAGCCCTCAAAATTGCGTTTTTTAGCTCCATATCCTCCATTTCTGTCATGTTTTTTTGTCTCCGCATTTTTTATGCTTTCTTGGTGCACCCCCCTGTGGTCTTTGTGTGCAGTCTTGTTCTAGTTAAGCCTTGATTGTTGTAGTTAATACTAGAGGGATTGGACCACCAGGCCAACTGGCTGTGAGAATCACCTGTATCTGCAGTGGGAAAACTTCTGTCCTCTGGAGAGGTGCTAATCTAGCCTTTGCCTGAGGCTATCCGGCAAATGGCTCTGCGCAGGGCTTGGGCGGGGCAGGTCGCACGGGATCAACAGGGCGGGCAGAGGGAGCAGTTATGGCTGCTCTCAGTCCTGTTCCCAGAGGCTCTGCTTCTCAGAACCCCAGCAACTGCTGCAAACCTCGGAGAGAAAGCTGCCCTCACGTTCCAACTGATGCCAGACAATCCCGCTTCTCCCATTTGAGTCTGAGTCCCTAGAGACTCGCCCGGATCTGGAGCTCAGAGTCTGAGACTCCCTCCTGATTGAAAACGACAACCGTGCCCTCAGCCACCAGCCCGCTTTGCGCGCGCACCTCCGCACCTTTGTATTTTCCACACTGCACCTCCTCTGAGCCTCGGTATGCTGTTCTCTTTCCTTCTAGTTGGAGATTCTCTCCTCAGCCAGCTTTCCTGTGGTTCTGGGTGATGTCCGTTCTGTCTTTTAGTTGTATTTTTGAAGTGGTTGTTTGCGGCAGCAATCTCCGGTGTTTACCTATGCCGCCATCTTGGTCTCTCCTAGTGAATCATTTTAGTCTTTTGTGGTTGTTGTTAATTTTCACCTGAGAATATTTTTTCCATTGCTTTTTCAGAGAGAGTGGAAAAAAGGGAGTCAGGGGTTGGGGGAAGAGAGAGAAAAGGAGGGAAGGAGAGAGAGAGAGAGACATTGACTGGTTCCCTCCTGAACTTACCCAGGCTGCGGCTGGGGAATGAACCTACAACTCAGGTACATGCCCTTTACCAGGAATCGACCCGAGACCCTTTGGTGTGCAGATCAATGCTCTAATCACTGAGAAAAACTGGCCAGTCCCATTTTAGCCTTAAAAAAACAAAAAACAAACAAACAAAAACTCTAGTAGATCATAAGTCTCCCCCTTATATACTGTTGGATTCAGTTCCAAGTTTGTGTATTTGGTGAAATGTCAAAGTTGCTCACTGTAAATTTGTGGCCAGTGAACACAGTGGTAACATGTTTGGGTTGGTGTGTGTGAGTTTACCCAGTAAAATTTTTACTCAGTAGCAGAACCACTCTAACCATGACCCATCCAAAAGTTCAAATGTTTGAGGATAAAAATTCAGATGGCTCAAAACTATACATACACTTTTAAGTCTACTCAAGCTTCTGGGTTTAGGTTATCCCCTCTGGACTTCCACAGGGGCTGGATTAATTTCCTAGAGTCAGGGGAATTCCGGCCTACTTTAGTGGACAGACCTACCAGGCATTCCAGAGTATTAGAGGGCTTTTCTTCCTTCAAAGTGATACATGGAGTTGGGGTGTGGACTCTTCCTTGTGGGTTCTTGTCCTACAAAATGTGAAGAATAAATTCATGGACTAAAAGATTTTATATAAAAAGGTGAAAGTTTATTGGAAGCATATTCAAACTCCTCCTGGGTCCCCAAATGTGAAAAGCCTGCTGTCTCTCTCTCTCTAAAATGGGGAAAAAATCTAAATCTTGTTCTGAGTCTCTTCGTCTCTGATTTATATATTCTGGTAGCTCTTTGTCTGAACATGACCCCTTCTAATTGGACTCTTTTTAATTGGCCATTCTTCTGCAGAGTATCAGTTTAAAAGATCAAAGCCCACCTGGTACCCCCCTTTTTCTCTCCCTCTTATCTTGCAACATTCTTCTATCCTCTGTGAATGTATGCCTTTCCCTTCCCCTTATCTTGTGACCTTTCTCTATCCTCTTAAAAGTAAGATAGGCATTCTGGTGGCTCTCAGCCCTCACCTATGCATTTCTCTCCCATGGACCACCCCCCTTATTCCCTGACTGCCTATCCTGTCTCTAAAATTCCTTTCTAAAATACTGGTAAGTCAGAGTTGCAACTGCATCCTGTTACTCAGAGTCTTAGAATCATCTCAGATGTAGCTTATTCTCTCTTGCCTCTATGGTACACTCTTTATCTAGCATAAAGCAGTCTTTATCTTGCATTTGTGATATGGAGACCATGATGGAGTTTTAATGAACAGTAGAATGCAAGATTCCATAGCACATTATTCAGAGCAACTCACCAAACCACAGATACAAAAGAAGAGCCATCTGCAACTCCAGTTGGAGAGGAGAAAATCCAGATTCGGATCTAGTCCTATAAGTAGAATAGATCCTATCTACGTCTCCAAGCTCTCTATTTCTCCTTCACTACTCCTAGGCCACATCTGACTGTTTCTTTTCCTGAAATTCCTACAAGACGCTTCCTGCATCAGAGCCTTTACACTTATTCCCTCTGTTGAACACTTAGCTCTGCCTCATCATTTATATTGTCTAAACTCACATCCTTAAAGAGGCCTTCCTTGACCACCCAAACTAAAATAATATTCACTCTAGTTCCCAAGTCAGTCTCTATCATGTTACCATTTTTTTTCTCCTACTACAGTTATCATTATCTAAAATTCCCGTTTATCACCTGTCTCTCTTCACTAGGATATAAGATTCATGAGGTCATATATTTTTCTTGACTGAATCTCCAGTGTCTAATGTCATACCAGGATCATAATAGGCAAATTTATCTTATTGGATTGGTTGATTCACTGTAATTACTTCCACACAAACTAAGTGTGTAGTAATATGAAGCTGGTCTCTATTAAATTTCTTCATGTTAAAAAACCATAGAACCACCTTCACTCTCCCAAAATAATCTAATAAGTGTTTTTTTTGTTTTAATAATTAGTTTTAAGCAATTATTTTTACAAACTAAATAATTAGGAATTTTGTTTTAGTATTTTTAATTTCTCCTTTCTGGAAAATAACCTTATAATAGACTAGAGGCCCAGTGCACGAAATCCATGCACAGGTAGGGTCCCTAGGCTGGCCGGTGATCAGGGCAAATCAGGGCCTTCTAGCTGCCAGCCAGGGCCTCCCTTCCCAGGCTGCCAGCTGCTGGCCAGGGCCTTCCTTCATTCCACACCACCCCCTAGTGGTCAGTGCATATCATAGCGAGCAATCAAACTCCTGGTCTCCCAGTTGAACTCCCAAGGGGACAATTTGCATATTAGGCTTTTACAGGAAGCCACCGCTTGCCAATATTGTCATGAGAGTGCACCAAGGAACTCAGAAGGCTGATGGACCTTGGGCATTAGCAGGGCTGGTGCTAAGCACCTCGTCTGTTGATAGTGGTGGCTCAAGGCAATTCCCTAACCTGATAATCCTTTATTGTTTACCAAAATTTACCTTTGATATGCCTGTATGTGTTGCCAAAGGGCACATGTGTGTTCAAGTAAATAAATAGTGGACCAGGCCAGAGTCAGTGTCTCTCTTCAAGAAAGGCTCCACCTGCCCCACAATGTCTTCTAAATTCATATTTCTTGTATAGCATTTTCATTTGTGCATTGGCCCCTCCTCAGATCCTAAAGCCTGCTGCAAAGGTTGCGGCATCTGGCACCCCAGACAGGGACTGGAGGAGAAGATTCGCCTGAGCAAAAAACAAAGTGAAAAAGGAAAAGTGGAAATTCACTGGAAAGGTGGGAAGTTCACTGCACACAAAGCCCATGACAGTATCGGAGTTGCGATCGTAAGTGGATGAGGACTTTTTTAATCAGCCAGGTTATGATGGGGAAGAATTTGAGTAAAAGGCAAAAACATCATTGTAAATTTTTAGTTTGCATGCTCAAGGATAAAGGAATTAATGTGTCAAAAGGTACTCTCTTAAATCAGGCTCATCAACTAGAGAAAATGGGGCTAACAGTCCTTTTACAAAAAGACTCTTTAATGCTTTGTCTGAAAATTACCATATGACGCCTTGGGACTGGCAGATTTTAGCTGAAACGACTTTAGACACCAGTCAGTGCTATGGAGAGCAGAATATGATGAGATCTGTAAACAAAAGGCTAAGATCTGGGCTGCATTCTGGCTGTAAGTCCCAGGCAATGTAAAACATCTGAAAGATCCATCAAAAGAACTCTGATTTATTAAGTCTTATCTATGTGTTATGCATGCTTGTCTGTTGATTATTGTTTTATCTGTCTTTGTTGTTTGGTTTAATTTGTTTATTGTTAGTCTATTAAGCATGCCTTTAATTTATCCTCATAGAAAAGAAACAATAGATGGCCAGGCCATTACTAAATTTCCCCAGAGCAAACAGAATGTGGGGGTGGGGAGAGAGAATATGATCAGTACACTGGCCAATAATACAAGCCCTAGGAAAATTCCCTAGACAAAGGGAGATAACTAAAAAAGGCCCCAGCCCATCCTATCTAATAAAAGACAAAAAGGGTAATTAACCGTACCTCCACTACACTTCCCATTGGCTAAACAGGGCAATATGCAAATTAACCGCCAACAAAGATGGCGGTTAATTTGCATATGTAGGCTCCAAGTGGTGGAGTGAAGCCAAACGGCTCGAAGCCAGCCGAGCAGCAAGGCCTCATGGCCTGGGATCAGCGAAGCCTGATGGAAGTCCTGTGTGTTCATGCACCCTGGGGGTGCAGAGGTCCCGTCCTAGGCAGAGGCTGATGGCACAACTTCTGACTCCAAGAAGTGGCCTGGGGGCTGGAAGGCGGCTCCTCTGACCTCAGTGCTGGAGTCCCGCCACTCCACCAGGAGAGGAGCAGAGAAAGGCCGGAGCCTCCCTCAAGGTGACCCGAAATCCCCACCCACACCAGGCAGGCCGCTGGGCCTGTGCATGGAGGACTCACCTCCAAGCCCAGCCGGTGGCCCTGCCGCAGCCATGGCACTCCTGGGTGCAGGCCCCAGCGGAACGCAGGGTGGCGGCGGGGGCGCCTTGAGTCCTGGGCTCCTTGCCTGCCTTATGCGGCTTCCTCCTGCTTCAGGGCCTTACCCTCCGAGGCCTCCTCCTCCCCAGCGCCCAGAACAGTGGACCCACCGAGGGTGCTCCCTGCTGGCCGAGGGGGTGAATGGAGCGGCGGGGACTCCCGAGTGAAGGGTTGCCCTGGGGAGGAGTCCCCACACCTCCACACACCCCTCCTGGAACTGCGCAGGCCTGGAGGTCGTGGGTGGGGGCGGGCACACATGTGCCTGGTGCAGTGGGACATGCTGGGGAGCCACCCACCTTCCGGGGCCTCCTCCTGCTTCAGGGCCTTGCCCTCCTGGGTGCAGGCTCCAGCTGGACACGGGGTGGTGGCGGGGCGCAATGAGTCCTGGGCTCCTCGCCTGCCTTCTGCAGTCTCCCCCTCCCCAGCTCCCAGAGCAGCGGACCCACCGAGGGCGCTCCCCGCTGGCCGAGGGGGTGAATGGAGCAGCAGGGACTCCTGGGTGAAGGGTCGCCTTGGGTAGGAGTCTGGACACCTGCACGCCCCGCTCCTGTTCAGCAACATCCCCAAGATTGTGCGTCCACCGTGGGCTGTGGGGCAGCGTGATGGCGCCGATGGTGGAGAAGGTGCTGCACACGCGGCCGCTGCTGCAGTTCGGGACCTCCTCAAAGGCTTCAAGATGCTCGGCTCCCTCTTCAAGCCCTACATCCGGTACTGCATGGAGGAGGAGGGCTGCATGGAGTACATGCGCAGCCTGCTGCACGACAACAACCTCTTCTGGGCCTAGGTGACGTGGGCTGAGAAGCACCAACAGTGCCAGCGGCTGAAGCTGAGTGACATGCTCGCCAAGCCCCATCAGCGGCTCACCAAGTACCCGCTGCTGCTCAAGTCGGTGCTGAGGAAGAGGGATGAGCCACGTGCCAAGGAGGCTGTCATCACCATGATCAGGTCCATGGAGCACTTTATCCACCACGTGAACGCGTGCATGCAGCAGCGACAGGTGGTGGAGGGTAGCAACGACGAGGTGGACAAGCTCCTGAAGGAATTTCTGCACCTGGACCTGACCCCGCCCATCCCTGGTGCCTCCCCGGAGGAGACGCGTCAGCTGCTATTGGAGAGCAGCCTGAGGATGAAGGAGGGAAAGGACAGCAAGATGGATGTGTACTGCTTCCTCTTCACTGACCTACTCTTAGTGACCAAGGCAGTGAAGAAGGCTGAGGGGACCAGGGTCATCAGGCCACCACTGCTGGTGGACAAGATCGTGTGCCGGGAGCTGTGGGACTCTGGCTCCTTCCTCCTCATCTACCTGAATGAGTTCCACAGTGCCCTGGGGGTCTACACGTTCCAGGCCAGCGGGCAGGCTCTGTGCCGGGGCTGGGTGGACTCCATTTACAATGCCCAGAACCAGTTGCAGCAGCTGCATGCGCAGGAGCATGCGGGCAGCCAGCAGCACCTGCAGAGCCTGGAGGAGGAGGAGGCGGAGCAGGAGGAAGATGAGGAAGACGAGGAGGAAGAGGAGGGTGGGGAGAGTAGCACTTCCGCCGCCAGCTCCCCCACCATCCTGCGCAAAAGCAGCAACAGCCTGGACTCCCAGCACTGCGCCTCAGAGGGCTCCACAGAGACCTTGGCCATAGTGGTGCTGGAGCCCGGGGAGAAGCTCTCCTCTCCCGAGTTCTAGGGCGGCCCCTTCAGCTCCCAGTCGGACGAGATGTCCCTCAGTACCACCGCCTCATCTGTCACACCGACCAGAGAGCTGCTAGTCCTGGGCCCCGAGGAGGGCAGCTCCTGCTCCATGGACTCCGCCTACGGCACCCTCTCCTCCACCTCCTTGCAAGACTTTGCGACCCCAGCCCTTGTGGTGGAGCCAGCGCCCTGGCCCCTAGATTTACCACAGGCCCCTTCACCCCCACCCTCGCCCCGCCTCCGCCGCCGCACCCCTGTCCAGCTGCTGCCCCACCTGCCCCACCTGCTCAAGTTAAAATCTGAGGCCAGCCTCCTGCAGCTGCTGGCAGGGGCCGCCACCCAGGGGGCGTCCCCAGCCCCCAGCTGCAGCCTGTCGGAACTCTGCTTGGCTGCCACAGCCACCGGCACTAGGACTCGGGGCTCCCCTCATGAAGCTGGGCCCCGCTGGAATTGCGGGGGCCACCAAGCCCTGACAGTGGCTCCCAGCTATCAGAGATGGAGGGCAGGACCACCTGCCTGGCGGGGGAGCCCAAAGGGCCAGCCAGGAGGAGCAGAGAGCTGCCCTCAGGGACCTCCCCCAGGGTCCAGCTTGAGCCGCCCCTAGGGATCTCTGCCCAGCACAGGAAGCTGACGCTGGCCCAGCTCTACCGCATCAGGACCACCCTGCTTGCTTAACTCCCAGGCCCTGAGCACAGCGTGGAGCAGCGCATGCCTGGAGGGCGAGGTGGGGGGCAGGAGCACGTGAGGCTGGTGCAGCAGGACTTGCTGGGGAGCCACCCGCCTTCCCGGGTGGGCCTCAGGCCCTGAAGGCTGCCCTGAAAGCCACACAAAGACAACCTGCTGCTGGAGGGCAGGCATGTGGTGCTCCGGGAAGATGCTGGAGGTAGGGAAGGAAAGTCATGGAAGGGAACAACTGCAAGTGGAGATCCCGAAGGTTCTGAAAGCAGAGGACCAGCTCCTTGCAGACCTGAATTCTGTGTGGGCTTTTTTCTGGGCCCTGTGGAAGGGGTTGCGAAACACAGGAGGAGGTGATGGACCGGGGCTGCGCCCAAGGAAGACTCCGAGGAAGCAACGTGTGGACAGGGCCAGGCGGAGCAGGCAGGCCCATGCAGAGCCCGCTGGAGCGCAGCCAGACCCCAAGGCGATCACCAAGCCAGGCCCCAGGGAGAAGCGAGCAGATGCCACTCCACTCGCTGGAGAAGACCATTGAGCAGAAAACTAAAGAAACCGATTTTACATCATTTCCCAGGTGGAGATCAGTTGGCATGTAAGCCCCTGACCAGTGCCCAGCCTCTCCTCTGTCTGTCTATCTCACTCTTAGGTACCATGTTCTTTGTTCTGTCTTAACTGCAACTCATTTTTAAACTAGATTGCTTTTAAAAGAAGACTAAATAAAGTTTCCCTTAAGTTATTTAGGCAGTGCTAGGGCTGCTGGGGGCTGGATTACAGACACAAACATGCAGGGGAGCCCGGCACCCAGCAGCCCCAAGCCCCGCTGAGGCGGTGTTGGGGCTGCTGGGGGCTTGATTGGAGACACAAACCAGCAGGCCTGGCACCTAGCAGCCCCAAGGCCCACCACCTCTGCCGGAAGCTGGTCCATCCTTGCTGCTTGACACAGTCGCTGCAGGAAAGAAACATCGGCACAGCATATGTTTCAAGGGACCTGGCATATATAGCGTACTGTTCTTAATATGTTTGCTCCCCTTAGCGCTATGTGTTTTAACCAAGGTCACCTCTCCAAGAAAGGTTGTTTCCCCAGGTAGGGATTTTTCCCTGAAGTTAGGGAGGGGATAAAACCCCTTAACTAAGTGCCAGGCAGGTAGTTAATCACTTTAACTACAAACAATCACGCTTAAGCTACATAATCTTTACTTCCTGGAATGGAGATAAGAAACGCCCTAACCTTTGCAATAGAAATGGACAGGATTAAAATCAACTGGTATAAATACAGATGTAACAAGACAATAAACACCAGAACTTCGCTGGAGATCCTAGCCAGAACTTGGCTGGAGATCCTGGCTAGAGATCCTGGCTAGGCTGCTGATCAACTGAAGGCTGTCTCCGTGTCATTCCTTCTTCGCCGACTCTGTCCACACCTTTGGGGACCCCTGGACCTGCTGGGGTTGGACCCCAACAGGCTCGGCACCCAGCAGCCCCAAGGCCCACCACCTCGGCGCTGGGGCTGCTGGGGCTGCTGGGGGCCTGATAGAAGACACAAACACGCAGGCGGGGGCCTGTACCCAGCAGCCCCAAGGCCCACCACCTTGGTGCTGGCGCTGCTGGGGCCCTGATCAAAGACACAGATCAGCAGCCCCAGCACCCAGCAGCCCCAAGCCCCCCCATCAAGGTGCTGGGGCTGCTGGGGGTATCAGAGACACAAACCCACAGGCCCGGCACCCAGCAGACCCAAGGCCTAAGGAACAGCAAGCTGAACGGTAGGAAGCAGCAAGCAGGTGGGCAGTAAGGAGGGAGGGGTCCCAGACAGCGAGAGGGCACAGGCTGGGCTAAGGGACCCCCCCACCCATCCCCAGTGCACGAATTTCGTGCACCGGGCCTCTAGTTAATTACTAAGTCTCTTGGTGATCCTGCAAAATGGACACCTGCTCTTAGGAGCATTCTTAAAAGTCTCATTTTTGCCATGTTTTTATTTCCCAGTCTGTCATTTGAAATTTGGAGAGATGAGACATTTCTCACAATTTAGGGACGCATCTGGGACTTCTATACCCATGAAGAGAAAAAGGCTAGTTTAAAAGGATAGCGCCTCACCCAATTTTGGGTGGCCTCTTGGCCTAAGCCCCATCTCTTCATGGATGCCATAGAAGAGGCAAAAAATTTAACTCAGCCTCTGCTTTTCTTTAGAAGATGGCAAAAATGACGCACACAAAAAATATACAGGCTGTGTTTGGGAAACAAGATTAATGTTTCCATGATAAAGGGCAGTTCTTGAATAGTACTGGACCACATTCCAAGATGGCCTCCCATATCCCGGGGGCACTCCTGTTTTATAAAGAAAAATAAAATAAAATAATACTTTAACATGAAAGCCACTGAAAGCCAGTGAGTTATCTCTGTTACAGAATTTACCAAGGAAAATGCCTTGGGTAGTAATAATTGGCTTTAAAATCTCAAAGTTGTTAAGGCAAAATATACATAACTAAAATGAAGGGTATATGGTAAATCTTTTTCAGTGGTAATTATATATGACTAAACATAGTTTTCCAAAGTCTTTGGTAACTTAAAACTTTGGAGTTTGCAGAATTAAATAATAAAAATTATTGAATATCTAGATATTTTAAAATAACAAGATACTGAAATATTAATCTGAGTTTGCCTCATATGAAAATTCTAAAGGATAGATTTGAATCTATTAATTGAATGTCATGTATTTTATTTGAAATATATGCTTAAAAATATGAATATATTACTAATCAGAAAAATGCTAAGTATTTAACTTGCCACCTGAGGCTTCTAAGAGTTAAAAGTTCAAATTAAGTTGGGAGAAATTATGGTTGTGATAGTAAATGCATGAAGTATAGAAATTCATTTTTGAAAAAAATAATTCTTGCGTTTTCTCTGAAAATTAGTAGTTCAAAATATATTATAGTCTTTATGTGTATGTGTGTCTGTCTACTATATGTGGTAAAATTTCAACCTAGGTATATAATATTTTATTGGCCTGATAAAAAAGGAGAATTAGCCCTGACCAGTTTGGCTCAGTGGATAGAGCATCAGCCTGCAGACTGAAGGGTCCCAGGTTCAATTCCGGTCAAGGGCATGTACCTTGGTTGCAGGCACATCCCCAGTGGGGGGTGTGCAGGAGGCAGCTGATCGATGTTTCTCTCTCATCGATGTTTCTAACTCTATCCCTCTCCCTTCCTCTCTGTAAAAAAATCAATAAGATATATTTTTTTAAAAAAGGAGGATTAATTCTATGGTCTGAACCAAATTTTTAATATTAAAGCCAGTTTAAATTTAATTGATATCTTTTAGAATGACAAAAAAATGATAAAATAATCTTTGGGTTCTGTATATTTAATAGTCTTTCCAAGTTAAATTTCAAGACTTTAACCGAGAGATAGCTTTGGGACATTTCAAGGGCCCTGGAATGATTCAAGGATTTATTCTCTCTTCTTAAGAGAAATATTTTTGAACTAAATTAGGCCGATCTAATATACTTGAAATCACATGAGAAGCTTTGTCAAATAAAAATTAATAATTGTGTTCTATTTATATACATACTAGAGGCCCAGTGCACAAAATTCGTGCACGGGGGCAGAAGGGTATCCCTCAGCCCGGCCTGCACCCTCTTGCAATCCGGGACCCCTCGGGTAGGGTCCCTAGGCCTGTCTGGTGATCAGGGCCTATCGAGGCTTTCCTTCCCCAGGATGCTGGCAGCTGGCCTCAACCCCACCACTACCATTGCTTGCCATCTGTGCAACACTGCCCCCCCCCCCTCCCCTGCCACCTGTCACCTCCCTCTGTGGACAACAAGCGTGGGGTGTGATCGCTTGGCTGGCCTGGGCCTCCCTCTGCAGGGTGATCACTGGCCAGCCCCGCAGACCTGCCACAGCGTCACTGGCCGGTGTCCTGGGCCTTCCTCTGCAGGGTGATCATGGGGTGATGGCAGGGCCCCCCTGCCCAATCGCATTGCACCCATCTTAGCTGGCCTGGCACCAGTGCGTGTCATAGTGTGGTCGTCTGGAAGGTCGTCAGATTTGCATATTACACTTTTATTATTATAGATATTTTAAATGTTATAAAGGTTTCAGCCTCTAAGCTTAGCAGGACAAGGTTGCTGAATACTTCTTAAGCAAAACCAGAATATTCAGCAGTGAAATTTCAAAACAGGAGAATACATAATGCCTCAGACCCCCACCCAGCCCTGCTTTTCAGATTGGCTGGGGGGGGGGGGGGGGGGGGGGAGGGGAGAGTAGGGTGGCTCCTGTACTTCATGGGTCAAATACATAAGTTTGCTTACTTCACTTTTTCAATAAAGGTGCCTACTTTAATTACTTAATAAGTTAGCTTTTCACAATATAATCAAAGTCTCATATAAACTCATTTATATGTGAAGCCAATATTTTTTTATGAGGAACTGGTTCTACTAAAGTCCAAAATAAAGTTTGCATACATATGCAAATGAGCACTAGCCAAAAAGAATGCTGTTTAAAAGTAAATTTAAGCTTAAAAATAAGAAATTTAAAAATCTCTTCCACTACTATTTACAAAGTAAACTAAAAGCTATTATTCAAGCATTAAACCTCACCATTAATTCAAGCATTAAATCTCACCATTATGGGGCTGGCCAGTGATCACCCTGCAGAGGGAGGCCCAGGCCAGCCAAGCGATCACACCCCACGCCTGTTGCCTCACCATAAGTAAAAAGAAAGTTACTTTTACTTGAAACGTGTGCATTGCAGTATTGGCCAGCATATTTCTCCCCTACTTGTTTTTCTGGGAGACACCAAGTTAGTTGTTCTGCTTAAAAGAAAGCCAAAATCTTTAATGTAGCAATTTATGGCAAGCCCACAGGAAAAGCAGACTTTAGCAATGCTTACCCAATTACAAAAGAAACTCCCTAAATGGGGCTTAGAGATTGCTTTGGAAAAAATACAGAGGGAAATGCCCCTCAAATAGCTAGGAACTGTAATTAAAAATCAGTATATTAGGCCTCAAAAGGTAGAAATACAAAAGGATTGCCTTAAAACTTTAAATGACTTACAGAAATTACTAGAGGCCCAGTGCACAAAAATTTGTGCACTCAGAGGGGGGGAGGGGGGTCTCCCAGCCCGGCCTGTGCCCTCTCGCAGTCTGGGACCCCTCGGGAGATAACTACCTGCTGGCTTAGGCCTGCTCCCGGGTGGCAGAGGGCAGGCCCAATCCCTAAGTGCAGCCCCTGGTCAGGCTCAGAGCAGGGCCGATTGGGGAGTTGGGGCGCCGCCCCATCATGCACAGAGCAGGGTGGATCGGGAGGTTGCAATGCCACCCTCAGTCACACTCAGGGTAGGGCCAATCAGGGGGTTGGGGCGCTGCCCCCTGTCACTCACAGAGCAGGGCTGATCAGGGGGTTGGGGCGCTGCCCCCTGTCACTCACAGAGCAGGGCCAATCAGGGGGTTGGGGCGCTGCCCCCTGTCACTCACAGAGCAGGGCCCATCAGGGGGGTTGGGGCTCTGTACCCTGTCACACACAGAGCAGGGCCGATCAGGGGGTTGAGGAGCTCCCCCCGTCACTCACAGAGTAGGGCCGATAGGAGAGTTGGGGCACTGTCCCCTGTCACACACAGAGCAGGGCGGATCAGGGGGTTGGGGCGCTGCACCCTGTCACGCTCAGGGCAGGGCCAATGGGGAGGTTATGGCTCTACCCTGTCACACACAGAGCAAGGCCCGTGGAGGGGGGTTGGGGCGCCACCCTCTATCACCCACAGAGCAGGGCCGATCAGGGGGTTAGGGCGTCGCCACTTTCACACTCAGGGCAGGGCCGATGGAGAGGTTATGGCTCTACCCTGTCACACACAGAGCAGGGCCAATCAGGGGGTTGGTGCGCTGCACCCTGTCAAACACAGAGCCGCAGGGCAATCAGGGGATTGGGGAGCTCCCCCCTATCAGGCACAGAGCAGGGCTGATCAGGGGGTTGGCGCGCCTTCCCCTGTCACGAACAGAGCAGGGCGGATAGGGAGGTTGTGGCCCCGCCCCCTGTCACACACTGAGCCGCAGGGCGATCAGGGGGTTTTGGGCGCTGCCCCCTGTCACGCTGATCCCGGTGCTGGGAGGCATATTACCCTTTTACTATTTAGAATAGAGGCCTGGTGCATGGGTAGGAGCTGGCTGGTTTGCCCTGAAGGGTGTCCTGGATCAGGGTGGGGGTCCCCACTGGGGTGCCTGGCCAGCCTGGGTGAGGGGCTGAGGGCTGTTTTCCAGCTGGCGAGTGACTGTCGCTTCCAACCGCTCCTTGTTTTCTTTTTCTTTTTTTTTTTAATTCTGGGCTAGCTTTAGCTCTGAGGCCTCACTGCTGAAAACATCGATACAATGTTGCGGTCCGGCTGGCTTTCAGTCCAGCTGGTTTCTGGGGTTTTGTTTAGCTTTTTATTTGCAACATAGTACATAGTTGCTTAGAGTTGCAGCTGAGAGGCCGGCAAGTTAGGCGGGGAACGTTGGAGTCCGCAGTCACTGGAGCAAGCAAGCCTCCCTGTTCGCTTCAGTGCATGCTTGCCGGCTGCCATCTTGGCTGCCAGTTAATTTGCATAAGGATATGCTGATTAGCCAATGGGAAGGGTAGCGGTCGTACGCTAATTACCATGTTTCTCTTTTATTAGTGTAGATTAGGAAACATTAAGACCTTATCTAAAAATCTCTAAGGAAGAAATGACAAATTTATTCAATATACTTAGGGAATCCTAAGGAAGCTTTTATTAAGTGTATGCAAAGACCTATAGAATCATTTTCTAATTTCATGGCTCACCTCACTCGAGCAGTGAGATGGCAAATACAGCATATAATAGCAGTTTGCAAACATCTAAAAAATATAAATGCCAAGTGGTTTGGGATCATCTAGTAAATCCTATCTTTCCTAAACCAAGGACACGTAAAGAGTAAATAATTTGCATTTGCCTCCCTAAACAAAGGGTAAATAGTTTATGTCAATATACTCAAGGAGACTGATAGCAGAGAATCCAACTAGTGTCATTTGCTGTCCACACCCAAGAACAAATGAAGTTAGAAAATAAACCTTATTTCAGACTAATTTAAATCGGCAAATTGAAATAAGTGAATATTCAGGAGAACTTACTTGTCACCTACTAAAAAACAAGTCACTACAATTTTTATATTACACCCCTATTATTTATACCAAAAAGTACTAGACAGGAATCTATTCCTGGAGCATTAACTATTTTTACTGATGTTTTGTCTAATGGTAAAGCTGCTTATCATGCAATGGATTCAGACTGAGTCATCCAGACTAGTCACACTTCTATACAAAGGACTGAATTAGAAGCTAACAAGGCTGCACTACAGAATTTCCAAGAGCCTCTTATTATTTCTGATTTTTGCCTTTGCTGCTGGCCTGGTAAACAAAATCGAGATTGCTCATTTAAAATGGCTCAGTGACCAAAGTCTATTTATACTATTTAAACAGGTACAGCAAATTGTACAGCAAAGACAATATCCCTTTTATATTACTCATATCAGGGCTCATACCACCCTGCCTGGTCCTTTAACAAAAGGAAATGCATACTTTATTACAACAGGCACATTACGGGAATACCATTATAGAATGCCAACATCAGTGGCTACAATCCCAACTTGAAAAACAAAAAGGGAGAATAGTGATGCTGGAGAAATCTTCTGTAGTAGACTACACCAAGCCTTAATTATCTTAAATTTTTTCACTTGTAATGCTGATGGCAAGACACCTATGGCATTACATTGGTGTCAGAATAAACCAAAGGAAAATGGTTTGGTTAAATGGAAAAATCCTGAGTCTGGTTTATGGAAGGGTCCCAACCCTTTGTTAACCTTTGGTTGAGGATATGCTTGGGTATTTCCAGAAAATCCCTGCAGACAAATGACTACTCCAGCCACAGATAGCAGTAGCCCCAAGCAACACACTGAAGATAAGGAATTGGGAGGAGAACAATACAGATGACAAACAGTCTGGAGATGACCTGGGGGATGGTAAAGAAGACAGTCCAGAACAAGAACCCCGAGAACACCTAAGAATGTTTTCCTGGCCATGCTAGCAGTCATCAGTTGTGCGACAGTACAGGTTGCTCTGGACAAAGCCAGAGAAGGTCAGACCTGCATTTTCATTGCCCACCATTTGTCCACCATCCAGAATTCGAACATCATTGATGTCATGTCACAGGGGACAGTGATTGAGAAGGAGACCCATAAAGAACTGATGGCCCAGAAAGGAGCCTACTACAAACTAGTTCCTTAGATGCCTGGCAGCAATTTAAAAAGGTCATGAAAAAACTCAATCCTTTTCATTGGATCTCCCTACATCTGACTTTTTAGCATAACCACTATTGTCTGTCTCATTCTTGTTCTTATATGTTTATTTCTAGTCTGCAGATGTGGAATGAAGAGTCTTAAAAGGACTCAAGCCCAACAGACTGCACACACTTTTCAAGATTTATTAAGAAAACAAAAAGGGGGAGATGCGGGAAGCCACTGCCTGCCAATATTGTCACCAAGGAATGCAGAAGGCCGATGGACCTTGTGCGTTAGCAGGGCTGACACTAAGCACCTCGTCTGTTGAGATAGTGGTGGCTCAAAGCAATTCCCTAACCTGATAATCCTTTTACTGTTTACCAACCTTTATCCTTGATATGACTGTATGCATTGCTAAAGGGAAAATGTGTATTCAAGTAAATAAATAGCGGACCAGGCCAGAAGTCGGTGTCTCTCTTCAAAAAAGAGGCTCCACCTGGCCCACAATGCCTTCTAAATTCATATTTCTTGTATAGTATTTTCATTTGTGCATCAGCCCCTCCTTCTGATTCTAAATCCTGCCACAAAGGTTGTGGCAGGCTTTTATTTATATAGATTAATTTTCAGGGTTCTATATTTTGATTTAAATAAAATAAATACTGACACATTTGTACATACACAGAATTTTTATTAAATATACTTTGTGGGAAAAAACACCCTGAAGTGCTAAATTTCATGTAAATCAGATAACTTAGTAAATATATGGTGAAAAAAATCAAAAGGGGAAACATGATTTAAATAATCTCACAAAAGAGCAAGAACATATCTTAATCATCATATAGGGGAAAAATCATCAAAATATAAAAGGAAAGGAAATCTCTCTTGTAGAAGAATATACTTCATAGTTCCACCTGTTCATAATTTCAGTTAAACATTCTAAACACAAGGTAAAAAGGGAAGTTAGACTTCTCATTCATACTGACATAAAGTGACAGTATGTTTGTTGCACAGCAGTTTCACTGGTACTGACAGTGGAAGATGAATAAAGCAGATTTCTGAATTCAACTGTTAGTAAAGAATCTCTCCACTCCTAAAAATTCAGACAAAAATAGGTCTCAGACTTAGTTGTTCCTAAGTATCCCAAGCATTCACCAAACATTGCCAACTTGTAGGAGGCTGCAGAAAAAAAACATGAAAATGCTCTATGTTAAAAAATACTTTGTGTTACTTTTTTGCTAAAGAGATTCAGTAGGCATGTTCTAAATTATTTAGGGCTTCAGTAGAGATCAAAATTAGCATCTGTAACATGAAGCTAACATTATAGCATCAACATATCTTGAAATCCTCTAGCCAATGTTTGGCTCTAAATATTTGGAAGAAGTCAGTCACAAATTACCATATGCACATCAAAAATGAATATTTCTAAAAGAAATTTTCATGTACCAAATAGCTACAAACTGAAAAGTACACACAGTGGGGGCACAATAAATACTTATTGATTGGCTGACTTACCAATTATACATACTATTTAAGAAAACTCAGGTAATTCGGTGCAAAATATACACATACACACACATATTTCCCTAATAACATCCTGCCAACATATGTATGCTGCCTGTCATTACCAAACTAGCATATATAAAGTATGAATGGAGTTGAAATTAAGTTTTAAGTAAAAAGCTCTGGCTTCTTACATAAGAGAATAAACTTTGGGATTTCTTCAGGAGTTAGTTCTCATATGTAAAAAAATTTAATGTTGCTAGAACAATACTTGTCACTTCAAAGTTTTTTGTTTGTTTTTGTGGCAGCGATGGGATCACTTAAAAGTTTTAGACAATATAGAAATTTACAGAAAAGTTAAAGCTTAGACCACTGCACATAGAGGGAAAAAACAAAGTGATGAAACTGAATTATGACTTTTAATGTATTTATGATCAAAATTAACACAAATCAAAATACATTTCACAGGACTTGCAAAAAAAATTTTGTATTGATCTTTCTGAACCATGAAAAAGAATAAATTAGTCTTGTTTTAATGAGAATTTCTGGAAATGAAAATAATCGCAAAATATCGGCTTGATGATGAACATATTCTATTATCAGTAAATACTAGTAAATTAATTGTGTTATCCAAAAAGGTCGACAAACTCTAACTAGCATGAATAGGATATTGAATTCATTAATGAATTTTACAATTGTTTTGAGCATACAAGTAATCTTTGCTTTTATACCTACTACATTTCAAAATTCTGTAAACTGTGAGGCATTCAATGTGTTAATGTGGCAGAAAATCATATTAAATGTTTATTTTATTCTGTTCAGTCCTTTTCCCATTAAGCATGCAAACACCGTCATGACCATCTTTGGTTTCACTTCTACGAGGTCGTCAGGTAAGGCATATATCCTGGCACCAATCTTTCGAGCAACTGAAATGGCGTATCTTTAAAAAACAAGAAAAATATCTTGTTATTTGTTATCTACTGTGTTTTCACTTAATATACGTTATTAATGAAATATTTTTATAAGATTTAACTTTACAAAAAAGTTAAGGTTATGAGTAGTTAAATCATATTTCCTTTACAAATTGTATTTAAAAATGTGAATTTTAAGGACATATTAACCTCACCTGTATGGATTTAAGAATTTAAAGAGCCACTATGTTCTAATACAAATAATAAAAGCTTACTTAGCATTGTTCAGCTTGTCTTCATCAGAAAAGTCTTCTCTCTTTATCATTTCTTGACGAACTGCATTTGGTGCAATGGCATCTATTAAATCTAGGACAGGTAAACTAGTGCTAATAGATTTGTCCTAGAAAATAAAGAATAGATGAAAATTCATATCAGACCAGAAGGTCATGACCACAAAACTAAAAGCAATTTATAAACTTTCTTTACACTCAACATTCAGCTTCTCTGCAACTGGCACACATCACAAATCATTGAAAATACACTTTTCCTCCCATCTTTACAGAGCTTACAGTGTAGAGAGCTGTCATCTTCCTGAAGTTGTGGATGTGACAGTTACTAAAGTATGCTAACTACAGTATTCGTTCTGTAAAAAATAAACAACTTTTGAAAGGGAGTAGGAGATGAATTTCAAATAAATAGTTTTGCAAGTTCTAGTAATAATATATATTTTTAGACCATGAATTCCTAAGCCTTACTTAATTTTTTCAAAAAGAAAAATGATGCCCTAGCCCGTGGTCGGCAAACTGCGGCTCGCGAGCCACATGCCGCTCTTTGGCCTCTTGAGTGTGGCTCTTCCTAAGCCTTAGGAGTATCCTAATTAAGTTAATAACAATGTACCTACCTATATAGTTTAAGTTTTAAAAATTTGGCTCTCAAAAGAAATTTCAATCATTGTACTGTTGATATTTGGCTCTGTTGACTAATGAGTTTGCCGACCACTGCGCCAGTTTGGTTTAGAGGATAAAGTGTTGGCCTGTGAACTGAAGGGTCCCAGATTTGATTCCAGTCAAGGGCACATGCCCGGGTTGTGGGCTCAATCCCCAGTGGGAACTTGCAGGAGGCAGCCAATCCATGATTCTCTCTCATCGTGGATGTTTCTATCTCTCCCTCTTCCTTCCTCTCTAAAATCAATAAAAATATATTTAGAAAAAAAAAGAAAAGAAAGAAAAATGATAATGGAAAGGAACTAACATTTACAAAAGTATTTTTCTTGTTGTTTTACATGTTTAGCTTATTTAATCCTTCTAACAGTCTGGTATTCAAGAAATTATAATCTCTCTTTTAAAGATGAAGAATATAAAGTTCACAGAGCTCCTCCAGTGATTTTTCCATACAACCAATACTAGTAAGTACAGAATCGCTATTTGAATCCATAACTGCCCCTCTCAAGATTCTCTTCATTGTTGACGTTACCTCCCAGACAAACTAAAAATGGATAACTAAGTTTTAGTGGCTACAGCACTGCAGTTGAAGTTAGAAATCCTTGTCTGAATTGATTTTACCACTTACCAATATAAATTATCTATTCTGTCTCTCAGCTTGAATGGTGGCCACTATTGTTTGCCTATCCAGAATCCATTCCTTACTACTTTCTCCATCCTAACAGAACTCACATTTTTGCTCTGTATCCATACCCCCCACACATGGAAATGTGCTCCAAGGAAGGCTGATCCCTTCCACAGTTCCAGGGGTGTTCTGAATTAGTCTAGGCCAGGGGTGGGCAAACTTTTTGACTCGAGGGCCACAATGGGTTCTTAAACTGGACCGGAGGGCCAGAACAAAAGCATGGATGGAGTGTTTGTGTGAACTAATATAAATTCAAAGTAAACATCATTACATAAAAGGATACGGTCTTTTTTTTTTTTTTTTTTTAGTTTTATTCATTTCAAACGGGCCGGATCCGGCCCGTGGGCCGTAGTTTGCCCACGGCTGGTCTAGGCCATGCATTTTGAGGTTGGGATGATCAAATTACTCTTTTATGTATAAAGCAGAAATATAATAATATCCATGTTCTTAAAATTTCACAGGGAAGGGGTGTTTAGGAAGAAAATGTATAGAAAGACTCCTTGAGTGAATAAACACACACTGAAAAATACTAGTCTAAGCCACATTAATTTAATTTGGGCTTAATTTAATTTAATGTGAGGCCCTTACTATTCGGGAAGAATTATGAAAAGCCAGCAAGCCCTCCTCCTGGATGTGAATAAGAGGATAACATCTCTGTAAGCAGGAGCTATCCTATGATCAAGAGGAGAATCAGCTTTAGGGTGAAGTTGGCACTTTAGATGGCAAAGCAGAGATGGACAAAAACTTAAGTCCTGAACGACATTCTTCAGTGACTGGCTCAACCAACCTTGAAGTCAATCCTACACCTCTGGATTTCTGCTCTTGTTCTGTCTCTTTTCCTTTGGTTTAAACCACTTTAAACTTGATTCTGTTATTGAAGTCAAAAGTATTCTTTCCTAATTACTACAATGGGAATGTCACAGGAATCCTGGGAATATTAAGATTATATACGTGAAAGCTTCCAGTATAGTTCCTAGCCAAATGTCATTCTTAATAAATGTTACATGAAACAATTTGAAGTATGTGAAACTGAGTAACAGTCTGCTCTCTTTGGGTCATGATCTAGGAGCCACTGCATTTATTAATTTTAGAAAAGTTTATATTCTTCATATTCAGGAATGCTTATTATATGAAACACTTGGGGGTAGAAGTAGAGGGATAAAAATAGAGTCCTTCAGTCTGTCTCCTGGTAGTAATTGGGATCTGTTTTTTGTCATCTTCTCTATTTCTGAAAAATTCTCACACCTGTTTTCTCAATGTGTATTCTGCAAACCACCTACATGAACATCACCTGAGGTGCTTGTTAAAAGCACAAATTTATCCCTATACTCAAATTAATGAGTCTGTAGATGGGGCTAGGAATCTACACTTTTAATAAGCTTTATAGATGTACATTGTTATACTTTCTAATATTAAACTTAACACTTATATAATCCTATCTAATAATAGACAAACATGGTAATTGACCATACCTTCGCTATGCCTCCCATTGGCTAATCAGCATGATATGCAAATTAACCACCAACAAAGATGGCGGCTAATTTGCATACTGCAGCAGGGTGGGACAGCGCCATCCCACCTGCCCTGCCGCCATCTGGGCCTACTATCTGTGACCCGGGGCGGCAGGCATTCTGTGTGCGACCTGACCCCGGGGCAGCTGGGCAGGGCAGCAAAGGCTTGAAGGTGACTCCGGCCTGAGAGAAGACCTGGGTCCCAGGTGCTGGAGGAAAACTGGTGCTGGCAGCCAGGGAAGGGAAGGCCTATTGCATGAATCTTTTCGTGCAACAAGCCTCTAGTCCTATATAATAAAAGGCTAATATGCATCGACCGAACGTCAGAATGACTGGTTGCTATGATGTGCACTGACCACCAGGGGGAAGACACTCAATGCAGGACCTGCCCTCTGGTGGTCAGTGCACCAGAAGCTGGGCTCAAGGCTGGCAAGCACAGCGGCAGTGGCAGGAGCCTCTCCCGCCTCCGTGGCAGTGCTAAGGATGTCTGACTGCAGGCTTAGGCCCGCTCCCCGATGGGGGCCATCAGTCGGATATCTCCCAAGGGCTCCCAGACTGTGAGAGAGCGCAGGCCAGGCTGAGGGACCCCCCTCCCGAGTGCACAAATTTTGTGCACCAGGCCTCTAGTTCTATAATAAAATTATAATTTCTATGTGTTTGCTTTTCATAATATTTCTGTGGTGATTCAAAAACAGACAAGTGGCTTAATTGTGCTGTATTTTGATTACTTATTTACATATTTATGAGGTTTTTTTTAAGTTTGGGAAAAACTGTTTTGATTTGTTTTTTAGCTTTCTGAGGTATAACTGACAAAGTTGTAAGATATTTAAAGTGTAAATTTGATGCTATACTTTGTGAAAGAATTCCTCCCACCTAGTTAATTAACACAACCATTACCTCACATATTTCTCTCTCTCTCTCTCTCTCTCTCTCTTTCTCTCTCTCTCTCTCTCTCTCTCGTGCACTAGAGGCCCAGTGCACAAAAATTTGTGCACTCGGGGAAGTCCCTCAGCCCGGCCTATGCCCTTTTGCAGTCTGGGACCCCTTGGAGGATGTCCACCTGCTGGCTTAGGCCTGCTCCCTGGGGGATCGGGCCCAAGCTGGCAGTCAGACATCCCTCTGGTAGCCTGGCAGCCCTTAGGGGATGTCCACTTGCCAGCGGGGAGCAAGCCTAAGCTGCAGTCGGACATCCTTAATGCTGCCAAGGAGGCGGGAGAGGCTCCCACCACCACCGCTGTACTGGCAGCCGTCAGCCTGCCTTGTGGCTGAGCAGAGCTCTCCTGCATTGAGCGTCTGCCCCCTGGTGGTCAGTGTGTGTCATAGTGACCAGTCATTCCCAGTCATTCTGCTGTTAGGGTCAATTTGCATATCACCCTCTTATTATATAGGATAGAGGCCTGGTGCATGGGTGGGGGCCGGCCGGTTTGCCCTGAAGGGTGTCCCGGATCAGGGTGGGGGTCCTCCCTGGAGTGCCTGGCCAGCCTGGGTGAGGGGCTGATGTGTGTTTGCAGGCTGGTCACACCCCCTTCAGGGAGGGGGGCCCCCACTGGGATGCCTGGCCAGCCTGGGTGAGGGGCTGATGGCTGTTTGCAGGCTGGTCGAGCCTCCCCCCAGTGGGAGCCTCCCCCTTCACCCCATGGAGGTTTGGCCAGTCTGAGTGAGGGGCTGAGGGCCGTTTTCAGGCTGGCCAAGGCCCCCGGCGACAGAAGCTCCCAGCCTCTCCTTTTTTTCTTTTTTTCTTTTTCTGGGATTTATTTACCTTCTATAATTAAAACTTCGTTGCCTTGAGAGGAGCTCAGAGCCGGCCATGGCAGGTGGGAGGGAAGCCTTCTGCTTGCTCCAGCTTCATGGCCACGGACTGCTGAAAGCAGGTATCTGGGGTTTATTTACCTTCTATAATTGAAACTTTGTTGCTTTGAGTGGAGCTCAGAGCCTCCGTGGCAAGCGGGAAGCTTGGCTTCCTCCATCATTGGGGCAACAAAGCCTCCTGCTTGCTCCAACTCTGTGGCTGCTGGCCGCCATCTTGCTTGGGTTAATTTGCATATAGTTGCTCTGATTGGCTGGTGGGTGTGGTTTAAGGCATAGCGAAGGTACGGTCAATTTGCATGTTTCTCTTTTATTAGTGTAGATATATCTACACTAATAAAAGAGAAACATGCAAATTAACCATCACTCTGCCGCACACAGCAGCCAATCAGAGCGATTATGTAAATTAACCCAACAAAGATGGTGGTTAATTTGCATACACAGGCATGAAGCGAATACTGAAGATGACTGAAGATGGCGGTGGCTACAGAGCTGGAGCAAGCAGGAGGCTTGGGTTGCTCCTGGTGACAGAGGAAGCCAAACTTCCTGCCGGCCCTGGACTCCACTCAAGGAGTGGCTGGAGGTCTGGGTCCCCAGGGGTGACACAGGCTTCCAGCCCGCCCTGGGCTCCTCTCAAGGAGTGGCTGGGGGCCTGGATCGCCGGGGGTGACCCAGGTTACCAGCCTGCCCTGGGCTCCACTCAAGGAGGGGCTGGGGGCCTGGGCTCCACTCAAGGAGTGGCCTCTGCTCAAGGAGCTGGGGAAAAAAAAGGAGGGGCTGGGAGCAGCCGGAGCGGAGAAGCCAAGCCTTGCTGCTGTGGCTGGACCAAACTCCTGGGTCCTGGGTGCTGGAGGAAAACCAGTGCCAGCCGCCAGGGGAAGGAAGACCTATTGTGAGAATCTTCGTGCAACGGGCCACTAGTATGTGTGTGTGTGTGTGTGTGTGTGTGTGTGTGTGTGTGTATAATATGTAACTATATATTACTATATATAGAGAGAGGATAGGTACTATTAATATATATATGCACACATATATACGATGAAAACATATAAGATCTACTCTCAGTAAATTTTAATTAGACAATACTAGAGGCCCAGTGCACAAATTTGTGCACAGGTGGGGTCCCTCTGGGTTGCCTGAGGGATCAGGCCAAAACCCGCAGTCCAACGCCACCTGCAGTTTCTGCCTGCTGCAGGCTTGCGCCCAATCGATCCCGATCGGGAGAGTCTCGTACCACCACAGCAGCACTCGCCAACTGAGAGCCCTGCATCTGGCACCCTCCCAAAGGGAGTGGCCTGCAGGATCAGGCCAAAACCAGCTCTCTGACTTCCCCCAAGGGGTCCCAGATTGTAAGAGGGTACAGGCCAGGCCGAGGGACCCCTCTGGTGCAATATTGGGGCTGGAGAGGAACTGTGGGAGAGCCCCAGGATGTGTCCAGCCCTGTCTCGCCCAGTCCCCAGAAGCAAGCTAACCTACCAGTCAGAGCGTCTGCCCCTGGTGGTCAGTGCACATCATAGTGAGCAGTTGAGTTGCCTTCGCATATCATTAGCACATTACCCTTTGATTGGTTGAACAGTCAACCGGTCACCAGACGACTGGACACTTAGCACATTAGGCTTTTATTATATAGGATAGTGTTAACTATAGTCACCATGCTACACATTAGATCCTCAGATGGTATTCATCTTATGACTGAAAGTTATACTTTTTGTGGTATTTTAAATATTTCTTCACTTAGATATAGGAAGCAAGGATTTTTTCAATGTATGTCCCTATGATTCTCCTTAGGAAAAAGTTTTATTGTGTTGGATAAAAATTTAACTTTTAAAGATATATCAGATCCCTTTATCTCCCTATTTCAAAGAAAACAGGCCTATCTTCCAACTCCTCTGATTTGTATATTATCAGTGAAAAACATTTTACTTTTGCAAAGGGAAGAGGGGTTATAGTACGGTAAAACCCTAAGTTTAGTATATAAATACATTTTCATCATTTTTCCTTCCATATTCCTTAAACTTAATCATAAATAAGTTACTTAAGCAAAAATCATTTGTAGAATCTTAAAGACAACTAGCCTAGAGTTTGTCTTGATTTTCAAGATAGTGAATTATACTGTCTCTTTTTCTTAATTTGATATACATTCTTATTAAAACAATTCCAGCCTATTGTTCTTCCTGTCATTTTTGAAAACAAAAGTGGAAAAAAATGATGTGGCTACCAGAGTTCCCTGAAGAGCTCAAAAGGAACCTTTCCACGTGTGATACCCTTTATATGTTGGCAGTACCAATAGCCTAGTAATCCCCATTTACAGAGCCCTTATTATGTGCCACCTACTACTGAGCACTTTACATTTATTAATTTTTTTAGTTTGACGACAAACTCAGAAGATAGGTACTATTAATATCTCCATTTTAAATATGGGAAAAATGAGGCATAGAGAAATTAATTATTTGCCCAAGGTAATACAGATGGTAAGCAAGAAGTAAATTCAGCTTTATTCATCAAGAGATGTAGTCAGCTGCTAGTATAAACTGCTAAGGTTTTCATAAGACACATGCCCTTCTCTGTTGCTCCCTATTTCACTTAGTTGATTTCTGCAGTATTAATGACACCCCATAGGATTCGAGTTTTCTTTTTTGCCTCCTTGCCTGAACAGTGAGCTCTTTGAGGGCCACAGAGGCTATGTAGCTACAGAGGCTATCAAAGCACCTGACAGGGGTGGGCAAAAGTAGGTGTACAGTTATTATATAGACAAAGGCATGAAGGTTATGATTATTACAATAGTTTTATTAACTCAAATGAACATCACAATGAATACCACTATATAGCTACTTTTGTATTTATGAAATGAATGAGCAATATGTCACACAGCTAACTGGCTGAGCCAAAGTCAGATCCAGGGCTATAAACTCCATAGCTTGGTTTTCATCCTGTAGTTTAGACATGTCTGGGTGTAAAATCCAGTTATTCATCTTTATAGCTGTACTAGAGGCCTGGTGCACGAATTTGTGCACGAGTGGGGTCCCTCAGCCTGGCCTGCGGGATTGGGCCGAAACTGGCTCTCTGACATCCCTGAGAAGTCCTGGATTGTGAGAGGGTGCAGGCCAGGCCAAGGGACCCCACTCGTGCATGATCAGGGCTGGGGAGGGATGTGGGAGGTTGGCCAGCCGGGGAGGGACAGCGGGAGGGCTCCAGGGCATGTCTGGCCCATCTCACTCAGTCCCCATCGGCCAGACCCAGCAGCAAGCTAACCTACCAGTCAAAGCATCTGCCCCCTGGTGGTCAGTGCACGTCATAGCAGCAGTTGAGTGGCCTTAGCATATCATTAGCATATTACGGTTTGATTGGTTGAATGGACGACCAGACACTTAGCATATTAGACTTTTATTATACAGGACTAGAGGCCTGGTGCACAAAAATTTGTGCACTCGGGGGGGGGGGGGGTCCCCCAGCCTGGCCTGTGCCCTCTCGCAGTCTGGGACCCCTCGGGAGATAACTACCTGCTGGCTTAGGCCTGCTCTCAGGTGGCAGAGGGCAGGCCCAATCCCTAGGTGCAGCTTCTGGTCAGGCTCAGAGCAGGGCCGATTGGGGAGTTGGGGCACCGCCCCCTGTCATGCACAGAGCAGGGCGGATCGGGAGGTTGCGATGCCACCCTCAGTCACGCTCAGGGTACGGCCGATTCGGGGGTTGGGGCACCGCCCCCTGTCACACTCAAGGCAGAGTTGATGGGGAGGTTGTGGCGCCACCCCCTGTCATGCACAGAGCAGGGCCGATCAGGGGGTTGGGGCGCTGCCCCCTGTCACTCACAGAGCAGGGCCAATCAGGGGGTTGGGGCTCTGCCCCCTGTCACTCACAGAGCAGGGCCCATCAGGGGGGTTGTGGCTCTGTACCCTGTCACACACAGAGCAGGGTCGATCAGGGGGTTGGGGAGCTCCCCCCTGTCACTCACAGAGCAGGGCCCATCAGGGGGTTGAGGAGCTCCCCCCTGTCACTCACAGAGTAGGGCTGATAGGGGAGTTGGGGCACCGCCCCCTGTCACACACAGAGCAGGGTGGATCAGGGGGTTGGGGCGCTGCACCCTGTCACACTCAGGGCAGGGCCAATGGGGAGGTTATGGCTCTACCCTGTCACACACAGAGCAAGGCCCGTGGAGGGGGGTTGGGGCGCCACCCTCTATCACCCACAGAGCAGGGCCGATCAGGGGGTTGGGGCGTCGCCACTTTCACACTCGGGGCAGGGCCGATGGAGAGGTTATGGCTCTACCCTGTCACACACAGAGCAGGGCCAATCAGGGGGTTGGTGCGCTGCACCCTGTCAAACACAGAGCCGCAGGGCGATCAGGGGATTGGGGCGCCTTCCCCTGTCACAAACAGAGCAGAGAAGATAAGGAGGTTGTGGCCCCGCCCCCGTCACACACAGAGCCACAGGGCGATCAGGGGGTTGGGGAGCTCCCCCCTGTCACACACAGAGCCGCAGGGCGATCAGGGGGTTGGGGAGCTCCCCCCTATCAGGCACAGAGCAGGGCTGATCAGGGGGTTGGCGCGCCTTCCCCTGTCACGAACAGAGCAGGGCGGATAGGGAGGTTGTGGCCCCGCCCCCTGTCACACACTGAGCCGCAGGGCGATCAGGGGGTTTTGGGCTCTGCCCCCTGTCATGCTGATCCCGGTTCTGGGAGGCATATTACCCTTTTACTATATAGGATAGAGGCCTGGTGCATGGGTAGGGGCTGGCTGGTTTGCCCTGAAGGGTGTCCTGGATCAGGGTGGGGGTCCCCACTGGGGTGCCTGGCCAGCCTGGGTGAGGGGCTGAGGGCTGTTTTCCAGCTGGCGAGTGACTGAAGCTTCCAACTGCTCCTTGTTTTCTTTTTCTTTTTTTTATTCTGGGCCAGCTTTAGCTCTGAGGCCTCACTGCTGAAAACATCGATACAACGTTGCGGTCCGGCTGGCTTTCAGTCCAGCTGGTTTCTGGGGTTTTGTTTAGCTTTTTATTTGCAACATAGTACATAGTTGCTTAGAGTTGCAGCTGAGAGGCCGGCAAGTTTGGCGGGGAACGTTGGAGTCCGCAGTCACTGGAGCAAGCAAGCCTCCCTCTTCGCTTCAGTGAATGGCTACCGGCCGCCATCTTGGCTGCCAGTTAATTTGCATAAGGATATGCTGATTAGCCAATGGGAAGGGTAGCGTTCATACGCTAATTACCATGTTTCTCTTTTATTAGTGTAGATGACAGTGGACACGTTATTTAATTTTTCTAATGCTCATCTTTTTGTTTATAGAGTTGTGGAAAAAAGAAATAATAATGTGTAAAGTGTTTAACATAGTGACACATAGAACTCAATAAATGACAATTATGATTATTATTATGGCTAATATACCGCCTCCTGATATTCTTTGTGAGGGAAAATTACTTGACAACTAAAAAGGGTAAACTTGACTTTTCTGAAATTTCTAGGTATAGCACTGACTTAATTATGGTTCTTGCTAGTACTACTTATGGCTTTCAATTATAATGCCTTCTACAGTTGGAAAAAACCTCTCCAACCCCAACTATTTTTAGCATTCACTACCAAATTTCTTAACTATTTACAATCTAGAGTTTTATGTCAAGCACCTACTAAATGCCAAGCACTTCCACAGTATGTTTCTGCCGCCTAGTGTTAAATAAAACCATACTCTCAAGTCTACTTTTCTCAATGAATTCTCTCAAAGAGCTTGTGTGCACCCATTCTCAACTATTTCTTCTATTCAACTGATCACCAAGTATGTATTCCCGGTTGTTGTTTTTTAAGTTTTTATTGATAGAGGAAGGGAGAGGGAGAGAGAGATAGAAACATCAATGATTGTAGAGAATCATTGATTGGTTGCCTCCTGTACACCCCCTACTGGGGATCGAACCCACAACCCGGACATGTGCCCTGACCAGGAATCGAACTGTGACTTCCAGATTCATAGGTCAATACTCAACTACTGAGCAACACCAGCCAGGCTGTATTCCCAGTTTTGATATCTCCTTTCATCCAGCTCCTCACTTCCTGAAAATTACCTCAAATTCAACAAGCTTAAAACTGAATTCATCTTCTTTTCCAGAAAGCAGCTGAACCTCATGACATCCCCATTATTGTTTTACTTTGTTTTCCATTTACCCAGGCCCCCAAATCAGGAGTTTTAACCTGATTTGAAAAATCTCTGCAGTGTTTCCCTAAATCAAGAAGCCAAATCATACCTATTCTTTTACAATAGCAAATATTATTCATTCTTAACATTCTCAGTGACCACCCTACCTCCAGATTCTTTACTTCATACCTGAATTCAGCCTCAGCTTCTTATATAATGTCCTTGGATTTAAACTATTCTTCCTCCAGCCATCTGCTCACCACATGCAGAACAGTATTCTTAAAATAGTCACTCTTCTTACATTACTGCCCTTACCAATATTCTTTATTAAGGCCAGATTTCTCCACAATATTAACCCAGCCTATATCTTGCATTGTATCCCTTAGGAACCTGCTTCTCTAGCCAAACTATTTCTCCTAACCTTCTCAGACTTGCCTTTATTCAAGATGGACCCCTTCTAGCTTGTTACACCACTCTTGTTCTCCACCAATTCAAATCCCTCCTCTCCATGGTGCTCAAATCAAATCCAACTTTCTTCATCACTCTTCACTGACCATTCAGTTGGAAACGATCAGTTAGATTTATCCATAATAGTAGTTGCATTAATTAATGACTATAATATCATTACCTTCTCAGTTATACAAATTTGCCTTTCAAGTAAATGGTGAACACTCTGAGGGCTAAATAATTTCTTATATTCTATATCTTCTTCTTTGCCTAGAAATGTTACTGGCAAAAGCTCAATAAAAACTTATTAATTTGTTCCTAAATGTTTTCTCACTGTATTTTATTTGATTATACACAAATTGTTTTTTATAAATTAAAGTACAAATGCATTAAGTTACAGTATAACAATTTTAATGAATGACTGTCAATTGGAGAATTTTACATGTCTCCTTTGCTATTTTACATTTCTATGTTGTGTTTTATGTCTAAAATGTAACAAATCATGGACTGAAATTCTTTTTTTTTTTTAATAAGCAACAATAAAAACTCAATGTCATTAGTTCCTTCCAAGATGGAAAAGAAAAAACACACTTGAACCACCAGAACACAGGCAATATCTCTTGCCAAAATCCAGCTCCAGTGGTCGGCAAACTGCAGCCCTTTGAGTGTGGCTCTTCCACAAAATACCATGTGCGGGCGCACACGTACAGTGCGATTGAAACTTCATGGCCACACTCAAGGGGCCAAAGAGCCGCATGTGGCTCGAGAGCCGCAGTTTGCCGATCACTGAGCTATCCTATTAAAACCACTTTGGGGCTCAGTTTAGGTAAAGATGAGAAGATTGAATTTATCAATTTCTGACATTTCTTCTACTCTACAATGTTGTTAAACATATAGAGCAAAGGCAAAGAAGAGAATAAAGATGGATAGATAAGTCTTAGGAGAACTTAGGGATTCATCTGTTTGCACTCTCATTTTACTATAAAAATACAAATTGCTGATTTATCACTTATAATGAAATTACAAACACAAGGCTCACTGAATGAATGGATACAAGCAGACATGCTTAGTTGTAGCTAACATCAGCTTGCATGCAAAAGCAAAACAATGGAAATGTATGACAATTAGTGGGTATGCATGTGCAAATTACATTTCGAGTGCTTTATGAATCATCCACAAATGCTTGGAAGTGAGCATTAAATGCCATTATGAAGCCACATGATAAGATTTTCTTTTCCTACCAGTTTTTTCAATTCCCACTTGAATTGGTTTGGCTGGCTCTGCTATGCCTTGGAAATGATGTCAATACAATTCTGAGACTGCTGCTAGGGAGCACAAAACATTACAGATCCTATATAAACAATGGCTTTTTAGCTTTCTTTTTCATCTGACAATTCTATTTTATTGCTCTATTCTATTTCTTTTTAAGATTAGAATATCAGAACCTGATAACATTAACCTGCATTTATACTCAATAGGACAACGAATCAAAAATATAAGAATTCACACTGTACAGTTTTGGTTTACACATGCCAAATAATTAGTATGCCTAAGCTCACAAATTGTGATCCTGAGATATAACATTAATGTAATCCTGAAACTAAACCAATGTAATTCTCAATAAAGTTTATTCCTACACTTAATTTCTTACCAAAAATTTTTAAAATAGCTTTGATTACCTTGAAGCTGGAAATAGAAGTATTTTTGTTTGCACTTTTAAGAGTCTGATTGACCCATTTAATTATAATCTCATCATTGACTTTTTCACCTTCTCCAAGATCTGATAACACATTCAATGTGTACCTGTAACAGAAAAGATGTATATTTGAGACTGAAAGGGGTGGAATCTGTTCCCACATCATTTATATCAATATTTAGATAAATATTTAAGAAATATTCAATTCTAATAACTATTTTTAATTTCAACCTGGTTTTTGCACTTAGTTACAATCCAAAGTTACAAAGCTCAGTAATGAGAAACAAAAACTACTATCTGGTATTAAAAAAATTAAAACAACTCCATTCAACGCAGTTTTTAAGAATAGTGATTGTTTCTACAGATTTATCCACTATTAAAAAAGGAATTATTTACAAAGAATATAGTATCAACAATCATTTAAAAATTAATATTTTTGTAGTATATTTATTCTGTGTTTGTTATTCTTCCAAATGAACTAAAACTTTAGTTCAAAGGATTTTTAAAAAGAAATCCACAGTGTTGCTATTAACATCGCAGCCTTTACCTTCTCATTAGCTGCCATACCAATGCCAGTGTCAGTGTTGAATTTCCTTCATTTAGGTCCTGCCCAGCAATGCCAACCAAGGAGAATTTGGCCTTATTCTTCCCAAGATCCACTGCATAGTTACAGTTTTCAATCTATAAGTAAGTAAAAGTTTTGGTATAAAAACAAATTTTAAAGAATATATCTCTTGAATCTGCCAAACTAGTTCAGTCATTTGAAAGATAGCTATGATGACACCTTAAATTTATATTACAGAACTTCATTTCATAATAATTCAGTGAAATTAAGAAATTAATTATTCCAACTTTATAGTTGAAAATATCAAAAGCACTGAGGGGTTAACCTAGATAAACAACTGAAAATTTTAAGATCCTCTCTTACTTTAAAAGTCTTGACTATCCAAGATTACACAGCTTATTAATGGCAGATCTTTGACTAAAAACCTAGGTTTCCTGCATTCCATTGATAGAGATAATAAATATAGTTCTGCCTAAACTTAAAAATTAAGGAAAAGAGAAGAAATTGTTTCATTAAGAGTCTAAGTCATCTCTGATATTTTTTATCTAGATCTTTCTCATCCTCTGAAATTCCCCTTTTAGCTCACTTTCTTCAGCAAAAGCTTAACCTTAACTGTACCAGCTGATGATAATCTATCCCATGTTTGAACTCCCAATACTGCTTATTTTATAATGCTTATGTATCATCATATACTTATACTTAGCATTTGATGTACTTTCTTTGCTAACCATAGCATAAGCTCATTTTAAAGGGCAAAAACTACAATGTGTGCAAATCTGTATCATACTCTTCCCTAACCGAGGCCAGGACCTAGCACAGTGCCCTGCCTACAGTAAGAATCTGATGAATGAACACACACACACACACACACACATTAGAGGCCTGGTGCACAAAATTCGTGCACAGGGAGGGGGAGGGGGGTCCCCTCAGCCCAGCCTGCACCCTCTCTAATGCAGGACCCCTTGGGGGATGTCCGACTGCTGGTTTAGGCCCAATACCGGGGATCGGGCCTAAACTGGCAGTCGGACATCCCTCTCACAATCCTGGACTGCTGGCTCCTAATTGCTCACCTGCCTGCCTACCTGGTCGACCCTAACTGCCTCCTGCTGCTGGCCAGGTCGCCCCCAACTGCCCCCTCCCTGCTGGCCTGTTCGCTCTTAACTGCCACCCCTGCTGGCCTGGTTGCCACTAACTGCCCCCCCCCCCCCCGCCAGCCTAGTTGCCCCCAACTGTCCTCCCTGCTAGCCTGGTTGCCCCAACTGCCCCCCTGCCAGCCTGGTCACCCCAAACTGCACCCCCCCGCCAGCCTGGTTACCCCTAACTACACCCCCCTGCCAGCCTGGTCGCCTTTTACTACCCCCCTTGCTGGCCTGGTCACCCCTAACTGCCCGCTTCTGCCAGCCTGGTCACCCCCAACTGTCCCCCTGCCAGCCTGTTTGCCCCACACAGCCTGCTGTTCAGTCGTTTGGTTGTCCCTCACTAACCCTCCTGCCGGCCTGGTCGCCCCACGCAGCTTGCTTGTTCAGTCCTTTGGTCGTCCCTCATTAACCTCCCTGCTGGCCTGGTCATAGGCAGCCATCTTGTGAGGATGTGAGGGTTAATTTGCATATTACCAATTTATTATACAGGATAATGATATATATATATATATATATATATATATAAATTCTTATGAAGTTGAGTCTTTTTTCTCCACCCAAATTGTAAGCTCTTATAATCTTATAATGTATCACCAGTACTTAAAAAGTATGTACTAAATACTTTTTAGAATAAAGTAAACTTTAGTTAAGAAATATAGTATAACTGGCTTCTCCTGATTTTCTTTCCCAAATTAGTTGAAGCCTCATTGGAAAACATTTCAACTGAAGACACACAGATGCTTTTTCTATGAATAAGAAAACATTTCCAGAAAAGATGAGAAAGGGACCTCACAATAACAGAATTTGCACAAATAAATGGGCATTGTTCTTTAAAAAAGAGAATTCAAATTCCCAAAAGTCAGTGTGTTATAAATAAAAATGCAAGAAATTCATTTGAACCTGCTGTAATATCTGCTTGGCTCCCTTAGTAAGTTAAATAAAATCTTTGATATGTATTCATTTTCTGGAAATAAATAATATTCCAATATTCTTTATTTTTCCTACTAGTCATATTACATTATAAATTTAGTCTGTGTACTAGAAGTATATGCTATAGAAATACACAGATTTTTAAAAATGGAACCAATTCCTAATTTATGAAAAATAGCATCAGAGCTCTGATTATGTAACAGTGTGAACTGGAGAGATAAAAACCAGCATATTTTCGACTGACACCCATTTCATTAGGAGACTTTTCCAGCAAATTGTAATAAGCACTTCAATATAAAATGTGTTTCAATGAAAGACCATTTGTTTTATAGTTTGACAAATTTCCTGAGGGGAATAAGGGTGAGAAAGAAGGTCAGAATTACTAGTCTAGAGGCCTAAGATACTGGATATGACCGTCAATGAAAGGAAAACTAGAAATGGATGCCAACATAAGGAAAAGGATGTGTTCTATTTTTTGGCAACATTTGATTTCAAATTTGGCAAAAAACTTAATATTTGAAAACAAAACTAAAGAAAGAATAAGAAATTAGGTTCCTAGAAGTAAGCCATATTTATGGTAGTACTTAACACCTAAAAATGAATCTGCTCTCTGAAGATAAAAATATACAAAGTTTAGAGCACTGGGCAAGAACTGGGCCTTGGAAATGCCTAGAGTTGTCAGGCTAAAAGATGAAGACCCTGTTAAAGATAAGAATGAACACAAAGAAAGCAAAAAATAAAAAAATTGAGAGCACAGCATTAATAGAAGAAATGATTACTAAGCACTTCAAATACTTTGGACAAAAATAAAGCTTAAATCATTTGGAAAATGAAAAAGTTACATAATGGGATGCAGGATTCCAAGGGAAAAGAAACACTGAAGAAATAATGAAGGACTTATTTTTTAAACATACTAAATTTATTTCAAGCCTTAAACAGCTAGTATATGTTAAAAGAAGCACCCCACTTATGATTCATTTGTGACACCTTATGCTTAACATAAAAAATTCCAGGTATAATGACTGGTTCAATTTTTGTTTTCCTGTTATATTTTGCATCTAAAATTTTTATTTAAGTGAAATAAGCCAGTCAGAGAAAAATAAGTATCACATGGTCTTACTCATATGTGGAATCTAATGAACAACATAAACTGATGAACAAAAATAGATCCAGAGACATTGAAGCATCTAACAGACTGTCAAACCGCAGAGGGAAGGCAGAGGAGGGTGTGTGGTCAGGAAGAGATAAACCAATGAACTTGTATGCATCTATGCATAACCCATGGACACAGACAATAGGGTGATGAAGGTCAATAGGGGGAAAGGGGACATATCTAATACTTTCAACAATAAAGATTAAAAAATAATAAATGCAAAAAATAAAATAAAAATTTTATTTAAAGAACTTATTTGAAATTAGTTAACGAATTTTCTGAATTCTACTTCTGATTAGAATCATACACAAATCAAATAAAATTTAAAATTTAGGCAAGTCCAACCACTAGAAATACTGAAAAATATGAATATATGTCATTAACATTATGACACATTTCCTTTTTGTCTTATTTTTAAAAATAGTTTTTTAAAGTATAAAGACTATAAATACATATTTATTTTAGAAATCTGAAGAAGTCCTTTTTGAATGCATGTCTCTCTGTGTGTATTTTAAACAAATTTGATTCATATATACATATGCCATATTTTATCCCGCTCATTTCCATGTCACTATTAGTAAAATACTAAAAATGCTATTTTAAAAAATATATATATTTTTATTGATTTCAGAGAGGAAGGGAGAGGGAGAGAGAGTGAAACATCAATGATGATGAGAGAGAATCATTAATCCACTGCCTCCTGCAAGATCGCCCCCTACTGGGGATCTAGCCCACAGCCCGGCATGTGCCCTTGACCAGAATCAAACCTGGACCCTTCTGTCCACAGGCAAATGCCATATCCACTAAGCCAAACCGGCTAAGATCTAAAAATGCTATTTTTAATGATACATCTTACTTCATTTTATGTGTATACCCCTAATTCATTAACCCATTATGGAACAATTACATTGTTTTCATTTTTTGCTCTGTAATATTGCTATGATGAGTATTTTGGCACACAACTTCCTGTTTTTCTGATTGTTTCATAATGACAGGTAACAAGTGAAATTGTTAAATTAAAGGACTTTTTGAAGATTACTGATAATGTATTACCAAACTGAATCCAGAAAGGTTATGCAAATGAGCATTACCTCTAACACTGGGTGCAGTGCATTCCAAATGTTTCTTATTTTAAGTTGCATTTCTCTATTGTGGATGAAAAATATTGATTGTATATTACCCATCTTACTTCTTGTTTTGAAAATTGTTCACTCATATTCTTCACTATCCTATTTTGCTATTATAATTTTAGTAATAGCAATCAAGTTCTAGATATTGGTTTGCCGAAACCGGTTTGGCTCAGTGGATAGAGCGTCGGCCTGTGGACTGAAGGGTCCCGGGTTCGATTCCGGTCAGGGGCATGTACCTTGGTTGCGGGCATATCCCCAGGAGGAGATGTGCAGGAGGCAGCTGATCGATGTTTCTCTCTCATCGATGTTTCTAACTCTCTATCCCTCTCCCTTCCTCTCTGTAAAAAATCAATAAAATATATTTTAAAAAAAAATAAATAAAATAAAATAAAATAAAATAAAATAAAATAGATATTGGTTTGTATGAACTATTTATATGTTAAGGACTAGAGGCATGGATAGGGTCCCTAGGCCTGGCTGGTGATCAGGGCCCATCAGGTTCCCTGCTCCCTGCCTCCTCCCTTAGTGCCCAGCCACCTATGCTGGTCACCCGCCATGTTCCGCGCTGCCCCGTGGTGGTCAACGCACGTCATAGTGAGTGATTGAACTCACAGTCTCCCGATCGAACTCCCAAGGGGATACTTTACATATTAGACTTTATATATATATAAACTATCTGTCATATTTGTTGCAAACATGTTTCCAAGTTTATTGTTGTTATTTTTGCTTTTTAATTTTGCTTATGGTGTTTATTTTTATATACATAAGTTTAAAATTTATATGTAATCTATTATATATTTATTTCTTTGAAATTTCTTTACCATTACAAGAGTAGATAGTAATTTACCTTTTTTTATCTGTCTGTATGTGTAGACTTTAATCATAAAAAATGCAAAAAATATAGCACATTCCTTCGAGTTGTAAATGTTAAGCACAACTTTCATTTTTTATATTCCAATTACAGATACATTCAGTATTATTTTAAAATAGTTTCAGGTGTAGTCGGGCCAGTGTGGTTCAGTGATTGAGTGTCAACCTATGAACCAGGAAGTCACGGTTCGATTCCCAGTCAGGTCACATTCCTGGGTTGCAGGTTCCATCCCCAGTAGGGGGTGTGCAGGAGGTAGCCAATCAGTGATTCTCTCTCATCATTGATGTTTATATCTCTTTCCCTCTCCCATCCTCTCTGAAATCAATAAAAATATATTTTAAAAAAGAGTTTCAAGTGTATAGCATATTTAGTAACAATTTTTGACCACGTGCCTTATATATACCTCTTAAAAACATCAGTTTGACCACCATCTAGCAGTTGGCTTAATCAAAAAACATTGCCAATCCCTGCCAACTGTCCTACATGAAGTCTAAGTAATTAAATTCTTTGACAATCATATACTTTTATACTGTTCCCCCTGATATTTCCATACCCAATGGGCACCATACATAGTTGTGGCAATATTTTTTATTATATTCCCTACTAGTGGCCCGGTGCATGAAATTCATGCATGGGGGAGGGGGTGTTCCTCACCTGGCCTGCACCCTCTCCAATCTGGGACTCCTCGAAGGATGTCCTACTGCTGGTTTACAGGGATCAGGCCTAAACTGGCAGTTGGACATCCCTCTTGAAATCCAGGACTTCTGGCTCCTAACCACTCACCTGCCTGCCTGCCTGCCTGATTGCCCCTAACCACTCTGCCTGCTGGCCTGCTCGCCCCCAACTGCCCCCCACCGCCAGCCTGCTTGCCCCCAAATGCCCCCCACCAGCCTTATCACCCCCAATGGCCCCTCCTGCTTGCCTGCTTGCCCCCACCTTCCCTCTGCACTGGCTTGCTCACCCCCAACTGCCCCCCTGCTGGTCTGCTCACTCCAAACTGCCCCCTCTCCGCTGTTCTGATCACCTCCAACTGAGCCCCACTGATGGTCTGCTTGCCCCCAACTGGCCCCCCTGCTGGTCTGCTTACCCCCAACAACCCCGCCTCCCACCAGCCTGATCACCCACAATTGCCCTCCCCTCTTGGCCTCTAACCGCCTCTACCTCAGCCCTGCCACCATGGCTTTGTCCAGAAGAATGTCCGGAAGGTCTCTTGGAAGGTCTCCCAGTATAATTAGCATATTACCCTTTTATTAGTATAGATAGAGGCCTGGTGCACGGGTGGAGGCCAGCTGGTTTGCCCTGAAGGGTGTCCCAGATCAGGGTGGGGGTCCCCTTTGGGCATGGGGTGGCCGGCGAGGGGCCTTTGGTGGTTTGCAGGCCAGCCACGCCCCCATGGGGTGAGGGTCCCTGCTGGGGGGGGGGGCGTGGCCAGCCTGGGTGAGGGGCTGATGGCTGTTTACAGGCTGGCCAATCCCCCCAGTGAGGACCCTCACCCCATGAGGGTGTGGCCAGCCTGGGTGAGGGGCTGATGGCTGTTTGCAGGCTGGCCACAGCTCTGGGCAACCCAGGCTCCCAGACCCTTCTTGAGCAGAGGCCACAGCGGCTGGAAGCAGGTATCTGGGATTTATTTATCTTCTATAATTGAAACTTTGTAGCCTTGAGCGGAGCCCACAGCCGGCCAGGGAAGGCGGGAAGCTTGGCTTCCTCCATTGCCAGGGGCAACCCAAGCCTCCTGTTTGCTCCAGCTCCGTGGCCGCCGCCATCTTGGTTGGGTTTATTTGCATACTCGCTCCTGATTGGCTGGTGGGCGTGGCTTGTGAGTGTAGCGGAGGTACGGTCAATTCGCGTGTTTCTCTTTTATTAGATAAGATGCTGCACTTTATATCCCCATAACTATTCTGAAACTACAAATTTCTATTTCTTAATCCTTTCACCTCTTTCACCCAGTCCTCCAATCCCCTTTCCCTCTGGCAATCACTAGTCCAGTCTCTGTGTCTGAGTCTGCTTCAACTTTGTTCATTTATTTTGTTCTTTAAGTTCCACATATAAGTGAACACATGTGGAACACATCTGACTGACTTATTTCACTGAGCATAATACCCTCTAGGTCCATCCATACTGTTCAAATGGTATAATTTCATTATTTTTTATGGCTGAGTAGTATTCCATTGTGTAAATGTATCACATCTTTTTAAACTATTTATCTATTGATGGGCACTTGGGTTTCTTCCAAGTCTTGGCTATTGTAAATAACACTAAAATGAACATAAGAGTGCACATATTCTTTCAGATTAGTGTTTGGGGTTTCTTTGGATAAATACCCAAAAGTAGAATTGCTGGGTCATAAAGCATTTCCATTTTTAATTATCTGAGGACCCTCCATACTCTTTTCCATAGTGGCTGCACCAATCTGCATTCCCACCAACAGTGCACAAGGTTCCCCTTTCTCCACATCCTTATCAATACTTGTTGTTTGTCTCATTCATCTGATTTTAAGTGTTATTTATTATATTTAACCCTTTAAGTCTTTACCTTGAACACATTTGGAATTTATTTTGGTGTAGATCACTTTTTTCCCTAATGAAAGAGTTAATCAATGTTTTGGCATCATTTTTTGGATGATCCTTCCTTTCCCTACTGATTTTAGCAAGCACCTTATCATACATTAACTACATGTATTTTAGGGTCGGTTTCTAGGCTACTCTAATCCATTCCATTCTTATATACGTATTAAACTATTTCAATTACTTTAGCTTTATAATAATTTAAAAATAAAAATATTTTTTAAAAAGATTTAGGTCTGTTTTTCTTTAAGTTAAATTGTTATTTTTGAAAGTATTACATATGTCCCCTTTTCCCCCATTGGTCTCTTGTAGCCAACCCCTGTCCACTGCCCCAGGAAATCACCACCCTATTGTCTGTGTCCTTGGGTTATGCATATATGCATAAAAGTTCTTTGGTTAATCTCTTCCCACCCATCCACCCACTGCACCTTCCCTCTGAGATTCCACAATCTGTTCCATGCTTCTGTGTCTCTAGATATATTTTGTTCATTAGATTCCACTTATGAGTGAGATCATGTGACACTTGTCTATCGCTGACTGGCTTATTTTGCTCAGCACAATACTCTCTAGGTCCCTCCAAGCTGTTGCAAATGGTAAGAGTTCCTTCTTTTTTACTGCTGCATAGTATCCCATGGTATAAATGTACCACAGCTTTTTTATCCACTCATCTACTGATGGGCACTTGCACTGTTTGAAGATTTAGCTATTGTAAAATGTGCTGCTGTGAACATAGGGGTACATACATTCTTTCTGATTGACGTTTCAGGTCTCTTAGGTTATATTCCAAGAAGTGAGATCACTGGGTCAAATGGCAGTTCCATATTTAATTTTTAAGGAAACTCTATATTGTTTTCCATAGTGTCTGCAGCTATCTGCATTCCCACCAGCAGTGCACTAGGGTTCCCTTTTCTCCACATCCTCACCAGCACTTGTCATTTGTTGAGTTGTTGATGACAGCCATTCTAACAGGTGTGAGGTGATACCTCATTGTCATTTTAATTTGCAACTCTCTGATGATCAGTGACTGAGCATTTTCATATGTCTCTTGGCCATCTGAATATCCACTTTGGAAACTATTTAGGTCCTTGGCCCATTTTGAAATTGGATTGTTTGTCTTTGTTTTGTTAAGTTGTATGAGTTCTTTGTATATTTTGGATATTAAATTTTATCAAATGCATCATTGCCAAATATGTTCTCCCATAGAGTAGGCTCCCCTTTCACTTTGTTGATAGTTTCTTTTGCTGTGCAGAAGCTTTTCATTTTGACATAGTCCCATTTGTTTGTTTTCTCCTTTGCCCTAGGACCGTGGTTGGCAAACTGCGGCTCGCAAGCCACATGCCGCTCTTTGGCCCCTTGAGTGTGGCTCTTCCTAAGCCTTAGGAGTACCCTAATTAAGTTAATAACAATGTATCTACCTATATAGTTTAAGTTTAAAAAATTTGGCTCTCAAAAGAAATTTCAATCATTGTACTGTTGATATTTGGCTCCATTGACTAATGAGTTTGCCGACCACTGCCCTAGGAGATGTATACATAAACATATTGCTACGAAAGATGTCTGAAATTTTGCTGCCTATGGTTTCTTCTAAGATTTTTATGGTTTCATGACTTAACATTTTAGTCTTTTATCCATTTGAGTTTATTCTTGTGTATGGTGTTAAGTTGGTGCTCTAGTTTCACTTTTGTGCATGTTTCTGTCCAATTTTCCCAACACCGCTTATTGAAGAGACTGTCTTGACTCCACTGTATGTTCTTGCCTCCTTTTGAAAATATTAATTGAGCATAATGACTTGGGTTGATTTCTGGGCTCTCTGTTCTCTTCCATTGATCTATATGCCTGTTCTTGTGCCAGTACCAGGTTGTGTTGAGTATAGTGGCTCTGTAGTATAACTTGATATCTGGTATTGTGATCCCTCCCACTTTGTTCTTCTTTCTCAAGATTGCTGGAACTATTCGGGGTCTTTTTTGGTTCCATATAAATTTTTGGAGCATTTGTTATAGATCTGTGAAATATGCTGTTGTTATTTTCAAAGGGATTGCATTGAATCTGTAGATTTCATTGGGTAGTATGGACATTTTAATAATGATATTTCTACCAATCCATGAACACAGTATATTCTTCCACTTATTTGTATCTTTCTCTATCTCTTTTTCAACATCCTGTAGTTTTCCGAATACAAGTCTTTTACCTCCTTGATTAAATTTATTTCTAAGTATCTTAATTTCTTTGTTGCAGTGGTAAATGGAATTGTTTGTTTAGCTTTTCTTTCTGGAAATTTATTATTGGTGTATAAAAATGCCATAGATTTCTGGATGTTAATTTTGTATCATGCTACATTGCCAAATTCCTTTACTAAACCCAGTGGTATTTTGGTGTAGTCTTCAGGGTTTTCTATGTACAATATCATGTCATCTGTAAGTAATAAGAGTTTTACTTCCTTCTTTCCAATTTGGATGCCTTTTATTTCTTCTTCTTGTCTGATCACTGTGGCTAGATTTCCAGTACTATGTTGAATAAAAGTGGTTAAAGAGGACATCCCTGTCTTGTTCCTGTTCTTAAGGGCAACACTTTTAGTTTTTGCCCATTGAATAGGATGTTCACTGTAGGATTGTCATATCTGGCCTTTATTATGTTGAGATGTGCTCCCTCTATTCTCAGTTTGCTGAGAGTTTTTATCAAAAAGGGTGTTGGATTTTGTCAAATGCTTTTTTTGCATCTATGGAAATGATCATGTGATTTTCATCTTTCAATTTGTTTATGTGATATATCACATTTATTGATTTATGAATATTGTACCACCCTTGCATCCTTGGAATAAATTCCACTTGGTCATGGTGTGTGATCTTGTTAATATATTGCTGGATCTGATTTGCTAGAATTTTGTTGAGGATTTTTAGCATCTATGTTTATCATGGATATTGGCCTATAGTTCTCTTTCTTTGTAGTGTCTTTACCTGGTTTTAGAATTAGGACAATGTTGTCTTCATAGAAAGAACTTGGAAGTGTTCCTTACTCTTGGATTTTTGGCATACTTTGAGGAAGATAGATGTTAGTTCTTCTTTGAATGTTTGGTAAAACTCCCCTGTGAAGCCATCCGGACCAGAGCTTTTGTTTGCTGGGAGTTCTTTATTATTATTATTATTATCATTATTAGTATTATTACTGTTTCTATTTCATCAGTTGTTATTGGCCTATTCAGGTTTTCTGATTCTTCCTGATTCAGTTTTGGAAGATTGTATATTTTTAGGAATTTATCCATTTCATCCATATTGTCCAGCTTGTTGTTCATAGTATTTTCTTACAATCCTTTGTATTCTCTTGTGTCAGTTGTTACTTCACTGCTTTCATTTCTGATATTATTTGGGTCCTCTCTCTTTGTTTCTTGATGAGTAAGGCTAATAGTTCATCAATCTTATTTATCTTTTCAAAGAACCACTCTTGGTTTCATTTATTTTATTATATTTTATTTTTTATATATATTTTATTGATTTTTTACAGAGAGGAAGGGAGAGGGATAGTTAGAAACATCGATGAGAGAGAAACATCGATCAGCTGCCTCCTGCACACTCCCCACGGGGGATGTGCCTGCAACCAAGGTACATGACCTTGACCAGAATCGAACCTGGGACCCTTGAGTCCGCAGGCTGATGCTCTATCCACTGAGCAAAACCAGCCAGAGCTATTTTATTTAATTTTTTAGTCTCTATGTCATTTATTTCTGCTCTAAACTTTACTTCCTTCCCTCTACTTAATCTGTTTTTTTCATTCTTATTCTCTAATTCTTTAAGTTGTAGGGTTAGTTTATTAATAATTTTTCTTGTTTTTTGAAGTAGGCTGGTAGTGCTATGAACTTCCCTCTCAGGACTGCTTTTGCTGTGTCCCAGAAATTTGGGGTTGTTGTGTGTTCATCTTCATTTATTTCCAGGAAGTTTTTTTTATTTCTTTCTTGATCTCATTGGTAACCCATTCATTGTTTAATAACATGCTATTTAGCTTCCGTGTGTTTGAATGTTATTGGGTGTTTTTACTGTAGTTGATTTCTAATTTCATTCCACTGTGATCTGAGAGGATGCTTTATATGATTCAATCTTCTTGAACGTGTAGAGACTTGTTTTGTGTTCTAACATGTGGCCTATCTTTGAAATAACACATGTGCACTTGAGAAGAATGTATATTTTGCAGCTTTGGTATGAAATGTTCTATAAATGTCAATCAAATCATTGTGATCCAGTGTGTCATTTAAAGTCAGTTTCCTTGTTAATTTTTTGTCTGGAATATCTATCCAGTAGAGTCAGCGGTTGTTACAGTCCCCTACTATGACTGTATTGCTGTCCATCTCTCCCTTACAGTCCTCTAGAAGTTTTTTAAATATATCTAGGTGCCCCTATATTGAGTGTATACATGTTTACCATGGTTATATCTTCTTGTTGGATCAATATCTTTAGTATTATGTAGTGGCCTTTATTTTCTCTTATGCTGTAGGCCTGTTTATTTGAGGAACTTTAGAATTACACTATAAATTGCATACCCCAACACACATATATAAATGCTCATGCATATACAAAAGGAGAATTCTTAGCATTCTAACTGGAATTATTTTCTACCTAAAAGTTAAATTGAAAAAATTTAATATCTTTATAATATTTGTTCTTTTCAGCCATGAATATGGTCATATTTCCATTTAGTCAACTAGAGATAGTTTTTAAATCATGAGAATGAAGATAAGTTTCATAACAGCCATGTTGACAAGTTATAGCAATTTGAGTCCATTTATTATTTTTAGATATTTATAGTGTTCACACCATTTTAAATGAAAGGATAAAGTAAAATGAAATTACAAACATTTAAAAGTCTTAAAAGCAAATCAACCAACAACAAGTACTGGCGAGGATGTGAAGAAAAGTGCACTGCTTGCTAGTGGGAATGCAGAGTGGTGCAGCCACTGTGAAAAACAGTATGTAGTTACCTCAAAAAAGTAAAAATGGAACTTCCATTTGACCCAGTGATCCCACTTCTAGGTATTTACCCAAAGAAACCCAAAACTCTAATTCAAAGGAATATATGCACCCTTATGGTCTTTGCAGTGTTATTTACAATATCCAAGATTTGGAAGCTGCCCAGGTGCCCATCAGTAGATTATTGGATAAAAAAGCTATGATACATTTACAGAATGGAATACTAATTGGCTGTAAAAGAAAGAAGGCCATCTTACCCTTTGTGACAGCATGGATGGATATGGAAAGTATTATGCAAAGTGAAATAAGCCAATCAGAGAAAGACAGGTACCATATGATTTCACTCTTATGTGGAATCTAATGAATAAAATAAACTAACAAACAAAAATTTTTAAAAGTCTTAAAAGCAAATGAGCCTGATACAGAAGATAGAAAGGAAAGCAAAACACAAAACCAAAGCTGAATATTAAAGTAGCAATTCAACAGAACAAACAAGAACTTCAATCAAGGACCCCACATATCCCCCATTTGCGGAAGGAGAATAGTGGAGCTGAGCACTTCTCTTTATTATTCATCTGCCAGATATTCTCCCACCAACTATAATCAAGTTACTGCTCTGCTCAAAAATATTCAATGGTTTCCCACTGCTTACAATTTAAAATCCAAACTCTTTAATCTGACATTCAAGGCTCTGGCTGCAATCCAAACTTTTAGTGTTCACATCCACTTCTCACCTAACAGAAAATGCCCAGAAATACTTTATACTTTCCCATCTCTATACCTCTTCCTAATACTCAGCCCCCGCTCCAGTCTCCTGACAAAATTCTATCTTTTCTTCAAAGACTAACTCAAAAACCACCTTCTGCGTGAACCCTCACATGACATGTGCAGCATGTAGTCTTTTCTCCCTTAGAAATCTTAACACTCACTACTGTGTACACTGTGCCATATCGTGGTTATTTGTGCACATATCTCCCTAACTTCCTTAAGGCTTCCTGAGGGCCTACTCCATGCCTTGTACTATTTTATATCTTGCATTGCCCTGTACAAGTAATCAATAAATATATGTTGAAAAATGTTACTGAAAAGCAGTAAAGATCTGGCAAGTAATGGCAATTATAAAATAGAAATGCATTTATGATGCATTTCAAAGAACATTAAACACTATGACTTGCTGACGACAAATGATCTATATATAAGGTGTCTCTGCATGGGGAAACTGCCTTCATCTTTCCAAACACTTATTAAAGCACCCTTGTGAAAAGGCTATTCAGCTTCACACATTTGGTTTGAATCAGAACTGTGGGAACAGATCATACTTTACTAAGCTTTGAAAAACTTGAAATCCTCTGTTTTATATCAGGACAATAAAAACATAGCCATGGTCATTATTTCATTCACCTTCTTCATGTTCCCTCCAAGGGCAGGGTACGGAGGCTTGTTGACACGGCTCCAGTTGACTGGCACGCGGATCATTTCATAGAGCTGGAAGATCACTAGAGCATCTGCAAGATCACTAAAGTAGGAGGAAAGGAAGATGAAGGAGGAGGAAATGCTGGTACTACATAGTTTTATTAAGCACACTGGAGATGGGCTTATGTCTTTAAAAATACAACAGGCCCAATTAACACTTAAAGAACAAAAGGTTACACCATTTGACCCAGAACTTCTAATCTAGAAATCTGTCCAAAATTTCTTCATGAATGTTTACAAACATAATGTGTACAAGGACATTTATTGCCATAGCATTTATACATTTGGAAACAACCTAAATACCAGCTAGTAGAGGGCTGCTGAATAAACTATTCATACCATGGACTCCTGGGCTACCATAAAACATAATAAGGTAGATTTCTATGTACTCACTTTACAAGACATATTACATTAAAAAAGGAAGTGGCAGAACACTGCATATTTTATTAGTTATTACATTTATTTTAAAAAGTAAGAGTATTTAAATACCTATATGTGCTTTTGGCTGTTAAAAGTTATTATCTCTGGGCAGAAAAGAAAGAATATGGAAAGGATAAGGGACAGACTGTCATGTTTTGTTTTATTCTACATATTTCTTGAAACTTGTACAATGAGAATGGAGTCCATATATTGCTTATGTATTATGATTTTTAAAACTTTTAAAAATAATTACAGAAAAATCACAATAGCTACTTGGTAGGAAGTTGTTCATCTATATATATAAAAGTCTAAGTGACTGGACTCGCTGACCGGCCGGTAGCTATGACACACACTGACCACCAGGGGGCAGACGCTCAACACAGGAGCAGAAACCACAGGTGTGGAAATATGGAACAGACTGAAGAATCTCAGAGGGAAGGGGGGAGAAGGTAGGGTGGGAAGAGATTAACCAAAGATCTTATATGCATACTAGAGGCCCGATGCACACATTCGTGCACTGGTGGGGTCCCTTGGCCTGGCCTGAGCCCTCTTGCAATCCAGGACCCCTTGGGGGATGTCAGACTGTCAGTTGCAGGGTCTTATCCTGATCCCCGCAGGCCAGGCCAAGGGACCCCACCAGTGCACGAATCTGTGCACTGGGCCTCTAGTGTTAAATAATAAGGGTTAAGAGGAAGGAATTTGCCCTAGGCAGTGTTACTCAGTTGGTTGGAGCATTGTCCCATACACCAAAAGGTGGCAAATTCAATTCCTGGTCAGGGCACATGCAGGAGGCAGCTGATTGATGTTTCTCTCTCACATCCATATTTCTCTCTCATTCCCTCCCTCTAAAATAAATGAAAAAGCATGTCCTCAGGTGAGAATTTAAAAAAAAAGAGGAAGAAATTTATGAGCAAGTAGGAGTTACTGAAGAATAGTACTACTTTGGATTCAGAAAAAAATATTCTCCTGAGATGCTCAAAGTATGTCCATCAAGTCTGTTTTCTTTTTTTTTTTTTAATATACTTTATTGATTTTCTACAGAGAGGAAGGTAGAAGAATAGAGAGTTAGAAACATCGAAGAGTGAGAAACATCGATCAGCTGCCTCCTGCACACCCCCTACTGGGGATGTGCCCGCAACCAAGGTACATGCCCTTGACCGGAATCGAACCTGGGACCCTTCAGTCTGCAGGCTGATGCTCTATTCACTGAGCCAAACTGGTTAGGGCCATCAAGTCTGTATGCTAAGGACACAAAGAAACAGCAGTTGATCTTAAACTTGCTAGGTCTGTGATGTGTAATGTGGATTTTCTCTCTCAATAGCTGTTCACTGAGCTATGGAAAGGATAAGGGACAGATTGTCATGTTTTGTTTTATTCTACATATTTCTTGAAACTTGTACAATGGGAATGGAGTCCATATATTGCTTATGTATTATGATTTTTAAAACTTTTAAAAATAATTACAGAAAAATCACAATAGCTACTCGGTAGGCAGTTGTTCTTTAGCTAAGATTCATATTAAAGTTACTTTGCATCTGTGAGCACACATGCGATACCAGTAAAGGGGGCTTGCCCCTGTGTTGAGCAATGGAAGGAGTCTATTATGAAGGTAATTAAGCACTGACGAGGTCATCTATAAGCACATGGAGATTTTTGTAATAAAAAATCATTAAAGTTATTTGTATAACTTCTGGAATCTCAGCTATTTCATGACTTTTTCCTTTTAACTTTAAATGAAGTCATTCTTATTTCTATGTAGTATAGTATTATTATTATTATTTATGTTTTTGCAAATAAAGAAAGTGAAACCTGAGGCATGTGGCCCACCGGCTGCAAGTTTGACATGCTTGGTGTACACCCTTGGTCTCTCTCCAATAACTCACTTTAAAAACTTGGCACTGTCTGGGAAAAATTATTTGGTTTGGTAAATAATTTTAAGTGCTGTTTTATTACCATTGCTGTCAACTAGTTGATCAGCCTTTATATATATAAAAAATCTGTTACACAAACACACAAAGCTCTCCTTTATTGCAGGAAGCAGTCTTTATCTTCAAGGGAGGTGATGCATGCATTCTGGGAACAAAGGGGCATGGATGGTGTGGCTTACTGGGGTAGCTGCTTGTCAGCAGAGTGTTTGTGTGTGTATCTGTGTGTATATGTATGTGAATGTGTGCGTGTATGTGTGTATATGGGTGTGCACTGTGCCCATGATGGTGTGGGTTTTTCCCACTTTGATGTCACTGCTGAGAACACATCTGTATGGGTAGTTGCTACTACCCGCTGTCAAGCTAGAAGTTTAGTGGTGTTTGGTATAATTTCTGGGCACAAATTTATCAGCACAGTGGGTGTTGGGGTTAGCTTTTCAGCAGGTGCCCCATTAAACAGAAGGTGCTCCACTGCACTAAGGAAAGATGTAGTTTTGTCCAAGAACTACTGCACTGTCAGCAGCAGATCAAAGGGATGTTCATTCCAAGCCACTCCAGACCAGAAATTGTAGTGGGGACAGTCTATAGGAGACCAGAGGGAGAGAGACCATAGAGCAGTGATGGAGAACCTATGACACGCGTGTCTGAGGTGACACGCGAACTCATTTTTTTAGTTGATCTTTCTTTGTTAAATGGCATTTAAATATATAAAATAAATATCAAAAATATACATCTTTGTTTTACTATGGTTGCAAATATCAAAAAATTTCTATATGTGACACAGCATCAGAGTTAAGTTAGGGTTTTTCAAAATGCTGACACACCGAGCTCAAAAGGTTCGCCATCACTGCCATAGAGAATCACCTTGTCACACTTGAGTCATTGGCTAGGTGCAGCCACTTGTCATGCCGGTGTTCGTCCAAGTTGGGTACCTTCTGTGTGTCGTCACCATAAAAGGTAGAGCATGTGACATGAATGCATTGTGGGTGGGAAGCTTGTTGTTACTGATCATCCCCCTGGCAGAGGAGTGAGTAGACCTCACAGGTTGGCATAAAGACAAACCCCAGAGAGGGTCTATAAAGGAAAGTAACTGTTTACTGCTCCCATCTTTTCTCCCTGTTACCTCCAGCTTCTGGCTGTGTGGCACTCCCCCTGTGGGAGTACACTGACTGCCAGGAGGCAGCTCCTGCATTGAGTGTCTGCCCCCTGGTGGTCAGTGCATGTCATAGCGACCAGATGTTCTGCAGTTCAGTCCATTTGCATATTAGGGTTTTATTATATAGGATTCTGAACTGGAGATTAATGCCAAAAAGACCAAAATCACTGGCTGAGGATTTATGATGGAGTTGTTTCTGCTTCTTGGTATATATTCAAAATATTATTTAAAATCTAAAACCAGTAGTGCCTTATTATGGCAATGACTTTGATGTGATAGACTCACATTTGATAAACTCTTTTTTTAAATTTTGTTTTATTGCTTAAAGTATTACAAAGAGTATTACATATGTCTCCTTTTTTTCCCCCTTGACCTTCCCCCTTCCTCCCCTACCCCACAGTGTCTTGTGTGTATGTAAATTCAGCTAAATGATAAGAGATATGCCATTTAGACCAGAACTCCTATATAGTAGCAGGGCAGTGAAGGTCTCAAATAGTGGAAGGGAGGAGCAGCTAGATCTTTATGGACATTGGAAGGAATGTCTATAATATATAATTAAGAGAAAGAATAATAGGTCTAGCCCTGGACAGTGAGGTCAACGGTTAGAGCACTGGCCCACTGAAGATCTCTGGTTCAATTCCCAGTCAAGGGCATGAATCTGGGTTGCAGGTTTGATTCCCAGCCCCAGTCAGGGTGTGTGTGGGAGGCAACCAACTGATGTGTTTCTCTCATATCGATGTTTCTTCCACATCGATGTTTCTCCCCCCTCTCTTTTTTCCTTCCCTCCCTCTCTTCCACTCTTCCTTCCACTCTAAAAATCAATGGGAAAAATATCCTGTGATGATCCTAATCTTTTTAAATTGAGCATATACTATTTGTATATGAATTTTTTTTAAAGTTTGGAGGGATGAATACCAAACTCTATGCAACCTTGGTAGGTAAGACAAGACTTTTATTTTTAATTTTAGTAACTTAAGGTATGATATTTTATTTGTTTTTACAATGAGCATGTATTTCTATTTTAATTAAAAAGTAAATATAAAGCCCTAGCTGGTTTGGCTCAGTGTATAGAGCAGCCATGCGCAAACTACGGCCCACGGGCCGGATCGGCCAGTTTGAAATGAATAAAACTAAAAAAAAAAGACCATACCCTTTTATGTAATGATGTTTACTTTGAATTTATATTAGTTCACACAAACACTCCATCCATGCTTTTGTTCCGGCCCTCCGGTCCAGTTTAAGAACCCATTGTGGCCCTCGAGTCAAAAAGTTTGCCCACCCCTGGTATAGAGCATTGGCCTACGGACCAAAGGGTCTTGGGTTCAATTCCCATCAAGGGCACGTACATTGGTTGCAGGCTTCTCCCCAGCCCAGGCCCTGGTCAGGGCATGCATAGGAGACAACTAATCAATGTGTTTTTCTCATACCGATGTTTCTCTCTGTCTTTCCTTCTCTCTAGAAAATCAATAGAAAAAATCCTCAGGTGAGGATTAACAACAACAACAAAATTATAACTAATATTATATTATCTTTTAAAAAATACTATACTTTTCTTTTAAAATCCATTTCATTGCCAATTCCCAGCATTCTGAAACTCTACATGTTGGCTAAAATTCTTGTGATTTTTATAAATGTTCTCATGTAAACATACCTACAGCTTGAAACTAGAAAAGTTGGACCCTCACCATAAAGCTGAAACACAGTAAAATGTTTACCTGTACAAATGATTAATGTAAGGGTTGACCCCCAAGGAATTCATCCAGTTTCGAAATGTCCTTTCTTCCTTGCTCTCTCCTAGAGTAGACACAAATTCACACTGATGATTCAGGACAAAAGTAACCAAGAACCACATTTTAAACCCTTCAGGCAGATATAAACTGGCCATACATACTTTGCCATGGTTCCTATGACACTACAAACATTTTAGGCAAAAAAATCTCTTATTGCCAAAGTCCCTTTTTTCCCCTCCATCTAGACAGCCTCTATTTGCTCTAAATTTTTCCATCTAGTATTTTTTATTGATGTCTGTGAACTACTGAGCCATGGGTTTCTCTGTCCAGAAAAGTAATAAATAAACTACAGATGTGTGGTGATATCCATAGTTAGAATTACATGCAACATGATTGGCTAAAATTAAGAAAAGAAAATCTTTTAGCAGCCAGGGTAATATCAGCACATTAAACAGAAACAAAAAGTTGTACTGTTTCCAAAGCTGTATTACTAAATTTGTACAAATAGGGTTTTACACAGAAAAGTTGCTGGGCACACAAACCTACATTGTAATTACACCAGATAGCAATGAAGGAGATGTGATTACAGGTCATATAAAAATAAGCAATGAGGGGGATGTAACTGCTTTACAGGCTTCTTGAGTTTAGATTGTTCCTATTGAAAATACATAAGGGACACAGCCCCACACAGAGTGCTAAGAGAAAGACACATTTCATCATAGTAAGTCCCTAGACCTCAAAGACCATCTTGAGAAGAAACTCCTGCAGGCATTATTATTTAACCTGTGATTACCTAAATTGCCTGGACATTCCCTTCACAGCAGTGTTTATATCATTTACTAGAGGCCTGATGCACGAAATTCCTGCAAGAGTAGGCCTTCCTTCCCCCGGCTGCTGGCACTGGCTTCCCTCTGGCACCAGGGACCTGGCCTTTCCTCCCGCCACCAGCAGCCGGGACCCAGGCTTCCCTTGCAGAGGGAGGCCCCACCCGCCCGCCACAGCCCGCTTGTTGGTGGCCTGGGCCTCCCTCTTTGGGACTATCGTGGAGCCCCCCCAATCGATCACCCTGCCGGCTGGTAGACTGGGCCTCCCTCTGCAAGGCGATCATGGGGCGAAGGCCGGGCCCCTGACCAATCGCATTGCACTTGCCTTGGCTGGCCTGGCGCAAGTGGGTGTCATAGTGTGGTTGCTCGGTCTAATTAGCAAATTATGCTTTTATTATTATAGATAAGGGAAACGTGGGATATCCTGTGACACAAAGGGAGCAGAGAGAGAAGTGTGCCCTCCTGGTCATTTTTGCCTTTTAGTCATCACCTTAATGACAATGGTCCTCAGTGACTAGAAAATTTTTGTTTGTCTTTCAGCAAAGTTAGGGAGATAATGGAATAGACTGGCCCAGTGGTCGGCAAACCCATTAGTCAACAGAGCCAAATACCAACAGTACAATGACTGAAATTTCTTTTGAGGGCCAAATTTTTTAAACTTAAACTACATAGGTAGGTACATTGTTATTAACTTAATTAGGGTACTCCTAAGGCTTAGGAAGAGCCACACTCAAGGGGCCAAAGAGCCGCATGTGGCTCACGAGCCGCAGTTTGCCAACCACGGGACTAGCCTATATCTCACTACCAGACTCCTGAAAAATGAAACATTTATAGTACGCCTTGCATCACTTCTATACCAGAGGCAAGTTCAAGCCACTCTCTAGACTTTGTCTCATGTGAGCTTCCCAAGACAATTTGGCCTATAAATCTACAACCATCTGAATGAGCTCCAGGAGCCCATTTCTATAGAGCCAGCCGCACAGTCATCTTCAGACTAAGTCACACAGACAATAAAAACCTGCATACCCAGAGGAGAAACCAAAACCTTGTAAAATCTAAAGCATTCTGTTTTTTGGGGCCAACTGTTCAGAAAATAATCTTCCCACTGTACTTTCATGTGGTTTTCAATGCCATTACCTAAAAGCTTTCCCAGAGTCTGTTTGAATTCTTGTTCTGTTAAATTATATAACCATATTATTTGTTGTCTAAATTTTGCCCCCTCTTGCCCTAACTGGTTTGGCTCAGTGGATAGAGCGTCAGCCTGCAGACTCAAGGGTCCCAGGTTCGATTCCGGTCAAGGGCATGTACCTTGGTTACGGGCACATCCCCAGTAGGGAGTATGCAGGAGGCAGCTGATCCATGTTTCTAACTCTCTATCCCTCTCCCTTCCTCTTTGTAAAAAATCAATAAAAAATACATTTTTTAAAAAAATTTTGCCCCCTCTTGTATGCATAAAAGGTGGCTGATTATTCTGTTGTATCTGCCACTACAACTTTATAATAACCTATATGAGAACCTTTTAAAAAAGAATCAAGTTAACCTAAAAATGTCTAGAAACTATGATTACCTTATTTTATAGGGGTTATTAAACAGGTGCAAATTAAATATCGGAATTTTTCCCAAGGTAACATAAATACAAACATATAATCAATAGCTTGATGCATGTGACTTAGGTTTACCTTTTAGTTTTTTCTCTATTACAATCTGTTTTTATCTACATATAAATATTTTTTTTAGTAATTAGAGAATTTTTACACTATTTCCACCTCTGAAAATCCAAGTTATGTTTTAAAATAACAAACATTAGTAGTGTAACAATTGTTTAATTTTTAATTAGAATAATATCTAAATTCTGCTAAACCTGATAATTTAGTGTATTCTATTTAAAAAGTCACTAAGCTTGTATCTTGACTGAAAGTATAAGTTTCAGAGGTTCACATTTCTTCCTATTATTCTCAACTAATTATATCATTATTAATTTTTGATACCTGGAAAGTAAAATAGATTTTTAAGAGAGCACTTATTTATCTAATACCATTTCAAGTTGTCTTGGTAAATAAATGCTCAAAGCCAGCAGTACTATGCATTTCTGCAAGAGCCATAGTAAAGCATTACAAAAACATATGTATTCCAGATTGTAGATGACTAAAGCAATCTCAGAAGTAAAATCTTAATTGCTGATAGAAAAGATACAAAAAACTATAAAACATTCTTTTCATTTTCATAGTCAAACTAACATCTGCAATTGAAGTTTCATGAAAAATAACAAATATATTAAAAATGGGCTAGTAAGAGGAAATAAAAGGAATTGACATATTTAACACTCAAAATGTGGTAACTGCTGTATAAGTGGTTTCTTCCTCTCTCTACCTGACCATTACTGAGCACATACTGTTTGCTAAATTCTTTCATGAAAGGTAATTTTTAATTCACTCTGTGATTCTTCACAATAAGTATTACTGGTCTTGTTTTATATGTGAGAAAACTAAGGCTCACAGAGATCACTCAGATGTTTAATGGTGGAACCATGATTGAACAAAGTATAATTCCGTGGCCTAGGTATTTTCTATCACCACAAATGAGTTCTGACATGGTCTCTCTATACACAGCCTATGTATTTGGCTCAATTTAATATGAAGGTTTAATATTTAGTTGGCCTTTTAATTTTCTTTATTCTATATAGATAAAATTCTTTGCCAATGAGGACATGCTAATATATGAATATGGGATGTGATAAGGTCAAGCTTCAAACTTCATAAGGATCTATAAACACAAATTTACAGAGAAAAAATTCCAATGTCAGTAAAGTCAAATACATTTTGGCAGATGTACATACATATGTTCTAAATAAAGATGATTGATAAATATTTCCCATGGTATCTTCTTATATAGTAAACTAGAGGCCTGGTGCATGAAATTTGTGCACTCGGTGGGGGGGGGGGGGGTCCCTCAGCCAGGCCTGCACCCTCTCGCAGTCCAGGAGCCCTTGATGGATGTCTGACTGATGGCTTAGGCCCGCAGGAGCAGGCCTAAGCTGTCAGTTGGACATGCTTAGCGCTGCGACGGAGGCAGGAGAGACATGCAGCGGTGAGCCAGGCTTCTGGCTAAGCGGCACTCCCCCTGTGGGAGTGCACTGACCACCAGGGGGCAGCTCCTGCATTGAGCGTCTGCCTCCTGGTGGTCAGTGCGCATCATAGTGACCAGTTGTTCTGCTGTTCGGTCGATTTGCACATTAGCCTTTTATTATATAGTATACTATGGAAATATTTAGCAATCTGATCCACACTGAAAAATTCCAAAAGCATGCTGAACACTAGCAAAAGAATTCAAACGTTATAAATAGGAGAACAAGCAAGTTGGACAAGATATCTAGCAAGAATTTGGTGACTATAAAAAGCAGATCATTTTTAATATGCCACTCTACACAATGCCTTCTAATGTAAGACACAAAGGAATTTTGAAATTTTCCAGACTCAAAAACTTAGCAGTCTTCCTTTTTATTTAATTTTTTAAAATTCTAATTTCTGATTATATATTTCTCTGTTGAAGTCTATATTTAATCTCTTCCCTCTTAGTGATGTAAGTGGAGGAGGCAGTCATTTTATTTCACTGGGCCTCAGGAAGAGGGAATTGAATTAATCATATTCTTCAAAGAACATACTTGTTAACTCTGAAACTTCTCCCACTAACTAAAACAACTGTAATTATAAAGTGACAAAGACATCAGAACTCTGGCTGTGGCAGTCAGAGAAAAAGATCATGAAACTGATTTCTTATGCTGTCTCAGGAAGGGAGAAGGAAGTAACATGGGTGATGTGAGTGAATGAACACTGAATCGTCAAATTCTCTCCACCAAGAATCCCTACTTGAGCACTACCTTCTCCAAAACAGGGCAACTAGTGGAAATATTTTAGGATTGGCCCTTACTTCAGACAACTGCCACTACTTTTTTACTTTCAGTTGGTACTAAAGTGGGTTTTGGTATGCATGAGTGAGAGGGTGAAAATGGGAGAAGAAAAGAAGAGAGGCTGGGAAACAGAAGAGGAGAAAGAACTAGATATTGAGAATGTATTTATCATTAGGACGATTCATATATTATAAGCTTCAATGACATTCAGTAAATGAAACACAGTTAAATAATACAAAATAATGTTACAGAACCTAAATAGATCCTTTCAAAAATTACTTGTGATAAAAGATGTTTGTTTATTTATAGGAGAGAGATAAAGGCTTTGCATCAAATCATGAAATCCGATTGTCAATATTGATTTCTAATGTGCTTACAACTACACTCCCATCATTACAGAGGGCAAATTAGGTGAAGAATTTACATAACCAACCCTTGCTCTGCTATTCAAATTAAGCTTCATTTGTATTCCTTGCTTATTATCATTCATTCTTTAGGCATATTAAGACTGAAAAAAACACAGCATGAACAATGCAAAAAATAAATATCAACCCAGATAGAAAGAATAAATGGTATTAATAAAAAGAACATTAGAATGATTATAGAGAATATAGGAAAGTACTAAATACAGTACCTACATTAGGAGGGGTCAAATCTGCATTTCATGAAGCAAAACAGGAAAGTAATATAAATTATGAGACAGATAACAATAGCCCACACACAAGACAAGTAATGAATATTATGAATTTTTTCATGTGCAGTAAAAACATTAAAAAGAGAACAAAACTGGAATCAGGCTGTAGCTTTCAAAGGAGAAAACAAGCTACAAATAATTATTTTTTCCAATAGATAATTCAATGTCCATATTCGTGGTGGAGTTATGTTATGTGGTCATTTAAGAAAATATTTTTAATATATGATAGTTTTCACTAACATCTTATAGAGAAATGACAGACAAGTAAGATTTACCCCACACCTTTTAACCAAAACCAATAACCACTTTCTTTAATTTCAACTTTTTAATGGATACACATGCCTACATACAGTAAACTATGCCTCCCACCACCCTCTCCTACCTCTGAGAGTGAAGTAGGTCAATATCACAGGAAGATACATACTGTGAATCAATTAAAGGCAGAAAGAACATACCTTCCAATAAATTCATATCGATGTCATTATTATCAGGCTTGTGTAGGCATGGGTATGTGTTAAACAGATTAGCTACAAAAGCTAAATTAAGTTTAGGATTGCCTGAAACCACATCTGCAGGAGTAACAAACTGTCTGCAGCCCAGTTTATCTGCTTCTTGAAGCATGAATCCAGCACGCTTCAGGTCATTTTTCTCCTAAACAATAAAATAAAATAAAAATGGTCAAGATTAAACTTTTAATTGGCATAACCTTTTATTGTTATACATATTTATAAGCAATTACTTTTCTTAGGCATATATATATGCCTAAGCAGCCATCCAACCATTTGACTGCCCGACTGGTAGCTATGACACGCAATGACCACCAGGGGACAGACGCTCAACGCAGGAGCTTCTGATCTTCGGTTACTTGGCAGCTGCGGTTCTCGGGTGACACACCTGGAACCAGAAAGGAGGGAGCCCGATTCCGGGGTGCATCACCTGAGAACCACCCTCTCGCACTCTGGGACCCCTCAGGGGATGTTGGAGAGCTGGTTTCAGCCCAATCCCCGCAGGCCAGGGTGAGGGACCCCACCAGTGCATGAATTCATGCACTGGGCCTCTAGTTGTAAATAAAGCTGCTACGAACATAGGGGTCATATAATCTTTTCAACTGGTGTTTTGAGATTCTTAGGATAAATACCCAGAAGTGGGACTGCTGGGTCAAAAGGCAGTTCCATTTTTAATTTTTTGAAGAAACTCCATACTGTTTTCCACAGTAGTTGTACTAGTCTGCTTTCCCAACAGCAGTGAAGTAGGGTTCCCTTTTCTCCACGTCCTCACCAGCACTTGCTGTTTGTTGATTTGTTGATGATAATCCATCTGGCAGGTGTGAGGTGATACCTCATTTTGGTTTTAATTTGTGTTTCTCTAATGACCTTGAACATTTTTTCATGTCTATTGGCCATCTGTATGTCCACTCTAGAGAAGTGTCTATTCAGGTCCATTGCCCATTTTTAAAAATATATATTTTTATTGATTTCAGAGAGGAAGGGAGTGGGAGAGAGAGAGAGAAACATCAATGATGAGAGAAAATCATTGAATGTCTGCCTCCTGCACACCCCCTACTGGGGATCGAGCCTGCAACCCAGGTATGTGCCCTTAATCAGAATCGAACCCAGGATCCTTCAGTCTGCAAGTCGATGCTCTCTCCACTGAGCCAAACTGGCTAGGGCCCATTGCCCATTTTTTAATAGGATTGTTTGTCTTCCTTGTGTTGAGTTGTATAGATTCGTTATATATTTTGGAGATTAACCCCTTATCTAATGAATCATTGGTGAATACCCTCTCCCACACAGTGGCTCTCTTTTCATTTTGTTGATGGTTTCCTTTGTTGTGAAGAAAACTTTTAGTCTGATGCCAACCCATTTGTTTATTTTTTTCCTGTGTTTCCCTTTCCCTTGGAGACATGTCGAAGTGTCTTTATATTTTAGAAATACACATTGAAATATTTATCAATGAAAAGATATGACATCTTCCCTGGCTGGTTTGCTCAGTGGTTAGAGTGTCAGCCCAAGGACCAAAGGGTCACAGGTTTGATTCCCAGTCAAGGGGACATACCTCAATTGCAGGTTCAATACCTGACCCGGGGAGGACACATGCGAGAGGCAACCAATTGATGTGTCTCTCTCACATCAGTGTCTCCCTCACTTCCCTGCCTTCCCCTCTCTAAAAAAATCAATGGGAGGATTAACATATAAATAAACAATCAGGGGAGGATTAACATATAAATAAATAATAAATAAATAAATAAATAAATCTACACTAATAAAAGAGAAACATGGTAATTAGCGTACGACCGCTACCCTTCCCATTGGCTAATTAGCGAGATATGCAAATTAATCACCAGCCAAGATGGCAGTTAACTGTCAACAAAGATGGCGGTTAATTTGCATATGTAGGCACAATGCAGGGAGGCAAAATGGAAAGCACAGAAGAAGCCCCCTGGCACTCCCAGGGGGGAGCTAAGAGCCAGGGGGCAGGGCAAAGGCGGCCCCTAGGGCCGCCTTTGCCCTGCCCCCCAGCCATGATAGGAGAATCCTGGCCTTTGCCGCACTGGCCAGTGATAGCAGGAAGTAGGGGTGGAGCCAGCAATGGGAGCTGGGCAGGGGTGGAGCCCCGGATCGCGGGGTCGCTGCAGCCGCTGCCCAGAGCCCACGATCAGGGAGTGGTTGCAGCTGGGTGGGGGGGCGGCTGCAGCTGGGGGTCCCCGCTGCCCTAACGCCTGGGCCAGAGGCATTAGGCATAGGCAGGGGCGGAGCCCATGGGGGGGGGGCGGCTGCAGCTTTGGGGATCCTCTGCCTGGGCCTAACGCCTCTGCCAGAGGCAAAAGGCCCGGGAGGGGAGGCTGCAGCTGGGGTCCCTGCTGCCTGGGCCTAAAGCCTCTGCCAGAGGCATAAGGCCCGGGCAGGGGCGGAGCCCACGATGGGGGAGGCTGCAGCTGGGGGGTCCCCTGCCCAGCCTAACGCCTTGGCCAGAGGCGTAAGGCCCGGGCAGGGGTAGAGCCCACGATCGCGGGCGGCTGCAGCTGGGGAGGTCCCCTGCCCACCATCGGGGGGCAGCTGCAGCGAGGGTCCCCTGCCCGGGCCTAACACCTCGGACAGAGGCGTAAGGCCGGGCAGGGGCGGAGCCCACGATCGGGGGGCGGCTGCAGCTGGGGGTTCCCCTGCCTAGGCCTAACGCCTCGGCCAGAGGCCTTAGGCCCGGGCAGGGGCGGCTGCAGCTGGGTGTCCCCACTGCCCGGGCCTCACGCCTCAGCCAGAGGCGTGAGGCCCGGGCAGGGGCGGAGCCCACGATCGGGGGGCGGCTGCACCTGGGAGGGTCCCCTGCCTGGTTGCCTCCGCCAGAGGCGTAAGGCCCGGGCAGGGGCGGAGCCCACAATGGCGGGGGGGGGGCGGCTGCAGCTGGGGGGGTCCCCTGCCCAGCCTAACGCATTGGCCAGAGGCGTAAGGCCCGGGCAGGGGCGGAGCCCACAATAGGGGGGCGGCTGCAGCTTGGGCTCCCTGCTGCCCAGGCCTAACGCCTCGGCCAAAGGCGTTAGGCCCAGGAAGGGGCGGAGCTCATGATCGGGGGCGGCTGCAGCTGGTGGGATCTCCTGCCTGGGTCTAATGCCTAGGCCAGAGGCGTTAGGCTGGGCAGGGGCGGCTGCAGCTGCGGGTCCCCACTGCCTGGGCCTCACGCCTCAGCCAGAGGAGTAAGGCCCAGGCAGGGGTGGAGCCCATGATCGCAGGCAGCTGCAACTGGGGGGGTCCCCTGCCCAGGCCTAACGCCTCGGCCAGAGGAGGTGTTAGGCCGGGGCAGGGGCAGCTGCAGCTGGGGGTCCCCGCTGCCCGGGCCCAACGCCTCGGCCAGAGGCGTAAGGCCCAGGCAGGGGTGGAGCCCATGATCTTGGGAGGCTGCAGCTGCGGGGGTCCCCTGCCCGGGCCTAATGCCTTGGCCAGAGGCATTAGGCCTGGGCAGGAGCAGTGCCAGCGATCATGGGGAGCAGGGGCACAGTCGCTGATGGTGGGAGCTTGGGGTCCCCTGCCCAGTCCTAATGCCTTGGCCACAGGCGTTAGGCCTGGGAAGGGGTGGAGCAGGAGGTCCCTTGGAGAGCTGTGGGTCCCCTGCCCAGGCCTAATGCCTTGGCCAGAAGTGTTAGGCGTGAGCATGGGCAGAGCCAGCGATCGTGAGCAGGGGCGGCGTGGGCGATCGTAGGGAGCTAGGGGTCCCCTGCCCACCCTGATCTGGGACACCCTTCAGGGCAAACCAGCTGGCTCCCACCCGTGCACCAGGCTTCTATCCTATATAATAGAAGGGTAATGTGCACATGCAATTTTTTTCCCCAAATATATTTTATTGATTTTTTACAGAGAGGAACGGAGAGGGATAGTTAGAAACATCGATGAGAGCGAAACTTCGATCAGCTGCCTCCTGCACACCCCCTACTGGGGATGTGTACGCAACCAGAGTACATGCCCTTGACGAGAATCAAACCTGGGACCCTTCAGTCCGCAGGTCGATGCTCTATCCACTGAGCCAAACCCGTTAGGGTGGTAATGTGCAAATTGACCCTAACAGCAGAACGGGAATGACTGGTCACTATGACACACACTGACCACCAGGGGGCAGATGCTCAATGCAGGAGCTGCCCCCTGGTAGTCAGTGCACTCCCACAGGGGGAGCTCTGCTCAGCCACAAGCCAGGCTGAAGGCATCACATTGGCGATGGTGGGAGCCTCTCCTGCCTCCTCAGCAGCTCTGTGGATGTTCAACTGCAGCTTTGGCCCGCTGGCAAGTGGACATCCCCCGAGGGATGTATCACTGCCAGCTTAGGCACAATCCCCCGGGGAGCAGGCCTAAGCCAGCAGGTGGACATCCCCGGAGGGGTCCCAGACTGCGAGAGGGCACAGGCTGGGCTGAGGGACCCCCGAGTGCACAAATTTTTGTGCACGGGGCCTCTAGTAAATAAATAAAAGACATGATGTCTAGGATTTGCTTCAAAATAATATGGGAGAGGAAGGAAATAGGCAGGTGGTAAAAGTGACAAAAGATTGCCCATGAGCTGATAGTTGTTGAACTTTGGGGATGGACACAGGATAGATAGTTCAGTACACTAAGTCTGTTCACTTATGAATATGTTTGAAATTTTACATGCTTTTCTAAGTTCCTAATATTTTGACTCAGACTAATTTGCTAATTTGCATCCTACATAATAAAAGCGTAGTATGCAAATTGTCCCCTCGACTGGAAGTTCTTCTAGGAGTTTGACCAGAGGGTGGGGCCAGTCGGGGGAAGGGAGGGAGGCCCCAGCCAGCCACTGCCAACTGCTAGGGACCCTACCAGTGCATAAAGTTTGTGCACTGGGCCTCTAATAGTTTTACAATACTAAGTTTCTTAGATGTGTCATTATAATAATGTTTAATATAATGAAGTAATGACTTATATTGCCTTTAAAAATAAATATTGTGGATATTATACTTTAAGTACTTAATAGATTTTCATACAAACTATAGTCTGACCTAATTTTAATGTTTAGCTAGAACCATCCCTGGTATTTACAACTTATGCTAAAAGAATGGGCTTCCTAGGAATTGTGTTAGATGGATCAGGGCCTGTATTAGCCCTTCCTATACCACAAATATTAGGAACTGTCATTTTTTATTTTGTGTATTTTAAAATATAAGTTGGAAGAACTGATAATCAAATAATTGCTTAGCGATCTCATAATGGCTTGTTGCTACCTTTCCTAGTGCACAGTGATAGTCACAAAAACACTCTGTGAGTTCCAGTTGTGTTGCACCAGGGAAAGTAGATGTAGGATTGAGTCCACACATACTCAAGGTTGGAATTCTGCAATTCCTTTTCTTTATGACAACCAGATGACTTAGCATGTAGATTTGGAGCTTATGGCATGAAAAACTTCTGAAGATCAAGCTTTAATGTAGGGCTGAGGACTCCACAGGGAATGTTGCCTATTGAGAACTGTATTCTAAATTTGACTATCCTCACTCATCAAATTCAGGGACTTGGGGTGAGGAAAATGGGGAGTTATTATTGGGTACAGATTTCACTATGGGGTGATGAAAAAGTTGTAGATATGATTAGTGTTGATGGTTGCACACAATGGGAACAGACTTAATATCACTGAATTGTACACTTAAAATCACTTAAAATGGTAAATTTTATCTTAAGCTTATTTAACCAAAATTTTAAAAATTAAAAACTACTCACATTAAATCCAGAAAGATCAATGGCAATGGCAGGTCCATCATCCCTGTCACCTTTAGGTGCAATCTGATTAAGCAGATGAAAATAGGCTCTTGAATCCTTCAAGGAAAGAAATGAAATTTTTAAAATGAATAAAATCATCATTGGATTTAGGGAAAAAGTGCTCAAACTGAAAAAATTGTCCTCATCTCGAGGAATGGAATAATAACTATTAACTTTACTTATTATTTATATGTTCCTCAATCACTGCTATTTTTCACTTCAGAGCTTCCAGCAACAATGTTCCCTACACTGGAATACCCTTCCCCACCTTTTTCATTTGTTTACACCACCAAGCATCAGCATCAGTTAAGATCAGGGTTAAGTATTACCTTTTGGAAGCCTTCCCTAGATTCTCTTAGAATTTGACCACATTGTAATAAATTATCCAATGAAGTCATATCCAAAGATGGCTATCATAATTCTTCCCTGTGAATACATATAGCTCCTCCCATTAAAAGGCAGAGTCTATTTGCACTCCTTTTTTACTTAGTCTGTACTTGTGACTTGCTTTGACCAATAGAATACAGTTAAAGTGTTGTGCTGGGGCTCCAAGCACAGCCTGAAGAACTTCTGCATGGGTCCTCTTGAACTCAGCTTCCACATAACAAGTCCAAAGACTGACAGCCAAGCTAGCTAGGTGAATAGGCCTCTCGGAAAAGCAATGATTCACTAGACATGTGATTGATGCCCTTGCCCCAATTTGGGCCAGCCCAACTCTCAGCTGAATGTAGTTAGTGATCCCAACCAGAACCATCTGAAGCAGAATCACCCAACCAAGCTGCAATAACCCACAGAATCCTGAGAAACAACAGGTTGTTATTTAAGTTATTAAATTTTGAGTGTTTGTTATACAGCAGTATCTAGATCACGGAAATATCCATCTACTAGATGTTTCTCTCCCTGTGTAATTGAGTAAGCTTCAAGAGTTAGGTCTTTGCAACACCCCCTGCCTGGCATCATGTTCCACAGGAGGGATTTAATAAGTACCTGATTAACTGAATTTTAAAAGAGAAGACCCCCTGCAGCCAGGAGGATGGTGGAACTCTCCTGGGGAGCCCCAGTGCTCCTCCTCCAGCTGCTGTGGATCCGCCGGGCTGCAGCCTCCAGGACAGGGGCCCAGCACCCTCTGGCCAGGCTGGCACTGTGGAGGGCTGGCTCACTGGGCAGATTCTTTGTAATCCTTTTGTAAAAACTTTGGGATTCCAGGGGGCAGTAAGTACGCCTGCTCAGAATTTTTGTCCTACACAAAGTAACCGTGGCAAGCAGTGGTGGTACAGGAGTGTGGGCGCGGACCCTACAGTGCACGGATGAAGAGTGTGTGGGGAACACAGCTGGCAGCCTGAACTGGAGGGTGGGGACTGTCAGACCCCTGCTATTACACTAGCACTTCCCAGTGAGTGGTGGCCTCCCTAACACAGAAAGGAATTCTTTGCAGCCACAGCTGACTTGGTGGTGGTAGTAGTGGGGGTGGGGTAGATTTTAAGAGTTAAAGAAGATGAGAAAGTTCCATTTCTGCTGGTTGGTAATAAATAAGATTTTAGAAGATAAAAGGCAGCTTTCTGTAGAAGAGCCTAAAACAAGAGCCCATCAGTGGAATGTTAAATACATGGAAACGCTAAAATGCGCTAATGTTGACTAAGTATTTTTTATTTAATGACAGAAATTCGAGCTAGAGAGATGGAAGACAGAAAAGAATAGAAAAAAGAAAAGGAAAAGTTTAGTCATGAGAATCAGAGAAAGATGCTACAATTTATAAGCAGAGTCCCAAACTCCTTTCTTATCTTGGCCTTACTAATAAGTGTAATGTATAAGCATTTCCATTGAAGGCTCAATTGACTGAAAATATTTTTAACATTTTGAAAACTGTTATGTGCCACTAAAAGTGTGAATTGGAACTAGACTGAAACTCAAATTCACTTAAAAAATAAATTTATGTGGCTTCACCAAGAAGCAAGGCTCAACTTATTTCACAATCTCCCACATTTATCATGGTCCTGAATTTAATGCATAAGCTTGTGTTTTGAGGGCAGTCTTCTTTAAACTGTTAAAGAGGCAAGCTGGGAGGTGAATGGGAGGAAAGACTACTTCTTCAGGTTTATTAAAAAGCCTTAATTTCATATCACTTAAAAATGTATTTATTCTACTACCTTGAAAATAACAATTGTGAACATGATAGTTAAACTGTATTTTTAACCATTATTATACAAAATATTGAAGAAAACTTATTGGCATGGTTGTTGCATATAGTTAAAGTGACAGTAATTCATCTGTTAACCTGCATTAATTACCTGATGATTAACTTAGAAAACTGGTGCAAACTTGTACATGGAAAATTTGATTATGCCTTAATTTAGAAACTGAAAAATACCAAGTTACTCATTCTGGGTGTGTCCTCATTGGTGCCATCGTCCCATTGCCCTTGTGTCCTGGTGAGAGAATATATGCCTAGTATGAAGTACAACTTTTGTGTAGAAGATTCTTGAGAAATAACTGTCTGCTAGCAGTCTGTCCAACTTGAAACTATGTTCTGTACTCTGGTTCCTGCAAGTAAGGTTCCAGAGCTCCTGATTGCTTTTAATTAACTACACAATAGTTTAAAATAAAAGGCCAACATATACTTGTAATATAACTTTAGACTATGAGGACTCAACACCAGTTATGTGCCAGAAGCCAATTCCAGCATGTCAGCAGGGCTGAATCATCTGGAAATGGCTGAGGGCATTTCCCCAAACCTGAAAAGGATGCATTAAATGATTGCTTGCGGCCAGACAGCTCAGGGCATTTCAATCTACTTGTTATTGCCTTCTACTGGCCAAACACCTGAAAAACCATAGACAGTTTCACCAATCTGACAATGATTCTGTATACCTAACCCTACCCTTTGATACACACACACACACACACACACACACACACACACACACACACTAGAGGCCCGGTGGACAAAAATTTGTGCACTCGGGGGGGGGGGGGGGGCCCTCAGCCCGGCCTGTGCCCTCTCCCAGTCTGGGACCCCTCGGGGGATGACCACCTGCTGGCTTAGGCCTGCTCCCCAGGGGATTGGGCTTAAGCTGACAATCAGACATCCCTCTGGCAGCCCAGCAGCCCTCAGGGGATGTCCATTTGCCAGTAGGGAGCACACCTAAGCTGCAGTCGATCATCCTTAGTGCTGCTGAGGAGGCAGGAGAGACTCCCACCACCACCGCTGTACTGGCAGCCATCAGCCTGGCTTGTGGCTGAGCAGAGCTCCCCGATGTGGGAGCGCATTGACCACCAGAGGGCAGCTCCTGCATTAAGCGTCTGCCCCCTGGTAGTCAGTGTGTGTCATAGTGACCAGTCATTCCCAGTCGTTCTGCTGTTAGGGTCAGTTTGCATATTACCCTTTTACTATATAGGATAGAGGCCTGGTGCAGGGGTGGGGGCCGGCTGGTTTGCCCTGTAGGGTGTCCCGGATCAGGGTGGGGATCCCGCTTGGGTGTCTGGCCAGCCTGGGTGAGGGGCTGATGGCTGTTTGCAGCTGATCACACCCCCTTCAGGGTGGGGGTCCCCACTGGGGTGCCTGGCCAGTCTGGGTGAGGGGCTGAGGGCCGTTTTCAGGCTGGCCGGCGACTGAAGCTCCCAGCCTCTTCTTTTTTTCTTTTTCTTTTTATTCTGGGATTTATTTACCTTCTATAATTGAAACTTTGTTGCCGTGGGGATCTGAAAGCTGGCTCCTGCTCGCTGCAGCTCTGAGGCCACGGCCTGCTGAAAGCAGGTATCTGGGGTTTGTTTAACTTCTATAATTGAAACTTTGTTGCTTTTGGAGCTTAGAGCCAGGCCGCGGCAGGCGGGGAACCTTGGCTTCCTCCATCACTAGAGCAAGCAAGCCTCCTGCTCGCTTTAGCTGCTTGGCTGCCAGCCGCCATCTTTGTTGGTGGTTAATTAGCATATCTCGCTGATTAGCCAATGGGAAGCATAGCGAAGGTACGGTCAATTACCCTTTTGTCTTTTATTAGATAGGATACATACTAGAGGCCTGGTGCACAAAAATTTGTGCACTCGGTGGGGGGGGGTCCCTAGCCCGGCCTGCGCCCATTGCAGTCCAGAACCCCTTGGGGGATGTCCACCTGTCGATTTAGGCCCACTCCCCGGGGGATCAGGCCTAAGCTTGCAGACAGGGAGCCCTCGGGGGATGTCCGACTAAAGGCTTAGGCCCCCAAGGGAGCTGTGATGAGGAAGCTGGGGTGACAGAGGAGCCACGCTGTCCAGCCCCGCTGCCCTGGGTCGGGTCGCTCATGGGATGCCCGGGCAGGCTGGCGGATCACTGCTGCCCGGCCCAGCCGCCCCGGGTTGGGTCGCACACGGTGCGCCAGGGCGGGCAGGCGGATCGCTGCTGCCCCACCCAGCTGCCCTGCCCCACCGCCTCGGGTGGCAAATAGCAGGCCGGGATGGCGGCGGGGCAGGCAGGATGGCGCTGACCCGCCCTGCCTGCAGTATGCAAATTAGCCATCTTTGTTGGTGGTTAATTTGCATATCGCACTGATTAGCCAATGGGGGCGTAGCAAAGGTACGGTCAATTACCATGTTTGTCTATATCTATCTTGCCTTAGGACAATTTGTGTTAATAAATAGCAAGGGGTCCTGAGACAAGAACTTGGTTTCTTTAGCCAAGCTCCTCTGGCCCCCAAATGCCTTTCAAAATTATGTTTCGTCTTTGGACTCTTGATTAATTTACACACAGTGCTTCTCCAGATTCCTGAACCCTTCTAGATGCTGGATTAAGACCACTGGCAGTTATGTTTCAGTGAACCCTCTCTTTTGTTAAGATGCTAGTTTCTGGAAATACCTTTCTGCAAGTGGTAAGCATGTCTTTTTTATCTCTTTGGAGGAGGCACAGGAAAAACATCAATAGTGCTAATGCATTTTGGGAACACTTTGGGAAAATATTCATGCTTGCCACCTGTTAATTTTTAAATTTGTATGCATGAGGTTACAGATTGGCAATACGGGAATTGTTAGGCATATTTGCAGTCTGTGTTCATAATGAAGAAGAGTGTAGCTGCATTTTCCTAAAATTAACATCAAACAATCAAACCTGAGTATTGTGCAGAAAACATGTTCAGTGTACACAGACCAAGTATTAGGCTTGTGTCACCTTGTGTGGTCATCCCACTGGGAGAATTCTAGCACATACTTTGGGAACATAATTTCAATGGGAAATCTGCCACTGTCAGATTTCTCTTTTCTTCTTTGGAACAGAGCAAAGACAGTTGATTCACAGAGTGTTCTTTCTTTTTGTTTAGTTCTCATTTCAATAAGTCAAAGATGTGTTCAGGCATTCCAGGTAACAGATGTGTATGTAAAGTTAACAAATATAGGCTTTTAAGAAATTCAACTCTTTAGATATTACACCCAGTCTATAATGTTAAATATGTGTCCTTAAAGAGTTTGAGGTGTATGTCTTCCATTTCATATTTTTCACAGGCTATGGCATGTGCAGAATTAAAGTACCAATGTAAGACTGTCCCTGTGGGCCCAGCGATTATATGTGAACTCATTCAATCTTCTTTAGCCAGGGCCCTACCACTGACATTGTGATTTTGCTTTGAGACCTTTCCTCTCCTGGGCACTGAAGTGCTATAGAGCCAGCTGGCAAAGAAACATCACATGTCTTATGCTAAAGCCACTACCTGATTTTTTATTTGCAATTTGAGCCAGTTAAAGACCAATACATTTCCTTTAAAAAAAAAAAGAGAGCAATTTCAAAATGGTGACAGAGTAAGTGGAAGCTACACTGACACTCTCCCAGGACCAAACTGGAAGCACAACTAAAATACAGAAAACCACACTGAAAAATCAACTGAGGACTAGCTGGAGAGAACTCTGATAACCAAGGACAGAAAGTGGAGATGCAGTGGTTCTCAACCTTGGATGCACATTAGAATCACCTGGGAATCTTTTTAAAATCCTGATTTCTGGGCCTCATCCTCCGGAAATTCTGTTTCTTTGTTATGGGGTGGGGCCACAACATTAGTAACAAAGAAACAGAATTTCTGGAGGATGAGGCCCAGAAATCAGGATTTTAAAAAGATTCCCAGGTGATTCTAATGTGCAGCCAAGGTTGAGAACCACTGACAGAGATTGGTAGGAAATGCAGAGATGCGAAAGGACTGGCCGCGCTTAGATAGATAGCAGCTGAAGTCCCGGTGGGATATATCAGCTGTGGTGGTGGGGTTCCCACTGAGAACTCTGGGGTGTAAACCCCAAGCTGGGCTCCCCAGCCCAAAGCACCAGAATTGGGTAAGGTGCCCACAGAACATCTGGCTGTGAAAAGCAAAGGGTTGCTCTCTGCCAGCCAGAGACAGCTGAAAATGCAGGCACCCTCTTAAAGGGCCAATGCACAAAATTTCATGTGCAGTCACTCACTTTGTGCTCCAGCAGAGGGAGGGAAGAGTGGACTAGAGCTGTTTGGGTGGGGAGCTCTGGGGTGGGAGCTCAAAGAGCACCCACCCTGGTTTCCTGAGCTGAGTCATTCCCTCATGCTGCAGAGGACAACTTTCTTCTGCAGACCTTTGCTATCCAGGTGCTTTTTGCCTGGAAGGAAGGCAGTTGCCCCATCCTGTTGGAAGAACTCTCCCCCACCCTGTGGTTGATATCCTGAGACTAATTAAGGCTGATAACAATCAGACTACAGTCAGAAGAGCATCTCTGGAGGCTTTGAGTCTTTGCCTGATCTCCTTTTGGGTCCTGAGCTAGGAAAAGCAGACGCTGGTGCATATCTTGGGACTTTGCAAAGTCACCCAGCCCCAGCAGAGGAAGCCACAAGCTGTGGATTGCTGATAGGGTACTCAGGGCCAGTCACAAACAGCATCCGACACTGTCCTGAACTAGGGATTAAAAGTCATAGCAGATCTACCTAATACACAGACACAAACCCAAACAGGCAGCCAAAATGGGGAAACAAAAAAGCCAGAAATGAAAGAACAAGAGAATTCTCCAGAAGAAGAACTAAATGAAATTGAGAGAAGAAATTTATCAAACATAGTGTTCAGAATAGTGATGTCAAAGATGCTCAACAGCATGAGAAAAGATATAGAAACTATGAAGAATGACATAGCAATAACAAAGAACACAGTGGAGGGAATATAGAGCAGATTAGGAGAAGCTGAGGATGGAATCAATGAGTTATAAGACGGGGTAGAAAAAATCAGTCAATTAGAGAACCAAAAAGAAAAAAAAAACAATTAAAAAACCGGAGAACAGTATAAGGGAACTGTGGGACAACATGAACATAACAATATTTGCATAATAGTTGTGCCAGAAGTGAAAGAGAGAGAGCAAGTGATAGAGAACATGTTTGAAGAAATAATGGCAGAAAACTTACCTAACCTGGTGAAGAAAAAGTCACACAAGTTTAGGAGGCACAAAGCAAGAAGAGTGCTAAGCAAGAAGAACCCAAATCAGCCCATACCCATAATTAAAATGCCAAAAATTAAAGACAAAGAGAGAATCTTAAAGGCAGCAAGAGAAAAGCAAACTGTTACCTACAAAGCGGCTCCCATAAATCTATTATATGATTTCTCATCAGAAACTCTACAGACCAGCCCAGCCAGCATGGCTCAGTGGTTGAGGATCCACCTATGAAGCAGGAGGTCACGGTTTGATTCCTGGTCAAGGCACATGCCCAGGTTGCAGGCTCAATCCCCATTGCGGGGAGTGCAGGAGGCAGCTGGTCTATGATTCTATCACATCATTGATGTTTCTATCTCTCTCTCCCTCTGCCTTCCATTCTGAAATCAACAAAAACATATTTATTTTAAAAAAAATTTAAAAACCCACAATGTACAGCCAGAAGAGAATGGCATGAAGTATTCAAGGTAATGAACAGCAAGGATCTGAAACCAAGATTACAACATCCAGCAAGGCTATCATTCAAATTAGACAGCGAAATAAAAAGCTTCCCAGACAAACAAAGGCTAATGAGTTTATCACCATCAAACCAGCACTGCAACAAGAAACCTAGCTCAGAACAAAAGACTCACACAGGATAAGAGTGAAGGGATGGAAAAAATGTTTCCATGCAAATGGAAATGAAATAAAACCTGGGGTAGCAATACTCATATCTGACAAAATAGACTTCAAAATGAAGGCCATCACATTGATGAGACAATAAAGGTCACTACTTAATACTAAAGGGATCAATCCAACAAGAAGATATAACCATGGTAACCATATATACACCCGATATAGGAGCACCTAATATATATATATATATATATATATATATATATATATATATATATATATATATAACTTCTAAATATATATATATATAACTTCTAAATATATATATATAAAACTTCTAAATATATATATGTAACTTCTAAAGGACTTTAAGGGAGATATCAACAACAATATAGTCATGGTAGGGGACTTTAACACCCCGCTGACTTCACTGGATAGATCTTCCAGACAAAAAGTTAACAAGGGAACAGTGACTCTAAAAGACACACTGGATCAGATGGGTAGAACATTTCTTGCCAAAGTTGCAGAATATACATTCTTCTCAGGTGCACATGGATTATTCTCAAAGACAGATCACATGTTAGGACACAAAACAAGTCTCTACAAGTTCAAGAAAATTGAATCATATCAAGCATCTTCTCAGATCACAGTGGAATGAAATTAGAAGTCAACTACAGTAAAAACACCCAATAACATTCAAACACACAGAAGCTAAATAGCATGTTATTAAACAATGAATGGGTTACCAATGAGATCAAGAAAAAAATAAAAAAACTTCCTGGAAATAAATGAAGATGAACAAACAACAACCCCAAATTTCTGGGACACAGCAAAAGCAGTCCTGAGAGGGAAGTTCATAGCACTACCAGCCTACTTCAAAAAACAAGAAAAATTATTAATAAACTAACCCTACAACTTAAAGAATTAGAGAATAAGAATGAAAAAAACAGATTAAGTAGAGGGAAGGAAGTAAAGTTTAGAGCAGAAATAAATGACATAGAGACTAAAAAATTAAATAAAATAGCTCTGGCTGGTTTTGCTCAGTGGATAGAGCATCAGCCTGCGGACTCAAGGGTCCCAGGTTCGATTCTGGTCAAGGTCATGTACCTTGGTTGCGGGCACATCCCCCGTGGGGAGTGTGCAGGAGGCAGCTGATCGATGTTTCTCTCTCATCGATGTTTCTAACTATCCCTCTCCCTTCCTCTCTGTAAAAAATCAATAAAATATATATAAAAAATAAAATATAATAAAATAAATGAAACCAAGAGTGGTTCTTTGAAAAGATAAATAAGATTGATGAACTATTAGCCTTACTCATCAAGAAACAAAGAGAGAGGACCCAAATAATATCAGAAATGAAAGCAGTGAAGTAACAACTGACACAAGAGAATACAAAGGATTGTAAGAAAATACTATGAACAACAAGCTGGACAATATGGATGAAATGGATAAATTCCTAAAAATATACAATCTTCCAAAACTGAATCAGGAAGAATCAGAAAACCTGAATAGGCCAATAACAACTGATGAAATAGAAACAGTAATAATACTAATAATGATAATAATAATAATAATAAAGAACTCCCAGCAAACAAAAGCTCTGGTCCGGATGGCTTCACAGGGGAGTTTTACCAAACATTCAAAGAAGAACTAACATCTATCTTCCTCAAAGTATGCCAAAAATCCAAGAGTAAGGAACACTTCCAAGTTCTTTCTATGAAGACAACATTGTCCTAATTCTAAAACCAGGTAAAGACACTACAAAGAAAGAGAACTATAGGCCAATATCCATGATAAACATAGATGCTAAAAATCCTCAACAAAATTCTAGCAAATCAGATCCAGCAATATATTAACAAGATCACACACCATGACCAAGTGGAATTTATTCCAAGGATGCAAGGGTGGTACAATATTCATAAATCAATAAATGTGATATATCACATAAACAAATTGAAAGATGAAAATCACATGATCATTTCCATAGATGCAAAAAAAGCATTTGACAAAATCCAACACCCTTTTTGATAAAAACTCTCAGCAAACTGAGAATAGAGGGAGCACATCTCAACATAATAAAGGCCAGATATGACAATCCTACAGTGAACATCCTATTCAATGGGCAAAAACTAAAAGTGTTGCCCTTAAGAACAGGAACAAGACAGGGATGTCCTCTTTAACCACTTTTATTCAACATAGTACTGGAAATCTAGCCACAGTGATCAGACAAGAAGAAGAAATAAAAGGCATCCAAATTGGAAAGAAGGAAGTAAAACTCTTATTACTTACAGATGACATGATATTGTACATAGAAAACCCTGAAGACTACACCAAAATACCACTGGGTTTAGTAAAGGAATTTGGCAATGTAGCATGATACAAAATTAACATCCAGAAATCTATGGCATTTTTATACACCAATAATAAATTTCCAGAAAGAAAAGCTAAACAAACAATTCCATTTACCACTGCAACAAAGAAATTAAGATACTTAGAAATAAATTTAATCAAGGAGGTAAAAGACTTGTATTCGGAAAACTACAGGATGTTGAAAAAGAGATAGAGAAAGATACAAATAAGTGGAAGAATATACTGTGTTCATGGATTGGTAGAAATATCATTATTAAAATGTCCATACTACCCAATGAAATCTACAGATTCAATGCAATCCCTTTGAAAATAACAACAGCATATTTCACAGATCTATAACAAATGCTCCAAAAATTTATATGGAACCAAAAAAGACCCCGAATAGTTCCAGCAATCTTGAGAAAGAAGAACAAAGTGGGAGGGATCACAATACCAGATATCAAGTTATACTACAGAGCCACTATACTCAACACAACCTGGTACTGGTACAAGAACAGGCATATAGATCAATGGAAGAGAACAGAGAGCCCAGAAATCAACCCAAGTCATTATGCTCAATTAATATTTTCAAAAGGAGGCAAGAACATACAGTGGAGTCAAGACAGTCTCTTCAATAAGCGGTGTTGGGAAAATTGGACAGAAACATGCACAAAAGTGAAACTAGAGCACCAACTTAACACCATACACAAGAATAAACTCAAATGGATAAAAGACTAAAATGTTAAGTCATGAAACCATAAAAATCTTAGAAGAAACCATAGGCAGCAAAATTTCAGATATCTTTCATAGCAATATGTCTACCTATATATCTCCTAGGGCAGTGGTCGGCAAACTGCAGCTCGTGAGCCACATGCGGCTCTTTGGCCCCTTGAGTGTGGCTCTTCCGCAAAATACCACGTGCAGGCATGCACATACAGTGTGATTGAAACTTCGTGGCCCATGCACAGAAGTCGGTTTTCGGCCTGGGCAAGTCTATTTTGAAGAAGTGGCGTTTAGAAGAAGTGGGGGGTGTCAGTCGGTTGGGCGACAGGAGAGGCGGTGCAGGCGGGCCCGGGGATACGCAGTGCTGTGGGGGAGGCGCATGCGATTCATGCACGAGTTGAGTGAGCCAGTCAGTCAGCAGTCTCATTGTGCAGTGGTTAGTGCTAGTTGCGTCTGCAAATCGCGCATGGGTGACAAAAGATAGATGAAACAAGTATACAAGATGAGTGTGGATGGGAGAGTTGGAAGGGGTCGACCTCAGCGAACGTCCCTCAATCAGACTGAGGACATTTTTAGCAAAGGCCAGCTTAGGAGTACCCTAATTAAGTTAATAACAATGTACCTACCTATATAGTTTAAGTTTAAAAAATTTGGCTCTCAAAAGAAATTTCAATCGTTGTACTGTTGATATTTAGCTCTGTTGACTAATGAGTTTGCCAACCACTGTCTTAGGGCAAAGAAAACTATGGAGAAAATAAACAAATGGGACTATATCAAAATGAGAAGCTTCTGCACAGCAAAAGAAATCATCAACAAATTGAAAAGGGAGCCCACTCTATGGGGGAACATATTTGGCAATGTTACATCTGATAAAATTTAATATCCAAAATATATAAGGAACTCATACAACTTAACCAAAGGAAGACAAACAATCCAATTAAAAATGGACAAAGGACCAAAATAGACACTTCTCCAAAGTGGACATACAGATGTCCAAGAAACATGCAAAAATGCTCAAAGCCACTGATCATCAGAGATATGCAAATTAAAACAATAATGAGGCATCATGTCACACCTTTCAGAATGGCTACCATTAACAAATCAACAAACGATAAGTGCTGGTGAAGATGTGGACAAAAAGGAACCCTAATTGACTACTGGTGGGAATGCAGACTGGCAGACAATATGGAAAGCAATATGGAGTTTCCTCAAAAAATTAAATATGGAACTGACATTTGACCCAGTGATCCCACTTCTAGGAATATATCCTAAGAGTCTCAAAGCACCAATCAGAAAGAATATATGCACCCCTATGTTCACAGCAGCGCAATTTACAATAGCTAAGATCTGGAAACAGTCCAAGTGCCCATCAGTAAATAAGTGAATAAAAAAGCTGTAATACATTTACACCATGGAATACTATGCAGCAGTAAAAAATAAGAATCTCTTACTCTTTGAGACAGCATGGAGGGACCTGGAGAGTATTATGCTAAATGAAATAAGCCAGTCAGAGAAATACAAAGTCTCACATGATCTCACTTATATGTGGAATCTAATTAACAAAATAAACAGATGAATGGAGTGGATCCAGAGACATAGAAGCATGGAACAGACTGTGGAATCTCATAGGGAAGGAGGAGAAGGGTGGGTGGAGAGGAAGAGATCAACAAAAGAGCCGAGGCCTGTTTGGCTCAGTGGATAGAGCTTCGGCCTGTGGACTGAGGTGTCCCGGGTTCGATTCTGGTCAAGGGCATGTACCTGGGTTGTGGGCACATCCCCGGTGGGAGATGTGCAGGAGGCAGCTGGTCGATGTTTCTCTCTCATCGATGTTTCTAGCTCCCTATCTCTCTACCTTCCTCTCTGTGGAGGATCAATAAAATATATTTAAAAACAAAAAAACAAAAAAACAAAAAAAACACAAAAGAATGTATATGCCTTTATGCATAACCCATGGACACAGACAATAGGGTGGTGAAAGCCTGTGGTAGGGGATAGGGATGGGCTAGAATGGGTCAATGGGGGGAAAAGGGGGGTATATGTAATATTTTCAACAATACAGATTTAATTTTAAAAAATGATTAATATAATGACTAAACTGAAAAAAATTGTGGCAAATATTTAAAATTATCACATTTGTATGTTAAAGACATGACATTAAATTGGAGTTAGATTTGCTGAACTAAACTCACCTGTCATATAAAATAAAGTTTGTAGAAATACCAAAAGAAAAAGAGAGAGAGTCCCCCCAAATAAAATTTTAAATGAGCATATTTTAGATGAAAGCAGAGAAATACAATGTCACTTCAAAGAGAGATTGTCATCTAGGCCATTAGGGCAAAAATATAACCTGACTGAAGGTGTTAATATATCTAAAGAGAAAATATGAGTTACTGTTAACACTGATTAGTCTGAAAAACAAACACAAAAAAAGCATATAGAGAAGAGTCACAGGGACCCAATTTGGCAATGCCTGTCTATGCAGTGACAATAACAGTTATTAGGCAGACTGAATGTTACAGTTTCCTTGACAATGGTCTCTCAGTAGCGAGGGAAGTGTTTCAAGCTACCGTGGTTGAGAGACCTACCTGAAGACCTCCTTTTGCCTACTGATTCTCTGTGCCCTCAGATAATTTGGTTTCCTATTAGCTGGTTATTGGCAAAGTGGCAGTAAGAGTGTTGAACTGGGCCTCTAGTCCATCAAACAGACGTAATTCTCAAACTGACATTCACTTTATAATTTAGTATATCTGTGTAATATAAAATGGAAAGAATGCTTTAATCTGCTAAGGAGTATCTCCTTCATTTCATAGCCAGTTGTATTTCCTATTAAAAGCCAATAAACCAGTTCTTTTTTTTTCTAAAATATATTTTTATTGATTTCAGAGAGGAAGGGAGAAGGAAAGAGAGATGGAAACATCAATGATGAGAGAGAATCACTGATTGGCTGCCTCCTGCACGCCCCTTACTGGGGATCATGCTCACAACCCAGGCATGTGCCCTTGACTGGAATCGAACCTGGGACCCTTTAGTCCGCAGGCCAACACTCTATCCACTGAGCCAAACCAGCTAGGGCAGTTATTTTTAAATATAAGATTTTGTGATTATAATTCTCAGAGAAATGCAAAATTTCGTTTCCTAAACTGTGCCCTTGTGAATTAAATTCCAATCCAAATTTAAGTCTGTATTTCTCTTTTTAAAAAAATACATTTTTATTGATTTCAGAGAGGAAGGGAGAGGGGAAAAAGATAGAAACATCAATGATGAGAGAGAATCATTGATTGGCTGCTTCCTGAGTGTCCTCTACTAGGAATGGAGCCCACCACCCGGGCATGCGCCCTACAAGGAATGGAACCATGACCTCCTGGTTCATAGGTTGACGCTCAACCACTGAGACACACTGGCCAGGCAAGTCTGTATCTTTTTTGTTTTTACATTCTGCATCCTTACTTTATGTTACAAATTTGAACATTAAAATATAAACCTTAATGTCTTGGCTGAAGTTGTTGATGGTATGCCATCCTGCATTGGTCAAATGGTAGTTCACCCATCGCAGCAATAATTCCTCTGGAGAAAGCTTCATCAGCTCTTCTAGTTCCTCACCTTCATTTAGCAATGCAATCAGAGCTGAGAGGAAAACATAGAAATATAAATTCTTCTTGCAGCAAGTGTACGTAAATGAAAAGTAAATATTTTTGATGATCATACCTTCATTCCTGGAAATCTCAATATCAGCAAAAAGACCAACTTTGATGATCTGCCAGAGAAGTCCCAAGACCAAGTGAGGTTTTCCTTCTTTGAGATCCTGTGCACCAATATTGACCACTGTACATCCAATGGCTGAGGCAGAATTCAGGGCTAGGTTTAAATTTTCCTGAATTGCCACAAAGAAAAATACCCATGAGGAAGTACTTTCTAAAGTCTTATCAACAAGTTAGGAAGGTAAATAAGAAACAAAGGATTGTGAAATTTCAGATTTTTAAACATAATATTTAAATAAGCAAAACACCGATATTTAAAAGAAATTTTCTATGGTTTTAACTATTACCTCTATATGCCAATGATTTTCAAATCCGTATCTTCAGCCCACACTTTCTCTCAGTGCCCACTCTAAACTCTATATCTATATACTCACTTGGTTAGGTCTATCTGGGTGTTTCACAAGTATCTCAAACTCATGTCCGAAACTGAAGCAATTTTCCTGCCAGATTTCCTTGGTCTTCCTCTAATTATCTATTAAAACTGGCTTTTCTTTATTTCCTGTCTTGGTTGATAGGACCAACATTCATTCTTGCCTTCTTTCTTCCTAAGTCAGAAATATGAGCAGAATCCTTTTTCTTCCTTGCTTACCATATCTAGTCACCAATGTCTGTCAATCCCACCTTCTAAATACCGTTGGAAACTGTCGGTGCCTTTCTTCAGTTTCTTGGTTCCTTCCTAACACCCATCTCAAACTATCTACAATCCATCTTCCACAATATTGTGCTATTCGTGATCTTAGTAAAATAGAAACTTGATGGTGTTCCCTCACTGGAAAACCCTTCAAGTTCCTTATAATTCCTACTATGTCCTCTCACTCACTATATAGGACCTCTGAACTGGCTATTCCCTCTGCCTGGAACATACTTCCCCCAAATATCGACAAGTCCTTTAATATTGCTCAAATGCACCTAATGGCCTTCTCTCATTATCCTATACAAAATAGAAAGCATCACCACACCTCTGCTGGCACTCACTATACCTGATTTTACTCTTTAGCATTCTGTGACATCTCTATATATAAAAGCCTAAGTGACTGTTCAACTGGTAGCTATGATGCACACTGACCACCAGGGGGCAGATGCTCAGCACACGGGCATGGAAACATGAAACAGACTGATGAATCTCAGAGGGAAGGAGGGAGAGGGGAGGGCAGGAAGAGATTAACCAAAGATATTATACGCATACTAGAGGCCCGGTGCATGAATTTGTTCACCAGTGGGGTTCCTTGGCCTGGCCTGCAGGGACCTGGCTGAAACCAGCAGTCTGACATCCCCGGAGGGGTCCTGAATTGTGAGAGGGTGCAGGCCAGGCCGAGGGACCCCACCAGTGCACGAATTCGTGCACTCGGCCTCTAGTATTATATATTTATATGTTTATTATTATGTATATCATATCTCTATAAATAAAAGCCTAAGCGACTAGTCAACCACTTGACCAGTCACTATGATGCACACTGACCACCAGGGGGCAGATGCTCAACACAGGAGCTTCTCCCTGGTGGTCAGTGTGCTCCCACAGCAGGAGCACCACTCAGCTGACCAAGATGAGTGGGGCTCCCAAGCAGAGCACCGCTCAGCTGACCAGGATGAGCAGGGCCGGGATGAGCGGGAGCAGCTCCTCCCTGGATCCCCGCAGGCCATGGTGAGGGACCCCACTGGTGTACAAATCTGTGCACTGGGCCTCTAGTATATAACATAATAACAGAGGCTTTTTTTATATGTTTGGGGCTATTTCCCAGATACTTAACACATGGTACATGCTCAATAAATATTTATTGAATAAGTGGATGAATGGGTAAGAGTGAATAAAGGCAAGAAGGGAAAGGAGAGGGTCAAGTCCAAATTTGTAATATGGCAATCAAAAACACTTAGGATTTGACTCTGGCCTCACCTCTTGACATTCTACTTATATAGTCTATGCTTCAGCCAAGTTAGAAGGTCTGTTAGAGCTCCCAAGACACTGCCAGGAATTGCAAGTGGTTTTTTGTCTAACTGCAATAAGCAGTAAAACTCAGCTTTGTCTCATCAACAGGTGGTGTTGTTGATACATGGGGAACCAGCTTTTGATGTTAATTTTATTTAAAACCATTGGCTCTACAAGTATAGCAAATGACTTATAAGTTATTAGCTTAAAAAACAGACTGAAAGTTAGAAGCTAAAATCTACTTCATTGAATAAATGTTACTTTCTAATTGGTAAATACAACATTATTGGCTTACTGGTATGTAGGGAATAGGACAACCACTACTGTCTAAAGCCAATTCCAAATACTGTAAGACCAAGAAGTAACAGGAGCACCCCATAAAGAGGTTGTTCTCCAAGTCTTGACATGGGCAACTGCCCTGAGTGCTCAGCCTTCCTTCCTGAAGACCTGTGTTAGTGGAGAGAAACAAGGACAATAGGGAATCTCCACCAACTGGGTCATGAGAGAGGTATTGTTCTTCCTTGAGTTTTGGTGTCTTAATTTGTAAAACAGGATATCTTACAGAGATGCTAACAAAAGACACAGTCAAATATCACAGTTTATCTTGGGTTACCCATCTATTCTCTCCCATCTTTTTTGTACATCACTGACTGTCTGTGCCTAAGATATAGCCCACTTTCACAGGCAGAAAAATTTATACTGCTGTTTCTGATGGCTTCTCATGTCACTTCTATTTTGATTAATTAACTATTTGATTCTTTGCTAACAAGCTCATATAGGTAATGAAATTCTTTTCATTCATACCACTTCGCAAATTTTCATTTTTCATAAAGTTCCAATTCCAGATGAGTTCACTTTTGTTAATAATTTTGAGAGGGATGTGCTAGATAATTATTGGGTCAATAAAAATAAAGGCATGGTTTGTTATTCAGATTTCATAATTTTATATATCACCACTTTTACTTCATTTGGAATATCCAAATGGGCTCTGTGATTTCCCTACTTTAGCTGCAATTGTATATAAAATGAAATTAAGGTCATATTTTTATCTGTACATTTGTATATATGTGTAAGTATAAAGGATATACATGTATACTCTGTATGTATGTGAGTATATTATTTGCACTGGATTTCAATTTCCTATACCAACTATACCAACTCTTGTTAATTTCCTGACTTTTGGGTCCCTAAATCACTAATCTGCTTTTCAGTCTTATTTATATAATTCACTTTTCTTTCAATAATGATAAAAAAGAAAATGCAGCTCAGTAGTACACTGGATAGAAGACAAGAAATTCTCTAAGATAAAAAAAAATGAGTCTTGCTATTAACTACCTGATGTGTCCCTTTCCCTTGCTTTCATAGTTATGTCATTTTCATCCTTTTTATATTTCTCTTCTTCTATACATCATGATACTAGGTAACCCTATCATCATAAAGTGAGTAACTGTATTATCACTATCTTTACAATCTTTTACAAATGAATTACACCTCTTTGGGATAAAGTTTCATGAAAAACTGGTAGTTTTCTAGCAGATCTATTTCCAGAGCTCTAAAATTACTGAATAAACAAAACAGATTTAATATCCACAGTAGTACTTCGCCCCTTCCCAGAGGCCTGTCTTTTCTCATTCTACATTAGCACACTCTTTCAAGCATCCTTGAGACCTAGACTATTCCACATACTCATACTGGAAGAATGCTATCTCTAAAAATAAAACTATAAAGGACTTAGCACCTCGGACCCATCCTGTAGCTATTGAAAAGTAGTTACAGAATAATTTTCTTTATTTTCTTGAATACACTGCATATAAGTATTAAAAGTAAAATGAAATAAATTTATACAACAGTAAGAAATGCTGAATTTCTGATTCAGTGCTATAAAAAATTTGTGTGACATGTATTCTAGAAATAAGACATAAATGAATGTTTTCAACAATCATAGATAGTATTAGATGAAGCATCCTGACACAAGATGTAAAAAAAAAACAAAAATAAATAAATAAACCCCCCCAAAACAAAAAAAACACACACACAATCTGATAATTACAATCAGAAATGGACTTTTTAAAGAATAGTACTTTGTGGCTTGGATTCTAACATAGAAAGTGCTAGGGATATACAACAGTATTGGCTTATTGGAGGGGGGACAAAAAGTTATGTTGGTCAACATCTTACTCTATAATTCTCAAGGATGATCGGAAATGAGAGTAACACTTGGATAGTCCGGAATTAACCATTTGTCACTGCCCCAAGGTCATAGCTTCCTTATAGGAGAGACTTAACAACTTCACCAAAATCAAGGATTGTACTTTCCAACAAAAAAGAAGGGAACAGCTCAGCAGTAGCTCACTTCTAACAGCTGCAGTTGTGAATCGCACATGAAATAGTTGCTGCAGCTCCCACCATGTGAGAGGCAGTATGGCACAGGGATGAAAAGGCTGGGTTCTGGAGCCAGACCATTGGGACCACAGCCTGACTTGGACACTGTAGACCCTCTCAGTTACACAGTCTCATCCTCTTTAAAGTCATAATATCTTATTTTAAGGCTGCAGGGAGGAGTCAAAGGGATAATTCATGTTTAGAAGAGTGACTAGTACCTAGTTAGTACTTGATAAATATTGACATCCACCCACTGAACTAGACATTTTGATGGAAAAGTGTGGTAACTATAAATTCCTGAATTTGAACAATATGTGAAAGGGCAAGCTGACTACAGAACAGTTTAGTACAAAAAGAATAGCTAAAGCCTGGCTGGCATAGCTCAGTGGTTGAGCATCGACCTATGAACCAGGAGGTCACCGATCAATTCCCTGTTAGGGCACGTGCTGAGTTGCAGGCTTGATCCCCAGTGTAGGGTGTGTAGGAGGCAGCCAATCAATGATTCTCTCTCATCATTGAGTTTCTATCTCCCTCTCCCTTCCTCTCTGAAATCAATAAAAAAATATATTTTTTAAAAATAGCTAAAAATTTTGTGAAAAAATAAAACTATGCACTTTTCTTTTTCCAACCAACCAATAAAAACACTGGCACACAGCAAATATTCATTAATAAAAATAACAATAATTATAATAATATAACCTGAATACTATTATATTAAATAAAGAAGTTCATCCAAAGGGACAATGGGGGGATGAGGACATATATGTAAATACCTTAATCAATAAAGAAATTTAAAAAAATAAAGTTAAAAAAAGTACTTTGGATCTTAATTCCATTGATTACAAAATACAGCTAAATTTTTATTTAATAAAAACCTAGTTTTTATATGAAACTGAAATTATGTTAAATCATAGGTTTTACTTGGGCCCAAACATCCATTAAGAAAGGCCTTCCAGCCCTAGCTGGTTTGGCTCAGTGGATAGAGTGTCGGCCTGTGGATTGAAGGGTCCTGGGTTCGATTCTGATCAAAGGCACATGTGGGCTTGATCCCCAGTGGGAGGCAGCTGGTCAGTGATTCTCTGTCATCATTGATGTTTCTATCTCTCTCCCTCTCCCTGTCTCTCTGAAATCAATAAGAATATATTTTTTAAAATAAAAGAAAAGCCTTCCATTTTACATTTTACAACATAAATACTTACAGAAACAGTGAAAGGGGTGAGTTTTTTCTTATTAATGGCTCTTTCATCAATTGTATCTGGTTCAGATAAGTTGATCATTTTGCTAAAGAGAAAATGGGAATAATTTAGTATAAGATTCTCAGAAATGTTTTTAGTTCATTTTTGCAAGCAGATAAAAATAGTTACATTTTGAAAAGTAAAAACAATCTATTTCTTTACAATATTATAGTGAATTCATGTCAGGGACTTAATTTTAAAAATCTAAAAAATATTCCCTAAATTATAACAAATTCATCATTCACTCAATAGTAATCTTAGAAAGGAGACATATGTAATACTCTTTGTAATACTTTAAGCAATAAATAATAAAAAAAAATAGTAATCTTAGCATTTACTCCTAACTTTTCAAAAACAGACCTGCATTTTCTTTATGTGAGTCTTTTTTTTATTTTACTTACTAATCATCAGCATATAGCATTGTAAACAAAAAATGCTTGAGAAGCCGTTTCATAAAGCAGAATCAATTATGTTAAAACTAGTGGCCCGGTGCACAGATTTGTGCATATTGAAAGGAAATTAATTAGAAGAAATATTTTAATATCGCTATTCACCATTTTCTATAATAGACGTGTCAGAAATGAAAAAAAATTAGTAAAATGTATATGAAAATAACATATAAATTGATTAATAAGTAAACAATAACAACATGATATAACAACAAAGACATGACATAAAAACAAAAACACGATATAAAAACAACATTGATAAAAACAAGGACTGATAAATTGATTAAATTTATTCTAATATCTCCCTGTATACCACATTAAGAGTAAAAACACTTTCAGAGTGCTTGACTAATTTCCCTTGTGATGAAGTATTTACAACTTTAACTTTAATGTCACATGCTCTTCGAACTCGAGAGAAAGCAACATATAACTGATCACAACCCAAAACGGGCTCAGGTAGGAATATTCCTACTCTGTCTAGAGTTTGTCCTTGTGATTTATTAATAGTCATTGCAAATGCTGGAATCACAGGAAACTGTCTTCGAATTAATTTAAATGGGAGGCTAATGTCAGATAGGAACAGTTGTGCCAATAGTTGGTCTTCGGACATAATCTGTTAATGATACAGCTTTCTTTCAGCTTCAGAATGTCAAGAAAAACAACCAAATTCACCATCACCAATGACAGATCAAAACACACGTGTGTGATTTGTGCCAGTGAGAGGTTTATATGGATCATGCATGTGCGAGTCAACGTTTATTTTTTTTATTTTTATTTTTTAATATATTTTATTGATTTTTTACAGAGAGGAAGGAGAGAGATAGAGAGTTAGAAACATCGATGAGAGAGAAACAGCAATCAGCTGCCTCCTGCACATTTCCCACTGGGGATGTGCACGAAACCAAGGTACATGCTCTTGACCAGAATCGAACCTGGGACCTTTCAGTCCGCAGGCCGAGGCTCTATCCACTGAGCCAAACCAGTTTCAGCAACGTTTATTTTTAAATTGTCGGTGCGCGTCATACGTACTGGCTAGCCGGTCAATAGAATGGTCGGACGTATGTATGGTCAGTCACTTAGCCTTTTATATATATTGACTAGAAGCCCAATGCACGAAATTCATGCAAGGGGCTTGGCCCTCGCAGCCACAGCAGCTGCCTCAGCCCTTGCAGCCCGAGCTTCGTCCAGAATGTTGTCCAGAAGGTCATCTGGAAGGTTGTTTGGCTGTCTGGTCTAATTAGCATATTATGCTTTTATTATTATAGATACTATCATTAAAATACTGAGAAAGGAGCCAGAGACTTGATCTTTCTAAAACTTCTATAATTTATATATTTTAAAATATATTAACAAATTTTATCTCTATATTTTAGAATATATATGTTGGAAAGTGTCCTTTCAATTCATAATAGGAATCACCTCTAAAGAACAGAGGAAGAGACCAGAATTGTAGGTCAAGGTCACAGTACATATTTTTCCTTAGTTTGTTTCTTTTTAAAATGTGAGGCTCTGCTTTTAAGATCTGTATTCCTATTGAAAATCAAAATCAAGGGGACATCTCAATGGGGGAAAAACGAGACTTATGTAATAATTTAAACAATAAAGAATTAAAAAAGAAAATCAAGATCAAGAGAGCTTTTGCCTTTCTGTTCCATGGGATGTTTCTGTCCTCCCTGTGCTCAACTTAGAACACCTGTATTACCATTTGACCGGTGTAGTGCTCCACTCAAACTCCCCACCTGGCACTGTCCCTCCCCCCCACCGACTCCCTGAGGGGAGGGAACTGTGGCTCCCAAGGAGATCCAACTCATACACTTCTCCCATCTCTTTGACTTGCCAGACTAGAGTCAAACTCAACAGGGTCTTCCTTCCCTGCTGATTCTGCTAAGTCCGTTCCCTTGGGTGGTTTCACTGGATAGTAGGTAGGGACAGTGGAACTTTCCTTCATCCAGTCACAGTATGTTATATGTAATGTCCTAAAAATGAATCCAGAGGGAAGAAGGTGGCTGGCAGGACAGCAGTGAGGGAGAGAGTGTGAGTGAGGGAGTGAAAGGGGAGTGCGTGGACGTGTGGAGTGGTGAAGAACAGTTAGATTCCACAGGACTTTTGGGGGCTGGCAGACAAGGGCCCCTAGCCAGGCAGCCTCTGCTACCACTGCAGTCTCTCCTGGGGCGGCTGGCTCTGCCACAGAGGCCGTGCCATCTTGAAGGGGAGAGCTGCTGTGACTGGGAGCCCAGCCTCACCACCACCCAGGGTTCCCTCAGACACCACCCGGGACTCTACAGCCACTCTGGCCAGGGGCCTGCTGCCTCAGCTGTGGATCCATGAACACCAAGACTCTAGCCTCCTCGGTCAAAGGCTCCTGTGAGTTTTGGATTGTGCTCCCCTCCCGCTGACCAGACACTTTAGCCCCAGAGACCACGACCACATGCAAACAGGCAAGCCTTAAGCAGCAACCCCAGGCTCTGTGACCGTGCAAAAACAATCAAGCCTTACACAGCCTCCCCGGAATCCAAGCCTTATGCAGCAACCCCGGGCGTCCCATCCTCCTGCGAACAGCCAAGCCTTACACAGCAACCCCAGGTTCCGCGACCACACACAAACAGCCAAGCCTTACGCAGCAACCCTGGATGCTACAACCACACTAGCCACTGCCAAGCCCAACATAGCAACCCCAGGTGCCACAACCGAGCGTGAGCAGCCAAGCTCTACACAGCAATCCCAGGTGCCTCACACAGCAACCCCAGATGCTAGCCACTGCCAAGCCTAACACAGCAACCCCAGACGCCCCAACCACGTGAATCACCTCCAAGCCTGACACATCAACCCCACACCTGGTGAACATGCAACCCATTGCCAAGCTACAGTCATAGGCCCAGTGCGACTAGACAACTAGATCCTTCGGTGAGAGCAAAAATGAGGAGATAAAGAAACAACGCCCAAAGGAGAGAAAAGGGGTAATCACCAGAAAAGGAACTAAATGAAATACAGGCATGCAATTTGTCAAAAGAGAATTCAGAATAAGGGTTTACAGTTTGTAAACCAGATGGATGAGAATATCAACAACTTATGTAAGAATCAAGAGGAGCCGAAACCGGTTTGGCTCAGTGGATAGAGCGTCAGCCTGCGGACTGAAGGGTCCCGGGTTTGATTCCGGTCAAGGGCATGTGCCTGGGTTGCGGGCGCATCCCCAGTGGGGAGTGTGCGGGAGGCAGCTGATCGATGTTTCTCTCACATCGATGTTTCTGGCTCTCTGTCTCTCTCCCTTCCTCTCTGTCAAAAATCAATAAAATATATTTTTAAAAAAAAGAATAAAGAGGAGATAAAGAGTGATATAGCAACAATAAAAAACACCACAGAAAGTTTCAACAGTAGACTAGAACAGCGGTTGCCAACTGGTGGTCCACAGACCACTGGTGGTCCGTGAGGTCCAAAAGGTTGGCAATCACTGGTTTAAGGAAACCTTTGGAGCAGCAGTTGCCAACAGGTGGTCCACAAACCACTGGTGGTCCATGAAGTCTGAAAGGCTGGCAACCTCTGGACTAGAAGAAGCAGAGGACCGAATTAGTGAATTAGAAGACAGGGCAGCAAAACACATCCAATCTGAACTACAATTGGAAAAATAAATTAAAAGGCAGGAGGAGAGCCTAAGGGAGCTTTGGGACACCATGAAATGAAGCAACATACATGTAATAGGGGTTCCAGAATGACAACAAGAAGAGCAAAGTTTAGAAAACCTACTTGAAGAAATAATGTCAGAAAGCTTCTCTGATTTGGGAAAGAAGAAAGTCACACAAGCACAGAGAGTCCCAAACAAGATGAACCCAAAAAGACCCACACCAAGACACATCATAAATATGATGGCAAACATTCAAGATGAGAGAATCTTAAAGGCTGCAAGAGAGAAAGACAGAGAGTTACCAACAAGGGATCTCCCATTAGATTATCAAATGATTTCTCAACTGAAACACATCAGGTTAGAAAGGGATGGAATGAAGTATATAAAGAGATGCAGGGCAGGGGACTGAGTCCCATAAGACTCTACCCAGTAAGGCTATCATTCAAAATTGAAGGGGAAATCAGGAGCTTCATAGAAAAAAATAACCCTAAGGGAGTTTATCACTAACAAACCAGCAATGCAAGAAATGCTAAAGGGATTGTTGTAAAAAGAATAAATAAAAAGGGAAGAAGGAACACAGGCACAAAAAATAAAAATGGCTACAAACAAGTATCTATCATTAATAACCTTGAACGTAAATGGACTGAATGCTCCAATCAAAAGACACTGAATGGATGAATGGATAAGAAAACATGACCCATGCATATGCTGTCTGCAGGAGACCCACCTTACAACAAGGGACACACACAGACTGAGAGGGAAGGGACAGAAAAATATTTTTCAGGCAAATGAAAATGAAAAAAAAAAGCTGGGGAAGCAATTCTTATATCAGAAAAAACAGACCTCAAAGTGAAGGCCATAACAAGAGAGAAGTAAGGCCACTTCATAATACTAAAGGGATCAATACAACAAGAAGATATGACTCTGGTAAACATGTATGCACCCAATACAGGGGCACCCAAGAACATAAAAAAACTTCTGGAAGAAATCAAGGGAGAGATAGACAACAATGTAAGTATAGTAGGGGACTTTAATACCCCACTGATATCACTGGATAATTCCTTTGAACAAAAAATCAGCAAAGAAACAGCAATCCTAAATGACTCACTAGATCAGATGGACTTAATTGACATCTTCAGAACATTTCACCCCAAAGCTATGGAATATAAATTCTTATGAAGTCCACATGGGACATTTTCAAAGATAGACCACATATTGGGTCACAAGCAAAGTCTCACCAAATTCAAGAAGATTGAAATCATATCAACCATCTTCTCAGACCACAACTGCATATTAGAATAGTATTTTACAACTACAATAAAAACAATAAAAAAATTCAAACACCTGGAGGCTGAATAGCATGCTATTAAACAATGATTGGGTTACCAAAGAGATCAAAGAAGAAATTAAAAACATCCTGAAAACGAATGACAATGAAAACACAACAGCCAAAATCTATGGGACATAGGGAAAGCAGTCCTGAGAGGGAAGTTCCTAGCTCTACAGGCCTACCGCAAAAAACAAACAAAAAAACCAAGAAAAGCCCAAACAAAAAACAAATAAAAAAGAAAAATAGTAATAAATTATCTAACCCTACAACTTAAAGAATTAGAAAGAGAGCAATAAGAAAAGCCCAGAATAAGCAGAAGGAAGGATATAATAAAGAGCAGAGCAGAAATAAACGACATAGAGACAAAAAACAAAACAAAACAAACAAACAAACAAAAAACAACAACGAAACAAACAAAAGATCAATGAAACCAAGAGCTGGTTCTTTGAAAGGATAAACAAGATTTATGAACCTCTAGCCAGGCTCACCAAGAAACAAGAGAGAGGACCCAAATAAACAAAATCAGAAATGAAAGAGGTGAAGTAACAACCAACCACACAGCCATACAAGGGATTGTAAAAACAAATACTGTGAATAACTCTACTCCAGGGGTGGGCAACCTTTTTGTGAGTGCGTGCCAAAACCAGAAAAATCTCTGACTCAAAATTCTTCTGCGTGCCAACCCTAATTTTTTGAGAACATGTTACGCCTACTTGATATCTCTTAAGGTGTACGTATGTGAAGAACCTTGAAGAAATAATAAAATTCATTTGAGTGACAAAAACACAGTATATGATGATGAAAAATACATTTATTTTTTAATGTATACATGTACACTGATAGTCCGACAGAAAACTTTATGACTCCATTTAATATTATCAGTGGGACTTTTGTTGCTGCATCACTGATGACAGAGATTTTACATAAGGTTTATATTTCGTGACCTTCAGAGATATGCATGAGCTACTACTTTCATCCGCCAGGCTACTCCTATTACGAGACTTAACAAAATTCATCACTGAGAACAAAGATTCATAAGCATATGTGGATGAAAACATGGAGAGTAACGCTGTTGCAAAGTTTTTTAAACAGAAAAAATTTTCTGGAATGGCATTCCAAGTCCTCAATAGTTCGTTTTCGACACTTCTCTCTGGTACTCCTGTCTCTAATCGCTTTTTTTTTTCAATGTTTTCCAAGTCAACTCTTAAGTCAATAGATTTCTGCTTCCAAATTGAGCTATTCTGAAATTCAATCAACTGCATTTCAAAGTCAGCCATGTCTATCCATGAAAACATTTGTAAGTTTAGTTCCTCCAGTTTCATGCTGTCTGGAAACCTCATGAATTTTGCTGACTCTTCCAGTTCTCTGAATTTCTCAAATCTTGAGAACTGCTCAATAGTTGACTCGATGATGTTTAAAAACAGCTTTGAAGGCTTAGACAGTCTGTTCTGTCATCTTTTGGGAGGTCTTTGATGTGCCTCTTGAGGTTTGGGAAATATCTAAATCTCTCACCATCTACATCCCTCTTGAAGACTTCCAGTTTCTTTTCAAAAGCCTTTATGTAACCAAACATAATATCAAGTGTCTTGCCAGTTCCTTGTAATTTAACATTTAAGTCATTCAAATGTTCACAAAAATCTGCAAAGAACATCAGTTTAGAAACCCACGTGGCGTCAGACAATTCTTGGTAAGAAACATGTTGGTTATTCAAGAAGAGCATTATCTTGCTTAAGCATTCAACGAATCGTTTCAGAACCAAACCTCGGCTAAGCCATCGAACATTGTTGTACATTTTCAGTCCTTTATACACAGATTCTACCTCATTCAGTAAAACTTGAAATTGTCTTTTATTTAAAGCCCGAGCAGAAATGTAATTAACAACTTTGGTAACTGTTTGCATCACTTCCTGCAGTTCCTTCAGGCCAGCTTTTGCACATAAAGCCTCCTCATGTATGATGCAATGAAAACCTATCAGTGTATGACAAATTTCTTTCGCAAACAGATTTACAAAACCTGCCTTCTCACCAGTCATGCAAGGAGCACCATCAGCGGTGACGGACACTACTTTTGAAATGTCAATTTGTCGAGAAGATAATTCGTTCATAACTGCTTTACATATTTCAGCCCCGGTAGTAGGCTCAGGTAGAGTTAGAAGGGCAACCATCTCTTCACATATTTCATCACCTTTACAAAGTCGAGAAAAAATGGCCAGCCTAGATGACGATGTAATGTCAGTACTTTCATCAATACAAATAGAAAAAAAATGACATGAAGACAAATCTTTTGTTAATTGTTCAGTGGTATTACTCGCCAACTTAAGTACTATCCTTAACTGTTTTCCTGCTCACGGACTAATCTTTAATGCACTGAATAATCTTTTCTTTTTCTGAGAGGGTTTCGCATGCCAGCAAAAGTTACTGGCGTGCCATGTTTGGCATGCGTGCCAGGGGTTTCCCACCCCTGCTCTACTCCAACAAACTGGACAACCTTGACGAAATGAACATATTCCTAGAAAAATACAAGCTTCAAAAACTCAAACAGGAAGAATCAAAAAACCTGAATAGGCCGATAACTACTGATGAAATTGAAACAGTAATAAAAAATATTTCCAGAAAACAAAAGCCCTGGACTGCATGGCTTTACAGGGGAGTTTTATTAAACATTCAAAGAAGAACTAAAACCTATCCTTCTCAGACTATTCTAAAAAATTCAAGAGGAAAGCATACTTCCAAGCTCTTTCTATGAAGCCAGCATTACCCTAATTCCAAAACCAGATAAAGACACTACAAAGAAAGAGAATTATAAACCAATATCCCTGATGAAGTGGGATTTATTCCAGGGATGCAAGGACGGTACAATATCCACAAATTAATAAATGAGATACATCACATAAACAAATTAAGAGACAAAAATTACATAATCATATCAATTGATGCAGAAAAGGCATTTGACAAAATCCAACACCCTTTCAGATAAAAACTCTCAGCAAAGTGGGAATAGAGGGATCATACCTCAACATAATAAAAGCCTTATATGACAAATCTACAGCCAACATCATACTCAATGGGCAAAAACTAAAACCATTTCCCCTAAGAGCAGGAACAAGACAGGGATGCTCACTTTCACCACTCCTATTCGACATAGTACTGGAAGTGCCAGCCATAGTGATCAGACAAGAAGAAATAAAAGGCATCCAAATTGGAAAAGAAGAAATAAAAATGTCATAATTCGCAGATCACATGATATTGTACATAGAAGACCCTGAAGACTCCATCAAAAACCTCTAGAATTAATAAATGAATTTGGCAATGTAGCAGGATACAAAATTAACACCCAGAAATCTATGGCTTTTTTATACACTTCCTAGTGCCCCAGTGCATGGATTCGTGCACATTGAAAGGAAATTAATTAGAAGGTGGCCGGTGGGAGGGACTGGGCAAGATGGGCCAGACATGCCCTGGAGCCAACCTCCTGCAGTCCCTCCCCAGCGGGCCACACCTGGGGCAGCGCCATGGCTCGAAGGGCGTCTGCAGAGTGAGCAGGGTCCTTCTGACAGGTGGGATCCCTCAGCCTGGCCTGCGGGGATCTGGCCGAAACCAACCCTGCGACATCCCCCGAGGGGTCTGGATTACAAGAGGGCAGTTCTTGGATGACACACCCCGGAATCGGGCTCCCTCTTCTCTGGTTCCGGGGTGCGTCACCTGAGAACCACTGCTGCCAAGTCACCACAGCGCAGCAGCTCCTGCATTGAGCACCTGCACCCTGGTGATCACTGTGTGCCACAGCTACAAGTCGGACGGTCGCTTAGCCTTTTATATATAAAGATAATGAACTCACAGAAAGAGAAACTAAAAAAAAAAATCCCATTTAACATTGCAACAAAAAAATTAAGAAACCAGAAATAAACTTAACCAAGGAGGTAAAGGACCTGTACTCAGAAAATTACAGGATGCTAAAAAAAGAAATAGAGGAAGACATAGGTAGAATCAACATCATTAAAATATTCATACTACCCAAAGCAATCTATAGATTCAATGCACTCCCCATTAAAATACCAATGGCATATTTCAAAGACCAAACTCTCCAAAAATTCATTTGGAATAAAAAAAGACCCTGAATAGCTGCAGAAATCTTGAGAGAAAAGAACAAAGTTGAAGGGATCACAACACCAGATATCAAGCTATACTTTAAAGCCACTGTTCTCAGTACTGCCTGGTACTGGCACAAGAACAGACATATAGACCAATGGAAGAAAACAGAGAACCCAGAAATTGACCCAAGCCATTATGCCCAATTAACATTTGACAAAGGAGGCAAGAGCATACAATAGAGTCAAGACAGTCTCTTCAATAAATGGTATTGGGAAAATTGGACAGATACATGCAAAAAAATGAAACTAGATCACCAACTCACACCATACAAAAAAATAAACTCAAAATGGATAAAGGACTTAAACATAAGATGGGAAACCATAAAAATCTTAGAAGAAGCTATAGGCAGCAAAACAGCAGACATTTGTTGTAGCAATATCTTTACCGATACAGCTCCTAGGGCAATGGAAACTAAGGAGAAAATAAACAAACGGGACTACATCAAAATAAAAAGCTTTTGCACAGCAAAAGAAACCATCAACAAAACAACAAGAAAACCCAATGCATGGGAGAACATATTTGCCAATGTTATTTCCAATAAGGGTTAAATCTCCAAAATTTATATGGAACTCATACATCATAACAAAAGGAAGATACAATCAAAAAATGGGCCAAGGACCTAAATAGACACTTTTTGAGGATATACAGAAGGCCAAGAGATAGATGAAAACATGTTCAAAGTCACTAATCATCCAAGAGATGCAAATTAAAACAACAATGAGGTACTATCTCACACCTGTCAGAATGAGTATCATCAACAAATCAACAAATGTTAAGTGCTGGCGAGGATGCAGAGAAAAAGGAACCCTCTTTCACTGCTGGTGGGAATGCAGACTGGTGCAGACACTGTGGAAAACTGTATGGCGTTTCCTCAAAAAATTAAAAATGGAACTTCCATTTGACCAAGTAATACCACTTCTAGGACTATATCCCAAGAAAACAGAAACACCAATCAGAAAGGATGTATGCACCCCTATGTTCATAGCAGCACAATTTATAATAGCTAAGATTTGGAAACAGCCTAAGAGCCTATCAGCAGATGAGTGGATTAGAAAACTGTGGTACATCTACACAATGGAATACTACACTGCTGTAAAAAAAAAAAAAAAGTAATTCTTACCATTTGCAACAGCATGGATGTGGATGGAACTGGAGAGCATTATGCTAAGTGAAATAAACCAGTCAGAGAAGGATAAATATCACATGATCTAACTCATTTGTGAAATATAATGAACAATATAAACTGATGAACAAAAATAGAACCAGAGTCATAGAAGCATTGAACAGAATGTCCAACCTATGAGAGAAGGCAGAGGGTGAGGGGGTAAGAGATCAACCAAAGGACTTGTATGCATGCATATGAGCATAATCAATGCACACAGACAGTAGGGGTGTGAGGGCATGTGCTGGGGGTGGGAGCAGCCAGGGAGAGGTCAATGAGGGGAAAAGGAGACTTATGTAATACTTTAAATAATAAATTAATCATAAAAAATAAAAAGATAAAAATAAAATAAAAACATATCCAGTACTCATAAGTAGGTTTTCCTTCTTTTCAAGTAAAAACACAGAAAACTGACTGGAGGAAATATTCCAGAATGTTAATAATGGCTAAGTATGGGTGATAATACTATTTGTGATGAAAAGTTTTCTGTAGTTTTATAAACTTAAAAAAAACTCACATTTGTTTTCTACCAAGAACTATGCTGGGACTATACATGCCCTTTGAGAGTTTCCAAAGGAGTAAGCAGAAACAGTGTGCAAAGAGTCAAGGAATAGACAAGGCTGAACTACAACATTAATGTCATTCAAGTACAAATGTGATATATCCTTCTTCTACATTTACTCATGTTCCTGTCCCCATCAACAGTCAATACTCCCTTGTTAAGAAGTGAAAAGAGAAACCCTGTGAACATTGTAAAATACATAAGAGGAAGAACTCAAAAATGTCCTGGTAAAGGTTACTATTAAGGTAATAGAATAAAAAGACATCAGAAAATTAAGAAATTACATTTGAAAGAAAATTCTAGAAAACATATAGCACTTAATTTCCTATGTGATATAAATTCTTCAAGACCTATGTAGCTACTCATTAACTAGTTCCAAAAGACAATGGATTTGCTGATTGTAATTTTCTTTGAATTCTAATCAATGGATACTGTAAGAACAGAGCTCCCTCATCCCAATGCTCAGCTTACCAAAGAAGGATGCCATCTGCAAGTGATTTGAAAAGACTGCCATCACTGGGATTCATGGGTAGGAGATGCTTACAGTCAGGGTCATCCTCCAGGGCCTTGTTTATCCAGTTAACAAATGCCACTTTTTCTTCCTCTGAAAACAGAAAATCTCAGTAGCAAAGCTCATTTCACAAAATTCATTGCACTATTAAAACATTTCTGTTCAAAGATTATAAATTCCAATTATTAGAACTCTACTAAAACACTAAAAGCTTTAAGAAAAGGAGAAGGGGGAATTCATTCCAGTTTTTCATCTGCTATATTAGGGAGGAGTACAGTATATCTTAAATGAGCACAATAAACATTCAGTTTTATTCTGTAATCTTTCCAAATATATATTGCTTCAAAGAGTGTATGGATCAGAAGCCAACCATCAAAGGTCAGATACACACACACATGCACACATACACACACACACCAGGGGAAAAGTACAAGAAATAAACATCAATATGGTCCACCTGCCATCATCCCTGAAAAATTTAGAGTTGTTATTTGGGGCTTACAACAGAAATACTGAATTTAATCAAGAATTATTCAAATGAATAAAATAGATCAATTTTTGTGAAATTTCTGTAAGAAAACTGATACAAATCTAGATACCAATACTACTCCCAGCCACTTTCATTGTCATCTACTTAACACATGGCTTCTAGCATGAATAACTTGATCTTTAAACAGAATGTTGTGTTGATGCAATGGGAAAAATAGGAAGGAACTTAAAGAAAAGTGTTCTGTTGCTTTATTGTTATTATGTAAATATAAAAATCATTTAACAATATAGACCCTAAAAGGAAATAATTCCCGTTTCCAACACTGGATAACATATAGTAAGCTGAACTTCCCCATTTTTGCTCCAGTTCCTAGAATTAGGCAGTTTTCCTAATTTTGGCAGGTAACCCCCAAATTTAATCCAACACACACACACGCACACACACAGGGATGGGAGGCATGGGCAGAGAGAATAAAAAAGACCCAAACGTTTACTAGTACTTCTCTTTTGCACATATCAAAATCTGCCTTCTTATCTCCTTGCCTCACCATATCTCCCCAGGGTCTTAGAGTCTAGGGCACAGGTGAGGAACGTCCAGTCTACGGGCCATATAAGGCCCATGAAATTATTTGCTCTGGCCCTGCCAAGGCATTAGGGGTGAGTTAATTAAATGTTTGACCAAATATAGCAGGCTGATTTTTAAATTGATAATTTTGTATGGCCCACAAATGATGTTATAAATACCCAAATGGTCCTTGGCAGAAAAAAGGTTCCCTAGTCCTAGGTATTTAAAGAACACTAAGATATTATCTATACTAATAAAAGGGTAATATGCTAATTAGACCAGATGTCCTTCCCGACGACCTTCTGGATGAAGCCGGGGCTGCGAGAGAAGCCCGAGTCCCAAATGCCGGAAGGAAGCCTGGGTCCCGGATGCCAGAGGGAGGCTGGTGCCGGCAGCTGGGGGAAAGAAGGCCTACTCTTGCATGAATTTTGTGCATCGGGCCTCTAGTAGATAATGATAAGATAAAACAGATATACAAGGAAATGGATTATAAGGGAAATAAACACATCACAAGAGAGATATAAGCAATGTTTTGGAGAATTTTAAAAAAGAAATGATCACTTCTGGTTGGGATGAATCAAGTAAATGTTTTATGAAAAAGGTACTATTTCAAAGATTTTTAATATATGAAGATAGGCAGGGAAAGGGAGGATGTTTCAGATACAGGAACCAGAAATGAGAAACGGTTTCATACCACAACAATGACTATAATAACGAAAATGGACAAGTATTGGAGAAAAGTGAAGACACTGGAACTTCTATACACGGCTTATGGGAATGTAAAATGCTGCAGATACTTTGGAAAACAGGTTGGCAGGAGTTATTTTTTGTTTTGTTTTGTGGTTTTATTTTTGTAATGCTAAACACAGAGTTACCACATGGCCTGGCAATTCTACCCTCAGATGTATATCTAAGAGAATTCAAGCACATGTCTACAGAAAAGTGGAGACACAAACATTCATATGGCATCATCATAAAAGCCAAAAAGTAGAAACAACCCAAATGTCTGTCAACTAATGAATGAATAAACAACATTCTCCATAGAATAGCAACAAAAAGGAATGAAGTACAATAAATGCTACAACAATAGAAATGAAGTATAATAAGAATGATCTTTGCAAATATTATGTCAATGAAGAAGCCTGTCAAGTGAGAGGATACTACTGTATGATTCCATTTATATGAAATTTCCACAATAGGCAAGTCTATAGAAATAGAAAGTTGATTCATGGCTGCCAGAGACTGGGCAAGGAGAAATGGGGAGTGACTGCTAAAGAGCATGGAATTTCTCCTTGGAATAATTAAAGGATTATAGATTAGACAGTGAAGATCACTGAACAATTCTGAATATACTAAAATCTATTGAACTGTATACATAAAAAGGGCAAATTTTATGCTATCTCAATTATATCTCAATGCAGCTGTCCTTTTTTTTTAAAAGAGCCATTTAATATTCTATATCTTGTTCTAGATAATGGTTACATGGGTGTATTCATATGTAAAAAATGTCAAATCATATACTTAAGTAAATAACTTTATGTTCTTTACTATGTGTATCTTATCTACACTAACAAAAGACAAAGATGCTAATTGACTGTACCTTTGCTATGCCCTAAGCCACGCCCACCAGCCAATCAGAGCAATTATATGCAAATTAACCCAATCAAGATGGCGGCCAGCAGCCACGAGGCTGGAGCAAACAGGAGGCTTGGTTGCCTGGGCGATGGAGGAAGCCAAGCTTCCTGCCTGCCCTGAGCTGGCTGTGGCCTCTGCTTATGGCAACAACATTTCAATTATAGAGGACAAATAAATCCCAGATACCTACTTCCAGCCAGCCTCCACTGGGAACTTGGGTGGCTGGAGGCCGTGGCCAGCATGCAAATAGCCATCAGTCCCTCACCCAGGATGACCACACCATCATGGGGTGACAGTCCCCGCTGGGGGGCTTGGCCAGCCTGCAAACAGCCATCAGCCCCTCACCCAGGCTGGCCACACCCTCATGGGGTGAGGGTCTCCGCTGGGGGGCTTAGCCAGCCTGAAAATGGCCCTCAGCCCGTCACCCAGACTGGCCAGGCACCCCAGCAAGACCCCCCACCCAGAAGGGTCTGTGGCCAGCCTGCAAATAGCCATCAGCCCCTCACCCAGGCTGGCCAGGCACCCCAGGGGGAATCCCTACCCTGAAGGGGCTGTGGCCAGCGTGAAAACACCATCAGCCCCTCACCCAGGCTCGTCAGGCACCCCAGGGAGGACCCCCACCCTGAAGGGGCTGTGGCCAGCCTGCAAACAGCCATCAGCCCTTCACCCAGGCTGGCCAGGCACTTCTATATAATAAAAGGGTGATATGCAAATTAACCCTAACAGCAGAACGACTGGGAATGACTGGTCACTATGACACACACTGACCACCAGGGGGCAGACGCTCAATGCAGGAACTGCCCCTTGGTGGTCAATGTGCTCCCACAGGGGGAGCTCTGCTCAGCCACAAGCCAGGCTGACGGCTGCCAGTACAGCAGTGGTGGCGGGAGCCTCTCCCTCCTCCTCAGCAGCGCTAACGATGTCCGACTGCAGCTTAGGCCTGCTCCCCGCTGGCAAGTGGACATCCCCTGAGGGCTGCTGGGCTGCCAGAGGGATGTCTGACTGACAGCTTAGGCCTAATCCCCCAGGGAGCGGGCCTAAGCCAGCAGGTGGTCATTCCCCAAGGGGTCCCAGCCTGCGAGAGGGCACAGGCTGGGCTGAGGGACCCCCCCCCCCCCCCCGAGTGCACAAATTTTTGTGCACTGGGCCTCTAGTACGTTAATAAAAAACTAATAAAAGGTACAGTGATAGAAATCAGAAAAGTGGTTAGTTTGGAGAATTTTAAAAAAGAAATGATAATAACGTTTGCATCCCAACTTCCCTCTTGCTAATTACCTCTAGGGAAGACTCGTTACTGTTAGACATGAGGGAACTACTCAGGAGATAGAAGTGTTCTATCTTGATCTGGCAGGCAGCTACATGGATTTTGCTACAGGATGGAGATATATATATATATATATGTATATATATATATATATATATATATATATATGTGTATATATATATATATATATATATATATATAAACACATACATATACATATATACACTACATGTAAATATTCATTTAAAGATTTCAGCACTTTTCTAAATGTACATATTACCTCAATTAAAAGGTGTTTTTTAAAAAGAAAGAAGTCTTTTCCTTAGAATGGACAGACAGAAATAGAGTAAAAAAGTATATACCTTTCAAAAAATGGAGATAACAATTATAGACCACTGCCTTCACCACTACACTACCCCACTGGGAAAAGATTAGGAAAAAAATACAACTGGTGGGAGAAGTGCAAGTATATTATCAGAGGAAAATCCAGTTAGAAAGGAAAAGAACCAAGAGGATACTAACAGATTTAACTCACAAAGAAAGGGAAAGAAGTTAGTGAACTTTTGTAAAAAATTTTAAAAGCATCTACTAATTATGTTATGTTAATATGAACAAATGGAACTTTGCCAAAGGTTCTTAAATATCTTGACCCTGAGAGGTAAGCTTAACGTGGGGCAAGGCCTCTCATCTTAGGAGTTACTGCCACTCTCGATTTCTCACTGGGCAACAGCCCAGTGATTCTATCAGATCAGTCAGGTGCGGGGCTCTCTAGTCACTGGCTGCTTGGTAAAAGATCAGTCAGGAATCTCAGCTCCCGGAAAATGGGAAGAGAAAGTCCTTCCAACAAACCTCTTCACATGTTCCTAGATCAGGTCTAAAGGAAAACTCACGCCACCAGTCAGGATGAAGAAGTCATTCAAAGATTATGATTAAACACACTCAATGCTGAAAATAAATGATACTTTTATTGTTTCTAAAACACCTAACACATAGTAAGAACTTATTGATTTCTATGAGTTTAGGATTTTTCATTTTGACATCTCTGAAATTAAGAGGCATTTCAAATTTATTCTGATTTTCCCTCAAAGGTACATAAAACAATGGTGTGAATTATAATAAATGGCATCTTAGATTCGATGAATATGAAACTTGTTGAATGAATCCATGACTAAAAGGTCAAATGTGGAGTGAGAAATTACCTGAATAGGAATGCTGTGTGCCCTCACTGGAAATGGACGAAGTTCCTCCAATAGCAGTAATCCCTTCCCTCTTGTTAATTATTTTTCGGAATGTTTTGCTGATGTCTTTGCTTTTTAACTCTTGCATTAGCTGGAATGGGATAAAAGTAAAATGAGTCTTCATCAGATAATCATAGAAAACCTTGTAACATGAAGGAAAATTATTTAGACTTCTTTATTTATTTGGAATGACATCAAAATAAATACTAACAGATAACTCACAGGTCATTTTACCAATAACAAAGAATGGACAAATGTTTGCATCCCAACCACTAGAAAAAAAATGTTGTTATAATTAAGTTTAAATTGAACACATTGAAATTATTCTTCTAGATTTGCTATGATCTGTTGTACTGAAACTAAAGAATGCTAGAGTTATGTTTCCTTTTTTTTTTTAATCCTCACCCCAGGACATGCTTAGAGAGAGGGAGGGAGAGAGAGAGAGGGAAGAAGAGAAAGAGAGAGAGAGAGGGAAAAGGATGGAGAGAAAAACATCAGAGTTTTCTGGATGCAGTCCAACTGGGGGACAAACATGAAACCCAGGCCTGTGCCCTGCCTAGGAATGGAAACGTCAACCTTTTGGTGCCTAGGAAGACACCAAATCAACTGAGCCACACTGGCTGGGCTACATGATAGAGTTTAAAATGCCTTAATGAAGGTGTTGTCTTGTCTGGACATCTTCAATGTATATATGTCAGTGTAAGTTAGCTCTTGTAGGAAATAACATAAGCTTAGAGAAACACACTCCCAACCACCCTCTCACTGGATTTTCTAGAGGTCAGTTAGACTGAATTCAACCAGTTCTTCAAGTAGCACCAGAATGAGTTTTTAAAAATGCAGATCTGATCATGTCACCTCACACTCTATTTTTCCCATATCACTGGCTTAATATTGCACTTAGGCTAAAAACAAACACCCTGCAGGACCCTGTAGAACCTGACTCTGACTTACTTCTCTAGGGAATTCCTTTTCCCTTGACCACCTCAGCTCCAGCCACTCAGCTTCTTTTCCTGAGGTGAGAGCATCTACCATTCCTAAACTGACAGCCTCCGCACAGGCTGTTACCTCTGCCCACCTCACACATTATTCATCCCCCCTCCACCCCTTTTATCTATGTAGCATTTTTCTTCAGATCTCGGCTTAGTCATTATAGCTTCTGAGACACCTTCCCTGAGTCCCTTGGTTCTCCAGCCTCCCCACCAAATTCAATCCCTTCTACTATAAACTCTCAAGGAGACCTATACTGCTGTCATAGCAATTGTCACATTTTTCTTCTATCCATTTTTGTTATTCTGTCTTCCCCACCACATGCAAACTCCACAAAAGCAGGGACCACATCTCTTTGTTCAGCACATTATTCGCAGTGCCTAGAAGAGCTCCTGACAAGAAAGGGGCTCAAATATTTGCTTAGCCAATAAAAAATGCAAAAAAAGATGATTTACATTTCATAGGTATTTATTTAATTGTGTTAACAGTTACATTTTTCATATGTAGTCATGGTGGTGTTGATGGGAAGAAGCAACAGCCCTTGCTCAACTGCCAGTTGGCAATGGCAACAACCCAGTCATCTCTCTTGGCCTGAGAGGTTTGAAGTACATAATCTCCAATATTCAGTTCTACAATCTATTTTTCTTTTATTGGTTGAGTCATATGTTATATTTCATCTTGTTTAGTTCTTTGAGCCTTGAGGTAGTTTAACAATGAAATAATGCTCGCAGAGCTAGCATCAACATTTACCTGGCCCTACTGAAACTGAGGTATAACTGACCACAAGGAAACAACCAGTTTCTAGAAAGTATAGCTTCCATGCCTTAGCTATTTCAGTTTAAAAAATATTCCATTTCTCAAGGCCAAATAATAACAGTAAATATTCTACACACAGAGACAGTCATTGAGCAATGAACGCAACTATAGTTTTACTAGGGCATAAACTGTTATTGTTCTCTAAGTCGAACTTCCATTTGAGAATGACTTTTTCTCTTGTTTTATTATTTATTTTATTAATTATCATTTTATTAATTATGTGTGGACATTATTGTAGTTATCATCATCAATTTTAAAGCAGCACCATTTATGGTCTCTGCAGCTATATTTAAGCAAAGAGACAATGACGTTATTAAAATTTTTCTCAAAGCACTATATTCAGTAGCCAAGACAGGATTAGATTACTTACGGACACAAATTCTTCAAAACTGATTTTGCCATCTTTGTTGTTGTCAGCAACTGCTAAAATTTTCTCCACGATCTCTCGGACTTTGTAGCCAGGCAGAGGAAGGCTTGCTTCCTTAAACAGGTCCTGAAGTTCATAGTCACTGACATACCCACTGTTGTCAATATCTGTAAGATAAATTATGAGCTGTCAAATATCAATTGTACTCTGTTGGAGAGGTGCATTCAGATGGCTGTTTGGGAGATTCACAGGCAAGCAGAACCTTTTAGGTTTGTTTTGCTAGTGGCAGTAATATTTTCTCCTGCACCTGAACTGTGCAATGTAAAAAACTCATATTCAGCTGTAACCGGTTTGGCTCAGTGGATAGAGCGTTGGCCTGCAGACTGAAAGGTCTCAGGTTCGATTCCGGTCAAGGGCATGTACCTTGGTTGCGGGCACATCCCCAGTAGCAGGTGTGCAGGAGGCAGCTGATCAATGTTTCTCTCTCATCGATGTTTCTCATTCTCTATCCCTCTCCCTTCCTCTCTGTAAAAAATCAATAAAATATATATATTTTTAAAAATTCATATTCAAATGCACTTTTCCCCCATAGGTTTAGGACTACCATGCATATTTTAAGTGCATAATACAGATACTGCTCCGATAGATGAAAACTCAGGTGTAGCACATGACTAAGCTTCAAAGAACTAAGTATTTGGAAGTCTCAGATATCTAGAAAAAATACAGCATCAATGGTCACAAGGGAACATCCACCAGACTTTAACTTCTTTACGGAATTACAGAAGGGGTCTGCTGGACCCACACTTCATATAAACTATGTATGTGTAAAATATACATAAGGCATTCCTGGCCTACATTTCTCTTGGTAGAGTTCTGTTTCATTGTTAATAATTCACTGCTTCTTCATAATGTATTGCTGATACCATGATGTAGGCTGAATCATGTTGGATATTATTTTGAGTTTAAGTGTTCAAGAAATTATTTCACACCTATTTGAACTTTTGGAAATAGGTTCCCTGTCATTTTCATATCATCACTGAAATGCTCTCCCCTGGGTTTTCCCTAGAGACTGCATGTCACTTGTTGACACAGAACAAAAATGACATAAAACACTTCTGCCAAGGGTTGGCAACAGAGCTCTGGAGTGTTTGGTTAGTTGCCTGGATATACCAGTACCTTGTATAGGCTATTGTAGCACATTTGGTAATGGTTGCTTTGGTTCATATATATTTTTTTCCTCTCAGTAAAAGAGCTGCCCTCACTATAACTGAATGAATTATAAAGACAGAAACTTTTAAAGTCTCATGCATGAGTTTCCAGCATTAATACTCTTCAGAACAATGAAAATTTCTAAACTTGAACCTACCAATAACAAAAACATTACTGTATCTCAGAAGTCAGTTAACAAGCTAAATTGCTCACTATTGTAATAATTAATACTGCTTTCTTTGAATTCAGATAGAAATTAATTATTTACTACTAGAAGCCCAGTGCACGAAGATTCACCTCAGCCCAACCTGCATCCTCTCCAATCTGGGAGCCCCCAGAGGGCTCAGGGGAGCCCTCTCCAATCCAGGAGTTTCTGTCTGTCTTTGTAATCATAGGAGTGAATTGTCTGAGACCCCCAACCAAGTTTGGTTTGTTGCTCACAGAATAGAGGCTTTTTTTTTCTTTGCTTCATTGGTGGAGATTTCCTGGAAGTTTTAGGAAATCTTCCCTTTAATTTTTCCTAGACACTCTGATTTTACTTATGTCTCTCACCTTTGCTTTCCCTCCATCCCCCACTGCAACAGTAACTTGCTCCAGGCTCACTTTGCTCTAGTGTCTAGGAGATCCGTCTGCCACCAGAACTATGATTCCCAGCATTCCTGGTGCTCCCCACACTCTTGGTTTTCCCTTCCTGCTCTGTCTCCATCCCATGGCCTCCCACTCTGCCAAGTCCTTCAAGCCGCCAGCTCTCCCTCTCTGCTCTCCATCTGGTGCTTGGGGAGCCAAGTTCCCCAAGCCGCTCCACACCACTCTGCTATCCGCCCAACAACTTGGGGAGCGTGGCTCTCTTGGTTGCTGGGAGAGACCGAGGGAGCCACATCCCCCCAAGCCTCCGGCTCTCCTGATCTGCTCTCCGCCCAGCGGCTTGGGGGAGCAACCGAGGGAGCCATGTCCCCCCAAGCTGCCAGCTCTCCCACTCTGCTCTCTGCCCGGCACCTGTGTATGCAAATTAACCTGTCATCTTTGTCGGGTTAATTTGCATACTCACTCCTGATTGGCTGGTGAGCGTAGCGGAGGGATGGTCAATTTACATGTTTCTCTTTTATTATATAGGATTATGTAGGATATCACCATATACTCATTATTTAATATATCATCATTTCAGAATTGTTTCCTATAATTCTGCAATGGAAAAATAAACTAGGCTGGCTTACTTCTGTACTGTGGTAGGGAGTACTATAAAATCAAAAAGAGCTCTGTCCGGGTGGCTCAGTTGGCTGGAGTGTCGACCCATACACCAAAAGACTGCGGGTTCGATTCCCAGTCAGGGCACATACCTAGGTTGCAGGTTCAATCCTCAGTCAGGGCACATACAGGAGGCCCAACTGTCTCTCTCTGTCTCTGTTTCTCAAAATCAATAAACATATCCTTGGGTGAGAATATATATATACTAGAGGCCGGGTGCAAGACATTCATGCACAGGGGGGTGGGGGTGTCCCTCAGCCTGGCCTGTGCCCTCCCGCCACTGCTGCTATGTTTGCCAGCCCTGAGCCCTGCTTCTGGCTGAGCAGTGCTCCCTCCCCCCTGTGGGAGGGCACTGACCACCAGGGGACAGCTCCTGCATTGAGCGCCTACTCCCTGGTGGTCAGTGTGCATCTTAGCGACCGGTCGTTCTGCCATTTGGTCGATTTGCATATTAGCTTTTATTATATATATATATACACACACATATAAAATTTATTATATATAAGCACGGGGGCGGGGGGTCCCTCAGCCTGGCCTGTACTCTCTCCAATCCAAAACTTCTCGGGGATGTCCAACTGCCATAGGGTTCGGGCTTAAACCGGCAGTCGGACATCTCTCTCGCAATCCAGAACTGCTGGCTCCTAACCACTCATCTGCCTGCCTGCCTGATCACACCTAACCATCTCTGCCTGCTGGCCTGATGCCCCTAACTGCTCCCCTGCTGACCTGATCACCCCTAACTGCTCCCCTGCTGGCCTGATCACCCCTAACCGCCTCTGCCTGCCAGCCTGAACGCCCCTAACTGCACACCTGCCTGCCTGCCTGATCTCACCCCTAACTGCTTGCTCCCCCACACCGGCCTGATCTCGCCCCTAACTGCTTGCTTCCCTGCCAACCTAATCACCCCTAACTGCTCTCCCCTGCTGGCCTGATCGCCCCTAACCACCTTTGCCTCGGCCCCTGCCACTGTGGCTTTGTCCAGAAGGACATCAGAAATCCGGAAGGCATCAGTCGATCTGGTCTAATTAGCATATTACCCTTTTATTAGTATAGATATATATATGACTGAGAAAAAGTTATTTACCTGCTTAGCATCATGCTAAACTAGTAAGAATAGATAAAGGTTAGGGCTCTAAAGACAGAAAGATGTGTGTGCTTTAAATCCCAGTTCCATCCCCATGACCTCTGTGGTTTGGGTGTGATGTGACAAGAAATAACAGATACCTTTTTAAAAGCACCTATTCTGTGCCAATATCTGTTAAGAACTTGACTTACTTTATCTCATGAAATCCTTACAACCTTGAGTTAATTAATATTACTATTCTAAATTTTAAAATGAGGATATCAAGGTTTAGATTAAATAACCATAAATATCACATTTTCAAAAGAAATAGGACTTTCCTACAACTCAACAACAAAAAACAACTGACCTGATTTAAAAATGGGCAAAGACATGGAGCTGCTAAGTACAGCATAGGGAGAAGAAAACCAAGATGGCAGTGTAGGTAAAGGTGGGTACTTGCTGTCCCCACAACCACATCAAAATTCCAACTAAAATACAGAACAATCATGAGTCAAAACCTCCTGAAATGTGGCTGAATGGAAATCCTACAAATAGAGAAGTAAAGAAGAAAGCACATTGAGACTGGTAGGAGGAGCAGAAGCATCAACAGGCTTGTGGCGTGTTTGTTTTTTTTTAATCAGGAGGGATATCTCTGCTGTGGAGGCCACTTATGAGGAGCAAGAGGTCCCAGCCCCACACCAGACTCCTCAGCACAGGGTCCAGAGCTGGTAAGAGACGTCCCTGTAACTTCAGGCTGTAAAAACAAGTGGGGATTATGGCTGAGTGACACGGAGGCTGCTGGAGATCCAGGCACTCCCTCTTAAAGTCCGGTACACAGACTTACTCGGACTCAATCCCTCTAGGCTCCAACATTGGGGTGCCCACTTAAAAGGAACCTGGGACATTCAGGGAGGAACTGGATTATCTGGCATCAGGGCAAGAACTCAGGAGGGGTTTCTCCCAGATAGGGGTGCTCTCAGGGGTCACTGTTCCTGTGCTGGGGCCTCCCCACTTGCAGAGCTGACTGGCAGCCATATCTGAGTTTCCATCAGCATGGCCCACACTGTTCACTCTTCCCTGGTGACTATTTGGGATCCTGGCCAATACAATTTGCAGCCCACCCAAGCTGTTTGCAGCAGCTTTTCCATATGAATGGCCATATCTTGGCTCAGGCTTCAGACTTTCCTAAAATCTCACAAACAAGCAGCAGCTGGTGTCAACATGTGCCATACCTATCAATAAAAGGCTCAAGACCTAGCACTAGCACCAGCCTGCCTTGCTTCACAGCTGGGCCTTTCCTGGGCACTTCCAAGCCTAATAAAAGTAGCAGCCATCTGCAGACTCTCTGTAGCTCCTGCTGCATGGCCCTAGGCAGTGGCTGACTTTGTACCTCCCAGGAGGCCCCAGAGCCAATGCACCTTGTGGACAGCTTCAGACCATATCATATTACTACTCCACACATCCACAAGTTACACAATCAAAGGGCAAACAGTGAGCACCAAAGCCCCACTGCAACAAGTTCTGCTCCATAGAATAGTCACAACTGGTCCTCACAGCCAATTTGCCTGGAGGTCAATTCCTCCCAGTAACGCCAACAGCAATCAAAGCTCAAATACTACAAGACTGTGCACACAGCCCACAAAGGGGCTCACCTAGAGTGCCCAGCTCAGGTGACTGGGCAGGCTGAGCTACTGGGCCATGTAGGACACCTACAACACAAGGCCACTACCAATTCCAGGAGACATAGAAGTCTACCTAATACATAGAAACAAACACAAGGAAGCAGCCAAAATGTGTAGACAAAGAAACATGTCACAAATGAAAGAAATGGAAGCAAGCAAATTACTGGATACAGAGTTCAAAACAATGATTATAAGGTTGCTCAAGAATCTTAATGAGGGATTCAAGGGACTTAATGAGAGCTTCAATGGACTTATTAAGACTTTCAAGGATCTTAGTGAGAATGTCAAAAACATGAAAAAAGACTAGTCAGAAATTAAGCATACACTAACTGAAATAATGAATAATTTACAGGAATTCAACAATAGAGAAAAGGATTCCGAGAATTATATCAATGATTTGGAATATGAGGAAACAAAAAACACCTAATCCAAAACTATGAAGATAGTATAAGGAGCCTCTGGGACAACTTCAAGGGTACCAACATTTGCATTAAAGGGGTGCCAGAAGGAGAAGAGAGAGAGCAAGGTATTGAAAACCTATTTGAAGAAATAATGACAAAAAACTTACCCTACCTGGTGAAAGAAATAGACTTACAAATCCAGGAAGTGCAGAGACTCCCAAACAAGAGGAACCCAAAGGGGCCCACACTAAGACACATCATAATTAAAATGCCAAGGGCAAAACACATAGAGAGAATCTTAAAAGCAGCAAAAGTAAAGCAGTTAGTTACCTACAAGAGAGCACCAATACGACTTCAAGTTGATTCCTCACCAGAAACTTTGTAGACCAGAAGGGAGTGGCAAGAAATATTCAAAGTGATGAATATCAAGGAATACAACCAAGATTACTCTTTCCAGCAAAAGTATCATTTAGAATTGAAGGTCAGATAAAGAGCTTCACAGACAAGAAAAAGCTAAAGGAGCTCATCACCACCAAACCAGTATTGCATGAAATGTTGAAGGGTATTCTTTAAGAAGAGAAAGAAGAAGAAGATAAAGAAAAAGATTTAAAAAATATGAACAATAAAATGGCAATAAATGCATATCTATCAATAATTGCATCTAGAAATCAAAAGAAACAAACAAGTAATCTAATGAACAAAATAAACTGGTGAATAAAATAGAATCAGAGGCATGGAAAATGGAACAGACTGATGAATCTCAGAGGGAAGGGGTTGGAAGGGACAGACATTAACTAAGGGATTAACCAAAGATCTTAGATGCATACTAGAGGCCTGGTGCACAAAATTCATGCACCGGGGCGGGGGGGGGGGGGTGGATCCTTCAGCCTGGCCTGCACCCTCTGGCAGTCTGGGAGCCCTCAGAGAATGTCTGACTAATGGCTTAGGCCCACTCCCCCCTGCCCCCGGGGAGTGGGCCTAAGCCATTAGTCGGACATCCTTAGCAAGGCCATGGAGGCAGGAGAGGCTCCCGCCACCACCACTGGGCTCACCAGCCGTGAGCCCGGCTTCAGGTGCTCTGCCTGTAGGAGCGCACTGACTACCAGGGGGCAGCTCTTGCATTGAGCGTCTGGCCCCTGGTGGTCAGTGTGCATCATAGCAACTGTCATTCTGCCATTTGGTTGATTTGGATATTAGCCTTTTATTATATAGGATTATATTGGATATGCATTACCTATGGACAAAGACAATAGGGTGGTGAAGGTCTGGGATGGGGTGGGTAAGGGATGGAAAAAGGGGGACATCTGTAATACTCTCAACAATAAATATTTTTTAAACAATCAAGTACAGCACAGGGAATATTGTCAATAATATCGTAATAGCTATGTGTGATGTCAGGTGGGCACTGGAAATATCCAGAGGAACACTTTGTAAAGTATATGATTGTCTAACCACTATGTTGTATACCTGAAACTAATACAAAATAATAATGAATGTAAACTGTAATTTTAAAAAACTTGAAATTAAAAATATGGGCAAAGAACTTAGACATTTCTCCAAAGAAGATACACAAATGGCCAATAAGCACATGAAAAGATGCTCAGCATGACTAATTATTATGGAAATGCAAATCAAACTTACCATGAGATACCCCTACACACTCATGAGTAGGACTATTAAAAACAAAACAGAACAGAAAATAACAGTGTTGGCAAGGATTTGAAGAAACTGGAACCCTTGCGCATGGCTGGTGGAAATATGAAAGAGTGCAGCTACCATGTAAAGCAGTATGGTGGTTCCTTAAAAAACTCAACATAAAATTAGCGTATGATTCAGTAATACCATGTTTAACTATACAATTTAATACCATTTTTCAGTATACTGAAAACAGAGACTTGAACAGATATTTGCACACCCATGTTCATAGCACCATGAGTAGCAACAGCCAAAAGGTAGGAACATCTCAAGTGGCCATCAACTGATGAACAGATAAACAACATATTGTATAGACATACAATGGAATATTATTCAGTCTTGAAAAGTAAGGAACTTCAGCCCTGGCGGGGAAGCATACTTCGTTAGAGTATCGTCCCCATACACCAAGGTTACAGATTTCATGCCTGGTCAGGGCACATACAAGAATCAACCAATGAAGAAGAAATAAGTGGAACGAAGAGGTGTATCTCTTTCTCTCTCTCTCACTCAAAGAAAAACATTAAGGAAATTCTGACACATGATATGACATAAATGAACCTTGAAGACATATGCTAAGTGAAGTAAGCCAGTCACAAAAAAACACAAATATTTTATGACTGCATTTATATTAGGTTATTATAGAGTAGCCAGATTCATAGAGGCAGACAGTAGAATGGCAGTCGACCTGGTGGGGCTGGGAGTTAGTATATAATGGGTATAATGATAGTATGGGAAGATGAAAACATTCTAGAGATCGATGGTGGTGATGACTGCATAACAATGTGAATGTACTTAATGCCACTGAACTGTACACTAAATTATAAATTTTATGTCTATCTTACCACAATTAAAAAATAAGACAAATATTTTAATCTCCCACTTCTCCCTAGAGAACCCAAAATATCCCATCTAGTTAGGTTGTATGACCTCTGAGAAAAGTTTGTTGGTACAACAAATAAGCAGAGGGATCACTGAGTTTATGAGTAGCCATTTACCTTGTAAATGAAGTAACAAGTACATGCTCAGCTGCTGTTAGCACTTCTCTCACACAGCAAGTTATCTTGCTGTCAGAATTGTTCCATCAATGAATTATTTATTCAAAATATCATTAAATAAGTACTACAGGATTGTATGTCCATGAGTCATAAAGGTTAAAGTGGGTGTGCTAAACAAAGAAAACTGATTACTAATTCATTTATTTTACTAAGACCTAGGTAGCACTTTTATGCAAGCTACCAAACTGCACCTATAAAATAACAGAAATGTCAAACTAAACAGATACATTTTAAATATATATATATGTATATATATATATATATACATATATATATATATATATATATATGTATATATATATATATATATGAGAAAGGGAGAGAGAGATAGAAACATCAATGATGAGAAAGAATCATTTATCAGCTGTCTCCTGCACACCCCCTACCAGAGACCATGGGGTAAGAAAGGACCCCCATATCTGGGAAAGACCTCCCAGTCAAAAAGTGTTATTGTTAATGACAAACACATAAAGGCCAGAGTTCAGTTTATAGACAAGGAAGTGTTTCTCTATTTTTTCTCTGTAATGAGGATATCATATTAAGCATATTCAATTACCCAGGCATGTGCCCTGACTGGGAATCAAATGTTAACCTCCTGGTTCATAGGTCGACGCTCAACCACTGAGGCACACTGTCCGGGCAAGCAATACATTTTTATTACTTCCTCTATTTCAATGTTCAAAATAAACAGAATACCCCAATAATTGCTTAATTTCTGTCTTGAAAAGACTCTAGGCACTCCTTACAAAACCCTATAAAAGTTATTTTTAACAGTGATGTTATAAAAATCATACCATCTTCATACAATGCCCTAATGACAAATATATGGTGCCCAAAATAAAGACAAGACCAAGATTAAGGCATGCCCCATGAGCCTAATTCAACCACCGTGCAGACTGTATTCTGAAGGTTTGAGTCATCCTGGAGCCACCTATACATGAAGAAGAGGAGGGGTTCAGAGATTTGTAGAATTCATAGAAATGATTTATAAGTCATAAGCTTCCTGAGAACTTTACTTTTTATTTTTGAAGAGCTTTACATTTTAATCTTAAATCTTTTCTCTTTGTATTGGACTCTGAAACTCATTCCACATTGCATTTCACCTGCATTAGTTTTCATTATTATTCATTAGGTTTGTAAGAAGAATAGGCACAAAACTGCTTATTCTATCCTCCATGGTCTACTACCTCACTGCTTTCCGTAGACTGCACTAAACAAAGGCCTACTGAAGAAGGGCAAGGGTGCTGGTGTCAGTATCCCCATGTCTACGGACTGCTCAGTTTGCATGTGCTTAAAGATTAGAGCCAAATATGGTATTTATATTCTCCTGGTTTGTCACAGGTTTCTAAGAGCAAAATGCAGAAGAAACACAATCAAACAGAGTATGAGGAAATTTGGGGGGGAGAAAAATACAAAGCTGTTCAAATGATAATATCATAAAGACAAAACATTGAATGGCTTTAAAAAGTGAAAGAAGAAAAATAAGACACAATGACCTTTAAAAATGACACTAAGATTTTTAAATTATGCATAAGGGAGCAGGAAAATAGGCCCTATGGCCTTTAAAAAGAATATTAAGATTTTTAAATATTCTAAATGAAGTAAAAAAGTGTTATTGTTAATGAAAAACACATAACGGCCAAAGTTCAGTTTATAGACAAGGAAGTATTTCTCTATTTTTTCTTTGTAATGAGGATATCATGTTAAGCATATTCAATTACACTGTCATTCATTAACCTGGATTATTCTCTGCAAAGAAATGATCAAAGAATTGAAAGTACAATTGTCCTAGAAATTCAAGCCTAGTTTCAGTTTATCTTTCAGAAAGAAAGAAAGAATCCAGTGAAACCTAGATGAAAAGAAAAAAAAGGAATACATCTCCGGGTAAGTGGGTGGTGGTAGAAGCAATAAAAGGTATTGTTCAATTCTTGGAAGTCTGATACCAAGCAGAAGAATAACATCACATGGAGTTTTTCTCAAGCATACCTATTTTATTAAATGCTTCTTGTAGTTCCTCCAGCTCCTCCCGGGAAATGGTAGTGGTACTATTTTCCATCTTGACAGGAAAGACTTCCCTCAGGTCTTTATACCTAAAAAAAAAAAAAGAAAGAAAGAAAGAAAGAAAGAAAATAAAAAATAAAAAAGCAATGTTATAAAAAGAGCCTTTTACAAACATTTATCTAAGCAATACAGAGTCCACAGGCAGTAAAATATCTAAAAGGAATCATGTGAGAGGTCTGGCTGACAAGGAAGAAATAGAAATAGATCCCAGGGTAACAAATACCTGTTTTTCACACCCTGTGCTAGTTCTTAATAGCCCGCATCATTTTCATTTACATTTTACCCCACTATTTCAGTAAAATATGCACTTCAAGTTTGAGAGAGTGTAACATTTGTAAACATAAAGAAAGAGATCAGAAAGTAAAATTTTAATACATGAGCCATGTCCACAAATAGAATTTTACAGTAAGAGGAGTCTGCACGTCTGGAGATGGAGCTGTGGCTTTCACGGTCAGCTTTACAAAATGCGGCCACTGCCACCAACTCTGCCTTCCCTAGGGGAGATGTCTTTCCCAGATATGGAGGTCCTTTCTTACTCTGAGCAAGTGATACAAACTAAAGGGGGAAAATCCAGTAAAATGAGTTGTAACAAAAACAAACAGGTGGTAGTCATTGTAGAAAGTAATTGGTAATATATGACCCAAACAGAAAATAGCTTTGGTGGTAGTGAGCACAGCTGCTTTCCAAAACATAATTAAAATTACCCATAATCCCACTATCCAGAAACATCAACTGGTATCACTTTATTATCTATATCTATCTGTTGTACTTTCAAGTACATGAATACCTTTTAAGGGGTGAAAAATGTTAGTATATTATATTTTTGCATGAATATGTTTCCATATTGTTTATCAATGTTGTATGTTGTATGTTTCCATGTTATTTATCAATACAACTAGAGGCCCGGTGCACGACATTCGTGCACTGGGGGCTGTGGGGGTCCCTCAGCCCGACCTGCACCCTCTCCAATCTGGGAGCCCTCAGGGGAGCCATCTCCAATCCGGGAGTTTCTGTCTTTGCAATCATATGAGCGAATTGTCTGAGACCCCCAACCCAGTTTGGTTTGTTGCTCACAGAATAATAGAGGCATTTTTTTTTTCTTTGCTTCATTGGTGGAGATTTCCTGGAAGTTTTAGGATATCTTCCCTTTAATTTTTCCTAGACACTCTGATTTTACTTATGTCTCTCACCTTTGCTTTCCCTCCATCCCGCACCGCAACAGTAACTTGCTCCAGGCTTGCTTTGCTAGTGTCTAGGACAGTGGTTCTCAGCCTTGGCTGCACATTAGAATCACCTGGGAATCTTTTTGAAATCCTGATTTCTGGGCCTCATCCTCTGGAAATTCTGTTTCTCTGTTATGGGGTGAGGCCACAACATTTGTAACAAAGAAACAGAATTTCCGGAGGATGAGGCCCAGAAATTAAGATTTTAAAAAGATTCCCAGGTGATTCTAATATGCAGCCAAGGTTAAAAACCACTGGTCTAGGAGATCCGTCTGCCACCAGAACTACAATTCCCAGCATTCCTGGTGCTCCCTGTGCTCTTTGTTTTCCCTTCCTGCTCTGTCTCTGTCCCATGGCCTCCCACTCTGCCAAGTCCTCCAAGCCACCAGCTCTACCTCTCTGCTCTCTGTCTGGTGGCTTAGGGAGCCAAGTTCCCCAAGCCGCTCCACTCTCTGCCGGCTCTCCTGCTCTGCTCTCCGCCTGGCGCCTGTGTATGCAAATTAACCTGCCAGCTTTGTCGGGTTAATTTGCATACTCACTCCTGATTGGCTGGTGAGTGTAGTGGAGGGACAGTCAATTTACATGCTTCTCTTTTATTATATAGGATATTTAATGGTCACATATTACTATATCATAACATATTTGGTAAATCTCTTGTTTCAGGGTATTTCATTGCTTCCAATATTTTGTTCTAAACAATGTTGCAATGAAAATGCTAATAGGTAAATAATTGTACATATCCATGTTTATTTCTGTAAGATAAATATCTCAAGGTGGAATTTTGTTTTTTAATCTTCACCTGCAGATGTTTTTCTATTGATTTTTAGAGAGAGTGGAAAGGAGGACAAGAGATAGAGTGAGAGAGGGAAACATTGATGTGAGAGAGACACGTTGATTGGTTTCCACCGGCATGTGCCCGGACCAGGGCCTGGGATCAAAGTATTTTCTTAGAATTGTTGGTATTTCTATAGTGTCACTTGTCAATTCTCTCTTTGATATCTGATTTCATTTATTCGTGTCCTCTCTGGTTGTCTATGGAGAGGGAGGCCAGGAGTGCAGCTTGGGTTAGAGCTAGATCTATTACTTTTATTAAAAAGACAGATTTTTAGCAATTACGGCAAAATTTTAACATCTGTTCCATCTGAGCTTAAGTATATGGACATCAGTTAAAATTGCTATTGTACTTTTTGGTATTTTTTGTTTTAAATTATTCATAATATAAAAATTGTAAACTCAGATAGTAAAAATAATAAAATAAAGATAAAAAAAAATCGGTTTTGAGCCCTAGCTGGTTTGGCTCAGCGGGTAGAGCGTCAGCCTGCGGACTCGGGGGTCCCGGGTTCGATTCCAGTCAAGGGCATGTACCTGGGTTGCGGGCACATCCCCAGTGGGGGGTGTGCAAGAGGCAGCTGAATTGATGTTTCTCTCTCATCGATGTTTCTAACTCGCTATCCCTCTCCCTTCCTCTCTGTAAAAAAATCAATAAAATATATTTTTTAAAAAAAATCGGTTTTGAACAGGAGAAAATTTATTTTCAGTACCTCAATCTTAATCAAAATAGTTAATATTATTTGGGCAGAATAATGTATTGAAATATCAAATTATGCTTATTCTCTCCCCCACCCCCACCCCCAATCAATGAAAGTAATAACTATCTTTAATGTTAGGAATTCTGGCAGCACAGAAAGCAAAACCAGTCTGGAATCTGTGGGCCTTCTGAGTTTGGAAAGAAGCACAGACCTTCTTAGGGCTTACTTAGGCTGGATATCTTGGGAACGGGGCAGCAGGAGAAGAGGCCTCTGGGAAGCCACAAATGAGAGAGACCAAGAGAAGGGAGAGATTATCACAATGGGGAAGGAGGGAACTCACTTAATGACAGCAAGGAGACTGCTACCCAAGGGGTGGCAGAGACAAGGCACAGACAAAGTATAGTAAAACCTCTATGAGAGAAATCCACTTGGTGACAGGATTGATAACTGAGGATAGGAGAACTTCCTCCATGCTTTGCTCTGTTTAAGATCCCAGGATAACAGAGGCTAAGAGGCAAATTGCAGGTGCCTGAGAAAAATTTGACAGCACTCAGGCAGGATGAGGCATCAAAGTCAAAATAAAGTTGCTTTAAAGAACTCGGAGAAATGTGATATTTCCTTCATTCCTGATTTTTATGGAAAAAAGCCTTGATAGTGTTTCTCCGAAGAACTGACTAGGGTCAGAGGTTCTGGAGCATGTCAGTATCTCCGGTGAGGAAAGCAGCAGTGCCACCAGTGTCCTATATACTCCTCTCTTCTTCAAAAACTCTTCTCTCATCTCTCACCATAACCCTCCTTTTTTCCTATTACATCCTATTTTCAGCTTTCCATTACAAGTTTAAAGATCACAAGGTCACAGGAATAAATCACTACGTGAAGAAATAAGCAGCTAAGAAATATAAATTAATTGAAGTTTTCTTTCTAGTTAAAGAAAACCTGAAAATATTTTTTTTTATTTATAATATCTCCAGCAATGTACTTTTCAACCACAATTAACAAGAGGGAGCTGCATCGCTGACTTTGCAAGAAGCAATCATGCATATTCCATATCAACCTGTTCTTTCCTTATCAGACTTTCTTTATTTAAAATGTCTACTGAGTCTGTCATCCTATATAATAAAAGCCTAATATGCTCCGTGTCCGGTCGTCCATTCAACCAATCAAAGCGTAATATGCTAATGATATGCTAAGGCTGCTCAACCACTCGCTATGACGTGCACTGACCACCAGGGGACAGACAGTCGACCGGTCAACCAGTCGCTAAGATGTGCACTGACCACCAGGGGGCAAAAGCTCCGACGGGTAGGTTAACTTGATGCTGGGGTTTGGCTGATTGGGACTGAGCGAGAAGGCCGGACACGCCCTGGAGCCCTCTTGCGGTCCCTCCCCACAGCTGGCCAACCTCCTGCGTCTTTCCCCGGCCCCGATCGTGCACCAGTGGGGTCCCTCAGCCTGGCCTGTGCCCTCTCGCAATCCAGGACCCCTCTGGGGATGTCAGAGACCCAGTTTTTGCCCAATCCCGCAGGCCAGGCGAGGGACCCCACTGGTGCACGAATTTGTGCACTGGGCCTCTAGTATAAATATAAACTGGGATACCATTGACTTTGTTAATCTCTTACTCTACATACCAGCTGGACTGCTCTTTGAACAGAGCAAGCTATTAAATGGGAACAATATAATTCACATTTTTCCTAAGCATATTTCTACACAAAATTTGAGCTCAGGTTTCTCATTCACTCTACAAGGTAAATTTTCCTAAAAAGTGGTCACTTTGATTGCCAACAGCCTGGATTTGCCAAACCCCAAACTTTTTAAAAAGGTAATTGATAAAAACTTAACTTTATTCTTAAATAAAATAATCTTCTAAGTGCTTGCACAATCTCAGAAACCATAAGTAGGTACCATCACAGAGTTAAGCCAGTCTAACACATCTGGGATGAAGTAACACTATTCCAAACTGCCTGACTCACTTGTGGCCTCTTAAAAGAAGGCTAGCAATCTCTTGCAAAAACAAAGAAAATATAAATACAGTTGACCTTTGAACTGCATGGGTCCACCGACATGCAGACTGTTTTCAATAAATATGTTGGAAAAAAATTTTAAGACATGCAATAGTTTGAAAAACTTCACAGTTGAACTGCATAGCCTAGAAATATCAAAAACTAAGAAAAAGTTAGGTATGTCATGAATGCATAAAATATGTTACCATCAAATATATACAAATATATCATAAAAATATTAAAAGTTTATCAAAACATATGCACATTCACAGTCTAGAGAACTGTAAACAAACACAAAGATGCAGTATTAAATCATAGCTGCATAAAATTAACTGTAGTACATACTGCACTGCTGTATTAATTTCATAGCTACCCCACTGTGGTAGGCACAAGTATTGCAAAAAAGTTACATGCACATTTTTGACTGGAGAGGGGTCGAGGTCCCTAAACTTGAGTTGTGCAAGGGTCAACCTTATACTGTTATCTTGATGTTGGGGATTTTTTTCTGCTTCAGTATTCCCAAGTATTAACCATCTCATTACTCCCATACTATCTACATAATGTGCTCTCTGCGCCCTTCTCTCAATTCAACCACTTGGACTTCCACACACCACTCCCTTTGTGTCCTTAACTTCTTCCCAACCGCATGAGACATGATCGCCTCTGTCCATACCTGGCCTCTTAGGTATTTTTCAGTTCACTTTAATTTATTCTTGTATTAGCCATATTTTGCTATTTTATTCTCATTAACCTTTCTAACTTCATTATTTGTTCTTTGCAGAGTTTCCCTCACTTTGCTTTCCCCCACCTCCCTAATCTACCACCTATAGATTTCATGTAACCCCCTTATGCCTCTTCCTCTGATTCTAATGTGTAAAATAAGATGCAAAATTGCCGTTCTCCAGAGCATTTTCTCAAACCATTGAAATTTTGCTTACCAGCGATTATTGTCAGTTTGGCTCAAATGAACTCGTAAAAATTCTCTACAGGTTTGGACATTTCTTACATCAACACAAGGCAATTGCAGTATATGAAATGGCAATATAAGAAAGGAGGCTCAAAGGTGTGGGTTTGTGAGGACATATGCATTTAAGAGAAAACAAAAATAACAGAGATAGAGACCAAAGATTTTTTTGGGGGGGGTGGGGGGGGAGGGAACAACACAAAAAAGCAGAAACAAAAATTCTTGTTAAAGTATTTAGCATGTGAAGAATTCCTGTTGTGGCCTAACTTCTTCATATTGAAGCAACTGCAGGCCAGACCAGACACCAGTGTAGAGGGGCACAGTCCAGGCCAGAACACCAGTGTAAAAGCATGGCAAGTCAACAAGTATTTTGAGTCCAGAAATGGAGTCAGACAAAACAAACAAAAAAGATTATATTTAAAGGACCAGGGGAAAAAAGTAACTTTCCCAAGGAAAGAAAGACACCATATTGAAATGAAAGGTGCTAGTACCATAACTCTGACCTTCATTACTTTGAATATGGGATCTGGTCATCCAAACACAGAGATTTAAAAGTTATTTCACTTTTTTTTTCACCAACTGAATGAATGGGTGTGAAGAATTAAGAGCTGCTGGATAGAGGGTAGGGGAGGTAAAAGAAGGTATAGAGAGGATAAATGGTGATGGAAGGAGACTTAACTTGGAGTGATGAACACACAATATACAGATGATGTATTATTGAATTGTACACCTGAAACCTATATACTTTATTAACCAATGTCACCCCTATAAATTCAATACAAATTTTAAAAAAAAGAGTTTCTCACAGACAATAGGAAAGTGAGGGCCTGTGCTGTGCGGGGGAAGGGGGGGGGGGTGAGGAGCAGGTCGGGAGAGGTTGATGGGGGGAAATGGAGACATCTGTAATACTTTCAACAATAAAGAATTTAATTTAAAAGAAGTTGCTGAATAGTTAAATGATTAAATCAGTATGTCAAAAAAACCCCCACAAAAACAAAACAAACAAACAAAAACAATGCAAAAAAGGTCTCTTCTCACAAGGCCCTTGCCCAAAAGTTCTCCCCATTATCCCTGGCAAACACCAAACAGCTGCCTCCTCAGTTTTGAAACCCAAACACAGAGTTGCAAGTGTAGAAGTGATGAGAAAAAGGTGGTCTGGGCAGAGAGGGATGAAGTATAAAGCTTACTTCCCATTCTGTGCCCTCAGCTCCACCCAGACAGGTGCAGTAATGGTTTTGTCATACCTCCAATGGTACTGAGATAGGGTATGTGGCAAAACAACTGTAACCAATAAGGGCTATTGGAACTGTCAAGGAGATAATAAGATCAACCCCAAAGGTTATATGGCTTAAAACCAGCAGAAGACCAGCTTGATCCAACATAGCAACTAATTTCACCTTGCAATAACCTCATTATATGCTCACTAGAGGCCCAGTGCATGAAATTCGTGCACTGGGGGGGGGGGTGTCCCTCAGCCCAGCCTACACCCTCTCCAATCTGGGACCCTCGAGGGCTGTCCGACTGTCTGACCCCTGTGGGATCAGGCCTAAACGGGCAGTCAGACATCCCTCTCACAATCCAGGACTGCTGGCTCCCAACCGCTCGCCTGCCTGCCTGTCTGATTGCCCCTAACCGCTTCTGCCTGCCAGCCTGATCACCCCCTAACCACTCCCCTGCCAGCCTGATCGATGCCTAACTGTTCCCCTGCCGGCCCGATCGCCCCAACTGCCTTCCCCTGCCAGCCTAGTTGCCCCCAACTGTCCTCCCCTGCAGGCCTGGTCACACCCAACTGCCCTTCCCTGCTGGCCTGATCGCCCACAACTGCCCTCCCCTGCAGGCCTGCTCACCCCCAACTGCCCTCCCCTGCTGGCCTGAGCGCACACAATTGCCCTCCCCTGCAGGCCATCTTGTGGCCACATGGGGGTGGCCATCTTGTGTGTTTGGAGTGATGGTCAATTTGTATACTGGTTGTAACTAATTAGCATATCCAGTCATGACTGTGAGGGTGTTGTGACCAATTTGCATATTACCCTTTTATTAGTATAGATTGTAATACATTAGCTTACTAAATGATACACCTAACCCACCATAATATTTCCTAAGGACACAAAATGGTCCACAGTGCTCTTCTGAGCAGTGTCCAGCCCTTTCCCAGAAAAATCCTGAATATTCCTTCCCTTATTGAATGCCCTGCCCCTCAATTAAATGATCCTCAATAAAAAAGTATATCCCAGCCCGGCTGGTGTGGCTCAGTGGTTGAGCATCAACCCATGAACCAGGAGGTCACCAGTTCAATTTCTGGTCAGGGCATATGTGCAGGTTGTGAACTCAATCCCCAGGAGGGGGTGTACAGGAGGCTGCCAATCAATGTTTCTCTCTCATCAATGTTTCTATCTTTCCGCTCTCTCTAACATAATCAATAAAAACATAAAATAAATTTTAAAAAATATATATCCCAACAAATTCATAGAGAACAGACTGACAGCTGTCAGAGGGCAGGAGTTTGGGGACTGGGTGAAGATGAGGGGATTAAGCAAAAACAAAACAAAACACACACACAACTCATAGACACAGACAACAACTGTGGTGACTACCAGAGGGCAGAGGGAAAATGGGGTTGGGGAGGTAGAAAAGGGGACAGGTGATAAAGGAGACTTAACTTGGGGTGGTGAATACGCAATGAAATATACAGATTATGTATTATTGAATTATACACCTGAAACCTGTGCAATTTTATTAACCAATGTAACCCAAATAAATTCAATAAAAAAGAAAAACAAAAAATGGGGGTGGGAGTAACTCCCTCAGAGAGGGGGCTGCTCTACCTATGGAGTAGCCCCCTTTCTGTATCACTCCTTCAGTAATAAACTCTCTTTCACTTTAAACTTTATGCTGGCTAGTATTTTAATGCTTTCCTGTGTGATGCCAAGAACCCAAAGTGGGTGGCAGACCTTAAACACCTGCATAAGTACAGGCATCACTCATTCACTGCAGCCTGACTAGGGAGCAGGAAAATCAGTCAGTTCATGGTTGCCCTCAGAGCAATCAGTAGTGTTGAAGACTATATTCCTAGCCTAACAATCTTCAGGCCTATGGCTTCTTTGCACATTTTTCCCTTTTCCCTTTATCCACAAAGATTTTTCCCATTTCTCTCTCAATTCATCTGTAGCTAAAGATGACAAACTGAGTAGTACTATATTATGAGAAATGGCAGGTCTCTCTGGTGTGAGGCAAAGCAGGGTAATCTATCTGTAAAAATAAACATTCAAAGACAACAAATCATTAAAATCAGGAAGTTACTAGCATTGTGAGTAGAGTGGGAGAGAGTAATTTACCCAATCCGTGAGAATGAAAAAATAGGCAGAGTGGGGCAAAAGTAGATTTACAGTTGTTCGCATGGAAAATAAGACAATAATTAATAAATAATACAAGAATAAACTCTTTCATGTGTTCACAACTGTAGATCTACTTTTGCCCACCCTGTAAGTCAGGTATGTTCTTGGGTTTATCCCCAAGCATCACGTCCGTGCAAGCTGGTTCAACTGCCAAAAAGCAGTTTGTTCTGCACTGATCAAGACCTCAGCAAGAGCCATCCTATAATCACTGTGTGTCACTGTAATGTGTTTCCACAGTACAGAGGGAACAAGAAAAGTACAGTCAGATACTGAGTATAGCTGAAAAAAACCTCTCCATCTATTCTTATAATAGCATTTTTATACACAATCAGATATCTAATGTAGTTATAGCTTCTCAAAGAAATTAGCCTGAAAGAAACTTTAAGTGGGCACATTAAAAATGACAGGCTTCTCTGTCACCTCTATTTAGTGCTCTTATTGTTCTTTTGGACTTATAGCTTACAATAATTTCATGAGATGTCACTATATCTCTGTTCAAAATTACAAGCTGTCTAGTTATTCTCTATTTAAATTCTAAAGGGGTCCATTCCAAAAGCTGATAAACCTTCCACAACTGAATTTTCTCCTTTTTGTTGTTGTTCCTCCAAACTATCTTACCTAATAATAGACAAACATACAAATTGGTGTCACCCCGCTATGCCCACCAGCCAATGAGTATGCAAATTAACCCAACAAAGATGGTGGTTAATTTGCATACGCAGGCATGGATCGAAGACTGAAGGCTCCGGCCCTAGTGAATACTGAAGACTGAAGACTGAAGACTGAAGAGACTTGGCTTCTCCACTGCCTCAGTGGAGAAGCCAAGCCTGCTGCGGCCACAGAACTGTAGGCTTGGGTTGCCCCTGGTGATGGAGGAAGCCAAGCTTCCCGCCCGCCCTGGCCGCCTCTCAAGGGAGAAAACAATGCACAGGTGAGGCCAGGAGCCTGAGAGATCAACACAGAAGGGCGCCTGCTCCAAGCCTCTGACACGGCTGGGGGCAGGTCCCCAGCGGGGACACACACACACACACACACACACACACTCACACTCACACACACACACACTCACACACACGAGGCACCTGTTCTGAGCCTCTGCTGCCAGACTGTGGCTTAGTCCCATAGGGAGCGGGACTAAGCCATCAGTAGGACATCCACTGAGGGCTCCCGGACTGTGAGAGGGGGCAGGCTAGGCTGAAGGACCCCCCTCCACCCTCCAGTGCACAAATTTCATGCACTGGGCCTCTAGTAATTCAAATAATTTCCTTCATCAGATTATGGCTTCACCAATTCTGCTAAACCTATGCCTCTGGACTCTAATCCTTTACCTATTAACAGCTCTTGTTTCCCCCCATGTCCTGAGGAAGGCCTTCTCTTGCTCTGGAGGCCGCTTCCTGAGAACTTTCCTTCATGTCATTTCCTCTCCCTAGAATTCTATTCTCCCACATCCAAATCTTTACCTGTCCTTGAAGCACAGCTCAAATTCCGACATGAATTTCTTCACTGCCCTCATTTCATTTCAGCACATCTAGGGTGTTTATTGAGAACATCTAGGGTGCCAGGTGTTGAAGGCAATCAAATGGTGACTAACACAGGGACCTGGCTCTCAAGGAATCTGCAGTCTACTAAGGGAGTCAATAAGCTGTAGATAACAGCAATGGCAAACACACGAGACTCCCTCACCCATCACAATTCTTTCAAATTGAGCCCAGAGTTGCTTCAGGATCCCCTTTTCAACATGGCCCTACACACAGGCCCTATCTAATATCCAACCCTCAGAGTGAACCAGAATGCCACCTCCAGAACCACAATACAAGCTAGGATGGAATACGAGGAAAGGAAAAATCTTTTCACTGGAAGATTCAGAGTAAGGTACCATATGAGCCAAAATCTTGAAAAATAAACAGGCAAAAAGAGAAATATACAAATCTAAGCTAAGGGAGCTTATTCTTAGCAGTCTCCCCATAGAGCGCTCAATGTGACAAAATGGAGGGCTTTTGTTTGTGTGGTTTTTTTAAATATATTTTTATTGATTTCAGAGAGGAAGAGAAAGGGAGAAAAAAAAACATCAATGATGAGAATGACTGATCAGCTTCCTCCTGCACTCCTCCTACTGGAGATGGAGCCTGAAACCCAGACATTTGCCCTTAATCAGAATCAAATCTGGGATCCTTCAGTCCACAGGCTGACCCTCTATCCACTGAGCCAAACTGACTAAGGCACAAAATGGGAGTTTTTAATTAAGTATCTATAGTGTGACCATCTGGTCAAGTAATGGAGTAGGTATACCATGGGCTTGTCTCCTCCTACAACCACATCAAAATTACACTTAAACTACAGAACAACCATCATTGAGAACTGCCTGAAATTTAGCTGAATGGAAGTCCTATACCTAAGGATAAAAGAAGCAAAATGGAAACTGGTAGGAGAGGCAGAGACATGGAACAGGTTAATCCAATATCCACCCATGATGGTTGAGAATTGGGAGGGATAGCTAGACTGTGGAGATACCCCTGAGGAGCGAGGGGTCCCAGCACCATACCAGGCCCCCAGTCAAGGGTTCAAGTGCTGGAAAAAGCAGTTCCTAAAACTTCTGGCTGTAAAAACCCATGGGGATTAAGGCTGAGAGAGATGAAAGGCTGATGGAGTCCCAGGCAGTACCTCTTAAAGAGCCTGCAAATGGACTTACTTAGACTCACTTGCTCTGAGTTCCAGCACTGGGGCAGCAGCTGAAAAGGTGCAAGGACCATACGAGGAGGAAATACTAGTAAACTGTCTGGCTTCAGAGTGAGGGCTGGAGAGGCAGCTTTCTCCCAGACAAAAATGCTTGCAGAGGCCATTTTTCCTTTGTTGAGCCCTTATCCTGCAGGTACAGGTGGGTGGTGCCATATCTGAGTCTCCATCAACCTGGCTCACACTGTTTTCCCTACCATAGTGTTCCCTGAGACCTCAACTCACCCCACCTGCAGATCCATCCAAGCTGCTTCCAGTGGATTTTCCATACAGTGGCCTGTCTTGGCTCATGCTGTAGACTTTCTCAAAGTTTCCCCAACCCCAAACAAACAGCAGCTAACCTGTGTATCACATACCTCTTGCTAAGCAGCTCCAAGCCTGGCAGTAGTGACAGATGGGCTAAATTTGCAGCTTAGCCTCTCCCATGTACTTACAAGCCCAGCACAAGAAGCAACCATCCACAGATTGCTTAGTAGCTCATACCAAGTGGCCTGGGCAGGGCACAGGCAGTGGCTGACTTTGGCCTGCATCCCAAGAAGTCCCAGAACCAACACACATGATAGCTAGCTTCAGACCACACCAGAGCATCACCCAGCCACCTTCAAAAAAAAAAAATACACACCCAAAGGGCAGACTCAGCAGGCACCAGCAAGGAATCCTGCTCTGTAGGTTCTGCCTCTGCAGAGCTCCTCCATGGCCAGTGCTCACAACCAATCAGTCTGAGGGTCAATCCCTTCCATTGACATGCCAACAGCAATTAAGGCTCAACTACATCAGGAGGGCACACAAAACACACACAAGGGCAGCAAGCTCAGGTGACCAGGGAAATTGTGCCACTGGGCCCCACAGGACAGCTACTACATAAGGCCACTCTTCCAAAACTGGGAAATATAGCAACTCTAATACATAGAAACAAACACAGGGAGGCAGCCAAAATGGGGAAACAAAGAAACATGTCCCAAATGAAAGAACAGACCAAAACTCCAGAAAAAGAACTAAATAAAATGGAGACAAATAATCTACAAATGCAGAATTCAAAACACTGGTTATAAGAATGGTCAATAATCTCAGTGAGAATTTCAACAAAGAGATAGAAAATATAAAAATGGAAATAGAAAACATAAAAAAGTACCAGTCAGAAATGGAGAATACAATAACTAAAATGAAAAATACATTAGAGGGAGTCAACAATAGATTAGATGAAGCAGAGCATCACATGGGAAATTTGAAAGACAAGAGAGCAAAAAACACCCGATTAGAACAGCAAAAAGAAAAAAAAAAATGAGGATAGTTTAGGGCAGCAGTCGCCAACCTTTCAGACCTCCAGTGGTCCGTGGATCACCAGTTGGCGACCGCTGATTTAGGGAATCCTCTGGAACAGCAGCAAGCATACCATAGGGGTACCAGAAGAAGAAAGAGAACAAGGAATTAAACACTTATATGAAGAAATAATGATGGAAAATTTCCCTAATCTGGTAAAAGAAATAGACATTCAAGTCCAGGAAGTATTGAGTTCCAAACAAGATGAACGAACCCAAAGAGGCCCACACCAAAACACATCATAATTAAAATGTCAAAAATTAGAGTCTCAGCGCGCCTTCCAGCCTGGCGACTTCCCAGCGATCAGATCCTCAGACTTTCCTCACAGCATGGCCCCTAAACGCCAGTCCTCGCTCCCACCTCAAGCAAAGAAACCGAAACTGCCTCCAGCCCCCAAGCCGGAGAAGAAGCGGACCCCTCAGGACGTGCCAAAGGGAGAAAAAGAACAGCAAGAAGTGATTGAACATATTGATAAAGTACAAAATGAAATAGACAGACTTAATGAACAAGCCAGTGAGGAGATTTTGAAAGTAGAACAGAAATATAACAAACTCTGCCAACCATTTTTTCAGAAGAGGTCAGAATTGATTGCCAAAATCCCAAATTTTGGGGTAACAACATTTGTCAGCCATCCACAAGTGTCTGCACTGCTTGGGAAAGAGGATGAAGAGGCGCTGCATGATCTGACAAAAGTTGAAGTAACAGAATTTGAAGATATTAAATCAGGTTACAGAATAGATTTTTATTTTGATGAAAATCCTTACTTCGAAAATAAAGTTCTCTCCAAAGAGTTTCATCTGAATGAGAGTGGTGATCCATCTTTGAAGTCCACTGAAATCAAATGGAAATCTGGAAAGGATTTGACGAAACGTTCAAGTCAAATACAGGATAAAGCCAGCAGGAAGAGACAGCATGAGGAACCGGAAAGCTTCTTTACCTGTTCACTGACCATTCTGATGCAGGTGCAGATGAGTTGGGAGAAGTCATCAAAGATGACATTTGGCCAAATCCATTACAGTACTACTTGGTTCCTGACATGGATGATGAAGAAGGGGAAGGAGAAGATGAAAATGAAGATGATGATGATGATGAAGAAGAGGAAGGGTTGGAAGATATTGATGAAGGCGATGAGGATGAAGGTTAAGAAGATGAAGATGAGGATGAGGGGGAAGAAGGAGAGGAAGATGAAGGAGATGACTAATGAACACTGATGGATTCCAACCTTTTTTAATTTTCTCCAGTCCCTGGGAGCAAATTGCAGTCTTTTTTTCCTTTGTCTTTTTTCCCCCCTCTTGTGCTCAGTTGCCCTGTTTTTGAGGTCTCTTTTCTCTCCTTTACACCATGGTTCTCACCTTATTTTGGGGGGGATGTACCTTCAGCAGAATACAGTGGGGAAAGAATCTTTGCCCCTTTCTGTTCCAAATTCATTTTTATCCCTTCCTGTCTCAAGAAAAACTTACTGAAATCAACACCATCGTGCTCTGTGGTGTTGAAAAAAGAAAAGCCTTCTGCTCCCTTAGCTCTGCTGAGAGCTGGAGGTGGCTAGGCCCCTGTGTTAGTAGTGCATAGAATTCTAGCTTTTTCCTTCTTTCTCTGTATATTGGGCTCAGAGATTACACTGTGTCTCTATGTGAATATGGACAGTTAGCATTTACCAACATGTATCTGTCTATTTTCTCTTGTTTAAAAAAAGAAAAAAAACTTAAAAAAAAAGGGGGGGTTACAGAAGGTCAACAAAGGGTGGGTTTGAGATGTTTGGGTGGATTAAGTGGGCATTTTGATAACATGGCTTCTCCTTTGGCATGTTTAATTGTGATGTTTAACAGACATCCTTGCAGTCTGAGATGGCACTTTTAAAATAAAATTCTCTCCTAATGATGACTTGAGCTCTGCCACTCGATGGGAGAATCAGCAGAACCTGTAGGAGCTTATTCGGAATTGACATTTCTCTATTGTAATTTTGTTCTGTTTATTTTTAAATTTTCTTTTTGTTTCTTTGAAAAGGAAAGATAATGCTGTTTTAAATGTTAAAAGTGTACAAGTTGCTTTGTTACAATAAAACTAAATGTGTACAAAAATAAATAAATAAATAAATAAATAAATAAAATCCCAAAAATTAAAGACAAAGAGAGAATCTTAACAACAGCAAGAGAAAACAGTTACCTAAAAGGGAGTTCCAAAAAGACTGTTAGCTGATTTCTCAACAGAAATTTTGCAGGCCTGAAGGAACTGGCACAAAATATTCAAAGCGATGAAAAGCAAGGACCTACAACCAAGACTACTCTCCCTAGCAAGGCTATATCATTCAGAATGGAAAGACAGACAAAGAGCTTCCCAGATTTAAAAAAAAAAAAGTTAAAGAAGTTCATCACCACCAAACCAGTGTTAAAAGAAACGTTCAAGGGATCTTTAAAAAGAAGTAGAAAAAAAAAAGAAAGAAAAAAAATTTAAAAAGAAAATAAATAAATAAAAAGAAGTAGAAAAAAAAAACCTATGAATATAAAATGGTAATAACTACGAACCTACCAATAACCACTTTAAATGTAAATGGATTAAGTGCTCCAATCAAAAAGTGTTATTCTCACTGCAAGCCATATTTTCTAAGGAGGAATTTTCTATAACTTCCAAGACTCTTCAGTTCATCTGTGCCCCTTACCCACTGACAATAGAAATATTTAATCCACTGGTATTTGTTCCAGTTAATGTATTTTGATTGTAAGCACCAAAAACTGACTTTGGCAATATTTGCCCAAAAAAGGAATACACTGGAAGGGCACTGAGGTTTGGCTCAAGAATCACGGAAGGCCTGAACAAGTAGACTCTGGAAGGATAGGTTCCAGACATCTCTACGAACTCCACAGTAGAGACTATGACATGCCATTGTAAGGCACTGTCTCCAGATGCCTCAGCCACCACTATCTGTGAATGACTATCTAAATCCCAGGATGTTAGTGTGATTGTCATAGCTCAGGCCACATGCCCATCTCTATGGTCAGGGGATACTATATAGACAAGGCCTACAACTATAGAGAATCTCTTTGTTCTAAGTTCATTTGCCTTCTGCAGTGTTTATATTTGCGTGAAACAAAGATAAAAGTCAAATCTGACTCTCAAGTAAATGTTAAGTCTACTATCCTACCAGTCTTCTGACCCAATCAAAACACCTGAAACAAGACTCATAAAATCTCCCCCAAACTCTCCATCCAAAAAAAAAAAAAAAAATACACAAAACACAGTGTTCATACACAACGGGCAATCTAGGAAATCAAGGCCAAAAGCTTCACAATAAGTGGTAGAGCTGGGATCCAAGCCCAGGGAGTTTGCCAAGTTCAGAACCTTAATTATATACTGCCTTCACAATAGTGGTCTCCACACATCCTTCCCCATCCCTGTATCTCAAGTCATATACCCCATAACCATTTCCTGTTAGAGCTGCCCTAGAACCCGAATTTCTGTAGTGTGTGCACACCGTGCGATCTGTCCTCTTACTAGAAACTCAAGAAGTAGATAAAAGGGTTTAAAATAAGATTTGTGAGAATTATATAAATTATTTTACATCACGCTTCTGTTTTTCCTTTCTTTCTTTTTTTTTTTTTTTTTTGTCTCTAGAAAAGTACCTTGTTCCGATTTTCTGAGTATTATTAAGTCACAGGATATTATACATTAGGGCAGTAACTGTCCAGATTGTAACTAAGTTTAATGCCTAGTATCTCATTCAGAAAGAAGGCCTGGATACCAACACCAGAGAACTGTCAGAGAACGGGATGCCGAGAATCACTTCCTAGTGCTCTGAATAACCAACATTACTACCTAGATTATCATCTGTGTTCCCCCATTTCCAGCCAAGAATTTCTATGTAAATGATTCATAGAACAAAGACAGTCTGGTACAACTTGTATCTCGGTGAGCAGAGAATTCCTACCCAGTGTGCTTCCGTGTCTGGGTTTGAACTTTAACCTACAAATCACACGTTGGTTTAAACTTGAAGTTTTTTTTACTTTTTACACAGATAAATTAAAACTATTTTCAGGAGTTGAAACTCTGAGGTACTTTACTTAACAACCTGAAGAATGCAACTCCGACCCTCTTGATTAACTGGCAAAGGAAGGACTTATCATACATATGTGTGTTTTCATTTTAAAATATGAATAGGAGATAATACATATAAAAATGGTAATAGGAGCTATTTTGGAATTGAGGGTGATGAGATTACAGGTGATTTTTTTCTACATTGTTGCATATTTTCCACAAAGTCTATATATTACTTTTATAACAGACAAGAGATGAAAATAAGGAAGAAAAAAAAGATTTACATTTAACTATTCCTACATAACAGTTATAAGAATTTTGAAAAAAGAAAGGGATAAACCTTGATATGCTACTTAAACAAATCCAAACCAGTATGAAATGCCCTACAGCCCAGCCATGTTGTCAAAACTCACTTGCCCTTTTCCTGGTTTTCCCTTCATCCTTTCCTCACCCTGGAAATTCCTACTGATTAGTCCAGATCCAGGTTAAAAGCCCACTGCCCAGCCAGCTCAGCCAGTGTGGCTCAGTGGTTGAGCGCTGGCCTATGAACCAGGAGGTCAAGGTTTGATTCGAAGTCAAGGTTTAATTCCCGGTCAAAGCACATGCCTAGGTTGCCAACTCGATCACACTATAGATATTTAATTAAAAACTTCATTTTGTGCCCTAGTCAGTTTGGCTCAGTAGATAGAGCATCAGCCTGTGAACTGAAAGGTCCCAGGTTTGATTCTGATCAAGGGCAAATGTCTGGGTTTGGGGCTCCATCCCCAGTCGGGGGTATGCAGGAGGCAGCCAATCGCCAATCGATGATTCTCTCTCGTTACTGATGTTTCTATCTCTCTTTCCCTCTCCTTTCCTGGCAGAAATCAATAAAAAGATATATATTTTTTTAAATGAAGAAAAAACCCCACTGCTTGCTTACATCTACTTGAACAATGGCCACAACAAAGGCTACTGGCCAGGCCTTTTATCTTTCTAGCCTTGTATTGTTTCCTGTCTCTGTCACACCATGCATATAATCACACTCAGTTTTTATTCTATAAAATCTCCTGGCTAATTTTATTCAATATCTTACATCATTTTCAATGGGCAGTCTATAGCAGACATGGTTGTTCTAGGCCTCCTTGTGCACCAGAAATACATGTAGAACTAGTCACATAAAATGAGTCTTCAATTAAATTAAGTAAATAGCTCATGACTGCTCAGTGTTTAGCACAATGTTAAGCATCACAGGAGATATAAAAGAAATATTGGATTTATTCTCTGTACTCAAAACATTTAAATTCATTCATTTATTCATTTAGAAGAGCATCTAAACTTTTAATATCTGGTTTAGATGTCCCAGGAGCTTACAATCTAGTGTGTGTGTGTGGGGGGGGGGGGGGGGGTGTTGGGGGGAATGGTAAGATACACAGATAGAAAGTTAAATGGTAATGTTAGTGTTTTGTGTGTAATAATGTCCAGTAGAAAACAAATGTTAAAAGATGTTTAAAATGATAAGATCATTTTAAGGTGTCACAGGGTAGCGTGGCCTGGCCAAAAAGAATGAAGAGGAGGGTCCTGGCCAGTGTAGCTCAGGTGGTTGGGTGTCATCCAGTGCACCAAAAGGTCACCAGCTCAATTTCCAGTCAGGGCACATGACCGGGTTATAGGCTCGATCCCCAACAGGGGGTGTGTTTCTCTCTCACATTGATATTTCTCTCTCTCTCTCTCCCTCTCTTTTCCTCTCCAAAATCAATAGAAACATATTTTTTAAGAAAGAATTGCCCTGGATGGTGTTGCTCAGTGATTAGAGCATTGGCCTGAACACCACAGGGCCACAGATTCAATTCCCAGTCAAGGGCATGTAACTGGGTTGCAGGTTCAATCCCCGGTCCATTTGGGTTGGCAGTGGTGACAGCAGGAGTGTAGGAGAGGAAAAAAGAATGGAAAAAGATAGAGTTTTAACAGTTAAAAGCAGTTTTATATTTTATATATGTAGAGATGTCTGAAATATTTACCTATGGATAAAAAGTAATACAACAGTGTTGGAGTTTTGAGTAACCTTTAACTTTTTGCCTTTTTTTCCTGTTTTTAATTCTACTAAATACACACATATACACCCACAGAACATATTTAAAGTACAAAATTTGAAGTTTTGACACACTATACACACCTGAAACTATCATTATAATCAAGATACATGCATATATACTCTTTTTTTCCTGGCTTCTTTCACTCAGCATAAATATTTTGAGTTTTATCTATGTTGTTGTGTGTTTTAATAGTTCATTCCTTTATATTTCGGAGCAGTATTCTTTGGTATAGATAAACCACAAAGACATTTAGGTTGTTTACAGATTTGGGTTAGTACAAAAGAGCTACTATGAACATATGTGTATAAGCTTGTGTATGGATAAATGCTTTCTTTTCCTTTAGTAAATGCCCCTAGAGCAAAATGGCTGGATCTCATGGTAGGTATATATTTAACTTCTTTAGAAACTGCCAAAACTATACTCCACAAGTGATACCATTTTACTCTAGCAGTGTATGAGAGTTCTAGTCCTTTCTTAGTTCACCTACACTTGGTATAGTCAATCTTTCTAATTTCACCCATTCCAAATAGTAGCATCTCACTGTGGTATCTTATCTGCACTTCCCTACTAACAATGATGAGCATATTTTCATGAGTATATCTGCCTTCCATATATCTTTTCTGGTGAAGTGTCTATTCACATCTTTTTCTTATTATTTTATGTTTCTTTTCTTCTTATTAAGTTTTGAGGGTTGTTTACATATTATAGATATAGATGCTTTATGAGATACTAGTGGCCTGGTGCATGAAATTCATGCCGGGGGGGGGGGGTGTCCCTCAGTCCAGCCTGCACCCTCTCCAGTCTGGGACCCCAATCAGGCAGATTGGGCCAGCCGGCAAGGGAGGGGGTGCAGGGAGGGACGACCGTGGGAGGTTGACCAGCTGCGAGAGGTTGGCTGTGGGAGCAGACTAACCACCAGGGAACATCTCCTGTGTTGAGTGTCTGCCCCCTGGTGGTCAGTGCGCATCATGCCTACCAGCTGGTTGTCTGGTCATCTGGTCGTAACAATTGCTTAGGCTTTTATATATATAGATAGTATTATGTTTCCTCATATTACTTTATTCCCATTTTACACATGAAGAAACAGGTCAACCTGCAAAGCCTAGGTCATCCACTGGTAAATACCAAAGCTATACAGTTTTTCAGTGTGCCTGCATCCCAGAGTTCCATGTGCCTTTCTGTAAGCCACACTGACTCCTGAATGTCTAAGAGCAATGAAGACATGAAATAGGTTGTTAAGGAAACCAAGGAATCATCTTTCTACACGATATTTAAGAGATCTGAGTCTCTTTTATGTAGATGGTGAAATTAGATAACTTGAGGTTTACAAAATTCTGTACATCATTTCTAACTTTCTCAAGTCTAATTTAACTCCAAATTCTCCATTTTTTTCAGAAGTAAAATATTATTTACTTATTACATTCAACAAGAATTAACATTCATAAGCAAGATAATTTCATGAGTATGTAAGCCAGTACGAATAAAGCATAGGGTTTTCAAGGGTATAGTATTAAACATTATTAATACTACTTCTGATTTTCATAATAATAAACGTTGTAGAGCTGAAAACATACAAAAATTATGAAAATTAAGTTAGAAAATAAACATAAATTTAGATGAATAGGTTATATTTAAAATGCCTATATTTTCCATATGGCATTGATACTTTCAGCCATTCAGTTTTTAGCCTTTTTGATAAAAAGCTACAAGCCTTCCACCCAAAAAAATTCACCAGATCTGAATTTTTCATGTGATTTCAGGGACTTGGTGGATGCACACCCCACCCTCAAGCCCACAGGACCTTCTAGAGGTCTACAGGCTCCAGGTTATGAACTCCAGCCCAGGTTTTCCAAAAGTTCCCTTGGAAGAAACATGTAAAAACTTCTTGGAGAACTTGTTCTCAACATCAGACTTCGTTTTCAGTGGAAAACAGTTAACCATCAAGGATTGCTGATGTAAAACTGAGCAATAAAAAACAGTGTCTCATGAAAGGCAAATATGTACACATATAACCATGACTCATGTCTCATAAATGTATAAACAGAACTATATGGAAGGAAAGAGAGGAAGCAAATACTTCAAAATGGGTCTGACAAGGATTTTCCCAAAGGGGTAGTGGTTTAAGCTGGGTGACCGTTGAAGCGTAAGAAGACTTCTACAGTTGTGATGTAGGTATAGCAGATATTTCTAAAATCTTGACTTGAAAAGTATATCCTGCCTGGCCATGTGGCTCAGTGGTTGAGCACCGACCTATGAACCAGGAGGTCACGGGTCGACTCCCAGTCAGGGCACAGGCCGATTGTGGGCTCAATCCCCAGTGTGGATATATATAGATTTATAAATACCTAACATATGCATTTTCACTAGCATCCCAACTTGGTCCTTTTGACAAAAGATCCCATGTCACAAACAGTTCAAGCAATACTCCAGGGGAGGAGAGGACATACCACGAGGCAGAGGCTGGACTTTGGCCTGTCACTCCTTTGGTCATTACTAGTATTTGACAGCCTGCAGTTTATGCATACCTGATTGGGGAGATTAATGGATTATATAATTTAGCTGATATCAAACCTCTCTTCACCAAATGGCCAAGTAGCTTTAGAAGATGCCTAAAAAGAAACTGGGTACTGAAAATATGTACAAGCAACAGAAAATGGCAGAGCTCTACTCCTGGTATGAATCTTCACCATCTACATTAGAAAATAAAACAGGGGTAATGTGACCACAAGCTGGACATATAATTCAAAATTATCAAGACTATTGAGTTACACTTTACACAGTCATTGACAATAAACAGTGCACTGTGTGTACATTGTCCCATGAGATATTAGTTAAGGATATATTAAATCCTTCTAACTAATAGCACATTTTACTGGTTGAATAGCAGCATCTCTTCTACCCTGCAAGACTTTCGGTTGGAAACATTTGGAAGGAAAGAGAGCAAAGGAACCTTAAAAACCTCCATTTCAATAGAAGGATGTGGTCAGAAAGGTCGATAAACTTTTATAATTTTTTAAGCAATTCAAGCCCAGACTTATTGAGCATTAGAGGTTAAAGCCAGCACTTAAAAGAAAAAATCAAGATGTTCAATATTTATGCCATTCCACTGCACACCTAACCGCAGGGCTGCTCAGTTCTCCACAGGCTTGCAGTGCCGGGTCCTTAGTAAGAGTGCTGTGACAGCACTCTCAGTCAGCAGGAACATGGACTTTTTTAATGGCTAGAAAAGGCCATACCACTAGTAACATTTGTAGCTATGCAAAGTAACATAATAAGGGTAATCGAATATCATGCTTTGGCTAGTAAGCTGATCTAAACTGGGGATCATAAAGGAATGCTATCCCCCTCCTCTGCAAGAACACAAGTGAGCGTTTGGGCTGGTTCATTATGAAAGGACTGGCACAAGGCACAGCCTTTGTTTGATTCTGGACATAATACTAGAGTGGGAATTCTGGTTCCTAACAAAGTCATAAAGTGTTTTTTTAAGAACTATGTGAAATTTGTCCATAGCACTCATTTTCCAGAGTTAATTGGTCATGCTGTGTTCATTTCTCTAAGAAGAGCCACAGTGTAACTATTCTGACACATATAAATAAATTTAAATGGTTGACTGCTTCACAAAACGGAGCAGATAAGTCTTAACTTTCTATTAGGTTTTGAGAGCTCAGGTCACTGCAAAGAGGAGCACATTTAACTTTTTAAAAGCTGGCCTCTTTTAAGAAAACTCAGAATATTTAATTGGTTGGCACCAAAACCTATGCAAATTGCCAGCAGTATCAGTAACCAAGTTTCCTAGACATGCATCATTTAAGACCTTCTCAGCTTTACACGGGCTGGGAACTGCTTATTTTCTGTTTTACTAAGAAAAGAGCTAAACTAAGACTGTTGTAGCTTCCAGGGTAAAGATATACGGTTCTCAATCAACTTTAGAAACCACTGAAAGTGCTCAAAGTGAAAGGCAGCATGCTTATCTGTACACTATTTATAAGGAAATTATCTTTATAAAAGTCTTCAGCTTCTTCCCAAATTCAATAAAACACTGAAGAAAGCTTTGAAGCAAAAGCACTATCTACAAGTACATTTTGGTACTTAAAAATGTAAAGAGCAAAAGTAAAGATAAAGAATTTACTTTAATTTAGATATTTTCTGTAGACTTCAGATGCTTGCATAGAATCTTACCATATCCCTTGTACTGGCAATATTCTCTATTACCATTTTTTGTTTTATGTATTGGTGGAATCCCTTTAGCAAAAAGAGTAGTTTTACTTATCCATGATTAAACTATGGACTGGGAGAGCTGTTTCATCAACTGAAAGAATCAGGCTTGGAAGCAATAATACACATACATCCTAGATGGCACAGAATGAGTATATTCAGCCACTTCCTCATTTTCCTGGGATTTGGTATGTATATCTAAAGGGACATTAAAGCCAAACCAAAATTATAAATTAAAATTTTTTACCCACCCCTGAATAAACCCAAACAGTCCTTACTTACCTAACATGTATTGCTTAAGGTAGTAGTTTTTTTAAACAGAAAAAATTAATAGAAAATTAAGAATTATGTGATCCTTTCACCATGTTTACTATTTGCATTGATTAGGCAAAGTACAATCTCAAAAGCAAAAAATGCCCTAGAAAACAAACAAACAATTTATCTCAATTTAACTATCATTAAAACAAAAAAAGCAGCTCTAGAATCTGAGGCTAGATTATTGCTATTAACATAAGGGAAAATTCTGCATACCTGCTTCTGTTGGTCTTGCCAGCTGAGATTTGGAGGTCCAAGAAAACAGATCCAGAAGATTTAAAACTCAGTCTCTCTAAACTGTGTCTATTCTCAAATAATTCTCGGCCAAATTCAGCATCTGACCAAAGAAAACAAGCAACCCACACTGAAGTGTCCTGCCTACTACTACAGATTTTAATCTTAAAAGAACTTGGTCTCAAGTACAAAGGCCAATTTGCAACATGGGTGTGGTTTGAAATCAAGAGGCAAAATGCAGATGCCATTGACAATTTCTTTTGGATTAGGACTGTGCTTAAAATACATCAGGATATTCACACTGTCCCTTAGAGTCCACTCAAGTAGGTCTCCTTCCTACAGAATGAGACTGCTTTAGGAGGTCTTGTATTTTTATAAATATTCTTTTGCCATTTTAATTTTGAAATGGCAATTTGGTTTTCACCATGTGAAAAATCATTTAGCAATTAAGCATACATTGAGATTCCTGTAAAGTATTAGAAACTTGTGTTAAATGTTTAAAAAAAAATACACCCAACCTTTTTTTTTTTTTTTTAACAGTCACTAGACTAATTTCAAGCAAATATACAAAATTACTGTTGAATGGTAACTGGAAACATAATATAGAATTATATAGTGTTAGAGCCAGGAAGTGCCTTAAGGGGTGTCCCATTCTCCTCTTTAAGTGAGGCAAGAACAAATTCACTTAAAATCTATAATCTATTTTCACTAACTGGTTAATTCTCTGAAGAGGAAATCTGAAACATTATTTATGACGGCTCCATAAAAGTAAAGAATGGCTGTTATAAAAATGCTTCACAAAGTGAAAGAAAAAGTTAAGGATTTGTATGTTATAATCCAGTTAAAAAGGAAAGTATATACTGTATAATTTCATTTATATGAAATTCTAGAAAATGCAGTTTAATGTATGTCACATGCCTTTTGTGCCTTTCTTGAGTTCCTATTATAAAACAAAACCAAACTTCCAGAAAAAATATACTGATTTTATCTCAATAATGACTATGTAGAGAATGATGTGGTGCCGAGTGACTGATCAGGGCTAAGTGCAGAGTGCAGTCCTGACACCTTGTGAAGACAAAAGTACAGTTTGAGCCATTATGAGTGCTCAATAAACAATAATCAGATTCAGAGTTGCTTATGTAACTGAAACTATTTAATAAAACAAGAACATTTAGAAAATGTTCCGTGTCTACACCTTTTGGGAATGAGCCACATTTTTTTCAATCTCTATAAACCCACACATACTTATTTGGAGATTTGCTTGTAAGAAGTATTTCCACAATATGTAAAGAATTTTTTCTGTACCTTAGAAATAGTCCATTTCTCAAACTTCTAAAACATCAGGGTAGTCATTACCCTTGAGAATGGTAGCAACTGGAAAAAAGCAAGGAGGTTTCTGGGGTTCTGGTAATAATTTGGTTTCTTGGTATATAGATGTTGATTTCGTGAAAATTCATCAAGTTATACACTTAGGATCTGTACATTTTTTTTTTTTGCTTGTATACTACACATCAATTAAAGATTCAAAAACACACACACAAAAAAACACAAAAAGTCTACTCAGTAAAAGATGTATTGCAAACCTCATCTTTAAAATCCAATTTTTACTCACTTTAAATTAAACATTCTTGGCAATGTTCTTCTATTAACAGCATTTTGAGAAAACAATAAATACACATACCTTGCAGCGTTTGGGTACATAAATAACATACTCAAGTCACATAAGTTTAGTACTTGAAACCAATTCAATCATTGGTTCTGAGTACCCAGATGCTGCAGGGCTTCTTTCATGCTCCACAGATTTAGGGAGGACATCATCATGGAGAAGAACTCATGAACCACCTTGGGAAGATCAGCAGACGATATGGATGGACTCTTTCCACCACTTTAATTCAGCTACTAGTAAAAGTGAGTAGATGCCATACTTTAGCACCTTGGAAAATGTTTCCTAGAATAAGTAGGTGTCAAAACTTGTAAATATGTGTTGTTATAGATAAATGGACATAAAGCATTGGTCTTATTTAATACTAGAGGCCCAGTGCACAAAAATTTGTGCACTCGGCGGGGGAGGGAAGGGAGGGCCCTCAGCCCGGCCTGTGCCCTCTCGCAGTCTGGGACCCCTCGGGAGATAACGACCTGCTGGTTTAGGCCTGCTCCCGGGTGGCAGAGGGCAGGCCCAATCCCTAGGTGCAGCCCCTGGTCGGGCTCAGAGCAGGGCTGATTGGGGAGTTGGGGCGCCGCCCCCTGTCATGCACAGAGCAGGGCTGATCAGGAGGTTGCGATGCCACCCTCAGTCACCCTCAGGGTATGGCTGATTGGGGGGTTGGGGCACCGCCCCCTGTCACACTCAAGGCAGGGTCGATGGGGAGGTTGCGGCGCCACCCCCTGTCACGCACAGAGCAGGGCCAATCAGGGGGTTGGGGCACTGCCCCCTGTCACGCACAGAGCAGGGACTATAAGGGGGGTTGGGGCTCTGTACCCTGTCACGCACAGAGCAGGGCCCATCAGGGGGTTGGGGAGCTCCTCCCTGTCATGCACAGAGCAGGGCTGATAGGGGAGTTAGGGCACCGCCCTCTATCACCCACAGAGCAGGGCCGATCAGGGGGTTGGGGCACAGCCACTGTCACACTCAGGGCAGGGCCGATGGGGAGGTTATGGCTCTACCCTGTCACACACAGAGCAGGGCCTGTGGTGGGGGGTGGGGGGGGTTGGGGCGCCGCACCCTGTCACACACAGAGCCGCAGGGCGATCAGGGAGTGGGGAGCTCCCCCCTATCAGGCACAGAGCAGGGCTGATCAGGGGGTTGGGGCGCCTTCCCCTGTCACGAACAGAGCAGGGTGGACAGGGAGGTTGTGGCCCAGCCCCCTGTCACACACAGAGCCACAGGGTGATCAGGGGGTTTGGGCACTGCCCCCTGTCACGCTGATCCGGTGCCAGGAGGCCTCACAGCTCCGCTGATCCCAGTGCTGGGAGGCATATTACCCTTTTACTATATAGGATAGAGGCCTGGGGGCCGGCTGGTTTGCCCTGAAGGGTGTCCTGGATCAGGGTGGGGGTCCCCACTGGGGTGCCTGGCCAGTCTGGGTGAGGGGATGATGGCTGTTCGCAGCTGGTCACACACCCTTCAAGGTGGGGGTCCCCACTGGGGTGCCTGGCCAGCCTGGGTGAGGGGCTGAGGGCTTCTTTCAGGCTGGCGGTTGTTGATTGAAGCTCCCAACGGCTCCTTTTTTTTATTTTATTCTGGGCCAGCTTTAGCTCTGGCTCTAGCTCTGGGAGCAGGTATCTGGTTTGTTTTGGTTCTATAATCGAAACAATGTATAACTCCAGCTCTGAGATCCCGGCCTATATTTGTTAGAATGTTTCAAACTGCCAGCTCAGAGGCCGGCAAGTCAGGCGGGGAACGTTGGAGTCTGCAGTAACTGGAGCAAGCAAGCCTCATGTTCGCTTCCAGCTGCCTGGCTGCCGGCCGCCATCTTGGCTGACAGTTAATTTGCATAAGGATATGCTGATTAGCCAATGGGAAGGGTAGCGGTCGTACGCTAATTACCATGTTTCTCTTTTATTAGTGTAGATTTTTCTTAAAAGGCAGACCAGGCAGTTGGAAGTATATGAACAAAGCTGTGCAAGCGAGAGCACATGGCAGGCAATGGGTGAGGGAAGGAAAACATCCTGACTGGAGGAATGGGCCTATTTCACATCCTAAGAGTTTTTTCTGAATCTAAGTTACTAGAGAAGCAGGCACAACACGAATCACCCCCCTTTGAGACACAGAGGTAGTGCAGCTGCAGCTCTGCCTGACACACCCGTGTTCAAAAATCTGGGCACATTCTTTCCCTGGGCCCTGAGCTGATTTCAATTTAGAAAAATATCCGTTAAATCATATTTTCTCATACACATAAATATTAGTGCCTGGTGCCTGCTGTCCTGTTTGTCAACAAAGGCAGATAGTGTATCTGTGGCAGCAGAATAATTCTCCCCAAGCGGGCCCCAAGCCCCAAACCCCAGAACATGTTACCTTACATGCAAAAGGGACGTGGCAGATGTGATTAAGGGTTAGGGCCTTGGAACAGGCGGATTATCTCGGGATATCTAGACAGGCCCAATCTAATCACATGGGTCAAAGAGCAGAGAACCTTTCCCTACTGGGTGAGATGAAATAAAAGGAGGAGGAGGAAAAGAGATTCAAGATGTGAGAGGGCTGGACCCACCCTTGCTGGCTGTGAAGATGGAGGAAAGGGGCCATGAGCCAAGAAATGCAGGTGGGAATGGCCTTCGGTTTACATCCGGTGATAGAAGCGGGATCTCAGGCCTACCCCTTCAAGAAACTGAATTCTGCCAGCCCAAATGAGCCATGAAAAAGGTCCTCCCCTAGGGCTTCCAGAGAGGAATGCAGCCCTGCCAGCACCTTGCTTTTAGCCCCATGAGTCCCGTGTTGGATATCTGACCTACGGAACTGTCAGATAATCAATGTGCTATTTAAGTCACTAAATTTGTGGCATTTTGTTATAGGATCAATAGAAAACTAATATAGGCTCAAGTGGTTTTATTCAGAGCAGGATGTTCTTATCACCTTGGCCTTACATTGCCCACAAGAGAACAGCTATCATTTGGGAGAAGAAGAGTGTGTTTGGGAGGAGGGGGCAATATTGGTTTACAGCTCTCCTTAAATAAATTTCTCTCTGAAAGGGTATACTCACATATGAGAAGTAAGTCAAATATTCAGCTTAGCAGCTTTAAAAAATTACAAAAGTTAAAATATTCAAGATTCCGCCAATAATGACGAGCAGGGGTGCCTCCCTGTCTTAATCCTCCCTAGCACACCAGGGCCCAGAGATTACTGCAATTGACACTAAATGCTACCCAGCAACTAGGTGCAGTGGTTCTCATTAGTAGTTCTAAGATCTCCTCGTGTGGATTGTTTTAAATGCAGATTCCTGAGCCTCATCCCCAAGGATTGTCATTCAGAAGTAAGTGAAGTGTAGCCGAGGAATCGAAATAGGATCAAAATTAAGAATTTCTAAATTCTGAATGACTAATATTGCTGGAAGCATTTTCCACTTCTCCCACCAACCATCTGAGACCTCTCCTATTCTGACCAAGGCCTGAAATGCAATTCTTGTCAGGAGTTAGCCTAACAGCTAGCACACAGAACAGACTAGATGGTTAAGGGTATAGATCTGATATAAACAGACATGGATTTGATTCTGCTACTTATCAACAGAGTGTTTCTGGCAAGTCACTTAAGTTCTCTGTACCTCACTTTGCTCATCTCCATAAAGGGAATGACAAAACCTACCTACCCATGGGGTTGTTATTAAAGATTTAGAAGTTCTTAAAACATAGTAACTGACCAGTTATTAAAACCACCATAATTTCATTTCTGGTTGAAGTCAGAGCAAAATATTTATAAGCAGAAGTAGTTTAAATTCTTTAGCATTTTTCATTCCTGAGAACATTAAGTATTTAATAGAAACAAGCTTACATTCTGGACTGCATGGAATTTAGTGTGTTTACAAGATGCTGTGCTATGGAAAGTAAATAATGGGAACCATAATATTCCTGTCTCTTTGAGGTTATAATACCCAAGGAAGCATAATTTTATACCACACCTCTAAAAAAGTTGGCTAAAGCAAAAATATATTTTTCCAAAACACAGGCATTTGGGAAATTTATCTCTTTTCATCTTAGATTATGAAATGGCAACTGTATAAATTATTGAGACAACTATCACTAAGTATTTAGTGACTAACCAGGCCTCCTTTCTGATTTGAAAACTGCCAAGAGTGAAATTGAACCACCTGCTCAAGGTTACAAATCAAGTTAAATAAGCTCCTCCGCCAAGTAGAGATGAAGGACATAAAAAATTCTTTTCCTAAACAGTATGTAGAAGTCAATAACTTGAGCATGAATGGACGAGCAGGAAGCAAACAGCAGTACGGTTGAGTCCGGGCTGATGACTGATGACACTATCACAGTCAAATGGCCAGTATTTGGGGTCACAACTAGAAAAATAAATTCAAGACTAAATTTTTAATTAATAAAACACAAAATAAATGATTAACTGTAAAGGATGATGTTGGAAGAAATACAATACCTATTTCATTATTTTTTCTATATCCTTTAGTGTTCTTCCTGTCTCTGCTTGTGTTCATTCCTTCATCATTCCTTTTTGTCTCATTTACCTTTTATAGAAAAGGTAGGAAACATTAACCAATGAGAAAAGGGGCATCTAAAGAATGTCCTCCTGTTTTCACCTGCTGATCCTCGGACTACAGTCCTCTACACTAGAGTTTTTTTTGTTTTGTTTTGTTTTTTTTAAATATATTTTATTGATTTTTTACAGAGAGGAAGGGAGAGAGAGATAGGGAGTTAGAAACATCGATGAGAGAGGAACATCGACCAGCTGCCTCCTGCACATCTCCTACTGGGGATGTGCCCGCAACCCAGGTACATGCCCTTGACCGGAATCGAACCTGGGACCTTTCAGTCCGCAGGCCGACGCTCTATCCACTGAGCCAAACCGGTTTCGGCTACACTAGAGTTTACTACAGAGAGCTGTGGGGGAAGCCCATTCTCCTAACTTTATATTTCTCTCAGGGCCTATTGCGAAAGCAGCATTCTGGCCTCTTTCTCTATACTCCTTTCTCACTCTTCCCCAAAGAAGGGGAACTGATTCATCTTACTGGTAAGAGGGTAAGTGTCTAGGATCCATAGGAACCTCATTCCTGTACTGCAATGATTCTCAACCTTTAACTGCAACAGAATCATAGATGGGGCTTATTAAAACATAGACTTCTGGGTCTAGATTGGAAACCACAAATCTACATTTCTAACAAGTTATATAAGGTGTTGCTGACACTGCTTGTCTGGGGAATCACACTTTGAGAAACACAACTTTACTGAATGTGGCAAAATGTTCAAGGTCATTGTCCACACATGACTTGCCCCTCCCTCTTTAGCAGTAGCTTGTCTTCAGAACACAAGAGCCCTCCCTTTCTTCTATATAGAAAGCAACCCAGAGGCAATTGTCCAGCAGGTCTGCCTGGGATGGGATGGATAGAAGCTAAAATTCTGGGAGGAAAGGTCTGAGGAAGACCATTTGCCACACAGGACCCAGCTACAATCCTGGTTCAGCTGCACCAGGAATAAAGTCATTATTTTGAACTCTGTCTGAAAGGCCTCTATTTCTTAATCATTTCAGAGAATAAAGAAAAGAAGAGAATGAATTATCAGCCCCTTCAATCCAAGAGCGTCCAGCATAATGACTGTGGGAATGATAGGGAATATGACTAGGAATTCCAAAGGTGTGACCTCATTCTGGAAGCACTGTGACCCTGTCTTGTCTAAGCCATAGTGCTGAAGCCAGATGTCATCAGTTGTGCTTACTGAATGATGTCCCTGCTCCTCAAGAACATGCAGTTACCACCCAAGTGGTGTAAGTGGAGAGAAGATCCAGGGCCTTCAGGAAATGCAGCCTAGATGACTTATCTGGGTTAATCATCAACCATCCAGATCAGGCTGGCTGGCTCAACAGCTCCCTCCCACTCACAGCAAAGCAGAGCCCTCCCAGTTCTTCAGGGCGGCAGACACCTCTTGACCACTCCTCCTATGCCTGCTTTCCATCCTTGAGTCTGGCAGCTCTGCCTCTGTGCCATATTCTGCCCACCTATCCACACCCTGTACATGATGATTTTGACGGGTCTCAAATGACCCATCAAACCCTGCAGTGGAACCAGTCTTGCCCGACCTCTTATTCAGTCCCACTCATCTCCTGCAGCCCCCACAACTGGGTTCAACATCCTAGCCCCTCTTTCTCTAGGAGGTAAATCTGGATAGCAAAAGGTTTTCCTTAAGAAGAGCAACAAAATTAAAACACAGTCTCATCAGCCAAACAAAAGAAGAGGGTGAAAATGCATGCCAGGTATTGCATTCTACAACCTCCATGCTCCTGGGGCCCCCATCTTTCTTTCCATCACAGGGCTCTTATAACTTCGTCACCAAACCAAGAGCCTCTCCTGCCTGTCAAAGGGACCAAATTCTGAACACATGTCTTCTGTGGCTCACTAAGTGTTTTTAAATGTTGAAGCTAAAATATAAAAATTAGGAAATGAACATAAAATTCACATTTATATTTTCTCTTTGAAAATCAGAAGGTATGGCAATACTAAGCCCACATTTCCACATCACCACACAGGGCTAGGCCAGTGACTGTCACACCCTTTAGATAAGGTGTAAACAAGTTTGCCACAATCCTTATGATCCCCTGCCATCCTCATTGTCCCACTGCCTTTCCTCCACAGAGCATTCAAGAAGAAACATTAGGTCACCACAAGCTCTGCTTCCTGCCACTGTTTATTTTCTGAGATGTCTCTGAACTCAAATTATAGTATTGTGAGGTGGAAATAAAGAAATGTATTTTATTTTCTCTGCAGCTGATTGTTGCTTCCATTATTAGCCATGAAGCCATATTGTAGGGATCATGAACAAAGGGGCAAATGTTTACCCCAAAGTGGCCCAGATCCTAGAGAAAGAGGTGAGAGAGGGTAAAGGCAATCTTCTTTTCAACATTCATAGTTCCTTAAAAGATCAGGACTCATGAAAGAAGAAATAGCCATTATCTTATGTTTTTATAGGACAAAAATTCCATAATCCAAAGTTACCAAATGTAGAATTTTATGGCACACTAAATTTCTTAAAATTACATATAAAGCAAATAAATATTTATCATTTTTGGAAAGATCCTATCACCTGCTAGCCCTTTTCATTTAGCAATAAACTATATTACAAGAAAACTTTGAAAATTATTAACTAATTAGGACTGATTACTGTGCAATAAAAGTATATAACGATCTTTTCTTGTCTCAAATCATCTTTTATTGGCATGTACAATAACCATCCAGTGACCGCAGTGTCACAGAGACTGGCTCCAGAGGGGTACAAGTTTGTGGACTTCTTGAATTCCTGCTGTTTGCCCACAAGATTAGACTACTTAATAGTGTCAAGGCAAATATTTGCTTTTCAAAATTCCTCTTTTTCTTTCTCACATCATTCTTTCCAAAGCCAGCACTTAAATGAAAAAATAAAATGTATCATGTTTACTTGCCTTTCTTCTCAGAGACTTCCTAGGACAAGAATGGATTCTGTAGTCCTTGTCCTTGTGGTTCAACACAGAACAGGTCCAAAAGCAAATTAGGGGAAATTTTAAATAGTTCACCAAGAATCTTTCAAAGGTGTGTTCACTTAAGATCTAACCTGTTCTACTGATTAAACTGAAGGGACAATAAAACTAAGGCTAAGGCTATATCTACAGTAAAATGGCCCACTGAAATGACCAACAATAATTCTTTTGGACTACAACTTGCAGGTTACAAAGTGCTTTCCCATAATGTGTCACATGTAACAGAATAGTTTGTAAACTCTATATACAAATACAAAGCATCTATATTATTATTTTTGGGCTGAACATGATGCATAATTCTATTGTAAATCCAGCCCTGCCCTGATTCTCAGTATTAATTCAGGAAGCTCAGAAAAGAGAAAAATCTCAGCACACTATATTTATCCAAAGATAGTCTGAATGATTTATCATTACTCATGGACAAGATAAAATTAAATGGCAAAAACTATTAGAACACTCATTTCTTAAATGTTTCCTTTTTCAATTACACATTTGCTTTTACGGAAAAATAGTCTTTTAATCTTTATTCACCACTTCTATTTTCTTACACTGCAATTACAAAAAACAGTTTAACTACTTTAATGCATATATTTCAGTACCTATGAAGGCACAGTAAATATATTATTAGGAGTCCTGGCTCCTGGAGTCATAAATCTTGGGAATGAATATAGACTGATTTTTAACCTTGCGTGAGTCATTTTGAATTTTGGTTTTTATAGCCCAAAAATAAAGATGATGATAATAATACCAACTTCATAGAGTTTTGGGAAAGATTAATTAAAATAAACAGCCAAGGGCTTAAAAAAGGACCTGACATATAGGAAGTGCACAACAGAGGTTAGGTATTATTTTAAACACTAGAGGCCAGGTGCACAACATTCGTGCACTGGGGCGGGGGGGGGAGGCAGTCCCTCAGCCCGACCTGTGCCCTCTTGAAGTCTGGGAGCCCACAGGGAGATGTCCACCTGCTGGCTTAGGCCTGCTCCCTATGGAGAGCCTAAGCCAGCAGGCAGACATCCCCCAAGGGGTCCTTAGTGCTGCAGCAGAGCCAAGCTTCTTGCTGAATGGCGCTCCCCCTGTAGAAGCACACTGACCACCAGGGGGCAGCTCCTGCATTGAACGTCTTCCCATTGGTGGTCAGTGTGCATCATAGGGACTGGTTGTTCTGCTGTTCGGTTGATTTGCATATTAGGGTTTTGTTATATAGGATTGATGAGTATGATTTTCATAAAATTAGTGGTCCTCAATAGTAATATATGTAAGTGCTCACTTGTATATTATGTATTTTGTATAATATACAAATTTGCATATTGCATGTTAAAATTTGTATATTATGCAAAATACATAATTTGCAGAAATGACATTCACCAATAACTGAAGGAAGAGTTGTTTTGGGGAGAAAGAACTGAATGAAGTTAATTATGTTAAAACACTGAACTTGAATAATTTAAGTAATCATTAAGGCACTTCACTATTTGTGAGAAGAAACCACAGAAAGCTGGTTCTAGACCACGGGGAGGCAAACTCAACCTGCAGGTCAAATCAGGCCCACTGCCCACTCACACACAACCTGTATGTATGGTTTTTGCATACTTAAACAGTTGAAAAAATTTCAAAACAATGATAGTTTGTGACATGTGAAAAATATAAGAAATTTTCATTTTAATGCCCATAAATAAAGCTTATTGGAGCACAGCCATGCTCAATCACTCACATATTGTGTGGTTACTTCTGTGGCATTAGGGAAGAGTTCAGTAGCTGAGACAGACCACATGGCCCACAAAGCCTAGAACACTTATTATCTGGCTCTTCACAGAAAATGTTTGCCAACCTTTGGTCTAGATCAGTGGTCGGCAAACTCACTAATCAACAGAGCCAAATATCAACAGTACAACGATTGAAATTTCTTTTGAGAGCCAAATTTTTTAAACTTAAACTATGTAGGTAGGTACATTGTTATTAACTTAATTAGGGAACTCCTAAGGCAGTGATGGCAAACCTTTATAGCTCGGCATGTCAGCATTTTGAAAAATCCTAACTTAACTCTGGTGCCATGTCACATATAGAAATTTTTTGATATTTGCAACCATAGTAAAACAAAGACTTATATTTTTGATATTTATTTTATATATTTAAATGCCATTTTACAAAGAAAAATCAACCAAAAAAATGTGTTCGCGTGTCACCTCAGACACGCGTGTCATAGGTTCGCCATCACTGTCCTAAGGCTTAGGAAGAGCCACACTTAAGGGGCCAAAGAGCCACATGTGGCTCGCGAGCCGCAGTTTGCCAACCACTGGTCTAGACTGTTGTTTCTATGAGGACGAAGACTGCTGGGGCATAGCTCAGTGACTGGCCCAAAACTGTGTTCAGTAAATATGGTATAAAAAATATGGTGTCAGCATAAAGAGTCTGAGGTAGGTGGTGGCATTTACTAGAGATAGTTGTTCTCAAGTAAAAGAGAGCCTTTTCAAACAGAGAGCAAGAGAGGACTTCTCCTGTCAGCGCAACCTGACTATGGTCTTTGTTATCCTATCATTCCAATGGTGGAGTTTTAGGCCACACTGAAGAGAATAGGGAAGGGCAGACCCTGAAGGTAAACTAAACAGGAATTCTGTGTTTTCTAGTAGTATATTTTTAATTTAAAAAAAGGCTTCACAAAAATATAACTGAAGAAAATTATTAGTTTGCAAAAAGCATTTATATAAAAAAAATACATTATGGCCTCAGTTCTCCATAAACTTATTTCTAGAAGTGGCAGCTAAAAAGGTTTGCAAAATCTTAAGTTGTGTGTGTGTGTGTGTGTCTAAATCACAGTAAATATTAAGTCTCTTGTAATCTATGCTAAGTAGACAACATCTAGAGTGTTGTCTTCAACCTAGGGAGTACAGTGACAGCCATTCCCAGAAGAGAGCTACAGCATGGCGACGGCTCTAATGTAAGCACAATTTCAAATAAGACAAGTTGATGGAACTGGAGAATATTTACCTTGGAGATGAAATCACAGTCCTCAATCTGAATCAATTTAATTAAATACTAAATATTTCAGTATACTTTTCTGTCTTTACTGGAACTGTTTTGATTTTGTTTCTTTTGCAAACTGGCCAGTTATCTTGCTTGGAAGGTGAGGCAGAAGCATTTATTGCTCACTGAATAGCTATGTGTTCTTCCTCACTTCCTAGGGTCATGTGACTTGTTCTGGCCAATGAGCTGTGAGAAGTGATTTATGTCCCTCAAGGCCAAATTCTTTCAGCATGTGATCCTCCTTCCCCTGCTAAGACAATCTGGAAGCCCTACGTAAAAACAATGAAATCACAGCAGCTTGTTTCTCTGAGACGCTGCACACACAACAGATGCATGAAGAAGAGCCAAAAGCACACTGACATTTATGTGAACAAGAAATCAATGGAGAGCTCAGTGCTGGTTTGTTACTGCAACAGAGCATACTCTATCCTGACTTCTAAAGAAAGTCTAAGCAAAAAGAAACCTTATATCAGTCTGTGATCAACCAATGGGCCGTTTACAAGGATTAGCTGAATAAGTAGGAAAGTTTCCATACCTTCCTCAGACAGGTATCTGTGCAACTTTATTATTTCATTTCAAGTGTGTTCACAGATCAGTACCACACTTAATTCTATTCAAAGGTAAATATTAAAAACCAAATCCTTTATGCCACTCACTTATCAAAAAAACTTAAGAGCTGACTGAGACATCCCTTGAGTGATGTGCATTGAGTGACGCAATCACTGACAAGCCTTGGTGGATGCTGTTCACCCACACAGTTCCTCCTGCATTATGACCCTCAGGATTCTTTTTCAGGAGACACATGTGGTAGTGGACTGCAGTGCCCTGGGCAAAGCAGGCTGTTTTCCTGTGTTAGCAGTTAACAAGTATGCTGTTCACTGAACTGACTGATTTTAGTGGGCCTTGAACACACAGAGAAAGATCCTATCTCCTCTGGCTGGCAGTAAAATTGTCCAGTAAGAGAAGAACTCAAGCTTAGGATCTTTCGATACATTTCTGATTGAAAACCACTGGAAGCTCTGGAGCCTGACAGACAGTGGGCTATAAACTTGTATATCCCTAGGTTCAGTTCTCAGCTCAACTACTGACAGCTGTGTACGGTAAGTCAAACCACAGACTCTGAGCCACAGTTCCACCTCCTTCACAGGGCACCTGTCAAGGTTAGTGGAACTGATAGAGGTGGAAGTACTCACTGTATATTGGACTCTTGCTGCCTTGATGTCATGGAGTTCTTCTTAACATTAATCTGAATTTCTGTCAACATTATGTCTTATTACAAGCAAAACAATATTCTCAGTTACATGTAAAGCTGTGAAAAATATACTTTTGGCTTTTCCCTTAGATTGGATGCTATTTAATGACAGTCTCAAAAATAAATTGTATTACTTAATCTGATCCTTTTTAATGTGACCAAGTCCTCTCTATGAAAATATATCTTCAGTTACATTTCTGGTCATCTTCCAGGGGCAGCTGATTGTTTAAATTCCTAAGAATTTCTTAACCATACTTCTGCTAGTTTCCAATTCTGTGATTGTGTATTTTTATACTTCAAGTAAACTGCTTTTATTTTTTTCATATGAAAAAGCAATGCCATCACAACCAATTTTTAAAAAATTGGAATTCCAACAGAGGGGCATCTTACATTGTATCTACTATAAGGACCACTACTCCTCAAAACTCTCCCAGTCATCAAAAAAATTAACAACAAAAAAACAAGAAAAGTCTGAGAACTGTCACAGCCAAGAGGAACCTATGGAGAAATGAAAGTAAATGAAATATGATATCAAAAATGGGATCTTGGAACAGAAAAAGGACTTTAAGTTAAAAAACTAAGAAAATATGAATAAACTATGCATTTTAGTTAAGAATAATATAACATGCCCTGGCTGGTGTGACTCAGTGGTTGAGTGTTGACCCATGAACCAGGAGGTCATGGTTCAATTCCTGGTCAGGGCACATGCCCGGGTTGAGGGCTCGATCCCCAATGGGGGGCATGCAGGAGGAGGCCAATCGGTAATTCTCTCTCATCATTGATGTTGCTATTTCTCTCTCCCTTTCCCTTCCTCTCTAAAAACAAACAACAAAGAAAACCTAAGAAAATATGAATAAACTATGCACTTTAGTTAAGAATCCTATATAATAAAAAAGGAACGTGTAAATTGACCGTACCTCTGTGATGCCTACCAGCCAATCAGGAGTGTGTATGCAAATTAACCCAACAAAGATGCCAGGTTAATTTGCATACATAGGCGCCAGGCAGAGAGCGGGAGAGCCAGAGGCTTGGGGAGACATGGCTCCCTCAGTCGCTCCCAGTGACCGAGGGAGCCATGCCTCCCCAAGCCGCCAGGCACAGAGCAGAGTGGAACAACTTGGGGAACTTGGGGAACTCTCCAGATGGAGAGCAGAGAGGGAGAGCTGGCGGCTTGGAGGACTTGGCAGAGTGGGAGGACATTGGATGGAGACAGAGCAGGAAGGGAAAACCAAGAGCCCGGGGAGCACCAGGAATTCTGGGAATAGTAGTTCTGGTGGCAGCCCCAGGACCTGAAGCAGAAGCCCAGAGCGGGGAGCACCAGGAATGCTGGGAATCGTAGTTCTGGTGGCAGACGAATCTCCTAGACACTAGAGCAGTGATTCTCAACCTGTGGGTCGCGACCCCTTGGGCGGTCAAACGACCCTTTCACAGGGTTCGCCTAAGACCATTCTGCATATGAGATATTTGCATTACAATTCATAACAGGAGCAACATTACAGTTATGAAGTAGCAACGAAAATAATTTTATGGTTGGGTCACAACATGAGGAACTGTATTTAAAGGGCCAGAAGTTTGAGAACCACTGCACTAGAGCAAAGTGAGCCTGGAGCAAGTTACTGTTGCGGTGGGGGATGAAGGGAAAGAAAAAGTGAGAGACATAAAATCAGAGTGTCTAGGAAAAATTAAAGTGAAGATATCCTAAAACTTCCAGGAAATCTCTACCAACGAAGCAAAGAAAAAAAATGCCTTTATTATTCTGTGAGCAACAAACCAAACTGGGTTGGGTGTCTCAGAGAATTCGCTCATACGATTGCAGACAGACAGAAACTCCCGGATTGGAGAGGGCTTCCCTGAGGGCTCCCAGATTGGAGAGGGTACAGGTCAGGCTGAGAAACCCACCCCCCATGCACGAATCTTCATGCACCAGGGCCCTAGTCATATAATAAGCCCTGGCCAGTGTGGCTCAGTGGTAGAGTGTTGACCTGTGTACCAATGTGGGTTAGACTCCCAGTCAATGGCATGTTGCAGGTTTTTCTGGCCCTGGTCAGGGTGTATGCAGGAGGCAACCAATCCATGTGTCTCTTCTCACATTGATGTTTCTCTCTCTGTCTCTCCCCCTCCCTCCCTTCCACTCTCTCTAAAAGTCAATGGTAAAAATATCCTTCAGTGAGGATTAACAACATCAAAAGAATAATATAACAATATTGGTTCATTAATTATAACAAATACTAGAGGCCTGGTGCATGAAATTCGTGCATGGGGGGGGGGTGCGTCCCTCAGCCCGGCCTGTGCCCTCTTACATTCTGGGTCAAGGGGGATCAGGCCTAAGCCGGAAGTCGGACATCCCTCTCACAGTCCAGGACCCCTCGCTCCTTACCGCCCACCTGCTCGCTGCTCCTTACCATTCAGCTCAATGCTCCTGTAGGAGCACACCGATCACCACGGGGCAGCTCCTGTGTTGAGTGTCTGCCCCCTGGTGGTCAGTGTGCATCATAGTGACCGGTCTTTCTGCCATTTGGTCTATTTGCATATTAGGGGTTTTTTTTATATAAGATACCATACTAATATAAATCATCAATAATAGGGTAAACTGTGTGTCCATTTGGGGGCACACAAGAACTCTCTATACTATCTGCTTAATTTCTCTATAAATCAAAATGATTCTAAAATGTAAAGTTTAATACAGAAAGAAATGTCACCACAATGAGATACCACTTCCCACCCACTAAGATGGCCTTAATAAAAAAACACAGATAATAATAAGGGCTGATGAGATGTGGAGAAATTGGAACTTCATACATAGCTGGTGAGATGTAAAATGGTATAGCACTTTCAAAAACAGTCTGGCAGTTCCACAAGATGTTAAATGTTGAGTTATCATATGACCTAGCAATTCCACTTCAAGGTATATGCACAAGAGAATAAAAACTAGTTCACAAATGTTCATAGCAGCATTATTCATAATAGCCAAAATGTGGAAACAACTCAAATGTCCATCAACTGATGAATGGATAAATAAAATGTGGTGGATCCACACAATGGAACTTTATTCAGCCATAAAGAGTGAAGTATTGACATTCTGCTAAATACATAAGCCAGACACAAAAGGTCACATATTTTATGATCCATATGTAGTGTATGAAATTTCACGAATATGCTCATTTACATACAGAAATTAGATTGTCATTGCCTATACAGGGTGAAGGAGGGGTGCAGTAAGAAGTGAGAAATGAGTGCTAATGGATACAGGATGATGAAAATATTCTAAACTGACTATAACTTTAAATGAGTGAACTAGACCTCAATAAAGTAGTGGTTTTAAAAAACAGTAACATCATGTGCACCAAGAACACTGCTGGAACACCATTTAATACTATTCAAGGAAAAGATTTTGACAATGCCTGGTTGATATGAAACCTTTAATTTCCCTGAGGAATCCTGATGCTTGAGTTTGTAATACCTTAGTATAGTGTCGTGTCTAAGAGCATAATATAGTGGAAAAAACCTATGCACATAGAAGGTCTGAATTAGCCATGGTATCCAATTTAGATTAAAATAAGCAACATCTGTAACATAAGGCCTCCCTACATTACACCCAAGAGGTGAAACAAGATTCAAAAGACTATTCCCACCGATATTTAATAAATTAATTTGCAAAAAAATGTGTATCATTGTGTACCCTTTCAGTACACTACCTCAGAATGTAATCATTTCCTCTGAATTACTAGAAAATTACAATGTTTTCAGTTCTCCTAGTATTTTCTATCCTAGTGCTATGAGAAAACGTAATACTTACCTTGCAAAAATATGTCAACAAAGATTTAATGTCCCATAGCACAATACACATAAGTAGAATCCGTCATTAAAAATTTACAAAGCTGGCCCTAACCGGTTTGGCTCAGTGGATAGAGTGTTGGCCTGCAGACTGAAAGGTCCCAGGTTCGATTCCAGTCAAGAGCATGTACCTTGGTTGCAGGCACATCCCCAGTAGCAGGTATGCAGGACACAGCTGATCAATGTTTCTCTCTCATCGATGTTTCTAACTCTCTATCCCTCTCCCTTCCTCTCTGTAAAAAATCAATAAAATATACATATTTTTTTTAAAAAAATTAGAAAGCTTAATTTTTTTTACTATTAGCTAATTTATTTTTTTTAATTTTATATTATTGTTTAAAGTATTACAGATAGTAATATATATGTCTCCTTCACCACCACCCCCATTGACCTTCCCCTGGCCTCCCCTACTTCCCAGCACATGCCCTCACCGCCCGCCCCCCCAGTGTCTTGTGTCCATTGCTTATGCTTATATGCATGCATACAAGTCCTTCGGTTGACCTCTTACCTCCCCCACCCAACATTCCCCAGCCTTCCCACTGCAATTTGACAGTCTGTTCCATGCTTCTCTGCCTCTGTATCTATCTTTTTGTTCATCAGGTTATAATGTTCTTTATTATCCATAAATGAGTGAGATCATCTGGTGTTTTTCTTTCACTTCCTGGCTTATTTCACTTAGCATAATGCTCTCTAGTTCCATCCATGCTGCTGCAAATGGTAAGAATTCCTTCTTTTTTATAGCAGCATAGTATTCCATTGTGTAGATGTACCATGGTTTTCTAATACACTCATCTGTTGATGGGCATTTAGGCTGTTTCCAAATCTTGGCTATTGTAAATTGTGCTGCTATGAACATAGGGGTGCATATATCCTTTCTGATTGGTGTTTCTGTTTTCTTGGGATATATTCCTAGAAGTGGTATTACTGGGTCAAATGGCAGTTAAATTTTTAAATCTTGAGGAAACGCCATACTGTTTTCCACAATGACTGTACCAGTCTGCATTCCCACCAGCAGTGAAGGAGGGATCCTTTTTCTCTGCATCCTCTCCAGCACTTGTCATTTGTTGATTTGTTGATGATAGCCATTCTGATAGATGTGAGGTGATACCTCATTGTCGTTTTGATTTGCATCTCTCGGATGATTAGTGACTTTGAGCATGTTTTCATGCATCTCTTGGCTTTCTGAGTGTCCTCTTTAGAAAAGATTCTATTTAAGTCCTTTGCCCATTTTTTTATTGGATTGTTTATTTTCCTTTTGTTGAGTTGTATGAGTTCCCTGTAAATGTTGGACATTAAAAATTATCAGAGATAACATTAGCAAATATGTTCTCCCATGTAGTGGGCTTTCTTGTTGTTCTGTTGATGGTTTCTTTTGCTGTGCAGAAACTTTTTATTTTGATGTAATCCCTTTTCTTTATTTTCTCCTTAGTCTCTCTTGCCCTAGGATCTGTGTCTGTAAAGATATTGCTACGACAAATGTCCGCAATTTTGCTGCCTATGGAGTCTTGTAGGATTTTTATGGTTTCCCGTCTTACATTTAAGTCCTTTAGCCATTTTGAGTTTGTTTTGTGTATGGTGTCAGTTGGTGATCTAGTTTCATTTTTTTGCATGTATCTGACCAAATTTCCCAGCACCATTTATTAAAGAGGCTATTTTGGCTCCATTGTATGCTCTTGCCTCCTTTTTCAAATATTAATTGAGTATAATGGCTTGGGTCAATTTCTGGGTCCTCTATTCTGTTCCATCGGTCTATATGTCTGTTATTGTGCCAGTACCAGGCAGTTTTGAGAACCGAGCTTGGTAATATATTTTGATGTCTGGTATTGTGATCCCTCCAACTTTGTTCTTCTTTCTCAGGATTGCTGTGGCTATTCGGGGTCTTTTTTTATTCCAGGTGAATTTTTGGAGAGTTTGTTCTAGATCTGTGAAATATGCCATTGGTATTTTAATAGGTATTGCATTGAAACTATAGATTGCTTTATGTAGTATCAACATTTTAATGAGGTTGATTCCACCAATCCCTGAACATGGTATGTTCTTCCATTTGTTTATGTCTTCCTCTATCTCTTTTTTCAATGTCCTATAATTTTCTGAGTACAGGTCTTTTACGTCCTTGGTTAAGATTATTCTAAGTATCTTAATTTTTTGGTGCAATGGTAAATGGGATTGTTTTTTTCATTTCTCATTCTGTGAGTTCAGTATTGGTGTATAAAAAGGCCATAGATTTCTGATTGTTAATTTTCTATCTTGCTACATTGCCAAATTCATTTATTAGGTCTAGTAGTTTTTTGATGGAGTCTTTGGTGTTTTGTATGCATAGTATCATGTCATCTGCAAATATAGACAGTTTTACTTCTTTTGCAATTTTGATGTTTTTCTTTTATTTTTTCTTCTTGTCTGATCGCTATGGCTAGTACTTCTAGTATTATGTTAAACAGGAGTGGTAAAAGTGGGCATCCTTGTCTTGTTCCTCTTCTTAGGGGAAATTAGTTTAGTTTCTGCCCATTGAGTATGATGTAGGCTGTAGGTTTGTCATTTAGGGCTTTTATTATGTTGAGATATGATCCTTCTGTTCCCACTTTGCTAAGAGTTTTTATCAAGAAAGAATGTTGGATTTTGTCAAATGCTTTTTCTGCATCAATTGATATGAGTATGATTTTTGTCTCTCAATTTGTTTATGTGATGTATCAGATTTGTGGATTTGCAGATATTGAACCATCCTTGCATCCCTGGAATAAATCCCACTTGGTCATGGTGTATGATCTTTCCAATGTATTGCTGAATCCAATTTGCTAAGATTTTGTTGAGGATTTTAGCATCTATGTTCATCATGGATATTGGCCTGTAGTTCTCTTTCTTTGTGGTGTCTTTATCTGGTTTTGGGATTAGGGTAATGCTGGATTCATAGAAAGAGCTTAGAAGTGTGCCTTCCTCTTGAATTTTTTGGAATAGTCTGAGGAGGATAGGTTTTAGCTCTTCTTTGAATGCTTGGTAGAACTCCCCTGTAAAGCCATCCAGACCAGGGCTTTTGTTTGCTGGAAGATTTTTTATTGCTGTTTCAATTTCTTCGGTAGTTATTGACCTATTCAGGTTCTTTGACTCTTCTTGGTTGAGTTTTGGGAGCTTGTATATTTCTAAGAATATGTCCATTTCATCTAGGTTGTCCATTTTGTTGTAATAGAGTTGTTCATAGTATTTTTTCATAATCGTTTGTATTTCTGTGGGATTGGTTGTTATTTCACCTCTCTCATTTCTGATTTTGTTTATTTGGGTCCTCTCTCTTTGCTTCTTGGTAAGCCTGGCTAGAGGTTCATCAATCTTGTTTATCCTTTCAAAGAACTAGCTCTTGGTTTTGTTGATCTTTTGCATTGTTTTTTTGGTCTCTATGTTGTTTATCTCCCCTCTGATCTTTATTATTTCCTTCCTTCTGCTTATGGTGGGCTTTTCTTGTCGCTCTCTTTCTAACTCTTTGAGTTGTAGGTTTAGATAATTTATTACCATTGTTTGTTGTTTTTTTGAGGCAGGCCTGTAGAGCTATGAACTTCCCTCTCAAGACTGCTTTCACTATGACCCATAGATTTTGGATTGTTGTGTTTTCATTGTTGTTTGTTGACATGATGCTTTTTATTTCTTCTTTGATCTCTCTGGTAACCCAGTCATTGTTTAATAACATGCTATTTAGCCTCCAGGTGTTTGACTATTTTGGCTTGTTTTTATTGTAGTTGATTTCCAATTTTATGCCATTGTGATCTGAGAAGATGCTTGATATAATTTCTATCTTCTTGAATTTGAAGAGACTTTGTCTGTGACCCAATATATGGTCAATCTTTGAAAATGACCCATGTGCACTTGAGAAGAATGTATATTCTGTGGCTTTGGGGTAAAATGTTCTGAAGATGTCAATTAATTCCATTTGATCTAGTGCATCATTTAGGATTGATGTTTCTTTGCTGATTTTTTGTTTAGAGGATTTGTCCAATGGTGATAGAGGGGTATTAATGTCCCCTACTATAACTGTATTGCTATCAATCTCTCCCTTGATATCCTCCAAAAGTTTTTTTATGTATTTGGGTGCCCCTGAATTGGGTTTGTATATGTTTACCAGAGTTATATTTTCTTGTTGGATTGATCCCTTTAGTATTATGAAGTGGCCTTCCTTATCTCTTGTTATGTCCTTAAATTTGAGATCTAATTTGTCTGATATAAGTATTGCTACCCCAGCTTTTTTTTTCATTTCCATTTGCCTGAAAAATCTTTTTCCATCCCTTCACCGTCAGTCTGTGTGAGTCTTTTTTCTGAGGTGGGTTTCCTGTAGACAACAGATATATGGGTCATGTTTTCTTATCCACTCAGTTAGCCTATGTCTTTTGATTGGGGCATTTAATCCATTAACATTTAAAGTTATTTTTGATAGGTACATGTTTGTCACCATTTTTATTCTTTACGCCTGTGTTCCTTCTTCGTTTTCTATTTCTTCTTTTTACAGCAGACCCTTTAGCATTTCTTGCATTGCTGGTTTGGTGGTAATAAACTCCCTTAGTCCTTTTTTGTCTGTGAAGCTCCTGATTTCACCCTCAATTTTGATTGATAGCCTTGCTGGGTATAGTATTCTTGGATTCAGATCCTTCCTTTGCATAGCTTTGTATATTTCAGTTCATTCCCTTCTTGCCTGATGTGTTTCTGTTGAGAAATCAGTTGCTCGTCTGATGGGGGATCCTTTGTAGGTAACTTTCTGTCTCTCACTGGCCGCTTTTAAGATTCTTACTTTGTCATTGGTGTTTGCCAATGTAATTATAATGTGCCTTGGCGTCAGTCTTTTGGGGTTCATTTTGTTTGGGACTCTGTGAGCTTGTTGGATTTGTATGAGTTTTTTCTTCCCTATACCAGGGAAGTTTTCTGTCATTATTTCTTCAAACAGGTTTTCTATTTCTTGCTCAGTTTCCTCTCCTTCTGGCACCCCTATTATGCAGATGTTGTTTCATTTCGTGTTGTCCCAAAGTTCTCTTAGGCTCTCCTCCTGTTCTTTAAATTTTTTTTCTAGATGCTGCTCTGCTTGGGTTTTGTTTTGTTTTTTTCCTACCTTGTCTTCTAGCTCATTGATGTGGTCCTCTGCTTCTTCTAGTCTACTGTTTACACTTTCTACTGAGTTATTTATAGCAGCCATGTCGTTTTCATTTCTTCTTGATTCTTCATTTCCTCTTGGTTCTTACACATATTGTTCAATTTGTCTTCCATTCTTTTCAGCCACCTTATGACCATTTCTCTGAATTCTTTCTCTGACATATTGCTTGCCTCCTTTTTGTTTACTTCCTTTTCTGGTGATGCCTCCTTTTCTTTCATTTGTGGGTTTTTTCTTTGTCTCCCCATGATCTCTCTTCTCCAGGTGTCTGGTTATGTAGCTCTGTCTCTCTTGCATTGACTTAAAGGCATAAAATACAACACAACAAGGCACAACACACAAGGCACTGAACACAAATGTATTCACAATACTAATAACCCCAAATAAAGGTGACCACCCGAGAAAAGAGAATTAGGGGATAAGAAAAGAAAAAAAAGTGCAAAAATGATATTGAGAAAAGGAAAAAAAGTAAGTGAGACAAGAAAGAGAGTAAAAAATAAGGGGGGGGGGGGGGGACTATTTATATGGGGAGAAAACTCCAGCAGAACAACAACTAATCCCAAAAAATGCAAACAACAAACACCCAGAGATGAATGCAAACTACAAATAACAACTAATAACAAGTGAGAAGAGGAAAAACAAAAGCAAAAAATAAAGACAAAAACAAAACAAAAAAATGGAAAGAATCTCACAAACAATAAAAAAGAAAAACAAACTAATCAACAATCAAGCAAACCAGAACAATAGGACAGAGAGAAAGCAAAGCAAAACAAAAACAAAAAAATAGTACAAAAAAACAAACAAAACAAAAAATAACAACAGAAAAAAAATAAAGAGAGAAAAAAATTTGATAGTGAAGAAGGCAAAGAGAGAAGTGTGTATGGACTTGGAGCAGGGGATTGGAAATTAGATTTATAAGTAGGATGAATTTTTAGCAGGTGGTAAAAAGAAGGAATAGGGAAAATCTAATGCAGGAATAGAGTAACAGGACAACAAAAGGGGAAAAGTGAGGGAAGGAGTGTTGGCATATAGGTAAATTTGAGATAGAGTAAAATGATGCTAAAGGAAAAATGAAAATAGAATGTAGAACATTAATCCCTAAATAAAATAAAGAGAAAATAAAATGACACTTTTTTTAAAAGGTTACAATAGTAGTAGTAATAATACTAATTAAAAATAAAAATATGATAATTAAAATGGTAAAATCAAGTGAGGGAAAAAAGAAAAAAATAGTTTCTTAAGTAAAAGGTGAAAAAATAAAAATATGCAGTAGTGAAGGTCATTCATTTTCTCTACTCTTCTGTTTGGCATGCCTTTTTCCTGTCAGGTAGTCAGGACAGTATTGAAGTTCCCTGGGATACATTGCTCCTCTGTGTTGTAAACCACAGTCCTGATTTTAAAGCAGGCACTATTTCTTTGTTTCCGAGACCGCCTTTATTTGTGTTTACAGAAGAGTCAATTTGTGATTCAGCCCCTGGGTGGCAGTGTTTCTGGATTGATCTCAGGGCTATAAGTTCTCTCTAGCCAGTATTTAGGTTTTGTTTTCCCTGTGGCACTTAATACTGGTTTGGGAGAATCGACTGCCCCAGAGCTGGTTCCCTGATCATTACTCCTGCTCTGATCCCCAGGTTCCACAAAAACAACTTTCCCTTGCAGTCTCTGTGAGTGTCCCTAGTTGGGTGATCCTATGTATTGGGTTTAGTAATCAAAAGCAAGGATTTAAAGAGAAAACAAAAGAGCCAGAGTAAGTGTGGGAGCTCACAACTTTTACATCCAGCTCTGCGCGCAATTCTCCAAACATCTCTCCTGCACGTCCTTTTTCCTCTGGCACTAAACAGCCGGCATACTGGTAAAATCCAAGGCTGCCTTTTTGTGCCCAGTCCAGCTATGGGCTGATTTTTAGAGTTCCCTTCTGCCAGCAGCCCTGCAGATCCCCTTCCACACTCACGGATCATGCTGGCCCCAATGACCGTGGACTTTGTGAGGCATAGACTTCCGCACTCGCATTCCTCTCTCCAACCTGGATTGCAGACATCACCTTTCCCTAGGCGAAATCTGACCTTTCTGTGAGGAGGAGCAGGGCTCTTCCGATGTTGGGGTAATGCCCCAGCAGGTCCAGGGGTCCCCAAAGTTGTGGACGGAGTTGGCGAAGAAGGAATGACACAGAGACAGCATTCAGGTGATCAGCAGCCTAGCCAGGATCTCTAGCCAGGATCTCCAGCCAAGTTCTGTGTTTTATTGTCTTGTTACATCTGTATTTATACCAGTTGATTTTAATCCTATCAATTTCTATTCCATAGGTTAGGACGTTTCTTATCTCCATTCAAGTAAAGATTATGTAGCTTAAGGGTGATTGTTCGTAGTTAAAGTGATTAACTACCTGCCTGGCATTTAATTAAGGGGTTTTATTCCCTCCCTAACTTCAGGGGAAAATCCCTACCTGGGGAAACAACCTTTCTCGGAGAGGTGACCTTGGTTAAAACACATAGCGCCAAGAAGGTGAGCAAACATATTAAGAACAGTATGCCATATACACCAGGTCCCTTGAAACATATGCTGTGCAGATGTTTCTTCCCTGCAGCGACTGTGTCAAACAGCAAGGATGGACCGGCTTCCGGCATTCTGAGTCCGTGTATTCGCACTGCTTGAGATCCAGTGTTCCTGAGTTCATAGCCGGTCCCTGGATGCCATGGTTCCCGGACCCCTGGATGTATAACAGGCACTCTCCCCTTCAAGTTGGCGCTGTCTCCGTGGCAGAGCTGGCAGCGCCGGGAGAGATTTCAGCAGCAGTGGAGGCTGCCTGGTTAGGAGAGCCTGATCCGGCAGTCTCCAACAGTCCCCTGGAGTATAGCTATTGCTCACCCACAAATTTACACTCTCCGTACCCTCTCCTTTCGTTCTCTCACTCACACACTATCTTGCAGTCTGCCTTCCCATCGGCAGCCATCTTCCCATACCCAAAGCTTAATCTTTTTTATCCTACATATTCCAGATGCATATAAGCAGGAAATAAAATTTTAAAAACCAAACTACTTTGTTCAAAATGAAAGAGAAGAACTAATCAAGTCTAATTTAAGTAATCAAGAACTAAATTACTGAGGAGAAGCAAGATGGCGGCGATATAGGCAGACGCGTCCCAGGTCTTATCCCGGAGCAAACGGAGTAAGCAGCTGAAACTAATAACACCCACCCCGAATTGGCAAATTTACTCAGCTGGTGAGACGGTTTGCAGCCGGGAAGGGCAGACCTCCCCTGGAAAGGTTAAAAACCAGGGATCTGGGCAGGAAAGTTTGCCAGACCTGAGCCCAGAGGGTCGGAGGGAGACCGCATGGCAGACAGCCGCGTCTCTTGGGACAGACACAGACCCTGACCAGGGTAAGGAGTTCCGCGGGTTTGCTGGCGCCAGGAGATTTGAGATTTGGATTTTGTGATTGCGGAGAACTGAGACTAAAGGGGGCATCCTGAGGAACTGATCAGACCATGCAGTGCCCATAAGAGAGGAGCGTTTCCCAGACCATGCAGTGCTGGTAAGAGAGGAGCGTTTCCCAGACCGGTAAGAGAGGAGCGTTTCCGGCCGGCCGGCGTTTGTCTGTTTCTTTGTTTTCACTGAACCCTGCTCATAGGACAGTTCGGATACAGGCACTCACCTGTGCTGAAGAGAGGGTGAAGGTGCAGACGAGGGGAATCTGGGGAGAGGCTGAGGAAAGAGGGGGAGCCGGAGGAGGTGGCAGCGAATTGAGTGCTGAGACCCCCCTGGGCCCAGGACTGGGGCAGCCATTCCTCCAGAAGGTGGAATTCCTCCCCCCAGCCCCCCAGGCAAGGAGCACAGCCACACCCAGATTCCACCCTGTATGAGATAAAGGATTAAAACAAGCTGATTAGTCCCTGGGAGTTACCAGGGTCTGGCCTATAGAGGGATTTTCAGTCCCACCAACAACACAGAGCAGGGTAAGGATTAAAAAAGGATAGAGAAGCTGTATAGCCTCAGAGGCCAACCCAAAAACACTGCCACCCAGAGGATGAGCCACAAACTGACTCTTAGGGGAATACAAATTAAGGCAGACTGGATCACAAATACGGCCTGCTTTAAAATCAGGACTGTGATTTACAACACGGAGGAACAGTGTAATGCAGGCAAATTCAACACTCTCCTAAATACCTGGCAGGACTAAGGCGAACCAGGCTGAAGAGTAGAAGAACCGAAAGACCATCACTACTGCAAATTTTTTCTTTTTCTTTTTCTTTTTAATTTTTTCACCTTTTTACTAAGAAACCAATTTTTTTTTCTTTTTCTTCTTTTTCCATCACCTGATTTTACCCTTTCAATTACCACATTTTTATTTTTAACCAGTATTATTACTGCTACCATTTTACCATTTTTTAAAGTGCCATTTTATTTTCTCTTTATTTTCTTTTGGGATTAGTGTTCTCCATTCTATTTTCATCGTTCCTTTAGCATTAATTTTCCCTATCTCAATTCCACCTCTTTGCTAAAACCCTCTTCCTTACTTTTCCCCTTTTGGTGTCCTGTTTCTCTTACCCTATTCCTGCTCCAGACTTTCCCAATTCCCTCTTTTTACCCCCTGTCTAATTCCACCCTACTTATATATCCTATTTCCAATCTACTGCTCTAAATCCTTATACACCTATTCTTTATCCTTCTTCACTTTCCAAACATTTTTTTCTCTCTTATCTTTCTATTGTTTTCTTGATTGTTGAATATATTGGGCTTTTTTTTTTTTGTTTTGTTTTGTTTTGTTTTGTGTTTTTTCTTCTTTTTTAGGACTGGTTGTGAGGTTGTTTTTCTTTTTCTTTTTCTTTTTCTTTTTTTTTTTTCTGCTGGTTTTTCCCTTCCCTCCCCCACCCCACCCCGGTTATTTTTGTGCTTCTGTTTCGCTTACCCCTCTGGATATTATTGGTGGTTTGTAGTTTGCATTCATCTCCAGGAATCTGTTGCTGGAATTTGTTGAGATTAGTGGCAGTTCTATTGGAGTTTGCTCCTCATACCAATAGTCTCTTCCCCGCTTCTACTTCATTCTCTTTTTTCGCTCTCTTTTTTTACCCCCTCTTTTTTCCCAATTCTATTTTTGCACTCCTTTTTTGTTTGTTTTTTTCTTATTTTTCTTTTCCGTTCTCTCTTTTATCTTCTTCTCTTCTTTCTCCCTTATCCCCTAATTCTCTTAATTCGGGTGGCCACCTTTATTTGGGGTTATTAATATTGTGAATATACTTGTGTTCAGTGCCTGGTACGTTGTGCCTTGCTCTGTTGTATTTTGTGCCTTTAAATCAACGCAGCAGATCCAAGCAACAGCAGCCCCCTGATCACCGCAGCCTCCTGATCACCACAGCCTCCTGATCACCACACCCTCTGTCTGTGGAACAGCAGCTGTACGTGAAGCCTCCCCCCACCAGCCAGAAGAGCCAACACAGCTGTGAACAACACCCACCAGAGGAGCTGCTGCCGCAACCGTCTGAGCAGCAACCACAACCCAAGGAGCCCCTGCCACCCAGGGAGCAGCCACTGAACATCTCAACATCTACATATGTCAGCGAGATCAAACATGGGTAGGCAAAGAAACCCCCAAAGGAAAGAAAAGGAGGACTCGCCAGAAAAGAAGCTAAGTGAGACAGAGATATGCAACATGACGGAAAAAGAATTCAGAATAAGGTTCCTAGAGTACATGCACCAGATGTTCAAGAAGCAAGAAGAAACAGATGAAAAACTCAACTACTTATGCAAGAAGCTAGAAGAAACAGATGAAAAAATCAACAACTTAAGTAAGTCCCAAGAAGAAATGAAGAGCGACATAGCTTCAATAAAAAACTCCATTGAAAGTATCAACAGTAGACTGGGAGAAGCGGAGGACCGAATTAGTGAATTAGAAGACAAGGAAGCAAAACACACTCAAACTGTACGGCAAATGGAGAAAAAAATTAAAAGACAGGAGGAGAGCCTAAGGGAGCTTTGGGACAACATGAAACGAAACAACATACGAATAATAGGGGTGCCAGAACAACAGAAAGATGAACATGGATTAGAAAACCTATTCGAAGAAATAATATCAGAAAACTTCCCTGAGGTGGGGAAGAAAAAAGTCACACAAGCCCAGAGAGTCCCAAACAAGGTGAACCCGAAAAGACCCACACCAAGACACATCATAATTACCATGGCAAATGTTCAGGATAAAGAGAGAATCTTACTGGCTGCAAGAGAGAGACGGAAAGTAACATACAAGGGATCTCCCATTAGATTATCAAATGATTTCTCAACAGAAACACAACAGGCCAGAAAAGAATGGACGGAAATCTACAAAGTGATGCAAAGCAAAGGACTGAATCCAAGAATACTCTATCCAGCAAGGCTATCATTCAAAATTGAAGGGGAAATAAGAAGCTTCACAGACAAAAAAGGGCTAAGGGAGTTTATCACCACCAAGCCAGCCATGCAAGAAATGCTAAAGGGACTGGTGTAAAAAGAAGAAATATCAAGCTCAGAAAGAAAACAGCCACACACACACACAAAAAAAGAAATGGCTACAAACAAGTACCTTTCAATAATAACTTTAAATGTAAATGGACTAAATGCTCCAACCAAAAGACATCGAGTGGCTGAATGGATAAAAAAACATGACCCATACATCTGCTGTCTACAAGAGACCCACCTCATTAGAAGGGACTCACACAGACTGAAAGTGAAGGGATGGAAAAATATCTTTCACGCAAATGGAAAGGAAAAGAAAGCTGGGGTAGCAATACTTATATCTGACAAAATACATCTCAAAGTGAAGGCCATAACCAGAGATAAGGAAGGCCACTTCATAATACTAAAGGGATCAATACAACAAGAAGATATAACCCTGGTAAACATATATGCACCCAATGCAGGAGCACCCACATACATAAGAAAACTTCTGGAAGATATCAGGGGAGAGATCGACAACAATACAATCATAGTAGGGGACTTTAATACACCACTGACATCACTGGATAAATCCGCTAGACAAAAACTCAGCAAAGAAACAGCAATCCTAAATGACTCACTAGATCAGATGGACTTAATTGACATCTTCAGAACACTTCACCCCACAGCTGCGGAATATACATTCCTCTCAGGTGCTCATGGGACATATTCAAAAATAGACCACATATTGGGTCACAAGCAAAGTCTCCACAAATTCAAGAAGATTGAAATCATAAAAAGCTTCTTCGCAGACCACGATGGTATAATGTTAGAAATAAACTACAATAAAAACAACCCAAAATACTCAAACACTTGGAAGCTGAATAGCATGTTATTAAATATTGATTGGGTTACCAATGACATCAAAGAAGAAATTAAAAACATCCTGGACACTAATGACAATGAAAACACAACAATCCAAAACCTCTGGGACACAATGAAAGCAGTCCTGAGAGGAAAGTTTATAGCTCTACAGGCCTATCTCAAAAAACAAGAAAAAATGGTAGTCAATCATCTAACTCTACAACTCAAAGAATTAGAAAGAGAGCAACAAGAAAACCCCAGAGTGAGCAGAAGGAAGGAGATAATAAAGATTAGAGCAGAAATAAATGACATAGAGACCAAAAAAACAATACAGAAAATCAATGAAACCAAGAGCTGGTTCTTTGAAAGGATAAACAAGATTGACAAACCCCTAGCCAGGCTCACCAAGAAGCAAAGAGAGAGGTCCCAAATAAACCAAATCAGAAATGATAGAGGCGAAATAACAACAGACCCCACAGAAATACAAATGATTGTTAAACAATACTACGGGCAACTCTACTCCAACAAACTAGACAACCTGGAGGAAATGGACAAATTCCTAGAAAAATACAACATTCCAAAACTCAATCAGGAAGAATCTAAAAACCTCAATAGGCCAATAACTATGGAAGAAATTGAAGCAGTCATCAGAAAGCTTCCAGCAAACAAAAGCCCAGGGCCAGACGGCTTCACAGGGGAGTTCTACCAAACATTCAAGGAAGAACTAAAACCTACCCTCCTCAGACTACTACAAAAAATTCAAGAGGAAGGAACGCTTCCAAGCTCATTCTATGAAGCCAGCATCACCCTAATACCAAAACCAGGTAAAGACATCACAATGAAAGAGAATTACAGGCCAATATCCCTCATGAACATAGATGCCAAAATCCTCAACAAAATCTTAGCAAATCGGATCCAGCAGTACATCAGAAGGATCATACACCATGACCAAGTAGGATTTATCCCAGAGATGCAAGGATGGTACAACATCCGTAAATCAATAAATGTGATACATCACATAAACAAATTGAAAGAAAAAAACCACATGGTCATATCAATTGATGCAGAAAAAGCATTCGACAAAATCCAACACCCATTTTTGATAAAAACTCTCAGAAAGGTGGGAATAGAAGGATCATACCTCAACATAATAAAAGCCATATATGACAGGCCCACAGCCAACATCATACTCAATGGACAAAAACTAACACCATTTCCCCTAAGAACAGGAACAAGACAGGGATGCCCACTCTCACCACTCCTGTTCAACATAGTACTGGAAGTATTAGCCATTGCAATTAGGCAAGAAGAAGAAATAAAAGGCATCCAAATTGGAAAAGAGGAAGTAAAACTGTCCTTATTTGCAGATGACATGATATTATACATACAAAACCCTAGAGACTCCATCAAAAAGCTACTAGACTTAATACATGAATTTGGCAATGTAGCAGGATACAAAATTAACCCCAAGAAATCTGAGGCATTTCTATACACTAATAGTGAACTTTCAGAAAGGGAGATCAGAAAAACAATCCCATTTACCATCGCACCAAAAAAATTAAGATACCTAGGAATAAACTTAACTAAAGAGGTTAAAGACCTCTACTCAGGAAACTACAGGACGTTGAAAAAAGAGATAGAGGAAGACATAAACAGATGGAAGAACATACCATGTTCTTGGATTGGTAGAATCAACATCATTAAAATGTCCATACTACCCAAAGCAATCTATACATTCAACGCACTTCCCATTAAAATACCAATGGCCTTCTTCAAAGATCTAGAACGAACTCTCCAAAAATTCATCTGGAATAAAAAAAGACCCCGAATAGCTGCAACGATCCTGAGAAAGAACAAAGTAGATGGGATCTCAATGCCAGATATCAAGCTGTATTACAAAGCCACTGTTCTCAAAACTGCCTGGTACTGGCACAAGAACAGACATATAGATCAGTGGAATAGAATAGAGAGTCCAGAAATTAGCCCGAACCAATATGCTCAATTAATTTTTGACAAAGGAGGCATGAACATACAATGGAGCCAAGATAGTCTCTTCAATAAATGGTGTTGGGAAAATTGGACAGACATATGCAAGAAAATGAAACTAGAGCACCAACTTACACCATACACAAGAATAAACTCAAAATGGATAAAGGACTTAAATGTACGACAGGAAACCATAAAAATTCTAGAAGAATACAAAGGCAACAAAATCTCAGACATATGCCAAAACAATTTCTTCACTGATACAGCTCCTAGGGCAGTTGAAACTAAAGAGAAAATGAACAAATGGGACTACATCAAAATAAAAAGCTTCTGCACAGCAAAAGAAACCATCAACAAAACAACAAGAAAACCCACCTCGTGGGAAAACATATTTGCCAACGTCATATCTGATAAGGGCTTAATCTCCAAAATTTATAGGGAACTCATACAACTTAACAAAAAGAAGATAAACAATCCAATCAAAAAATGGGCAAAGGATCTAAATAGACACCTTTCAAAAGAGGACATTCAGAAAGCCAAGAGACATATGAAAACATGCTCAAAGTCACTAATCATCCGAGAGATGCAAATCAAAACAACAATGAGGTACCATCTCACACCTGTCAGAATGGCCATCATCAACAAATCAACAAACGACAAGTGCTGGAGAGGATGTGGAGAAAAAGGAACACTTGTGCACTGCTGGTGGGAATGCAGACTGGTCCAGCCACTATGGAAGGCAGTATGGAGGTTCCTCAAAAAATTGGAAATGGAACGCCCATTTGACCCTGTGATCCCACTTCTAGGAATATATCCCAAGAAACCAGAAACACCAATCAGAAAGGATATATGCACCCAGATGTTCATAGCAGCACAATTCACCATAGCTAAGATCTGGAAACAGCCTAAGTGCCCATCAGTAGATGAATGGATTAGAAAACTGTGGTACATCTACACGATGGAATACTATGCTGCTGTTAAAAAGAAGGAACTCCTACCATTTGCAACATCATGGATGGAACTGGAGAGCATTATGCTAAGTGAAACAAGCCAGTCAATGAAGGAAAAATACCACATGATCTCACTCATTCATGGATAATAAAGACCATTACAAACTTTTGAACAATAATAGATACAGAGGCAGAGCTGCCTCAAACTGATTGTCAAACTGCAGTGGGAAGGCCAGAGAGAGTTGGGGGGCAGGAGGGAGGGGAGTAAGAGATCAACCGAAGGACTTGTATGCATGCATATAAGCATAACTAATGGACATAAGACACTGGGGGGTAAGGGAGGGTAGGGGTTTGTCAAGGGCGGGGGGGAAAAAAGGACACTTATGTAATACCCTTTGTAATACTTTAAGCGAAAAACAAAAAAAAATAAAAAATAAAAAAAAAAGAACTAAATTACTGTTAACATTAAAGAAACTAAAACTAAGGTAGAATAAAATAACTTCTGGTTTTTGTTTCATTATACTGCTGAAAAAACATATATTCAAGCTTCTAGCCAAACAGTGTATTCATACACATTGCTATGTTACTCTCCTACTTTTACTCTGATTTCTCTTAATAAAAAATACTTTAAGAGAAACAGAAACTCAGTTTATTTTAAAGGTGAAATCAGTTTTACATACAAGGATTTATATCTAAAACATTATATACACTTTTAAATTTATTTCTGGAATAGTTTAGAATGCATATGAATGTACAAAGATCCTTATACTTTGAATTCAAGCTATGCAACAGTCCCTTGGATAAGGCTGGAGTATCTTTCAAGATTTACTGTCAGTAAAACACAGAAAGAGGTTAATAGTCTAAATATAATGATCTTAAATCTCTATAAGCAAGTAAAAGCTAGAAAGTATTAGGTATGTGGGTGAGGAGGGGATTGGCATAGTTCCATACATTCATTCATTCCTTTTTATCTTCCATTCCTTCAGCAACCATGCACCAGGCAAAGGGGATTCAAAGTGGAAAAGACATGATCCTGCCCTACGTGGGCACAGATATGGACAAAAAACTTACAACAGAATAAATCTGAGTATTAGAAGATTTTTATCCAAAATGTGCATGGTACTTACACATTTTATCCTATTTAATCCACACAAAACAGACCAACCACCTCCAAGGTTCAGATAGGGTGAATGACCTGAGGTTCTCCCACCCATTGGACCTCTCCACTATGGATCTTGGGGAAAGGGAGTGAGTCAGTCAGCTCTGTCCCACTCACTCACTAAGCTACTGCTTCCATCAGTCAGCTAGCAAGTGGCAGCACCAGGGTGACAACTTCTACTTAAGAATTCACCATTTTTGCTTTTCCCACCACAACATAGTTCTCAGCACAGGATACTTTTTTAAGAAATTTATATTTATTGTTGAAAGTATTACAGATGTCCCCCTTCCCCACCCCCTCCCCCATTGACCTCTCTACCGTGCTCCCACCCCCTCTCCAGGCCTTCACTAAACTATTTATTGTCTGTGTCCATGGGCTACACATATATGCATATAAGTTATTTGGTTAATCTCCTCCCACCTCCAACTCCCTTCCCTCTGAGATTTGTCAGTCTATTCCATACTTCTATGTCTCTGGGTCTATTTTGTTAGTCAGTTTTGTTCATTAGATTCCACATATAAGTGAGATCATGTGATACTTCTCTTTCTCTGACTGGCTTATTTCGCTTAGCATAATACTCTTCAGATCCATCCCTGCTATCTCAAAGGGTGAGAGTTCCTTCATTTTTACAGCTGCATATTATTCCACTGTGTAAGTGTACCACAGCTGTTTTATCCACTCATTTACTGATGGGCAGTTGGGCTACTTCCAGATATTAGCTATTGTAAATAGCCCTTCTATGAACATAAGGATGCATATATTCTTTCAAATTGGTGTTTTGGTATTCTTAGAATATATTCTTAGAAGTGGGATCACTGGGTCAAATGGCAGTTCCATATTTAATTTTTTGAGGAAACTCCATACTGTTTTCCATAGTGGCTGCACCAGTCTACATTCCCACCTGCAGAGTACTTTTTTTTCCACATCGTTGCCAGCATTTGTTGTTTCTTGATGGTAGCCATTCTGACAGGTGTGAGGCGATATCTCAGTATGGTTTTAATTTGCATCTCTCTAATGATTAGTGACTTTGAGCATGTTTTCATATGTCTCTTGGCCACCTGTATGTCCTCTTTGGAGAAGTATCTACATATGTCCTTTGCCCATTTTTTAATTGGATTGTTTGTCCACCTTTTCTTAAGTTGCATGAGTTCTTTATATTTTGGGGAAATTAACCCCTTATGAGATGTATCATTGGCAAATATGTCCTCCCATACAGTGGGCTCCATTTTCATTTTGTTGGTGGTTTATTTTGCTGTGCAGGAGCTTTTAATTTGGTGTAGTCCCATTTGTTTATTTTCTCCTTTGCTTCCCTTGCCCTAGGACAGCTGTGGGCAAACTACGGCCCAAGGGCCGGATCCGGCCAGTTTGAAATGAATAAAACTAAAAAAAAAAGACTGTACCCTTTTATGTAATGATGTTTACTTTGAATTTATATTAGTTCACACAAACACTCCATCCATGCTTTTGTTCCGGCCCTCCGGTCCAGTTTAAGAACCCATTGTGGCCCTCGAGTCAAAAAGTTTGCCCACCCCTGCCGTAGGACCATGGTCAGCAAACCGTCTCTCGAGCCACATGCGGCTCTTTGACCCCTTGAGTGTGGCTCTTCCTAAGCCTTAGGAGTACCCTAATTAAGTTAATAACAATGTACCTACCTACATAGTTTAAGTTTAAAAAATTTGGCTCTCAAAAGAAATTTCAATCGTTGTTCTGTTGATATTTGGCTCTGTTGACTAATGAGTTTGCCGACCACTGCCCTAGGAGATGTATCCACAAACATATTGCTGTGAGAAATGTCTGAGATTTTGCGCCTATGGTTTCTTCTAGGATTTTTATATTTTCATGACTTACATTTAAGTCTTTTATCCGTTTTGAGTTTATTCTTGTGTATCTAGTTTCATCTTTTTGCATGTACCTGTCCAATTTTCCCAACACCATTTATTGAAGAGACTCTCCTTACTCCAATGTATGCTCTTGCCTCCTTTGTCAAATAATAATGGAGCATAATAAGTCAGGTTGATTTCTTGGTTCTCTGTTCTGCACAGGATATTTTTTAGGAGACACACATGGAAGATTCTCAAAATCTCCAATGAGACACAAATATCCTTCCCATCTGTGGACATCCCCTCAAAAGAAGAACAGAAGAGACCTTAGTGCTCTCTGATCCCCAGACAAGTTCTTCTAGTACTAAACCAGTAGATAGTTTTGAATTTATAAAATGATTCTAGAGACCACAGTGCTATTCACCCTTACCTTTGGAGTCTCCCCGCACTGGAAGTCAGCTTGAGAAGACCTGCTTGGTACACCATGTTTGTATCCTTAGCTTTAACTTTTGAAATCCCCAGCTTCACAGAACAAGCCAGAACAAATACTATAATCATTTATTTTTTGTCTCACTTTTATAATTTGTCTCTCAGAATTTGGAATTCGTTATTCTTCCATATTTTACATAATTTTGAAAGACAAAGGAGCCTTTAATGATGGATTAATTTTTGCAAGTCTTGAAATTTGCATAATAAAATGAGAACCAGAGAGAAGTATTTTTAGACCAGTACATTGAGAGAAATGGGGTGTGTTTTGGGGGTGAGAGGAAGCTGGCAATTAGGGTAAGGCAAGATAAGCCTGCATATTGATCAAGAACTCACCACTGAGAAACCAAGATGGCGGCATAGGTTAACGCTGGAGTTTGCTGCCTCGAACAACCACTTCAAAAATACAACTAAAAGACGGAACGGACACCATCCAGAACCACAGGAAGGCTGGCTGAGTGGAAGTTCTACAACTAGGAGGAACCGAGAATCAGAGGAGGCGCAGTGCTGAAGTAAAATACTAAGGTGAGGAGTGCACGAGGCACGGGCTGGTGGCTGAGGGCGTGGTTGTCTGTTTCAATCCGGAGGGAGCCTCAGACTCTGAGCTCCAGATCCGGGCAAGTCTGTAGGGACCCAGACTCAAACGGGAGAAGCGGGACTGTCTGGCTTCGGTCCCTCCGAGGTTTGCAGCGGTTGCTGGGACAGAGAGGCAGAGCCCCTGGGGACGGACTGAGAGCAGCCATAACTGCTCCCTCCTCCGCCCTGTTGATCCCCTGGGACCCGCCCTGCCCAAGCCCTGCACAGAGCCATTTGCTGGATAGCCTCAGGCAAAGGCTAGATTAGCACCTCCCTAGAGGACAGAAGTTCTCCCACTGCAAACACAGCTGATTCTCACAGCCAGTTGGCCTGGAGGTCAAGTAGTAATTACCTACAACAATCAAGGCTTGACTTCAACAAGACTGCTCACAGAGACCACAAGGGGGTGCACCAAGAGTGTCTAGCTCAGGTAATTGGGACACTTAACACGGAAAGCCACTCTATCGACACAGTGAAGCATAAAAAAATGCCAAGACAAAGAAACAGGCCACAAAGGACAGAACTGGAGGAAAGCAGGCTACTGGATATAGAATTCAAAACCACACTTTTGAGGTCTCTCAAGAGGCTTCTAGAGGCTGTCGATAAACTTGATGAGATGTACAGGAAATCTAATGAGACCCTTGATGGTGTGATAAAGGACCAACTAGAAATTAAGCATACACTGACTGAAATAAAGAATATTATACAGACTCCCAACAGCAGACCAGAGGAACGCAAGAATCAAGTCAAAGATTTGAAATGCGAGGAAGCAAAAAACACCCAACCGGAAAAGCAAAATGAAAAAAGAATCCGAAAGTGTGAAGATAGTGTAAGGAGCCTCTGGGACAGCTACAAGCGTACCAACATCAGAATAATAGGGGTGCCAGAAGATGAGAGCAAGATATTGAAAACCTATTTGAAGAAATAATAGCAGAAAACTTCCCCTACTTGATGAAAGAAATAGATTTACAAGTCCAGGAAGCGCAGAGAACCCCAAACAAAAGGAATCCAAAGAGGACCACACCAACACATATCATAATTAAAATGCCAAGAGCAAAAGACAAAGAGAGAATCCTAAAAGCAGCAAGAGAAAGAAAATCAGTTACCTACAAGGGAATACCCATAAGACTGTCAGCTGATTTCTCAACAGAAACTTTGCAGGCCAGAAGGGAGTGGCAAGAAATATTCAAAGTGATGAATACCAAGAACCTACAACCAAGAGTACTTTATCCAGCAAAGCTATCATTCAGAATTGAAGGTCAGATAAAGAGCTTCACAGATAAGGAAAAGCTAAAGGAGTTCATCACCACCGAACCAGTATTATACGAAATGCTGAAAGGTATCCTTTAAGAAGAGGAAGAAGAAGAAAAAGGTAAAGATACAAATTATGAACAACAAATACGCATCTATCAACAAGTGAATCTAAGAATCAAGTGAATAAATAATCTGATGAACAGAATAAACTGGTGATTATAATAGAATCAGGGACATAGAAAGGGAATGGACTGACTATGCTTGCGGGGGAAAGGGGTGTGGGAGATGCGGGAAGAGACTGGACAAAAATCATGCACCTATGGATGAGGACAGTGGGTGGGGAGTGAGGGCGGAGGGTGGGTTGGGAACTCGGAGGAGGGGAGTTATGGGGGGAAAAAAGAGGAACAAATGTAATAATCTGAACAATAAAGATTTAATTATTAAAAAAAAAAAAGATAAGCCTGCAACTCAGCATTGCCTACAGAATAAGTCCAAATTCCCCACCCTCATCTTCAAAATGTCCCACAATCTTCCTTTTCCAGTCTTATCTCCCTGTACTTCCCAGCCAGAGTCCTCACCAATGGTTGCATGTACACTTCCCTGCTGTACCTCTGTTCTGAGGTTCAGTTGCCCCCTTGTCTGGAATGCCCCTTCCTAGGCCTCCCCAATTGACCACTCTCTACCTGGTGAGCATCTGCCTGTCCTTCAATGCCAAATTCAAATGCTCCCTCCCCTATTATTTTCTTCATATAGACATATGCTCCCTCATTTCAGAGGGCTTACAAAGATGCATAAAACAGTTTTCATTCAATGTACCGCAGAATTTTTAAAACATGCAATACCTGACTATTTATAGTCAGGGGCACTGACCTTTTTTCCCTTAGCCAGCGTTCTCAACCTGTGAGTCATGACCCCTAAAAATACATCCTGCATATCAGATATTTACAGTACAATTCATAACAGTAGCAAAATTACAGTTATGAAGTAGCAACTAAAATAATTTTATGGTTGGGGGTCACCACAATATGAGGAATTGTATTAAAGGGTCGCGGCATTAGGAAAGTTGAGAACCACTGCGACTGTCAAATAAAAATATGACAACAGCCAACACAATAGCCGTCCAGTGTGAATGAATCAAAATTATACCTATTTTTTTGTCAGATAGGCAAAAAAATGTAATATGCTTTTTGGTGTGTGGCAGAATTTTAGTAATTAGTTTATGTGTACCATGAGATGGAAAGGTTGAAAATCGCTGGCATAGAACATCAGAAGACAGCATAAATCATCATCCCCTCAACTCTGCCATAATGGTTCCACTGGAAAGTGAACCTTCCTTCTCAGTTCTGTCACAGTTGGTTTCTTTCTCTTTTTTTGTTCTCAATAACTCCTTTTATTTTATACTTAAAAATAAACTTTTACTGTTGAAAGTATTACATGCCCCTTCATCCCCCCATTGACCTCTTCTAGCCCTCCCCACCCCTGTCCTCCATCCCATGCCTTCACCAACCTATTGTCTGTATCCATGGGTTATACATATATGCATACAAGTTCTTTGGTTGATCTCTTTAACACCCACCCACCCTTCCCCACCTTCCCTCCTAGCACAGTTGGTTTCTAGCATTCTTACTGCTTTCAGCACCAGCTGTCCTGTACTGGAACCATGAATTCATACATATTTAACCTTCCTACAAGACTACATGTTTTTTGAGGGCAGGGAAGGAACTTTATGCAATTGTGTAAGTTCTAGCCATTCCAAACATACTTGTTGAAAAAGTTTAACATTATGCACAAATTAACAAAATAAAACCCAAATATATACTCCTTGAATACACCAGTCGTTCATAATTGGTTTAGGTCACTCCCTAACATCATCCAACTGATGTTGGCTACTCAGCTTTCCATGAGTGGAATGGTCACACTGGCTAAACAGCAGTTATTTTAAAACATGAAAAAGAAAAGGGCTGGTTTCTTGGGAAAACTAGCCAGGAAGGGTGTGTGTGTGGAGGGGGGCGGGGGGTGGTGGAGTAGACAGAACCAGGTAAGAAACTTCCAGACTGTAAAAAGTGGCACAAGGCAGCAACCACTTGGTAAATTATACTCATTAAACAAACAAAACAATAACCACAATAACCACCCTGAACCATCAATTTTGTGACAGTAAAGTTTCAAGAAAACAATTTTTTTCTAGATCATCTGTCCCCTATACTCTAGCCAGGTGGTCCCCAGATCAACAACCTCAGCATCACCTGGGAACAGGCTAAGATGAAATTCTCTGGCCTCACCCCAGACCTAAAGAATGAGAAATCCTGGAGTTGGAGCCCAGCAATCTGTTCTTTAACAACATCTCCAGGTGATTCTTATCATGCTCGGGTTTTAGAACACATTAAAGTACCGGCAATCTGCTGAAGGGGCCAGCTCTTCCCTGTCTCCCTGATTTTGTTCATGATGTCTCTTCCCCCATGGAATGCTCTTACTCTAGTCTCTATATTGAACTTGTACTTTCCTTTCAAGGCTCAGCTCAAAAGTCCTAACACCTTCCTCAACCCACTGAACAGAATTAACTACTCTCCATTTATGCTCCCCCAAAACTTCATTCCATGCTTCCACCTGGTGCCCACTCATGTCACAGGCTATCCCTGTGTCCTCCATCTGACTGAGAACCCATGGGTGCAAGGACTATGTCTCACTTATAGCCCTGCCCCCAGCCCAGTTCCCTTTACTCAGTCACATCCCTTTGATTTTGTGTAGAAGAGAGAAAATACTCTTCTGGAACAAGCCTCTGATTAACAAAAAGAATGCTGAGAGGCATCCAACCCCTCTCTCCACAGTGGAAATTAATAAATATCCTGTCAAGTGAATCTGAAGTTTAGGGAGCAATCATTGGAAGCACCTATAGCAACAGAGATGTAACTTAAAAAGCTCCACAGTCAGAAAACACATATAGGATTTTATAAAAACCAAATATAAATTTCAAGCAATTATTCCCTCTGGTCAGTAAAAGCAAAAATGTAGATTAATTGGAAGAGCACTAGATTTGGGGCTACACTGAAGTTCCATGAGGATAGGGACCCTAGATCTGTCTAGGAGGCCTTCACTGTGGTCCCAATGCTGAGCTCTGACATTCTGTCAAATTAAAAGACACAAATGTGAGTCCTATCTCTACCACTTCCAAGCCAAGTAACCTCAAACAGGCAAGTCATTCTCAAAGTCTTGGCCACTTATCAGTGAAAGACAGCAAAGTCAGACATTTATTATAACTATATTAAATACCTTACTTCCTTATCTTACAGTTTACTAATTGCTTTCACATCCAATGTCTTGTTTAATCATCAAACCTGCAGTTAAAGAGAAGGCCTCCCTTCTCGTGGGGTCAGAAACAGAATCACAGGCTTTGACTTTCCATCCACAGCCCTGATCATAGGCCAAATGACCTCAGATCTTTGAACTGTAAATTATCGGAAGCAGCTCACTTTGGTTGACCACTAAACATTCAAAGATTCTTAGGTTACTTCTTTCCACTGATGGTGATCCTGCTTTATGTGGCCTGTTTTGGGATTTAAAAAAAGGGATCAAGCAAATTGCTATTACCATTATTTTTCCAAAATTAATTCATTAGCATGACAACTTTTTCTAAAAAACATCATTGGGTATTTGTGAACTGAGTTTCACAGTTGACACCTCACTGACCTGATAATAATACTTTTTTAAAAATCCTTACCTGAGGATATGGCTTTTTCCTAAAATGATTTTAGAGAGAGGGAAAGGGGGAGGGGGAGAGAGAAACATCAATGTGAGAGAGAAACATCATTCAATTGCCTCCTGGGGATCGAAGCTGTAACTTTTTGGTGTACAGGATAATGCTCCAACTAACTGAGCCACCCGGCCATGGCAATATTCTTAAACTCTTTAAGAACTGGGCCACTCTTAGAAACATTCCCCTGGACCAAAAGAGTGTCCCAGTGAACAGAAAGCTGAGGAGAGAGAAAAGAAAGAAAAACTTCACAATAACAGAATGCTGACAGGCTGTTGAGGCGAAAAAAACACAGGAGCCTTTGAGAACTGTTGGTTTGTTCTCAAAGATTATAAGTACTAACTTCATATCTAGCTAAAGGTTCAATTATGTACTAACTTGATACTGTCTTTCTGCCAAATTATTGATGAATGGCATTAATTAAAGCCATAAGTAGAGATTTATTTATCAAACCTCAAAATTCTAGTTCGCATTGATTTTTTTCTATAAAAGTACACAGTGAGTATATATTATTGAGGGCCAAAAGAAAGAAAGAAACCAATATAGCCATAAAAGATATCTTTAAGATGATAAAGTGAAATGAGACAAAGTCTACTTGTTTGTGCCTTTGATCATTCACTGTGAATGAGTCAGTTCTGAACCTGCTTCTCTTTTACTTCAACAATTTAACCTAGAGTCTGAGCACCAGCTTTGGAAACAATATGTGAATAAAGCTGGAACTTTCTAAGGCATTCAAATTGCTTGATCAACACCAGTTTTAGATTGTCATGCATTACTTTGGATTTTACAATTGTGATCCATGGGGATAGGTTTCCTCATATATTCATCAGTCCAGAGGGTGCCACATGGGAATTCATTGTTGAGGAGAAGGTTTAGACAAGAAGACATTGGCCCAAGGTGTAATTAACAGGACTAATCTTCCTATACATAATTGCCAATGTTTTAAACTCAAATTCAATCCAAATTCTATTTTGACAGCACTGGTAAGCTCTCGTGTTTCTTGGTTCTCCAACAAATTGAAGAAGCTTTTGTCATTTTTTAATAAAAGATGTGTTATTTCCTGGGACTGGACCTTTAAACAATTTAATTTATTGAGTTTCTCAATAATAAAGTAAATCTAATTTCCTCTAATATTTTGAGTCTCTATGGTAAACCATCCCCCAAACCTTTTACTTTTTATCACAAAGAAGCCCCCCCAAACTTCTTCCATCTATCTTACTATCAGCAAAGACAGTTTCTCATGTTTCCTCTGTGCAGCATATCTGTATGCAGTCAGTTATCCCAATATTCTTAGAGTTTTATAGATCTGGATTGCTCAAAAGAGTAAGCCATACAAATTTAGTTTATTATAAAGTCTAAAGTCCCCTTCACAACTGGGCTTTATGAGCAAGTTATCTGTAAGTGTACTAGAAAATAAAATACTTTCTCATGAAACAAGTGTTTAAATAAAAGAAAAATTCTTTTAATCACCATTCTAATTCCCACCCTTTCTGTGTGCAGAGTATTACTAAAAAGCAACTTGTTTTTACAAAAGCCATGGTATGTGTTTCTCACCAAAAAAAAGGCAAACAGGAACTTTCAGACACAGCAGTACTGAAAAGAAATAAGATGATTAAGGTTAACACAGCCTCAAATCTCAAGTGATTTATATGTCAGCAAAATTTCCAGCAATCAAATTGTATAACCATTTTATAACTGATCAACCTATATGGAGCACAAAGGCCTCTTTCTCCTTCTCCCTGATTTTATCATGATCCAAAATAAAATGTTGATTCACACCTTTGTTCAGGGAAAGAGCTGGGTGATGTGATGAGTTTTTGGATGTCGAGACGAGTAATGGGTAGAGGTCAGAAGCAGGCATACTTTCCTTTCACATCTGAACACAGGTCCTACCCAGGAGAAGATGAAGTAGAAGCAGGTAATGGAAAGAAGGCTTACCTAGCACAGGGAGGGGAAGAATGCTTTCAGCTGGATTCCATTTTGAAACTCTCAAAAGAGATTAATTAGGTTCATGTGGGGAGGGGGAGGTTAGCATTTTCTCACAGCTAATTTCACTGGTCAAATTTGGGGCCTGATAGTCCTGTCTCTAAATTACTTGTGTCTGAACAGGAGCCTTACCTGAGGTATCCACACACACTTCCAACTGCAACAAGTCCACACTGACTTCAGAGCTCCCTGATCTCTAGGCTCCCAGGAGAAGGTGCTCAGGTCTGGATTCTCCCTGGGGATTCTAACCAGTTCACAGGCCTGAGATGAGGGGAAGGGTCAAGACTCACAGATATTCCAAGGTTTCCAGCAGTGGATCCCACCACCCCAGGGGCAGAAGTCCTTACAAACTGGGCCACTCTGCCGTCCTCAGGCTCATGTGCAGGGTTTCCCACGCACTGCCAACCCCTGAGGTATCTCCTGGATCAATATCAACTAACCGCTATCACCCCAGTTCCTCCTGAAAGGAGGAAACAGAACAGAAATAGCTTTATGGTGCTGTTTCTGCCTCTAGGAATGCTCCAAGAGTATAAAGGAGATAAAGACCACTACGAATAATTTAAAAAAAAACAAAACAAAAAACAGAAAGATTCATCATTGTTGTTTGTTCCTCAGATTAAAGTCTGGCTCATAGAATGTTGAGAGTTTCACCAGCTAAAATCTGTGACCATTCTCAATGGACGCCTAAGCATCTGTTATGGTTGCCACCAATAAAGTTTTGCATTTTAAGATATTTGATTAAGTTATTTAAGCTCTCAGTGCCTGAAGTCAGGCAGGGTTGGGATCAAAGCTCAACTCAGCCACTTGTCAACTGTGTGACCTCAGAAATGTGATTTTTATCTAAGCCTCAGTTTTCTCATCTGTAAAACAGGAATAATAATTGCACCAATTTCACAGGAGGGTTTGTAAAGCCTAAATGGCATATTGCTTATAAAGTGTTCAGTACACTGGTAATGGAAAACATTCTATAATACTAATTACTAATATTACCTTTATTATTTTGAGAAGGTTACATAATATAGTCATTTTACATAGGATTGTAGTATATAACTCTAGATTTCAATATTTGGGCATTTTTAAATGTATGAGACATTAACCTCAACATACCACCTGATTTTCATTTGGCTGTCCAATCAATTTTGACTAAAGTCGTAATTTTAAAAAAAAGGTAATCCCACTATACGTGCTCAACCCTTCACTTCCCCCCAGGAAACTGTCTCTCCCCTCAATTGCTCTCTCTTCTTAATATTTTTATGACAAGCACAGCACTGGCAGTTGAAGACAGTGATCAACTTGCTTGTGAAGGTGCTAACAGCTCCCTCAATGCTGTGTGCAGCTCAATGGAAAGGCTGTGTTTTGATTTGCAAAATCCCACAAGTATTCCAAAGTGGGATTGGAGATTCTGAAGGACTGCCTTCTGTCTTGTTCTTCCAGGTAGAGAGTCTGATCACAATTCTCTCTCTCTCTCAACCTTATCCCCACTTTCCTGGGTCATAAACAACATGGCTATCGCTCACCACTTCCTGGTAGTGTGGAATGTTTCTCCCAAATACACTCTCAGCCCAAGGACTTTGGGTAGATCTCTTTATGTCTTCTGTCCTGACAAGTTAAGCTACACTGACCTTTCCAGACTCCTCCTCAACTCCCTCGAGTGCAGATACCCCAAACCCCAGCCTCAGCCTCCTCCTCACTCTGTGCACTCAACCTTGAATTGGCCAGTCACCCCTTATCTCATTTCTTCCAGTGACAGACATCTACCCATTGGCCACCAAGTTCCCCACTTTAGATTGCTCTCCAAGGGCTTTAGATCCACAAAACATTTCAAGCTAGAGTGTCCTGCTGCCATTTCAACTTCATCTTAGGGTCAACAACCTTGAAAAGGAAGGGTCAACAAAACAAGCATGGCGCTAGAAATGAGGAAACTTGAGTAGAAGCTCCAGTTACACCACTAACTACCTTAGTTAGTGGTTTGGATAAAGTGATACTTCACAGCTCTAAGATCCTAAATGCCCACCCTCTCCTTGTCAAAATACACTATTTCTTCATTTATTTACTCATGCAACAACTAAACTACTGTGCCTGGCATTATGAGGCGTTAAAGATCATCCCCCAAAGAACTTATCATCTAGAATGGGAAATAAGACAATCACACCAGTAACTGTAAGAAACAAAAGGAATGTCATGATTGGAGGGACTTTTAAAAAGAACATTACAACCCCATTACCAACATACCAAGCCTGAAACTAAAGTAATTTTCAAGATGTCTTTCCTTTTCTGCATCCAGTCTTTTACCAAATGCTTTTTCCTTTACACCATTTCTTAAATCTGTGCTCTCCACTCTGCACTTGGAGTGACATGCTTAAATACAGGCCTTGGGCAACCCTCCCCTCTATGTTGGGCAACCTCTGTCCCCAACACTTTCCTAACTGATGTGTGATCTCCTATCAAAATAGGAGAATCACCCCATCAAGCTGTTTTGACTTGACAACTCTCTTGCTATAGCTCTAAGGTGGCCTTCCCGTATTACACAACATCCACATCAAATTCCTTTAAAAACTATTTGTGCTTTACTTCCTCCCTCTCGCAAACAGTGGCTGAAAACAAATTTGTACTTCGTGCTGGGTAGGATATCTAAGTCATAGACTTTAACCTCCAAGAGCTTACGAACTGGTCAAGAAGTTGGAACTGTGCTAAAATTCAAAAATTCAGAAATCTAAAGATGAGGTGCCTTCTAGCAACACAGAAAACAGTAATAAATGCTAGAGGATTAAGAACATGGAGAGCTACTTTCTGGCCACAGTAATCAAGGGAAGCTTCTAAGAAGAGGTCACACCTGAGCTCTTCCGGCAGTATGGGCAGGACTTCAGGGAGGGAAGTAAACAGGTAGTCTGGCCCAATGTGACTGAGACAGGAAAGAAGGGCAGTTTCAAGACCAGCAAAATAGTTAGGTGGGACTTGGGTGAAAGGGTATATATATTTATATTTATATTTATATTTATATTTATATTTATATTATGTATTTATTTATATATGTATATATGTATATATATGTGTGTGTGTGTATATATATATATATATATATGTATATATATATTAGAGAGAGGATACTTTTTGAAAGAACTTTAAAAGGTACTAGCAAGTTGAGTAGCAGGAATAACTAATTATCTGGTTAAGCCAGACTACACAGTATAAAGATGTAGATGTTTAACAAACTAAACTGTGAAGAGAGTTATCAGCAGGGGGATGGTAAAAAGAGCCCTGAAAATCAGAAAACCTGGGTCGCAGGCCCAGCTTTGCCAAGGAGGGGCTCCAGCAGCCATGGTAAGTCATTTAACCTCATCGGTCTCAGTTTTCTCATTTGTAAACTGAAGCAATTGAACTAGCTGACCTGGAAGGTCTCTACAGTCTAAAACTAAACCAACTGTATATTATTTCTGCCATTAAAACATTCTTCATCGGGGGGTGAAGGGAAAGGCAGGTATCTGTATTTCCTTTCCACATAGATTTCTCTTCCAGAACTAAAAATTTCTTTTTCCTAAACTTATTAATTCTATATATATATGCCCCCCCCCAACATAAATTTAACACTTAACCTAAATAATATTCAGTGTGTGTGTACCCCATGGTCTAAATTTTTGTTTATGGTTCATAGGTTATCCAAGAAATTTGTACAGCATAGCCTTAGCCTTGTAGGAGTGTAACCAATACCCCAGCCCCAGTGTAAAATATCTCTGTATGAGACACAAAATGTGACAAAGTAACGAAAAGGAAAAAAAGTGAGAACTGTTACTCACCTAAAACACCACTTCCTGCCCAGACAGGTGGCTCAGTGATTGAGCCTGGACAGAGCAAGAGGCAGCCTATCAATGATTCTCTCTCATCATTGATTTTTCTATCTCTCTCTCCCTCTCCCTTCCTTTCTGAAATCAATAAAAAATATATTTTTAAAGCATTTTTAAAAAATGATTAAGTATTTCTTTTTTCAAAAGACCACTTCCTTTTAATAGCACCAAATAAGGCCTGAAATAACAGTAATGTAAAAAAGTAAGTGGTGGGGCTGTAAAGTCTTATTTTAGAGTCTCCACTTAAAAATACAGCTAGCCCTGGCCAAGTAGCTCAGCTGGTTAGAGTGTCCTGGGGTATGCTAAGGTTGTGGCACATACAAGAATCAACCAATGAATGCATAAATAATCTCTCCCTTCCTGTCTCTAAAATCAATAAATAAAAAATGTTGCTAAAATACAGAACGTTTTAGGCTCTGAAATTCGCTAGAAGTTTACTTTTTTAATGCCGCACCCAGAAGCGCCCTGCTCCAGGAAAGGCACCAAAACCAGAAACCGCGGATACGATTTCACTCCAGCCCTATTGATCCTATGCACCAAAAGTCCAAAGGCACATAAACCCGTCACAGAATTCACGCGAAACAGGCTGGATTTGAAAGCCTCAGCAGCAGCCATCCACCCAAAGTTTGAGAGAAAGAGGAAAACAGCAAAGTTAACTAAAAACCTAACTTCATGCAGATAATCATAACACAGTTCGCAGGCTGTGTGAACAGCATAAACACACAGTGTAACACCTGCCGGCTACAGCCTGTCCAAAATGGGCAGGAGAGCGCCTGAGCCGCCAGGCGAGCGAGGGAAACCCCGATAGACCCCCGCTAGCCGCTGTGAGCCAGCGACAAAGTGAGGCTTTGTCTTCTGCCTACGTGTCCAGCCCTCCCCTGGTACCCCACCGCCGCGCACCCAAACCTACCGCGTTGGTCCTGCAGCGCCCGCAGGTCCGTTCTGCCGCTACCTCCCTGCTCCCACTGTTCTGCTGCGCTCGCCAGTCTGCGCATGCCCGTCCGGCACCCAGGCCAGCCCAGTCGGAATCCACTTACCAGAGTTTGGCCACGGCTACCAGGGAAAAGCACCCAAGTCCAAGAGCTTGGGCTCAGCGGAGGGTGCTGGTAGAGGCGAGGGGGAGAATTGGCCTGGCGCTGCGCTAATGTTACCCTGCTGCCCAGTTACGCAGGACTTAAGCTTCTCCCATCCTAAAGATAACCACCTACATCCCTGGAATGAGCTTAGCACAGTGGTTCTCAAACTTGAGCTTCGATTAGAATCACCTGGATGGCTTGTCGGTTTGGCTCAGGCGTTGGCCTGCGGACTGCAGGTTCCAGGTTCGATTCTGGTCAAAGGCACATGCCCAGGTTGCAGGCTCCGTCCCCAGTAGGGGGTGTGCAGGAGGCAACCAATTCATGTGTTTCTCTTGCATTGATATTTTGCTCTGTCTTTCCCTCTCTTCTACACTCTCTGAAAATCAATGGAAAAATCCTACACCTGGAGTTTCACTCAGTATGTCTAGAGTGAGGCCCAGCATTTGCATTTCTAACGTTTTTAAAACTTTTGTTATTAGTCCCCCTTCCACGCTTTGTGAACTGCTAGTCTAAAGAAAAGTTTTCTTTCTCCCCTTTTTGAGATTTCACAAAACATTTCCTCTTCATTTAACAGCCACACCTGTTTTAAAAATAAGTAAATAGCTACACCTAGCACTCAAACAAAGGTGGAATATTTCCTCTAGCATGTGAATCAAGTAAATGGAATGCAGCCCCAAGACTTCTCACAAAGAGTTTGCACAGCATAGTCTTTCCTTGTGGTCACTTCAGCTCTGTCTCCAGAGGCAACAGGAGGGGTCTCTATTTTGCTGCCCCTTTAACTGTGTGCCCTCTCATTACCTAGCACAGTACTGGGTACAAAACAGATACCCTGAGATGGTATCAGTAGGGCTGGAGAGATGGAAAGAAGGATGTTGAAATTATTTTAGGAACCCAAAGGAATTGATAAGCAATTAAATATGCAAGTATGTGAGCCAGGTTTGGGGAGGATAAGGATTTTTTTCCTGCCTTTTACCTAGAGAAATTGATGGATTTAGTATCCTTATCTGAGCCCAGATATACAGAAGGAGTTGAATATGTAAGTTCTCACAAAATATTTCTTAAAAAGTTAAACACACATCTGCCACACAAGCCAGCCATTCCATTTGTGAATGATAAAGGAATTCTATAATAAAACTAGTAAGTCCAGTGGCAGAAAGTAACCCCACAGGGTGATCTGATCATAAACTCCTAAATGGGCATGTCATGGTGAGTAGTCACCCCAGGCATATCACTTTTTTAGTAAAAAGTTTATTTCACCTTAAGCAAGACCTGCCCGGTTGTTCTTAGGCATCTAAATTAACACATTTGAAATGCCAGAGTATTTATCTTTTTTCAAGTCCCTCTGAAGCAACCACCCTCAAGAAAGCCCATGATCTTGATAACTATCCTGTAATCAAATTCCTGCTTTGCTTTCTCCCACCTCCAAGTAAGTTTTCTTACCTCATCCCCCTATTCCAAATGTATACCATAAAAGAAACTGCAAAACTGTCATTCTCCAGAACAGTTGAGATCTTGCTGCCCTGCAATTGTCCTAAGTTTGGCTCAAATAAATTCATATAAAGATTCTCTACAAGTTTGGATGTTTCCTTTTTAAAAAGTTGTTTTATTTTATTTTTATTGTTGACACTATTACAAATGTCCCCCATGGACGTTTCTTGCATTGACATATTTGTACTTATTATCCAAGAGAAATTAAAACATATATGTTCACACAAAGACTTGAACACGAATGTTTATAGCAGCTTTTTGAACACAATAGCACCAAACCAGAAGGAATTCAATACCTATCAATAGGTTCATGGATAAACAAATTGTTTAATCTATGCAGTGGAAATAATTACTCATACAGGCTTCAACATGAATAAATACAAAAATTATTATACTGACTGGCAGATGCCAGAGACAAATGTATGATTCCATTTATATATAAAGTTCAAACTAACCTCTTGTGATACAAAGCAAATCAGAAATATCTTGAAGCTAGGGGTAGAGGGAGGGTTGGGCTATAAAAGGGCATTAAAAACATTTTAGGGATCATAGAAATCATCTCTTGATTGCAGTAAAGATTTTATAGGAATACACACTGTCAAAAGTAAATTGTACACTTTATTCTTTTTTTAATACTTTTATTGATTTCAGAGAGGAAGGGAGAGGGAGAGAGAGAGAAACATCAGTGATGAGAGAGAATTGCCGATTGGCTTCCTCCTGATTGCCCCCACTGGGGATGGAGTTCAAAACCTAGGTATGTGCCCTGACCTGAAATCAAACCCTGACCTCCTGGTTCATAGGTCAATACTCAACCAGTGAGCCACACAGGCAAGGGTAAATTGTACACTTTAAATCAAAAGTCTGTAACAACCCATTTCTAAAAGTTGCAAACCTCAAGATGTGATTTGTAAATTTATTGCTGATAAAACTAACATATTTCCCAAATGTATCTCCCAAATATAAAACAGTAAATAGAGTATATCATTAGAAATGCACAACCAGCGAATAACAATTATAAAGAAAGTTATCTGGTTGTAATAACCACTAGAGGCCCAGTGCATGAAATTCGTGCATGGAGGGGGGTTCCCTCAGCCCAGCCTATACCCACTCCAATCGAGGACCCCTCTCACAATCTGGGCCACTGGCTCCTAACCACTCACCTGCCTGCCTGATCGCCCCTAACTGCCCTCCCCTGCTGGTCTGATCGAGCCCCCAACTGCCTCTGCCTGCCTGATCACCCCTAACTGCCCTCCCCTGCCAGCCTGGTTGCCCCCAACTGCCCTCCCCTGTAAGCCTGATCTCGCCCCTAACTGCTCTCCCCTGCTAGCCTGATCACCCCTAACTGCCTCTGCCTGCATGATCACCCCAAGTGCCCTTCCTTGCCGGTCTGATTGCCCCTAACTGCCCTCCCCTGCCGGCCTGATATCACCCCCAACTGCCCTCCTCTGACGGCCAATTTGGTTCTGATTGGTCAGTTTCTATGCCAGTCAGCATCAAAAGCTCCAACTTCTAGGCAGCCACTGGCTCCTCACAGTTGACCCAGATTTGGTTCTGATTGGTCAGTCTCTATGCCAGTCAGTGTCAAAAGTTCTGCCTCCTACATAGCCATTGGCTCCTTATATTCACCCAGATTTGGTTCTGATTGGTCAGTTTCTATTCCAGTCAGCATCTCTGGGCCTATTCACAGGGCCTGATCAAAAAGGCATCAGCAGCCCCGGTGGAGGCCTAGAGAGAAATGGAGGCACGGCTGTTGGCCAGGCTGGGAGAGAAAGAGAGGCAAGTTCTGATCAACGGCTACCACAGAGGCTACGGATCAGACCCTGCCTCTCTCTCTCTGCAGGCCTCTCTCAGGGCCTGATCTGCAGCCCCCTAGGCAGTCAGTGCTGGGTCGGGGTGCCTACAGTGCCCTGGTCAGTGCTACATTGCCCTGGAAACCCAGCACTGATTTCCAGTCTGGTCGAGCCTTCGGTAGTTACAACCCTGGCTCTTTATTATATAGATACTAGTGGCTCAGTGCACAAAATTCGTGCGGGGGGGGGGGGGGGGTATCCCTCAGCCTGGCTTGTACCCTCTCCAATCTGGGACCCCTCAAAAAATGTCCTACTGACGGTTTACAGGGATCGGGCCTAAACCGGCAGTCGGACATCCCTCTCACAATCTGGGACTGCTGGCTCCTAACCACTCACCTGCCTGCCTGCCTGCCTGATTGCCCCTAACCACTCTGCCTGCCAGCCTGCTCACCCCCAACTGCCCCCCTGCTGGTCTGCTCACTCCAAATTGCCCCCCCCCCCCGGTCCTGATCACCTCCAACTGACCCCCACTGATGGCCTGCTCACCCCCAACTGGCCCCACTGCTTGTCTGCTTACCGCCAATGGCACCACCCCCCCATCAGCCTGATCACCCACAACTGCTGTCCCATCCTGGCCTCTAACCACCTCTACCTCGGCCCCACCACCATGGCTTTGTCCAGAAGAATGTCGGAAGGTCTCCTGGAAGGTCTCCCAGTCTAATTAGCATATTACCCTTTTATTAGTATAGATAGAGGCCTGGTGCATGGGTGGGGGCCAGCTGGTTTGCCCTGAAGGGTGTCCTGGATCAGGCTGGGGGTCCCTACTGGGGTGCCTGGCCAGCCTGGGTGAGGGGCTGTTGGCTGTTTGCAGGCTGGCCAAGCCCCCCAGTGGGGATCCTCACCCCATGGGGGTGTGGCTAGCCTGGGTGAGTGGCTGATGGCCGTTTTCAGGCTGACCACACCCCCCGGCGACCCAAGCTCCCAGCCTCTCCTTTTTTTCTTTTTCTTTTTTTTTTCAGCACCTCCTTGAGCAGAGGCCAGGGTGGGCTGTAAGCAAGTATCTGGGATTTATTTATCTTCTATAATTGAAACTTTGTAGCCTTGAGCAGAGCCCAGGACTGGCCAGGCAGGCAGGAAGCTTGGCTTCCTCCATTGCCGGGGGCAACCCAAGCCTCCTTCTCACTCCATCTTAGTTGGGTTAATTTGCATACTTGCTCCTGATTGGCTGGTGGGTGTAGCGGAGTGGCAGAGTGATGGTTAATTTGCATGTTTCTTTTTTATTAGTGTAGACTAGAGGCCCAGCACGCGATTGAAATTGCAAGAGGAGGTGCTCCGCAGGGGGCCTGGACCTGCGCCTGACCCGCGTAGCCCCGGCCTCAGCGTTGTGTCGGCTGGGGTGGGGGCAGGCCTCCTGTGTGTTGTGTCTCCACTCTGGCCCACCCCCAGCCCCAGCCTCTCCATGTGTTGTGTCTCCACTCTGGCCTGCCACCAGCCCCAGCCTCCCTGCGGGGCCTGGGGTGGGGGCGGCATGCAGTCCCCTCCTGCCCATCTGCGCATGCAGCTCCTCCTGAGCAGTCATGATGCAGCCTCCTCCTGAGTGGTTGTGACACTCAGCTAATTAGCATATTCCCTGTTTATATATATATATATGTTTCAGTTTTCCCAGAATAGTTCCAATTTAAAATACTTATTTTATCAAATAAATTTATGTCTAATAATATGTTACAATTGAGGATTGAAAAAATAAAATCAACTTAAATTGAAATAGGAATCATTTTCTAGCTCTTCTATAGTTTATATAAAATATTAGTAATATAATAATAACTAGGGGCCCGGTGCACGAAGATTCGTGCACAGGGGGAGGGGGGAAGAAGGGGTCCCTCAGCCTGACCTGCTGGGAGCCCTCAGGGGAGCCCTCTCCAATCTGGGAGTTTCTGTCTGTCTTTGCAATCATATGAGCGAATTGTCTGAGACCCCCAACCCGGTTTGGTTTGTTGTTCACAGAATAATAGAGGCATTTTTTTTTTCTTTGCTCCATTGGTGGAGATTTCCTGGATGTTTAATAACATACCTAGGAGTTATTTAATTCTTACTGTGTACCAATAACTATTTTAAGCACTTTAGAATGTTTTATTTTTTAAATTTTTTTACATATTGATTTTAGAGAGAGAGAAACATTGATTTGTTGTTTCACTTATTTATGCATTCATTAATTGATTTTTGTCTATGCCCGGACCAGGAATCTAACCTTAGTGTATTTGGATGACACTCAACCAACTGAGCTACCTGGATAGGTCTCAAAGTTTTCTCATTGAATATCCATGACAACCCTTTTAAGTTATTCTCATTTTATAGGTAAGGGAGACACAAAAATACTAATTATTTTTCTCATAATACAATTAAATAAAGACCATTTTATACAAATACAATCTTTGCTCATATCACACTTCACAAGGGTTATTAATTTACTTTTTCAGGCTCATTGACACTGGGAAGGGGTCCACACAGAGCAGACTTCCTGTAATCACCACCACCATCATCTTACCATCATCTCTAATGTCTATTCTATGTTCCCTGTGTGTGCTAGATGCTGTGCCAAAAACTTCATGGTTTTTCTCTTATTTACTCAAAAGGACAAAAGTAGAGATTCAGAAATATTAAGTAACACAGAGAGTGAATGAATGGTGGAGCCAGGATTCCAACTCAAGTCCAACTCCAAATTTATGTTACTTATCAGAAGTAGCCCCTACAAAGTTATAATATATCCCGTACTCTTAAAACAATAAAAGCATTCTGTGTTATAAAGTGAATCTCTGTGAATGTGGTTAGTGTTAGTTCCCCCAGAGCCTTATGGTTTCTACAATGTTTATAATCACAATGACCAACTGCCACCCAAACCTAATCCTAATCTGAAAATCAACTGCTACTCATGGATGCACCAATATTACCTCCCAATTCAGGAAATATGGGTAAATTTTTAATGACATTGGGTAGCACCAGGAAATATGATGATAAAATCTTTACTTTATTTGGCCACTTTTGCAGAATACAGGGAATAGAGGGAAAAAATAGGTGAAAAAGATTAAGATTTAGTTCAACTCTGGCTGTATTTCTTTTAAATCATTTAGAGGAGAAAAGAATAATCTGAGAACTAAGAAGATAAAATAATGCAAAAACCTCTCTCTCTCTCTCTCTCTCTCTCACACACACACACACACACATTATTTAATAGAGATTGGCTCATAATAGCTTATCAAGCACATGCACCTATACCCTATTTCCCACATAAAATCCCATGAAATGATAGATACTTTTTAAAAGTAAAAAAATCTGGAAAACAAGAAAAACTGCTATCAATAAACCAGAAATATTAAAAAAATATTACGAAATACTAAGAAGAGAGAGAGCAAGATGGTGGCCAATGGGACGGCAGGCTGCAAGATAGTGTGTGAGTGAGAGAGCAAAAGGACAGTGTGTGGACGTCGGGGCAGTGTCTGTATTTGTGAGTGAGGGAGAGCTGTATCACACAGGACTGTTGGGGACTGGCAAACCAGGCTCCCCTGGCCGGGCAGCCTCTACTACTGCTGAAATCTCTCCCGGAGCAGCGACAGGCTCTGCCGCAGAGACAGTGCCATCTTGAAGGGGAAACTGGCTGTGATTGGAAGCCCAGCCTTACCTTCAACCTGGGAGACCTCAGATACCTCCCGGGACCCTACAACCACAACGCCCAGGGACCAGCTGCCTCAGCTGTGAACCCACGAACACCAGGACTCCAGCCTCCCAGGACGTGGGCGCTTAAAAAGTTTGTACAGAGGGGAGACAAAGTGACGCCAAATATGCAGACAGGCCCTGCGCCTTCTCACAGAGCAGATAGAAGGAACAGCTGAATCAAATAACATCCACCCTGAATTGGCGAATTAAACACAGCTGGTGAGTCAATGCTTGGACAGAAAGGTCAGAGATCTCAACCTAGAGAGAGGTGAGATCTGGAATCCATGCTAGAGAAAGAAACACACGCAGTGGGGAATAGAGTCTCAGAGGGAGACTGCGCCCCACCAAATCCTTGGCCCTTGGGGTCAGTGTAGCCCTTGGATGTGGAAGGGGGTCCACAGGGCTGCTGGAAGAGGGGGACTCTAGATCTAAGCCCACAGACGTGGGAGACTGTGCCCAAAAAGGCAGCCTGACGTTCTATGCTGGCCATGCAGTGACAGGGGAAAAAGACGTGAATTGGTGTGGCTCCTTTGCCTTTTTTTTTTTTTTTTTTTTTACCTCTTTGCTTTTGCTTGCTAAATCCAGTACATAGGATCTTCCATTTAAAAACACTCACCGAGACTGCAGGGGAAAGTTGTTTTTGTGGAAACTGGGGATCAGAATAAAGAGAGACAAGCAGGAAACCAGCTCTGGGTCAGTCCATCCCTCTAACCTAGTAGTAACTATGGCAAGAAAAGAAGAGTCTAAACACTGTGCAGAGGGGCCATTTAGTCCCAGAAATTAATACAGAAACACTGCCACCCAGGGGTTGTGTCGGAAATTGACTTTTTTGTAAACACAACTGAAGGCAGGAAGAGAAACAGTCAGCATAGAGAGCCCACCTGCTAGAAAACAAGCCTGTGGCTTATGACACAGAGGAGCAGTGGATCACAGAGAACTTCAACACTGTGCTGACTACCTGACAAGAAACAGATATGCCAGGCAGAACAGTAGAAGAAGTGAACGACCTTCACTACTTCACTTTTTTATTTTTTATCTTTTACTTAGGAAAATAAAATGTTTTTTCTCACTTGATTTTACTTTTTTTATTATTATATTTTTACTTTTTTATTATTATTACTACTATTATTTTAACTTTTATTTTATTTTTTTCTTTATTTTATTTTATTTTATTTTGGGATTAGTATTCTACATTCTATTTTTATTTTTCTTTTAGCATTATTTTACTCTATCTCAATTTTTCCCTATGCCAACACCCTCTTCCTTACTTTTCCCCTTTTACGTCCTGTTTCTCTTACCCTGTTCCTGATTTAGTTTTTCTCTAGCCTTTCTTTTTATTCCGTTAAAAATTTATCTTACTCAAACAACAAGTGCTGGAGAGGATGTGGAGAAAAAGGAAGACTTCTGCATGCTGGTGGGAATGCAGACTGGTGCAGCCACTATGGAAGACAGTATGGAGTTTCCTCAAAAAACTGGAAATGGAACTCCCATTTGACCCTGTGATCCCACTTCTAGGAATATATCCCAAGAAACCAGAAACACCAATAAGAAAGGATATGTGCATCCATATGTTCATAGCAGCACAATTCACCATAGCTAAGATCTGGAAACAGCCTAAATGCTCATCAGTAGATGAATGGATTAAAAAACTGTGGTACATCTACACGATGGAATACTATGCTGCTGTAAGAAAGAAGGAACTCTTACAATTTGCAACGGCATGGATGGAACTGGAGAGCATTATGCTATGTGAAATAAGCCAGTCAATGAAGGAAAAATACCACATGATCTCACTCATTCATGGATAATAGAGACCATTATAAACTTTTGAACAATAATAGATACAGAGGCAGAGCTGCCTCACACAGATTGTCAAACTTCAGCGGGAAGGCCGGGGAGGGTTGGGGGGCAGGAGGGAGGGGGGTAAGAGATCAACTGAAGGACTTGTATGCATGCATATGAGCATAACCAATGGACATAAGACACTGGGGGGTAGGGGAAGCCGGGGTATTGTCAAGGGCGGGGAAAAAAAAAGGACACATATGTAATACCCTTTGTAATGTTTTAAGCAATAAAAAAATTTTTAAAAAAAAAAAAATAAAAAAAAAAAAATAAAGGCAACCGATAAAAAAAAAAAAAAATTTATCTTACTCATATATCTAATTTCCTCTCCCCTGCTCCAAGTCCAGGCACACTTCTCTCTTCCCTTTCTTCACTAGCCAAATTTTGTTCCTTTTTCTTTCTTTCTATCTTGTTATTATTGTTTGTTTGATAGTTTGTTTTTCATTTTTTTTCTTCTTTTTTTGTTTTTGCTTTTGTTTTTCCTCTCCTCGCTTGTTCTCTTCTACTAATAATTAATTCCAATCACCAACTCAGGCCTATCTACTCTCTATTATCCTTCATCAATAATAGATGAATACATAGATAGATAGATAGATAAAAGGGGAAAATTTTTATATCCTATATAATAAAGAGGGAATATGTAAATTAACCATCACTCTGCCACAAAAATGGTGGCGTCCACAGCGGAGGCGGGGGTTTCCATAACACAAGATGGCTGCACACAGCAGAGGCCGAGTCCCCATAACAAGCCTTACCAAGCAATCAGCAGGGACCTGAGGCTCCGTGCACCCCCTCCTCCCCCGCTCCTGTGGAACTTCACAGGGGACCACAGGCCATGACCCATCCTGGCACCAGGCTGGGGGACCTCAGGCTGCCCCCCTGCCTTGGCGCCAGCTGAGGGACCTCAGGCCATGCCCCCCACCCAGCAGGGCTTGACAGGGGACCTTGGGCCATGCCCCCCACATAGCAGGGCTTAATGGGGGACCTCAGGCTGTGCGCCATGCCCCGGCACCAGGCCAGGGGACCTGAGGCCATGCCCCCACTTTAGTGCCAGGCCAGGTGACCTCAGGCCATGCCCCACGCCTGGCGGGGCTTAACAGGGGACCTCAGGCCATGCCCCCCACTATGGCACCGGGCCAGAGGACCTGATGCTGTGCCCCCACCTGGTGGGGCTTGACAAGGGTGGGACAGGCCGAGTCTATATCTGGCCCAATGGGTGGAGGACAGCGGGTCTGGGTCTCGCACAATTTTGAGGTGCATGTGGGTGGACGGGGACTTGACTCTGGGTCTCGTGGTGTGTCCCAGAGTATGACAGGAGGAAGATTTTCATATACATTTGACTAATTTTCTTTCATCTCTGACATTTCTATTATAGAGAAAGAGAGAATAGCAATAGCAATACTAAAATAATTCCTCAAATTAATCCCCTTTTAATGTGCACAAATTTTGTGGACCGGGCCACTAGTGTATATATAAATTTTCATATATATATATATATATATATATATATATATATATAAAATGTATATATTTCTTTTCTCTTTTTATGTATTTTGTTTTTAACTTTTCTTTTTATACACTCATTCTCTTTCTACCTCCTCTATACTGAATTGTGGCCATTCATTCAATTCCTTGACCTTAACATCTGGAAATAAGCTCTGCTTCCTTAAATTCAGCTGGGTGCTTGTGGTTTGGGTGTTTGTTGTTTGCATTGTTTGGATTAGCTGTTGGTGTTTTTGGAGTTTTCTCCCCATATACATATATTTTCCCCCCTTCTTTTCTCTTCTCTTTCTTGTCTCTCTTACATTTTTTCCTTTTCTCAATATCATTTTTGAACTCTTTTCTCTCCCCTAATTCTCTTTTCTCTGGTGGTTACCTTTATTTGGGGTTATTGGTATTGTGAATACATTTGTGTTTGGTACCCTGTGCATTGTGTCTTGTTGTCTTTTATTTTGTGCCCTTAAGTCAATGCAGGAGAGAGAGAGCTACATAACCAGACACCATGAGAGGAGTTACAATGGGGAGACAAAGAAAGAGCCCCCATATGAAAGAAAGGAGGAATCACCAGAAAAGGAAGTAAACGAAATGGAGGCAAGCAATATGTCAGAGAAAGAATTCACAGCAATGGTCATAAGGATGCTGAAAAGCATGGAAGACAAATTCAACAATATGTGTAAGAACCAAGAGGAAATGAAGAAGAACCAAGAAGAAATGAAAAATGACATCGCTGCAATAAAGAACACAATAGAAAGCATCAACAGTAGACTAAAGAAGTGGAGGACTGCATCAGTGAGCTAGAAGACAAGGTAGGAAAAAATACCCAAGCAGAGCAGCAACTGGAAAAACAAACTAAAAAAAACAGGAGGAGAGCCTAAGGAACTTTGGGACAACACAAAACAAAACAACATCTGCATAATAGGGGTCCCAGAAGAAGAGGAAACTGAGCAAGGAATAGAAAACATGTTTAAAGAAATAATGACAGAAAACTTCCCTGATATGGGGAAGAAGTTCACACAAGTTCAAGAAGCACACAGAGTCCCAAACAAGATGAACCCAGAAATAGCAACACCAAGAAACATTATAATCAAATTGGCAAACACCAAGAACAAAGTAAGAATCTTAAAGGCTGCCAGTGAGAGACAGAAAGTTACCTACAAGGGATCTCCCATCAGACTATCAACTGATTTCTCAACATAAACACATCAGGCCAGAAGGGAATTGAATGAAATGTACAAAATCAATCTAAGCAAGGTTCTGAATTCAAGAATACTGTACCCAGCAAGGCTGTCAATCAAATCGAGGGTGAAATCAGGAGCTTCACAGATAAAGACTAAGGGAGTTTACCACCAAACAAGCAATGCAAGAAATGCTTCTTTTTTCTGCTGTAAAAAGAAGAAATAGGGACAGAACCTAGAGACAGAACCTAGCAAGAAAACATGGCAAGAGAACGTGACTAGAACCTGGTGACAGAACCTGACTGGAGGTCCGGGCTAGAACCTGGCTGGAGAACCTAGGGAGAGAACATGGACACAGAACCTGGCTGGAGAACCTGAACAGAACCTGAATACAGAACTTGGCAAGAGAACCTACCAGAACTTGGCTGGAGATCCTGACCAGAACTTCACTGGAGGTCCTGACCAGAACTTCGCTGGAGGTCCTGACAGAACTTCGCTGGAGGTCCTGACCAGAACTTGGCTGGAGATCCTGGCTAGAGATCCTGGCTAGGCTGCTGATCAACTGAAGGCTGTCTCCGTGTCAGTCCTTCTTCGCTGACTCTGTCCACACCTTTGGGGACCCCTGGAACTGTTGGGGTTGGACTCCAGCACTGCTTCAGAACACCTCCCTTAAAACGTGGCTTTGCCTCATACTTTTTCATGATTAAAAAAATAATTAAATATTTTTATTGATTTCAAAGAGAGGAAGGTAGAGGAAGAGATAGAAACATCAATAATGAGATTGATTGGCTGCCTCCTGCACACCCCCTTCTGGGGATCCAGCCTGCAAGCCAGGCATGTACCCTGACCGGGAATCGAACCTGTGACCTCCTGGTTTATAGGTCAATGCTCAACCACTAAGCCACTCTGGTCGGGGCTTTTTCATGATTTATTCTGGTGTCTCAACAGCTGGTAAAGTCCTCTCTAGCATGTGCATTCATAGGTATTTCTCATTTGGTTTTGACTTCCTTAATCTTAAACCTGGAAAATTATTTTCTAAACCACGTTTTCCATACACACACTCTTCTTTCCAAACATAGGTTCCTTTCATTCAAAATATTTGTCTCTCCCTTAAAATGGTCACAATCCTGTTCCTCACTTTCTTTTCCAAAAACTATACTCTATGACTCCCCTCCTGGAGGGCTCTTCTCTTGTTGCTGTGTCCTCTTCAACCACATAGTGCCACTTGGCATTAGCACATTCTCTTCAACTCTCCCTCCATTGTACTTCGGAGCCACTTCATTCCCCACCATCCACAGACAATTATTTTGATCCATAAAATCAATAATGCCACCTCCCTCCCCCTGCCCCCATGTGGCTCTTACATTCTTCTCATGGCTGATTGGACTCTGCTTCCATTATATTCAGCATCCTTGCTCACTCCAACCTTCTAGGACAACTTGTTCCCCAAATTTTCTTTTTTGTAGGCACATCCATGTTTGAATGGAATTCTCTGAGGAAATGTATAGACACATGCGTGCACCACCTCCTCACAAGATATGCCCCTTAACTTTCAGTGTTGTCTATGGCTTGACTAGGTCAGTTTTTTCTTCTAGTCTAGTTACTAAGCAAATAGATTCTTTCTTCTGTTTTTTTCCAGACCAAGAAAGCAGCCACCTTTTTAAAAATTATGATACAACACCAAGAGCAGGTCAGATCTAGTTTCTCCTGGTCAGTTGTTATGATATGAAGTTTCCAGAGAATCCTAGGAATCAGTCTATATGCAACCACAACAAGTACCAGGATGCTTTTCAACACTGAGGAGACTGCTGGGTCTGGCTTAGTCACATGGCTTCTGCTCACTTCTCTCCACCACTTTCCTTCTTCAGGGAATAAGATGGTTGAAACAAACATTAACTGTAACTTACTTTTCTTAACTGGGTTCTAGAAAAAGAAAACAAAAGAACATTTTAAAGCCTTTCAAGCTGCTTGGCTTATCTAGTACTTTTCATATATATGTTTTTGTTTGCTTCTTATCTATGTTCTTGTTAGAATGTTGGGGAACAGCACTCTCAGGAAGAGAGTATAATTAGTCCCCATCCTCTGTGCCAAAATATTTTATACGCTGTTACTTTACCTTTTTTTTTTTTTTTTTTTTTTTTTTTTTTTTTTTTTAAATATATTTTATTGAATTTTTACAGAGAGGAAGGGAGAGAGATAGAGAGTTAGAAACATCGATGAGAGAGAAACATCAATCAACTGCCTCCTGCACATCTCCCACTGGGGATGTGCCGGCAACCTGGGTACATGCCCTTGACCGGAATCGAACCTGGGACCCTTGAGTCCTCAGGCCGACGCTCTATCCACTGAGCCAAACCGGTTTCGGCTACTTTACCTTTTTAAAATTTATAAAAAACACTGAAAAGATGATTTGGTGCTATAACTATTTAAATATGTGGACAACTTTCTTATTATGATTTTTTGCTGTTAGTTTTTCTTATTAGTTTCTAAAATATACAGTGAATAAGTATAATGTTCAGGTGCCAAGACTTTGGTGTACTATCCTGGGAAGAGAATGTCATATCTGAGGTAAACTCCAGGCATCCATTTCCTTGTTGTGTTAACATTGGTTAACTCTTTCTGAATGTCAATGTTACCATCTACAAAATGGAAACATCACTACACTAAAGGGAGTATATAAAAATTAAATAAGATGATATATGGCAAGAACTAAGGACAGTGTGTGGATGAAAAGGGCCACATGCTAAACTGACAAGCTCAAGGAAGGCCTGCATGCCAGTCTTGCAAACTCAGAGACCTAAGGAGAAAAAAGACTGAGGAGAGAGGTAGTCACCCTTTTTCTTCCTGCCTGCCTGCTTGAGCTAGGATATCTCATCTTGTTTCCTGACTTTGAACTGAATTATACCATCAGCTCTTTGGGTCTTCCATTTGCAAATGTCAGGTTGTGGGACTTCGTAGTCTTCATGTAAGGGGGCAGAAATAGAACATTGGGGAAAAGCTAGTATTGTAAGAAATATTAATCAAGCTCTGTTAACCATAATTGTTTTATTCTGATTAAAGAAGTCACATTCTACCCTGGCTGAAGCTGACTTGGAGATGCATCCCTTCCTCCCCATTTGGAGCTGCCTATTATCATGGAAAGATTAACAACTATGTTGCAGAAACCAGAATGGCCAGCCCTTTGAAGATCCCTAGCCCTTTTTGCATACCTGCAGGACTTTGCAAACCTCCAGGCTGCTTACCTGCTAATTGTCCATTTGTCACTCCCTTTGGCTATTTCCCCATGTAACCCCAGCCCTTGCATATCACTAAGCCCTTTTAAGACCCTTAGTCTTTTTGCATATCTGAAAACTGCCCTTTTGCCTTCTTTTCCTTTGTAGTTCTACTATACTAGAGGCCTGGTGCATGAAATTCATGCATTTACGGGAGGGGGCGTGTCACTCTGGCAGTCCAGGACCCCTCAGGGGATGCCCAACTGACAGTTTAGGCCCAAGACATCAGTCAGACATCCTTAGCACTGCTGCAGAGGCAGGAGAGACTCCCACCACCGCCACTGCACTCACCAGTTGTGAACCTGCCTTCTGGCTGAGCAGCGCTACCCCTGTGGGAGCGCACTGACCACCAGGGGGCAGCTCCTGTGTTAAGCAGGACCGGGCCAAGACTGGCTCTCAGAGGGGTCCTGGATTGCGAGAGGGTACAGGCCAGGTGGAGGGACCCCACTTGTGCATGATTGGGGCTGGCGGGGGGGATGCGGAATGTTGGCCAGCTGGGGAGGGATTGTGGGAGGGCATGTCCAGCCCATCTCGCTCAGCAAGCTAACCTACTAGTCCAACCGTGGGCAACTACGGCCCGCAGGCCGGATCCGGCCTGTTTGAAATGAATAAAACTAAAAAAAATTTAAAAAAAATAAAAAATAATATAAATAAATAAATAAATAAAAAGAAGAAATAGGAAGGGAAGAAGGAACACAGGAATAAAGAATAAAAATGGTGACAAACAACTTTAAATGTAAATGGATTAAATGCCCCAATAAAAAGATATAGGGCAGCTGAGTGGATAAGAACATATGACCCATATATCTGCTGTCTACAGGAGATGCACCTCAGAACAAAGGACTCACACAGACTGATGTTGAAGGGATGGAAAAAGGTTTTTCAGGTGAATGAAAATGAAGAAAAAAAAGCTGGGGTAGCAATTCTTATATTGGAAAAAATAGAACTCAAAGTGAAGGCCATACCAAGAGATAAGGAAGGCCACTTCATAATACTAAACGGATCAATACAATAACAAGAAATAACTCTAGTAAACATATACACACCCAATATAGGAGCACCCAAATACATTAAAAAAAAAAAAAAAAAAACTTCTGGAGGATATCAAGGGAGAGATTGACAGCAATACATTCAATTGTTTGTTGTTTTCATTCATTTCAGTGTTTGTTTCCATTTTTTTGGATTAGCTGTTGGTGTTTTTGGAGTTCTGTTTTGGGACAACACAAAACAAAACAACATCTGCATAATAGGTGTCCCAGAAGAAGAGGAAACTGAGCAAGGAATAGAAAACATGTTTAAAGAAATAATGACAGAAAACTTCCCTGATATGGGGTAGAAGAAGTTCACACAAGTTCAAGAAGCACACAGAGTCCAACTAAGTAGGGGACTTTAATAGCCCACTAACACCACTGGATAAATCCTCTAAACAAAAAAATCAGCAAAGGAACATCAATCCTAAATGATTCACTAGATCAGATGGAAGTAATTGACATCTTCAGAATATTTCACCCCAAAGCCACAGAATATACATTTTTCTCAAGTGCACAGGGGTCATTTTCAAAGATAGACCACATATTGGGACACAGGCAAAATCTCTTCAAAATCAAGAAGATAGAAATCATATCAAGCATCTTCTCAGATCACAATGGAATGAAAGTAGAAATCAACTACAATAAAAACAATGAAATAAGTAAAAAACCTGGAGGCTAAATAGCATGCTGTTAAACAATGATTGGGTTAGCAAAGAGATCAAAGAGGAAATCAAAAGCATCATGGGAACAAACAACAATGAAAACACAACAATCCAAAATCTATGGGTCATAGTGAAAGCAGTCTTGAGAGGGAAGTTCATAGCTCTACAGGCCTACCTCAAAAAACAACAATGGTAATAAGTTATCTAACCCTACAACTCAAAGTGTTAGAAAGAGAGCAACAATAAAAGCCCAACATAAGCAGAAGGAAGGAAATAATAAAGATCAAAGCAGAAATAAATGACATAGAGATCAGAATATATATATATACAAAAGATCAGCAAAACCAAGGGCTGGTTCTTTGAAAGGATAAACAAGATTGATGAACCTCTAGCCAGGCTCACCAAGAAGCAAAAAGAGAAGACCCAAATAAACAAAATCAGAAATGAGAGAGGTGAAGTAGCAACTGATCCCACAGAAATACAAACGATTATGAAAAAATACTATGAACAACTCTATTACAACAAAATGGACAACCTAGATGAAATGGACATATTCTTAGAAATATACAAGCTCCCAAAACTCAATCAGGAATAATAAAAAAAACCTGAATAAGCTGATAACTACCGAAGAAATTGAAGCAGTGATCAAAAATCTTCCAGCAAACAAAAGCCCTGGTCTGGATGGCTTTACAGGGGAGTTCTACCAAGCATTCAAAGAAGAACTAAAACCTGTCCTCCTCAAACTATTCCAAAAAATTCAAGAGGAAGCAATACTTCCAAGCTCTTTCTATGAAGCCAGCATTACCCTAATTCCAAAACCAGATAAAGACACCCCAAAAAAGAGAACTACAGGCCAATATCCTTGTTGAACATAGATGCTAAAATCCTCAACAAAATTCTAGCAAATTGGATTCAGCATTACATTAGAAAGATCTTACACCATGACCAAATGGGATTTATTCCAGGATGCAAGGCTGGTACAATATCCGCAAATCAATAAATGTGATATATCACATAAACAAATTGAGAGACAAAAATCATACTCATATCAATTGATGCAGAAAAAGCATTTGACAAAATCCAACATCCTTTCTTGATAAAGACTCTCAGCAAAGTGGGAACAGAAGGATCATATCTCAACATAATAAAAACCTTATATGACAAAACTACAGCCAACATCATACTCAATGGGCAAAAACTAAACCCATTTCCCCTGAGAACAGGAACAAGACAGGGATGCCCACTTTCACCACTCCTGTTCAACATAGTACTAGAAGTACTAGCCATAGCGATCAGACAAGAAGAAAAAATAAAAAACATCCAAATTGGAAAAGAAGTAAAACTGTCCATATTTGCAGATGACATGATACTATGCATACAAAACCCCAAAGACTCCATCAAAATCACTACTAGACCTACAAATGAATTTGGCAATGTAGCAGGATACAAAATTAACTCCCAGAAATCTATGGCCTTTTTATACACCAATACTGAACTCACAGAGTGAGAAATGAAAAAAACAATCCCATTTACCATTGCATCAAAAAATTAAGATACCTAGGAATAAACTTACCTAAGGAGGTAAAAGACTTGTACTCAGAAAACTACAGGACATTGAAAAAGGAGATAGAGGAAGATATAAACAAATGGAAGAACATACCATGTTCAGGGATTGGTAGAATCAACCTCATTAAAATGTCCATACTACCCAAAGAAATCTACACATTCAATGCAATTCCCTTAAAATACCAACAGCATACTTCAAAGATCTAGAACAAACTGTGCAAAAATTCATCTGCAATAAAAAAAAAAAAACCCGAATAGCCACAGCAATCCTGAGAAAGTAGAACAAAGTTGGAGGGATCACAATACCAGATATCAAGCTATATTACCAAGCCACTGTTCTCAAAACTGCCTGGTATTGGCACAAGAACAGACATATAGACCATTGGAACAGAACAGAGAACCCAGAAATCGACCCAAGCCATTATGCTCAATTAATATTTGACAAAGGATGCAAGAGCATACAGTGGAGTCAAGACAGTCTCTTCAATGAATGGTGCTGGGAAATTTGGTCAGATACATGCAAAGAAAGAAAGAAAGAAAGAAAGAAAGGAAGGAAGGAAGGAAGGAAGGAAGGAAGGAAGAAAGAAAGAAAGAAAGAAAGAAAGAAAGAAAGGAAACTAGATCACCAACTTACACCATACACAAAAACAAACTCAAAATGGCTAAAGGACTTAACTGTAAGACTGGAAACCACAAAAATCCTACAAGACTCCACAGACAGCAAAATAGCAGACATGTGTCATAGCAATATCTTTACCGACACAGCTCCTAGGGCAATGGAGACTAAGGAGAAAATAAACAAATAGGACTACATCAAAATAAAAAGCTTCTGCACAGAAAATGAAACCATCAACAAAACAACAAGAAAGCCCACTGAATGGGAGAACATATTTTCCAACGATATTTCTGATAAGCTTTTAATCTCCAAAATTTATAGAGAACTCATATAACTTAACAAAAGGAAGATAAATAATCCAATTAAAAAAAATGGGCAAAGGACCTAAATGGACACTTTTTGAAAGAGGACATACAGAAGGCCGAGAGACATATGAAAACATGCTCAAAGTCTCTAATCATCCAAGAGATGCAAATTAAAACAACAATGTGATACCATCTCACACCTGTCAGAATGGCTATCACCAACAAATCAATAAATGACAAGTGCTGGCGAGGATGTGGAGAAAAAGGAACCCTCTTTCACTGCTGGTGGGAATGCAGACTGGTGCAGCCACTGTGCAAGACAGTATGGAGTTTCCTCAAAAAGTTAAAAATGGAACTCCCATTTGACCCAGTAATCCCACTTCTAGGACTATATCCCAAGAAACCAGATACACCAATCAGAAAGGATATATGCACCCCTATGTTCATAGCAGCACAATTTACAATAGCTAACATTTGGAAACAAACTAAGTGCCCATCAGCAGATGAGTGGATTAGAAAACCGTGGTACATCTACACAATTTAATACTATGCCGCTATAAAAAAAAGGAACTTTTACCATTTGCAACAGCATGGATGGAACTGGAGAGCATATGCTAAGTGAAATAAGCCAGTTGCAGAAAGATAAATATCACATTATCTCACTCATATGTGGGGTATAATGATCAACATAATTTGATGAACAAGAATAGATCCAGAGATATATGGAAGGTTTGGAGAGCAACCAAAGGACTTGTATGCATGCATATTAGCATAACAATGGACACAGACACTGGGGCGGTGGGGGCTTGCCCAGGGTGGGAATAATTGGCAGGAGGGTGGGGGGATCAAGCGGGAAAATAAAGGAGACATATGTAAAACTTTAGACAATAAATAAATTTTTTAAAAATATATTTTATTGATTTTTTACAGAGAGGAAGGGAGAGGGATAGAGAGTTAGAAACATCAATGAGAGAGAAACATCGATCAGCTGCCTCGTGCACACTCCCTTACTGGGGATGTGCCTGCAACCAAGGTACATGCCCTTGACTGGAATCGAACCTGGGACCCTTGAGTCCGCAGGCCGACGCTCTATCCATTGAGCCAAACCAGTTAGGGCAACAATAAATAAATTTTAAAAAAAGAAATACTAAGAGAAGACAGAATACAGAATAGGCTTACATCTCAGAAAAAGACAATAGAAGGAAAGTTCAGATCAAATCACACAGAGGAGGAGCATTGAAACAAGGTGTGCAAGCTCACAGTTAACATACCAAGAAGTAGGGAAGAGGGCACAGTGGCATTGGTCAAAGTGGTTGGAGAAAGACCACTAAAGCAGCTAGAATAGTCAACAACTTTCTTCTCTGCACTGATTCTAAATTGTGGCCCAGGAGCTACTAACTTTTAAGAAGAACATGAGTCTTCCACACCTTGAGGATAAGCTAGCAATACATCCTTGCCTTTTGAGTGCTGTTCCTTACCTCCAATTGGCTCAACTATTAAAAAAAAAGTGGATAGAGATTCTAAAATAGAAAATTTAACAGATAACTAAACATTATCGCACATTTTTGGGGAAAATTATCATGAGAGAATCACCATTTCTACAATTAATATTAGAGAAAACAGAGTTAGAGAATAGTCAGAAGAAGACATTTGAAGAAGACATTAATATCTTTAGAGAAACATGAGATGTACAGAATATTTAACTAGATATTTGGGAGTTTAAAATTTTGATGACTGAGATAAAAACTAAATGTAAGGTCTAGGTTTCAGAATAAATGCAGATGGTGAGCAGTTAGGAACTGGAAGATCAAGCTTAATTATCTCAGAATGAAGTCAGCCTAATAGGCATTGGGGGGAAAAGTGGCCCTTAGGGCATAGAAAGGTGATTGGGCAGCTTATTCCATCCTTCATCCTCCCCCCACACCTTGCCAACCCTTATTTGAAAAAAATAAAATCAGTGCAACCGATGGGAACTAGGAAAAGAGCTTTAGAGGGTGGCAGAGAGTGTTCATTGTCCCCAAATGTCTTTTCATTTATGATATACTAGAGGCCTGATGCACGAAATTCATGGACAGGTGTGGTTCCTAGGCCTGGCCAGCAATCAGGGATGATCAGGTTCCCTCCCTCCCTCTGTTGCCGTCATCCACCTTAGGTTCCCTGTCCCAGCCTGGGGCCCGACCTGGGGAAGGGACTGGGAGGTTGGCTGGCAAGACCCGATCACCGGATCAAGGCCTGCAGGCTGGGGACAGTTCCTGCATTGAGTATCTGCCCCCTTGTGGTCAGTGTGCATCATAGTTCTGGTCGTCAGTCATAACGGTCACTTAGGCTTTTATGTATATAGATGGGATATCTTTTTTCTCCCCATAGCTCCCCTCCACCCGGTTCCCACCCCCCATTGTCCTCATCCATAGGTGTTCGATTTTTGTCCAGTCTCTTCCCACACCCCTCACAACCCCTTCCCCCCGAGAATTGTCAGTCCACTCCCTTTCTATGCCCCTGATTCTATTATATTCACCAGTTTATTCTGTTCATTATATTTTTTATTCACCTGATTTTTAGATTCACTTGTTGATAGATATGTATTTGTTGTCACTTTGTTGTTCATAATTTTTATCTTTACCTTTTTCTTCTTCTTCCTTTAAAAATACCCTTCAGCATTTCATATAATACTGGTTTGGTGGTGATGAACTCCTTTAGCTTGTTCTTGTCTGTGAAGTTCTTTATCTGACCTTCAATTCTAAATGATAGCTTTGCTGAGTAGAGTAATCTTGGTTGTAGGTTCTTGCTATTCATCACTTTAAATATTTCTTGCCACTCCCTACTGGCCTGAATAGTTTCTGTTGAGAAATCAGCTGACAGTCGTATGGGTACTCCCTTGTAGGTAACTAACTGTTTTTCTCTTGCTGCTTTTAAGATTCTCTCTTTGTCTTTTGCCCTTGGCATTTTAATTATGATGTGTCTTGGTGTGGTCCTCTTTGGATTCCCTTTGTTTGGATTCTCTGTGCTTCCTGGACTTGTAAGTCTATTTCTTTCACCAAGTAGGGGGAGTTTTCTGTCATTATTTCTTCAAATAGGTTTTCAATATCTTGCTCTCTCTCTTCTTCTGGCACCGCCATAATTTGGATGTTGGTATGCTTGAAGTTGTCCCAGAGGCTCCTTACACTATCTTCAAATTTTTGGATTCTTTTTTCTTTTTGCTTTTCTGGTTGGGTGTTTTTTGCTTCTTCATATTTCAAATCTTTGACTTGATTCTTGGGATCTTCTCATCTGCTGTTGGATCTCTGTATATTATTCTTTATTTCAGTCAGTGTGTATGCTTAATTTCTAATTGGTCCTTTTTCATACCCTTGAGGGTCTCACTATATTTCTTGGAGGTTTCTAGAAAATTCTTGAGTAATCTTATAACCGTGGTTTTGAACTCTATATCCAGTAGTTTGCTTTCCTCCATTTCTTTAATTTGTCACATGTTTCTTTGTCTCCACATTTTGGCTGCTTCCCTGTGTTGATAGAGTGGCTTTGTGTGCTAGGTGTCCTATAGGGTCCAGAGGCTCAGCCTCTTCAGTCACCTGAGGTGGATGCTCTTGATGCACCCCTTTGTGGGCTATGTGCACAGTCTTGTTTTAGTTAAGCCTTGACTGATGTTGGTATCACTGGGAGGAATTGACCTCCAGACCAATTGGCTGTGAGGACCAGTTGTGTCTACAATGGGAGAACTGCTGTGCTGGAAACACCCTATGGGGCAGGACTTGCTTCAGTGGGGCTTTGGTGCTCACTGAGTCTGCCCCTTGAGTGTGTCACTTATGGATGTGAAGAGTTATAATCTGGTATGGTCTCACTTTGACCACTGGGTACACTGGCTCTTGGATCTCCAAGGAGGTGCAAAGTCAGCCACTGCCTGAGGCCACCCAGCAGGAGCTACAGAGAGGTATACAGATTCCTCCTCTTTGTATGGGGTTTGTAGGTGCCCAGATGAGGTGCAGCTGTGAAGCAATGCAGGCTGTTGACAAGCTTTAGGCATTCTTTTGGAAGCTCTGGGTCTTTGACCCAGCTGCAGTTTGTTAGGTTAGGCTGCAAAAGGCGAGGCCATTCATGTGCAAAAGTCTCTGCGCACAGCTTGGTTGGGGTTGTAAATTGGGTGGGGCGTGGTCTCAGGGAATCACAGGGCGGTGCAAACAGCAATGGTCCCTGCCCCGATAGGTCCCTGGGTCTCTGTGTCCCGCAGCCTGTGCAGGAACAATGAACACTGCAAGCACCTCTAAGAAAAAGCTGCCCTCGAGTTCTGCCCAATGCCAGACAGTCCAGTTTCTCCCCGTATGAATCTGGGTCCCCAGAGTCTCGCCTGGAACTGGATTTCAGAGCAGTTGGGAGTTTGTATCTCCCTCCTGATTGAAAAAGACCACAGCATACCCAGTTGCCAGCCCATTTCGAGCACTTCCATACCTCTGCTCTTCAGCACTTCTGCACCTCCTACCAGCCTAGATGCGCTTTTCTCTTTCCTTCTTGTTGTAGAACTTCCACTCAGCCAGCCTTCCCATGGTTCTGAATGATATCTGTTTTGTCTTTTAGTTGTAGTTTTGATGTGGTTGTGGGAGGCAGCAAGTACAGGCGTTTACCTCTGCTGCCATCTTGGTTCTCTCAATATCTCCACTTTTGTAAAGTTCTCATGATGCCACTTTACTTTTACGAAAGACCTACAATGGTACTTGTTTTCACTAACTGAAAGAAATCTGAAGAGGATCTTTGCTTTTAGAAAAATAAAAAATGAGAAAGAAAAAAGGTGAAAATAGTGATCAGCATTTGTTTTGCAGCAGTCCTTACAGAGGCAGCATGCACATGAGCAGCAAGGGCACTGCCAAGCTCCCTTGCCAGGAACCACACTCAGCCTCTCAGCATCAAGCTGCCATAGCTTTGAACATAATTGTGCATCATTAGCAAGATTGTCCTAAGGTAGCAAAAAAGTCTAAGAGAGCACATAAGGGTGCCATGTTTATCGTAAAACTGGAAGTAATTACGTGTATATGGTATGATTTGTTAGCTTATTTGGGGGGTCTGGGAATGCCCACAGATTTTTTCATATAAATTGATGGTATTTGTTTCTTTGCTTTATTCCATCCATTTTGACTTATGAAAGCTCTACTTTTGGATAGTGGGGAAAACCTGTACTTATGAAACTATGTGCTATCAAAATAATGGGATATTATGGACTAGTCAGTGACAGATACCATGGACTGCTCCAACTCTCTCCTTGGATGCCTTCCTAGGAAGCCAAAGTTATGTTTCAAGATTCACTTGTAGCTAGGGTTCCAGATATGACTTAGGTTCCACCAAGTCAGGTAAGACTTGGTTGAACATTGAATTGCATGAGATAGAGGCAAGGCATGTCCTTCTTTTGGCAGTTTCTAAATCTTTTCAGAGTTAGCAACTGCCTTGACAGGAAATTTGGGTAATTCTCATGATAAAGTCTGTTTCTCCCAAAGATTCTATATATTATCTATATCTCTTAACAAACCTCCTTTTTCTTAAACTAGCAAAAGGGACTTTAATCCTGAAAAATGCATTATCCATCTGGAAAACAGGTTGTCGTACTAAAAAATGATCACCAAGTAAATGAGAAAATGAATACTAGAAAACTGGTACAAAATTCTTAGTAAAAGTACAGAACACGGGTTTTTTTTGTTTTTTGTTTTTTTTACGGGCACTTACAACACACTGGGCATTGTGCCAAGTGTTGCTTTATTATTAGTGCATTTAATTGTCAAAATCACCCTGTGAAAAAAGAGAGGCGAATAGCTTGACCAAGGCCAAATTGGGTAATAATTGGCAGGTGGAGGTTTGATCTTGGCAGTGAACAAAACGAAGTCCCCATAGCCATAGAACATACATTTCAGTAGGACAGACAGCTGACCATGTAAATGTATCATATGTCTGGTGGAGATAGTGCTGGGAGTAAAAATGAAGTGGGGTAAGGAGATTGATGGGGTGGGTGGTCCGGAAGGTCTTTATATAAGGGGACATGTGAGCAGGTGAACCAAGGAGTGACCCATTCGGGGGAGAACATCAGAGAAGTTCATCTCTGAGCCCCAAGCCTTCCTTTACTGCCACCTCCCCCGACTCCGTCCTCATATGAGGGCCTAAAAGTACAGAACACTTTTACACTTGGGGTTAACCTTCTTAAGCAAAACTCAAAACCCAGAAGCCATAAAGGAAAAGATAGATCTGACATAATAAAAATTAAAATTTCTTTAGGACAAGAATCAAGTGACAGACTAAGAGAAAATATTCTCAGAATATAAATCAGAAAAGGGTTAACATTTATAATTTATTTAAAATGCCCCTATAAATCAACAAAAAGACCCAACCAAGTTAAAATTGATAAAGTACTAAAAATATAATTTATAGAAAAAACACACAAAAGATTAATAGACATATGAGTAGATGCTTGAACTTGCTGGCAAGTAGAGAAATGCATATAAATACATATAAGTGCCTTACCCCAAATCAATTAAATCAGAACCTCTGGGATTAAAAACTTTCCACCCACATAATTTCAATGTGTAGCCAAGGTTAAGAACCATTTCTCTAAAACATTAATTCAAAGTGTGGTCCAACTAACATCAGCATCATCTGGAAAGGAGCTTGTTAAAAATGCAAATTATTGAGTTCTTTTTAGACACATTGCATCAGAATCTCTGGTGCTCAGGAATTTGTTTTAATAAGACCTCCATGAGAGCATTATGCTAAGTGAAATAAGCCAGTCAATGAAAGAAAAATACCACATGATCTCACTCATTTATGGATAATAAAGACCATTATAAACTGATGAGCAAAAATAGATACAGAGGCAGAGCAACATCTAACAGACTGTCAAACTACAGCGGGAAGGCCGGGAAGGTTTGGGGGGTGGGGGGGGGGGGGGGTTGGTAAGAGATCAACCGAAGGACTTGTATGCATGTATATAAGCATAACCAATGGACATAAGACACTGGGGGGTATGGGAGGCTAGGGGAAGGTCAAGGGGAGAAAAAAAAGGAGACATATATAATACTCTTTGTGATACTTTAATCAATAAAACAATAAAAAAATAAATTAGAAAAAAAAAGACCTCCAGGTGATTCTGATACATTCTCAAGTTTGAGAACTCAGAAACCTCTCTACTCAGGCTTTAGGCAGGGGCATGTTAGCTAGATACCCTCTGTGGCCCATTGTTTCTGAGTTGTCTAGCAAGAATTTGCCTACCATGTGTGCTCCTCTCATCTTCAACAACCTATAAATTGCCCATTCTCACTTCTGAAATCTAATACTTTGTTCTTCCTTCACCTTTCTCCTTTGTCCAAATATGTCATATACACCCAATGTTGCCTCACTGTCTTTAGAATTTTCTTTTTTTTTAATTTAATTTTTATTGTTCAGATTACATTTGTTCCTCTTCCCCCCCCCCATAACTCCCCTCCTCCCAGTTCCCGCCCCACCCTCCGCCCTCACTCCCCACCCACTGTCCTCATCCATAGGTGCACGATTTTTGTCCAGTCTCTTCCCGAATCTCCCATTCCCCTTTCCCCCCCAAGAATAGTCAGTCCATTCCCTTTCTATGTCCCTGATTCATTATAATCACCAGTTCATTCTGTACATCAGATTATTTATTCACTTGATTCTTAGATTCACTTGTTGATAGATGCATGTTTGTTGTTCACAATTTGTATCTTTACCTTTTTCTTCTTCCTCTTCTTAAAGGATACCTTTCAGTATTTCGTATAATACTGGTTTAGTGGTGATGAACTCCTTTAGCTTTTCCTTATCTGTGAAGCTCTTTATCTGACCTTCAATTCTGAATGATAGCTTTGCTGGATAAAGTAATCTTGGTTGTAGGTTCTTGGTATTCAGCACTTTGAATATTTCTTGCCATTCCCTTCTGGCCTGCAAAGTTTCTGTTGAGAAATCAGCTGACAGTCGTATGGGTATTCCCTTGTAGGTAATTGAGTCTCTTTCTCTTGCTGCTTTTAAGATTCTCTCTTTGTCTTTTGCTCTTGGCATTTTAACTATGATGTGTCTTGGTGTGGTCCTCTTTGGATTCCTTTTGTTTGGGGTTCTCTGCGCTTCTTGGACCTGTAAGTCCATTTCTTTCACCAGGTGGGGGAAGTTTTCTGTCATTATTTCTTCAAATAGGTTTTCAATATCTTGCTGTCTCTCATCTTCTGGCACTCCTATAATTCTGATATTAGTCCGCTTGAAGCTGTCCCAGAGGCTCCTTACACTATCTTCACACTTTCGGATTCTTTTTTCATTTTGCTTTTCCAGTTGGGTGTTTTTTGCTTCTTCGAATTTCAAATCTTTGGTTTGATTCTTGTGCTCCTCTGGTCTGCTATTGGGTATAATATTCTTTATTTCAGTCCGTGTATGCTTACTTTCTAATTTCTTTATCGTAGCATCGAGGGTCTCATTAGTTTTCGTGAGGCTCTGCTCAAGTTTATTGCAAGCCCTCAAAATTGCAATTTTTAGCTCCATATCCTCCATTTCTGTCATGTTTTTTTGTCTCCGCATCTTTTATGCTTTCTTGGTGCACCCCCTTGTGGTCTTTGTGCGCAGTCTTGTTCTAGTTAAGCCTTGATTGTTGTAGTTAATACTAGAGGGATTTGACCACCAGGCCGAATGGCTGTGAGAATCAGCTGTGGAAAACTTCTGTCCTCTGGGGAGGTGCTAATCTAGCCTTTGCCTGAGGTGATCGGCAAATGGCTCTGCACAGGGCTTGGGCGGGGCGAGATCAACAGGGTGGGGGGAGGGAGCAGCTATGGCTGCTCTCAGTCCGTCCCCAGGGGCTCTGCCTCTCTGTCCCAGCAACCGCTGCAAACCTCGGAGGGACCGTAGCCAGACAGTCCCGCTTCTCCCGTTTGAGTCTGGGTCCCTAGAGACTCGCCCAGATCTGTAGCCCAGAGTCTGAGACTCCCTCCTGATTGAAAACAACAACCACGCCCTCAGCCACCAGCCCGCTTTGTGCGTGCACCACCGTACCTTTAAATTTTCCACACTGTGCCTTCTCTGAGCCTCGGAATGCTGTTGTTTTTCCTTCTAGTTGAAGAGTCTCTCCTCAGCCAGCCTTCCTGTGGTTCTGGTTGATGTCCGTTCCGTCTTTTAGTTGTATTTTTGAAGTGGTTGTTTGCGGCAGCAGTCTCCGGTGTTTACCTATGCCGCCATCTTCGATTCTCTCCTAGAATTTTCATACATATGTTAATTCCCCATGCACATGTATTAAAATTTTAATTTTCCTGTTAAAAAAAAGAGAAAGAAACCTTTCTCCTCAACCTTTATTTATATTGGGAAAATAACAGCAGATGAAACAGATTAAAATATTTTGAAAAAAGTAAAAGTAATGATTGCAATTGCAAATAATCATTACCATTCAAACAAATCTTATATAATAAAAGAGAAGCATACAAATTAACTATCCCTCTGCTATGCTCAAGCCACGCCCACAAGCCAATCAGGAGTGAGTATGCAAATTAACCCAACTAAAATGGTGGAGGCCACGGAGCTGGAGTGAGCAGGAGGCTTGGGTTGCCCCTGGCAATGGAGGAAGCCAAGCTTCCCGCCTGCCCTGACCCGCCCTCGGCTCTGCTCAAGGATACAAAGTTTCAATTATAGAAGATAAATAAATCCCAGATACCTGCTTCCAGCCTGTCATGGCCTCTGCGCAAAGAGGGGCTGGGAGCCTGGGTTGCCACGGGCAACCCAGGCTTCCAGCTGGACCTGGGCTCCACTCAAAGCTACAAAGTTTCAATTATAGAAGATAAATAAATCCCAGAAAAAAAGAAAAAAGAAAAAAAGGAGAGGCTGGGAGCTTGGATCGCTGAGGGGTGTGGCCAGCCTGAAAACGGCCCTCAGCCCCTCACCCAGGTTGGCCACACCCCCATGGGGTGAGGGTCCCCACTGGGAGGCTTGACCAGCCTGAAAATAGCCATCAGCCCCTCACCCAGGCTGGACAGGCACCCCAGCAGGACCCCCACCCTGATCCAGGATACCCTTCAGGGCAAACCAGCCAGGCCCCACCCATGCACCAAGCCTCTATCCTATATAATAAAAGGGTAATATGCAAATTGACCCTAACAGCAGAACAACTGGGAATGACTGGTCACTATGACACACACTGACCACCAGGAGGCAGACGCTCAATGCAGGAGCTGCCCCCTGGTGGTCAGTGTGCTCCCACAGGGGGAGCTCTGCTCAGCCACAAGCCAGGCTGATGGCTGCCAGCACAGTGGTGGTAGCGGGAGCCTCTCCTGCCTCCTCAGCAGCCCTAAGGGTGTCCAACTGCAGCTTAGACCTGCTCCCCGCTGGCAAGTGGACATCCCCCGAGGGCTCCCGGCTGCCAGAGTGATTTCTGACTGCCAGCTTAGGCCCAATCCCCTGGGGAGCGGGCCTAAGCCAGCAGGTAGACATCCCCTGAGGAGTCCCAGACTGCGAGAGGGCACAGGCCGGGCTGAGGGACCCCCCCAAGTGCACAAATTTTTGTGCACCGGGCCTCTAGTTTGATATAAATTGAGTGTCATACTTAATAATATAAGTGACAATAATTCATTAGCAATAGAAATCTTTTGGACACATGGGAAAGTAGTCCATGTCCTAATTTCTGGTTCATCTCCAAATATAGTGGACTCCTAGTTTTATAATATAGCCTTAGTAGATGTAAAACTATTACATAAATAGGATAACAAGTAGCTTTACTTTTAAGTCTCTTAAATACTATAAGTTCCTCTACGAGAACTAGATGCTATTTGTAATGTTTGTTTGTTTGTTTGTTTTGCAATGTTTTGGCTAAATTGGACCAGTGTATTTGGGCAATTTGACTATCCAGGATAATTATTCTGCTTACTTCATTTCAGAATGTTGATTTGTGGTTATGTTGGTCTGTTATTTGAGGTTTTCTTCAATGGAAAACAGACATGTGCTTCTTTTTACCCATTAATCTGTCTCACAATGTTCAATATATAGTCAAGTTATTGAAGTAAGGGAATGGCATAACAGTATTTGGGTTTTGAAAGGTTGCTCTGTCTGTTGTGTAGGACAATCCCAAACAACATCAGCATTGACTAGTAGTAAACTTAAAATTTATAAAAAATGCAAACTATTAAATAATAAAATAAATAATTTAAAATTTTTAAAATTATTTAATATGCAAATTATTGATTGTGTGTATTTTTAAGTATATTTGGGTGTAGAAAGGAACTTGCAAAATTGTATTTTTATCTCATTTTTAAAAGATTTTCATTTTAGTGTTTACTTTATGATATTAATTATATAGTAAAATCTTGACATAATTCCACAAACCAAGTAAAAAAATCCAATGCATTATGATGGAGCTTGCACAGTTAGGCTGCCAAGTTTGGGCATTTGACTGAGAACCAAGTGATCTTGGTCTCATTTGAGTTGTAGTGCCACCTAGTGGTCATTCCAACCCTAGTTTAATCATCAATGGGGGCAATTCTACATACGTGCTGTATGAAACTTCCAAGAGGATATTGGTTGATGCCCTTTGTGGACTTGATCTGGGACACTGGGCTTAGGAAATGCCAAAGTCCCAAGCACACTAGGACCCACCTAAGCCTCTCTGCTTTCTGCCTCCGTCTCCCCTCATATTTCAACCCCCCTACCCCAAATTATAAAAAAGGAGATGAGAGGAAAACAGGAACCAATCAACAGTTGTATTATAACCAAATTTACATTATCATGAGTTTTATCTATAATACAATACTAAATATTAAATATATGATATGATATGATATATATATATGTATATATATATCATATTTTAAATATTTCAACAAGCCTAGCTGGCACCAGATGGTGGCACATGTTTGTTGCCTGGTCAGGGCACATGTCGGGGTTGTGGGCTTGATCCCCAGTAGGCAGCCGATCAATGGTTCTCTCTCATTGATGTTTCTATCTCTCTCTCCCTCTCCCTTCCTCTCTCTGAAATCAATAAAAAACATATTTTTAAAAATATTGCTTTCTTTTTTGATTCATTGATTTTAGAGAGAGAGAAAGGGGGAGAGAGATAGAAAGAAACATCGATTTATTGTTCCACTTATTTATGCATTCGTTGGTCAATTCTTGTATGTGCCCTGACTGGGGATTGAACCCATAACCTTAGTATATCAGGACGACATTCTAACCAACTGAGCTACCTTGCCAAGGGCAAGATTTGCTTTCTTTAAAAATAAATAAATAAATATTTCAATAATGTTATTGAACAATTAAAACAGTCGGGAAACTCCCAGTATAGAGAATGGACTTAAGGGATACAAGCCTAAAGGAAGAAAGGTAAGCTAGAACACTGTTGAAGTAATTTTGGCAAGAGTGATAGTTTGAAAGTAGAATGATGGTAATAGGATTTGGAGGAAAGTGGATAGCTTTGATATTTAGGAGTCCATATCTTTAAAAGATACAAACTGAAGTATTTACAGGTAAATTGATATGATGTTCAAATTTTCTTTAAAATAATCCAATCAGGGACAGGAGAAGTGGGAGGGGTGGTTATAGATGAAATACAGACACACCATATGCTGATAACTGTTGAAGTTGGTGATGGGCATAAGGGAGTTCTCTAGTCTCTCTATTTTTGTATCTATTTGAAACTTTCCATAATAATAAGTTAAACAAAAAATAAAGTGCCTGGGAATAATTCAAGAGAAAAAAATTCAGTTGGAAGAGAAAAGTTCAGACCTCAGTAGAAGCAAAGAATTTGGGAGTGATCAGTAGGTGGAAAGTTAAGTTAATGGAAGCTTTAAGAGTAAATAGGAATAAAAAAGAGAAAGGAAGTTAAATTAGAATTATGCAGGCCAAAGGAAGAAAGTGTTCCAAGAAGGAGATATTAGTCTATGTTGTCAAATGCTGCTGAGAGGTCAAGAAAGGACGGGCTGATCGATGTCTTTTGGGATTTAGTCATATGAAAATCATTGGTGACTTTGGTGAGAGGTATTTAAGATGGGGTAGCAAGACAAAGAGTATAGTGTATGTAGGTTTAGGACTGAGTGGGAGATAAGCAAATAGACTCAGCTGTATGAAAAACTTCAAAAGTTTAGTGGAGAGAAATATGTGGGTACCTGGAGGAAGGATTCCTACTTAGAATAACATCAACTGCTCATTTATTGATATACTGCTAAAAAAGTTTGATTTCTTTAAATGATCTACTACCCTCCGTTTATTCTGTCCTGTACCCTCCTGCCAGATTTGAATGTAGCTTTGACTGTGTCACTCTTCATATAAAATATTGCAATGCCTCTCTGTTGTTTACTGAGGTCTGTACAAGCATTCCAGACTACTTTAAATGTTCCTTAACACCAGCCAAACGGAATCACTCTACTCTCCTTCAGGATGCTTTTTGTTCATACTATTATTTCTAGCTGGAATATATCCTTCTTCTCCAATCTTTGTCTCTTCAAATCTAGTTCATCTTTCACACACTGTCTCAGATGTGGTGTACATTCTCTGTCAGCTCCTGATCTACCTTCTCTCTGCTTAAAGTAGATATGATCTCTCCCTTCCCTATATTTTTTTCCAGTGCATGCTATTTACATATTTAATCTGGCACTTGTAGGATTTTGCTTTGCTTGTAATTTTCTGGGTTATTATATTTTTTCTACATCCACAGATTGTACATACTTGAAACTAACTTTGTCTTCCTCATCTTGGTGTCACATAAGTAAATAACACAGTATCTTGCACAAAAATACCTTTTCGAATTAAATCGGATTCCCAATTTATTGTCTCTAATGTTTGTTCTAATTCTGCCTTTTAGAATTGCAATGATATTCAGCTATTGCCTCCCATATAATAATTGTAATTTTTATAATCTTTCTTCATATGATCCAAAAATAATACCTAACATTTCTTACTTTTTGGTTGATCATTTTTCACCTTAAGCTTTAAAAAGTATATTTTCATACATTTTGTAATGTATGTAAGTGATATACTATTATGCATTCCTTTGCAATTTGCTTTTTTCCCCTCAACATCATTTTCAGGATTTATCTTGGTTGGCATGTGATGCATAATTCATTCACTTTAAGAAATTATATTCTGGCTTATGACTCTACCACCTCTTATTTAATCTTTACCATAATCTTGTGAGGTAGATATTATTAAATTCAATTTTATAGATGAAAAACTGAAGTGTGGAGAGGTTAAGTAACTTTACCTAGATAATACAGTTTCTAAAAGATGGAATGAGAGCCGTAGCCAGTTTGGCTCAATGGATACAGTGTTGGCCTGAGGACTGAAGGGTCCAGGGTTTGATTCCAGTCAAGGGCACATGCCCAGGTTGTGGGTTTGATCCCCAGTAGGAGGCCTGCAAGAGGTAGCTGATCAATGATTCCCTCTCATCATTGATGTTTCTATCGCTCTCTCCTTCTCCCTTCCTCTCTGAAAGCAATAAAAATAGATTATCTATACTAATAAAGACCTAATATGCTAATGGTTGATACACCGTAATAGTAATGACCAGGTCATTAGCATATTAGCTGGGGTGTTTGCTCCAGAGACAGGGTGGAAGCGGGGAGGCGCCCAGAAGAGGCGGGACCATCCCGTGTGGGGGAGGGCAGAGGTGAGAGCGCATAGCGCCCCCCTCACCAGTCCTTCGCCACCCACTGCTCGCACTCTGAGTGCCCTGAGTGGCCCACCTGCCAGGGGAAGGAGCACAGCGCGGGGCACTCAGAGTGCGAGGGGAAGGAGAGGCAGGAGACTTCCACGCTCTCCTCTGGTGCCATGACGGGGCGGAGCCACCGCATTGCTCCAGAGACAGGGCGGAAGCGGGGAGGCACCCAGAGAAGGCGGAACCAGCCCTAGGCAACTGGAGGGACTGAGGGTGGGGCTTGAAGTGGCCAGAGAAGACCAGAGGGTTTGGGGGCTGGGCCAGGCGCACTGGAGCTCTGCGTGGACAGGTTTGGGTGTCAAGGCAGGGCGGTGCGTGATTTCAAATCGCGCACTGGGCTCCTAGTTTTATATAATAAAAGCCCAGCAACCATTATGGTGTAATGACCACAACAACCAGAACGACCGTGGCCTCTCACCCCTGCTGGCCCCACCCCAAAGGGGTCCCCCCACCCCAATCGGGGGCGGGGTTGGCCAGAAAACCACCCATGGCCCCTGGTCCTGGCTGGCCCCACCCCCCAGTGGGTACCCTCAACCCCAATCGGGGGGGCCCCCATCTGGGCAGGCTGGCCAGACCCCACCCATGCACTGGGCCTCTATCCTATATAATAAAGAGGTAATATGCAAATTAACCCTCACACCCTCACAAGATGGCTGCCTACAACGAGGCCGGCAGGGGGGTTAGTGAGAGACGAGCAAACGACTGAATAAGCAGGCTGCATGGGGCAACCAGTCTGGCAGGGGGGCCATGAGGGGCAACCAGGCCAGCAGGGAGGGGCAGTTGGGGGCGACCAGGCTGGCAGAGGTGAGCAGTTGGGGTGACCAGGCCGGCAGGGGGGGGCAATAAGAGGCGACCAGGCTGGCGGGGGGGGGAGCATTTAGGGGTGACCAGGCCAGTGGGGGGGGTGCAGTTGGGGGCGGCCAGGCCGACAGGGGGGGTGGCAATAAGGGGTGACCAGGCCAGCAGTGGGGGGCAGTTAGGGGCGATTAGGCTGGCAGGGGGGCAATTAGTTAGGAGTGGCCAGGCTGGCAGGGGGGTGGCAGTAAGGGGTGACCAGGCTGGCAGGGGGGGCAGTTAGGGGCGATCAAGCTGGCACGTAGAGGCAGTGAGGGGCGATCAGGCTGGCAGGGAGGGGCAGTTAGGGGTGACCAGGCAGGCAGGCAGGTGAGCAATTAGGAGCCAGTGGTCCAGGATTGTGAGAGGGATGTCCGACTGCCGGTTTAGGCCCGATCCCAGGGATCGGGCCTAAACTGGCAGTCGGACATCCCCCAAGGGGACCCGGATTAAAGAGGGTGCAGGCTGGGCTGAGGGGACCCGCCCCCTCATGCACGAATTTCATGCACCAGGCCTCTATAGAAATATAAAACCTTACCCTGCCACCACTCCAACCCAACCCAACAAAGGCTCCTGAAACCACAAAATTAGATCACTGATTCAGGCTAGCAGTTCAAAGTATAAAGCCTCATTCATACATGAGGAATTCGCACCTTTCTCCTTCCCCTTGGACTCCGAGTCTCAGAGGAGGCATGCACGGTGTGGATGCGCAAATGAAAGCTCAGAAAAGTCACCCTTTTGGGGTCCTGTGGTGCATCCAGGCAGAAACAAACTGATCACCAACAGCCAAACATCAGACTCTGTCCCTTCCTCACCCGTGGCCTCAGCTCCAGACAAGCACTCCCCGTGGCAGGATACAAGGAGAGCCGAGTCTCAAATCTTTGCAGAGAGGGGAATGCTCAGGAGGCCAAGATAATAGAAAGCTAAGGACCCAAGTGTTGGGGCCCATGCCGCCAGGGCCCGCTCAGCACAAGGCCAAGGGGAGCCCGGACCAAGTTCTGGTCCAATTCCTAACCTGGTCGCGACTGCCATCTGGGGCATCCAGGGCCCCAGCGTGCACTGGAGTGTGTAATCATGGGAGGTGGGGGGTGGGGGTGAGGGTGCTCTGGAGACCGAGGGCTCACTCCAACCCCTGGGGCTATCCACCTGCCCTTCCCTCCCCAAGGCGCTCAACCCCAGCTGTGCCAGCAAAGCCCCTTTGCTGGGGCTGGATCGCAGGGGGCAGGCCGGGGGAGGGGTGGCCAGGCCCATGGCCTCTGCTGCGGCTGTTTGCCCACATATAATTAGCTCTAATTATCCCAGGCTTTCAGTTTGGAGCTGCACCCAGGGTGAACACGCCCACGGAGCCACTGCTCCGATGAATGAATGAGCTCTCTTACTGGCTGGGAAGCTCTATCCCTGTCCACAGACAGCACCCTGTGTCATGTTGTCTGTGTTTGCCCAACTGTCTACAGCTGGCTTGGGGATATCTTTGTGTGTCCTCAGTTGTGTGTCTACACTGGCTGCTGGGAAGGCTTGCGAGTACCAGGCACCGATGAGGAGAGGAGGGGTGGCAAGTCCTACATAAATGTAAGCCAGGAGCAGAGGCCACGGCCAAAAATCCCTGGGATTTCGGATGTAATCGCCAAACCTAGGTGTCCTAAACAGTACTCTGTCTCCTCAGCCCCCTGAGCCATTTCCCAAACCTCAGCCACCAGTGCTCTTCTCCTGCAGGTGGCATAGCCAGGGCTCAGAGAGGTTAGGGAACTCACACTAGGGCACTCTCCAGAGCCTTGGCACAGGATTGGGGATTCAGGTTTCAGGCTTCACTCAAAAAAAGAAGGTGTGTGGGGACTTGGGAGGGAACACCTCCAGGTCCTCCTCTCTCTATCTGGTCTTGGATCCCTAGCCCTCAGTGACCCTGGTCCTGAGTACTCAGTCCATTGCCTGCCACATCCTTCCAGCCCTTTCCCTGAGGCCAGTTCAGCCATGTCTATGCTGAAGGAAATTAGAGCACAGAAGAGAGCAAGCTCAGCCCCAGGGTCCTTAGTTGGAGGTGGAGGGATCCACCATCCCGAAGCAGGATTTCTCAGCACACGTGCTCTGCCCTTAGCCTTCCTGGGTTCTCTGTGTCTGTCTGTCTCACCTTGTGCATCTCTCTCCCTGTTCCTTGCTCTCTGATCCTGTTTACTCATTCCCCATGTCTCGATGGGCCTTTTGTCTCTGTCTCTCATTGGATCTCTGCCCGTGGAGAACATCCCTGCTGCCCCCGTGAAGGAACACACACCTGCAGAATCCGCCTTTTCAATAAAAAATGACAAGTAGGAAACAGAGTGAATTAAAAAGATAACTTAAAAACAATCCAGGTGTCTGCAAATGTGTTCCAAATGGCAGCACTTTGATGGGGGTGGCAGGGGCGGGGTGTGTTGGCCACATGTTCTGGAGCCTCAGACTTAGACACAAAGTGTAGGGGGCTCAGAACCTCGTTATGGACCCCTCCCACCAGCCACCTGGGATAGCAGGGTCTGGGGAAGGGACTTAGTCTATACTCACCCTTGCGGACCCCCACCTGATTCTGTAGACCCTTCCCCCTGTTCTGGCATCTGCTGGTCCCTCTTACTCCCCCAGTACCTCCAAACCTTCCTATGCTGACCCCAACTCTCTTTCTGCACCAGCCCTCCTGCCCCCCCCCACAGATTTCACCCTCTCCCTCCCTCACCCCCAATCTTCTACTCCATACTTCTTCCTGCCCTGCCCTTTGACTCTTGTTCTATTCTGCCCTCCTGCCCCAGACCACCCAGCCACCCTGGCTCCGGGAGAAATGGTTAGAACAAAGCTTTCTTTGGCTGGAAGAGACTCTCCAGGGAGCTGCATGCAGAAAGGCACTCCCAATCCTGTACCTGCAACTGCTCTGTCTTGCCAGATGCCAATCAGAAATTGTGTCTCTGGAGACAGAGGGTAGTAGAGGTAGGCTGCTGTCCTTTGAAGCCCCTCATCAGGAGGAAACTCTCCCCCCGCCCCAAAAAAGTTCACCCTGCTGCCTCCCTTATCACTTTCAGCAATCCTCCTTTGCCCCTTTCCCTGGAAATGGAAGGATTGGAGCATATATATATCCTATCTAATAATAGACAAACATGGTAATTGACCGTACCTTCACTACACCTTCCATGGGCTAATCAGCACGATATGCAAATTAACCGCCAACAAAGATGGTGGTTAATTTGCATACATAGGCTCCAAGCAGTGGAGTGAAGCCTGACGGCCCAGGGCTGGCGGAGCAGCGAAAGTCTCACGGCCGCGGAGCCGGCTCCGGCCAGAACTCGGCCAGAGCGAAGGCCTGGGCCCCGGGTGCCAGAGGCAAACCAGTGCCAGCAGCCAGGGGAAAGGAAGGCCTATTGCACGAATCTCTTTGTGCAACAGGCCTCTAGTATAAATATAATATGCAAATCGACAGAACGGCAGAACAACCAGAATGACCACTTGACCAGTCACTATGAGGTGCATGACCACCTCTCAGTCCCTCCCTCCAGCTGGCAGGCTCCAATCGCCCAATGGCGAATGGGGAATCGAGGGTGGGTGGCAGTGGGGGGGTGGGACCAGTGAGCGGGCAGAATGGCCAACCACTCAGTCCCTCCCCCTGGCCAGCAGGCTCTGATCACCTGATGGCAAACAGGGAACCAGGGGTGGGTGGTGGCGGGGGGTGGGGCCAGCTGCCAGCAGCCAGGGAAGAGGGCCCTGATCACAGGCCAGGCCTAGGGACCATAACCACTCACGAATTTTGAGTGCTGGGCCTCTAGTCTATATATATAAAAGCCTAAATAACTGTTCAACTGTTAGTTATGACATGCATTGACCACCAGGGGGGCAGACGCTCAACACAGGCAGGGAAACATGGAACAGACTGATGAATGTCAGAGGGAGGGGGGAGGGTAGGAAGAGATTAACCAAAGATCTTATATGCATATTAGAGGCCCGGTGCATGGATTCATGCACTAGTGGGGTCCCTCAGCCTGGCCTGCAGGGACTAGGCCGAAACTGGCAGTCCGACATCCCCCGAGGGGTCCCGGATTGCGAGAGGGTGCAGGCCAGGCTGAGGGACCCCACTGGTGGATGAATCTATGCACTGAGCCTCTAGTTTTTATATCAAATAAAAATATATATAAAATAAAAATATATATAAAATAAAAATAAAAGATGGAATGAGAACTTGTGCAGAGCCTCTAATTTCTAATCCCATGTTCTTTCCACTATATAATTTACCCATTTAACAAATATGTACTGAACACCAACTATATGCCAGGCAATGTTTTAGGTCAATAAAACAGACAAGATCCTGCTCTCAAGGAACCTATATTCTAATTGGAGGTAAATGAAATATTATATAAAATACTATATTGGTTCTCAGTGTTATGAAGAAAAATAAAGCAGGTGGAAGGGGAAAGAGTGTGAGTGTAAGTTTGCTAGTCTACATGAGGCTCTCTGGTGGCTGCAAATATCTGAAGAGGAGCAATGAGAGGGGTGCCAGCAGCCAGGGGAAAGGAAGGCCTATTGCACGAATCTCTTCGTGCAACAGGCCTCTAGTATAGATATAATATGCAAATCGACAGAACGGCAGAACGACCATACAAGGTCAAGGCAAAGGGTACAGCAAATGCAAAATCCCCAAGGCAGGAGGATATGTGGCTGTCATTCCATAACTTCGATTTTTTTTTTTTAGATATTGTATCAAAGAACAAATGTAAGTATACTGCATAGCTTTGCCTGATTAAATGCATACTTTTGACATGTTGACAGTCTCTTACAATGACTATATTTCAAATATAAACAAATTGGGTTGAACTAGAAATGTCTAACAGCCAGAATCCATTGATTTACTTTAGACGCCTGTTAAGGGGTCAACACAGTACTGCTGCTGATTTGATGAGATATCTATAAATACAATTAAACCACTTTTTAAATATTAAGAGTTAGGAGAACCCTCAAGGAAACCTGAGTAACTTCAGGTTGAAAAAGACTGCTGAAACAGAAAGGACAGGAGGAGCCCCCTTTTGCAGAAAGGCTGCCAAGAGAGTGGAAGGAACACGAGAAACCTAACACGTGGGGGCTAGTCTAGGCCTTGACCCGCTGAACTATCTCAGTTTTCACCAGTGAAGCGAAGAGTTCGGCCCGTGCCCTCGGGTCCCCTTACCTCTGTACTAAGATGGGGGGTTCTGCTTTGCGAACCCTTCAGGTGGGAGTCACAGAGCACAGCGCTCCGCCCCGGCCTCATTGCACCGCCAGCCGGCGCGCTGCTGTCCGCCGGAAGCCGCAGGGAAAGGGGCGGGGCGCGTGCGTCGCTGGCCCCGCCCACTCGGCCTCAGTGAAGACCGGAGGGCCGGCGAGCAGCACCCGCCGCGGCTTCCGGGAGGAGTTTTGGGCTCCGCGAGGCCCCTTCCAGCGCTGAGCGGCCCGGCAGAGGCCGTGGAGACGCCGCGAGCCCTCTCCGCGTCGTGGACGAGCGTCGCGCTCCTCACCATGGGCGAGCCCGGCCTGGAGCTGGCGTCCATGATCCCCGCCCTGCGGGAGCTGGGCAGGTAGGTGCCCCCGGGCCGCGGCTCCCCTGTAGGGTGTCAGTGCTCCGGGGCGGAGCAGCGCCTCCCTCAGACAGCGGTGGGGAACGTCCGAAGAGAGGGAGGCGGGCCGGGACTGAGGCCAGGGCCTGGACGCGCTCGCCGCCGCTCACTTCCCTTCGCTGGCTGCGCTCACCTGCTTCTTGCCTTACGTGAGGGACTGCCCCAGTCTCTAGGATTTATGATCGCTCGTGGAGGAATGGGGTTTTTAGCTCCACATTTTGACCCAGAACTATCCATGGGAGAAAAATCATTAGTTCTGATTCTGTGCAAGGAAGGCTAATTGCTAGGAAAGGCAGTTCGATTCCTTCTTCGAAGCGAAACCGTAGGCCATTCTGAAGATGGGACCCCTTTCGCTTGGACCACCGGCCCCAATCCGTTATTTCAGTCAGAGAGCCCGGGTCGGGCATGGCGTTCACGAAGTGCACAGGATGTTGCCGGAAGTTGAAGATAATTTAATATAGTTTCAGTTGCAAAAGCTTGTTTTCTGAAAACCTAAGAGTAAAATATAAACCAGTCGTCCCGGAAGAGGGGCAGATTTTTGTCTACCTTTCCCACAGCACTAGGGGGCAAGGCTTTCCTGTGTTCGTCTTGTCTTGTGTTTTCTTTTTCTTTTCTTCTTCCTTCTCCTCCCCCCTCCCCCCTCTCTCCTTTCCCCTTCCCTCCCCTCCCTTCCTGTCCCCTCCTGGCTTCATCCAAAAGGTCCTCCGGCCAGTTGTTCTGCTGTTTGGTCTAGTTAGCATATTAGCTCTTTATTATATAGGACTAGAGGCCTGGTGCATGAAATGTGTACATGGGTAGGGTTCCTAAGCCTGGCTGGAGATCAGGGCTGATGGGGGCCTTCCTTCATTATGCACCACCTCCTGGTGGTCAGCACACATCATAGAGAGCAATCGAACTCCTGGTCTCAGGGTCAAACTCCCAAGGGGACACTTTGCATATTAGCCTTTTATATATATAGAAGAGGATAAATGAAGGGGCTATACTTGTCTTAACAGAATCATCCTATTTTTGTGCATGTAAATTTTTTCACTTTGCATGAGTACTGAGGGCATACTTGGTATTAATATTTTATAAACTAACATATGCCTTTCTAAAAGAAGAATACAAGTGCTCATTTTGGGAAGGTGATGTACAGATTCATCATTCAGGCTCAATGCTAAGCTTTTAGTATGTTTTTTCTCAATAATGTTTTGCTTTAATATAGAAATAGCTTGTTAATACTTCTCTTTCCTCATATCTCTACCTCTATGAGATGTGTTAATAAAAATAATAACTTAGATTTATTTATAGTCTCTTTCATCAAGTTAGATTTCTTTTTTTTTTTATTGCTTAAAGTATTACAAAGAGTATTACATATGTCTCCTTCCCCCCCCCCCCCCCCCTTGACAATTCCCTGGCCTCCCTTACCCCCCAATGTCTTATGTCCATTGCTTATGCTTATATGCATGCATACAAGTCCTTCGGTTGATCTCTTACCCCCCCACCCGCCCCCCAACCCTCCCCAGCCTTCCAGCTGTAGTTTGACAGTCTATTCAAGGCTGCTCTGCCTCTGTATCTATTTTTGTTCATTAGTTTATAATGGTCTTTATTATCCATAAATGAGTGAGATCATGTGGTATTTTTCTTTCATTGACTGGCTTATTTCACTTAGCATAATGCTCTCCAGTTCCATCCATGCTGTTGCAAATGGTAAGAATTCCTTCCTTTTTACAGCAGCGTAGTATTCCATTGTGTAGATGTACCACAGTTTTCTAATCTATTCATCTGCTGATGGGCACTTAGGCTGTTTCCAGATCTTAGCTATGGTGAATTGTGCTGCTATGAACATAGGGATGCATATATCCTTTCTAATTGGTGTTTCTGGTTTCTTGGGATATATTCCTAGAAGTGGGATCACTGGATCAAATGGGAGTTCCATTTTTAACTTTTGAGGAAACTCCATACTGTTCTCCACAGTGGCTGCACCAGTCTGCATTCCCACCAGCAGTGCACGAGTGTTCCCTTTTCTCCGCATCCTCACCAGCACTGGTCTTTGGTGATTTGTTGATGATAGCCAGCCTGACAGGTGTGAGATGGTACCTCATTGTTGTTTTGATTTGCATCTCTCGGATGATTAGTGACTTTGAGCATGTTTTCATATGTCTCTTGGCTTTCTGAATGTCCTCTTTTGAAAAGTGTCTATTTAGGTCCTTTGCCCATTTTTTGATTGGATTGTTTATCTTCCTTTTGTTAAGTTGTATGAGTTCCCTATAAATGTTGGAGATTAAACCCTTATCAGTGATAACATTGGCGACTATGTTCTCCCATGCAGTGGGCTTACTTGTTGTTTTATTGATGGTTTCTTTTGCTGTGCAGAAGCTTTTTATTTTGATGTAGTCCCATTTGTTTATTTTCTTTTTAGTTTCCAATGCCCTAGGAGCTGTATCGGTGAAGAAATTGCTTCGGCATATGTCTGAGATTTTGTTGCCTTTGGATTCCTCTAGTATTTTTATGGTTTCCCGTCTTACATTTAAGTCCTTTATCCATTTTGAGTTTATTTTTGTGTATGGTGTAAGTTGATGGTCTAGTTTCATTTTTTTGCATGTATCTGTCCAATTTTCCCAACACCATTTATTGAAGATACTGTCTTGACTCCATTGTATGTTCTTGCCTTCTTTGTCAAATATTAGTTGAGCATATTGGTTTGGGTCTATTTCTGGGTTCTCTATTCTATTCCATTGATCTATATGTCTGTTCTTGTGCCAGTACCAGGCAGTTTTGAGAACAGTGGCTTTGTAATACAGCTTGATATCTGGTATTGAGATCCCACCTACTTTGTTCTTCTTTCTGAGGATTGCTGCAGCTATTCGGGGTCTTTTTTTATTCCAGATGAATTTTTGGAGAGTTCGTTCTAGGTCTGTGAAATATGCTGTTGGTATTTGAATGGGAAGTGCATTGATCAACAGTTACTTTTCATTTCATTAATTTGTAGCCATTCTAAAAGAATGAATAGAAAAACAGACCCACAAAGAATTGTCTAATAGTAGTTTGTAATTGTCATGACTTTTTCATTGCAGCTGCTTCATTCAAGCTTATTCAATCTCACAGTATCTTCATGATATAGAATATGGAAAATATTATCACTATTAAGAAATGGAGTTACAGAAGTTTAAGAACCAAAGGCAAAGAGATAGCAGTTATCAGAGCCCTTTCAGATTCAAGTCTTTAAGGCCTTTTCTCCAATGTTTGTTTTTCTTTGACTGTGGCAATTCGATTTTTGAAAAAAATGAGATGTCACAGTTCTAATGTGTAGGCTCATATTCCTGTATCTCTTAGGGATAGATTTTGGTACACTGTTTTTTGCTGTTAGCACTCTTTTCTCTGCATGGTCTTTCTGGGTTATCTCATCTGTTCTCCAGCTAAACCATATCTAGCTACAATAGAACTACATGTACAACTGTATACCAGGTGTACCGGTTAATAATGTGGATATCATAATCAAAGAAAACATGATAATTTCAAGAGAAACATCAAAAGTACTTTATTCAAAGTAATGTCCATCGCTAGCTATACATTTCCCCCATCTTTCAGGCAATTTGTGGATACCGTCCCAATAGAACTTTTCTTGTTTTGAGGCAAACCATTCAGAGACCAAATTTCCACTTCTTCTTACGTTTTGAAGTGCTGCTCAAAAAGTGCATGTGCCATCGATCAGAACAAGTGGTAATCTGAAGGAACAAGATCTGGTAAATACGGTGGGTGGATTAATACTTCCCAGGCAAGATCTTTTAACGTGTCTTTAACTGTTTTTGAAGTGTGTGATGGTGCGTCATCATGAAGCAAAATTACTTTGCCGTGTCTTTTGGCACATTCTGGTCATTTCATGATCAAAGTGTGGTTCAAATTGATTATTTGTTGTCGGTAACAATCAGTATTAACGGTTTCACCTGGTTTTAGAAGCTCATAATACACCACACCTTCTTGATCCCACCAAATGCAGAGCATTGTCTTCTTTCCGAAGCGATTTGGCCTTGCAGTCGATGTTGATGGTTGACCTGGATTAACCCATGATTTTGTGCATTTGGGATTCTCAAAATAAATCCACTTTTCATCGCCAGGCACAATTCGATGCAAAAAAGACTTTCTTTCGTGCCATTGAAGCAATATTTTACTGATGACTTTTCGGCTTTCCATTTGTCTTTTGTTCAGTTGATGTGGCACCCATTTTCCTTCCTTTAAAATCTTTCCCGTTTCTTGTAAAGGATTGGAAATTTTTTTCTGAGCAACCTTTAATCTTTCTGCAAGTTGTTTTTGAGTTTGACACGCATCTTCATCCAATAATGCTTGTAATTGTTGGTCTTCAAACTTTTTTGGTTGACCTGGACGTTCTTTGTTTTTCACATTGAAATCATCACTTTTAAAGCATTTAAACCATCGTTCACAAGTATCTTGAGATGGAGGATGTTCACTATAAGCTTCCCGCAATATACAATAACTTTCAGCAGCACTTTTCTTCAAAATAAAGTAATGAATTAAAACTTCCCGCACCTGCTCTTTTTTTGGCACAAAATTTGATATTTTTAAGTGTAAAAGTATCTTGACATATGAAGTTTTGAAGTTTGCTGTCAATACAACAAAATAGCATACATATCAAATCGCATATATATAACATATGTGTAACTCCATCTATTGAAAAAAATCCGCATTATTAACCATAACCTGGTACTGCCAGTTTTACCTGTATACAGTTAAGACATAACATATTCAATACAAATTCTCCTCATATCCCAACCTCCCCAAGCCTTTTTAAAAAAAATTCCTCTCATTCACTGAGGTAGGAATATTTCAGTAAGTGATATCATACACTCATTTTCCCAAATCAGAAATCTGGGAATGATTCTTTACTCCCTATGTGCTTTTGGGCTACATCCTAGGTTCTCTTCTTTCTTCATGAGTAACTCTTATCTAGTCCCATGGCTTTATATATCTATATGCTGAGAACTCCCAAATTTATATCTCTAACCCAGAGATATAAATTAGGTTGCTTACTCAACATCTACACCCAGAAATGAAAATTAATATATCTAAAGCAGATCTCCTGATTTGCTGTTCCTTGCCCCAGGTTATTGTAAATGTAACAACCACTGAAGCCTAAGAGTTATCCTGGATTCTATCCCTTATCCCTAATAATCCATCAGCAAGCCTTGTCAACACTTCCTTTAAAATACACTTCTCATCTCCATTGCTACCACCATAATTTCTTATTTTGACTATTACAATAACCTCTCAGTTTATCTCTCCATTCCATTTTTACCCATTTACAATGGATTTCCCACTCAGCAATCAAAGTGATTTTTATAATTAAGTCGTATTGTCTATATAAAACCCTAATATGCAAATTGACAGAACGGTGGAACGACTGGCGGAACGACGTGTCACTATGATGCGCACTGACCACCAAGGGCAGACGCTCAACTCAGGAGCTGCCCCCAGCCCACAGGCCCTGATCGGTGATGGGGGGCGGGGCCGGTGAGCGGGCAGTGCCAGGCCAGCCAAGGCAGGTGCAAGCGGGGGCCCCCAATCACCCCGCTGGTTGCCCCACAGATTGGCCCTGATTGCCGGCCAGGCTTAGGGACCCTACCCGTGCACTAATTTTGTGCACCAGGCTTCTAGTAGATTATATAACACTAGAGGCTTGGTGCACGGATTCGTGCACTGGTGGGGTCTTTTGGCCTGGCCTGTGGGGATTGGGCCGAAACCGACTCTTTGACATCCCCTCAGGGGTTCTGGATTGTGAAAGGGTGCAGGCCAGGCCGAGAGACCCCACCGGTGCATGATTGGGGCTGGGGACGGACCGTGGGAAGGCTTCAGGGCATGTCCAACCCATCTTGCCCAGTCCCGATCGGGCCTATTTGGGCTGGCTGGCCAGGGAGGGACCATGGGAAGGCTCCAGGGCATGTCTGGCCCATCTCGCCCAGTCCCGATTGGGGCCAATTGGGGCCAGGGATGGACTGTGGGAGGGCTCCAGGATGTATCCAGCCCATCTCACCCAGTCCGGAGTGGCCGGACCACAGCAGCAAGCTAACCTACTGGTTGGAGCGTCTGCCCCCTGGTGGTCAGTGCGCATCATAGCAACTGGTCAAATGGTCTAATGGTCAGACACTTAGCATATTAGGATTTTATTATGTAGGACTAGTGACCTGGTGCATGAAATTTGTGCACATTAAAAGGGAATTAATTAGAGGAAATATTTTAAGATTGCTATTTGCCCTTTCTCTGTAATAGAAGTGTCAGAGATGAAAGAAAATTAGTAAAATATATATGAAAATCTCCCTTCTGTCAGAGTCTGGGGGATACTGTGGGACCCAGAGTCAAGTCCCCGCACACCCGCGTGCACCTCGAAATTGCGTGAGACCCAGACCTGGCCGGCCCCAACCCTGTCAAGCCCCGCAGGGCAGGGGGTGCAGCCTCAGGTCCCCCGTCAAGCCCTGCCCAGCGGGGGGCGTGGCCTCAGGTGCCCCGACTCGGCCTCAGGTGCCCCGACTTGGCCTCAGGTCCCCTGGCCCTGGCGCCAGGGTGGGGGGCGTGGCCTCAGGTCCCCTGGCCCTGGCGCCGGGGTGGGGGGCGTGGCCTCAGGTAATCCGGCGCAAGGGTGTGACAACCATTTGCATATTAGCTCTTTATTATATAGGATTACTCCCCTGCTCAAAATCTTCCTTTGGCTTTCCAGATAAAATCCTAACTTTTTACCAAGGCCTCTATATTCTTTTTATTTGTTTTTTATTAATTCTCATCCAAGGATATTTCCCCATTGATTTTTAGAGGGAGTGGAAAGGAGGGGGAGAGAAACATCGATGTGAGGGAGACACATCAATTGGTTGCCTGCTGCATGCACCCTGACCGAGGCTGGGGATGGAGCCTGCAGCCCAGGTACATGCCCTTGACTGGAATTGAACCCATGACCCTTTAGTTTGAGATTGGGCCAGACCTGCTGGGGCTATATATTCTTGTATGATATGGCCTCTGTTTGCCTCTGACCTCATGGCTTGTATTCCTCTCTTGCTCACTCTACTCCAATTATATTGGCCTTATTTTTTGCATACACCAAAGTCATTCCTGCATTCAGTCCTTTGCACTTGCTGTTTCTTCTATCACAGCGGTTCTCAACCTATGGGTCGCGACCCCTTTAGGGGTCGAACGACCCTTTCACAGGGGTTGCCAAAGACCATCGGTAAACACATATAATTACATACTGTTTTTGTGATTAATCACTATGCTTTAATTATTTTCAATTTGTAACAATGAAATTGGGGGTCACCACAACATGAGGAACTGTATTAAAGGGTCGCGGCATTAGGAAGGTTGAGAACCACTGTTCTATCAGAACACTGGCTGGTTCCACTCAGATGTCAATTTGAGGAGCCTTCGTATTTTCAGATAGTGATAGTTGCTATTAAAATATTAAATGATACAGTGGGAGGGAGATACGTGTCTGGGGAGCAACAGTATTAGCCACTAGAGGAGATCTGGATGGTAAGAAGAAGCCAGTCATTTGCAACTGGGAGAAGTGTCTGAGATGGAATAGGAAGTACAAAGGCTTCTACATGGGAGTGAGCCTACTTTTTAAGGAATAGGAAAAAGAATGGAACATAGAGAGCAAAGAGGGGGTGGTATTAAGGATGTAGGGAGATGTAGACAGAGGTTTCTGTTTTAAGTGAAATGAATAACCATTGGAATGTTTTAAACAGGGAAAAACACAATAGAATTAATGTCTAAAAAGCATGTTTTACTTTCTCTCTACTTAAAATCCTTCATTATCTCATTGCCTTCAGTACAAAATTCAAACTCCTTAGTTTGTTCTTTGACTTTATCTTCCCTTTCAGCTTAACCTCCAATTACTGCCCCCCTCTTCTTTAGCTATGTAGAGTCTGTTAGACTTTCTGTAGTAGCCTATGTTCTTATTACTGAGCCTTTTTTCCCCTCTACTGGAATACCCTTCTTTCTCTTATTTTACCTGCTTAGCCCCTTAGGGACTTAGTTTTTTGTATCACCTCCTCCAGGGAGCCTTGACTGATAGGCCCTTCTCAGGACTGAGTACCCCTCTTGTGTTCCATCTTGGCTGTGTTATTTTGGCACCTCCATGATGCAAATGTTGGAACATTGAAATTGTCCCAGTTGTCCTTACACTATTGTCATTTTTTAGATTCTTTTTGCTGTTCTGATTGTATGTTTTTTACTTTATTATATTCCAAATCGCTGATTTGATTCTCTGCTTCATTTATTCTGTCAATTCCCTGTAAATTATTCTTTAATTCAATTAGCGTACCCTTCGTTTCTTACTGATCCCTTTTTTATACTGTTGAAGTTCTCACTAAGTTTATTGAGCATCCTTATAATCAGTTTTTTGACCTCTGCATCTAGTAGATTGCTTATCTCCATTTTGTTTAGTTCATTTTCTGGAGTTTTGTTCTGTTCTTTCATTTGGGACATGTTTCATTGTCTCTTCATTTTTGCAGCCTTCCTGTGTTTGTTTCTATATATTAGGTAGAATTGCTACATCTCCCAGGTTTGGTGGAGTAGCCTAATGGGTACAGTGGCACAGCCTCCCTGACCACCATAGCCATGCACTCAAGGTCTGTTCCCTTTCCCGTGGGCTGTATACACCTGCCTCTTACAGTTGAGTCTTTTATTTAAAAAAAAAAAAAATATTGGGGTGACATTGGTCAATAGGATCATGTATTTCTTTGTTATAAGAACTGCATATTGCACTGTATACTCACGACCCAAAGTCAAATCATCTTCTGTCACCATATATTAGGCTCCCTTTACCCCTATCCTCGAACCCTTTCTTTCTGGCAGCCACCACACTGCTGTTTGTGACCATGCATTTCACCCACTTGTGAGTGAAATCATATGGTTCTTAGCTTTTTCATTTAGCAAAATATTCTCAAGGTCCATCCATGTTGTTGCAAATGGCAGTATTTCGACTTATGGCTGAGTAGTATTCCATTGTATATATGTACCACATCTTTTTAATTCTTTAAAAATATGTTTTTATTGATTTCAGAGAGAGGAAGGGAGAGGGATCAAAGGATAGAATGATGAGAGAGAATCATTGATTGGCTGCCTCCTACACCAACCCACTGGGGATTGAACCCACAACCCAGGCATGTGTCCTGACCAGGAATTGAACCTGCAACTGCCTGGTTCATGGGTAGACGCTCAACCTCGGAGGCACATAGGCCAGGTGATGTACCACATCTTCTTTATCCAATCCTCTATCTCAGGATACTTTAGTTGTCTCCCTGTCTTAGCCACTGTGAATAATGCTACAATGAACTTATGGGTACATATATCTTTTTTTTTTTTTTTTTTTTTTTATTTTTTTTTTTTATTTTTTTTTAATAATTTTTATTTCTTAAAGTATTACAAAGAGTGTTACATATGTCTCCTTTTTCCCCCCCATGACATTCCCTCGGCCCCTACCCCCCGCCCCCCCCCGTCCCGTGTCTTGTGTCCATTGGTTAATCTTATATGCATGCATATAGGTCCTTCAGTTGGTCTCTTAATCCCCCCCCGCAACCCTCCCCAGGCTCCCCATTGTAGTTTAACATTCTGTTCAATGTTGCTCTGCTTCTGTATCTACACCTGTTCATCAGTCCATACTGGTCCCCTTTATTTGTCCCAGCCTCACTGGAGCAGTCTCAACCTCACCAGGGCCGTCTGAGCCTCACCAGGGCCGTTTCAACCTCACCGGGGTCGTCCCTACCTCACGGGGGCCGTTTCAACCTCACCGGGGTTGTCCCTACCACGCCGGGGCCGTTTCGACCTGACTGGGGTCGTCCCTACCTCACGGGGGCCGTTTCAACCTGACCGGGGTTGTCCCTACCACGCCGGGGCCGTTTCGACCTGACTGGGGTCGTCCCTACCTCACGGGGGCTGTTTCAACCTCACCGGGGTCGTCCCTACCTCACGGGGGCCGTTTCAACCTGACCGGGGTTGTCCCTACCACGCCGGGGCCGTTTCGACCTGACTGGGGTCGTCCCTACCTCACGGGGGCCGTTTCAACCTCACCGGGGTTGTCCCTACCACACCGGGGCTGTTTCAACCTGACTGGAGTTGTCCCTACCACACCGGGGCCGTTTCAACCTGACTGGGGTCGTCCCTACCTCACGGGGGCCGTTTCAACCTGACCGGGGTTGTCCCTACCACGCCGGGGCCGTTTCGACCTGACTGGGGTCGTCCCTACCTCGCGGGGGCTGTTTCAACCTCACTGGGGTCGTCCCTACCTCACGGGGGCCGTTTCAACCTCACCGGGGTCGTCCCTACCACACCGGGGCCGTTTCGACCTGACTGGGGTCGTCCCTACCTCACGGGGGCCGTTTCAACCTCACCGGGGTTGTCCCTACCACGCCGGGGCCGTTTCGACCTGACTGGGGTCGTCCCTACCTCACGGGGGCTGTTTCAACTTCACCGGGGTCGTCCCTACCACACCGGGGCCGTTTCGACCTGACTGGGGTCGTCCCTACCTCACGGGGGCTGTTTCAACCTCACCGGGGTCGTCCCTACCACACCGGGGCCGTTTCGACCTGACTGGGGTCGTCCCTACCTCACGGGGGCTGTTTCAACCTCACCGGGGTTGTCCCTACCACACCGGGGCTGTTACAACCTGACCGGGGTTGTCCCTACCACACCGGGGCCGTTTCAACCTGACCGGGGTTGTCCCTACCACGCCGGGGCCGTTTTGACCTGACTGGGGTCGTCCCTACCTCACGGGGGCTGTTTCAACCTCACCGGGGTCGTCCCTACCTCACGGGGGCCGTTTCGACCTGACTGGGGTTGTCCCTACCACGCCGGGGCCGTTTCGACCTGACTGGGGTCGTCCCTACCTCACGGGGGCTGTTTCAACCTCACCGGGGTCGTCCCTACCACACCGGGGCCGTTTCGACCTGACTGGGGTCGTCCCTACCTCACGGGGGCCGTTTCAACCTCACCGGGGTTGTCCCTACCACGCCGGGGCCGTTTCGACCTGACTGGGGTCGTCCCTACCTCACGGGGGCTGTTTCGACCTCACCGGGGTTGTCCCTACCACACCGGGGCCGTTTCGACCTGACTGGGGTCGTCCCTACCTCACGGGGGCTGTTTCGACCTCACCGGGGTCGTCCCTACCACACCGGGGCCGTTTCGACCTGACTGGGGTCGTCCCTACCTCACGGGGGCTGTTTCAACCTCACCGGGGTTGTCCCTACCACACCGGGGCTGTTTCAACCTGACAGGGGTTGTCCCTACCACGCCGGGGCCGTTTCGACCTGACTGGGGTCGTCCCTACCTCACGGGGGCTGTTTCAACCTCACCGGGGTCGTCCCTACCTCACGGGGGCCGTTTCAACCTGACTGGGGTTGTCCCTACCACGCCGGGGCCGTTTCGACCTGACTGGGGTCGTCCCTACCTCACGGGGGCTGTTTCAACCTCACCGGGGTCGTCCCTACCACACCGGGGCCGTTTCGACCTGACTGGGGTCGTCCCTACCTCACGGGGGCCGTTTCAACCTCACCGGGGTTGTCCCTACCACGCCGGGGCCGTTTCGACCTGACTGGGGTCGTCCCTACCTCACGGGGGCTGTTTCAACCTCACCGGGGTTGTCCCTACCACACCGGGGCCGTTTCGACCTGACTGGGGTCGTCCCTACCTCACGGGGGCTGTTTCGACCTCACCGGGGTCGTCCCTACCACACCGGGGCCGTTTCGACCTGACTGGGGTCGTCCCTACCTCACGGGGGCTGTTTCAACCTCACCGGGGTTGTCCCTACCACACCGGGGCCGTTTCAACCTGACAGGGGTTGTCCCTACCACGCCGGGGCCGTTTCGACCTGACTGGGGTCGTCCCTACCTCACGGGGGCTGTTTCAACCTCACCGGGGTCGTCCCTACCTCACGGGGGCCGTTTCAACCTGACTGGGGTTGTCCCTACCACGCCGGGGCCGTTTCGACCTGACTGGGGTCGTCCCTACCTCACGGGGGCTGTTTCAACCTCACCGGGGTCGTCCCTACCACACCGGGGCCGTTTCGACCTGACTGGGGTCGTCCCTACCACACCGGGGCTGTTTCGACCTGACTGACCGGGGTCGTCCCTACCACACCGGGACCGTTTCAACCTCACCGGGGCCATCCCAGCCTTACCGGGGAAACAGGAAGTTTGGCCTTCTGTCCCATGCCGGCGGCTCCCCACTAGACAAAATCTCCAGGCGTTCCTGGTGGTTGCACATCCAGCGCTCCTGCCCTCCACCAAGTGCACAGACTGCCTGTCTGCTGTCCCGCAGCGCCCCACCAGAGACTGGGACCAGTGGGCATGTTTGTGCGCTTGCTGGTACAGCAGTTCCACAGTGCCGGCCGAATCAAGCCCAGCCCTGGCCGGCCCCGGACCCGACTCTGCCCCCCGATTGCGTCCCTCCCAGATGCAAGGAGCTGAAATCTGCAGCCTGCTGGGATGGGCTCTGTACTTGGTGCTTCAGCACATCCTACTCAGTCTCTATGCGCTTCTTTCTATGCGAGGAGTTGAAATCTGCAGTTTGTTGGGTTGGGCTCTGTACTTGGTGTCACATCCTACTCAGTCTCAATGTTCTTTCTCTCCTTCCAGTTGTAGAGCTTCCACTGGGCCAAGTTTCCCATGGTTCTGTATGATAGGTGTTTGTCTGATATTTGGTAGTTTCGATGTTGTTGTGCGAGGTAGCACGCACAGGTCTCTTCCTTATGCCGCCATCCTGGTTCTCCTGGGTCTGCTTCTTGAGTGTGTCTCTCATGGCTGCGAGCAGTTGAAGTCTGCAATTTGTTGGGATAGGCTGCAAAAGCGCAGGTGGGTCTTTTTGTGCACCTGGCACAGCTTGGATGGGGATGTAAATTGATTAAGGCTGAGACTCAGGGAGTCGCCATGGCGGAGCAAATAGCACTGGCTGAGTCTCCGCGGCCCCTTGACTCTCTGCCAGGGCTTTGTGTCCCCCAGTGCCGGCGAGCAGCTGTGCAACAGAGTCTCCCTCGCTTTCTGATGGCTGCAAGGCCGTGCTGCCTCTCCCCGTAGGGTCTGGTGCTTCATGATCCCGCCTGAACCAGCTCAGTGGATTTGAAAGTTTGCAGAAGAAGGCGCTTCTACTTGTGGGTCTGGCACAGCCCAGATGGGAATGTAAATTTCGTAGGGCGGGATCACAGGGAGTCGCCGGGGCGGAGACTCAGCGGCCCCTTGCCTATCCAGGACACCAGGACTTTGCGTCCCCCAGTGCCGGCGAGCAGCCGAGCGCCAGAGCCTCCCTCGCTTTCTGACCGCTGGAAGGCCGTGCCGTCTCTCGCCTTGGGGCCTGGGGCCTCAGAGACCCGCCCGAACCAGCTCAGTGGATTTGAGAGTTTGTAAAAGCACAGTCATTCCCTCTTGTGCCTCTGGCACAGTCCTGAGGGTAGGGCGGGGTCACAGAGAGTCACCAGCATGGAGGAAATAGCGATGGCGGCGTCTCCGCGCCCCTCGCCTCTCCGGGACACCAGGACTTCTTGTCCCTCGGTGCCAGCGAGCAGCCGCTCGTCAGAGCTTCCCTCACTCTCCGACCACTGCAAGGCCGTGGCCGCCTCTCCCTGCGGGATCTGGGGCCTCAGAGACCCGCCCCGAGCAAGCCCAGAGGATTCGAGGGTTCGTAAAAAACCGAGAATCCATTTGCAGCCCGCGTGGCGTGTGACTGCGTACCTCTGGTTTTGGTGCCTCCGTAGCTCCCACTCAGTCTCACTGCGCTTCTTTCTTTTCCTCCAGTTGTAGATCTCCCACTGGGCCAACTTCCCCATGGTTCTGAGTGGCGGTTGTTTACTTCATAGTTGATAGTTTCAATGATGCTGTGAGAGAGCAGCACACACAGGTCCGCTCCCTACGCCGCCATCTTGGTTCTCCCACATATATCTTTGTGAATACATGTTTTCCAGTTTTTCAGATATATACCCAGGAGAGGGATTGCTGGGTCATATGGTAGCTCTATTCTTAATTTTTTGAGGGATCGCCACACTGTTTTCCATAGTGGCTGTACCAGTCTGCATACCCACCAGCAGTGAATGAGGGTTCCCTTTTTTCCACAACCTCTTCAACACTTGTTATATTTTTTCTTGTTGATAATAGCCACTCTGAAAGGTGTGAGGTGGTATCTCATTGTTATAGTTTTGTTGTTGTTATTGTTAATCCTCACCCAAGGATACTTTTCCATTGATTTTTTTTTAGAGAGGGGAAGGGATGGGGAGAGACAGACACAGAGAGAGAGAAACATCTATATCAGAGAGACACACAGGTTGGTTGCCTCCCACACAGACCCCTACTGGGACCGGGAATTGAGCCTGCAACCTAGGTATGTGCCCTTGACCAGAATGGAACCTGGGACCCGTCAGTCCAAGGGCCAATGGTCCAACAAGAGCCAAACTGGCTAGTGCTCATTGTACTTTTGTTTTGCACTTCCCTAATTGCTACTGAGGTTGAACATCTTTGTATGTCTTCTTGAGAGAGATGCCTGTTCAGGTATTACATATGTCCCTTTTTTCCTCTTGTTGACCCCCTCCAGCTCACCCCCGCCTCAGGCCTTTATCACCCTATTGTCTGTGTCCATGGGTTATGCATAAATGCATACAGGGTTTTTGGTTCATTACCTCCACCCACCCTGCCTTCTCTCCGAGATTTTGCACTCTGTTCCATGTTTCCATGTCTCTGGATCCACTCCTTACATCAGTTTATTTTGTTAATTAGAGTCTACATGTGAGTGAGATCATGTGATACTTCTGTTTCTATGGCTGATTTATTTCTCTTAGCATGATATTCTCTAGGTCTCTCTATGCTGTCTCAAAGGGTAAGAGATTCTTCTTTTTTACTACTGCATAGTATTCCATGGTATAAATGTATCACAGTTTTTTTTATCCACTCATCTACTGATGGGCACTTGGGCTCTCTCCAGATCTTAGCTATTGTAAATTGCACTGCTATGAACATAGGGGTGCATACATTCTTTCTGATTGGTGTTTTGGGTTTCTTAGGATATATTCCTCTAAGTGGGATCACTGGGTCAAATGTCAGTTCCATATTTAATTTTTTGAGGAAACTCCATACTGTTTTCCATATTGGCTGCACCAGTCTGCATTCTCACCAGCAGTGTACTAGAGTTCCTTTTTCTCTATATGCTTGCCAGCACTTGCCTTTTGTTCATTTGTTGATGATAGCCATTCTGACAGGTGTGAGGTGGCACCTCATTGTTGTTTTAATTTGCATCTCTGGTGATCAGTGACTTTGAGCATTTTTTCTTATGTCTCTTGGCCATCTATATCTCTGCTTTGGAGAAGTATCTATTTAGGTCCTTGCCCATTTTTTAATTGGATTGTTTGTCTTCCTTTTGTTAAGTTGTATGAGTTTCTTGTATATTTTGGATATTAACCCTTTATCAGATGTATCATTGCCAAATATGTTCTCCCATATAGTGGGCTCCCTTTTCGTTCTGTTGATGGTTTCTTTTGCTTCACAGAAGCTTTTTATTTTGATGTAGTCCCATTTGTTTATTTTCTCCATAGTTTTCTTTGCCCTAGGACAGTGGTCGGCAAACTCATTAGTCAACAGAGCCAAATATCAACAGTACAACGATTGAAATTTCTTTTGAGAGCCAAATTTTTTAAACTTAAACTATGTAGGTAGGTACATTGTTATTAACTTAATTAGGGTACTCCTAAGGCTTAGGAAGAGCCACACTCAAGGGGCCAAGGAGCTGCATGTGGTTCTCGAGCCGCAGTTTGCCGACCATGGCCCTAGGAGATGTAAATGTAAACATATTGCTATGAGAGATGTCTGAAATTTTACTGCCTTGGTTTCTTCTAGGATTTTTATGGTTTCATGACTTACATTGAGGTCTTTTATCCATTTTGAGTTTATTCTTACTTATGGAGTAAGTTTGTGGTCTAGTTTCATTTTTCTGCATGTATCTGTCCAATTTTCCCAGCACAATTTATTGAAGAGAGTATCTTGACTCCATTGTATGCCCTTGCCTCCTTTTGTCAAATATTAATTGAGCATAATGGCATGGGTTAACTTCTGGGGTCTCTGTTCTGTTCCATTGATCTATATGCCTATTCTTGTGCCAGTACCAGGCTGTTTGATTACAGTGGCTTTGTAGTATAACTTGATACCTGGTATTGTGATTCCTCCAACTTTGTTCTTCTTAAGATTGCAGCAGCTATTCGGGGTCTTTTTTGGTTCCTTTTAATTTTTGGAGTATTTGTTCCAGCTCTGTGAAATATGCTGTTGATATTTTAATAGGGATTACATTGAATCTGTAGGTTGCATTGGGTAAGTAGTATGGACATTTTAACGATGTTGATTCTACCAATCCATGAACATGATATAATCTCCCACTTGTTTATTTCTTCCTCTATCTCTTTTTTTAGCATCCTGTAGTTTTGAGTATAATAGGTCTTTCACCCATTTGGTTAAGTTCATTCCTAAGCTTTTTTTATTTTTTTGTTGCAATGGTAAATGGTATTGTTTGTTTACTTTTTCTTTCTGAGAATTCATTCTTGGTGTATAAAAAAAAAGCCATCGATTTTTGGGTGTTGTATTGTGCTACACTGCCAAATTCATTTATTAAATTTAGTAGTTTTTTTGTTGGAATCTTTAGGGTTTTTCTATGTACAATATGTCATCTGCAAATAATGAGAGTTTTATTTTCTCCTTTCCAATTTGGATGCCTTGTATTTCTTCTTATCTGATCGCTCTGGCTAGACTTCCATTAGTATGTTGAATAAGATTGGTGAAAGCAGACATTCCTGTCTTGTTCCTGTTCTTAGGGTTTTTGTTTTTGACAATTGAGTATGATGTTTGCTGTAGGTTTGTCATATATGGCCGTTGTCATGTTGAGTTATGCTCCCTCTATTCCCACTTTGGTGAGAGTTTTTATCAAAATGGGTATTGGATTTTGTCGAATGCTCTTTCTGTGTCTATTGATATGTTCATGTGATTTTTGTCTTTCAGTTTGTTTATGTGATGTATTACATTTATTGATTTGCAGATATTGTACCAGCCTTGCATCCCTGGAATAAATCCCACTTGATCATGGTGTATGATCTTTTTGATATATTACTGGATCCAATTTGCTAATATTTTGTTCAGAATTTTAGCATCTCTGTTCATCAGGGATATTAGCCTGTAATTCTCTTTCTCTATAGTGCCTTTATCAGGTTTTGGAATTAGGATAAATGTTGGCCTCATAAAAAGAGCTCGGAAGTGTTCCGTCCTTTGGGATTTTTTTTTGGAATAGTTTGAGGAGTTATAGGTGTTAGTTCTTCTTTGAATGTTTGATAAAACTCCCCTGTGAAGCCCTCCAGACCAGGGCTTTTGTTTGCTGGGAGCTTTTTTTTTTAAGAAAAAAATATTTTTATTGATTTCAGAGAGGAAGAGAGATGGAGAGATAGAAACATCAATGATGAGAGAGAATTATTGATTGGCTGCCTCCTCCTACTGGGGATTGAGCCTGCAACCCCGGCATGTGCCCTTACCAGGAATTGAACCGTGACCTACTGGTTCATAGGTTGATGCTCAACCATTGAGCCATGCCAGCTGGGCTGCTGGGAATTTTTTGATTATTGCTTCTATTTCATCAGTTGTTATTGGCTTGTTCAGGTGTTCTAATTCTTCTTGATTCAGTTTTGGTAGATTGTATTTTTTTTAGGAGTTTGTCCATTTCATCCACATTTTCTAGCTTGTTGGCATATAGTTGTTCATAGTATTTTCTTACAGTCCTTTGTGTATTTCTGTGGTGTCAGTTCTTACTTTTTTGCTTTCGTTTCTGATTTTATTTATTTGCGTCCACTCTCTGTTTCTTGATGAGTCTGGCTAAGGGTTCATCAGACTTGTTTATCTTTTCAAAGAATCAGCTCTTGGTTTTATTAATCTTTCTTATTGTTTTTTTAAATCTCTATGTCATTTATTTCTGCTCCAATCTTTATTTTTTTCTTCTTTCTACTTTGTTTTTTTTGTTGTTGTTCTCTTTCTAATTCTTTAAGTTGTAGGGTTAGCTTATTATTAACTTTTCTTTCTTTTTTCTTTCTCTTTCTTTCTTTCTTTGTGTTTTTTTTTTTTTTTTGAGGTAGGCCTGTAGTGCTATAATCTTTTCTCTCACGACTGCTTTTGTTGTGTTCCAGAGATTTGGGGTTGTCATGTGTTCATTTTTGTTTGATTCCAGGAAGTTTTTGGTTTCTTTCTTGATCTTGTTGGTAGCGCATTCATTTAATAACATGCTATTTAGTCTCCATGTGTTTGAATGTTTTTGGGTGTTTTTATTGTAGTTGATTTCTAATTTCATTCCATTGTGATGCTTAATATTATCTCAGTCTTCTTGAACTTGTAGAGACTTGTTTTGTGTTCTAACATGTGGTCCATCTTTGAGAATGACCCATGTGCACTTGAGCAGAATGTATATTCTGCAGCTTTGGGTGAAATGTTACATAAATGTCAATTAAATCCATCTGATTCAGTGTGTCCTTTAGAGTCACTGTTCCCTTGTTAATTTTTTTGTCTGCAAGATTTATCCAATGAAGTCAGCAGGGTGTTCAAGTCCCCTACTATGCTGTATTGTTGTCAATCTCTCCCTTACAGTCCTCTAAAAGTTTTTTATATATATATAGGTGCTTCTATATTGGGTGCATATATGTTTACCAGGGTTATATCCTCTTGTTGGATCGATCCCTGTAGTATTATGTAGTGACCTCTGTTGTCTCTTGTGATGGCCTTCATTTTGAAGTCTATTTTGTTAGGTATATGTATGAGTATTGCTACTCCAGATATTTTTTTTTCTTTTACATTTGTATGGAAAATTTTTTTCCATCCCTTCACGCTCATCCTGTGTGAGTCTTTTATTCTGAGATGGGTCTCTTATAGACACCATGTAATTGGGTCATTCTTTTATATCCATTCAGGTATCCTATGTCTTTTGATTTGAGCATTTAATCCATTTATATTTAAGGTTATTATCAGTAGGTACTTATTGCCATTTTAATTCTGTATGCTTAGGTTTCTTTATTCTTTTCATTACAGCAGTCCCTTTAGCATTTCTTTTTAATATATTTTATTGATTTTTTACAGAGAGGAAGGGAGGATGTGAGGGCGATCTGGCTGCGACATCTGTCACCCCATTGATCGCCAGGGTTGATTCGGCTGATCTGGCTGGCTAGGCGGGTGTCCCCCTCCTCCCTCACCGATCCATGTGCGTCCCTCCTGAAGCTGCGCGCTCGGTCGAAGAGGACGACCTTCCCCCCCGAGGAGAGGACCGGCCTCCGGTCAAGGGTATACGAGTAGCTGCGCTCCCCTGCTAGAACCTCCAAACAAGCTCTCAAGGTCCAGAGAGGAAGGGAGAGGGATAGAGAGTTAGAAATATCGATGAGAGAGAAGCATGGATCAGCTGCCTCCTGCACGCCCCCTATTGGAGATGTGCCTGCAACCAAGGTACATGCCCTTGACCGGAATCGAACCCGGGACTCTTCAGTCCCCAGGCTGACGCTCTATCCAGTGAGTCAAACCGGCTAGGGCCCTTTAGCATTTCTTGCAGTGCTAGTTTGGTGGTGATAAACTTCTTTAGCCTTTGTTTGTCTCAGAAGCTCGATATTTAACCATCTATTTTGAATGATAATCTTGCTGGACATAGTAATCTTGGTTTCAGATCCTTGCTTTTCATTATCTTGAGGACTTCATGCCATTCTCTTCCGACCTGTAGAGTTTCCGATGAGAAATTAGCTGACAGCCTTATGGGAGCTCCTTTGTAGGTAACAGTTTGCTTTTCTCTTGCTGCCTTTAAGAGTCTCTCTTCGTCTTTAATTATGGTGTGTCTGGGTTTGTGCCTGTTTGGGTTCTTCTTGCTTGGGACTCTCTGTGCCTCCTGGACTTCTGACTTTTTCCTTCACCAGGTTAGGTAAGTTTTCTCTCATTATTTTTTCAAACATATTCTCTATCTATTGCTCTCTTTCTTTCCCTTCTGGCACTCTTACATTGTTAGATTTCACATTGTCCCACAGCTCCCTTAAGCTGTCCTCCTGTTATGTAACTGTTTTTTTCTTTTCGGTTCTCTGTGTGATATTTTTCTACCCTATCTTCTGATTCTTTGACCCGATTTTCAGGTCCCCTAATCTGCTCTTACAGCCCCGAGAGCCCTGCTAAGGCAATCATTCACTGGTGGGGCAAGAGGTTTTCCAATAGGGTCGAGCAGCTGTTTCTGTCTGGAAGCTAATTTTTATTCTCAGTCTCTTAATATGCTTCACAAACTCTACAGGAGGGGCAAGGGATTTTCCAGTAGTGTATGGGAACTCTTCCCCCCCTGGCAAAAACCGCCTGGATAGCACAGGTCTGCCTGTGAAAGATGCCCTCTGCAGCATGAGGGAACTACTCAGAACAGGAAAATGTGGTGTCTACCCTCCAAGCTCCAACCCAGAGCACCCAACACTGGTCTGCTCACACAGTTCCAGTGCACTCTGCCCTCCCTCTGCTGGAGCTCAAGGTGAGTGGTTTCACGTGAGATTTTGTGCATTGGCCCTTTAAGAGGATGCCTGTGATATCCGGAAAGGTGAGCCTAAGTTCTTCCCGGTATTGTGTCTAATGAAATTGAAGGATAAAATTGCAGACCAGAAGCTTTTAAGCAAAGTGTGAAAATTTATTGCAAGCAGATTAAGATTCCCCAAAAGGGGAGAAGACCCTATAGTGGGTTACCCACTGAAGCCTTTTAGTCTAGGGGTTTATATATCTACTAGAGGCCCAGTACACAAATTCGTGCATGGGTGAGGTCCCTCGGCTTGGCCGGTGATCAGGGCCAATAGGGCCCTCTTGCCCAGTCCCGATCAGGGCCGATTGGGGCTGGCTGGGCTGGCGGGGGGACCGCGGGAGGTTGGCTGGCTGTGGGTGGTTGGCTGTGGGAGCACACTGACCACCAGGGGGCAGCTCCTGCATTGAGCCTCTGCCCCCTGGTGGTCAGTGTGTGTCATAGCAACCGGTCGACCAGTCGTAATGGTTGCTTAGGCTTTTATATATATAGATTGGCAGCTACTTCCATGTCCTTTGTTTTCCCCATGTCACTCTTGCCAAGAAAGGGACCTGGACTTTCCCTATTTCTACACAGTCAGTTCAGCCTCTCCCTAGATTCACATACCTCCTACTCTGAGTCTAAAAACACCCTGCTATTTCTACGTGGTTGGTTTCTGTGGTTAGGCTTGCTCAGAGTTCCGTGTCTGCCCCTGCCTACTTTCCACCTGCCTTTGTTTTCTACTGGACTCCTCCCTGTCTGCTTGTGTGTCAACTAACTCCTCTCACCTGCATTTCCAGCCATCTCTGGTTGGTAGACAGCAACCCTGCTGCTTTTCACAGTCAGGTGTCATGTGGCCACCTTTCTCAATTCTGGTGCACTCTGTTGGGGGCCTCAGCTTGGGGTTTAGATCCCAGAGTTCTCAGTGGGAACCCCCACAGCTGAGATAACTCTCCAGAAATTCAATTGTTGTCTGTGGGAACCCTGCCAGCTCTTTTGTGCCTCTGTCTAGTCTCTATGTGGTTTCCACTTTCCATCCTTGGTTATCAGGGTTCTCTCCAGCTAGTCTTCAGTTGATTTTTCAGGGTATTTTTTCTGTATTTCAGTTGTATTTCCAGTTTGGTTCTGGGAGAATGTCAGTGTAGCTTCCACTTACTCTGCCCCATTTTTAATCTCTGATTTGTTTTCTAACTGCATTGAATTGCCTGCCTGTATTTTCTCACATTTCATTGAGTATTTTCAGAATTGCAATCTGAAAATTTATATGACATATTTCCATGTGTACCAGTTTATTTTCTGGAGATTTTTCATTTTCTTTCTGAGCTTCCTCATTACCGTTTGTTATTCATGGTATTTGCTGGTCTCCTCTGTCTAGACATCTATGTATCATTGGCCCTTCTCTAGCTGCTTTTTCTGAGAAGGTCTTTCTAGTATTTTCCAGCAGGTGGTGCTGCGTCACAAGATTTTTACCTCTGTGACCTCCCAGAGTTGACCTCCACGGCTTCCATCAGGCTTCCATTAGTATAGCTGTGCTGCTTAGGTTGGAGTTTGTTTTCCCCTCCCTATAATAGCCACCCCAAACCTCTGCAGGGTCCCCTACCCCATGCCCCTTAACTAGGTATCAATCACAGAGGGAGAAAGCATTTCTGCTGCAGTAGCTCTTGGTTTACAGATAATGTGCTCCTCAATCTGACACCAAGGGCAATGAAGGCGAGTTTTGGAGTCCTAGTGGCGGCAGGGCTCTGTGGCTCCATTTTTTTTTTTTTTTGTCTGAAATCACCACCCAAGAACCCTTGTGCTCTGTCCTTATCTAGTTGTCTCAGCTGGCTTAGTTGCAGTTTGCACCACTCACCTGCTGGAGTGCCCACCAACACCCTCTGTTCCTCCGAGCTGAAGGAAGTGCCGCTGACTTCCTCTCCTCTCTAGACTGAGCCATGAGCTCCTGGCTGCAGGGCTTCATCCATTATCTGAGCTTTCCTCCCTTCTTGCCTCCTGATTTATTCTTATTTCCTACATTTAGATGCTTCAGTGCACGAGTTTCTCAATGTGCCTCTATATTGAGCAGGGAAGCGTTTGTTGAGTTATAGTTTATTAAGTTGTTAAAGTTTCATTGTGGGAGGCTAAGGGGATCTCTCATGCCACCAATCCTTTGACATCACTCTGTAGTTGAGTCTTGATTGCTGTTGCCACATCAATGGGAGGGATTTACTCCCAGACCAATTAGCTGTAAGGATTGGCTGTAACCACTGACTTCTGACCACCCTGGTGAATCAGCTATACAGATGTCTTCTCCACAGAGCAAGACTTACTTCAACAGAGCACTGGAGCCCACTGAGTCCACCTCTTGAGTGTGTTACTTATGCAGGTGGCTGAGTGGTGGTGCTACAAAGTGGTCAGAAGCTGTCCACTGGGTGCGCTGGTTCTGTGGCTTCCCAGGAGGCTCTGGGTAAGGTTAGCCGCCACCTGTGTCCTGCCCAGGGCCACCCGACATGAGCTACAAATCAATTTTGCAGATGGCTGCTACTTGTGCTGGGCTTGGAAGTGCTCAGTGAGGCCAATGTGTAAAACAAGGGCAGCTGCTGCTAGTGCTGGGCCTGGGGCCACTTAGTGACAGGTAAGAGGCCAGACGCTGTTTGTTTGAGAAATTTTAGAAAAATCTGAAGCATGAGTCAAGACAGGTCATTAATATGGAAAAGCCACTGGAAACAGGTTGGATGGGCCTGAAAGTTGAGTGGGGCTGGGCTTTAGGGAATCACCAGAATGGGATGAACAGTGTGAGCCAAGTTGATGGATTCTCACATATGGTGCCCACTTGTTGACTCTGTGCGGGTAGAGTTCATCAAAGGAACAATGACCTCTGCCAGCACTTATGTATGGGAGAAAGCTGCTCTCCCTCTGCCCCCCATTTCTCATCCCGATGCCAGACAATTCAGTTTCTCACCTTATGTCCCTGATGCCATTTAAGCTGCTGCCCCTATGTTGGAGCTCAGAGGAAGTAAGTCCAAGTAAGTTCATTAATGGGCACTGTAAGAGGAATTGCCTGGGACTCCAGCAGCCTTTGTGTCACTCGGCCACAATCCCCTCTGGTTTTTACAGCCAAAAGTTATGGGGACCTTTCTTCCCAGCACTGGAACCTTGGGCTGGGTAGAACTCTGTAGCCAAGATACCCCTCCCAGTATTTATCCACCACACGTGGGTGTAGGACCAACCTGTTCTGCTTCTCTGTTCCTTCTATCAGTTTTCATGTGGCTTAATTCCCTAGGTGTAGGACTTCCACTCAGCCAGATTTCAGGCAGGTCTGAATGATAGTTGTTCTGTAGTTTAGTTGTAATTTTGATGTGGTTGTTGGAGGAGGCGAGTATCGCATTTACCTACACTGCCATCTTGCTTGAAAATCTGTTACAGTATATTTTTGAAAAAGTAACTGTTTTAGCTCACTTCCATGGTAGAGGTTGCAAAATAAGAAATGCTTAGTCTCCCATGAGGTTTCTTTATTTTGATAGTTCACCTAATGAATGATAATTCATCATTTTTGAAAATAACACATGAATGCATTATCTTTATACACAATTAAGCTTTATAGGAAACTGACCACCACCACATAGTACTAGTTCCTCTCCCCGTACGCCTTCTCATTCTGTTTTTTAAATGACACTGAATTATACTTGGTTTATGATAAAATATTTTGACATTGTCTAAAACAGTTTATGTTACCTTGTAATTTTAGACTTACTTTTTTTTGGTTATATTTAAATCTGAACTGTCCTATAATAATGGTAGCTGTTAGCCAAATTGTGGCATTAATTTTGAATATATTGCTACCATTAAAATTGCCTGTTTCTTTTACATTCTTAATGTGGCTACTAGAAAACTTAAGGTTTAACACATGTGGCTTACATTACATATCTACTAGAGGCCCGATGCATGAAAATCGTGCAAGAGGCTTGGCCCTCGCAGTCGTGGCGGCCTGCCTTAGCCCTCGCAGCCCTGGTTTTGTCCAGAAAGTAGTCCAGAAGGACGTCTGGAAGGTCATTCAGCTGTCCGGTCTAATTAGCATATTGTGATTTTATTATTATAGATTGGCCAGTGCTGGTTTAAATATTAAGATATATTGTGGAGAGCGGCTACAGTGTTTGGACAGGTTCAAGCCTTGGACTAATGAGAGGGACAGTCCTCTCATTGCCATGTGCAAGTCCCAGTTTGGAGGGCAGAGCCCTCCCAGCACAATTATAGCCAACAGCTATAGTTGTAAGCTTGAACCTATGGTCCGAACATGTGGCCCCATGTGCCTGAGTGATGTGGGCTTGATAGAGTTCAGGTGCATGTAATTGAATAGATTCAAAACCCATGAGATTGTTGTAAACATCTTGACCACGCTCTCACATTGCCTAGTGCAATCTGGCTATAAAATAAAGACACAGCTTGTAGTCCATGGTGCTGTCGCTAGCTCTCCATCAGAGAGGTTCTGCATCAGAGAGGACAGCGTCCACCCAGACCCAGCTTTCTTCTCTTGTCTGTCTTTTCTCCATCCTTCACCGCCCCTCTCAGGGTCACTGAACCTGGCTGAGCTAGCATGGCACATAAGGCGCCCTGGGGCTGAGTATGCCATGGCCGTGCCAGCTCACCACAATATATAGCACCAAGTTTTTTTGCTTTCATGTACAACTATAATTACTTGTTTGTTGATTCTATATACTCAGGGTTTATACTATCTTATATAATGAAAGCCTAATATGCTAAGTGTCCGACCGTTAGACTGTTCGACCAGTCACTATGATGCGCACTGACCACCAGGGAGCAAACGCTCCGACCGGTAGGTTAGATTGCTGCTGGGGTATGGCCAATAGGGAATGGGCAAGATGGGCTGGGCATGCCCTGGAGCCCTCCTATGGTCCTTCCCTGGCCCCGATTGTGCTCTGGTGGAGTCCCTCAGCCTAGCCCAGGGGTGGGCAAACTTTTTGACTCGAGGGCCACAATGGGTTCTTAAACTGGACCGGAGGGCTGGAAGAAAAGCATGGATGGAGTGTTTGTGTGAACTAATATAAATTCAAAGTAAACATCATTACATAAAAGGGTACGGTCTTTTTTTTTTTTAGTTTTATTCATTTCAAACGGGCCTAGCCTATGCCCTCGCAATCCAGGACCCCGTGGGTGATGTCAGAGAGCTGGGTTCAGCCTGATCCCCGCAGGCCACGCCAAGGGATACCATGCCCCGGGCCTCTACTTTGTAAACATTTATTAAATTCAGCAACTTAGTAGTTGTTTGTTGGTGTTAAGCAAGACACAGTTCTAGATGCTGCAGTGGTTACATGCAGAAACAAAACAGTCTCCCATGGTTTACTGGCAGGGAATAACCCCAAACTCCATAGGTCCAGAAGGTTATATATTAAAAATTAAGGAACCACATAATCCAAGAAGGTTCTTATGAATCATTCATTCATTCATTCAACAAATGTCTTTTTGACTATTCACTGTGTACTAGGACCAATTATTTAATAGCACTTAAGCACTAAACACCATGTGTCCTGTATGCAATCATTTAGGATTGGACTTTGTGGTTAAATAATAAAGAAAACAATCTTACTTCTTCTTTTAGCATTATTTGAGATAATAACGGGGAAATATATGTGCATTTTACAGTGATATAGAAGTTATAAATTGTTACTTATATGGAATATATAAATGACCAGTTTACCAGTACATCCTGAGCTGTTTTGTCAGAAGTGGACTGTGCTAATTATTTACACGGCCTTCCTCTAGGCAGAGTTAATTATTTCCTACTTTGGTTGTATATGACACTTGGTTATGTCAACGTAAAAAACCATTGAAACCTGTAAAGAATTTTTGTGAGTTTATTTGAGCCAAACTGTCGACATATGCCGGGAAGCAGAACCTCAACGAATTGAGATAGTGCTCCGGAGAATGGCAGGGTTACATCCGTATTTATACATGGAATTCATTGGTGACAGATTTAAGGAGGTGGGATTAAGCGAAGCAGGGGGAAACCTCTGTGATAGGATAGCAGGATCAATTAACATGATAATGAAGGAATTTGTGGTCTCTGTCCTGGCGCCCAGAACATTTGGTTGTGCCCCAGGGGCTCCAGAAAAAGGGAAGTTACAAGTTACCCAGACATTTCAAGGTATGTTATCTTAGAGGCAAAAAGGCAAATGGGCTCAGTAAGGATCAAAGTTGATCTTGTCAGTGAAGATACTGGCCCAGGACATAACTGCCCACCATAACTGCTTTTAGTTAAAGTTTAATTTCAGACCATCCTTTGTGGTTATTTTAGGTCTCTGAGTCTGCTAGGCTGCCATGCAGGCCTCCACTGAGCTTGTCAGGTCAGCCTGTGGCCCCTTTCGTCCACAGTTACAATTATTTGTGTGCCTTCCTGTCTTCTCCCCAGCAACTAATCTGAGTTCCTTGAAGCAGGGGATCTTGCCGGGGTTCTTGTTCCAGCATCTAGAAGGGTTCAGCAATCTGGAGAAAGGGCTATGTGTAACTTAAAGAGTGCAGAGACGAAGCATAATTTTGAAAGGCATTTGTGGGTCAGAGGAGCCTAGCTTAAGAAACTAAGCTCTCCTCGTTTCAGCACCCCATGCTTTTTATTAATGCAAATTGTCCTGAGGCAAGGTGGAGATATACACTTCAAAGAGTAGGGTTTCATATACACAGTCCTTTGTCAGATTTGAGGAAATGCCTCAGGCTGTTCATGTGTTTGGCCAGTAGGAGGCAATAACTTGTAGATTAAGATGCCCTGAGCTATCTGGCAGCAAGCAATTATCCCTTTTTAGGTTTGGGGAAATGCCCTTCAGCCACTCCAGATGATTCAGCCTTGCTGTACATGCTGGAATTGGTTTCCCGCATATCACCATTTTTGATTATTTAAATTTAACAAGAATGTATGTTTTAAGATTTTTAAATTCAATGGAAAGGACAGAGTTCTAGCAAGTCTCTTTAAATTGCTGTCAGGTATTAAAGGAATCAGGCTACAGTAACTTTCTTTCTGGGCCAACAGTTCTTTGAGTCCCAATTTCAATGTCCAACAGTTCCTTATGTGTACATGTCAGCAATGATATTTCAGTTCTGGATGGTGGACAAACGGTGGCAGTGCAGGTCCAACCTTCTCTGGTTTGTTCCCGGGCAACCTGCAGCAACGCACAGCTGCTGACTGCTAGTATGGCAAGGCGTCTTCATCATCTTCATTTCAGGACTGTTTCTCTTCTTGTCTTCAAGGGCCACTGTTTATTTTGTGGCTGGAACAGTCCAGTCAGTTCCTCTCTGGGATCTGTTGTTGCAGGAATCCACATGGGCTTGGAGGAGAGTTCTGGAAATATACAAACATATTCTCGACCAAAGGTTTATAAAGGAATCATTTTTATAAATTAGACTTGGGATCCTTTTAGTTTTTGCCCAAACGATTTTCCTTTGGCTTATTTTGACACCATGTGTGTTTTTATGGGTGTCTTGTTATTACAAGTGAAAAATAATTTTCAAAGTAAAATTTAAAGCAATTAAGGTTTGATGTAATTTTCTTACAGGATATTTTTCCACTATCCCCCCTTTTTTTATTTAAATATTAGGAGGCTTTTGGAAATTTAACAATGCAGCCTTGATAGCTTTTAATTTCAGTTTTTCTGTTTAGAAATATGACTGCTCTGGATTCATCGCATAGTAAACAATTTTTGGACCATCAATAAAAAATTTAGTTAATACTTCAGGAACAGTTTCCTGCACAGTACAATTAAGTTTTCTTGAATATTCAGTTATTTCAATTAGCCAATTTAAATTAATCTGAAGTAAGGTCTATTTTTTAACTTTACTTGTCCTAGGTTATGGAAAGTAAATGACATTAATTAAGTTTTTGCAATTAGTTTTTGAGTAACTTTACATAAGCTTTGTTTAGGGAGGCAAAAATACAAATTATTTACTTTTATTTTTGAGGCCTAATATATTGATTTTCAATTATAGTTTTCCAGATGTTTGAAGGAAACCTCTTTTTATTTCCTTCCAGAGTAATTTCCAGGCCACACTTAGAGAATTTCAGTTTAAAAAAATCTTTGTCTTTCTTTTACACCAAGCAACAAATGTAACAAACATGGCTGTTTTTTGATGCTGGCTGATATTGCCAGGCCATGTCACATTAAACGACTTCCCTTCATGGTGACTACTATTATAGTCAGATTTGGTATTTTAACAACAATCTTTAGATTACCCTGTAAATATTAGTGGAAGAGATTTTAAAATTTAAAAATTTCTTTTTATTAAATTTAGAATTGTATTTGTAAAGAGCACCCCCTTTGGCTTATTTGCATATACAGAGGGATTATTGGAAGCCGTCAGTAATTTAGAAAACTTTAATAGGATTAAATTGTTTTTTTTTTTAATTAATTAATTTATTTTTTATTGTTTTATTGCTTAAAGTATTACAAAGAGTATTACATATGTCTCCTTTTTTTCCCCGCCCTTGACAATTCCCTGGCCTCCTCTACCCCCCAGTGTCTTATGTCCATTGGTTATGCTTATATGCATGCATATAAGTCCTTCGGTTGATCTCTTACCCCCCCACTCCTGCCCCGCAACCCTCCCCAGCCTTCCTGCTGTAGTTTGACAGTTTGTTCGAGGCAGCTCTGCCTCTGTATCTATTTTTGTACATAAGTTTATAATGGTCTTTATTATCCATAAATGAGTGAGATCATGTGGTATTTTTCCTTCATTGATTGGCTTATTTCACTTAGCATAATGCTCTCCAGTTCCATCCATGCTGTTGCAAATGGTAAGAGTTCCTTCTTTTTTACTGCAGCATAGTATTCCATCGTGTAGATGTACCACAGTTTTCTAATCCATTCATCTACTGATGGGCACTTAGGCTGTTTCCAGATCTTAGCCATGGTGAATTGTGCTGCTATCAACATAGGGGTGCATATATAGGATTAAATTGTTTATAAAAATAGTGGCTTCTCATATAACTTAATTTATATGAGACCTTGATTATATTTTAAAAAGCTAATTTATTAAGTAATTTAAGTAGGCATTTTTATTAAAAAAGCAAAGCAAGTAAATTTAGTAAACTTATAAGTCTGATTCACAAGGTGCAGATGCCACCCCACCTCCAGCCTAATTAAAATGCAGGTGGCTAGGGGCTTTTGTTTGCTTTATTCCATCTTAAAATCCTGCTGTTGGATTTTAAGAAATATTTTGTTACTTTATTTTGCCCTCCTTAGAGGCCATAGCCTTCATAACATTTAAGATATATGTATATAAGTAAAATATATTTGTTAATTTTTATTTGTTTAAGCTTTCCACGTGATTTCAAGTATACTAGATTGGCCAAATTTAAAAATATTTCCTTTAATAAGAGAGCAAACCTTTGAAAACATTTCAGGGCCCTTGAAATGCTCCAAAATTACTCCTCAGTTATAGCTTTGAAATTTAACTTGGAAAGACTATCATATAAATAAGTATATATGTATGATTTAAAGATTATGTACTTTTTACAATTATCTTAAAAGATATTAATTAAATTTAAACTGGTTTTTGTATTAAAAATTTTGGTTGGGATCACAGAATTAATTCTTCTTTTTTAATTAGACCAATAAGCAACATATTTTGAATTTCTAATTTTTTCAGAGAAAATATAAGATTTTATTTTCTCAAAATTAAATTTCTATACTTCTGGCATTTAGTTACCACAATTATATAATTTCTCTCAATTTAATTTGAACCTTAAAATTTTAGAGCTTATAAATTTTTTGCTGATAAGTTAAATGTTTAGCATTTCTTTAGATTAATAACACCCTATATTCTTAAGAAATAATTTTAAAAAATACAAGATATAATGAATTAATAGCTTCAGTTTTTTCCTCTAGATTTCATGAGGTAAATTTAGATTAATATTTTAGCATTTTGTCATTTCAAAATGCCTGATTTAATTTAGCAAACTTCCAAGGTCTTGAGCTGCCAGTGACTGGAGGGGTAGCTATTCAAATGCAAATTAATTACACTCTTTCTACTGGAAATGTGACCAGCCCCAAGGAGGGGAAGCCTTCTTAACAAAGGGCATAGTCAGTTTTTACCCGGGCTACTTAGGTTTTTATAATTAGTACTAGAGGCCCGGTGCACAAAAATTTGTGCATTCGGGCGGGGGGGGGGGGGGTCCCCCAGCCCGGCCTGTGCCCTCTCGCAGTCTGGGACCCCTCGGGAGATAACAACCTGCTGGCTTAGGCCTGCTCCCGGGTGGCAGAGGGCAGGCCCAATCCCTAGGTGCAGCCCCTGGCGGGGCTCAGAGCAGGGATGATTGGGGAGTTGGGGCACCGCCCCGTCATGCACAGAGCAAGGCGGATCGGGAGGTTGTGATGCCACCCTCAGTCACACTCAGGGTAGGGTCGATTGGGGGGTAGGGGCACCGCCCCCTGTCACACTCAAGGCAGGGTCGATGGGGAGATTGTGGCGCCACCCCCTGTCACGCACAGAGCAGGGCCGATCAGGGGGTTGGGGCGCTGCCCCCTGTCACTCACAGAGCAGGGCCGATCAGGGGGTTGGGGCGCTGCCCCCTGTCACTCACAGAGCAGGGCCCATCAGGGGGGTTGGGGCGCCGCACCCTGTCACACACAGAGCTGCAGGGCAATCGGGATTGGGGAGCTCCCCCTATCAGGCACAGAGCAGGGCTGATCAGGGGGTTGGGGCGCCTTCCCCTGTCACGAACAGAGCAGGGCGGGTAGGGAGGTTGTGGCCCCGCCCTCTGTCACTCACAGAGCCGCAGGGCGATCAGGGGGTTTGGGCGCTGCCCCCTGTCACACTGATCCTGGTGCCGGGAGCCTCGCTGCTCCGCTGATCCTGGTGCCGGGAGGCATATTACCCTTTTACTATATAAGATAGAGGCCTGGTGCATGGATGGGTGCCGGCTGGTTTGCCCCAAAGGGTGTCCTGGATCAGGGTGGGGGTCCCCACTGGGGTGCCTGGCCAACCTGGCTGAGGGACTGAGGGCCGTTTTCAGGCTGACGGGTGACCGAATCTCCCAACCGCTCTTTTTTTTCTTTTTCTTTTTTTTATTCTGGGCCAGCTTTAGCTCTGAGGCCTCGGCTGCTGAAAGCCGGTTTCTGGCCTTTGTTTTTCCTTCTGTATTTGATACAATGTTGCGGTCAGGCTGGCTGACTTAAAGCCGGTTTCTAGGGTTTTGTTTAGCTTCTATATTGGCAACATAGTTGCTTAGAGTTGCAGCTGAGAGGCCGGCGGCAGCGGCAGGCAGGGAAGGTTGGAGTCTGCAGTCATTGGAGCAAGGAAGCCTCCCTGTTCGCTTCAGTGCATGGCTGCCAGCCGCCATCTTGGCTGACAGTTAATTTGCATAAGGATATGCTGATTAGCCAATGGGAAGGGTAGCGGTTGTACGGTAATTACCATGTTTCTCTTTTATTAGTATAGATATTTTTTATCTATGTTTCAACAATTTTCAGATTCTAGAGTCAAGTATAATTATTTTAAGGCATTTTCTTTGGCAAATTTTGTAACAGACAATTTGCTGATTTTCTTGGCGGCTTTAAGATTAACTTTTGAACACGGCTCATTAGCATTACATATCTTTATTATGGAAATAAAAATCTTGTTGCTAGAACCAGCCTGTATCTTTTCCTGAGTCAAATCCGCTATCTTTCTGAGGAAAAAACTGTGTATGTTCCCCCATGTCCCGTGTGGTTCAGGGTTCAGGATCTGGAGGAGGGGCCACACACAAATGAAAGAGACACGAGATGAGATAATTTGGAAATATTGGTGGGCCAGGCAGGCAAGTCCAACTCAAGCGGAAGGACTTCCCCTGGTGCCCAGGCCTCGCCAGCCTTTTATTCAACTTTGGATACATATAAAGCCCTTAGGCAGGCAATTGCGGTAGCAGACAGACTGTCTTAAAGGTCAGTAAATATTAGAAGGATTTACTTTGAGACTATTTGGTCAGGAAATAGCTTGAGCCCCCATTGTGAAGACTAGACAGTCGGTGCATAACTCTGGCCCTTGCCATGGGTTCAAGGTTCACCAGCGTTCCTGGATCCTTGTTTGTACTTCTCTGCTAGTGAAGACAATGGGCGGCCTCCTGCATCTCCCCCGTTTCTATTCCTTAGTAATTCTTCAAAAGTGAGAACAAAAATGAGACAGGCAATAGTGGTTATGCTGAGAGCCAAATGAATCAGTCTGTAGTAAGTTTCTTTCTGGACCAACAGTTCTTTGAGTCCCAATTTCAATGTCCAACAGTTCCTTATGTGTATTTGCCAGCAATGATATGCTAGTTCTGGATGGTGGGCAAACAGTGGCAATGCAGGTCCGACCTTCTCTGGTTTGTTCCTGGGCAACCTGCAGTGACGCACAGCTGCTGACTGCTAGCATGGCAAGGCGTCTTCACCATCTCCATCTCTGGACTGCCTCTCCTCTTGTCTTCATGTGTTGTCAGTTCCTCTCCGGGATCCGTTGTTGCAGGAATCCACACGGACTTGGAGGAGTTTTCTGGAAATATACAAACATATTCTCAACCAAAGGTTAATAAAGGAATCTTTTTATAAACTAGACTTGGGATCCTTGCTTTTCATTGTGCCCAAACCATTTTCCTTTGGCTTATTTTGACGCCATGTGTGTTTTCATGGGTGTCTTGTCTTCAGCATTACAAGTGAAAAATAATTTTTAAAGTAAAAAATTTTCTTCCCCTTCTTTTTTTGATTTAAATAATATTAAAAGGCTTTTAGAAATTTTGCAATGCAATCTTGATCACTTCTTAATTTTAATTTTATGCACAGAAATATGACTGGTTTGGATTCATTGCATATTAATCAAATTTACTATGAGATGAACCATCAATAAAAAATTATTTAATGCTTCACGAACAGTTTCCTGCTCAGTACAACAAAGTTTTTATGAATATTCACTTATTTTAATTTGCCAATTTAAATTAGTCTGAAATAAGGTTTATTTATTTATTTATTTTCAATTTGTCCTAGGTTATGGACAGTAAATGACATTAATTAAATTTCTGCTATTAGTCTTTGAGTAACTTTACGTAAGTTTTTTCAGGGAGACAAAAACACAAATTACTTACTTCTCTTCTTGAGGCCTAACATATTGACTTTTAATTACAGTTTTTATGTGTTAGAAGGAAACGTCTTCTTATTTCCTTCCAGAACAATTATTAGGACACACTTAGAGAATTTCTTTTAAAAGACAATTTTCTTTCTTTTTTACACCAAGCAACTTACAGGGCTGCTGCTTGGATAATGGGCCATACAGCCGAATAGCTATATTTCAATGACTCTCAGTACATTATGTTGACTACTAGTAAGGATCAGATTTAGTATTTTAATAATAATCTTTAATTTACCCTGTAAATATTAGCAGAAGAGATTTCAGAATTTTCAAATTTCTCCTTTTTATTAAGCTTAGAATTATATTTTTAAAGAGTATCCCCTTATGCTTATTTGCATATACAAAGGGATCATGGGTGTAGTCTTAGTAACTTTCAGAGGGATTTATTAGAATTTAATTGTTTATAAAAATATTGGCTTTTCATTTAGCTGAAATTATATGAAACCTTGATTATAATTTAAAAAGCTAATTTGTAAAGTAATTAAAGTAGCTATCTTTATTAAAAAAGGCAAAGCAAGTAAATTTATACGTTTGATCCATGAGGCACAAATGCTGCCTCACCTCCACCCTATTTAAAATGCAGGCGGTTAGGAGTTTTTTGTCTTTTAAATTTCCGCTGCTGAAAAATTTGGCTGTATCTAAGAAATATACCGTCACTCTATTTTGCCCTTCTTAGAGACCAAAGTCTCCATAACATTTAAGATATATGTATATAAGTAAAATATAGTTAGTAATTTTTATTTGATAAAGCTTTCCATGTGATTTCAAGTATGTTAGATTGTCTAAATTTAAAATATTTCCTTTAATAAGAGAGAACAAATTCTTTTTTCGATCACTCTAAGCCCTTGGAGTTTTCCAAAAATCATCCCTTTGTTATAGCTTTGAAATTTAACCTGGAAAGACCATCAAATATATATTTTAAAGATTATAAAAATTATTAAAAGATATAAATTAAATTTAAACTCTTTTTTTGTATTAAATTCAGTTGGGATCACAGAATTAATCTTCCTTTTTTAAAATTAGACCAATAAGTAACATATTTTGAGTTCTTAATTATTTCAGAGAAAACACAAAAATTATTTTCTCAAACATAAATTTCTATACTTTAGGCATTTTGTTATTACAACTATATGATTTCTTCCAACTTAATTTAGATTCTTAAACTTTTAGAGCTGGCAAGTCAAACATTTCTTGATTAGTAAAACCTTTATATTTTTAAGAATAAATTTCAAATAAAATTGAACCATATTAATAGATTCAATTCTATCCTCTAGATTTTTTTTTGAGGTAAACTCGGGTTAATATTTCAGTATTTTTGTCATTTTAAAATACCTAGATATTTAAATTTTTATTATTTAATTTAGCAATGTCCTTAAGTTACCAAAGGCTTTGGAAAACTATGTTTTTGGCAAGAAGGCAGGGGGAGGGGATTTTAAAAGCACCACCTTTTTTTTTTTTTTTTTTTTTTTTTTAGAGATAACAGGTAAGGTTTGTGTTGCCTCCACAGGCTTCTGCTTCTCTGCTTTTACAGGGAGAAGAGCAACTGGCCATTTATCATCAACACATTATCACTGAAAAGCTTTACCACAAAGTCTAATTTGCTTATAAGCTTTCTGCACATAATTTAGCTGATTTTTCACGTCATTATACTCTCTCAGCCCTGCTAACGTTTCATAAGTTATTTGAGCATTCAGCTAGGTTTATCCTCTCTAGTCTCTTTAAAAGGCTCTAGCAAATGAAATACTGTGTTCCACAAGGAGAAACAGTTTGGAGGCAAGTTTTTCCCTGCTGCTGAACTTTTTTCCAAGTTTTGACCAACTGTTTCCCAACATTCAAGACCTAATGTATCTTCTTCAGGAAGTCAAGGGTTATGTTTTATAACATGCAAAAACTGTAAGAGATTATCTTCTGAAACTTTAATTCCTTAAGCATGCAAATCAAAAATCTACAATAAAGTTTCTTACTTTTAAGCCAAATCCTGTCCTTTAACCTGGCTAAATAGGAAGACCTAAATAGAAAGACGTACCCACCCTACTTACAGATTCACGTATTCTGCAGCTGATCTTGGGCTTTGTGCCGTAAAACATCTTCCCACCTATACAGTGTGCCCACCTATATGATGAATTCTTTCCCACCTTGCCGGTGAATCTTTGTTTTTTCGCTCTAGGCGAAGTCTTCTCCTCCAGATGTCCCTCGTTGAGGCACCAGATGTGTGTAAGTTCCCCCACGTCCTGCGTGGTTCAGGGTTCATGATCTGGAAGAGGAGCCGCACACAAATGAAAGAGATGAGACAAGAGATAATTTGGAAATACTGGTGGGCCAGGCAGGCAAGTCCAACTCAAGCGGAAGGACTTCCCCTGGTGCCCAGGCCTCGCCAGCCTTTTATTCAACTTTGGATACATATAAAGCCCTTAGGCAGGCAATTGCGGTAGCAGACAGACTATCTTAAAGGTCAGTAAATATTAGAAGGATTTACTCTGAGACTATTTGGTCAGGAAATAGCTTGAGCCCCCATTGTGAGGACTAGACAGTCGGTGCATAACTCTGGCCCTTGCCATGGGTTCAAGGTTCACCAGTGTTCCGGGATCCTTGTTTGTACTTCTCTGCTAGTGAAGACAATGGGCGGCCTCCTGCAAAAACCAGTCGGGTTTTATTCTATACCATTTGTAACGAGATTTAAGCTTAGTTCAAAACTCTAAAATCCGAAATTGGACTGTGCGCACATTTGTTTTAAGCTAACTTCTCTCTTTACTCGTGCACAGAAATCCCAGACACATTTCTAAATTTTGTAAAACTTTTCATAGCGAGAAGGAGACTTTAAATTAGAATACTTGCTGAGTGGGCATCCATATTACAGCGTCACCACATGTCTCCCTTCCCCCACATCCTGTTTGCTTTGGGGGAGATTTCAGCAACTGACTTGGCCGCATTGCTTTTCCCAATTAAAGGCATGCTTAATAGAAAAAGACAGATTTTAAATTTTTTCCTATTTCGATTTCCAAAGTAATAACTAGCACCCAAGGTGACCTTAGCCAAATTTTGGTTTTCCCAACGCATCCTCTGGTAATTTTTAAACAAAGCTGTAAGTAATCTCTTTGTGAGAGAGCTGATGGCTCCGCCCTCTCCATCTGCTTTTGAGATCAGAAGCTGAGGATCTGGCGGCTTTTTAGAAATTACAGATTTTCCGATCCTCAAAACAAATTAGGTATTCTATGCTTTGAACAAGAAAACACATTAAAGATGACCACGGCACTCTTTTTTTCAGCCTGATTTAAAAAAGTACCTTTTAATATCCCAATTTCTTTATAATTTTGCCTTTTAACCAATTTTTTCCCCATTATAATCTGACTTAAAACAAAAGATTTTCCTTGCCCACTCTGGTTTTTCGAATTTTCCAAAGCTAGTACAAATGTTACACACAGTTCAGTCTTACCACCATACCATTGTTTCTGCTCAGGCGAAGAATCCTTCTTTTCCAGATTTCCGTCCTTGTCTCGAGTGCCTTTAATGCCGCGGTTCTTGTTCCAGCATCTAGAAGGGTTCAGCAATCTGGAGAAAGGCTATGTGTAACTTAAAGAGTCCAGAGATGAAGCATAATTTTGAAAGGCATTTGAGGGTCAGAGCAGCCTAGCTTAAGAAACTAAGCTCTCTTGTCTTAGGACCCCATGCTTTTTATTAACACAAGTTGTCCTGAGGCAAGGTGGAGATATACACTTCAAAGGGAAGGTTTCATATACACAGTCCTTTGTCAGATTTGAGGAAATGCCTCAGGCTGTTCATGTGTTTGGCCAGTAGGAGGCAATAACATGTAGATTAAGATGCCCTGAGCTATCTGGCAGCAAGCAATTATCCCTTTTTAGGTTTGGGGAAATGCCCTTCAGCCACTCCAGATGATTGATTCATCCCTGCTGTACATGCTGTAATTGACTTCCGGCAGGATCTTATTTTATTTTCCTTTTGAATTTATTAATGTAATAGCATTTGTACTCATCCTTTCATACTATATTAATGCACGAAGTACCCCTTCTGTACAAGGATTATCTCTTGATTTCCATCTGTGGGGAAAATAATCAGCCCTTTTGACAACATATATTTTTTTAGTTACCGCTAACTAATCTCAATTCTTGATTTCATGGTGAAGCTTTAGAAAGAGTATGAGAGCATATTATTCTCAATATTCACATTTTGTTTTCTTTTCAACCCATTGCAATCTGGCTTCTGCCTTCACTTCTACACTAAAACTTGAAAATCCAAAGGACATAAAAAATATCAACTTATAAGGAATCAAAGACCTAAATGTAAAATCTAATACTAAAAATGAGACTCTTAGTAGAGAACATAGGGGAAAGCTTCAAGAAATTGGACTTGGCAATGATTTCTTCGGTTTGACACCAAAAGCACAATACCAAAAGAAAGAATAGACTTCATCAAAATTAAAAACTTTTGTGTATCAAAGGACAGTCTCAAGAGAGTGTAAAGACATATAGAGAGAAAATGTTGCAAATCATATATATGATAAAGATACATCAAATATCCAGACTATATTAAGAACTACAACTCAACAAAAAAACCTTGATTTAAAAATGGGGAGAAGACTTGAATAGACATTTGTACAAAGAAATACAAATGGCCACAAAGCCTATGAAAAGATGTTCAGTACTGCTAATATTAGGGAAATGCACATCAAAACCACTGTGATATACCACTTCTTACCTATGAAGATGGCTAATATTAAAAAAGCAGAAAATAACAAGTGTTAGTGAGGATAGGAGAAATTGGAACCCATGTGCATTGCTGGATGTGAAATGGTGCAGTCGCTATAGAAAATGGAATGGGAGTTTCTCAAAAAGTTAAACAGATTTATCAAATGATCCAGTAATTCTACTTCAAGGTATACAGCCAAAAGAATCGAAAGGCACTTGAGCAGATATCTATACACCCATGATCATAGGAGCATTATTCACAGTAGTAGAAAGATAGAAGCAACTCCAAGTGTCTATGGAGAGATGAATGTACAAAATAAGGTATATAAATATAATGGAATATTTATCCTATAAAAGGAAGGAAATTCTGACACATGTTACAACATGGACAAACTGAAAACATTATGCCAAGTGAAATAAGTCAGCCCGAAACACAAAGATATGATTCAACTTATATGACACTAGAGGCCCAGAGCACAAAATTTGTGCACAGGTAGCGTCCCTAGGCCTGGCTTGTGATCAGTGCCAATCTGTGGGGTGACTGGCAGGGTGATTGGGGGGCCCCCACTGGCACCCACCTTGGTTGGCCTGGTGCTGCCTGCTTGCCAGCCCCGCCCCCCGCTGCCACTGCCAGTCGCCTCCCTCTGCAGGAGGCAACACCTCCCTCTACGGGACCGGCGGGTCGATCAGGAGGCGGCACTGGCCTGCTTGCCGGCCGGCCCTGCCCCTGCTGCCGCCGGTTGCCTCCCTCTGCGGGGCAACCGTCAGGGTGATCAGGGGCCCCCTCCTGGCACTCAACTTGGCTGGCCTGGGGCCTGTGGGCTGGGGGCAGCTCCTGCGTTGTGCATCTACCCCTGGTGGTCAGTGCACGTCATTGTGACCAGTCATTCCCCTGGTCATTCCACTGTTTGGTCAATTTGCATATTAGGCTTTTATTAAATAGGACTAGAGGCCTGGTGCACGAAATTTGTGCATGGGGAAGGGTCCCTCAGCCCGGCCTGCAGTCTCTCCAGTCCGGACCCCTCGGGGGATGTCCTTCTCGCAATCTGGGACCGCTGGCTCCTAACCGCTCGCCTGCCTGCCTGCTTGATCGCCCCTAACCGCCTCTGCCTGCTGATCTGATGCCCCTAACTGCTCCCCTGCCTTCCAGGTCGTCCCTAACCGCCTCTGCCTGCCGGCCTGATCACTCCCTAACTGCTCTCCTGCTGGCCTGATCGCCCCCTAACTGCCCTCCCCTGCCAGCCTGACCATCCCCTAACTGCCCTTCCCGTTGGCCTGATCTCCCGTAACTGCCCTCCCCTGTCAGCCTGATCACCCCTAACTGCTCCCGTGCTGGCCTGATCTCTCCTAACTGCCTCTACCTTGGCCCCCACCACCATGGCTTTGTTTGGAAGGAGGACCGGACAACTGGAAGACTTCTGGTCGACCCGGTCTAATTAGCATATTACCCTTTTATTGGTATAGGTCAGCCGTGGGCAAACTACGGCCCGCGGGCCGGATCCGGCCCATTTGAAATGAATAAAACTAAAAAAAAAAAAAGACCGTACCCTTTTATGTAATGATGTTTACTTTGAATTTATATTAGTTCACACAAACACTCCATCCATGCTTTTGTTCCGGCCCTCCGGTCCAGTTTAAGAACCCATTGTGGCCCTTGAGTCAAAAAGTTTGCCCACCCCTGGTATAGGTAGTAGGAAGTCTGTGTTCTACCACATAGGATGAGTCACTCATGCAATCAACAGTCATTCATGTAATCAAACATTTATTGAGCACCTATTATGATATTAAGGTTTAATATCCCTATCTTATTGCTTGTTAAAAATGAAATAATACAGAGGATATTTAGCTTGTTTGGTAGGTATTATATAATGATAATCTATATCTCTAGACTAGATATTTTTTGAGGTCTAAAAGTGTAATTCTGACAGTCCTTTGGACATCCCACTTACTTGTTTTGTAGAAACCTTAAACTTAGTATTTCTAAAAATGTTTTTGGCCCTGGTCTGTATGCCTCAGCTGGTAGGAGCATCATCCCATATGTTTCAGTTGCCTAAGTTGTGGGTTCTTTTCCAGGCCCCAGTTCTGGCGTGTGTGGGAGTCAGCTGGTCATAGATGTTTTCTTCCCTCTCAAAATCAATGAAAATGTCCTTGGATGACGATTAAAAATAAATAAGTAAATAAAAATACAACTGGTTTTGTTTCTGTCCTCAGACCTGTACCTCCTCCTGTGTTGTCTTTTGGTGAATGATGTTACAGTCCATCTTGGTTAGAAGCCTAGGTTGACTTATCACTCTCCCCCACTAATCTCTATCTTTCAGCTTCCCAATAGAAACTTCTGATGTTTTGCCTGGTTCATAATCGGTGCTCAAAATAAATATTTGTTGATTATATGAATGATAGTTGATTGCATTAATGACTCATCCTATGTGGTGGAACCCAGACTTTATACTTTACTCTTATATCGTGTTCTGTGATGGTTTACATCAAATCATGGAGTTTAAGTGAAATTAAATCAAAATTCTAGGATATCATTTTCCTTCTTAATTATTATATCATCTCTTTATTAATTTTTTCTTGATTGGTCTGAAGATGCAATATATACACATATTTCTCACTTAATAAAATTTTTGTGATAATTTCAAACATACAAAAAAAGAAAAAATGGTATATTGATTTCCCATGTTCTCATCACCCAATAATGATCAATTCATGGCCCTCTTCCTCTAACTCAGATTTCTTTGAAGCAAATTCTAGATATCATTTTATCAATAAATAACAGTGTTTATCTCCAAAGTGGGGGTGAGGAACCTTTTTTCTATCAAGGGCCATTTGGATATTTATAACATCACTAGAGGCCTGGTGCACAAAAATTTGTGCACTCGGATGGGTCCATCATCCCGGCCTGTGCCCTCTCACAGTCTGGAACCCCTCGGGGGTTGTCTACCTGCTGGCTTAGGCCCGCTCCCTGGAGGATTGGGCCTAAGCTGGCAGTCAGAAATCCCTCTGGCAGCCCGGCAGCCCTCGGGGGATGTCCACTTGCCAGCGGGGAGCAGGCCTAAGCTACAGTCGGACATCCTTAGTGCCGCTGAGAAGGCAGGAGAGGCTCCTGCCACCACTGCTGTACTGGCAGCCGTCAGCCTGGCTTGTGGCTGAGCAGAGCTCCCCCTGTGGGAGCCCACTGACCACCAGGGGGCAGCTCCTGCATTGAGCGTCTGCCCCCTGGTGGTCAGTGTGTGTTATAGTGACCAGTGATTCCCAGTCATTCTGATGTTAGGGTCAATTTGCATATTACCCTTTTATTATATAGGATAGAGGCCTGGTGCACGGGTGGGGGCCGGCTGGTTTGCCCTGAAGGGTATCCTGGATCAGGGTGGGGGTCCCGCTGGGGTGCCTGGCTAGCCTAGGTGAGGGGCTGAGGGCCGTTTTCAGGCTGGTCACACCCCCTTCAGGGTTTGAGTCCCCACTGGGGTGCCTGGCCAGCCTGGGTGAGTGGCTGATGGCTGTTTGCAGGCTGGCCACAGCCCCTTCATGGTGGGGGGTTTTGCTTTGGTGCCTGGCTAGCCTGGGTGAGGGGCTGATGGCTGTTTTCAGGCTTGTCAAGCCCCCCAATGGGGACCCTCACCCCATGGGGGTGTGGCCAGCCTGGGTGAGGGGCTGAGGGCCATTTTCAGGCTGGCCACACCCTTTCAGGGTGGGGGGTCCCCACTGGCTTGCCTGGCCAGCTTGGGCGAGGGGCTGTTGCCTGTTTACAGGCTGGCCAAGCCCCCCAGTGGGGACCCTCACCCCATGGGGGTGTGGCCAGCCTGGGTGAGGGGCTGAGGGCCATTTTCAGGCTGCCCACAGCCCCTTCAGGGTGGGGATGTCCCGCTGGGGTGCCTGGCCAGCCTGGTGAGGGGCTGATGGCTGTTTTCAGGCTGGCCATGCCCCCTGGTGACCCAAGCTCCCAGCCTCTCCTTTTTTTTCTGGGATTTATTTATCTTCTATAATTGAAACTTTGTAGCCTTGAGCGGAGCCGAGCGGGTCAGGGCAGGCGGGAAGCTTGGCTTCCTCCATCGCTGGGGGCAACCCAATCCTCCTGCTCACTCCAGCTCGATGGCTGCTGCCATCTTAGTTGGGTTAATTTGCATACTCACTCCTGATTGGATGATGGGCGTGGCTTGAGCGTAGCAGAGGGACAGTTAATTTGCATGTTTCTCTTTTATTATATAGGATTTGCAGTTCATGTAAAATTATCAACTTAAAAATTAGCCTGATATATTTATCAGGTCAAACACATATGTAATTTTAATGATCTAGTTGCCACATTATAAAAAGTAAGGAAGTAAATGAAATTATTTTATTTAACTCAGTAATATATCCAGATAACATTTAATAATTAACATAAAGTTATCAATGAGATATTATACTAATTTTTGTACCATACATTCAAAATCCAATGTGTATTTTATATTTATAGTGCATCTCAATTTGGACTAACCACATTTCCAGTGCTGAATTCCTACTACATGTGACTACTGGCTACTATATTGGGCAGGGAAATTTAGGTTTTGCAAATTAGATGCCTGTGGTGTCATTTAGCATGTTCTTTTTTCCTTGTTAAGTTAGATTTTCCTTTCATTTTTAAACAGAAGAATATTGTGAATGTCAACATTAAAATTAAACAAATTTGTTAAGTTCAACTTTAGAAAATTTTTTACAAGTGAAATTGTGACTCCATTTAACGGTTTAAAAACTTTTTATTTGTATTTTAGTGCCAGTGCAGAGGAATATAATACAGTTGTGCAGAAGCCAAGACAAATTCTATGTCAGTTTATCGACAGAATACTCACAGATGTAAATGTTGGTAAGAAATAACTATTTCTTATATAAACTTTACAAATTGTTTTCTTTTCCATATATACAATGTTTTGCAAGCATTTTTCTCCATGTAGTTTTATGGAATTAGTATTTATGATAGTTAACTATTGTCAAGCAAGTTATTTACAGTATTTGTTATATAATGTTAATTAGGCTCCTAAAAGAAATCTGTTTTCCTATTTGTTATCTATATTTTCTGTTGCTTACAATGAGTTCTTTGATATAAGATATTATTATAGATAAAAAATATTTGGTCAGTTCTGATGATGTGGACTTATTTTAGCTAGGTCTTGTGCCAGTGGTTGAAAAACAGCAAATGCCATAAAAACTGGTAACTTTGTAAGTTGTTGAATCAACTCCTGTTTGTTTTTTCTATCTGGGGCAATCTGAAAGACAAATTACAGCCCAGCCAGTGTTGCTCAGTGGTTTAGCATCAACCTAAGAAAGAAGATTCACTGGTTCCATTCCTGGTCACAACACATGCATGGATTTGGGGTTCCATCGCCAGTAGGGGGCATGCAGGAGGCAGTTTCTTTCTCATTGATATTTCTATCTCTCTATTCTTTTCCTTTCCCCTCTCTCTAAAAATCAATAAAAACATTAAAAAAAAGACAAATTAGAAACTTGGCAAGAATGCTGTCATATCTGATATATCTATTAAAACTACATTGAAGGGGTAATATAGAGTGCCATTTGGCTCATGGTTTATAAATTTAATTCCAAATTTGGCACAGATTTTATGGTTTGTGATAGTTATTTACCCCTTCTTTTTTCAATCAGTAAAATTATTTGCTGAAAAATAACAAAAGAACTACTGAATATTTGCAAGATATGTTTAAACTGCTAGCCCACCCCCCTTGTGCTTTACTAACTCTTCACCATCCAGGAATCAAGATGCCTTCACAGCATCTTCCCACACACTTGTTTTCTTTATGCTGCATTACTGCAATTAAATATTATATTACAATTATTAGTTTATTTGTCTCACCTGAATATGATTTTTTTTTTATCTTCAGATTTTAGCACAGTGCCAGGTGTATATTATGGGCCTGTAGTACATATTTGATGAATGGATGTATAATAGATAAATGAGCATGGTTATTAAACATTCAAAATTAGGTAGGATTGTAATGGTTAGCCCCATCAATTTACCATGAGCACTATAATTATGGTCACCAAAGTCTAGTTTTTTAACAAAATACTGTTGTTTAATTTGTCACAACTCTTTAAAATGAATCTTGTATTTTTAGTTGCTCTAGAGCTTGTAAAGAAAACTGACTCTCAGCCAACCTCTGTGATGTTGCTTGATTTCATCCAGCATATCATGAAGTCCTCCCCTCTTATGTTTGTAAATGTGAATGGAAGCCATGAGCAAAATGAGGCCAAAGGCTGTTGTATTGGTAAGTCCTGCTATTTGTACATTCATTTGCAATTGGTTTTTTGAAAGCTACCTTCTTCTCTCTGAAATATAATATATATATTGATAGACATATTTTAGTCAAATTTGTTATAAATTGAGGAAGTAAAATGGTAATGGTTAATTTTATTTTCTGCATCCTTATTGTTTTAATTTGTTATGAACTAGATACCCACAATGGAACAGAAGTAATTAAATTTTTTTATTTGCTATTGAATACTTTAGCTGTTTTCTTTTTTTTCTGGTTTTGGTAAGCTCTTTCTTCTAGATTAGGCATTAGTAAACAATAGCCTAATCTAGGAGATTAGGCTGCCTGTTTTTATAAAGAGTAAACACTATTTATTGTAACACAGCCATGCTCATTCATTTACTTATTGTTTGTAACTACTGAAAAGACAACATTGAGAACCCTGAGTAGTTCACTTGGAGACCACATGGCCCTTAAACCTATCTGGTTCTTTAAGAATGACTTTGCACCCTGTCCAGGTGGCTCGGTTGGGTAGAGCTTCATCCCATATACCAAAAGGTTGTGGGCTCGATTCCTGGTTAGGGCACACACCTAGGTTGGGGTTTCAATCCCCGGTTAGGGTGCATACAGGGGTAGGGTGAGATAGGGTGAGATGGGGTGAAATGGGGTGGGATGGGGTGGGATGGGAGGGCAGCTGATGAGTGTTTCTCTCTCACATTGATGATTCTCTTTCTCCCTTCCTTTCTCTCTCTCTAAAATCAATAAAAAACATATCCTAGGTTGAGGATTAAAAAAACCCAAAAAACCCAAAAGAATAAGCTTGCTGAATTTTTGTTTTTCTCAATCCCTTCACCTTTTTCACCCAGCCTCACAATCACGAAAAACAAAAAAAAATCAAAAAAATCCTCATTGACAGACAACATTATGGTGATTACCAGAGGGAAAGGGAGGTGGTGTGCGTTAGAAGAGGATATGGGGGAATAAATGGTGATGGAAGGAGACTTGACTTTGGGTGGTGAACTAATATATAATGATGTATTATAGAATTGTACACCTGAAATCTATATACTTTTATTAACCAATGTCATCCTAATAAATTCAATAAAAAAAGAATTTGCTGACACCTGTTCTAGATGTTGAAATTTTTTCTTGACTTTATCCTTATTTTCCCCACTACTTGTCCTTTTATTGGCTTGCTCCTAAAGAGATGGAAAGCAAACATCTCTTATTTTTATGTACTATGCACAGTATTTTAAATTTTTTTGCTTGAATCTCAAGACTCAACTTTATAGCATGTCCTCCAAAAAGCCTTTCTGACCACTATTCCTGATTGCCTGGCTTAGGACTGGTTTAGTTGCTCCTTCTTAATGATTTCTTAATACAAAGTGTTCTGCATTTCTTCTATCGTAGTGGTTTTTAAATTATATTATAAATACCTGTATTTCTGTATTCTTTGCCACACTGTTTTTTAAATAATAGATCATGACCCATAATAGTTTCGGTTATGAAGATAAAATATAATAGACTAGAAACATTGTATACTGCATATAATAAAAATAAATACTGTTTCATGAAACTTTTGTTTCATACATTTAAATATGCCTATGTGTACTGGGTCATAATATAAAGTGTATCTCTTAGCTTTAGTCAAAAAGTTTCAGAAACTATATTATAGGATTTATGAGGACAGGACTAGGACTGATTTGTTCTTGTGCACTTTGGACAAAGTTGCCACTCAATAAATACTTGTTGAAGGGGTATTAATAACTATAACTACTAATTGAGCATTTATTTAACTTCAGGCACTATGCTGAGAATTTCACATGCATTATCTTACTTGGTCCTCACAGTAACACATAAAGTAGATGTCATTATTCCCTTTTCATAGATGAAGTTAGAGATTCAGATAAATTGAAAGTTCACACAGCTAGTAAGTGGAAAGCTAAGACCTTGTCTGTTTGACCTCAAAATTGGTATTCTAAATTATTATATTTCCATGTATAGAGAATGTTTTAAACTATTTTGTTAGTGAAGTTTGTACTTTAAAAATAAACTATCAGGCATTTAGCAATTTAATTAGTAAATATTTTTTTTGTTTGTTTATTTCAAAGACTTTAGTAATTGGATCATAAGAAGACTTCTGCGGATTGCAGCAACTCCATCCTGTCATATGTTACACAAGAAAATCTGTGAAGTCATCTGTTCATTATTGTTTCTTTTTAAAACCAAGAGTCCTGCTATTTTTGGAGTACTGACAAAGGAATTATTACATCTTTTTGAAGACTTGATTGACCTCCACAGAAGAAATGCAGTGGGACACTTTGTGGAATGGCCAGTGGTACTTAGCCGATTTTTAAGTCAATTAGATGAACATGTGGGATATTTACAATCAGCTCCTTTAAAGTTTACGAACATGCAAAATTTAGAATTTATTGAAGTCACTTTATTAACAGTTCTTATTCGTATTATTGCAATTGTGTTTTTTAGAAGACAAGAACTCTTACTTTGGCGGATAGGATGTGTTCTGCTGGAGTATGGTAGTCCAAAAATTAAATCCTTGTCAATTAGCCTTTTAACTGAACTCTTTGAGCTTGGAGGACTTCCAGCACAACTGGCTAGCACTTTTTTCAGTTCATTTTTGGAATTATTAAAACACCTTGTAGAAATGGATGCTGACCAGTTGAAACTCTATGAAGATCCATTATCAAAGCTGATAAAGACACTATTCCCCTTTGAAGCAGAAGCTTATAGAAATATTGAACCTGTCTATTTAAATATGCTGCTGGAAAAACTCTGTGTCATGTTTGAAAATGGTGTGCTTATGTGGCTTAAGTCTGATTTGCTAAAAGGAGCTTTTTGCCATTTACTGCAGTATTTCCTTAAATATGTGCCTGCTGGGTATGAATCTGCTTTACAAGTTAGGAAGGTTTATGTGAAAAATATTTGCAGAACTCTCGTAGATGTGCTTGGAATTCAGGTAGATGCAGAGGTAAGTAATTTTAAAGGTTACTTGTTAGGTATGTATTTTTTTTTAATAATTTGTATATGCATATATGCAGGATAAAATAATGAGGAAATACAAATTTTTTTTCTTTTGTTAATCTTCACCTGAGGATATTTTTTCCCCATTGATTTTTAGAGAGTGGAAGGGAGGGGAGAGATAGAAACATCGAAGTGAGAGAGAGACATCGATTGGTTGCCTCCCATCTGAGCCCTGACCAGGGCTGGGGATCTAGCCTATAATTGAGGTACAAGGTACATGCCCTTCAGTCTGAGGGCCGACGCTCTATCCACTGAGCCAAACTGGTTAGGGCAAAAATACAAATTTTTAATAATGTACATTTAAAATGAAATGATTTTCATGATCTACTTTGGTTCCCTATAATAGATTTTTACTTTGATTTTAGAAGAATTTGTTCACTTACCTCGTTGGTAACGAACCTCCAAAGTCAAATTTTTTTTTAAGAAATATGTTTTTATTGATTTCAAAAAGAGGAAGGGAGAGGGAGAGAGAGATAGAAACATCAATGATGAGAGAGAATCATTGATCAGCTGCCTTCTGCATACCTCCTATTGGGGATTGATTCCTGAAAACTGGGCATGGGAATTAAACCGTGACCTCCTGGTTCATGGGTTTATGCTCAACCACTGTGCCACTGGCCGGGCCAAATTCAGCTGTTTTAAAGTAGAATTTGTGAAGTGTATGCATGTTTGTTGCATTATTAATTAGAAGAGGGCCAGTGAACAACTTATTACATAAACTTTGAGCAGTAACAGATTTTATCTTTGACAGATTGTAATCAATAACTTAGAAAACCTATGGGTGCATAGTACTAGTCATGCTAAATTATCCCTCTTTTCCTGTTTGGACTATGGGAGATAGGCAGTATAATGAAATAGATATGCAGTAACTTGATTAAATATTTTCATTTATTTTATAAGACTTTCTGGATTTGTAGTATGAAAGAAGTTAGTAGTTCCCTTATAGAAATTTTTTTGTGGCATTTTGATAGAGGGATAAACAAGGTATAGGAGGATTTGTCATGCCTTTTAAGACTATAGAACCAGTGCTTGCTTCGGCAGCACATATACTAAAATTGGATGCAGAGAAGATTAGTATGGCCCCTGCGCAAGGATGACAAATTGGTGAAGCGTTCCATATTAAAAAAAAAAAAAAAAAGACTATAGAAACATAGTTATAGATAAAGAACTACTGATATATATAGACTGTGAATAATAGATTAACTTAGGTCTTTGTTTTGCCTGATGAGACTCCAAAAATAGTTTACCTTATTAGAAAACTTATAACCAATACCCAATGCATATTTGCTGTCTATGAATATAAACATTTTCTAAGAGATAATTTTTGAAGTTCTTTTTGCTTCCTCAGTATTTGTTGGGCCCACTTTATGCAGCCTTAAAAATGGAAAGTATGGAAATTATTGAGGAAGTTCAAATTCAACAGGAAAATCTCAGCAGTAAAAGTGATGGAATATCACCCAAAAGGCGTCGACTCAGCTCATCTCTGAACTCTTCTAAAAGAGCAACAAAACAGACTGAGGAGTATGACCTTCATTCATTTTTTATTTAGTCATTTAGTAAAACTTTATTTACTCTTAAAAATTGCCTTTAGTTAGTGCTTCAACTTAAATACACAAAGAACATTGTTTCTTTCTAAAGGTAGTCAAAGGAATGCTTAAAATATTTTAATAGTGTTAGTATGAAAATTTCATGGCTGAATATGGTTATTTAAAATATTTTTAAAAGTCTTACCTGCCTATTTAGTTTAACTTTTTAATATATGAAAAATATCTGAGACTAAACATCTAATAGCAATTTTAAAAAATGTGAACAAATAATTCTTTTTGTCTTGTGGCAAAGAATTCCTGTATTTCAAACAGCCCTGAAAATTGTTCTGAATCTTTTACTTATTTATTTTTTAAATTTATCTTTATTGTTGTATTACAGATGTCCTTTTTTTTACTCCCATTAATCCCCCTCCTCCCTACTTCCATCCCCTCCCCAGGCCTTTACCCCACTATTGTCTGTGTCCATGGGTTATGCATATATGCATATAAGTTCTTTCGTTGATCTCTTCCCTTCTCTTGCCCCTGCCCTCCCCCCCTTCCCTCTGAGGATCCTCAGTCTGTTCCATGCGTCCATGTCTCTGGATCTATTTGTTTGTCAGTTTATTTTGTTCATTAGATTCCACATATAAGTGAGTGTTTTAAATTTTAGGATACATTTTAGTAGTTGTCATTGCATGTATCTTTTGTTTTACATATTTTTCATATTTGAACCAAATTTACATTAAATATGAATATATACTGTGGTTATAATTACAGAATCAATCATGTGGATATGAACAAAAAGAGCATATTATGGAGTGCACTGAAACAGAAAGCTGAATCCCTTCAGACCCTCCTTGACTGCAGTAGTCTAAAGAATCCTGTTACTGAGACGTTAGAAGGAATTGCTGTTGTCTTACAACTGACTGCTCTGTGTACTGTTTATTGTTCTCCTCAAAACATGGACTGGTAAAGAAACTTGTATTTTCTGGGTGGGTTTCCTGTAATAAATTTAAATTTATTAGGAGACCTCATTCAATTGATTTGTGTGACCTGAAAACACAAGCTTTTCAGTAAAGTAGAAATTTGTTTTTTATTGAGTACTTGCTAAATGCAAAGTACTGTGATAAGTACTATTTATAACTTATTTAATTTTTACAACAATTCTGTGAGGTAAATGCTATTATTAAGGCTTGGTGAAATTGAGGCTTTTTTTTGTTTGAAGTCTAAACTAACTTTCCTGGGCATACATGTTTAGAAAGTAGCAGAATACATTTTTATGCAACTCAAAAGCCACTGTTCTTTTAGTCAAACATTAAGTTAAAAGAACATTTGCCTTTGATAATAAGAGTAGGAATTTAGAACTCCTCAGAGGTATATTTTCAGTTCAGTATTTTTAATATAGGTTAATTATTCTACCAGAAGAAATAATAAGCTAGCTGTCTCTCTGAGATTTAGTCTTTTTTTCAGTTGCACATTGTTACTTTTTTACATTATCATTTGTTCTGTATATCCTGATTTAGTCTTTTTTTTCCAATTACAGTTTATATTCAATATTATTCTGTATTAGTTTTGGATGGACAGCATAGTAGTTAGAAAATCATGTACTTTACAGAATGGGTCCCTCTGATAACATAGTTATTATGATATTACAGTGGGGCCTTGACTTACGAGTGTCCCGACTAACGAGTTTTTCGAGATATGAGCCGTCTCTCGGCTGATTTTTTGCTTTGAGTTGCTAGCTAAAATTCTGGTTACGAGCCAGCTTCAGATCCCCACCGCTAGGTGGCGCAGCGGACGTCACAGTGAATGCCACAACATCAGCCCAGCATCACGTGTCTCACTCATTCACTTTAAGATTTGACATACAAGTAATTTGAGTTACGAGCTCTGTCACGGAACGAATTAAACTCGTAAGTCAGGGCCCCACTGTATTGCTTATATTCCCTATGCAGTAATCTACATCTCTGTGACTCTTCTGGTCTGATTTACTCTTTTAACTAGCCAATACAAAGTTATGGAAGGGATTTTATTTTTTTATTATTTTTTCTTTTTTAAAATATATTTTTATTGATTTCAGAGAGAGAGAGAAAGAGATAGAAACATCAATGATGTGAGAGAATCATTGATTTGCTGCCTCCTGCATGCCCCACACTGGGGATCAAGCCCACAACCTGGGCATGTGCCCTGACTGGGAATCAAATGGTGACCTCTTGGTTCATAGGTTGATGCTCAACCCCTGAGCCATGCCACCCGGGCTGGAAGAAATTTTACAGAAACTATATTGATTAATGTTACCTTTAATTTAGAATTTGGGATAACTTGAAGGAATAACTAATTAGGCCGAAGTCTCCCCTTGTTCTATTATTAAGAAAAGATTTAATTAATAATTATGAAGGTATATCTTTGGTCAATTTTAAGCCTGGTGATGCCAGATTAAAATATCCTAGATTAATTTTCTTTACCAAATCCTTAGAGTGCTTAGAAAGACATAAAGAGATTAAAATTAAAATAATGACATATTAATTGATTTACATATTTACTTTGAATTGGTTTAAAATTATATGTTAGTTTCATACTTACAATTTCTTTTGGGTTACTATATTATTAGTTTTGACTAACAATTCATTTTAATCCATGTCTTAAAAAATGTATTAACTGCAGCCATAATTTCAAAGACTGTCACCAGAAGTGTAAGAAGAAAACTTCAGTAGTAATTACTTGGATGTCTTTGGATTTTTACACAAAAGTGCTTAAGAGCTGTAGGAGTTTGTTGGAATGTGTTCAGAAACCTGATCTGGAAGCAGTTATTGATAAAGTGATGAAAATATATGATGTTTTGATTTATATTCAAGGTGAGTACAAGTAAGTAGTAATTCAAAATAACCTTCAGAGATAATCAGTATAGAAATCTCTTTTGCCTAAGGTGTAAATGAACAAGTGTTTGGAATAACCGAAAGTTTTCTTGATTTCGGTTTTGTTAAGTTTGTCAGTAATTTCCAATTGTGAAATTTGTGTAATGTATTGATTTATTATACGTTTTCAGTCAATAGAAATTATAACTTTAAAATTTTTTTGAGAATCTGAAGAATGCTATGATCTTTAAAAATACATAGATGTATATTTTTATGAAGTCACATTTAATTTTTGAGGGGTTCACAGGCCTTAGAGCATTATATCTATTAAGAACAGCTGTTAACTGAATATTTGTTCTAATTCCACTTGATGTTTAGAATGTCTGGCTTTGTGTGTGTGTGTGTGTGTGTGTGTGTGTGTGTGTGTTTGGTTTTTTTAAGTTGATTTTTAGAGAGGGAGGGGGAGAGAGAGAGAAAGAAACAAATATCGATGTGAGAGGAAAAAACATCTATCGGTTGTCTCCTGTACGTGCCCCAACCTGGGACTAAACGCACAACCCAAGTATGTGTCCTGACTGGGAATCAAACCCACAACCTTTTGCTTTATGGGATGAGGCTCCAATCAACTGAGCCACCCTGCCAGGATTGGAACATCTGTTTTTAATTGATAAAAAGACACAGGTGAATACAATTAAGGAAAAGATAATTAATCACCTGTTATGTGTTTCTGTAGTAAAAACTTCATTTGAAGATCATATTCTGGAAGATTTATGTGGAATGCTTTCACTTCCATGGATTTATTCCCATTCTGATGATGGCTCTTTAAAATTGACCACATTTGCCACTAATCTTCTAACATTAAGCCAGAGGACTTCAGATAGCTTCTGTAAGTGTTCACAAAATTCTGTGTGTGTGATCTGTCTTGGTTTAACTCATTTCTAAATGGGACTGTTAACACTTATTTCTATTTTTTCAGTAATTAAAAGAGGAGGTACATTTTTAATGATTCAAAATGAGTTAGACATGTAAAGAAATAAAATGTGTAGGATTTGCACATCCTCAAATCTATACTGCCACATTGTTGTCCAAACATGTCTTTCTAATTTACAGTCTTGTTAGCAGAATTATGGGAGTTCCCATCCTCACTTAAAAATTTTTGCTATCTAAAAAAAAAAAGAAAAAATGTCAATGTCAAAGAGGTAACTATCTAAAAACAAACTTTTGTTATCTGATGGGTGTGCTTTTCTATTTGCATTTCTCTTATTATGTAGTAATATTGTACATAGACTTTTTTCTATGAACATGTTTTAATTTTGGAAAATGAGCTTTTAATTAAATATATGTATTTTAGATGTTATTTTACTTTTTAAGAAAGAATGAATATGTGTGTATACATATATATGTATATATATACTTATATAAAATTAACACTTAGAAAACTTATATAATAGACTTAATTTTTCAGCACCACAGGCTCAGTCACGATGTGTGTTTCTTCTAACTCTGTTTCCAAGAAGAATATTCCTTGAATGGCGAATAGCAGTTTACAGCTGGGCCCTGCAGAGCTCCCATGAAGTAATCAGGACTAGTTGTGTTAATGGATTTTTTATATTATTTCAGAAGCAGAATTCTTATCACACAGTTCCCAAGATTCTTATGTATGTATTCCTATTTTAATTTGAGTATATAACTTGTTTGGAAAGATCACATTTGTAAATGTATGTTAATTGCTGCTATTAATAGAGCAAATGTTGCTTTTTGTTTTAGAATTTAAATATTTTTTCTTCCAGGCTTTGTCTTACTAGTACTTTTATCCCAAATTAAGTAAGACTATTTAGACTACACAATTAAGCAAAAAGGTTTAGTACCTTTTTTTTTTTGCCCCCAGAGATAAAGTTAAAGATGATTCTGATATTGTCAAGAAAGAATTTGCCTCTATACTTGGTCAACTTGTCTGTACACTTCATGGCATGTTTTATTTGACAAGTTCTTTAATAGAACCTTTTTCTGAACATGGACATATTGACTTCTGTAAGAGCTTAAAAGTCACTTCTCAACATGAATGTTTATCTTCTCGACTAAGAGCTTCTGTTTTCAAGCCATTCCTTTTTCTACTGAAAGAAAAAGTACCTAGTCTAGTGAAACTTGGTGAGTGATTTGTTATTTAATATTTTAAAACACATTTAACCTCTGTTTTTAAAATCAGTGATAAAATTTGCCTGAAGCCTTAAAAAATTAGACTTGCTTGATAAGTTCAGACTTGCTAAAGTATTGATCCTATTTAATAAAAGAGTAATATGCAAATTGACCATCACCCCAACACACAAGATGGCCACCTCAAGATGGCCAGCAGGGGAGGGCAGTTGGGAGGGACCAGGCCTGAAAGGGAGGGCAGTTGGGGGCAATCAGGCCTGCAGGGAAGGGCAGTTAGGGGCAATCGGGCTGGCAGGGGAGCAGTTAGGCGTCGATCAGGCTGGCAGGGGAGTGGTTAGGGTGTGATCAGGCTTGCAGGCAGAAGCAGTTAGGGGCAATCAGCCAGGCAGGCAAGCGGTTGGGAGCCAGCAGTCCTGGATTGTGAGAGGGATGTCCCAGATTGGAGAGGGTGCAGGCCCCCCACCCCCTGTGCATGAATTTCATGCACCGGGCCTCTAGTTCTTTATAAATGGGATGACTGTATCATAGTACTAACAAGGGAAGTAATATTTGGATTTTAAAATGCTCTTGTGATATGACAGCATAATGGGGCATACCTGATGTTTTGGTTCAATGTAGTGAGTTTCTTTGGAGATACCAGGACCTTCTTAATGTGCTCCATGCCACTACCTTGGCCCTTCAGAACTTCAAATAGTTAGAAATGCCCAATTGAGGCTATAGATTGTGTCTTCTTGACCACTTTCCAATGGTAATGGTGTATGAGTTTGTTGGGAGCATAAGATTTATACAAATACTTAGAAGACCTATTGATTTGGATTCTAATTTGTAACTTGTCAAGTTTTCAAAACAGTATGTGATAGGTAGTTTCTCTGACTTCTTAAATATTTTTTTAAGTTTTATCTTATTGTTTAAAGTATTACGGATAGTACTACATATGTCTCCTTTTTTTCCCCATTGACCTTCCCCCGGCCTTCCCTATCCCCCCTCCACCCCCCCCACAGGCCTTCCCCTCTTCCCCACAGTGTCTTGCTTATATGCATGCATACAAGTCCTTCGGTTGATCTCTTACCTAAATATTTTAATGTAAGATTAACAGTAAGGCGATGATTGCCCTGAGTTCACAGTTCTTCAGATTAGTGAAATGTACTTTTATGTCTATCTTGGTAACATAAAATCATAAGTGACTAGCAATTTTACAACTTAAAAATTTCTAGAGTTTATTTTAGATTTCAGTTACTTATAACTTTTATTAAGTATAAAGATATTAAAATAAGTTCATTTTAATCTTCCACAATTTGATGTGCTCTTCAAATTCAAATACTAAATATTAACAGGATAAGGCAACTTAGAATTCTAAGAAGCATATTATTTATTGACCATATTTTTTACAATAAAACTCTTGATATTTAATGTATTAAGTTAGGGGTTAATATGCTCTTGCTTTTTAGCTTTCATAGATAATTTGTGTCATCTTTGTAAGCACCTTGATTTTAGAGAAGATGAAACAGATGTAAAAACAGTTCTTGGAACTTTATTAAATTTAATGGAAGATCCAGACAAGGATGTTAGAGTGGCTTTTAGTGGAAATATCAAGCATATATTAGAATCCTTGGACTCTGAAGATGGATTTATAAAAGAGGTTTGATAATTTTTATTTTTAAACTTTTGTGTTTTCATAAACCTGGCCTTAAAAATTTTAATTAGCCCTGACTGGTTTGGCTCAGTGGATAGAGCATTGGCCTGTGGACTGAAGGGTCCCAGGTTTGATTCCGGTCAAGGGCATGTACCTTGGTTGTGGGCACATCCCCAGTGGGGAGTGTGCAGGAGGCAGCTGATCGATGTTTCTCTCTCATCGATGTTTCTAACTCTCTATCTCTCTCCCTTTCTCTCTGTAAAAAATGAATAAATTATATATAAAATAAAAATAAAAATAAAAATAAAAATTTTAATTAATTAATTTTATTATTCTAGCTTTTTGTCTTAAGAATGAAGGAAGCATATACACATGCTCAAATATCAAGAAATAATGAGCTGAAGGATACCTTGATTCTTACAACAGGGGATATTGGAAGGTATATTTGGCAGCATTTTTATTCTTCCTTATTTTGGTCATTTTTATTTGCCTGGTGTTTGAAATGGTGATATGAGAGATGTGGTATTATAGAAAGAAATGTGACATCAGCATGCATTTATTTGTGGATTTCCATTTATTTTTGAGACTCTGATGATAACTTTTTAATTTTTAATTTTAGGGCAGCAAAAGGAGATTTGGTACCTTTTGCACTTTTGCACTTACTGCATTGTTTACTATCCAAGTCAGCATCTGTCTCTGGAGCAGCATACACAGAAATTAGAGCCCTGGTTGCAGCTAAAAGTGTTAAACTGCAAAACTTTTTCAGCCAGTATAAGAAACCCATCTGTCAGGTGAGAGTCAGCATTGGTCTTGACTATAGGAAATAGCAGTGCTTTGCAATTGTTAAAAAGAATATATGTATGTTTTATTTTTCTTACCTTAAAAGATACTGTTTTTAAAATGATATATTCAGTTTGTTTAAGAGGATCTAAATCTTGCCAGTTTTATATTTTAGTATCTTGGACTAAAGATGTAGAGAGGAAAAATCATTTTATAATAATATATTGGATTATCATGCTCTATTATTAACCTATTAAGAGATGCCTTTTTTAGCCTTCCTTTTAGTGATGATAAACTTTTTTTTATGCTTTGATATTATGGAAAAGGTACTTTGTGAAAAGGTTGAAGCAGAAAAGTTAAGGTATGTTAAAATATTGGCTTTGCCCTCTATTGGTGTAAGATATTCAAGTTTCTTAAGAAAGCCTGGTTATTTACCTGTAAAAGGGAGATTACACATAATCTGTTCCGCTAAGGTTGTTATAACAATTAAATGAATGTTAATTCAGGTAATATGTTTAGAACATTGTCTGGTACTTTCTGTTATGTTACCTTGAAAAGTATTAGTTAAATTTTTTTCCTTGTGTTAAAACTAACAAATCATTTTGCTCTAGTTTTTGGTGGAATCCCTCCACTCCAGTCAGATCGCAGTACTTCCTAGTACTCCATGCCAGAATGCTGAGATGCGCAAACAAGATATGGCTCACCAGAGAGAAATGGCTTTAAATACCTTGTCTGAAATTGCCAATGTTTTTGACTTTCCTGATCTTAATCGTTTCCTTACCGTAAGTCCCATAGTATAGTTGACTTAACTGAGGTTTTTAATTCAATATTTTGTATTTATTCTAGATGTTTAAAATATTTTTATTTTTAAATTTTTTTTTGTTAATCCTCAACCAAGGATTTTTTACCCATTGACTTTTAGAGTGAGTGGAAGGAAGGGAGGGAAAGAAGGAGGGAGAAAGAGAGAGAAACTTTGATGTGAGAGAGAGACATCGATTGGTTGCTTCTCGCAGTTGGCCCCAAGCAGAGCTTGGGGATCAAATCTGCAACCCTTCAGTGCATGGGTCAACACTCTAACCACTGAGAAATATTGGCCAGGGCAAGATTTTTTTAAATTGAATTTATTGGGATACAGGTTTCAGGGGTACAACTCAATAAGACATCATCTGCATACTGCATTGTACACCTATAAAACCCTGAGAAGAATCTAAATGTCTAATATTTAAGTCATAGAATATTATAAATGCTTTGTAGAAACTACCTTATAATGTTTAGCAGTCTTATAGGATTAATATTAAGTTGAAAGACATAATACAAGTGGGATGTAAGCATCTCTGAAGGCAGGCCTAAATCTTGATCATTGTCACATCTTCAGTGACTGACATGGAGTAGGTATTCATAGGTTACATGTTGAATGAATAAATCAAAAGTTAACCATTTTATGTTTGGAATTTTGAGTATATTTTATGAGCAAGATCTTAAGGGAAATAGGCCAAAATCAAAATAGATTTGTTCCTGTTTTGGGACAGTGGGTGTTGTTAAAAAAGTTTTCTTCAGTACTTGTAGCACCAACTTTCTAACTTAAACAACTTAAAATATCGCCCTGGCCAGATGGCTCAGTTGGTTGGAGCGTTGTCCCATATACTGAAAGGTTGTGGGTTCCATTCCCAATTAGGGCAACATAGCTAGGGTGTGGGTTCTATCCTTGGTCAGGGTGCATATGAGAGGCAGCGGATCGATGTTTCTCTTCCACCTCAGTGTCTTTCTCTCTTTCCCTCACTCCCTTCTCTCTTTCTCTCTTCCTCTCTAAAAGCAATAAAAACGCTCTAGCCAGTTTGACTCAGTGGATAGAGCGTTGGCCTGTGCACCGAAGGGTCCCAGGTTCACTTCTGGTCAAGGGCAAGTACCTTGAATGCAGGCTCCCCGGCTCGGGCACTGGTTAGGGCGCATGTAGGAGGCAGCCAATCGATGTGTTTCTCTCACATTGATATTTCTCTGTCTTTCCCTCTCTCTTCCACTCTCTAAAATCAATGGAAAAATATCCTCTGGTGAGAATTAAAAAAAAAAATCAATAAAAATAAGTTAGCTCAAATAATAAATCAGGCCTGGAACTTATCCTTAGATCATAAGTATATTTTAGCACATACTCATGAAAAAGTATCTTCTTACCTATACATTAGCTTATTTATTGTCTGTCTCTTCCACTCTACATTTTAAACTCTGTCATCAGGAACCTTGCCTGTTTTTTCACTACTTTATCTGTAATGCCTGAATTGTAGTATATGCTTGGTAAATATATGTTGAATGAATAAATGGTAAATAGGAATTCAAATGTCATATGTGGACTTTGAATTTGTGTGGCATTTTAAAATATTTTTGCACATAGCTTATGTGAATATTTTATTGCCTGGACAAATGTACTTTTTGGTAATTGTAGTGTGTGTTTTTTTCAGAGGACATTACAACTTCTGCTTCCTGACCTGGCTGCCAAAGCAAGCCCTGCGGCATCTGCTCTCATTCGAACTTTAGGAAAACAATTAAATGTCAATCGTAGAGAGATTTTAATAAATAACTTCAAATATATTTTTTCTCACTTGGTTTGTTCCTGTTCCAAGGATGAATTAGAACGTGCCCTTCATTACCTAAAGGTAATTGAATATCTATCTATCTATCTATCTATCTATCTATCTATCTATCTACTTTACTCTTACTAAATTAACATTAAAGGACACTCCAACATGGTGGCCAGCAGGACCTGAATGAGGTTGAGAGTGTGAGTGAGGGAGTAAGATGGCAAGTGCACAGGTGGTCGTGGGTGTGGGTGTAGGTGAGGGTCAGTCAGATCATGTGCGGGAGTCTTAGGGGCAGGAGGTTTGGGCTCTTTTGGCCTGGTAGCTGCTGCAACTCCCATAGCCATTCCTGGGCACGGCTCTGATTTGGAGACTGCTCCATCTTGAAAGTTTTATAAGGTCCTCCTGGGGCTGTGGGGAGCAGCAGCCTAGCCTCTCCACCACTTGTACTCGCCGGAACCAGGCCCGAACCTATGTGCACCCAGCCCCAAGCCCCACGTGTTGACTGAGGACACTGCCCGGACCTGTGTAACTGACATTGACCCAACGGGACTCTTGCCCCTGCTGTGCTGCCGCTACAGCACGAGAACCCAGCTGCTCTGCTTCACTGCCAGGGCTCGGGGGCAGGAACTGCACTGAAGGCCATGGAGGTGGATGTAGTCTCCCCTGCCCTGGACTTACTAGAACAGAGTACCTGAAGAGACTGCAGATTTGAAGCATCTCATGCTGTGGAGCAGAAAGGGGATTGAACAATAGGACCAGGTAGGAGGATCAGCCCTGTCAACTTGAACACGGAGGAGAAGCCCTCTTTCCCACTGGAAAAACAGCTGCTTCTGACCCAAGCTTCAGCGACCTGAGGTAATGAGGAACAGCCCAGGGCTGGGAATCTGTGCCTCTGCAGGCACCAATGAGGAGGAGCCAGCAAGGCAAGCAAGGTTGACGCATTGGAAGGGGAGGAATTGCATGCTACTGGCATCACTCCCAACACTAGTCTGATCAAACCATCCTGGCTAAGACCAGGATACCCCTACAGAGCCCAGCTTGTGGAGGAAGGGAGAACAGGGATACTTAAGGCATGAGACTTGAGGCAGACTCAGCCTCTGGGCTAAGGAGACCCTGCCTGCTGGATGGCTATGGGCTTCAATGTATCAGGCCTCAGGTTGCCTAGGGCCAGAAAAGGATAGTGACTCACATTGGCCTGCTGCCAAGGAAGCTCCTGAGAGGCCCGGGTTAGACACACCAAGGGACCAAATTCAACAACATCAGAGCAAAATCTAGTAAGCGCCACAAGTAGTGGACCAAAAGTTTTGGAGTGTGTGAGTGTGTATGGTTTTTTGTGTGTTTTTTTGGGGGGGGGGGGAGGGGGTAGTGGGGTGGCTTTTGTTTCTTTTTGTCTGTTTCTTCCCATTTTTTCTTCTCTATTTTCTTGTATATTTCTAATTTCTCTCTTTCCTTTGATTGTATTCTCATTTTGTCTTTTTTGTTATTAATTTTTCTCAATTTATTTTATTTTTCTTTTTTCATTTTTTGCCTATTTTATCTATATATTAATATGTCCATTGTTACTGTATGATAAATTCACTATTATTTAATTTTTCTGTTTCCTTTTCTTTTTCATTCCTATACTAGATTTTTTAGCTTCCTTTTTGATCCCATAATGCCATTTTTCTTCTTCTTTCTCCCTTTGTCTTTATATCCCCTCTAAGTTTTTGGTCTCGTGTCTTTTAATATTCTTTATACTTAATTAATTTTGTTTTCTTTTTCTTCTTTTTCCTTCTTAAACTTTCCTGTTGTTGCTTTGAGTAGTTTGATTTTCAAGGTGTTTTTGCTCCATCCTATTGTGTCTTCTGTTCTGTCAGCACCTGTATAACAGCTAGCACAGCGAGATTGGTGTTGAGCTTCACTGTCAGCAAGTCAGAGGGGAGATTCCTCCCACGAAGGGGACATAAATAATCAAGTCCCAATTACAGCAGGAGAGCACAAATAATGCACAGAAGGGGCAGTTGTAGGGCATCCAACTCAGGAGATCAAAGAGACTGCACCACTGGACCCCTCGAGACACTTTGTATATAAGGCCATCCCACAAAGACAGGGAGACAGAACAGTTCTATCTAATACATAGAAATGAATACAGAGAGACAGCTAAAATGGGGAGACGAATTAACAACCTCCAAATGAAAGACAAGGAGGAGTCTCCAGAAAAAAAATGAAATGGAGGCAAGCAACCTTGCAGACATAGAGTTCAAAGCAATTGTTATGAAGATGCTTTAGGAACTTAATGCAAACTACAACAACATGAAAAAGTAACGAGAAACCATGAACAAGAACCAGACCGAAAAGAATAATAATATATTTGACATTATGAACACACTGGAAGAAATTATAAGTTGATTGGACGAAGTAGAGGATTGAATAAGTGATTTGGAGGACGAGATAGAAATAAATACCCAATTAGAGTAGCAAATAGAAAAAATAATTAAAAAGCAGGATTATAGCTTAAGGAAGCTTTGGGAAAAATTGTGAAACCTAATAACATCCATATCATAGTAATACCGGAAGGGGACGAATATGAGCAAGAAACAGAGAAACTGACGAAATAATGATAGAAACCTTCCCCAACTTGGTGAAGGGAAATACCACACAAGTTGAGGAGGCACAGAAAGTCCTAGTCAAAATGAACCCAAAGAGACCCACATCTAGACACATCATAATTAAAATGGCAAACGTTAAAGACAAAGAATCCTAACGGCAGCAAGAGATGGACAGAAAATTACCTACAAAGGAGATACCATTAGAATGTCACCTGACTTCTCAATAGAAACACTTCAGACCACAAGGGAATGGCATGAAGTACTCAAAGTAATGATAAGCAAAGGCCTGAACCCAAGACTATAATATCCAACAAGGCTTTCATATAAAATTGAAGGTGAAATATAAAACTTTCCAGACAAAACAATAAAAATTAAAGGATACATTACCACTAAACCAGCAATGCAAGAAATGTTAAAGGGACTGTTTTAAGAAAAGAGAGAGAGGATCATAGAAATAAAGAAAATAAAAATGACAATAAATACCTATCCTATATAATAAAACCCTAATATGCAAATTGTCCCCTCGACTGGGAGTTTGACTGCTTGCTATGATGTGTGCTGACCACTAGGATGCCAGGGCTCTCATGCCGGGAAAGCCCCCATGCTCAGGTGCCGGGCACCTGCGAAGAGTCCCCCCCTGCACCCATGCTGCCTCCCCCAGGTGAGCTGGGCCACAGCTGCTGGGGCCATGGGGGCCAGTCAGGTTTCCTGTGAGTTTGCACAGGAGCCGGTGTCCGAGGCCAGCTGGGAGAGAGCACACTGCCCACCTGGCTTCTGTGTGGTGCCGCTGGTCAGCCCAGAGGCCCACGCTATGCCCCAGCTCACGGCGTCTGGCCATGCTCACTGCATCTTCGCATAGGGACTCAGGCGCTGTGACTCAGGCCGAGGGGGTCGCTTGGGGACCTGGGTGCCCAGGTGCTGCTCAGGGCCCAGATGTCAGCTGGGACCTGCCCTTAAATGCCAGACGCTCGCACTTCAATTGCTGGCCAGGCCTAGGGACCGCATCCTTGCATGAATTTCATGCACTGGGCTTCTAGTCAATAATAACCTTAAATGTAAGTGGAATAAATGCTCCAATCAAAAGAGATAGGGTGACTCAGTGGATAAGAAAACATGTAAGGGACGAAACCATAGAAATCTTAGAAGAAAACAGGCAGTAAAATGTAAGACATCTTTTGTAGCAATATGTTTAATGATACATCTCCTAGGGTGAGAGAAACCAAGGAAAAAATAAACAAATGGGACTACATCAAACTAAAAAGCTTTGCAAAACAAAAGAAACCACCATCAAAATGAAATGGGAACCCACTATATGGGAGAACATAATTGCTAATGATACATCTGATAAGGGGTTAATCTCCAAAATATATAAAGTACTCATACAACTCAACAAAAGGAAGATAAAGAATCCAATTCAAATATGGGCAAAGGACCTGAATGGACACTTCTCCAAAGAGGACATGATCCATTTATGTAAGTCTACAAGAGAACCACCTCAGAACAAGAGATACCTACAGATTGAAAGTGAAAGGATAGAAAAGAATATTCCATGCAAATGGAAAGGAAAAAAAGCTGGGAAGTTATACTCATATCTGACAAAATAGACTTCAAAACAAAGGCTATGATAAGAGACAAAGAAGGCTAAATAATACTAAAGGGAATGATTGAACAAGAAAATAAAATGCATGTAAACACACATGCACCCAAACAGTAGCATTGAAATACCTTAAACAAAACAAAAAACTCTTGATGGACTTTAAGAAAGAGACAGACAGCAATACAGTCATAGCAAGGTACTTTAACACCCCACTGACATCACTGGATAGATCAGTGATGGCGAACCTTTTGAGCTTGGCGTGTTAGCATTTTGAAAAACCCTAACTTAACTATGGTGCCGTGTCACATAGAAATTTTTTGATATTTGCAACCATAGTAAAACAAAGATTTATATTTTTGATATTTATTTTATATATTTAAATGCCATTTAACAAAGAAAAATCAACCAAAAAAATGAATTCGTGTGTCACCTCTGACACGTGTCATAGGTTCGCCATCACTGGGATAGATCTTCCAGACAAAAAATCCGCAAGGAAACAGATGACTTAAATGATAACACTGTATCTAACTAATATTTACGGAACATTTCACCCCAAAGCAAGGAAATATACAATATTCTCAAGCACACATGAAACATTCTCAAAGCTAGAACACGTTAGGGCTCAAAATAAATCTATACGAATTTAAGAAGATTCATATCATACCAAGCATCTCAGATCACAATGGCATGAAGTTAGAAGTCAACTACAATAACAACAAAAAAACCTCAAAAACACCCAAATACATGGAAGCTAAATTGCAAGTTATTAAACAATGTGTGTATTACTAATGTGATAATAAAAAGATACTAAAAGCTTCCTGGAAACATGAAAATGAACACACAACCACCCAAAACCTATGGGACAGAGGAAGGCAGTCCTCAGAGGGAAGTTCATAGCATTACAGGCTTACCTCAATAAACAAGAAAAAACACTAATAAATTAACCCTACAACTAAACGAATTGGAAAGAGAACAGGAAGAAAAGCCCAGAGGAACTATAAGGGAGACAATAAAGATTGGACCAGAAGTAAAATACATAGAGATTAATAAAACGGTACATAGGATCAATGAATCCAAGAGCTGGTTCCTTGAAAAGATGAACAATTGAGGAACCCTTAGCCAAACTTATCAAGAGACAAAGAGAGAGGGCCTATATAAATAAAATCAGAAAGAGACGATATAACAATGGGCACCACAGAAATGAAAAAAGGATTGTAAGGTAATACTGTGAACACTATATGCCAACAAATTGGACAACCTGTGCGACATGGACAAATTCCCACATACACATTTACAAAACTCAATCAGGAAGAATCAGAAAACCTGAATAGACCAATAACAACTAATGAAATTGGAACAGTAATTTAAAAACTCCCAGCAAACAAAAGTCCTGGACCAGATGACTTCATAGGCGAGTTCTACCAAACATTCAAAGAACTAATACCTATCTTCCTCAAACTATTCCAGAAAATTCAAGAGGAAGGAACACTTTCAAGTTCTTTTTACAAAGCCAGCATTATCCTAATTCCAAAACCAGGTAAAGGCACTACAAAGAAAGAAAAGGCTAGTATCCTTGATGAACACAGATGTTAAAATCCACAACAAAATATTAGCACAACAAACCCAGGAATATATTAAAAACACACCATGATCAAGTGGGTTTTATTCTGGGATGCAAGGCTGGAACAATTTTGGCAAATCAATAAATGTGATACATCACATAAACAAGATGAAAGATAAAATCCATATAATCATATCAATAAATACAGAAAAAGCATTTGACAAAATCCAGCACCCCTTTTTGATAATAACTCAGCAAAGTGGGAATAGAGGGATCATAACTCAACATAATAAAGGCGATATATCACAAACGTACCGATACATCATACTCAATGGGCAAAAACTAAAAGCATTTCCCTTAAGAATAGGAACAAGGCAAAGATGTCCACTTTCACTGCTCTTAGCATAGAACTGAAAGTCCTAGGCATGGTGATCAGAGAAGAAGAGATATAAGGCATCCAAGTTGGAAAGGAGGAAGTGAAAATGTAATTATTCACAGATGTCATGATATTGTACATAGAAAACACTAGAGACTCCACCAGGAAACTATTAGACCTAATAAATTAATTCGGCAATGTAGCAGGATACAGAATTAATATTCAGAAATCTATGACATTTTTATACACCAATAATGAACTCTCAGAAAGACAAACTAAAAAAAAAAATCCCATTTACTGTTGCAACAAAAAAATAATAAGATAGCTAAGAATAAACTTATCCAAGGAAGTAAAAGCTCTTGGACACAAACAATGGGTGGTAAAGACCTACAGTGGTGGGTAGTGGCTGGGCGGAGGGGGCAGAAGGGATGGGAAATGGGAGAAATCTGTAATACTGTCAACAATAAAATAAAATAAATTAGCATTAAAGAAAGCTGCAGTAACATTTTTGTCTGAAGGAGAGTGGTTAATTTATAGCCTATCCTAGAATAATATAAGTTTAAATGGTATTATGCAAATAAGCTTTGTCCTGGGACTAGAGGAGCTTATTATATAAATAGAATTATTATTTTGTTATTTTCTTTGATCATTTCACCATAATGGCATATGATAATCATCCATTCATAAATCAGTTTCTCAGCTAATTTCATTTTAGGATTTTTTAATCGATTGGAACTATAAGTTGATGAATAATATGCAAGTAATTTTATCTATAGGAAGAAGCAGTTTCCTTTAAATGTAGTATAATGTCAGCATTTAGTTTACTTAATGCTCTGATTACAATTTTGCTCGGTTTCTTGGTAGTTTTTTAATTTAAAATAATAGCTGTGCATCTTTTTGGTGTCAGATTAGCAATGTTATTTGTAGACTACGAGACTACATGGGAACAGGAGAACCTGTACAATATGCATATGTGACTTTAGTATTTCCTCTGATGTTAATTTATTTCATGTATTTAATGATATGCCAGCAATTGATCTCTCTCCACATGAGAGTTGTTGAATATTGGGTATATTTATTAATTTTGAGAAAAAAATCTCTATCATAGAGGTGAAATGATAATAAAATATTTGTAGAGTGCTTACTGCATGTCAGAAACTTTGATAAAAAACTTCTGTATTATTTCATTCACTGTTACCTAATGAGATAAAGATACTAACGTTTTTCCATTTTATTGATAAGGAAACTAAGGCAGAGAGAGGTCAGATGAGGTAACTTGTTCAAGTTACAGCACAATTAATAAGTGACAAAGTTGGAATTTAAATTTCAGCAGTCTGACTAGAAAGGCTGTGCTCTAAGCCACTGTACTATAATGGTATTTCTTTTCAGGGAGTTAATGGAATTTAATTTAAAGCCTTATAGAAAACTAGGATTTCATTTTTAAATTTTATTTCCAAATGAAATCTGATCATTTCTCTTCATTATCTGTAACCCATGGGAGACCAAGAACAAGATTAGAATAATTTCCATGGCCTATGTCTTTTTTAAAAAAAAATATTTTTATTGATTTCAGAGAGGAAAGGAGAGAGAGAGATAGAAACATCAATGATGAGAGAGAATCATTGATTGGCTGCCTTCTGCACGCCCCCCACTGGGGATTGAGCCCGCAACCTGGGCATGTGCCCTTGATTGGAATTGAACCTGGGACCCTTCAGTCCGCAGGCCAATGCTCTATCCACTGAGCCAAACCAGCTAGGGAACTCCATGGCCTATGTCTTTAAAATGAGTCTGAGAAATCATTCGGCATCTTGCTGTTTCTATAGCTGGACAACTCAGATCTTTATCCATTGTCTTTTAAAAATATCATCAGTAAATCTTACCATCTGATCTAGAGTTCTTGATTTACTAATAGTATATTAAAAAATCAATATACTTATTTTTAGGATATTCGTATGGATAAAAGTTCTTAAATTTTTTTAAAAAACTGTATCTTTGGATTAGAATGAAACAGAAATTGAACTGGGGAGCCTGTTGAGACAAGATTTCCAAGGATTGCATAATGAATTATTGCTACGGATTGGAGAAAACTATCAACAGGTTTTCAATGGTTTGTCAATCCTTGCTTCGTTCGCATCTAGTGATGATCCATATCAGGGCCCAAGAGATAGCATATCACCTGAACTAATGGTAAGAAATGTGTTATGTGGTTTTTTCCCTCCTTTTTGTAGCTTAATTATGATACTGGTAAAACATCTGTTTTGTGCATTTTTCAAATGCTAGATAAGAGTTTAAATTTTAAATTGGGTGTTTAATTTTGAGAAGGTTGAAATTTAAATTGTATGATCACAGCAAGGCATTAACAACATATATTAGCTTGAAAAATTGATATTTTCAAATGATTTTAGATTTTATTTTTTCACTGGGTAAAATGTTTATGTGTCTTCACTACTTATGAACTGTAGATTGGAATACATTTGTATCTCTCCCCAACTACCCCTTTCTTGGAACAACATATTAAAACCTTTTCTAACAATGTTTAAATCCACTGTTGGATTTAAGGGAAATTACAGGATATGTTAACCTTTTTATCTTTTCCTATCTTAAATTTGTATCTGAAGTCATTTTACTATTTTATGTTTTCATCTGAAAACATGTAAATCCAAGGCTTACTATGTTTTTCCTTTTGATTGCCCTCCTTCCTTCAAGAGACTCTCAGGATTTCTATCTCTGCTTTCTCCTTTTCCATTCATTCTTTAGCCCATTCTAGTTCGACTCGGTTCTCATTATTCTCCTGAAATTCTTGTCAAGGTCAAAAACAGTCTTCCTACTGTCAAGTCCAGTAGTTACTTCTCCTTTCCAATTTCATTCAACTTTTCAGTAGCATTCAATGCAACTGACCATCCTTTCCTATGTGGCATCTATACCACATTTTATTTTTAACTTTATTTTTATTGTTGACACTATTACAGATGTCCCCATTCCCATCCCCCCTTTGCCCACCTCCCCTTTTCCCTCTGGCCATCACCACACTGTTGTCTGTGTCTATGGGTTATGCATATATGTTCTTTGGCTAATCCCTTCACCTTCATTCATCCAGTCCCCCTCTTCCTCCTCCCCTCAGACAGCTGTCAGTCTGTTCATGTATCCAGGCCTCTGTTTCTATTTTGTTCGTCAGTTAATTTGTTGTTGTTAATCCACACCAGAGGATATATTTTTTCCATTAATTTTTATTTTTTTAAATATATTTTTATTGATTCCAGAGAGGAAGGGAGAGGGAGAGATAGATAGAAACATCAATGATGAGAGTATCATTGATTGGCTGCCTCCTACACGCCCCCTACTGGGGATTGAGCCCACAACCCAAGCATGTGCCCTTGACTGGAGTCAAATCCGGGACCTTCCAGTTGCCAGTCCAATGCTCTAGTCACTGAGCCAATCCAGCTAGGGCTCCATTGATTTTTTTAGAGAGAGTGGAAAGGAGGGAGGAGGGGGAGGGAAAGATGTAGGGTGAGAGGGAGGAAGAGAGAGAGAGAGACATCATGTGAGATCGACCAATCGATTGTTTGCCTCCCACATGCACCCCAACTTGGAGTGGGGATCAAACTTGCAACTCAGGTACATGACCTTGACTGGAATCAAACCTGTGACCCTTCAGTGTACTGGCCAATGGTCTGACCACTGGACACACCAGCCAGGTCTCATCAGTTAGGTTTTCTGTTTTTTTTAATTCAAATTTTTTATTCTTTAAAGTATTACATATGTGTCCTTTTTCCCCCATTGACCTCTCTCTGTCCACTCCCACCCCCCCCCCCAGCACATGCCCTCACCCCCAACTGTTTATGTCCATTGGTTATGTTTATATGCATGCATACAAGTCCTTCGGTTGATCTCTTACCCCCCACCCCACCCTTACCCAGCCTTTGCTCAGATGTTTAAGGGTCTGTTAGATGCTTCTATGACTCTGGATCTATTTTTGTTCATCAGTTTATGTTATTCACTAGAGGCCCGGTGCATGAAATTCGTGCACTTGTCGGGGAGGTCCCTCAGCCCGGCCTGTGCCCTATCGCAGTCCAGGAGCCCTCGGTGGATGTCCGACTGACGGTTTAGGCCTGCTCCCCATAGGATGTCCGTCAGTCGGACATCCTTAGCGCTGCCACGGAGGCGGGAGAGGCTTCCACCACTGCTGCTGTGCTTGCCAGCCGTGAGCCCAGTTTCTGGCTGAGCAGCGCTCCCCCCATGGGAGCGCACTGACCACCAGGGGGCAGTTCCTGCGTTGAGCATGTGCTCGCTGGTGGGCAGTGTGCACCATAGTGACCGGTCATTCTGCCGTTCGCTCAATTTGCATATTAGCCTTTTATTATATAGGATTACATTCTACAAATGAATGAGATCATATGATATTTATCTTTCTCAGATTGGTTTATTTCACTTAGTATAATGCTCTCCATGTCCATCCATGTTGTTGTGAATGGTAAGAGCTCTTTCTTTGTTACAGCAGCATAGTATTCTGTTGTGTAGATGCAGCACAGTTTTATTTTTGTTGTTGTTTTGTGTTTTTTAAAATATATTTTGTTGACTTTACAGAGAGGAAGGGAAAGGGATAGAGAGTTAGAAATATCGATGAGACAGAAACATCAATCAGCTGCTCCTGCACACCCCCTACTGGGGAACGAGCCTTCAACCAGGGTACATGCCCTTGAACACAATCGAACCCAGGACCCTCTAGTCCAAGGGCTGACCCTCTATCCACTGAGCCAGACAGGTTTTGGCAACCACAGTTTTTTAATCCACTCATCTGCTGATGGTCACCTAGGCTGTTTCCAAATCTTAGCTATTGTAAATTGTGCTGCTATGAACATAGGGGTGCATGTGTCCTTTTTGATTGGTGTTTCTGTCTTCTTGGGATATATTTCTAGAAATGAGATTACTGGGTTAAATAGGAGTTCCATTTTTAATTTTTTGAGGAAACGCCATACAGTTTTCCACAGTGTCTGCACCAGTCTGCATTCCCACCAGCAGTGAAAGAGGGTTCCTTTTTCTCCGCATCCTCGCCAGCACTGGTCTTTGGTGATTTGTTGATGATAGCCATTCTGATAGGTGTGAGGTGGTACCTCATTGTCGTTTTGATTTGCATCTCTTGTATGATTAGTGACTTTGAGCATGTTTTCATATGTCTCTTGGCCTTCTGTATGTCCTTTTTCGAAAAGTGTCTATATAGGTACTTTGCCCATTTTTTGATTGGATTGTTTATCTTCCTTTTGTTAAGTTGTTTGAGTTCCTTATAAATTTTGGAGGTTAAACCCTTTTGGAGAAACATTGGCAAATATGTTCTGCCATGCAGTGGGCTTTCTTGTTGTTTTGTTGATGGTTTCTTTTGCTGTGCAGAAACTTTTTATTTTAATGTAGTCCCAGTTGTTTATTTTCTCTTTAGTTTCCTTTGCCCTAGGAGATGTATTGGTAAAGATATTGCTATGACAACTTTCTGGTATTTTGCTGCCTTTGGATTCTTCTAAGATTTTTATTGTTTCCCATCTTACATTTACGTCCTTTACCCATTTTGAGTTTGTTATTGTGTGTGGTGTAAGTTGGTGGTCTGTTTTCATTTTATTTTTTGCATGTATCTGTCCAATATTCCCAGCACCATTTATTGAAGAGACTGTTTTGATTCCACTGTTTGCTCTTGCATCCTTTGTCAAATCTTAATTGAGCGTAATGGCTTGGGTCAATTTCTGGGTTCTCTGTTCTGTTCCTTTGGTCTATATGTTTGTTCTAGTGCCAGTACCAAGCAGTTTTGAGAAGACTGGCTTTGTAATATAGCTTGTTATCTGGTATTGTGATCCCTCCAACTTTGTTCTTCTTTCTCAAGATTGCTCCAGCTATTTAGGGTCTTTTTTTATTCAAGATGAATTTTTGGAGAGTTTGTTCTAGGTCTTTGAAATATGCCGTTGGTATTTTAATGAGGATTGCACTGAATCTATAGATTGCTTTGGGTAGTATGGACATTTTAATGATGTTGATTCTACCAATCCATGAATGTGGTATATTTTTCCATTTGTTTATGTGTTCCTCTCTCTCTTTTTACAGCATCCTGTAATTTTCAGAGTACAGGTTCTTTACATCCCCAGTTAAGTTTATTCCTGGTATCTTAATATTTTTGTTGCAATGCTAAATGGGATTTTTATTTATTTATTTTTTCTTTATTGATTAAGGTATTACCATTGCCCCTGCACCCCACCTCCACTCATGCCCTCACCCCCCTGATGTCTGTGTCCTTTGGTTGATCTCTCCCTGTTTACCCTGCCCTCCCCTTTCTTCCCTCTGAGATTTGATGGTCTGATCCATGCTTCTCGGGGTTGTTTTTTTAGTTTCTCTTTCTGTGAGTTCGTTATTGGTGTAAAAAAAAAAAGCCATAGATTTCTGGGTGTTAATTTCCTATCCTGCTACATTGGCGAATTCATGTACTAATTCTAGTAGTTTTTTGATAGAGCCTTTAAGGTTTTCTAAAGAATAATGACAATTTTATTTCTTCTTTTCCAATTTGGATGCCTTTTATTTCTTCCTTTTGTCTGATTGCTATGGCTAGCACTTCCAGTACTATGTCAAACAGGAGTGGTGAAAGTGGGCATCCCTGTCTTGTTCCTGTTCTAAGGGGAAATGGTTTTAGTTTTTGTTCATTGAGTATGATGTTGGCTGTAGGTTTGTCATATAAGGCTTTCATTATGTTAAGGTATGATCCCTCTATTCCCATTTTGCTGAGAGTTTTTATCAGGAAAGGGTGTTGGATTTTGTAAAATGCCTTTTCTGCATTAGTTGATACGATTATGTGATTTTTATCTTTCAATTTTTTTATGTGATGTATCACATTAATTGATTTGTAGATATTGTACCAGCCTTGCATCCCTGGAATAAATCCTAGTTGGTCATGGTATATATATGATCTTTCTAATGTAATGCTGTATCCAATTTGCTAGAATTTTGTTGAGGATTTTAGCATCTATGTTCATCAGGGATATTAGCCTGCAATTCTCTTTTTTTGTAGTGTCTTTATCTGGTTTTGGGATTAGCGTAATGCTGGCTTCATAGAAAGAGCTTGGAAGTGTGCCTTCCTTTTGAATTTTTTTGAATAGTCTGAGAAGAATAGGTTTTAGTTTTTCTTTGACTATTTTGTAAAACTCCCCTGTGAAGCCATTCGATCCAAGGCTTTTGTTTTCTGGAATTTTTTTGATTTCTGTTTCAATTTCATAAGTAGTTATCGGCCTGTTCAGGTTTTTTGATTCTTTCTGATTGACTTTCCGAAGCTTGTATTTTTCTAGTAATACGTCTATTTTGTCAACCTTTTCCAGTTTTTTTTTGGAGTAGAGCTGTTCATTGTATTTTTTTGCAATCCTTTGTATGTCTGTGGGGTCGGTTGCTACTTTACCTCTTTCATTTCTGATTTTTTTTATTTGGGTCCTCTGTCTTTGTTTCTTGGTGAGCCTGGCTAGAGGTTCACGAGTCTTGCTTATCCTTTCAAAGAACCAGCTCTTGGTTTTATTGATCTTTTGTATTGTTTTTTTGGTCTCTATATCATTTATTTCTGCTCTGATCTTTTTTACTTCCTTCTTTCTGCTTACTGTGGGCTTTTCTTGTTGCTCTCTATCTAATTCTTTAAGTTGTAGGGTTAGATAATTTATTACCATTTTTTCTGTTTTTTTTAAAGAAATATATTTTATTGATTTTTTTACAGAGAGGAAGGGAGAGGAATAGAGAGTCAGAAACATTGATGAGAGAGAAATATCAATTAGCTGCCTCCTGCCTACCCCCTACTGGGGATGTGCCTGCAACCAAGGTCCATGACCTTGACGAATCGAACCGGGGAACCTTCAGTCCCCAAGCCGACGCTCTATCCAATGAGCCAAACCGATCAGGGCTTTTCTGGTTTTTTGAGGTAGGCCTATAGAGCTATGAACTTCTCTCTCAGGACTGCTTTCACTGAGTCCCATAGATTTTGGACTGTTGTGTTTCCATTGTCATTCATTTTCAGGATTTTTAAAATTTCTTCTTTGATCTCTTTGGTAACCCACTCATTGTGTAATAGCATGCCATTCACCCTCCAGGTGTTTGAATTTTTTCATTGTTTTTATTGTTGTTGATTTCTAATATTATGTCATTATGGTCTGAGAAGATGCTTAATATGATTTCAGTTTTCTTGAATTTGGAGAGACTTTGCTTGTGACCCAATATGTGGTCTATTTTTGAAAATGTCCCATTTGGACTTGATAATAATGTATATTCCTTAGCTTTGGGGTGAAATATTTTGAAGATGTCAATTAAGTCCATCTGATCTAGTGAGTCATTTAGGATTGCTGTTTCTTTGCTGATTTTTTGTTCAGAGGAATTATCAAGTGATGTCAGTGGGGTATTAAAGTCCCCTACTATACTTGTATTGTTGTCAATCTCTCCCTTGATTTCTTCCAGAAGTTTTTTTTATGTAGTTGGGTGCCCCTGTGTTGGGTGTATATGTGTTTTCCAGAGTCATATCTTGTCGTATTGATCCCTTTGGCATTATGAAGTGGCCTTCCTTTTCTATTGTTATGGCCTTCACTTTGAAGTCTATTTTTTCTGATATGTAAGTATTGCTACCCCAGCTTTTTTTTCATTTCCATTTGCCTGAAAGATATTTTTCCATCCCTTCACTCTCAGTCTATATGCGTCCCTTGTGAGGTATGTCTCCTACAGACAGCATATATATGGGTCATGTTTTCTTATCTATTCCACCACTCGCTGTCTTTTGATTGGAGTATTCAGTTCATTTACATTCAAGGTTATTATTGACTAGAGGCCTGATGTACAAAATTTGTGCAAGAGTAGGCCTTCCTTCTCCCGGCTGCCGACACTGGCTTCCCTCTGGCATCTAGGATCCGGGCTTCCCTCCGGCACCAGGGACCCAGGTTCCCTCTGGCCGCCGGCAGGCACCTGGGACCCAGGTTCCCTCTGGCCACCAGCAGGAATGTAGGACCTGGGCTTCCCTCCGGCTGCCAGCAGGTACCCGGGAGCCAGGCTTCTCTCGCAGCTGTAGCTTCCTCCAGAAGGTCATCTGGTCTAATTAGCATATTACACTTTTATTATTATAGCTAGGTACTTGTTTGTAGCCAATTTTATTTTTTGTGCCTGTATTCCTTCTTCCCTTTTTATTTCTCCTTTTTACAACAGTCCTTTTAGCATTTCTTGCATTGCTGACTTGGTAATGATAAACTCCTTTTGGCTTTTTTTTTTCTGTGAAGCTCCTGATTTCCCCTTCAATTTTGAATGATAGTGTTGCTGGATAGAGTATTCTTGGACTCAGTCCTCTGCCCTGCATCAATTTATATACTTCCTTTCATCCCTTTCTAGCCTGATGTGTTTCTGTTGAGAAATCATGTGATAATCTAATGGGAGATGATTTTTTGCTAACTCTCTGTCTCTCTCTTAGAGCCTTTAAGATTCTCTCTTTGTCCTTAACATTTGCTATCGTAACATTTTCATCTTGTTTGGGACTCTCTTGTGAGTGCTTGTGTGACTCTCTTCTTTCCCAAATTAGGGAAGTTTTCTGACATTATTTCTTCACGTAGGTATTCTAACCCTTGCTCCCCTTCTTGTCATTCTGGCACCCCTATTAAACGTATGTTGCTTTCTTTCATGTTGTCCCAAAGCTCCCTTAGGCTCTCCTCCTGCCTTTTAATTTTTTTCTCCAGTTGCCATTCAGATTGTATGTGTTGTGCTGCCCTGTCTTATAATTCACGAGTTTAGTCCTCTGCTTCTTCTAGTATACAGTTGAAACTTTCCATAGTGTTTTTTATTGTCGCTATATTACTCTTTATTTTCTCTCAATTCTTTTTAAAAAAAATATATTTTATTGGTTCTTTACAGAGAGGAAGGGTGAGGGATAGAGAGTTAGAAACATCGATGAGAGAGAAACATTGATTAGCTGCCTCCTGCACACTCCCTACTGGGGATGTGCCTGCAACCAAGGTACATGCCCTTGACTGGAATCGAACCTGGGACCCTTGAGTCCGCAGGCTGATGCTCTATCCAATGAGCCAAACAGGTTAGGGTTTTTCTCTCAGTTCTTACATAAATTGTTGATTTTCTCAAACATCTTCTTTATGAACTGTACGACCCTTATTCTGAATTCTTTTTCTGACAAATTGCATGCTTCCATTTCATTTAGTTCCTTTTCTGGCATTTCCTTTTCTTCCCTTTTTGCTCTCACCGAAGGATCTAGCTGTTGAGTTGCACTGTGCCTGTGACTGCAGTGGTGGGCTTGGCGGCAGCTTGCACAGTCATCAGGCCCGGGATTGATTCGTCTGGCGTGGCGACAATTTGTGTGGTCACAGTGCCCGGGATTGTTGTGTGAGGCATCTGGTGTTGCTACGTAGGGCTTGGCTGCTCACATTTGTTTGTGGTGCCTAGGATTTCTGTGTCGGGCTTGGTGGCTGCTACTGTCCAGGGTTGCTGCATGATGCACCTAGGGTTGCTGCATCGGGCTTGGCTGTTTGTCCATGGTCGTGGAGCCTGTGTTTGCTTTGTAAGGCTTGGCTGTTCCGGCACGGATGTGGATTCCCTGGGTTGCTGTGTAAGGCTTGGCTGTTTGCACACGTGGAGCCTGGGGTTGTTGTGTAAGGCTTGGCTTTTCTTGCGCAGTCGTGGTCCCCGGGGCTTAAGCGTCAGGCTGGTGGGTGGGGAGTGTGCTCCGGAACTTTTAGGGAGGCTTTAGTCTTGGTGTTCCTGATCCACAGCTGAGGTAGTACATGCCTGGTCGGAGTGGTTGTAGGGTTCCTGGTGGTGTCTGAGGGTACCCTGGGTGGGAGTGACCCTGGGCTTCCAGTCACAGCATCTTTCCACTTCATGATGGTGCGGGCTTTGAGGCAGAGCCGGCTGCCCCAGTGTCAGGGCCAGCCTGACAGGGTTGAGCCGGGCTGAGGCAGGGAGGTGGGAATTGAGAAGAAAGAAAGAAAGAAAGACAGGAAAGCGGGGTCGGGAGGACCCCAGTTCTCGAAGAACTGAAGCGAGTTTATTAGCCACACAATCTTATTTATACACAACACACTGAATAGGAGGTCTGTCAAGAGGAATGTATTCTTTGTTCTTCTTCATCTCTAAGGGAGAGACACAGCAGAAGGACAAGTTCTCAGTACAGCATATCTCAGTAAATAGTTACAGACTTCTTGGTAAGCCATGAAAGGCTGTTCTCATTCTACAAATGTTGCTCTTATTCTACTGATAAACGCCATCCAAACAAGTCTGGAAAAACTGTGTGGGTAAGGGTCCCCAGCCTTGCTAGCCCCTTCAGGTGCAAGGACCTTGCCAGCTTACATCTGGCCCCCAACAGATCCCCCTTCTTTGTTTTTTAGGCGAAGTTTATGTTTCAGTGTCTGACAGTTTTTTATGTGTACATGTCAGCAGTAATATTTCAGTTCTGGATGGTGGACAAATGGTGGCAATGCAGGTCCGACCCTCTCTGGTTTGGTTCTGGGCAACCTGCAACGATGCACAGCTGCTGACTGCTAGCATGATAAGGCGTCTTCACCATCTTTATTTCTGGACTGCTTCTCTTCTCGTCTCACAGGGCCACTGCTATTCTGTGGCTGGAGCAGTCCCGATAATTCCTCTCTGTTGCAGGAATCCACATGGTCTTGGAGTTGTTTTCTGAAAATATACAAATGTATTCTCGACCAAAGGTTAATAAAGGAATTATATTCATAATTTAGACTTGGGATTCTTTTAACTTTTGTCCAAACGATTTTCCTTTGGCTTATTTGACACCATATGTGTTTTCCTGGGTGTCTTGTTATTAGCATTATAAATGAAAAAATTAATTTTCAAGTAAAAATTTCAAAGCAATTAAGGCATTTACTTAGCAGGTTATTATTCCACTATCCCCCCTTTTTTATTTTTTAATATTAGGAGGTTTTTGGAAATTTTTTCGTGTAGTTTTTATAACTTTTAATTTTAATTTTTTGTATAAAAATATGACTGCTTTAGGTTTATAGTATGTCAAGCAATTTATTCATGAAATGAAAATTTTGGTTAATATTTCTTGAGCTAGTTTTAATTAATCTGAAAACTTGACTATTATTTTACTGTTAAATTTAATATTTTAATAACAATCTTAGTTTATACTGTAAATATTAATGGAAAGAATTATTTTGCATATTTGAGAAGGCCCTGAGCATTCCTGGTGTTAAGCTGGATTTAGATATAGGGTAGTTGCTGTTAGCCAAGTCTCTGTTATCTGGGTACCGATTTCGGCTGGACTAAGTCTTTTTTTGTTATCTGGGTCTCGATTTGAGCTGGGCATGGGAATTGGGAAGCAGCCATGGGGGCAGGAGATCTCCCTTAGAAGGGGCGAGTGTTCAAGCCCCTGCATAGTTGGAGGGATGAGGAACTCTGCCCCACCTCTGTTGACCCCCAAGTTCTCCCCTGAGGCCCCCTGTGACTGTGCCTGTCTTAGGTTGCCCCTCCCTGAGGGGTTTTATCCATTATTGACTAACCAGCCATCCTCCGGGGCCAAGCAGGGTGATGTGAGGTTTAGTTTTGTTTCCTTGGTAGCGTATGCCTCTGTGGCCTCCATGCCCAGTAACTGCCTTGGGATCCCCTCGCCTGCTGGTGGGGTTCCGGCATTGATTATGGGGAATCCAGGTTTGTTCTCCAGAGAGGGCCCAGCTTACGCTATTGGGCAAGAGACAGATTTATGGTACTAGCCACCATGAGGCTTTAACCTCAGTATGAACAGAGAGCTTAGGCAACAGTTGTAGGCAATTGGAAGAGGGACCCCCTTGGCAAAAAGGGCAAGAGAGGTTAATATAGAATGCTTAAGTGCCTTCCCAGGGGGCCTTCCACACAGTGGAAGGGATAACATCCTTTCATGTTCTTATTAAATTGCTGTCAAACAATTAGTTTGTAAGCTTGTTTGGAATAAATGTATAATATGCTGTTGTAAAATATTAAAAATTATTAATGAGCTTTTGTTATTTTAAATTATATTTTAAAATTCTATTGTTGTATTTTAAGAAATATTAAATAAGATAACTTGTTTTGCCCTTTGTTAGAGGCAAAAACTTAAAATATATATTTATTAATATTTATTTGATAAAGCTTTTTATGTGATTTTAAGTATTTTTAATTGGCTTTATTAAAAAATTCTTTAAGAAAAGAGAATAAACTTTTGAAAACATTTCAGGGCCTATGAAATGTTCTAAAGTTATTTCTTGGTTATAGTTTTGAAATTTAATTTGAAAGATTATTAAATATATATGTGTATATATAATTTAAAGATTATATATCTTTTATAATTATTAAGAGATATAAATTAAATTAAAACTGATCTTTGTATTTAAAAATTTTGGTTGGGATTATAGAATTTATTCTTTTTTTTTAAATTAGATAAATGTTGAAATTTTATTATAATTATATGATTTTTTCCAATTTATTTAACCAGAACTTTAAACTCTTAGCTGGTAAGTTAAATATTTAGTATTTTTTAATCAGTAACATTTTTAAGAATAAATTTCAAAAATACAAGACATAATCAATAGATTTAATTCTGTTTTTTAGATTTTTTGTGAGGGACATTTAGATTAATATTTTAGCATTTTGTTATTTCAGAATATTTAATTCAATTTAGCTAACTCCTAAGCCTTGGGGTGCCATTGACTGGAAACAGGTAACTATTAAAATGCAAATTAGTTACATTATTTCTATTAAGGATGGGAAACTGAGAAGCAAGCCCCTCTTTAAAAGTTGTCACTGGCAGGACATTTTTGGCTTACCTGCTCTGTTGGGGGAAGGGAGGCTAGCCCTTCCTCTATTAGAAATTGCTTTGGGAAGCCAGCCTTAATTAAAGGGCATAGCCGTCTTTTACCTGGGCTACTTAGATTTTTATAATTAATATATTTTAATAATTCTTGAGATTTAAATTTAATTTATTATTTTAAGGCATATTCTTAGCAAATTTTTGTAATAGAGACAATTTTAGTGAATTTTCTTTTTGGCCTTGAAATTAACGTTTTAATATTTTTCATTAGTATTTAAAAACTGTTCTTTATTATGGAAATGTCAATTCTGCTGCTAGAATCTAGCCAGCATCTTTTTTCTTTTGGGTTAAATTTTTTATTTTTCTTTTTAAATATATTTTTATTGATATTTTACAGAGAGGAAGGGAGAGGGATAGAGAGTTAGAAACATCGATGAGAGAGAAACATCGACCAGCTGCCTCCTGCACACCTCCTACTGGGGATGTGCCTGTAACCAAGGTATATGCCCTTGACCGGTATCGAACCTGGGACCCTTCAGTCCGCAGGCCGATGCTCTATCCACTGAGCCAAACCGGTTTGGCAAATTTTTTATTTTTCTTAGGAAATAATCTGTTTTGGGTTTTATTTTGTATATTTGTAAAGAGATTTCAGTTCAAAACTCTATTTAAATGTCCAAAATCGGACAATGTGCACCTTAGTTCCAAGCTAGTTTTCTCTTTACACGTGTACAGAAATCCCAGATGTAGTTTTAGATTTCAGATTCGGTGGCATTTGCTATAGCTGTATCGGAAATGTGGCAGCACCCAGGGCAGATAGAATGTTTTATTTCTATGGATTCAAGGTCCAGCCCGGCATTTCCGGGGGTTGCTTAGAATAGCTCTTATATCTATTTTGCTCTTTGGGGCGGCTGGGTGCTGTGCAACCTGCTGGCCTTGAGACGACACAGGGACAGGAGGGTAAATAGACAATGCCCCTGTTATTTGCGGTGGCTGGGCTGGCCCCTTTTGGTAGTTTTCCGACTGGTGTTGGGGCAAAGAATTTCCCTGGATATCTGTCTTAGATTTACACTCATTAGCACAATGTTTTCCTTTTTTACATTTAGGGCATAATCCAGGTTGTTTGGGACCTCTGCCATTTCCTTTATTAACCCCTTTATTAGAAGGACATTGTTTTGCTATGTGTCCTGTTCCTCCACAAGTGTAACACTTGTGTGTTTGACTTCTCCCTGTGCTAAATTGTTGCTGTAGAATTTTTTTAATGGTGGTTTCCTTTAATGCGGCCGTAATGGCAACTTCTTGTATATATGAGGGACCAATATCTGCGCAAATGCAGATATAATTTGAGAGAGTTCCCTTTTTTTGATAGGGTCGCAGTGCAGCTTGACAGGCAGTGTTGGCGTTTTTATATGCCAACTGTTTAACTATTAACATACCAGCCTCTCCATCTACCACTACTCGGCCAACAGCCTGTAATAGTCGGGAGACAAAATCCTGATACTTTTCATCTGGCCCTTGAATAATTTTTGAGAGCTCCTTTGTTTTCTGACCAGAGGTGGGTAACTTTTTCCAGGCTTTGATCCCAGCTTCATTAATTTGTCCATAAGCTTCCTGGGGGTATTGAATTTGATTATGGGTATTAGCATAGACTTCTTTACCTACCAGCATTTCATAAGAAATATTAATCTGGGCAGCTCGATTGCAAGCAGCTTGTTTCTTAGCCTTTTCATCATATTTTGATTTCCACAAGAGATAATCCCCTCCTGATAAACAAGCCTTGACAATAGCTCTCCAATCAATAGGTGGGAGAGCCTCTGAGGCTATAGTTTCCAAAATGGTTAAAGTATAAGGGGAAGTGGGCCCATACTGAGCACAGGCTGTTTTTAACTCTTTTAAGGTTTTAAAAGGAAGCGGGTCATAAGCATGCTCACGCTGTCTCGTGTGAGGGTTCACCTGTTCCATAACAGGGAAGGCGTGAATGCCCAATTCCTTACCACACTTTCGTGCTTCCTGCAAAGCCATCTGGAGAGGGGAAAGTGGAACTGGTGCTGCACAAGGCAGCGGAGAGCGGCGGGAACGGCCCCCGCGGCTTCTCTTTTTCTTGTCAAGAAGCTTTAATGTTTCTAAAAAGTATTCTAATACATTCTCTATATCACTGCCCTCTTCAGTTCCAGCAGAAAAACATTCTTTCTCCTTTTCTGCCTGAACAATACCTGTATTATCATCATGACAAAGAGCAGCAGCTTCCTCAAAATCCTCCTCATCTTGAGGAGTTAAATTGTCTTTAAAAGTTACATTATTTCTTTTTAATATACTGTTTTTTTTAGATCCCTGTTTTGTGCTATTACACTGCTTTTTCTTTTTTTCCTGGCTTAAGAGACGGTTGATTATGGTCATGCCTGGGATCCAAACAATCCCGTATTAAATTCGATAAGGAAATGCAGACCTCCTGAATGAATTTTAAAAAATTTTTTACTTGCTTGTCATTAACCTTAGTTTCTTTACTATTGAGCATAAACTTTAACATTTGCCCATAAAGGGCATTTTCTCTAGATTCTAATTACCCCATGCTTTACTCCAGATTACCAAAAAATTGCTCCTCCCTTACCTTAACAAGTGCACTCTTTATCCGGAGGAGTTCCTCACGTGGTCTCTCCAAGCCCGATGGAGTTCCTCACCGTCTTTTTTCCAGTTCCTCAGTCTCTGTTCGGGCGCCAGATATGTCAGGGCCAGCCTGACAGGGTTGAGCCGGGCTGAGGCAGGGAGGTGGGAATTGAGAAAAGAAAGAAAGACAGGAAAGCGGGGTCGGGAGGACCCCAGTTCTCGAAGAACTGAAGCGAGTTTATTAGCCACACAATCTTATTTATACACAACACTCTGAATAGGAGGTCTGTCAAGAGGAATGTATTCTTTGTTCCTCTTAATCTCTAAGGGAGAGACACAGCAGAAGGACAAGTTCTCAGTACAGCATATCTCAGTAAATAGTTACAGACTTCTTGGTAAGCCATGAAAGGCTGTTCTCATTCTACAAATGTTGCTCTCATTCTACTGATAATCGCCATCCAAACAAGTCTGGAAAAACTGTGTGGGTAAGGGTCCCCAGCCTTGCTAGCCCCTTCAGGTGCAAGGACCTTGCCAGCTTACATCTGGCCCCCAACACCCCAGGAGAGATTGCAGCAGTAGCAGAGGTTGCCGGCTAGGGGAGCCTCGTCTGCCAACTTCCAACGTCCTGTAGAATCTAACTGTCTCTCACTTACACACATACACACCCCACACACTCCCATTTTGCACCCTCACTCACTGATACTCTCTCCCTCACTGTTTCAGGATTCTTAACATGATAAACGCCAAGCTTGTTTTGTCTTCTGCACAGAAAGTATAGTGTCAGTCACTGGTGACTGACAAGGCGCTTAAGGTGTTAAGATATAATCCCAGAAGTGTGCTTGCTGGTGCAAAAAGAAGTTCCATTTTTAATTTTTTGAGGAAACTTCATACTGTTTTTCACAGTGGCTGCACCAGTCTACGTTCCCCAACAATGATGTACTAGGGTTTCCTTTTCTCCGCATCCTTGTCAGCACTTGTCATTTGTTGATTTATTGATGGTAGCTACTCTGGCAAATGTGAGGTGCTTTATTATTGTGCTTTTAATTTGCAAGTCTCTGATGATTAGTGACATTGAGCATTATTTCTTGTGTCTCTTGGCCACCTGTATGTCATCTTTGGAGAAGTGTCTTTTCCGGTCCTTTTCCTATTTTTCCCCCCTTTTTATGCATAATCCCACTTTTAATATATACATCTGATATAGGAAACTGAAACTTCTGTTTTAGAAGAGAAAGAAAATACCGGAATTTGGCATTTTAGTAGCATGCCATAAAATTCATTATGATTAATTTCCCATTAAATTATGGACATGGCTGTATCACATTTCGTATTATCAACAATAGCAGTAAGAAAAAAAAAAAAACTAAACTAAAATAAACAAGAAATCCAAGCAGTGCCTGACAAACCATCTGTGGTGACAAAGGTATGTGTCCTGTCAGCATACCTTTCTTCTACCAGATTTAGGACACAACATGAAAAGGTGAGAATGTTCAGAGGAGGTTATTCTTTGCTGAATTCTAGTATCCAAATAAGCGATTCAGCAGATTTTGAACACTTTTCCTTATTTAACAACAATAACAAAAGATGGGTAGAGAAATACACGTACACATAAACCCCAAAGTGCTAAAGTTAAGCATTAACAAACCAGGTTAATGATTTATGATCAGTTTCCAGAACTCCAACTATAAAAAATACAAAGTGCTCCTCAATACTATTTTTGCAATTGTTTGTAAGGGTAAGCATCAAGAAAAAGAAAACATATCATTGTATAAACCAGCTAAACTTTGACACAGAGAATTGAATAATTTCTGATGCTACATCACAAACAACTTCTGATGTATATGTTATGTGAAAAGGTTTTTACAAATCCATATATATAATAAAAGTGTAATATGCTAATTAGACCGGACAGCCTAACAACCTTCCGGATGTCATTCTGGACAAAGCTGCGGTGGCGGGGGCCAAGGCAGAGGCGGTTAGGGGTGATCAGGCAGGCATGAGAGTGGTTAGGGGCAATCAGGCAGGCAGGAGAGTGGTTAGGGGCAAAAGGGCGGGCAGAAAGGTGAGTGGTTAGGAGCCAGCGGTCCCAGATTGCGAGAGGGTGAGGCTGGGCTGAGGTACCCCTCTCCTTTGCACGAATTTTGTGCACTGGGCCTCTAGTCCTATATAATAAAGCTGGAATATGCAAATTGACCATCACTTTGCGACAAAGATGGCAGCGCCCACAGCCAATAAGGAGGGAATATGCAAATGGACACAACAAAGATGGCTGCAGCCGGGCCAGGCCACTTGCGTCATCACTATGGTGATGACACAGGCATTCCACCCTCCCCAGCCATTCCAGGCCTCTGGGCAGCACATGAAGGTGGAAAGGCTGAGCGAAGGCGGAAAGGAGGCTCCCAGCCAGAGCGAAGGCAGTAGGCGGTTCTGGTCAGAGCAGAGGCGGTGCCGGCAGCCAGGGGAAGGAAGGCCTATTCTTGCACGAATCTTCGTGCGTCAGGCCTCTAGTACATATATAAAAGACTTAGCTGACAAACTCTCATCGACTGGTTGCTATGACATGCACTGACTACCAGGGGGCACACACTCAATGCAGAAGCTGCCCCATGGCATTCAGTGCACTCCCACAGTGGGAGCGCCGTTCAGCTGACCAACCTGTCCTGGCGGCCCACCAGCCTGGCAACAGCCACTCACTCCCTCAGTAGTCCTGCAGGTCCAATCTCTGGAGAACAGGCCAGGCACTGATGGACTGGTGCCGCCAGCATGATCCCAACAGTGCTGCTGGCCTCCTGGAGGTTGGTCTCGGGTACCATGGCTGCTTTCCCTCCCTAGATGCTCGGCAAGGAAGAAACGATATAAAAGTGGCTGCCAGGTGGCTCCTGACAACCAGTGCAAACATCAGTGGGATGTATTTATTTATATCTTGGGCCGGCAAGGGTGCTTCACCACCCTCCTGGAGGGCCAAGTGAGTCCAGGCTCCCCTCCACCCCCCTCGGGACCAACACCAGATGCAGGGCTCATGTCTGGTGAGCACCGCTGTGGCTGCTTGAGCCTCTCCTGATCAGGACTAACTGGGTGCGAGCCCAAGGCAGGCGCAGCGGGGCTGGGATGAGCAAGAGTGGCAGGTGGTGTTGGACTGCGGGTTTCAGCTCGATCTCCACAGGCCAACCCCAAGGGACCCCATCCGTGCACGAATTTGTGCACTGGGCCTCCATTATGATATTTCCCTTAGGTCAGTGGTCGGCAAACTGCGGCTCACGAGCCACATGTGGCTCTTTGGCCCCTTGAGTGTGGCTCTTCCACAAAATACCACGTGCGGGTGTACACGTACAGTGCGATTGAAACTTCGTAGCCCATGCACAGAAGTTGGTATTTTGTGGAAGAGCCACACTCAAGGGGCCAAAGAGCCGCATGTGGCTCGTGAGCCGCAGTTTGCCAACCACTGCCCTAGGTGATGCTTCAGGTCAAATGCCGAGTTATGGTACTAAAAGCTTATGAAAGTTCAGTTTGTATCCATGCTTCCATTAATTGTAAATTGACGTGAACCTTTCTGAGTGAACTGACGCCAGTAACTATCATTCATGCACTTGGTGGTTCTCTCAGTATAGCAGGTCACTGTTTTAATGTAAACCTTCAGGCTTCTTTCAAGTAACTGATTCCAAACATGAAGTGAATATAGTTAAATAAAGCTCTTTGCAGCATGGTTGTGTCAACATCCTGTGGGTAGCTGTAGTATTGTAGGTGAGACTGTAGATCATGCGAAACTTTTCAAGATGTCCAATGTCAGAATAAAGTCTGTTCACCCGGGAGAACCCATGACTTTCCCAGGTATAGTCTGAGCTCGGGATGTTGGCAAATGCTCTTCTGGTCTGACAAAGTCTACCTACCCAGAATCGGGAGACCTCAGGTGGTCTAATCATGTCATCCTCCAAATCTGTATGGGGAAATCAATGAAAAGTATCTTCAGAGACAACAAAACGAATTTCTTCTCAAAATAAGTGGTCATTTCTTCCTGAGATGCGTCTTCATCTTCCCTTTCTTCTTGATGCCTTTTCATTCTTTCCAGTAAGACCTCTAGCTCAGAGAATATACATTCCCAAAGTTGTTGCTTGTAAGGGATATATTCTTTATGTTGTCATTAGTGAGGTCACAAACACAGAACTTGTTTACTGATATTAGCCTGAATCCATTGGAGATTTCTGGAACTCTCTCTGGATTGAGAGAGGATGGCAGAGACTACTACCAAAAATGAAGCTTGCCAAGGCATGATAATATGCCAGTAGAACCATAGTATGTACCAGTTCGGTCAGAGACTATTTATTTTCTCCAGTTTAAATTTCTGAATGTGCTCCCTCCCAATTAAAAAAGTGGCACACGGACCAGACCATTCAGTGCCTCAGCCCCTCCTATCAGTCTCAATGTGTTTTCTTCTTTACTTCTCTAGTTGTAGGACTTCCATTCAGCCAGCTTTCAGGCAGTTCTGGATGATAGTTCTGTATTTTAGTTATAATTTTGATGTGGTTGTCGGAGGCAGCGAGTACAGGCTTTTACCAATGTCGCCATCTTGGTTCTACCCCAACAAAGGGTCTATTTTTATTGTCATGTCAACGTTAAAGAGAGCGAGCAGGTAATGTTAAAGAATCCAGTGTGTAGAAAATTTGTGCTCCTCTTAGTCCTGGGCAAGGAGAGGAAATGGTGTTACCAGAACCTGGTGGGGTGCTAGAATTATGGTGTGGGGGGAGGTCTGTCACTATACCGGGATGTAGCCACCACCAGAAACACTTCAAAACAAAGAAGGGACAGGAAATTTAACCCTTTGCACTCCGCTGTCCCCTCTCAGGGGACATTGGAATTCTAGCATATCACTCGGATGTCCCCTCTCAGGGGACATTGCAGTTTATTAGTGATTACGGGGAATTGAGTTATTTCAACGCAACTTTTTGCGACATGCATGTTTCCCTGAAGTTTTATCTTGAAATGGCACAAGAAATTAAATCAAAATATCGTAAAATTACTAAGATATATACAAGAAATGTCAGCGGGTTTTGTGTCGGATTAAACAATAAACTACATATTCCCGATGTGGGACAAAGAAAACGGGACTGCATTGTGTGTTCTAACAGGAAAACACCTGGTGGCAGGCGTCAAACCACTTATTACTGTCAAACATGCACTAATCAGCCTGCAATGCATATTGGGGAGTGTTACAAAACTTATCATACTGTACAAAATTATAAACAATAAAATATTGGTTTTTTTGCAAATATACATTCCTTGATGTCACCCAATTCATATAAGTCCAATATCATTATAATACGTTACTTGGTTCCAAAATTATACTAAATAATACGAGGGTCTGTAAATGCACGTTTCCGCCGCAAAGTAGCGTCGAGTAGCTGGTAGCCAATGTCCAGGATGGTTCGGAGTGCAAAGGGTTAAGTGTCATGCTTTTCCCTCCTGCTCTCAGTTCCTCCATTGGTGCTTCCTGTTGAGTAAATTTATTGGGAGGCCAGAGAGAGGGATATTGAGGATGAAATCTGGTAAGCCTCCCACGTACATAGCAGTGCAGAAAAGGGCAGAGGATGGATCTGAGTATGAGAGAGGATGGCAGAGACTATCCAACTTCCTCTTTGTCATCTCTGCTTCCCTGTCATAAGCATCTCAAGTCTAAACATAACATGTCCATTAGAAATCTTTGCTTTCCTTCTCTCATCTGTTTATCTCATAGTCTTCCCTATCTCAGAAAATGGTACCACTATCAACCTAGTTGCTCAAATAAAAACCTGGGAGGCATTCACAAGCCCTCCATTTCCTTATGCTTTATAATATCAGAAGTCCTGTCACATTTCTCTCCAAAATATATCTTTCCATCTCTGCTGCCACTACCCTCATGCAAGTGACCATCATCTTTCTTCCATACAACTGCAACACATCCTAACTATTCTCTCCCTTCACTCTTCTCTTCCTACAACTTAACTCAGTTATTTACACAGCAAAGTTCTCTTTTTACAACTTAAACTTATATCATTGCCGAAATTTCTTCTATGGTTTTCATTGCTCTTAAAGTAAAATCTGTAAGACTGTATGTGATCTGTCTAACTTTCCACCCTCATATTGTACAACTTTTTTCTTCCATTCTCCCTAATTTGTAGCAGTGTTTTATTTGTATTTCTTAAGCATGTCAAATTTTTTCCTGCTTCAAAGCCTTTGGACTAGTCTATTAGATTAATAATACTTGGAATAATCTCCTGGACCTTTCTCATTCTTCTTTTTTTAAAAAAATATATTTTTATTGATTTCAGAGAGGAAGGAAGAGGGAGAGAGAGATAGAAACATCAATGATGAGAGAGAATCATTGATCGGCTGCCTGCTGCAAGCCCCACACTGGGGATCAAGCCCACAACCCAGGCATGTGCCCTTGACCAGAATCGAACCTGGGAACTTTGAGTTCCCTGGCCAACGCTCTATCCAGTGAGCCAAACTGGCTAGGGTCTTTCTCATTCTTTTTTTTAAAATATATTTTTATTGATTTCAGAGAGGAAGGGAGAGGGAGAGAGAGATAGAGACATCAATGATGAGACAGTATCATTGATTGGCTGCCTCCTGCATGCCCCACACTGGGGATCAAGCCTGCAACCCAGCATATGCCCTGACCAGGAATCAATCAACCATTCATAGGTCGATGGTCAACCACTGAACCATGCTGGCCGGGCCTCTTTCTCATTCTTAGATCTCAAGAGTTTCCTGATCCTCTTATCTGAACTCTCTCATCCTAGCTCTTCTCTCTCTCATGTGATGATGCTTATTTCCATATAGCACTTATTGTAAACTTATTTACGTATTTACTTATTTATGTCCTCCACTCATATTAGTCTCTCATTTAAACTAGTAGGGAGAAAGTAATTTGCTGATATTATGTACCTGAACCTGGCATAGTATTCTAGGCATAGATAATAAATATTTGGTGAGTGGTAGATGAATGAACTCTTTGTCTAAATTCAAGGTCTTTAAAATTAGAATGTTGACATATATACTCTGTGAGTATCATCTGTGTCTGCTTTTTATTTAAGAAGCTTGGGCTGGAACCATGCAATTAGTGAATTATGGGTTATTAAGCCTAAAAATAAGTTTAGGCCAAATCAGAAGTTTGCAAATTAAATGTAATTTAGGCTTGAATGACATGTGATTCTCTATGTTTGGCAAGAGAAAAATTTATCCCAGCATCTACAGAGACACCTTGGACAGGAAACTTATTTTCTATTATGTGCTGGCACACACCTCCTACTCCACCCCTCCCCTTGGCAGTGTATGTAACCTTGAGATTCCCAAATCAGGTGCTTCACCATCAAGCAATACACGTTTCTTCCAGAGTTGGAAAATACTTTAATTGCTACTTTTCCGCAGCTCTTTTTCTTTCACCTTTTCCTGACTGTATATAAAGAGTTTGAAAGAGAGGAATATTCTTTGCAAATTACTCACATTCCAAGTTTGTTATAATATTAACAACTTAAATTTATTTAACTCTTTACTGTATTCTCTGTGCTTGACACATGTTATATTTAACCTCTACAACAAGTGTATGTAATAGGTGCTTTCTTTGTTCCCATTTTACAGAATCAGAGGAGTTAAGTAACTTATCCAAAATCACACACTAGGACAGTGATGGCGAACCTTTTGAGCTCGGCGTGTCAGCATTTTGAAAAACCCTAACTTTGGTGCCGTGTCACATATAGAAATTTTTTGATATTTGCAACCATAGTAAAACAAAGATTTATATTTTTGATATTTATTTTATATATTTAAATGCCATTTAACAAAGAAAAATCAACCAAGAAAAATGAGTTCACGTGTCACCTCTGACACGCGTGTCATAGGTTCGCCCATCACTGCACTAGGAAGTATCAAAATTGGGATTCAAACCCAGGTCTGGCTGACTTAAAGTCTCCTCTAGGACCTTCTTTCAAGAAAGAATTAATACAGCCCTAACCTGTTTAGCTCAGTGGGTAGAGTGTTGGCCTGCCCGGGTTCTATTCTGGTCAAGGCTATGTACTTTGGTTATGGGCTTGATCCCTAGTAGGAGGCAGCTGATTGATGTTTCTTTCTTATCGATGTTTCTAACTTTCTATCTTCTCTCTTCCTCTCTGTAAAATCAATAAAATATATTAAAAAATTAAAAAAGAAAGAATTAATACAAAGTGCCACATTCAGCCTGGCCAGCGTGGCTCAGTTGAGTGTTGACCTATGAACCAGGAAGTCCAGGTTTGATTCCTGGTCAGGGCACATGCTTGGATTTGGGCTTGATCCCCAGTCGGGGGCATACAGGAGGCAGCCGAACAATGATTTCCTCTCATCGTTGATGTTTCTGTCTCTCTCCTTTTTTTTTCCTTTCTGAAATTAATAAAAAATATTTTAAATAAACATAAATAAAGTGCCATCATAGTGATACCTAATCTATAACTATTGATGCCCGTAGCCTGAGCTGGAACCATGAATTAGTGAATTATTTCTTTACCACTATTACCTCAGGGGATATTGACCCCTATGTTAGACCATTGTTCTTGCAGGGTACCTTTTTTTTTTCCAGCTTAGCTCTAAATGCTCTCTAGAATGACAGTCAGTTGTCTTTCCTAGTCTTCTCCTTAAGATAAATGTCCTCTCCACTCTGGATCCTGATGTGAATCAGATCCTGAGGATCCCACCCCAGCTCAGTCCAGAATTCAAAAGCTTATTTTCTTGTACAGTACTATTTAATCATATTTTTTTAAAAAAAATATGGAACGCTTCACGAATTTGTGTGTCATCCTTGCGCAGGGGCCATGCTAATCTTCTCTGTATCGTTCCAATTTTAGTATTTGTGCTGCTGAAGCGAGTACTATTTAATCATATTTTGTAATGGTGGTTATAAATCAGTTTCATGAATTTAAAAAATACTAGATGTGAAAATAATATGCATTTGGAGAAACTTAATTCACCAAGTATCTATTTCTGTTATTCTAATAGGCAAAATAGAAATGATGGTAGTTAAAGAATCAAATTATTGGTTTATAAAATTTTATCTGTATAAACTTTACATAATTATCTGTTTGTTTGTTTTCCCCTTAGGCTGATTATTTGCAACCCAAGTTGTTGGGCATTTTGGCTTTTTTTAACATGCAGTTACTGAGCTCCAGTGTTGGCATTGAAGATAAGAAAATGGTAGGTAGTGATAGTTGAGTTGCAGAGTGATGAAATAGAACTCATGTAGAATATGCAGGAGACATGACTTTTGCTACTACCTACAAACATTCAAAGATAAGAAATAATGAAATGTGATATTCTGTATTACTGAACAACTTGTGTAAGCTTTTGGGGAGTCTAAAAAGAGGAATTATATTATTTGCAGTTCTTTTTTAAATAAGGGACAGAAAACCCAAACCAAATTGGCTTACTGCAATTTGTTGGCTCTGTAACTAAAAGTAGAGGGATAATATAGCTTCAGGTATTGTTTGATTTTGAACACAGTGTTCTACAATCAGTTTCTTTTTATTCTATATTTTAAAAATGTATTAAAATTTTTTTAATGTTGACATTATTACAGGTGTCCCCCTCTTCCTTCCCTTTGCCACCCTCCACCTCCCTACTCCCTTTCCCTTGGCCTTCACCAAAGTATTGTCTGCATCAGAGTATGAATATATATGTTGTTTAGTTAATCTCTTCACCTTCTTTATCCAATCACTTTACTTTGGTACCAGCCAGTCTGTTTCATAGTGTCCATGTTTCCAGTTGCATTTTGTTCATCAGATTATTTTATTCATTAAATTCCACACATAAATCAGATCGTATGGTGTTTGTCTTTCTCTGACTGGTTTATGTCACTTAGCATAATACTCTTCAGGCTCATCCATGCTGTCACAAAAGGTAAGAGTTCCTTCTTTTTTACAGCTTTAGCTCAAATATCCTTGGATTGTTCTATGCTTAAGTGCCAGGTATTGGCCCCAATAGTTTCAGGCTCACCTAATCACAGCATTTAGCTCAGTGGGAAAAAAGAGACCACCAATCACTGATAGCTCAAAGAACGGTTGCATAGTTGAATTTATTAGTCCACATTGGTCTGATGTGGCTCATGGTCCATGCTGTTTTTGAATACCAAAAATGCTGAGTTATCTACAGTAAGTAAAGTAGTGTTAGTTACTTGTCAGTTTATGTTTAAATGTATTTGGCACAGTATAGTTTAATTGTGATTGCTGACCACTGGAAATTTTTGTCCATAGATTAGGATAGAAGTTTAAATAATGCTTTGTTTTCTATCACTGCAGTTAGTAAAATTATAGTAAAAATTTTTGAATAGAATTTTATTTCAGTCTGTATTACCCTTAATAACCTTAAGGAGCCAAGAAAAACATGGTAAAATATTAAACTCTATGAACTTAAGCAACGAGTATTCATTCTTTGGTGTTAACTGATAAATTTAATCCCCCAAACAACTTCTAGTTCATCTGTATGGAATCTTCCTTATTGTTTTCCCAAGTGAGAGAATCTCAAATTTAAGAAAACTGGAGTCTTTTTTAAATCACAAAGAGCTTGCATATTTTGGCATTTAGTTAATGTCATCTAGGCAGTTCCTTTATCCCTTCATTATAATCTGGAGTTGTTGATACAAGTCTGATTATGTGTTTCACACACAATGGAATGTGTGTATTATTTTCTGGGTATGTTACCAGCTACTTATTTGTTTCACTAAATTCAGAGCATCTTGAACTTAGTACCATTATGACAAAAATGCATGTACTATATAGCAGTTTGGGATGGATTTATAGAAAGTTTTATATATATATATTTCAATCCTCAAGCAAGGATTTTTTAAAATTTATATTATCTAGAGAGAGGGAGAGAGAGAGAGATGGAGAGGGGAAGAGAGAGAGAGAAACATATATTAGTTGTCTCCCATTTATGTCCTGACTGGGGATTGAACCCACAACCTTTTTTGGTGTAAGGAATGATGTTCCAACCAACTGAGCCAACTGGGCCAGGACAGATACTGTATTCTTAATAAATTTGAAAAATCACTGGCTAGAGGAGACCAGCAGGCCTAAAACAACAAATTACCTTCAAGGGAAAGAACATACAAAACAGAACTCATATTTTTCTTTTTAAAAAATATATTTTACTGATTTTTTACAGAGAGGAAGGGAGAGGGACAGAGAGTTAGAAACATCGATGAGAGAGAAACATCGACCAGCTGCCTCCTGCACATCTCCCACTGGGGATGTGCCCGCAACCCAGGTACATGCCCTTGACCGGAATCGAACCTGGGACCTTTCAGTCCGCAGGCCGACACTCTATCCACTGAGCCAAACCGGTTTTGGCAGAACTCATATTTTTCAAACTCTTAATTCCTACATAAGACGTTGGACAAAATGAACTGGACAGCATTTATTAGCCAGTGGTTCTCAACCTTCCTAATGCCGTGACCCTTTAATACAGTTCCTCATGTTGTGGTGACCCCCAACCCTACAATTATTTTTGTTGCTACTTCATAACTGTAATTTTGCTACTGTTATGAATTGTAATGTAAATATCTGTTATGTATATGTGTTTTCCAATGGTAGCGACCCACAGGTTGAGAACCGCTGTATTAGACATTGTGTTTCCAGAGAATAGATAACTACTCCAAGATTAGAATGTTTTTACTGCTCATCTCCTCCTGTCATCTTATTTCTATAAATAAAGATGTTAAAGCCCTACTTACTTTTTAGGCCTTGAACAGTCTGGTGTCCTTGATGAAACTGATGGGACCCAAACATGTCAGTTCTGTGCGGGTGAAGATGATGACCACCTTGAGAACTGGTCTTCGATTCAAGGATGATTTTCCTGAATTGTGTTGCAGGTAAGTAACTGCCTTAATTTATTAGATTTTGTTTTGCATTTCACAGGAATACTAACCTGAATCCTTATTTCCTTGAGGGAAATTGGGTTCAAACCATAAATAATTAAGATAGAAAGCCAATTTGTATTGGAAAGGGAATGTATTTCCTTAAAAACATTTTACTGTGAAATGTTGTAAATACTGAAACATAGAATAATATAGTGAATCTCTCCACATACCTGTTTTTCAACCTCGGCAGTTGTCAACATTGCTAATCTATAATAATAAAAGCATAATATGCTAATTAGACTGGACATCCTTCTGGAGGAAGCCGGGGCTGCAAGGGAAGCCCGGGTCTTGGGTGCCTGCTCGCGGCCAGAGGGAAGCCTGGGCCATGGGTGCCTGCCAGCGGCCGGAGGGAAGACCGCATCCTGAGTACCAGAGGGAAACCTGTGCCAGCAGCCAGGGGAAGGAAGGCCTACTCTTGCACGAATTTTGTGCATCAGTCTTCTAGTCTACACTAATAAAAGAGAAACATGGTAATTAGCGTACGACCGCTACCCTTCCCATTGGCTGATCAGCATATCCTTATGCAAATTAACTGTCAGCCAAGATGGCGGCCGGCAGCCATGCACTGAAGCGAACAGGGAGGCTTGCTTGCTCCAGTGATGGCTGACTCCAACGTTCCCCGCCTGAGTTGCCGGCCTCTCAGCTGCAACTCTAAGCAACTATGTACTATGTTGCAAATAAGAAGCTAAACAAAACCCCAGAAACCAGCTTTCAGTCTGCCAGGTTCAGCCAGCCGGACCGCAACATTGTATCAAATACAGAAAGAAAAACAAAGGCCAGAAACCAGCTTTCAGCAGCCGAGGCCTCAGAGCTAAAGCTGGCCCAGAATAAAAAAAAAAGAAAAAAAGGAGCTGTTGGGAGCTTTAGTCACCCGCCAGCCGGAAAACGGCCCTCAGCCCCTCACCCAGACTGGCCAGGCACCCCAGTGGGGACCCCCACCCTGATCCAGGACACCCTTCAGGGCAAACCAGCCGGCCCCCACCCGTGCCTCTATTCTATATAGTAAAAGGGTAATATGCCTCCCAGCACCGGGATCAGTGGAGCAGCGAGGCCTCCTGGCACTGGGATCAGCGTGACAGGGGGCAGCGCCCAAACCCCCTGATCACCCTGCGGCTCTGTGTGTGACAGGGGGCGGGGCCACAACCTCCCTATCCGCCCTGCTCTGTGCCTGATAGGGCGGAGCTCCCCAATCCCCTGATCGCCCTGCGGCTCTGTGTGTGATGGGGGGGGAGCTCCCCAACCCCCTGATCGCCCTGCGGCTCTGTGTGTGACAGGGAGGAGCTCCCCAACACCCTGATCGCTCTGCGGCTCTGTGTTTGACAGGGTGCGGCGCCCCAACCCCCCAATCGGCCCTACCCTGAGCGTGACTGAAGGTGGCATCGCAACCTCCCGATCCGCCCTGCTCTGTGCATGAGGGGGCGGCGCCCCAACTCCCCAATCAGCCCTGCTCTGAGCCTGACCAGGGGCTGCACCTAGGGATTGGGCGTGCCATCTGCCACCCGGGAGCAGGCCTAAGCCAGCAGGTTGTTATCTCCTGAGGGGTCCCAGACTGCGAGAGGGCACAGGCCGGGCTGGGGGACCCCCCCTTCCCTCCCAAGTTCACAAATTTTTGTGCACCGGGCCTCTATTCTATAATAATAAAAGTGTAATATGCAAATCGACCAAACAGCCAAACAGCGGAACGACCGTCCAGACCACCTTCCAGAGGAAGCCGGGGCTGCAAGGGCCAGCTGAGGCGGCTGGGGCTGTGAGGCAGCAGCCGAGGTGGCCTGGACTTCGAAGGCCATGGTGGTCTGGGCTGCGAGGACTGAGGCAGTGGCGCTACAAAGGCCTACCCTTGCACGAATTTCATGCATCGGGCCTCTAGCCTTATATACTCTTCCACCTCCGCCATTTTTATTGTTAGTTGGAATGTTTTAAAGAAAATCCCAGTATCACATCATTGTACTTGTAAATACCTCAAATGTAGCCATCATGAATTATTATACTAAGTAGGCATTGGACTCGATGTACATCGTTTTGTGGTTACGTCGCCATCTCCCATTTACAGTATTTATAAAAAAAAAAAGTTCCGTCATTTCAATGTATGTACATATGTGCTTTATGTTTTTTATTATTTATTTACCACAAGTAAAGGTCAGGAATTGTTATCTTTCTTTTAAATTTATTTTACTGTTTCACTTCATTACTGCTGTGTATGTGCTCCATGTGAGTGACATAGGTGCTTATGTTGGTGGGTTCCGACTTACGTTGCATGGTAGGAACGGATCTTCAACGTAACCCGAGGACCTACTGTAATAGGAATTCCTGAATATCATCTCAACTCAATCTATATTTAGATTTCCTTATTTGTCTCAAAGAGGTTTTTCCCAAAAATGTTGGTTTGTTTAAGTCAGAATCCATATAAGGTACAATCCATAAAAGGTACACATGTCAAACATTTAGTTGTTTAGCCCCTTAAGTATTTCTTATAAACAGATTTACCCCTTAAGTCCCTCCCACACTACTTTTAGGCCATTGAGATTTGTAGGGTTTGCTTGATTGTTAATCTAATTTAAATACTACTGCTGCAATAAGACTACTGAGTGCAGTTTAAATTTCTTGGAGGTTCTATATGTCTTTAGACTATAACTTACTGCAGATGTACAGTCATAATAATATGTTTTGAAGTCATGTGAAGTAACTTTTCTGAATGCAGGTACCACTAATGATTTTGTTAGGTTAATTTATTTCAGTTTGCTTAACATTTTTAGAGATTGCTTTTACTCTTTATTTAATTTTAATGTCACATAACACATTTACACTGTCCCAAATTCAAATTTCTTGTAAGTTACACTCAGAGAATCTTGCTTCCATTCTTGAAGCCTGGAGGAATCTATTTTTATTAACTTTTGTATAACCCCCCCTTTCTAAAACTATAAGCAAATACACACATACATTTTTTATATTAATCCTTCATCAAAGGTAGCATATTATAAGTACTGTTTTTACCTTTTTTTACTTCATATATTAAGTATTTGAGTGTACAGTACTGCACTTTAATCCATTTTTACAGCTACCTTGTAATTTTATTACTTGTATGTACTATTGTTTGTTTACCTAATAACTCATTGAAAGACCTTTACAAATAATAAAAATAATGTGACTTTTAACTTTTACTTTTTGTTGTTTGTTGTTTTTCCATAGAGCTTGGGACTGCTTTGTTCGTTGTCTGGATCATGTTTATCTAGGCTCCCTTCTCAGTCATGTGATAGTAGCTTTGTTACCTCTCATACACATCCAGCCTAAGGAAACTGCAGCTATATTTCACTACCTTATCATTGAAAACAGGTATTGTAACTGAAATTGGTAACAAATGTAGCAACTTTTTATTACTGTATTTTTATGTCTCATGGTATTAGGATTACTACTGATAATGTAGAACTGTTCATATTCTGTTTAATTTAGCGTTCATCAGTAAAAAAAGTATATTGACATATTTTAAGACATATTGAGCTGATGCTATTTCAGTTGTGACATGATTTCCATTATAAGTATATTTTAAATTTATTAATTAGTAGGTCATCAACTGAATTGTTTTTCATCAATTTTGAAAAAGGTGAAGCTGAGTTTACCTTCTCACAGTTAAAAGGCATATAATTGAGTAACATGAGAAAGTTAAGAGGGATATTCATTACTTTCTATAGCTTACCTCAGTTGAAACTCTTACTACTTCATTAGGTTAACTTTCAAACCAGTCTCCTTTCCTTTAAGCTTTTATTACATTTCTTTATATTGGTCCTATTTAAAAGCATTTCTTTATCTAGAACTTTATATCATGCAGAGGTATTTTGTGGTTCTCCATTTCCTAATTGACAGATTCCAAATTGCTTATTTTGACATTCAAGGCTTTCCAAAATATGGCCACATCATACTTCTTAAAATCATTTCTCAAGATTTTCCAAAACAGACAGGCTGTAACCAATCCAGATTGTTTATTTTGAACTTTTTTTTCATTTTCATTCCAAGAACACACATTATTCCTTTCCATTTTTATTTCTCATGCAGGCTGCCTTTTAGCCCAGAATTTTGTCCCATACATTTCAAATTTTTTCCATTATCCCACTTACTGGTGTGTTTATTTGCTTCTGAAAAGTTAGGATTTAAGTACTACTTATTTACCTACTTACTCATGTAATTGCTATTCCCATTATTTCCAGTAACTGTCCAATGTTACTGGAAATAATGAAATTTTCTGAAAACACAGAAGAAAAGGCTAATGTAGTTTTTTTTTAAATCAAAAGCTTGTATTCTATTTTGTACATTATAGAACTGCATAATCACTGATCCAGACTACTTTTTAAATACTTTTTGTATTATCATGCAAATAGCTTATCTTTATCATAGAGGAATCATTTCTCCCATCATTAAAAAATTCTTTTACTCAGTGCTAGATAGAAGATCTTAAGCTCCTTGAGTGAGGAAATTATTTCAGCTTTCTTTATTGTTACAAACTCAGTGTCTAGTGCATAGTAGTTAGTTAATGCATATTTGTTGCATGAGTTAATGAAGACGAGAAATTATTATTATTTTTCTTTACTTGAATTTATTGAGTTATGTGAGACCAGAATTTAGAAACACTTTATTTGGACCCAGAAAGATTAGTGTATTGTATTTGAAGCAGATTAAAAATTGTGTCAATAGGAATTATTTGAAATATTCTCTAAAATTCTTTTTCTTCTTTTTTTATTGCTTAAAATATTACAAAAAGTAGTACATTTGTCTCCTCCCCGCCCCACCCTTGACCTTCCCCCAGCCTCCCCTACCCCCCAGTGTCTTGTGTCCATTGGTTATGCTTATATGCATGCATACAAGTCCTTTGGTTGATCTCTTACCCCCCCTCCCTCTCCCCCCCCCAACCCTCCCCAGCCTTCCTGCTATAGTTTGACAGTCTGTTTAATGCTTAATGAGAGTTTAGCTATCTATTGCTGCACTCCAAAACATAGCTTCTTAAAACAATGAGCATTTTTATTTACTCATACTTTTGCAGTCTGGGCTGGGTTCAGCTGGTTGATTCTTTGGCTGGTCTTGCGAAAATAGTCATTGGTATGACTGCACTCAGTCTTCTGCTAGACTTGACTGGGCCTCTCCCTTTTTCCATGTAACCTCAGAGCCTTTTTGTCCATGTAGCCTGTCCTTGTTGGTAGCCAGACCTCTTATGTGGTTACTCAGGATTCTTATGAGCACAAACCCAGCTAGAAGCTGTAAGACTTTTTTGACATGTAGGCCTTAAACTGGCACAGAATCTCTTCTGCTATATTCTGTTTGTTAAAGCAGGTCACACACCAAGCACAAATTAAAGAGGAAGTTACTATACGTGTGTGTACAAAAAATATAGTTTATTCACAGACTGCCACAGGGTTGTTTTTTTTCTTAGGTTTGATTATTTGCTACTCTTAATTAGCTGAGCATCCCTAGACATGGTTAGAAAGAATACTTTGAATGTCAGTAATTAACTACCACTTTTAAATGTGCGTTAAGTTGGCCTTAATTTTAGCCTCTTTTTATATATTGTTAGTGTGCATTCTCTTTGCAAATAATTCTTTTTCTTCCAATTGACAATTAGGGATGCTGTACAAGATTTTCTTCATGAAATATATTTTTTACCTGACCATCTAGAATTAAAAAAGATAAAAGCAGTTCTACAGGAATACAGAAAGGTAATTATTTTTTTATATATAATTTAGATCAGTGATACAAAATTATTCCCAAATTCCAATACATTGAAAGAGATTCTTTATATTCATACCTAGGCATAATATAGTCATATTCTAATGGCTAATTCCTGGTGACTAGATAATTCTATCATAAATCCATGATTTTTAGAAGAAAGTTTTAGCATTTAGATAAAAGCTGTAATAGCATTAGGTAGAACAGAGAGCCTTTATTACCTAGGCCAATATGTCCTACATATAGCCCCCAAAAGAAGCTACCATGGCTGCATGTCCTGGGTAAAGAAAGAAAAGCTGTGGGATTCTAATTATGTTGTGCTATAAACTATGGTCTGGAAATTTAGGTCTGACTGATTTCTCAGCTTTAGAAGGGGAATAATCTATAGTTCCATCATCTTGAAGTCCAGTGAACTTGGATTTGTAAAATTATTAGTGGTGATTCCATAGAATTTTAGGGCAGAAAGTGGAATACCTGACCTTGGGTCATAGTGACAGAGGTATTTACTACAGACGCCATGATAGGTTCTGCAGACTTTATTTCTCCTTTAAAAGGTAATTCATGATAGTTATAAGAAAATTAGTAGTCGGAGTAAGGAAGGGGTGAATTATCTCCATAATCTATAGGCTTGGCTCCAGGCTGTTATGTAGCCCTTTGTAAGTTAAGGGAAACTTGTATTTCTTATCAAGAAAGGGATTTATTTTAGATAAGTAAATTCATATGTAATTGGAAAAATGTATTCCTCCAGCTCTAAAGATGATAGAATGAAATCCCCTTTCCCTGAGAATTGATTAAAATGACATGCTATCTAAGGGAAGAGATTGAAATTATATTTTAAAACTGCTTTTAATAGGGGTGTAACTTAACTACTTTAATGATAACTCTAGGGACTCTAGGCCTTCCACTGATTCCTGAAGTGGTTAATGGATTAGATGTACCTCTCTGTGCTTTTTATGTAGGAAACCTCTGAGAGTAATGATCTTCAGACAACTCTGCAGCTATCGATGAAAGCAATCCAACATGAAAATGTAGACGTTCGTATTCATGCTCTTACAAGCTTGAAGGAAACCTTGTATAAAAATCAGGTATCCTAAGATACAATTAAAAGGCTATAAAAAAGAAAGATTGGCGTATTTGCTTGCGATTCAGTATGTTCAGTGAAAAACGTGATTTTAGTTTTATTTAGATTATAATACCTGATTTAGAATCGGCAATCCATGTGGTATCCTTTGAGACTGAATATCAGTGATTTGCAAAGGTTTCTTGTTTGAAAGGCCTTGATTTGATGGTTATATGGTAGGTTCTGCGTCTTTCTGAGTAAGGATGCATGTTTTTTTTAACAGCAGCAGTTTATGTGAGACTTCTCATATAATTTCCTATAGATATCTGTCATATAAAATTTTAGTGATTTTGCCATTTTACATTTTATTAGTTTTGATGAAGCTAAATTTTTAAATTCACTTTTTCCTGGGGCTGATGAACTTTATTTATCCTTTTCCATGTCAATATAATGTAGGTTATCCCTAATCTTGATGATGTGAGAACTGAACTTAAAATGCCAGATCACTATAAATATAAAATGGAAAAATTTAACTTAATTTTGCTTATTAAGAATCCATATGATAAGATGTGAGAGTCTTAAGACCCTCATGAGTTAGTGTTATGTTTATTTTCATGATAGAAAGAAGCATTTATTTAGGACAAAAGATATACATGATGGTAATGACTACATGCTTCTGGGTCAGTGAGCTTGTATAACCAATGTGGGGAGCAGCCAATGTGGAGATGGTCCTACCATATGTGAAGAGCTTTGAATCTCCTTGAGTGTGTGATTTATGTCATATCAACTGTGGTTCTATATTATCAATGTTAGCTCTGGTCTGTGTTTCTCAGTGGTTAGAGCATCAGCCCTAGCATCGTAGGGTCTTGGGTTCAATCCCTGGTCAAGGGCATGTACCTGGGTTGTAGGTTCATTCCCTCATGCAGGAGGCAACCAATTGATGTGTCTCTCTCACATCCATGTTTCTCTCCCTCCCTCCCGCTCTCTTTCTCCTTTCCCTTCCCTCTCTCTCTTTCACTATCTAAAAAAGCAGTGGGAAATATCCTTGGGTGAAGATTAACAACAACAAAAAATACCCCACAAATATATCTATATCTATATCTATCTACCTCTATATCTGTATCTATATGGTCAATGTTATAGCCTCATTCTTTGCCCTATACTACATTGAAACTACTCTGCTTACCCTTGCCCCAAACCTCTACCTGGATTCCATACTTAAAGGTCTTCTAGTTTCTTTTGTTGAAAGAAGTAGCATGATTTTATTGAAATGTTTTAGTACAGTGTTGGAAGATCCTAAAATTCTCCATTCTAAACCAATACAGTCACTGCAAACAATGTATTCCTGAATCTAGTTGACATCCTAGCTAACAAAAGACAATTATAATATGAATGTTAGTAAGTTGATTAATATAAGTTAAGTTGGAGGCTGAGCTACTTTGGTATATTTACATATCTCTGCCTCCTCATTTTAGCTAGTTTTATTCTGAGTCTGCCTCCATTCAGCAGAGCTGGACAGGACCAATATATACGTTGGTTTCACTTAATGTTTCCACACCAGCAGCAAGGGAAGTGTGGGTTATGGGATGAAGCTGCTCAGAGGCTTGCTTCCTCATTTTTGTTGAACTGAAACCATCAAATAGCTTGGTTCTGCACTGCCACTTTGTTGGCTAAGTCTAACTTAATTAGTTAATAAACGTATTGGGAGTACTTTAAAACACAAATGTGGTCTAAATAATGATATAGACAATCAGTTTTTTTAAAAACTTTTTTAAATTAATTTCAGAGAGGAAGAGGGAGGGAGGGAGGGAGGGAGGGAGGGACAGAAACATCAGTAATGAGAGAGAATCATTGATTGATCCCCTATTGGGGATTGAGCCTGCAACCTGGGCATGTTCCCTTGACTGGAATCGAACCGGGGACCCTTCAGTCCACAGGCCGATGCTCTATCCATGGAGCCAAACTGGCTAGGGCTTGATTGATTAATTTGAGAGAGAGACAGAGAGAGAGAGAGAGAGAGAGAGAGAGAGGAATGGGGCTGGGGTGGAGAGAGAAAGAGGCATGGATCTGTTATTCCACTTGATTTATGCATTCATTGGTTGATTCTTATATGTGACCTGACCGGGGATCGAACCCGCAACCTTGGTGTATTGGGATGACACTCTAATCAACTGAGCTACCTGGCCAGAGTGAAACAATCAGTTTTTAACTCATAGAATGACAATATATATTTTTCTATCTTTTTTAAAATCTCAAAATCATTATTTAAAAACTAGCTTCTACTTAATTCTAAATGTTAGATTAAATGATTACCTTTAAGTCAGTTGGTTTTAGTTATGTCAACATGTCTACAAATGTATGTCAAGTTGCCTACCTGTGTGTGTTTAAAACTACATTTTCACCTTTCTTTGCACACAAATTCCAAGAAATATAGATGTCACTTATTTACCAAAAATTAAGATTACATGGCATCTAAATAGGCTCTTTACATATCTCAAGTCAATTCTCTCTAGATATAGTCAATCTGTATTGCATAACTGGCTTTTCCATGCTATAATTTTTTCTGAAAAACCATTTTAGGGTGCAACAAAATGCTCATTTCTGCAATGACTAAAATGACACTTTTTAACTTTATTATAATCTCTGCTGTAGTGAAGTTTGAAACATTAAAGATATCTCTATTTTAATTTTCCACCTGCAGAATTTAGATTAAAGAAGTTATTGTCTTCAAATTTTAAGACTTAGCAGAAGAGAGAGATCATTTTTTATTATTCTGTGTAGGCAAATTATCCTTCTTTGGGGGATGAAGAATTCAGTTGGTTGCCTACCAATGTACATATAATAAAATTGACAAAGAGGCAAGGCTTGACTTCTCCCACAGTCAGGGAGACCTCATGTAGGAGCATGTTATCAACGGCCATCTTGTGGAGAAAGCAATGTTCCCCTCCACAATGACTTTTGGGATCTTACTTGAATATTACCTCAGTGGAGGAACTAATGTTTATTTGTATTTTTTGGTAGGCTTTTCATACCCACATTTTCCATATAACAGCGTTAGTTGAAATAATCAGTTGCCTAGACAACTTGCCACTTCTGATTACAAAAAGCAAAAGAACATTAAATCGAAATGAATGAAATGATATTTAAATATGCATTTGGTGTCACTCACAAAAATTTATCTTTTTTACGTTAAAAGCAAAATTATGATCAGATTAATAAATTTGGGGGGACTTAGAATAATTTTGATTTGGTAGAAATCCACAACATTGGAAAAAGCCAACATAAAAACTATAGCTAAAAATGTAACCTAAAAGAACAGGATGACAGGATAAGAGATGTCCAAAGAACTGTTCACCTGGAATGGACAGAGGCAAGAATGTACTAGGTGTACCAGTTAATAATGCGGATTTTTTTCAATAGATGGAGTTACACATATGTTGATACGTATGCTATTTTGTTGTATTGACAAAAAGCTTCAAAACTTCATATGTCAAATTTGCTGAAGGTGTTAACATCATAGATATTTTTATGCTTAAAAATTTCGAATTTCGTGCCAAAAAAAGAGCAGGTGCGGGAAGTTTTAATTCATTACTTTATTTTGGAGAAAGTGCTGCTGAAAGTTATTGTATACTGCAGGAAGCTTATGGTGAACATGTTCCATCTCAAGATACTTGTGAACTCTGGTTTAATCACTTTAAAAGTGATGATTTCAATGTGAAAGACAAAGAACATCCAGGTCAACCAAAAAAGTTTGAAGACCAACAATTACAAGCATTATTGGATGAAGATGCGTGTCAAACTCAAAAACAACTTGCAGAAAGATTACAGGTTGCTCAGAAAACAATTTCCTATCCTTTACAAGCAATGGGAAAGATTTTAAAGGTAGGAAAATGGGTGCCACATCAACTGAACGAAAGACAAATGGAAAACCGAAAAGTTATCGGTAAAATGTTGCTTCAGTGGCACAAAAGAAAGTCTTTTTTGCATCGAATTGTGACTGGCGATGAAAAGTGGATTTATTTTGAGAATCCCAAATGCATAAAATCATGGGCTGATCCAGGTCAACCATCAACATCGACTGCAAGGCCAAATTGCTTTGGAAAGAAGACAGTGCTCTGCATTTGGTGCAACCAGGAAGGTGTGGTGTATTATGAGCTTCTAAAACAAGGTGAAACCGTTAATACTGACCACTACTGGCAACAAATAATCAATTTGAACCACGCTTTGATCGTGAAACGACCAGAATGAGCCAGAAGACACGGCACAAAGTGATTTTGCTTCATGATAACGCACCATCACACACTTCAAAACCAGTTAAAGACACGTTAAAAGATCTTGCCTGGGAAGTATTAACCCACCCGCCGTATTCACCAGACCTTGCTCCTTCAGATTACCACTTGTTCCGATTGAGGGCACATGCACTCTCTGAGCAGCACTTCAAAACATACGAAGAAGTGGAAATTTGGTCTCTGAATGGTTTGCCTCAAAACAAGAAAAGTTCTATTGGGACATTACCCATAAATTACCTGAAAGATGGGGGAAATGTATAGCTAGTGATGGACATTACTTTGAATAAAGCACTTTTGATGTTTCTCTTGAAATTATTGTGTTTTCATTGATTACAAAATTCGCATTTTAACCGGTACACCTGGTATACAAATATGCATACAAGTTCATTGGTTGATCACAGTGAGTGAATATTCCATCTAAAATGGTTTCTAACTTCGATCTATTGCTGAACATAATTTTGTAATTTTAGCACATGACATTTCAGGTAGGTGATAGTTATAACATGTTTTTCAGACATGGAAATAAAAATTATTGAACTGCACGGCCTCTGATGTGTCAGTGGACCTCAAGCTTTTAAATTTAATGTAGGGATGTATGACTAGCAAAGGATCTCTCCTCTTGGCAGTTTAAATTATTTCTAAGCATTTGACATGGTCATGGTGTAACAATGAAAATTCATATTGATCATCACCTCTTAGATATAAATTGCTAAAGCTGAGAACTCAAGGAGATTTCTTATACTCTTAAGGAAAAGCCACAACTGCCACACTTTTTCTACAAACGTTCCTTTAATGTAAAGCTCCAATGCTGATAGATTAACTAGGCAGTGTAAGAAAGTAAGTGCACTTGCAGGAGTCTTAAAAGTCTGATTGAGTAGTTTGAATAAGATATAAATGGCTACAGATTGTTAAAGGATATTGTTTAAAGTGAGGTTTAATTTAGTTTAGAATCAATATGTACCTGGATACATTTATTTTAAGTTGGTAAGAAGAAAACTGAAAAATGTTCTGTAATTAAATAGAAGTAATGGTTGCACTTGTAAATATTTTAAACCTTGTGAATATATGAAAGACCACTGATTTCTATACTTTAAAGGAGTGAACTTATGGTATGTGAATTAAATTTTAATAAAGCTGTTTATTTAAGAAAAGGTAGCACAGGAAGAGAGTAATAAAAAATAAAAGCAAAAAGTAATATGGAAAAGAGAAAAATGGGACAAATTAATAAATAAGAATTCTGGTTTTTTTAAGAAAACTAGCTTAATAGATACATCTCTAACCTAAAGAACAAAAAACAGAAATCACAAATGTGAAAATAGGAAATGATCGGACACAAATAACAGTTGAAACTAAGAAATTATCTTTTAAAAATGACAGAAACTGCATGCTCCACTTTGGGGACCAATCCTGCAATCTGGTCATACACCTAACCTGGAATCTAACCATGACCTCCTGGTTCATTGATTGAGGCTCAACAATTGAGCCATGCCAGTCAGGTCAAAAGCATATATATATTTTTTTAAGGAGCAATGTATAAAAATGTTCACTAAACTTCATAAAGATAGCATAAAATAAATAGAATTGAAGATCATTATTACTTACAGATATCAAAGCAAAAATGTAAATGAAATATTTTCAAACAGGTTTCAGTTTCACATTAAGAAAACACTCAGGAACGATTGTAATTTATTCCAGGATTACAATGGTGCATATATGGGTACATGGGAGTCTTTCCCGTGGTGCAGGTGTGGGCCTTCTCCCGACACAGGGCGGCTGTGCAACTCAGCCCCCCAAGCAGTCTGGGGACCCTGATTCTCCACACGAGAGGCAGCACTGAGCACCAGTGACTTGACTCTCGGCAAGCCCACATGATGACTCTGTTTCTTTTTTTTTCTTTTTTTAATATATTTTAGTGATTTTTTACAGAGTGGAATAGAGAGGGATAGAGAGTTGGAAACATCGATGAGAGAGAAACATCGAATCAGCTGCCTCTTGGACACCTCGCACTGGGGATGTGCCCGCAACCAAAGTACATGTCCTTGGCCGGAATCGAACCTGGGACCTTTCAGTCCACAGGCTGACACTCTATCCACTGAGCCAAACCTGTTAGGGCATGACTCTGTTTCTTATTGTGCGTGCTCGGGTTCCCTGATTGTCAGTTCACTCACACTGAGCACGTGTGACTCCAATTCTCAGTGCACGCGCACACAGGGACCCTGATTCATGGCGTAAGGCCGCACCAAGCAATAGAAACTCCCATTCTAAGTGTGCACACGGGGTCTCTGACTTGTGGTGCGCGCTAGGGGACTCTGATTTTTGGTGTACGCCCGTAGTGACTTTTTTTCAGTGCGACGCATGCAGGGTCCTTGATTTTAGGTGTGCGAACGAGGCCACACTGAGTGCTGGTGACTCTGATTCTTGGCGTGTGTGGCTCCCACCTACCCTTGGCAGCCACATGTCTTGGGGTCGGAGCTCTTCAAGGACACTCGTGGCACGAAGCTTCCACTGCACATGGCTCAGGCCCCCGTCCAAATGGCGTTTGGACGTTCTGGCGATAGTTAGAATGGGGAAACAGCGAAACAGTCCCCAGAGGAAAGAAAAAGAGGGATCACCAAGAAAAGAAATAAATGAAACTGAGGCATGCATTATGACAGAAAAAGAATTCAGAGTAATGGTCATACAGTTCATAGACTGGATGGATGAGAAAATTAACAACCTATGCAAAAATCAGGAAGAAATCAAAAGTGATATAGCTCCAATCAAAAACACCACGGAAGGTTTAAATAGTAGACTAGAAGAAGTGGAGAACCGAATTAGTGAGTTAGAAAATAAGGTACAGGAACAAGTCCAATCTGAACACCAACTGGAGAAAACACTTAAAAAGCAGGAGGAGAGCCGAAGGGAGCTTTGGGATAGCATGAAATGAGATAACATATGTATAATAGGGGTTCCAGAAGGACAAGAAAAGCAGCAAGGATTAGAGAATCTATTTGGAGAAATAAAGACAGAAAACTTCCCTGATGTGGGGAAGAAAAAAGTCGCACAATTACAGAGAGTCCCAAGCAAGATGAATGCAAAAGACCCACACCAAGACACGTCATAATTACAATGGCAAATGTTAATGACAAAGAGAGCATCTTAAAGGCTACAAGAAAGAGACAGAGTTACCTACAGAAGATCCCCCATCAGACTGAAAGTGAAGGAATAGAAAAATATCAAACAAATGGAAATGAAAAAAAAAAAAGCTGGGGTAGCAATACTTATATCTGACAAAAAAGAAATCAAAGTGAAGACCATAACATGAGACAAGGAAGGCCACTTCATAATTCTAAAGGGATCCAAGAGGATATAACTATGGAAAAACATATATGTACCCAATGCAGGAGCACCCAAATACATAAAAAAAACTTCTGGAAGATATCAGGGGAGAGAGTCACAGGAATACAATCATACTGGGAGATTTTAATACTTCATTAACATCACTGGATAAATCCTTAGACAAGAAATTAGCAAAGAAACAGCAATCCTAAATGACTCACTAGGTCACATGGACTTATTCAACATCTTTAGAACATTCCACCTCAAAACCTCAGAATATACATTCTTTTCAAGCACACATGGGATATTTTCAAAGATAGACCACAAACTGGGACACATGCAAAGTTTCCAAATTCAAGAAGATTGAAATCATATCAAGTATCTTCCCTGATCACAATGGCATAAAATTAGAAGTCAACTACAGTAAAAACAGTTACAAAAATTCAAACACTTGGAGGCTGAATAGCATACTATTTATTAGTGGGTTACCAAAGAGATCAAAAAAGAAATAAAAGACATACTGGAAACAAATGACAATGAAAACAACAATCCTAAATCTTTGGGACATAGTGAAAGCAGTCCTGAGAGGGAAGTTCATAGCATTACCTGCCTACCTGAAAATATAAAAAAACTAGTACTAAACCATCTAAATCTTCAACTTGAACAATTAGAAAGAGAGCAATAAGAAAAGCCCAGAGTGAGCAGAAGAAAGAAAATAATAAAGATCAGACCGGAAGTAAATGACATAGCAAACAACAAAACAATACAAAAGATCATTGAAACCAAGAGCTGGTTCTTTAAAAGGATAAACAAGATTAATGAACCTCTAGCCAAGCTCACCAAGAAGCAAAGAGAGAGGACCCAAATAAAATCAGAAAAGAATGAGACAAAATAACAACAGACCCTACAGAAATACGAAGAATCATAAAAAAAATACAATGAGCAACTCTATTCCAACAAACTGGTCAACCTAGAAGAAATGGACATATTCCTAGAAAAATACGAACTTCCAAAACTCAACCAGGAGGAATAAAAAAATCTGAATAGGCCAGTATCGATGGAGGAAATTGAAGCAGTAATCAAAACATACAATAAACAAAAGCCCTGGACCAGACAGTTTCACAGTATAGTTTTATCAAATTTTCTTCCTCAGACTATTCCAAAAAATTCAAGAGGAAGGCACACTTCCGAGCTATTTCTAGGAAGCTAGCGTTACCCTAATCCCAAAACCAGATAAAGACAATACAAAGAAATACAATTACAGGCCAATATCCCTCATCAACTTAGATGCCAAAATTCTCAATAAAATTTTAGCAAATCGGATCCAGCATTACATTAGAAAGATCATACACCATGACCAAGTGGGATTTATTCGGGGGTGCAAGGATGGTACAATATCCACAAATCAATAAACGTGATACATCACATAAACAAATTGAGAGATAAAAACCATATAACCATATATATCTATTGATGCAGAAAAAGCATTTGAAAAAATCCAACACCCTATCTCGGTAAAAACTCACAGCAAGGTGGGAATAGAAGGATCATAACTCAACATAATAAAGCCATATATGACAAACTTACAGCCAACATCATACTCAATGGGCAAAAACTAAAACCATTTCCCCTAAGAACAGGAACAAGACAGAGATGCCCACTCTCACCACTCCTGTTCGACATAGTACTAGAAGTACTAGCCATTGCGATCAGACAAGAAGAAGAAATAAAAGGCATCCAAATTTGAAAAGAAGAGGTAAAACTGTCTTTATTCGGAGATGACATGATATTGTACATAGAAAACCCCAAAGACTCCATCAAAAATCTACTAGACTTAATAAATGAATTCTGCAATGTAGCAGGATACAAAATTAACACTCAGTAATCTAAGACTTTTCTATACACCAATAATGAACTCACAGAAAGAGATACTAAAAAAGCAATCACATTTACCATTGCAACAAAAAAATTAAGATACCTAGGAATAAATTTAACCAAGGAGATAATGGACCTGTACTCAGAAAATTTCAGGAGGCTGAAAAAAGTGATAGAGGAAGACATGAACAAATGGAAGAATATACCATGTTCATGGGGTGGTAGAATCATTATCATTAAAATGTCCCTACTACCCAAAGCAATCTATAAATTCAATGCAATCCCCATTAAAATACCAACAGCATACTTCAAAGACCTAGAACAAACTCTGCAAAAATTCATCTGGAATAAAAACAGACCCCGAATAGCTGCAGCAATCTTGAGAAGGAAGAATAATGTTGGCGGGATCACAATACCAGATATCAAGCTGTATTACCAAGCCACTGTTCTAAAAACTGCCTGGTACTGGCACAAGAACAGACATATAGACCAGTGGAACAGAACAGAGAACCCAGAAACCACCCCAAGCCATTATGCTCAATTAATATTTAACAAAGGATGCAAGAGCATACAGTGGAGTCAAGACAGTCTCTTCAATAAATGGTGTTGGGACAATTGGACAGATACCTGCAAAAAAATGAAACGAGACCACCAACTTACACCATACACAAGAATAAACTCAAGATGGATAAAGTACTTAAACCTAAGACAGGAAACCATAAAAATCTTAGGTGAGGCCATTGGCACCAAAATAGCAGACATTTGTCGTCGCAATATCTTTACTGATCCAGCTCCTAGGGCAATGGAAATTAAGGAGAAAATAAACAAATGGTACTACATCAAAATAAAAAGCTTCTGCATGGCAAAAGAAACCATCAACAAAACAACAAGAAAGCCCACTGCATGGGAGAACATATTTGCCAATGTTATCTCCAATAATTGTATAATCTCCAAAATTTACATGGAACGCATACAAATTAACAAAAGGAAGATAAACAATTCAATAAAAAAAATGGGTAAAGGACCTTTATAGACACTTTTCGAAAGATTACATTCAGAAAGCCAAGAGACATAAGAAAACATGCCCAAAGTCAGTAATTATCTGAGCAATGGAAATCAAAACAACAATGAGGTACCATCTCACACCTGTCAGAATGGCTATCATCAACAAATCAACAAAAGACAAGTGTTGGTGAGGATGCCGGGAAAAAGGAACCCTCTTTCACTGCTAGTGGGAATGCAAATTGGTGCAGCCACTGTGGAAAACAGTATGGCATTTCCTCAAAAACTTAAAAATGAAACTGCCATTTGACCCAGTAATCCCACTTCTAGGAACATATCCCAAGAAAACAGAAACACCAATCAGAAAGGATATATGCACTCCTATGTTCATAGCAGCACAATTTACAATAGCAAAGATTTGGAAACAGCCTAAATGCTCATCAGCAGATGAGTGGATTAGGAAACGGTGGTACATCTACACAATGGAGTACTATGCCTCTGTAAAAAAGAAGGAATTCTAACCATTTGCAACAGCATGGATGGAACTGGTGAGCATTATGCTAAGTGAAATAAGCCAGTCAGTGAAAGAAAAATACCACATGATCTCACTCATTTGTGGAATATAGAGAACATTATAAACTGATGAACAAAAATAGATACATAGGCAAAGAAGCATTGAACAGTTTGTCAAACTACAGTGGGAAGGCTGGGGAGGGTTGGAGGGTGAAGGTAACAGATCAACCGAAGGACTTGTATGCATGCATATAAGCATAACCAATGGACGCAAGACACTGCCAGGGGGTACTGGTGGCTGGAGGAAAGTCAGTGGTGAAAAAAAGGAGACATATGTACTACTTTAAACACTGAAATAAAATTTTAAAAAAAGAATTGTGCATATTTGGCAATCCATTCATAAAATTCAGTGTATTAATCCATTGAAAAAGAAAATCATACTATTTCTTCAAATGCTGAAACAGACTCTGACAAACTATAACATCCACTTGAGATAAAAAAAATTCATGAAAATAGGAATTGATGGGCACTATCTCAGTAATAGTATACAGTAAAACCTCAATATAATGGACTAATTCGGGCAAGAGGGTATCCATTAAAGCCTAAAGTCTGTTATATAATGTAGGGTTTCCATAGCATATGTTAAAAAATTGACAAATTAGTAAATCTGTTTTTACTTATATCGACACATTTGTGTAGTATTAAATATGTATGAAAAGTTGAATTTCATAGAAAATTTTTCTATGTATACTGTAATTTTAAATTTATGCTGAATAGGTCTAGTAGATGCCTGCATTCACCAGTCCCCTTGAGTAAGCAAATGCACATGGCTGGAGCATGGCTTAGGGCACTGGGAACATCAGCTGGAAAGAGTTAAAACTGCTGGCGAATCAGGCCAGGTGACAACAGAACCAGTTACCACATGCAGTGCAGCGTGATCACATGTTAATCATTCTCTGAAAATTCTTTACCAGTGGTGACTCTTAGATTTAAATATATAGACTATAATTTATGTATGTTCTGGAAATTACTAGTGTTTTTTTTCCAACATATGGGCTCTTTGCTAAAATTTGTTAAAAATAATAGTGAATTGATAACAGAAAAGTCCTGTTAATCTACACTAATAAAAGACAAAGATGCTAGTTGACCGTATCTTCGCTACACCCTAAGCCATGCCCTCCAGCCAATCAGAGTGACTTTATGCAAATTAACCCAACCCAGATGGTGGCCAGCAGCCATGGAGCTGGAGCAAGCAGGCTTGGTTGCCTGGGCGATGGAGGAATCCAAGCTTACCCCCTGCCCTGAGCTGGCTGTGGCCTCTGCTCATGGCAACAAAGTTTTAATTATAGAAGATAAGTAAATCCCAGCCAGCCTCCACTGGGAACTTGGGTGGCTAGAGATTGTGGCCAGCCTACAAACATCCATCAGCCCCTCACCCAGGCTGGCCACACCCTCATGGGGCGAGGGTCCCTGCTGGGGGGCTTAGCCAGCCTGAAAACGGCCCTCAGCCCCTCACCCAGCCTGGCCAGGCACCCCAGGGGGAACCCCCACCCTGAAGGGGCTGTGGCCAGCCTGCAAACAGCCATCAGCCCCTCACCCAGGCTGGCCAGGCACTCCTATATAATAAAAGGGTAATATGCAAAATGACCCTAACAGCAGAACGACTGGGAATGACTGGTCACTATGACACACACTGAACACCAGGGGGCAGATGCTCAATGCAGGAGCTGCCCCCTGGTGGTCAGTGCGCTCCCACAGGGGGAGCTCTGCTCTGCCACAAGCCAGGCTGATGGCTGCCAGTACAGCAGTGGTGGTGGGAGCCTCTCCTGCCTCCTCAGCAGCGCTAAGGATGTCCGACTGCAGCTTAGGCCTGCTCTCCGCTGGCAAGTGGACATCCCCCAAGGGCTCCTGGGCTGCCAGAGGGATGTCTGACTGCCAGCTTAGGCCCATTCCCCCAGGGAGTGGGCCTAAGCCAGCAGGTGGTCATCCTCCTAGGGGTCCCAGACTGCAAGAGGGCACAGACCGGGCTGGGGGATTACCCCGAGTGTACAAATTTTTGTGCATCGGGCCTCTAGTTTAATTATAAGCAAATCTTGGTTAAAAGCATTTTATAATTAACAGGCTGTTAATTTTCTTTTTTTTCTTTATTGGTTAAGGTACCACATATGGACCAGAAATTTTGTCCCGTAAATCTGAATTCTATTAAATCAAAGTTCACAAAATTGAGGCTTTACTGTATTATAAATGTATGCATTATACATATATGTGCGTATATGTATACATATACACAGATACAGATACTTAATGAGGAAATAGATGCACTCCCACTAAAAGTAAGTTTGCTTATTGACTCTACTAATATTTAACATTTACATTGACTAATGAATTTAGACAAGAGAAAAGCAATCAGAAGCACATGAATTGTAAAAGACGCAAAACTCTATTTGCAGATGATATACTAATATACTTTGAAAACTGTAGAGAATTTATATTAAAACTGTTTCAAACAACAAACTAATTCAGTAATGTAGGAGTATATAAAAATCAATCATCATAACAAGCAATAACTGGATAGAAGACTTGTTGGAAAACCCAATTGATAGTAGTAACTGAGAAAGATAATATACTTAAAAATAAGCATCACAATAAATGTATAAGCCAATAAGAGGAAAACTTTAAAATATCCCTGAATGACACAAAAATGTAGCAGATTTATTTTATTTATTTATTATTATTTTTTGGTTAATCCTCACCTGAGGTTATTTTTTCCCATTGATTTTTAGGGAGGTTGGAAGGAAGGATGCAGGGAGAGTGAGACAGAGAGGAAGGGAGAGAGAGAGTGAAGGAGAAAGAGAGAAAAAGAAATATTGATGTGAGAGAGAGAAATTGATTGATTGCCTCCCGCATGTGCACCAACTGGAGTCAGGGATTTAATGTACATCCCAAGAATATGCCTTTGATCGGAATTGAACCTGCCACCTTTCGGTCCGTGCTCTGATGCTCTAACCACTTAGGAATATCCGTCAGGATGGTTATGCACAATATTATAAAGATTTTAATACTTTCTACTGAATGCCATCCCAAAGAAATGCCCAGTTGTTTGTTTTTTTCAACTAGAAATGTTTATAGTAACATTCGTATGGAAAAACAAACGTAAAAATAGCTAGGAAAACTCCGGAAAAAAAAATAAAGAGCAGCTTTGAGAGTTTAGTAGCCTATCAGACATTAACCCTTTGCGGTCCAATGTTATTTTGTAATTCAAACAGTCTGGTCCAAATTAATTGAAGGGATTGAATGTTGAACTTTTTAATGTTCTTATTGCTCGATGTTGGACCTACTCCTAGCGCCTGGTCTGTCGAGTCAGCCTGGAGGTTGGACCGAAAAGGGTTAATATACTCTGTAACCTCCATAATTATAATATAACTAGAGGCCCCATGCACGGATTCTTGCATTGGTGGTGTCCAGCTGGCCCGCCCTGATGGCCATTGGGAGCAGGCTGATTGAGGCAGGGGGTGGGCCCACTGGGGCGAGGGCTCATGGGCTGTTTTCTGGTGGGCCTGTCCCCAATTGGGGTCGGGGTTCCCGCTGGGTGGCAGGGCCGGCTGGAACGAGGTGCCACAGGCATTCTGGGCATTCTGTAGTTCGGTCTATTTGCATATTACCCTTTTATTATATAAGACTAGAGGCCTGAGGCATGAAATTCGTGCACAGGGGTGGGGGTTCCCTCAGCTCCGTCTGCAACCTCTGCAATTTCGGACCCCTACACCTTTTTCTTATTTAGCTAACCTCTTCACATTTAAAAAGTTTAACTGAAATACCACCTACACTAGGAAATCCTCTTTGAACAAATCTCTTTACAGTCTGTATTATTTTCATAGTATATCATTCTTTTTCTTTATCAGCAACTTAAAGTGGATGCAATGTGCTTCTCATTCTTGCATCTGAATTTTTTCTTTTTGCTCTTGTAATAGCAAAGCTTATCCAATTTACATTTGCCCTTCAAGGGCTTATATTTGGTTCAGTTTCTAGTTGGCTCCCTGCTTTTTTTTTTCTAAGCCATAAATTTGAGTTGTGATAGTAAGCTTCACTTGTAATCAAGCCTGTAGGTCTCCCTATCTGAATATTTCTATAATACCTATCACTTTAGCACACCAGAGATTGTGTTCATTTGTTGAAAATTACAATAAATATCAACAGATCATTTGATTTTCTAGTAATATTTTATATCAAGATGTATTATTCTAGTAATTTAACTATTACAAAATTGAGGTGTGCAGAAATAAATAACATTGAACAATAAAGAATGACTCAAATATCAAAGCATAGTACACTTAGGGCCTCCCTTGTCCTGTGCCTCAGACATCATAGCATATTACACAGTTCACATGGAACTCAGTTTTCTTTAAAATAGGAAGGGATCCCATACTCATGAAGCAGCTACTTCCACACATATTTTTTTTATTTAATTCACAGCACATATTCTTTGTACTAATTGTTGGAAAATCATCCTAGCAATTGCCTTTGTTCCTCTCTGTATTGTTGCCTTACATTCTGATGTCATTACTGCGCTTTTATCATCCACTCGCTCTAATAAGATTGTGAATTATTTAAGGGCAGAGATCATGACTTGAGCTTGTGTGTTCCCTGTCATGATGCCTGGATAAATACTCAAATGCCATCCAGTCCAAATGACTGTGATGAGAGAGGCCCACCGTTGCTGGAGACCTCTGATTTTTATTTAAGGGGCCTCACTTGTCCTGCGCCTTTACAGAGGTGTGAGTAGTGGCTGAGGGAATTTCAGGAAACCCAGACAGAATTCTCCTCCTAAAAGATTTTGCTAAGCTGGCGGCCGGGACCGCTGGGCATTTGTCCAATTAAATCCCGGACACACATCAATAACAAAGGCACTGGTCTCCTACTGCTAATGCCTAGGGATCAAACCCCAGCCTGCAGGAACTCACCCTCGCAGTCAGGACTGGGCCACTGGGTGGACGTGGGCTGGTGCTCCTAATTCTGGGGAGAGGGAGACTTCCCGTGGCTGCAGCCTAGAGGCCCTGGACTCCATGCCACTCACCCAAACAGGTCCATAGCGCAGGCTGGTCAGCAGAGTGGCTTCTTCGCGTGGAATCACGGGGAGGCCTGGCCTGGCTTGTTCGCCCCACGATTGATTGCGGGGATGCCTGGCCTGTTCGCCCCGTTATCGGGGGGAGGCATTGGACCCGGGCTGCCGCTTGGTGCCGGCGCACACAGAAGCAGACACGGGGCGGGGACATCCACGTGGCACCTGCGCCTGTAGGCCCGGAGTGGCTGGGGGCATTCTAGGACCCCAGCTGCTCAGCGCCTATGTGCAGGCCTACAGGCTAGGAGCGGCCTGGGTCCCAAGGATGTTCCCGGGACCCAGGCTGCTCGTCACCTGCGTATGCAAATTAACCGGCCATCTTTGTTGGGTTAATTTGCATACTCTCCTGGTTGGCTGGTGAGCGTAGCAGAGGGATGGTCAATTTACATGTTTCTCTTTTGTTATATAGGGTGATACTGGTACATGAATAAACAGATCAGTAGGGAAGAATAGAAAGCCCTGAAATAGACCAAGTGTATATGGACTTTTAGGATATGATAAAAATGACATTTCAAATAATTGGAGTGTCCATGGATTTGTTTTGACGACTTGTTAAACATTTGGAAAATGACATAATTGCATCTATATGTTAAAAAGCTTGTCTAAATATTAGTAGATGCATTGCACATACTAGTATACTCATTTTAAAAATTCTTTTGGAATTCAACATTTTTTGCAGAAAAATAAAACCCATTTTTTCTAACCTAGTATGAAGTAGGGTGAAAACATTTTTAAGGACTTAGGAGATACATATTTATATATCTATATATAATTTTTAATTTTATTGGGGTTACAATGGTTACTGAAGTTATATAGGTTTGAAGTGTACAATTCTATAATACATCGTCTGTATATTGCTTTGTGTTTATCACTCAAAGTTAAATCTCCTTCAATCACCATATATTTGGCCCCCTTTTCCCCCCTACTAATTCTCACTCTCCTTCCCTTTGGTGACCACTATATTGTTGTCTGAGTCTATGAGTTTTTGTTTGTCTTATTTGTTCCTCTGTTGTTTTCAGTTTTATATCCCACATATGGGTGAAATTATATGATTCTTAACTTTCTATCTGACTTATTTTGCTTAGCATAATATTCTCAGGATCCATCCATATTGTCACAAATGGCAGTACTTCATCTTTTCTTATAGTTGAGTAGTATTCCATTATATATCATTTAAATCATCTTTTATTTAGTGTTTCATAATTTATCTTGAATATGAACTGCATTTATCTTTGTCAACTAAAGTGTTATTTTCCTGTTTTCTAATTTTAATAAATGAATAAATGTCTAATTTTTATATTAGCTATTTGTTGATTATTGGTTCCTCTTTTTATGTATTTATATCTGAATTAACTTGTAATGTTATTTAAGTGATTGCATTTTGAAGATTCCAGATGAGATAAAATGTCTTTTTTCTTTTGAAATATATTACTCTAATTTGAGTCACAGTTTTAACATAGAATTTGAGATGCTCATATATGCTTGACTTTTGCTAGAAAGGAAATTATATAAATGAAGTATCTAAAATGCTCACACAACAACAATAAAATAAATAATAAATAAAAAAATAAAATAAAGTGGTCACACAAGTACAATATCTAACCCTTAACTGGCTTTAGAATAATCTCTTTTTAACATTTTTTTATTATAGCATCCTATAGAGATAGATGAAAAAGAATTATTTAAACCAACATATATTTAATCTTTCTTCCTACCTCTTTTAAAAATATTTTCACAGAACCCTTTCCCCTATCTTTTTTTCCTTCTCTAGTAGTTTTTTATATATTTTTCAGTCTTCTAATTTTAACTAATAGCTGTTCCTCCTTAATTTATTTGCTGAAATATCTGTTGACTATCCTGAGTTCTTTTCCTTCTTCTTCATTACTTCTTTACCTTGTAAATATATTTGTCATTGTACATATATGATATTTTAATTATTTGTTTACATGTCTATTTCCCATTAGGTTGTGAACTTCAGAGCAGAACTGTCTTAGTTATTTTTTTTATGCTGATGTAATAATACTCAGTTATACTGATGTAGTAATAGTAACTGTTTAATGGATTAATGATTACAATTTTCAAACACTTAATGATTCTAATACTTTGGAACATATTGTGAACTATATTATGTGAATTCATCAAAAACTATCTAAAAAGACTACAGATATGAGAATTTAATTTTGTAATATTTATGTCAGATATTCCTTAATCTTTTAAAATTTTCTAGTTAGGAAAATATACTAGTTTGTAGAACTATGTATAAACTTTCTCTTTTTATTTTAGGAAAAACTAATAAAATATGCAACAGATAGTGAGACAGTGGAACCTGTTATCTCACAGCTGGTGACAGTGCTTTTGAAAGGTTGCCAAGATGCAAATTCTCAAGCTCGGTTGCTCTGTGGGGAATGTTTAGGGGAGTTGGGGGCAATAGATCCAGGTCGACTAGATTTTTCAACAACTGAAACCCAAGGAAAAGATTTTACATTTGTGGTAAGTAATGGTAATTTGGAATGACAAGACAAGTTCTCAGCCCTATTGAGGTTTCTATGTTCCATTTATAAAGAACTATTCAGTTTATTCTTAGCTAACTTGATCTAAACTAGGCAATTTAGGTAACTTCTGACTTTATTCCTTAATACTATTGTAAAGATCTTTAGCCAAAAAAGTAAAGTTTCAGCCCAGTTTAGTGTGCTGTGTTCTTTTAAATAAACTTCCTAATCTATTTTTGACAAATACTTAAAACTTAGCACCTTGCTGACTGGTCACGAGATAACTTGTACCTGCAATTACATTAATTTCAGTAATTTTAAAACTCTACATTGCTTTCAGACCTTAAAATTTCTTAAGTTAATCTAAGTGCAGACACAAGTTATATTGTGATTGGTCATCATGGTGTTTATTACATAAATATTACTATTTTTACACTTATTGCTGAGTGTTTCCATGGGAAACTAATTTCCCAGAGTGTTCTAAGAGTGTGTATAAAAAACTTTCTGAGTTCAAATGACTGCGAAATCCTATAAAACGAAATTAAACAGAACTTTTAACATATTGGTGCATATTATTTTTTGGAGCTTCTCCAGGAAATGACATATTTACAACTTTCTTTCTAAGGGTTAAAAAGACAAAACCCACAAATTGTTGGAGTTATGCAAAAGTTGAATGATCCTAATATATCTTATAAATAGCCTTTAACGCCTTCGATTTAACTTCTTCGCTACAGATTATATTTTGGCCTTACTACCAAACTTAGTTTACCTTACTATTCTTTCCTTTTCTAATTTAAATTCACCATGGAAGATATAATACAGTTTAGAAAAATTTATACAAACTATCTGATTTTTTTCTTGTTTTTATTGAGACTGGAGTAGAAGATTCGAGTTTTGCCTATGGATTATTGATGGAACTGACAAGGGCTTACCTTGCATATGCAGATAATAGCCGAGCTCAAGATTCTGCTGCTTATGCCATTCAAGTAAGAGTGCATATAGTCATTACTGACTTTATGTTACTGGCTATTAGTAAGAAATTTGTAATTCTATACTTTGGAAACTCTTATTTTTTTAACTAATATTTTTGTTATTAAAGTAATACAAGTTCATAATAAAAAGTTCAGAGTACAGAAGTGTACCCTCTCAAGAGATTATTATAGGTATTTTGAAAAATTATCTCTATATATAAATATGTATATTTTCTCCACCAAACAAGGAGATCATATTATGATATTCTGTAATTTTATTTACTTTTGTGTTTAACAGTCTGTCTTGGGTAATTTCCATGTCAGTACAATTCATTTTTTTTTCAATGACTTAGTATTCATTATAAATATACGTTTATTTAAGAAATTTATTTAACACATTTAGATTATGTTTAATGTTTTGCTTTTACAAAAAATGATTAAGAGAACATACTTATATTTTTGAGCACTTTGAGTAAATATGTTAATAATATAAATACCCAGAAATTAAAATGTCTCAGAGCAAGTTTAGAGCTTTATTAAAAAAAAGTTTCACCGGTTTCTATTCCCTTGACAAATGTTTTTTATCAAAATTTTAAATTTTTACCAGTGCGACAGATGAAAAATGCTACCATTTTATTTTACTTTCCATTTAATTAGGAGAGAGGTATAACATCTTTTATATGTTTATTGCTTTTTTATGAATTTCCTCTAGCTCTTTTCCCATTTTTCTCTTGGTAATTGGTATATTTTTAATTGATATGTAAGACCTATTTGGATATAATGTAAATTAACCCTTTGCCTACCATACATATAATAAATAGTTTTTCAGTGTGGCTTTCTTTTTTCATGTTTGTTTTTTTTCAATTAGAAGGTTTTTGTTTTGTTAGATATGCAGGTCTAGCATTCATGGTGAGAGGTCTCTGTTACAGATAAGTATTTGGAGCTTTATTATAGAGATGGTACTTAAAACTATGATTCTGGATGAGATGATCAAGAGAGGGAATATTGATAGACCGGTTCTAGTAATTGAGATCTGGACAATGAGAGGTCAGTGGGAAGAGGAGGGAACAATTAAAACTGAGAAGGAATTGCCAGTAAGGTAGAATAATGTAGTATTTTGGAAGACAAAGAAGTGTTTCAAGAAGTATGGCGTGATTCACTGTATTATGCTGATTACAGGATTGACAATTGACTTGGCTATCGTAACATAAATGTCATTGATGACCTTGATTAGAGCAGTTTCAGTGGAGTATAGAAAGCCTGGTTAGAATATTTTAAAGAACATATGGGAAGAGGGGAATTATAGAAATTACAGAAACTCTTGAGTGTAGAAGAATGAGAGTGGCTGGGGAATGAGTAAAAGTGGGGGAAATAACAATGCTTATATGTTGCTTGGGAACAGTTTGGCAGAAGGGAGTAAAGTGATGTAGGAGATAATGTAATGCTATTTTAAGTAGGTAAAGAGATGTGGAACGTAGTGTAGAAGTGAAAGGGATAAGTAACCTTAATTAACAAGAAAAACAATCCATCTGTAGTAACAAGAGAAAAAGAGCATGTGGGCAATGATTCTGATATTGCCAAGTTGAGTAGATACGAAGATAGAAGTTGTAGAGGTCTCTGCTGATTGCTTCTGTAAATGGTCCTGAAACCCAAAAGTTGGGGAATTAGTAAGTCTGTCACTGAAGGTTGATGAAGAGAGCTTCTGTGAGCTAAAGCAACTTTGCCAAACATAAGAGAAAGCTGACTTCAAATAAAATATTTATAACACTTTAAAGTTAAATGAAAGTGAGTTTCGGATATTTCTGTATTTGGACTTTTCACATATTTCCTTACTTTAATTTAAAAATACTAAATATAAAATACATTTTGCTATATAATGCTTATATTTTGTAAGTATTAGGAAAAAGCTATGCATATGGTCATTTTTAATGGAGTTTGAAAGAAAGAGTAATTTATGATGGAAGATACAAAACACTAACATATTTGTCTAGTTTTGAAGATTGATATTAGAGATAAAAATTTTTTTCTTCATGTATAAAATCCCAATAATTTTATTTTCAGGAAGGTAAAATATAAACATTTAATTCCTGGGCTTGAATAGTAAATTGATCTTTAACATTTGCATCTTATTTTTTAAAAATTTTAAGCTCAATATTTTATATCTAGAATTTGAGATATTTTGTGAATTTTTGAATTGTGGATTATTAGTTGCTTTCATTAAAATTCAAAAATGGTGATAAATTAAAAATAAATAAATATGGAGTTTGACCATATGCATAGCTTTTTCCTAATACTTACAAAATATACGCATTATATAGCAAAATGTATTTTATATTTAGTATTTTTAAATTAAAGTAAGGAAATATGTAAAAAGTCCAAATACAGAAATATCCGGAACTCACTTTCATAACAAGCAAAAATTTTAAAAATGGTTAAATTCTAAAATTATACTTTTGCAAATATAGGAAATTTCGATATTTTTCTTCCAAATACCTCTCAATCCTATATTTTAATACATATTATATATAAAATACAAACTTCATGTTCAAGTATTACCACAGCTTTGTGACCTTGAGTAAGTCACCTAAATGGTTCTAAGCACTGAAATAAATGTCCTAAGCAGGTCCATAACCCCATTTTATAATTCTGTGTATCTTTCTGTGTTTATTTATAACTATCATATGTGGAATGTTAGTGAATGTAAAGGTTTACCATCTTTACTAGAGATTTAAAAATGTAAAATATGCATTTGTAGGAGTTACTTTCGATTTATGACTGTAGAGAGATGCCGACCGACAGCCCAGGTCACCAATTGTGGAGGAAATTTCCTGAGCATGTTCGGGAAATATTGGAACCTCATCTAAATACTAGGTTGGTGGACTCATTAAAACTATTTTCATAAAATTGTGTCTAATTGCTAAAGTTAATTTTACTTTTGATATAGTATTTTGGCATTCAAAGTTTTTTTTTTTAGTATGTTTTAATATGTATTTTCCACTGTGATTTATGGTTATTTATAATTTTGTTAAATTGAAAGTACAGTTTGCCCATTAGTTAAATTCTGTAACTTTAAATATTTAGGCATATTTATTGAAGCTAAAAGGATTATTTTTTAAAAATTCAGCCAACATAGTACTTTGGAAGAATCTACTTTAAGTTGAATATGAGTTGAAGTTTTTGTTAGGTGTAATTAATATAGAAATTTAAGAGTTTAAAGGTAATCTCAATTAGAGATAACAGATTTTCAATTCTAGCCAATTTCTCCTCATAAAGACATTTTCTACCTCTACTTTTTTAAAGCTATAATAAAAATTATACTTATTTGTATAATTTATTATATGTATACCCTAATAAGCATTACTATCTTAATCTTAGTTTTGCTAACAAGAATAACTTTTAGCAGAGGTGATTTATTTTAAATAGCTAAAATTTCCTTATATTTTTCTATTATTATTTGAAATGAACCTCAACATTTATTTTCAAAGAAAAGAAACACAGACCTAATCTAGTTAGATACATTTCATGATAAGCACAAATGAGGAAATCTGAGAGTTATAATCTTAAATTCTCTTAAAAAGGGAACAGTATGGCTCTAGCCATTTTGGCTCAGTGGATAGAGTGCCAGCCTCCAGAATGAAGGGCACTGGGTTTAATTCCAGTCACTGGCACATACTTTGGTTGCAGGCTTGATCCTGGTTGGGGCGCATGCAGGAGGCAACCAGTTGATGTGTTTCTCTCACATCGATGTTTCTATCTCTCTGTCTCTTCCCCTACCTTCCACTCTCTCTAAAAATTCAGTGGACAGAATGTTGAACCTCAGAGGGAAGACAGGGGAGGGATGGAAGTGATCAACCAATGAACTTGTATGCATATATGTATACCAGGTTTACCGGTTAATAATGCGGATTTTGTAATCAAAGAAAACACGATAATTTCAAGAGAAACATCAAAAGTGCTTTATTCAAAGTAATGTCCATCACTAGCTATACATTTCCCCCATCTTTCAGGTAATTTATGGATAATGTCCCAATAGAACTTTTCTTGTTTTGAGGCAAACCATTCAGAGACCAAATTTCCACTTCTTCGTATGTTTTGAAGTGCTGCTCAGAGAGTGCATGTGCCCTCAATCGGAACAAGTGGTAATCTGAAGGAGCAAGGTCTGGTGATTACGGCGGGTGGGTTAATACTTCCCAGGCAAGATCTTTCAACGTATCTTTAACTGGTTTTGAAGTGTGTGATGGTGCGTTATCATGAAGCAAAATCACTTTGTGCCGTGTCTTCTGGCTCATTCTGGTCGTTTCACGATCAAAGCGTGGTTCAAATTGATTATTGGTTGCCGGTAGTGGTCAGTATTAACGGTTTCGCCTTGTTTTAGAAGCTCATAATACACCACACCTTCCTGGTTGCACCAAACGCAGAGCACTGTCTTCTTTCCAAAGCAATTTGGCCTTGCAGTCGATGTTGATGGTTGACCTGGATCAGCCCATGATTTTATGCATTTGGGATTCTCAAAATAAATCCACTTTTCATCGCCAGTCAATTCGATGCAAAAAAGACTTTCTTTTGTGCCATTGAAGCAGCATTTTACCGATGACTTCTCGGTTTTCCATTTGTCTTTCGTTCAGTTGATGTGGCACCCATTTTCCTACCTTTAAAATCTTTCCCATTGCTTGTAAAGGATAGGAAATTGTTTTCTGAGCAACCTGTAATCTTTCTGCAAGTTGTTTTTGAGTTTGACACGCATCTTCATCCAATAATGCTTGTAATTGTTGGTCTTCAAACTTTTTTGGTTGACCTGGACATTTTTTTTTTTTTTTATACATGTAATTATGGATGGGTTTCTACCTTAGGTCTTTCATTTTTGTCTATTTCTTAAAAATTTTTTTTAAATCTTTATTGTTCAGATTATTACAGGTGTTCCTTTTTTTCCCCCACCCCCATAGCTCTCCTCCACCCAGTTCCAACCCCACCCTCTGCCCTTACCCCTCCCACTGTCCTCATCCATAGGTGTATGATTTTTGTCCAGTCTCTTCCTGCACCCCCACACCCCTTTCCCCCCAAGAATTGTCAGTCCACTCCCTTTCCATGCCCCTAGTTCTATTATATTCACCAGTTTACTCTGTTCATCAGATTTTTTTTTCCACTTGATTTTTAGATTCACTTGTTGATAGATATGTATTTCCTGTTCATAATTTTTATCTTTACCTTTTTCTTCCTCTTCTTAAAGAATACCTTTCAGCATTTCATATAATGCTGGTTTGGTGGTGATGAAGTCCTTTACCTTTTTCTTATCTGTGAAGCTCTTTATCTGACCTTCAATTCTGAATGATAGCTTTGCTGGGTAAAGTAATCTTGGTTGTAGGTTCTTGCTAATCATCACTTTGAATATTTCTAGCCACTCCCTTCTGGCCTGCATACTTTCTGTTGAGAAATCAGCTGACAGTCATATGGATACTCCCTTGTAGGTAACTGACTGTCTTTCTCTTGCTGCTTTTAAGATTCTCTCTTTGTCTTTTGCCCTTGGCATTTTAATTATGATGTGTCTAGGTGTGGTCCTCTTTGGATTGCTTTTGTTTGGGGTTCTCTGTGCATCCTGGACTTGTAAGTCTATTTCTTTCACCAGGTAGGGGAAGTTTTCTGTCATTATTTCTTCAAATAGGTTTTCAATATCTTGCTCTCTCTCTTCTTCTGGCACCCTATAATTCAGATGTTGGTACGATTGAAGTTGTCCCAGAGGCTCCTTACACTATCTTCAAATTTTTGGATTCTTTTTCTTTTTGCTTTTCTGGTTGGGTATTTTTTGCTTCTTTGTATTTCAAATCTTTGACTTGATTCTTGGGATTCTCTTGTCTGCTGTTGGATCTCTGTATATAATTCTTTTTTTAAAAAATATATTTCATTGATTTTTTTACAGAGAGGAAGGGAGAGAGATAGAGAGTTAGAAACATCGATGAGAGAGAAACGTCGATCAGCTGCCTCCTGCACACCCCCCACTGGGGATGTGCCCACAACCAAGGTACATGCCCTTGACCGGAATCGAACCTGGGACTCTTCAGTCCACAGGCCGACGCTCTATCCACTGAGCCAGACCGGTTTCGGCAGGTCTCTGTATATTATTCTTTATTTCAGTCAGTGTATGCTTAATTTCTAGTTGGCCTTTTTTCATATCCTCCAGTGTCTCACTAAATTTATAGGCGGTTTCTAGAAAATTCTTGAGTAACCTTATAACCGTGGTTTTGAACTCAATATCCAGTAGTTTGCTTTCCTCCATTTCTGTCATTTATGATCTGTTTCTTTGTTTCCGCATTTTTTATGCTTCCCTGTGTTGGTAGAGTGGCTTTGTGTGCTAGGTGTCCTATAGGGCCCAGTGGCTCAGCCTCCCCAATTACCTGAGGTGGACACTCTTGGTGCACCCCTTTGTGGGCTTTGTGCACAGTCTTGTTGTAGTTAAGCCTTGATTGTTGTAGGTATCACTGGGAGGAATTGACCTCCAGGCCAATTGGCTATGAGAATCAGCTGTGTCTACGGTGGGAGAACTTCTGTGCTGAAGACACCCTTCTGGGGCAAGACTTGCTTCAGTGGGTCTTTAGTGCTCACTGAGTCTGCGCCTTGAGTGTGTCCCTTATGGATCTGAGGAGTTGTAATCTGGATGGTCCCTGTCTGACCACTGGGTACACTGGCTCTTGGATCTAAGGAGGTGCTAATTTAGCCTCTGCCTGAGGCTACCCAGCAGGTGCTATGAAGAGATCTGCAGATTCCCCTTCCTTTTTTGGGGTTTGGAGGTGCCCAGATGAGGCCCAGCTGTGAAGCAATGCAAGCTGCTGTGGGGCCTTGGGCCTTCTCTTGGAAGTTCTAGGTCTCTCTGGCCCAGCTGCATTTTGTTAGGTAATTTTCAGATTGCAAAGGGCCAGGGCATTCATATGCAAAAGCCTCTGCCACAGCTTGGGTGAGGCGGGGTCTCAGGGAATCAACAGGGTGGAGCAAACAGCTATGGCTGATCCTCAACCCTGCCCTAAGAGGCCTGTCTCAGTGTCCCGTAATCGCTGCAAGCACCTCTGAGAGAAAGCCGCCCTTGAGTTTCGAGTTCTGCCCGCTGTCAGACAGTCCAGTTTCTCTCCATATGAGTCTGGGTCCCCAGAGACTTCCTGGAAGTTGAGTTCAGAGCAGTCAGGGGCTTGTGACTCCCTCCCAATTGAAAAAGACAGCCGCGTCCTTAGTTGCCAGCCCTTGCCGAGTGTGCCTCCGTACCTCTGCACTTTACTTCTGCACCTCTTCTGAGTCTCAGTGTGCTTTTCTCTTTCCTTCTAGTTGTAGAATTTCCACTCAGCCAGCCTTCCTGTAGTTCTGGATGATGTCCGTTTTGTCTTTTAGTTGTATTTTTGAAATTGTTGTGGGAGGCAGCAGTTTCCGGTGTTTACCTATGCTGCCATCTTGGTTTCTCCCGACCTGGACGTTCTTTGTTTTTCACATTGAAATCATCACTTTTAAAGCGTCTAAACCAGTGTTCACAAGTATCTTGAGATGGAGCATGTTCACCATAAGCTTCCCGCAGTATACAATAACTTTTAGCAGCACTTTTCTTCAAAATAAAGTAATGAATTAAAACTTCCCACACCTGCTCTTTTTTTGGCACGAAATTCGAAATTTTTAAGCATAAAAATATCTATGATGTTAACACTTTCAGCAAATTTGACGTATAAAGTTTTGAAGCTTTTTGTCAATACAACAAAATAGCATACATATCAAATCGCATATATATAACATATGTGTAACTCCATCTATGGAAAAAAATCCGCATTATTAACCAGTACACCTGGTAAACCATGACACAAACTATTCTGTGGTCAGGGCCTGGGGGTGGGGACGGGAGCTGGGAGAGGTTAATGGGGGGAAAAGGAGGAACTATGGAATACTTCAAAAAAATGATTAAATAAAAAAATAAATAAAAAATATCCTTGGGTGAGGATTAACAAATAAACAAACAAACAAAAAGGAACAGTCAGAGCATATTTTTAAAAACCAATTTATGAGCCTAGTTTGCATGGCTCAGTGTTGATCTCTGAAACAGGAGGTCAAAGTTCGATTCCCAGTCAGGGCACATGCCCTGATTGAGGGCTCAAATCCCTGTGTGGGGTATCTAGGAGGCAGCCGATCAATTATTCTCTCTCATCATTGGTGTTTCTATTTCTCTCCCCCTCTCTCTTCCTCTCAAATAAAAACCAATGTATACAGTTGATTTATGGAAGGTTTGTATAAACATAACTTGAACACACTTAAAAAAGAGAAATAAAGACAACAACAAATTTATTTCTAGGCCCCTCCAAAGAGACTTCTTCAAATATGAGTTTAAATAATGGGCTGGTAAAAATCAAAGAGAAGAAAAAGAATTTTTAGATGGAAATGTTCAGAAAAAAAGGTACTAATCATCAGATGTAATTTTTTCCCCTTGAAACATAGCAAATTTTTTGTTTTTTCTCCTCCTTGCTTCCCATGAGGATGCTGAGGCAGCTATGTTTGTTTTGTATTTTCAGGTCCTCATTGTGCACTCTTAAAACTGATCCTTGAGCTGAAGTTCATTTGGTTTTCTCTGTGCCTATTCTCTGTAATTTCTTTTAAAGCCATTATAGCCTTGGAAAAACTGTAATTCAAACTTCCTTGCTTGTGTACTTGGCTCGTTTTTGTCATTTTTATGCCCTGATGGGTTTCAAGTATATCTTCTTCAGGGAACACTTTTGGTGGTGATTTTGTTTCAAAGCTGAAGCATGACAACTGCTTTCTTTGTTTCATGTCTGTCTGACTTTTCCAATGAAGAAATTATCACCACTATCGCTGTCCTCAGACATGGAAGATTCTAAAGCTTTTCTTCTATGCTGTGATCAAAATACTTCTCTTCTTCATGTAATTCACCATCACTGTTACCACCAAGTGAGCTATAGGACTTTTTTGTGTGTGATTTTACATAATGTTTTCATTTTGGGGTCAGCAGGTGTCTTCTGGGATTCAGAAGGAACTACATAATTCTTTTCAGAAGGCTTTAATGGAGAATTTGGAATGTCCATTGTTTTGGGCCCATGTTCCAACATGGCTATTTTTCCTTTTGAACTCTTTATTGGTTTGATTGCCAATATTTTAGCTTCTTTGTCATTTTGCTCACTGATAATAATTCCTTCATGCTGTAACTTAATGGCATTATCACTTGAATATGAAGTGTCCTTGGAGTGATTTTTGTGTGAAGCATTCTTAGATGTATTTGTCTTGGATCTTTAAAGGCTTTGACACAAGCTTTTAGCACATCTGTTTTTTCCTTCAGAAGAGGGTGCATTGGTAGTCTGGCAATTGCTCTTTCAGTCACATTAGAATCAGGCTTTTTGCAAATTTGTTCAAAATTGATATCATCACCAAGAGCAGATTTAGTTACTATATTTACTTTCTATTCCTTCATGGCATGAATTTCTTCAAGCAATTGTTGATCCTATCTTTGGTTTTTTAAAAGTGCATCTTTAGCACTCTTCCTTGACTTCAGTCTGCCAACACTCCTGACAAGTTTTCGGGTAACTAAAACTCAGATTCTCGCCCTAGCTGGTTTGGCTCAGTGGAAAGAGCGTTGGCCTGTGGACTGAAGGGTCCCAGGTTCGATTCTGGTCAAGGGAATGTACCTTGGTTGCAGGCATATCCCCAGTAGGGGGTGTGCAGGAGGCAGCTTATCGATGTTTCTCTCTCATCGATGTCTCTAACTCTCTATCCTTCTCTCCCTTCCTCTCTGTAAAAAAAAAAAAAAAAAAAAAATCAATAAAATATATTTAAAAAATAAATAAACAAAAAATAAAACTCAGATTCTCTTCCCTTCTTTTCTCATCTTCACAACCTCATTATTGAGGTTCAGATTCCACAGTTGAGACATGGAAGATCTGAGAAGAGGATCTGCTGCTGATGACATATGAATGCCTCTCCCTCTATTTTTACAAAAAGTATTTTCTAATCTTTTCAATTTTAGTAACTTTGTTAGGACTGATTGAAACAGATAAATTATTATTTTATTTAGAAATTCTAATTTTAGGTAGTCTAGGCCACATGCTAATTGGATATGTGACCTTGGATAAATTACTACTTTGAGCCTTAATACCATGCCTTGTAGTAAAATCTATATATATCAAGAGGTAATATGCAAATTATCCAGGACTCTGTAACAGTCACGACCAGCTCAGGAGGAGGTTGCGCAGATGGGCTGGAGGGCACTGTGCGCTGTGAGGCAAGCCATGGATGGCGCAGCCCCAGAGCGGGGAGGCAAGGGGGCGTGCCCAGGCCGCCACTGCTGGGAGACAGCACCCCAGCTGGCCCAGTTGCGGGAGCTGAGAGGCAGGAGAGCGTGCACAGGCTGCTGCCACTGGGAGACAGCGCCCCAGGAGGCCTGCCTATGCATGTGAGCTGCAGAGGAAACACCTTTTCTTACAGCTCATTGGCTAGGCTCCCTGTACACCACTCTCAGTGTTCTTGATAACTTTGGTAATAAGAATTCAAGAAGGTGATCTAGGGTTTTTCCACCTCACTCCTGGAGGAAAAAGTGAAGCTCCGCTGCTAGAGGGGCTAAGAAATGTCATATCCTGCCCTAGCCGGTTTGGCTCAGTGGATAGAGCCTCGGCCTGGGGACTGCAGGGTTCGGGTTTGATTCTGATCCAAGGGCATGTTCCTAGGTTGCAGGCTCCTCCCTGGACAGGGCCCAGGTCAGGGCTCATGCAGGAGGTAACAAATCGAAGTGTCCCTCTCACATTGATGTTTCTCTCTGTCTTTCCCTCTCTCTTCCACGCTCCCTAAAAATCAATGGAAAAATATCCTCGGATGAGGATAAAAAAGAAAGAAATGGCATATCCTATGAAAGAGACATCTTGAAAATGCCTAAAGAAAGTTGTCATTTTTTCATGGTGGAGTGACTGGAGTCCGTGTTGAAAACACCTTGGTGGCTGGCAGTGGCGGCAGCAGCAGGGTGATGGGGGTGGTGCCTTCTTCTGATCAGCCCACAGAGGGAGGCCAGACTGTGGTTTGGAGCGGGCCTAAGCCTACAGTAGGACATCCCATGAGGGCTCCTGGACTGTGATTGGGGGCAGGCTGAGCTGAGGGACACCCCCCACCCCAGCGCACAAATTTCATGCACTGGGCCTCTAGTCTATAATAATAAAAGGGTAATATGCTAATTAGACCAGACGTCCTTTCTTCGGGACAAAGCTGCAGCAGGCAGGGGTCAAGGCAGTGGCAGTAAGAGCCCTGGGCGGGGGCCGCAGCAGAGGCTGCAGAGACGTCCGGCCATTTCGGGTGGGGGTTAGGGCTAAGGCCCTTGCACGAATTTCATGCATCGGGCCTCTAGTCCAATATAATAAAAGGCTAATATGCAAATTGACCAAACAGCAGAACCACCAGTTGCTATGATGCACACTGACCACGAGGGGAAGATGCTCAATTCAGGAGCTGCCCCCTGGTGGTCAGTGTGCTCCCACAGGGGAGCACCGCTTAACCAGAAGCCGGGCTCATGGCTGGCGAGCTCAGTGGCAGTGGCAGGATCCTCTCCTGCCTCTGTGGCAGCACTAAGGATGTCCGACTCCTGGCTTAGGCCGACATCCTCCGATGGTTCCTGGATTGCAAGAGGGCGCACGCCTGGCACTGGGCCTCTAGTTCTTTAGAAAAGCTCTTGAGTATGCATACTTACATGCTAGATAACTTTTTTATCTTTATACAACTTTTAAACATTTTATTTAATTTTTAAAATTTTTTTTCTTGATTTTATTTTTTTTATTTTTTATTTTTTAAATTAAATGTTTATTGTTCAGATTATTACAGTTGTTCCTCTTTTTCCCCCCATAGCTCCCCTCCATCCGGTTCCCACCCCACCCTCTGCCCTCACCCCCCCCCCCTCTGTCCTCATCCATAGGTGTACGATTTTTGTCCAGTCTCTTCCCGCACCCCCGACACTCCTTTCCCACCCGAAAATAGTCAGTCCACTCCCTTTCTGTGCCCCTGATTCTATTATATTCACCAGTTTATTCTGTTCATCAGATTATTCACTTGATTTTTAGATTCACTTGTTGATAGATGTGTATTTGTTGTTCATAATTTGTATCTTTACCTTTTTCTTCTTCTTCCTCTTCTTAAAGGATACCTTTCAGCATTTTGTATAATACTGGTTTGGTGGTGATGAACTCCTTTAGCTTTTTCTTATCTGTGAAGCTCTTTATCTGACCTTCAATTCTGAATGATAGCTTTGCTGGGTAAAGTACTCTTGGTTGTAGGTTCTTGGTATTCACCACTTTGAATATTTCTTGCCACTCCCTTCTGGCTTGCAAAGTTTCTGTTGAGAAATCAGCTGACAGTCGTATGGGTACTCCCTTGTAGGTAACTGACTGCCTTTCTCTTGCTGCTTTTAAGATTCTCTTTTGCTCTTGGCATTTTAATTATGATGTGTCTTGGTGTGGTCCTCTTTGGATTCCTTTTGTTTGGGGTTCTCTGGGCTTCCTGGACCTGTAAGTCTATTTCTTTCACCAGGTAGGGGAAGTTTTCTGTCATTATTTCTTCAAATAGGTTTTCAATATCTTGCTCTCTCTCTTCTTCTGGCACCCCCATAATTCGGATGTTGGTACGCTTGTTCTGTCCCAGAGGCTCCTTACACTATCTTCGTATTTTTGGATTCTTTTTTCATTTTGCTTTTCTGGTTGGGTGTTTTTTGCTTCTTCGTATTTCAAAGACTTGATTCTTGGGATCCTCTAGTCTTCTGTTGGGAGTCTGTATAATATTCTTTATTTCAGTCAGTGTATGCTTAATTTGTAGTTGATCCTTTATCACAACCTCGAGGATCTCACTAGATTTCTTGAGGGTCTCATTAAGTTTATCGGCGATTTCTAGAAAATTCTTGAAAAACCTTAAAAGTGTGGTTTTGAACTCTATATCCAGTAGTTTGCTTTCCTCCATTTCTGTCATTTGTGTTCTGTTTTTTTGTCTCCGCATTTTTTTATGCTTCGCTGTGTCGATAGAGTGGCTTTCTGTGCTAGGTGTCTTATAGGGCCTAGTAGCTCAACCTCCCCAATTACCTGAGGTAGATACTCTTGGTGCACCCCCTTGTGGGCTTTATGCATAGTCTTGTAGTTAAGCCTTGATTGTTGTAGGTAACACTGGGAGGGATTGACCTCCAGGCCAATTGGCTGTGAGAATCAGCTGTGTCTGCAGTGAGAGAACTTCTGTGCTGGAGACACCCCTCCGGGGCAAGCCTTGCTTCAATGGGGCTTTGGTGCTCACTGAGTCTGCCCCCTGAGTGTGTCCTTTATGGATCCGAGGAGCTGCAATCTGCATGGTCCCACTCTGACTACTGGGCACACTGGCTCCTGGATCTCTAAGGAGGTGCTAATCTAGCCTTTTCCTGAGGCTATCCAGCAGGAGCCAACTGTGATGCAATGCAAGTTGCCCTGGGGCCTTGGGACAGCTGCAATTTGTTAGGTAATTATCAGATTTCAAAGGGTTAGGCCTTTCATATGCAAAAGCCTCCATGTAAGGCTTGGCTGGGGCGGGGCGGGGTCCCTGGAGATCAACAGGGCGGAGCTAGCAGTTATGGCTGCTCTCAGTCCTGCCCTCAGAGGCCCTGCTTCTCAGTGTCCCGGCAATCTTGCAAGCACCCCCGAGAGAAAGCTGCCCTCGAGTTCAGACCGATGCCAGACAGTCCAGTTTCTCCCGTATGAGTCTGGGTCCCCAGAGACTCGCCTGAAACTGGAGCTCAGAGCTTGAGACTCCCTCCCGATTCAAATAGACAACCGTTTCCTCAGCCGCCAGCCCTCTCCGCATGCGCCTCTGTACCTCTATATTTTACTTCCGTACCGCACCTCCTCTGAATCTCGGTATACTTTTCTCTTTTCTTCTAGTTGTAGAGTTTCCACTCAGCCAGCATTTCTGTGGTTCTGGATGATGTCCGTTCCATCTTTTAGTTGTATTTTTGAAGTGGTTGTGCGAGTCAGCAATCTCCGGTGTTTACCTATGCCGCCATCTTGGTTTCTCTGACTGTTTTTCTTGATTATAGAGAGAGAGTAAGGGAGAGGGGGAGAAATAGACATCAATTAGTCACCTTCCATATGCACCCTGACCGTGGATTGAACCCAAAACCTGGATATGTGTCCTGACTGGGAATTGAACCAGCGACCTTTTGGTGCACAGGATGATCCTCAACCAACTGAGCCACACCGGCCAGGGCAAAACATTTTATTTCTTATGAGCAGCATCATTTAAAGATATATTTTATTATATAAAGTTAAATTCCACAGTTAAATTTTGGTTTTTCTTTTTTGAGGATACTACACTTATTTATTTCTGTATTCTGTATTTTATTGCCTATATAGATAGATGCTTAAGAGTTTCTGTGATCTAGTGGAAAGTTTATAGTCTTTGGAGTCACATAGATCTAAATTTGAGTCTTGGCTCTGCATTTGCTAGTTACTTAACATTTCAAAGTCTCAATTTTTTTGTCTTGATAATATGGACGGTCTTATTTACCTTGAACAGTCAGTGTTAAAAATAAAGAAGATAATTTTAAAATTTACCTGGTAGAATGCATAATATTTAATTGATACTCAATAATAAATGCTTTTTGAATCCCAGCTTGCTCTTTTACAAGGGGTAGGGTGGCTTGCCTATTTCATATAAAGTAGAAGGTAACGTTTCTGCCTATTTCATTTTCATTTTCCATAAGAAGCAAACATTGCCAACTTTTTATCTATGTCCTATATAATAAAAGGGAAATTGCAAATTGACCCTAACAGTGGAACAACCAGGAACGACCAGTTTCCATGACACACTCTGACCACCAGGGGGCAGACCCTCCATGCAGGAGCTGCCCCCTGGTGGTCAGTGCATTCCCACAGGAGGAGCTTCGCTCAGTCACAAGTTGGGCTGATGGCTGTGAGTGCAGTGATGGTGGCGGGATCCTTTCCTGCCTCCTTGGTAGTTGGACATCCCCCGGGGGCTCCTGGGCTGTCAGAGGAATGTCTGACTGCCAGCTTAGGCCCGATCCCCTGGGAAGCGGGCCTAAGCTGGCAGGTGGACATCCCCCAAGGCATCCCGGACTGCTAGAGGGCACAGGGCGGGCTGAGGGTCCCCCCAGTGCACGAATTTTTGTGCACCGGGCATCTAGTATATATATGAAAGCCTAAGTGACCAGCCAACTGGCCGGTAGCTATGACATGCAATGACCACCAAGGGGCAGAGGCTCAACGCAGGAGCTGCCTTATGACAACAACTTTGCAGAGTACCCTGTTGCACTCTGGGACCCATTAGGGCAGCGGTTCTCAACCTGTGGTTCGCGACCCCTTTGGCGGTCGAACGACCCTTTCACATGGGTTGCCTAAGACCATCCTGCATATCAGATATTTACATTATGATTCATAACAGTAGCAACATCTGTAATGTATGAAGTAGCAACAAAAATAATTTTATGGTTGGGTCACAACATGAGGAACTATTTAAAGGGCCAGAAGGTTGAGAACCACTGCATCGGGGCATGTCGGACTGCCGATTTCAGCCAGATTCCTGCAAGCCAGGTCGAGGGACCCCACCGGTGCACGAATCCGTGCACCGGGCCTCTAGTTCTTTCATAAGAGGCCACATTTCAGTGGTCATTTATAAGAGTGATCTTAGCAGAGCAATGAGAATTCTTCTGATCCTTCTACTTTTATATCTGAGACCTTGAAGGAACCTCTAAGAAGTCTCTCAATGGTGGAAGTTAGGAGATTTATCTGGCTGGGATCTGCTCATTGACATTGTACTCATTAAATAAAAGGTCATTAGCGGGGCAGTTTTAATGGAAATTTGTTTGAAAGCTTTTGTATAAAACAGCAAGATGCCTCGCTGGTGTGGTTGAGCATTGTACCATGCACCAGGAGGTCACAGGTTCGATTCCCTGTCAGGGCACATCCCCAGTAGGGGGCATGCAGGAGGCAACTGATCAATGTTTCTCTCTCATTGATGTTTCTATCTCTGTCTTCCTCTCTGAAATTAATAAAAACATATTTAAAAACAAAATAAAACACCAAGATACCAGATTAAGCTATAGGTCACTTCTATAGCTTAGATTTCTTGATATTTGCTTCATTGGGCCTGGGAATAATTAAGAATTTCCTAAAACCATATATTTTTTTGTTGCCCTAAACTTCTATATTCTCCTTTAATTTTTTTTTTTTTTCAGTTAGGGCATTAATATGCAATCACTAAACTTGGATTAAAGGATGGCTGTCTTTGGGAGATTTTATTTTTAGAACTGAGATCAACTACAGTTCAAAGTTGCCATCAAAATAATTTTCAGAAAAAAAAATTTGGCTGTGACTAAATAGAATCTGGCTCGAATACTAATATTAGCAGTTTTCTTGCTAAGTTCATTATAAAGCTCGGTAAAATCATCTAGAGAATTACACTTAAGATGATTCAAAATAGTGATGGTTAATTGAGAGATTATTGGATCTTCCAATTTTTTAGATATTTAAAATATGGTGAAATATATAATGTTTGCAGGGGACCCTCACTATAGGGCATTTATTATATTTCTCATTTTCTAACCTTAATTGGTGATTGACAAACAACCCACTCCCCTTAAAAGCTACACACATGTAGTAAAGTGAGAGCTATTCTTTTTTAAAAATATATTTTATTGATTTTTTACAAAAATATATTTTATTGATTTTTCACAGAGAGGAAGGGAGAGGGATAGAGAGTTAGAAACATTGATGAGAGAGAAACATTGATTAGCTGCCTCCTGCACACTTCCCACTGGGGATGTGCCCGCAACCAAGATACATGCCCTTGACTGGAATCGAACCTGGGACCCCTGCGTCTGCAAGTCGATGCTCTATTCACTGAGCCAAACAGGTTAGGGCTAGGTGAGAGCTATTTGATCATGTTTAAATATTAATGCTGAGGAGCAAATAGGATCATGTTGAAGTTATAGAGGAGAATTGATAATTGATATAGCCTGAGGATGATAGCCATATTCCTAATGAGTGATTAGAACTAGAGGAAGTAAAATATTTTCCTTTGTAATAGGGGGAGATAAAATTATGGATATAACTTAGCTAAGTTTACAGATGTGATTATGGGAAGCAATGGTTTATTTCATCCATGAAGTATGAGGTATAGAAAATGACCCTGTTGATGCAAGTGGCAGTGGAGTTGGTATAGATGTAATTGGGAAAGTGAGGATTTGACATAGCCACTGTGGAAAACAAGAGAGAGCTAATATGCAAAGCTTAGAAGGATTTCTGGGCTGCAGAAAGGTGCACTGATGTTGAAAATTAAGAATATACAGCAATACCGACCTCATAAACAATTGTTTTTCTGCTATTAGTCCAGTGGCCTGGATATCATTACAGTGAAGGCAAACATTTAGATTTACCCAAGGTTTGGAAGTTGGCAGATGAGTACAGCTGGTAGAGAGAGTGTGGCAGTAGAATGGGTAGAGGATGTTATCAAGAGAGTGCTTGAAGTAAAGGACAATGAAAACCAAGCTGGTTGGGGAAAGAGGTAATGAAAGGAAGGTATTATAGATAAGGAGAGTTTAGCTGGGTCAAGGGATAAAAGATCTCAGTGAGGGAGAAGATCTTTATTAGAGTAACTGGGTGAAAGAACTGGAAATTTGGGAAACTGTAGCCATCGAGTAAAGTGTTCAAGTACTTCATTTTGGAAGTGACGACGTTTCTTTGTATTGGCCAGGGTGTTCTGATAAAGTAAGGAGAAAGTCATTGAGAAGTTTCAAGTTTAATTAGATGTCCATCCAGACATTGAAGCCACTCAGGATGATACAACTTGGGGAAGAAAGAAAACACAGAGCAATGTACTAAAGTTACTAATGAGCTTGATAATCAGTGAAATTGGTAGATGCCCTTAATGAGGAGTAGAGAAGAGAATAGTATTCCTGAGTGACTTGAAGCTCAAAGGAAAAGATCTTTCTTACAGGAGATAAGAAGGGCATTCAAAGGATCTGAAAGGAGTACTGAGGAAGAGGAGGCCTACTGGAATCCTTTGAAGTGTTTGGCATGTATTAAGAATGACCTTCCATCCCACCATTAAAAAGAATGTAGAAAAGCCCTGGCCAGGTAGCTCAGTTGGTTAAAGCCAATGTTGCAGGTTTGATTCTGGTCAGGGCACCTACAAGAATCAACCAATGAATGCATAAATAAGTGGAACAACAAATCAATATTTCTCTCTCCTTCTCCCTTTCTACCTGTCTCTCTTCCTTTCTCTAAAATCAATAAATAAATTTAAAAAGAAAGATACAGGAAAAGTAGTATCTTTAACTAGATTTCAGTAAAGACAAAGCACAGTGGGATAGTCAGTGGTAGAGTTGATAGTTTCTTCAACTTTCTTTTTATTAAAGATCTTAACAGATGGTTATATAATTATATATTTTTTCAATACACAAATTTTCAAAATTACAGATACAAGAGTTCTCAGAAGTCAACAGATTGGTCTGGAGTAAAGAAGCCAATTTACTTAAGTAAATTAGGTAATAACTTTGCAGAATGGTCAGCATCTTGGGCAGGTTATCTTATAACAAAGGTAAGAGAATTCTGTTAAGAATTTGTTCCCTGAACACAGAAAGTCTAAAAGGAATGAGAACATCTATCTGAATACATAGCACACACAGGAAGCATTGAAATATTTGTGTTGACAATGATATAAATTTTTGTAGAAAATATTTACTAATAAAGAGTAACAATTTCTCTATTGCTACCAGTTTCTGAGTAAGGAGGTCATTGTTTTATCAAATTACTGTGGTCTTAATGTGTTTGTAAACATTATTACTTTATGTTTGTTCATTTTAAGTTGTAAAATACTGTTTAAAAGGAAGTTAATGCTTTATCAGAGTTCATTACATAATAAAAAATTCTTTATGTAATAAAAGATATATTTCCCTTTATTGGTTACTTTTAAAAGAAGATACATGATCTGAACTTGCCCCAAAATAAAAATAAAGATTTTTTAAAAGTTGAAATTTCATAGAAAAATAGAGGTATAGTTCTGATAATGAAATTTTTACATGCCCAAAAACAAAAAGGTATTCTGGGTTCAAAAACAATGTTTAAGGCATATTTATAATCCACAACTTTTAAAAAGTTCATATTTCTGTTAGTGTTTAAAATATTATAAGAATTTATATTGGTAATTTCAAGAAAATTTCTGTCATTTTTTTATAAACATACTGAAAATATAATATGTGAAATGTAGAACATAATTGCTTCTAGCAATGGAATTTTTTATATTTTTTTTAAGTGAAGCATTTATATTTGAAGAAGGGAGGCTATAGAATTTTGTAAGAGAATAGTACTGTAGGTAAATCAAAGGATAGGTCATATTAATAAAATTTGACTCTAACCCTAAGTAATTTAATTTTCTATTAAAATTTTTTTCTCCTATAGTTAATCACTGTTTATTACTTACTAAAATGTTAAACGTATGTTTAATGTGCTGGCCCAGAGCATACTTTTTGGTTATTTTACTCATCTGTGTGCTCAGGGAATTAATGCTCTAAACTTAATGTTAGCTAAGTAAAATATACTGTAATCAAGGAAGTTAATCTGTAACAAAACATGGTGCATTAAGAAATGAACTGTAAGGGGTGAATACCATTTATACGGAGGTAGTTCGAGCCCAGGTAGCTGTATTGCCTATAGAGATCTCAGTAGATCAGGCACTTGGGGGTGTTTAGAGTAAAAAGAGAGGCGGGGATTTGAAAGCTGCCTTGCTTGAGTGCATATGCCTCCCTTTCTATAAAAGAGTACCCACTCTGTAATCTCACATGTTTTTCTTTGACATTAAAATTACTCACCTTCCCTCAACCATTGAGTTTACAGGTTCGGCATGATCTTGCCAGTAAAATTTTCACCTGCTGTAGCATTATGATGAAGCATGATTTCAAGGTGACCATCTATCTTCTTCCACATATTTTAGTGTATGTCTTGTTGGGTTGTAATCAAGAAGATCAGCAGGAGGTAAGAGAGATTATTTTACTTGGGTTCTCTTTGTCCAAACATTTGTCCAATATATTAGAAAGGCTACATATTAGTAAGAAATGTAAATCAATACTATGAATGTACATGTCTAAAGGCATACAATATCCTCTTTAAACTTTTAATTATAAAAAAATTATATATGCTTAGTGCAGAAAGTATATAAAATATATACCCAAATAATCACAGAACTTTTGAGAAGGATACATAAGAAAATATTAATAGTGGTTTTTCCTGGGAAATGGTACTGTGAATTAGGGTAGGGGAAGGAGAATATTTTATTATTGACTTTTATAATATTTTGTAAATTCAATTTTTTAACTACATACATATAGTACTTTTTAAAATGTTTCTTTTTAACAGCTTAAGTAGCATATTACTATATTCTTAATGTAAAAATTAAAATTAGATGAATAAATCAAAGTATACTCATTAATTACTATCCTAATCCTAAATCCTCAGAGGTCATTACTGCTAATTAATTTGATATACTTTTTTTCAGGCCTTTTTTTTTTTAATGCAATTGGTTCTGTTTTGTTTTTTTATGGTAGTAACATATTGTAGGTATTGTTCTGCAACTTGCTTTAATTAATTAATTAAGAGAGACAGTGCCACCTTTTATTAGTGCTCATAGTATATTTCCATTTTATAATTGTATGATGATTTATTTAAATATTGCCATAATAATATTGAATATTTCCAATGTTTTGCTTTTACAAACAATGCTATGGTGAGCATGACAATTCTTACTTGTGGACATGTTTGTGTATGTGTGTTTAGGGTGTATTCCAAAAAGTAGAACTGTTGGATTATATAGTATGTACATTTAACATTTTATTAGAGACAGCAAATGTACATATAGATTTATAATCCTACCAGTTCACAAGTCTATCCATTTCCCATACACTTGCCAGTACTTGATATTTTCAAACATTTAAATTTTAGGCAACATGATGGGTAAAAAAAAAAAAAAAGACATTTTATTGTTTTAATTTGTGTTTTTATTATTCCCAGTAGTTATGTTTGTTGGCCATTTGGATTACTTTTCTATAAACTAGAGGCTCGGTGCATGAAATTCGTGTACTGGAAGGGGGGGTGTCCCTTAGTCTAGCCTGCACCCTCTTCAATCTGGGACACCTAGGGGGATGTCCGACTGCTGGCAGTTGGACATCCCTCTCACAATCCAGGACTGCTGGCTCCCAACCACTCGGCTGCCTGCCTGCCTGATTGCCCCTAACCTCTTCTGCCTGCCAGCCTGATCACCCCCTAACCACTCCCCTACTGGCCTGATCGATGCCTAACTGTTCCCCTGCCAGCCCTGTCGCCCCTAACTGCCCTCCCCTGCTGGCCTGGTCGCCCCTAACTGCCCTCCCCTGCAGGCCTAGTCCCCACCCCCCCACAACTTCCCTCCCCTGCCAGCCTGGTCCCCCCCAGCTGCCCTCCTGTGCTGGCCTGATCACCCACAACTGCCCTCCTCTGCCGGCCATCTTGTGGCGGCCATCTTTTGACCACATGGGGACGGCCATCTTGTACGAGGTCATGGTGGTCAATTTGCATATGACCTCTTTATTATATAGGATTACCTAGTCATATCCCATTACTTATTTGGAAAATGTGGGTGTCTTTTTTAATTAATTGGTAGGAGGTCTGTATATAGTGTGGGACCAATTTGTGCCAGTTCATATCTTTCAAAAATCTTACCCAGTTAGTGGTTTTATTTTTAACCTTTGTTTATACCTTTTACATGGAAAGATTTAAAATGTAATGCCAAATTTATCAATCTTACAACTTTTTAATTTTAAGCCTTTTATATGATGACTTCTCTTAATTCAATGTCATGAATATATTTCCTACATTTAAAAAAAAATTCTTTTAATTTTTCAATTAGCTCTTTAATTACTCTGAAATTGACTTTGTGGATAGTGTGAGATATTGTTTTAAGTTTTTTGCTACTAGTTAATAAATAGTTTCATTATAATTTATTGTATAATCTAGAACAGGGACTTTCAACCTTTTTTATCTCATGGTATACATAAACTAATTACTAAAATTCTGTGGCACACCAAAAAAATATATTTTCTGTCAATCTGACAAAGAAAATAGATAGATTTTGATTCATTCACACCAGATGGATATTGTTGTGTTGGCTGTTGTAATTTTTTTTGTTTGACAACCTAAGGGAAAAGAGTTAAGTGCCCCTAATTAAAATAGTCAGGTATTCCATGTTTTAAAAATTCTTGGTGGTACCTCAGTGTGCGGTGGCACACTGGTTAAAAACCACTGATCTAAAAGAATTTTAAAATATTTTTGTGTTTACATTTATTACTCTTTTACAGTAGGTTTTCTTTTTATTGGTTTTAACTATAGATGAGAAAACTAATTTATTATTAAGCCATGGTGGGTTTTTATTTTTTTAGTTGTTGCCTTAGAATGGTTAGTCTTATATATTAGATACTAGTAAAATGATTATTATGTAGACATTATTAATTATAAAATGATTTCTTTCAGGTTTATGCAGAAATTATGGCAGTTCTAAAGCATGATGATCAGCATACTATAAATACCCAATACAGTGCATCTGACCTGTGTCAACTTAGTACACAGACTGTATTCTCCATGATTGACCATCTCACACAATGGTCAAGGCACAAATTTCAGGCACTGAATGCTGAGAAATTTCCACAAAGCAAATCAAACAGAGATAAGGTAGACTCAATAGGTGAGTCATAACTTCTGTTTATTTTTAATCTTAATTATTAACAAATTAGCTCCTTTCTGGATCAGTTTTATAATTTAAGCATTAGCTTTTAAAAAAACCTATGTATTTTTTTTTCTTGGCCTTTTCACTAAGTAATTGTAGTGAATTTATAATTGGAAAACCTCTCTTTTAAGTTCTCAGTCTCATTTCCTTGGGCAAGACACATACCTAATTTTTCTTTATATAAAATAGAATTAATATTATCTCTCTTAGTAGATTGAGGATTAAATAAGATGATGAGCCGTAACCGGTTTGGCTCAGTGGATAGAGTGTCGGCCTGCGGACTCAAGGGTCCCAAGTTCTGTTCCGGTCAAGGGCATGTACCTTGGTTGCGGGCACATCCCCAGTAGGGAGTGTACAGGAGGCAGCTGATTGATGTTTCTAACTCTCTATCCCTCTTCCTTCCTCTCTGTAAAAAAATCAATAAAATGTATTTAAAATAAATAACTAACTAAATAAATAAGATGATAAATATATAAACTGTAAAGTGTGAAATAAGTGCCTTGTTAATATTGTTATTAACCTACTCTTCACTGTTAACTCATTTACTGCATGTCACCTCAGTGTATTTGCATGTGTATACATATACGTGTGCATATACATACGTATACATATATATGTTGTGAAGTGTTCTTTGTCCATTTACACTTGTGAAATACAGTAAAGCCTCAATCCTGTGCATCGCGATTTTAGTATATGTACTGCCGAAGAGAGTGCTGTGGACCTCTATTAATGGGTAGGATTTCTGGTCTATATGTCATAAGTGAAAATTAACATCCTATTAATTTTTAAATGCTTTTAACCAAGATTTGCTTATAATTAAATTAACAGGTTATTTTTTTTGTTATTAATTCACTGTCATTTTTAACAAATATGCCATATGTTGGAAAAAACACTGAGTAATTTAGCTGACATAAATAAATATTACCTATCTACAACTATAGTCTACATATTTAAATCCAAGTGTCACCCCTGTAAATGTTCGGGGAATGATCACCACATGATCACCTGCATTGCATGTGGTAATCGGTTCTACTGTCACCAGGCCTGACTTTTCTGCTGCAGTTTTAACTCCTGTAGGCTGATGTTCCCAGTGCACTAAGCCACACACCAGCCATGTGCATTTGTTTATTCAAGGTGATTGGTGAATGCGCGCATCTACTAGACCTATTCAGTATAAATTTAAAATTACAGTAATACATATAGAAAATTCTTCTGTGAAATTAAACTTTTTATACATACTTAATTTTAATTACATCAACGTGTCTACATAAGTAAAAACTGGTAAACTAATTTGTCAATTTTTTAACATATGCATTCGGAAAACCTGTATTATATAACTAGAGGCCCGGTGCACAAAAATTTGTGCACTCGGAGGGGGGGGAGGGGGGTCCCTCAGCCCAGCCTGTGCCCTCTTGCAGTCTGGGACCCCTCAGGAGATAACGATCTGCTGGCTTAGGCCTGCTCCCGGGTGGCAGAGGGCAGGCCAAATCCCTAGGTGCAGCCCCTGGTCGGGCTCAGAGCAGGGCTGATTGGAGAGTTGGGGCGCCGCCCCCTGTCATGCACAGAGCAGGGCGGATGGGGAGGTTGCAATGCCACCCTCAGTCACGCTCAGGGTGGGGCCGATTGGGGGGTTGGGGCACCGCCCCCTGTCACACTCAAGGCAGGGTCGATGGGGAGGTTGTGGCGCCAACCCCTGTCACGCACAGAGCAGGGCCAATCGGGGTTGGGGAGCTCCCCCCTGTCACGCACAGAGTAGGGCCAATAGGGGAGTTGGGGCACCGCCCCCTGTCACACACAGAGCAGGGCAGATCAGGGGGTTGGGGTGCCGCCCTCTATCACCCACAGAGCAGGACCGATCAGGGAGTTGGGGCACCGCCACTGTCACACTCAGGGCAGGGCCGATGGGGAGGTTATGGCTCTACCCCGTCACACACAGAGCAAGGCCCGTTGGGGGGGTGGGTTGGGGCGCCACACCCTGTCACACACAGAGCAGGGCCCATCAGGGGGTTGGGGTGCCTCCCCCTGTCATGAGCAGATCAGGGCGGATAGGGAGGTTGTGGCCCCGCCCCATGTCACACACAGAGCTGCAGGGCGATCAGGGGGTTTGGGCGCTGCCCCCTGTCACGCTGATCCCGGTGCCAGGAGGCCTCGAGGCTCCGCTGATCCCGGTGCTGGGAGGCATATTACCCTTTTACTATATAGGATAGAGGCCTGGGGGGGCGGCTGGTTTACCCTGAAGGGTGTCCTGGATCAGGGTGGGGGTCCCCACTGGGGTTCCTGGCCAGCCTGAATGAGGGGATGATGGCTGTTTGCAGCTGGTCACACACCCTTCAGGGTGGGGGTCCCCACTGGGGTGCCTGGCCAGTCTGGGTGAGGGGCTGAGGGCTGCTTTCAGGCTGGCAGTTGTTGACTGAAGCTCCCAACCGCTCCTTTTTTTCTCTTTTTTTTAATTTTATTCTGGGCCAGCTTAAGCTCTGGCTCTAGCTCTTAGGCTTCGTATCTGGTTTGTTTGCCGTTCTATAATCGAAACAATGTATAACTTCAGCTCTGAGATCCCGGCAGGCTGAAAGCTGGTTTCTGGGGTTTTGTTTAGCTTCTATATTTGCTACATAGTACATAGTTGCTTAGAGTTGCAACTCAGAGGCCGGCAAGTCAGGCGGGGAACATTGGAGTCTGCAGTCACTGGAGCAAGCAAGCCTCATGTTCGCTTCCAGCTGCCTGGCTGCCGGCCGCCATCTTGGCTGACAGTTAATTTGCATAAGGATATGCTGATTAGCCAATGGGAAGGGTAGCGGTCGTACGCTAATTACCATGTTTCTCTTTTATTAGTGTAGATGGACTTTCAGCTTTAACGGACACACTCCCTTGCCCAAGTTAGTCCTTTACATCAAGGTTTTACTGTACTCCTTGCAATCTTTTTCACATTTAAGTTTTCAATTTCAAAGGAGATTTTAATTTCATGGCCTTTTTCTTCATTTCATTCATTTTATCCTTTTTGTTTTCCTGTCTCTGGCACTCTTTGGTATCCAGCAACTCTCCAGATGTGCGTAATACATGTTATTACACTACACCCTGCTGTTCTTACTATCGTTCTAGTTTTTTTCTGTGATATTACAATTCCTAGTAAGGTGACTAAAAGGAGAATCCTACTAGAGCTAAAAATGACACCTGCCTCTCTGATATGATCAGTTGGTGAGAAGAATTACATTATTAAGACAGTAATGGATACTCTTAATATAATGGATACTCTTAATGTCTTTGAACCTTTTTTTTTCCATTCTTATTGCAAGTAGATGAAGTATGTAATCTGTCTGCTTCTGTATATTTCAGCCATGTATGTTTTCCCCCCAGGCTTTGAGGCTAATTGAAAAAAAAATTGATTAACAACTCTTAAAGAGGTCTTCACTTACACAGTTCCCAGTTTCTGAGCATTTCTCTCTTGTTCCTATACCTATTGAAGTGCATACATTCCTGTTAAGCACAATAGTTTATTTTTGTAAAATTTTTTGAACTGGCAATAATTATATGTTTGGGAGAATTTTTTTCCCCCTCTGGAATATGGCTAATATATTTCACATTAGTTTAACACTTAAATGTTTTTTTCTGTTTCTACATGTGAAAATGGGGCTATTAAACCAAGTACGAACTCTGTTATCACCATTTTTACTAACATTGCAATGAAAATTAAAGATTTTAAGGACAGTATTTGTAATGCTTCTAAAGTATAATACCCTTAGCATTTCTTATAATTTGAAATCATATACAAATATTGATGAAAGTAAGGGACTTATTTTAAATATAATTTCTCTTAAATTTACTATCTTGATTATTTAAATTTTGGAAAAATTTATTTCTGTTTTCTGTTTTCTACATACTATTATGAATCATTATTAAAAATAATATGCCCTAGCCAGTTTGGCTCAGTGGATAGAGCATCGGCCTGTGGACTAAAGGGTCCCAGGTTCGATTCCAGTCAAGGGCACATGCCTGAGTTGTGGGCTCAATTCCCAGTAGGGGGTGTGCAGAAAGCAGCCAATCAAAGACCCTCTCATCATTGATGTTTCTCTCACTCTCTCTTTCTCTCTCCCCCTTCCTCTCTGAAATAAAAATAAAAATATTTTAAAAATAAATAATATTTTATAAATAAGAATTCATAAAATAGGGGGCAAGGGGAGGGGGGTGAATGGGGGGAAAAGGTGACATACTTTCAACAATAAAGAATTATTTAAGCCCTAACCGGTTTGGCTCAGTGGATAGAGCGTTGGCCTACAGACTGAAGGGTCCCAGGTTCGGTTCCGGTCAAGGGCATGTACCTTGGTTGCAGGCTGTGCAGGAGCTGGCTGAATCGATATTTCTCTCTCATCGATGTTTCTAACTCTCTATTCCTCTCTGTAAAAAATCAATAAAATATATTTTTTTTAAAAGAATTATTAATAAAAATAAATAATAGAGAGATTAAAAAGAAAGAATTCACAAATTGTACTGCCCTCATTTAGAAGCTTCCAATTTATGCCTTTTCTTAGACTGCTGAAAACAAGTACCCTTTTAAATATTTGTGGTTTTACTTCAAAAGCACCTTTACATTTAGTTTCCATTGTAATAGTTGATAATGTATTTATGGCAGGCAACACAGAAAAAACACACCAGATTGTTAACAAAGAATTCTGAACTTTAAAATTAAAAACGTTACGTTAGTATTTCTGCTTTTTTCTACCAATAGCTATACTTTATCAGTGTTTTTAGAGGTATCAATAATAAATAACTCATCTCTATATCTTTTGTATCATATTTATATCTTTTCTACATTTCATATAGTTTTATAATTAACCCTCACCACAACATTGTAAGGAAGGCAGGATAGATAATAATACTTCCCTTTTATTTATGAGGAAATGGGAGTTCAAATAAGTTAAATGACTATCCAAGGTAAAGTAAATAATAATGGTGAAGTTGAAGCAAAAATTCTCTGAGCAATCATCTTGTTTTTTTTTTAAATTAAATCTTTATTGTTCAGATTATTACAGTTGTTCCTCTTTTTTCCACCCATAGCTCCCCTCCACCCGGTTCCCACCCCATCCTCTGCCCTTACCCCCCTCCCCACTGTCCTCATCCATAGGTGTACGATTTTTGTCCAGTCTCTTCCCGCACCCCCGACACTCCTTTCCCACCCGAAAATAGTCAGTCCACTCCCTTTCTGTGCCCCTGATTCTATTATATTCACCAGTTTATTCTGTTCATCAGATTATTCACTTGATTTTTAGATTCACTTGTTGATAGATGTGTATTTGTTGTTCATAATTTGTATCTTTACCTTTTTCTTCTTCTTCCTCTTCTTAAAGGATACCTTTCAGCATTTTGTATAATACTGGTTTGGTGGTGATGAACTCCTTTAGCTTTTTCTTATCTGTGAAGCTCTTTATCTGACCTTCAATTCTGAATGATAGCTTTGCTGGGTAAAGTACTCTTGGTTGTATTCATCACTTTGAATATTTCTTGCCACTCCCTTCTGGCTTGCAAAGTTTCTGTTGAGAAATCAGCTGACAGTCGTATGGGTACTCCCTTGTAGGTAACTGACTGCCTTTCTCTTGCTGCTTTTAAGATTCTCTCTTTGTCTTTTGCCCTTGGCATTTTAATTATGATGTGTCTTGGTGTGGTCCTCTTTGGATTCCTTTTGTTTGGGGTTCTCTGGGCTTCCTGGACCTGTAAGTCTATTTCTTTCACCAGGTAGGGGAAGTTTTCTGTCATTATTTCTTCAAATAGGTTTTCAATATCTTGCTCTCTCTCTTCTTCTGGCACCCCCATAGTTGGGATGTTGGTACGCTTGAAGTTGTCCCAGAGGCTCCTTACACTATCTTCATATTTTTGGATTCTTTTTTCATTTTGTTTTTCCGGTTGGGTGTTTTTTGCTTCTTCGTATTTCAGATCTTTGACTTGATTCTTGCGATCTTCTAGTCTGCTGTTCGAACTCTGTATAATATTCTTTATTTCAGTCAGTGTATGCTTAATTTCTAGTTGGTCCTTTTTCATAACCTTGAGGGTCTCAGTAGATTTCTTGAGGGTCTCACTAAACTTATCGGTGGTCTCACTAGACATGTTGAGGGTCTTACTAAATTTATCGGCGGTTTCTAGAAAATTGTTGAAAAACCTTATACAGTGGGGCCTTGACTTACGAGTTTAATTCATTCAGAGACCGAGGTCGTTAAGGAGCTCGTTAAGGAGCTGGTTAACTCAAATTACTCTGTCAACTCAATGCAAAAAATCGGGGAGAGACAGCTGGTATCTCAAAAAACTCGTTAGTCGGGACACTTGTAAGTCAAGGCCGCACTCTAAGTGTGGTTTTGAACTCTATATCCAGTAGTTTGCTTTCCTCCATTTCTGTCATTTGTAACCTGTTTCTTTGTCTCTGCATTTTTTACGCTTTCCTGTGTTGATAGAGTGGCTTTCTGTGCTTGGTGTCCTATAGGGCCCAGTGGCTCAGCCTCCCCAATTACCTGAGGTGGACACTCTTGGTGCACCCCTTTGTGGGCTTTGTGCACAGTCTTCTTGTAGTTAAGCCTTGATTGTTGTAGGTATCACTGGGAGGAATTGACCTCCAGGCCAATTGGCTGTGAGAATCAGCTGTGTCTACGGTGGGAGAACTTCTGTGCTGGAGACACCCTTCTGGGGCAAGACTTGCTTCAGTTGGGCTTTGTTACTCACTGAGTCTGCCCCCTGAGTGTGTCCCTTATGGATCTGAGGAGTTGTAATCTGGATGGTCCTACTCTGACCACTGGGTACACTGGTTCTTGGATCTCTAAGGAGGTGCTAATTTAGCCTCTGCCTGAGGCTACCCAGCAGAAGCTCAGCTGTGAAGCAATGCAAGCTGCTGTGGGGCCTTGGGCCTTCTTTTGGAAGTTCTGGGTTTCTCTGACCCAGCTGCAGTTTGTTAGGTAATTTTCAGATTGGAAAGGGCCAGGGCATTCATATGCAAAAGCCTCTGGACACAGCTTGGGTGGGGCGGGGTCTCTGGGGATCAACAGGGCAGAGCAAGCAGCTATGGCTGCTCCTCAGTCCTACCCTGAGAGGCCCCGCTTCTCAGTGTCCCTGTAATCACTGCAAGTACCTCTGAGAGAAAGCCGCCCTCAAGTTCCAGCCGATGCCAGAGAGTCCAGTTTCTCCTGTATGAGTCTGGGTCCCCAGAGACTCCCCCGGAACTGGAGTTCAGAGCAGTCAGGAGCTTGAGACTCCCTTCCGATTGAAAAAGACAACCGCGTCCTCAGTTTCCAGCCCTTTCCACGTGCACCACGTCCTCAGCTGCCAGCCCTTTCCACGTGAGCCGCGTCCTCAGCTGCCAGCCCTTTCTGAGTGCGCCTCTGTACCTCTGCACTTTACTTCCACACCGCACCTCCTCTGAGTCTCCGTGTGCTTTTCTCTTTCTTTCTAGTTGTAAAATTTCCACTCAGCCAGCCTTCCTGTGGTTCTGGATGATGTCCGTTTTGTCTTTTAGTTGTATTTTTGAAATTGTTGTGTGAGGCAGCAATTTCCGGTGTTTACCTATGCCTCCATCTTGGTTTCTCTAGCAATCATCTTGTTGATAGTTGCATTCTAAATATGATACCCTAATACATTTTGATAATTTTGTTAGTGAAATATATTGAATTAAAATAAGAAAATTAAAATTAACACTTTTAAAATTTTATTTTCTAAGTCTTTAATTATTTAATTATCTTTTTATAATCTAGTATCTACTGTGGATCATGAAGACTATCAGAGTGTAACTCGTTTTCTTGACCTCATACCTCAGGATACTCTGGCAGTAGCTTCTTTTCGCTCTAAAGCATACACAAGAGCTGTAATGCACTTTGAATCATTTATTACAGAAAAGAAGCAAGATATTCAAGAGCATCTTGGATTTTTACAGGTTTGAAATTTATATTGTGAATTTAATAATGTTTATTGCTACTCTTTTTATGAGGAAATGAAATATTGTTCATTTTATGGAGTGTTTTAGATGCTGTGCTAGGAACTAGATATTTGTAAGTACTTTAGAAGCTTACAGATTAGTGGAGAGAGAAAAACACCAATTTGGTGTAATATCTTAAGTATACAGTGACATAGATATGCCCTGAGGAAAGACATTTAACTCATCTTTTATGTAGGGTGTGATGAAAGATGGGAGTGGCTGAGAAAGGGTTCAGTAAGGGCTTCTTGAAGATGATATCTAAGGGCTCTTAAAGAAAGAATGAATGATAGGTCCAAGGAGGAGGCAAGACATTCCAGGCAGTGCATCCCTATGGATTTGAGAAAGAGTGCCTATATGGAATGTCAGAGGATAGATAAATCATAGACGATTGTAGAGGCTTTGAACCAGGAAGTGCTTTAGTCAGAATTGCATTTTAGCTAAATGCCTATGGCAGTCATGGAGGAAGGACTTTAAAGGGCTATAATTTAAGACAAGCAGGCCATTACTATTGTGAGAAACGTGGGCCTGAATTTGGGAGTGGGTGGATAGGGGGATGTACTGGTTGTAACAGGCATCAGCCATGGCAGTGCTGGTGGAAAAAGTGGTTTAGGTGATAATGTTATGACTGTGTGGGAAAGAAAAGAAACTAAGGGCAGGTGGGACTAATGCAATGGGACTTAAATAAGAGGTCAAAATTGGTGGGCTTTTTTCAGTAGAAAATAAAGTGTGGTGAGAGAACTGGAAAATTAGTAGCTTTTAGTCTAGATAAATATTAGCCCTCTTCCTGTTGTTTTCTTCCTTATCTAGTTTGAGTCTTTTGTTCATTGTTAAAATCATTCCCTTTACAAGGATATTTAACTCCCTTGTCTTTCTCCAATCCTTCTGTATTGTACTCATTTTGTAAAACTTCAACCCTGAATAAATTCACCCAAATGCCTTCCCAGTATCTGCATGTCAGCAGCTGAACATTGCTGGAGAAAAATATCACAATCACAGAATTGGTTTTTAACTTATAATCTCAGCCATAAGCTGGACTCTTTAATACTCTCTCCAATTCTTCTACTTGTAAATGTTTCTTTAGTAAACCCACTTTCTCACTCTTCAAGATAACCTTCTCTTCATTTCTTACCTTCCATCTCATTTACTCTCAGCTGATGTTCTTGCTTCATTGTTCATTAGGAAAATAGAAACCAAATATCTATCAAATCTGAAAGCACACTGGCTGTTGCACCATATTCTTTTCCTTCCCTTCTGTTGTTCCTAAGGAAGGATTCCCTGACAAAATTCAATCCTTTTATTTATAGTTTCAATTTTTAAGGCTTTCACTCCTTCAAATATTTCTGCTTTCTCTAGTATCATTAATTTATTTTTCAGCCAGAGTATATAAGTATATAGATGTGCTCTGATATCTCCTATTTAAGTTTTTTATAATTCCCTCATTTTAGCTACTCCTTCAGATGCTATTTCCCTTCACAGTCAGTTTTTAAAAGAATCATCTAAAAAAAAAAATCGTCTATCTTCCCTGTATTCACTTCTTACTTTCCATTCAGTCTTTACGCAGTCCAACAAGTCTTCTTTCTACATTCTGCTGACACTATTCTTGCTAAGAAATTCAGTGAGCTTATGTTACCAAATCCAATCAAATCCTCATTTGCTTAACCTCACAACATTATTTGACCACTCCTTTCTTAAATAAGACATTTGCTTTTCTCCCACAACTCCTGGGATACCACATTCTCTAGGTTTCTTCAGATTACTTTGGTTTCTGTTCTCAGTTTCATTTGCTAGTTCTTCCTTATTTATAAACTAGAGGCCTGGTGCACGAAATTCTTGCACTGGGAGAGGGAGGGTCTCTCAGCCCGGCCTGCGCCCTGTCGCAGTCTGGGACTCCTTGGTCCTTACTGCCTGCCTGCTCGCTGCTCTTTACCACTCGGCTCACTGCTCCTTAGTGCTGCTGCAGAAGCGGGAGAGGGTCGTGCACCCCAGCTGCGCTCTCCAGCCATGAGCCCAGCTTCTGGCTGAGCAGCGCTCCCCCTGGTGTTCAGTGTACATCATAGCAACTGGTCATTCTGGTCGTTCTGCTGTAAGGGTCACTTAGGCTTTTATTTTATAGATATAATAGTCTTCTTCCCTTGCCCTCTTTTCTTCTCTCTCTCTATTCATTTCTTAAATCATGCCATTCTTTCCCCTGCCATCTTTGTGCTAATTGCCCCATAGATTTTTATCTTTAACCTGAATATACCCTTGGAACTCAGATTTGATGTCTTGGGTTTCTTGAAGGTATCTAAATACCAACATTTTAAAGTGCTTGTTTAAATGTTTTTGTTTTAAAATGCAGTAAAACACATAAACTATACTCAGCAGAATTTATTTGAAATTGGGTTCAAAATGAGTTCAGACCCTTGAAGTTCTTTACAGCTCTTGTTGTCAATAACAGTTACTAATGTAGGTGTGTATTTAAATGGAATGGAATGAGTATTGCGGTAACAAAGGCTGGGGAATAAAATTGTAATATTGCTGCTTTGAGAAAAAAATTCTCTTAGGTGCTTTTCATGTAAACTGGTGGTTTGATAGTATTATTTTCAGTTGTGTTTTTCCTCTCATTTGATTGTTTTCAATGGTTGAACAAAGAAATTGTATGCTGCTATGCATGAACCAGATGGAGTAGCTGGAGTCAGTGCAATCCGAAAGGCAGAACCGTCTCTAAAAGAACAGATCCTTGAGCATGAAAGCATCGGCTTACTGAGGGATGCCACTGCTTGTTATGACAGGGCCATTCAGCTAGAACCAGACCAGGTAAGATGATGCATGAAAGGCAACACAATGTAAAGAACACTACAAGGAACTCTGGAAAACTTAGTTCACTACTGTCTCTACCAGTGTCCCAGTGTGTTTGGAAACCATTTCATCATCTCTGAGCTTGAGTTTTCAGATTGATAAAAGTAGAGACTTACATTAGATCTCAAAGATCCTTTCTAATCCAAATTTCTATGACCTTATATATCCCCCAAATAAATGAGATTATTACAGAGTATATTTATATTAAACTGTGTATTAAATTACTCTAAAATTTATATAATTTTTAGTTTGCTATTAAAAGTATAAGATATGCACCAATTTTTAATAATAATAGTGATTCTCTAGTCTAAGGATCTTCTTCAGATTTCACATGTTTGCTGCCAACATCTGAAACTCTGAAGTGGTCCCTTAGAAACAATGAACTACAATTATTCATGGGGATATGAGGAGAGGGGTTGAGAATTGTTGATTTATAATTTTGGCTTAAATTCTTTCTAATCTTAGAGTATTTTGTCATATTTGACATGTTCACTGTCTCAATGTACAGGGTTTTTATTTTTCACAATCCATTGTTTTCAGCTTTAAAGAATATTGCATAATCCTATTTAACTTTCTTGTTACTAATTCCAAAAATCTACATTAATAATGTTGTGACCTTGAATTTTCATTTTCTGTTACAATATGACAAATAGTCTTTAAATAAAATAGTAAAGAGTGCTTTTTACTTTTATATTTGATCTGAACCAAAAATTAGACCAAATCTGGAAAAAAATAAGAAATTTGAGTTTTTAAGGTTGTCTACATTTTAAAAAAATTCAGATGTTGTATGACATTGGTAAGAGGCTCTGCCATATACCAAGCAAGTTGACTGCTAAGGATGCATAAGCTCAATGAGGTAAATAGTATTTTTTAAAATAAATATTAAACTGTTTTTTGTTCCCAAGATATATTTGAAGTCACAATTGTTATTTTAAATATTTTAAATTTTTAGATCATTCATTATCACGGTGTAGTGAAGTCCATGTTAGGTCTTGGTCAGCTATCTACTGTAATCACTCAGGTGAATGGAGTGCATGCTAACAGGTAATATATTTTTAAAAATTATTTTATTTTGTTGTAGCTTAATGGGGAGTTTTTAAATCAATGAATTGAGTTGACATAATAATTACTAAAGTAATGAAATATTTTTGTTTTCATGCATTGGAGATAAGCACTTTCTCATAAATTGATCTAGCACTTAACAGTTTATCTTCTGTCCAAAGAGTCATCCTTGAATTAGAGCTGCATTAAGACAGAAACCTTCCAGAATTCACTTACTTCTGGTGAGGCTCATCTAGGCACTTCCAAACGGTGTCTGAGCTCTTCTGCGTTATCAGCATCCGTTATTGTCTGTGTTGGAGGGGGAGGGTGGGGGTGCCTTTGTGACTGAAATGCATGTGGAATACCACTCGACACTGTGGGTTGATTTCCCCAAAGGATTGATGAAAAGCAAAGCAACCTTCCTTTCCTAAAGAAACCAAATAATACCAAACAGAAAATAACACTTATGTGTGGCAAAGTGAAGGTCACACAGTTTAGTTTGTAGTTTCTAGCTCTTGAAGCTGCCCTACTCTGAGACCTGAAAGCCTTGTTCTTTAATGTGTTTATCAAGTCCCAACTGGCTTTTCTGGGCAGTGAGATCTGGTCAAAAGGAATAAGATATTAGTTAACAAAAAAGCACAAAACTGTTTTTACTAAGTACAGATTCTATACATTTCAAACTGTAATTTATAAATACCACTATTCTGAAGTGTCTAAGATCAGAGAAGCTTACTGTTGGTCACATGGTTTCCAGTAGTAGAATTTATGAAATGACTAGAGGCCCAGTGCACGAAATTCATGCACGGGGAGAGGGGTCTCCTCAATCCAGCCTGCACTCTCTCCAATCTGGGATTCCTTGGGGGATGTCCGACTGCCAGTTTAGGCCCAAACAACTCTCTTACAATCCTGGACTGCTGGCTCCTAATTGCTCACCTGCCTGCCTGCCTGATTGCCCCTAACTGCCCCGCCCCCTGCCGGCCTGATCATCCCTCACTGCCTCTATGTGCTGGCCTGATTGCTCCTAACTGCCCCCCCTGCTGGCCTGGTCACTCCTAACTACCCCCCGCTGCCAACAAGGTCACTCTCAACTACCCCCTCCCAACTGGCCTGGTTGCCCCTAGCTGCTCCCCCACCCCTGCCAGCCTGGTTGCCCCTAACTGCCCCCCCCACCCCCCCCGCCGGCTGGTCGCCCTTAACTGCCCCCCCTGCTGGCCTGGTTGCCCTCAACTGCCCCTCCCGCCAGCCTGGTAGCCCCTCACAGCCTTTCCACTATCCTGGTCGCCCCATGCAGCCTGCTGTGCAGTTGTTTGGTTGACCCTCACTAACCCCTCCTGCCGGCCTGGTTGCCCCATGCAGCCTGCTTGTTCAGTCTTTTGGTCGTCCCTCACTAAGCCCCTTGCTGGCCTGGTTGCTCTACATAGCCTGTTTGTTCAGTCGTTTGGTTATCCCTAAATAACCCACCTGCCAGCCTGGTTGTAGGCAGCCTTCTTGTGAGGGTGTGAGGGTTAATTTGCATATTGCCTCTTTATTATATAGGATGGTGGAAATTTTGCAGAAGCAGGAAAAGGATAGGTTATATGTTTTACTAATTGAAGTGTTTCTCTAGATTAGTTGAGAGACCTTATGAGTAAAAGGGTTGCAGAAATTTATAAATTTATCATGGCTCAAGCCATGGTATCAAGTTTCCTTATGATGAACACTGGACAGTTAGATTCCTCATCTTTTCTTGGGATCTGTAAAATAGCACCTCTCAATATTCAGTGAATGATGCTGTATCACATTGGAGCAAATGGTCATTGAGGATATGTGTCTTCAAGGGGGTGATACTTGCAATTTAAACAAATACATGTCCAACATTATTGTGCTTGGCTTACACAATCATTCTTTTAAATGTACTCATTTATGAGGATAAGTTTTTACAGCCTGATCCTCATTGTCATTTGGTACATTTTCGGTATAATGCTTGATACACACACCCTCTGGATAGTAAATCATTCTAATTCTCCTCAGATTTTTATTCTAACATTTTGTTTGTCTGGCATCTAGTGGTAAACTTGTAAAGTTATTAAAAATTATAGTTTTGAAAATTACATTTCTATTATATTTCTTTTGGCCTCCTTGTTTTCGATTGTTTATGGTGGTATTCATATTTAGAAATTAGAGAATATTCAATATTTATGCTGTTATTTTTTACTAGAGGGCCCGGTGCATGAAATTTGTGCATGGGGGGGGGGGGGGGTTCCCTCAGCCCAGACTGCACCCTCGGGGGATGTCTGATTGCTGATAGACCCCTGGGGATCAGGCCTAAACTGGAAGTCCCTTTCGCAATCCAGGACGCTGTATGTGTTATGCCCAGATTTCAAAATCCCCAAAGACAGACCACCAGGGAGCCGAGTCCGATGCAAAAGCAAAGAGTCATTTATTCAAACTAGCTAGTTTGGTCCCTCTGCCTCCCCCACTGACACAGTGGAGTGACAGGAAGCAAGAGAGCCCGGAGTCTTGGAAGAACAAAGAATTTATAGGGCTTGGGTCAGGGGGTGGGGGCTCACTCGGACCACTGATTTGGCCGATTCCGGTTGGCTGAGTGAGGGCCAGGGGCTAATGACGCAAGGGTAGGGTGCAGCTAGGGTCTGGTTACACAAAGACAGGAGGTGGCTAGCATACTTTTGGCCTTGGGCTAGTTTCCTTGCGTTCCTATTGGCTGAGATAAGGGCTGGCTGAGCAACTGATACATTCTATGGCTTTTGCTTGAAGAGGAGTTAGGAACACGGTTATCAGCCCTGTTCTGTCCTTTCATTCCCCCCTTGTCTTGGAACTTCCGGCTCAATCATGAGACGGATTGAACTATCAACTGAACTATTTTTATACATTTCTTGACAAATTGGACTAGTCTGTTAATAATGCAAGGGCTGAAAGTCAACAGCATCAGGAGGATTATAAGGGGTCCGCCGAGGTCCACTGTCTTCTTGAGGGTGATCTGCAGCAGGTGTGTCTGGTCAGAGGTCACCTTCCAGTCAGGCTCCCTGCTGTCCTGGGCACAGAAGGAGCTGGGCTTGTGACCTGGCAGAGACAAACTATAACAAATGGCCCGGTGGAAGGGAAAGAAACCATTTTAGTTTTAACAACCTTTATTGAAATAGGGTTTTTCTTCTTAAAATTCCTCTATGGCTATCAAAAAGCCAAATCAATATTAATTTATTTACTGTATTCAATTTGGCCTGATGTTTGCATAAACACAACAAGAATGGTAACTGATTACCTTTGCTGGAATTTCATGATTGAATCTTAAGGTGCCCCGTAGGGCCAGGAAGCCAAGCCATTCAGCTGCCATCAGGCCTGCCTGAAGTATCTGCTGCGTTAGGTGAATCCCTCACCTGTAGCAACTCCACCTGAGCCCACGCTCTAGGATTTAAGCCCATCTCAGTAGCCCTCCTACCCGTTGCCGCCCAGAGTGAGTGGGGGTTCCTCAGGGATGCAGAGGCATCCTTATTGCTCCCCTTCTACTCTTACCAACGGCCAGTGATGGTAGGGCATGGGCCTGACGCTCCAGCGCCAGCCATCTTCAGGGCTCCCAAGCAGGATACCAGGCTTTTCCTGTGGCACTCTTATTGGCTTCAAATCTTCAGAGCTCAGACAGGTTTCTTTAAAACATGATATTCCAGTCAAAGTTTCCGGTTAATAAAATTACTATTAAAAACCGGTCTTATTGATTTCATGCAAAGAAATGTATTGCCATGACTTATTAAGCATTGCCAGATTTCAGAGGAATTATATAAGGAGAAAAACATACTGATCTGCTCTAAGATCTTCTGATTTTTCTTGTTAGTCCTTTCAACGTTTTTCTTCTCCTTCTTATTATATATACAACCTTTTTAAATTTTATACTTTCAGATTAGCCTTTAAACCTTCTTTTTATGTCCTTTAAAAATGCACAACCATGCCTCAGACCTTTTATTCCAAATAGGCTTTTCCCAGCTCTCTACAGCTGAGATTTGTACCACCCCTGACAGTATAGGCTGCCAACTGTTAGCTGTCTCTTAGTAGAGACCAAAACCTGATGGGTATTCTTCTTTGCCCAGTTGGGCACCTGCCCTCTTGGCAGCTAGACACCCTCTACTCTTGGGGTTCACCCCACACAGTCCCCTTCCAGGATAGCCAACATACATTCAAACCTGCAAGAGAATCAAAGGTTAATATAACATATCAATACAATGAAACATAATATTGGCATCATGGCCGCTTCAGGCAGCCAAATCCTCCGCTACTAAACATGAGATATGGCAGGGCTATACAAACATTTTGGGGAGGTGACTAAAGTCCACTCTTTGACATTTCTATATAAGGTAAAATCGTCCTTGTCTTTCTGAAGCCATGTCTATGAAGATGCAGGCATCATCTGAGTCTATTATACAATTTTCTGCAGGTATAGTCCTTTTGAAGTTGGGGTGAGTCCTGGGGTCGTGAACTTTTTCACCCACATTGAGTCCCCAGGCTGGAAAGAATGCACAGAGTCCGAGGCGGCCCCGGCAGGGCATCCCGAACAAGCCCATGGGTGGCTTGCAATTTCTGCAAGAGATCACGTAAACGAATGAGTTACCGTGTTCTTTCTGAGTTTTATAGTCCTCTCTGATGTCCAAGGAAAAAAGGCAGTTTGTCCGGTGGCTCTTAGAACCGGTGTTTTCTTAGATGTTACTGGTCCCATTGGCTCTGTCAAGACTGAATAGGCTGCTCCAGAATACACCAGGAAACTAACCGGGGGTTTTATTTATTTATAAATACTTATATCTAACTAGATATATAAACATTAAATAAACATTCACATTTATACCTTTTCAGTGAACAAGTACTTTTACAGTCTTGGGAATTTTGGCAGATAACAGGAACACTGCCCCAGTCCCCTGATGGGGGCCTGACAAGAACAGATGTGGAGGCCTTTGGCTGGGGGGTATAAAGTCTCCATTCTTCCTCTCTCGGCACTGCTAAGGACAGGATCATTGGAGAGGTCTCTTCACCTAGGCAAGGCTGTGCTGAGCCATCTGGGGCAAAAGTGGTTTCTGCTTCCATTAGAGGGACCAGGTCAACTGGTAAATATAGGGATTCATGAACCACCTGATGGCCGCCTAACTGACATTGGCAGGGGCGGCAGAATAGTCTGCAGCTGTGGTACTGGTAGCTCCAATAATGGTGACTTCCTGCCCTGAGAGGGGAGGTACCTTCCGAGTAACTACCGAGTGCTCTGCAGCTGTATCAACCATAAAGTTCACAGTCTGGCCCCGATCTTCATTTTGACCATCGGCTCATGGGGGCCCAGTTGGAAAAAGCCCAGTCTGTCCTAGTTGGTATCAGCTGCTGCCAGTCCGAGGAGGTCTGCCTCAGGCGGCTCTGGCCAATAGCGGCTGGGTGGTTTGGATGGCCTTGCCGGCTTCTTCTGGCCTGCTTCTGCCCTGCCTGCCTCTTTACTCCTGCTATTAAACTTTACTCTGTTTCTTTTTACACATGCAGAACTGGACCCAAGGCAGCGAGGTTTGAGCAATTTTAAAATTCCTTAATATATATTTTATCATTCATGTTGCTAACTTCATTTGTCCCTGGGTGTGGACAAAAAAATGACACTAATCAGATTGACATAAACGATTTAACCTTTGTTTAGGGAGGCAAATGCAAAGCATTTACTCCCAAGTGTTATTGGTTTAGGGAAGATAGGATTTCTGCTCAGTTTTCCTATTCCATTTGTCCCAGCTCACTGGTCTATTATGCATTCAATTTTCTTAAAATATATTCTGGCACAGGAGAAAGTTGTTTTATTGTACACAGGTAGTTTAACCCCTATATAACTGGGCTTGGACCTTTGCCCAGCAAACTGCAATCTATAAGTTCAATATGCAGCCTCTGGTTCTTCTAACCCAACGAGGTTTCGGCCAGTCTCTGAGTCAGACTCCTCCTCTCGGAGAATTTCGAAGTCCTGATGGCTCCTGGGTCCAGGGAGAGTGCCCTTTTGTTAACTTTTAGGGCCCTGCTTTCTTGCCTTTCTACCAGTTCCCTTTGTGGCAGAGCAGCAACCAGGCCTTTTTCAAGGGAGTGCACTTGAAGGGGATATCAGCCCCTCCTGTGAGCCAGCTGCTCCACCTAGGGTCTCCTGGGGCCGGCCAGAGTGTCCTCCAGCAAATTTCGGAAGCCACTGCCCTTTCACAGTGGTATGGACTCAAGCAGGGGGTTCACTGGATGTAGCCTGCAGCGAAGCGCTTGCTGGCTTCTGCCTGCAGCTGCTCTTGCCCACGAACCCTGCCCCGCAGCACGCTCGGCACCGTCAGCTCCAGCACCTCGGTATTCTCCAGCTTAGCCTGCACCTCGGTGTCCGCCGGCAGCTGCTGCAGCTCCTGTAGGCTCTCGTTGATCCACGCACGTGCCGCTTCTTCTCCACCAGGGGCTTCAGCCTTGCGGGCAGCTCAGGCACTCAGCCCCGCCTTCTTTGACCTGGCTCTCAGGGGCTGAGTCTGCCTGGCAAACAGTTCTAAATCACCAGGGTGGCTGCGGGTTTTAACACATTTTAAATGTATTTTTACTCTTAAGATATATCTAGACCTTTTGTGATCAAACTAAGAACAGGTATTGGTCTAATTTAGCATTGGAAGGGTTAAAAAGAATAACCTAGGGCAGAGAAAGACTACATTGTTTACAGTTACTTCTTGTGACCTTAAAGTTCATTGATAAGACCTGTTAGGTCTGCAGCCAGTAACTTAACTGCCAACACCCCCACCCCCTTTCTCTCAGCCCAGGCCCGATTGCTTTTCCTCACAGAGTCGGCCTGGAAATATAACGGGTGCATCTGTAACATCCAGTTACAGATGCTTTCAGAATCAGGATGAGGGAGGAAGGGAAAGACCAATTGAAAACAGCAAGTTAAACAAAATACAGTCACAGGCAGTAAATCTCTCCGAGACCTGCGGAGCTGTCCACTAAAGAGAAAAGAAAACCATGAATAACAAGTTCTTTGAAATTTGCTACTTTGTTAATTTGCTAAGCAAACAGTTAACTTGAAAAGACTTCTCTCTTGCTTTTCTTACAAGCAATCTTGGAATTTAGCCAGCTTTTAACTCTATCCTAGAACTTCAAAATTTCAATTTAATACAGCGAATTTACAACCCAGGAGAGAGCAACTGATAGAAATTTATATTAACTAAGTGGGCGGATTCCCCTTTAATAGTGAGCAAAAGACTCTGAGAACAAAAATGATTCTCGCAGCTGCTAAGAGATGTTGCAGACTATTTCGGGGTCCAGCCTAAACCTTCAGCCAGATGAATTAACAGAAATGCAAAATAAATCAAAGTAACTTTCACTTTACACAGACTAGTAATGAGCAGCCAATAGACAAAACATTTGTATTCACACTCTCTTAGTAGACTAGCCCAGACTGGAGCTGAGCAGATAAACAAAACAATGCCCAACTCCCCAGACGGGCGTGGGGGCACTCCTGGCACCCATGTCCCAGAACAGAATTCTCGACCAACGTTTTGGTGAGAACCTACCGGAGGAGTTAAGACTGCGTCCAGTGCCTCCTCTCGGCAGCAAATTGGCTAGTCCCACACAAACAAACAGCTGTCCACTCATGCTTCCTCAATGTTTCAGCATTCATTCCAATTCTACAATCTCTATTGTACCTCTTCAAAAATTTTTTAACATGTAATTAAGAACAGCAGGTTTACTTTGTCCCGACCTCATGATGATCGGTGACGAGAGACAGACAAGGGAGGGGGTGACCCATTTTCACAGATCCTCACTCAGATGCCTGCCTGACCAAAGTTGTGAAGCCACACAAAGGAGCGGAGAGGGCAGGCTCCCTCCTCCACATTTATGCTCTTTCACCAGATATTCATTCAGCAAAGGCATTCAGCTACCACAACATACAATTTTTCCCAATTCAGTTTGAACCTTAAACTTTTAGCTGGCAAGTCAAATATTCAGCATTTCTTAAGCAGTAACATTTTTAAGAATAAACCTCAAAAATGCAAGACATAAGTTTTTTATCATTTGAATTCAGTAAGCTTCAAGGTCCCAAGTTCCCAGCAGTTCTGGGAAACCACACCTGAGGCTGGCAAGCAGGTTTGGCCCAGCCCTTGACTTTAAAATGACCATAATGCTTAAAGGAGTAGTTTGAGTCTGTCCCATAACGTCCGTCCAGTGAGTCCACAAAATTAGACAAAAGAACACAGACACCAGACAGACAAAGACACTTAAGAACAGCCTTCCGCCCCCACGGAAGAAAACTGGACGATGGCCGTTTGCCAATCAGCGGGAGCGACCCGCCACGTTCCAGAGGTTCAGAGGTTTGAGGGGAGTCCACTCCCCTCGTGAGGTGTTTTTACACCCCTCCAGACGGAGGGCCAAGGCGTCCCCTGACTCCTCCTGCCTGAGATCTGCCAGTGCGTCCACTTAGATCTTATCAGGCACAGATTACAGAAGCGAGCTGGCACAGAACAGAACATACGACACACAGACACTTAACGCGGTTAGCAGACCCTCCGGAGTGGGGTCCCTAGTGGGTCTTGGGAATCCCGGACGGGCCCCCAAATGTTATGCTCAGATTTCAAAATCCCCAAAGACAGACCACCAGGGTGCCGAGTCCGATGCAAAAGCAAAGAGTCATTTATTCAAACTAGCTAGTTTGGTCCCTCTGCCTCCCCCACTGACACAGTGGAGTGACAGGAAGCAAGAGAGCCCGGAGTCTTGGAAGAACAAAGAATTTATAGGGCTTGGGTCAGGGGGTGGGGGCTCACTCGGACCACTGATTTGGCCGATTCCGGTTGGCTGAGTGAGGGCCAGGGGCTAATGACGCAAGGGTAGGGTGCAGCTAGGGTCTGGTTACACAAAGACAGGAGGTGGCTAGCATACTTTTGGCCTTGGGCTAGTTTCCTTGCGTTCCTATTGGCTGAGATAAGGGCTGGCTGAGCAACTGATACATTCTATGGCTTTTGCTTGAAGAGGAGTTAGGAACACGGTTATCAGCCCTGTTCTGTCCTTTCATATGCACCAGTGACCATACTTTTCATACAGGTGAAAGGCATCTTGCTGTTATATGGGCAGCTATATTTTTTTGCCCTGATTATAAAAAGTAGTACATAACATTATCCTTCTAAGGCAGTAGTACCATTTTCCCCATCTTATGGGTGGAAAAACTGAAATAGAAGTTAAGTAATTGGCTTTGTCACACAGTTATAAGTGTCAGAATCAGGGCTGACTACAAAATGTGCAAGCCAGAGTTCATGCATGTCACCGCTGCCTCATCCTGTTTTTTCAGTATTAGCGTAGCCTGGCTAGGTTTTAATTTTATATCTAGGAGACTGTTCCCAATATATAGGGTAGGGTCTCTAGGCCTGGTCGGTGATCAGGGTCGATCTATCTGTTGGGTGATCAGGGGGCCCCCAACGGCACCTGCCTTGGCTGGTGGCCTGGCACTGCCCGCTGGCCGGCCCCGCCCCCTGATCGCTGCCGCTGGTCGCCTCCCTCTTGGGATGCAGATGCTCAATGCAGGAGCTGCCCCCATGGTGATCAGTGTGTGTCATAGCAACCGGTCATTCCGCTGTTCTATCAATTTGCATATTAGGGTTTTATTATATAGGATTTTTAGAAATAAAATGAAATTAATTTATTTGTTACATTTCTTCATGTGTTTTTACTACAGAAAGAACAAAAAGGACTTTTTAAAAAATATATTTTTATTGATTTCAGAGAGGAAGGGAGAGAGTGATAGAAACATCAGTGATGATGGCTGTCTCTTGCATGCCCCCTACTACAGATTGAGACTGAAACCTTGATATGTGCCCTGACTGGGAATTGAACCTCCTAGTTTATAGGTCAAAGCTCAACCACTGAGCCACACAGGTCGGGAGGGAGGAGAAGGGAGAGAGGGCGCAGGGAGAGGGACATTGATCAGCTGCCTTCCACCTGCACGCCAACTGGGAATCAAAGCCTCCACCTTTTGGTGCAGGGGACAACACTCCTACCGAGTTACACCAACCAGGGACCAGGGCACCTTTTTTATAATATGAGGATATGTGTGCCTTTCATTGTTATTAGTTAATTAAATGGAAAATTGTGCCTTGCCCAGGCTCTAGCATGTAGCAGGTATTCAAATGATATGATTAATAAAGAAAAAACATGGCAAAAGTCTAGCTTCTTTTATATAGTCATGATCTAAAATATCACTAGTTATCTTAGTGTCACTTAAGTAGAATACTTACAAAAAATAAGTACCTATATTATACTGGTTTTACAAACTCACATTTTAAAGTTACTGATATAGTTTAAAAATAGGTATAGCCCAACCAGGTGTCTCAGTGGTTGAGCATCGACCTGTGAACTAGGACGTTACCATTTGATTCCTCAGGGCACATGCCTGGCTTGCGGGCTTGATCCCCAGTAGGGGGCGTGCAAGAGGCAGCCAATCAATGATTCTCTCTTATCATTGATGTTTCTATCTCTCTCTCCCTCTGCCTTTTTCTCTGAAGTCAATAAAAATATATTTTAAAAAACAATAGGTATATATTTTAGTTAGCTACTTTTATATCCTTTGTTATGCCATTGACACATCATTTGTCACTTTCTTATGCCCTAATATGGTGTCCTATGTACTCCCCACCTGCTCCTGACCAATTGCACCATCTCTATAATTTTATCTTAAATTTCACTCATAATCCCAGGTTATTGGAATTGATTACCTCTGAATGCATGGATATTCATTTGGCTTTTATTCCTCCTTTCCCTTTGTTCAAGTGAAGCACAGAGCTAACCTTACAAATACATTTTGTAATTATCCAGGCACTAATTCTGTTCTATTATATGGCTTGACTCAATTCATCACGAAATGGCATTTTTAAAAATATGGCTTTATTAATTTGAGAGGGAGAGGGAGAGAGAGAAACAGTGATTGGGTGCCTCCTGTATGCACCCCAACTGGGGACTGAACCCACAACCGGGCATGTGCCTTGACCGGGAATCGCACCAGTGATATTTCAGTGCATGGGACGATGCTTAGCCAGCTGAGCCACATTGGCCAGGGCAGAGAATGGCATTTTTAAATGGCTCTATCACAAGTAATTATTGAAGAAATGTTTTCAGAAAATGGGAAGATTAAAATTTGGGAGATTCTTTTGGATAGACAATTATTTTGTATCTAAATACAAAATAATTGTCTATCCAAATACAAAATACAATACAGCGCAAATACAATAAATAGAACAATAAATAAATGCAGTATATAGAGTATCTAAACTAATAAAAATAATTTTTAAATGCCACTTTACATTGAAATAAATTAAAGCTTAATATGGGTTTCTTTTAATAGGTCTGAATGGACAGACGAATTAAACACATACAGAGTGGAAGCAGCTTGGAAGTTATCACAGTGGGATTTGGTGGAAAATTATTTGGCAGCAGGTAAAATTACTTCTTAAAATATAAGTTGTTTTAAGATGCCATAAATAGACTAAGTGTCTAAGCAATAGTCATAATTAATCTCTCAACTTGTTTTGTGATTGCTTTGTTTAGTTATCAAAATGAAATCATCGGTTCAGTATTTCTTCTGACCATTTTACCAAATGAAATAAAACTTGTTCATAGACCCAGCTCTCATTCCTTAACTCTTCATTTGTTTTTCAGATGGGAAATCTACCACATGGAGTGTCAGACTGGGGCAGCTATTATTATCAGTCAAAAAAAGAGATTCCACAGCTTTTTATGATACATTGAAACTAGTGAGAGCCGAACAAATTGTACCTCTTTCAGCTGCAAGCTTTGAAAGAGGCTCTTACCAACGAGGATATGAGTATATTGTCAGGTATTTCAAAGTTCCCATTTTTATATTCCTGGTCTATAAGTATCATCTGATAGGCTTAGAATGCTTTGATTAGTAAATAACTGATATTATGTTTATTATCATGCATAGCTGAACAAAATAGCTTTTTCATTCTTTAACTCATAATCACTCTATATTTTTCCCTTTTTATTTACTAGAGGCCCAGTGCACAAAAATTTGTGCACTCGAGGGGGTCCCACAGCCTGGCCTGTGCCCTCTCACAGTCTGGGCCCCTCAGGGGATGTCCACCTGCTGGCTAAGGCCCGCTCCCCAGGGGATCAGGCCTAAGCTGGCAGTCAGACATCTATCTGGCAGCCCGGGAGCCCTCAGGGGATGTCCACTTGCCAGTGGGGAGCAGGCCTAAGCTGCAGTCGGACATCCTTAGTGCTGCTGAGGAGGTGGGAGAGGCTCCTGCCGCCACTGCTGTGCTGGCAGCTGGCAGCCTGGCTTGTGGCTGAGCAGAGCTCCCCCTGTGGGAGCGCACTGACCACCAGGGGGCAGCTCCTGCATTGAGCGTCTGCCCCCTGGTGGTGAGTGTGTGTCACAGTGACCAGTCATTCCCAGTCGTTCTGCTGTTAAGGTCAATTTGCATATTACCCTTTCATTATAAAGGATAGAGGCCTGGTGCATGGGTGGGGGCCAGCTGGTTTGCCCTGAAGGGTGTCCTGGGTCAGGGTGCGGGTCCCGTTGGGGTGCCTGGCCAGCCTGGGTGAGGGGCTGAGAGCCGTTTTCAGGCTGGCCACACCCCTTTTAGGGTGGGGGTCCCCACTGCGGTGCCTGGCCAGCCTGGGTGAGGGGCTGATGGCTTTTTGCAGGCTGGCCCAGCCCCCCAGCGGGACCCTCACCCCATGGGGGTGTGGCCAGCCTGGGTGAGGGCTGTTTTCAGGCTGCTGAGGGCCGTTTTCAGGCTGCTCACAGCCCCTTCAGGGTGGGGGTTTCCCGCTGGGGTGCCTGCCTAGCCTGGGTGAGGGGCTGATGGCCGTTTTCAGGCTGGCCACGCCCCCCTGGCCCAGCCAGGGCAGGCGGGAAGCTTGGCTTCCTCCATTGTTGGGGGCAACCCAAGCCACCTGCTCGCTCCAGCTCTGTGGCCACGGCTGGCTGGAAGCAGGTATCTGGGATTTATTTATCTTCTATAATTGAAACTTTGTAGCCTTGAGCATAGCCCAAGGCAGGTCAGGGCATGCGGGAAGCTTGGCTTCCTCTATCGCCGCGGGCAACCCAAGCCTCCTGCTTCCTCCAGCTCTGTGGTCACCGCCATCTTAGTTGGGTTCATTTGCATGCTTGCTCCTGATTGTCTGGCGAGCGTGGCTTCAGTGTAGCAGAGGGATGGATAATTTGGATGTTTCTCTTTTATTATATAGGATTTTTTTTTTTTTTTCTAATCTTCATCCAAAGACATGGTCATTGACTTTTTTAGAGAGGGGAAGGGAGGGAGGGACAGAGGCATGGAGGGAGAGAGAGGAAAAAAAAACAACACATCAATCAGTTGCTTCCCACACTTTCCCTGCCGAGGGTTTGAATCCAAAACCTAAGCATGTGTCCTGGCCAGGAATCAAACCTCCGACCTTTTGGTTTATGGAATGGTGCTCTAACCAACTGAGCAACACCGGCCAGAGCCATCTTGTAGTTTTTCAAAAACATTTTAACATACATTCTATTAATTGGGAAGGCAATTTTGAGACTTCTAAAAAAATAACTAGAAAAATCTTATATTTGTCCTGTTGTAATTCATAGTTTATTTTTTATACAACTAACCTAAGTAATCTAGACATCTGTACTTGACACACTGGTCTTCACTACTTATTGGTCCCCTTCCCTTCTTATTTAGAAAGGCATTTGACATTTCGCCCCCAAAAATGTAGGCATTACATTACTAGAAAGGAATATTAACTTATAGAGGTAAGAAAGAAATGATGGAAAACATTTTAGGTCTGTTAGTTCATCTGAAGAAAATAATTAAACATGTTTTAATTGAACTATAATAAAAAAAGATAAGTAAGCAATTTTTCTTTTTTTTTTTTTTTTAGTTAGAATAATCTATATTTTTTATAAGCCCCTTTGGTAACAGCTTAATGAAACCAGAGATTGGACCACCAAAATTATTTCTGTTCTGTAGTTGTATCTTGAATACTGACTGAATCATAGGCTATTGTGAAAGTATGAGTGCTTCCATTACTCTTAGGAAAAAATCAACTGTATCATTTCTCATTTTTAGCTGGCATTTACTATGCCAAGTCCTCTTATGGGCAAATATTTATGTTGACATATAATGGATTCATATTTTCTTTTATCTTCATAAAGGTGATAAAGTTTTATTTTCATACATTTGAATTTAGTTTTATATATCATTCTCTAAGTTAATTAATAAGAATTTGGGGATCATAGTAAGCACTAAATTTTTTAAAGTATTTTTAAAAATATATCTTTATTGCCCTAACCAGTTTGGCTCAGTGGATAGAGCGTTGGCCCTCAGACTGAAGGGTCCTGTGTTTGATTCCGGTCAAGGGCATATATCTTGGTTATGGGCTCGATTCCCAATACGGGGCATGCAGGAGACAGCTGATCAATGTTTCTCTCACATCAATGTTTCTAACTTTCTATCCCTCTCCCTTCCTCTCTGCAAACATCAATAAAACATAAAACACATAGAGGTAAGAAAGAACAATAAAAAAAAAAAATATATATATATATATATATATGTATATATGTATATATTGATTTCAGAGAGGAAGGGAGAGGAAGAGAGAGATAGAAACATCAGTGATGAGAGAGAATCATTGATTGGCTGGCTCCTGAATGCCCCACACTGGGGATCAAGCTGGGCTAAATATTTAAATCAACATCATACTATACCCAGTATGAAAAGATGTTACTGTTTATATTTACTAAGAATATGTATTGGGTAAAGTTCTTCCAAAGAAAACTGCACATTTTAGATTCTCATGGCTAATTTAATATACATGCATTATATGAGATTAATAAGAATGAAGATTATATTATTTTAACATTGCCTCTATTTGTCTCTAGATTACACATGTTGTGTGAGTTGGAGCATAGCATCAAACCACTTTTCCATGAGTCCCTAGGCGATAATTCTCAAGAAGATTCTCTAAACTGGGTAGCTCGACTAGAAATGACCCAGAATTCCTATAGAGCCAAGGAACCCATTCTGGCTCTCCGGAGAGCTTTATTAAGCCTCAACAAAAGGTTTTTCCACACTTTGTTTTAAAATGTCAATTATTGTGAATTTAGTCTTGTATTTGCATATTACTTGGGGGTATTTAGCTTTCCTAATTTTCTCTCTGAATCTCTATTTTTTTGTTTTTAATTGTCAGGGCTACTCTACATAGTTGAAACTTAAGAATTACATGTACATGCAATATATCTTTTTTTTTAATGTTAAAAAAAAACTTACCAGGGGGAGGTACAGATATGAGTCATTAATAGGTCTTCATAGACTTATTGATAAAAATGGAGTACTTTAAGAAAACTGAAAGTATTTTTTTTTAGCAAATCTTTGATTTCTTTGAAATAGTGTATTAAGAATGTTCCATGTTAGAAATAGGTATTTTAATTGTCATTGAATACACTTAAAAATGCTCTTTTACTCCTGTTCTGTCACATTTCTTTAGACAAGATTACAATGAAATGGTTGGAGAATGCTGGCTACAGAGTGCCAGAGTAGCTAGAAAGGCTGGTCACCACCAGACAGCCTACAATGCTCTGCTCAATGCTGGAGAATCACGACTTGCTGAACTGTATGTGGAAAGGGCAAAGTGGCTGTGGTCCAAGGTAACACCAAGGGACTATCATCATATATATGTATTTTGCAGATTATGTGCTTTTTCTAAAGGCCTGAGTGACAGACAGTGTCTAATCTCAATTGAGAACCCTCTTTTTCTGTCACCTTTTTTCATCATTACCTACCATAATTGGGAAGGAATTATTCTTTCTATCCTGAAGACCCAAAATAGTTTTCCATTTCAAGACTGAAAGTGTAGTTCTTTCAATTTTCACATGTTTTTCATTATTTTCTTGAGGGACGTGACCAATTTTACTTTGTTTTAACCTCCTATATGTATAAAGAGTGTATGTAGTAAGATATCAAAAAATATTTGTTAAATGAACACAACATTGTCCTTATTCACATCCTTGGCAGATAATTAGTTTTGTGTGGACTTGTCAGTACTTACTGTCAAGATTCACTTCCAATTAATCTAGCTTGTTAGGAAGGGCTTAGCTTCAGAACAAAAGTCTCCAATAGTCAGATTAAAGCTATAGTAATGTGAAAAAGGCTTTTTAAATATCTTAACTTGCAAAGCTTATGTCCAATATTTAAAAGGTTGTTATTTATATATCTCCTCATGTTTGCCTTATATTTATATATAAGATATATAAATATCTTAATACAGATATTTATATATCTCCTCAGTAACCCATAGGTCGGTTTAGTCTTAGCAGTAGGTATAGCATGTTCTGAAGTTGACATTTACCGATTATAGTTGGTACCACCTGTGACTGGACCAACTTCATGGTGGCTGAGAAAGGACAGGAGGGAAGATGTTTCCTGGACGGACGGGAAGTGAAAGTAATAATTCAGGCTGCATTGGTCAGTGCCTGATCATTTTCTGAGCTAGTATAATTCTATAAGTTGTAATACCTTAAACACGATATGTTAAAAATGCAGTTCATCATCTAATAATTCAGTGCCGTTTCTTCTCCCATTTTCCCTATTTTTCTAGGTAGGACTCTTACATTCTCTCATCCAAGATATCAGGGCATCATCTTGACCTTCCTACCCTCCTTCACTTTTCACATCCAGTTGGACACTAAATCTACCTTAGAAATGTCTTTTAAATTATCTCCCTCTTATTTGTCTCTGCTGCTTTTATTCATTCCATTTGTAACCTATAACAATGTTAATAGCCTTTTTGGCAGTCTCACCATTTCTCTGTATACATTACTGCAGTCTGATGTTTCTAAAATTCATGTTGAATCATGTTGCTCCCCTGATTAAAATCCTTCAAAGTATTCTGTATGCCTTTAGCATTAAGTCTGAATTCTAGAAAGTACAAAAGGCCCTTTGTGATTGAGTTCCAGTCTGCCTCTTCAGTTTCAATAACAAACCCTTTATGCTTCAGCTAAAACTAGACTACTCACTTTTCTACCAATTAAAATTATTTTTCCTTCTACCAAGAATGTTTTTTACTGAATTCTCTGCGGGAAAATTCGTACTCATTATTTAAGACCTAATTCAGATCTTCCTCATTTGGTAACCTTTCCTGACTGATACTCTTCTCCATCTTCCTATATTTTCAGGTACATTTAGAGGGCTCCCTTTACTTTACCCCATTATGTCTATGTATATTCCTCTGTTAATAGTACTTAACACATTGGGTTGTTATTTTAGGTATATAGTCTATTTCTTCACTTGACTGTGAACTTTTTTAAGCCAGAGATTTGGGTTTATTCATTGTTTATCCCCAGTCATATAGACTTATTTTCAGTTCCCAGCACTTTGATCGACTATAAAATGAATGAGTATATGATTATGAATTTTACATGAAATGAAGCAATGTTACCTTTTTAGGATTTTACTTTTATAGGATGGAAATAAGAGCTGAACATGAAACTCAAATGGACCTACACATAAAATATCTAATAAACTTTAAATCCTAACAATTGTATTTGTTTTTCAAAAAATGGAAATACATTTTTAAATTAAAAGATTTGTTGTTGTCTTTTTTCTTTTAGGGTGATGTTCACCAGGCACTAATTGTTCTTCAAAAGGGTGTTGAATTATGTTTCCCTGAAAATAAAACTCCAACTGAGAGTAAGGACATGTTAATCCATGGTCGAGCTATGCTGCTAGTAGGCCGATTTATGGAAGAAACAGCTAACTTTGAAAGCAATGCAGTTATGAAAAAATATAAGGCAGGTATATTTATAATACAATTTCAATAAGAAACTCATTCTTTTGTTTTGTTTTTGAAAATGGATCAAATTATTTTAAAGTCCAGATTGAAGAATACATGTATAAAAATAGCCAAGAGCCCTGGCCAGTGTGGCTCAGTTGGTTTATCATTGTCCCATGAAACAAAAGGTCACCAGTTCTATTATCGATAAAGGCACATGTCAGAGTTGCCAGCTAGATCCCCAGTAGGAGGTATGCAGAAGGCATTCAATCAGTGTTTCTCACATTAATTTTTTTTTCTCTCTTTCTCTCCCTGTCCCTTTCTCTCTCTCTAAAGCCAATAAAAAATATAATTTTAAAAAATAGTCAGGAAACTTGTTTGACTTCTAGTGCATGTATAGCATAAGTATATCTCTGGAGGAACTATTAAAAAGTAAATACACTCATGAAACCATCACCCAGATTAAGAAGTAGAATATTATTAGCACTTCACAACCCACTCTTTCACCCTCATTCCCCAAAGTTAGCTACCCTAGCCTGAATATTTTTGAAGAAACACAATATATACCTTCCTTACTACTAGTTATTAAGATTTACTAGGTATGTAGATGGTGTTATAAGACAGATACTTCTCAGTAACCCATAGGTCAGAGAACAAATTGCAATGAGAATTGAAAAATACTTTGAACTGAATGATAATAAAAATATGACATGTGATGCAGCTAAAGCCATTCTTTTTTATTAAAATATATTTTTATTGATTTCAGAGAGGAAGGGAGATGAGGGAGAGAAAGAGATAGAAACATCAATGTTGAGAAAGAATCATTGATCGGCTGCCTCCTGCACACCCCCTACTGGGGATTGAGCCTACAACTCCAGGCGTGTGCCCTGACCAAGAATCTAGTTGTGACCTCCTGGTTCATGGGTCAATGCTCAACCATTGAGCACACTGGCCAGGCAGCTAAAGCCATTCTTCAAGGGAATTTAAAATGTTATTTGCATGTATTAAAAGAAAATAAAGGCTCACAATTAATGAGCCTTAAATATCCACCTCAAAGTGTTAGAAAAGGGAACAAAAATTTTTTAAAAAACTACGAATGTCGAAGTTAGGAAATAATAAAGTAAGAGACAATGGCTATAATTTGTGAGGCAGATTACCTGAAAAAGAGAAGTTAAACAGGCAAAAAGTTATAGATCTGTATAGGTAGCCACCTGAATCTTTGATTAAGGGCCATGGTGTACATACATAACTCAAAACTCTATGAGGCCCAGCTGGAAGCAGCTGCTGAGGAAAGAACAATTATGGGGAAACTATAAGAACAACAATATTGCCCTAACCAGTTTGGCTCAGTGGATAGAGCATCGGCCTTTGGGCTCTACGGTCCCAGGTTCGATTCCAATCAAGGGCATGTACCTTGGTTGTGGGCACATCCCCAGTGGGGAGTGTGCAGGAGGCAGCTGATCAATGTTTCTCTCTCATCGATGTTTCTACTTCTCTATTCCTCTCCCTTCCTCTCTGTAAAAAATCAATAAAATATATTAAAAATAAAAGAAGAAGAACAATATTTGGAGGGCACATAGACCCTTTGATGTAAATTATCAGTGTCAATCTTTTGAGACACAGGATAGAAAAAGGTAAAGTGTGATAAGTATATCTGGAGGGCAAACTGAGAAAAATTAGTGTATGTGTCAAAACTTATTATAAATGTACTAGAGGCGCATTGCACAAAAATCTGTGCACTGGGGGGAGGGGAGGGAGGGTTTCTCATCCCGGCCTATGCCCTCTCACAGTCTGGGACCTTTTGCTCCATACCTCTTGCTGCTCCTTACTGCTTGGCTGCTGCTCCTTAGTGCTGCCGCGCAGGCGGGAGAGGCTCCCACCACCGCTGCTGCGCTTGCCAGGCGTGAGCCTGGCTTCTGGCTGAGTAACGCTCCCCCTGTGGGAGCACACAGACCACCAGGGGGAAGCTCCTGCGTTGAGCGTCTGTCCCCTGGTGTTCAGTGCGCATCATAGCAACCGGTCGTTCTGGTCGTTGTGCTGTAACGGTCGCTTAGGCTTAGGCTTTTATTATATAGACTACAGGCCCGGTGCACAAAAATTTGTGCACTCGGGGGGTCCCTCAGCCTGGCCTGTGCCCTCTCACAGCCTGGGACCCCTCAGGGGATGTCCGCAGGGGATCGGGCCTAAGCTGGCAGTCAGACATCCCTCTGGCAGCCCGGGAGCCCTCGGGGGATGTCCACTTGCGAGCGGGGAGCAGGTCTAAGCTGCAGTCGGACACCGCTGTGCTGGCAGCTGTCAGCCTGGCTTGTGGCTGAGCAGAGCTCCCCCTGTGGGAGCGCACTGACCACCAGGGGGCAGCTCCTGCATTGAACGTCTCCCCCCTGTTGGTGAGTGTGTGTCACAGTGACCAGTCATTCCCAGTCGTTCTGCTGTTAGGGTCAATTTGCATGTTACCCTTTTATTATATAGGATAGAGGCCTGGTGCACGGGTGGGGGCTGGCTAGTTTGCCCTGAAGGGTATCCCGGATCAGGGTGGGGATCCCGCTGGGGTGCCTGGCCAGCCTGGGTGAGGGGCTGAGGGCCGTTTCAGACTGGCTACACCCCCTTTAGTGTGGGGGTTCCCACTGCGGTGCCTGGCCAGCCTGGGTAAGGGGGTGAGGGGCTGAGGGCCGTTTTCAGGCTACCTACAGCCCCTTCAGGGTGGGAGGTCTTGCTGGGGTGCCTGGCCAGCCTGGGTAAGGGGCTGAGGGCTGTTTTCAGGTTGGCTGTGCCCCCTGGCTACCCAAGCTCCCAGCCTCTCCTTTTTTTCTTTTTTCTTTTTTTTCTGGGATTTATTTATCTTCTATAATTGAAACTTTATAACCTTGAGGAGAGCCCAGTTCCCTCTGGAAGCCTTTCAGTCCACAGGCCGACGCCCTATCCACTGATCCAAACCAGCTAGGGCCACTATTGGTATCTTGGTAGGCATTTTGTTGAATCTGTAGATTTGTTCGGGTAGTATGGCCTTTTTAAATGATATTAATTTTTCCTGTCCATGGACATGTTATATGATTCCACTTGTTTGTATCTTCTTCAGTTTCTTTCTTCAATGTTTTACAATTTTCTGAGTACAGGTCTTTTATATCCTTGGTTAAATATATTCCTAGGTATTTCATTCTTTTTGGAGCAGTTGTGAAAGGTATTCTTACTTTCTTTCTCTCTCTTTCTCTCTCTCTCTCTCTCTCTCTCTCTCTCTCTCTCTCTCTCTCTCTCCCTCTCCCTTTCTTTCCTTTCTTTTTTTTCTTTCCTTTCTTTCGTTTTGTTGTCTGAGAGTTCATTATTGGTGTATAAAAATGCTACTGGCCTGACTGGCGTGACTTATCAGTTGAGCGTTGACCCAGGAACCGAGAGATCATCATTTCCATTCCTGCTCAGGGCACATGCCCAGGTTGCAGGCTCGATCCCCAGTGTAGGGTATGCAGGAGGCAACCAATTGATGATGTTCCAGTCTTATCAAAGTTTCTATCTTTCTATCCTTCTGCCTTCCTCTCTCTAAAAATCAATTTTAAAAAAACAACACAAAACTTTTTTTAAAATGCTACTGATTCCTGGATGTTTATTTTGTATCCTGCTATTTTACTAAATTCAGTGATCAGCTCAAGTAGTTTTTTTGGTGGAATCTTTAGGATTCTCTATATACAGTATCATGTCACCTGCATATGACAGTTTTACTTCTTCCTTTACAATGTGGAGCCTTTTATTTCTTCTTCTTTTCTGATTGCAGTGGCTAGACTTCCAGTACTATCTTGAATAATAGTAGTGAAAATGGACATCCCAGTCTTCTCAGTCTTAAGGGGAACACTTATATTTTTGCCCATTGAATATGATATAGGCTCTGGGTTTGTTATATATAACCTTTATTATGTTGAAGTATGTTCCCTCTATTCCCACTTTGCTAACAGTTTATATCGTAAATGCGGGCTGGATTTTATCAAATGCCTTTTCTGCATGAATTGATATGGTCATATGCTTTTTATTCTTAATTTTGTTTATGTGGTGTATCACATTTATTGATTTGTGGATATTACACCAACCTTGCATCTTTGGAATAAATCCCAGTTGATCATGCTATATGATCTTTTTAATGTATCCCTGAATTTGGTTTGCTAATATTTTGTTGAGAATTTTAGCATCCATATTCATCAGGGGTATCCTATCAAATAGAGGGAATATGCTGATTGACCCTGATGTCGTCACAAAGATGGCAGCACCTGTAGCCAATAAGGAGGGAATATGCAAATTGACTGCCCCACCCTCAAAGATGGCAGTGCCCACAGCCAATAAGGAGGGAATATGCTAATTGACTGCCATGCCCTCAAAGATGGATGTGCCCACAGCCACAAGATGGCGGTGCCCAGCCCCCTCAGCCCCTCCTGGGGGTGGGCCCATCCTTGCCACGCTCCTGCCTCTGGATTCCCCTAGTCCCCTCAGCTCCCCAGCCACCCAGGGCCGCCCGAGGCTCAGGTAACCAGGGCCGGCTTATGATTGCGCTGCCAACAGTGGCAGCAGCAGAGGTGTGATGGGGCGTCACCTTCCCCTGATCACCAGGTTGCCTCCCACCCCTGAGGGCTCCTGGACTGTGAGAGGGGGCAGGCCGGGCTGAGGGACCCCTTCTCCAGTGCATGAATTTTCATGCACCGGGTTTCTAATCTATACTAATAATTGAGTGATATGCATATTGTTCAGGACACCGTCACAGTAACAGTAACGACCAAACAGGGCCGGCAGGGGGTTAGTGAGGGACGACCAAATGACTGAACAGCAGGCTGCATGGGGCAACCAGGCCGGCAGAGGGGCAGTAAGGGGTGACCAGGCCAGTGGGGGGGGGGAGTTAAGGGTGACCAGGCCGGCAGATGGGGGAAGTTGGGGGCGACCAGGCTGGGGAGGGGGGGCGATAGTTGGGGGTTTCTTGACCAGCAAGGGGGGCAGTTAGGGGCAATCAGGCCAGGTGTTTAGGGGCAATCAGGTAGGCAGGTAGGTGAGAAGTTAGGAGCCAGTGGTCCCGGATTGTGAGAAGGATGTCTGACTCCTAGTTTAGGCCCGATCCCTGGGGGCAGTTGGACATCCCCCGAGGGGTCCCAGATTGGAGAGGGTGCAGGCTGGGCTGAGGAGACCCCCACCCCTCCATGCCTGAATTTCATACACCGGGCCTTTAGTTAGCCTATGATTTTCGTTCTTTTTTGTGTCTTTATCTGGTTTTGAAATTAGGATAATTTTGGCCTTGTAAAATGAGCTTGGGGGGTCTTTTGTCCTTTTTAATTTTTGAAATAGTTTGAGAAGGATCTGTGTTAGTTTTTTTAATGTTTGGTAAAATTCACCTATAGAACCATTATGTCCAGGGCTATTGTTTTTGGGGCTTTTAAAAATACTGCTTCTATTTCACTAGTTTTAATCTGTCTAGTGAGATTATCTGACACATCCTGATTTAGTTTTGGAAGATTATATGTTTTTAGGAATGTACTCATTTTGTCCACATTATCCAAATTGTTGGCATATAGTTGTTCATAATAATTTTTTTTACAATATTTTATGTTTCTTTGGTGTCAGTTAATACTTCTCTTTCACTTCTTGTTTTATTTGTTTGGGTCTACTCTCTTTGTTTCTTAATGAATCTGTGTCTGGTTAAAGGTTTGTCATTCTTCTGTATCTTTTCAAAGAATGAGCTCTTGGTTTTATTTATATTTGTATTGGGGGGTTTTTTTAAGACTCTATTTCATTTATTTCTGCTCTGATCTTTATTATTTCCTTCTACTCACTTTGGGCTTTGTTTCTTGTTCTTTTTCAAGTTCCTTTTAGTGAAAAATTAGATTATTTATTTGAGATTTTTCTTGTTTCTTGAAGTAGGCCTTTAATGTTAATGAATTTCCCTCAAAGGGCTGCTTTCCTTGTGTCCCTCATATTTTGGGTTCTTGTGTTCTCATTTTCAGCTGTATCAAGGTATCTTTTGACTTATTTCTTGATCTCATTGTTAAGCCACATGTTAGTTAGCATCCATGTCTTTGTTTGTTTTTCATTTTTCTTCCTGTGATTGATTTTAAGTTTTATAGAATTATGGTCACAGAAGATAGTTGGTATGATTTCATTCCTGTTAAATTTATATAGACTTGTTTTGTGTCCTAATATGTGGTCTAACCTTGAAAATGTTTCATGGGCACTTTACAAGAATGTATATTCTGCTGCTTTGGGGTGAAATGCTCTGAGAGTATCAATTGAATCAATTTGATCTAGTGTGTCATTTATGGCCACAGTTTCCTTGTTGATTTTCTGTCTGGAAGATCTATCCATTGATGTCAGTGGGGTGTTAAGATCCTCTATTATAATTGTACTAGAGGCCCGGTGCACAAAAATTTGTGCACTCGGGAGGGGGGAGGGGGGTCCCTCAGCCTGGCCTGTGCCCTCTCGCAGTCTGGGACCCCTCGGGAGATAATGACCTGCTGGCTTAGGCCTGCTCCCAGGTGGCAGAGGGCAGGCCCAATCCCTAGGTGCAGCCCCAGGTCAGGCTCAGAGCAGGGCCGATTGGGGAGTTGGGGCGCCGCCCCCTGTCATGCACAGAGCAGGGTGGATCGGGAGGTTGCAATGCCACCCCTAGTCACGCTCAGAGTACAGCTGATTGGGGGGTTGGGGCACCGCCCCCTGTCACACTCAAGGCAGGGTCAATAGGGAGGTTGCGGTGCCACCCCCTGTCACGCACAGAGCAGGGCCGATCAGGGGGTTGGGGTGCTGCCCCCTGTCACGCACAGAGCAGGGCCCATCAGGGGGGTTGGGGCTCCGTACCCTGTCACGCACAGAGCAGGGCCCATCAGGGGGTTGGGGAGCTCCCCCCTGTCATGCACAGAGTAGGGCCGATAGGGGGGTTGGGGCACCATCCCCTGTCACACACAGAGCAGGGCCGATCAGGAGGTAGAGGCGCCGCCACTGTCACACTCAGGGCAGGGCCGATGGGGAGGTTATGGCTCTACCCTGTCACACACAGAGCAGGGCCCGTGGGGGGGGTTGGGGCGCCGCACCCTGTCACACACAGGGCAGGGCCGATCAGGGGGTTGGGGCACCGCACCCTGTCACACACAGAGCTGCAGGGCGATCAGGGGGTTGGGGAGCTCCTCGCTATCAGGCACAGAGCAGGGCTGATCATGAACAGAGCAGGGCGGATAGGGAGGTTGTGGCCTTGCCCCCTGTCACACACAGAGCCGCAGGGCGATCAGGGGGTTTTGTCTCTGCCCCCTGTCACGCTGATCCTGGTGCTGGGAGGCATATTACCCTTTTACTATATAGGATAGAGGCCTGGTGCACGGGTGGGGGCCGGCTGGTTTGCCCTGAAGGGTGTCCTGGATCAGGGTGGGGTTCCCCATTGGGGTGCCTGGACAGTCTGGGTGAGGGGATGAGGGACGTTTTCAGGCTGGAGGGTGACTGAAGCTCCCAACCTGTCCTTTTTTTTTTCCTTTTTTTTTTATGCTGGGCCAGCTTTAGCTCTGAGGCTTGGCTCCAGCTCTGAGGCCTCGGCTGCTGAAAGCAGGTATCTGGTTTGTTTGGGTTCTATAATTGTAACACTGTTGTGGTCCTGCTCACTCCAGCTCTGAGATCCTGGCTGGCTGAAAGCAGGGATCTGCATTTGTTCTATAATTGAAACAATGTTGCGGTCCTGCTGGCTGAAGCCTGGCTGGCTGAAAGCAGGTTTCTGGGGTTTTGTTTAGCTTCTATATTTGTAACATTGTTTCTTAAACTGCAAGCTCAGAGGCCGGCAGCAGCAGGCGGGGAACATTGGCTTCCTCCATCACTGGAGCAAGCAAGCCTCCTGTTCACTTCAAGCTGCCTGGCTGCCGGCCACCATCTTAGCTGGCAGTTAATTTGCATATCGCCCTGATTAGCCAATGAGAAGGGTAGCGGAGGTACGGCTAATTACCATGTTTCTCTATTATTAGATAGGACTAGAGGCCCGGTGCGCAAAAATTTGTGCACTCGGGAGGGAGGGGGGGTCCCTCAGCCCGGCCTGTGCCCTCTCGAAGTCTGGGACCCCTCGGGAGATAATGACCTGCTGGCTTAGGCCTGCTCCCGGGTGGCAGAGGGCAGGCCCAATCCCTAGGTGCAGCCCCTGGTCGGGCTCAGAGCAGGGCCAATTGGGGAGTTTGGGCGCCGCCCCCTGTCATGCACAGAGCAGGGTGGATCGGGAGGTTGGGATGCCACCCTCAGTCACGCTCAGGGTAGGGCCGATTGGGGGGTTGGGGCACCGCCCCTGTCACACTCAAGGCAGGGTCGATGGGGAGGTTGTGGTGCCACCCCCTGTCACGCACAGAGCAGGGCCCATCAGGGGTTTGGGGAGCTCTCCCCTGTCACGCACAGAGCAGGTCTCAGCAGGGGGTTGAGGAGCTCCCCCCTGTCACTCACAGAGTAGGGCCAATAGGGGTGTTGGGGCACTGCTCCCTGTCACACACAGCAGGGCGGATCAGGGGGTTGGGGTGCCGCACCCTGTCACACTCAGGGCAGGGCCGATGGTGAGGTTATGGCTCTACCCCGTCACACACAGAGCAGGGCCCGTGGGGGGCGGTTGGGGCGCCGCCCTCTATCACCCACAGAGCAGGGCCGATCAGGGGTTGGGGCGCCGCCACTGTCACACTCAGGGCAGGGCCAATGGAGAGGTTATGGCTCTACCCCGTCACACACAGAGCAGGGCCTGTGGGAGGCGGGTTGGGGTGCCGCACCCTGTCACACACAGAGCCGCAGAGCCATCAGGGGGTTGTGGAGCTCCCCCCTATCAGGCACAGAGCAGGGCTGATCAGGGCGTTGGGGTGCCTTCCCCTGTCACGAACAGAGCAGGGCAGATAGGGAGGTTGTGGCCCCGCCCTCTGTCACACACAGAGCCGCAGGGCGATCAGGGGGTTTGGGCGCTGCCCCCAGTCACACTGATCCCGGTGCCAGGGGGCCTCACGGCTCCGCTGATCCCGGTGCTGGGAGGCATATTACCCTTTTACTATATAGGATAGAGGCCTGGTGCATGGGTGGGGGCCGGCTGGTTTGCCCTGAAGGGTGTCCTGGATCATGGTGGTGGTCTCCACTGGGGTGCCTGGCCAGCCTAAATGAGGGGATGATGGCTGTTTGCAGCTGGTCACACACCCTTCAGGGTGGGGGTCCCCACTGGGGTGCCTGGCCAGTCTGGGTGAGGGGATGAGGGCTGTTTTCAGGCTGGCAGGTGACTGAAGCTCCCAACCGCTCCTTTTTTTCTTTTTTTTTTCTTTTTCATTCTGGGGCAGCTTTAGCTCTGAGGCTTGGCTCCAGCAATTAGGCCTCGGCTGCTGAAAGCAGGTATCCAGTTTGTTTGGGTTCTATAATCGAAACACTGTTTCAACTCCAGCTCTGAGATCCCGGCTGGCTGAAAGCAGGTTTCTGGGGTTTTGTTTAGCTTCTGTATTTGTAACAGTGTGTTTCAAAGTGCAAGCTCAGAGGCCGGCGGGGAACGTTGGAGTCCTCCGTCACTGAAGCAAGCAAGCCTCATGTTCGCTTCAAGCTGCCTGACTGCCGGCCGCCATCTTGGCTGGCAGTTAATTTGCATATCACCCTGATTAGCCAATGGGAAGGGTAGCAGAGTGACACCAATTTGCATGTTTCTCTTTATTTAGTGTAGATTACTGTCAGCTTCTCCCTTTATGTCCATCAAGGTTTGCTTTACATATATAGGTGCTCCTATGTTGGGTTCATAAATGTTTGCAAGGGTTATATCCTCTTTTTGGATTGCTCTCTTTATCATTATGTAGTGTCTTTCTTTACCTCTAATTATCTATTTATATTTTACTTTCTAGTATAGTGTGGGGTTTTCTGAGGAGAGTATCCTGTGTTCTCTTTTCCAGGATGTGACCTTGTTCCTGCCAGAGTGGGAGGATGGGCACTTTTATCTTGCCAAGTATTATGACAAATTGATGCCTATGGTCACAGATAACAAAATGGAAAAGCAGGGTGATCTCATTCGGTATATTGTGCTTCATTTCGGAAGGTAAGTGTGAGAACTGCGAGTTTGCTGATTATATATGTCTAGGTGACTATTGACATTGAATTGTTATCACAGATCTTAGCATATTCAAGATGTTTTCTGCTTTACCACTGATTCAACCTATCACATTAGAAGAGATGTTAATTTTTTTTCTTTTCTTAAAAAAAAACAATTTTAGCCCTAACCAGTTTGGTTCAGTGGTTAAGAGCATTGGCCCATACACTGAAGGGTTGTGGGTTTGAGTCTGGTTAAGGCCTCATACCTCAGTTGCAGGCTTGGTCCCTGACCCCGGCCAGGGAGCATGTGGGCAGCAACCAGTCGATGAGTCTCTCTCATGTCGATGTTTCTCTCCCATTCCCTTCCGTTCTCTCTAGAAATCAAGGGGGAAAAAATCCTTAGGTGAGGATTAACAAAAAAACAAGACATCAACAAAAAAAACTATTTTAATGGAATAAGGCATGCATATTTTAAAAACATTTTATAGTACCAAGTATATACAATGAAAATTACATGTCCTTCCCATTTCAGACCCTTATTCCCTGAGTCCCCCTTCCTAGAATGCCAGAAGACCCTAAATCTGACATATTTAATGGTTGTATTTAATTGCCAGTGGAATCTTCTAACCTATTTAACTAAGAAGTAATATCTATACAAAAATGATTTTGACATCAAATTTGTAAAAAGAACTTATCTCTTAAGCTAGATACCAGATGAAATATAACTTAATTTCATCTATTAGCAAATTGTAGCCAAATGGTGTATTATCTCACGACTACTGTTTATATAGTCACAAATTATTAATTCCTAACAAGTAATAATGACATTCCACTCATTCTTTTTATCTTGCTCATTAGCATTGCTTTACATTGAAGGGTAACTTACTTCAGAGCAATAAATCTATTTAAAGTTGCTAGTACTAGGTATTTGGACTTCTCAGTTCAATATTTTCAGGAATCAAAGCAATATTTGTTTGTAAGTGAAAGGATTGTAATATTTTCCAAGCCTTCCTTCCCACAATGGAATTCAAGTTTTATAAAATCCAAACTTAATTTTTTTTATTAATGATTATTAATTGCTTGTTATTGAGGCAGAATTTCTGGCATATTGGCATTTTAAAATTAAAGCATAAGCAGAGGGTATTTTTCTTTTCTAAAGTATGTAATAGCTTTCATTTGCTCTAGCATTAGTATATGTATTGGTATATAACATTTACTTAATATATTTTCTTTAAAGCAGTTATTTAGAGTCCTTGATGTGCATAACACTGTTAGCTATAATGTGATATATCTATAAATATAGTTTAAGAAAATAAGGCAATTTTATAACATTTTATCCATAATAGTTACACTAAAACATTTGGATACTTAGAAGAGTACACTCAGTTATGGAGATTTACTTATATCCTTTGAATGATTGAATTACTGTGTTATTACTAATTAAGTATCAGTATTTGCCCTCAGGGAACTCCAATCTAATTAGATAGAGAAACGTTAAGCATGTAAAACATTTAATACATTTAATACTTATATTGATGTATAATAGAATGGTATCCAAATACATAGTGTAAATATCTTTTTTATATTATCAAGATACCAAAAATGAATCAAATGAGTCCAGATTTTGGGCAAATCTGAAGTCAAAACTCAAGCCCCTGGCTTTGTGATTTAAAAAGTGTACCTATTTGTACTGCATTGCTACAGAAACCTGGTAGGCCTCATGAAGAAAGTAGGATTTGAAAGATAATTACATTTAAGAAGGAGAGGACATTACTGACTTTTACAGATTGGCAGAGAAACAGGGTTTGAATGGTTTATTCAGAGGATTGTGAGGAAATTGGAGTTGATGGAAGATGTATGCTGGTGAGTAGTAAGAGACTAAGATTGGAAAGTTATAAAGAAACAAGATTGTGAATATTTGAATCCTAGGCAGAGTCGTTCATGTGGTTCTAAGAAATAGGAGGAGAGCATGATGAAACTAGAATTTAAAGAATATTTGTCTGGAATTTATTGAAAGGAAGAAATGTAGAATTAGGGAAACTAAGTTATAATTTCCCAGAAATTGAGTGATTGGGCATGACCTGGGCCATGGAGTGCAATTGAAGGCACAGATCCTAAGGACAATTTGAAGGAATTATTGACAGGATTTTGACTAGGTCATAACTTATATTAATTTTGTTACAGGCAGTATCGAGCTTAGTGAGGAATATAGTAGGAAAAAAGGAAAGAGAAGAAGTTAAAAGATAACCTCTACTAGGAAGAAATAATGATACTATAATTTTTGTCAGAAGGCTATATATTACTCAAGTAATAGTTTAAATTTTAAATTTTTAATTTATATAACATAAACAAAGAACACTGTTAATAATATCTTCTCTGTATGATTGCAGATCTCTACAATATGGAAATCAATTCATATATCAGTCAATGCCACGGATGTTATCACTATGGCTTGATTTTGGTGCTAAGGCATATGAATGGGAAAAAGGTATAATTTTGTATGTAAAATTTTAAGGAACCAAGAATTATTTTTGTATAAAATCAGATTTGGCTTCACAGTTTAACCTAATAAAAGCTAGGAATGAATTTGATAATTAAGATTTTATAAATTACAAAAGTTAGCTATAATTGAAAAATAAATTCTAAAATTATTTTATACTATAGGCCCAGTGCACGGGATTCTTGCACTGGTGTGGGGGTGTGGCCTGCGCAGATTGGCCAGCTGTGGGAGCGCGCCACTCATCCCGGTCAGCCAAGTGGCTGTGGACCCACCCTCTGAGCGGCTGCTCCCTGATCTGGCATCTTCCCTGCAACCAGAGCACTTGCCTCTCCAGGGGACCCGGTTGGGGCCGGGCCCAGGGACAATAGCACTGAGAGGTGGCAGAGTAGGCCTCAGTCCCGCTGCGGCCATGAGCCCGCCTCTCAGCCTCTGGGGTCAGCTCTGCAAGCCCTGTGGCGGTGCTGCACAGCCTATGGGCGTCTGGAGGAGGCGGCTGGGAGTGAGGAGGAGCCTGGGGTGAGGAGGCAATTATCATAGCCCGGGTTCCTGCCCGTCTGCCCGCGGTTCACAGCTGGAGGAGCCACTCATCTCGGTTGGTCGAGCATTGCACCCACTGTGTTATCACATTGACCACCAGGGGGCAGCTCCAGCATGAGCGTCTGCCCTCTGGTGGTCAGTGTGTGTCATAGTGACTGGTTGACCAGTCGTCTGGTCCTTCGGCGTTTGGTTGCTGAGCTGTTATTATATAGGATACGTGTGAACAAGAAACTAAATGTTAAAAAGGGGAAAGACTTCCCTGGCCCATGTGGCTCAATTGGTTGGATGTCATCCCATGCATGTGCACCAATGGATTGCTAATTTGATTCCAGGTCGGGGCACATGTCTGGGTTGCATGCTATATCCCTGGTGGGGGGACATGCAGGAGGTGGCCAATCGATGTTTCATTCTCACAAAGATGTTTCTTTCCGTCTCCTTTCCTCCCTCTCTCTCTCTCTTTCTCTCAAAATCAATTTTAAAAAATTTTAAACGGGGAAAAACTAAACATAGGCTTTTTAAATTAAAATAGGGTAAACTTTCAATATTCTATTAGTTTCAGTTGTACAACATACATAGTTAGTTAACATTTATATACCTAACGAAGTGATCACCATGATTAGTCTGGTACCCATCTGTCACTGTACGAAATTATTATAATACTAGAGGCCCAGTGCATGAAATTCATGCACGGGGAGGGGAGGGGTTCCTCAGCCCGGACTGCACCCTCTCCAATATGGGACCCCTAGGGGGATGTCCAACTGCCTCTAGCAATCCAGGATTGCCTCCTCCAGCTGGTTGCAGGCAACCTGGTCCCGGGCTTCCCTCCCTCTGGCCGGCCGCAGGGGACCATGGACGGGCAGCTTTGCCCGGGCCGCAGGCACTCAGGACTGCGGGGCAGGCGGCTTGTCCCTCTCCTGGGCTTCAGGTGCAGCCACTGGCTCCTGGGACCATGGGGCGGGCGGCTTGTCCCTTTGCTGGGCCGCAGCCTGGCTAGTCCCCATTCCTCTCTTGCGAGCTCATTTGTGCCTGGCTGGTCTCCATTCCTCTCTTGTGAGCTCATTTGTGCCTGGCTGGTTCCCATTCCTCTCTCTCCAATGTTGAGTGTCTGAACCGTTAAGGTGTGAGAGCATGACGACCATTTGCATATTAGCTTTTTATTAAATAGGATTATTGAATATATTCTCTATTCTGTACATTACATCCCCTAGACCAGTGGTCAGCAAACTGCGGCTCGTTAGCCACATGGGGCTCTTTGGCCCCTTGAGTGTGGCTCTTCCACAAAATACCGACTTCTGCGCATGGGCCACGAAGTTTCATTCGCACTGTACATGTGCGCCCGCACGTGGTATTTTGTGGAAGAGCCACACTCAAGGGGCCAAAGAGCCGCATGTGGCTCTCAAGCCGCAGTTTGCCAACCACTGCCCTAGACTTATTTTTTTTTTTAAATATATTTTATTGATTTTTTACAGAGAGAAAGGGAGAGGAATAGAGAGTTATAAACATCGATCAGCTGCCTCCTGCACACCCCCCACCGGCGACGTGCCTACAACCAAGGTACATGCCCCTGACCGGAATCGAACCCAGGACCCCCCAGTCCGCAGGCCGACCCTCCATCCACTGAGCCAAACCGGCCAGGGCCCTAGACTTATTTTTTAAATTTGTACTTCTTATTCCCCTTCACCTTTTTCACCCTTCCCCTGACTTTCCTCCCCACTGGCAACTATCAGTTTGTTGTCTATACGTATGAATCTGTTTCTGTTTCTGTTTTGTTGGTTTGTTTTGCTTTTTAAATACCTAAACATAGACTTTTTAAGTAGTTGTAGTTCAGGACCTGCAATTGAAAATCTGCTCACTCTTTGATGAAGCTAACAGATATTGAAAAATATTAGTTTAAGCCAAATAATTTACCATAAAAATTACAATGGATTGTGGCTTCTTTTGTTTGTTTCTAGTGAAAATTAAAAGCCCTTGAATTTTTCAATGACCCTAAATATTTTTTCCTATGTGGACAGAGAAAACTATATTTTCATAAATTGGCACATGACCTGGTTTTGTACATGAGAATAGCACACAGTAGTCCCTCTTTTTCCATGGGGGAAACGTTCCTAGACCCCAGTGGATGTCTAAAACCATTGGTAGTACCAAACCCTAATCAAGTTCTTCAACTCTGTTGGAAATGTGGCAGCAGCTTCTTCATTGGCAAATGCAGCCTCTGCCGTAATTTTTATATTTTTCAGTCCAAATCTATTCCTAAATCTGTGTAACCAATCCCTTATTTGAAGTAAATGGCTTGGCTTCACTCATTTTAGGGGTTCCCTTGCTGAAGTCTTTGTATGGGCTCATTGCTTGCTGGTGCAACACGTTACTTTCAGTCAATACAGGTTTTCTGTGCATGTCTTCCATCCACAAATTTAACACATTTTCTATCTTAACAAAGCACTTTTTCCTTCTTCAAAACTTCATGGATAGAAGAGTCTTCTTACTATATTAGTAGATGTTAGCAAACCCAGCATATGATTTTTTTTCCCTTTCCAGATGGTTGAGAACGTTTACCTTTTGACTTAAATGAAGCATGTTAGGGCTTCTCTTTGGCATATAGGAATTGCCAGGGTCATTACTCCTGTGCTTTAGGGCCATTATTAAAGTAAAATGAGGGTTATCGGAATACAAGCACTGTAATATGTTAATAGTTGATCTAATAAGTGAGAGACCTAAGTGACTAGCATGTACAGCATGAAGACACTGGACAAAAGGATGAATCATGTCCTAAGGAGGACAGAGTAGGGATGGAATGAGATTTCATCATGTTACTCAAAATGTTGTGCAACTTAAAACTTATGAATTGTTTATTTCTGGAGTTTTCCATTTAATATTTTCAGACAGCAGTTGATTGTCGGTAATTGAAAATATGGAAAGCAAAACAGTGGATAGAGGGGATTACTTTATATCTTAAAGCTGTTTTTAAAACAAAATTTTTCTTCTGTGAAATGAACTGATATTTTGTTTTATTCTTTCTAACTTCTATTTTTTTTTACTTTGATTTTTCTTCCAGCTGGCCGGTCTGATCGTGTCCAAATGAGAAATGATTTAGCTAAAATAAATAAAGTTATCACAGAACACACAAGTCAGTTAGCTCCATATCAGTTTTTAACTGCTTTTTCTCAGTTGATCTCTCGAATTTGTCATTCTCATGATGAAGTTTTTGTTGTCTTGATGGAAATTATAGCCAAAGTGTTTCTGGCCTATCCTCAGCAAGCAATGTGGATGATGACAGCTGTCTCAAAGGTAATATGTTAATCACAACATTGGGTTTTTCCCCTTCTTATATGGCATTAATTATTTAATGCTAATATGTAGGTGTGAGTACCAGGGTTTCTCTTTTATATTAGATTTGTAGTAAACATAAATATTTAAAAAACAAATTATAGCATAATGTTTCATTTAACACTTTGGAAATATCTACCATACCAAATGAATTGACTAGTAGGTTTAAGATCAAAGAATTCAGCATGCTTTCTATAAGGTATATAAGTTGTTAGTGCTTGGTATAAAGTAGCAACATGTCCTAGGCAGGTAGCTTAATCAGTTGGAGCATTATCTGTACACCAAAAGGTTGCAGGTTTAATTCCTGGTCAGGGCACATACCTAAGTTGCAGGTTCTATCCCTGGTCAGGCGCATGTGTGGGGCAACCAGTTGATGCTTCTCTCTCACATCAATGTTTCCCTTTCTCTCTCTCTAAAATCAATCAAAAGCATATCCTCGGGTGAAGATTAAAAAAACACACATAAAACAAAAACACCACCTTAGCCAGTTTGGTTCAGTGGATAGAGCGTCAGCCTGCGGACTAAAGGGTCCCAGGTTTGATTCCAGTCAAGGGCACATGCTCGAGTTGTAGGCTTGATCCCCAGTAAGGGGCATGCAGGAGGCAGCCAATCAATGATTCTCTCTCATCATTGATGTTTCGATCTCTCTCTCCCTCTCCCTTCCTCTCTGAAATAAATAAAAATAAATTAAAAAACAAAAACAACAACCTATTTTTTTCCCAAGTGGTTTAATCCTAAGTACCAGAACTGTTAATACTAGGTAGAAAAATGTTTTTGCATTATTAATAGAACTTTACAACGTGGTAAATATGTTTGTTTAATAAATACTTCAGAGAATTTCAAAAATAATACAGATATATAAAAAGGAAAAAATTTGCACTTTTAATATTTTGATGTAATTTTATATGTGCATATTTTAGCTCTAATTTTGATTACATAGATACATAATTTCTTTCACTTAAGATTGTTACCATAAGTCTGTTTTCATGTAATTAAATATTCTTCAAAGACATAATTTTAATAATTATATAAAATTCGGTAGTAGTATTAGAGGCCCAGTGCACAAAATTTGTGCACTGGAGGGAGGGAGGGTCCCTCAGCCCTGCCTACACCCTCTCATAGTCCAGGAGCCCTTGGGGGATGTCTGACTCATGGCTTAGGCCTGCTCCTCCCGCCACCGCCGCTGCGCTCGCCAGCCATGAGCCCAGCTTCTGGCTGAGCGGCACTCCCACTTTGGGAGCACACTGACTACCAGGGGGTAGTTCCTGTGTTGAGCGTCTGCCCCCTGGTGGCCAGTGCACATCATGTGACTGGTCGTTCTGCCCTTCGGTTGATTTGCCTATTAGCCTTTTATTATATAGAATTCTGTAGTAGTTAGCCATCTATATTTTCACTGTTGATCATTAAGGTTGTTTACACTTTTTTGCTATTGTATTACATATAGACACATCAACATTTATTCTCATTTCTGTTTCCTTCTTCGGGGTAGGTTCTAAGAAGTAAATTCATCAGGTCATAGGATAGCAGCATTTTTATGACTATTGATAATATTGCCAAATTGATTTCCAAAAAATTTGAATCAGTATAGTCACATCATGAATACTTTCGAAGTTGATTTTTGTTAAAAGTTTTGTTGTTAATCTTTTTAAAATCTTGTATAAAATTGCATTTGACTTTTTTTTTACAGTCTTCTTATCCCATGCGTGTGAACAGATGCAAGGAAATCCTAAATAAAGCCATTCATATGAAAAAATCTTTAGAAAAGTTTGTTGGAGATGCAACTCGTCTGACAGATAAGCTTCTAGAATTGTGCAATAAACCGGTATTGTCATAAATCTTACTACTGTATAGACCAATGTTGGATAATTTATACAAAACTTCTAGATGATTTTAGCTGGTTTTCTTTCATTTGATTAAGTTAAAATTATAACATATATTGTATACACAGATAGCAGAAGTCATCAAATTGTATGCTTTAAATCTGCAGTTTACCCTAATAAAGCTGATTTTAAAATTTCTAACATGTCCCTCTCTTCAAATATCCTCCAAATTTCTAAAAGTTCTTAATGTAAATTCTTCTGAGAGTAAATTATCCATGTTTATGAAAAGTAATTTTTTTAAGGAGAAGATATGAGATAAGCCATGTAAAATATGCAGTGAATTCAAATTGTCTCTGTGGTTGTTTTCTGTCATATCTTTAAACTTTTAAACTTATTACATAAACCTACATGAAAGGAAAGAAATTGGAGTTCTTGATTTGGTTTTTATTCTTTCAGTACACATTTTATTAACTACCAGGAGACAAACATTATGTTGAGGGAAACAAAGATGCATAAGACATGTTCTTCTGTCTGGAAGTGCTCATGGTCTCATAGGAAACTAAGTAGATGGTTATTATCTACTTTAATAACTACTTTTTTTAAAAGTAAATTTGTGAGTAGAATTTGGACATGCTTATAGGACTGACCCACTCTTGTACCTAAGGAATTGGAGGGAAAAAAATCCTAAAGAATGTGTAGGAAAGTCAAAGGTGGGTGTATGGCTAGTTACCAGAAGTGAGAGAGACACCTTTATATAGTTAATAACTGTATTTCTCTTTACAAATATTCACTATTTACTGTTTATAGGTGAGAAAATACAAGGTTATCTTATCTCTCATTTTCCCTTCAACAGTAAACATCTTGAAAGAATAATCTGTTTTCCTATTTGCATTAATTCTATTGGATTTCTGATGCACTTGACATTGTCAAAAACATTGTGATGATAATGGCCAATGTTTTTTAAACACTGACACTTTTATAAGATTCCAATTCTTTACCTGAAACTTTTGTGGCCAGCTACATTTAGGAATTCAGAATCTTTCAGATTTTTAAAGGGAATACAGTGCATTACTTTATATTGAGTGTCATAATTAGATATATAATTATTTTTGTAGTAGAACGTATTAATTTTTGCACTAAGTGCAAAATTTTGGTATTATTTTGCTGCCAAAGGAGATGTAATACAAAAAAAAACAAGTTTTATTTACAGAGCTGTTTGAATTTTGTAATGTCTGATAATGGATTATAAGCCTCTATTATCTCCTTTAGTCATTTAACAGTCCTACTGTTGTTGATTAGGTAAAAGAATACATAGTGGTTAAAATAAGATGATGTATTAAAAATTCTTAAAAATAAAGATAAGAAAAAAAATACTTAGAAAACTACAGACTGTGGAGCTATTGTAATTAAGATACTGTAGAAGTGAAATTCTATTTTGGGTGAAACTAGAGATTCTATAATTCAAGGTAAACAGAGAAATTAAAATGTACAATTTTCCTCCCCCAGGTGGACGGAAATAGTTCCACATTAAGCATGAATACTCATTTTAAAATGCTTAAAAAGCTGGTAGAAGAAGCAACATTTAGTGAAATCCTCATTCCTTTACAATCAGTCATGATACCTACTCTTCCATCAATTCTGGGCACCCATGCTAACCATGATCCATTTCCTGGTCATTGGGCTTATATTGCAGGTTTTGATGATACGGTAAACTTCAGTTTTATATACCTATAACTATGTTTCTTAAATTTAGTTAAAATTTTCAAATTAATTTTAAAAGTGTCTTTTCTCAGAGACTAAGTGTATTTTATTGGCAAAGAAAATGTGATTGAAAATACAGAAAAGTAATACTCTCTTATATTGATGAAATAAAATTAAGTGATAAAATCCCATCTTCAGCCTAGTATTTTGATTTTTCACATGCTCACATTTGTTTTTAGTATGAGTATAATCTTTATTTTTTTTCACAATTTGATTTTTCCATACTCTTCTTTTGTCTTAAATATAGAGAACAGGAAAAAAACAAACGAACAATCTTTTGTTTCTATTTTATAAGAAAGTGAAATTCAGCTAGGAAGAGCCTGATTCTTTTTTTGAAGTATGATGTGTGGCTGTTTTAAAGAAATGGTAGTAGAGTATTTCTAAGTAAATACTTTTTAAAACAAATTTATTACAATGCTTCTGTTTTAAAACATTTGTTTAACTGCTTCAGAACCAGTTATTAAATCACATAATGCAAGCATTCTTATTACTTATAGTCATGGTTTGTTTTAACTTAATATTATTAGGTAGACTTATTCACTAGATTTGAATTTGGAGGAGTTTCTTTTTAAAATAATCAAATTACTTTCAATTGATAAACATTTGTTATGATTAAAGACATTTAACAACAGTGTCTTAGCCTTTGAAGAAAGGTCCTAAAAAATATTTTAAAATTTTTTTAACTTTGTGACTACTTTAAGGTGTGTATGTACTTACATTGCTGATAAAATAATCCTTTTATTTCATAGTCATTAGTAATTGGAGAAAATGTGTCTCTACGTATGGGCAACCATTCTTTTCATACATCGTAGATAATTAAGATGAAAGAAATAGTTAAAAGAATAAATTTACCACATAATATAGATTTTTCTCCTTTTTATTATGTTAGGTAACACAATATTTATAATACATAGAAACTTATACAAAGAATTTTACCTTAATTTATATATAACTTATCATCTTTTAGGTGGAAATTCTTGCTTCTCTTCAGAAACCAAAGAAGATATCTTTAAAAGGATCAGATGGAAAGTTCTACATCATGATGTGTAAGCCAAAAGATGACCTGAGAAAGGATTGTAGACTAATGGAATTCAATTCCTTGATTAATAAGGTTTGGAGATAGTTTGCTTTTATTTTATAATTACCATAATTACTGTCAATTTGATACAGGCTTTTCAGTATGGAGATAGATCAGTCTTAAAAACAGGAATAAAATATACTGCTTTTCATTTTAAATTAATTTTTAAATTGGGATAAAATATACATAAAATTTATCATCTTAACCATTTTTCCCCCCATTGATTTTTATTTTTTTTTTCTTTATTAAATTTTTATTGTTCAGATTACATTTGTTCCTCTTCCCCCCCCCCCCATAACTCCCCTCCTTCCAGTTCCCGCCCCACCCTCCGCCCTCACTCCCCACCCACTGTCCTCATCCATAGGTGCATGATTTTTGTCCAGTCTCTTCCCGAATCTCCCATTCCCCTTTCCCCCCCAAGAATAGTCAGTCCCATAACTCCCCTCCTTCCAGTTCCCGCCCCACCCTCCGCCCTCACTCCCCACCCACTGTCCTCATCCATAGGTGCATGATTTTTGTCCAGTCTCTTCCCGAATCTCCCATTCCCCTTTCCCCCCCAAGAATAGTCAGTCCATTCCCTTTCTATGTCCCTGATTCATTATAATCACCAGTTCATTCTGTACATCAGATTATTTATTCACTTGATTCTTAGATTCACTTGTTGATAGATGCATGTTTGTTGTTCACAATTTGTATCTTTACCTTTTTCTTCTTCCTCTTCTTAAAGGATACCTTTCAGTATTTCGTATAATACTGGTTTAGTGGTAATGAACTCCTTTAGCTTTTCCTTGTCTGTGAAGCTCTTTATCTGACCTTCAATTCTGAATGATAGCTTTGCTGGATAAAGTAATCTTGGTTGTAGGTTCTTGGTATTCAGCACTTTGAATATTTCTTGCCATTCCCTTCTGGCCTGCAAAGTTTCTGTTGAGAAATCAGCTGACAGTCGTATGGGTATTCCCTTGTAGGTAATTGAGTCTCTTTCTCTTGCTGCTTTTAAGATTCTCTCTTTGTCTTTTGCTCTTGGCATTTTAATTATGATGTGTCTTGGTGTGGTCCTCTTTGGATTCCTTTTGTTTGGGGTTCTCTGCGCTTCTTGGACCTGTAAGTCCATTTCTTTCACCAGGTGGGGGAAGTTTTCTGCCATTATTTCTTGAAATAGGTTTTCAATATCTTGCTGTCTCTCATCTTCTGGCACCCCAATAATTCTGATATTATTCCACTTGAAACTGTCCCAGAGGCTCCTTACACTATCTTCACACTTTCGGATTCTTTTTTCATTTTGCTTTTCCAGTTGGGTGTTTTTTGTCAAATCTTTGGTTTGATTCTTGTGCTCCTCTGGTCTGCTATTGGGTATAATATTCTTTATTTCAGTCCGTGTATGCTTACTTTCTAATTTCTTTATCGTAGCATCGAGGGTCTCATTAGTTTTCGTGAGGCTCTGCTCAAGTTTATAGCAAACCCTCAAAATTGTGATTTTTAGCTCCATATCCTCCATTTCTGTCATGTTTTTTTGTCTCCGCATCTTTTATGCTTTCTAGGTGCACCCCCTTGTGGTCTTTGTGCGCAGTCTCGTTCTAGCCAAGCCTTAATTGTTGTAGTTAACACTAGAGGGATTTGACCACCAGGCCGACTGGCTGTAGGAATCAGCTGTGGGAAAACTTCAGTCCTCTGGGGAGGTGCTAGTCCAGCCTTTGCCTGAGGCGATCGGCAAATGGCTCTGCACAGGGCTTGGCCGGGGCGGGCTCAACAGGGCGGGGGGAGGGAGCAGCTATGGCTGCTCTCAGTCCGTCTCCAGGGGCTCTGCCTCTCTGTCCCAGCAACCGCTACAAACCTCGGAGGGACCGTAGCCAGACAGTCCCGCTTCTCCCGTTTGAGTCAGGGTCCCTAGAGACTCGCCCGGATCTGTAGCCCAGAGTCTGAGACTCACTCCTGATTGAAAATGACAACCGCGCCCTCAGCCACCAGCCCGCTTTGCGCGCGCACCGCCGCACCACCGTACCTTTAAATTTTCCACACTGCGCCTCCTCTGAACCTCGTAATGCTGTTGTTTTTCCTTCTAGTTGAAGAGTCTCTCCTCAGCCAGCCTTACTGTGGTTCTGGGTGATGTCCGTTCGGTCTTTTAGTTGTCTTTTTGAAGTGGTTGTTCGAGGCAGCAAACTCCGGTGTTTACCTATGCCGCCATCTTGGTTTCTCCCCCCCCATTGATTTTTTGAGAGACTGAAAGGGAGGGAGGGAGGGTGAGAGATAAAGAGAAACACGTCGGGAATCAAACCTGCAACCCAGGTACATGCCCTTGAACAGGAATTGAACCCATGACCCTTCGGTGCGAGTGCTGGTGCTCTAACCACTGAGATACTGGCCAGCACTCACTTAATTTTTAAAAAATAAGATAGTTGCATTATACTGAGAAAAGTGAATGTTATATTAATGAGGGAAAATATTTTCTATTTAATGTTTAAATGATCTATAATATACTTTTATATCAGATTTAGTTACGTTTTATGTTTCATTGCTAGAAAGAAAATGTTAGGTTCTTTCTATTTTATCAATACGCTGTTTAAAGGTGGATCATTAGTATTTTTTGTTTGTTTATTTTATTGGTAAATACTTTATTTCTATTTCATAAATGGTATGAGAAATTTTATTAAAGGTTCATTAAAAATATATGGTCTTAGTTATTTTGAATTATTCTGTAAACAGATATTATAAATTCACAGAATCTGTTTGTCTATTGTAAAAATAAGCCATACTGTAGAAGGATGAAATTTACTCTTTTTTATAGGCTTTTTTCCCTATTCTCCACCCCCCTTCCCACATTTCACTAGTACCTCTTTTATAAGCAGAAAAAGGTACGGACCTTTAACATGGCAAAGATATGGCAGCAGATGAGTTCATTAAAAACAAAGACAATTATGGTTTTTCCTTAGTTTAATCAAAAGTTAGTTAAAAATTAATGCCATATTAAAAATCCATTTCAAAGGCAATATGAAGGGAATGAATATTTTTATTTTAAATGTTCGGTAAATTATAATTTAATTTACTTACTATTAAACTATTAGTATGTTCACCCTGAAGCTCTTTGAGTGTTTTTCTGGTTGAGATTATCAAGTGGACTGGCTTTACTTTATGTATTTGTCTTTTTTAAAAATTATTGATTTGAGAGAGAGAGAGAGAGAAGCATCGGTTTGTTGTTCTACTTATTCATGCATTCATTGGTTGCTTCTTCTATGTGCCCGGAATGGGGATTGAGCTTGCAACCTTGGTGTATCGGGGTGATACTCTAACCCACTGATGTACCTGGCCAGGGCTCTGTATTTATCTTGATAGGCTTTGTCACTGATTAGGTTATTTTATTACTGTTCTCCTACATTAACATGGTCAGAAAAGTAGCCTGATTGTGAAAAACTAGAGTTTGACTTGTTATTCAAGGAGGCTTTACATGTGATTCTAATGTCATACTGTTTTGTTGACATTTTGAAGCCTACTTATTCCTAAAGTTTAAAATATGTTTTTGGTCAGTGATGTGGTTTTGAATTGGACAGGTTACAATTATAGTTATGTATAGTTAGTTTATTTCATACAGGTCCAGAATTAAACAAAATACGCTTTATTCCTTACCTGATATGTTTCAGGATTAATCAGATGAGATGTGAAAAGCTTTCTTACGCTAGAAGAGAATTTTTTAAATGAAGCTATATTATTAAATTGTAACAGTAAACTGGGGATATCATAAAACTCATACTTTTATTTATGCATTTTTGAGAGAATTAAAATTAAACAGCAGTCTCTATGCCTAAGTACTTAATATTTTAATAATATTTTTGGAAGCAATAAAAATAAAAGAATACTTTGTCATTATCAAATATACAACTATAATATTTTTTAACATAATATTGTTGACACATTTGGTTAATAATTTATAAAAGGACTTACCCAAGTCATTTTTAATGATTTAGAAAGAGATTAGGGATACTGTCCAATCAGTTTCCTTGCCTATCATTATGAAAAATTATTCATCTACACTACATGGTAAGCTTTTATTGACCTTCTTTTGCTATGAAATGAGCAATTTTAGATATATTTGATATAACATTTAGAAATTTTTAATTTTTAAGTTTATGGTGTGTGTGTTTTTTTTTTTATAGTGCTTAAGAAAAGATGCAGAATCTCGTAGAAGAGAGCTTCATATCCGAACATATGCAGTTATTCCATTGAATGATGAGTGTGGGATTATTGAATGGGTTAACAACACAGCTGGCTTGAGACCTATTCTCACCAAACTATATAAAGAAAAGGGTACTAAAATTAATTTTTACAATATAAGTATATAATATGCATATAATAGCTGCTAACATGTATAATGTGGATATAATTGTTATTAACATATATCATAGTATATTTTTTGGTATAAGCCATGATGAAATTTCCATTCAAATGAGATCCTATATATAGAAGTACTTAAGTGTTTTTCTTTCTTTCTTCCTTGTGTTTTAATTCCTTCTTTATTTTCATCCCAGAAGGATTGTGGTAGCTTAAAATAAATGTATAGAAAATTTGTTTTTCACAGAGTTACTGGTTAGCAATTCTGGGATGATTATGTGTATACTAGATTTTAACAAATAAGTAAATATATTGTGGCTAATGGGAGCTAGTTTTTCACTGTCAGAAAAAGAAAAGAAAAGGGAAGGTTGGAATGAAACCGAAATTATTAGAATTGAAGCGGAGCCTCCCACTGGCCAAACCTGGCATAAAGGAGCACCATAATAGATAAATATAGTATTAAATTATAACCCATGGACTAAATAAATAGAAAAATCCACACCAATATAAACAAATACTTGAATAAATAAGGAAGTACATACAGTTCTTCTTTACATTAGAATTGCAGTGAATAAATGTAGAATAAATTATGGAAATAGAAAATCACCAATTAGCAAATACCATAGTAATAATTGTTATAGGCAGTGAATCTTAATGGATGCTGACATTAATAGGGAAAATATGACAAGAAACAGATTATTTACAGAGTCTCAAAGTATATCCCTCAAAGATAGCTTGTTAATTACAAAAGGAAAAAGTAATAACTTTGCAGTGGAAAAACAAAACTATAATTGCTCAGAACACTTTAAAAAATGTCAATATAATGAAAGATAAAGACAGAAATTTCCCAGATCTGAGAACATTATGGAAGCATGACAACTGAATGCAATATGGAATCCTGGATTGGATCCTGACCCAGAAAAAGGGCGATAGTAGGACAGTTGGTGAAATTTGGATAAGGTCTGAAGATTAATCAATAATAGTCTAACAGTATTAATTTTCTGGTTTATATAATTACTAGTGGCCCGGTGCACAAAATTCGTGCATGGGGGGAGTGTCCCTCAGCCCGGCTTGCACCCTCTCCAATCTGGGACCCCTCAGAGGATGTCTGACTGCCGGTTTAGGCCCTATCCTGATCAGGCCTAAACCGGCAGTCGGACATCCCTCTCGCAATCCGGGACTGCTGGCTCCTAACTGCTCACCTGCCTGCCTGCCTGATTGCCCCTAACTACTCTGCCTGCCAGCCTGCTCACCCCCAACTGCCCCCCAGCCGGCCTGCTCGCCCCCAACTGCCACCCCCACCAGCCTGATCACCCCTAACTGACTCCCACTGATGGCCTGCTTGCCCTCAACTGGGCCCCCCTGCTGGCCTGCTCACCCCCAACTGCCCCCACCCCACCGGCCTGATCACCCACAACTGCCCTCCCCTCTTGGCCCCTAACCCCCTCTACCTCGGCCCTGCCACCATGGCTTTGTCCAGAATGTCCTGAAGGTCTCCTGGAAGGTCTCCCAGTCTAATTAGCATATTACCCTTTTATTAGTATAGATAGAGGCCTGGTGCACAGGTGGGGGCCAGCTGGTTTACCCAGAAGGGTGTCCTGGATCAGGGTGGGGGATTCCCTTGGGGGGTGGAGCAGCCTGGGCGAGGGTCTGGGGCAGTTTGCAGGCCAGCCACGCCCCCATGGGGTGAGGGTCCCCGCTGGGGGAGCATGGCCAGCCTGGGTGAGGGGCTGAGGGCTGTTTTCAGGCTGGCCACACCCCCTTCAGGGTGGGGGTTCCCACTGGGGTGCCTGGCCAGCCTGGGTGAGGGGCTGATGGCTGTTTGCAGGCTGGCCATGCCCCTCAGTGGGGACTCTCACCCCATGGTGGCGTGGCCAGCCTGGGTGAGGGGCTTTGGGCCGTTTGCAGTCCCCTCCCTCGGCAGCCAGCCCAGGCGACCCAAGCCTCCCGCCCGCTCCGGCTGGCTCCATGGCCGCCGCCATCTTTGTCCCGCTATTTTGCATACTCACTCCTGATTGGCTGGTGGGTGTTGCGAAGTAGCAATTTACATATTTGTCTTTTATTAGTGTAGATATTACTGTAATGAAAAAGATGAAAGATAAAATTTGGGGGATGAATATATGTGAACTCTGTGTCATTATGAAATTTTTGTAAGTCCAAAATTCTACTTTTTAAAATGCATGTGATGCAAATACATACTAAATAAATATATCAGAATGAAGTATAAGTGTTAGCTTTCTAGGGCTGCTGTAACAAGGTACTACAAACAGGTTGTAACAGTAGAAACTTATTCTCTCACAGTTCTGGAGGCTAGGAGTACAAAACCACGTGAGAGTAGGACCACGATATCGCTGAAGGCCCTAAAGGAGAACCTGCTCCAAACCTTTTTCTTTGGTTTGCCAGCAACCTTTTGTGTTTCTTATTGATGCTTATAGGTGCATCAGCCCATTCTCTGCCTCAGATGTCATAGCATTCTCCCTAAGTCTATGTCTGTTTTCTCTTCGTGTAAGGATACCGGTCATATTATATTAAGGGCCCACTCTTGATGACTTCTTAATCTGGTTACATGGACAAAGACCCTAATTTCAAATCACATGCATAAGTACCAGGGATTAGGACTTCAACACATTTTTTGCAGAACAAAATTCAACCCATAACGTTAAATAATATTGATGAGGTACCATATTATGTGTATTGTGCTAAGTATGTTATGTACATTATTTTAAATAGTGCCAGAGAGGTTAACTAATTTATCCAAGCTCACATAGCTAGTATGTTCCAAAACTGTAGTTCAAACATATTTGAACCTGATTGCAAGGAACTTGCTGTTGATTATTTTATTTAGAAAGATGAAATAATGTGTAATTTTATATCTTCTACACTAATAAAAGACAAAGATGCTAATTGACCGTACCTTCACTATGTCCAAGCCACGCCCATCAGCCAATCCGAGTGACTATATGCAAATTAACCCAACCAAGATGGCGACCGGCAGCCACGGAGCTGGAGCAAGCAGGAGGCTTGGTTGCCCCAGCGATGGAGGAAGACAAGCTTCCCGCCTGCTCTGGCTGGCTGTGACCTCCGCAAAAGGCAACAAAGTTTCAATTATAGAAGCTAAATAAATCCCAGATACCTGCTTCCAGCCAGCCTCCACTGGGAACTTGGGTGGCTGGAGGCTGTGGCCAGCCTGCAAACAGCCATCAGCCCCTCACCCAAGAAGGCCACACCCTAATTGGGTGAGGGTCCCTGCTGAGGGGCTTGGTCAGCCTGCAAACAGCCATCAGCCCCTCACCCAGGTTGGCCAGGCACCACAGTGGGGACCCCTACCCTGAAGGGGCTGTGCCAGCCTGCAAACAGCCATCAGCCCCAAACCCAGGATGGCCACATCCTCATGGGGTGAGGGTCCCTGCTGGGGGGCTTGGCCAGCCTGCAAACAGCCATCAGCCCCTCAGCCAGACTGGCTAGGGACCCCAGCAGGACCCTCCACCCTGACGGGGGTGTGGCCAGCCTGAAAATGGCCCTCAGCCCCTCACCCAGGCTGGCCAGGCACCCCAGCGAGACCCCCACCCTGATCTGGGACACCCTTCAGGGCAAACCAGCCAGTCCCCACCCATGCACCAGGCCTCTATCATTTATAATAACAGGGTAATATGCAAATTGACCCTAACAGCAGAGCAACTGGGAATCACTGGTCACTATGACACACACTGACCACCAGGAGGCAGACGCTCAATGCAGGAGCTGCCCCCTGGTGGTCAGTGTGCTCCCACATGGGGAGCTCTGCTCAGCCACAAGCCAGGCTGCCAGCTGCCAGTACAGTAGGTGGTGGGAGCCTCTTCCGCCTCCTCAGCAGCGCTAAGGATGTCCGACTACAGCTTAGGCCTCCTCCCCGCTGGCAAGTGGACATCCCCCGAGGGCTCCTGGGCTGCCAGAGGGATGTCTGACTGCCAGCTTAGGCCCAATCCCCCGGGGAGCGGGCCTAAGCCAGCAGGTGGTCATTCCCCAAGGGGTCCCAGACTGCGAGAGGGCACAGGCCGGGCTGAGCGACCCTCCCGAGTGCACAAATTTTTGTGCACTTGGCCTCTAGTGTGTGTGTGTGTGTATATATATATATATAGATAGATAGATATATATACATCCTACCTTACTATGAATACAAAATTGTACTATGCAACATTTAACTCCCAAGAACCTCAAATCACAAATTAGTCGATCAGACTTTTAGCTGTGCCTTGTTTTATGAAGATTAACTGTTCCTAATTAATTTTCAAGAGCACCAAAGCAAGGTGGGCCTAAAAGGCATTTGCTAGAGTAGAGTCATACCAGTCATCTATCATGGCTCACAAATATATCAGAAGGAGAAGTTCTGCTTCCCCACATGATTTGCATTTTCAAGATTAGTTTAAGAACCAGGTATACTGTGAATCTTATAGGCTAGCCTTTACACAGAGTAAATTATTCCAGAGCACCATAGTACGTTTCTTAGTAATGATTCAGTGTGTATCTACCTAAAACATACTGATTAACAGGGGGATCACTATAATTTTAGTGAGGGTTGCAGTAATTTTACAATATTTACAAGGGGCACTATTCACATTGGATTTATTCTAAGTGCAATCTTATGGTATTATTTGATTCCATAACATTGGTTTTAGTTGACATTAATTATAATGAAAAAGAGGATACATTTATCTATACATAATTGAAAGTTTTCTATTCTTGCTCTTGAATAACAATTTGAATAAAAGTAGAGGTTTCGCCCTAACCGGTTTGGTTCAGTGGATAGAGCGTCGGCCTGTGGACTGAAGGGTCCCAGGTTCAATTCCGGTCAAGGGCATGTACCTTGGTTGCAGGCACATACCCAGTAGTGAGTGTGCAGGAGGCAGCTTATGGATGTTTCTCTCTAATCAATTTTTCTAACTATCTCTCTCCCTTCCTATCTGTAAAAAATCAATAAAATATCTTTTTAAAAAAAGTAGAGGTTTCCTGTCCTATTTTAACAACAACAGGAAATGCCCTTTTTCTCATTTGGCTTATGAAGATTCATGGAAATCACTCTGCCTTGCAGGAGTTTATATGACAGGGAAGGAACTTCGCCAGTGTATGCTACCAAAGGCAGCAGCTTTGTCTGAAAAACTCAAAGTATTCCAAGAATTTCTTCTGCCCAGACATCCTCCTGTTTTTCATGAGTGGTTTCTGAGAACATTCCCTGATCCAACATCATGGTAAATTACCAAGATTATAATACATTATTATGGTTGGATATAAAGAAGTATTTTAAGTTTATGTTACCTGATATGCATGAGGATATTTGATAGGTATTTTCTTTAGGTACAGTAGCAGATCAGCATATTGCCGTTCCACCGCAGTTATGTCAATGGTTGGTTATATCCTGGGCCTTGGAGACCGTCATGGTGAAAACATTCTCTTTGATTCTTTGACTGGTGAATGTGTACATGTGGATTTCAACTGTCTCTTCAATAAGGTATATGATGTGACTTACGCTAGGTCAGTGGTCGGCAAACTCATTAGTCAACAGAGCCAAATATCAACAGTACAACAATTGAAATTTCTTTTGAGAGCCAAATTTTTTAAACTTAAACTATATAGGTAGGTACATTGTTATTAACTTAATTAGGGTACTCCTAAGGCTTAGGAAGAGCCACACTCAAGGGGCCAAAGAGCCACGTGTGGCTCGCGAGCCACAGTTTGCCGACCACGGCTCTAGGTAATTGTATGTTTCTTATTAATTTTCTTTCTTCAACAACTGTTCTTCCTAGATGTACCCATTGGTAGCAGTTATAGTCACAGTTGAGTCTCATATCCCATAGCCATTAGTAAAGCAATCTAGGATGGAGAGAACTCAAAAGCGTAATATAGTAAAACTAGCACTGAACTTAAGTCTGAAAACACAGGTTCAAGTTCTGATTCAATTAGTTCTTAGTTATATGAACATGGACAGAGCAGTTCATTTTACTGAGACTCACTTTTAGAGAAACAGTAGTTTAATGTGATGGTTTCCAAACATGTCAGCATATCAGAATCATCTAAGAGGTGTTTTTTGTTTTGTTTGTTTTAAATATGTTTTTTCATTGATTTTTTTAGAGAGAGAAATAGAAACATCAATGAGAGAGAAACATTGATCAGCTGTCTCCTGCATGCTCCCTACTGGGGATTAAGCTCACAACTGGGCATGTGCCTGATCAAACTGGTGACCTCTTGGTGCATGGGCCTACACTCAACCATTGAGCCACACTACCCTGGATAAGAGGTTGTTTTTTTTTTCTTAATGCGGATATCTAGGAAGCATCCCAGGAAATTCATATTCTGTAGGTCTAGAGTAGGGCCTGGGAATTAATTAAGGTAGTTGGACTCTCCCTAAGGCCTCCTCCAATTTTCCAATGTTAGGATCTTGGAAAGCAGACTAGTAGTTAGACCACTTTTTTCTTCATCCCCATTCTCTTTTGATTGCCTTCTGCTGTCACAGGAAAATAAGAAATGTCACAGGCCAAATTGAGAACAAATCAAAGATAAACCACTGGTATATGTTAAATCATACAAGAGAGGAATTTAGGGAAACTGGAGGGATGAAAAATTCCTAGGAAGGCTCATTAAAGAATGGCAAAAAATAAATGAACTGGGCTACGTTATATTCCATGTTGTATTTCTTTCTGAGGGATGTAAGCATCTAATGCTTGGCTATATCTTTTCCCCTACTCTTTTAAAATCAAAGTTTTAAAGCAGCGGTTCTCAACCTGTGTGTCGCGACCCCTTTGGGGGTCGAACGACCCTTTCACAGGGGTCGCCTAAGACCATTGGAAAACATATATAATTACATATTGTTTTTGTGATTAATCACTATGCTTTAATTATGTTCAGTTTGTAACAATGAAATTGGGGGTCACCACAACATGAGGAACTGTATTAAAGGGTCGCGGCATTAGGAAGGTTGAGAACCACTGTTTTAAAGAAAAGAAGAAATATATGACAATACATGTAAGTTCTTTATATTATTCAAGAAAGACATTAAGGATGTTGATATTACATAAAATATTGAATGCATAAAAAATTCTCTTTAATGCTGTTTACCACAGTAACTCAATAAAAGGTGAGTCCGTCCATCCTCTAGTTCTTACCCAAGGGATTGCATTTAAATTCCCCAAAAAGCAAAGGTAGAGTCATAGTCATATAGATCATTTGTGATATAGGCTCTAACGTAGTTACAAATATAAATATTTTGACGGTATGTTTGCTTTTTGCTAAATTAGTCTAGACATGAAGTTCTAAATTTTTTGCATAAAGATTTAAAAATTCTAACATTGCTGCTTTTTAATAAAATGTATTGTTTTAAGGGAGAAACCTTTGAAGTTCCAGAAATTGTTCCATTTCGCCTGACTCATAATATGGTTAATGGAATGGGTCCTATGGGAACAGAAGGTCTTTTTCGAAGAGCTTGTGAAGTTACAATGAGGCTGATGCGAGATCAGAGAGAGCCTTTAATGAGGTAATCACTTATATTTTGTAAACAATTTACAGTAAGTTTGAATGGAATTATTGGTTCCTAAGTATGCTTTCTTTATATAGAAGCCACTTTGCATTGGTTGAAGTAGATTTTTTTAAATCTTTATGTAATTTACATACATAAAATTTACATTTCATAAAATTCACTCTTTTAAAGTGTATTCTACCGTGGTTTTTAGTATATTCGCAAAATTGTGCAACCATCACTGTTTAATATAAAACAACCATCACTGCTATCTAGTTATAAAACATTTTCATTACCCCCAAAAGAAATAGTAGCAATCATTCCCCATCTCTTCTCTCTCACCATCCCTTGGCAACCACTAGTATACTTTCTGTCTCTATGGATTTGCCTATTCTGGACACTTCATATATAAATGGGATCATACAACATGTAGCCTTTTGTGTCTGTTTTCTTTCACTTAGCATAATGTTTTTAAGGTTTATCCATGCTGTAGCATGTATCAATATTTCATTCTTTTTTATTGCCAAATAATATTACATTGTATGGATACATTTTGTTCATTCATTCATGAGTTAATGGACATTTGGATTGTCTGCACTTTTTGGCTATTGTGAATGGTGTGGCTATGAACTTTTGGGTATAAGTTTTATGTAGATATAGTTATTTAATACTTTTGGATATACCTTGGAGTAGAATTGCTGGGTTGTATGTTAACTCTAAGCTTAACATTTTGAGGAACTTTCAAACTTTTTCAAGCAGCTGTAATACTTTATAATCCTACTAGGAATGTCTGAGATCTCCAATTTCTCCACACCCTTACCAACACTTGTGATTGTATGTATTTTTTATTTTACCTGTCCTAGTGGGTGTGAAGTTGTATCTCATTGTAGATTTTTTTTTAAATTAACTAGACATTAAATTATTGACTTTTCCTAGATGTGAACAGTTTTGTGATTATGTTGTAAAGGGCCCTTATCTTGGAAAGATGCATTCTTAAATATTTATAGAAGAAATAACCAGATGCTCAAGGTTTGTTTCAAAAAGAAAAACACATACAGGAGTGGGTAGGACAGTTGTGGATAATTGGTGGTCAGATATGGGTGGGTACACAGGGTTCACTATACTATTGCCATATATTTGAAATTCTTCCTAATTCAAGAGTGTAAAAAGACCTGTCAGGAGTCTGACTTCCCACTCTCCCCCTTCTGATCCAACCCCACAGATGGAGGAGCACTAATGTCTGAGTTGTCTAACCTCCCCACAAAAACAGTGGCAAGATAGGTACATGCTTTAATGGGGCAGGTGGGGGGTTCCCATCTGCAGTGTCATGCTCAATGGCTCAGCTTGAGGCCCTTGAATATTCAGTGAAGGATGATCTGAGCATAGGCCAACGTGCTCAAGTGCATGATTCAGCCATGTTTGTGCTTGCATTTAATGTTGCTCAGCTGGTACTTGTTCCTGCATGCCTTACCCTGGCTTGGCTGTGTGATGAGGAGTCCCTAGGTTTTGGGGAGCCCCAACCAGGCCTGGGCGTAGAGCCACCTGACATCAAGTATTGTTACTGACCTACTGACAGCACACAACAGGCAACAACTTGGGGATTTGCCCAAGAGAGCCATGTCTAGCTGCTGGTCACGCTGCCCCCCACATCTCATAGAATTTAATTTGCATTTCCCTAGTGACCAGCGATGAGGAATATCCTTTCATGTGTGTTTGTTTGGGTTTTTTTTTTTTTTTTTTTTTGGTCAGTTATATATCTTCTTTGGACAAATGTCTATTCAAATCCCATTTTTAATGGGATTATTTATATTTTTGTTGAGTTATAAGAGTTCTTTACATAAGTAGATACTAGCCCCTTATGAGATACGATTTGCAAATATTTTCTCTGATATATGGGTTCTTTTTCCTTTCTTGATGCCCTTTGAAGCATAAAAGTTTTTACTTTTGATAAATTCCAATTTGTCTCTTATTGTTGTTATTTGTGCTTTTGATGTCTTATTTAAGAACCTATTGCATAATCCCAAGTTATGAAGAGTTATACCTATGTTTTCTTCTAACTGTTTTATAGTTTTAGCTCATATTTCGATCCTTGGTCATTTTCAGTTATTGTTTTCTATTTAGTATCAGGTAGGGGTTCATATTTATTTTTTTAAATATGCATATCTAGTCCCAGCACCATTTTTAAAAAGGATTATTTTTTCTCCATTTAATTTTCTTGGCAATTTTGTTGAAAATCAGTTGCCCATATATAGAAGAGTTTATTTCTAGATTCTCAGTTTTATTCCATTTATATTTATTTCTAACCTATGCTAACACACACGGTCTTCATCACTGTAGGTTTGTGGTAAGTTTTGAAATCAGGAAGTGTGATTGGGTCCAACTATTATTTCTTTTTCAAGATTGTTTGGCTCTCCCGGCCTGCATAGCTCTGTGGTTGAGCATCATTGACCTATGAACCTGGAGTTCAATTCCTGGTCAGGACACATGCCCGGGTTGTGGGCTTGAACCCCAGTGGGGGGCATGCAGGAGGCAGCCGATCAGTGATTCTCTCTCATCGATGTTTTTAGCTCTCTCTTCCTCCCCTTTCCTCTCTGAAATCAATAAAATACACACACACACACACACACACACACACATTTTAAAAGACTGTTTGGCTATTGTGGGTCCCTTGCATTTCCATATGAATTTTGTCAATTTTTGCAAGAAAACAACCTGGATTTTATAGGAATGGCATTGAATCTATAAATCAATTTGAGGAGTATTGCCATCTTAACAATATTAAGTTTCCTGACCCATGAATGTGGAATTTCCCCCATTTATTTATCTTTAATTTCTTTCAATGTTTGGTAGTTTTTAGTTTGCAACTTTTCTATTTAAGGTTTGAAAAAATGTGTTTCTAAATACCTTATTCCTTTTAATCCTATTCCAAAAGGAATTTTCTTAATTTTTTGATTGCTAGTGTATATAACTGATATTTGTATATTGATCTTATATCCTACAACCTTGCTGAACTTGTTTATTACTTTTAAGAGTTATTTTTGTAGATATCTTAAAATTTTCTCTCTACAACAACATGTCATCTGAAAATAAAGTTTTATTTCTTCCTTTCCAATCTTAATGCCTTTTCTTTTTCTTGCCTAATTGCCCTAGCTAGATCAATGTTGAATAGACATGGAAAGAATTCTGCATTCTTGTATTGTTCCTGATGTTAGGGCTAAAAGACTCCATCTTTCACCATTAGATATTATGTTAGCTGCAGGAAATACAGTTAACCCTTGAACAACATGGCAGTTAGGGGCACCAATACCCTTGCACAGTGGAAAACCTGCATATAACTTTGACTCCCCCAAAACTTAACTACTAATAGCCTATTGTTGACTGGAAGCCTTACTGGATGACATAAATAGTCAATTAACATATTTTGTATGTTATATGCTATGCTGTATTCTTACAATAAAGTAAACCAGAGAGAAGAAAATATTACTAAGAAAATCATAAGGAAGAGAAAATTTATAGTAGTATACATAATTATTGTAAAAAGTCCTCATATAAGTGGACCTGTATAGTTCAAACCCATATTGTTCAAGGGTCAACTAGTTTGTAAAATGGACTTATAAAGTTTATTTATTCACCTTTTTATATAAGAGCTGTCTACCCGACATTATCCTATATAATAAAAGCGTAATATGCAAATCAACTGAACGGTGGAACGAATGGTCCCAATGATGTGCACTGACCACCAGAAGGCAGATGCTCAATGCAGGAGCTGCCCCTTGGTGGTCAGTGTGCTCCCACAGGGGGAGCGCCGCTGTGGTGGTGGGAGCCTTCCCTGCCTCCACTGCAGGAAGGCGGTAAGGAGCAAGGGGTCCCATACTGGGAGAGCCCCAGACTGTGAGAGAGATGTCTGACTGCTGGCTTAGGCCTGATCCCTGGACATCACCTGAGGGGTCCTGGACTGTGAGAGGGCGCAGGCCAGGCTGAGCGCGCCCCCCCCCCCCCCCACCCCACCCCCAGTGCACAAATCTCGTGCACTGGGCCTCTAGTGGTAGAATACATGGGTTAGTTAGACAAAGGCAAAAGCAAGTTCTCTGAAAGAGGAAGTATAACATCCTGTGAAACACTCAACTAGGAGCTTCTATACTAGTCTGAAATAAGTCAGGAAATAACTTCTAGAGGAAGTAGTTGAGACCTTAAACATAAATAGAATTGGCCACGCAAAAGGGAAAAGAGTCTTCTGAGTGAAAGAAATATCAATGGTATTGAAGGCATGGCTTGCTTGAGAAATGCAATACTGTATTCTAGAGGGTAGACTTTAAGTACTTTATTCCTAGGAGGTGGTGTGAGCAGAGCTACATTATGAAAGGTCCACATGATTTCGGTTTACACATTTAAACTTTGCCCTGAGAACAATCAGAAGTCATTGGAGGGTTTTAAGAAGAAAATAAAAAAATAAGAAGAAATGATATAATCAGATTTGCATTGTAGAAAAATTACAGTTCCAGTTTGGGTTAGAGGGCAGAAAACTAGTTAGAGGACTGTTGCAGTACCCCAGGCAAATACTGGCTAAAGTAGTGACAGTCAAGATGGAGATTAAGTAGAGAGATTCTAAAGAGATTTAAAAAGTAGGATTAGTTGTTTAGAGGAAGGGGAGGCAAGGGACAGTGGATGAATGGTGTTACTCTTTACTGATTTGAGGATACAGGAGAAATAGTTTGGGGAAGAATCATGAGTTTTGTTTTGAAAATATTGAATTTCAGATGCCTACAAGATATCTAAGTGGGTTTTTCCCATAGGTAATTGGATTTGACATCTAGAGCACAATAGAAAAATCTGAGCTGGGTCTGTTTATATGGTAGCTATAGATACTTTATGGTTATTGTGGAAACATGGCAGGGGATACAATTCACTCATTCAATAAATATTCATTAAACAGTTTACAGTATGCATTCAGAGATGGCACACAGACCATTTTACTGTACTCCAAGAACACCTCTGACCCTCCTCTATCTTTTTTTTAAAAATATATTTTATTGATTTTTTACAGAGAGGAAGGGAGAGAGATAGAGAGTTAGAAACATCGACCCTCCTCTATCTTGTCTCTTCCCTCCCTCTACTTTCCTTTCCCTCCTCTCATCCCAAAACAATAATTTCACCTATTTTACTGAAATAGGAATAATGTGTATTATAAGAGTATTACCATTAGTTTCTCATCCTTCACTTACTTTTCACCTAAGTGTTTTCTTTATTAAGATTTCTTTTTACAAAGATAACATTGTATTATTACTTATAATGTTTTCTTTCCATTTTAGTGTCTTAAAGACTTTTCTACATGATCCTCTTGTGGAATGGAGTAAACCGGTAAAAGGGCATTCCAAAGCACTACTGAATGAAACTGGGGAAGTTGTTAATGAAAAGGTTAGTAGAAGGTATAGCTTGATGTAAGTTTATATTGTATATCTCTACAAATGAGAACTGATTCTAAATACTATCAGTGACTGACCATTGAATACTCTGAAATCTAGTACTCTAGTATGCCAATGCCCTACGTTTTCTTTATTATCTTTAGTATGTTAACATTATTATCATTTGTATAATACAAGCAGAGTTGAGGACACACTTGTTTTAACCATAGACAATTTGTAATTGTGAGATAGAGCGGGGAATACCTGAACACAAATTGTGTGGACTTACAGAGCAGCAGATCTCAGCTTTAATATTTTAATTGCTCTAATTTTACATTAATCATAAGTATATAAGTACTTAATATATAAACTCAGTTGACACTCTACTATAAGTAGAAATAAATTGTCAATAGCTGGTTAATTATATCACTGCATTTTTATTGCAAAATATTACTTATTTAAGCACTTAAAAATGGAAAGTACAAAGATTAAGACATGGTAAATTGACTAACTATACTGTTGACATGAAACAATACTGTTATAATACAACAGTTAAATTTATGAGTCTACAACAGATGTAGTTAGTAGTTGTTAGATTAACAAGAAACGAAGTTGAAAAGACCATTTTAAAACAAATTTACTGGCACTAATAGGTTGGGACTGTAATAGCAACAAACATATTCACTCAGCTCCTGAGTATGTCAAGTTTCACAGTACACATTAAAAATTATTTCTTTTATCAACACTGTAAAACATTTTTTTCACTCCCTACTAATATTCCCTGGTATTTCAAATAGTCCAGAAAAATGTCTAAATAGTTGATCTTGGATCAACATTGCAAGACTTCAAATCAATATCTTGTTATTATACTTGTTTCATTTCTTCTCTCATATTTGCTCTGACAAAAGGGGTAATGATCAATAAAATGGCACTAACATTTGTTAAATAACAAAAAAGGTAGTAATTCCAAATTATCAACATGCTCATGTCATTGAGTCCTTAACTCTTATGATTTTCAACTTTGTCCTTTTAGGCCAAGACCCATGTTCTTGACATTGAGCAGCGACTGCAAGGTGTAATCAAGACCCGAAACAGAGTGACAGGGCTGCCCTTATCTATTGAAGGACATGTACATTACCTTATACAAGAAGCTACTGATGAAAACTTACTATGCCAAATGTACCTTGGTTGGACTCCATATATGTGAAATTAAATTACTTCAAAGAATATGTTAATAATCCAAAGTTAACATATTTGGTATTAATCTGTTTTTATCTATCGAATTCCAAAGTACAATATAAGTTGCTTTATGTTCTCAAAGCAACTGGTATTATTTCTCCCTTTATGTTAACAATATTTAAAATAATATATGTTGTTATTAAGAAATAAACTGCTTTATTACTATCTACTGTGTATTATAACCGGAAATAGCACATCAAATATTCTCATACTCTAAAAATATTTATTTGCAAGAAGCAAGCCAGCCTTATTTCATTTTACACCTTATATTTTTAAGTACTTGCTAGCATAAGGATTCATTTGGACAACAATAAAAACTGAATAAATTATGTGGATAGAACACTGCTAGATTTGTACACAGAACTTATGTCCCCTGACAGCCTAGTAAAACAGATAGCATAACAAAAATAGCACATCATTATGTTCACGTAACAAAACTTTTTTTTTTTTACATATATATATTTTTATTGATTTTAGAGAGTAAGTGAGAGGGAGAGAGAGAGAGAAACATCAATGATGAGAGAGCATCATTGATTGGCTGCCTCCTGCATGCCCCATACTGGGGACTGAGCCGGCTCCCTGGGCATGTGCCCTTGATCCGAATGGAACCAGGATCCTTCATTCCACAGACCAACGTTCTGTCCACTGAGCCAAACAGGCTAGAGCAAAACTCCTTTTGTGTGTGGTTAAAAGTGTGATATGGAAAAAACATAAGACAAACAAGCATGAATCTGAAAACAATATAAATATTGTGTAATTGTAAAGATGTTACCATACTGAATGCAGTTGTCTTGGAAGACAGCAATACTTGAAATTTCAAGAGATTTTAAATGTGTTTAAAATTTGTTTTTTCTTGCAGAGGATTTAAAATAGTTTATAGAATTATGAAAAAATGAGGTTATTCCATTCAAATAAATGGAAAACTTTTTTATAATAGACTAGAGGCCTAGTGCATGAAATACGTAGGGTCCCTAGTGGCTGCTGGCTGGGGGTCCCTTCAGGGCTGTTGGCCTGCCACCTCCCTTCCCCCTCGAATTCCTGGTGGAGGGGACAATTTGCATATTAGGCTTTTATTATATAGGATGATTGCACTTAAGTTCACTTGAGAGAATGCTGCTTTTTTTTTTTTTTTAAATATATTTTATTGATTTTTTGCAGAGAGGAAGGGAGAGAGATAGAGAGTTAGAAACATGGACCAGCTGCCTCCTGCACGCCCCCCACTGGGGATGTGCCCGCAACCCAGGTACATGCCCTTGACCGGAATCGAACCCGGGACCCCTCAGTCCACAGGCCGACGCTCTATCCACTGAGCCAAACCAGTTTTGGCAGAGAATGCTGCTTTTTTGCAGAGTTGAGATTGATGGGGAAAACAGGATAAGCCCAAAGGTATGAAGGTGAAAACTAAACATAATTTCCAATTGAAGGCCTTATAATTAAGAGTTAAGGAGGAAGCTGGATGGGGGGTGGAGGGAGTTAGGAATATTTTTTTCAACAAATAACTTGTTAAACAACATTTTAAAAGAAACTGGCGTGTCTGTGTGTGTATCCTTCAAAGAAACGAATTCACTGAACCAAATAAAACTAAACCAAATAAATCACATGATCTTTCCAAATCTGTGTTGAAAAATAGAGATGAGCCCTGGCTGGTGTGGACATGGGCCCTTGCATCAAAGGGCAGCAAGCTCCATTATTGGTTAACCCCTAGAGTGCCGGGGAGCGAGATAGGATTGTGCTCCTCCTGTCTTTTGCCAAAAGTGCCCGGAGCGCTTTGACGTCAAGTTCTAAGTCTGATTTTATTAGTGATGATGATATTGCTAAATATGTCAAAGATGAAAACAAATGTAGTAAAGGTTTCCTTACGTTTTTGAATATGCAACTTCATTTACTTGCGATTCATAGTTTTTTTCCTAAACTGCTGTAAAATCAGCAAAAATGCCTTGGCAATTTTAGCATAGTTCCTAGGATATTGGTTGGCACTCAAAGGGTAATGGGGCCTGTATCTGGGTTGCAGATTTGAAGGTTTGATTCACCCCCATCCCAGCGGACAGAGCGCCAGCGGGAGGCAATGTCTCTCTCATTCCCTCTCCTTCCCTTCCACTCTTTAAAAAAAAAGAAATCCTCGGATGAAGATTACAGAAAAAAAAATAAAAATCCTGTGATGGCATCCCAGGAGACTAAAGCCGACAGGACAAAATTCAGGGTCCACCGGCATTTTCAGGACTAAGCGCCCGCGCGCCGCCCACGCTGGGCGCCACGCCAACCCGGAGGCCTCGGGGCGGCCGCTCTACCCGACGGCGGCCACTCTATGGTCGGGCGGGCGGTGTGTTGTCATCAGCCGAGCGACGGCGGCGGCGGCGGCCCCGGCGGGCGTTCGGTTTCGGTTTGGCCCTCAGTGGGGTTGTGTTGAAGTGGAGATGGGAGTCCCCAAGTTTTACCGATGGATCTCGGAGCGGTACCCCTGCCTCAGCGAAGTGGTGAAAGAGCATCAGGTGGGTGAGCCGGCCGCGGCTCTCTCCGCCGCCCACTCGCCGTCGGCCGGCTCGGGGCTCGGGAAGGAGGGCTCCGGAGGTATGGGGACCCGGTGGCCGAGGGGGCGAGCCAGGGGCGGTCGTGACGGCGGGCGGACCTGCGCGCTGCCCACTCAGTCCCCGGTCGGCTCTGGGGGCGTCTTCCTGCCGCAGCGGCGGGAGCTCCCCCGGGCGCGAGCCCCAGAACGAGCCCCTGGGGCCTCCCGAGCCCGGAAAACACCCCGCGCCGCCGGCGCCGCCCCACCGGAACCGTGCTCACCCCGAGAGAGCCCCCGCCCCATGCCTGAATCTGGCACTGCCGAACCAGTGTCCCATTCCAAAAAAGTACACTTGGAAGGGCATTGGTTGTTTGGAGGCTCGTGTGTGTGTGGTGTGTGTGTGAGGGGTGTGTGTGAAGTGTGTGTGTTAGGGGTGTGTGTGTTGGGCGGTCTGTGTGTGTTAGATATGTGTGTGTGAGGTGTGTGTGTTAAGGGTGTGTGTGTGTGTTAGATATGTGTGTGTGAGGTGTGTGTTAGGGGTGTGTGTGTTGGGCGGTCTGTGTGTGTTAGATATGTGTGTGTGAGGTGTGTGTTAGGGGTGTGTGTGTGTTAGGGGTGTGTGTGTTGGGCGGTCTGTGTGTGTTAGATATGTGTGTGTGAGGTGTGTGTGTTCTGGTGTGTGTGTCTGTGTTAGGTGTGTGTGTGTTAGATGTGTGTGTGTGTGTGTGTGTGTGTGTGTTAGGGGTGTGTTAGCTGCGTGTTAGCTGTGTGTGTGTGTTAGCACACCAATGTATTGGAACTGTGGAAAGGGCCTAGAAAGCAGTCAGGCTGCTAGACTTTGAGTGATAGGTCACATTTAATGATTTCAGTAGATCTCTTGTCCATTTTGTATTTTGCAGAAAATAATTAGTTTTGAAATGTGTATCACTAATTGAATTAGTTGCATTGTATTTGTGGTGGGGCATAGTAATCCAGAGTACACCATCGTGCTCTGTGGAATTATAGTTTATTTTTTTTTTAAAAAGTACCATAGCATGAAGGTAGTGTTAAACTTCCAGAAATAATTCTTTGTTGTTGTTACAGTCAAATTTGGTATATGAGGAAAATTTACAAAAAATTCCAAAATGGTAGTTTATCTTTAATTTATTTGAAATATGGGTTGTGTTAGATTAAGGAGATACTTCTTTCCAGAGAAGAGGTTACTGATACATTGCAGAAAGGGAAACAGCTAACTTTGTTTTTTCTTAGTCCTTCATTCAGAAAACATTTGAGTACCTGCCATGCATCATTCACTTTCTCAAGTGAAAAAAAAGACTGTTATTCAGACTCATTTTATAATACATGATTTGTTCAGTAATATTTTTACTCTTTACTCTTTGGCATGGAATTCGGTTTGGTGAAATTATGTGATTCTCTCCATCCTGAGGATTTTGTTACTGAAGAACAAAAATAATCTAAGGCAGTTTTATGATATGAACAATAAGGATAGGTTTTAATTGGTTCATCAAAGTGATGTCTTTCAAAAATGTTTGATTCTGGTAGTTAACAGCAACAAAAACAAAAGCAGATGTTATAAAGGGTTACCATGCAGTGCTTGCAAGATGAGCGAGTGCCTAAATGAGTCACAATAGTGGAAAGGCTAATCTTGGGAGAAGAGGCTGGAAAGAGGTTTGGTGGAGGGGTAGGTTCTGGAAAGTCGCTAGTGATGGTGGTAGTAGCATAGTTTTTGGTCTCTGAATCCTTACGTAAAGATAGAAAGAGCAATTAGCAAAATTTTAAATGCCTAGAACAATTATAATAAAATCATGTAATAGTGTATTTCTACAAACCCCCAAATACAAGGAGATGGGAACAAACTACCAAGAGCCTTTAGACCCAATCAGTATTGGCATCTCTGTAAGAGGAAGAAGGAAGCAATGGGGCAACATCGAATATACCTAAAACAGGAGAACTCCAGAATAGTTACTAAAAACTATGAGGGTTGGTTGGACAGTAGTAGCTATAACTGAGGAGCTTTAAAGGGCAGGAACAGTCTATCTCCTATCAACTTTCAAGACTGACTTGCCAAGGCACCATTCTAAGGCAAAGCTCACCCTAAAGAGAAACCACTCGGAGTGGTATACTATACTAATAAAAGGGTAATATGCCAATTAGACTGGGAGACCTTCTGGATGTCCTTCAAGACAAAGCCAAAAGCCACAGTGGCGGGGCTGAGGCAGAGGCAGTTAGGGGCGATCAGGCTGGCAGGGGAGGGCAGTTGGGGGCGAGCAGGCTGGTGGGGAGGGCAGTTGGGGGTGAGCAGGCCAGCAAGGTGGGGGCAGTTGGGGGCAATCAGTCTGGCAGGAGCTGGCAGTTAGGGGTGATCAGGCCAGAAGGGGGGGGGCAGTTGAGATTAATTAGGCTGGCAGGCAGAGTGGTTAGGGGCGATCAGGTAGGCAGGCAGGTGAGCGGTTAGGAGCCAGCGGTCCCGGATTGCGAGAGCGATGTCCGACTGCTGTTTAGGCCCGATCCCACAGGGATCGGCAGTCGGACATCCCCCGAGGGGTCCCAGATTGGAGAGGGTGCAGGACAGGCTGAGGGACACTCCCCCCACACACAAATTTCCTGCACCGGCCACTAGTCTATTATGATAAAAGCGTAATATGCTAATTAGACCGGACGACCTTCCGGACGAAACTGGGGCTGCTAGAGAAGCCCGGGTCCCAGGTGCCTGCTGGCGGCCAGAGGAAACCCTGGGTCCTGGATGCCTGCTGGCGACCGGAGGGAAGCCTAGGTCCCGGGTGCCGGAGGGAAGCTGGTGTCGGCAGCCAGGGGAAGGAAGGCCTGCTCTTACACAAATTTCATGTATTGGACCTCTAGTAAGTTTATAAGAAAAGGTACAATAGAGATAAAAGAAGAAGGTCCAAATAAAAGTGAGAGGGTTACAGAGTCAAGAAATCTTAGAGCCATGGCCTCTGTGGCTAAGTTGGAGTATTGTCCTGTACACCAAAAGGTCGCAGGTTCAATTCCCAGTCAGGGCACATGCCTAGGTTTTGGGTTTGATCCCAGGTTGAGCTACTGGTCAGTGTTTCTCTCTGACATCAGTATTTTTCTATCTCCCTCTCTCTCTCTAAAATCAATAAGTATATCCTCAGGTGAGCATTTTAAAAAAAGAAATCTTAGAAACAAACCACCAACCAAACCCCAAACAGGAGAAGAGGGAGCTTTATGAAGTTAAAGCTTTCCAGAATCCCCTTATTCTAAAAGTTCAAGAAAATTAAATTTACATAAAAGTGAATAATTGAAATGTATCAAGGTCAAATAGCATGCAAAATTATTATAGGGAAAAAAAGGAACTGAATTCCCTATAGACAATAAAAGCTTATAATAGAAGGAGTACACAAAACAAACCAAAACAATAACCTACAATTTCAGAATGAGCTAAAAGGCACTAAGAAAATTATATAAGCCTTGAAAAAACAACATAAGTCATTATGAAAATTCTGGAATAAGGTGACAGAACCTAGGGAAAAATAGACGTAAATGAAAAAATTATTTCAGAAATGAAGCCTAAAATAGGCAAGAGCAAATGATGCCATCAGGAAAACACAAAAGGTGAAAAGAAGAAAATTTAAAAGATAAAATAAGTTTCAAGAGAAAGTAATAAAGACAAATAATAGAGGTTTCTGAAAAAGGAAATGAAAGCAATATAACAATAAATACTAAAACTATAGTTAAAGAAAACTTTTCTGAAATTAAAATATATATATTTGAAATTGCATGTTGAAAAAATATACCAGGTGCCTGAGAATATTGTTTCAGATGACCAACACCAAGACCTATTCTAGTAAAGTTACTTGACTTTAAAGGAAAAAATAAGCTTTGGGTATTTAGAAGAAAAGAACACATGACTTACAAGGAAAAGAAAATTAGGTTTTCATCACAGTTTTTATGCTAGAAGAAACTGGAGTTACATGATATTCAACTGACTTTTGCACAGACAGAATTACCTAATAAACTGCTATCAGTGTACGGTGGTTCAGGGAATATTGTTCCTTTGAGTACTTCCTTGAGGAATCTAGAGAATGAGCCTCAGACAAAATGACCAGGGAAACATAATCGAAGGACCAGTGGTGAACATTAAATATGGTTACCTGAAGAATGAAAATAAAACAAGAGTTGACGGAGAAAGTTTAGTATATACAGTAAAACCTCAATATAATGGACTAATTCGGGCAAGAGGGTGTCCATTAAAGCCTAAAGTCCGTTATATAATGTAGGGTTTCCATAGCATATGTTAAAAAATTGACAAATTAGTAAATCTGTTTTTACTTATATCGACACATTTGTGTAGTATTAAATATGTATGAAAAATTGAATTTCATAGAAAATTTTTCTATGTATACTGTAATTTTAAATTTATGCTGAATAGGTCTAGTTAGATGCCTACATTCACCAGTCCCCTTGAGTAAACAAATGCACACGGCTGGGGCGTGGCTTAGCGTACTGGGAACATCAACTGGAAAGAGTTAAAACTGCTGCAGAAAGTCAGGCCAAGTGACAACAGAACCAATTACCACATGTAATGCAGGTGATCACGTGCTGATCATTCCTCGAACATTTACAGGGTGACTCTTGGGTTTAAATATGTAGACTATAGTTGTAGATATGTAATATTTATTTATATCATAAGCGAAATTAGTGTTTTTTCCAACATATGGCCTATTCGCTAAAATTAGTTAAAAATAAGTGTGGTTAATAATCAAAAAAGCCTGTAATTTTTTTTTTTCAAATATATTTTTATTGATTTTTCACAGAGAGGAAGGGAGAGAGATAGAGAGTTAGAAACATCGATGAGAGAGAAACATCGATCAGCTGCCTCCTGCACATCTCCTACTGGGGATATGCCCGCAACCAAGGTACATGCCCTTGACCGGAATCGAACCTGGGACCTTTCAGTCCACAGGCCAACGCTCTATCCACTGAGCCAAACCAGTTTCGGCAGCCTGTAATTTAATTATAAGCAAATCTTGATTAAAAGCATTTTAAAATTAACACGGTGTTAATTTTCACATGTGACATATGGACCAGAAATTTTGTCCATTAAATTTGAAGTCCATTAAATTGAAGTCCACAAAATCGAGGGTTTACTATAATAGCTATATGCTCTGACAGTATATAGATAGCACAACTACAAAGTAAATGGGGATGGGGAGAATGGGGAAAACTTATGCAAAAAAATTTACATTAACAATACTCAATAGTGGTGGTGATATTAATGTTGTTTTTTTGAAATCCATTTGGGTGATATGGTAAATGCCTAATATAGTGTATTTTAATTCTATTATCTCTTGATTCATTGACAGCCAAGATTCTTGGTGTGTAAAATAGTTACAGATGTAATATAGAAAACGTTAAGTAAAAACTCTGTAGTCTTGAATTTGAATTTGGAAGTATCAATATGAACTTATGAGACATACACATGCATGTGTAAATTTCCTAGCTCTGTCCCTCTGTTGTCCCTATGTCCATGGAACAAGCTTAAAAACAATGATCAATCCAGTGGTAATATATATCCTTAGTGCCCAGGTATGGTTTTGAAATACCCTTGCTCACTAACAGAAATCAGGATTTGTTGGAGAAATGACAGATTCTAGGTCAGTCAGGAAGTATTCTAGTGGGCCTGGAAATTTATCATACCATATAGCAAAGATGCTAATAAAGACTACTAGGAACATGCAAAGGTTTTGAAAAGACAACTGTAAGAGGCTTATAGTGTCCCCAAGTGGGACAATTTTGAGTCTCAACAATAATAAATCAGTGTATTAAAACCCATCAAATATGCTTAAATCCTTTTTTAATTCATAATGGTATTCAAAAAAAGGGGTTCTCTTCCAAAGGTGATAGGGACTGTTCCTAATCTTGAAAACCGATAAGGGGAAAAAATTAAGCATTTGTTCTACTTTTCTTGTACCATTGGGTAACCAAATGCTAAAATGGTCTCTTTATAAAACTATTCCAAATGATAAAAAAGAAATGATAGAATATCACCATTTTGCAACCTCAAGTAAATTAATAGAAATAGGCATTAACCCTTTTCGGTCCAACCTCGAGGCTGACTCGACAGACCAGGCGCTAGGAGCAGGTCCAACGTCGAGCAATAAGAACCTTAAAACGTTCAACATTCAATCCCATCAAATAATTTGGACCATACTGTTTGAATTCCAAAAATAACATTGGACTGCAAAGGGTTAAGCATCAATGGCTGCTAATACTAGGAAAAAGAAAGAAGGTGAGGTAACCAAACTATAGATCATAACTCTTCCTATTTCAAAGAACAGAGTCTTACCCTCTTTATTTTTTAAAATTGTTTATTGATTTTTTTTATTGTCTTAAGTTTTACATATGTCTCCTTTTCCCCCAATTCACCCCCCCCCAATCCCCCCAATCATTCCCACCCCGGGCAAGCCCCCACCACCCCAGTGTCTGTGTCCATTGGTTATGCTAATATGCATTCATATAAGTCCTTTAGTTGCTCTCTAACTCCCCCCCCCCCCCCACCATTTGTCTCTGGATCTATTTTTGTTCATCAAATTATGTTGATCATTATATCCCACATATGAGTGAGATCATGTGATATTTATCTTTCTCTGACTGGCTTATTTCACATAATGCTCTCCAGTTCCATTCATGCTGTTGCAAATGCTAAAAGTTCATTCTTTTTTATAGCGGCGTAGTGGTATTCCATTGTATAGATGTACCACAGTTTTTTAATCCACTCATCTGCTGATGGGCACTTAGGTTGTTTCCAAATCTTAGCTATGGTAAATTGTGCTGCTGTGAACAGAGTGGCACATATATCCTTTCTGATTGGTGTTTCTGGTTTCTTGGGATATAGTCCTAGAAGTGGGATCACTGGGTCAAATGGGAGTTCCATTTTTAACTTTTGAGATAAGTCCATACTGTCTTCCCCAGTGGCTGCACCACCAACAGTGCACGACGTTTCCTTTTTCTCCACATCCTCTCCAGCACTTGTCATTTGTTGATGATAGCCATTCTGACAGGTGTGAGGTGGTACCTCATTGTCGTTTTGATTTGCATCTCTTGGATGATTAGTGACTTTGAGCATGTTTTCATATGTCTCTTGGCCTTCTGTATGTCCTCTTTCAAAAGGTGTCTATTTAGGTCCTTTACCCATTTTTTGATTATATCGTTTATCTTCCTTTTGTTAAGCTGTATGAGTTCTCTGTAAATTTTGGAGATTAAACCCTTATCTGAAATAACATTGGCAAATATGTTTTCCCATGCAGTGGGCTTTCTTGTTGTTTTGTTGATGGTTTCTTTTGCTGTGCAGAAGCTTTTTATTTTGATGTTGTCCAATTTTCTCCTTAGTCTCCATTACCCTAGGACAGTGATGGCGAACCTTTTGAGCTTGGCATGTCAGCATTTTGAAAAACCCTAACTTAACTCTGGTGCCGTGTCACATATAGAAATTTTTTGATATTTGCAACCATGGTAAAACAAAGATTTATATTTTTGATATTTATTTTATATATTTAAATGCCATTTAACAAAGAAAAATCAACCAAAAAAATGAGTTCGCGTGTCACCTCTGACACACGTGGCATAGGTTCGCCATCACTGCCCTAGGAGCTGTGTCAGTAAAGATATTGCTACGACATATGTTTGCTATTTTGCTGCCTATGGAGTCTTGTAGGATTTTTATGGTTTCCCGTCTTACATTTAAATCCTTTATCCATTTTGAGTTTGTTTTTGTGTATGGTGTAAGTTGGTGATCTAGTTTCATTTTTTTGCAAATTTCCCAACACCATTTATTGAAGAGACTGTCTTTACTCCATTGTATGCTCTTGCCTCCTTTGTCAAATATTAATTGAGCATAGTGGCTTGGGTCGATTTCTGTGTTCTGGTCACCTGCCCTTTTCCCACATATCCCTAGTTCTCCTAACTAATTCATTTCCCAAATACATGTATTGCATGCCTCTGTGCCTTTATTCCTGTAGTTTCTCCTGGAAAGACCTTTTCTTCTCCATCTGGTATTCACCTCCTCCTTCCCAGTCTCCTCCTCAAGGAATCGCTTGACTCCTTCATACTTTACCAGTCTTTGTCTTATGCAGAAAGGTGCACAGTATTGTTGCTTTTGGTTTTCCTGTCTGTCTTCCTTCACTTTATTATACCTGAGAGCATGAACTCTTTCTTATGTGGTTCATTTCTTTCATAGTGTCTGGCAGATAGCAGTTGTTCAGTTAATGTTTGCTGATTTAATGAATAACATAGATAAAATAAAAACTAGAGATTCTTATGAGGAACATATATATTTAATGAAAACTTAACCCTTACAAAACATATAATTACAATTTTAAACTCTTAGAGCATAGTCTTTGTGATGATCCAGTGCAGTGCTATTATAATAGCTAATACTTGTTAAGCACTTGCCATGTGCTGAACACTGTTTTAAGTGTTTTATATGCATTCACTTATTTAATCATAGCAATCTTAGAATTATCTCCCTTTTGTAGCGTAGAAAACTGATTCACAAAAGGATTGAGTTACTTACCCAAAATACATTGCTCCATAGCTAGTAAAGTAAGTGTTGGAGCTGAATTTGAAACTAAGCAGAATTGCTGCAGAATAGTGTTTCTTTTTTTTTTCCTTTTTTAATCCTCACCCAGGATATGTTTTTATTGATTTTTTTTTTTAGACAGGGAGGAAGAAGGGGGGGGGGGGGAGAGAGAGAGAGAGAGAGAGAGAGAGAGAGAGAGAGAGAGAGAAAGAAAGAAAAGAAACATTCATCGGTTGCCTCCCGTACTCACCTGACCTGGGATAGAACCAGCCACCTAGGTATGTGTGCTAACCAGGAATCAAACCTTTTTGGTGTAGGGACAATGTTCCAACCCACTGTGTCACATGGCCAGGGCCAGAATAGTGCTTCTCAACCTTTCTTTTATCATTGCCCCTCCTCCATGTGGCTCTTTAGACTTGTTTTTTTTTTTCTTACTCACCTCCTCCCCGCTTCATGCCATGAAATTTTAATACCACAGCTATACCATCTATCTGTTTATGTACTGTAGCACCTTATTATGTACCCTGCAGTCCCCCCCATTCCCAACAATTTCGATACCTTTAGGAGCCATATAGTTTTCTCTTGATAAAGTATACTCTAGAACCTGTACTTTAAAAAATTATAGTAAAATACACATAACATAACATCTGCCACTTTACCCATTTTTAAAAATATATATGTATATTTTTATTGATTTCAGAGAGGAAGGGAGAGGGAGAGAAAGATTAAAACATAAATGATGAGAGAGAATCATCGATCAGCTACCTCCTGCATGCCTCCCACCAGGAACTGAGCCCGCATATCCTGGGCATGTGCCCCGATCCAGGAATCGAACTGACCAGGAATTGAACCATGACCTCCTGGTTCATAGCTTGACGCTCAACCACTGAGCAACACTGGCTGTGCAACTTTACACACTTTTAAGTGTACAGTTCAGCACTGTACACTTAATTAAGTTCATTTGCATTGTTGTGCTAGAGCCTGTATTTTTAAAACCTGTCTTTTATACATTTTGCTAAAAATGGTTCCTTGACTGTGAAAACCTAAATTTTCAAATTACAAGGAACATAAATTGGCATTTCTATTTTAAAGTATTGCTCTTGTATAGGGAGCTTATCTGTCTTATCCTTTGTTCTATTCGCTATACTACTATATTTATTGTATTTCCCAGACCCAAGCACAATGTGTGGCACATAATAGGTCTTCAGTAAATATTTATTGAGTGAATGAATTTTTTAAGTACAGCTTATTACATAATCTGTAAAACATATGTAGCATATAAAATATTGTGTATTGAAAGTTTATTAAAATATGTATGGTGTTTTAGTATGTCTTAAAACATAGAATATTAAAAACTAATTGAAGCAACAAAACTTTGGGATTGTTTAAGATAAATAGTATTAAAGAGCTAGAGAAAAATAATTGTTAACAGTTCTTTGAATCAGTCAAATAGATACTGTCTTTATGTAAAAGGCATTTTGCAAGGACAAAAAGTAGGATACAAAGTTATACTAACAAAAGGAAACTAGTGTTTTGAGAAAATTAGATGCCAAGATGTTAATTCAATACATAACTACAATTGAAAGCAGCATGAACATGTATTCTAAGTGAATGGTGAAGGCTACATGTACTATTATATTCAGTAAAGGGAAGCTTTATTTGTTTATTAATTTACTAGAGGCCTGGTGCACAAAATTTGTGCACTTGGCGGGGGTTCACTCAGCCCGGCCTGTGCCCTCTTGCATTCTGGGAGCCCTCCGAGAGTGGGCCTAAGCCAGCAGTCGGACATCCTTAGTGCTGCCGCGGAGGCAGGAGAGCTCGCCAGCCATGAGCCTGGCTTCTGGCTGAGCAGCACTCCCCTTGTGGGAGCGCACTGACCACCAGGGGGCAGCTCCTGCATTGAGCGTCTGCCCCCTGGTGGTCAGTGCACATCATAGGGAGCGGTTGAGCAGCCTTAGCATATCATTAGCATATTACACTTTGATTGGTTGAACTGTCGACTGGACACTTAGCATATTAGACTTTTAATCATTTTTTATTTACTACTTTGTGTCAGGCATTGTGCCAAGAGTTCTAAACATGACCAAATCAAAGACCTTGCTTTGAGGAATTTTACAGTTCAGCAGGAAAGGACAGACATTTGATGGGTAGAGCACCTAATATGTGCCTGGCATTCTTGTATTTATTGGGAACACAAAATCAAGGAAGATACAGCATAAAGAAAGCATCATTTCCCTTTGGGTGAGGAAGGGAAAGCTTCCAGACAAAGATACCTGAGCTGGATCTTGAAAGCTGATTCAAGGAGAGGGAGGGAGGAGCAAGTAGGAAAGAAAAGAATTTCTGGTAGTAGGAACATCTGTAAAGTCACAGAGGTTTGAAATAGCCTAGCACGTGTAGGGCTCTCTACTTCCCTGCAGTTAGCTTGTAGGATATATGTGGAAATTGGAAAGCATATGGTATTGGTTGGAAAGATAGCACCCAAATCATACAGGACCTTTCATGGTATTAAGGGTTTGTAGTATCATGTGGGTTTAAGTAAGAAAGCAACATGATCAGATTATGTTTTAGGAAAATGGCTGAACTGGTGAGAGAGAAAACTGTAAGAAAGCAGTCCAGTTGGAAAACTGAGGTCCTTAAGCTGAGATGGGGAAGCAGGATGGAGAAAAAGATGAGATTGCCTGAAACAACGTGAATGGATAGGAGGGTAAGATTGCAGAAACATTTGGGATGTTAAATTTAAAAAAAACACAGAAACTAATCAGATATGGGGTTGAGGAAGAGGGCAAAGTATAAGATAACCTTGAAATTTTTATTATAATTTCTAGTTATTCTCCTGCACGTTCTCATTTTCTTCTTTTTTTTTTTTTTAAATAAAAAAGTAGGGTTTATTGATGCTTGTGTGTGTGAAATGAGAGGGTTTAGGAAGTTCTCATTTTCTTTACTGCATTAGCTGATGATTAATCATTCTGTATCTTTCTTACTAATCTTAAAGAGAATTTTAAATTTTTTTTCTAAAAAGAAAATTATAGTGTTTTTTTCCAGATTATAAAGGTAATATGTGCTCATTATGTAAAAATTTGTATTAATACAGAAAGGTTTAAAAACTATTAGAGGAAAGTAAAAGCAACTGAAATTCTATCATCTTGTTTTTGTATACTTCTTTCTTCTCTATGCAAAATACATATATAGATATGAATGGGATAATAATATACTTGCTATTTTATGACTACTTTTGTTGTCACTTGACCATCTGTATTATAATTTATAACTAGAGGCCTGGTGCACGAATTCGTGTACCAGTGGGGTCCCTCAGCCTGGCCTGTGGGATTGGGCTGAAACCAGCTCTCCTACATCCCCCAAGGGGTCCCGGATTGCGAGAGGGCGCAGGCTAGGCCGAGGGACCCCACCAGTACACGATTGGGGCCGAGGAGGGACGCAAGAGGTTGGACAACCAGGAAGGACTGTGGGAGGGCACCAGGGCATGTCCAGCCCATCTCACTCAGTCCCGACCAGCCAGACCCTAGCACCAAGCTAACCTACCAGTCGGAGCGTCTGCCCCCTGTTGGTCATTGCAGGTCACAGTGAGCATTTGAGCGGCCTTAGCATATCATTAGCATATTATGCTTTGATTGGTTGAACGGACTACTGGACACTTAGCATATTGGGCTTTTATTATATAGGATTGTGGAGTATTCCATTGAATGGATGTATCATCATCAATTTTCTTTTTTTTTAATTGAATTTATTGGGGTGACATTGGTTAATAAAATTATATGGGTTTCAGGCATATAATTCTACAATACATCGTCTGTATATTGTATTGTGTGTTTACCATCCCAAGTCAAGTCTTCTTCCATCACCATTTATTCCCCCTTTATCCTCTCCTAACTCCCACACCCTCCCATCCCTCTGGCAGTCAACCATACTGTTGTCTGTGTCCATGCCATCTTCACTTTTCTATGAGGCCTTTCAATGGTTTTCAGTTTTTATCTTTTCTGAGCAATACTGACATGAATATTTTTGTACTTATATCTTTATGCAAATTTATGATTATGTCCCAGGATAAATTTTCAATAGTAGAAATCCTGGGTCAAAGATGTGCATACTTCGAGTCATATGGGTGCTCCCTTGTAGGTAAGTAACTGCTTTTTTCTTGCTGGCTGCTTTTAAGAGTCTCTCTTTGTCTTTAACCCTTGACATTTTATGTATGATGTGTCTTGGTGTGGACCTCTTTGGGTTCCTCTTATTTGGGACTCTCTGTGCTTCCTGGAATTGTAAGTCTCTTTCTTTCACCACGTAGGGGAAGTTTTCTGTCATTATTTCTTCAAATAGGTTTTCAATATCTTGCTTTCTCTCTTCTCCTCTGGCACTCCATAATAACATATGAACTATGCATTTCCCCAAACCTTACCAATAATGGGTAGCAATCTTACTGATCTTCGCTAACATGATAGGAAAAAATGATGTGTCAGTTTAATTTGAAATTTGGGGATGTTGAACATCTTTTCATATGTTTTTTAGCAATTTGTGTTCCTTTTTGCATTGCTTTGCATTTTCCATTCTTACTTTTAAACTTTGCTCTTTTCCTTATTTATATTTGAGGATTTTTGTATGTTAGGAATATTGACTTTGTCCTATTTTGCAAGCACTTCCTGCATTTTGTTATATTCAATTAAACTTTTTTATGGCTCTTTTTTTTTTTTAACCCTATAGATTTAAAAATATATTTTTATATAGCCAAGTCCACCATCTGTTTGGTTTTTTATTTCTGGATTTCCCCACCCTAACATTTCCAAAATACTTGTATATAGTTTTTTACTTTTATTTCTCAAATTAAAATGTCTAATCCTTATGGAATTTATTTCGTTATACAGTGAGATACCTTTGTTTACTAGGTTTGCCTAGGTGTCCCCATTTCTTTCTTTCAGACTTGAAATGCCTCTTATGTACGAAATTTCTATGTACACTTAGACTGCTTCTAAACTATGTGGTTCAATCATATGGTCTTATAATTTTTAATATAGAGAACGGATTTTTCTTTATTCTTCTTTTTAATATTCTTTGTATGTTTATTCTCCTAGGGAAACTTTGTAATCATTTTATAAAGTACTCCCACCTCCTTAAAAAAGATCACATATATATTTTGATTGAGGGTTTTCAGATTTTTTGAAACAGTAAATCTTTACTTTACTTTTAAAATCTCATTATTATAATAAGTCATTTCAGTTGAGTCTGTTATTCAGTAAGGGCATTTAAATTTTTTATGTGGTCTTCAGCACAAGTGCGTTTTTACTGAAATATTTTATAGTTTTATTGATTAAGAGGCCAAAACTTTTTACAACACCCCTCCCCAATAAAAAATAAAAAAAAAAAAACAAAAAAACTCAAAGGTATGTCATTTTCTCAATAATAGGAAAATGTATTGTTACCTGTGCATATGGTAAAACTTGAATAACTGTTTCAGAGATGGTTCTCATTAAGTTTACACAAGGAAAGTCTATTAAGCTTGAAAATTCAAAACACTTTTCTTTAGTATGTAATACAGACTATAAAAATTATTTAATTACACTAGATGTTGCACGTATTTTTTTTTTTTAAATATATATATTTTTTATTGATTTCAGAGAAGAAGGGAGAGGGAGAGAGAGAGATAGAAACATCAATGATGAGAGAGAATCATTGATCGAGCCTGCAACCCGGGCATGTGCCCTTGACCGGAATCGAACCTGGGACCCTTCACTCCGCAGGCCTACGCTCAGTCCACTGAGCCAAACCGGCCAGGGCGATGTTGCACGTATTAAGTTATGTCCATTTTAGTTCTTGGTAAATGTATATTTTTTTCAGTAGTGTTTTCTTGTTCCAGACATATAAACAGAGGAAAAATAAATTTATGTAACCAAAAATAAATTTAATAAAATAATATACCCAAATTAGTGACTCTGTTTTAGTGAAACCAAATATACAGTAAAGCTTTAAATCATTTGTAAAACCTTTTCATAATCATGTACACACAGCCTTTTTATATAAGTGGGCATTACAGTAATTATCCATTCTTAGAGAAAATTGAGGTTTTGAGAGTTAATGTCAAACAGTAGGAAGAAAAGAAACTAATATTTTGAGTACCAAATGAACCAAGCACTTTTTATGGTGTTTTCCCAGGTTATCTTATTTTAAATAGATAATTTCCTGACAGTAACTTTGATCAAGCTATTGCTACATTATGCACAGAACCATATAATATGTCTCCATCTTACCAGTGCTTCTGTTTTTTTCCCTTTACTTTCTTTATTCAAATGTGGTTGTTCACTGTTTTTATATAATAAGAATGCCCCATTATCCTGCTTTTTATTGGCTGCTTTGTCCAGCCTCTTAAATATCCATGGTTGATTATAATTATAATAATGATCTTCATCATTTTTTTTTTAGATACCTGAATTTGACAACTTGTATCTGGATATGAATGGAATTATACATCAGTGTTCCCATCCTAATGATGATGATGTTCACTTCAGAATTTCAGATGATAAAATTTTTACTGATATTTTTCACTACTTGGAAGTGTTGTTTCGCATTATTAAACCTAGGAAAGTGTTTTTTATGGCTGTTGATGGTGTGGCTCCTCGAGCAAAAATGAACCAGCAGCGTGGAAGGCGTTTTAGGTAAAACATTCATGTCTTATTTTAGGATACTATTTAGATTAATAAAATATATTATTTTAATGATAACTGACTTAACACAATGTATCTTCTGTTCATGTTTCTTTTCTGCTTAAATTTCTCCAGAAATGAAACTATAATTATAATGTAACATTTTATCAATTAAGTAAACAAATTAGTAATTCAAGTGAAGTGTCATTTCTCAAAGCTGTTGAAAGGTTAAAATCTGTGGTGTGCAGGTAGGCTAAATAGCTATCTCAGGTGGTGAATAAAGAAAAGTTGAATTTATTTAAGGAAAAGGGGTTGGGGAATGGGGATATCCAAATGAAAGGGCTACACAGAGCTGAGCCAAAGGGTATTGGGTCCATGATGGCAGCAAAAATGTACTTAGGACACTGAAACAAAGAAGGGCATAGAAGAAGCAACAGGAAAGCTTAGCCTGGGCTGCTTTGGCTCACTGAGAAGTCAGAGAAAAGGGGGCTTTGGAGACAGGTTCAGGGGTTAGCCTGGGATGAGCTGCTGCTTCCCATTGCTCTCCTGGTTGCAGGTCTCATGGGATCCCTTGCCCATTTGCCCTCAGAGGTTGGGGGATACGTGCCTGTGGGCAAATGGGCAAGTGTGTGCTCCTTGGAGAAAGAGAGTGCACCTGGGTCCTTTGTCCTGAGTCTATTTATCTTTCTTGCGGGTGGAAACCTTATGGGAGGGTCTTAATAGAATATACATTAGCTTTCCAAGTTTGCTCTTTCAGGGTTGTGGTCTCTACTGATTGGTTGGTGCCAGGACAAGGGGTCCTGAGGCAGCCAAGGCATCACTTGTCTGGTTTTGCTGCTTTTCGGGGCCTGGAGCTGAGATATAATTGAGACCTAGATGTTATCTCTATGGAGGAAAAGGTCAGGGGTAAACTGCCTGACCAGTAATATGCTAGGCAAGGTTCTTGTTTTCCCAGTTTTGCCCCTTGTAAGGCATCCGGGGCTTTCTGCCCTGGTGAGTTTCTATACCTGACCCATCATCCTTGCTCTGCTCATGTCTAACACCTATGTTGGGCTCTATAAAGTTATTCTGTTGTTCCCTCACAAATTTTTCAAACACTTTACTGATAATTTGCAAATGGTAGTAGCAGAGAAAGCTTCTATAGTATTATGCCTTGAGCTAGGAAACTGCAGAATGATCTGAGAGATTGTTCTTATCAGAATGTCATTGCTATTTTAATTTAATTCAACAAACATTTGTTGAATGCCTAGATTCTGGGCTAGCTGCTGACTGAGCATGACTCCAGGTCAGGTGAAACTAGGTCTGAGTTAGGACATTTGATGTACAGGGTGGGGCAAAAGTAGGTTTACAGTTGTTTCTGTGGAAAATAATACATTAATAAATAATAGAACAATAAACTGTGTTTTGCATTGTTTCTATGGAAAATGATACCTTAATAAATAATAATACAACAATAAACTGTTTTGCATACTCAGAACTGTAAACCTACTTTTGCCCCACCCTGTATTATCAGCCCTGTGAGTTGGATTGTAGAAGTAAAAGGATGAAAAGAGGTTATACACACAGAGAGGGTTTAAAAGTCAAAATCCTGGACCTGTGAAATATTTCTGAATAACAATGAGAGCATTGGAATTGAAGGAAAGAAAACCTGAGTTTAGCATATTTAATGGATAATTAGCATAATGAATCCTTTCACCACTGTGGCAAGTAAAGTAGTCCAAAGGGCACCAGTAGAATCAAATGTGGAAATCATCAAGGAACTTGGGAGGAGGATGGCCAAAAGTACTGATTTAAATATCAAAAGAGAAAAAATACTGAAGATAATGGAACTCTGAAATCTTTGAACACAAGGACCATCTCTTACTAAAATGTAGATTCTCAAATACCATCTAAGACTTTTTTAACCTGAATCTCTAAAAATTGGGCCCTGGAAACCATTTTTACTAGACTCCCCTGGTATATGTTAAACTAGTTTTGGGGAACTACTGGGCTAGAAAATGTAGTGTTGAGAAAGAGTTATATAAGCCCAATGTATCAGTCAGTATTCAGTTGCAGGTAATAGAATTCTAGCTATTTTAAGCAGAAAGTCTATAATGAATTAGGTGCCCATAAAAATTGTTCTAAGAGCCAAAGGGTGAGAATCTAGGTGAACATTCAAGAATGATTTCCAGAACACACCATACAATTGACCCACCAGTAGGTGGCACTGCTGCTACCACTTTGACGAAGGTGAGTTCAGAGGCCCCACCAGAAAAGGTGATTCCAGGAACTTACTTACACCTTTATTGTGTTTCAGAGATTAACAAACTACCACCTGAGCTGTTGGCTCCAAGAATACATTGCTTTGGTTAAAATTCAGTAATCAAGACGCTAACACTGAATCTGTTAGCTCTAGAGCACCTGCTCCATCTGTAGCAAAAAGCAGATGCCCAGTACCTTGCTTTTCAGCACCTACTAAGCCGCTGAATATTGAGGTCTCTTATACTGATGAAACACCCCACACACATGCACACTACTCTAGTATCTCACTTCTACCTTCGAAACCGTTTTGGAGGCATTTGACTGATAAAATCTAAGTAATGTCTAGAAACCTCACTGCAGGAAAGCACAAGAGTTTAATTTTTTTAGCTTTCCAACCTCTCCTGTATTAGGAGACAAAGTAGGAATAGAATGGATGCTGAGGGCCAATTCACCATCACCACCAAACACATTTACTAAGTGCTGTGCTGGCATCGAGTGCTCCAAGTGCCCCAAATCCCCCACTTAGCAGTTTCTCATTCTCCACAGTGACTACTTTCTCCATTCATAATCTTTTTTTTTTTTTAATATATTTTATTGATTTTTCACAGAGAGGAAGGGAGAGAGATAGAGAGTTAGAAACATCGATGAGAGAGAAACATCGACCAGCTGCCTCTTGCACATCTCCTACTGGGGATGTGCCCGCAACCCAGGTACATGCCCTTGACCGGAATCGAACCCGGGACCTTTCAGTCCGAAGGCCAACGCTCTATCCACTGAGCCAAACCGGTTTCGGCGATAATCTTTAATCATAATCTTTCCACATCTCTAACTCACTTTAAAATCTGCTCTCTCTGGCTTTCATTCCCCCCATTCCACTGAGACTAACAAGATTACTAGTAGAATCCTTATAGGGAAATCTAAAGAATAACTCTGTACATTACTTCATTTTTCTACAGTATTTTAACAGAGTTGACCTTTCTTTTTTGAATTTCCTTTCTGTCATGTAACCACACACTGACTGCACCTTATTAGTCTTATTATTATCCTCTCTTCCTCTGCTTGTTCTTAAATATTGATGTTTCTTAAGGTTCTATCCTGGGTCCTAAGTGATCTTATCCAATGACTAATTACTGTATCTGTACTGAGGACTCCCAAATGTATCTTTCTGGTAGATAACTCTCCAGAGCTCTCTATATATCCATATTCCTGCTAAATGTTTCCTTTTGAATACCAAAGGTACATTTCAGGTTTAACATGTTCAGAACTGAACTCCTCTATGCCTCAAAACTGCCTTCATTCTGTCTTGCCTTTTTCTTTTTTTAAAGTTTTTATTGATTTCAGAGAGAAAGGGAAAGAGAGAAACATCAGTGATGAAAGAGAATTATCTCATCAATATGTTGCCTCCTGCACACGCCCTAATGGGGACCAAGCTCACAACCCTGGCATGTGCCCTGACCAGGAATCGAACTGTGACCTCCTGATTCATAGGTCAATGCTTAACCATTGGGCAACACCGGTTGGGCTATCTTGCCTGTTTTAGTGAATGACAACACCATGCAAGTAGCTGCTCAACCCAAAAGTCCAAGAGCAATTTGGAATTCTTCCTGTTCTTCATTTCTCTTTATCCAATCTCTTAAAAATTCTTTTTTTTTAATTCTTTCTTTAAAATTTTATTTATTTATTGTCTGAAGTTTTACATATGTCTCCATTTTCCCCAATTGACCCCACTCCCCCAGCCATTCCCACCCAGGCAAGCCCCTACCGCCCCAGTGTCTGTGTCCATTGGTTATGCTAATATGCATGCATACAAGTCCTTTGGTTGCTCTTCAACGCGCCCCCCCCCCCCCCCCTCCATACCATTTGTCTCTGGATCTATTCTTGTTCATCAAATTATGTTGATCATTATATCCCACTTGTGAGTGAGATCATGTGATATTTATCTTTATCCAACTGGCTTATTTCACTTAGCATAATGCTCTCCAGTTCCAGCCATGTTGTTGCAAATGGTAAAAGTTCCTAGTTTTTTAGCAGCATAGTGGTATTCCATTGTGTAGATAGTTTTTTATCCATTCATCTGCTGATGAGCACTTAAGCTCTTTCCAAATCTTAGCTATTGTAAATTGTGCTGCTATGAACAGAGTGGTGCATATATCCTTTCTGATTGGTGTTTTTGTTTTCTTGTGATATATTCCTAGAAGTGGGATCACTGGGTCAAATGGCAGTTCCATTTTTAATTTTTTGAGGAAACGCCATGCTGTTTTCCACAGTGGCTGCACCAGTCTGCATTCCCACCAGCAGTGCATGAGGGTTCCTTTTTCTTCTCATCCTCGCCAGCACTTGTCCTTTGTTGATTTGTTGATGATAGCCATTCTGACAGGTGTGAGATGGTACCTCATTGTTGTTTTGATTTGCATCTCTTGGATGATTAGTGACTTTGAGCATGTTTTCAACTGTCTCTGGACCTTATTTATGTCCTATTTCGAAAACTGTCTATTTAGGTTCCTTGCCCATTTTTTGATTGTATTGTTTATCTTCCTTTTGTTAAGTTGTATGGGTTCTCTGTAAATTTTGGAGATTAAACCCTTATCTGAATTAGCATTGGCAAATATGTTCTCCCATACAGTGGGTTTTCTTATTGTTTTGTTGATCGTTTCTTTTGCTGTGCAGAAGCTTTTTATTTTGATGTAGTCCCATTTATTTATTTTATCCTTAGTCTCCATTGCCCTAGGAGCTGTGTCGGTAAAGATATTGCTATGACATATGTCTGCTCTTTTGCTACCTATGGAGTCTTGTAGGATTTTTATCATTTACCATCTTACATTCAAGTCCTTTATCCATTTTGAGTTTGGTTTTGTGTATGGTGTAAGTTGGTGATCTAGTTTCATGTTTTTTGCATGTATCTGACCAAATTTCCCAGCACCATTTATTAAAGAGACTGTTTTGACTCCATTGTATGCTCTTCCTTCCTTTGTCAAATATTAATTGAGCATAATGGCTTGGGTCAATTTCTGGGTTCTCTGTTCTGTTCCATTGGTCTATATGTCCGTTCTTGTGCCAGTACCAGGCACTTTTGAGAACTGTGGCTTGGTAATATAGCTTGATATCTGATATTGTGATCCCTCCAACTTTTTTCTTCTTTCTCAGGATAGCTGTAGCTATTCGGGGTCATTTTTTATTCCAGATGAATTTTTAGAGAGTTTGTTCTAGATCTTTGAAATATGCCATTGGTATTTTAATAGGGATTGTATTGAATCTGTAGATTGCTTTGGGTAGTATGGACATTTTAATGAGGTTGATTCTAACAATACATGAACATGGTATGTTCTTCCATTTGTTTATGTCTTCCTCTATCTCTTTTTTAATGTCCTGTAGTTTTCTGAGTACAGGTCTTTTACCTCTTTAGTTAAGTTTTTTCCTAGGTATCTTAAATTTTTTGTTGAGTGGTAAATGGGATTATTTTTTCATTTCTCTTTTTGTGAGTTCATTATTGGTGTATAAAAAGGCCATAGATTTCTGGGTATTAATTTTGTATCCTGCTACATTTCCAAATCCATTTATTAGGTCTAGTATTTTTTTAGGAGTTTTTGGAGTTTTCTATATACAGTATCATGTCATATGTGAATAAGGACAGTTTTACTTCTTTTCCAATTTGGATGCTTTAATTTCTTCTTCTTGTCTGATTGCTGTGATTAGCACTTCCAGTACTATGTTGAACAGGAGTGGTGAAAGTGGGTATCCCTGTTTTGTTCCTGTTCTTAGGGGAAATGAGTTTAGTTTTTGCCCATTGAGTATGATGTTCGCTGTAGGTTTGTCATATAGAGCTTTTATTATGTTGAGGTATGATCCCTCAATTTCCACTTTGCTGAGAATTTTTATCAAGAAAGGGTGTAGGATTTTGTCAAATGCTTTTTCTGCATCAACTGATATGATTATGTGATTTTTGTCTCTCAGTTTGTTTATGTGATGTATCACATTTATTGATTTGTGGATATTGTACCATCCTTGCATCCCCAGAATAAATCCCACTTGGTCATGGTGTATGATCTTTCTAATGTAATGCTGAATCCGATTTGCTATAATTTTGGTGAGGATTTTTGCATCTATGTTCATCAAGGATATTGGCCTGTACTCTTTTTTTGTGGTATCTTTATCTGGTTTTGGGATTAGGGTAATGCTGGCTTCATAGAAAGAGCTTGGAAGTGTGCCTTCCTCTTGAATTTTTGGAAAAGTCTGAGGAGGATAGGTTTTAGTTCTTCTTTTATGCTTGTTAGAACTTCCCTGTAAAGCCGTCCGAACCAGGGCGTTTGTTTCCTAGAAGATTTTTAATCACTATTTCAATTTCTTTGGTACTTATCGGCCTTTTCAGGTCTTTTGATTCTTCTTTTTTTTTTTTTAAATATATTTTATTGATTTTTTACAGAGAGGAAGGGAGAGAGATAGAGAGCCAGAAACATCGATCAGCTGCCTCCTGCACATCTCCTACTGGGGATGTGCCCGCAACCCAGGTACATGCCCCTGACCGGAATCGAACCTGGGACCTTTCAGTCCGCAGGCCGACGCTCTGTCCACTGAGCCAAACCGGTTTCGGCCTTTTGATTCTTCTTAAATTGAGTTTTGGGAGCTTGTATTTTTCTAAGAATATGTCCATTTGTCTAGGTTGTCAATTTTTTTGGAATAGAGTTGTTCATAGTATTTTTTCATAATCGTCTATATTTCTGTGGGATCAGTTGTTATTTCACCTCTTTCTGATTTTGTTTATTTGGGTCCTCTCTCTTGCTTCTTGGTGAGCCTTGCTAGAGGTTCATCAATCTTGTTTATCCTTTCAAAGAACCAGCTCTTGGTTTTGTGGATCTTTTGTATTGTTTTTGTTTTTTTTATTTTTGGTCTCTATGTTGTTTATCTCCCCTGTGCTCTTTATTATTTCCTTCCTTTTGATTAAGCTGGGCTTTTCTTGTTGCTCTCTTTCTAACTCTTTAATTTGTAGGATTAGATAATTTATTTCCATTTTTTCTTGTTTTTTTGAGGTAGGCATGTAGAGCTATGAACTTCCCTCTCAAGACTGCTTTCACTGTATCCCATAGATTTTGGATTGTTGTGTTTTCATTGTCATTTTTTGCCATGATGCTTTTTATTTCTCCTTTAATGTCTTTGGTAACCCAATCATTGTTTAGTAGCATGCTATTTAGCATGCTACCAGGTGTTTGATTTTTTTTTATTGTTTTTATTGTAGTTGATTTCTAGTTTTATGCTATTGTGATCTGAGAAGATGCTTGATATGATTTCTGTCTTCTTAAATTTGAAGAAACTTTGCCTGTGTCCCAATATGTGGTCTGTCTTTGAAAATGACTCATGTGCCCTTTAGAAGAATGTATATTTTGTGGCTTTGGGGTGAAATGTTCTGAAGATGTCTATTAATTCAATCTGATCTAGTGAGTCATTTAGGATTGCTGTTTCTTTGCTGATTTTTTGTTTAGAAGATTTGTTCAGTGGTGTTAGTGGGGTATTAAAGTCCCCTACTATAACTGTATTGCTGTCAATCTCTCCCTTGATATCCTCCAGAAGTTTTTTTATGTATTTGGGTGCTCCTGTATTGGGTGTATATATGTTTACCAGAGTTATGTCTTGTTGTTGTATTGATCCCTTTAGTATTATTAAGTGGCCTTCTTTTTTTTTTTTTGGTTTTGTTTTGTTTTTACTTCTTTTTTGTTGTTTTTTTTTTAAATCTTTATTGTTCAGATTACATTTGTTCCTCTTTTTTTTCCCCCCCATAACTCCTCTCCTCCCAGTTCCCGCCCCACCCTCCGTCATCACTCCCCACCCACTGACCTCATCCATAGGTGCACGATTTTTGTCCAGTCTCTTCCCGCATCTCCCATTCCCCTTTCCCCCACAAGAATAGTCAGTCCATTCCCTTTCTATGTCCCTGATTCATTATAATCACCAGTTCATTCTGTACATCAGATTATTTATTCACTTGATTCTTAGATTCACTTGTTGATAGATGCATGTTTGTTGTTCACAATTTGTATCTTTACCTTTTTCTTCTTCCTCTTCTTAAAGGATACCTTTCAGCATTTCATATAATACTGGTTTAGTGGTGATGAACTCCTTTAGCTTTTCTTTATCTGTGAAGCTCTTTATCTGACCTTCAATTCTGAATGATAGCTTTGCTGGATAAAGTACTCTTGGTTGTAGGTTCTTGGTATTCAGCACTTTGAATATTCCTTGCCACTCCCTTCTGGCCTGCAAAGTTTCTGTTGAGAAATCAGCTGACAGTCGTATGGGTATTCCCTTGTAGGTAATTGAGTCTCTTTCTCTTGCTGCTTTTAAGATTCTCTCTTTGTCTTTTGCTCTTGGCATTTTAATTATGATGTGTCTTGGTGTGGTCCTCTTTGGATTCCTTTTGTTTGGGGTTCTCTGCGCTTCTTGTACCTGTAAATCCATTTCTTTCACCAGCTGGGGGAAGTTTTCAAATAGGTTTACAATATCTTGCTCTCTCTCAGTTTTTGGCACCCCTATTATTCTGATGTTGGTACGCTTGAAGCTGTCCCAGAGGCTCCTTACACTATCTTCATATTTTCGGATTCTTTTTTCATTTTGCTTTTCCGGTTGGGTGTTTTTTGCTTCTTCACATTTCAAATCTTTGGCTTGATTTTTGCGCTCCTCTGGGCTGCTATTGGGTGTAATATTCTTTATTTCAGTCTGTGTATGCTTAATTTCTAGTTGTTTCTTTATCATAGCATCGAGGGTCTCATTAGTTTTCGTGAGGCTCTCCACAAGTTTATTGCATGCCCTCAAAATTGTGTTTTTTAGCTCTATATCCTCCATTTCTGTCATGTTTTTTTGTCTCCGCATTTTTTATGCTTTCTTGGTGCACCCCCTTGTGGTCTTTGTGCACAGTCTTGTTCTAGTTAAGCCTTGATTGTTGTAGTTAATACTAGAGGGATTTGACCACCAGGCCGACTGGCTGTGAGAATCAGCTGTGGGAAAACTTCTGTCCTCTGGGGAGGTGCTAATCTAGCCTTTGCCTGAGGCTATCCGGCAAATGGCTCTTCGCAGGGCTTGGGTGGGGCGGGATCAACAGGGTGGTTGGAGGGAGCAGTTATGGCTGCTCTCAGTCCCGTTCCCAGAGGCTCTGCTTCTCAAAACCCCGGCAACTGCTGCAAACCTCGGAGAGAAAGCTGCCCTCACGTTCCAACTGATGCTAGACAATCCCGCTTCTCCCGTTTGAGTCTGAGTCCCTAGAGTCTTGCCCGGATCTGGAGCTCAGAGTCTGAGACTCCCTCCTGATTGAAAACGACAACCGCGCCTTCAGCCACCAGCCCGCTTTGCGCGCGCGCACTTCCGCACCTTTAAATTTTCCACACTGCGCCTCCTCTGAGCCTCGGAATGCTGTTCTCTTTCCTTCTAGTTGAAGAGTCTCTCTTCAGCCAGCCTACCTGTGGTTCTAGGTGATGTCCGTTCAGTCTTTTAGTTGTATTTTTGATATGGTTGTTTGCAGCAGCAGTCTGCGGTGTTTACCTATGCCGCCATCTTGGTGGAGTCTCTAAGTGGCCTTCTTTATGTCTTATTATGGCCTTCACTTTGAGGTCTAATTTGTCACATATCAGTATTGCTACCCCTGCCTTTTTTTTTTATTTCCACTAACCTGGAAAACCTTTTTTCATCCTCTTCACCATCAGTCTGTGTGAGTCCTTTGTTCTGAGGCAGGTTTCTTGTAGACAGAAGATATATGGGTCACTTTTTTTTATCCACTGAGCTATCCAGTGTCTTTTTATTGTGGCATTTAATCCATTTACATTTAAAGGTATTATTAATAGGTACTTGTTTGTCGCCATTTTTATTCTTTATGCCTGTGTTTTCTCTTTGCTTCCTATTTCTTCATATTACAGCAGACCCGTTAGCATTTCTTGCATTGCTGGTTTGGTGGTAATAAACTCCCTTAGTTCTTTTTAATCTGTGAAACTCCTGATTTCACCCTCAATTTTGATTGAAAGCCTTGCTGGGTACAGTATACTTGGATTCAGACCGTTGCTTTGCATGACTTTGTATATTTCATTGCATTCTCTTCTGACCTGATGTGTTTCTCTTGAGAAATCAGTCGATAGTCTGATGAGTGATCCTTTGTAGGTAACTTTCTGTCTCTCTCGAGCAGCCTTTAGGATTCTTACTTTGTCGTTGCTTTTTCCAATTTGAATATAATGTGTCTTGGTGTTCGTCTTTTTGGGTTCATCTTATTTGGGACTCTGTGTGCTTCTTGAACTTGTGAGTTTTTTCTTCCCTATATCAGGGAAGTTTTCTGTCATTATTTCTTCAAACAGGTTTTCTATTCCTTGCTCAATTTCCTCTCCTTCTGGCACCCCTTTTATGTGGATGTTGTTTTGTTTCGTCTTGTTCCAAAGTTCCCTTAGGCTCTCCTCCTGTTTTTTAAGGTTTTTTCTAGATGCTGCTCTGCTTGAGTATTTTTTCCTACCTTGTCTTCTAGCTCACTGATGTGGCCTTCCCCTTCTTCTAGTTTACTGTTGGTGCTTTCTATTGAGTTCTTTATTGCAGCAATACCATTTTTTATTTCTTCTAGATTCTTCATTTCCTCTTGGTTCTTACACATACTGTTCAATTTGTCTTCCATCATTTTCAGTGACCTTATGACTATTTCTCCTAATTTTTTCTCTGACATATTGCTTGCCTCCATTTCGTTTACTTCCTTTTCTGGTGATGCCTCGATTTCTCCCGTATGCAGGCTGTTTCTTCGTCTCCCCATGATCATTCCTCTCTAGGTGTCTGGTTATGTAACTCTCACTCTCCTGCATTGACTTAAAGGCACAAGATACAACACAGCAAGACACAACGCACAAGGCACCAAACACAAATATAATCACGATACTAATAACCCCAAATATAGGTGACCACCAGAGAAAGGAGAATTAGGGGAGAGAAAAGAGTGCACAAATGATATTGAGAAAAGGAAAAAATGTAAGAGAGAAAAGGAAGAGCAGAAAAAAGAAGGGGGAAAATATATGTATATGGGGAGAAAACTCCAATAAAACAACAACTAATCTAAAAAATGCAAAGAAGAAACACCCAGAGATGAATGCAAACTACAAACAACAACGAATCCAAAAAATGCAAACAAAAAACACCCAGATGAATCTGAGGAGGCAGATCTTACTTCCCAAAGGTAAGATGAAGTAATTGAATGTATGGAGAAGTAGCCTCAATTCAGTGTAGAGGAGGTAGAAAGAGAATGAGTGTATAAGAAGAAAGGTAAAAAACAAAATACAAAAAAAGAAAAATATGTATATATATATTATATATCTAAAAAAATTTATATATGTTTATATATATATATATATATATATATATATATATAATAGAAAATTTAATATATTAAATTTTCCCCTGCTTTTATCTATGTATTCATTAACTATTGGAAAAGGAGAATAGAGAGTAGATAGGCCTGAGTTGGTGATGAGGATTAACTAAGCTATTAGTAGAAGAAGATAACAAATGGGCAGAGGAAAAACAGAAGCAAAAAAAGCAAACAAACTAATCAATAATCAAACAACAAGACAGACAGAAAGAAAAAGATAAAAGAAAAAAATTTGGATAGTGAAGAAACAGAGAAGTGTTTATGAACTTGGAGCAGGGGAGCGGAAATTAGATATATAAGTAAGATCACTTTTTAACGGCGTAAAAAGGAAGGATAAGAAAAAAGTGCCGAACCGGTTTGGCTCAGTAGATAGAGCGTCGGCCTGTGGACTCAAGGGTCCCAGGTTCGATTCCGGTCAAGGGCATGTACCTTGGTTGCAGGCACATCCCCAGTAGGGAGTGTGCAGGAGGCAGCTGATCGATGTTTCTCTCTCATCGATGTTTCTAACTCTCTATCCCTCTCCCTTCCTCTCTGTAAAAAATCAATAAAATATGCCGAAACCGGTTTGGCTCAGTGGATAGAGCGTCGGCCTGCGGACTGAAAGGTCCCAGGTTCGATTCCGGTCAAGGGCATGTGCCTGGGTTGCGGGCACATCCCCAGTGGGAGATGTGCAGGAGGCAGCTGATCGATGTTTCTCTCTCATCGATGTTTCTAACTCTCTATATCTCTTCCTTCCTCTCTGTAAAAAATCAATAAAATATATTTTAAAAAATCAATAAAATATAGTTTTTAAAAAAAAGATAAATTATAGTCTAAAATCATCTTTTTTTTTAAATTTTTTAAAAAATATATTTTATTGATTCTTCACAGAGAATAAGGGAGAGAGACAGAGAGTTAGAAACATCGATGAGAGAGAAACATCGATCAGCTGCCTCCTGCACATCTCCCACTGGGGATGTGCCCGCAACCCAGGCACATGCCCTTGACCGGAATTGAACCTGGGACCTTTCAGTCCGCAGGCCGACGCTCCATCCACTGTGCCAAACCAGTCTCGGCTCTAAAATCATCTTTTTAAAAAAAGAAAAAAGTAAAGCAGGACAGTGTAAGAGAAACAAGACAAAAATAGGGCAAAAGTGAGTAAGAGAGTTTTGGCTTAAAGGAAAAATTGAGATAGAGTAAAATAATGCTAAAGGAAAAATAAGATTAGAAAATAGAACACTAATCCCAAATATAATAAAGAAAAAATAAAATAAAACTTGAAAAAAGGTAAAATAATAGTAGTAATAATAACAATTAAAAATATAATAAAAAGGTAAAATCAAGTGAGAAAAAAATGTAGTTTCTTAAGTAAAAGATAAAAAGTAAAAATGTGGAATAGTGAAGGTCATACTTCCTCTACTGTTCTGTTTGGCACGTCTGTTTTCTATCATGTAGTCAGGACAGTATTGAAGTTTTCTGCAATCCACCACTCCTCTGTGTCATAAGCCACAACCCTGTTTTCAAGCAGGTGGGATCTCTTTGTTTCTCAGACTGCCTTTAGTTGTATTTATACAAGAGTCAATTTGTGATTCAACCCCTGGGTGACAGTGTTTCTGTATTAATATCTGAGGATAAAAGGCCTCTCTACCCAGTATTTACATATTGCTTTCCCTGCCACACTTAATATTGGGTTGGGGGAATAGACTGCCCCAGAGCTGGTTTTCTGTTAGTCTCTCCCCACTCTGATTCCCAGGTTTCACAAAAACAACTTTACCCTGCAGTCTCAGTGAGTGATTTTAATTGGAAGATCCTATGTACTTGGCTTAGTAATCAAAAGCAAGGACTTAAAAAGAAAATAAGCACATGGCCTCTCGACTTTTTACCCTGGCACTGTGCATGTCTCTGTGCACATCTTTTTCCCCTGGCACTGCGCAGCTGGTACACTGATAGAAGTTAAGGCTGCCTTTCTTGGCCCAGCCCAGCTGTGGGCTGATTTCTAGAATCCCCTTCTGCCAGTAGCCCTGTGGACCCCCTTCCACATTCGCAAGCTACACTGACCTCAATGGCCGTGGATTTTGTGGGATGCAGTCTTCCTCTGAGACTCTAGATGTCACTGCATGCATTTCTCCCTCCAGCCTGGATCCCAGACCTCACCTTTCTCTAGGCCAGCGGTTCTCAACCTGTGGGTTGGATCCATCGGAAAACACATATAGCATATCAGATATTTACATTACGATTCATAACAGTAGCAAAATTACAGTTATGAAGTAGCAACGAAAATAATTTTCTGGTTGGGAGTCACCACAACATGAGGAACTGTATTAAAGAGTTGCGGCATTAGGAAGGTTGAGAACCACTGCTCTAGGCAATATCTGACCTTTCTGTCCGCGGATTGCCTCAGCTGTGTTTAACTTGCCAATTCCAAGTGGGTGTTGTTTGATTCAGTTGTTTTTCTATCTGCTCTGTGAGAAGGAGCAGGGCTCGTTGCGTCCACGTATTTGCACCACTTTGTCTCCACTGGACAGACTCGGCACCCGTGGTTGGGGAAGCTGGAGTCCTGGTGTTCGTGGGTTCGCAGCTGAGGCAGCTGGTTCCTGGGCGTTGTGGTTGTAGGGTCCTGGGAGGTATCCGAGGTCTCCCTGGTTGAAGGTGAGGCTGGATTTGCGTTCACACCCACTCTCCCCTTCAAGATGGCGTGGCCTCAGCAGCAGAGCCGACCACTCCAGGATAGATTTCAGCAGCAGCAGAGGCTGCACGGCCAACGGAGCCCAGTCCAGCAGTCCCCAACAGTCCCTTGGAATATAGCTGTCCCTCACTCACAAATAGACACTCTGCACTCATCCACGCACTCTCCTTTCGTTCTCTTATACAGTATCTTGTAGCCTGCCATCCTTTTGGCAGCCATCTTAGATCTCCTTTTAAAATTCTTCATATCCATTTACTTATTTTCATCTTACTGCTACTTTCTGAACTTAGGCCATCATAATCTATGACCTAGATTAATAGTCTTACCTTTTCCCTTGCCCAACATTCTATTAAACATTATGGCTGTTTAATTTTTGGTTTCCCTACTAGAGTTTCTCTTTTATTATATGCCAAGAATTTGGCACATAGTAACAAATAATCATTTGTTCAACCTAAGAGTGAAGGGAAGAAAAAAGGACAGAATGGCTTTCATTAGAGAGATTACAAATAAGTTGATATCTTCAGAGGTTTTGTTATGTAGAAGGGGTTGGTAAGAGAGAAGTTAAATATGAAGAAAAGTTTGTTTATCATAGAAATAGAATTCCACAGGGCACAGTAACAAGGCTATAGAAAATGTACATAAAGCAGTTTCCTAACTTGTATGCCATGTACCATGCTGATGTGCCACAAATGGATTACAGGAGAAACCAGACAGTAGCTGGGATGCTTCTGTTCAAACCTAGGTTCCACTGACTCTAAAATTCATGTTCTTCCTAGTAAATCTGATAGCCCTAAATGTGAGATGATTTTGCCAACTGTTGCCATTAATTTTATTAAGCTTTTATTTAAAATGTTTTTATGAGGAAACCTAAAGATATACATTACAATTTTATAATTATTTTTATTTAATATTCTTAGAGATCATGTTAATGTGCTTCTTGTTTATATATACAAGGTGGGGCATATACAAGGTATATACAAGATGGGGCAAAAGTAGATTTACACCTGTTCATATGGAAAATAATACAATAATTAATAAGTAATAATACAAGAATAAACTCCTTTACATACTCACAACTATAAACCTACTTTTGCCTAAGCCTGTATAATGAAAGTTTAATTCTGTAATTTTGAGCTTGTTCCCAGGATGAATTTTATGTTTACTAGTGATAAGAAAGGAATTACTTGCCCTGGCTGGTATTTATCAGTTGTTTGGGTGTCCTCCTGGGTACTGAAAGGTTGCTAGTTCGATTCCCGGTCAGGGCAAATGCCTGGGTTGTGGGCTTGATCCCTGGTAGAGGGCGTGCAGGAGACAGCCAATCAATGTTACCCTCTCACATCAATGTTTTTCTCTTCTCCCTTCCTCTCTCCCTAAAAATTAATAAACTACCCTTTAAAAAAAGAATGGGATTAGTTTATAATAACTATTTGTAATTGTCATTTTTATACTATTACAATGTTGTTGACGTAAGGAACATTGAAACCTGTGAAGAATTTGTGTGTTTATTTTATTATCTCTATTGTTGAAAGTATTACAGATGGCCCCCTTTTTTCCCCCATTGACTCCTTCTAGCCCACCCCTGCCCCTTGCCCCAGGCCTTCATCACACTATTGTCTGTGTCCATGGGTTTTGCCTATCCTATCTAATAATAGACAAACATGGTAATTGACCATACCTTCGCTACGCCTCCCATTGGCTAATCGGCGAGATATGCAAATTAACCCAACCAAGATGGCCGCCAGCAGCCACACAGCTGAAGCGAGCAGGAGGCTTGCTTGCTCCAGTGATGGAGGAAGCCAAGGTTCCCCACCTGCTGTGGCCCGGCTCTGAGCTCGGAAAGCAACAAAGTTTCAGTTATAGAAGCTAAACAAACCTCAGATACCTGCTTTCAGCAGGCCGTGGCCACAGAGTAGGAGCGAGCAGGAGCCCGGCTCTTAGCTCCAGTGATGGCAACAAAGTTTCAATTATAGAAGCTAAGCAGAGAAAACCAAGATGGCGGCATAGGTATACACCGGAAATTGCTGCCTCCCACAACAAATTCAAAATACAACTAAAAGACAAAACAGACATCATCCAGAACCACAGGAAGGCTGGCTGAGTGGAAATTCTACAACTAGAAGGAAAGAGAAAAGTACACTGAGGCTCCGAGGAGTTGCGGAAGTGCAGAGGTACAGAGGCGCACCGGGCAAGGGCTGGCAACTGAGGATGCGGCTGTCTTTTTCAATCGGGAGGGAGTCACAAGCCCCCGACTGCTCTGAACTCCAGTTCCGGGTGAGTCTCTGGAGACCCTGACTCATACAGGGAGAAACTGGACTGTCTGGCAGCAGGCAGAACTCAGAACTCAAGGGCGGCTTTCTTTCAAAGGTGCTTGCAGTGACTACCTGGACACAGACGAGTGACCCCTTAGGGCAGGGCTGAGGATCAGCCATAGCTGCTTGCTCCACCCTGTTGATTCCCTGAGACCCGCCCCACCCAAGCTGCGGTAGAGGCTTTTGCATTTGAATGCCCTGGCCCTTTGCAATCTGAAAATTACCTAACAAACTGCAGCTGGGCCCAACAGACCCAGAACTTCCAAGAGAAGGCCCAAGGCCCCACAGCAGCTTGCATTGCTTCACAGCTGGGCCTCATGTGGGCACCTCTAAACCCCAAACAAGGAAGGGGAATCTGCAGATCTCTTTGTAGCTCCTGCTGGGTAGCCTCAGGCAGAGGCTAAATTAGCACCTCCTTAGATCCAAGAGCCAGTGTACCCAGTGGTCAGAGTGGGACCATCCAATTACAACTCCTCAGATCCATAAGGGACACACTCAGGGGGCAGACTCAGTGAGCAACAAAGCCCCACTGAAGCAAGTCTTGCCTCATAAGGGTGTCTTCAGCACAGAAGTTCTCCCACCGTAGACACAGCTGATTCTCACAGCCAATTGGCCTGGAGGTCAATTCCTCCCAGTGATACCTACAACAATCAAGGCTTAACTACAACAAGACTGTGCACAAAGCCCACAAAGGGGTGCACCAAGAGTGTCCACCTCAGGTAATTGGGGAGGCTGAGCCACTGGGCCCTATAGGACACCTAGCACACAAAGCCACTCTACCAACACAGGGAAGCATAAAAAATGTGGAGACAAAGAAACAGGTCACAAATGACAGAAATGGAGGAAAGCAAACTACTGGATATAGAGTTCAAAACCACACTTTTAAGGTTTTTCAAGAACTTTCTAGAAACCGCCGATAAATTTAGTAAGACCCTCAAAAAGTCTGGTAAGACCGCCGATAAATGTAGTGAGATCCTCAAGAAATCTAGTGAGACCCTCAAGGTTATGAAAAAGGAACAACTAGAAATGAAGCATACACTGACTGAAATAAAGGATATTATGCAGAGTTCCAACAGCAGACTAGAGGATCGCAAGAATCAAGTCAAAGATTTGAAATACGAAGAAGCAAAAAACACCCAACCGGAAAAGCAAAGTGAAAAAAGAATCCAAAAATACAAAGATGGTGTAAGGAGCCTCTGGGACAGCTTCAAGCGTACCAACATCCGAATTATAGGGGTGCCAGAAGAAGAGAGAGAGCAAGATATTGAAAACCTATTTGAAGAAATAATTACTGAAAACTTCCCCTACCTGGTGAAAGAAATAGACTTACAAGTCCAGGAAGCACAGAGAACCCCAAACAAAAGGAATCGAAAGAGGACCACACCAAGACACATCATAATTAAAATGCCAAGAGCAAAAGACAAAGAGAGAACCTTAAAAGCACCAAGAGAAAGAAAGTCAGTTACCTACAAGGGAGTACCCATACGACTGTCAGCTGATTTCTCAACAGAAACTTTGCAGGCCAGAAGGGAGTGGCAAGAAATATTCAAAGTGATGAATACCAAGAACCTACAACCAAGATTACTTTACCCAGCAAAGCTATCATTCAGAATTGAAGGTCAGATAAAGAGCTTCACAGATAAGGAAAAGCTAAAGGACTTCATCACCACCAAACCAGTATTATATGATATGCTGAAAGGTGTCCTTTAAGAAGAGGAAGAAGAAGAAAAAGGTAAAGATACAAATTATGAACAACAAATACACATCTATCAACAAGTGAATCTAAAAATCAAGTGAATAAATAATCTGATGAACAGAATAAACTGGTGATTATAATAGAATCAGAGGCATAGAAAGGGAGTGGACTGACTATTCTTGGGGGGAAAGGGGTGTCGGGGATGCGGGAAGAGACTGGACAAAAATCGTGCACCTATGGATGAGGACAGTGGGGAGGGTGAGGACGGAGGGGGCTGGTGGGAACCGGTCAGAGGGGAGCTATGGGGGGAAAAAAGAGGAACAACTGTAATAATCTGAACAATAAAGATTTAATTTTTAAAAAAAAGAAGCTAAACAAACCCCAGATACCTGCTTTCAGCAGGTCGTGGCCTCAGAGCTGGAGCGAGCAGAAGCCCGGCTCTCATCTCCAGTGACGGCAACAAAGTTTCAATTATAGAGGGTAAATAAATCCCAGAATAAAAATAAAAAATAAAAAAAGGAGAGCCTGGGAGCTTCAGTTGCCGGCCAGCCTGAAAACAGCCCTCAGTCCCTCACCCAGACTGGCCAGGCACCCCAGTGGGGACCCCCACCCTAAAGGGGGTGTGGCCAGCCTATAAACAGCCATCAGCCCTTCATCCAGGCTGGCCAGGCACCCCAGTGGGGACCCCCACCCTGAAGGGGGTGTGACCAGCTGCAAACAGCCATCAGCCCCTCACCCAGCCTGGCCAGGCACCCCAGCGGGACCCCCACCCTGATCCAGCACACCCTTCAGGGCAAACCAGCCAGCCGCCACCCATGCACCAGGCCTCTATCCTATATAATAAAAGGGTAATATGCAAACTTACCCTAACATCAGAAAGACTGGGAATGACTGGTCACTATGACACACACTGACCACCACGGGGCAGACACTCAATGCAGGAGCTGCCCTCTGGTGGTCATTGCGCTCCCACATGGGGGAGCTCTGCTCAGCCACAAGCCAGGCTGATGGCTCCCAGTACAGCGGTGGTGGTGGGAGCCTCTCCTGCCTCCTCAGCAGCGCTAAGGATGTTCGACTGCAGCTTAGGTCTGCTCCCCACTGGCAAGTGGACATCTCCCGAGGGCTGCTGGGCTGCCAGAGGGATGTCTGATTGCCAGCTTAGGCCCAGTCCCCTGGGGAGCAGGCCTAAACCAGCAGGTGGTCATCCCCTGAGGGGTCCCAGACTGCCAGAGGGCACAGGCTGGGCTGTGTCCCCCTCCCCCCCGTGCATAAATTTTTGTGCACGGGGCCTCTAGTATTCATATAAGTTCTTTGATTAATCTCTTCCCCTTCACCTTCATCTTCCCTCTGAGAGTCATCAGTCTGTTCCATGCTTCTGTGTCTCTGGATCTATTTTGTTTATCAGTTTATTTTGTTCTTGAGATTCCACATATGAGTGAGATCATGTGATATATGTCTTTCTCTGGCTGGCTTATTTTGCTTAGCATAATACTCTCCAGGTCCTTCCATGCTGTCTCAAAGGGTGAGAGGTCCTTCCTTTTTACTGCTGCATAGTATTCCATGGTGTAAGTGAACCACACCTTTTTTATCCTTTCATCTACTGATGGGCTTTTGAGCTGTTTCCAGATCGTAGCTGTTGTAAATTGCGCTGCTATGAACATAGAGATGCATATATTCTTTCTGATTAGTGTTTTGTGTTTCATAGGATATATTCCTAGACAGGGGATCACTGGGTCAGATGGCATCTCCATATTTAACTTTTTGAGGAAACTCCATACTGTTTTTTATAATGTCTGCACCAGTCTGCATTCCCACCTGCAGTGTACTAGGGTTCCCTTTGCTCCACATTCTCACCAGCACTTTTACTTGTCATTTGTTGATTTGTTGGTGGTAGCCATTTTGACAGGTATGAGGTGAAAATACCTCATTATTGTTTTAATTTGCATCTCTCTGATGATTAGTGACTTGTGAGTTTATTTGAGTCAAACTGTTCACAATTGCTGGGAAGCAAAATCTCAAAGATTGAGATAATGCTCTTATTGAGATAGTGCTCAGGATAATGGCAGTTTTGCACCTTATTTAAATTCTGTGTGGATGAAAAGGGGCTACATGCTAAGTAACCTGACAAGCTCAGAGAAGGCCTGCATGGAGGCCTTGTAAAGTTGGAAACCTAAAGTAACCACAAAGGATGATCTAAAATTAAAGCTTTTTAACTAAAAGCAGTTTATGGTAAGTAGTCATATCCCAGGCTGGCATCTTCCTTGACAAAGGTCAATCTTTACCCTAACTGAGCCTGTCTATTGTCTTTTTGCATATATGATAACATATCATTGATGTCAGAGTAATTTTTTTTCTTTTTTTCTGGATCCCTCAAAGCACAAGCACAGCTTTGTGGGGACCACAAATCCCTTCATTGTTACTGAGTTAATTGTTGGCTGTTAACTATCCTGTATCCACCAATATAAAAGAAGTATGTGTCTGTCATTTTGCTTTTTATCCAATCCCAGAGATTTCCCTGATTTGCTTTCTCCCATCTATCACCATTGGATTTCATGTAACCCACATATGTCTTCTCTTTTGATTGTAATGTATAAAATGAGGTGCAAAACTGCCATTCTCTGGAGCATTATCTCAGTCTGTTGAGATTTTGTTCCTGGTAATTGTCGACAATTTGCTTCAAATAAACTCATAAAAAATTCTTCACAGGTTTGAGTGTTTCTTACGTTGACAGTGTTCTACTTCTATAGTCCTTATCCAAAAAAAATTTAAATTCTTTAAAAACTATCAATCCTGAGACTGAAAACTTGTATTGTTTTGAACCTAAAAATTGATGAATTAGTATTTTAATTACAAAAGCATCTAATAACAGTTTACTTTATATAAATATCTTTACTTTTTCTCAGAAAGTTTAAGATATTTTTCCCCTTATCATTTAAGGTCAGCAAAGGAGGCAGAAGACAAAATAAAAAAGGCAATAGAAAAAGGAGAGACTCTTCCTACAGAGGCCAGGTTTGACTCCAACTGTATTACACCAGGTAATTTCCTAAGAGATTGAAAGTGTAAATTTTAATTTTTGAAATGTAATTTTTCTTTTCTAGCCTTTATGTATTTTGTTCTTAGGATTCCATTTGTTTTATTTTTTTAATTGTGTCTCCTCATGAGATAGTTTGGTCACCTCGGTCATAGTGCTCTTGTGAAAACCCACTGTAGGGATTAGTAGATGTTGATAAGAGCAAGTGTAGACTGAACTCTTCCAGATGCACAGAATTTCAGATCTAAAAGGAACTTAAAAGATTCGTCTTACTGCTGCCATTTATTTGTATGAAAAAGTGAGGTTGTGGCTCATCCAGGTTCATGTAGCCAGCTTGTTGTGTTCCAAGTAAGAAACCTCTATTCTAGTTCAGAGTGTTTACTACTTTACTTCTGATAGGCATTTAAGACTTCCATGACTTTAGGATAAATGAATTTATCAGTATTACAAGTATAATTCTATATGCAACAGCATACTCTGTACTTCCTAGAGCTTTGTCTGATGGTACAATCCTTTGCTTTGAAGAAAAAATCTTAAATCTTACTTTCTCATGAATTATTTACTAACCCTGATAATTTTCTTTTTCATTAAGTGCCCTAATCACACATTGCTTGATTTTATAACCAGTTTTATCCTGATTGTGGTTTAAGACTGTATTGCTTTGACTATTGATCATCTGGACTTTTCATAAAGCATAATCATGTAGACGTAGTTTCCAGATTAACAATAATTTTCCAGGTTAACAGTGGCAATAATAATAGTTGCCTTTGTTGTTACTATTAGCAATCTAAGCGAAGTTGCATTACTTATGACAAAAACTTCAGAATCCAGTGAGGAACTAGAAGATTAAGGTTTGTTAGACAGTTGAAACTGCCCTTGTGTGAAAGTATTTGCAGCAGAATCCTGAGGCAGTGGTGACATTCCTTGACTTTCCCTGTGGGACATTAACTTCATTTAAGGATAATCAGTGAAATTCGAAACAGTGGTGATACTTGACAGGGAAAGTATGGCATTACTTGCTTTACTAAATAAGAAAGAAGCTTTTGTCTGCCTTTGGAGATCTTACCTATTCCCTGGACATCAAGATCCATTTTCATGTTGTCACTGGGAATGTACTGTTTTTATGTCTCTCTTAGATTAAACTTTTTAAAACTTTTTATTTATAGGGACTGAATTCATGGCCAGGTTACATGAACACCTGAAGTATTTTGTAAATATGAAAATTTCTACAGACAAGTCATGGCAAGGAGTTACCATCTATTTCTCAGGCCATGAGGTTATTATCTTTTTTTATTTATTTAAAGAGTTTTAAAATTTTAATTTCTAATACATATCATATTACCAAAATTTTGAAAACATTATATTTAGACTCCTGGAGAAGGAGAACATAAAATCATGGAATTTATCAGATCCGAGAAAGCAAAGCCAGATCATGATCCAAACACCAGACACTGTCTATATGGTTTAGATGCTGACTTGGTAAGTATAATATTTGTTGTTATAACCTTATGCCATTGTAGTTAAATATCTGTGATATTTAGTCTTTATGTAAGAAGCTTTCTGGCTGTGGAAACAAATATTGGAGACAAAATAGTGATTGCTACTTCTGCCATTATAAAAACAATAGAAAAATGAGTTCTTTTGCAATATATGATCAGCAGGTCTCTTTGTAGTTAGTCTTCACACCTGACTAACCCTAATGCTATGAATGACCTGCGGAGGTCAGGGTAGGAGGCGCTTTTTACCCACATGCTTAATACATAACTTTTAATACCACGTGATTTGATAACTCCATGACCCAACTAACTTGACTAGACTTCTTTTAAGTTTTTATTGTGAAAATTTTCAAACATAGACAAAAGTAGAGAAGATAGTATAATGATCCTGCTCATGTCCTTTATTTACCTTAAATAATTTTCAACTCCTATCCATACCCATCTGTCTCCCTTTTCCTTCTCTGGATTCTTGAAGCATATCCCAGACCTTGTATCATCTAATTTATAACTATTTCGCTAGAGAGGTTTATTTTAAAAAGCAACGCCATAATCTCACATAAAACAAAAATCAACAATCACTGTTTAATATGTAAATAACCACTTAGTATTCTCATTTCCCTGATTGCTTCATAAATGTTTTATTTTGTGTTTGTTTGTTTTTTGAATCAGTACTGAAATAAAGAAAACAATATACATTGAATTTGGTTGATATATCTCACTAGACTATTTAATGTGCTTTGGGGATTAGAATACTAAGTAACAAAATTTAATGAAAATGCCCTTTACCAATATTTTTCTGAGTTTTCACATACTAGAAGTATCCTGGCTTCCAGAACAGTCCTGTTTTCTGCTATTGAAAAAGCTGCTGTCTTTAATTTCTTACCCATTCTCTCCTGGTTTTTGGGATTTTTTTTTGTTGGGGGTGGGCAGAATGAGTGTCTAAGGTTGTGTGAGTATAAACATTTTTTTCTTAAAATAGTGCATTCACTTTACCCCCATTCATAACCTATAAATGGATCATATTTGATATTTCTATATTTAATGTGCTAACAATTTGTTTTATTTTCCTTAAATAATCATGTTCTCTATATAGAAATATTTTTTACTTAATTGCTTTTGTGAAACTGATATTATAAAAAGTGAGAGAATGAAAACATTTCTTAATCATTTTTCAACAGATTATGCTTGGATTAACAAGCCATGAGGCACATTTTTCTCTTTTAAGAGAAGAGGTTCGGTTTGGTGGCAAAAAGACACAAAGGTAAATCTCACTGCATATATGTTGGAAGAAAAAAACAAATTAAATAAAGAATACAGATATCTGATCTGTAAATATTTTTTCCCATTCTGTGGATTGCCTTTTCACTCAGTTGATAGTCATAATAATCACAAAATTTTTAATTGTGATGAAATCCAACCTATTGTTTTTGTTTCCTGTACTTTTAGTGTAATGTCCATGAAATCATTGACAAATCAATGTCCTAAAGTTTTTTCCCATTTTATTCTAAGAGTTTTATAGCTTTAGCTATTACATTTAGGTCTTTGATACATGTTGAATTAACTTTTATATATAGTACTAGTGGCCCGGTGCACAAAATTCGTGCATGGGGGAGAGGGGGTTCCTTCAGCCCAGCCTGCACCCTCTCCAATTGGACATCCCTCTCGAAATCTAGGACTGCTGGCTTCTAACTGCTCAACTGCCTGCCTGCCTGATCGCCCCTAACCGCTTTTGCCTGCCTGCCTGATCGCCCCTAACCTCTCTGCCTGCCTGCCTGATCGCCCCTAACTGCCCCTGTCTGCCTGATCACCCCTGCCTTCCCTTGCCAGCCTGATCTCGCCCCCAACTGCCCTCCCCTGTCAGGCCTGGTTGCCCCAAACTGCCCTCCCCTGCCGGCCTGATGGCCCCTAACTGCCTCTGCCTCAGCCCCCACCACCATGGCTTTGTCTGGAAGGAAGTCAGACGTCTGGAAGATGGCTGGTCGACCCGGTCTAATTAGCATATTACCCTTTTATTAGTGTAGATGGATTATATAGGATAGGATTGCTTAAATGGGGGAAAAAGCCTTTTTCAGCAGGAGGAAATGCTCTTGGCAGACAAAAAACACATAATCCCTATATCTGGACTGATAGCCAGCCATATGCACTATACTGCCAAACTGGTCATTAAAAAATTGAACCACTTTCTTATACCTTACACCAAATAGCTGTTGCTCTTAAAATCCCTCCTCAGCCCCCACCTTAGGTTCTGCCATTCCTAGTTTTCCCAGATTAGATTCTGATTGGTTGGTTTCTTTGCCAGTCAGTGTCTCCGGGCCTGATCAAAGAGGTGGGGCTGATCAGCCCCCATGGAGACCCGGAGAGAAAGAGGCACGGCTGCTGGTGAAGCCTGGAGAGAAAGAAAGAGGCAACGGCTGATCAACAGCTGCTATGGAGGCTGCGAATCATACCCTGTCTCTGTCTCCGGGCCTGATCTGCAGTCCCCTCGGCAGTCAGTGCTGGGTGACTGCGCCACACCAGCTACAGTCAGTGCTGGGTCGCCACAGCAACCCAGTACTGACTTCTGGTGTTCGGTCGAGTCTTAGTTTGTTGTGGACGTTACGGACCCTGGTTCTTTATATCTATAGACTAGAGGTCCGGTGCACAAACATTTGTGCACTCGGGGGGGGGGGGGTCCCCCAGCCTGGCCTGTGCCCTCTCGCAGTGTGGGACCCCTCGGGAGATAAATGACTTGCTGGCTTAGGCCTGCTCCCAGGTGGCAGAGGGCACGCCCAATCCCTAGGTGCAGCCCCTGGTCAGGCTCAGAGCAGGGCCGATTGGGGAGTTGGGGCGCCGCCCCCTGTCATGCACAGAGCAGGGCGTATCGGGAGGTTGCGATGCCACCCTCAGTCACACTCAGGGTAGGGCCAATTGGGGGGTTGGGGCACCGCCCCCTGTCACAAGGCAGGGTCGATGGGGAGGTTGCAGCGCCACCCCCTGCCACGCACGGAGCAGGACCGATCAGGGGGTTGGGGTGCTGCCCCCTGTCACTCACAGAGCAGGGCCCATCAGGGGGGTTGGGGCTCCATACCCTGTCACACACAGAGCAGGGCTGATCAGGGGGTTGAGGAGCTCCCCCCGTCACTCACAGAGTAGGGCCAATAGGGGAGTCGGGGCACCGCCCCCTGTCACACACAGAGCAGGGCGGATCAGGGGGTTGGGGTGCTGCACCCTGTCACACGCAGGGCAGGGCCAATGGGGAGGTTATGGCTCTACCCTGTCACACACAGAGCAAGGCCCATGGAGGGGTGTTGGGGCACCACCCTCTATCACCCACAGAGCAGGGCCAATCAGGGGGTTGGGGCGCCGCCACTGTCACACTCAGGGCAGGGCCAATGGAGAGGTTATGGCTCTACCCTGTCACACACAGAACAGGGCCCGTGTAGGAGGGGGGGTTGGGGCGCCGCACCCTGTCACACACACAGCCGCAGGGCGATCAGGGGATTGTAGAGCTCCCCCCTATCAGGCACAGAGCAGGGCTGATCAGGGCGTTGGGGCGCCTTCCCCTGTCACGAATAGAGCAGGGCGGATAGGGAGGTTGTGGCCCCGCCCCTTGTCACACACAGAGCCGCAGGGCGATCAGGGGGTTTGGGCGCTGATCCCGGTGCTGGGAGGCCTCGCAGCTCCGCTGATCCCGGTGCCGGGAGGCATATTACCCTTTTACTATATAGAATAGAAGCCTGGTGCACGGGTGGGGGCCGGCTAGTTTGCCCTGAAGGGTGTCCTGGATCAGGGTGGGGGTCCCCACTGGGGTGCCTGGCCAGTCTGGCTGAGGGGCTGAGAGCCGTTTTCTGGCTGGCGGGTGACTGAAGCTCCCAACTGCTCCTTTGTTTCTTTTTTTTTTTTATTCTGGGCCAGCTTTAGCTCTGAGGCCTCACTGCTGAAAGCAGGTTTCTGCCCTTTACCTTCTGTATTTGATACAATGTTACAGTCCGGCTGGCTGAAGCCTGGCTGACTGAAAGCCGGTTTCTGGGGTTTTGTTTAGCTTCTATATTTGTTACAATGTTTCTTAGAGTTGCAGCTCTGAGGCCGGCAGGTCAGGCGGGGAATGTTGGAGTCTGCAGTCACTGGAGCAAGCAAGCCTCCCTGTTTGCTTCAGTGCATGGCTGCCGGCCGCCATCTTGGCTGACAATTAATTTGCATAAGGATATGCTGATTAGCCAATGGGAAGGGTAGCGGTCGTACTCTAATTACCATGTTTCTCTTTTATTAGGGTAGATAAGGTAAGGGTCCAACTTCATTCTTTTTCATGTGGATATCCAGATTTCTCACCACCACTTGTTGAAATATTGTCTTTTCCCCATTGAATGGTCTTGGCACTCTGGTTGAAAATCACTTGACCATACAGTGGGGCCTTGACTTACGAGTGTCCCGACTAACGAGTTTTTTGAGATACCAGCTATCTCTTGGCCAATTTTTTGCATTGAGTTGACGGAGTAATTTGAGTTAACGAGCTCCTTAATGAGCTCCTTAACAAGCTTGGTCTCAGAACGAATTAAACTTAGAAGTCAAGGCCCCACTGTATATGCAAGGGTTTATTTCTCGACTCTGCAGTCTATTCCATTAGTCTGTATGTCTGTCTTTATGCCAGTACCCTACAGTATTTTGATCACTGTAGCTTAAAAGTAAGTTTTTATGTCAGGAAGGGTATGAGACCTCCAACCTTGTTCTTATTTTTCAGGTTTATTTTGTTTTTTGCAGGGTGGGGTTAGCTCCTGAGATACAATTTTTAGGATGGATTTTTTTATTTTTGTTAAAAAATCCTTGAAATTTTATTAGCGACAGCATTGAATCTGTTGATCCTTTTGGTAGTATTTACTTACATCTTGATATTAAGTCTTCCAATGCATTAGCATGTGGTGTCTAATTTTTTCCATCTACATTTTGTACTTTCAGTGTACAACTGTTTTACCTTCTTTTTTTTTTCTCTTTTATGTAAAAAAGCAAACACAAAATATAACCACCATGCTGTACATTTCATCCCCAGGACTTATTTAACCTATAACTGGAATTGGTATCTTTTGACCACCTGCACTCATTTTCCCCTCCTCACCCCTACCTCTGAGTACCATAAATCTGTTCTCTGTGTCTCTGAATTTGTTTTATGCCTCTCTTTTTTCCTTTTGCCTCAGTGGTCAAGTTTATTACTAAGGGCTTTAGTTTTTTGGATGTAATTGCTTCTTAATTTCATTTTTGGTTTCTTTGTTGCTGGTGTGTAAAAGCATAACTGACTTTTGTATATTGATCTGCAGCTATGCTGAATTTTTGGTTTTTTGCACTAGTAGCTTTTTCTGTGGATTCTGTCGGATTTTTTTTTTATATAGAATTATGTCATCTGTAAATAGAGATACATTTTATTTCGTTTTTTCTAATTCGGATGCCTTTTATTTGTTTTCTCACCTATGTGCCTTGGCTAGGACTCCCAGAATAATGTTGTAGGATTACTAGAATAATGAATAACTATAGTGAAAATGAGCATCTTGTCTCGTTCATGATCTTAGAAAGAAAGCTTTCAGACCATTAAGTGTGATGTTAGCTATGTTTTTTTTTTTTATAAATTGCATTTATGATGTTAAAAAGGTTTCCTTCTATTCATACTTTGCTAACTATTTTTATCATGAAACTGTGTTGAATTTTGACAAATTTATTTCTGCTAAATGATTATATGGTGGTTTTTCCTTTATTACTGTAGTGTATTGCATAATCTTTTTTCTTATATTGAACCATCTTTGCATTCCTGTGATAAATCCCTTGCTGTTGGTGTATAATCTTTTTAATATGCTGTTGTTAACTTGTATTCTTACTTGTAGTTAAACTTAGAGTGTAGGCTAACACCAGGAATATAGACCTCTATACCAAGCCAGGAAAAGATGAGAAAAAGTGATGCTGCCTCAGCATTGAAGCCTTGGACTCTACTGCAGTAGATATAAAAGTATATACTCACTTATTTGTCTGCTGTCTGCTGGTGAACAGCCTTAAATGAGACAGACGCCATGGTTCCTTATATCTATTATGTATTATTTAGGCTTTCTTAATTCTGAGTCCTTTCATAGAAAACATAATGTAAACCAATTATTTTGAACTTTATGCTATATGTATTATAATTGCAATTATATATCTTTATCCTGCAACTCTCATATAAATTACATGCCCTGAGTATAATTAATTATCTTCTCATAAGTTTTATTTTAAGTCTTGCTACATTTTTAAACTTGAATCTTAAGAATATAATTAACTATATATATATATATATATATATAGTTAATTATATTCTTAAGATTCAAGTTTAAAAATGTGTGTATATATATATATACACACACACACACACACATATAAATAACTCTGTTGATCATCTGACTAATTACAGGGTATGTGCACCAGAAGAAACCACATTTCACCTCCTACACTTGTCTTTGATGAGAGAGTATATTGATTATGAGTTTTCAGTATTAAAAGTAAGTATTAATATAGCTTTGGACCCAAGATATGTATGCAGAAATTTTCATAGGGCTTGACATTTTTCTCCATTTTACTATAGGATAAGATCCCATTTAAATATGATATTGAAAAGATAATAGATGATTGGATTTTGATGGGATTTCTTGTTGGCAATGATTTTATCCCCCATCTACCTCATTTACATATTAATCATGATGCACTGCCTCTTCTTTATGGAACATATATTACCATCCTACCAGAACTTGGGGGTAAGCAAAATTTAATATTCATTTGTGGCTGCTTTAACTTAGCACTCCACTAATTCTAAAAATGTGACTCAGTTTATTAGATTATAGCATGCATAACTAAAGTAGGAAAAAAGGGGCTTCTTTTGATCCAAGGCTCTAAGCTTTGAGGTTATAGTTTTCAGTAGTTCATAAGCAAAGAATATGACCAGAATTATGCAGCCTCATTTATTGATAACTAATCTCTGCCTTTAAATTGTTTAAGAAACTCAGTAGAAGTTGTTGGTTTCACTTCGTTTCTTTAACATTTAAACATAGCAATTCAGTTTTCTAAATGGGTAAGTCATCAGAGTAATATGAGGGAAAGATTTTTCAATTAAAATAGGAAATTCACAAGCAGTAGTGATGCTGAATAAAGCAACAGAGTAGCAGGAAATCAGTCCTTTCCTTCTCAAGGTAACATCAAGTGAACAATTTAGATATATTCTAGAACATACTTAATTAACTGTTACCGTGTATTGGACATGTGGGAGGATTATAATTATATGAACCTAGAATTTTTTATATTTTTCTTCAGTTGTTACTTATTGTATATTATAGTAACAGCAAGTTAAAGAATCCAACATTGAGTGTTTTTCTTTGATTAGTAGAATATCAACATTCAACATTTTATAAAAAGAATTTTATAGAATTGTTTAGAAAAAAATGTCAGCTTTTAGTGCTAATTTAGATTTTGTTTCTTTTAGGTTATATTAATGAAAATGGGTATCTCAACTTACCTCGATTTGAGAAATACCTTGTGAAATTATCAGATGTAAGTAACCAGAACTTTTTGTTTTCTTGTCCCAAGGTAGCTATAAATGGTCAGTAAGCAATTACATAATACCAGAAGAAAATTTTTTTGTAATTATAATCTTATTGGTCATTCTGTATAAATAATTTTATCTAAATTATTTTTATTTTATTTTTCATTTTCAGATAGTAGATGAGATCCCCATGTGCATAAAAAAGTAACATTCTCGGGATTTCTATGCCCAGAAGTAATCCATGTTAAAAGTTTGGTTTGTATTCTTCTAGAAAATTCTTAAATGATTTTTAAATTAATTTAAATATTCCTATACAGTTTGATCGGGAGCACTTCAGTGAAGTTTTTGTGGACCTAAAGTGGTTTGAAAGCAAAGTTGGTAACAAGTACCTCAATGAAGCAGCAGGTGTTGCAGCAGAAGAAGCCAGGAACTACAAGGAAAAGAAAAAATCAAAGGTGTTCATTTTTTAGGTGTCCTTTAATTTTTTTTTAGCTGTAAAGTTAAAACTGATATTCCTTGTTTCTCTTCTTCTTTCCTGTGGTTTTGGGGTTGCTTCATTTCATTTTCATTTCTTCTCTATGGACATTTAAAAAATTGTTGTAGTTTTCTCTTTCCCTATTAGATCCTATCATTTAAATCTTATCTTTAAAAATCAATTTCTTATTTTTACCCTTGAAGAAGAACATTGTTTCCTTTGCTCTTCTATTCTTTTAAGTGTAGAAAATATTTCTAAATATAAGAACTGAGAAAATTAGTTTAAAGGAGAATATTTATAGCATCTAATGTTGTGAGGCATTAACTAGACCAGTGATTTATCTGTAGAAATAATTTATGTATAAAATGATGTATTTATTATGATTAGCACAATATCTCCTAAATATTAGGTGCTCAGTAATTGAATAACATTATTAGTTAGTATATGTTAGTACCCTGTAAAACATGCTATATAATAAAACCCTAATATGCAAATCAAATGAACAGCAGAACGACCGGTCTCTGATGCACACTGATCACCAGGAGGCAGATGCTCAATGCAGGAGCTGCCCCCTGGTGGTCAGTGTGCTCCCACAGTGGGAGCGCTGCTCAGCCAGAACCCAGGCTCACTGCTGGCGAGCGCAGTGGCGATGGTAGGAGCCTCTCCCACCTCCGCGGCAGCACTAAGGAGCAGCGAGCTGAATGGTAAGGAGCAGCAAGCAGGCGGACTCTAAGGAGTGAGGGGTCCTGGACTGTGAGAGGGCACAGGCTGGGCTGAGGGCTCCCCCTCTCCAGGCCCCCCCCCTCCCCCCAGTACACAAATCTCGTGCACTGAGCCTCTAGTATTTTTTTATAATTAATTAACCAATATTGTTACATTATTCTTTTGATGTTGTTATCCTCACTGGAGGATATTTTTACCATTGATTTTTAGAGAGAGTAGAAGGGAGGGGGAGAGAGAGAGAGAGAGAGAGAGACACATGGATTGGTTTCCTTCCTCGTACCCTGACCAGGGCCTGAAAAACCTGCAACTGAGGTGCATGCCCTTGCCTGGGAGTCGAACCCACTTTGGTGTACATGCCTACGCCGGCAGGCAGACATCCCCCAAGGGGTGCTGGACTGCAAGAGGGCGCAGGCCCCCCAGTGTAAGAATTTTGTGCACTGGGCCTCTAATCTCTAATAAGGTCTAAAAAATGTCTTATATGTGTTAACTTGGAAAATAAACCTCTTTTGAAATTTTCCTCAGCTTATCTATAATTATTGGGTTCTTGTGAAATTGATTTGCTTCCTGTACTCTCTTTGCTGTACTGGTTCTAATTAGGACTCTTGCTCCAGGAAGGGCAACTATCTTGATTTTTCTCTAGTAAAGTCCTTTTAGTTGCTTAGGTTTTTCTTAGTGCAACATAGCAGCATCAGTCTGCATTCTGCTTTGTGTTTTTTCTCTAAGAAAACAGCCTCTGCAACTTTTTGGGAAACTGGCCTTACAAAACTTATATATCAATCAGTAATCTCTGGCTCTGTCCACCTCAACTTGATCCTTAAACTTGAGAAATCTTCCAGGCATCTGTGGTTAGCATTAGAGACACTGGTCAAATGAGAGGATCTGGAGGAACAGCCCAAGCACAGGAGGTTGGCAGAAGCCCAGTTTACCTGAAGAAAAGGAAATGATAGGGATAGGGAGTAGGGAGAACAAATGAGAGTCACTGGCAGTAGATAGGCAGTCAGAAAATAGAGGGAAGAAAAGATGAAATTACAAGAGAGAAAAAAGATAAGAAGGATGTGATGAGATGGAAAAACTATAGAAAGCAAATGAGTTGCATAGAAGAAAAATTTAGAAGTGGAGATTTGGCAATGAAGCCATACGACTGATGGGATTCAGAGATACAGAAAGTAAGTGATCTTTGTAATCATTGGATTGCATCATAATCAAATATATTGTGTTAGCAGTTGCCCAGAATTTGACACATAAAAATGTTAAAATTGATAAATCATAAATGGATTTTATATTGCTTGTATATTTTTTCTAAGTAATATTCTTGGAAGTGTTTTTTTTAATACATATATAATTAAGTATATTTCTCTTCCATATTTATGACAGTTATTACATATTTTTGAGAGGCCTGAAGGTCAAGTTCTGCATATAAAGATTTATAGCTGCCGAAACCGGTTTGGCTCAGTGGATAGAGTGTCGGCCTGCGGACTGAAAGGTTCCAGGTTCGATTCCAGTCAAAGGCATGTACGTTGGTTGCGGGCACACCCCCAGTAGGAGATGTGCAGGAGGCAGCTGGTCGATGTTTCTCTCTCATCGATGTTTCTAACTCTCTATCCCTCTCTCTTCCTCTCTGTAAAAAATCAATAAAATATATTAAAAAAAAAAATTAAAAAAAAAAAGATTTATAGCTTTAGAAAACAAGTGATATAAAACCAAAAACATTTACACACTATTTGAGAATTACTTTTAAAATATTTATAGTGTGTCACTTAAGGATCATTCAGTTAATTTTAGTATTTTTAAAATCTCCATGTGAAATGTCTCACTTTGAAATGTATCTTACCATTAATTTTATATTGATTTATATTTTTTATAGGGCCAGGAAAACTCCATATGTTGGGCTGCTTTAGATAAAAATAGAGAAGAAGCTGTAACTTCTAAGGGTGAGTACAAATTATGTTATTTTGATATGTTACATTTTGGACAGAATGGTTGTTATATATTTTACTAATACTATAATATTGGATGGAACGAATTTCTATGAAAGCTTATAAGCATCTATTTTGCTATGTATTTATCAAAGCTTTAGGTGGAAAACAGAATATTCATAATTGTCAGGCACTGTTTCTGGCTTTTTTTTTTTTTTAGATCATTTGGAGGATGAGACTGAAGAAGATGACCTATTTGAAACTGAATTTAGACAATATAAAAGGACATATTACATGACGAAGATGGGAGTGGACATAGTGTCTGAGTACGGTTTTGCCAATGTTTATTATACTTCAAAGTAGAAAAAAATTAGATTTTGCAGTTCTTCATAAAACAGCATAATTTTGGTAGTTAAGGTAGTGAGAAAGAAGGGTTTTTTGGTTTCATAAATTATTTTCAATCTTTCAACTGGTATGATTTTGAAGAAGGTGATATTAACTGATGTGTTCATCTATGATAAAAATTGCCAAATAGAAATGGTTAGTTTTATGCTTATGTCTTATACAGCTTACAGCACACTTATCTCATTGGCCACCTGGCTCAACCGTAGGTTTATACCTGTCCAAAATTTTCTTAAGAGCATGCTCTCTGGAATGGTGATTTTCATACTTTTAAACTGCAGCCCACAGTATGAATTACATACGATCATATTTTATTTACTTTAATTAACAACTTATAAAGTGCTTACCAAGTTCAAGCACTATTTTAAGCATTTAAAAAATATTACCTTATTTTATTCTCACAGTAGTTCTTTAAGATAGGTAGAATTATTATCATTTTACAATAGAGAATATTAAAAAACAGAGAGGTTTAAGTGATTTGCTCAAGGTGACATGGGTGGTGAGTTGGCAGAGCCAGGATTCGAACAGAGGCAGTCTGGCTTCAGAACTTAGGCTCTTAGCCCTAGATTAGGCTGCTTCTCTGTTAGTAAAATAAGTGTTTCATGAACTGCTATGTGCCCTGATTTATATGCAATATATCTAGATATTTTCTGTACTATTGTTTTTACTGTTGTTGTTTTTTAAAATGAAACTTAGTATTAGATTTTCCTAGAGTCTGCCAGGGAGAGACCAAGTTTTCAGACATTGCTCTGTAGTCTCTCAGACTGTCTTCTAATCTAGGCAGTCTAAGTGTCTATATTCAAACTGACTTCCAATAATAGGAGATATAGGAATTTTAGTATGTTCACCAGCTCATTTGAAGGTTTGTCAGGTGGCATTACTACGTAGGACTTTTGAGACTTGATATTTCAGTGCATCTCTACCTGAATTTTGGTAATAGACGCTATTAACAAGTTTATAGCCACTTTTGGCTTTAGCTTAGGGCTCTTTTTATTTTTCTTTTGGTCTGGTCAAGATTTATTTTACTTTACATAGTTTTTGAGAAATATAAAGGGATTAGAGGGAAAATTGTCAGTGGATATAATAGCACTTTTCAAAGTGTGTTCAAGCTGCTGTTGAGAAATAAAATATTTATAATAGTTATGCTTTTAATCCTTTATTCTTTAGTTCTTATTTCCTTGATTACAGTTATATAGAATTATAGTACCTGCAGTTGGCACTAAATGCTTAATTTGATAAGTAACTAGCCTTTGGTTTTATTTTCCATCCTTTTATAGGTTAAAATACAGACATGAAAATGAGATGTCAATTATTTACCTAGAAAATAAACAAATCTTTTAAAATTACTGGTCCAGGGTGGTAGTAGAGTTCTTTCCTTAGTTACTGGTGAGAATATAAATTGGTAAAATTATTTTGGAAAGCACATATCAAGAAGCCTTTAAAATATCCCTTTAACCCAATAATTCTAATGGTTAATCTATCTAAAAATATAAACTCAAGTACAGAAGATTTTTATACACAAGGATGTTTATTACAAAATTTTTTATAATAGTGAAAAATTATAAATCTACATTTCCAATAAGAAGGTTCATCATAATCATCTCCATCTCTTCCTCATCACAATCACCATCTCGCCATCTATACCAGAATCTGCAGAACTGCTAAACTTGTAATAATAGAAAGTCCATAACAATTTAGAGAGATACTTAACATTATTCATTATTCATAAGTACAAGTTTTAAAAGCAGGACACACACAAACTATATATATAGTGTACTCTCATTAAAAGGAAAAAAATCAAGCTGGGCGTATAAAAAAGACTAAAAAGAAACATACCTAAATGTAATAGTGAATGCTATGAGGTGATAAAAAATGCTTTTCTTCATTGTCTAAATTTTCAATAATGAGGAAATGTTTAGTTTATAATGAAAAAGTAATACATTTCACTTTCAAGAGTATATGCTTCCTTAAAAAATGGCAATCTTAGATATTTAAGTGCATTTCTACCTGAATTTGGTAATAGATACTGTTAAGTTATAGCCACTTTTGGCTTCAGCCTAGGGCTCTTTTTTTGGCGGGGGGGTGGGTTTGGTCAAGATTTATTTTATATTACATGATGATAGTTTTTGAGAAAGAAGGGGTTAGAGGAAAATTGTCAGTGGATATAGCACTTTTCAAAGTGTGTTCTAGCTGCTATAACCAGATTTTTTAAGATCTTTCTGATTTCCTGTGATTCTCTCAGGCATCATCCCAGAGGAAGAAAATCCCATCCCTGTCTCCCAAAGCCCCCTCACTACTTAAGGATAGTACCACTCTACAGAAAGCTGCATGGGCTAAATCCTAAACCTTTAAACCAAAACATAATACATTGACTGAATAAATATGCACAGCAGGTTTAAATATTCTGGTGACCAGTTTAGGAAAAATAAAAGGCAAACTTTAATCTGATAAGATGGAATTTTTTAAATAAATATTTTGGCGTTTTTCTGATTATAATGATTTAGCTTATACATTAATTAAATAAAACATATTGAGGCAGAGTGTGGTATCAGCAGATATTATGCTCTAAAGATAATGGCCTATCTTTAAAAAATGATGTCATAATGAAAATATTCTTTTCTGTTTTCAGTGATTTTCTGGCTGATCAAGCTGCATGTTATATTCAGGCAATACAGTGGATTTTGCACTATTACTATCATGGAGTTCAGTCCTGGAGCTGGTGAGGGAACACAAAAACAAATGTTTTGATTTTTTTAGCAATGGTTAATTCTATTATAGTTCCATTTGGGGATTTCTTTTCCTTTTCTGTTTTTGGAAGTATTTTTTAAAAGGTTCGTACAGCCAAGTTTAAGGGAAATACAGGTAATCTCTTCCTATATAAAAATACTTTTAAAAAGACTTTTATATAATAAAGATACTCTCAGCTCTGACAGATGGCCCATAATAAAAGCTCTTTGTTAATCTAAGGATTTAAAATTCTTTATCATGATAAATCAAGACTGATAAAGTCTTAATAATTATTGGGTTTGAGTGATTTTTATGTGGAATTGTTCATTATATTCTTTTTTATATATATAATATATTTATTGATTTTGGAGAGGAAGGAAGGAGAGAGAGAGAGAGAGAGAGAAGCATCAATGACGAGAGAGAATCATTGATGACTGCCTCCTGCATGTCCTCTACTGGGGATGGAGCCTGAAACCCAATCATGTTCTGGGACTGGGAATCAAACACTGACCTCCTGGTTTATAGGCTGACACTGTACCACTAAGCCACATTGGCTAGGCAATGTTCATTATATTCTATTTTACATTTTGTGTGTTTGAGAAAATTTTCCTATCAGGAATAATTATTGAGGTTATTTGAATGTTAGACTTGGAATGATAAAGAGGAAAGGAGAAAGAAATTATTTGCTTTTCCTGAAAATAGTAATAATTTTCATTTCTCTCGTGCTTCCTATTCCAGCAAGTACCATCTACATTTCCAAATTATCTACCCAAATAGAAAAATAAAGCAGAAAATGCAGGGGAAAGTAGAGACTTCTAGGTGATGAGATAGTTCGTTTTGTTTTGTTTTCAGAGCATCTCTGCTAGGTTTTATTTTAAAGCATCACATAGTAAAACAAACCAAAGCTGGATAATGTGACTAGTTATGATTTCACTTATTAACAGCCTTTAAAAAATGTTTCCAAAAACTGACCTGATTCTCAAAAACTCTTTGAAGAGTGTTCTAATGACAAAAATCTTTGATTTGTCATTTTTTAAGAGGGTGAGTCTGTTATTCCTATTATTGTATCTGTAGTAAGGCCTAGCACTTAAAAAGCATCCAATATAATAAAGAGGCAATATGCAAATTGACCATCACTCCAACATACAAGATGGCCGCCCCCCTGTGGACATAAGATGGCCAGGAGGGGAGGGCAGTTGGGGTTGATCAGGTCTGCAGGGGAGGGCAGTTGGGGGGGACCCAGGCCAGCAGGGGAGGGCAGTTAAGGGCGATTGGGCCGACGGGAGCAGTTATGCGTCGATCAGGTTGGCAGGGGAGTGGTTAGGGGGCAATCAGGCTGGTAGGCAGAGTGGTTGGGGGCGGGCAGGCAGGCAGGCAGTTGGGAGCCAGCAGTCCTGGATTGTGAGAGGGATGTCCGACTGCCCGTTTTAGGCCCAGTCCCACCAGGTCCCAGATTGGAGATGGTGCAGGCTGGGCTGAGGGACACACACACACACACACACACACACACCGTGCATGAATTTCGTGCACCGGGCCTCTAGTGTTCTCATATAATCCTCACAACCATTTAAATTAAGTGTTGTTGTCTGCCTTTTTCAGATGAGGCTCAAAGAGATTAAATAATCTTTCTAAGATCATACACACAACAAAGAATCAAGTCCAAGCCTATCTGATTCCAAAGTCTATACATTTTCCATAATTCTACATGCCATTCTGCCTCCTAAACTTTTCCATTCTTTTGAAATATGCCATAATTGTGGAATACAAAAATATTTATTTTGTGAGCATTTTTAGTCAAACATTAAGAACATTAAACTTTTTTAAAAAATTGTTACATGTGAAGCTTTCTAAAAATATTTACACTTGTAGTTAAAGATGGGAAGTTATTAAAAACAAAAATAGTTATATGATTGATAAATATTTTAATCCTTATTTCAAACATAGTAATACATGGATACTAATTTAAATATAACAGTTCTTAGAGCTGACTAGTAAGAGCCATATGAGCTCGGATTCACTCTTCTCTTTGTCCTATGGCACAGATCCAGGCCCACATGAGCCTGTTGAGAGTCTTCTGACTACCTCATTACTTCATTCTGAGGTTTTATTGATTGGAAGATTCATTCTTTACATTTGGGGAACTAAAACACTGTGTGTATATGCTTCAATTACACTGTACATTCCAATTTTGGAAACGAGAAGCTATACTTTAAAAATTAAATATAAAATTTGTTGCTATCTTTGACCTAAATTTTCTAAGGCTACTGATTTCTTGTATTTAAGTGGTAGAAGTATTGGTGATAGTTTTTTCCTTTAGAATTATTGTTATGTGTTATTAAAATATGGAGACATATGTACTTAATATTGACCTGTTTCATAACATTGCCAATTTTTTTAAAACTCAGTTTTGTTTTATAGGTATTATCCTTACCATTATGCACCTTTCCTGTCTGATATACGCAACATCAGTACACTCAAAATCCATTTTGAACTAGGAAAACCTTTTATGCCATTCGAGCAACTTCTGGCTGTACTTCCAGCAGCTAGCAAAAATTTACTTCCTACATGCTACCAGGTGGGATTTAGAATTAAATGTTTTTATGTTCTATTTAATATTTGGGAGCTCTTCCTCCAAACCTGGAAACATAGAACCCAAATAGCTAAATATATTTTTATTTATTTATTTATTTTTTATTTATTTTTTTTAATATATTTTATTGGCATTTTACAGAGGGGAAGGGAGAGAGATAGATAGTTAGAAACATCGATGGGAGAGAAACATCGACCAGCTGCCTCCTGCACATCTCCCACGGGGGATGTGCCCGCAACCCAGGTACATGCCCTTGACCGGAATCGAACCCGGGACCTTTCAGTCCGCAGGCCGACGCTCTATCCACTGAGCCAAACCGGTTTTGGCTATATTTTTATTTTTAAATATAATAGCTCTTAAGTATTTCTGATTTAAACTTAGCTTTAAATTACTTTGAAAAGTAATTCTGACTTAATATAGCTTTGTTTTTAAAATGCAAGCAAACTATATAAACCATTCAGAGCATAGCTTTTTCATTTTTAGCACCTCTGTCTAAATCTTCAGTAAAAATCATTTAGTTCTTTTAGAGTAGGGGTGGGGAATGTTTGGCCCAATGGGTGCATAAGGCTCATGAAATTACTTGGTCTGGCCCTGCCAAGGCATTAGAGGTGAGTTAAATGCTTGACCAAATATAGCCTGCTAATTTTTTTAAAATATATTTTATTTTATTTTTACAAAGAGGAAGGGAGAGGGATAGAGAGTTAGAAACATCGATGAGAAAGAAACATCGATCAGCTGCCTCCTGCACACTCCCTACTGGGGATGTGCCCGCAACCAAGGTACATGCCCTTAACCGGAATCGAACCTGGGACCCTTAAGTCTGCAGGCTGACGCTCTATCTACTGAGCCAAACCGGTTAGGGCGAGCCTGCTAATTTTTAAGTTGATAATTTTATATGGCCCACAAGTGAAGTTATAAATATTCAAATGGCCCTTAATAAAATCAGATGATTAAGGCATGAAAGTAAATTATTTAATTCAAGGTTAAAAATGGAGGACTATTAGAAGCCTGTGAAATAAAAACAGAATTTAGGTAGAACTGAAGAATGAAAAGACAAGATAGAAATGATGAAATTAAATTTCATAATCCAGATAGTTTTGCCACATTACCACTGGAATGGGAAAGTAATGAGTAGCAGTGAAGTTAGAAGTATCATAGGTGAAAATCAAAATATAGTATGTTGCAACATATCTAGGACATAAAAATTTAGTAGTGCTTTGCTTAGCAATTTTAAACTAACATTTGAGAAAATATTATAAATATTAACAAAAAGCTATATTGATATTCTTATATCTCTATTATACTATTTTGTCTTTCCACAGCATTTGATGACCAGTGAGGACTCACCCATTATAGAATATTATCCACCTGATTTTAAAACTGACCTAAATGGGAAACAACAGGAATGGGAAGCTGTGGTACTAATACCTTTTATTGATGAGGTCAGTGCATGAAAGATTTAAATATACACATATATTCTTTTATTTTTAATATATGTGATATGTTGTTTTTAATGGATCTTAGAGAGGGAAGAAGGGAGAGGGAGAGAGAGAGAAAATAATTGATGAGAGAACACATCATCAGTTGGCTGCCTCCTGCATATCTCCTGCTGGTGAACGAGCCTGCAACCTGGGAATTGAACCAGCGATCTCCTGATAAAAGCACAGGTCAGCCCCCAAGCCCTGAGCCACAGCGACTGGGCTACAAACACACACACACACACACACACACACAAATATATATATATATATATATATATATATATATATATATATATATATATATTTTAATTCTTTATTGTTTAAACTATTACATATAGTATTGCATATGTCTCCTTTTTCCCCCATTGACTTCTCCCTGACTACTCCCACCCTCCAGCACATGCCCTCACCCCTCTGTTGTCTGTGTCCATTGGTTATGCTTATATGCATGCATACAGGTCCTATGGTTGATCTCTTACTCCCCCACTCCCCTCCCCTACCTTCTCTCTGAAGTTTGACCGTCTGTTCAATGCTTCCCTGACTTTGGATCTATTTTTGTTCATCAGTTTATTTTGTTCATTATACTCCACAAATGATCTCACTCATCTTTCTCCGACTCGATTATTTTGCTTAGCATAATGCTCTCCATGTCCATCCATACTGTTGCCAATATAAAAGTTCTTTCTTTTTTACAGAAGCCTAGTACTCCATTGTGTAGATGTACCAGGGTTTTTAAATCCACTCATTTGCTTATGGGCACTTAGGCTGTTTCCAAATCTTAGCTATTGTAAATTGTGCTGCAATGAACACAGGGGTGCATGTCCTTTATGATTGGTGTTTCTGATTTCTTGGAATGTATTCCTAGAAGCAGGATTACTGGGTCAAATGCGAGTTCCATTTTTAATTTTTTGAGGAAACTCCATACTGTTTTCCACAGTGGCTGCACCAGTCTGCATTCCCCACCAGCAGTCTTTTGTTGATTTGTTGATGATAGCCATTCTGACAGGTGTGAGATGGTATCTCATTCTCATTTTGATTTGCATCTCTCTGATGATTAGTGACTTTGACTATGTTTTCATATGTCTGTTGGCTGTCTGTATGTCCACTTTTGAAAAGTGTCTTATTTAAGTCGTTTGCCCATTTTTTGATTGGATTGTTTATCATTGATTTGTTAACTTGTATGAGTTCCCTATAAATTTTGGAGATGAAACCCTTATCGGATATAACATTGGCAAATATGTTCTCTCATGCAGTGTTGTTTTGTTGATAGTTGTTTTTGTTTTTTTGCTGTGCAGAGCTTTTTATTTTGATGTTGTCCCATTTGTTTATTTTCTCCTTAGTTTCCATTGTCCTAGGAGCTGTATTGGTAAAGATATTGCTATGACATATGTCTGAAATTTGCTGCCTATGGATTCTTCTAAGATTTTTATGGTTCCTGTCTTACGTTTCAGTCCTTTATCCATTTTGAGTTTATTTTTGTATGTGGTGTAAGTTGGTCTAGTTTCATTTTTTTGCAGGTATCTGTCCTATTTTCCCAACACCATTTATTTAAGAGACTGTCTTGACTCCATTGTATGCTCTTGCCTCCTTTGTCAAATATTAATTCAGCATAATGGCTTGGGTCAATTTCTGTTCCATTGGTCTATATGCCTGTTCTTGTGCCAGTACCAGGCAGTTTTGAGGACACTGGCTTTGTAATATAGCTTGATATCTGGTATTGTGATCCCTCCAACTTTGTTCTTCATTCTCAAGATTGCTGCAGCTATTCGGGGTCTTATTTTATTCCATACTAGAGGCCCGGTGCACAAAATTCGTACACTCAGGCAGAGGATCCTTCAGTCCGTCCTGTGCCCTCTCGCAGTCCGGGAGCCCTCAGGGGAATAGGCCCAAGGGGAGCGGGCCTAAGCCATCAGTCGGACATTCTTAGCGCTGCCATGGAGTTGGGAGAGGCTCCTGCCACCGCTGCTGTGTTCACCAACTGTGAGCCCGTCTTCTGGATGAGCGGTGCTCCCCCTGTAGAAGCATACTGACCACCAGGGTCCAGCTCCTGTGTTGAGTGTCTGCCCCCTGGTGGTCAGTGCGCATCACAGCGACTGGTCTTTCTGCCGTTTGGTTGATTTCCATATTAGTCGTTTATTATATAGGATGAATTTTTGGAGAGTTTGTTGTAGGTCTGTGAAATATGCTGTTGGTATTTTAATGGGGATTGCATTAATCTATAACTTGCTTAGGTTAGTATGGACATTTAATGCTGTTGATTCTACCAATCTATGAACAAGGTATATTCTTCCATTTGTTTATATCTTCTTCTCCCTCTTTTTTTCAGTCCCTATAGTTCGCTGAGTACAGGTCTTTTTCCTCTTTAGTGTTTATTCCTAGATGTCTTACCCTTTTGGTACAGTGGTAAATGGGATTGTTTGACTTGTTTCTCTTTCTGTGAATTCATTATTGGTGTATAAAACAGCCATAGCCATAGCTTGTTTGGCTCAGTGGATAGAGCGTTGGCCTGCAGACTGAAGGGTCCCAGGTTTGAATCCAGTCAAGGGCATATGCCTGGGTTGTGGGCTCAATCCATGGTAGAGGGCGTAAAGGAGGTAGCTAATCAATGATTGTCTCTCATCATTGATGTTTCTATCTCTCCCTCTCTCTTCCTCTCTGAAATCAATAAAAAAAATTTTTTTAAAAGCCATAGATTTCTGGGTGTTAATTTTGTATTCTGCTACATTACTGAATTCATTTATTAAATCTAGTATTTTTTTGATGGGGTCTTTATGATTTTCTATGTATAATATCATGTCATCTGCGAATAATGACAGTTTTACTTCTTCTTTTCCAATTTAGATACCTTTTATTTCTTCTTCTTGTCTAATCGCTATGGCTAACACTTCCAGTACTCTGTTGAACAGGAGTGATAAGAGTGGGGATCCCTGTCTTGTTTCTGTTCTTAGGGGAAATGGTTTTAATTTTAGCCCATTGAGTATGATGTTGGCTGTAGGTTTGTCATATAAGACTTTTTTTATGTTGAGGTATGATCCCTCTATTCCGACTGTGCTGAGAGTTTTTATCAAGAAAATGTGTTGGATTTTGTCAAATGCTTTTTCTACATCAATTGATAGGATTATGTAATTTTTATCTCTTAATTTATTTATAGGATGTATCACATTTATTGATTTGCAGATAATGTACCATCCTTCCATAAATCCCAATTGGTCATGGTATGATCTTCCTAATATAATGCTGGGTCAGATTTCCTAGGATTTTTTGGAAGATTTTAGCATCTATGTTCATCAGAGATATTAGCCTGTAATTCTCTTTCTTTGTAGTGCCTTTATCTGGTTTTGGGATTAGGGTAATGCTGGCTTCATAGAAAGAGCTTGGAAGTATTCCTTCCTCTTGAATTTTTTGGAATAGTCTGAGGAGGATAGGATTTAGTTCTTCTTTGAGTGTTTAGTTATACTCCCCTGTGAAGCCTTCTGCTCAGAGCTTTGGTTTGCTGGAAGTTTTTTGATTACTACTTCAATTTCCTCCATAGTTATCCTATTCAGATTTTTTGATTATTCCTGATTAAGAGCTGGGGTCTTACTCAGCATCTACAAGGGTTCAGGAATCTGGGAAAGGGGCTGTGCATCAATGGAATAAAGAGACTAGACAAGAAATGTGAATTTGGAAGGCATTTTTGAGGGCCAGATGGAAACTTAGTTCTAGTGACTAAGTTTCTGAAATCTCCTCACCCAGGGCTTTTTATTTACACATTTTGCCCTCTAGCAAAGCTGATATACATCTCAAAGGTAAGGCCTGGTAAACAATAAAAAGATTATCAGGTTGGGGGAACTGCCTTCAGCTGTTCCAGCAGCAGGTCATATCATTCAGATTTTCAACCCTGCTGAAGGTGTCCATCAACCTTTTGATGGACCTCCTGCATTTGTTATGCTAACTACTCTCCCTAGCCTCCAGCAATTGAGTTTTTGGAAGGTCATATTTTTCTAGGAATATGTCCATTTCTTCTATATTGACCAGTTTGTGGGAATAGAGTTGTTCATAGTATTTTTTTACAATCCTTCTTTCTGTGGGGTCTGTTGTTATTTCACCTCTTTCATTTCTGATTTGGTTTATTTGGGTCCTCTCTCTCTGCTTCTTGGTGAGCCTGGCTAGAGGTTCATCAATCTTGTTTATCCTTTCAAAGAACCAGCTCTTGGTTTTATTGATCTTTTGTATTGTTTTTTTGGTCTCTTGGTCATTATTGATAGGTGCCTGTTTATAGCCATTTTGATCTTTATTATTTCCTTCTTTCTGCTCACTCTGGGCTTTTCTTGTTGCTCTCTTTCTAATTCTTTAAGTTGTAGGGTTATATAATTTATTACCAGTTTTTCTTGTTTATTTAAGTAGGCCTGTATTGCTATGAACTTCCCTCTCAGGACTGCTTTTACTGTGTCCCATAGATTTTGGATTGTTGTGCGTTCATTTTCATTTGTTTCCAGGATGTTTTTATTCCTTCTTTGATCTCTTTGGTAACCCATTCATTGTTTTATACATTCTGTTTAGCTTCCAAGTGTTTGGATTTGTTTTATTGTTTTTATTGTAGTTTATTTCTAAAATTATGCCATTGTGATCTGAGAAGATGCTTGATACTATTCCAATCTTCTTGAATTTGAAAAGACTTTGTCTCTGTCCCAATATGTGGTCTATCTTTGAAAATGTTCCATGTGTACTTGAAAAGAATGTATATGCCGTATCTTTGGGGTGAAATGTTCTGAAGATGTTAATTAAGTCCATCTGATCTAGTGAGTTGTTTAGAATTGATGTACCCAGTGATGTCAATGAGAATTATAGTCCCCTACTATGATTGTATTGCTCTCAATCTCTTCCGTGATATGATCCAGAAGGGTTTTTTTTGTATTTGGGTGCTCCTACATTGGGTGCATATATGTTTACCTGAGTTATATACTCTTCTCCCTCCACCCACCCCCCCACTGGTCATTGGTGATTTATTTATTTTCTTTGTCAAGAAAAACTATTTTAAATATCATAACATTACATGCAATAAACACCAATTATTCAAGAAAAATGATCTTACATATAATAATATTACATGCAATAAACATTAATAGTTCAAGAAAAAAAGGATTTTAAGTATAATAATATTACCAAAACTAACATAGTATGATATCACAAAAATTGTAGGAAATATTAGAAATTTGCAAATAACATGATTACTTCTATTATATTCTAGAATATGTTTCCCCCCTCTGGCTCTATTTTTGTTCATCAGTTTATGTTATTCATTATATTCCACAAATGAGTGAGATTGTATGATATTTATCTTTCTCTGACTTGCTTATTTTTGCTTAGCATGATGCTTTTAAAGTCTATTTTGTCAGATATGAGTATTGTTGCTCCAGCTTTTTTTTCTTTTTCATTTGCATGGAAAATTTTTTTCCATCTCTTCACTTTCATCATGTGTGTGTCTTTGTTTTGAGGTGGGTCTCTTGGAGACATCATATAGTTGGGTCATGGTTTTATATCCATTCAGCTACTCTACACCTTTTTATTGGAGCCTTTAATCCATTTACATTTAGGATTATTATTGAGAAGTACTTATTTATCAACATTTTAATTCTGTATGGCTAGGTTTCTCTCTCTGTTTCTTCTTCTCAGCAATCCCTTTAGCATGTCTTGTAATTCTGGCTTGGTGGTGATGAATTCCTTTAGCCTTTTTTTTGTCCGGGAAGCTCTTTATTTGACTCTAGTTTGAATTATAACCTTGCTGGATATAGTAATCTTGGTCTTAGATCCTTGCTTTCCATTACCTTGAGTACTTCATGCCATCCCTTCTGGCCTGTAGAGTTTCTGATGAGAATCAGGTATCAGCCTTATGGGAACTCCTTTGTAGGTAACAGTTTTCTTTTCTCTTGCTGCCTTTAAGATTCTCTCTTTGTCTTTCATTCTTGGCATTTTAATTATGATGTGTCTGGGCGTGGGCCTGTTTGGGTTCTTCTCCTTTTGATTCTTGTTATGCCCAGATTTCAGGATCCCCAAAAGACCACCACGGAGCCAGCCGAGTCTGATGCAAAAGCAAAGAGTCTTTATTCGAGCTTGCTCGGCTCCCCGACCACACTCACCGATGCAGCGGCAAGCGGCAGAGAGAGAGTGAGCTCTGTGAGGAGAGGGGTTTTATAGGGAGGTTGGAGTAAGGGGAGGAGAGCGGACTGTGGGCCCTGCCGATTGGCCAGGCGCAAGTCGGTGTCTTGTTACACAGGACGTGGTCATATCTATGGCGCGCAGTTCCCTTGATTATCATTGGTTAGTTTAAAGAAATCCTAGGTGTGGCTAGCAGAGGCTTGGGCTTCCGGGAAGAAGCTCCTTGCCGAGCACATGGCTCAGGCTGCTGCCCAAAAATGGAGGATCTGGGGTAAGATGGAGGGCGTAGCCCTCGTCCTTTCATTCCCCCCTTGTCTTGAGACTTCTGGCTCAATCATGAGACGGACTGCATTTCTATTTCACCGTTGCTAGAGGCCTGTACTGCGCGTGTAGAACTATCAACTGAACCACCCCTATATGCTTCTTGACAAATTGAACTAGTCTGTTAATAATGCAAGGGCCGAAAGTCAACAGCATTAGGAGGACTACAAGGGGTCTGGCGAGGTCCGCTGTCCTCCTGAGGGTGATCTGCAGCGGGTGTGTCTGGTTAGAGGTCATCTTCCACTCAGGCTCCCTGCTGTCCTGGGCACAGAAGGAGCTGGGCTTGTGACCTGGCAGGGACAAACTATAACAAATGGTCCGGTGGAAGGGAAAGAAAACATTTCAGTGTTAACAACTTAAACACAACAGGAATGGTAACTGATCACCTTCCAGGACAGCTAAAACATAGCTATAACAATGTCCCTTTGTGTGGGAGACTGGACACTTGCCAGTTACTCCCAAAGACTACCAAGGATTGTAGACCATCACCGGTCTACAGCAACTGCTGGCAGCTACAGCTACATTTAAACCTGTAAGAGAATCAAAGGTTAATACAACATATTAATACAGTGAAACATAATATTGGCACCATGGCCGCTTCAGGCAGCCAAATCCTCTGCTACTAAACATGAGATATGGCAGGGCTATACAAACATCTTAGGGAGGTGACTAAAGTCCATTCCTGACCCTGCTATATAAGGCAGAATTGTCTTCGTCTCTCTGGAGCCATGTCTATGAAGATGTAGGCATCATTTGAATCTATTACACAGTTTTCTGCAGGTCACTGTCAGGGCTGTGCACTGTGGCCAGTTCTTCTTTCTAGCGATAAACACAGTCTGTCCAATTTCCTTAAAATGTATTCTGGCACAGGAGAGAGTTGTTTTGCTGTACACAGGTAGCTTAACCCCTATACCACTGGGCTTGGACCTCTGCCCAGCAAACTGCAGTCTATAAGTTCAATACGCAGCCTCCAGTTCTCCTAACCCAACGAGGTTTCGGCCAGTCTCTGAGTCAGACTTCTCCTCTTTTTGGAGAACTTCAAAGTCCCAATGGCTTCCATGTCCAGGGAGAGTGCCCCTTTATTAAACCTGCCCATCAGCTATAGCGCTCCGCTCTCCTGCCTTTCCACCAGTTCCCTTTGTGGCAGAGCAGCAACCAGGCCTCCTCCATGAGGATTCCAACAAACAATTGAAAACAGCAAGTCAAACAAAACACAGTCACAGGCACGGTTAGGAATGATAGGGGGTGGCCTGCCAAACATGATTTCATAGGGAGTAAAGCCCAGGGTGTAAGGGGAGTTCCTTACCCAGTAAAGGGCATACGATAGAGCCACCCAGTCCCCGCCAGTTTCCATGGTTAATTTGGTAAGGGTCTCCTTTAGAGTTCTGTTCATCCTTTCTACCTGCCCTGAACTCTGGGGCCTATAAGAATTTCCAATTTGCCCCAATAGCCCTGGCTACTACCTGCGTTACCTGTGAAATAAAGGCTGGTCCGTTGTCGGATCCTATCATAACAGGAAAACCATACCTGGGTAAGATGTCTTCCAGCAGCTTACTATGAAATGAAAATTTTGGTTAATGCCTTTTGAATAATTACTATTTCAAGTTAGCCAAATTTAATTAATTTGAAAACTTGACAACTATTTTACTGTCAAATTTAATACTCTAACAATAATTTTAATTTACATCCTTGTGAAGGCTCTGAGCCTTCCTGTTGTTAGACTAGATTTAGACATAGGGTCTGTTAGCCAAGCCTCCGTTTATCTGGATTCTGATTTCAGCTGGACCAAATCTCTTTTGTTATTTGGTTCCTGTTCTGGGCTAGGCATGGGAAGCAAGAAGCAGCCATGGGGACAGGAGACCTTCCTCAGAAGGGGCGAGTGTTCAAGCCCCTGCACCATTGGGGGGGTGAGGATCTATGCCCCACCTTTGTTGAACCCCAAGTTCTCTCCTACTGGCCCCCCCCCAACTGTGCCTGTCTTAGGTCGCCCCTCCCTGAGGGGTCTTACCCATCATTGACTACCAGCCATCCTCTGGGCCAAGTAGGGTGATGTGAGGTTCAGTTCTGTCTCCTTGTTAACCTATGTCCCTCTGGCCTCCATGCCCAGCAACTACCTTTGGATCCCCTCACCTGCTGGTGGGGCCCTGGCATTGATCACGGGGAACCCAGGTTTCTTCTCCAGAGAGGGTCCAGCTTACACCATTGGTCAAGAGACAGATCCATGGTACCAGCTTTTCATGATCTCAGTTTGAATGGAGAGCTCAGATAACAGCTGTAGAAATTGGAATCCTCTTGGCAAAAAAAAGGTCAAGAGAGGTCAATACAGAATGCTTAAGTGCCTTCCCCAGGGGGCCTTCCACACAGTGGAAGGGAATAAATCCTTTCATGTCCTTAAGTTGCTGCCAAACATTCAAAGAATTAATTTATAAGTTTGTTTGTGATAAAGCATCAAAAAAAATATTAATGACCATACTTCACTTTAGAAATTGGATTACTGCTATCAGTCCCTTTTAAAGACTTTGACATAAGCTACTTAACTTTTCTTTAGGGAGGGAACATATAACCTTTAATTGTCCTTAGTTTAAGGAAAGCAGGGTTTTCTAGATTTAAGAGATTAGCTTAAAAATAGTATTAAATAAATCCTCGAGGCAAGCACACTTCCTGCCCCATCCACATTTCTGTAGTAAAACTCCGCCTTAAAACTCCACCCCTGAAATCCCATCCTTCCTCAGTAAGCAGACATTCCTTTTGTGATTGGCTACGTCAGAGGGGAGGGGCCTTTGCTGTTTCAAGATGGCGGCCCCCAGGGGAGCGGCAAGCCATGCGGCCAACATGGCGGCTGCCAAGTCACGCAGCCCAACATTGTGGCTGTTTAAACTGTTCTCTGACAGAAAAGATGATTTCCTTATTCTCACAATAAACAAGGGAAGAGCAAACCAAAATCCCTAAAAGATAGATGGCCAACATTATATTGCAGACAAACAGAACTCACATTACCTGTTTATACCTTTTGTAATTATCTTAAAGAATATCAATTAAATTTAAACTGGTTTTTGTCTTTAAAATTTCAGTTGAGGTCATAAAATTAATCCTCTTTTTTTAATCAGACCAATAAGCAGAGGCATTTAGCTACCACAACACACAATTTCTCCCAATTCAATCCGAACCTTAAACTTTTAGCTGGTAACTCAAATATTTAGCATTTCTCAATCAGTAACATTTTTAAGAATAAATTTCAAAAATGCAAGACGTAATCAACCAACAGATTTGATTCTGTCCTCTAGATTTTTCATGAGGCAAATTTAGATTAATATTTTAGCATTTTGTTATTTCAGAATATCTAATTTAATTTAGCAAACTCCCAAAGCCTTGGGCTGCCATTGACTGGAAACAGGTAACCATTAAAATGCAAATTAGTTACATTCTTTTTCCCAAGGATGAGAAACTGGGAAGCAAACCTGTCTTTAGAAGTTGCCACTGGCGGGAAATTTTTGCCTACCTGCTTGTTCTTTTGGGGGAAGGGAGGCTAACCCTTCCTCCATTAGAAATTGCCTTGGGAAGCCAGCCTTAATTAAAGTGCGTAGCCATCTTTTACCTGGGCTACTTAGATTTTTATAATTAATATATTTCAGTAATTCTTGAGATTCAAATCCAAATTATTTTAAGGCATATTCTTCAGCAAATTCCCGTAACAGAGACAATTTTACTGAATTTCCTTTTTGGCCTTGAAGTCAACCTTTTAACAACCTTCATTAGCATTTAAAAACTTCTTTATTATGGAAATGCCAATCCTGCTGCTAAAATCTAGCCAGCATCTTTTTTCCTTTGGGTAAAATTTGCCATCTTTCCTAGGAAATAATCAGTCTTGGGGTTTTATTTTGTACATTTGTAAAGAGATTCCAGCTCAAAACTCTAATATCCGAAATCGGACGATGCGCGCATTAGTTTCAAGCCACTTTTCTCTTTACACGTGCACAGAAATCCCAGACGCATTTTTAAATTTTGTAAAAGTTTTCAATTACAAGATGGACTTTAAATTATTTGCTACTACCACCAAGATCTGCACCTGCGGTGGCTCCACCCATGCCCGCGCTCTAGGCTTCAAGGCTCACCGCAGCGGTTCTGGAAAACCACATCTGAGGCTGGCAAGCACGTTTGGCCCAGCCTTTGACTTTAAAACGACCATAATGCTTAAAGGAGTAGTTTGAGTCTGTCCCATAATGTCCATCCAGTAAGTCCACAGAAAAAAACACAAACACAGACAACTAAAGGGCCCGAAAGTATAGTCTTCCAACTCCATGGAAGCAAAACCAAAAACTAGAGGATGGCTGTGCGCCAACCGGCGGGAACAACCCGCCTCGTCTCAGATCATCAAGGGGAAGCCACATCCCTCGTGAGGGGAATACGCATCCCTCCTGAAGAGCAGAACGTCTTCTGACTCTCCCTGCCCTTGGTCCTTCAGCAGTGCGTCCACCTACACCGCTTCGGGCACTACAGAATTTCAGAAGTGAGCTCACACAGGACAGAACATATAACACACAGAACAGAATACACAACACATAGACACCTACCGCGGCCAGTCAGACTCTCCGGATTGGGGGTCCCTCGAGGGTCTTGGTGATCCCAGACGAACCCCCAAATGTTATGCCCAGATTTCAGGATCCCCAAAAGACCACCACAGAGCCAGCTGAGTCCGATGCAAAAGCAAAGAGTCTTTATTCAAGCTAGCTCGGCTCCCCGACCACACTCACCAATGCAGCCGCAAGCGGCAGAGAGAGAGTAAGCTCTGTGGGGAGAGGGGTTTTATAGGGGGGTTGGAGTACGGGGAGGAGAGAGGACTGTGGGCCCTGCCAATTGGCCAGGCGCAAGTCGGTGTCTTGTTACACAGCATGTCGTCGTACCTATGGCGCGCACGTCCCTTGATTTTCATTGGTTAGTTTAAGGAAATCCTAGGTGTGGATAGCAGAGGCTTGGGCTTCCGGGAAGAAGCTCCTGGCCGAGTACATGGCTAAGGCTGCTGCCCCAAAATGGAGGATCCGGGGTAAGATGGAAGGCGTAGCCCTTGCCCTGGGGCAAGATGGAGGGCGTACCCCTCGCCCTTTCATTCTCTGTTCCTCCTAAACTTGTGTGACTTTTTCCTTTACCAGGTTTGGGAAGTTTTCTACCATTATTTCTTCAAACACCTTCTCTATTCCTCTCTTCCTTTCTGCTTCTTCTGGCGCATCTACTATTCTAATATTGTTACGTTTCACATTGTCCCACAACTCCCTTAGTCTGTCCTCCTTTTTTTAATTGTTTTTTTCTTTTTGGTTCTCTAATTGAGTGATATTTTCAACTCTGTCTTCTAATTCACTGATTCCATCCTCAGCTTCCCCCAATCTGCTGTGTGTTCCTTTCAATGTGTTCTTTATTTGTATTATGTCATTCTTTTTCTCAGACTGTTCTTTTTTCATAGTTACCATATCTTTTTTCATACTGTTGAGCATTTTTACCATCATTACTCTGAACTCCGTTTCAGATAAATTTCTTATCTCTGCTTCATTTATCACTTCTTCTGGAGAATTCTCTAGTTATTTCATTTGGGAGTTGTTTCTTTGTTTCCACATTTTGGTTGTTTGGGTTTGTGACTATGTATTAGGTAGAACCTCTACACTCCTCAGTCTCTAGTGCAGGACAGTGTTAAAGGCTGTTTCTGACTAATTGGATCTGGCAAAGACTCAAAGCCTCCAGAAACCACCTCTGTCTACAAACTAATAGAATTCCAACTTGAATTGCCGCCAGACAAACATCCTCAGGTATGGCAAGAGTTTTTTTCAACAGGGTGGGGTGGTTGCTTCTGCCTGGAGGCTAATTGTTACTTTTAATCTCTTAAGACAGCGGTTCTCAATCTGTGGGTCTTGACCCCTTTGGCGGTCGAACGACCCTTTCACAGGGGTTGCCTAAGACCATCCTGCATATCAGATATTTACATTACGATTCATAACAGTAGCAACATTACAATTATGAAGTAGCAACAAAAATAATTTTATGGTGGGGTCACAACATGAGGAACTGTATTTAAAGGGCCAGAAGTTTGAGAACCACTGTCTTAAGAGGCGGCAGGGCAAGGTGTTTTCCAATAGGGTGTGTCAACTGCCTTCCCCCCAGGAAATGTAGATGTCTATGTAGGAAAGATGTCCTCTGCTGCGTCAAGGAATGACTCAGCCCAGGAAACTTGGGGTGTCTGCTTTCTGAGCTCTATCTCCTGAGTCCCCAGTCTTGGGTTCTACTCTCACAGCTCAAGTACACTTCACCCTCCCTCTGCCAGAGCACAAGGTGGGTGGCTCCACAGTGACTTTTTGTGCGTTGGTCCTTTAAGAGGGTTTCCAAGCTTTCAGCTGCCACTCCCTGGCAGACAGCACCCCACCACTTTTCAGAGCTAGATGTTATGTGTGTACCCTTCTCAGTTTGGTCCTCTCTGCTGGGGAGTCCAGCTTAGGGATTAAATCCCAGAGTTATCAGTGGCACCCCCCCCACCCCCACAGCTGATATATCTCTCCAAGATTCAGTTGCTGTCTATGGGAGCCCGGACAACCCTTTCATGCCTCTACCCCTCCTACCAATCTCTATGAGGTCTCCACCTTTGGTCCTTGAGTATCAGGGTTCTCTCCTGTGAGTTTTCCATTGATTATTCAGGAAGCCTTTCCATATTTCACTTGTAATTCCAGCTTGTTCTTTATTAATTTTCATTGTAGAGAGGAAGAAAGAGATAGAAACATCAATGAAGAGAGAAAATCATTCTGATTTTTATGCTTTTGTTGTATTGATCCCTTTAGTATTATGAAGTGGCCTCTTGTTATGGTGTTCGCTTTAAGGTCTATTTTGTCGGATATAAATATTGCTACCCCAGCTTTTTTTTTTTTAATCTATTTGCCTGAAAAATATTTTTCCATCCCTTCACTTTCAGCCTGTGTGAGTCCCTTGCTCTGAGGTGTGTCTCTTGTACACAACATATATGTGGGTCATGTTTTTTTACCCATTCCGCCACACAATGTCTTTTGATTGGCACATTTAATCCATTTATGTTTAAGGTTATTATTGATAGGTCCTTGTTTGTAGCCATTTTTATTCTTTTTTTTTTTTTTTTTTTACTTGAAAAGTTTTTATTATTTTCTTTTGATTTAAAATATCAAAATACTTAAGTTGTTTGAGAATTTTTTTTTATTATTACTTAAAGCATTACAAAGGGTATTACATATGTGTCCTTTTTTCCCCCCCACCCTTGACAAGCCCCTGCCCTCCCTTACCCCCCAGTGTCTTATGTCCATTAGTTATGGTTATATGGATGCATACAAGTCCTTCGGTTGATCTCTTACTCCCCTCCCTCCTGTCCCCCAACCCTCCCTGGCCTTACCACTGAAGTCCGACAATCGGTTTGAGGCAGCTCTGCCGCTGTATTTATTATTGTTCAAAAGTTTGTAATGGTCTTAATTATCCATGAAAGAATGAGATCATGTGGTATTTTTCCTTCATTGACTGGCTTGTTTCACTTAGCATAATGCTCTCCAGTTCCATCCATGCTGTTGCAAATGGTAAGAGTTCCTTCTTTTTAACAGCAGCATAGTATTCCATCGTGTAGATGTACCACAGTTTTCTAATCCATTCATCTACTGATGGGCACTTAGGCTGTTTCCAGATCTTAGCTATGGTGAATTGTGCTGCTATGAACATCTGGGTGCATATATCCTTTCTGATTGGTGTTTCTGGTTTCTTAGGATATATTCCTAGAAGTGGGATCACAGGGTCAAATGGGAGTTCCATTTCCAATTTTTTGAGGAACCTCCATACTGCCTTCCATAGTGGCTGCACCAGTCTGCATTCCCACCAGCAGTGCACAAGTGTTCCTTTTTCTCCACATCCTCTCCAGCACTTGTCGTTTGTTGATTTGTTGATGATGGCCATTCTGACAGGTGTGAGATGGTACCTCATTGTTGTTTTGATTTGCATCTCTCGGATGATTAGTGACTTTGAGCATGTTTTCATATGTCTCTTGGCTTTCTGAATGTCCTCTTTTGAAAGGTGTCTATTTAGATCCTTTGCCCATTTTTTGATTGGATTGTTTATCTTCTTTTTGTTAAGTTGTATGAGTTCCCTATAAATTTTGGAGATTAGGCCCTTATCAGATATGACGTTGGCAAATATGTTTTCCCACGAGGTGGGTTTTCTTGTTGTTTTGTTGATGGTTTCTTTTGCTGTACAGAAGCTTTTTATTTTGATGTAGTCCCATTTGTTCATTTTCTCTTTAGTTTCAACTGCCCTAGGAGCTGTATCAGTGAAGAAATTGTTTTGGCATATGTCTGAGATTTTGTTGCCTTTGTATTCTTCTAGAATTTTTATGGTTTCCTGTCGTACATTTAAGTCCTTTATCCATTTTGAGTTTATTCTTGTGTATGGTGTAAGTTGGTGCTCTAGTTTCATTTTCTTGCATATGTCTGTCCAATTTTCCCAACACCATTTATTGAAGAGACTATCTTGGCTCCATTGTATGTTCATGCCTCCTTTGTCAAAAATTAATTGAGCATATTGGTTCGGGCTAATTTCTGGACTCTCTATTCTATTCCACTGATCTATATGTCTGTTCTTGTGCCAGTACCAGGCAGTTTTGAGAACAGTGGCTTTGTAATACAGCTTGATATCTGGCATTGAGATCCCACCTACTTTGTTCTTTCTCAGGATCGTTGCAGCTATTCGGGCTCTTTTTTTATTCCAGATGAATTTTTGGAGAGTTCGTTCTAGATCTTTGAAGAAGGCCATTGGTATTTTAATGGGAAGTGCGTTGAATGTATAGATTGCTTTGGGTAGTATGGACATTTTAATGATGTTGATGCTACCAATCCAAGAACATGGTATGTTCTTCCATCTGTTTATGTCTTCCTCTATCTCTTTTTTCAACGTCCTGTAGTTTTCTGAGTAGAGGTCTTTTACCTCTTTAGTTAAGTTTATTCCTAGGTATCTTAATTTTTTTGGTGCGATGGTAAATGGGATTGTTTTTCTGATCTCCCTTTCTGAAAGTTCACTATTGGTGTATAGAAATGCCTCAGATTTCTTGGGGTTAATTTTGTATCCTGCTACATTGCCAAATTCATGTATTAAGTCTAGTAGCTTTTTGATGGAGTCTCTAGGGTTTTGTATGTATAATATCATGTCATCTGCAAATAAGGACAGTTTTACTTCCTCTTTTCCAATTTGGATGCCTTTTATTTCTTCTTCTTGCCTAATTGCAATGGCTAATACTTCCAGTACAATGTTGAACAGGAGTGGTGAGAGTGGGCATCCCTGTCTTGTTCCTGTTCTTAGGGGAAATGGTTTTAGTTTTTGTCCATTGAGTATGATGTTGGCTGTGGGCCTGTCATATATGGCTTTTATTATGTTGAGGTATGATCCTTCTATTCCCACCTTTCTGAGAGTTTTTATCAAAAATGGGTGTTGGATTTTGTCGAATGCTTTTTCTGCATCAATTGATATGACCATGTGGTTTTTTTCTTTCAATTTGTTTATGTGATGTATCACATTTATTGATTTACGGATGTTGTACCATCCTTGCATCTCTGGGATAAATCCTACTTGGTCATGGTGTATGATCCTTCTGATGTACTGCTGGATCCGATTTGCTAAGATTTTGTTGAGGATTTTGGCATCTATGTTCATGAGGGATATTGGCCTGTAATTCTCTTTCATTGTGATGTCTTTACCTGGTTTTGGTATTAGGGTGATGCTGGCTTCATAGAATGAGCTTGGAAGCGTTCCTTCCTCTTGAATTTTTTGTAGTAGTCTGAGGAGGGTAGGTTTTAGTTCTTCCTTGAATGTTTGGTAGAACTCCCCTGTGAAGCCGTCTGGTCCTGGGCTTTTGTTTGCTGTAAGCTTTTTGATGACTACTTCAATTTCTTCCATAGTTATTGGCCTATTGAGGTTTTTAGATTCTTCCTGATTGAGTTTTGGAATGTTGTATTTTTCTAGGAATTTGTCCATTTCCTCCAGGTTGTCTAGTTTGTTGGAGTAGAGTTGCCCGTAGTATTGTTTAACAATCATTTGTATTTCTGTGGGGTCTGTTGTTATTTCGCCTCTATCATTTCTGATTTGGTTTATTTGGGACCTCTCTCTTTGCTTCTTGGTGAGCCTGGCTAGGGGTTTGTCAATCTTGTTTATCCTTTCAAAGAACCAGTTCTTGGTTTCATTGATTTTCTGTATTGTTTTTTTGGTCTCTATTTCATTGATTTCTGCTGTAATCTTTATTATCTCCTTCCTTCTGCTCACTCTGGGGTTTTCTTGTTGCTCTCTTTCTAATACTTTGAGTTGTAGAGTTAGATGATTGACCACCATTTTTTCTTGTTTTTTGAGATAGGCCTGTAGAGCTATAAACTTTCCTCTCAGGACTGCTTTCATTGTGTCCCAGAGGTTTTGGATTGTTGTGTTTTCATTGTCATTAGTGTCCAGGATGTTTTTAATTTCTTCTTTGATGTCATCGGTAACCCAATCAATATTTAATAACATGCTATTCAGCTTCCAAGTGTTTGAGTATTTTGGGTTGTTTTTATTGTAGTTTATTTCTAACATTATGCCATCGTGGTCTGCGAAGAAGCTTTTTATGATTTCAATCTTCTTGAATTTGTGGAGACTTTGCTTGTGACCCAATATGTGGTCTATTTTTGAATATGTCCCATGAGCACCTGAGAGGAATGTATATTCCGCAGCTGTGGGGTGAAGTGTTCTGAAGATGTCAATTAAGTCCATCTGATCTAGTGAGTCATTTAGGATTGCTGTTTCTTTGCTGAGTTTTTGTCTAGCGGATTTATCCAGTGATGTTAGTGGTGTATTAAAGTCCCCTACTATGATTATATTGTTGTTGATCTCTCCCCTGATATCTTCCAGAAGTTTTCTTATGTATGTGGGTGCTCCTGCATTGGGTGCATATATGTTTACCAGGGTTATATCTTCTTGTTGTATTGATCCCTTTAGTATTATGAAGTGGCCTTCCTTATCTCTGGTTATGGCCTTCACTTTGAGATGTATTTTGTCAGATATAAGTATTGCTACCCCAGCTTTCTTTTCCTTTCCATTTGCTTGAAAGATATTTTTCCATTCCTTCACTTTCAGTCTGTGTGAGTCCCTTCTAATGAGGTGGGTCTCTTGTAGACAGCAGATGTATGGGTCATGTTTTTTTATCCATTCAGCCACTCGATGTCTTTTGGTTGGAGCATTTAGTCCATTTACATTTAAAGTTATTATTGAAAGGTACTTGTTTGTAGCCATTTCTTTTTTTGTGTGTGTGTGTGGCTGTTTTCTTTCTGAGCTTGATATTTCTTCTTTTTACACCAGTCCCTTTAGCATTTCTTGCATGGCTGGCTTGGTGGTGATAAACTCCCTTAGCCCTTTTTTGTCTGTGAAGCTTCTTATTTCCCCTTCAATTTTGAATGATAGCCTTGCTGGATAGAGTATTCTTGGATTCAGTCCTTTGCTTTGCATCACTTTGTAGATTTCCGTCCATTCTTTTCTGGCCTGATGTGTTTCTGTTGAGAAATCATTTGATAATCTAATGGGAGATCCCTTGTATGTTACTTTCCGTCTCTCTCTTGCAGCCTGTAAGATTCTCTCTTTATCCTGAACATTTGCCATGGTAATTATGATGTGTCTTGGTGTGGGTCTTTTCGGGTTCACCTTGTTTGGGACTCTCTGGGCTTGTGTGACTTTTTTCTTCCCCACCTCAGGGAAGTTTTCTGATATTATTTCTTCGAATAGGTTTTCTAATCCATGTTCATCTTTCTGTTGTTCTGGCACCCCTATTATTCGTATGTTGTTTCGTTTCATGTTGTCCCAAAGCTCCCTTAGGCTCTCCCCCTGTCTTTTAATTTTTTTCTCCATTTGCCGTACAGTTTGAGTGTGTTTTGCTTCCTTGTCTTCTAATTCACTAATTCGGTCCTCCGCTTCTCCCAGTCTACTGTTGATACTTTCAATGGAGTTTTTTATTGAAGCTATGTCGCTCTTCATTTCTTCTTGGGACTTACTTAAGTTGTTGATTTTTTCATCTGTTTCTTCTAGCTTCTTGCATAAGTAGTTGAGTTTTTCATCTGTTTCTTCTTGCTTCTTGAACATCTGGTGCATGTACTCTAGGAACCTTATTCTGAATTCTTTTTCCGTCATGTTGCATATCTCTGTCTCACTTAGCTGCTTTTCTGGCGAGTCCTCCTTTTCTTTCCTTTGGGGGTTTCTTTGCCTACCCATGTTTGATCTCGCTGACATATGTAGATGTTGAGATGTTCAGTGGCTGCTCCCTGGGTGGCAGGGGCTCCTTGGGTTGTGGTTGCTGCTCAGACGGTTGCGGTAGCAGCTGCTTTCCAGTTGGCAGCAGCTCCTCTGGTGGGTGTTGTTCACAGCTGTGTTGGCTCTTCTGGCTGGTGGGGGGAGGCTTCACGTACAGCTGCTGTTCCACAGACAGAGGGTGTGGTGATCAGGAGGCTGTGGTGATCAGGAGGCTGCGGTGATCAGGGGGCTGCTGTTGCTTGGATCTGCTGCGTTGATTTAAAGGCACAAAATACAACAGAGCAAGGCACAACGTACCAGGCACTGAACACAAGTATATTCACAATATTAATAACCCCAAATAAAGGTGACCACCCGAATTAAGAGAATTAGGGGATAAAGGAGAAAGAAGAGAAGAAGATAAAAGAGAGAACAGAAAAGAAAAATAAGAAAAAAACAAACAAAAAAGGAGTGCAGAAATAGAATTGGGAAAAAAGAGGGGGGGGAAAAAGAGAGCAAAGAAAGAGAATGAAGTAGAAGCGGGGAAGAGACTATTTGTATGAGGAGCAAACTCCAATAGAACTGCCACTAATCTCAACAAATTGGGAGATGAATGCAAACTACAAACCACCAATAATATCAAGAGGGGTAAGGGAAAACAGAAGCACAAAAATAACCGGGGTGGGGTGGGGGAGGGAAGGGAAAAACCCGCAGAAAAAAAAAAGAAAAAGAAAAAGAAAAAGAAAAACAACCTCACAACCAGTCCTAAAAAAGAAGAAAAAACACAAAACAAAACAAACAAACAAATAAAAAAAAAAAAAGCCCAATATATTCAACAATCAAGAAAACAATAGAAAGATAAGAGAAAGAAAATGTTTGGAAAGTGAAGAAGGATAAAGAATAGGTGTATAAGGATTTAGAGCAGTAGATTGGAAATAGGATATATAAGTAGGGTGGAATTAGACAGGGGGTAAAAAGAAGGAATTGGGAAAGTCTGGAGCAGGAATAGGGTAAGAGAAACAGGACACCAAAAGGGGAAAAGTAAGGAAGAGGGTTTTAGCAAAGAGGTGAAATTGAGATAGGGAAAATTAATGCTAAAGGAACGATGAAAATAGAATGGGGAACACTAATCCCAAAAGAAAATAAAGAGAAAATAAAATGGCACTTTAAAAAATGGTAAAATGGTAGCAGTAATAATACTGGTTAAAAATAAAAATGTGGTAATTGAAAGGGTAAAATCAGGTGATGGAAAAAGAAGAAAAAGAGGAAAAAAAAATTGGTTTCTTAGTAAAAAGGTGAAAAAATTAAAAAAAGAAAAAGAAAAAATTTGCAGTAGTGATGGTCTTTCGGTTCTTCTACTCTTCAGCCTGGTTCGCCTTAGTCCTGCCAGGTATTTAGGAGAGTGTTGAATTTCCCTGCATTACACTGTTCCTCCGTGTTGTAAATCCCAGTCCTGATTTTAAAGCAGGCCGTATTTGTGATCCAGTCTGCCTTAATTTGTATTCCCCTAAGAGTCAGTTTGTGGCTCATCCTCTGGGTGGCAGTGTTTTTGGGTTGGCCTCTGAGGCTATACAGCTTCTCTATCCTTTTTTAATCCTTACCCTGCTCTGTGTTGTTGGTGGGACTGAAAATCTCTCTATAGGCCAGACCCTGGTAACTCCCAGGGACTAATCAGCTTGTTTTAATCCTTTATCTCATACAGGGTGGAATCTGGGTGTGGCTGTGCTCCTTGCCTGGGGGGCTGGTGGGAGGAATTCCACCCTCTGGAGGAATGGCTGCCCCAGTCCTGGGCCCAGGGGTGTCTCAGCACTCAATTCGCTGCCACCTCCTCCGGCTCCCCCTCTTTCCTCAGCCTCTCCCCAGATTCCCCTCGTCTGCACCTTCACTCTCTCTTCAGCACAGGTGAGTGCCTGTATCCGAACTGTCCTATGAGCAGGGTTCAGTGAAAACAAAGAAACAGACAAACGCCGGCCGGCCGCGGAAACGCTCCTCTCTTACCGGTCTGGGAAACGCTCCTCTCTTACCAGCACTGCATGATCTGGGAAACGCTCCTCTCTTATGGGCACTGCATGGTCTGATCAGCTCCTCAGGATGCCCCCTTTAGTCTCAGTTCTCCGCAATCACAAAATCCAAATCTCAAATCTCCTGGCGCCAGCAATCCCACGGAACTCCTTACCCCGGTCAGGGTCTGTGTCTGTCCCAAGAGACGCGGCTGTCTGCCATGCGGTCTCCCTCCGACCCTCTGGGCTCAGGTCTGCCAAACTTTCCTGCCCAGATCCCTGGTTTTTAACCTTTCCAGGGGAGGTCTGCCCTTCTCGGCTGCAAACCGTCTCACCAGCTGAGTAAATTTGCCAATTCGGGGTGGGTGTTATTAGTTTCAGCTGCTTACTCCGTTTGCTCCGGGACAAGACCTGGGACGCGTCTGCCTATATCGCCGCCATCTTGCTTCTCCGCCATTTTTATTCTTTATGCGTGTGTTCCTCTTCCCTTTCTATTTCTTATTTTTAGAACAGTCCCTTTAGCATTTCTTGCATTTCTGACTTGGTAGTGATAAACTCACTTAGCCTCTTTTTGTCTGTGAAGCTCCTGATTTCCCCTTCAATTTTGAATAATATCCTTGCTGGGTAGAGTATTCTTGGATTCAGTCCCTTGCTTTGTATCACTTTGTATAGTTCATTCATTCCCTTCTGGCCTGATGTGTTTCTGTTGAGAAGTGATTTGATAATCTAATGGGATTTCCTTTGTAGGTAACTCTCTATCTCCCTTCGCAGCTTTTCAGATTCTTTGTTGTTAATGTTTGCCATGTAATTACTGTATGGCTTGGTGTGGGTCTTTATGGGTTCAACTTGTTTGGGACTCTCTGCCTATGTGACTTTTTTCTTCCCCAAATCAGGGAAATTTTCTGTCATTTCTTCAAGTAGGTTTTCTAATCCTTGCTCCTCTTCTTGCCCTTCTGACACCCCTTTTATACGTATGTTACTTCATTTCATGTTGTCCTAAAGCTCCCTTGGGCTCTCCTCCTGCTTTCTATTTTTTCTCCAGTTGCTGTTCAGTTTGATTGTGTTTCTCTGCCTTATCTTCTCATTAATTTGGTCCTCCTCTTCTTCTAGTCTTTTTTTGGAACCTTTCATTGATGTTTTTTAATTTTAGTTATATTGTTTTTTTCTTTCCTCTTGATTCTTACATAAGTTAATTTTCTCATCCAGCCGGTTTAGGAATTGTATGGCCCTTGCTCTGAATTCTTTTTCTGAAATACTTCATGCCTCTGTTTCATTTAGTTTCTTTTCTAGGGATTCCTCCTTTTCTTTCCTTGGTGGTGGTTTCTTTGTCTCCGCATTTTTGCTTTCTCTTTCTGGCCATGGGCATTCTGCTTGGAGTTTGAGAGGTTGAATACCCTATCCGGGCAATTTTCTGGAAATCGTAGACCAGAGATTGGGTCTTCCTTGAGTCTCACGCCTTTATTGTGTCTCCACTGAGTTGTATCCCCTTCTCCGACATATCTGGTTCCTCAGTTGTCTGCTTCATATGATTGGGGTGTTGGGAGTGCATTCACAGTTCCTCTAGGTGCTATTCCCTGTGAGGACCCAGAGCCCTCTGGCATCTAATTTGCTGTGCTGCCCCGGTACCCCTGGTCCCTCTGGCAGAGCATTTGCAGAGGGCCTCTGGCTGGGCACACTGGGCACACTGAGTTGGTCCAGGTCACCCCTGCAGGACTGCGGGGTCGAAGCAGGTGCAGGTTGCTCTGGGTCGCACAGTCAGATTTCCTCTCTGGCCTGAGTGGAGCACAAGCTAGGTTACTCCAGATTGCCCCAGCAGAAAGACTTTGGCCTCGGGGTGGAGCATGTGCAGGTTGCTCTGGGTCACACAGTACTCTCTTTCTTGTAGCCTGGAGTGAGACATGTGCTAGGTTGCTCAAGTTCACCCCTCCTCAGAGTGGAACAGGGGCAGGTTGCCCACGTGGCTCAGTCCGCACTCTCTTGTCTCCTGAAGTGAGGTGCGAGTTGGGTTGCTCTGGATGGCCGGACTGTCCAGGGGGCCGGTGTGGACCAGGCACAGGTTGCTCTGGGTCACACAGTCAGAGCTCCCCTGTGGTCCTCAGTAAGGTGTGTTCTATGTTGCTCTGGCTCACCCCTCCAGGTTTGGGTTGAAGTGGGCACTGGTTCCTCCGGGTCACCCCAGCATGGCTGTCCAGGGGGCTGGGGTGGAGTGGGGACCGTTTGCTCTTGATTGCACAGTCCGCACTCTGCTGGAGTGGGGCATGCCTTGGGTTCTTGTGTATTTCCCTTGATCACCCCAGCAGCAGGTCCCAACGCTTGACATGAAGTGTGCACTGGTTGGCTCTGTGTCAAGCTAGCAGCATGGTTCTGGAGTCTGGGGCAGGGGTGGGTCACAGGGTTCTCCCTGACTTGCACTCACTGTGGCATCTTAAAGCCTGGTCCTAGGATGCTGGTCCTAACAGACTGGTGAGAAGGCCTCATGTGGGAGCTCACTCCAGCATGCTCCCTGCAGATATCTGGTAGCCTGCCGGAAGGTACTGCGCCACTCACTGCTGGGGCACGGTGGTGGTTCCAGGCAGGTTATGACTGGCAAGCAGCGTTCTCTAGGCATCCTCTGCCCTTCTTTATTGAATGTTGTCTTCTAAGCTGTGTCTAATTTGTTAATTCAGATACACATATATTCTTAATCAGAGGTTATTTCACATAAGTTAATGAATAAGGGGTTTAAATGACCATTTATGTTTTTATTAATGAGATTTAACTACTCTTTTCTTTATTATTTGCATCAAAACTTCTAGTTATGCTAATTACAAGAACACTGGAATGGCTTTCCTAACATTAGACATAGCAAACTTCAGAACAAGTATTCCCAGAGATCAAGAAGGATATTTTTTAAAATATATATATATATATATTATTGATGTTTTACAGAGAGGAAAAGAGAGAGATAGTTAGAAACATCGATGAGAGAGAAACATCGATCAGCTGCCTCCTGCACATCTCCTATTGGGGATGTGCCTGCAACCCAGGTACATGCCCTTGACCGGAATCGAACGTGGGACCTTTCAGTCCGCAGGCCCACGCTCTATCCAGTGAGCCAAACCGGTTTCGGCAAAGAAGGATATTTTATTCTGATTAAAAAGTTAGGTCAGTTCATCAGGGAGACATAAAGACTCTAAATATATCTATACTTAATAATATACCTTCACATACATGAAGCAAAACTGTCAGAATTGAAAGGAGAGATAGCCAAATCCATAGTTAGAGTTGGAAATCTTAATACTTCTGTCTGAGGAATTGATACAAGAAGACAGAAAATCCATGAAGATAAAGTCTTATCACTAAACCTATTCAACCTCATTAATATTTATATAACAGTATACCTAACTACTACAGAATACACATTCTTTTTAAGTGAATAAGGAGCATTCACCAATATTATTTGCTGAGATAGAAATCATATCTCCATAAATTTAAAAGAGTTGAAATCATAGAACTTCTCTAGACACATGGAATTAAATTAAAAATCAATACAAATATCTAGAATATCTGCAGACATTTTGAAATTAAATAACACACTTATAAATAACCCATGGATGAAAGAAGATATTAAAAGGGAAATTCAAAAGTCTTTTGATCTGCATTATAATGAAAGCACAACATAATCTGCGTGATTACGTTAAACCTGGATTTAAAGGGAGATTTATGTTTCAAATGCTTATTATACTAAATGATTCAAAATAAATTAGGAAAGCTTCTTACCGTAAGAAGCTAGAGAGTAATAGCACAAATTAAACCAAACTAAGCAGAATGAAGTAATAAAGATAGGATCAGTAATCCATGGAAAATGAATAAATAACAGAGAAAAATTGATGAAACCAAAAGTTGGGTCTTTTTAAAGGTTAATAAAATTGATAAATCCTTGCTATGGAATCAGGGAAGGTGGGAAGTAAACAGAGAGCAGGAGAGAGAGAACACAGAAATTGATAATATTAGGAGTTCAAGATAGAGACATCCTATAGAGTCTATAGATATTAAAGGACAATTTAAGAATATTGTTAATTTAATGCCAACAAATTCACATGTCAATGAAATGAATACATCTTTAAGGAAAACAATTTAGCGAAAATGAGAGAAAGATATGTAAAAATCTAAATAGTCTTTTAACTTTTGAAGTCATTTAATTGATATTTTAAAAACTATCCCACAGAGAAAATCCTAGGCTCATTATGTCATCACTTATGAATTCTAGCAAACATTTAAGAAAGAAATCCTACCAATTTTACACAAATTTTCAGAAAATAGAAGAGGGCGGATCACTTTCCAATCCTATATAATATAAGGGTAACATGTAAATTGACCCTAAGGGCAGAACGACTGGTCATTATGATGTGCACCGACTACCAGGGGGCAGACACTCAGCGCAGGTGCTGCCCCCTGATGGTCAGTGCGCTTCCACAGGGGGAGCGCTGCTCAGACAGAAGCCTACTCATGGCTGTCCAGTGCAGCAGTGGTGGCGGGAGCCTCTCCCGCCTCCATGGCAGCGCTAAGGATGCCCAACTAACGGCTTATGCCCGCTCCCCCAAGGGCTCTCCGGCTGCCAGAGGGATGTCTGACTAGCAGCTTAGGCCTGTTCCCCTGGAGAGTGGTCCTAATCTGGCAGGTGGACATCCCCCTAGGTTTCCTGGACTGCGAGAGGGCGCAGGCCGGGCTGAGACCCCCCTCCTCCCCCAGTGCACAAATTTGGGCCTCTAGTATATTTTATTACACCAGCATAATCCAGATAGTTAAACAAGGAAGGTATTACAAAACAATTACTGACCAATATTCTCTTAAAAGTAGATGCAAAACTTTTTTAAAAAAATATATTTTATTGATTTTTTACAGAGAGGAAGGGAGAGGGATAGAGAGTTAGAAACATCGATGAGAGAGAAACATTGATCAGCTGCCTACTGCACACCCCCTACTGGGGATGTGCCCGCAACCAAGATACATGCCCTTGATTGGAATCAAACTTGGGACCCTTCAGACCACAGGCCGATGCTCTATCCACTGAACCAAACCAGTTAAGGCAATGCAAAACTTTTAACAAAATAAAACCAGATGTGCCTCAGTAATATATTAGAATTATACTCATGACCAACTGGGATTTATTTTAGAAATAATATAAAATTGATTTAAAATGCAATTTATCACATTATCAAAATTTAACACACAATTTTAATAGAAATGTTCAGAAAACTAGGACTAAGATTAAACTTCCTGAGTCAGATAAAGGGCATCTAAAAAAACCCCAAAATCTGCAAACAGCATATTTAATAGTAAAAGACTGAACATTTTCTCTGTAAAGTCATGGATAGGATAAGGTGTACATTCTAAACTTTTCTGTATAATATTGTACTGCAATTCCAGTGTATTAAATCAAGAAAAAGAAAGGGATGCAGATAAGGGAGAAAGAATTAAAATTGTTTTTGTTTGCATGTGGCATTTTCATATATGTAGGAAATTTAAGGAATGTTAAAAAAATGATACTATGTACAGTAAGTAAATTTAGCAAGGTCACAAGATGTAAAATATGTACAAAATTCAATTATGTTTCTATGTACTAGCAGCAAACGTTATTGTAAAATACAAAATTTTAAAAAGGAAATAGAAAAGTTTAATTTTAACATCTGTAAATTTAAAAGGTGTAAGCCATCTACACTGAAAACTGTCAACAGTGTTGTTAGGCTGAAAGCTGAATAAGTGGTGGTTGGGGGAGAAGGTTATATCACACTCAAGCAATAGAAGACTTAATATTGTTAAGATGTAACTTTTTCCCAAATTGATCTTTAGACACAACATGATACCAATGAATGTCCCAGCAGATTTTTATGTAGTAATTGGAAATTTGATTCTAAAGTTTTTATTAGATTGCAAAGAATCTGGAATAACCAGAGCAATCTGTAGAAAGAACTATGTTCAGGACTTTTATTATCTGATTTCATGACTTACCATGAAGCTGTAGTAATTAAGGCAGCATGTTACTTGCGTAGCAATAGACAAAATAGATCAGTGGAACATAATAGAGTCTGAATGTAAAACTATACTTTTCCAGTTAGTACCTTTTCAATTATTTCACCAGAACTATTCAATGGGTAAAAAAAAAAGAGCTTTTCAACCACTGGGGCTGGAACAGCTGTCTATATATGTGGAAAAAGTTAATCATGATCCATAGCTCATATCATACAGAAAATTTAATCCAAATACATCACACCTCTAAATATAAAGGCTATAAATTTAAAATTTCTTGAAGTAAACTTAGGAGAAAATCTTAGACCCAAAATGCAATAATCATAAAAGAATTGAGAAAATAGATGTCATTAAAATAAGAAAAAAAAATTTCTTTTCCAAAGATACTGTTAAACAGTGAATATGTGAGCCAAACACTGGGAGAATTTGTAAAACATATGTTTACTCTGGTATCCAGAGTATATAAAACTCTTCCAATTGAATAGTAAGAAGACAGAACCCAATTTTTAAAACAGGCAATATATTTGAAGGGCCATTTCACAAACCAGGATATACAAATAGCCAGTAAGCACATAATAAAAAAAACAGTCTTTAACTTCAATAGTCATCAGAGATCTCTAAAGTAAGACCATGTTGAGATAACACTGCACTTACACTCTCAGTAGAATAGAGAAAAACTAAAACATTGAGACACAATACCAAATATTGGCAAGATTGTGGGGCAATTGAAATTTTTATACATTGATGGTGGGTATATTAAATAATACTAATAATTTGCATATATGTCTGACAATTTCTTATAAAGTGAATCATAAAGTTACCCTAGAACTCAGCAATTTTATTTGGGTATTTACCAAGAGAGAGAATGAAAACAAGAATGTTCAAAAAAAAGTATTGTACAGAGTATTTGTAGTAACTAAAAACTGGAAACAATACCCATGAACAGAATGGGCAAACAAATTGTGGTGAATGTATACAATAAAATACTACTCAGCAATAAAATAAGAATAGACTGCTGATAAGTGCAACAACATGGAAGAACTCAGAAACATTCTAAGCAAAAGAAGCAGGACACAGAAGATTAAAAATGGCGACAGAGTTAGTGGAAGCTACACTGACACTCTCCCAAGACCAAACTGGAAATACAACTAAAATACAGAAAAACCATCATAAGAAATCATCCAAAGACTAGCTGGAGAGAACTCTGATAACCAAGGATGGAAAGTGGAGACATCATAGAGACTGGTAGGAAGTGCTGAGACACAAAAGGGGTGTCCAGGCTCCCACAGGCAGCAGCTGAAGGTCCAGAGGGATATCTTGGCTGTGGGGGCTTCCCACTGAGATTCTGGGGTCTAAACTCCAAGCTGGGCTCCCCAGCTCAGAGGACCAGAACCGAACCGAGAAATGTGCCCATGTAACACCTGGCTATGAAAAGCGGCAGGGTTGCTATTTGCCACTGAGAGACAGCTGGAAATGCAGATACCCTCTTAAAGGGCCAATGCACAAAATTTCATGTGCAGCCACTCTCCTGAGTGCACACATAATTTTGTGCATTGGAGGGCAGAGTGGACTGGAGCTCTATGAGGAGAGTTGAGGTTTGGTACTCTGGGATTGGAGCTCAGAGGGCAGCCACCTGGTTTCCTGAGCTGAGTCGTTTCCTCACTTTGTAGAGTACATCTTTCTGCCACAGACCTTTGTTTTCCAGGTGGTTTTGGCTTGGGGAAAAGATAGTTGCCAAATCCTGTTGGAGGACCTCTGACTCCATCCTGTTTTCCATAGCCTGAGGCTAATCAAGGCTAGTAATTATCAGGCTGCAGGCAGAAGTGAATCTCTGGAGGCTTTGAGTCTTTGCCTGATCTCCTTCTGAGCCTGGGGCTAGGAAAATAAGACCCTGGTGCACACCTTGCTCCTTCCCAAAGGCATCTAGCTCAAGCAGTGGGAGCCACAGCTGTGGATTTCTCATAGCCCCAAACAGGTTACTCAGGGCCAATCAGAAAGCATCTGGCATTGTAGTGTACTAGAAATTGGTGGTCGTAGCAGATCAGCTGAATACAAAGACACAAACCAAAACAGGAAGCCAAAATGGGGAGAACAGCCCCCAAATGAAAGAACAAAATAATTCTCCAGAAAAAGAACTAATCCAAATGGAGATAAGAAATTTATCTGATATAGAGTTCAGAATAATGATGGCAAAGATGCTAAACAGCATGAGAAAAGATATAGTAACTATGAAAAAAGACCAGTCGGAATTTAAGAATGACAAGACACTCATAAAGAACACATTAGAAGAAATACACAGGAGATTAGGGGAAGCTTAGGATCAGATCAGTGAATTAGAAGACAGGGTAGAAAAAAACCAAAGAACCAAAAAGAATAAACAATTACAAAACGGGAGGACAGCTTAAGGGAGCTGTTGCACAACGTGAAACATAAATAAATTCCTATCAGTAATAACTTCAAATATAAATAGATTAAATGCTCCAATCAAAAGACTTAAGCTAGCTGAATGGAGTGTCAGGGGGAGAGAAAAGTGAGCAAGGAATAGAGAACGTGTTTAAAGATATAATTGCAGAAAACATCCGTAGCCTTATGAAGGGAAAAGTAACATAAGCCCAGGAGGCACAGAGAGTCCCAAGCAAAAAGAACCCAAACAGGCCCACACCCAGACACATAATTAAAATGCCAAAAATTAAAGACCAAGAGAGAATCTTAAAGGCAGCAACAGAAAAGCAATTTATTTCCTACAAAGGAGCTGCTATAAGGCTATCAGCTGATTTCTCATCTGAAACTCTACAGGCCAAAAGGGAATGACATGAGGTATTCAAGGTAATAAAAAGTAGGAATCTGAAACCAAGATTACTATATCCAGCAAGGCTATCATTAAAAAAAAAAAAAAAAAAAGTGAAATAAAGAGCTTCCACGACAAACAAAGTCTACAGGACTTTATCAGCAACAAACCAGCATTGGAAGAAATGCTAAAGGGACTCCAATAATGAAAAAGAATAGAGAGAAACCTAGACATACAGAATTAAAATGGAAATAAATAAGTACCTACCAATAATAACCTTAAATGTAAATAGATTAAATGCTGCAATCGAAAGACTTAAGGTAGCTGAATGGATAAAAAAAAATGTGACCTAATTATATGTTAAATACACGAGACCCACGTATACAAGACTTGCAAAGGATGAGAGTGAAGGGATTGGAAAAAACTTTTCCATGCAAATGGAAACAAAAAAGAAAGCTGGGGTAGCAGTACTCAGACCTGACAAAATAGACTTCCAAATGAAGGCCATCACAATAGGCAAGATCACTACATAATACTGAAGGGATTGATCTAACAAGAGGATATGACTCTGGTAAACATATATGCACCCAATATAGGAGCACCTAAATATCTATACTAATAGAAGAGAAACATGGTAATTAGCGTACGACTGCTACCCTTCCCATTGGCTAATCAGCATATCCTTATGCAAATTAACTGTCAGCCAAGATGGCGGCCGGCAGCCATGCACTGAAGCGAGCAGGGAGGCTTGCTTGCTCCAGTGACTGCGGACACCAACGTTCCCCGCCTAACTTGCCGGCCTCTCAGCTGCAACTCTAAGCAACTATGTACTATGTTGCAAATAAGAAGCTAAACAAAACCCCAGAAACCAGCCGGACTGAAAGCCAGCCGGACCGCAACATTGTATCGATGTTTTCAGCAGTGAGGCCTCAGAGCTAAAGCTGGCCCAGAATTAAAAAAAAAGAAAAAAAAGGAGCGGTTGGGAGCTTCAGTCACCCGCTTCCGGAAAACAGCCCTCAGCCCCTCACCCAGACTGGCCAGGAACCCCAATGGGGACCCACACCCTGATTTAGGACACCCTTCAGGGCAAACCAGCCGGCCCCCACCCGTGCACCAGGCCTCTATTCTATATAGTAAAAGGGTAATATGCCTCCCAGCACCGGGATCAGCGGAGCAGCGAGGCTCCTGGCACCAGGATCAGCGTGACAGGGGGCAGCGCCCAAACCCCCTGTTCGCCCTGCGGCTCTGTGTGTGACAGGGGAAGGTGCCCCAACCCCCTCATCAGCCCTGCTCTGTGCCTGATAGGGGGGAGCTCCCCAATAACCTGATCGCCCTGCGGCTCTGTGTGTGACAGGGTGCTGCGCCCCAACCCCCCCCCCCCCCACGGGCCCTGCTCTGTGTGTGACAAGGGGCGGTGCCCCAACTCCCCTATCGGCCCTACTCTGTGAGTGACAGGGGGGAGCTCCTCAACCCCCTGATCGGCCCTGCTCTGTGCATGACAGGGGGGAGCTCCCCAACCCCCTGATCGACCCTGCTCTGTGTGTGACAGGGTACGGAGCCCCAACCCCCCTGATGGGCCCTGCTCTGTGAGTGACAGCGGGCAGCGCCCCTACCCCCTGATAGGCCCTGCTCTGTGAGTGACAGGGCAGCGCCCCATCCCCTTGATTGGCCCTGCTCTGTGAGTGACGGGGCAGCGCCCCTAGCCCCTGATCGGCCCTGCTCTGTGAGTGACGGGGCAGCGCCCCAACCCCCTGATTGGCCCTGCTCTGTGAGTGTCGGGGCAGCGCCCCAACCCCCTGATCGGCCCTGCTCTGTGTTTGACAGGGGGTGGCGCCGCAACCTCCCCATCGACCCTGCCTTGAGTGTGACAGGGGGCGGTGCCCCAACCCCCCAATCGGCCCTACCCTGAGTGTGACTGAGGGTGGCATCGCAACCTCCCGATACGCCCTGCTCTGTGCATGACAGCGGGCGGCGCCCCAACTCCCCAATCATCCCTGCTCTGAGCCCGACCAGGGGCTGCACCTAGGGATTGGGCGTGCCCTCTGCCACCTGGGAGCAGGCCTAAGCCAGCAGGTCGTTATCTCCCGAGGGGTCCCAGACTGTGAGAGGGCACAGGCCAGGCTGGGGGACCCACCCTCCCCACCCCCGCGAGTGCACAAATCTTTGTGCACCGGGCCTCTAGTATATATATGAAACTTCTAGAAGACTTTAAGGGAGAAATCAATAGCAGTGTACTAGTAGTCATGGTAGGGGACTTTAACATCCTGCTGACTTCACTGGATAGATCTTTCAAACAAAAAACTTCACAAGGAAGCATTGACTCTAAATGATAGTGGAATAGATGGATTTCATTGACATTTATAGAACATTTCACCCCAAAGCTGCAGAATAAACATTCTTCTCAAGTGCCCATGGGTCATTCTCAAAGATATACCACATGTTAGGTCACAAATCAAGTCTCTACAAGTTCGAGAAGACTGAAATCATATCAAGCATCTTCTCAGACCACAATGTAATGAAATTTGAAATCAAGTACAGTAAGAATACTCAAAACATTCAAACATATGGAGGCTAAACAGCATGTTATTAAACAATGGATGGGTTACCAAGAAGATCAAGAAAGAAATAAAAAACTTCCTGGAAACAAGTGAAACTAAACACACAACAACCCAAAATCTCTGGGACATAACAAAAGCAATCCTGAGAGGAAAATTCATAGCATTGCAGGCCTACCTCAGAAAACAAGAAAAATAATAATAAATTATTTAACCCTTAATTAGAAAGAGAACAACAAGGAAAGCCCAGAATAAGTAGAAGGAAGGAAATAATAAATATTAAATCAGTAATAAATGACGGAGACCAAAAAAAAACACTACAAAATATCAATGAAATCAAGAGCTGGTTCTTTGAAAAGATAAACAAGATAATGAACCTTTAGCCAGACTTACCAAGAAACAGAGAGAGGAACCAAATAAATAAATCAGAAACGAAAGAGGAAAGTAATAACCACCACCACAGAAATATAAAGGAATGTAAGAAAATAGTACTATGAACAACTGTATGAAAACAAGCTGAACAATTCCTAGAAAAATACCATCTTCCAAAACTGAATCAGGAAGAATCAATAAACTTGAATAGGCCTATAACAACTAATGGAATAGAAACATTAATAAAATAAAAAAATTTATAAAAAATAAAAACTCGCAGCAAACAATAGCCCTGGTTGGTTTGTCTTCGTTGGGAATTTTACCAAACATTCAAAAAAGAACTAAAACCTATACTCCTCATACTATTTCAAAAAAAATCCCTGAGGAAGGAACCCTTGCAAGCTTCTTATGTGAGTCTAGCTTTATCCTAATTCCAAAACTAGATAAAGACACTACAAAGAAAGAAAATTATAGGCCAATATCACTGATGAACATAGCTGCCAAAATACTCAATAAAATACTAGCTAATCCTATCCAACAATACATTAAAAAGATCGTATACCATACCAAGTGGGATTTGTTCCAGGATGCAAGGCCGGTAAAATGCTCACAAATCAATAAACTAATACATCATGTAAACAAATCAAAAGACAAAAATCACATGATCATATCATTAGACAGAAAAAGCATTCCACAAAATTCAACATCATTTTTTTTTTTATTTCAGAGAGGTAGGGAAAGGGGGTGGGGGGGGAGAGAGAGAGAGAGAGAGAGAGAGAGAGAGAAATCAATGATGAGAGAGAATCATTGATCAGCTGCCTTCTGTACACCCCACACTGGGGATCAAGCCACAACCAAGGCATGTGCACTGACCAGGAATTGAACTGAGACCTCCTAATTCATAGGTCGACGCTCAATCCCTGAGCCATCCTGACCAGGCCAATATCCTGGTTTTGCTGAGTTTTTAATAAAAACTCTGAGCAAAGTGGGAATTGATGGGTTATGTCTTCACGTAATAAAGACCATATGAGCCAAACCTACAGCCAACATCATACTCAGTGGGCAAAAACTAAAACTATTTCCCTAATAACAGGAACAGGACAGGGATGTCTGCTTTTACCACTCTTACTCAGCATAGTTCTGAAAGTCCTAGTCATACTGATCAGACAAGAAAAAGAAATAAAAGGCATCCAAGTTGGAAAGGATGAAGTAAAACTGTCTTTACTCACAGATGACATGATATTGTTCATGGAAATCCCTAAAGACTCCACCAAAAAACTACTAGATTTAATAAATGAATTTGGCAATGTAGCAGGATACAAAATCAACACCCAAAAATCGATGGCTTTTCTATATACCAATACAAAATTAATACCCATAAATCAATGCCATTTTTATACACCAATAATGAATTCTCAGAGAAATTAAACAAAATATTCTATTTACCATTGCAACAAAAAAATTAATATACTTAGGAATAAACTTAACCAAGGAGGTAAAATACTTGTACTTGGTACTGACACCAGAGCAGGCATATAGACCAATGGAACAGAACAGAGAACCCAGAAATCAACCCAAGCCATTATGCTCAATTAATTTTTGACAAAAAAGGCAAAAATATACAGTGGAGTCAAGACAGTCTCTTCAATAAATATTGTTGGAAAAATTGGACAGATATATGGACAAAAATGAAACTAGACCACCAACTTGCACCATACACAAGAATAAATTCAAAATGGATAAAAGAATTAAATGTAATTTGGGGAACCTTAAAAATCTTAGAAGAAACCATAGGCAGCAAAATCTCATACATCTCTAGTAGCAATGTTTACCGATACATCTCCTAGGGCAAAGGAAACTACGGTGAAAATAAACAAATGATACTACATCAAAATAAAAAGCTTCTGCACAGCAAAAGAAATCATCAACAAATTGAAAAGGGAGCTCACAACGTATTTGGCAATGTTAGATCTGATAAAGGGTTAATATACAAAATACATAAGGAACCCTGCAGCAGATGGCCTGGGGAAGCGAGGGACGCCCTGACCAGCAGCAGGCAGCGGGGGAAGGGAGGGAGTACCCAGCCAGCAGCTGCTAGGGACCCTACCAGTGCACAAATTTCATGCATTGGGCCTTTAGTTTCCATATAATGGAATACTACTCAGCAGTAAGTATCGATATAAACAACTTGGATGAAAAAAGGCAATTTCACAAGGTTATGTATTATATGATTTCATTTATATCTTATTCTGGAAATGACAAAATTATTTTAATATATGACATAGCGATGATTACAAGGCATTAGGGTTGGGGATAGAATGTGATTATAAAGGGATAAATGAAGGAGTTACTTTGTGATATAATAGTTCTGTATTACAATTTGCGCGTTGCTTACATGAATCTATGCACAAAAAAATCACATATAAAATCTAGAGATATCTGAATCTCTGTAGTTTAGTTAATACTGTTGTACCAATGTTAGTTCCCTGGTTTTTATAATGTACTGTATCTATGTGTAACAAAGGAAAAAGCTAGGTGAAAGGCACATGGGAATGTTCTGGTAATTTTATATCTTCTTGTGAATCTTTGTGTTTTTTGTCACTGTACACAATATTGTGGTAAAAGTAGTTGTGTACTTTTGTATCCTTTTTGTTTGTTTGTTTATTCATTGTTATTATTAAAATTTCAATTTTGTAAGTTAAAATCCCAAAGTAAATTCCTTGGATAATGGGTATATATAGTTTTGGTTTTATGAATATTACCAGATTCTTTTTCAAGATCACTGGTCTAATTCACACCACCAGTAGTTTACTATCCACTTCTCAGCTTCTCCAGTTCTCAATACTATTGCTTTATTTAATTTTGGCCAATCTGTTGATGACAAAGAATGCTTTTTTATTATTCATATTTCTTTTTCCCTCACCCCTAATTTGAGTATATATTGTTTTGTTTTCTAATTTGTTTTCTTTTTTGGTCTGTTTCTCTTTTTTTCCCCCCATCACCATTTATGCCCCCATACCCTCTCTCATCTCCATTCCCTTTCCCCCTGCAGTCACCATGCTCTTGTCCTGTCCATGAGTTCTTTTTTTTTTTTTCTCAATCCTCCCACCGCTAGATGTCTGTCTGCTCATATGATACTTATCTTTCTCTGACTGGTTTATTTCACTTAGCATAATGTTCTCTGGGTCCATCCATGCTGTCTCAAAGGTTAAGAGATCCATTTTACTGCTGCATAGTATTTCATGGTGTAAATGTACCACAGCTATTTTATCCACTCTTCTACTGATGGACACTTGGGCTGCTTTCAGATCTTAACTATTGTAAATAACACTGCAGTGAACATAGTGGTGCATATATTCTTTCTAATTAGTGTTTCAGGTTTCTTCAGATAAAATGCCAGAAGTGGAATTGCTGGGTGATAAATCAGTTCAGTTTTTAATTTTTAAGGTAACTCCATGCTGCTTTCCACAGTGGCTACACCAATCTGCAATCCTACCCACAGTTCCCTCTTTTCCACATCCTTGCCAACACTTGCCATTTGTGGATTTATTGATGATTGCCATCTGACAGCTTTGAGGTGTTATCTCATAGTGGTTCAATTTGCAAATCTCTGATAAGTGGTGATGTTGTGCATCTTTTCATGTGTATTGGCCATTTGTGCTCATTTTTTAATTGGATTGTTTATTTTTGTGTTTAGTTTTACAAGTTCTTTATACCGTAAATTTGGGAGATTAACCCCTTATCAGCTGTATTGGTAAATATGTTCTCCCACTCAGTGATGCTTTTGTTGATGCTTTGCTATGCAAAAACTTTTCATTTTGTTGTGGTCCTACTTGTTAATTTTTTGTTTGTTTGTTTCCCTTGACTGAGGAGATAGAGCAGGAAAAAATATTGCTATGAGAAATGTCCAATATTTTACTGACTATGTTTTCTTCTAGGATTTTTACTGTATCGAGTCTAACATTTAAGACTTTAACCCATTTTTAATTTATTTTGTGTGTGGTGGGAGAAGGTCGTCCAGTTTCGTTTTTTGCATGTATCTGTCCAATTTTCCCAGCACCATTCATTGAATAGTCTATCTTTACCCCATTTTATGTTTGTGCCTTCTTTATCAAATATTGACTATAAAGGCTTGGGTTTATTTCTGGGCTCTCTGTTCTGTTCTCTTGATCTATAGTTCTATTTTTATGCCAGTACCAGGCTGTTTTGATTACTAAAGATCTTGTTGTATTGTTGGGTATCAGGTAGTGTGATTCTGCCAACTTTGTTCTTTCTCAAGATCACTGTTGCTATTTGGGTTCCTCTGTGGTTCCATAAAAAATTTTGGAATATTTGTTCTAGTTCTATGAAATGCACCATTGGTATCTTGATAAGAATTGTATTGAATCTCTAGGTTGCTTTGGGTATTATGGACATTTTAATGATGTCATCTCTTCCTGTTCATGAACATGGTATATGTTTCCACTTATTTGTATCATCTTCAGTTTCTTTCTTTAGTGTCTTATAATTTTCCTAGTACAGGTCTTTTATATCCTTGGTTAAAGTTATTCCTAGGTATTTCATTCTTGTTAAATCAATTGTGAATGGGATTGTGTGGTTTTTGTTGCTTTTTTTGTTGTTGTTGTTTAGTTGCCCTTTCTGATACTCATTATTGGCATTTAAAAATACTGCTGATATTTATGTTGTATCCTGCTACTTCACTGAGTCTTTATTAGTTCAAGTAGTTTTCTGGTGGAATTTTTAGGGTTTTCTATATTCAGCCTGATGCCATCTGCAAATAATGAGTTTTACTTCTTCCGTTGCAACCTGAATGCCTTTTGTTTCTTTTTCTTGTCTGATTGCTGTGGCTAGAAGTTCTAGTACTATATTGAACAAATGTGGTGAAAGTGGACATCCTGTCTTCCCAATCATAAGGGCAACATTTGTAGCTTTTGCCCATGGAGTATGATGTTGACTCTGGGTTTATCTTATATGGCTTTTTTACATTGACATATGTTTCCTCTATTCCTACTTTACTGACAATTTTTATCATACATTGGTGCTAGATTTTTTTTTAATTTCTTTATTGGTTAAGGTATTACAAATGTGTCCTCATCCCCCTATTAACCCCCAACCTCCCCCCCCCCATGCTAGATTTTATCAACTGCTTTTTCTGAATCAATTGATATGATCATGTGTATTTTTATCCTTCCTTTTGTGCAAGTGGTGTATCACGTTTATTGATTTGTGGATATTATACCAACCTTGCATCCTCAGAATAAATCACACTTGATCATGGTGTATGATCTTTCTAAAATATTGCTGGATTCAGTTTGCTAAAATTTTGTTGAGGATTTTAACATCTATGTTCATCAGGGATATTAGCCTGTAATTTTCTTTTTTTTATCATGTCTTTATCTGGTTTTGGAATTAGGATAATGCTCGCCTCATAAAATGACCTTGGGAATCTTCTGTCCTCTTACCTTTTTTGGAATAGTTTGAGGATAGGTGTTATTTCTTCTTTGAATGTTTGCTAAGATTCACCTGTAAGCCATCCTGTCTAGGGCTTTTGTTTGTTGGGAGTTTTTTTTTATTATTATTGTTTTAGTTTCACTAGTTCTAATCTGTCTATTCAGATTCTCTGATTCTTTCTGATTTGTTTTGGAAGATTTTATGTTTTTGGGAATGTAACCATTTTGTCCACATTGTCCAATTTGTTGGCTTGTAATAGTTTCCTATGATACTTTGTATTTCTTTGGTGTCAGTTGTTATTTATCCTCTTTCATATCTGATTTTATTTGTTTATTTTTTCTTGTTTAGTCTGATTAAAGCTTTGTCAGTTTTGTTTATCATTTCCAAGAATATGCTCTTGGTTCCATTGATCTTTTGTATTGTTTTATTAGACACTATTTTGCTCATTTCTGCTCTTATCTTTAATATTTACTTCCAGCTCACTTTGAACTTTGTTGTGGTTCTTTTTCCAGTTTCTTTAAGTGTAAAGTTAGATTATTTTTTAGAGATTTACAGGTTACTTGAGGTAGGCCAGTAATGCTATGAATTTCTGTCTTATGCCTGCTATTCTTGTGTCCCACAGATTTGGGTTGTTTTGTTCTCATTTTCATTTGTTTCAAGGTATCTTTTGATTTCTTCCTTGATTTAATTTTTTGCCCATTTATTATTAAGTAACATTATTTAGCCTCCATGTCTTTGTTTTTCAGTTTTCTTGTAATTGATTTCAAGTTTCATAGAATTATGGTCACAGAAGATGCTTGATATGCTTTCAATCTTCTTAAAATTCTTGAGATTTGTTCTGTGTCATAACATGTGGTGTATCCTAGAAAACGTTCCATGGGCACTTGAAAAGAATGTATATCTGCAACTTTGGTGTGGAATGCTCTGAAGATATCAATTAAATCCATCTGATCTTGTGTGTCATTTAAGACTGCAGTCTCCTTGTTGATTTTCAGTTTGGAAGATCTGTCCAGTGATGTCAGTTGGGTGTTAAAATCTGCTACTGTATTACTATCTGTAACTGTATTTCTATCAATATCATCCTTTATTTCCATCAGGATTTGCTTTCCATGTTTATTTTTGTTTTTTCTGGGGTTTTTTTGTTTTGTTTTTTTTTTTTTGCTTTCCATATTTAGATGCTCATATGTTGGGTGTATAAATGTTTACACGGGTTATATCCTCTTTTTGGATTGCTCCTTTTATCATTATGTAGTGTCCTTCTTTGCCTCTTAATATAACCTTGGTTTTAAAGTCTGTTTTGTCACATGTAAGTATTGCTACCCCAGCTTTTTATTCCTTTCCATATGCATGAAATATCATTTTCCATCTCTTTACTTTTAGTGCTTATATGTTTCATTCTGAGGTGGGTCTCTTAAAGACAGCATATACATGAGTCTTGCTTTCTTACCCATTTAGCCACCTCTGTCTTTTGATTAGAGCATTTAAGCCATTTATATTTAAAATGGTTATTGATTTGTATATGTTTATTGCCATTTTATTTTTTAACTATGTTCTTCTGATTCCTCCTCCTCCTCCTCCTCCTTTTCTTCTCCTTTTTGTCTTCCTCCTCTTTCTTCTTCCTTCCTCTTCTTCCTCTCTCCTTCATCTTGGTAACAAAATCCCTTCACTTTTTCTTGTCTGGGAAGCTCTTTATTTCTCCTTTAATCTACACTAATAAAAGAGAAACATGGTAATTAGCGTACAACCACTACCCTTCCCATTGGCTAATCAGCATGTCCTTATGCAAATTAACTTTCAGCCAAGATGGCGGCCGGCAGCCATGCACTGAAGCAAACAGGGAGGCTTGCTTGCTCCAGTGATGGCAGACTCCAATGTTCCCCGCCTAACTTGCCGGCCTCTCAGCTGCAACTCTAAGCAACTATGTTGCAAATATAGAAGCTAAACAAAACCCCAGAAACCGGCTTTCAGTCAGCCGGGCTTCAGCCAGCCGGACTGTAACATTGTATCAAATAAAGAAGGTAAAGGCCAGAAACCTGCTTTCAGCTGTGAGGCCTCAGAGCTAAAGCTGGCCCAGAATAGAAAAAAAAAAAAAAAGGAAAAAAAGGAGCAGTTGGGAGCTTCAGTCACCCGCCAGCCTGAAAACGGCCCTCAGCCCCTTAGCCAGACTGGCCAGGCACCCCAGTGGGGACCCCCACCCTAATCCAGGACACCCTTCAGGGCAAACCAGCCGGCCCCCAAAGGGTAATATGCCTCCTGGCACTGGGATCAGCGGAGCAGCGAGGCTCCCAGCACCAGGATCAGCGTGACAGGGGGCAGCACCCAAACCCCCTGATCACCCTGTGGCTCTGTGTGTGACAGGGGGTGGGGCCACAACCTCCCTATCTGCCCTGCTCTGTTCATGACAGGGGAAGGCGCCCCAACCCCCTCATCAGCCCTGCTCTGTGCCTGATAGGGGGGAGCTCCCCAATACCCTGATCGCCCTGCGGGTCTGTGTGTGACAGGGTGCAGCGCACCAACCCCCTGATCGGCCCTGCTCTGTGTGTGACAGGGTGCGGCGCCCCAACCCCCTGATCGGCCCTGCTCTGTGTGTGACAGGGTGCAGCGCCCCACCCCACCCCCCACGGGCCATGCTCTGTGTGTGACGGGGTAGAGCCATAACCTCTCCATTGGCCCTGCCCTGATTGTGACAGTGGCGGCGCCCCAACCCCTGATCGGCCCTGCTCTGTGGGTGATAGAGGGCGGCGCCACAACCCCCCTGCACGGGCCTTGCTCTGTGTGTAACGGGGTAGAGCCATAACCTCCCCATTGGCCCTGCCCTGAGTGTGACAGGGTGCAGCGCCCTAACCCCCTGATCCGCCCCGCTCTGTGTGTGACAGGGGGCGGTGCCCCAACTCCCCTATCGGCCCTACTCTGTGAGTGACAGGGGGGAGCTCCTCAACCCCCTGATCGGCCCTGCTCTGTACATGACAGGGGGGAGCTCCTCAACCCCCTGATGGGCCCTGCTCTGTGCGTGACGGGGGAGCTCCCCAACCCCCTGATCGACCCTGCTCTGTGTGTGACAGGGTACGGAGCCCCAACCCCCCTGATGGGCCCTGCTCTGTGAGTGACAGGGGGCAGCGCCCCAACCCCCTGATTTGCCCTGCTCTGTGCGTGACAGGGGGTGGTGCCGCAAACTCCCCATCGACCCTGCCTTGAGTGTGACAGGGGGCGGTGCCCCAACCCCCCAATCGGCCCTACCCTGAGCGTGACTGAGGGTGGCATCGCAACCTCCCGATCCGCCCTGCTCTGTGCATGACAGTGGGCGGTGCCCCAACTCCCCAATCGGCCCTACTCTGAGCCTGACCAGGGGCTGCACCTAGGGATTGGGCGTGCCCTCTGCCACCCGGAAGCAGGCCTAAGCCAGCAGGTTGTTATCTCCCGAGGGGTCCCAGACTGTGAGAGGGCACAGGCCGGGCTGGGTGCCCCCCTTCCCCCCCACCCCCCGAGTGCACAAATTTTTGTGCACCGGGCCTCTAGTTTTTAATAATATCCTTGCTGGGAAAAGTAGCGTTGGTTGTCCTTGCTTGTCATTATTTTGAATGTTTTATGCCAATCTCTTCTGGCCTGAAATGTTTCTGTTGAGAAATCTGCCGACATTCTTATGGAAGTTCCCTTATAGGTAATGTCAAGTGCTGTCTGTCGCTAGCCTTGGGCAACCTGTTTGGAACTATCAGAAATCCACACATTGTGGTTCCCCCTGCTGGGCCTGGGCGCGTGTGAAAAGAACCAAGATGCACACCAAGGACTGCTTTTACTATCCCTGGTCCCAGGAGCAGGTTAACAAACATCTCAAAGCACCTAGAAATCTGCCTCTCCTGTGGACTCTCAGTCACTTAAAGAGCCTCTAACTACACTCCTCTGCAAGGATAAGCTCCATAGGGTCATAGGGTGGGGTGAGAGGGATTCCAGCGTGGTGGGGAGGCATCAACTGCGTCCCCCCAGACTGATGCTTCATAGAAGTGCATGCTCTTCCTGTGAAAGATGACTTCCACCAGTATGGGGGAATGTCTCAGCATAAGGATCCTGGTGACTGTCCTCTCAGCTCTCCCCCCAGAGCCACCAACGTTAGACTCTCTTCATGCAGCTCTAGTCTGCCCTGCCCTCCCTCTGCTGGAACCCAGGGCGAGTGGCTGCACACAAAATTTTGTGTTTTTGCCCTTTAAGAATGTGCCTGTATTTTCAACCATCTCTCCCTGGCGGACAGCAAGCAGCTGCTTTTCACAGCTAGATGTTAATGTGGGCACCTTTCTCAGTTCTGGTGCTCTAGGCTGAGGAGCCCAGTTTGGGGTTTAGACTCCATACTTCTCATGGGGAATCCCCTGCAGCTGAGATATCCATCTGGAACTTCAGCTACTGCCAGTGGGAACCAGGCCAGCCCTTCAGAGCCTCTGCACTTCCTACCAGTCTCTATGTGGTCTCCACTTTACATCATTGGTTATATGGCTTCTCTTCAGCAAGTCTTCAGTTGGTTATTCAGGATGGTTTTTTCCTATACTTTAGTTGTAATTCCATTTTGGTCCTGGAAAGAGCTGAGTGCAGGTTCCATCTAAACCACCAGCATATTGTATCTCTGTGGTATATTTTTATGTGTGCTTGCCCTTTGCATTTTCTAAATTGCATGTCATATATTGCCTGTTTATATTCTTTCCCTCATTTTTTATTTTATTTTTAGAGCTCTTTGTATATTAGCACTGTTCTTTCCCGAATGTGGCATTTGTTTCTTGATTTGTGCATGACATCTTTTGTCACATTTTTTTACTTGAAAATGTCTTCCTTTAAAACTGTTTTAGTTTATCACTCCAAATTATCAATACTCCTAGATTTTCTTCTAATACTTTTATTGTTTTATTACTCTGCTTTTTTTTTTGTTACTCTGATTTTTTGGCATATGGTATGAAGTTGGGAAATGTATATGCTTTTTTTCTTTACAGCTAGATAGCTAGTTATGACAACACCACTTAAATATTTGAATACTATGTTTTTGACACAAAATTCTGTGTCTTTTTTTAAACTATTTCTTTTGTTCTTCTGGTCTTTGGTTCTCTTGTGGTATCACTACGAAAATGTTTTGATTACAGTAGCTTTATAAAAAATTATAAGATCCAGCCCTGACCAGTTTGGCTTAGTGGATAGAGTGTCAGCCTGCGGACTGAAGGATCCCAGGTTCGATTCCTGTCAAGGGCATGTACCTTGGTTGTGGGCACATCCCCAATGGAAGGTGTGCAGGAGGCAGCTGATTGATGTTTCTCTCTCATCGATGTTTCTAGCTCTCTATCCCTCTCCCTTCCTCTCTGTAAAATATCAACTCATGTCATTTTGTCTGTTAAAAATATTTTAAACCATTGTAATTCTGATTGGAATTATGTTAAATATAAGATAATTTGTTAATATAAACATTTCTGTACCATTGCAGAATTGTAAAGTAATATAGTAATGCTTTATGATAAATAATAATAATCATGATAAATTCACATTTAAAATTTGATTGTCTGCTTATCCACATTTTGTGACTACTGTTGGAGTAATAGGTCAGAGGAATTTGCAGAGGCAAGTGATATTCTATCATTATCAATCAAGTCCTTTGGCAGTGGATAAATAGTATATTAGTTTTTCCTGTAATGAAATGGAAAAGAATTCCATTAATTAAGGTTTTTGTTTTTAACACACAAAAATAATTATGTTATACAAGTGAAAAAATTTATTCTATATGTTGAAATTACAGAAATTTTATGCTTTTAACCTTTCTCTTCAATCTTTACATTCAGAAGCGATTGTTGGAAGCCATGGAGACATGTAATCACTCCCTCAAAAAAGAAGAGAGGAAAAGAAACCAACATAGTGAGTGCTTAATGTGCTGGTATGATAGAGACACAGAGTTCACCTATCCCTCTCCATGGCCAGAGAAATTCCCTGCCATAGAACGATGTCGTACAAGGTAATATTACTTGGTAATTTTCAAAAACTGTCAAGAGTCCCTACCTCATACCAAAAGAAAAAATTTTTGAATATCTATTTGGAGAATTAACAAATCATTTATAACAGTTACAGTAAATTCATAATGAATTACACCAACTTATATCAAGGACCATAGCATCTCTCTGTCACACACAATTGTTTATATTGTTCTCTGCTTTCATCAGATGCTGCTTCTTTCTCTTCATCTTCTTTTAAGTATTTTAAGTGGTTTTAAGTATTTTCCTCCTGAGTGTATATCTGTATTATTTCTCAAAAGGATGTGTGAATTTTTGTTTCTATTTCCAATGTCTGGTCCCAGCATTATTTGACATGCTATATAACTGTTGCCCAGCCACCCAATTAGAAAGAAGAAAAAAAGAAAGAAGAAGCTTCTCTATTTCTTGCCTCAAACCCACCTCTTCTTTATCTTCCTCATTAAAATGTATTCCCTTTTTTTCTCTTTTCTCTTCTTCCCTGCAAATAATGTATTCAGGTGGTAGTTGAGTTGCAAAGAAAGTGAACATCTCTCAGTTAATATTTTTTTCTTTTAATCCTCACCCAAGGATACTTTTCATTGATTTTTAGAGAGAGTGGGAGAGAGAGGGAAAGACAGAGAGAAACACATGGATTGGTTGCCTCCCTGACCAAGGCCCAGGCCGGGGAGGAGCCTGCAACCAAGGTACGTGTCCCTGACTGGAATCGAACCCAGAACCCTTCTGTCTGCAGGCTGACACTCTGTCCACTGAGCCACACTGGCTAGGTCAAGATTTTTTTCCTTTTTTAAAGCAAAGAGAAAGATGAATAGACATAAAACATTTATTTTACACTCTGGGTTTTGGAAGATGGAGGATATGGAGATGTATAATATACTTAATACATCCATTTATTTTTAAAATTAATTATATATGCATAGCTTTGTTTTTATATAGTTTGTTTATATATGTAGTTTATATATATATGTGTGTGTGTGTCTGTGTGTGTATAGATAGATAGATAGATAGATAGTTTGGTTTTAATGAGTGGGGAAAACTTCCATTAAGTAACCTACAAGCATGTCTGGATCAATAACAACAGAGAATGTGAGTTGTCCTGCTCTATATTTCCTTTGTTTGTAGGAATGAATTGGCGTTGCCTTATTTAAAAGCAAGGATGACTCTTGCAAAATATTCAAGGGAATGCTGAAGAACTGTGATTGCTTATAATGTATGAGTTTTAAATTAAATGCTTTGATTTATTTTTTAGGTATAAAGTAATATCATTAGATGCTTGGCATGTAGACATAAGCAAGAACAAAATAACCAGGGTTGACCAGAAGGCATTATATTTCTGTGGATTTCCTACTTTGAAACACATCAAACACAAAGTCAGTGGCTATTTAGTTCAGAATTTTTTTTTTTACTTTATTGAATATTAAGTGATTATGGAGAAAGTTAAAATTCAATTTCCTGAACTTTTTTAAAGTTTTTTTTGAAGAAAAGCGGAGTTCAAGTATTCCAGCAGAGCAGTCGTGGAGAAAACATGATGTTGGAAATCTTAGTGAATGCAGAATCAGATGAACTTGTAAGTATGTTCTTTATTATATATTTATTGGGTGCTTATCATGCATAAAACTGTCCTAACTGTAACATGTTTACAAGAGGTCTGATATAGTTTCTCCAAAAGTTCACAGTAAGTAAGGATAAAGTAAGCAAACATTTACACAAATAAAAGGACATGTATAATTATGACATAAAGAGAAAAATATGCTCCAGGAACTTTGAAAAAGAAGATGAGCTGTGTGAACTAAGTGTAGACCTGAAGATGAGAATAGGCTTGAACGGGGTGCTAAGAAAAATATCATCACAATGAGGAGAAAAGGAAGGGAAAGGAATTTTAGTTGAAAGGAATAACAAGACCTGGGAATTGCCATCCAATGTAAATTTGCATGTGATGCATTATCTTATTCTTTTTAACCTTTTTGTGTGTCTGGAATTTTTCTTAATACTTCTTTTTTTTTTTAGAATAAGTATGATGTATTTAAGGAGAAGGAACAGATAAACCTGACTGAAGTAGAGGACTTATGTTGGGAAATAGTGGAAGATAAGGTTGAAAACACAGATTGAGCCAGGTTATGGAGGACCTTGAATACTAGGCTCTGGAGTTTAGACTTCTTTAAATCAGTGTTATCTTGAAATTGGTATTTCCTTAAAGGTTAATTTGGTGGCAGTATAATAGACTAAATTGCACAAGAGAGAAATGGAAGAAAATGGAAAAGCCTTCAAGTTCAGCGATTGTGGTTATAGAATCATTAGGCAATAAGGGCATAAATTGTGATAGTTGTAATAGATCTTGATCAGCAATTTTCATCTCACAACTCACCAAAAAATATATTTTCTGCCCATCTGACAAGAAAAATAGGTATAACTTTGATTCATTCACACCAGATAGCTATTGCTCTATTGGCTGTCATTTTTTAATTTGACAATCTAAGGGAAAAGAGGTCAGTGCCTCTTACTAAATAGTCAAGTACTGCATGTTTTAAAAGTTCTTGTGGCGTACCGGTTGAAAATCGCCAGTCTTAGATGAACAAGACTAAATAAAATTGACATTTGATCAGTTGTTTAAATCTGGAAGTTGAAAAGAGGAAGAAAATGTTAAACGTAACTCTTAGGATCCATGATAAATAACTAGAAAATAATTGCTGTTTACTGGAATAAAAAAGTTAAAATGGGAGAGTCCCTGATTTGAAGGGATTCATGATAAATAATGATGGAATTTTAAGGTGGTGCTATGACTTGTAACTACAGCTGCCCTACCAGCCTTTCTCAAAGAGATCCACAGAGATTTTAAGCCCTAATGCCCTAAATTATCCAGTTGCATATACTGGATTAAACTTATCTTCTGCATTTAGAAGGGTGCTTTTTACGTACTATCCTTGGGAAAATTGAGAAAATAGTCTGATTGTTTATAATATTCTGTATTTGAGATGAAAAACCTCCATTGAGAAAGGGTGCTTAGTAGTATACACAGTTTAATATCTGGAGCTAGAGCTTAGAGGGTAGATAGGTATATACAGTCATCAGCAAGGAGGTGATGGCTGAGGCCTGGGGCTCATTTCCTTGAGGAAAAAGAATTCTGGGGATTCTAGGTCTAGCATCAAGAAATACTCACAGTTATAAAGAGTGGAAAAGGAATAGTAAAAGTGACATAGTGTTCAGAGAGGTAAAAGAGAATGATTCCCAAGTTAGTAGTATCACAGTAGCATGAAGTGGATGCTGCATGTGGTTCAAGAATAAAAAAAAAAAAAAACTAAAACCAAGTCTGAATTTGTCCTTTAGGCATCGTTTTTGGCCTTTGATAATTCCATTCTTATAGATTGGTGGAGGCTGAAATACAATTCCTAAGGATTAGTCTGGGGCCGCATACTAGTAGATGGAAAGTAGAGGTAGCAGCCATTAAGCTCGTGGTTAAGAAGTTTATCATTAAAAGAAGGCTAAGTACAAAACTAGGTAGAGAAGAGGCAGTTCATCAAGCAAAATTCAAACAGAAGGGAAATAGGGCTAGTGGAGAAAGGAGGTAGGTATTAAAACCTATGAACAATAATAGATACAGAGGCAGAACTGCCTCAAACAGATTGTCAAACTGCAGCGGGAAGGCCAGGGAGGGTTGGGGGGCAGGAGGGAGGGGGGTAAGAGATCAACCGAAGGACTTGTATGCATGCATATAAGCATAACCAATGGACATAGACACTGGGGGTAGGGGAGGCCAGGGGATTGTCAAGGGCGGGGTGGGGGGGGAAGGGACACATATGTAATACCCTTTGCAATACTTTAAGCAATAAAAAAATTTAAAAAAAATAAATTCCACATGTCAGTGAAAAAAAATAAATAAATAAAGGATACTGTAACAATAAAAAAAAAAAAAAAAAGTACAGAAAGTACTGTGAAGGGGCCCGGCCAGTGTTGTTCAGTGGTTGGGCAGCTAGAGTTGTTACTTTGTTATATCAACCACAAAGTGAAAAGAAATCAGATTTCTTAGGTTCTGTTTTATACTGCCTGGCTATTTGATGTGAAAAAATGAATAATCATAGCCCTTTTCTAGACATTTCTGTTGTTGTTTTTTCGTTTTCAATAAGAAAAATAAGCAAGATGATCGTGAAAATAATGGAATCATAGAATTTTACAAGTAGGTGGGATTTTGTAAAGCCACTAGTTCAACTCATTAATTTTACAAATTAAAAAACTGAAGTGGAAATTTAAAAAGGGACATCCACTCAGCTAGTTAGCAGCAAAACTAAAAACTTAAGTTTCTTGCTGAACATTGTTTCTGCTAATGTTGACTATTATTATGGACAGTAATACATTGTGGATCAGCACTCTTTTATTTTACTGAAACTTATTTTCTCACCAAATAATTTAATTTAGGATTAGAATCAGTGGGCTGCTCTACTAAGTAACTGCCACTGCTATTGAGAAAGTGAGTAGGAAGCAAGCTTCCTAGTGTCCTGATGTATATACTGCAGAAAAGTACTTTCTATTGGTCATACTGTCTCTAATAAGAAGAGGTTGGCATAGAGGAAGGTAAACTTGGTTAACTTTTACAGATTCCTACTAAATGGTGAACAAAGGCATGTAGGTAAAAACAACTGAAAATAATTTTTTTTAAAAGAGAGGTCTCAAAAGTCCTGGAGAATGTACTAGAAAGAAAAAGAAGAGAAAATTAACTGAATTTCAGTGTATGTAAGATTTAAGTTGGAATAAAGTTGAGAAGAGCAGCACAACTAAGAACTATAGGGAATAGGTATTAGAGGGTATAATTGACTTGAATGAGCAAATGTTTTATCTGTTTTAATTATTATTTTATAGATTTTTAAATGCACAGTTATAAACACAAGCCATTTTTAAATTAATATTTCTTCTTTATAATTTTCTCCTGGACCTGACATATAAATGAACTTCTCTGCTTTTACTTTAAGAGTGTAGAAAATGTAGCTTCATTGGTGCTTGGAAAGTCTGTCTTTGTTAACTGGCCTCATCTTGAAGAAGCTAGAGTTGTTGGTATATCCGATGGAGAAACCAAGTAAGATTTGCTTTATAATTCTTTTTAAATTTATATTTCCTTTACTACTTAATGGCTTTTATTGATACATTTTTAGCTGATAGAAATATTGATATATTTATACTCTATAGTAAAAATGAAATCACACCACTTGAAGTTTAACCACTATTGCGGTTTATTGTGCATTCCTTGAGATATTTTATATGCATTTATTATTTTTTCCCTTTTGCCTTCTTTTCCTTTTAATAGCTTGGAAGTTCTATAGCTTAATTCTTTTCTACCAGTTACCATTATATTATTTATGAAATAATTTCTCTTTTTTAAAATAAATCTTTATTGTTCAGATTATTACAGTTGTTCCTCTTTTTTCCCCCCATAGCTCCCCTCCACCCGGTTCCCACCCCACCCCATGCCCTTACCCCCCACCCCCACCGCCCCCCCCCCCCCCCCGTCCTCGTCCATAGGTGTAACATTTTTTTTAAAATGTGTTTTTATTGATTTCAGAGAGGAAGGGAGAGGGAGAGATAGAAACATCAATGATGAGAGAGAATCATTGATCGGCTGCCTCCTGCATGCCACCAGCTGGGAATCGAGCCCGCAACCCAGGCATGTGCCCTTGACTGGAACCAAACCTGGGACCCTTCAGTCCGCAGTCCAACGCTCTATCCACTGAGCAAAACTAGCTAGGGCATAGGTGTAACATTTTTGTCCTCTTCCCGCACCCCCACACCCCGTTCCCCCCAAGAATTGTCAGTCCACTTCTTTCTATGCCCCTGATTCTATTATATTCACCAGTTTATTGTGCTCATCAGATTTTTTATTCACTTCATTTTTAAGTTCACTTGTTGATAGATATGTATTTGTTGTCACTTTGTTGTTCATAATTTTTATCTTTACCTTTTTTTCTTCTTCCTCTTCTTAAAGAATACCTTTCAGCATTTCATATAATACTGATTTGGCGGTGATGAACTCCTTTTGCTTTTTCTTAGCTGTGAAGCTCTTTATCTGACCTTCAATTCTAAATGATAGCTTTGCTGGGTAGAGTAATCTTGGTTGTAGGTTCTTGCTATTCATCACTTTGAATATTTCTTGCCACTCCCTTCTAGCCTGCATAGTTTCTGTTGAGAAATCAGCTGACAGTCGTATGGGTACTCCCTTGTAGGTAACTGCCTTGTTTTCTCTTGATGCTTTTAAGATTCTCTCTTTGCCATTTTAATTATGATGTGTCTTGGTGTGGTCCTCTTTGGATTCCTCTTGTTTGGGGTTCTCTGCACTTCCTGGACTTGTAAGTCTATTTCTTTTACCAGGTAGGGGAAGTTTTCTGTCATTATTTCTTCAAATAGGTTTTCAATATCTTGCTCTCTCTCTTCTTCTGGCACCCCCATAATTCGTATGTTGGTACGCTTGAAGTTGTCCCAGAGGCTCCTTACACTATCTTTATATTTTTTGGATTCTTTTTTCTTTTTGCTTTTCTGGTTGGGTGTTTTTTGCTTCTTTGTATTTCAAATCTTTGCCTTGATTCTTGCGATCCTCTAGTCTGCTGTTGGATCTCTGTAAATTATTCTTTATTTAGTCAGTGTATGCTTAATTTCTGATTGGTCCTTTTTCATATCCTTGAGTGTCTCACTAAATTTCTCAAAGGTTTCTAGAAGATTCTTGAGTAACCTTATAACTGTGGTTTCAAACTCTATAGTTTTGAACTCCAGTAGTTTGCTTTCCTCTATTTCTTTCATTTGTGACATGTTTCTTTGTCTCCGCATTTTGGCTGCTTCCCTGTGTTGATAGAGTGGCCTTGTGTGTTAGGTGTCCTATAGGGTCCAGTGGCTCAGCCTCCCCAATTACCTAAGGTGGACACTCTTGGTGCACCCCTTTGTGGGCTGTGTGCACAGTCCTGTTGTAGTTAAGTCTTGATTGCTCTTGGTATCACTGGGAGGAATTGACCTCCAGGCCAATTGGCTGTGAGGACCAGCTGTGTCTACAATGGGAGAACTGCTGTTCTGGAGACACCCTTATGGGGCAGGAATTGCTTTAGTGGGGCTTTGGTACTCACTGAGTCTGCCCCCTTGAGTGTGTCACTTATGGATGTGAAGAGTTATAATCTGGTATGGTCTCACACTGACCACTGGGTATACTGGCTCTTGGATCTCCAAGGAGGTGCAAAGTCAGCCGCTGCCTGAGGCCACCCAGCAGGAGCTACAGAGAGATCTGCAGATTTCTCCTCTTTGTATTGGGTTTGGAAGTGCCCAGATGAGGCCCAGCTGTGAAGCAATGCAGGCTGCTGCTGACAGGGCTTGGGCCTTCTTTTGGAAGCTTTGGAGCTCCCTGACCCAGTGCAGTTTGTTAGGTTTTAGGTTGCAAAAGGACAGGCCATTCATATGCAAAAGCTGCTGCACACAGCTTGGGTGGGGTTGTAAATTGGGTGGGGTGGGGTTTCAGGGACTCACCAGGGCAGAGCAAACAGTAATGGCTGCCAGTCAGCCCTGTCCCGGAGAGGTCTCCGCATCTCTGCATCCCGTTCCCCTGTGCAGGAACAATGATCGCTGCGAGCACCTCTGAGAGAAAGCCGCCCTTGCATTCCAGCCCGATGCCAGACAGTCCAATTTCTCCCTGTATGAGTCTTGTCCCCAAAGTCTCACCTGGAACTGGAGTTGAGAGCAATTGGGAGCTTGTATCTCCCTCCCAATTGAAAAAAACAACAGCGCTCCCAGTTGCCAGCCCATCTCGCGCACGCCTCCACAATTCCTACCAGTCTCAATGTGGTTTTTTCTTTCTTTCTACTTGTAGAACTTCCACTCGTGCAGCTTTCCTGTAGTTCTGGATGCTATTTGTTTTGTCTTTTAGTTGTAGTTTTGATGTGGTTGTGAGAGGCAGCAAGTACAGGTGTTTACTTATGCCGCCATCTTGGTTGTCTCCGAAATATATTTCTCTTGATGACAAGAATGTGTAGCATATATAGGGTGTTCCCCCAAAATATATATACACTTCTAATGATTATAAAGTCAGTGTTCATTAACATACCGTTCATTTTCAAAATTTAAAAGTATCTACAGAAATGAATAATTTTTTTGTCAATGCCTGTTTTCAAACTAGATGTTCTATTCCAGGCACTGCTGATCATGCGAAGCAATGTAATTGCAAATATCAAGAATCATTTTGTTTGGTTTTTGTGTGCCCTCAATTCATCAACTGTTGCGGGTTTTATACTTTAAACATTATCTTCTATGTATCCCCATAGAAAAGTCTAGTGGATAATTTTATTTTTGTTCAATACTTTTAATACCTACCTCCTTTCTCCACTAGCCCTATTTCTCTTCTGTTTGAATTTTTGCTTGATGAACTGCCTCTTCTCTACCTACAGTTTTGTATGTAGCCTTCTTTTAAATGATAAGCTTCTTAACCATGGGCTTAATGGCTGCTACCTCTATGTTCCATCCACCTTTGTCTGGCTTCACCCATTATTTCAAATCAGTTAAAGCTGTAAAAGAGTGAAAATTAAGTGAGTTATTAGCTGTTAAAGTGTGTCCCCCCAAAAATATTAAAAGTTTAGTCTGGCTGAAAAGAAAGAAACATCAGTTGAGCTATCAGCTGTTAAAGTGTGTATACATGTTTTTGGGATACCCTGTATATAACCTTACCTTTACCATGCCCCTCCCAGATTTCTTTTAAATAATAATTTTTAAAAAAAACTATTTTCTAGCTGTAACCGGTTTGGCTCAGTGGATAGAGCATCAGCCTGTGGACTGAAGGGTCCCAGGTTCGATTCCAGTCAGGGGCATGTACCTTGGTTGCGGGCACATCCCCAGTGGGGGGTGTGCAGGAGGCAGCTGATCGATGTTTCTCTCTCATCAGTGTTTCTAGCTCTCTATCCCTCTTCCTTCCTCTTTGTAAAAAAATCGATAAAATATATTTAAAAAACACCTATTTTCTATTTTAAAAACAATTTTTTAAAATTTTATTCAAGTTCACAATCATTTTGTCAGTGATTATTTAGACCAGTTATTCTTTGTCATTTCTATCTTTATTTCATGTAAACTTGGTCTGATTTCTTGTTCTTTTATTTTCATATAATTTTCTAAAGTAACTTTTTTTCCAGAGAAAATGAGGGGATCTTATGTTTTCTAAGTTATTACATGATCAAATGAACTTTTTTGTTTTCCTCCCACATAGGTTTAGAATTATAGACGCCCAGTTGTTTTTCTTCAGATCTGTACAAACATATCTTAATTATGTTCTGTCATGTAATTTTCTTGATGAGAATTCAGTGCATGTATGAATTTTTCCTTTGTGGGTATTTGCTTTTTTGTATGAAATTGTGAGAGTTCTTTTTTAATTATCAGAACTCAGTCCCTCTGCCTTCTGGATGAAATGTATTTTATCAGTTTTTTATTTTATGGATCATGCTTTTGATCTAAGAACTCTTCTAGCCCTAGGTACCTGAGATTTTTTTTCTATATTTCAAAAAGTTTTATAATTTTTTATATTTTTACTCCTTTTACATTTAAACCCATGATCTGTTGTGAGTTAATTTTTGTAAAAATATAAGGTTTAGATCAAAGTTCATACATTTGTCTATGAATACTCAATTGCTTCAGCACCATTGGTTGAAAGGGATATTTCCCTCATAAGATTGTTTTTACAGCCTTGTCAAAAACAGTTTAGCACCTTGTGATTTTACTCATACATGGAATCTTAAAAACAAAATTTAAAAAAAAATAGATTCAGAGAACAAACTGATGGTTGCCAGAGGAAGGAGGAGGTTGGAGAACTGGTTGAAAAGGGTGAAGAGATTAAGAAATACAAATTGATAGTTACAAAATAGTCATGGGGTTATAAAGTAGAGTATAGGTTCTATAGTCAATTATATTGTAAGAACTATCTTTGATGCCAGGTGGGTACTAGACTTAACAGGGGGAATCACTTTGTAAGTTATATAAATTTCTAACAACTATGCTGTTCTGTTCACCTGAAAGTAATATAAAATAATATTGAATGTCAACTGTAATTGAAAGAAAAAATATTAGTTGAGTTGAGCACATTTGTGTGGCTCTACTAATTCTGAGTTCTCCATTCTGTTCCAGTGATCTGTCTGTTTTTTGTCTTGTTACTGTAGCTATGTAGTAAGTGTTAAACTGAGGTAGAGTTATTCCTTCAACCTTATTTTTATTTTTCAAAATTGTTTTAGCTTTTTGTTCCTTAGCCTCTTTATATAAATTTTAGAATAAATTATTCTATACCTATAAAAATCATGGAGAGATTTCTTCCCTGCCTTTATTTATTTATTTTTTTTAAGAGTTTAAGCCAGTTATTTTGTAGGATTCTGGATTTACCTGGCTATTTTCTCTTAGTGTCACTTAGGTGGATCCTTCATCCCACATATTTCCTATAAACTTGAGCTATATGTAGTGGCTTATAGAATCAAGTTAAACACTTTTAGCAAAAATACTTTATTGAATTTGAGAGTACTTTATAATCCTTATATTTTTGTTGTATATTTAGTTTGGTGTCTTAAGAGAGAAAGAATATTAATTTGTTTTTAAATTTTGATTGAATTTTTTACAAGATTTTGTTCTGATATTTATAGTACAGTTTTTAAAAAGATGGCTTTTTTTCTATTATACCATGTAGAAAACTTTTTACTTTGAAGATTTATACTACTAGAACTCTATATTAAAGCACAAATTTGGGGATAATATAATTTTTATATGAATTTTTAAGGTTTTACTTGGAAGAACCTCCAGGCATACAGAAGCTTTATCTGGGAAGAACTGCTCCACCATCTAAAGTGGTTCATCTTGGAGAAAAAGAACAATCTAACTGGACAAAAGAAGTACAAGGAATTTCAGAACAGTGAGTGTCATTAAAAGTATTTAATATCATAGAACTAGAATGGGATTTAATATACTTATCCTCTAACTTATTTTCCACTTAACAAAGTAATCACTCTGAATACTGACTACGTCTTCATTTTATGTTCTAAAGAAAGTAATAAGTTCTAATTTAAAATAATACCTGGTTAGCAGTAGTTAAAGCCTTGCTCAGTTTGTCATTGAAATACTTCATTATATACAGAAAAGGAAAAGACATGATCACTTAGTACTGTGAATAACAGTTAATAGATTGTTGCCTGAATTTGAGAAATATTTTTACTAAAAGCCATTGAATTTCTTGGCCACATGTAAGTAATAAAAATAGGAGGGAAGACTGTCTTTGGATTCTCACCTCTCCCTTACCCAGTCCCCTTCACCCAAGCCCATATGCCCATGAATTCAGAAATGCAAGGTTTGTATCAACCAAACAACTAAAAAGCTAACCCTCCTCAGAATGCTAATTTCCAGGATCACCATGATTCCACCCTAATAGTTCCTCTCTTTCTTCATCTAAACACTAGGATTTCCACAACCAAAACAATGATTGACTGGCAGTGGCACATGAAATGGTATTATAAATGTATATCCATCAGCCCTCCTGTTTAAACTGTAATAGCATTCACTATAGTAGAGGAGAAATCTGTTCTATAGTTTTGGAGCTAATACCAGGCTATTCAAAGATGAGGAAACAGGGAAAATCTAAAAGAAAAAAAAATCTACTGTACATGAAGAAGGTAAATATAGCTCTCAGAAGGTTGACGTAAAGCCTTCCAATAATATCAGAAGCCCCTGTTGTAGTTCATATCTTTCTGAATTTTTTATCGCACATAAACAAAAACCATAATAAATTTATTTTTTGATTACCTTAACCATTTTTTAGATAGTGTGCTCTATAAGGTAGGGAACATACCTGTTTTTGTCACCACTCTGCTCTCATTCCTTAGCATTCGGTAAATATTTGTTTGAATGAAATAGAGATTGTCTTAGTTAAGACTCTTAATAGGATAAAAAAAATTATTCAAAATACTATGAGTTTAGTCATTTATTTATATAACAATTCAACAATTATTTATTGATATGTGCTGAGTACAGTAGTTGGCAGTATACCACAGTGAATAAAATCCCACAGTCCCTATATTCATGAACTTTATGGCTGGTAGATGGGTTATGGATTTTAATGTCTTGTGTGGTTTGTTTTTTGTTTTTGCTTTTTAAATCAAACTTCGACTATGATAATTGCTCTGAAGGAATAGTACTGTGAGACCATATAATAGCAGGGTTTGACCTAACCTAGGAAGAATTTTCTCTAGTCAGATAAAACTTTCCTGAGGAAGTGTTGATTAAACTGCTACTTAAATGTAGAGTAGGATTTGGTCTTATTACTTTCTTTAGAAGCATATTTCAGAATGAATGAAGAGTTACATGCAAAGTCCCTGTGGCACAAGGAAAAGCAGTATGTGTCATGGCTAATGTGGCTAGAGTGTTGGAATCAAGAAGGAAGATGAGGCAGGGGAAACAAAAGAGGCAAGCCAAGAGGTAAAATAAAAGACAGGAGATTCACATGTTATACTATGGAAATGAAAGAAAAAGAGTGTTTCAAGAATAAGGAAATAAGCCATGTAAAATGATTTGATAAGATTAAGCAAGAGCTATTTTGGTTTTGAAAGGGGTCTTGTTCTTATTCAAGGGAATGAATTCTAGTACCTGCCAGTTCAGGATCTCTTGTCAGCCAAGAAGGGTAGTTAAGACTACATAATTCATAACCATTCAGGTTTATTTATTCTAGTCACCATTCTCTTAAATTGCTTTTCTTTACCACAGTATTTCCTTCATATCATCCCACATTTTGTCCCCTCTTCCCCCACCCCCCAAGTTCTTTGTAATCTGTCTTCCAAGGTGAACTTCACAAGACCACTGTTGCTCTTCCCCTGAGGGTTTACCTGACTTATTTATGACTTTGCACATTATGTCAGTAGAATGAGGTGATGATCCCGTGGCTCCAACAAGGAGTAATGCTTGTGCAAACCATTCTTAGTTCTAAGAGTTCTACAGCAAGAATGTAGAACCTATTACTTATCTTAGTTATATATCCATGAATCTTATTAACCAAAACATGTTCTCCTAAATTTAACACATCCTTTTTCTCTGAACATAAGACATGAAATATTTCTATGAGTATCAAATTATATGATTTTATTTTTAGAAACCTAACTATACCCATATGCTATGCGTGATAAATTTCTGTATTCCTGTGTAACATTTACTTTTTAATAGATACTAACAATAAGAGATAGATGAAGAAAGTTATAAAATTAAGTGGAAATGGTTTTGGTTTATTCAAGGAGATTTGATCATGTGTAAAAACAAATGGCAAGAGAGGTACAAAAGAGAAAGCAATACATTTGAAGATGAAACAAGATGTATTCATTAAGAAGATGGGATGGAACTATTGGTTGGTGTGTGTGTCTGGTGTGAGGAAGATGAGGAGATTTGAGTTTGGCTATTGAGGACTGTGTGGGGTTGGCCTTAAGTGGCAGTTTGAAATAGTCCTTGGAGAAAATGGGAGAGTTTCCATTGATCAGATAAACATGGTAAAATTATAGCCAGTATTAAGGACCCTTTTTGAAGTTGAAAGTCATGAATTTATCTATCCTATCTAATAATAGACAAACATGGTAATTGACCATACCTCTGCTACGCCTCCCATTGGCTAATCAGCACGGTATGCAAATTAACTGCCAACAAAGATGGCGGCTAATTTGCATACTGCAGGCAGGGCGGGACAGCGCCACCCCGCCGCCATCTGGGCCTGCTATTTGCGACCCGGGGTGGTGGGGCTGGACAGCGCCATCCCACCTGCCCTGCCACCATCCAGGCCTGCTGTCTGCGACCTGTGGCGGCGGGCATCCATGTGCGACCCGACCCGGGGCGGCCGGGCGGGGCAGCAGCAATCAGACAGCCCGCCCAGGCGTCCCATGTGCAACCCGACCCGGGGCGGCGCCCCAACCCCCGAATCAGCCCTGCCGTGTGCCCGACCCGGGGCGGCGCCCCAACCCCCGTATCAGCCCTGCCGTGTGTGCAACCCGGGGAGGCAGGGCAGGCACCAAGGGATTGGGCCTGCCATGTGCCACCCGAGGAGCGGGCCTAAGCCAGCAGGTGGTTATCTCCCGAGGGGTCCCAGACTGTGAGAGGGCACAAGTGGGGCTGAGGGAAGAATTGAATTTGAGAGTACTTTATTTATAATCTTTATAATCGCCCCCTCCCCTGCCAGTGCACAAATTTTTGTGCACCGGGCCTCTAGTATATATATAAAAGCCTAAGTGACTGGCCAATGGCCAGTAGCTATGACACACACTAACCACCATGGGGCAGATGCTCAACTCAGGAGCTGCAGTTCTTGGGTGACACATGGGAAACCAGAGAGGAGGGAGCCCGATTTCGGGGTGCACCACCCAAGAACCACTCTCTCACAATCCGAGACTCCTCAGGGGATGTTGGAGAGCCAGTTTCAACCCGATTCCCGCAGGCCAGGCCGAGAGAACCCACCTGTGCATGAATCCGTGCACCGGGCTTCTAGTAATGTAATAATTGTTCTGTCTTTTGATAGTAGAACAGGGTTCTTCAGTCACAGGTCTAGAAAAAGTAGATAGGTTGATTTAAACAGCACTGGATTTTACCAGATGGGTACAACAAAAAGATGAAGAGGCAAAGATTTAGGATACTGGCAGGAATGTTACTGAAATAATAGACAGTGGTATCTAGGTGAAATATAGACGTTAAGAAAGTAGAGATTTAATAGTTAATGGGAGTAATTAGAAGAATAGATGGACTGGAGATCCCAAATTAATGGAATATGAGTCATAAACAAAATGATTGAACAAGCAAGTTAGATGGAGAAGTTTTTAGACAAAATATTTGAGGTAGTGATTTTAGAGGTAGAGGAGAGATTTGAGCCCATAGGGAAAAAGAAGCTTTCAGACCTAGGCCTCTGCTCTGGTTGAGGCTCTCTTGGCAGAAATGGAGAGATTAAAAATGGTAGCGGAGTATGTGGATGCTACACAGAAACACTCCCAGGACTAAACTGGAATTACAATTAAAATACAAAAAAAAAAAAAAATTTCTGAATAATTAACTGAAGACTGGCTCGAAAGAACCCTAATAACTAGGGATGGAAAGTGGAGACTGGTGGGAAGGGCAGAGGCATTAAAGGCCTGGCCAGGCTCTGACAAACAGCAGCTGAAGTTCTGGAAAGTATCGCAGCTGTGAGGGGTGTCCACTGAGAACTCTGGGGTCTAATACTCAAGCTGGGCCCCCCAGCAGAGAACACCAGAACTGAGAAAGGTGCCCACATAACATCTGGCTGTGAAAAGCACCTGGGTTGCTGTATGCCAGGTAAAGATGGCTGGAAATGCAGACACCCTCTTAAAGGGCCAATGCACAAAATTCTGTGTGCAGCCACTCACATTGTGCTAGGGCAGATGGGACTGGAACTGTGTGGACAGAAGCCAGGGTTGGAGGCTCTGGTGTTAGAGCTCAGAAGGCAGACACCCCAGTTTCCTGTGCGGAGTTCATCTTTCTCACGCAGACATTTGCTATGCATGTGGTTTTGCATCGGGGGAAGACAGTCAACCCACCCTATTGGAAAACACCTGGCCCCATAATGTGGAGTTTCTGAAGCCCATTAAGAGACTGAGAATAGCAGTTAACCTTTAGGCAGAAGCAGTTACCCCATGCTGTTGGCAAAACTCATGCCACACCTGTGGATGATTCATGAACGCTACTCAAGACTAAATCCAATTAGTCTGCAGACAGAGGCAGTCTCTGGAGGCCTTGAGTCTTTGCCTGATCTAATAAGTCACAAACAGCATTTGACACTGCCCTGCACTAGAGATTGAGAGGCGTAACAGATCTACCTAATACATAGTCACAAACCCAAACTGGCAACCAAAATGAGGAGTCAAAAATACAACGCCCAAATGAAAGAACAAGAGAATATCCAGAAGAAAGATAAATGAAATGGAGATAAATTTTTTCTCATATAGAGTTCAGAATAATGATGGTAAAGATGCTCAATACCATGAGAAAAGATATAGTAACTATGAAAATGAAAGTAAAGAATGACATAGCACTAATAACACATTACAAGGAATACACAACAGATTAGGGGAATCTTAGTATCGGATCAGTGAATTAGAAGACAGGGTAGGAAAAAAATCACTCAATCACAGAACCAAAACTAGAAAATAGTTAAAAAACTAGAGGACAGCTTCAGAGAGCTCTGGGATAATGTGAAACATAACAATATTTGCATACTATGTGTGCCAGAAGAGACAGAAAGAGATAGAGAATGTATTTGAAGAAATAATGGCAGAAAGCTTTGCTAACCTGGTGAAGGAAAAAGTCACACAAGTTCAGGGGTCACAGAAAGTCCCAAGCAAAAAGAACCCAAACAGGCCCACGTCCAGGCACATCATAATTAAAATGCCAAAAATTAAAGACAAAGAGAGAATCTTAAAGATAGCAAGAGAAAAGCATACTGTTACCTTCAAAGGAGCTCCCATAAGGCTGACACCTGATTTCTCATCAGAAACTCTATAGGCCAGAAGCAAATGGCATCAAGTACTCAAGGTGATGGAAAACAAGGGTCTGAAACCAAGATTACTATATCCAGCAAGACTATCTTTCAAAATAGACGGTGAAATAAAGTGCTTCCCAGACAAAAAAAAACAAATACTAAAGGAGTTCATCACCACCAAGCTAGCATTACAAGAATTGCTAAAGGGACTGCTGTAATTTGAAGAAGAAATAGAGAAACCTAGGCAGACAGAAAGCAAATGGCAATAAATAAATACCTATCAATAATAAGCTTAACTGTAAATGGATTAAATGCTCCAATCAAAAGACACATGGTAGCTGAATGGATACAAAAATATGATCCAACTCTACGCTGTCTACAAGAGACTGACTTTAGAACAGAAGACTCACTCAGGATGAGAGTGTAGGGATGGAAAGAAATTTTCCATGCAAATGGAAACGTAAAATAAAGCTGGGGTAGCAATACTCATATCTGATAAAATAGACTTCACAATAAAGGCCATCACAACAGACAGTAAAGTTCTTAATACTAAAGGGATTGACCCAACAAGAGGTTATAACCCTGCTAAACATATCACCCAATATAGGGGCACCTAAATATGTAAAAAAAAAAAAAAAACTTCTAGAGGACTTTAAGAGTGAGATCAACAACAATACAGTCATGGTAAGGGACTTTAACAACCCTCTGACTTCACTGCATAGAACTTCCAGGAAAAAGAATGTTAACAAGAAAACAGTGACTCTAAAGGACACAGTGTATCAGGTGGATTTAGTTGAGATTTATGGAACATTTTACCCCAAAGCTGCAGAATATAAATTCTTCTCGAGTAAACATGGATCATTCACAAAGATAAACCACATATTAGGACACAAAACAAGTCTCTCTAAGTTCAAGAAGACTGAAATCCTATCAAGCATTTTCTCAGATCACAGTGGAATAAAATTAGAAATCAACTACAGTAAAAACACCCCAAACACATGGCAGCTAAATATCATGTTATCAAACAATAAAATGGCTATTGATAAGATTAAGAAAGAAATCAAAAACTTTCTGGAAACAGATGAAAATGAACACAGAAAAACCCAAAATTTCAGGGACACAGCAAAAGCAGTGCTGAGAAGGAAGTTCATAGCACTACAGGTCTACCTCAAGAAAAACAAGAAAAATTAATAATAAACTATTTAACTGTATAACTTAAAGAATTAGGAGCAAAAAGAAGCGCCCAGAATAAGTAGAAGGAAGGAAATAATAAAGATTAGAGCACAAATAGACAATATAGAGACTTTAAAAAAACTACACTAATAAAAGGGAAACATGCGAATTGACGGTCCCTCCGCTATGCCCACCAGCCGATCAGGGTGAGTATGCAAATTAACCCAACAAAGATGGCGGCAGCCACAGAGCTGGAGGCTTGGGTTGCCCCCAGCGGCGGAGGAAGCCAAGCTTCCAGCCGGTCCTGGCCTCCGCTCAAGGAGGGGCTGGGGGCCTGGGTCTCTGGAGGGCGTGGCCAGCCTGCAAACAGCCATCAGCCCCTCACCCAGGCTGGCCAGGCACCCCAGCAGGAACCCTCACCCTGAAGGGGGTGTGGCCAGCTTGAAAAGAGCCCTCAGACCCTCACCTCATGGGGGCGTGGCCGGCCTGCAAACCACCACAGGCCCCTCGCCCAGGCCACCCCACACCCTAAGGGAACCCCCACCCTGATCTGGTACACACTTCAGGGCAAACCAGCCGGCCCCCACCCATGCACCAGGCCTCTATATTAATAAAAGTGTAATATGCTAATTAGACTGGGAGACCTTCCAGGAGACCTTTCAGACATTCTTCTGGACAAAGCCATGGTGGCGGGGCTGAGGTAGAGGCAGTTAGAGGCCAAGAGGGGAGGGCAGTTGTTGGGTGATCAGGTTGGTGCGGGGGGGCAGTTGGGGGTGAGCAGACCAGCAGGGGGGCCAGTTGTGGGCGAGCAGGCCATCAGTCGGGGGCAGTTGGGGATGATCAGGACTGTGGGGGGGAAGTTTGGAGTGAGCAGGCCAGCAGGGGGTCAGTTAGGGGCGAGCAGGCCAGTGGGGAGGGAAGGTGGAGGCAAGCAGGCCAACAGAGGAGGGCAGTTGGGGGTGAGCAGGCCAGAAGGGCAGGCAGTTTGGGGCGAGCACACTGGCACGGGGGGCAGTGGGGGTGAGCAGGCTGGCGGGGGGGGGGGGCATTTGGAGGCGAGCAGGCCGGTGACGGGGGGCGGCAGTTGGGGGCGAGCAGGCCAGCAGGCAGAGTGGTTAGGGGCAATCAGGCAGGCAGGCATATGAGTGGTTAGGAGCCAGCAGTCCCGGATTGCAAGAGGGATGTCCGACTGCTGGTTTAGGCCGATCCCTGTAAACCTCCAGGGGTCCCAGATTGGAGAGTGTGTAGGCCGGGCTGAGGGACACACACACACACACACACACACACACACACACACACGCCCCGTGCACTGGGCCACTAGTAATAATAATAATTACTGAAAACAAGAGCTGGTTCTTTGAAAGGATAAACAAGATTGAATAACCATTAGCCAGACTCATCAAGAAATAGAGAGGCCCAACTGGCGTGTCTCACTGGTTGAGCGTATATCTATGAACCAGGAGGTCACTGGTTCGATTCCCAGTCAGGGCACATGCCCAGTTTGTGGGCTCAGTCCCCAGTAGGGGAGTGTGTAGGAGGCAGCCAATCAATGATTCTCTCTCATCATTGATGTTTCTATCTCTACCTCTCCCTTCCACTCTGCAATCAATAAAAATTAAAAAAAGAAAGAAACAGGGAGGACCCAAATAAATAAAAGCAGAAACAAAAACAGAGAAGTAACCATTAACACTAGAAAAATACAAAGGATTGTAAGAAAATACTATCAACAACTATATGACAACAAGCTGGACAATTTCCTAGAAAAATAGTCTCCCAAAACTAAATAAGGAAGATTCAGAAAACCTGAATAGGTCAATAACAACTGATGAAATAGAGGCAGTAATCAAAACACTCACCACAGACAAAAGCCCTGGTTCGGATGACTTCACATGAGAATTTTACCAAACATTGAAACAAGAACTAACACCCATATTGCTCAAATTATTCCAAAAAATCCGCGAGTAACACTTCCACGATCTTTTCTTATGAGGCCAGCATTATCCTAATCTCAAACCAGATAAAGACACTACAAAGAAAAAGAATTACAGGCCAATATCCCTGATGAACATAGATGCTAAAATCCTCAACAAAATTTTAGCAAATTGGATCCAACAATATGTTAAAAAGATCATATACCATGACCAAGTGGGATTTGTTCCAGGGATGCACAGCTTGTACAATATTCGCAAATCAGTAAACGTGATACATCACATAAATTGAAAAATAAAAATCACATGTACATATCAATACAGGCAGAAAAAGCATTCAACAAAATACAGCACCCATGTTTTATAAAACTCAAAGTGGGAATAGAGGGATCATATCTCAACATGATACAGACCTACAGTGATCATCATACAAAAACTAAAACCATTTCCCCTAAGATCAGGAATAAGATAGGGATATCCACTTTCCCTGCACTTATTCAACATAGTACTGGAAGTCATAGTACAACAATCAGACTAGAAGAAGAAATAAAAGGCATCCAGATTGAAAATGAGGAAGTGAAACTCTCATTAATCAGAGATGACATGATATTGTACATAGAAAACCTAAAGACTCCACCAAAAATCTAAATTTAATAAATAAATTTCACAATGTAGCAGGAAACACAGCACCCAAAAATTGATGTATTTTTTATACACCAGTAATGAACTAAAAACCAACAATCCCATTTACCACTGCAACAAAAAAATTAAGATGCATAGGAATAAACTTAACTTAGGAGGTAAAAGACTTGTACTCAGAAAAATACAGGACATTGAGAAAAGAGATAGAGGAAGATATAAACAAGGGAAAAAAGATACCATGTTCATGGGTACATAGAATTGACATCATTAAAACGTCCGTATTACCCAATGCAATCTACAGATTCAATACAATCCCTATTAAAATACGAACAGCATATTTCACAGAGCAGGAACAAATATTCCAACAATTTATATGGAACCAAAAAAAAGACCCCAAATAGCTGCAGCAATCTTTTTTTTTTTTTTTTTTTTTTTTTTTTTTTTTTTTTCGCTAAAAGTATTACAAAGTGTATTACATAAGTGTCCTTTTTTCCCCCCCGCCCTTGACAGACCCCTGCCCTCCCTTACCCCCCAGTGTCTTATGTCCATTAGTTATGGTTATATGGATGCATACCAGTCCTTCGGTTGATCTCTTAATCCCCTCCCTCCTCCCCCCCAACCCTCCCTGGCCTTCCCACTGCAGTTTGACAATCAGTTTGAGGCAGTTCTGCCTCTGTATCTATTATTGTTCAAAAGTTTGTAATGGTCTTTATTATCCATGAATGAGTGAGATCATGTGGTATTTTTCCTTCATTGACTGGCTTATTTCACTTAGCATAATGCTCTCCAGTTCCATCCATGCTGTTGCAAATGGTAAGAATTCCTTCTTTTTTACAGCAGCATAGTATTCCATCGTGTAGATGTACCATGGTTTTCTAATCCATTCATCTACTGATGGGCACTTAGGCTGTTTCCAGATCTTAGCTATGGTGAATTGTGCTGCTATGAACATCGGGGTGCATATATCCTTTCTGATTGGTGTTTCTGGTTTCTTGGGATATATTCCTAGAAGTGGGATCACAGGGTCAAATGGGAGTTCCATTTCCAATTTTTTGAGGAACCTCCATACTGCCTTCCATAGTGGCTGCACCAGTCTGCATTCCCACCAGCAGTGCACAAGTGTTCCTTTTTCTCCACATCCTCTCCAGCACTTGTCGTTTGTTGATTTGTTGATGATGGCCATTCTGACAGGTGTGAGATGGTACCTCATTGTTGTTTTGATTTGCATCTCTCGGATGATTAGTGACTTTGAGCATGTTTTCATATGTCTCTTGGCTTTCTGAATGTCCTCTTTTGAAAGGTGTCTATTTAGATCCTTGGCCCATTTTTTGATTGGATTGTTTATCTTCTTTTTGTTAAGTTGTATGAGTTCCCTATAAATTTTGGAGATTAAGCCCTTATCAGATATGACGTTGGCAAATATGTTTTCCCACGAGGTGGGTTTTCTTGTTGTTTTGTTGATGGTTTCTTTTGCTGTGCAGAAGCTTTTTATTTTGATGTAGTCCCATTTGTTCAGTTTCTCTTTAGTTTCAACTGCCCTAGGAGCTGTGTCAGTGAAGAAATTGTTTTGGCATAAGTCTGAGATTTTGTTGCCTTTGTATTCTTCTAGAATTTTTATGGTTTCCTGTCGTACATTTAAGTCCTTTATCCATTTTGAGTTTATTCTTGTGTATGGTGTAAGTTGGTGGTCTAGTTTCATTTTCTTGCATATATCTGTCCAATTTTCCCAACACCATTTATTGAAGAGACTATCTTGGCTCCATTGTATGTTCATGCCTCCTTTGTCAAAAATTAATTGAGCATATTGGTTCGGGCTAATTTCTGGACTCTCTATTCTATTCCACTGGTCTATATGTCTGTTCTTGTGCCAGTACCAGGCAGTTTTGAGAACAGTGGCTTTGTAATACAGCTTGATATCTGGCATTGAGATCCCACCTACTTTGTTTTTTCTCAGGATCGCTGCAGCTATTCGGGGTCTTTTTTTATTCCAGATGAATTTTTGGAGAGTTCGTTCTAGATCCTTGAAGAAGGCCATTGGTATTTTAATGGGAAGTGCGTTGAATTTATAGATTGCTTTGGGTAGTATGGACATTTTAATGATGTTGATTCTACCAATCCAAGAACATGGTATGTTCTTCCATCTGTTTATGTCTTCCTCTATCTCTTTTTTCAACGTCCTATAGTTTTCTGAGTAGAGGTCTTTTACCTCTTTAGTTAAGTTTATTCCTAGGTATCTTAATTTTTGGGGTGCGATGGTAAATGGGATTGTTTTTATAATCTCTCTTTCTGAAAGTTCACTATTGGTATATAGAAATGCCTCGGATTTCTTGGGGTTAATTTTGTATCCTGCTACATTGCCAAATTCATGTATTAAGTCTAGTAGCTTTTTGATGGAGTCTCTAGGGTTCTGTATGTATAATATCATGTCATCTGCAAATAAGGACAGTTTTACTTCCTCTTTTCCAATTTGGATGCCTTTTATTTCTTCTTCTTGTCTAATTGCAATGGCTAATACTTCCAGGACTATGTTGAACAGGAGTGGAGAGAGTGGACATCCCTGTCTTGTTCCTGTTCTTAGGGGAAATGGTGTTAGTTTTTGTCCATTGAGTATGATGTTGGCTGTGGGCCTGCCATATATGGCTTTTATTATGTTGAGGTATGATCCTTCTATTCCCACCTTGCTGAGAGTTTTTATCAAAAATGGGTGTTGGATTTTGTCAAATGCTTTTTCTGCATCAATTGATATGACCATGTGGTTTTTTTCTTTCAATTTGTTTATGTGATGTATCACGTTTATTGATTTACGGATGTTGTACCATCCTTGCATCCCTGGGATAAATCCTACTTGGTCATGGTGTATGATCCTTCTGATGTACTGCTGGATCCGATTTGCTAAGATTTTGTTGAGGATTTTGGCATCTATGTTCATGAGGGATATTGGCCTGTAATTCTCTTTCATTGTGTTGTCTTTACCTGGTTTTGGTATTAGGGTGATGCTAGCTTCATAAAATGTGTTTGGAAGTGTTCCATCCTCTTGGACTTTATGTAGTAATCTGAGGAGGATAGGTTTCAGTTCTTCCTTAAAAGTTTGGTAAAACTCCCCTGAGAAGCCGTCTGGTCCTGGGCTTTTGTTTGCTGGAAGCTTTTTGATGACTGCTTCAATTTCTTCCATCGTTATTGGCCTATTGAGATTTTTAGATTCTTCCTGATTGAGTTTTGGAATGTTGTATTTTTCTAGGAATTTGTCCATTTCCTCCAGGTTGTCTAGTTTGTTGGAGTAGAGTTGTCCGTAGTATTGTTTAACAATCATTTGTATTTCTTTGGGGTCTGTTGTTATTTCGCCTCTATCATTTCTGATTTGGTTTATTTGGGACCTCTCTCTTTGCTTCTTGGTGAGCCTGGCTAGGGGTTTGTCAATCTTGTTTATCCTTTCAAAGAACCAGCTCTTGGTTTCATTGATTTTCTGTATTGTTTTTTTGGTCTCTATTTCATTGATTTCTGCTCTAATCTTTATTATCTCCTTCCTTCTGCTCACTCTGGGCTTTTCTTGTTGCTCTCTTTCTAATTCTTTGAGTTGTAGAGTTAGATGATTAACTACCATTTTTTCTTGTTTTTTGAGGTAGGCCTGTAGAGCTATAAACTTCCCTCTCAGGACTGCTTTCATTGTGTCCCAGAGGTTTTGGATTGTTGTGTTTTCATTGTCATTAGTGTCCAGGATGTTTTTAATTTCTTCTTTGATGTCATCGGTAACCCAATCAATATTTAATAACATGCTATTCAGCTTCCAAGTGTTTGAGTATTTTGGGTTGTTTTTATTGTGGTTTATTTCTAACATTATGCCATCGTGGTCTGAGAAGATGCTTTTTATGATTTCAATCTTCTTGAATTTGTGGAGACTTTGCTTGTGACCCAATATGTGGTCTATTTTTGAATATGTCCCATGAGCACCTGAGAGGAATGTATATTCCGCAGCTGTGGGGTGAAGTGTTCTGAAGATGTCAATTAAGTCCATCTGATCTAGTGAGTCATTTAGGATTGCTGTTTCTTTGCTGAGTTTTTGTCTAGCGGATTTATCCAGTGATGTTAGTGGTGTATTAAAGTCCCCTACTATAATTGTATTGTTGTCGATCTCTCCCCTGATACCTTCCAGGAGTTTTCTTATGTATGTGGGTGCTCCTGCATTGGGTGCATATATGTTTATCAGGGTTATATCCTCTTGTTGTATTGATCCCTTTAGTATTATGAAGTGGCCTTCCTTATCTCTGGTTATGGCCTTCACTTTGAGGTCTATTTTGTCGGATATAAGTATTGCTACCCCAGCTTTTTTTTCATTTCCATTTGCCTGAAAGATATTTTTCCATCCCTTCACTTTCAGTCTGTGTGAGTCCCTTCTAATGAGGTGGGTCTCTTGTAGACAGCAAATGTATGGGTCATGTTTTTTTATCCATTCAGCCACTCGATATCTTTTGATTGGACCATTTAGTCCATTTACATTTAAAGTTATTATTGAAAGGTACTTGTTTGTAGCCATTTCTATTTTTTTGTGGCTGCTTTCTTTCTGGGCTTTTTATTTCTTCTTTTTACACCAGTCCCTTTAGCATTTCTTGCATTGCTGGCTTGGTGGTGATGAACTCCCTTAGCCTTTTTTTGTCTGTGAAGCTTCTTATTTCCCCTTCAATTTTGAATGATAGCCTTGCTGGATAGAGTATTCTTGGATTCAGTCCTTTGCTTTGCATCACTTTGTAGATTTCCGTCCATTCTTTTCTGGCCTGATGTGTTTCTGTTGAGAAATCGTTTGATAATCTGATGGGGGACCCTTTGTAGGTAACTCTCTGCTTCTCTCTTGCAGCCTTTAAGATTCTCTCTTTGTCTTGTATATTTGCCATCGTTATTATGACGTGTCTTGGTGTCGGTCTTTTGGGGTTCATCTTGCCTGGGACTCTCTGTATTTGTGTAACTTTTTTCTTCCCCATATCTGGGAAGTTTTCTGTCATTATTTCTTCAAATAGATTTTCTAATCCTTGCTGCTCTTCTTGTCCTTCTTGCAGCCCTATTATGCGTATGTTACTTCGTTTCATGTTGTCCTGAAGCTCCCTTAGGCTCTCCTCCTGTTTTTTAATTCTTTTCTCCAGTTGCTGTTCAGATTGAGCTTGTTTCTCTGCCTTATCTTCTAACTCACTAATTCGGTCTTCTGCTTCTTCTAGTCTGCTGTTGAAACTTTCCATGGTGTTTTTGATTGTAGCTATATCACTTTTCATTTCTTCCTGATTCTTGCATAGGTTGTTGATTTTCTCATCCATCCGGTGAATGAATTGTACAACCATCATTCTGAATTCTTTTTCTGTCATGTTGCACACTTCAGCTTCATTAATTTCCTTTCTTGGTGATTCTTCATTGTCTTTCCTCTGGGTATTGTGTCGTCTCTTCATTCTGATTATCTCCTGATGGTTCAAAGGTTGAGTTGCGTGGGCCTGGGCCGTGCGCAGTGGGAGGCTCCCACCACCCTAGTGTCACTGAAGAGCTCTGACACTAAGATGTGTGGTTGTTGTTGGTTGGTGGGAACCAGGCTCGCTCTGTGTCAGTGTTGCCAACACTCAATGTGGCCTCGCGCGTGCCCTTAGAATTAGGGACCCTGCCTGCACTGTGCTGAAATAGAGGCCCCCCTGACGCGTGTTTAGCACCAGAGCAGAGCCCCCTAGCTTGCGCCAGGAGTCAGAGTTCCCCAAGAGTTCAGTATCAGAGTCTCTGTTGCTTCGCGCAACCTCACCTTGAGAATCAGGGTCCCTGTGTGCCCTTGCACCAGGAATTGGATTCACTGGCTCTTAGTATGAATGCACAGGAAATCAGGATCTCAGGCGCAGGTGATAAGAAACACAGTCAAGTCACTGGTGCTTGGTGCTGCCTCCTGCCCCGAGAAACGGGGTTTCTGGGCCTGTGCTAGGCGGACAAACTCCCGTTCGCGCGATTGCTCCCAGCCCAGGGCTCTGATGCCAGCAGTGCGCGCAGGATTAGTTCCTGGTGCTGTGCGCGTTTTTGCTCCCAGCCCAGGGCTCTGATGCCAGCAGTGCGCACAGGATTAGTTCCTGGTGCTGTGCGCGTTTTTGCTCCCAGCCCAGGGCTCTGATGCCAGCAGTGCGCACAGGATTAGTTCCTGGTGCTGTGTGCGTTTTTGCTCCCAGCCCAGGGCTCTGAAGCCCGAAGTGCGCATAGGATCAGTTCTAAGGTGCTCGCGCACTTTCAGGCCAAAGTTTCTGCAGCGCTGAGGCCCCGGCAAGGGGTAGGTCTATCAGTTAGTTACTCTGGCACTGCCCGCGATCCTGGGGGAAGGGGGGATGGGCTCTGCTACTCACGGATCTGCAGCAGGGATCTCCGAACTTTCCGTGTCTGCAGGTCTGTAGCTGTGGTCACAGGTCTCTGTCCCCAGTGGCTGCAGGGTCCTGGTATGCGTCTGAGATCAGACTGGGTGGTGCTGAGGCCAGGATCCTAGTCTCAAGCAGCTCTGTTTCCCAAGATGGTGTGGTCGCTGTGCCTCTGCTGGCCGCCCAGGAGTGTCCGCCCCTCCGTGGAGGGGCGCAGGCCTCCTCTGGGCTCCCGCAGTCGCGCCGCCCGCAAGTCGCCGCCTCCGGGTTAGTAGCCGCTGGGTTAGTAGCCGATCTCTGGATGCCGGTAGGTAACCGCTTCCCAAGATGGCGTGGTCTCGCCGCTGCGCTGGCGCCCAGGGGGAAGTTTCAGCCTCAATCTCTAACCATCCGCATTTTTCAGGAGTTCTCTGTCTTTCCTGGCTGCAGACTGTCTCTCAGCTGAACCTCCCCAGCTTGATCGGGCTGGTTGTTACCCGTTTCAGCTGCTCGCCCCTATCTGCTCCGGGACGAAGGACCAACACGTCCGTCTAAGCCTCCGCCATTTTTTTCTCTCCCAGCTGCAGCAATCTTGAGAAAGAAAAACAATGTTGAAGTAATCACAATACCAGATTTCAAGTTATACTACAAAGCCACTGTAATCGAAATAGCCTGGTACTGGCATAAGAACAGGCATGTAGATAAATGTAACAGAACAGAGACCCAAGAAATCGACCTAAGCCATTATGCTCAATTAATATTTGACAAAGGAGGCAAGAGCATACAACAGAGTCAAGAGAGTCTCTTCAATAAAGGGTGTTAGGAAAATTGGACAGATACGTGCAAAAAAATGAAACTTAGACCATCGACTTACACCATACACAAGAATAAACTCAGAATGGATAAAAGACTTAAATATAAGTCTGAAAACCATAAAAACCCTAGAAGAAGCCATAGTCAGCAAACTCTCCAGACATCTCTCATATCAATATGTTTCTAGATACATCTCCTTAGAAAGAGCCACACTCAAGGGGCCAAAGAGCCGCATGTGGCTCGCGAGCCGCAGTTTGCTGACCGTGGTCCTAGGGCAAAGGAAACTAAGGTGAAAATAAACAAATGGGACTACATCAAAATAAAAAGCTTCTGTATAGCAAAAGGAACCTTCAACAAAATGAAAAGTGAGCCCACTATATGGGAGAACATATTTGGCAATGATACATTTGATAAAGGGTTAATATCCAACTTAACAAGAGGAAGACATACAATCCAATTTAAAAAAGGACAAAGGACTTAAATAGACACTTCTCCAAAGTAGACATACTAATGGCCAATAGACATAAAAATGCTCAATTCACTGATCATCAGAGAGATGCAAATTAAAATGACAATGAGGTATCACCTCACACCTGTCAGAATGGCTACCATCAACAAATCCACAAATGACAAGTGCTAGGAAGGATGTGGAGAAAAGGGAACCTTAGTACATTGCTGATGAGAATGCAGACCGGTGCAGCGATTATTAAAAACAGTATGGAGTTTCCTCAAAAAATTAAATATTGAACTGCTATTTCATCCAGTGATCCCACTTCTAGGAATATATCCCAAGAAACCCAAAACACCAATCAGAAAGAATATATGCACCCCTATGTTCATAGCAGCACAATTTACAATAGCTATGATCTGGAAATAGCCCATCAATAGACGAGTGGATTAAAAAATGTGGTACATTTATATCATGGAATACTATGCAGCAGTTAAAAAGAAGCTCTTACCCTTTGCGAAAGCATGGAGGGACCTGGAGAGTATCATGCTAAGTGAAATAAGTCAATCAGAGAAAGACAAGTATCACATGATCTCATTCATATGTGGAATCTAATGAACAAAATAAACTGATGAATGGAATGGATCCATAGACATGGAAACATGGAACAGAGTCTGTAATCTCGGTGGGAAGGTAGGGGATCGTGGGTGGGTGGGAGATAATCAACCAAATACCTTGTGTGCATGTATGCATATCCCATGGACACATAATAGGGTGGTGAAAGTCTGGGGTGGGGGTAGGGGTGGGGGCAGGCTTTTGGGAGTCAGTGGGGGTGAGGAGGGGACATATGTAATACTTTCAATAATACAAATAAAAATAAATAAATGGGTGATGTCTTGACCCAAGTCATAGCCAAGGGAATAGGTGACCAAAGTAGAATGGAGGAGAAGGTTATTAAAGATAGGGAGGCTGAAGAACTACTGTGGTCTTGGATAGATCATACATGTAACATTGAGAGGCTACCACTTGAGAGAGCTACCCAGGGAAGTTGTGGAACATTCATTTAAGAATGTGGATATTGAGGATATAATGGTTTCAAAAGGTTTAGGAATTAAAGAAGAACAGAATCCTGGGAGAAGGGAGCAAGGTAATACTTTATGGATGTTATAGAGAACATTATGATGCAATTAGAGGATAATTTGGAGGAGAGTGCTTTATTTAACCTCAAACAAGAAGAGATAGACTTACATAAAAAAAAATAAGGTTATCAAAATATTGGTTGTAAACACTGTAACTAGTAAAGAATTTTAAGTACTAATTCTCATTTTAGATATAAAAAAGTTACAAGGTAGTTTGTTTATAATTTAGAAATTTGGAGAAGTATGAAATGTTTTTAAAAGTTTAAGTCAGAAGTAACCATAAATAGAAATATAAAGCAAGATTTCTAACTTGCAAAGTACTAGCAAGAAAAAAATTAAATGAAAGAAATTATAGGAGTCTTCCTGTCAAGATGGCAGAGTAGGGAAAATGGTGTACTTGCCTGCTACCATGACCACATCAAAATTGCAAATAAACTAAAGACTGCCATTAGTGAGAACTATCTGATATCTGGCTGACCAGACAGCATATAACTAAGGATATATAGAAGCTACATCAAAACCAGTAGAAGGGGCAGAGGTGCGGAACAGGTTGGTTCCAAACCCACATGTGGTGGTTAAAAGTTGGGAGTGATATCTCTGCTGCTGATGTCTCTCCTGAGGATCAAGGTATCCCAGCCCAATACAGGGCTTCCCCAGCCCAGTGGCCCAGTGCCATGAAAAGAAGTCCCCATAACTTCTGGCTAAAAGAACCAGAGGGGATTGTGGATGAGTGAAACAGAAGGTTGCTGGAGTTCCAGGAAGTTCCTCTTACAGAGCCCATGCATGGACTTACTCATACCCACTTGCTCTAAGCTCCAGGACTGGGGCAGCAGCTTTTCTTTATGGGGAGGAACTGAATTGTCTAGCTTCACGGTGAGGACTGGAGGGGCAGCTTTCTCCCAGACAGAAGTGCTGGCAGAAGCCATGTTTCTTTACTGAATGCTTTCCCCTGCACTGCAGGCTCCATATCTGGGTTTCCATCAATCTGGGTAACAATATTTGCCCTGCCCTGGTGATTCTCTGAGACCCCGTCCAACTTGCAGGCCCACCCAAGCCACTTCCAATGGCTTTTCCTTACAGAAGGCTTTGGCACATACTTCAGACTTTCCTAAAATCTCTCAAACCCCAAACAAGGAGCAACTGGCCTTATAGTGCCTCGTACCTTTTGCTAAGCAGCTCCAAGTCTGGCAATAGTGACATATGGCCTAAGTTCATAGCTTAGCCTCTTCCAGGTACCTCCAAGCCCAGTACAAGTGGCAACCATCTGCAGATCACTTTGTAGCTCATAACAGGTGTCCTTGGGCAGAGCACAGGCCCCAGAACTAACACACTGTAGTCGCAGCCAGTCCTCAAAACCAATAGGCCTGAGGGTTAATCCCTCCCACTGATATGCCAATAGCAATCAAGGCTCAACTACAGCAGGAGGACAGCCCACATAAAAGACACATCTGGAACACCTGGCTCAGGTGAACAGTGAGACTGTGCCCCACAGGACATGTGCTACATAAGGCCACTCTACCAAGACTGGGAGAGGTAGCAGCTCTACTTAATACATAGAAACAAACACAGGGAGGTAGCTTAAAAGAGGAGACAAAGAAACATGTCCCAAATTAAAGAACAGAACAAAACTCTAGAAAACAAACTAAACAAAATGTATACAAGCATTTTACCAGATGCAGAGTTTGAAACACTGGTTATAAAGGTGCTCAATGACCTCAGTGAGAACTTCAACAAAGAGAAATGGAGATGGAAAACATAATAAAGAACTGGTCAGAAATTAAGAATACAATAACAAATGAGGATTACATTAGAAAGAATCAATAGTAGGTTAGATGAAGCATAGGATTGTGTCAGTGATTTGCAAGATATGGTAGCGGAACACACCCAATCAGAACAGCAAAAAGAAAACAATCCAGGAAAATAAGGATAGTATAAGGGGCTTCTGGGACAATATCAGCACCAACGTTTGCATCATGGTATAACATAAGGAGAAGAGAAAGTGCAAGGAATTGGGAACCTTTATTAAGAAATAATGATTGAAAACTTCCCTAATCTAGTAAAGGAAATAAACTTACGTGCCCAGGAATCACAAACATCATGAACCCAAATAGGTCCACACCAAGACACATCACAATTAAAATGTCAAAGGTTATACACAAAGAGAATCTTAAAAATGGTAAGAGAAAAGCAGTTAGTAACCTACAAGGAAGTGCCCATAGGACTGTCCTCTGATTTCTCAACAGAAACTTTGCAGGCCAGAAAGGAATGGCAAGAAATATTCAAAGTGATGAAAAGCAAAGACCTACAACCAAGATTACTCTACTCAGCAAAGCTATCATTTAGAATTGAAGGTCACATAAAGAGCCTCCCAGACAAGGAAAAACTGAAGGAGTTCATCACCACCAATCCAGTATTTCAAGAATGTTAAAGGGATTCTTAAGAAGAAGAAGAGAAAAAACATAAATATAAAAAATATGATTAACAAAATAGCAATAACTACATATCTATAAACAATTTATTAAATGCAAATGGATTAAATCAAAAGACATAAGGTAGCTGGATGGATAAGAAAACAAGTCCTTTACTTATGCTGTCTACAAGAGAGTCACTGCAGATTGAAAAGTACAAAGACTGAAAGTAAAGGGATGGAAAATATTTTATGAAAATGGAAGCAAACAAACAAACAAAAAAACTTATGATAGTAATGCCTATACCAAACAAAATAGACTTTACAACAAAAGATGGACCCACCAGTTTCACTTCTGTGTATTTATCTGAAGAAACCCAAAACACTTCATTTGAAAAGACATATGCACCCAAATGTTTATTGCAGCATTATCTATAATAGCCAAATGAGGAAGCAACCTGTCCATTGGTAGACAAATGAATAAAGAAGAAGCGATGCATATATACAATGGACTATGCCTCAGCTGTTAAGAAGAATGAAATGTTGCCATCTGCAACAACATTGATGGACCTAGTGTATTGTGCTGAGTGAAATAAGTCAGCAAAAATAAATGTCATATAATTTCATTCGTGGAATCTAAATAAAATAAATGAATAGGCAGAAACAGAGAATGTTTTGATGGTAGCCAGATGAGAGGGGTGATGGTGGTATGGGTGCAAAGGGGGAAGGGATAAGAAGTACAAATTGGTAGTTACAGAGTAGTCATGGGGATGTAAACTAAACACAGAGAATATAGTCAGTAATATTGTAATAACTACATATGGTATAGACCAGCCGTGGGCAAACTACAGCCCGCGGGCCGGATCTGGCCCGTTTGAAATGAATAAAACTAAAAAAAAAAAAAGACCGTACCCTTTTATGTAATGATGTTTACTTTGAATTTATATTAGTTCACACAAAGACTCCATCCATGCTTTTGTTCCGGCCCTCCGGTCCAGTTTAAGAACCCATTGTGGCCCTTGAGTCAAAAAGTTTGCCCACCCCTGGTATAGACTTATCAGGGAGATCATTTCATGAGTTACATAAATATTTAAACACTATGTTGTACAACTGAAACTAATATAATATTGTATATCAGCTGTAATTGAAAAAAAACTTTTGAGAAAAAGAAAAAATCTATGATAGAGAAGCAAAACAAAATATAATTTAGGCTGCCTAAAATGATAAATAAAATAAAATGGCAGAAACATAATTAAAATAAGAATTGTCATTAAATCTCAGTGGCTATAGCTCCTCAATTAAAGTACAGAGGCACTTTGATTATATCACCAGCATGATTATCCAACTGTAAACCAGCTATAAGAAGTACACCTGCCAGAACCGGTTTGGCTCAGTGGATAGAGCGTCGACCTGTGGACTGAAAGGTCCCAGGTTCGATTCCGGTCAAGGGCATGTACCTTGGTTGCGGGCACATCCCCAGTAGGAGATGTGCAGGAGGCAGCTGGTCGATGTTTCTCTCTCATCGATGTTTCTAACTCTCTATCTCTCTCCCTTCCTCTCTGTAAAAAATCAATAAAATATATTTAAAAAAAAAAAAAGAAGTACACCTAACACCAAAATTAGTAAGGTTTAAGGTACAGTAATCCCTCACCATCTATAGTTTTCAGAAATTATAATTTTATATTTATATCCCAACCATTTAAAAATGCATCTTTGTTTCAGCTCAGTCTCATGAAATAATACATTATTAAGTATTGGGAAATGCAGACAGAAAGAAAGCAAGGGTTACAATATTCAAAATCAGACAAAATTGAATCGAAGGCTATAAATAGTGGGAAAGGTGACTACGGAAAGTTTATTTCACAATGTAGATAGAACCACATAAAGCGTTATGTCCTGAATAACATAGTTGACCTCATTTATTTGGTGGATTTTGAAGTGCATATTTTCACTTTTTATCATCTTGAACTTAAAATGTAGTTTTCAATTTTGTAGTTTCATTGGTGGACTCTTTTTCTTGCTCAGTGGTTAATAAATCAATTATATATCTTATAATCAATGGTGTCTTAACGGTCTTCAGGAAAAACTGAAGCGAATTAAGGACCACCATAATTTTGGAAAACTGACCTTTCTGACAGATTTGGTAATTAAAAAGAAAATATGCAGATACAAAATCTAAGCAATATAATCATTTGACTTAATAATAATAGATTAGATTCCACAGCCCCACAAAATAAATAAATAAATAAATAAATAAGCCATTTCACATAGGCTGCTAAGTAAATGCAAGAAAATTAAAAGTACAGAAGGAATACAGACTACAACAATGACCCCAAAGCTATAAAAGTATAAAATAAAGCAAAAGTTAAATAGAAAAGGTCTCCCAACCACTTAGAAGTTTTAAAATACTGTTCTAAATAACTATTTTGGTGGTTTTCTTTAATAGAAAATTTTTACTGAAGTATATGTACAGAGGAAAAAATATGTACGCATCATAAGTGTATTACTTGATAAATTTTCACATGTACTACCAGAATACAAGTCAATAAACAGAAACAAAGAAAAATTGCCTTAGTCCCACAAAGCCAAAATCCTTATACCAAAATCTTTTAAGCCATTACCATCCACTTCTCTCCCCCAACAATAACTATTTTGATTTACAACCCCAGAGATTAGTTTTTCCCATTTTTGAATGTTACATGATTGATTCACACAGAATATACTGTTTTTTACCTTAATTTCTTTTGCTCAGTACTGTGATTTTAATATTCATTTGTATTGGTACATATAGTTATAGTTTGTTCACTTTCACTAATGATAGCATTACATTGTATGAAGACAGCACAATTTACCCACTCTATTGTGGATGGACAATTGAGTTGTTTCTCATTTGCGACTTTTTTTATTTATTATTGTTTTATTGCTTAAAGTATTACAAAGAGTATTACATATGTCTCCTTTTTTTCCCCGCCCTTGACAATCCCCTGGCCTCCCCTACCCCCAGTGTCTTATGTCCATTGGTTATGCTTATATGCATGCATACAAGTCCTTCGGTTGATCTCTTACCCCCCTCCCTCCTGGCCCCCAACCCTCCCTGGCCTTCCCACTGCAATTTGACAATGTGTTTGAGGCAGTTCTGCCTCTGTATCTATTATTGTTCATAAGTTTATAATGGTCTTTATTATCCATGAATGAGTGAGATCATGTGGTATTTTTCCTTCATTGACTGGCTTATTTCACTTAGCATAATGCTTTCCAGTTCCATCTATGCTGTTGCAAATGGTAAGAGTTCCTTCTTTTTTATAGCAGCATAGTATTCCATCGTGTAGATGTACCATGGTTTTCTAATCCATTCATCTACTGATGGGCACTTAGGCTGTTTCCAGATCTTAGCTATGGTAAATAGTACTGCTATGAACATATGGGTGCATGTATCCTTTCTGATTGGTGTTTCTGGTTTCTTGGGATATATTCCTAGAAGTGGGATCACTGGGTCAAATGGGAGTTCCATTTTTAGGTTTTTGAGGCAACTCCATACTGTCTTCCATAGTGGCTGCACCATTCTGCATTCCCACCGGCAGTGCACGAGTGTTCCTTTTTCTCCACATCCTCTCCAGCACTTGTCGTTTGTTGATTTGTTAATGATAGCCAGTCTGACAGGTGTGAGATGGTACCTCATTGTTGTTTTGATTTGCATCTCTCGAATGATTAGTGACTTTGAGCATGTTTTCATATGTCTCTTGTATGTCCTCTTTCAAAAAGTGTTCTATTTAGGTCCCTTGCCCATTTTTTGATTGGATTGTTTATCTTCCTTTTGTTAAGTTGTATGAGTTCCCTATAAATTTTGGAGATTAAGCCCTTATCAGATATGACATTGGCAAATATGTTTTCCCATGCAGTGGGCTTTCTTGTTGTTTTGTTGATGGTTTCTTTTGCTGTGCAGAAGCATTTTAGTTTGATGTAGTCCCATTTGTTCATTTTCTCTTTAGTTTCAAGTGTCCTAGGAGCTGCCACGGCTGCGAGGGCTAAACCCCTTTTACGTATTTCATGCATCAGGCCTCTAGACCTATATAATAAAAGCCTAGGTGGTATCACGCCCTCACGCAACTTCAACACAATATGGCCACCATAAGATGGCTGCCACAAGATGGCCACACTCACAGCGGAGGCGGGGCTCGGTGGCCGCTCTGCGCAGTGAGGCCTAGGGGTCCCGCTCTGTGCAGCGCGGAGGAGCCTGGTACTAACATCTCCACTGCCTCGCATGGAGGAAGCAGGTTCAGTGTAGTAGGCAGGTCGTGGCAGGGGAGGGAAGTTGTGGGCAATGAGGCCAGCAGGGGAGGGGAGTTTGGGACAATCAGGCCCCAGTAGGGGAGGAAAGTTGGGAGCCATCAGGCCGGCAGGGGAGGGCATTTGGGGGCCATCAGGCCAGCAGGGGAGGGCGGTTGTACATGTGACCAGAAAAAGGAAGGTGGCCATATTCCTTCCCAGATGGACCAGATCTGCAAAGAACATGGCTTCACTGGATGGTTTGACAAAGGACAATATTAACATAGGGGAACCAGCCTGGTTCCTAGTGGAGAACATTCTCGTGAGCCACCAAAGTTTTCCTAATGAAGACAATGATATGGACAAAATTAAACTGTACCAGGAGGCCTTGCCAGCAAAGAGCAAATCCCAGTGTTGCTGACGTGGCTACAGCTCCTCTCATGCTTTCCAGATGCAGCCTGACTTGATTTCTCCATTTGGAGCAAAATCCTGAGAATGGTGGATGGATGCCCTGCTCTGTGATCTTCCCAGGGCTGTGCTTTAACATGACCGTGAGGGTACCCCAGGAGCCTTAGTTGAAGTGGATGTTGGTGTCTATCCTGAGCATGGCTCTATACCTTAGAGTGAGCACTCAGGCTTCTCTTGTTGCTGCTGCCATCAGGTTCAGGATAATGTTTATGTCCTTAACATCTTTGAAAATGACAATGCTCAGGATTTGGTATGAGTTGCAAGTTGTAGCTCTTAGTGTAAGCACTGGGGTAGTAATAAAACTTTCCCAGCAGTCTTACAGTAATTGTATGAGTCTGTATTTTTGTATTCCATCTTCACTTTTAAGGGAGTCTTTTAGACTATTAGCCACAGAAGGCTTGAAGTTTCTGTTCAGCAATTTCTTCCCCCTCGAAACTTCCCCCTGGGACTAGTTTTGTCAGAGCTATAACAGTCATAGTCAAGGAGAGAAGTTATTCAAAGCACAGATTAGATCCGAGGTTCCATAGTATGAATAGTGAGAGAAACAAGGTCGTGTGGTTTTTATATAAAGTTTTGGGCATTTAAAGTATAATACATGAGAAAGGTATGTCTGGCTCACAATATTTGTATTACCATTCAACCCAATTAAGAACAGAATAAATATTTTGACAGAAAGAAAGAAAGGGCCCAATGAATGCCCCTGTCAACCTTTTGTCTGTCTGCATTTACCTATTCTGGATGTTTCATATAAATGCAATCATATATGTGACCTTTGGTGTCTGGCTTGTTTCATTGAACATGTTTTTGAAATTCATATACATTGTAGTATGTATCAGTACTCATTTCTTTTTATGGCTGAATATTCCATTATATGGATATACTACCTTTTGTTTATCCATTTATCTGTCAGTGGACATTTGGGTTGTTTCTACCTTTTTGCTATTGTTAGTAGTGTTACTATGAGTATTTATTTATTAACTAGAGGCCCAGTGCACGAATTCATGCATGGGTGGGGTCCGAATGGCCAGGCCCCAATTGGCGGATCAGGGCTGGGCCTGTTGGGAGGAGGTGACAGTGGCTGACTGGGGGGAGGGGCTGCGGGTGATTGGCCAGTGGGCCCCTCCCCTGATTGGGTTGCAGGGACCGATCCAGTGCAGGGCAGGCTGAGGGGAGGGGCTGTGGGCCGATCAGTGCTGTGAGGGCCATCGGGCAGGGCCAGCCGGGGTTGGCGGGGGGAGGTGCTGCAGGAGTTTAGCCAGCTGGCCCCACCCCCTATTGGGGTAGTGAGGGACAATCAGGGTCGGGGCTGGCCAGAGGGAGGGGCTACAGGCCGATCAGGGTGGTGGGGGCCCATTGGGGGCGGGGCTGGCCAAGGAGTGGGCCTGCAGGAGGTTTGCCAGCCGGACCCGCCCCCTATTTGGGTGGGGGGGTCGATCAGGGATGGGGCCAGTCAGGGGGAAGGGCACAGAGGAGTTGGCCACCGGCTCTGCCCCCCTATCAGGGTGGGAGAGGCTGATCAGGGGTGGGGCGGCTGGGGGAGGGGCCTACAAAGGTTCACTGGCTGCAGTGGGTGTCATAGCGACTGGTCATTCAGGTCGTTACAGCGTTATGGTTGCTAGATAGATAGATAGATAGATAGATAGATAGATAGATATTTAAGTATCCATTTCTAGTTCTTAGGGTATATACCCAGAGGTGGAATTGCTGAACTATATGGCAATTCTATGTTTAACTCTTTGAGGAACTGCCCAACTGTTTTACACAGTAACTGCACCATTTTACATTCCTACCAGCAATATATATGTTCCAATTTCTCCACTTCTTTTCCAACACTTGTTTTCACTTTTTATATGATAGCCTTCCTGGTGTAAAAAACATAGGAGTTTCTTATAGTTCTGTGACTTCTCATTTAATTTCACAGACATTGGGATAGGTATTCAGAGAGTAAAAAAACGAATGCAAAAGTCTTAAGTACTTAGAATTATTAGCATATTTATTTAAAATTTATTTAAGCATTTGAATATGAGTTGGTGGTTTGGAGGATGATTGTCATCCTAAATTATATACACACTCATACATATCTATATTTCTTTTTTATTCTTTCTTTTAGCTACCTGAGAAGAAAAGGAATAATAATTAATGAAACATCTGCAGTTGTATATGCTCAGTTACTCACAGGTCATAGATATCAAATAAATCAAAATGGTGAAGTTCGTCTAGAGAAACAATGGTCAAAACAAGTTCTTCCTTTTGTTTATCAAGCTGTTGTCAAGGTAAGTCTCCATCAGGTCTCAATTATATCTTAGTGTACACTATTGCACACTGTATAAAGACAGACTATATATCATATTAACATTGGCTTCTAATTAAAAGAGTAATATATCAATGTATAATGGAAACTATTATTTAATATAATTTGCAAAATATTGTCTTTTTTAAAAGGCAGATTACATCCTCCGACACTCTGTGGTTAGGAACATGTCCTTTTAATTTTTTTTTTTTTTTTAATCCTCACCCGAGGACATGCTTAGAGAGAGGAAGGGAGAGAGATGGCGGGGAAGGGGTAGAATGAGAGAGAAACATACATCGGTTGCCTATCATACACTCCCTGATTGGGGATCAAACCTGCAACCTTTTGGTGCACGGGACAGTGTTCAACCAACTGAGCCACTAGGGCAGGGCTAATTTATTTTTAACTTAATCTCTAAAAGAAAAATCTCAGCATTAACTTATACCTTTGCATTTTTAGATTTTTATTCTCAAAAGAAAATGTTTGCCTTAAATAAATTAGTAAATGCAAAAGGCTGTTGTTGTGTTTGTAATCTTAGATGTAGTGTGGGGATAACATTTTTTAAAGCATGTAGTGATCCTGTAATTTTGGGGAAACATTACAGTGTAGTGATTAAGAGCACAGATGCCTAAGTTGACTTCGTAGCTATATGACCTTGGGCAAGATTCACCCTCTTTCTGTGCCTTAGTCTCCTCATCTCTAAAGTGGGGCTAATAATTAATAATGGTCTCTGCCACAGAGGGTTGTCTTAAGGATAAAATGAAATAATAAAAGTGTGCAATGCCTAAAAGCAGTCAATAAATTTTAGCTGCCAGTATTGGTATGTAGACAGTCTTTGCGTTTGACATTTATAAGTAATATAGCCATAGTCCCATAGGAAAAAAACTTGTGTACAATCTATGAAAGATTTGACTGTGATGATTTACTTTTATATTTTATTCTATATAGGACATCCGAGCTTTTGATTCCCGTTTCTCCAATATCAAAACTTTGGATGACTTGTTTCCTCCTAGAAGTACGGTCTTTATGCTGGGAACCCCCTATTATGGCTGTGCTGGAGAAGTTAGTTACTGTTACTAATTAAATTTCTCTCTGGTTTGAAATTAATACAATTCTTTACCTTTTCTTCACTTAAGTGTAAAATAGAAAGTAATACTGAAGTGTAAAAATAAGAAAGAATTCATTCATCTAACTAATGAACATAGTATTTGGCTATATATCTTTAGTCTTAAGCATGTTGGGGTCAGGAGGTGGGGATAAAAAAGAATTCAAATCCTGCTCTCTTTAGTAGTATATTGTGGTATATATGAATCAATTCTATAGTTATTTTAGATGTATTATTGGGTTAATGAATTTATAGATGTGTTAATGTTTTGGGAAGGTCCAGTTCTCACATGGAAAAAGGCACATGCAAATATACATATATGCCTATACATACACATATGTGTCTTTGCTACTTATCTTTTTGTGCAAATGATGAGAGGGTATCACATAGTCACAGGAACCAGGTTGAAGGGACTCCTACTGGTCAGATCTGGAACAGTTTGGGGGGACCTGGCCTGCAGGGGGGTGAGGAAAGTGGGGACAACCAGGCCTGCAGGGTGGGGCAGTTAGGGGTGACCAGGCCGGCAGGGGAGGGCAGTTGAGGATGACCAGGCCTGCAGGGGTGGGCAGTTAGGGGCTACCAGACCGGCAGGGGAGGGCAGTTAGGGGCAACCGGGCCAGCAAGGGAGGGCAATTGGGGGCGACTGTGCTGGCAGGGGAGGACAGTTGGGAGCAATCATTTCGGCAGGGAGCAGTTAGGCGTCGATCAGGCTGGCAGGGGAGTGGTTAGGGGGTGATCAGGCTGGCAGGCAAAAGCGGTTAGGGGCAATCAGGCAAGCAGGCAGGCAAGCAGGCAGGCAAGCAGGCAGACGAGCACTTGGGACCCAGCAGTCCTGGATTGTGAGAGAGATGTCCAACTGCAGTCGGACTTCCCCCAAGGGGTCCCAGATTGGAGAGGGTGCAAGCTGGGCTGAGGGACACCATTCTTCTCCCCCAGTGCACAAATTTCATGTACTAGGCCTCTAGTAATTATATATATTTAAATATGCATACAAAGCACAAGTGTTAAAACATGGAGTAAAATGTTAACAGTAGGTTGATCTGGGTAAATGTTTTTCAATTGTTCTTTGACCTGTTTTTAGTTTTGCAACTTCTTGGTAGTTTGAAATTATTTGCAAATTAAAAGTTAATTTAAAAAAAAGAGAGAGAGAGACTGGTTAACACCTATTAAACAATGTAGACTCAAATTTGCAGTATAATCACATTCCCTCAAAAATTCCAAGAGAATTTCCACTATCCAACTTTATTGTCTTACTGCATTTCAGAAATAATAAACACTGTTCAAATAAATAGAAAAATCAAGTGAGTAAAATGTAGTGAAAGAGACTAAAACCTACTGTGATTTTTTTCTTTCTCCAAGGTTCAGGATTCAGGGGATGTGATTACAGAAGGTAGGATTCGTGTGGTTTTCAGCATTCCATGTGAACCCAATCTTGATGCTTTAATACAGAACCAGCATGTGAGTACTATAGTCCATATTGTTTAATTTAGAATTAATGAACTTTAAAAAATATTAGAATGATATTTTTGCCAACTTCTTGGAATTTATTGCAAATATTTTATTTAATACTAATTAAATTTCCTTACAGTTATATCTAGTATTATTTAAAAATAAATGTGGAGTCTGCTTAGAACTTCATGTAGAACTTTGACGGGGGAGTGGGGGGAATCACTGAAATCCCATTATTAATCTATAATGGTTACTATGGGTTATTGTATTCGAACTTATAAGTAGCACGTTGATTAGCATACCCTCTGGGAATAGACTTGGGTTTTTAAATGCTTGATAATCAAAGCCTGCATTTTATATTTACAAGTGACATATGGCCTTCTTACACAAGTTAAATGTCTCTACTCAGCTAAAGATGAATAGTCCCTAGAGAAAACTTGAAAATTGCATTTAAGGTCACAGCACCCTTTTTCAGGACCTTTTTTTCCGAAGATGTTCACTGTCCTTTTTCTGATTTCCCTGTTAAAATAGGGAGAAGATCCTGATATATCTGTCATTTTTCTTATTGATTGGATAATTAACTTGACTAAAATTAATTCACAAGCAGCCAGCTATTGCTACTTTTATTTTATCTAATGATAAAATCTAAAGTTTTATATCCTGTGGAATGAATGTATGGCATTAGGCATCAGCATACCCATGAGGAAACTTTATGGAAGGCAGAAAAGTTCCTAAAATCTTACCATTAGGCCTCTTAGAGGAAGAATCCTCCAAGCACATTCAGGAAATGGAGACAGTGGCCCATTAAGTAAAAAGCTGTAGCTCTGTTCTGGGAGTCAGTGGAGGTGGAAAAACTTGCATTCATTCCTTCATGCCTAGCTTTTTCTAGACCTGCAGGCACCTTCCCACTTCTAGCATATAGTGTTTCTAGGTGTACTTTCTCTTTACATACCTTCTTTAACTTTTACTCAAGCCTTCTTTCTCTCTCCTAACGGTCTCACCTATTTATTTTACAATTTCTAGGATGTTTGTGTAATTTTTTAATTGATTTCAGAGAGGAAGGGGGAGGGAGAGATAGAGACATCAATGATGAAAGTGAATCCTTGATTGGCTGCCTCCTGCACGCCCCCTACTGGGGATTGAGCCTGAAACTTGGGCATGTGCCCTTGACCAGAATCGAACCTGGGTTCCTTTAGTCTGCAGGCTGACACTCTATTTGCTGAGCCAAACCAGCCAGGGCTGTTTGTGTGACTTTAATAATTTTAGTTATACCATAACCCAATATTTCTCAAAAGTAGTACTGTTGGTATTTTGGGCAAAACAGTTACGTCCTTTATCTGGTAGGACAGTTGACATCCTTAGCCCCTGAACACTGAGTAGTAGTAGCCTGTGCCTTTTGTTGTTGTTTTTATCCTGACCCGAGGATATTTTTTCCATTGATTTTTAGAGAGAGTGGAAAGAAATGAGGAGAGAGGGAGAGAGATAGAGAGTAAAAGAAAGAAACATTAGTGTGAGAGAGACACATCAATTGGTTGCATCTAGCATGTGCCCCGACTGGGGCCGGGGATCGAACCTGCAACCCAGGTACATGCCCTTGACAGGGAATTGAACCCACCACCCTTTGGTGCACGAGCCAATGCTCTGTCCACTGAGCCATACCAGCCAGGGCATTGTAACATGATGTGCCCCTACACATTTCCAGACGCTTATTAAAAAACTGATAATTACCTGTGATAGAGAACCTGCTACCTTAATTTTTATTATCTATTCTGGAAAGCATACTTGATTTGTCTGTATTATTTCTAAATCTGATAAGGTTCTTAATCAAAATTGTGTCATATTCTTGACTAGCCTATTAATGGTAACTTTATATTCCAGGACACTAAAAATCTTTATCCACTTAGGAGTGACTATAGACATGATCATTAAAAAAATAATAGTGGATGAATTAATTCCTTACCAATTACTCTCTGGAAATTTTGTATTTATTGGTGATAAAATATCCTTATATTCATATAAAATAAAACATGAATATAAAACATTTATATGATTCCTATAAATATAAATAAGTATGTGTTATCATTATGTAAATTATGTTAGAAATTATTGTTACTTTCATGTGATAATAAATATTAGGGGAAACAAGTATTGTTTATATCTATATATGACATAAATATCATATACATATTTTAATCCTCACCAGAGGATATTTTTTTCCATTGATTTTTTAGAGCGAGTGGAAAGGAGGGAGGAGGTTGGGGAGAGAGAAACATGGATGTGAAAGAGACACATCAATTGGTTGCCTGCCATTTGCATTCCAACCAGGAATCAAACCCAGGACTAGGTCAGGGCAGAGTATACTTTTAATTTCGCTCAGCAGCAGCTATTTTGATGACATACTCATGTTTTAATTCATTGTAATAATTATCAAGGCCTGATTTTTTTTCCCAGGTACTTTACTAAGCCCTACTTGCAATATGAAAATTTATTTTAAGCATTTAATTCTTGCCTGCATTGTTCGCCATTTATTACTTATTGTAGAGTTTATTTCTTGAGACATTTCACAAACTGTATATTTCTTCTTCCTTTCACCTGTCCTTGGAAATTCTATCCTTTAAGGAAGGGAAGGTGCAGAAAGATTCTGCTTACAGATCCTTTTTAAAAAGAGGGTAGCGAAATGATCATTTACTTTTGAGAATTCTTATATAGCCACAATACAATGGTTAGTCATGTCTTGGTTATCTCCAAATTTTAAACATAAAGAAATAACATTTAATGCTTTGCGTTTCTATAATTGACCTTTTTGTTTTTATATTTCAAGAAATATTCCATAAAGTACAACCCAGGATATGTGTTGGCCAGTCGCCTTGGAGTGAGTGGATACCTTGTTTCAAGGTTTACAGGAAGTATTTTTATTGGAAGAGGATCTAGGAGAAAGTAAGTTTATGTTAAAGAAATTTACTTAAAGTGGCAGAAAAAATTGAATGATAAAGATAAAATGATCAATATTTTAGTATACATTTTCCTTAAAAATTTTACATAAATTTCTCTGATGGTGATATTTTCTCTAAATGGCATGTTATAGGTGGTTGAAAAGACAGTTGTTATTTTTGCAGCTAGTATATTGAACCTTGAAAAAAGGTATCAAGGTGTGTGTGAATCTCAGTAGTATATTTTCCTATATCATTCTCCTCTCTAATTACATAATCTTTGTTAACTTATGCTTTCTTAACTTGGATTTCCTCTATTTTTTTCAATTACTGCTAATTCAGAAATAACCATGATAACTAAAATATAGAACAATTAAAACTAACTTTTTCTAAGATTTGAAATCAAAACTTTTTGTTCTTTCAACAAAATTTTAAAATGTGTGTGTGTGTGTGTGTGTGTGTGTGTGTTTGTGTTTGTGTGGTTTAAATTCAGCCCTCACGGAGACCATAAAGCAAATGTGGGTTTGAATCTCAAGTTCAACAAGAAAAATGAGGAGGTACCAGGATATACTAAGAAAGTTGGAAATGAGTGGATGTATTCATCTGCCACCGAACAACTTCTTGCAGAGTACATAGAGAGGTAAGTGCTAAATAAGATCCCAGTAGGCATCCAGAAACATAGGAATATAATAATAATAATTTTGCCTTGCTGATAACAGTTTTAGAGGGAAAATGTTTCTTTTAGGAAAATTTGACATGTGTTACATATAAACTTATTTTTACCATTGGCAGAGATTTATTTACCTATTTTAATTTTTTTTAAAAATTTTCGTTACAGTTGAAATACAATATTATGTTAGTTTCAGGTATACAGCGTAGTGATTAGAGATTTATATAACTTACAAAGTACTCATCCCCAAAAGTCTAGTACTCATCTGACACTATACATAGTTGTTGCTATATTATTGACTATATTACCTATGCTGTACTTTATGTCCTCAAGACTATTTTTATAACTGCCAATTTGTACTTCTTAATACCTTCCCCTTTTTCACCCCTACCCATAACACTCCCTCATCTGACAACCATCAAAATGTTCTCTGTACCTATGAGTTTGTTTCTGTTTTGTTTGTTTGTTATTTTGTGTTTTAGAGTCTACATATAAGAGAAATCATATGGTATTTGTCTTTGTGACATATTTTACTTAGCATAATACCCTCTAGGTTCATCTATACTGTCGCAAATGGTAAGATTTAATTCATTTTTATGGATGAGTAATATTTCATAGTATACTAGAGGTCTGGTGCATGAAAATTCATGCACTGGACGAGGGGTCCCTCAACCCAGCCTGCCCCCTCTCACAGTCCAGGAGCCCTCTGGGGCAGGAGGTGACCCTGCGATCAGGGGAGGGTGACGCCCCCATCACACCTCTGCTGCTGCCACTGCTGGCAACGCAAGCCTTGGCCAGCCCTGGTTACCTGAGCCTCGGGCCAGCCATGAGCAGCTGGGGGGCTGAGATGCCTGGGGGACTCTGGAGGCAGGTGCACGGCAAGGCCAGGCGGGGCTGAGGGGGCTGGGCACTGCCATCTTGTGGCTGTGGGCGCCGCCATCTTTGAGGGTGTGACTGTCAATTAGCATATTCCCTCCTTACTGGCTATGGGCACCACCATCTTTGAGGGCGTGGCAGTCAATTAGCTTATTCTCTCCTTATTGGCTGTGGGCACCACCATATTTGAGGGTGGGGCACTCAATTAGCATATTCCCTCCTTATTGGCTGTGGGTGCCGCCATCTTTGAGGGAGGGGCAGTCAATTAGCATATTCCCTCCTTATTGGCTGTGGGTGCCGCCATCTTTGCAACAGTGTAGGGTCAATTAGCATATTCCCTCTTTATTAGATAGGATATGTACCACATCTTTATCCATTTGTCTATCAATGGACACTTGGGTTACTTTGATATCTTAGCTATTGTAAATAATGTTGCAATGAATATAGAGGTGTATTTTTAATTAGTGTTTTGGATTTCTTCTAATAAATAACCAGAAATGGCATTGCTGAGTCATATAGTAATTCCGTTTTTAATTTTTTTAGGAACCTCTATACTGTTTTCCATAGTGGCTGCACCCATTTACAATTGCACTAATAGGGCATTAAGGTTCCCTTTTTCTCCACATCCTTATTAACACTTGTTGTTTGTTGATTTTTTGATGGTAGCCATTCTGACAGGTTTATGGTGATGTCTCATTGTGATTTTAATGTGCATTTCCCTGTTGATTAGTGATGTTGAACATCTTTTCATGTCCTCATTGGAGAAATGTCTATTCAGGTCCTCTATAAAATTTTTAATTGGATTGTTTGTGCTTTTTTGGTGTTAAATTGTGTTCTTTATAAAATTTGAATATTAACCCCTTGTTGGATGTATCATTGGCATATATCTTCTTCCATTCAGCAGATTGTCTTTTTCGTTTTATTTATTTTTTTCCTCTGTGCAAAAACTTTTTAGCTTAATGTGGTCTCATTTGTTTAATTTTTCTTTTATTTTTCTGTGTCGAGGACACATACTGAAAAAAACAATACTGAGAGTGATATCAAAGAGTTTACTGCCTATGTTTTCTTCTAGGAGTCTTATGGTTTCAAGTTTTACATTTAAATCTTTCATCCATTTTGAGTTTCTTTTTGTATGTGGTGTAAAAAATGGTGTTGTTTTATTTTTTACATGTGTCTGCCCAATGTTGTCAACACCATTTGTTGAAGAGACTGTCTTTATCCTATTGTGTATTCTTGTCTCATTTGTCATACAAAAATTGTCCATATATGCCTGGATTTATTCCTGGGTGCTCCTCTGGTCAATGTGTCTGTTTTTATGCCAACACGAGAGGCCCAATGCATGAAATTCGAGCTGCCTCTGACTCAGCCTTGGCAGAAGGACGTCTGGTCTAATTAGCATATTATGCTTTTATTATTATAGATTATTATAGAAGATGCTGTCTTGATGACTATAGCCTGATGACTATAATTTGATATCAGGTAGCATGATACCCCCAACTTTGTTTTCCTTTCTCAAGATTGCTTTGGCTTCAGGTCCTCTGTGGTTCCATATAAATTTTAGGATTATTTAGGTTATAGTTCTGTGAAAAATGCCATTGGTATTTTGATAGGAATTGCATTGAATCTATAGATTGCTTTGGGTTGTATGGATATTTAATGATGTTAACTCTTCCTGTCCATGAGCACAGTACAGGCTTCCATTGATTTGTATCTTCTTTACTTTCTTTCTTCTATGTCTTAATAGTTTTCAAGTTCAGGTCTTTTATTTCCTTGGTTAAATTTATTCCTAGGTATTTTATTTTTTGACTCAATTGTAAATAATTTGTCTTTCTGATAGTTCATTAATGGACTATAAAAATGCAACCAATTCCTGAATATTAATTTTGTATCCTGCTACTCTGCTGAATTCATTTATCAGTTCTAATACTTTTTTTGTTACAATCTTTAGGATTCTATACATAGAATATCATGTCATCTGCAAATTATGACAATTTTACTTTTTATTTTCCAGTTTGGGTAACTTCTATTTCTTTTCCTTGTCTAATTGCTATGGCTAGGACTTCCGGTACTATGTTAAATAGAAGGGGTCAACAACCTTTTTTTGTTCCTGATCATAAGAAAAACTGCTTTACCTCTTCCTCATTGAGTATGATGTTACCTATGGTTTTGTCATATATGGCCTTAATTATGTTGAGGTATGTTTTCTCTATTCCCACTTTGCTGAGAGTTTTTATCATAAGTGGATAATGGATTTTGTCACATCCTTTTCTGCATCTATTGATATGATCATGTGGTTTTTATTTTCATTTTATTTATGTAGTGTATAACATTAATTGACATGTGGATATTGAACCATCCTTGAATCCGAGAAATAAGTCCCACTTGATCGTGGAGTATGATCTTTGTAATGTTTTGCTGAATTTGGTTTGCAGGTATTTTGTTGAGACTTTTTGTATCTATGTTCCACCAGGGATAATGGTCTGTAGTTTTCTATTTTTCCAATGTGTTTGTATGATTCTGAAATCAGGGAAATGCTAGCCTTGTAAAATGAGCTTTGGAGCCTTCTTACCTCTTCAATTTTGAATAGTTTGAGGGGGATAGGTGTTAAATTTTTTCTGAATATTTTTTTAATTTACTTATTCAGGACTTTTATTAGAAGTTTTTTGAATACTGATTTGCTTTCATTGGTCATAATCAGTCTATTTAGATTATCTGCTGCTTCTTGCTTCTGTCATATTTCATTTCTAATATTATTTATTTGGGTCCTCTTACTTTTACATGACTCTGATGAAAGTGTTATCATTTTTTTTTTATCTTTTCAAAGAACAAGCTGTTGGCTTCATTGATATTTTATGTTGTGTTTTTGGACACAAGTTTGTTTATTTCTGCTCTGATCTCTATTATTTTATTCCTTCTACTCACTTTGGGTTTTGTTTATTGATTTCTGTTTAGTTCTTTTAGGTGTAAGGTTAAATTTTTTGAGATTTTTTTGGCTTGAGATAGTCCTGTATTGCTATGATTTTCTCTTTTAGAACTACTTTGGCTGTGGCCTATAGATTTTTTAAGCTTGTTGTATTTTCATTATCATTCCTCTCATGATAGTTTTTTATGTCTTCCTCAATTATTTTGTTAACCCAGTGATTGTTTTGTATCATGTTATTTAGCCTCTATGCATTGTGTGTTTTTCAGTTTCCTTCTTGTAATTGATTTCTCATTTCATAACACTGTGATTCTAGTAGATGCTTGGAATGGTTTCAGTCTTTTTAAATTAATTGAGACTTGTTTTGTGGCCTAATATGTGATCTACCCTAGAAAATGTTCTATGTGTACTTGAAAAGAATATAAATTATGCTGCTTTTAGATTGAAATGTCCTAAAAATATCAATCAGATCCATCTGGTCTAATTTATCATATTGCCTTGTTGATTTTCTGTCTAGATGATCTATCAATTGATGTCACTAGAGTGGTTAAGTCCCCGACTATGACTGTATTATTGTTGACCTCTCCCTTTGTCTCAATATTTGCTTTATTTATTTAGATGCTACTATTTTGGTTATGGAAAGGTTAAAGGGGGTTATATCCTCTTTTTTAATTGATCCCTTTACCATTACAAAATGTCTTTCTTTGTTACTGTTATATACATCCTTTGTTTTAAAGTCTATCCAATATATCTATTGCTACTCCAGCTAAATTTTTTTCATTTGCATTTGCAAAAATATCTTTTTTTCATCCCTTTATTTTCAGTCTGTGTATGTCTTTTAGTCTGAAGTGGGTCTCTTGTAGACAGCATATATATGGGTCTTTTTTCTTATTCATTCACCGTTTGTCTTTTCATTACAGCATTTAATCCATCTACATTCAAAGTGATTGATTATTTATAATATGTAATTGCCATTTTATTATTTATATTTTTATTATTTTTATGTTCTTCTTCATTTTAAAGAACTCCCTTTAACATTTTTTGTAATAGTGGTGGTGAACTCCTTTAGCTTTTCTTGTCTGGGAAGCTCTTTTATCTGTCCTTCAGTTCTAAATGATAGTCTTTCTGGGTAGAGTAATCTTCCTTATATGTTCTTGCTTTTTATTACTTTCATCCCTTGTGGCCTACAAAGTTTCTGTTGAGAAATCAGTTGGCAGTCTTATGGGAGCTGCATTATAATAACTAGCTGCTGCATTATAATAACTAGCTGCTTTTAAGATTCTCTCTTTGCCCTGGCCAGGTAGCTTAGTTGCTTGGAGCATCATCCCATATACCAAAAGATTGCTGGTTCAATTCCCCGTCTAGGCATATACCTAGGTTGCGAGTTTGATACCCAGTCAGGGCTCCTATGGGAGGTAACCAATTGATGTTTCTCTCTCACATCAGTGTTTCGCTCTCTCTCTCTCTCTCTCTTCCCCACCCCACCCCCTTCTTTTCTAAAATCAATAACAACATATCCTCAGGTGAGAGTTAAAAAGAAAAAAAGATTCTCTGTCTTTAACCGTTGGCATTTTAATTATATTGTGTCTTGGTGTGGGCCTCTGAGTTCATTTTCTTTTGTTGGGGACTATCTATGCTTCCTGGGCTTATATTTCTATTTCCTTCACCAGGTTATGGAACTTTTCCATCATTATTTATTCAAATAGGTTTTCATTTCCTTGTTCTTATCTTCTCTTGGTTCCCGTATGGTGTGAACATTGCTATGCTTTATATTGTCCCAGTGGTCCCTTAAATTATCTCTGTGTGGGTTTTTCAATTGTTTATTTTTGTTAATCCCTGCCCAGTGATACTTTTTCCCCATTGATTTTTAGAGAGAGTAGAAGGGCAGGGGGAGAGAGAAACACCAATGTGAGAGACATATCGATTTCTTACCTCACCCATGTGCCCCAACCAGGGCCAGGGATTGAATGTGCACTCCAGGCACATGCCCTTGACCAGAATCAAACCCGTGACTCTTTGGTGCACAGGCCAACCCTCTAACCACTGAACACCACCAGCCAGGGCTGTTTACTTTTTTAAATAATTTTATTTCTATTTGCTCTTCTGATTATGTGTTTTCTGCTACCTTGTTTTTTGAGTTGCTGATTTGATCTTCTGCTTTATCTAATCTGCAGTTGACTCCAACTAATGTATGCTCATTTCAGTTATTGTAATCTTCATTTCTGACTGGTTCTTTCTGATGTTTCTTATCTCTTTGTCAAAGTTCTCACCAAGTTCGTCTAACCTTTTCATAAGTTCTTTGAGCACCCTTATAATCAGTGTTTTGAACTTTGTATCTGGTATGTTCCTTGTCTCCATTTCAGTGAGTTCTTTTTCTGGAGTTTTGTCTGGTTCTTTCATTTGGGCCATGTTTCTTTGTCCTCACAGTATGGCTGCTTCCCTGTGTTTGTTTCTACATATTAGGCAGATCTTCTACGTCTCCTAATTTTGGTAGAGTGTCCTTACTAGTATATACTAGGTGTCGTGTAGGGCCCAGTGGCCATAGTCTCCTTCATCACCTTAGCTGGGTGCTCCAGTAGTGTTTCTTGTATCGGCTGTTTGGGCCTTTCTGTTGTAGTTGAGATGTGATTGCTGTTGCAGTGTCAGTGGGTGGGGTTGGCCCACAGGCTGTCTTGTCTGGCTGTGAGGAATGGCTGGGACTATAGCTGATGAGCTGCTGTGTAGGGGCTAACTACAGGTACCAGGATTTGCTGTAACAGTGCTCTGGTGCCTGCCTAGTTCTCTTTTTGAATGTGTCATTTTGTGGAGCTGATTAGGTGGTGTTGATGTGATCTGAAGCCAGCCAACAGGTGTGTTAGTTCTGGGGCCTCTTGGGAAGTGCTCCAGTGCTGTCTAAGGCCAGCCAATTTTGTGTAACTGAAGCCAAAAGAGGTTATATAGCCTGTTGCAAATTGGGTGGGCGTGGTCTCAGGGAATCATCAGGGCAGGAGTGAACTGCATTACCCAAGTTACTGGTCGTTCAGATTTGGTGCCTCCCTGTGCCTGCCAGCTGGGTAGGGATATGGCTCTACAAAGGAACAATGGCTCCTGTGAACACTTCAGCCTGCACCTTTGGGCTGGGTGGCAGAAGGCTCAGCAAAGGTACAGTGGCAAAAAAAAAAAAAAAAAATACAGTGGCATATGCCAGCGTTGTGTCTGGAGAAAGCTGCCCCTTCAACTCTCACCCTGGAACTAGACAATTCAGTTCCGTTTAGTATGTCCCTGGCACCTTTTGAGTTGCTGCCCCAGCGCTGGAGCTCAGACAAAATGAGACCATCTGCCAATAAGTTTGTGTGCAGGCCCTTTAAGAGGAATGCCTAGAATTCCAACAGCCCTCCGTTCTGCTGATACACTATCTCCACTGGTTTTTACAGCCAGAAATTTTGGGGACTTTCTTCCTGACACTGGTCTCTAGTCTAGGGGAGCCCATGGTGTGACTGGGATACTTTGCTACTCAGAGGGAACCTCCACATCCAAGATACCCCTCCTAATGTTCAGATGCCACACATGAGACCAGCCCATTCTACGTTTTGGCCCTTCCTACCATTCTTGATGTGGTTTCTTCTGTATATCTTTTGTTGTAGTACATCTGTTTAGCTAGTCTTCAGGCAGTTTTCAGTGTTGGCTGTTCTACAGATTAGTTGCAATTTGGAAATTGTCATGGGGGGAGATGAACATAGTGTTTACCTACTTCACTACCTTTATGAAGCGCACATAGAAACTTAATTTTATGTCGTAGAGCTCCTTTGCTAAAATAGAGAGAGAAAATACTGTTTTTATTCTCTCTGGAACTTCAGATTGTAGCTAGACCTTCTGGATCAATTTCCTTACTTTCCTTTATCTCTTCTCATCCTTTTTCTATAGTGTATTCTTTTTTTTCTTTAATCCTTTATTGTTTAAAGTATTTACATATGTCTCTCCTTTTTCCCCCATTGACTGTTCCCCAGGCACTCCCACCCCCCAGCATATGCCCTCACCCTCCTAGTGGTCTGTGTCCATTGGTTATGCTTATATGTATGGTTGATCTCTTACCTTCCCTCTGAAGTTTGACGGTCTATTCAATGCTTCTCTGTCTCTGGATCTATTTTTGTTCATCAGTTTATGTTGTTCATTATATTCCACAAATGAGTAAGATCATGTGATACTTATCTTTCTCCAACTGGCTTATTTCACTTAGCATAATGTTCTCCATGTCCATCTATGCTGTTGCCAATGGCAAGAGTTCTTTCTTTTTTATAGCAGCATAGTATTCCATTGTATAGATGTATCATATTTTTTAATCCACTCATCCACTGATTTGCACTTAGGCTGTTTCCAAATCTTAGCTATTGTAAATTGTGCTGCTGTGAACATAGGGGTGCATATATCCTTTCTCATTGGTGTTTCTGATTTCTTGGGATATATTCCTGGAAGTGGGATTACTTGGTCAAATGGGAGTTCCATTTTTAATTTTTTGAGGAAACGCCATACTGTTTTCCACAGTGGCTGCACCAGTTTGCATTCCCGCCAGCAGTGCAAGAGTGTTCCTTTTTCTCCCCATCCTCACCAGCACTTGTAATTTGTTGATGATAGCCATTCTGACAGGTGTGAGATGGTACCTCATTGTTGTTTTGATTTGCATCTCTCAGATGATTAGTGACTTTGAGCATGTTTTCTTATGTCTCTTGTATGTCCTCTTTCAAAAAGTGTTCTATTTAGGACCCTTGCCCATTTTTGGATTGGATTGTTTATCTTCCTTTTGTTAAGTTGTATGCTGGCTTCATAGAAAGAACTTGGAAGTGTTCCTTCCTCTTGAAATTTTTGGAATAGTCTGAGGAGGATAGGTTTTAGTTCTTCTTTGAATGTTTGGTAAAACTCCCCTGTGAAGCCATCTGGCCCAGGGCTTTTATTTGCTGGAATCTTTTTGATTACTGCTTCAATTTCCTCCATAGTTATCAGCCTATTCAGATTTTTTTATTCTTCCCGATTGAATTTTGGAAGGTTGTATTTTTCTAGGAATATGTCATTTCTTCTATATTGACCACTTTGTTTGAATAGAGTTGTTCATATTTTTTTACAATCCTTTGTATTTCTGTGGGGTCTGTTGTTACTTCGCCTCTTTCATTTCTGATTTGGTTTATTTGGGTCCTCTCTCTCTGCTTCTTGGTGAGCCTGGCTAGAGGTTCATCAATCTTGTTTATCCTTTCAAAGAACCAGCTCTTGGTTTTATTGATATTTTGTATTGTTTTTTTGGTCTCTATGTCATTTATTTCCACTCTGATCTTTATTATTTCCTTTCTTCTGCTCACTCTGGGTTTTTTGTTGCTCTCTTTCTAATTCTTTAAGTTGTAGAGTTAAATTATTTATTACCAGTTTTTATTTTTATTTATTTATTTAGGTAGGCCTGTAATGCTATGAACTTACCTCTCAGTTCTACTTTCACTGTGGTGTCCCATAGATTTTGGATTGTTGTGTTTTCATTGTCTTTGGTTTCCAGTATGTTTTTATTTCTTCTTTGATATCTTTGGCAACCCAGTCATTGTTTAATAACATGCTATTTAGCCTCCAAGTGTTTGAATTTGTTTGATTGTTTTTATTGTAGTTTATTTCTAATATTATGCCATTGTGATCTGAGAAGATGCTTGATATGACTTTATTCTTCTTGAATTTGAAGAGACTTTGCCTGTTTCCTAATATGTGATCTATCTTTGAAAATGTCCCTTGTGCACTTGAGAAGAATGTATATTCCTTACCTTTGGGGTGAAATGTTCTGAAGATGTCAATTAAGTCACTCTGATCTAGTGAGTCATTTAGGATTGCTGTTTCCTGTGGATTTTTTTGTCTACAGGATTTATCAGGGATATCAGTGGGGTATTATAGTCCCCTATTATGATTGTACTAGAGGCCTGGTGCACAAAAATCGTGCACTGGGGGGGGGGGGATTCACTCAGCATAGCCTGTGCCCTCTCACAGTCCAAGACCCCTCAGGGATGTCCACCTGCGGGGAGTAGGTCTACGTCGGCAGTCAGACATCCCTCTCACAGTCCAGGACCCTTCGCACTTACTGCCCGCCTGCTTTGCTCCTTACTTCTCGCGCTCGCTGCTCCTTAGCGCCACCACGGAGGTGGGAGCGGCTCCCACCACCGCCGCTGCACTCGCCAGCCATGAGCCCGGCTTCTGGCTGAGTGGCGCACCCCCTGTGGGAGTGCACTGACTACCAGAGGGAAGCTCCTGTGTTCAGCGTCTGCCCCCTGGTGGTCAGTGCGCATCATAGCCATGGATCATTCTGGTCATTCCACCACAACGGTCATTTAGGCTTTTATTATATAGATTGATGTCCATCTCTCCCTTGATATCTTCCTGGAGTTATTTTATGTATTTGGTTGCTCCTGCATTGGGTGCATATATGTTCACCTGAGTTATATCCTCTTGTATCGATCCCTTTAGTATTATGGAGTGGCCTTCCTTATCTCTTGTTATGGGGTTCACTTTGAGGTCTATTTTGTCAGATATAAGTATTGCTGCACCAGCTTTTTTTTTTTCATTTCCATTTGCCTGAAAAATATTTTTTCATCCCTTCACTTTTAATCCATGTGAGTCCCTTGCTCTGAGGTGGGTCTCTTGTACACAGCAGATATATGGGTCATGTTTTCTTATCCATTCAGCCACCCAATGTATTTTGATTGCAGCATTTAATCCATCTACGTTTAAGGTTATTATTGATAGGTACTTGTTTGTAGCCATTTCTGTACTTTATTCCTGTGTTTCTTCTACCCTTTCTATTTCTTCTTTTTACAGCAGTCCCTTTAGCATTTCTTGCATTGCTGGCTTGGTTGTGATGAACTCCATTAGCCTTTTTTGCCTGCGAAGCTCCTGATTTCACCTTCAATTTTTAATTATTTCCTTGCTGGATAGTGTATTCTTAGATTTAGTCCCTTGTTTTGCAGCACTTTGTACAGTTCATTCCATTCCCTTCTGGCCTGATGTGTTTCTGTTGAGAAATCATTTGATAATCTAATGGGAGATCCCTTTTAGGTAACTCTGTCTCTCTCTTTCAGCCTTCAAGACTCTCTCTTTGTACTTAACGTTTGCCATTGTATTTGTGACGTGTCTCAGTGTGGGTCTTTTTGTGTTCATGTTGTTTGGGACTCTCTGTGCTTGTGTGACTTTTTCTTCCCCAAATCAGGGAAGTTTTCTGTCATTGTTTCTTCAAATAGGTTTTCTAATCCTTGCTCCTCTTCTTGTCATTCTGGCACCCTTATTATATGATGTTACTTCATTTCATGTTGTCCCAAAGCTCCCTTAAGCTCTCCTCCTGGTTTCTAGTTTTTTTTCTCCAATTGCTGTTCAGATTCAGTGTGTTTTTTTGCTCTGTCTTCTTTCTCACTAATTTGATTCTCTACTTCTAGTCTACTGTAGAAACCTTCCATTGTGTTTTTTATTGTAGCTAGATCAGTCTTGACTTCCACTTGATTCTTTTCTTTTTTTTAAAATATATGTTATTGATTTTTTACAGAGAGGAAGGGAGAGAGATAGAGAGTTAGGAACATCGATGAGAGAGAAACATCGATCAGCTGCCTCCTGCACATCTCCTAGTGGGGATGTGCCCCCAACCCAGGTGCTGGGGTCCAACCCCAGCAGGTCCACGGGTCCCCAAAGGTGTGGACGGAGTCAGCGAAGAAGGAATGACATGAAGACAGCCTTCAGTTGATCAGCAGCCTAGTCAGGACCTCTAGCCAGGATCTCCAGCCAAAGTTCTGGTCGGGATCTGATCTGGATCTGATGAGGATCTGATGTTTATTGTCTTGTTACATCCGTATTTATACCAGCCGATTTTAATCCTGTCAATTTCTATTCCAAAGGTTAGGGCGTTTCTTATCTCCATTCCATGGAGTAAAGATTATGTAGCTTAACTACCCGCCTGGCACTTAATTAAGGGGTTGTATCTCCTCCCTAACCTCAGGGAAAAATCCCCACCGAGAGGTGACCTTGGTTAAAACACATGGCGCTAAGGAGAGAAAACATATTAAGAACAATATGCTATATGCCAGGTCCCTTGAAACATATGCTGTGCAGATGTTTCTTTCCTGCAGCGACAGTGTCAAGCAGCAAGGATGGACCGGCTCCCGGCACCCAGGTATATGCCCTTGACCGGAATCAAATCCGGGACCTTTCAGTCTGCAGGCTGACGCTCTATCCACTGAGCCAAACTGGTTTCGGCTCCACTTGATTCTTACATAGGTTGTTGATTTTCTCATACAGCCAGTGTAATAACTGTATGACCCTTATTCTGAATTCTTTTTCTGACATATTGCATGCCTCAATTTCATTTAATTCCTTTTCTGGCGATTTTTTTTCTTTTTTTTTTTACTTTGGGGGTTGTTTCTTTGTCCCCGTCCCGTCCCCCACTCACACCCACCCCCATTCTTGCTGTCTCTTTCCTGCCTTTGGTTCCCTGCTTGGAGTCTGAGGTGTTAAAGTCCCTAGCATTTCAATGATCTGGCACTCCCTAGACCGGAGGCTGTGTCTGCCTTGAGATTTCACACCTTATTGTCTCTGTTCTGAGTTGTACTCCCTTTCCCCCCAGTTCTGGTCTCTCAGTGGCCCACTTCATATTCTCGGGGTCAGCGAGGGCACATGCACAGTTTCTCTGGTATGCGACTCCCTGTGGGTGCCCAGAGCCCTCCAGCATGCAATTCACTGTGCTGCCCAGTACCCAAGGCCACACACATGGAGCATGGTCCTGTGACCTGTGGCTGGGCACACCAGGTAGCACCAGCACCACTGACTTGCGCTGGGGGTAGTACGTGCGCCATGTGACAGCTCTGTCCATGCGGGGGGGAGGAACCTGTGGTGTGCTTTGCATTGGGGAACGCACTCAAGTCTCACCAAGGGGTCCAGGCACCAAGTCGCATGCAGTCTGCAGCTGAAGCTGCAGGCTTGGTGTGAGGGGCGCATATGCCAACACTCACCAACGGGTCCAGTTGTCAAGTTGCAAGGGGCCTGTGGCTGAAGCAGCGAGCTTGGCGGGAGGGTCACGCACTCCAAGGCTCACCAAAGGGTCCAGGCGCTGAGTGGCGCAGGGCCTATGGCTGAAGCAGCAGGCTTGGCAGAAGAGGAGCACACACCGGGACTCACAGGAGCCTGCAGCCAGGGAGGCTGGAGTCCCAGAGTCTGTGGGTCTGCAGATGAGGTAGCAGGTCTTTGACTGGAGTTGCTGCAAGGTCTGGATGGTGTCTGAGGCCAATCTGGGTGGTAGTGAGGCTGGGCTCCTAGTCACAGCAGCTCTTCTCTTCAAGATGGCATGGTTTCTGTGTCACAGCCAGCTGCCACAGGAGTGCTTGCAGCGGTAGCAGGGGATCACCATCTAGGAGAGCCCAGTCTGCCAGCCCCCAAGACTCCTGCAGGATCTAACTGTCCCTCACTCACACATACACACACCGCACATGTGCACACATTCCCCTTTCGCTCCTTCACTCACTCACACTCTCTCACTGCCATCGTTGCCACCTTATCCTCTCCCCTCTATACTGTATTCTTATACTTTTGTTCTACGCTGTTGGAGACTTCTTTAACTGCATCTTATATCATTTTAAAATTCTCACTTATCTTTCATTTAAAAGTATGTCCTTATTCTCTAGCATTCCTTTTTAAATATTTTGTTCTTGTAATGAGTGAAATATCTTCTTTCATTTTTCTGAAGATATTACTTCCAGAGTTTCTTCTTCTGTTTATATTTTCTGTTTTTTACAAATTGCCTTTTTTTGTTGTTGTTCATCTCTCCTTTCATGTTAAAGGTATTTTTTTACTTGTTGGTGGTTCTTAGGTGTCCAATCATATTTAAGAGTGAGGCACTAAACAGCTGATTAGATACTTAGTCTGTTTTGGTGGGGTAGCAGGGTAGACCTTGCCTATTTCTGCAGAGGACCTGCAAATGTCACTACCTATATGTATATCTTTCCCTTGAGACTGGCTAGTTTCCCTGAGAGGTGTGACCTTCAGCCTTTTTCTTAGAGGACAGATGTGGAGAGGAAAATTGACTTCCAGTGTTCTAGAAATTAACTAGGGAAAAGTGTTTTCACTACATACACACACACCCCAACCTTCAATCTGCACTATAAAGAAAACAATGGAGTTTTGAGAAATATCAGATGACTCTTTTAATATATTTAATTTGTGGCATGCTCCAGCTTTGTTGTAAAAATTAGAAAATCAACCTGTAGATATTATTTTTGTCCATTTTGATCTAAGGAGAACAGAGTCAGTAATTGAAGTTAATATGTAAGTGATAATTGAGTCATTTCTCCCTCACCTAGTGTGAGGTTTTTGTAGGCCTGTAAATATTTTCTTTTTTTTTTTTTAATATATTTTATTGATTTTTTACAGAGAGGAAGGGAGAGATAGAGAGTTAGAAACATTGATCAGCTGCCTCTTGCACATCCCCCACTGGGGATGTGCCCGCAACCCAGGTACATGCCCTTGACCGGAATCGAACCTGGGACCTTTCAGTCCGTAGGCCGACGCTCTATCCACTGAGCCAAACCGGTTTCGGCAATATTTTCAAATATTTTCGTCTCTCTCCCTTATTAATACTCTGTGTATAATAATCAGTCCTCAATATATTTTATATATTCCCTTAGGGTCCAAAATTGTTTGATCAGAAGTTCATGTGAAGTTTGCCATATGTATATTTTTAAAGTGGTATTTTGTTTGTTTGTTTGTTTGTTTGTTTGGCTAGAGCTCCAGAACTATTTAGTTATATAGCCAAAAATAGCCAAGAGGATGTATTCTATGAAGATGACATTTGGCCTGGAGAAAATGAGAATGGGTAAGCAAAATGTGTGGCATTTATGGCCTCATAGTTCATCTTAGTGGTTCCAGTAAAGGTACAATAGTAGTTTATCAGGAATTTACATTACTTTTGGGGAGAGGGTTTTGTATTGTTTTCCTTTTGCTTTAAGATCTTAATATAATTTTTTTTATTTAATTTATATAAAAGTACTTTTGAACTAATTTTGTAATTTTTAGAAAATTACTGAGAATTAACATGTTCATGTTTATATTAGATTTATAATTATTCCCAATTAAATGCAATGATTAATTTTTTTTTTTTATATATATTTTATTGATTTTTTACAGAGAGGAAGGGAGAGAGATAGAGAGTTAGAAACATCAATGAGAGAGAAACATCGACCAGCTGCCTCCTGCACATCTCCCACTGGGGATATGCCCACAACCAAGGTACATGCCCTTGACCGGAATCGAACCCGGGACCTTTCAGTCCGCAGGCCGACGCTCTATCCACCGAGCCAAACCGGTTTCGGCACAATGATTAATTTTTAATAACATATTTGATGTCTTTATATTTTACAACCCTCAGAATTTTTTATATCAGGCCTTTTGTATAAGCCCTCATAAAGTTTTAATAAATGTGAAACAATTACTGTTTTTAATGTAGTGCCGAGAAAGTTCAAGAAATTATTACTTGGCTAAAGGGACATCCTGTCAGTACATTGTCTCGTTCTTCATGTGATTTACAAATTCTGGATGCAGCTGTTGTTGAAAAAATTGAGGAAGAAGTCGAAAAGTACAAGGTACTAATTTTTAATAACCAAGATATTGATGAGATTTGAAGTTAAATGGACTATATATTATTTTACCAATAACTTATTTATGTTTCAACCAATTAAAACATATTCAGTAGTTTCTAATTTATGTAAAATAATCCTATAATTTAAAAAAATGTTCTAGCTATTTCCTGTGGCAATTAATAAATTTATATGAATAGATATAAATGCACTATAATACGCAAAAGAATTAATACTTTGTGATTTTAGTCAAAATAGAAGCTTATGATTGAGAAATAAGGTTAATCCCTATTCCTTCCTATTCTAAGTTCTTTAAAGACAGTTCATCCTTTTATAAAACATAAAAATTTTATTAACTTTTACACAATTAGTTCTAAGGCAACTTCCCCACTCATAAACTCATTCAGTTACTGAGTATTTTGTGTAGGCGTAGCCATTTCAATTATTTTGATCCCCTGTCTTGATGTAATAGAAAATTAATTGATTACATATATTTTTTTAACTTGTGATTTTATTTTCCACACATTTGCCTTCTTATAAAAATGATGTTGCTCTGCTAACACATTGTTTTAATAGCAGAGTAAGTTAAGAACTAGGCTCTGAAGCCACCTTCCCCTTCCTCTTTTAACACTTATAACCTTAGGCAAGACACTTACCCTTTCCATGACTTTGTTTCCTCATTGGTAAACTTAGAATAAAAAAGTACCTACCTCATAGGGTCATCAAGAGGATTAATTGAGCTGATGCATGTAGACAAATGGTGAATGAATAAGAAAAAAGACCCATATATATGCTTCTTCTAATAATGCCTTGCTATTATTAATGCCTAATGATGCTTGGGTATTATTATTATCATCATTTGAGCTCTCTTATCACATACTCAAGAGTTGTAAGTATAGTCTGGGAAGTCACTACTAGATAACTATCTCTTTAGGAAAAAATACAAGTCTCAGAGCCAAGAGTTTGATTTTTTTTAAGAGGTTGTTGATATTCAGTTGAAGATGATAGTAAGCCTGCATTTCTTTCTCTTTTTTCTTTTCTTTTCTTTTTAATTGTCTTTCAGTGTAGAATGAAATATATTTATCCAGCATTGTTTTTGAAATGAGTTTTCTACTTAACAGAAGTTCATAACTTTAAGCCCCCAAATTTTACTTTAACCCAGTTGGATGAAGAACTTTTTAAAATGTTTTACACATTTTTTTCTTATTTTTTAAACAGAAGATACATATACAAAGTTGTAGTCTAATGTTTTGGTTATAACATTTTTTAAAATATGTGGTTCTAAATAAGAGGAAATTTTTAAAAACCTATTAATGTGTCAAGGAGGTACAGTTATGAGTGATTTTCCCTCCCTTTTAGGTTTATAAAGAAAAGGAGAAAAAACAAATACATTTTGAACATAATTTATACTTTTCTTTTATAATGCAGGATTATCATTAAAAGTATCAGGAGTTTTCTTATTGGATTCCCAAAGTCGACAGTTGTCAAAATTACTGGAAGAGCTTTTTAAAAAACTACACATTCTGGATTACACCCTTAAAGCAGTACTTCTCAAATTAATGTGCAGTCACTGGAAGAGCTTGTTAAAACACAGCTTTTGATTCAGTAGCTCTAGGGTTAGGCATGAGATTCTGCATTTCTAAGCAGCTTGCAGGTGACCACAGTGTGAGTAGCCAAGCCCCAGAACTTCTCACTTAGTAGTTGTGGGTTGGGGCATATTGTGAAAGTTACCCAGTTTATTAATTTGCCTAATGAATCAGGTTTAATTGCCACATCCTCTAATCAGTGCTATTATGTAATAACTAGAGGCTCAGCGCGCAAAATTGCGCAAGACCCATATCCCCCCTCCCCTCCGCACAGCAGGACCCAGACTCCCTCTGCAGTGCCTGCCAGCAGAACCCCAGACCTCGCCACATTTGTGCCTGGCTGGTCCCCATACCTCTCTCCCCAGTGTTCAGTGTCTGAGCTGTTGGCTGCTCCGAACCATTTGGCTCTTTCCCTTAGTAACAGCTTTTGCCTTCTGCCTCAATTCCTCTCCCAGCTCATGCCCTTCCCCCATACACTGCCTCCCCCTGCTGCTGGCTGTGTGCGCCCCCGCCCTCCCCCGCCACAGCGGGAGCACTTCTGCTCGCCACCTGGGGATCCATGACGTGCTCCCCACCCACCTGGCGCCCATCCCCTGCGCCCTCTTCACCACGTGCCCTGTCCGCCCACCGCCTGCCTTGCAGCAATCAGACCCTGTGGGCCACGGGACTGAGAGGTGCTCCATGCACCTCCTGGTGACCGGTCTTTGGTCATTATGGCGTTACAGTCACAGGCTTTTTATAAATATAGATAGATGCCTAGGAATATATATTAGATCATATGGGGGTTTTTTATATGCAATTCTCCAGGCCTAGTTCTTGGGTCTCCTTCTTAAAATAGTTTTAAAATGTCTTTATTCTTTCTCCTTTTTGCTGTTGTCAGTTTTGTTGTTAGCAAGTTACTCCTAGTATCCTTCTGGTCTGGAAATAGGCAACTTGGTCATAAGGCCTTCACTTTTCACCCTATTTAAAATGGCAATCTCTCCCCACACTGCTGATTTTCATTACCTGCTTTATTTTTCACTATGCTTTTACCTTCAAACATGTTATATATTTTTTTCACTTTGTTTCTCTTATGTCTCCCTCAACTAGAATAAAAGAATAGATCCCTGTTATAGCCCCAGCACCAAAACCAATACATGGTACATAAATGGAACTCAGTAAAAATTTATTGAAAGAATAAGTGAAATATTTCTATAATAAAAGAAAACAGGCTCTGCTTAAAGGCTTGAGTGTTTTACAGTATATAAAAACATGACCTCTTGCCTGGCCAGCATGGCTCAGTGATTGAGCATCAACCTATTGTGATCAGGAGGTCACAATTTGATTCCTGGTCAAGGCACATGCCAGGGTTCCTGGCTCATCCCCAGGGGTGGGTGGGAGTGGAGGGATATGCAGGAGGCAGCTGATCACTGATTCTCTCTCATCATTGATGTTTCTATCTCTCCTTCTCTGAAATTAATAAAAATATATATTTTTTAAAAATGACCTCTATAGTGTATGATCTCTGTAACTAGAACTATTTTGTCCTTTTGTACTTATTTCCGTAAGTTATGTTCTAAAGATAGGTGACTGCCATGTAAGTAAACTGCTGTCATTTTTCTTATAAGTAAGAATTCACTTCAAAAAAATATAATGTGAATGATAGTTATGGATTTCAATGGGTATAAATTATCCTCACATTTTTATTGCGTAAAGCAGGTAATATTATTTCCATCTCGTAGATAGAAGAAACTGACACTCAAATTAAGTTTGAGTTGACAGAACTAACAAATAGCAAAGAGAGTGCAAAAGTCTTCTTCTAGCCCTTGCCAGATGAATCTGTTGTTTTGACCATCATCCTGTACACCAAAAAATGCAGGACGTGTGTGGGAGACAATTAATGGATGTTTCTCTATGTCTTTCTCCTTGTCTTTCTCTCTCTTCCCCGCCCCCCTCTAAAATCAATTTTATATATATATATATATATATATATATATATATATATATTAAAGTTTTCTTCCAGCATTTTTTAGAGGATCAAAAAATTTGAACATCAAAGCCAGTTTCATAATAGATTTCAAAAACAAGGATTTTATTAAATGAGTGCCACTTTTTTAGAAGTAGCCACAAAAAAATACAGTATTATAGATCAATACTTTATACCTTTTAGAAAAAAAGTTTTTGTTGGCCAAAACTTTTAGAGTAAAAGCATTTGAATAGGATAGCACTTACATAAAGTTCAAAATAGACAAATCTAATCTTTTGTGTTAGAAGTATGGTTACTTTGGGGAAAGGTAGTAACTGGGTGGGATGGAAGGGAATTGAGGGATTTTTATGTTGTGCTTAGTAATGTTTTGTCTCTCTTGAACTAGATGTGGTTATACATAATTTTGCATTTTTCTATGTCTTACACTTCACATTTTTTACTGCAAGAATTTATTATTCCTCCTTCAGATATAAATATTTAAAATGTTTACTTCCTCAGCAAAGAAAGAATAATAAGAAGGTACGGGTGACAGTGAAGCCCCATTTGCTGTACAGAGTAAGTTTTCTGTTAAATAGTTCAAAGTTGTTTTTACTTGGAAAGTATAGAAGAACCAAAATATTTTCAATATATTATTAGAGTCAATATAAAATTAGAGTTAATAGTAATAGTTTGAGCTTTCTTCTCTTCAGCCTTTAGAACAGCAGCATGGAGTCATTCCTGATCGGGATGCAGAGTTCCGTCTCTTTGACCGGGTTGTGAATGTGAGAGAGGACTTTTCGGTGCCAGTTGGCCTTCGGGGCACCGTCATAGGAATTAAAGGAGGTAATACCTCAGAACTGGGCAAGTTGTCAGCTGCATTTATTGTAGAGTAAAACACAAATTTCTGTGTCATATCTAAACAGAAAATGACTCTAAGTTAGGAAAAACACTAAATCCTTGTATGTTTCAGTTCATTTTTGTTTTAGTTTTCAGAGAAAATTTTATTTTCTGTCTTGTGTAATTATCTAGGAAACGATTAAAAGAAGGGAAAGTTGAGTAAAGACTGCTGAAAATGTGGTAGCTTGTATATAACACATTAAAATTATACAAGACCTTAATGGGTATGCACACATTTTCATGAAACTGAGAAAAGTTTCATCATTTTTCTTAAGTTAGGCTATCATCTAGTTTTGCTCAGAAGTTTACCTCAGTTATCATTGTAATCTCTTGATTTCTGTGGAGAAATAAACAAACATGAAGTGTTAACTCATTTACAGTTAAAAGATTTTAATTAAATATGCATATTCATTTGAATTTTATGAATGCAGGTAGATCATGAATATAAAACAGACCTATCAATCTGTTGCACAATGTGCATATAGGTAATACTTCTGTACTATATACTTAAAAGTAGTTAAGGAAGTAAATTTTATGTTGTGTTTTTTATTTAAAAAAATAAATAAATTAGAAAGTGCTGAGAAAAGGGAAGAAGCAGCCTAAGATTTCAGTGTGCCTGAAAGGGAAGTCTGGACTAAGCAACTTGCAGCAGAGATTCCAGAAAGAGTAAACACAGCATAAAGCAACAGACCAGGTGTCCAGGGGTCACAGTGCTGGCAACACTGCCACTCCACGTCTCAGGCAGGCCATGAGCCTAAGAGAACTGCTTACTCAGTGCCAACACTGCCAGGTACTTTTGCATTTTGCATTTAACTCTCAAGTGTTATTTTCTCACCTGAGAGGTTAAGTGACTCACCTGCCTTTACACAGATGAGTGGCAGAGCTGGGATTTGAATTATTTCATCTCATTCTTACCTAACTTTGAGCAGTGTGGTTCTTCACATTTTTCATCTTCACATCTTCTTAGGGTCTTCCCTGCTTACTTGACTCTAAAAGAGAATTTTCTTTTCTGAATGTTTAAAAATAATTTCTTGGATATATTTTTGGCTTCTGGAAGTGGAGAGAGGAAGGTCAGGGCTAGGCGTGGTAAGGGTCAGATGGCTGTAATGAAGCAACCCTCCTGCTGCTATCTGCTCAACCCCCTGAATCAGCTTTTCAGACATGGAGCTTATTGGATTGTACTCTACTTAGGTTGTCCTGATAAAGACCTTAGGAATCTGATAACACGGAAGTTTTCTTTCTTCTGACAACTCCTATCAGTAATAGTGACTGCTTGGAATTTTGTCTTGAAGGGTTTTAAAGCTACATCTATCCTGAGTGGAAAAGAGCTCTGTGATTGATTAGCCATGTCTGCCATGGGCATGGTATAGAAAGGGGAGTATTTATTATTACTGCCCTCATCTGAGACCTCATCTCCATAGTCATCTCCACTAAAGGGATGAATAAATGTCAATAATTTTTTGAAGAAGTGGTTCCTCCCACAGACTGGAAATGGGAACCTAGAAAGTGGACCTTCTTAAAGTTTAGATTTTAGGTAAAAGTGTCAGGTTAAAAGGTACAACGGGATGAGTTCTGCAGGCCTGGTTTCAGCAATGAGGGACTGGGGGTCGGGGAGACATCCTCCCACCCATTCCAGAAGCTGATGTAGTATTAGAAATTGTGGTTGTCAGAGAAATAGAACCAGTATAATGGAAAGGTAGTGGTATGGGGAGAGGGGAGGAAGAGAGTCAATTCTGAAGTTATGTGATAAACTCTTATTAATTTGGGCTTAGAATTCAAAACGTTATTATAACTAGTTATTTCATTTTACCTTGGCGTTCTGGGTAAATTTAATATTTACAGATATATCTTTCATGCTCTCTCCCAAGTTTGTCCTTCTCTGCTCCTAAGTTTATTGCACCAGTGTCTTTGTCCTGAGTCTCACGTCTCAATTATGATGTCTATAATCTTCCAGGTCATTATCAGCCAGAACCTTGGAGTCATCTTTGGTATCTCCATCCTTTTTATCCACATAGGTCACAAATCCTACCAATTCTATCTAATAATATATTTGTTCTTTCCATTCTACTCCCAATTCCTGCCATGTTTTCAAAATTTCATTGTCTTTTGTCTTATTGAAAGAACTTTTAGACTGCAAACTCTAAATTATAGCTTATTTATTCTCTTATTATGAATCATTTCAAACATATACAAAAGCAGAGAGAAAAGTTTATTCCTCACAGCATCTGATTTAAAATATTATTTTACTTTAAATAACAAGTGAGATCATCTGTAAGCTTATTTACTTTTCATTTACTGTCTGTATTCCCCTACATAATTTTTTTTTGGTAGTTTTAATGCTTTTTAAATTTTAAAACCTCACATGCTGATTTTTCATCATATGATTTTTCTCTCTTTTTTAACAGCTAATAGAGAAGCTGATGTCCTATTTGAAGTTTTATTTGATGAAGAATTTCCTGGAGGCTTAACAATAAGGTTTGTATTTCCAGATTACAATTATACTTTCTGAATATGTCCCTGTGACCAGTGACTTTTCATTACTTGTTTGTACAGTTTGAGTTCCTATTATGTGCAAGACATCATACTTGCTACTAGGAATGTAACGGTGAATAAGACAGACATGTTTTCTATCCTTGTAGAGCTTTTATTTTTGTGTGGAAGATAATTAACTGACTCCAGTATTAATTAATTACGTTGTGACTAATTCTGGGAAGGAGAAGTTCAGGTTTCTATAATAGCATGACCCTGATAGTTCCAGAAAGGTGGGACTTAAAGAATGAATACTGGTTAACTAGGGAGAGAAGAAAAGTGACAAGTAGTCAAGAAGAACAAATAGTACATGCAACAACATTTTTACCCATTCAAAAAACTGAAAGAATGCAAGTGTTCCTGAACTTCAATGACTGAGTAAGATTAGAGTCAGAGAGAAAAGCAAGGACCTCATTGTGCAGGAACTTTTAAACCAACTTTCAGGACATGTTGACAATCTTGGTCTTCCTTCTTAAAGCAGTGTGAAGCCATCAAAATCAGAGATGTGGCATTATCAGTTTTGCATTTTGAAATGTTTAAATAACTTGAGGAATACAAACGTTTTTGAATTTAGTAACATTAAGTCTTCGTCATCTGTTTATGTAATTGTGAGTGCTCGAGCTAGAGTGGGCTGGTGTGAGGTATGAGTGGCAGGTGTAATAATAGAGACAATAATTGAGCTGACTCCTGAGAAGTTTGACTATGAAGGGAAGAAAAGAGAACCAGAAATTAGGGGGTTTAGAAGAAGAGTTATTTTTTGTTTTAATTTTATATTTAAATTTATCTTATTTTTATTATACTTTCATTTTCATTTTTATTAAATCTATTGGGGTAACATTGGTTAATACTATTGTGTAAGTTTCAGGTGTTCAACTTTATAAACATCATCTGTGTACTCCATTGTGTGCTCACCCCCCAAGGTCTAGTCTCCTTTTGTCACCATATATTTGACCCCCTTTATCCTCTTCATCTTCCCCCTAGCTTCCTTCCCATTCTGTTGTCTGTATCTATGAGTGTGTTTTGTTTGTTCTTTTTAAATTGAAGTTATTAGGGTTCCATTGATTAATTATATAGGTTTCAAGCACAATTCTATGATACATCCTCTGTATATTGTGTTGTGTGTGTTTACCCAAAGTCTAGTCTCCTTCCATCACCATTTATCCCCTCTTTGCCCTCTTCTACCTGCCCCTATTCCCCTTCCTCTGTTAATCACCATACTGATGTCTGTATCTATGTTGTTTGTTCTTTTGTTGCTTTTTTTTATATCCACATATGAGAGAAATCATATAGTTCTTGTGCTTTTCTGTCAGGCTTATTTCACTTGGCATGATACTCTCAAGATCCATCCATGGTGTCACAAATGGAGATATTTTTTTCTTCTTTATGGCTGATTAGTATAGCTATCTTCTTCATCCAGTCATTGGTCGAAGGACACTTAGGTTGTTACCATGTCCGGGCTATTTTGAATAATGCTGTAATGAACATAGGGGTATAAAATCTTTATGAAACAGTGTTTTCAAATTTTTCATGTATGTAGCTAGAGGAGAGATTGTTGGGCCATATGGTAGCTCTATTTTTAATTTTGGGAGGAACCTGTGTACTGTTTTCCATAGTGGCTGCACCAATTTACAGTCCAATCAGCAGTATATCAGGTTTCCCTTTTCCCACAACCTCTCCAACACTTGCTATATCTTGTCTTATTGATAATAGCCATTCTAACAGGTGTGAGGTAGCATCTTATTGTAGTTTTGATTTTCATTTTCCTAATAACTAGTGGTGTTAAACATCTTTTCATGTGTCTCTTGGCCCATCTGTTTGTCTTCCTTGGAAAAGTGACTATACACGTCTCTGCCATTTTTAAATCAGATTTGTTGTTGTTGAGTTGTGTGAATTCTTTATATATTTTGGATATTAACTCCTTATCAGAGTCTTGTTTGCAGATATCTTCTCCCTTTCGATCAGTTGCCTTTTTGTTTTGTTGATGGTTCTTTTGCTGTGTAGAAGCTTTTAGTTTGATGTAGTCCCATTAATTTATATTTTGCTTTTACTTCTCTTGCCTTTGGGATCAAGTTCACAAAAACCCCCCTGAGACCAATGAGTATACCTATGTTTTCTTTTGTGTATTTTGTTTCAGGTCTTTTGAGTTAATTTTTATGTATGGTGTCAGATTCTTTTGCATATGGCTTCCATTTTTCCCAACATGGTTTATTGAAGAAGCTTTTCTTTCTCCATTGTATGTTTTTGGCTCCTTTGCTGAAAATTAGTGACCCATATATGTGTGGGTTTATTTTGGGCTGACAGTTTTGTTCCATCGGTCTGTGTATTTGGCTTTTTCTGCCAACACCATATTGCTTTGATTACTGTAGCTTTGTAATATAGTTTGAACTCAGGGAGTGTGATACCTCTGGCTTTGTTTTTTCCCAGGATTGCTTTGGCTCTTTGGGGTCTTTTGTAGTTCCATACAAATTAGAGAATTTTTTGTTCTATTTCTGTGGAAAATGCCATTGAGATTTTAATGGTGTTTGCATTAAATCTATATATTGCTTTAGGTTATAAGACTGTTTTAGCAATGTTAATTCTTCCAATCCATGAACACAGAATATTTTTCCATTTCCTTGTGTCTTCAATTTCTTTCAATAATGTCTTGTAGTTTTCAGTGTATAGCTTTTTCATTTCCTTTGTTAAATGTATTCCTAGGTGGGGTTTTTTGTTGCAATTGTAAAGGGTTTTTGTTTTGTTTTTTCCTTTTACTATTTCATTGATACTATATAGGAACACAGCAGATTTTTTTATATTGGAACACAATTAATTTTTGTATTTGACTTTGTATCCTGCAGCTTTACTGTATTTGTTTATTGTTTCTAATAGTCTTGGTGGAATCTAGGGTTTTCTATATCGAAAATCATGTCATCTACAGATACTGACAGTTTTACTTCTTCATTCCCAATTTGGATGCCTTTCATTTCTTTCTCTTGCCTGATTGCTCTGTTATACTATTTTGAATAATGGTGAGATTGGACATCCTTGTTTTGTTCCTGACCTTAAAGGAAAAGCTTTCATTTTTTCATCAAGTATGATGTGGGTTTGTCATATATGCCTTTATTATGTTGAGGTACTTGTCTTCTATATTAACTTTATTGAGGGTTTTAATTATAAGTGGATGTTGTATCTTATCAAATGCTTTTTCTGTATCTATTGATATATGATTTTTATCTTTTGTTAATGCGCAGTGTTTGATTTGCATATGTTGAGCTATCCTTGCATCCTTTGAATGAACCCCACTGGATCATGATATATTATGCTTTTAATGTACTGTTGCATTCAATTTGCTGGTATATTTTTAGGATTTTTGCATCTGTATTCAGAGGTATTGGCCTGTAGTTTTCCTTTTTTTTGTTGTCTTTGCCTGTTTTTGGCATCAGGGTTATGTTTGCCTCATAAACTGAATTAGCAAGCATTCCCTCTTCTTCAGTATTTTAGAATAGTTTGAGAAGGTATTATATCTTTTAACTTACTGGTGAGGCCACCTGGTCCTGGACTTTTGTTTTTTGGGAGGTTTTTGATGATTATTTTAATTTCCTTACTAGTGATTGGTCTGTTTAGATTTTCCAGTTCTTCATCATTCAGTCTGGGAAGGTTATATATTTCTAAGAAATTTTTCTTCCAGGTATTAAATTTGGTGTCATATAGTCTTGTATTCTTATATAATCTTTTATATTTCTTTGATATTCATTGTAACTTCTTTCATTTCTTATTTTATTTGGCTCTTTTCTTTCTTGTTGAGTCTAACCAGAGGTTTGTGAATTTTATTTCTTTTCAGAGAATCAGCTCTTTGTTTCACTAATTTTTTCTATTATCTTTTGTTCTCTATTTCACTTAGTTCTGCTCTAATTTTTTTTATTTCCTTCCTTCTACTGACTTTGGACTTCATTTGTTCGTTTTCTAGTTCCTTAAGGTGTAATGTTAGATTATTTATTTGAGATTTTCTTGTTTCTTAAGGTAGACCTGTAATACTTTAAGTTGTTCCCTTTTTTTTCTTTTTTGGTTTGTTAATCCTCACTCAAGGATATTTTCCATTGATCTTTTAGAAAGAGTGGATGAGAGAGGGTAAGACAGAGAGAAACATCGATGTGAGAGAAACACATCAATTGGTTGCCTCCTGCACACGCTCCCAACCAGGGCCTGGGCTGAGGAGGAGCCTGCAACCAAGGTACGTGCCCTTGCCCAGAATCGAATCCGGGACCCTTTGGTCTGTAGGCTGATGCTCTATCCACTGAGCCAAACTGGCTAGAGCTAAACTGCTCTCTTAGTACAACTTGGCTGCATCCTAAAAATTTTGGTGTCATAATATCATTTTCATTTATCCCTTCTTTAATTTATTCTTTGATGTAATGGTTGTTCAATAGCATGTTGATTAATTTCCACATATTTGTGGTTTTTCCAGCTTTCTTCTGGTAATTGGATTGTTTTAATTTAACGTGGGTGAGACTTATTCAAGTCTGTTTTGGGGGAGCATTAATAGAAAGAAAGTTTAAAGTTCCAGGAAAAAGATGATGACAGAATGAGAGGCATCATGGAATATTAGAAAGTATAGGATCTTTCACTTACCTTTCGGTTACCTTGAGTAAATTTGTTAAAAGCATTTTGACCCTCAATTTCCTCATGTATAATGAAGTTATACTTCACTAGGTTATTGTGAGAATTAAATGAAATCTTTTCCAGTTTTCCTTTCTCCCTTTTAAAAAACTTACTGAAAAACTAAACTTAATTTAGTTTAATTTTTCTTTTTCTCCATTTTGATTAGTAATTTAAAAAAAATTGATTACCCTTGATAGCCTTTTGCATAAAATCACAGTCTTCTGTTCTTATAAAAAAAAGGATTTCTTCTTGAATGCTGTTGTTGTTTATCAATTTGAATGTGCTTGTTACCCAAAGACTTTACAGTTTGCACTCTTCACATGCAGCAGTAGAGGCTGCATCCCATATCTGATTTTATCTTTCATGAAAATGTTTGGTTACCAATAACCTCAGCCCAATTACTTTGAAAATTTATTTTTATGATGATTAACTTTTCTCTCCATCTTTTTTTCTCTCCTAGATAGAGGCAGATTTTTTGACTGATAGAGAACTGTGTAAAAGATTACCTGCCTGCAGTATATTCATTTCTATAATGCAGACTCTTTAAGGATAGTTCTCACAAAAACATTTCCTACAGATTTTTCAGAGTTCTCATAAAATAAATCTATTTCTTCATAATCTTGTAATAAAAGAAAATTGTATTAGAAAAAAGCAGGTGATAGGGTTGAAAACTTTTGATAAGAGAAGGCTTATTTTAATATCTAACACTTTTATTAAGGTTAGGAAGGAAGGAAATTATCAATATTTATCTCTTAAACCTTTTCAGGTCCAGAACTTTAAATGAAAAGATGAGGATAAAAGGGGGCTGGACTTAACAAATGATCAGAAGGCAAATGTAATAAAAGCTAACATTTGCCTTGTTGCAGTAATGGCGAACCTTTTGAGCTCGGCGTGTCAAAATTTTGAAAAACCCTAACTTAACTCTGGTGCCGTGTCACATATAGAAATATTCATAATTTTTTTTGTTGATATTTGCCACCATAGTAAAAAAAAAAGGTTTATATTTTTGATATTTATTTTATATATTTAAATGCCATTTAACAAAGAAAAATCAACCAAAAAATATGTATAAAATGAACAAAAACAGAAAAGCAGTGTACATTTAGGAAAAAATAATAATAAAAACAGTGATAATCAAATGATACGAAAACTAGAAATTAGCGACTTTTTTGGTGCTGAAGTTTGTCTGCTAATTCTTCGATTGCAGGTTCACACTTGGTGCACTTCAAGGCCAAGCAAGCGCCACTAACTTCATCTGTTAGCCAGTTTCTTTTGTTCGTTTTAATATTATTTAGTGCTGAGAACAAAGTCTCACAAAAATATGTTGATGAAAAAATTGTTAGCAAAGCCATCGCTAGATTTTTTATGTCGCTACAAGTGTCAGGTACTCTGTTCCAAGCGCTCAAAATTTCTTGTTCGTAGTTGTACTCTTCTTCATTATTCAAACGATTTCATTCCAGATTTTCAAGTTTCGACCTTAAGTCGACAAACACATGAGTCCAAATGCTACCTTGAAAATCTGCAAGCTGCATCTCTAAATCGTCAATTTGCATCCATTGGAAATCCTTTAATTCCAAAGTACTGTAAACAACTACATCCAGATACTTAATTATTTTAATGGTCTGTTCTAGGCTTCTAAATTGGTTGAATCTTTCGGTGAACTGTTCAAATAACGAGTTTACTATATTCTGGTACATAAGTATGGACTCCATTACACTCGTTGTAGTGGCCTTCTCGAAATACTTTTTTATCCAAGGAAAATACTTATAAATTTTAGTTTCAATATCTCGCTTGAAAATTTTAAGTTTACTTTCAAAAGATTTGATGTATCCAAACATAATGTCAATACTTTTGCCAAAACCTTGTAATTTTAAGTTCAGTTCATTCATATGAACAGAGAGATCTGTAAAAAAAACATCAAATTGCTGACCCACTTATGATCATTGATCTGAGGAAAGTTTGCCAGATCCTTATTCTCAATAAATATCGTAATTTCTTCAAAGCACTCCACAAATCGCTCAAGTACTTTACCTCAACTCAGCCACCTCACATTATTGAACATCAGTAGTCCACTGTAGGTTGAATCAACTTCCTGTAAAAGTGCAGAAAATTCTCGCTTGTGAAGGGGTCGAGAAGCTATAAAATTCACAATTTTTGTTACAACTGACGTTAAATCATTCAATTCTGAGAATCCCGATTTGGCACACAACACCTCCTGATGGATAATGCAATGAAAAGGTACAAGTGGATGTCTAATAGCTTCCATAAACAATTTCAGGAATCCCACATTTTTTCCCACCATATTTGGTGCCCCATCTGTCGTGACTGACATAATTTTAGAGATATCAATGTTTAGGTCACTGAATGTTTTTATAACAACCTTACATATTTCGTTTCCTGATGTACTTATTGGCACTGATTCTAACTTTATCAACTCTTCTCTTATTGTGAGACCAACAGAATATCTAGCAATAATGGCCAACCGAGTATTTGATGTGACATCAGTAGTTTCATCAAGAGAAATTGAAAAATATTTACAACTATTTAAGTCTTTTTTTAATTGATGTTGTACGTTTTTGTTAAGATCTATTATTCTGTCTTTGATAGTATTTCTACTGAGTGGTAACTCAGAAATTCTTTTAATAATATCATCTTTATTTTTCATATCTTGAAATAGAGCTGGTGCACATCTTAGAAATGTACACCATCATGATGTTAAATTTGTAGAGCATCTTACAAATTTAATGATGGAATTTGATTGACTTTTGTAGAGGTGTAGCTGCCTAGAAATGTATTCCTTCCTTTCATCGAAACTTTTTTTCAAGAGCTGACAATGATTAGTTTCAAAATGTCTCTTTACATTCCATGTTCTGCTTACTACCGTTTCATTACACAGTATGCACAATGATCTGTTGTTTCTGTCGACAATCCCGTACATATCGGTCCGTATGTCTTGAAAGGGTCGGCTGCTGCTACTTCCACTTCCTTTATCATTCAATCTTGCTTTTTTATTTTTTTTGATTCTCCATCACAAGGCTGCAAAAATAAATCAATATAAATCACAGCGTTTTTTATAAAAGGTTGATAGGTTTCTTACCTATTAACTTTTTGCAGTGTTGTTGCACTGACTCCTGGTGCAAAACAATTCAAACATAGTATGTATAGCCAACAAATATATGGTGCTGTAATCAATTATCCGACACGCAGAATGTCTCGTCGAGCACTGTTGCACTGTATATCTTTTTCTTCTAACCCTCCCACTCCTGTTTCCTAACGAACATGGCGATCAAGTGCGTCCGTTTGCCGAATGCACCCGAACGCACGGGAAGCTTACCCAAGGCACATGTTGCCAATAGCGAGGCCATTTCCAGAATGGGCATTTTGTCACTCGAGTAAAAATAAAATGTCATGAGTAAAGATTAATCTCTTTATAGTGCAATTCTTAACCTTTTTATATTAATGTCAATATTGGAACAATGTTTCTTGGATGTTTTCACTATGTATCTTTGCTACGCAACACCGATGTACATGTTTACATCCGGTTTTAGAATTGCATTATTGATCATGAGTAACATGAGTAATAATATTACTCGAGTGATGCCCAACTCTGGCCGTTGCGAGAGACAAATATTTGAATTATGCAATTTTTTGTCTCTGTCGATGCGTGTCACCCAAAATGAGTTCGAGTGTCACCTCTGACACGCATGTCATAGGTTCGCCATCACTGCCCAGTTGCATAGATAGAGCCATACTGAGAATGGCTCCGCACTTGGATAGCTTCCTGGATTTCCTTACCCACACTGTACAAACCACAGTCTTTTTAAGAAGTTTGACATTTAACTCATAAACTTGTAGTCATTCTCAGCTATTATGTTGTAGGCTCTGAGTGCAGACTAACACATACACACACTTATACATATACAACTACACATCTAAAACAGTTCCTCCCCCCCCCACCCCCCCTTAGTAGCACTGAATTGTCTATTTGGAAAATCTTCAGACATGCATCATCTTATAAACTGAGATTTTTCTATGATTTCAACTTTCTCTACTGAATTTAGTAGTAATATTTATTGTTTCACGGCCCTGGTGAAGTCGGGACGGCCCCGGTGAGGTTGAAACGGCCCCCGTGAGGTAGGAACGACCCCGGTGAGGTTGAAACAGCCCCCATGAGGTAGGGACGACCCCGGTGTTGTAGGGACAACCCCGGTCAGGTCGAAACGGCCCCGGTGTGGTAGGGACAACCCCGGTCAGGTTGAAACGGCCCCGGTGTGGTAGGGACGACCCCGGTGAGGTTGAAACGGCCCCCGTGAGGTAGGGACGACCCCGGTGAGGTTGAAACGGCCCCCATGAGGTAGGGACGACCCCGGTGAGGTTGAAACGGCCCCCGTGAGGTAGGGACGACCCCGGTGAGGTTGAAACGGCCCCCGTGAGGTAGGGACGGCCCTGGTGAGGTTGAAATGGCCCTGGTGAGGCTCAGATGGCCCTGGTGAGGTTGAGACTACTCCAGTGAGGTTGGGACAAATAAAGGGGACCAGTATGGACTGATGAACAGGGGTAGATACAGAAGCAGAGCAACATTGAACAGAATGTTAAACTACAGGGGGAAGCCTGGGGAGGGTTGGGGGCGGGGATTAAGAGACCAACTGAAGGACTTATATGCATGCATATAAGATTAACCAATGGACACAAGACACGGGGCGGGGGGGGGGCGGGCGGGGGGTAGGGGCCGGGGGAATGTCAAGCAGGGGAAAAAAGGAGACATATGTAATACTCTTTGTAATACTTTAAGAAATAAAAATTATTAAAATATAAATAAAAAAAAATATTTATTGTTTCAGATTATGGACGATCCATCCAAATATTATTTGCTTCTTCCTAGCGCATTCAGTATTATTTCACTCTGGTTCTGATGTAACTTTTTACTTTTAGGTGCTCACCTGGTAGGGGATATCGACTGCCAACAAGTGCCTTGGTGAACCTTTCTCATGGGAGTCGCTCAGAAACTGGAAATCAGAAGTTGACAGCCATTGTGAAACCACAACCAGCTGTGAATCACTATAGCTTGAATTCATCAGTTTCATCTGGTCATTTGGGAGGCCTGAACCATTCCCCTCAATCTCTTTTTGTTTCTACACAAGTAAAGACTCTTTCTGTAATTTTTCTCTACCCCCTTTACAAATTACAAGCACACTATAAATAGAGACCTAAACTGACTTAAATTTTTTAAAAACTTTTTGTTTAAGTCACTTCTAGTTTTGTTTTAAACTCATAGGCTAGGAGAGAATGATATTGATAGCATTCTACCTATGTTAAAAAATTACAGTTATATTCAAGAAGAAAGACATTTATCTTTAAAATGATCCTGAAAATGTCTTTTTTCTCTATATATTTGCTTTCAAACTAACATTTAAATATTTTTATTATATACAAATTTTCTATGATATCTGTTATAAAATGACATAAATTTGAAAGGTAGAAGAAAGAGGACTATATCTTTATGAAAAGCAATTTTCTAGTTCCCACCATGTAACTCATGGTAATTTCGTTTATTTCATCTTCCAGGGGGCAAAAATTGAATTGTTTTGTGTGAGATACTTACCTTTATTTAATTCCATGACCACAAATCTTACCACACTTTTTAATCCAAATAATACATGTTTATTATATAGACTAATTACAAAGCACAGATTAAGTAGATAATAACAAAGGAAACAAAAGCAAAAATCCTCTCAAATCTCATAGGTAACTACTATTAAATTTTTGGTACATTTTTTTGAGGAATTTTTTATATATATTTTTTTTTTATTGATTTCAAAGAGGAAGGGAGAGGGAGAGAGAGATAGAAACATCAATGATGAGAGAGAATCATTGATTGGCTGCCTCCTTCACTCTCCGCCCCCCAATGGGGATCGAGCCAGCAACCTAGAGAGTTTTTACCTGTATGAAATCAGTTCCCCATGAGTAATATCGAATTTTTAATCTGTTAGATTACTTTTGTGTAAGATGAAAATTTTTTAAATTAAATCATTAGATGTTAGCTTAAGTGAGATAATTTATCAGTGCATTAGAAGACAAAAAGAATCTGTTGGTGGGGATATATTCATTTAGTATAATTTTTATAGCATTTGTTACGCTTTAAAATTCAGTGGTTCTCAACCTTCTGGCCCTTTAAATACAGTTCCTCATGTTGTGATCCAACCATAAAATTATTTTCGTTGCTACTTCATAACTGTAATGTTGCTACTGTTATGAATCGTAATGTAAATATCTGATATGCAGGATGGTCTTAGGCGACCCCTGTGAAAGGGTCATTCGACCGCCAAAGGGGTCGCGACCCACAGGTTGAGAACCACTGCTTTAAATGCTTTCAATAAGACCAAAACAATTACATATGAAGAAAGCCGTTTTCACTCTAATAGAATACTTTTATGATGACTATACTGAGCTCTAGAAAAAGAGAATTGAGATTTCAGATAATGAAAGTTAAAATATCCTCTCATGATAAATAGCTTTAATTAATAAATTATTTGATTTTTGTTCATTTATTTTAAATGTATTTTATTGATTTTTTACGGAGAGGAAGGGAGAGGGATAGAGAGTTAGAAACATCGATGAGAGAGAAACATCAACCAGCTGCCTCCTGCACACCTCCTACTGGGGATGTGCCCGCAACCAAGGTACATGCCCTTGACTGGAACCGAACCTGGGACCTTTCAGTCCGCAGGCCGACGCTCTATCCACTGAGCCAAACTGGTTTGGCTATTTGATTTTTAATATGAATCTCTATTTCTTCATGTGTCAGTTCCTTAAGAAATTTGTTGCGCTTTGCCAGGTACCTACTAAAGATGATGATGAATTTTGCAACATTTGGCAGTCCTTACAGGGATCCAGAAAAGTTCAGCACTTTCAGCCAACTCTACAAGAGAAGGTTAGTATACTTTCATTGATGGACATTTAACTCGAAAAATTTTCATTTTATATTTCTTTCTCAGGCATGCAATGATTAATTTTCTTCTAAAACATCATAAAATAGATATAACAGTTTTGATCATGAATTTGCATACTTCCATTCAGTTGTATATAAAATTTTTTTGATCAGTGAATGAGAATATAGATAATTTTTATTTTAAATTAGTTTTGGATTATTTTTTAGTTGTTTAGAAAATCATAATAACTATAGTCTAAGTTTAACAAAGGCCTTAATGGCACTCTTTAACTTAATTATTTCCACTTGAATGTGTAGCTTTATACTGACGGTTGTCTTAAAGATGAATGAGCAAATTCACATTCTCTGCTAAAAGAGTAGACTCAGACAAAAAAAAAAAAAGAAACGGACTGAATGCCTATAACTTTGTTACTAGTTACTGGCCTGTCTTCTCAGTTTAGGTCAAGAAGGAATGTTCTCTCAAGTTTATAAACCAGTAGCCTGTACCACATGGGCCTCATTTATACTAATATCCTTCAGTGATGGTGGCATTATCAGAACTAGAGGGGGAAAGAGCAAAGGGAATGGAGATAAAATAAACATAAAAAGTGAGAGTGACAAAATACACAGGTTTCTTCTGCAAATATGCAATTACAAGCTTTCCTTACATCATTCATAATTGTTTCTACCTGAATTTAACCCATATCCAGATTTTCAAACCCTCTTTTCCTCCTTAATTTATTTGATACTGCTAACCACTCATTCTTCAGTGCTTTGCTATCATTCATTCGTTCAAAACATATTTCTTGAGTGCCTACCATATGGACTTAGACCCGGTAGTAGGAGCCTGTGAGAAGTGGTCAAATTGTAGACTTTTTTTTTTTAAATATATTTTATTGATTTTTTACAGAGAGGAAGAGAAGGGGATAGAGAGTTAGAAACATGGATGAGAGAGAAACATCCATCAGCCGCCTCCTGCACAACCACTACTGGGGATGTGCCTGCAACCAAGGTACATGCCCTTGACCAGAATCGAACCTGGGACCTTTCAGTCCAACGCTCTATCCACTGAGCCAAACTGGTTACAGCAGTAGACATTTTTTAGATTGAATTTATTAGAGTGACATTGGATAATAAAATTATACAGGTTTCAGATATACAATTCTATAATAAATCTTAGACATCGTAGAGGGATTGCCAACTGATGATGAATTACATTTGGAATTAAAAGAGAAAGAATGGATTAAAGAATGTGACGCTTAAGGTATGAGTAACTAAAAGGATAAAGTAGCTATTAACTGAGATGGGAAGGATTGCAGGTCTGTAGATATGTGGGGAAAATTAAGAATTTTGGACATAGTGAGTTTGAGATGTATATTAAACATTTAACTCAGTGGTTCTCAACCTTCTGGCCCTTTAAATACAGTTCCTCATGTTGTGACCCAACCATAAAATTCTTTTCATTGCTACTTCATAACTGTAATGTTGCTACTGTTATGAATCGTAATGTAAATATCTGATATGCAGGGTGGTCTTAAGCGACCCCTGTGAAAGGGTTGCAACCCACAGATTGAGAACCGCTGATTTAAGTGCAGGTGTAGAGTTGGCCATTGAGACTGAAGCTCATGAAGAATGTCCAAACTGGAGAGAGAATTCGAGAGTCGCCATCTACATACATGCATATGTATGTATATATCTGTATAACTATATTTATCTATATCAAGGAAGTAGATGTAGATAGAGAAGAGGTCCAGTAATTTAGCCTTAGAGAATTCCATCTTTAAAGAATTCGAGAAATTAGATGAAACTGACAATGAAGACTGAGAAGGAACAGCCAATGAAACAGAAAGAAAACTAGGAAAGGGTGGTGTCTAGATGCCAAGTGAAGAATGGATGTCTTACTGGACCAGGTGATCAACTGTGTTGAATGTAGCTCTTGGATCAATTAAGGTAAAAACTGAGAATTAGCAGATGAAGGTCACTGGGAACCTTAAACAATTTTAGTAGAGTGTTAGGAGTGAAATATTAATTAGAGGGGGTTTAAGAGAGAAGGGGAGGAAAGAAATTGGAGGCTGTAAATATAGACAGTTCTTTCAAGGAGTTTTGCTGTAAAGAAAACATTGCCCTAAGTTTCCTCTCACCTTTCCTATTAACTTCTTTATTAACCTCTGTTCTTCCAGACTTTCACTGGGACTGTTCACCAAAACTCAAGAACAGTTTTCTTTTCCTTTTGCCCTATTGCTTGATTTGTGACTTTAGCTTTCTCATCTCTTTAATTACCACTCAAAATAATCTGTCTGATCCCAAACTCTCAATCAAGATCTAGCCCAATACCTCCAACTATCTGGAAGACAGATATAGATGGATGCCTACCGTCCCTCTCAGTCTCAAGATGTCTCAGAATGGACCTGAGCTATGGCCTGTTCTCTTATCCTTGTTTCTAACACTACCATTTTTGTCAAACATATAATCTGGAAAGTATGAAATTAAAAATTTTTACTTTTTCTCTCCTAATATTTTTTTTGCAGTGAGACTGCAAACTGTTTACTCCTTCTCAGTTTCCATAATTGGACCTTAGGTCGTCATCCCATACCTAGATTAATCTCCTATCTGCATTTCTTATTTCTGACCTCTTTTTTTTACAGTTCTTACATAGTACTGCTCAATCTATCTTTCCTAAAGATCCCTTCACCAGTCTTGGCCCTATGGCATAATTGGGCAAAGTTTCTAATTAATAAGAGCTCCTGGGTTTGAACTCAACTTATGCCCTTATGTATTGTGGTGTCATAAATCTGGTAGTGAACTTAGAATCAGGAAATCAGGTTTTGTGACTCAAATTGAGCAAATCTTATTTTTGCTGAGCTTCTTTGGGCCTCAGTTATAATATTAAGTTGGTGGACTTAGATCACCTTGGAGGTCTTTTCCAGCCCTAAAATAGTATAATTCAAATATTTAGAATGTACCCAGCTCCCTGTTTAGTTGCTAGAATTCAGCCTATACTCAAACTAATACTTAGTTCTTCTATAATCTAACCCTACCTGATTCTTACATAAAGCATGTCCAAGTACTTGGTAAAATGTTCTGTTCCAGTCAGATTGGTCTCTTTACCTTCCCTTTCCTACAAACAGATAATTCCCATTTCAGGTTATCTGTACTTCTTGTTCCTTCCGCTTAGGATGCTATTCCTCTCTCACTTCCAAAATTTCCCTAAGTCTCGGGGTGTACTAGTCATGTTACTACCTATTTCAACACTTGATATATTTTCTCAGAATGTTCTGTATACAATTCCTGTGATTGGTTGCTGTTTCATTATTTATATCAGTTTAATACTCCAGTGTTTGATCTCCTGTGTGTTCCAAGAATTCTGAGCCATCACATACAACACATGTATCCATGAGGCATTAAAAAGCAGCTTGATATTCATCCAATGAGCAAATTCTAAAACACTCAACCCAATAAAAAAAGAAGTTAAGCTTCTGGAAAAGGCAAAACTATGGAGACAGTAAAAAGATCAATGGCTGTCCAGCCGGCATGGCTCAGTGGCTGAGTGTCAACCTATGAACCAGGAGGTCATGGTTCAATTCCCGGTCAGGGCACATGCCCGGGTTTTGGGCTCGATCCCCAGTAGGGGGCATGCAGGAAGCCAATCAATTATTCTCTCTCATCATTGATTTTTCTGTCTCTCTCTCCCTTTCTCTCTGAAATAAATAAAAATATGAAAGAAAAAAAACGGATCAGTGGTGTCCAAGGTTGGGGAGAGAGGGAGGAAGGAATAAGTGCACTGAAGATTTTTAGGGCACTGAAAAATGCTCGATGTGATACTGTTGTCATTGATGACATATGAGAAACGTCCAAACCTGTAAAGAATTTTTATCAGTTTATTTGACCAATGTTGACAATATGCCAGGAAGCAAAATCTCAGATGCTCCCCAGAATGAGAGTTTGCAGTGTGTTTCCTCATTTGGAGTTAGGAAGGGAACATATGGAAGATACATGGATATGGAAGAAAGCAAGGCAGAGAAACAGCAATGATTGGTAACAGGATAACAAGGTTATGTGCGGTCTTGAGGGTGGTTACCCTTCTGAGGAATCTGAAAAAGGCATTTTAAAGCTGTATCAATCTAGATGCATGGAAACAATGGACAGGGCTTGCATAAGGCAAAGATAACCTTTCATTAGGGAAGTTATAGGCCCGAGGCTTGACTTACCCACCATGACCTTCCCAGTTAGAAATTTATGATCAGATCACCCTGTGAGATTACTTTCAGTTAGATTTATTACAGAGCCTTTTTCATCCATACTGTAATGGTGAATACTTGTCATTATACATTTGTCCTAACCCATAAAATGTACAACACCAAGAGTGAACCCAGTGTAAACTATGGACTTTGGGTGATATGTTCATGTAGATTCATCAGTTGTGACAGATACACTTCTCCCAAGTGGGATCTTGATCATGGTGAGGCTGTGCATGTGTGGTGGCAGGGGGCAATTTTGTTGTGAACCTAAAACTGCTCTTAAAAAAAAAAAAATCTTTAAAAAAATTCAAGCCTTTATTGGCAAAATATGAAAATATGACTAACCAATAGCTTTATGTAAATAGAACAACTCAAAAAACTTTTTTTTCCTCTCTCCCCCCTTCCCTCCCTCTCTACTCTCCCTCTTCCCCTCTCTCTAAAAACTAGAATGTTTTCTTCCTAATTAAACTTATGACACACTTTTTCTCTGAAATGGTACTGTGAACTTGAGTTGTAGAGTTAGAACTCAAATGTCAGTTCTCCCATTATTTAGTACTGTAACTAAATTACTTTATCACTTTGAGCCTCAGTTTAGTCATCTATACAATGGAATCAAAATCTACCAAAGCATTTTTATAATCATAGTATTGTAATGAAATTAAGATAATGGGTGCAAAGTACATCTTACCATCCCTGGAGCATAATAGACACTAACACAATATTTGTTCATACCAGTTTATTGATCCTGATGTTCTTAAAGTCAAAATCTCCCATAATGTACCCCACCAAACATTGTGCTATTCATATAGAAATCTCTTGGCCCTTTTGATTCTCAAAGACTAAAGTGCCCTGGGTGTTATATGCACATGAGCTCATTGGACCTTCCTACACACTATGGTGCATATCACAATTATTTTTGAGCATGCCTACTGCCAAGCAGGATATGATAAGCCTTTGTACCTAGTGTTCATTATTTGTTTATGCTCAGAACAAAATAAATAGGGCCCACCAAAAGTAAAATTGTGAATTGATAGCCCTGGCTGGTGTGGCTCAGGTGGTTGGCGTGTTGTCCCATACACTGAAAGGTTGCGAGAATGAAACCTGGTCAGGGCACATACCTAAGTTGCAGGGTACATATGGGAGGAAACTAACTAATGTTTCTTTCTCCCTCTCCCTCTCCCTCTCCCTCTCCCTCTCCCTCTCCCTCTCTCTCTCCCTCTCCCTCTCCCTCTCTACTCTTCCTCTTCCCCTCTTTCTAAAATCAATACATATATCTTCAGGTGAGGATTTTTTAAAAATTGTGAAATAATAAATTTGCATTGAACATCTGCTTTTGCTTCCTCTTCCTCTTCAGCTGTGGAAATTATGTCTTTTTTGCCTTCAGGCATTCTTTCCCTATCAGAAAACAAAGTGATCTAATCTGATCATTAGACAAAACTTAGGCCATTTTGCTCATTCTGTCCATTCCTATACTGTCTAATTATTGTAGCTTTATAGTCAGTTTTGCTATCTGGTCATAGTCATCCATCATTTGAAATCCTTGACAATATAAGTATTAGTTAATAAAAATCAGGTCTTGGGGAAAGGGATGAAGGACTAATATTCTCAACTTTCACATCAGAGGTAGAAATGATGAATTTTCCAGAAGTTTTTAATGAAGACAAGAGAATAGTATAATGAACCCACAGATACCCATCCTTACCTTGCACATGTCCTATAGCACCTACTTATTTCCTACCTCCCCCAGAGAGAGGAGGGTTCTGAAGCAAATCTAGAGGATCTTTAGAGGGTGTTATTTCTGCTTGGAAGAAACATTTACCTAAAGTTTATTTCTTTAGTTTCTCTGTTAACTTCAAGCAAAACTATATTTAATTTTTTTCTGTTGAAAACAGCATTATTGTAAATGATAGTTTTCTATGTATCTAGCTAAATAATACATAGAGAAACATAAGGAATGATGATCATTATGTTAGTAATGGTTATTTCTAGGTGGTGGGTTTGAGTGGTTTTTAAAATTCCCTATACTTTTCTGCATTCCTTAATTTGTTTTCTAGAGATATATAATTTTAATTATAAAATAATTATTTATTAAACATTGAAGAAAAGTACTTATAATAATAAAAGTTTCTTTAAATCATTTATAAGAATTTTAACTTTCAGGGTGCAGTTCTACCTCAAGAAGTAACTCAACATCATAAATCTGGCTTAAATGACAACAGTGTTAAATGTCAGCAAAGAAAACATGAGCCTCACAGAAAATGTAAGTTTTAAGTTAGAAAAGTATACTTATGGTGCTGCTTCCTTTTATTTTTATTAACAACTTTACTAAGTTTTAATTCACATAACAAAATTGATCATTTTAAAGTGCAATTAGTGGTTTTTTGATATTTTCACAAAGTTATGCAACCAGTGCCACTATCTATATTGAAATATTTTCATCACCCCCAAAAAGAAATATCATACCTATTAGCGTTCGTTCCTCTGGCCCCTGCCAACCACTGACTGCCTTACTGCCTTTATGGATTGGCTTATTCTAGACCAGCCGTGGGTAGACTACGGTCCGCTGGCCAGATCCGGCCCGTTTGAAATGAATAAAACTAAAAAAAAAAAGGACCGCACCCTTTTATGTAATGATGTTTACTTTGAATTTATATTAGTTCACACAAACACTCCATCCATGCTTTTGTTCCGGCCCTCCGGTCCAGTTTAAGAACCCATTGTGGCCCTCGAGTCAAAAAGTTTGCCCACCCCTGTTCTAGACATTACATATAAATGGAATCATAAAATATGTGTCACCTTTTATGGCTGGCTTCTTTTTTTTCTTTAATCCTCATTCAAGGACATGTTTTTATTGTTTTGAGAGAGAGAGAGAGAGAGAGAGATCAATCTGTTGCTCCTGTACACAGCCCAGGGATCGAACTGGCAATCTAGGTATGTGCCCTGACTGGAAATCGAACCTGCAGCCTTTTGGTGCTCCATCCAAATAAGCTATCCAGCTAGGGGTATGGCTGGATTCTTTCTATAGGCATAATGTTTTCAGGGGTCTTCAATGTTCTATGTTGAGGCATGTATCAATACTTCATTCCTTTTTTTGGCTAAAACAAATTGCATTGTACAAATACTACATTTTGTTTACCATACACCTATTGATGGACATTTGGGAAGTTTCCACTTTGGGGTTATAATGAATAATGCTGCTGTGAATATCTGTGTACAAATTTTTGTGTGAACATATGTTTGCAGTTCTCGGGTATATATGAATGAGTGGAATTACTGAGTCATGTTGTATCTATGTTTACCACTTTGTGGAACTATCAAACTTTTCTCCAAATTAGTTGTACCATTTTACTTTCTATCAGCAATGTATAAGGGCCTAACTTTTCCACATCCTCTATAGCACTTGTTATTGCCCATCTTTTTTATTATAGCCATCCTAGTGAGTGTAAAGTGAACCCTCTTTCTGCTTTTCACTTATCATTCATTAACGACAAGTAATGTTGAGCATCTTTTCATGTGCCTATTGGCTGTTTATATATCTTCTTTGGTGAAATGTCTATTCAAATTACTTGCTCATTTTAAAATTGGGTTATTTGTCTTTTTATTCTTGCTTCATAAGAATTCTTTATGTATTCTGTATACCTCAGGCTTATCCAATATTTTATCTACTTTTTTTGTTGTTGCTTCTGTTTTAGTTGTCATAACCAAGAAAGCATTGCCTAATCCAAGATCACAAAGATTGACACCTTTTTTTCCCCTAAGAGTTTTATAGTTTTAGCTCTTACATTTAGTTCTTTTTTTCCATTTTTGTGTTTGAATATGGTATGAGGTAGGGGAATATCTATTCATTCTTTTACATATGGATATCCAGTTGTCCCAGCACCATTTGCTTAAATACTGTTCTTTCCCTATTGAATTGTCTTGGCACCCTTGTCAAAAATCAGATTGCAATAAATGTATAGGTTTATTTCTGGCCTCTTCATTCCATTCCATTGGTCTATATGCCATTTTTATGGGAACAACACACCATCTTAATTACTGTACTTTTGTTGTTTTAGTTTTGAAATTGTGTTTGACTCCAACTTTTTTCCACCCAGATTGTTTTGTCTATACTGATCCCTTGCATTTTCATACGAATTTTATTATCAGCTTATTTATTTTTGCAAAAGTGGCAATTGGAATTTTTATAGAGATTATGTTGAATCCGTAGATCACTTTAGGTGGTATTGTCTTTTTAACAATATTAAGTCTTCCTATCCATGAATGCAAAATGTCTTTCCATTTATTTGGGTCTTTAATTTATTTCAGTGATGGTATTGTAATTTTCAGTGTACAAGTCTTGCACTTTTTTTTTAGGGAGAGGGAGAGAAAGATAGAAACAGTGGTGAAGAGAATCATTGATCGGTTGCATCCTGCATGCCCCCTACTGGGGATCGAGGTTGCAACCCCCACATGTGCCCTGACCTGACCAGGGAATTGAACTATGTGACCTGATTCATAGGTTGATGCTCAACCACTGAGCCATACTGCTGGGCAAGTCATGCACTTTTTTGGTTAAATTTAGTCCTAAGTATTTTATTTTTTTACTGCTATTGTCAATGGAACTGTTTTCTTTTTATTATTATTACTAGAGGCCCAGTGCACAAAAATTTGTGCACTCGGCGGGGAGAGGGGGTTCCTCAGCCCGTCCTGTGCCCTCTCGCAGTCTGGGACCCCTCGGGAGATAATGACCTGCTGGCTTAGGCCCGCTCCTGGGTGGCAGAAGGCAGGCCCAATCCCTAGGTGCAGCCCCTGGTCGGGCTCAGAGCAGGGCCGATTGGGGAGTTGGGGCGCTGCCCCCTGTCATGCACAGAGCAGGGCGGATCGGGAGGTTGCGATGCCACCCCTACTCAGGCTCAGGGTATGGCCGATTGGGGGGTTGGGACACCGCCCCCGTCACACTCACAGCAGGGTCGATAGGGAAGTTGCGGCGCCACCCCCTGTCACTCACAGAGCAGGGCCGATCAGGGGGTTGGGGTGCTGCCCCCTGTCACACACAGAGCAGGGCCAATCAGGGGGTTGAGGAGCTCCCTCCTGTCACGCACAGAGCAGGGCCGATCAGGGGTTTGGGGAGCTCCCCCCTGTCACGCACAGAGCAGGGCCCATCAGGGGGTTGAGGAGCTCCCCCCTGTCATACACAGAGCAGGGCGGATCAGGGGGTTGGGGCGCCGCCCTCTATCACCCACAGAGCAGGGCCAATCAGGGGTTGGGGCACTGCCACTGTCACACTCAGGGCAGGGCCGATGGGGAGCTTATGGCTCTACCCCGTCACACACAGAGCAGGGCCGTTGGGGGGGGGGTGTTGGGGCACCGCCCTCTATCACCCACAGAGCAGGGCCGATCAGGGGGTTGGGGAGCTCCCCCCTATCAGGCACAGAGCAGGGCTGATCAGGGGGTTGGGGCGCCTTCCCCTGTCACGAACAGAGCAGGGCGGATAGGGAGGTTGTGGCCCCGCCCCCTGTCACACACAGAGCAGGAGGACGATCAGGGGGTTTGGGTGCTGCCCCCTGTCACGCTTATCCCGGTGCCGGGAGGCATATTACCCTTTTACTATATAGAATAGAGTCCTGGTGCACGGGTGGGGGCCAGCTGGTTTGCCTTGAATGGTGTCCTGGATCAGGGTGGGGGTCCCCACTGGGGTGCCTGGCCAGTCTAGCTGAGGGGCTGAGGGCTGTTTTCAGGCTGGCGGGTGACTGAAGCTCCCACTGCTCCTTTTTTTCTTTTTTCTTTTTTATTCTGGGCCAGCTTTAGCTCTGAGGCCTCGGCTCTGGCCTTTGTTTACCTTCTGTATTTGATACAATGTTGTGGTCCGCCTGGCTGACTAACGCAGGTTTCTGGGGTTTTGTTTAGCTTCTATATTTGCAACATAGTTGCTTAGAGTTGCAGTTGAGAGGCCAGCAAGTCAGGCGGGGAATGTTGGAGTCCGCAGTCACTGGAGCAAGCAAGCCTCCCTGTTCGCTTCAGTGCATGGCTGCCGGCCGCCATCTTGGCTGGTAGTTAATTTGCATAAGGATATGCTGATTAGCCAATGGGAAGGGTAGCGGATGTATGGCTAATTACCATGTTTCTCTTTTATTAGATAGGATTTTGTTGTTGCTGTTAATCCTCACCCCAGGATATTTTTCCATTGATTTTTAGGGAGAGTGGAAGAGAGAGGGAAAGACAGATAGAAATATCAGTGTGAAAGAAACATATCAATTGGTTGCCTCCTGCACGAGCCCTTACCAGGGTCCTGGCCAGAGAGGAGCCTGCAACCAAGGTACCCTTGACCGTAATCGAACTCAGGATACTTTGGTCTTCAGGTGATGCTCTATCCACTGGCCCAAACTGGCTAGGGCAGAAATATTTTCTTTTAAAAAATTTTTTATTGCCGAGGCCGGTTTGGCTCAGTGGATAGAGCGTCGGCTTGCGGACTGAAGGGTCCCAGGTTCGATTCCGGTCAAGGGCATGTACCTGGGTTGCGGGCACATCCCCAGTGGGAGGTGTGCAGGAGGCGGCTGATGGATGTTTCTCTCTCATCGATGTTTCTAACTCTCTATCTCTCTCCCTTCTTCTCTGTAAAAAATCAATAAAATATATAAAAAAAAAAAAATTTTTATTGTTCATCCTATCTAATAATAGACAAACATGATAATTAACTGTACCTCCGACACGCTTCCCATTGGCTAATCGGGGTGATATGCAAATTAACTGCCAACCAAGATGGCGGTTAACCGCCAACAAAGATGGCAGCTAATTTGCATACGGCAGGCAGGGCCGGACAGCGCCATCCTGCCTGCCTCGCTGCCATCCAGGCCTGCTATTTGCGACCCAGGCAGCAGGCGGTCCGTATGAGAACAGACCCAGGGCTGGCGGGGGGACTGCAGCAATCGGCCACTGGCCACACCCACAAACGGCCCTCCCGGGGGGGATCCCCAGCTGACAGGTTATAATGCACGGATCTGCCACTGGCCACGCCCACAAATGGCCCTCAGGGGGATCCCTGGCTGACAGGTGCTAATGCACCGATCTGCCAAAACACACACCTGGGCCGCCTTTGCCCTGCAGGAACTATGCAGCTGGCAGAGGGAAGTGGGGCTGCTGGGAGCAGGGCGGGAACTTCCCGGGGTTTGCGTCAGGCAGCCCAGAGCAGAATGCGAACTATCCCTGCTGGTAGCTGCTTGCTCATTCATTCACTCATTCACTCACTCATTATTCACTCACTCAACAAACCCTCTCAGGTCCATGGCACCAGGCCAAGCACTGAAGTTGAAGCAGGATAAGACAGAGCTATGTCCTCAAGATGTTAGTAATTCAGTAGGGCGAAGCAGGCACATGAATGAGGCAGTTGTATGCACAGATGCAGTGTACTGGGTTCTGTGAGGGCTGTAACTAACACCGACTTTGTTCTCTTGATAAAATGGGGCCTCGGGAGCCAGGCTGCCCAAGGCCAGGAGTGGCCGGGGTCCCAGAACATGACAGAGGGTGCAGGTCGGGCCGAGGGGTCTGGCCCTACCCCTCACCCTCACCCCCGAGTGCACAAATTTTTGTGCACCAGGCTACTAGTTGCTATATATGGAAATAAAACGGACTTTTGTGTATTGATTATATATACTTCCATCTTTTGGAACTTATTTATAATCCCTAATGTTTTGTGGCATTTGCATATATAGTTTTAAGTTTTTCCTGTACAATCTGGATGCCTTTATTTCTTTTTCTTGCCTAATTGCTGTGGCCAGAACTACCAGTACAATGTTGAATAGAAGTGGTGAGAGTGAACATTCTTATCTTGTCTTGATCTTAGGGATAGCTTTCAGCATTAAGTGTAATATTAGTTGTGGGGTTTTGGCAGATGCCCTTTGTTAGTTGGGGAAATTCCCTTCTATTCGTAGGGTGTTTTTTTGTTTTTCTTGGAAGGTTGTTAGATTTTGTCCAATGCTATTTCTGTGTCTAGTAAGATGGTTATATGGTTTTCATCCCTTTATTCATTAATATGGTATATCTCATTGATTGTTTTTCATATATTGAAACAGCCTTGCATTCCTGGGATAAATCCCACTAGATCATGGTGTATAATCATTTTTGTATGCTACAAGATGTTGGTTTGCTAGTAATTTTTGAGGATTTTTGCGTCTGTATTCATAAGGGATATTTTTTCTTTTCTTTTCATGTGATGTCTTTGATTTTGATATCATGGTAATACTGACATCATAGACTGTTAGGAATAACACTGTGAAAGATCAACCTTATTCTGATCTCTCTGGTGGCAGCCAGGCTTATGGGTTTTCACCAAAAATGTTAGCTATTATTTCTGAAGGCTATGTGGAGCTGGAGACCATGAAATGGGATTAGAGCAATTTAAAATGCCACAAAGCTCACTATCCTTACTGAGATTTTTGTCTTTTTTTTTTTTCCATCCTCACCTGAGAATATGTTTTTTATTGATTTTAGAGAGGGGGAGAGGGAGGAAGAGAGAGCGAGTGACATGGATCAATTGCACCCACCCTGACCAGGGATCAAACCCGAAACCTGAGTATGTGCCCTGACTGAACCCACCACCCTTCGGTGCACAAGATGATGCCCAACCAACCGAACCACACCAGCCAGGGCAATTTTGTCTTTTCTTTAATAAGCATTCCCCTAATTGCTGCCAGCCTTTGATTAACTTCCATAATTCTGAAAATTTGGATTTTGGTTATTATGTCCATTTTCTCATTGCTTTTATGTAGGAGGGAATTTTTAGAGATCCTTACTCAGACATTTTTACTGATACCTCTGCTCTACTTTATTTTTATAATATACTAGAGGCCCGATGCACGAATTTATGCACGGGTGGGGTCCCTCGGCCTGACCAGTGATCAGGGCCAATCATGGCCAGCCAGGGGGAGCTACCATGGGAGGTTAGCTGGCCGTGGGAGATTGGCCGGCCGCAGGAGGTTGGCTGTGGGAGGAACGCATTAACCACCAGGGGGCAGCTCCTGCATTGAGCATCTGCCCCCCCTGGTGGTCAGTGCATGTCATAGCAACCAGTCGACTGGTCATTTGGTTGTTCAGTCGCTTAGGCTTTTATAGATAGATAGATTTTTATTGATCTCAGAGAGGAACGGAGAGGAATAGAGAGATAGAAACGTCCATGATGAGAGAGAATCATTGGTCGGCTGGCTTCTACACACCCTTACTGGGGATCAAGCCTGCAACCCAGACATGTGCCTTGATTGGGAATCAAACCATGACCTCTTACTTCGTAGTTCAATGCTCAGCCACTGAGCCACATCGGCTGGGCTCTAACTGCTTTTTGAGATAAATTTTATTTAAAGTAATCCAGTTCCTTTTTTGTGTATAAACACTTCATGCTAATTAAGTTACTCCGAACTATATTACAGATTTTTGCTAAAAATCTGTACAAATATTTTGTTATCAACATTCTCTTACCTAGTTTTTATATTTTTCCTTTTTGCAGTTGTGTCTAGTATGTGTTAGTCACAGTAGGAGATGCAGAGATAAGAATCTTCATCTTGCACTTTTTCTCTTGATCAAAGTATTCCCAAATTGACTCATTTGTTATTCATTTATCTATTAAACTGCTACTTCTTAAACTATTATGTGCAAGATGCTGGGCATGAATGAATAAAACAGACAAGTTTTTACATTCTAAAGTGGAACCTGATCATAGACAAACAATAAATTCCAGATGAAAAATAAAGCTGTTTATGAGGCTAGAGTGATAAAGATGTCCTATTTTAAATAGGTGGTCAAGGAATGCCTCTTTGAGGACATAACATTTGAACAGAGACCCAGATAAAATGAGTGAAATGGAGTAAGCTATGCAGAAAGTTTGCTAAAGAGCTCTCCAGCAGAGGAAGCTTCAAATACTAGATTCTAATTTATTATATACTAGTGGCCTGGTGCACGAATTTGTGCACATTGAAAGGAAATTAATTAGAGGAAATATTTTAATATTGCTATTTGCCCATTCTCTATAATAGAAGTGTCAACCAAATTCACGATCAACAATGACAAATCAAAACACACGCATACAATTGGCACCAATGAGAGCTTTATATGTATCACGCATGCACAAGTCAACTTAGCCTTTTATAGATATAGAATAAACTTGCTTAATTAGACCTGCTTTCTGATATAGCTAAACTTTTTCCAGCCCAGTGAAGCATCCCAACTTCTCTTTCAAGTAATTGTCAGCAACACAGCAGTAAATTTCAACACGAAGCAAATTATTATTGTAGATCACGCAGGGAGAACAAAGGGTAAAATATTTAACTGCAGCAGTATTTGACTATATTCTGCGCAATAAGAAAACCTGAAGTCATTTTCAAGGTCCACCATTTCTTCTTTTCAGTCGGGTAAAGTTTCTAGGCTTTCTGAATGTCCGTTTTCCAGCTAGTGAAAAGAAAGTCAGATTCCACCCAGTCTCCTATCTACCTACTCCAGGACTTCTGTGAGGATCAAATGAGATGAGGCACGGGAAAATGCTTCACATACATTTGGTTAAAGTGTAAAATGTTTCCACCTGGCTATAAAGCAAGCCATGTTCCTGGGCTGAAGAAACTGCAAGGAGGCTAGTCACTAGGGAGAGGGAACCAGGCGTTGCTACGTGACATCATTACCCGGATGGATACTTAGCATATTAGCCTTTTATATATGTAAATTATATATTATATATGCATGCTATTTTATGTGTTTACATAGTACATGTAGTATTAAAATAGTGCTTTAAAATATTTTTCTAAAAAGTGATACGGAAATTTTGGACTGGAACGTGCAGTGTTCCCCTGGGCAGGATGGATTGTCCCAGACTCTTTGTCCATCGGAGTCTAAGAATAAAACCACTGATAGAAGATGGTAGGCTGAGAAAAACCAAGATGGCGGCATAGGTAAACACGGGAGTTTGCTGCCTCGAACAACCACTTCAAAAATACAACTAAAAGACGGAACAGACATCATCCAGAACCACAGGAAAGCTGGCTGAGTGGATGTTCTACAACTAGGAAGAAAGAGAAAAGCATACCGAGGCTCAGAGGAGGCGCAGTGCTGAAGTAAAATACTAAGGTTCGGAGTGCATGTGGAGCGGGCTGGAGGCTGAGGGCGAGGTTGTTTTCAATCGGGAGGGAGTCTCAGGCTCTGAGCTCCAGTTCCGGGCGAGTCTCTAAGGACCCAGACTCATACAGGAGAAGCGGGACTGTCTGGCATCGCTCAGAACCCTAGGGCAGCTTTCTCTCCGTGGGGCTTGCAGTGACTACTGGGACACTGAGAAGCAGAGCCTCTGAGGGCAAGACTGAGAGCAGCCATAATTGCTAACCCCGCCCTGTTGATCCCGTGGGACCCGCCCTGCCCAAGCCCTGCAGGGAGGCTTTTGCTGGATAGCCTCAGGCAAAGGCTAGATTAGCACCTCCCTAGAGATCCAGGAGCCAGGAAGCCCAGAGGTCAGAGTGGGACCATCCAGCTTTAAGCTCCGTGGAACCATAAAAGACACACTCAGGAGGCAGACTCAGTGAGCACCAAAGCCCCATCGAAGCAAGTCTAGCCCTAGAGGGGTGTCTCCAGCACAGAAGTTCTCCCACCGCAGACACAGCTGATTCTCACAGCCAATTGGCCTGGAGGTCAATTCCTCGCAGTGATAACTACAACAATCAAGGCTTAACCACAACAAGACTGTGCACAAAGCCCACAAGGGGGTGCACCAAGAGTGTCTACCTTAGGTAATTGGGACACTTAGCACAGAAAGGCACTCTATCGACACAGCGAAGCATAAAAAAATGCCGAGACAAAGAAACAGGACACAAACGACAGAATTGGAGGAAAGCAAACTGTTGGATATAGAGTTCAAAACCACACTTTTAAGGTCTTTAAAGAACTGTTTAGAAGCCCTCGAAAAGACTGGTAAGACCGCCGATAAATGTAGTGAGATCCTCAAGAAATCTAATGAGACCCTCGATGTTGTGATAAAGGACCACCTAGAAATTAAGCATACACTGACTGAAATAAAGAATATTATACAGACTCCCAACAGCAGACCAGAGGGTCGCAAGGATCAAGTCAAAGATTTGAAATACGAAGAAGCAAAAAACACCCAACCGGAAAAGCAAAATGAAAAAAGAATCCGAAAATATGAAGATAGTGTAAGGAGCCTCTGGGACAGCTTCAAGCGTACCAACATCCGAATTATAGGGGTGCCAGAAGATGAGAGAGAGCAAGATATTGAAAACCTATTTGAAGAAATAATGACAGAAAACTTCCCCTACCTGGTGAAAGGAATAGACTTCCAAGTCCAGGAAGCGCAGAGAACCCCAAACAAAAGGAATCCAAAGAGGACCACACCAAGACACATCATCATTAAAATGCCAAGAGCAAAAGACAAAGAGAGAATCCTAAAAGCAGCAAGAGAAAGAAAATCAGTTACCTACAAGGGAGTACCCATACGACTGTCAGCTGATTTCTCAACAGAAACTTTGCAGGCCAGAAGGGAATGGCAAGAAATATTCAAAGTGATGAATACCAAGAACCTACAACCAAGACTACTTTATCCAGCAAAGCTATCATTCAGAAGTGAAGGCCAGATAAAGAGCTTCACAGATAAGAAAAAGCTAAAGGAGTTCATCACCACCAAACCAGTATTATATGAAATGCTGAAAGGTATCCTGTAAGAAGAGGAAGAAGAAGAAAAAGGTAAAGATACAAATTATGAACAACAAATACACATCTATCAACAAGTGAATCTAAAAATCAAGTGAATAAATAATCTGATGAACTGGTGATTGTAATAGAATCAGGGACATAGAAAGGGAATGGACTGACTATTCTTGGGGGGGGGGGGGAGAAAGGGGTGTGGGGGTGAGTGAAGAGATTAGACAACAATCGTGCACCTATGGATGAGGACAGTGGGTGGGGAGTGAGGGCAGAGGGTGGGGTTGGAACTGGGTGGAGGGGAGTATGGTGGGGAAAAAGAGTAACTAATGTAATAATCTGAACAATAAAGATTTAATTAAAAAAAAGAAAAAAAAGAAAGAAAAAAAAAAGAAGATGGTAGGCTTTTATAGATAGATAGATTTATGTAAAGGTGGAAATTTATTGAAGAACAAGTACAGACTCCCATGTGGGGAGGGGGAAAGAATCTCATAGCACAGACTCCCATGTGTGGGACTCTGTCCCACGGAGTTCCTTTTTTCCTGGTTTATAAAGGCTGCAGTTTTTGTGCTTCTATATCCCCTCTGATTGGCCACTATTCCCCTTTGATTTGGTCACTATAGCTACTCCTGAGCTCAAAGGTCAAACCTCACATGGGACATGCGAGGCCCTCCTTTATTTTGTAAATATAGACCTTTTGCTACTCCCAGTTGCCTAATTTTTTGGAAATGTAACTGCTGCCTCTCCCAACTTCCTTATCTTATGGAAATGTAACTTCTGCCTCTCCCTTGTCTTATGGAAATGTAACTTTTTGCAGCTCCAGGTAGCCTGTGCTTGGACCTCTTTAATTTTAAAAATTCCCTAAACCTGCCTATTTTACCACTAAAAATTCCTATTTCAAAAGTAATTTTAAAAATTTTTTGTGGTTGTATAACTTTGGTTAAGTTCGATAACTGCTAGACTATATTTTTATACTAATATCTTTATATTATTTTTCCTTTTATATTTTAAGTTAAATATAGTCAAACTGCCACAGAAAAAAATGTCTTGGTAGTCAAACCAAACTTCTGTGTTTGAAATTGATAATCCTTTCTTACTGATACCTCAGCATGACAAAAAGCATCTGTTAGGCCACAAACAAAGGAGAGAATGCGTTTTTGCTGGGGAAGTCAACAATTAGCATAATTTTAAAACATAAAGAGGCCATCAAGAGTTTGAAAGAAACAATGATCACAGGCAATTATAAAGAGGTAGAAAAACTATTGTTGATTTGGATAAAGGAAAAACTGCCAGGTGACAGCATTTCGGAGGCAGTGATAAGAACAAGCAAAGGTGCTTCAAGCTGACCTGAAAGACATCTCTGGACCCAGTGCTGAAAGTGATTCCTTTAGGAGTGGTAGGGGATGGTACACTAAATTTAAGAAAAAAAAGTGTTTATTTATATATTAAACAGTACATTAGACATGTACTATATATAAGAAAGGTTAAAATGAAATCATTTGTGGGTCTGGAATGGATTAATTCAATTTACATTCTTTCTAAGGGAAAAAATGATTTGCTTTTCGAACAAATCACTTCTCGAACAGCCTTCTGGAACTAAGTTCAAGAACCGAGGTTCCACTGTACAGATTAATGTCCCCATAAATATGATAAATATAACTTGAAGGTTTTATATTTAATTGAAATACATTGTGATTATTCTTAAAATTATTGTTTACATAAATGTATGTAAATTATTTGCATTATGTGGAATTCTAATTACTTTTCTTGTGAGTGTGTCTCAATAAAGGTTTAATGTTGATACCTGCCTACTCACTTTTTGTTTTCCTCTTTTCCTTCCTTCCCTTACCTTCCTTTTTCCCCTCTCCCTTTTTTTTCTTCTCTCTGTTCCTGCTCTTCCCTTCCTATTCTAGCTTTGTCCCTTCCTCCTCTGCTCTCATTCTATCCCTTTTCCTCCCTCCCATCCCCTTCCCCTACTTCTTTCCTCACCATCTCTTATTTTTGTCCTTTCTCCCTCCTTTCCTCTTTCCTTTTTTCTTTTCTTTTTTACTTTCTTCCTTCATCTTCTAAGTCATCCTTTCCATTTCCCCTACCATTTCCCCAATTTATCCTTAACATTAATACTAAAATAGCATCCTAATTTGTCTCTTAATAAGCCACTGACATTTTAATCTTCTTATTAGATCACTGCTATCTGCTCAAAACCTTTCTATGTTTGGTTGCCCTTTGTCTACCAGTCTATTCTATAGTCTTCAATACCTCTCAGATTATGGCACCAACCTGCTTCTGGAGTTCAATTAAATTCCATTATACTCCTTCACTTCTAGCAGAACTGGTCTATTGAGAGAAGAGACACATTCCTTGTTCTCTGTTTCCATGTCATTTCTCCTATTATTTCCTTTGCCTGGAATACTTAGCCTCTTATTCTGCCCATTGGAAACCTATTATCCTTCAAGGCTCAGTTAGATGCCCCCTTTCCTTTTTCTTGCTGTTGTTACCTATGAGTATCTCTTCTCCTCTAATCTAGATTATAGTTCTTCAAGATCAGGATTTTCATCTTTTTGGAATTATGTTAATTTTTAACAAAGTACCTTGAAGTGGTAAATATTTGGTAAATGTAATTGGTGTATGGTGAGTTTTTTTAATTTATCAAAATTTCTATTTTCTTGTCTCCAGTTAAGGAAGAATGTAGGAGCCCTAAAACTGAGAGTTGGTCACAAAAAATGTCAAATAATCAGGTAAGCTTTCTTAAAACGAAATACCTAATAGCCAGCTTCTTATTCCAATTGGTGGCTTTGTGGCATCTGACTGAATTTTGCAGCCAAATTTTCAGTCAATTCCTAAGTTTTGTTGCAAGAGGGTGCTAAAGTATAACCTGAGGGTCACTGGATGGGAGGTTGCACAGTTAGAGTTCAGGATTTGGAACTAGAAATACCTGAAATCTTAATAGTTGGGTGGCTGGAGCAATTCGTTACCTCTCTCAGCCTCAAGATCTTCATCTTTAAAAAATAGATAAAAATAGGTCACTTGTCTCTCTCAACACATATCATCTAAATATACCTACATACATAAATGCATGTATGTATACATAAATATAAATTTTCAAAGTATGCATATACATATATATATATACAGTGAAAATATGTGGATCAACATAGTAAAGTTTCTGGTTAATTCTGCCAAATTAAGTTGCAGAGGGGAGCTGAAGTTTATGTTTTATTTTATCTAGTCTCTGCTGTTTGATATGAAGTATGTATACATTTTATAATCAAAGTATAATAAATTTTAATCTAAAAAAGTCAATATGTGGCCTGATGATGTGCATATGTTCTGTATGTATATTATATTCTAATACAGAGTTAGAAAAAATTAGATCTCTTATAACTATTAATATATTAAATGATATCTTAGCAGAATATGTGTCTGGCACATAATAGGTTCTTAGTAAATAGAATTCATTAATAGTTAAATATCAGTAAAATGATTTAATTATATGACTTTTAAGACCCTATTCTGCAACTCCTATGCTATTATTTCCTTTATTCTAGAAAAGGGTTTGTGACTGTTTCATGCCATGGACCTTTGGTGAAGCCTATGGACTCTCTAAGAATAATGTCTTAAAACTAAAATAGAGTATATTCAATGCAAAAGAAAACCAGTTATGTTGAAATAGAATTAGAATCACCCCTATTGTGGTTTACTGCCTGTATTCATAATTGAAGGAAATTCAAAATTCTTATTTAGAAATTAGTTAATAAAGATAAAAATGTAATTTTTTTCCCTCATCCAAGTTTACAGGCCTCCTTTTTTTCTTATGATGTAAAAGGGAAAATACCACATTTTAAAGTTTACAGTGATGTATTTAGAGCACTAGTAATTAGTAACTATAAAATTTATTTGCACAAAAAGCTCACTCATACTCTTTTGTAGACATTTGGACGGCCTGGCAAATGTAATAATACTAAGCTACTGAAGAGAAATGAAAGTACGGAAGTCTCAGAAAACCAAAAGGTTAGGACTGGTTATCCAAAAACTGTTGATAAGGTAAAAGGCCTTTTATTCAATTGATCTTCCCACACTCTAGCACATAATTAGATGATCGGTGAAAATTATAAATCATTTTTGTACATACAACTTGTAGCTTTTTCTTTGTCCTTGTACTTTCATCTTCATGCACAAAATATTATTCTTTTAGCCTAACACTGGATTTGAGGACTTTCTAGCATCCTTGAATATCTCCAGAGAAAAGGAAGCACAGTCATCTCCTCACGAAGAGCCTCCCAGGGAAGAACATTGGTCACCACAGTCATTCGCTATGGTGCGTATTTTGGAGGAACTTTTGTACTATGGTAATTTCACCATCATTGGCCATGAATACCCACCCCCTGCAACCAATTAAACCCTTTTCTCTCATCTAATGTGTTGCATCTTTTTCTTTTATAATATATTTTATTGATTTTTTAGAGAGGAAGAGAGAGGGATAGAGAGTTAGAAACATCGATGAGAGAGAAACGTCGATCAGCTGTCTCCTGCACACCTCCTACTGGGGATGTGCCTGCAACCAAGGTACATGCCCTTGACCCGAATCGAACCCGGGACCCTTCGCAGGCTGACGCTCTATCCACTGAGCCAAACTGGCTAGGGCTAATGTGTTGCATCTTTCTTGTCATTCCATGAGAAAAACTAGGCTGTCCTGGGCAATTAAGCCATTTTTTTGTTTTTTCTCTTTAGACCATACATAGCTCCCTTGCTTTTTAAACATTAGTACTAGGCAGTTTGGTCAAAAGTTATGCCGGGAAATGTTGGGGTTTGTTGTTTTTTTTCTACTCCAGGCTATTGATTTTCCTTACTCTCTTTCTCAGTGAAGTTATTGTTTTAATTTTTAACAATGTAACTCATTAAAAGAAGGAACAGTAATCTCTGTAATTCTGTTGACTTTTCTACTGCTACCCTCACCATCTCCATATCACTCATTTTCAAAACAGAAGGGAACACGGATGCTTAAAGAAATCCTAAAAATTGATGGCTCTGGTAGTGTGGACCATAAGAACGAAATGAAGCAGTTTGGTAATGAAGTCATTGTTTCCTGTAATAGAAGAGATGAATATGGACCTTCCTCACAGCCTAAACAAAATGAGAAATTAAGTAAGTAAACTAAGTACAACTACTAATAACCAATTTCATTTCAGAAATTCAGTTTATTTTTTATCATGTGCTTTTTAAAGATAAAACTACTTTTATTTTTAAAGGAATATAATTAAAAGTAACAAATAATAGTGTAATTTTTATGTTTATATCATTTATATAATAACTGTGTAGCCAATAGTAGATGTATAGTTTCTAAGTGTCTTATTGTGAATACTGAAATTGGACTATTACAGACACTTCTTCTACAGATCTCAAGCCTAGAAAGGTTTTCACATTCTAGCCTTTTTTTCCCCCAGCAATTTAAGAATGATTATGTAACTTAAATATATCAACTTAACTTTTCTAAAATTCTTTTTTTCTATTTACAGAATGAGAATAACATTTCAAATGACTGTTGTGATGATTATATGGCACATATAAAGCAGTTAGCACTGTGTCTAGCATATTGTAGGTGGCAAAACTTAATGTTAGTATTATGTTAAAATAATGTTACCAACATAAAAATAAAAGAAGCTATTAAATTATTAAAAATAGTTAATGGAGGCAGACATTGGAAAGTGGTTACTTACTTAAAATCTACGAAGCCTGTAGCACAACATCTGGCAGGGAGCTGGATTTCAGTAACTACCCATCATTGCCCCTGCCCCTTATTTCCCCTATACTTTAGTATTTTGTCTATGTAATTATCTGCAAATAATTACATAGGAAGAATCACTAGTGCAAAAGTCAGTGGGATAGAAGATTCTCAGAGAGCTAAAAAATATTTTGAAATAAATATATCTGAATTTATTACGGAACAAAATATGCAAGTAATCCAGAGCCTTCCTCCATTTATACTCCAATTAATATTGGGATAAATCATTAATTAAAATTCCAATAACTATTAGGAAACTCATTGTTTAATACTAGAGACCCAGTGCACGAATTCGTGCACTGGTGGGGTCCCTCAGCCTAGCCAGTGATTGGGGCCACTGGCCGGAGGGAAGGATTGTGGGAGCGCACTGACCACCAGGGAGGCAACTCCTGCATTGAGCGTCTGCCCCCTAGTGGTCATTGAGCATCATAGCGACTGGTCATCCCATCAACCAGTCATAATGGTTGCCTAGGCTTTTTATATATGTAGACTAGAAGCCCGGTGCACAAAAATTTGTGCACTCGGGGGGGAGGGGGGGTCCCTCAACCCGTCCTGTGCCCTCTCGCAGTCTGGGACCCCTCAGGAGATAATGACCTGCTGGCTTAGGCCTGCTCCTGGGTGGCAGAGGGCAGGCCCAATCCCTAGGTGCAGCCCCTGGTCGGGCTCAGAGCAGGGCCGATTGGGGAGTTGGGGCGCTGCCCCCTGTCATGCACAGAGCAGGGCGGATCGGGAGGTTGCGATGCCACCCCTAGTCACGCTCAGGGTATAGCCGATTGGGGGGTTGGGGCACCGCCCCCTGTCACACTCAAGGCAGGGTCGATAGGGAAGTTGCAGCGTCACCCCCTGTCACGCACAGAGCAGGGCCAATCGGGGTTGGGGCTCCGTACCCTGTCACACACAGAGCAGGGCCGATCAGGGGGTTGAGGAGCTCCCCCCTGTCACGCACAGAGCAGGGCCCATCAGGGGGTTGGGGAGCTCCCCCCGTCACTCACAGAGTAGGGCCGATAGGGGAGTTGGGGCACTGCCCCCCTATCACACACAGAGCAGGGCGGATCAGGGGGTTGGGGCGCCGCCCTCTATCACCCACAGAGCAGGGCCGATCAGGGGGTTGGGGCGCCGCCACTGTCACACTCAGGGCAGGGCCGATGGGGAGGTTATGGCTCTACCCGGTCACACACAGAGCAGGGCCCGGGGGGGGCGGGGAGGAGTTGGGGCGCCGCACCCTGTCACCCACAGAGCAGGGCCGATCAGGGGGTTGGGGCACTGCACCCTGTCACACACAGAGCAGGGCCGATCAGGGGGTTGGGGCGCTGCACCCTGTCACACACAGAGCCGCAGGGCGATCCGGAGGTTGGGCAGCTCCCCCCTATCAGGCACAGAGCAGGGCTGATCGGGGGTTGGGGCGCCTTCCCCTGTCACGAACAGAGCAGGGCGGATAGGGAGGTTGTGGCCCTGCCCCCTGTCACACACAGAGCCGCAGGGCGATCAGGGGGTTTGGGCGCTGCCCCCTGTCACGCTGATCCCGGTGCCGGGTGGCCCTGCAGCTCCGCTGATCCCGGTGCTGGGAGGCATATTACCCTTTTACTATATAGAATAGAGGCCTGGTGCACGGGTGGGGGCCGGCTGGTTTACCCTGAAGGGTGTCCTGGATCAGGGTGGGGGTCCCCACTGGGGTGCCTGGCCAGATTGGGTGAGGAGCTGAGGGCTGTTTTCAGTCTGGCGGGTGAATGAAGCTCCCAACCGCTCCTTGGTTTTTGTTTTTTGTTTTTTTGTTTTATTCTGGGCCAGCTTTAGCTCTGAGGCCTTGGCTGTTTACCTTCTGTATTTGATACAATGTTGTGGTCCGGCTGGCTGAAGCCTGGCTGACTAACGCAGGTTTCTGGGGTTTTGTTTAGCTTCTATATTTGCAACATAGTTGCTTAGAGTTGCAGCTGAGAGGCCGGCAAGTCAGGCGGGGAACGTTGGAGTCCGCAGTCACTGGAGCAAGCAAGCCTCCCTGTTCGCTTCAGTGCATGGCTGCCGGCCACCATCTTGGCTGGCAGTTAATTTGCATATCGCCCTGATTAGCCAATGGGAAGGGTAGCAGATGTACGGCTAATTACCATGTTTCTCTTTTATTAGATAGGATAGTGACAGATATGCTCTTGATATAGACCAAAATACAAATTTAAAACAAAATTAGGTAAAGATGGTCCCACTGCCAAAAACAAGTAACTTTTTCATTGTTTCAGTAGTGAAAAAAATCATATACCTGAGAGTCAAGAGCTCAGAATCCAGGCTATGTTGCATAACTAACACCATCAGTGGCTTTGGGCAAGCCACTTAACCTTTTTTTAGTCTAAGATAGAAAGAGGTTTAGATTCATTCTTCACTGGGATATGCTCTTGTTCTATTAGCGAGTTTATTGATCATAAAGAATGTGAACTTTTAGAATTTTAAAATTATTTTCTATATAAAACTTTTTAAACAATTTCAGAAAAAATAATTCTAACAAGCATCATTTGAAGCAACAAAAACGTTCACCTATTGTATCTTAGAGTGTAAGATGAATTTCTGAGAAAACTAAAGCAAAAGCCTCAAAACTTAAGAATTAATTGTAAATCAGCTCAAGAGAGCTATTTGCTTGTTTAAATTTTGCCTGAAACAACTATAGTAGAGGCTCCGCGCACGGATTCGTACACCGGTGGGGTCCTTCGGCCTGGCCTGTGCCCTCTCACAATCCGGGACCCCTCGGGGAATGTCGGAGAGCCAGTTTCGGCCCGATCCCCGCAGGCCAGGCTTAGGGACCCCACCTATGCACAAATCCGTGCACTGGGCCTCTAGTATGCATATAAGATCTTTGATTAATTTCTTTCCACCCTCCCCTCCCCCTTCCCTCTGAGATTCATCAATCTGTTTCTTGTTTCCATGCCTGTGCATTGAGCGTCTGCCCCTTGGTGGTCAGTGTGCGTCATAGCTACTGGTCGAATGGTCGCTTAGGCTTTTATATATATAGATAGTCATTAATCTACCAAGATGTTCATTTTTGGCTGTCAGCTACTAAAATTGTATTTTAAAATTTCTATTTTAATCATATATCATTAATCAGTTACAATCACCTAAAAAATCTTTACTGAATTCTTAATAATTTTAGGCAGTACTGAATAGTTCTGAAATTTGCTTCATGGGAGATTCCCCTTTTCATCTTTGAACAATTTTTTGCTCTTATTCTATGAAACCTTGCAGTAATTGCCTAATTTGAGATATCACTTAATACAGATATGCCCTGTTCTCTTTTTTGGTAGCATCTTATGTGAACAAGCCTCAAAGTGCTAGTGAATACCATCATGTTCGGTCTATAGACAATGTGTGCTGGCCTGCTTCAAGCCAGATCGTTCCTGTGTCCACACCAGTAACTGAACTCTCAAAAACTTGTTCCCTTATTGGAATGCCACAACCAGATTTCTCCTTTCTTAGAACACCACAGGTATAGTATACTACTGTTCCATTTAAATATGTTCTTTAACACTGAGTTTAAATAAATTGACTGAAAGTCTTTGGTTAAAAAAAGACATTTTTTTAAATTAACTCACCGTAATGCCTAGGCTGGGTCAGACCAAATGATTTCTTAGGCCTTATACAGCCAACAGGCCAAACATTCCCCACCTCTGGTCTAAAGAATCTTAGTTCAAACTTTTTGATCTTAGAAACTCCCCACTTTTGGGAGTGGACCTCAAAGAAATTTTGTTTATTTGTATTATATCCATCTTTACTGTACTAGAAATTAAAACTAAAAGGTTTTTAAATATTTATTTAAAAATATGTTTTTTAAAAAATGTAGTAAATGGCCTTGCTTTACATTTTTGCAAACCTTTTCCATGTCTAGCTTAATAGAAGAAGCTAGATTCTCCTATCTTCTTACTTTCAATCTCTTGTGATACATTGTTTTGATTGAAATCAATCAAGTAAACCTGGCCTCACGTAGATAGTTGAAAAATGGAGCCAGTGTGGTTCAGTGGTTGAGCATCAACCCATGAACTGGGGGAGGAGGGCAAGCAGTGCCAAGGTTCGATTCCCAGTCAGGGCACATGCCCAGGTTGCAGGCTCAATCCCCAATAGGGGGTGTGCAGGAGGTAGCCAGTCAATGATTCTCATCATTGATGTTGTTGCAGAAATTACCAGGCGACTGGAAAACACACAGTGGGCACTCGGAAGATTCAGGAAAAAACCCTTATTTGCGGATGCACTAGTGTGGTGACTCAGGGGAGTCAGTCTCCAAAGCCTGAGTGTTTGAATGTAGGGGGAGCTTTCCCTTTTATCCCCTGAGTTGCTTTGTTTCCCAAATATGGACCAGGCTTCCAGACGTTTTGCTGGCTTTGCAGCCCCCCGTGGGTTGGAATGGGGGAAGTGAGAATACACCCAAAGGCCAGGCCTGACTGGCGCCAGCGCAGCCAACTCCCTCCGGGGGTTATGTATGGTTCATGGTTTATGGCCTCTGTACAATGGAAGTATTCCGGGAAGCAGGTTCTGCAAGGCTAGACAAGCATTAACGATAAGAATGGGGCTTAATTATACTAGCGAGAATGTGCATCAGAATACTGGTTACTGGCACAAATTCAGATTGCTAGCCCCCCAGTTGCCTTATATTCCCCTCAATGTTTTTCTCTCCTCTCTCTCTCTCTCTCCCCCTCCCTCCTTCCCTCTCTGAAATCAATAAAAACAAATCTTTTCAGGGGGGTGGAGATTTTAATAGCCTTTTCATATAACTGTGGATATTTGGTACTACAGTAAAAGGTAGTGTTTTCTTGAAAGTTAGGTGCAATGTAGAATCTGAAACTATATCAATGAACCTTTTGTCTTCTGTATACTTGTGGGAAAATGAGAGTCAAAAGGCAAATAACATCTTAATACTATTATGAAAATAGTTGTGACTTCAACAACACCTGGAAGGTGTCTCAGGGACCCTCAGGGTCCCCAGACTGCATCTTGAGGACCACTAGCTACAAGAAAGTATGTTTTATCCTTTTTACATCTGAGTTCTTGATACATTATTGCCTAAAACAGAAAGCAAAGTTAAACTCTGCTACCTTTTGAAAAAGTACAATTTAAAAGAAAGAATCCCTTTTGTAAAATAAAGAAGTATAATGTAAAGAGTTATAATTTAAATGTGAATATAAAACTATAAAACCTCTGAATCTTTTAGATTTGGGTAATTAATTCATATTGGCTAAATATCTGCTGTTTGGAGGATGGTGTTATGCAGGGGCCAGCAAATTTTTTTCTCTAAAGGTCCAGATAGTAAATATTTCAGGCTTTGCAGGCCATGTGCTCTCTATCACAACTACTCAACTGTGCAGGTACAGTATAAAACAGCCATAGAGTTTTCATAAAAGAATGGACACAGCTGTGTTCCAGTGAAACCTTACTTGCAGATACAAGTATAAGTCCTAGTTTCCCAGGCCTTGGTATAAAGAAAACAGTTTTGCTGGCTTTCATTTGCATTAGGATGCTCGACCCTTCAGCTAGCTTAGAAGGCATTTTATTTTGTAAACATTGAAAGATAAGGTAATAATTCTAAAGTTTTTGCATGCTAATGCAACATTTTTTAAAAAATATATTTTTATTGATTTCAGAGAGGAGGGGAAAGGGAGAGCGAAATAGAAACATCAGTGATGAGAGAGAATCATTGATCAGGTTCCTCCTGCACACCCCACACTGGGGATCAGTCCTGCAACCCAGGCATGTGCCCTGACTGGGAATCAAACCATAACCTTCTGTTTCATAGGTCAACATTCAATCACTGAGCCACGCTGGCTGGGCCTAATGCAAAATTTAAATAGTCCTCTTTTGAATTCTTGAATTTTTTTTTTAACAGAATGTCAAAATTATTCTACTTGTTTAAAGTAAGCTTTGAGGGAAGATGTTGGTTTCCTAGCCAGACTTTCATAGACATTTCACATTCTCTTTTTCAGACAATGATAGTTTGCCAGGTGAAATTACCTAATGGCTTGCTGGTGCATGGGCCACAGTGCCATTCTGAAGAAGAAGCCAAGGACAAAGCTGCACTTTTTGCTCTACAACAGTTGGTGAGAACTGTTCACGACTTCTCTACTAAGTTTGAATTAATTACTAGAGCTGTTATTATTGCACTGTCTTACAACTTTCAAATACTTCCATAGGGCTCCTTAGGAATGAATTTCCCTTTGCCTCCACCGATATTTGCAAATTATCCTCCTGCTGTACCACCTGGAACCATTCCTCCAGTTTTTCCCCAACCTACTGGTAAGATAATATTTGCAGTTACTATATTTAAAAAGTTCTTTCAAGATGCATCATTTTAGCCCTGACTGGTTTGGCTCAGTGGATAGAGCGTCAGCCTGCGGACTGAGTTCGATTCTGGTCAAGGGCATGTACCTTGGTTGCGGGCACATTCCCAGTAGGAGGTGTACAGGAAGCAGCTGATCGATGTTTCTCTCTCATCGATGTTTCTAACTCTCTATCCCTCTCTCTTCCTCTCTGTAAAAAATCAATAAAATATATATTTTAAAAAATGCATCATCCTATCTAATAATAGACAAACATGGTAATTAACCGTACCTCTGACATGCTTCCCATTGGCTAATCAGGGCGATATGCAAATTAACTGCCAACCAAGATGGCGGCCGGCAGCCAGGCAGCTGAAGCCAACAGGAGGCTTGCTTGCTCCAGTGATGGAGGAAGCCAAGGTTCCCCGCCTGCCGCTGCTGGGCTCTGAGCTTGCACTCTAAGAAACAATGTAGCAATTATAGAAGCTAAACAAAACCCAGATACCTGCTTTCAGCTATCAGAGCTGGAGCGAGCAGGACCAAAACACTGTTGCAATTATAGAACCCAAACAATCCCTAGACTCCTGCTTTCAGCAGCCGAGGACTCAAGCTGGAGCCGGCCTCAGAGCTAAAGCTGGCTCTCAGCTCCAGTGACAGCCATAGAAGGTAAATAAATCCCAGAATAAAAGAAAAAAAGGAGAGAATGGGAGCTTCAGTCGCCCGCCATCCTGAAAACGGCCCTCAGCCCCTCACCCAGACTGGCCAGGCACCCCAGTGGGGACCCTCACTCTGAAGGGGGTGTGACCAGCTGCAAACAGCCATCAGCCCCTCACCGAGGCTGACCAGGCACCCAAGCGAGACCCCCATCCTGATCCGGGACACCCTTCAGGGCAAACCAGCCGGCCTCCACCCATGCACCAGGCCTCTATCCTATATAGTAAAAGGGTAATATGCAAACTGACCCTAACAGCAGAAAGACTGGGAATGACTGGTCACTATGACACACACTGACCACCAGGGGGCAGACGCTCAATGCAGGAGCTGCCCTCTGGTGGTCAGGGTGCTCCCACATGGGGAGCTCTGCTCAGCCACAAGCTAGGCTGATGGCTGCCAGTACAGCGGTGGCTGCCAGCAGTGCTAAGGATGTTTGACTGCAGCTTAGGTCTGCTCCCTACTGGCAAGTGGGCATCCCCCAAGGGCTTCCGGTCTGCCAGAGGGATGTCTGATTGCCATCTTAGGCCCAATCCCCTGGGGAGCAGGCCTAAGCCAGCAAGTGGTCACCCCCGAGGGGTCCCAGACTGCGAGAGGGCACAGACCGGGCTGAGGGACCCCCTACCCCCGAGTGCACAAATTTTTGTGCACTGGGCCTCCAGTTTTAAATAAAAATCCTAATATATAAAGAGCCAGGGTCCATCACGACATAAACGATCAGATGGCCAACCGAACAGCAGGCTAGGGTCCCGGTCGGCACGGTGGGAGTCAGTTCTGGGTCCCAACCATGCCAGGCGGGAATCAGTCCTGGGTCCCAGCTGCCTGCAGCATGGTGGCAGGATGGAGCTGTGGGAATGGAGCCATGCTGCCATCAGACTGGCCTCTTGGTCCCTTCCCCCACCCGCAGGCTCTGGGGAACCAGAGACATGCTGCAATCAGACTGGTCTCTTGGTCCCTCCCCACCAGCCCGCAGGCCCGGGGAGCCAGAGCCATGCTGCTATGGGACTGGACCCTACCCAAGGGGTCCTGGATTGTGAGAGCGTGCAGTCTGGGCTGAGAGATCCCCCTCCAAGTGCACGAATTTTCATGCACCAGGCCTCAGACAGTTTTATATAACTGTCTAGGGAATAGAAGAAGGAATTGTGAAAAGTTAGCCTGAAACCAGAGCCTACAGATTCATTTGGAAATGTCATTTCCCTCCTACAGCCTCTAGTGTGGCTAGAATAGGACAGCATTTTGTTTTGGGTAGCTCCATATTCCCCAGAAGCTGCCAACATGAATTTTGGTTTAAGGTAGACATTAAAAACCTTTGGGAGAAAATAGAGATGAAGGGAGTAAAAATAGGTCAGGCTTTGAAGCTGTGGATGTGAAAGACACTGTCCTTCATGATGAGGGAAATGGAAAGTAGAGGAATTTTTAAGCTCACTGTGTGTTTCTTAATATTCTCTCATAATTCTCTTCCTCCTCCAAATGTGATGCCTGAGTTATCGAGCAGGTAGCTTCAAGTAGCCAGTGGTGACTTCCTAGTGTGCTAGGGCCTAGAAAGATCCCTGGGGACTCAGGACTCTTTGTACAGGCTCTTTCATTAATGACTTTGAAAAAAGGATGGAACTTCTTTGGGACTCCATTTTCTTATTTATACTAGATGCACCTAGGATTTCTTTGAGACTTAACATTTTACAATTTTATGATTCTAAATCTTAAGTTCATTAGCATTTCTTTTGTCACCCTTTTTTCCCTAATGACAGTTGGCTTCTTCATATCCTAATCATTACCATTTTAAGACCAATAACTTGTTTGTTTCACATTTAGAAAATTACTTTTCTGAGTCTACTATATGCCAAGTATTATTCCAGGAGTTCTACATATCTAATCCTCACTAAAACATTAGAAATGTGAATAATGCTGATTAAACAAGTTATCTTTTTTTGCCTAAACTCCTTTGAACTAAAAAATAAATTACTTTAAAAGTATTAGGACAAAGAGATGAGAGAAAAAAATATCAGCAAATTAGAGATTTGAAAAGAGTTTGTAATGAGAAAAGCAATTAAAGGAGTAGTAACCAGCATAGTATAGCATATAGTAGAGTTAGGCTACAAACTAAAGTGTCTATAGAAGAGGATACAAATGAGCTGATAAGCAGATTGTCTTTTAGAATTCCCAAGAGATTCAGACCTTGGAAGTGTCAGACTCTGCCACAGCGTCAGATGAGGTCTGGGCTAAGAAGAGTGGTATGGGTTTAGAGTCTGTATGGAGTGATGGGACCCTCTCTAAGCCCCTTCTCCACACAGCCAGGCAGTGCCTCTTTAGACAAAAGACTGGAGGTATGTTCTCCGGAGGGCTCCCTAGATATGTGGGAACACCAGGTCAGAGTGGAGAATGAAAACTGAGATTAAAGTAAATTTCATTTCCCCAGCCAGTTTTCCCTCTGTAGCCAGCCATAGCCCAGATAGGAAGTTAGTTGGAGGATGGTTCTTTTGAGAAATTCATTGAACTCCAAAGAAAAGACCTACTGACATTTGGAGGTTGTCCCAACAACCAAAAGGCTGGCTTACCACCCAGGCATCCTTGAGAGAAGCCCTTGAGTCCTGTAGCCCTCCCACACAGATGCTGCTTCTAATCATTGCTGGGTCTTGTGCTTTCCTATGAATAAACTGGGAGATCCGGAACATTTTAGGAAAAGAGAATCTCTAAAATTAAAAGAGAATCCAAAACAAAGAAAAAGGAAAATGACCTGGAAACAGAGATAATGTAGGAAATAACAATATTGCAACCAAAAAAATAAGAAAGTATGAAAAAAAGAATAATTGAAGAACAAGAATCAAATATTGAGTTGATTTTTCAGTAGATAAAGCCCCAGCAAAGCCATGGAAATCTCAGGAAGAAGAACAGGACAAAAGGTGGAAAATAAGAAAGAAGGGACAGTGCATGGATCCAACACCCATCTAATTAGAGTTCCAGAAAAAGAGACCAGAGATGGGAAGGAGGGAAAGTATCAAAGAAATAGATAAGAAAGCTTTTTGGACTGAAGGACATGCATCTCTAAACTGAAAGAGCCACCAAACACTTAGCACAGTGAATGAAAAGAGATACAAATTGCCTTGAAATTCAAAATACAAGTAATAGATAGTCTGAAGAGGTCAGAGAGAAGGGGGAAATACATTTAAAAGATCAAGAATTAGGCCCTGGCCTTGGTTGGTGTGGCTCAATGCTTCGGTTAGAGCATTGGCCCACTCACCGAAGAGTCACAGGTTCAATTCCCAGTCAAGGGCACATATCTGGGTTGCAGGTTCATTCCCCAGCTGCAGTTGGGGTGCATGCAGGAGGCAACCAAGTGATGTGTCTCACATTAATATCACTCTCTTTCCCTCCCCCTTTCTCTCTTTCCTCCTCCCTCATTTTCATTCTCTATAAAAATCAGTGGAAAAAATATCCTCAGTTGAGGATTAACAACAACAATCAGGCCCTAGCCAGTCTTGCTCAGTAGTTAGAGTGTTTGCCAGTGCACTGCATGGTCACAGATTCGATTCCTGGTCAACGGCATGTGCCTGGGTTGCAGGTTCGATCCTCAAGAGTGCAGCCAATCAATGCATCTCTCTCATATCAATGTTTCTCCTTTCCTCCTTCCCTCCATCCCTCTCTTCCATTTACTCTCTCTAAAAATCAATGGAAAAAATATCCTTGGGTAAGGATTAACAAAAAAATTTTTTTAAATATATCTTATTGATTTTTCACAGAGAGGAAGGGAGATAGAGAGTTAGAAACATCGATGAGAGAGAAACATCGACCAGCTGCCTCCTGCACACCCCCTACTGGGGATGTGCCCGCAACTGAGGTACATGCCCTTGACCGGAATCGAACTTGGGACCCTTCAGTCTGCAGGCCGATGCTCTATCCACTGAGCCAAACCAGTTAGGGCAACAAAAATTTTTTTTTTGAAAAGAAAGATCAAGAATCAGAATGGTATTTTACTGTTTAGCAAAGGGTCAAAGCTAGAAAGCAGTTGAGCATTGAATCCTAAGGCAGAATTAGTTTCATCTGATTTTTCTGTATAGCCAAACTGAATCATCTTAACATCACAACTGCTACCAAAGTTGCTTATAGATATTATCAAGACCTAATTTTCTCAATGTTTTTAGTTTTTGTCATCAGAATTTTTGCATGTATAATTCATAACACTGTATTATGATTCTCCTAATACAAAAATTTCTTAAGGGGCTTAATTTTAATTAAGTTATACTATGTTACAGTTCTAACTGCCTTTATCTCTCTGAAAAGGAAGTTTGAACCAGTATATATCTTCTTCATTGGCAGTGTGCTGTGTTGTACAGTGGTGCCCACATGCTGCACTGATACTACCTACATACTAGTAAGAATCACCTGTGGAGCTTGTTAACAGTACAGATTCCTGGACCTCTTTGACTCTGGTTTATTAAGTGTGAAACTTTGCCCAGGAATCCGTACTTAACAAGCTCCTGAGGTGATTCAGTATACAACCTTAAATCAGGTTTGGAAACTCCTGGTTCAATGTACTTTTAATAAGAAACAAAATATAAATTCTTTTTAATTTTTTTTTAAAGAGAGAAGGGAAAGGAGGGGTGGGGAGAGGGAGAGAGAAAGAGAAACATAGATGTGAAAGTGGGACATCAGTTGGCTGCCTCCTGCAACCCCCCTAATGGGGATTAAGCAAGCAACCTGGGCATGGGCCCTGACCTGGAATTATACCAGAAACCTTTCAGTGCACAGAACAATGCTCAACCAACTGAGCCACACCAGCCAGGGAAGATGTACATTTTTAAAAATTCTTGAATTAAAAATATTAGAATAGGGAAAAGAAAGATTCTACATGTCATAAAAATGATCACATTTGAACACTTGGGCTTTGGGGGGTTTTTTGTAGGCTGGGAACACTATGGAAGCCACTTAGCCTTGGGGGCAGGTGAGATCCTTAAGATTTCCCTCTTTGTGCCCTGGCTTTTGTCCCCCAAGGGACAGTTTCAATAACCCTATTATTATTTTTAAAATAGTGTACAAATATTCCTAAAGCTCACATCAGTGTATGTTGTTCTTGGCCATTGTAGGCTAGACAGCATAATGATAAGCTGACTTATGTAAATTGTTCATAGTCCTAAAAGGGGCTTCTGAGGTTGAATGTTGTAAGCAAGATTAAAGTTAAGTCTATGCCTCTTTGCCAAAGTGAAAAAAGCCAAGAAGCATAGCACAAGGAATTCTTACATTTCAGGGCTTTGTTAAGACCATTTTACTAAAATATAAATTTTCTGTGATTTTTAACAGCTAATATAATGCCTTCATCATCTCATCTCTTTGGCTCAGTGCCATGGGGAGCACCAGTGCCAGTTTCTGGAAAGCCCTTTCATCATACTTCATATTCCGGGGCCATGCCCATGGCTGGGGGAATGGCAGGTGGTGTGCACAATCAATTCATACCTCTACAGGTGAGACCTGAAAATAGAATTGTTATGTTTTAAGAGAATTTCTCAATGCTCAAAGATGACTGATAATAGAATAGTGTATTATTCAATAATTGCCTATCACTGCCAACTAGAAGCCCAGTACTGGTCTGGGTGCTGAGATAGTGACCAGTGGTACCAGTCTGACCTGGTCCCTGCTGCCTGAGTTTATCCTATCTAAGAAAAGAGTAATATGCAAATTAACCATCACTCCATCACACAGATGGCGGCGCCCAGTCCCCTCAGCCCCGCCACTGAAGTGTCCAGGCTTGTCACCACTCCGGCGGGCCGATCTAGCCTCGCTGCTCTGCCGCCGCCGCCACTGCAGTGTCCGGGCCTGTCAGCCCCTCCATGAGGCTGAATGCTGCGTCCAGGGGGCACATGCAAGTGGGTGGGGACTTGACTCTGGGTCTTCTGGCACAGGGGGACTTGATGCTATGTCCCCGTTTGTGCTGGCCAGCAGGTGGACATCCCCTGAGGGGTCCCAGACTGCGAGAGGGTGCAGGCCGGGCTGAGGGACCCCCCGAGTGCACAAATTTTTGTGTACTGGGCCACTAGTATTCTAATAAATAATAATAATTGCAGCAAGTAATGATATCCTTTTCTAGTACAAAGTGATTTAAATTCAGGAATATAAAATTTCTTTATATTTAAGGTACGAAGAATTTTTAGATATTTTATTCATAACTATAAATTCCTTTAATTTCTAAAGTCTCATTTGGAAATTTATAATTGGAAGTCACAAGTCAGCAGTGATCGACAAATATTACCAGCATGGTTTATGGTATTTTCTGACACTAGTTTTTTTTAGCCTACATTGTTAATCAATGATGTCTTTATTCCTTAAAGGTTACTAAAAAAAGGGTTGCAAACAAAAAGAACGTTGAGAATAAGGAGGCCCAGAGTTTTCAAGCCACCCCACTTCAGACTAGCCAGCCAGGGTCTTCCGATGTCCCCAAAGTGATTCCGCAGGAGAGTTCATCAGCTCCCTTCAAGTCCTCTCAGATTACTCAGCCTGCATCTTCCTTTCAAGTTGAAGCTGCCTCTCAAGGCCATAGTATATCTCACCATAAGTTAGCACCCAGCTCTTCAAGAAAAAAATCAAGAAAACTGGCTGTCAATTTTGGCATTTCTAAACCTTCTGAATAAATGTGGTACTTGAAGTTAAATTAATTTCTTTTCACCCAATCCATATCTGTGTGTCATAAAAAAATTAGAATGTGCTATTTTAAGATAATATGTTTCAATTGAAAAATTTTAACTTAAGTTGTGGGGCACTTTTCATGCTGTTTAAAAGACTATATATCAAATTGTGCATCTTAAATATGTGCAGTTTGCTTTACGTTAATTATACCTCAATAAAGCTATTTTTTAAAAGACTAAATTAAAGCTTGTATGAAAATAATACTAGCAGACTAAGCATTAAAATGTACCACTCTGACTATTGGCCTTGTCCTGAACTATGAATTAGACATCATATTGCAATAATAATAAACATTTTTACATGTCATTGAGGGATAATTAAACGGAGCATGAAAATTGGGCCCCAAGTATAATTTACTGAATATGAATTTCATTTTTCTTTCTAATGATGTAACAGAATTGTCAGGGGACTGACTCTTATGTACATGTATTTTAACGTATCTTCTATTGTCTTTGTGAGTCTCTTAGACCTACTGTGAACTGATCACACTGTGTGGTGCTGCCAGTTTTGCTTTATTCCAAATTTTGTACCAAAGCAACTTTAGAATACTGATCAGAATATTTCACTTAATTACTAACAATTATAAATAGCAATCTAGATTTAAGCAACTAATTACATATTTGTAGATATTCAAGAACCAGCATTTGTAATTTCAAATAAAATTAAGTTTAAAAATTTACAGGGTACAATGATTATAAATTAATCTTCCAGTAGAATAAAGTAGAAGCTATTAATCATGTTAATTAAGGATATTGCATTATTATTTTGTAGAGCTCACTTGCACAGCTGTAAGAGCTCCATGTTGGTCCCCGTTTAGTGCTCCCTGGCTGAGGAAATTGTAGTTCTAATATCCAAGCACATGTGTTACAAGCACAATACCATTTTGGTGTGCATTATTTCCATTGTCTCCCTGCTCCTAGCTCTATGCTGCACTGGCTAGCACCAGCACTTGGTCTTTGCATGTCTTGTGGGGGGTATTGTTCAAGCTGTGTCTCTAGGATTCTTTTAGAGTTTTTAAAATTTATCAGTGGTTCAGGGCCTGAATTTTTATATATATTTATCCTTTAGTTTTTGTGATGTGTTTATATTTTTAAGGAAGTAAGTTATCATACTTTTTTTAAAAGTTGGAACCACAATTTTTATATGGAGCTGCTTCTTATATCTAACTTGATTGAGTGCATTGGACACTCTGCCATGAGTCTTAGAGTGGTCTCTCTGTTTAAAGTGCTGGCCTTGACCAAGTGGGTTCCTTTAACTGCTGGGTTCAGAGTTTCTCTAAATGTTAATAGGTTATTTGTATATTAATAGTGCCTTTAGTGTAAGAGGTAAATGTTCATTATCTGTCTTTTGTTATGGTCATGTGAATCTGTGATCTTAATTTGTTTCCTAGATTCACAGGTACAGCAGTGTCCAGCCAGCAGTTCCTTGTTGGGAGTGTTTCTTTTATCTCTAGTGGAATCTTGAGTAATTACGTTCAAATAATTCTCAGCGTTTGTCCTTATTGCCTCACAACCTATTTGTTTTAAAAGGAAATATCTATTATGGGAATGCAGTACAAAGAAGTTAAATTGTGACAGTAATGTTCTGTTTAAAGTGTCTAATGTTTTTCACCTTCTGTAACTATACAAACTTCAGCATTCAGTAATGGCCTCCCTCATCACTTCTGTGTGACCACTCTATAAACAGTGCATAGCTCACAGATTTTTTAGATCACAGAACAAGGAATGCATACTAACTGAAAACTCCAAGAAAAATTTCAGTAAGCATGATGCCACTGAACCCGTGAGGATATTCCCGTATCTGAGCAAAGCAAGTTGACAGTTCTACATGGATAGGCAGTAGACGTGTTTTCTTCTCTTTTTTTAAAACATGTTATTCTAAAGGTCAAGATTAAAGAGATTAAAATGGAAGGGAGCTCTGTAATGACGAGGTAATGGCCAGGCATTAGTCTTTACTCTTCTCCCCGTGTAGACTTATTCCAAATGTGGGCCCGACGTCCATAGGAGATGTGCCCTCCCTGTAGGCTGTTTTATCTCATGACTAAAGGCCTGGTGCACAGATTCGTGCACCGGTGGGGTCCCTCGGTGTGGCCTGCAGGGATTGGGCCGAAACCCACAGTCCAATGCCTCCTGTTGCTCCTGCCTGCCACTTCCACTCATCCTGGCCCCACTGCACCTGCTGCTGGCTCACACCCAGTCAGTCCCAATTGGGAGAGGCTCACACTGCAGTGGAGCTCCCCAGCCATGAGCCCTGCATCTAGCGCCTGTCAGTCAGCTGAGTGGCGCTCCTGCTGTGGGAGCACACTGACCACCAGCAGGCAGCTCCTGTGTTGAGTGTCTTCCCCCTGGTGGTCAGTGCATGTCATAGTGACCAGTCATTCAATTGCTTAGGCTTTTATATATATATATAGATAATCATAAGGAGACTGGATCCATTGATAGTTTGGGAAACTAACAGTTTTTCTTTTTTGGGTGGGCTGACTCAACCACCTCAAAGTTTAGTTACCTGTCTGTTCCACGGTTGGATCTGCTGTGGACTTGCTGCAAGAACAGGGGCAATGAAGGCGCCGAAAAGAAGGGTCCCCAGATCGCCCCATGTTTCCACATAACTGGAGCAGTTAAATCTAAGTATTCTTGTTCAGGAATGTTTCTTTTCCTTTCTTTTTGAGTGCAGTAAGTGGGTTTAGAAGATTGATCCTTCCAGTTTCATTGTTTCTGTTCACAATTTCTGACATTACCTGAGCTTTATAATTTGGCAGAAAGAATGTACTAATTGATTTAAACATCGTGTAGACCAAAGTCTTAAACATCTGATGAGAAAAAGATAAAGAGATCCTTTTTTCCCCCCTATTGAAGGGAGGGATGAAGAACTCGAGGCAGGTTTTTGCTGTTTACTTCCTTTTCTCTGATCAGGTATTTGCTTTAATTTTAGACTGATACTTCCAAACTTATCTTAGTTTTAAGAAGAAGGGGGAGAGAGAAGGTGGTTGGAAGAGGGAAACCAGTTAAATAAGACATATCCAATCACTGCTTTTTCAGATTATTTTATATCTTCTAGCTCAAGGAAGCAGATAAGCTTTAGGGTCTATTTCATTTACTTTTTAAGCATCTGTTTTATTTCTATGAGTAAATCATACATTTGCGTAATGGTTGTCTTATTTTTACCTTAAGATAGAACTGGAGCTCCATTGTAGTTCTACCATGCTTTATCTCATTGGTCAGCAGTTTTTAAAACAACTATGTACAATAGCCCAGCTTTTTGAGCTTGGTGTTTACCTGTAAACATGGTTTTTTCCAACAGTTTCAGCAGTTGGTATGCTGCCCAGGCCCAACAGTTGAGTTCCTATAGATGGTTCAGTCACTTGAAGTCAAATCCCTTTCCCATTTCTAATGAAATAATATGAGAGAACTTGGTCCACGGTTTGCTTTAAGTTCTTTTCTTTCTTCCCCTTACAGTTAAGAAGTTTGTTTGTCTTGAGGGTTTTTTGTTTTGGTTTGGTTTGGGTTTTTGCCTCTCATCCCTTACATTTTCTTTTGCCTGCACCCAGTTGCTTCCTAGAGTGTTTTCATATATTTTGATATATGAGTAAGAGTGTGCAGTGTAATCAAAGTGTTCCACAGTTTGTTCATTTAAACAATATGATTAAGTATAATTCATACATGTATATTTTAATTCCTTTCTTTTCTCACATAACTATTTTATAAGTAACTAGAATTTTTCATTAGATCTTCTAAAGAACAGTATTTTATTAAAAACTCAAAAGGGAAGAGACTTTTGTGCTCATTTTGTAGTTTTTTTAATATCTTTACATTATCTGCAATTAAAGTGTTTTAAACTTGAATAGAATGGACTTCAAATGTATTTTTGTGTTGTTCATTTGTAAATTTATAGCATGAAGTTAGCCTCAAAATGTTGTGCAAAAGGATTTTTAAATGTAAGAATCACTGAAAGAGTTTAAACATTGTACATGTTAAATGCTATATGGATTTTAATTAAACATTTGAGAATGATTTTATAAGCTGTTTGTTCTTGTATGTTTGCATTAATATCAAAAGTGGAAACATTGCACTAGTCACTTAAATCTCACATCCTTTTACGTCTGTATTTTGGATCTATGTCATTTAGTGTAAACTAGCCAGCATGGTTGATAGGAAAAGTCTAAATTGTAGATTCAGGTGGCCACTCTTCTGATCTTAGCTCTGCTGCTTACTAGTTGTACATGAGTCATTATCTATTAACATTGGCAAGTTAGGTAAGGTTTATGGCCAATTTCTTCATCTCCTAAGTAAGAAAACAACACCCTTGTGTGGTTAATATGTAGAAGGTACTAGGAGCATAGCAAGCATATTACAGATTTTAGTAAATGAGGCTTTGTCACATGATCTATTCTCTGAGTCCCAAACACATATCCTCTGGACAGTGGTAGGTACCACTTTGTCTTTCCCACGGAGTCCCTCTGTAGTGTCTAGCTCATACAGAGCCCCCTGCTTCCCTGAGCATCTAGGAGCCTCTTCCCTTTCTGTTATTGTTTTTCCTGACATGATCCCATCTTATCTTTTCTACATGTAGGGGAAGGTTCTTACCAAGCCACATAGAGGGAGGCTTTAATTCCTACTCATAAGACCAGGGAATCTACAAGACTAACATCTTGCTAATAATGGCCGTGTCTCACACTAGAACTCTTATGCATAATTTTACCAAAATCTCCATGGTAGGGGTGGGTGTGAAGGGGTTAAGGAGGGAAGAAAGTCTCTTCCTGCTACATCTGCTTCCAGCTCTGCCCTATAAATCTGAGGCTGTTTCTAAGATTGTACTTTACTCAAGAACCCCAAGGAGTCACATTTTGATGTGTTTGGCCACCTTGATCCAGAGAGGCATGTGGCCTGGGACCACCAGTGGAATCTCAGCTCGCTGCTTTTCTACTGCATTCCTCAGACTGCCAGCTTCCCACACTGAAAGCCTCAGTAACCAGCCCTCTTCACCCCAATCTAGAGCACATTTGGCTCCCTTAATCATGGTGAAGCAAAACTAAAACCAAAACCCATTCAAACCATCATAAGAAGGAAAGTTGTAAGAATATGGGGTAATATCAAAATCCAATCCAGGAAGTACAACGAAGCTTCTAAGAAACAGAACTCGGTGTTACCTCCCAATTCACTCTGTCTTCCCTCCATGGAGTCTTGGCTCACACATCTGTAGTGTGGGTGGGTGGGCAGGTAACCTTCATGGGCTGCTCCTCCTGGGATGTGGGTTGATAAGGAAATGCCAACCTCCCAAAGGCAAACAAAAGCAACCACCATATCCTGGACCCACAGTTAGTCCATGTAGGGTTTTGTTTGTTTTGTGTGGTTTTTTTTTTGGGGGGGGGGGGGGGGGGTTGTTTTTATATATTTTTATTATTGATTTTTTCATAACTGGAATGGGTTAGCCATGGTTTTTTCCCGGGGTCATGTCTCATGATGCCAAAGAATGAGCTCCTCAGACCAGAAGATTTAAGCAAAGTGTGAAAAATTTATTACAAGCAGATTCAGACTCCTCTCAAGGGGAGGGAGGGGGCATAATGGGCTGCCTGTTAAAGCTTTGTAGTCCAGGGGTATGTATTTGCTACAAGCTTTTTTCTATATCTTTCCATGTCGTCACCTAATTGATTTCCTCAATTGTTCTTGTCCAGCAACGGACCTGAACTTCCCCTGTTTCTATGTGTTGTTTCTCTGTTCCTATGCTGAACTTTCTCTGTTTCTATGCACTTGCATGCCTGTTGCTGCAGGCTCTCCCTTGTTTTCCCATGCCTCCCTCTTTGAGTCCAGAAACATTATTTCTGCCACCAGGCTTGCCTGTAATACCTGCAGATTCGGGGTCCATTCCCTGAATTGAAGTCTCCACAGGTGTCTTGAGGTCCTTCCATGCTATCTCTCAGGAAAGCAACCTTCATTTCTTACCTGGAAAGACTGCCATGAATCACGTGACCAAGCGGGGCACCAGGCTGTTCTCTAAGGTGCTCACATTGGCTTCAAGTTGTCTGGTGACATTCAGAGTCCAGGCATGTCTCTCTAAGACATGACACTCCAGTCAAAGTCTTGGTTGATAAAACTATTATTGGAAACTGGTCTTATTGAATTCATGTAAAGAAACACATGGCTATGACTTATTTATTATAGATTGCCAAAATCTGGAGGGATTAGGTAGGGAGAAAAATATATAATTTACCAAATTGTTTTTGTTTCCTTGTACCTGAAAAACAAAGCCCCCAAATTAGGAATACTTTTAACAAATTCACAAAACCTTAATTTTGTCTTCTCATATAAGTGAATTTATATGCGAGACCTTGACTGTATTGTGAAAAGCCAATCAATTAAAGCAATTAAAGTATGTATCTTTATTGAAAAAGCAAAGTAAGTAAACCTATACATCTGGCTCATGAAGTATAGATGGGCCACCAGCCAATCCAAAGAGCAGGCTGGGTGGGGGTCCAAGGCATACACCCTCCTGTCTGCAGGTCTTAAAATTGCTCTGTTGAATATTCTGGTACAGATTAATTCTTAAGATTCCCTGTTACTTTGTTGTAGTCTTTTCAGAAATCATGAGACGCACCTGGCAACTTTACCTTGCCAAGCCATGAGACTGCCAGCCACTCTGCCTAGGGAGTAAAACAGCCCTTTTTTCCTTTCCCCTTCCCGCCTCCCTTTCTGTACAAGTTTTTTGTTTTGTTTGTTTTGTTTTGTTTTTGCTTTTTGTTTTTAACCATTTGCTCTGTGTCCTTGGCTGGGGAAGGTAATGGTTTGTTGGTTACAAGCTGGCTGTAAATTGCCCATATTGTTTGGTTTGGTTTGGATTTCCTTTTAACATTTTTCCTTGTAAATCTCCTATAATTTTCATAAACCTTGGTACAACTTTTAGGAATAACTAGTTTTCAAAATGCATCTCTATGCACCATGCCTTTTATTACCAAAATCACATAATTTCTAATAATTCTTAGGAGCCTCAATCCTCAATAACCAAGAAAAGCAAACAACCAGCATTCCTTAGACTGACCCTCATGAACATATTTTAAACATACCTAGTTTCCAAGCACATTCTCAATAAAGCATAAGACATTATAACAGCTCCAAATCCACTTTACAGACTTTATGCAACAAAGATAAAAGATGATCTAGCAATCAAAGCTGTAATGAGTTAATTTGATCTGCACACATAGCTAAGTTTTTCCCAGAAGTTTGTACCTTTAAAGGTAGCCAGACTAGAGTTTTTTACCAGGTACTCACATTTCTGAGGTCCTAGGAACCATCGGGGAGCACTGTAGAAAGTGCTGAAGGGCCTCAAGCACGATTGTAAACCCAAACCGTGGAGTCCTCCTCCATTCTGTCTAGTGGTCTAATGCACTAAGGTATGGAAAATGCCCTGATCTACCTCCCCATCTTACTTTAAATGCTCACCAGCACATGTCCTGGTGTGAACACTAGGGGTAGGAAGATCCAAATCCCCTCTGATCCCCACAAGGCCACTGCAAGAAGCTGGACAAAATCAGGTCTGGGGGTCAGGTCTAAGGAGGCATTGAGGGGATGAGGGAATCCTCCGCTCACGCATGGCTGGGTCCATCTGTGGTAGGGACACCAAGAACGGCAGATCAGCCAGCCTGAGGCAGGATCTGAAGATCTTAGCGTCCCTCTACCCCCAACCTCGGGCAGGAGGAGGAAAAAGGCAGGAAAGTTTGAGCAGATCTCTGGCAACAGAATTCCTAAGAAGGGAACAGGCCAGGGTTGGGCTGTATGTAGTGGGTCCAAGTATGCTGTTTGTGGAGGGAACTCCCAGAGGCAGTGAAACTTCTGGTCATTTCCCTCCTTTTACATGCCTTAGTTTCTCTCTCCGGCTGTCTAAAACAGCCATGAGGACCTAGAGCGCTGAATGACCAGCTCTTAAGTACACTCCCTGGATGAGTCAGAGTTTAATTATAGTTGTACTAGAGGCCTGGTGCATGAGATTCATGCACTGGGGAGGGGGGGGGGGCTCCCGCAGACCCGCCTGTGCCCTCTCACAGTCCGGGAGCCCCGCAATGGATCGCCCCAAAGAAGCAGGCCCTGCCACCTGGCTGGGGCTCCATGATGGATGGTTCCCACAGAGGGAGGCCCAGGCTACCCACCACAGTGCTGCTGTATCACACCCGCCTTGGCTGGCCTGGTGCCAGTGGATGTCATAGCGTGGTCGTCCGGAAGGTCGTCTGGACGGTTGTTCTGCTGTTCAGTCTGTTGTTTAGTCGTTGAGTTGATTTGCATATTACGCTTTTATTATTATAGATTCTGGAGACCCTATGAGGTCTCTGCATGTCTTAGGATTCACCCCCAGACACCTCTGCGAGGTCCTTACTTAAGTTAAGGACATTTGAGATTCTTGAACCAGAGGAAGGAATTTGCCTCTTTGATCTTCAGAGCCTGGGTAAGGACCCAAGCACTCATTTAATCGTTGGTTGGACTTTGTCTTGCAACTGGTGGGAAGCCTATTGCTTTCTAACCTGGTCCAACAACCAGTTCATCCTTTCATGGGAGACTTTTTTTGCGGCAGCTGCCCTAATGGCTTTTAACCGCTGAAAAGGCTGGAGACCGCTTTTGGAAAGTGAAAGAGAAAAATGCCTGCTGGAGATGGCAGCCTGGTTAAGTGGCTGACAGGCACCCAGCAATGCCTCCAAAATAACAAAGGAAACATCAAAAGAAGCGATAGGGTCCATCAGCTCGCTGTTTGATGTGGAGTGGTTGGGTCCTGGACCGAGCCCCAAAGTTGATAACCGGAACGGTGAGCCTAAGGTTTTTCTTGGGGTCATGTCTCGTGGTGCTCCTCGGACCAGTGTAGAAAATTTATTACAAACAGATCAGATTTCCAACACGGGGAGGGGGCCCAATAATGGATTGCTCAGTGAAGCCCTGTAGTCCAGGTGTATATATTTGCTACAAGCCTGCTTCTATATCTATCTGTGTTGTCACGGATTGACTCCCTCAATTGTTCTTGCCCAGCAACAGACCTGAACTTTCCCTGTTTCTATGTGTCCTTTCTCTGTTCCTATGCTGAATTTTCTCTGTTTCAACACCTTATTGTTGCAGGCCCTCCCTTGGTTACCCTTGCCTCTCGCTTTGAATCCAGCCTCTCGCTTTTATTTCAGCATGGTTGGTTCCTGTGGTTAGGCTGGCTCAAACTGCCATGTCCGGCCCTGCCTATGTTCCACCTGCCTTTGTTTCCCACTGGACCCCTGCCCTATCTGCCTGTGTTTCAAGTTAACCCTCTCAATTTCAGAGAGGAAGGGAGAGGGAGAGTGAGAGATAGAAACATCAATGATGAGAGAATCATTGATCAGCTGCCTCCTGCATGCCCCACACTCGGGATCGAGCCCACAACCCAGGCATGTGCCCTGGCCAGGAATCTAACCGTGACTTCCTGGTTCATAGGTCGACACTCAACCACTGAGCCACACCAGCTGAACAGTCCATGTAGTTTTTACATAAGAGAAGGCCTAATATTAACCAGAGAGCACTATCATATGCTTGCAAACAATTCATAAAAGAGTAATTCCAGTTAAACTACTTCATTTGGGAGATGGTTGCCTTTAGAATTTTTTCTCAGTGGTTTGGTGGAGTGTGATTCCTACAGTTGTAGGAGCTTTAGCCATCTTTCACAAAGTCCCTAAATATAGAACCAATAAATAAGTATATCTACTGATTATTAAATGCCTCTTAAGTGTTTACTATCCCAGGCCAGTGTTGTAAATGGCTTATATTGATTATCTCTGATCCTCAGGACCCTGTCACATATACTGGTACAAGCCCCACCAATGCACAAGTCTGGTCTAAATCAATACTCTTAACTGCTTTGCTATACTATAAGGTTTAGGTTTTATAATCTAGTTTTCTTTCACATCAACATTGTCTCATTTATGCTTTCATTCCATTTGTTATTTATTGCTATCTCTTTTTTATTTTGAGTGAGAGGAAGGGAGAGAGAAATAAACATATGAAAGAGAAAAATCAATCAGCTGCCTCCTGCACGCCCCCCACCGGGGATCGAGCCTGCAACCCAGGCATGTGTTCTGACTGGGAATTGAACCAGCAACACTTCGGTTGGACTATGCCCAACCAACTGAGTCACACTAGGCAGGGCATTTATTGCTCTTTTAAGGGCTTAGCACAAGTATAGAGGTTAGAAATATGAATAAGACCTAGTCTTCAATGGCATATTTCACAGACCTAGAACGAACTTTCCAAAAATTCATCTGGAATAAAAAAAAGACCCCAAATAGCTGCAGCAATCCTGAAAAAGAAGAACAAAGTAGGTGGGATCTCAATACCAGATATCAAGCTATATTACAAAGCCACTGTTCCCAAAACAGCCTGGTACTGGCACAAGAACAGACATATAGATCAATGGAATAGAATAGAGAACCCAGAAATTGATCCAAACCACTATGCTCAATTAATATTCGACAAAGGAGGCATGAACATACAATGAAGTCAAGACAGCCTCTTCAATAAATGGTTTTGGGAAAATTGAACAGATACATGCAAAAAAAAATGAAACTAGACCACCAACTTACACCATACACAAAAATAAACTCAAAATGGATAAAGGACTTAAACATAAGACTGGAAACCATAAAAATACCAGAAGAATCCACAGGCAGCAAAATCTCAGACATATGCTGAAGCTTTTTCTTCACTGATACTGCTCCTAGGGCAATGGAAGCTAAAAAGAAAATAAACAAATGGGACTACATCAAAATAAAAAGCTTTTGCACAGCAAAGGAAACCATCAACAAAACAACAAGAAAGCCCACTGAATGGGAGAACATATTAGCAAATGTTATCACCGATAAGGGTTTAATCTCCAACATTTACAGGGAACTCATACAACTTAACAAAAGGAAGATAAACAATCCAAACAAAAAAATGGGCAAAGGACCTAAATAGACACTTTTCAAAAGAGAACATTCAGGAAGCCGAGAGACATATGAAAACATGCTCAAAGTCACTAATCATCCGAGAGATGCAAATCAAAACAACAATGAGGTACCATCTCACACCTGTCAGAATGGCTATCATCAACAAATCAACAAACAACAAGTGCTGGCGAGGATCCAGAGAAAAAGAAACCCTTTTGCACTACTGGTGGGAATGCAGACTGGTGCAGCCACTGTGGAGAATATATGGAGTTTCCTCAAAAAACTAAAAATGGAACTCCCATTTGACCCTGTGATCCCACTTCTAGCAATATATCCCAAGAAACAAGAAACACCAATCAGAAAGGATATATGCACCCCTATGTTCATAGCAGTACTATTTACCATAGCTAAGATTTGGAAACAGCCTAAGTGCCCATCAGTAGATAAGTGGATTAAAAAACTGTGGTACATCCACACCAAGGAATACTATGCTGCGGTAAAAAAGGAGTTCTTACCATTTGCAACAGCATGCGTGGAACTGGGGAGCATTATGCTAAGTGAAATAAGCCAGTCAGAGAAAGATAAATATCACATGATCTCATTCATTTATGGAATATAATGAACAACATAAACTGATGAACAAAAACAGATCCAGAGACAGAGAAGCATCGATCAGACTGTCAAACTTCAGAGGGAAGTTAGGGAGGATGGGAGTAAGGGGGAGAGATCAACCAAAGGACTTATATGCATGCATATAAGTCCAACCAGTGGACACAGACAACAGGGGGGTGAGGGCATGAGTGGGGGTGGGGAAATGGGGGGTAATGTGAGGATAAGGACACATATGTAATAACTTAATCAATAAAGAAATTTAAAAAAAAGACCTAATCTTGATGTTCATAAAGTCTAGTAAAGGAGGGACAAGTCACCACTAGGCACAGTTTCAGTATAACAAGCATACAGGAAAGGAGTACCTCAGGTGGGGAAGATATCAGGGTCTCTTTTCTGAAGGAGCTGAGATTTAAAGGACCCAAGTGAGGGAAGGTGACTCATGAGAGCTGAATTATTTATGGTGCAGGAAAGAGAGGTCAGAGGTAAAATGTAGGTGATAGTAAGCTACGATCATAACACTGCCATTGATTAAAAGGTGTTAGAATTTCATCCTAAAGACTGTCTTAGTCTAAGCTCTTTTGTGTAAATGTAACAAATCTCACATAAATTAGCTAAAGAAAAAATAAAATAAGGGTAGGGATGGAAGATTTACCATGTCGATACAGGAAAATGGCCTAGAACCCAAGAACAGGAACACAGCTGGCTCTCCAAGGGGTCTGGACCAAGAATGAGATGGCTGTGAGGGACCAGAGCTCAACTTCTCTCTCTCACCTCTGCCTGTCTATGTAACGCTCGTGGTTTCCGTGTTCCATTTGTACTTGTTTCAGTTCCAGCAACCAGCCTAGGACTAGCGTTTCTGCATCTCACCTCCACAAGGGTGAAGCTGTGCCCAAATCTTCCCAGTCCAGTAAGATCGACCAATACGAACTTGGCTGCTGTGGCCCGTGCATGTGGAGTAGCGTTCTTTAGGGCAAGAAGGTCAGGATGTGAAGACATCCCTCAAATGCTCTTCTAATAGAAGCTACTGCATGATTTTAAGAAGGTGGTTACCAGGTATTTGCTTTCAAAATGGAAACTGGTGGCATTGTGGAGACTACATTACACAGACAGTGGAGGTTTCAGTGAGCCGGGCAAGAACAGCAGCACGGCCTTGTTCAGCATGTTGGATATCACAGTGAAAAAAGAAGTGCGGGGCCAGGGTCTCCAAGACCACCCCCGGTGCTGGCCGCAGTGCCCGGAGGCCCTTGCAGGTCCGCTGCAATGCATGGAGCACTCGGTCTAGAAATAGCACGGGAGCCCCATGCCTTCATGTCTAAGCAACAGGAGTTACTTTCAGGATCTTTCTCAGCCTGTGGACGATTCCTAGGCTGCCAAACAGCTGCGTTCACGGGGCATCAGGAGCATCAGTTCCTCTCCTCTCAGGAATGTTTCACCTGGTGAATGCGGAGCTGCCCGCGACCACCAAGTCCAGAAGGCAGCAGTGCGCTGTGCTTAGCATCGCAGCAGGACACCACGTCCTCCCGAAGACAGCTGGGCATAGAGAGATGGGGAAACCCCTTGAAAGGGCGAGGGCTATGCCCTCCATCTTGCCTGTATCCTCCATGTTGGGGCCACGTGCGGCCTTCTTCCTGGAAGCCCAGGCCTCTGCTGGCCATGCCTGGGATTTTAAACTAACCAATGACAATCAAGGGAAGTGCGCGCCATAGATATGACCACATCCTGTGTAACAGGACCCGGCTTGCGCCTGGCCAATCGGCAGAGCACAGTCCTTTCTCCTCCCCTTACTCCGACCCCCCCCTATATAACCGGTCTCTGGGCGGGGTTCGCTCTCTCGGCCACTGGGTTTGCCGTGGTGTCGGTGAGTCTGGTAGATGGAGAGCTCAAGCTAGCTTGAAATACAGATTCTTATGCTTTTGCATCGGATTGGCTGGCTCCCTGATGTGGTTTCTTGGGAATCTTGAAATCTGGGCATAACATTTGGGGGCTTGTCCGAGATTCCCAAGACCATGCAGGGATCCTCAATTCGTAGAGTCTGCTTGGCCGCGGTAAGTGTCTGTGTGTTGTGTATTCTGTCCTGTGTGAGCTCACTTCTGGAATCTGTGCCTGAGGGGTCTAGGGCGGACGCGCCGTGAACGACCACAGGCGGGGGAGAGTTAGAAGACGTTCTGCTCCCCGTGAGGAATGTGTATTCTCCTCACGGATATGAGAGATGTGTATTCCTCTCATGAGAGATGTGTATTCCTCTCGCGGATTTGAGACGAGGCGGGTAGCTCCCGCCGGTTTGGCGTAATGCCATCGTCTGTTGCTTCCATGGAGTTGAAAGGCTGTTCTTTGGGCCCTGTTTGTGCCTGTTTCTCTGTTTTCTGTGGACTTACTGGACGGATGTTATGGGACAGACTCAGACTGCTCCTTTGGGTATTGTGATTGATCATTTCAAGGAGATTGGGGGAGGCTTTAGAGCTCCCTCAGGAGTTGGGAAGTTGTTAAACTCTGAATGAATGTCTGGTGAAAGTATGTGAGTATAAAGGCAGGGGAGGGGTCCCCGCCCGCCCGCGCGCCTCCCAGGCAGGGAAGGTGAGCAGGGATCACTGTGCCTCGGGCCGCAGGAGAGGAAAGATGCGCCTGGATGCGGAGGCTGAGGCCGGCGCACCGAGGCCGCTTGCTGCGCAGTCGGGGCGCTGGGCACCCGGGGGCAGGTGTGCAGGAGCGCGGTGCGTGGCGAGCGCAGCCCTCGCCCAGGGGCCAGGCCGCGCCACGCCGCGGGCCCAGGCGGCTTGGGCTCGGCGGCGGCGGCAGGGTGTTGGCCCCCGGGCTTGTGGCGAGCGAATGGAGCCTGGTGGAGCACGGGGGGCAGGGCCGGTGCGTGTCGCTCACGGGAGGCGGGAGCAGCGAGGCCCCCGGCGGCGTTGGGTCCAGGGGGAGGTTGCCACAGCTAGATCATAGAAGTTAAATGTAAAAGTTTTAAAATGCATCCGGGATTTCTGTGCATGTGTAAGGGGAAAAGGCCAGTTTAAAAACGAGTGCGCATAATTTTGAGCTGAACCTGACCTTTTGCTGTGTACAGAATAAAAATCCGAGACTGTTTTGGCCTTAAAAAGTGGCGGAGAAAATTTCCCGCCCTGAGGCAAGTACCACCAGGAAGTTGATAGTCAAATTTACATGTGAATAGCTATGGGGTTTGCCCCAGCAGAAAAATTGTGACCATGCTTATGTCAGGGGTAGTCTGAAAAAAGCCTGTTTAGAATAGAAGGTCTGAGGCATGGTTATACATAGAAAGAAAGTTTAATGCCAACAATTAAAAGGAATTGGCAAGGAAAGTCAGAAAATCTTAGAGTAGATCAGTATGTCTTTCTTCTTATGTAATTCCTCCGAAATTTGGCAATGCTAACATGGCAATACATTTCTTTGCATAGATTCAATAAGACTGGTTCCTAATAGTGGTTTTATTAATGGAAAACTTTGACTGGAGTATCATGTTTTAAAGAGCCCTGTCTGAGCTCTAAAGACTTGAAGCCAGTAAAAATGCCATGAAGAAAGCCTGGTATCCTGCTTGGAAGCCCTGAAGATGGCTGGCGCTGGAGTGTCAGGCCGATGCCCTACCATCACTGGCGGTTGGTAAGAGTAGAAGGGGAGCAGTAAGGATGCCTCTGCATCCCTGCGGAACCCCCACACACTCTGGGCCGCAACAAGTAGGAGGGCTACTGAGATGGGCCTTAAAGCCTGGAGCGTGGGCTCAGGTGGAGTTGCTACAGGTGAGGGATTCACCTAACTCAGCAGATACTGCAGGCGGGCCTGATGGCAGCTGGGTGGCATGGCTTCCTGGCCCTACGGGGCACATTAAGATTCAACCATGAGATTCTAGCAAAGGTAGTCAGTTACCATTCTTGTTGTGTTTATGCAAACATCAGGACAGTAGATAAATTAATCTTGATTTGGCTTTTTGATAGCCATGGAGGAATTTTAAGAAGAAAAATCCTATTTCAATAGAAGTTGTTAAAGCTAAAATGGTTTCTTTCCCTTCCACCAGACCATTTGTTAAGATATGCCCAGTTCGGGCCTCTAGCAACGGTGGAATAGAAATGCAGTCCGTCTCATGATTGAGCCGGAAGTTCCAAGACAAAGGGGGGAATGAAAGGGCGAGGGCTATGCCCTCCATCTTGCCTGTATCCTCCATGTTGGGGCCACGTGCGGCCTTCTTCCTGGAAGCCCAGGCCTCTGCTGGCCACGCCTGGGATTTTAAACTAGCCAATGACAATCAAGGGAAGTGCGCGCCATAGATATGACCACATCCTGTGTAACAGGACCCGGCTTGCGCCTGGCCAATCGGCAGAGCACAGTCCTTTCTCCTCCCCTTACTCCGACCCCCCCTATATAACCGGTCTCTGGGCGGGGTTCGCTCTCTCAGCCACTCGGTTTGCCGTGGTGTCGGTGAGTCTGGTGGATGGAGAGCTCAAGCTAGCTTGAAATACAAATTCTTATGCTTTTGCATCGGATTGGCTGGCTCCCTGATGTGGTTTCTTGGGAATCTTGAAATCTGGGCATAACACCCTCACAGGGCCAAGGCGGGCGTTTCTCCAGTAAAACCTCGTTAGTCACAGGGCTTTACAGTTTGTATTGCTCACAGGCAGAAGTCCCGTCACTCTTTCTGTCTCCATGAGGACGGGAAGTTGTGCTGAAGGCTCAGCAGTAGGAACAGTTACTGCGTGCGGGCTACGGGCAAGGTGCATTCACTTTACATAACACTCTCAACCTCTGGACATTAACTGTATTAAATATTAACTCATTTCACACATGAGGAAATTAAGACACAAAAAGGTTAACTTGCCCAAAGATATAGTATGTAGCTGACCTGTAACACAAAAGAGGTCATTTGGATTCCCAAGCCCATGGTCTAGCTTACTTTATCTAAGTTAATTTTGAATATTGCAACACATGGCTACATTTCCTACAAATTTTAAAGCATGGCAGGTAAGAATAGCATCTTTTGATCATCTCCTAGAGATAATCTCTGTGAGCACGTGATGTGTGTCCGTCAGCCCATCTCCTAGAGATAATCTCTGTGAGCACATGATGTGTGTCCGTCAGCCCTTTTGGAATTGTACACCCTATCTGCACATTTAACTACTTAAAAGTGTTTTTGTTGTTGTTGTATTTTACATAAATGGCGCCATTTTTTATGCAGCATTCTGAAACTTGCCTTTTACCTCAGCAAACTTCTCTGAGACTTGGCGTGCTGTGCCCACCGCTGCCTGTCCCTTTCTGGCCTGCCAGCTTCTCCAAACACCTGGTGGAACAAGCTGGTGCTGACCATCTCAGCTCATCAATGACAGCTCCTTTAGGGATTTTTTTTCTTTTTTCAAACTGAGAGAGGCACAAAAAGAGCTCCATCAAGAATCCAGATTGAGCCCAGCCCATGTGGCTCAGTGACTGAGCATTGACAAGGAGGTCATAGTTCGATTCCTGGTGAGGGCACATACCCAGGTTGCGGGCTCAATTCCCAGTGTGGGGTGTGCAGGAGGCAGCGGATCAATGATTCTCTCTCATCATTGATGTTTCTCCCTCTCTCCCTCTCCCTTTCTCTCTGAAATATATATATATATATATATATATTTAGTTAGTTGTGTTTTTTTTTTTTTTTTTAAGAAAAGAATCCAGACTGACTTCAAGAAATGAGTGGAAGAAATATGCCAGCAGGGATCAGGGCAGATTCGGGGGCTGGCAGTGCAGCAGGGAGGACCCATGGCACTGTTAGAAGGAGATACTTCAGTATAGTTCCACATAGATGAGGGCCTACTATGTGCTGGGCACTGTCAGGAAATTCAGGTTTCCAGGGAAGAACTGCAAAGAAGGGGGAAGAGAAACCAGGACTCAATTAGACTCCATTAGCATACAGTCCTTTCAAGGAGAAGTGACTGTGCATTTATTGAAAGGGCAAGGACTACGCCCTCCATCTTACCCTGGGTCCTCCATTTTTGGGCAGCCATGTGCTCGGCAAGGCTACTTCCCAGAAGCCCAAGCCTCTGCTAGCCACACCCAGGATTTCTTTAAACTAACCAATGACAATCAAGGGAGGTGCGCGCCATAGATACGACCACATCCTGTGTAACGAGATACCGACTTGCGCCTGGCCAATCGGCAGGGCTCACAGTCCTCTCTCCTCCCCTTACTATAAAACCTCTCTCCCCACAGGGCTGGCCCTCTCACTGCCACTTGCTGCTGTGCCAGTAAGGAGGGTAGGGGAGCCAAGCCTGGGTTTGAATAAAAGACTCTTTGCTTTTGCATTGGACACGACTGGCTCCCTTGTGTGGTCTATTGGGGATCTTGAAATCTGGGCATAACATTTGGGGGCTCGCCGGCATCCCCAAGACCCTCAAGGGACCCCCGATCCGGAGAGTCTGACTGACCGCGGTAAGTGTCTGTGTGTTGTGTATTCTGTTCTGTGTGATATATGTTATCTCTAAGGGACTTGTCCTGTATCTGGAGGAATGGCTCCTAGTTGGTATTCACCGTCTCTGGGACTTCTGGAGGGAAGTCAAAACTCGGACTGGCTCCCACCTCATTTGAGATTCTAAAGAAGAAATTTCTTCTACAATCAGAACATTAAAAAGTAAGCTGGCTGATTTCCAGGCAAAGAGAAACTTTTGACAGAGAATTTGCTCTTTTCCTTTGCTGCAAAATAATGTATTTTCTCTTCTAGGGGATGAACCCACAGACCCTTGCTTAAGAACAATGGCATTAGTCACAGCTCACTGGTCTCATCTCTCCTCTCTGGCCAGGAAACATTGCTGCAGGCTGGTATCAGAGTCCTCAGGAGCCCGGCTGAGATTAGGGAGCAGAGCCAGGAGCATAGTCTCAGACAAATGCTGCTGCCTGCAGCGAGGAACCCAACCAAGCTTGACCTTGAGCACAGGTCAGCATCAGCTGGGTGGCAATTACTGACATGTCCTGTGGTCCGTGCTTTTTGTTAGGGTTTGTTATCATTTGGTACCACTTTGTAACTATTATGAGACAACTCTTTCCTGAACTGAACACACACAAACCACTCTCCCCACCTCAATAGCTGAATCAAATACAAGTCAAGTCTTGACCAGCAATGTCTGGGTTTATCGCTGTGATTTTATAGTTACACTTCCTTAGGGCCAGTACGTGAAGGAAGTCATGACTTTCTGCTGAAATGTCATGTGGTATTTCTACACTTATTACTAACAAATGGTGCAGGTCGCAGTCACACGAGTTGTCTGTGCTTCTGCTTCCTCTTTCCCTTTACCCTACACACATTGGTTCTCACGTCCTGGTGCGTTCACGTCCTGTAGCCGCCCTCTTGTCTCCACCCTCCTGGTTACTGTGTTCAGACAGGGCCTCTTCTTCTCCACCAGTGCCAAGGTCTTCCATTTTCCCCACTTAGTCCTGAATCACTCAGTCCATGAAAACAGAAGCAAATGCTGCACAGACTTAGTGCTTTATAGCATGTTATTTACCTCACCACAGTATTGTGAGATAGGCATTTAAAATTATTATTTTTTTAATATATATATATTTTTTATTGATTTTTTACAGAGAGGAAGGGAGAGGGATGGAGAGCTAGAAACATCGATGAGAGAGAAACATCAATCAGCTGCCTCCTGCACACCCCCTCTTGGGGATGTGCCCACAACCAAGGTACATGCCCTTGACCGGAATCGAACCTGGGACCTTTCAGTCCGCAGGCCTGACGCTCTATCCACTGAGCCAAACTGGTTAGGGCCATTTAAAATTATTTTGCTGGGGTAAGCACACAGCGCAAGATGTACCCTCTGCACATATAGGCACAATATTTCATAGGTCTCTAGAATTATCCATCTTACATAGCTGAGACTTTATGCTCATTGAGTAGTAACTCCCCATTTACCCCTCATTCCCACCCTGCAACCACCTCAGATTGAAGTTTTTTCTGAGATTTCTTCAGATTGAGTTTTCCTCAAGTACCCAGCAATGAAAAAACAATACTCTACTAGGAGCTCTGGCCAGGTGTCTCAGTTGGAGTGTCAATCCATGTACTGAAAGGTTTCAGGTTTGATTCCCAGTCAGGGTACATGCCTAGGTTGTGAGTTTGATCCCTGGTCAGGCATGTTGGGAGGTGACCAGTCAGAGGAGATTGTGCTTCCTAGTGTGGAGACTTGATGGTCACTACCTTAAAGCAGTGGTCAAGCTTGGCAACAATTGCCAAGAGTAACAGAGAAAGCCTGACATATATGCTTTTTGATGTGATGCAGAGGGAAGAACACATGTGGTGTTGTGGCCAGAAATACTTGTCCCGACTCTAATAAAGGGAAACAGAAAAGTGTGAGATGTACGGCTCAAATCCAGGTTAGACAACCAGCCAATCTCTTCAAAGGGAGGCGGGGTTAGGAGGACTGAGAGAGATTCAAGAAACCTAACAGTCAAATACAGTGTGTGAACTTTGATTGGATCAAGTTTAGGGGGAAAATAGCAACTTCTCTAAGACATTTTATGGAACAACTAGAGGCCTGGTGCATGAAATTCATGCACAGGGGTGAGGGGTCCCCTCAGCCCAGCCTGCACCCTCTCTAATCTGGGACCCCTCGGGGGATGTCCGACTGCAGTTGTACATCCCTCTCACAATCCGGGACTGCTGGCTCCTAACTGCTCACCTGCCTGCCTGCCTGATTGCCCATACTGGCTCCCCTGCCAGCCTGATCACTCCTAACTGCCCCCCCCCCAGCCAACCTGGTTGCCCCTAACTGCCCCCCTGCCAGCCTGGTCACTCCTTATTGCCCCCCCCCTTCAGGCCTGGTTGCCCCCAACTCCCCCCCCCCCCCTCGGCTTGGTTGTCCCCAACTGCCCCACTCACCAGCTTGGTTGCCCCTCATGCCCCCCCCCCCCCCCCCCCGCCAGCCTGGTTGCTGCCAACTACGCCCCCTGTCGGCCTGGTCACCCCTCACTGTCCCCCCTGCTGACCTGGTTGCCCCATGCAGCCTGCTGCTCAGTCATTTGGTCGTCTCTCACTAACCCCCCTGCCAGCCTGGTTGCCCCACACAGATTGCTGTTCAGTCATTTGGTCATCCCTCACTGCTCCTCTTGCTGGCCTGGTCACCCCATGCAGCCTGCTGCTCAGTCGTTTGGTTGTCCCTCACTGCCCCTCCTGCTGGCCTGGCCGCCCCATGCAGCCTGCTGCTCAGTCATTTGGTCGTCCCTCACTGCCTGCCCTCCCCCCCCCCCCCCCCGGCCTTGTCACCCCACTCAGCCTGTTCAGTCGTCCATTCGGTTGTCCATTTGGTTGCGATGGCCCCTGGCTCTTTATATATATAGACTAGAGGCCTGGTGCAGGAAATTCATGCACTGGGGGGTGGGTCCCTCAGCCCGGCCTGCACCCTCTCCCATGGAGGGGAGGGGGCCTAAGCCGTCAGTCAGACATCCTTAGCCTTGCCATGGAGGCAGGAGAGGCTCCTACTACTGCCACTGTACTCGCCAGCTGTGAGCCCAGCTTCTGGCTAAACAGTGCTCCCCCTGTGGGAGCACACTGACCACCAGGGGGCAGCTCCTTCATTGAGCATCTGCCCCCTGGTGGTCAGCACATGTCATAGTGATCAGTCGTTCTGCTGTCGTGCTGAGACCAGCTCTCCAACATCCCCTGAGGAGTTCCAGATTGCAAGAGGGTGCAGGCCAGGCCGAGAGACCCCACTGGTGCACGATCAGGTCGGGCGAGGGATGCGGGAGATTGGCCAGCTGGGGAGGGACTGTGGGAGGGCTGCAGGGTGTGTCTCACTCAGTCCCTATCAACCAGACCCAAGCAGCAAGCTAACCTACTGGTCAGAGTGTCTGCCCCCTGGTGGTCAGTGCATGTCATAGTAAGCAATTGAGCGGCCTTAGCATATCATTACCATATTACACTTTGATTGGTTGAATGGCTGACTGGACCACTGGAAACTTAGCATATTAGGATTTCATTATATAGGATGATGTAAATATATCACAACAGAGGCTGGGTGATAAGGCCTAAGATGTCCCCTCTATTAAAGAAATCGGGGACCATATTGTCACGCATAATTCGGCAAACATCTCCAGTGCTTTCTCTAGCCCTGAGCAGTCTTTCTGTGAGTTTCCAGGTGATGGAATTTCTACCAATGACCCCCGACGGCCCTTCCGAGGAGACACTGCCAACAGACACCGCACTGGCTTATCTGATTCTCAGATTTGTTTTGTTTTGTTCATTTGTACATTTCTTACCATGGAATCTGTGTCTGACATGCTAGACTTGAACCGTTTCACATTGACAAAAAGATCTGAGTCTCTAGGCCCCCCGCAAGACGGCCTCTGCAAGGCCTCCTGGGAGATCTGACAACTGCCCGTGGGGACCATGGAGAATGGACCCGTCCTCTCCTCAGACAAACAGTTGGCAGGAGTCACACGTTTCCCAACATTTAGGATCCAGGCAACACTGTGACAGGGTCCAGGGTGACTGATGTCCGTGGTGGGCAGACCCCAGTGGCCCCAGTGTCCTGCCTCATGTGAACGTTTCCTCTTGAGTGTGGGAGAGGCCGTGGCTGCTCCTAACAGCCCAGCCAGGGAGCTGGGATAAGGCTCCTGTGGCTCCCTGGGGCCTGTCTGGCTCGGTCATGGCAGCCTCAGTGGGAGGCCCCCTTAGGGACTGGAGAAGCCATGGTAAGGAGCTGGGGTGGTCTCTAGGACCTCAGGGGGTCTCTGTCCACAGCCAGCACACAGCTGGGACTCAAGTCAGTCCCCAGGACAGGTTCTTCCAATGTCCCCATGAGCTGGCCAGAAGGCTCCCCGCTTGCTGCAGCCTTGCACAGCATGTGAGAGCTGGAGCTGAGGGTCCGCTAAGCTGCCCTACTCTGACCACAGGACCTGTGAGACCCAGGCCTGCTGTTGGCTGAGTCCATGGAGGTTTTACTGCCCCTGCTGCCCTCTGCCACCACCTCCCTTCTTGTGCAGCACTGCTGTCTGCCTGCCCAGCTCCCATGTTCCTGCACCGCTCAGTGTCCTCCCATGTATTCCTGAGTGCACCTCGCTTTCTGAAGTGCTGTCCTCACCCTCCCCATCACTTACTCTCCACTTGCTTGCTCATTGGCCACAGAGCCTCTGACCCCATCCCCCCTGGGGGCCATTTCCATCCTCCTGTAATGAAGGACCACACACATGGGCTGACAGCAGCGCATGCTGATGGACTTGCAGTTCTGTCGGTGGGGACACAGCGGCAGCACTGGGTATGGCAGGCGCGTCTCTGCCCAGGGGCTCGGGAGAACCACTGGCTCCACTTCCAGCCTCTTTCTTCAGCAATAAAAGCCGAGCCCCTCACACTTCCTCAGGTCCTCCTTCTGCCTCCCTCGGCCCCGTCCCCCCGTGCGAGGACTCCCGCGATCACAGAGGCCCAGGGATTCAGGGCACCCTCCCGCCTCAGTCAGCTGAGGCGCCATCGCAATTCCACCCGTTTAGCTTTGCCTGTCACCCTGTAACACCTGGGGACGGGATGCAAATTTCACGGCTGGTTTTCCTGCCTTCACACATTGTGAGAGCTGTAAGTTCAAACAATGGTCTGAGGCCTCCCCGAAGCCTGGGGTTCACCCTCCAGGGGACGTACACCCTCAGGAGACCCCAAAATGCACAGAATGCTCACATCTAAGGGCTCTGCTCCCTGTGGACTCTCTGGCACTGGGCAAGCCCTGAAGATATATTTTAAGGGGGACATTCAATGGTTCACAAACCACATCATAAAATGACAGCTGGGTCTGCCTTCTTGTGAAAATGTCTCCCAGTTTGGCCTTCATGGTTCACATCCTCTTATTCTCTCACAACCTGAAGGGGTTGGAGGTGCAGCTGCGATGATGAGCTAAGCAGTGAGAGTGCTAGAGCCCTTCCGAGCTGGTGCCAGGCCTGCAGGGCGGGGGCAGGGGGGCAGCCACTATGTCACAGCCCCCAGCAGCAGTTGTTTCAGGGGCTCTGCTGGGTGACTCCCTGGCGTGCATCAATGGTCTCAATGAGAGTCCCAACTTTCCCAATAAATCTCCAAACAAAATTAATTTTAATGGCTTTAATTAGCCTTAATGGACTATTCCTATTAGTATCTGCTCCTTTTGTGAGGTTGTTGAGGAAATACTTAGAGAGGAACAAACCAACAGGCCAATGAGGGAAATGATTGGTCCAAAATCTTTTGAAATAAATTGCCTGTGTGCTATCTATTCACATGTCCTTCCGTGTGCAGTGGGCACACTTCATCTGGAGGGGGCGGTCAACCTGGAGGAAGCACAGGGAGAGCAGTAACTGCTGGCGCTGTAGAGCAGTAACAGCGCTAGATGGCGCTGCTGGCGATAGCCTTTCTTCCTTGTGGAGTCTCTAGGGAGGAGAAGCAGCTGCAGTGCCTGAGGCCAAGTTCCAGGAGCCAGTGGCGCTGGTCCGTTGGTGCCTGTCCTGTCCTGTGGAGATTGTACCTGCAGGACTACTAAGGAAGCCAGTCCCCAAATCCACCTCATCTCTGCCACTGATTGATTGGAGTCTGAGGGCCAGGAGGAGGAGCCAAGAGGCTTGCCTTCCAGCTGCTCGCCAGTCCCACGCCACTCAGTCTGGTTCCATTGGTCAGGGGATGATGGTTAACAGGGAACTGGTGTGAGTGCCCCTCACTCACTCTGAGTTCCCTGTTAGCCATCCCCTGATCAATGGGAGTCTGCAGGCTGGGGAGGGACCAAGTGGTCTGCCTTCTGCCCGCTCACCAGTTGTTGCTGCCACGGATTCATTGGAGCCAGAGGGACCTGGTTCCCATTAGCCATCCCCTGATCAATGGAGCCTGAGGGCCCGGGCTGGACTGGTCGTCCATGTGGTTGTGATGGACCCAGGGTTTTTATGTAATTAGGACTAGAGGCCCAGTAAATGAAATTTGTGCACAGGTAGGGTCCCTAGGCCTGGCCAGCAATCAGGACTGATCAGGGCCTTCTGGCTGCCAGCTGGGACCTTCCTTCGTTCTGTGCCGCCCCCGGGTGGTCAGCACACGTCATAGCGAGCGATAGAACTCCCCAGTCTCCCGGTTGAACTCCTGAGGAGGACACTTTGCATTTTAGCCATATGTATATATATATATATATATATATATATATATATATATATATATATATATTAATTACTGTATTACTTTCCATATAAACAACTTTAAGTCTACTTTTGTCCCACACTGTATTTGTCTGGAGGTGTATACAGTATTTGCGTTTCCTGTCTTCATTGCTGAGACAGACATAAAAGCTAACCCAAGAGGTTAAATGAACATTTTGCTGACAGGCAGAATGCTCAGTCCCTAGTATTTGGGCTCTGGAATCTACTCGGCTTATTTAGGTGAAACATTAAAAAAAATTTGTGTTCCTCCAGTAACTGAATTTACAAAACAGAGTGGATAATTACCACCTTAATTTGTAGAAATAAACAGGGTATAAAAAGAAAGTGGGGGGAGTCTGACCAAAAATTCTACCTCAAAGGTCATGATGGCATTACTTTTTGACCAACAACCTTAACTTACTCAGCTTTCATATACTAAAAACTTGGGGGTGAGCGGAGTAACGGCTTAGGGATTTGGAAAAGGATCAAGGAGGCCTTTAAAATCAAAGCAATTTTAGGATAAAAGAGAACAATTACTAAGATTCAACCTTTGATGTCGAGTAACACTCCCTCCACATTCTGCGTGGAGTAGGGTTCGGTATCTGAAAGTGGAGCCGCACAACAAATGAGAGAAAAAGACACGAGATAATTTTGCAATATTGGGGAACCAGGCAGGCAAGTCCTGAAGGACTTCCTCCTTGTGCTTAGGTCTCACCAAGCTTTTATTGATCTGGGATGTACTCATAGCATAGCCCTTAGGCAGGTGGCCCCATTAACAGGCAGACTAGCCCACCAGCAAGGATTTACATAATAATAAATGGGAGAGTAGTTTCAGCTACCACTGTCTGGACAAACAGAGGTGGCGCCTAGCTCCGACCTTTGCTAGGGCTTCAAAGGCACCCAGCCTTCGGGGGGTTCTCTGTCTACGCTTATCAGATAGTGAAGGCAATAAATGGACTCCGGCATCTCCCCCTTATTTTTTCTTTAAAAAATAATCAAGTCCCAATTTCAATGTCCAAAAGTTCTGAGTCCAAGTTTCAATGTCCAAAAGTTCATGTGTACATGCCAGCAATGAAATGTTGGTTCTGGATGGTGGAAAATGCAGGTCCGGTCCTTTCTGGTCTGGTCCTGGGCACTCTGCAGCGACGCACAGCTGCTGACTGCTAGCATGGCAAGGCGTCTTCCACCATCTCCATCTCTGGACTGTCTTTGTGGCTGGCTTTCTGGGATCCGTTGTTACAGGAATCCACATGGTCTTGTAGCTGTTCTCTGAAAGTATACAAGCATATTCTCAACCAAAGGTTAAAGGAAAAAACCTTACTTGGGGTCTTTTCTTTAAAATGATCTTTCCCTGGCTTACCCTGGCATCATGTGTGTTTTTTCTGGGTGTCTTGCTATTAGCATTATAAACGAAAAAAAATTTTTTCTCTAAATGTAATTTAGTTACAGGATCTATTTCCTTACATGGCATTTTTCCACTATATTTTTCCACTATCCCCCCCCCCCTTTTTTTTTTTTTAATTAGAAGGCTTTTGGAAATTTTATAATGCAGTCTAGATAGCTTTAAATATTAATTTTTTGCACAAAAAAATGAACCTGAACATGCTTTAGGTTCATAGCATGTTTACCACGAAATGAAAATTTTTGTTAATACCTTTTGAACAATTACTTATTTCAAATTAGCCAAATTTAATTAATTTGAAAACTATTTTGCTGTCAAATGTAATATTTTAACAATAATCTTAATTTACACTGTAAATATTAATGAAAAGGATCACTTTACGTCCTTGAGGAGGCTTAAGCATTCCTGTTTGTTAGGCTAGATTTAGACATTGTTGTAATGTACCCCTCGAATCACAGAAGGACGCCTCAAGAAGTCAAATTAAAGAGTCACATTTATTGCAATCCGGGACTATGAGGGGACATTCCCAAATCTCATAGCCATAAGATGGTGGCGAAACCAGACTTATATAGGCAAAAATCACAAAGGTATTGATTACATCCCAGGGTTTGGAATGAGGCACCTGGCTCGCAAAAAAGCAGATTACAGAAGCAGAATTAAGCATGTTAATTACAGTTTCGGGTCTCGGGGTCACTGAATTGACAGAAATACATTATCTAGAGCCTTTGGGTAACCTGGGTTAAACTTAGGCATGTTATCTAAATTGCAGTTCTGGGTCTCCGGATCACTGAGTTGATAGAAACACATTATCTAGAGCCATCGAGGCAATTTAGAGTAATTGCACTGTCCTGGTCTTAGGACCACTGAGTCAACTGGAATGCACCACCTGTGGCCACTAAAACAATTTAGGGTAATTGTGCTGTCCCGTTTCCCAGGTACAGAAGAATGTGCTTCGATAACCAGTAAGATCACAATCAATGGGATAGTCATTCAATCAATAAGTCATTCAATCGAATGGGATGACTTATACAATTTAGAAAATCAAAGTAACCTGTCCATTGTTAAACAAAGCAAATAGGTACCATACTTCATTCCCCACTGGTTTTATGTACGAGTCAAATCATGGACTCATCTTCATTACTTAGGGGATTGTACTGGCCCCTAACTACAAGTAGTTTGACCAAATTAATTTTTCTAAACTGCCAGCTTGGCACATTTAATTTTCATTTACTCACCCCAGTTCTTTTAGGGGCATTCTCTATTCTGTTCCTGCTCTCCTGTCCCCTAGTGCATCTAGCCCCACTTGGCCCTAGACTTTCTCACTGGCTAGAAAAAGATGTTCTTACAGTTACCAAGTGCCCTAGTGCCACGGTCCCAGTCATTACTGTCCTCACTGAAGTCCAGTTCCCCTCCTGCGGGCGTTGAGCCTCCTCCTGGCTTGCGTGGAGCCCAGGCTAGGAATCTCACGGGTGAGGCCGCTGGCTGCCGGGATCAAGGCCATCTGGTGCAGGAGCTGGGAGTGGTGTAGCCAGGTCTGGATGCCGTCAACAGGGAGACAGTGTATAGTCCTTTCCAAGTTGGGGTGAGTCCGTGGGTTGGGAACTTCTTTACCCACACCGAGTCCCCAGGCTGGAAAGGATGTACAATGTCCGAGGTGGCATTGGCAGGGCGTCTCGAACAAGCTTATGGGTGGCTCTCTGGGTATACTGCAGAGCCTGCAAGGACTTGAGCAAGGAACGGTTACGACTTTTAGCTTTTAATTCCTCCCCTAACTTTTGGCAGGATAGGGGGAGGTTTACCAAACATGATTTCAAAGGAGAGAACCCGACCCGGTTGGGGGTACACCTGGCCTGTAAGTAGGCAAAGGGCGGGAGGTTGGTCCAGTTTTCACCGGTTTCTGGGATAAATTTAGTTAAAATCCTTTTAGAGTCCTGTTCATACCTGCCCTGAATCTGTGGCCGGTATGCACAATGGAGTTTCCAATTTAAGTCTAAGACCTTAGCTGTACTTTGAGATACCTTGACTACAAGGCGGGGCTGTTATCTGATCCTATAACTGCTGATAGCCCAAATCTAGGTATAGGCAGTTTCTGTCCTGGTGGCATAGGCTTAAACCCATCCCGAGAAAGAGTCTATAAAAACTAGCAGGTACTTATACACTGATGTCAGTGGCTTAATCTCTGTGAAATCCACCTCCCAATGCTCTCCTGGGGAGTTCCCCCAGGCCTGAATTCCTAGGGGGACCCTCTTACCTTGCTTAGCATTTACCTGTGACCTGCCTCACAAAAGTTCAGAAGTCTTGGTGACACCTATATGGGTAGCCTGGTGTAACTGGGCAACTAAAGTCTGACCTAGAGCCTCTGGGACCAACAGTCTGCCATCTGGTAGAGTCCACCAACCATTTGGTCCTCTGGTAGCTTGCTTCTGTTCTGCCAATTCCTCCTCTTGTAAAGGCCCCACTGGTTTTTGGGCGGCTTCCTTGGCAGCTTGGTCTGCAACTCGGTTTCCTTGAGCAGTCTAGGGTGACTACCACCTCCTACTGCATACCAGATTTCATCCTGAACATAACTGCTCCCATCTTGTACATAACAGTACCTTGTCTGGTGATGATAGCAGGACATCTGTCAAGTCTGGGCGAGCTGCATCTGTTACCTCTATGCAGTCATGGTTGGCTCCTCTGGATCATCATCTGGGAGCAGGTTGGCAGGGTTGATGGCCAATGTCTTATGGAATCAGATGCAGGGCTGGTCCAGGAGAAGAACTTGGCACTGGGTCACCCTGGTGTTTGACATCCATCTCTTCAGAGCATCTCGAAGGAGGGCTTCCACAGCATGGGGGGTTGTCAGGGCTAGTTCCTGGCCCAAAGTCAGCTTATCTGCCTCCTTTACCAGCAATGCTGTGGTGGCCACTGCCCGGAGGCATGCTGGCCACCCTGCAGCCATGGGGTCTAGTCTTTTAGACAGATAGGCCACAGGTCTCTTCCAGGGACCTAGAGTCTGGGTGAGAACCCCTTTGACAATGCCCTTTACCTCACTCATGTAGAGGTGGAAGGGCTTCCTGACATCTGGCAAGGCTAGGGCAGGTGCTGAGACGAGAGCCTTCCTTAGCTTCTTAAAGGTCCGTTGTTCCACTTCAGTCCAGTTTAGCAATCTCCGAGAACGCCAGTATCCACAGGCGGCAGTATCCAATTGCCCCTAAGAATTCCCGAACCCTAGCTGGAGTGGCGGTGGCTTGCAATTGGACTACTACAGGAGCTTGATGACTTGCTAACCCCGGGGGGGTGTTTTTTGCCCAAACCATGGGAAAGAGACGTAATTTCCCCAAGTAAGCAAAGTCACATTGGCCCTTTCCTGCAAGAGATATTTATCTGAGAGAGGACAGGTTGGAAGAATGCGGCCAGGGGAGAATGGGTCCGGGCCTGGGTTCCTTGGGTCCACAGTGAAGTGTGCTCCATCCCCCTCAAAGGATATGGTGGCTTGTAGTTTCTGAAAGAGATCACGTCCAAGAAAGGGGTACGGGCAAACTGGCATGACCAGCAATGAATGCGTTACCATGTTCTTTCCAAGGTCCACAGTCCTCTTTGATGTCCAAGGAAAAAGGCAGTTTGTCCAGTGGCTCCCTGGACCGATGTCTTCTTAGATGTTACGGGTCCCGTTGGCTCTGTCAAGACTGAATAGGCTGCTCCAGAACACACCAGGAAACTATCTTGGGGGTCCTATTTATCTTCCAGTGCCCCCACTTCCTACAATAGGCACACTAATTCCTTCCTAGTTTGCTGCCGGCCTTTTCTTTCCTTAAGCCCTGTTTCTCCTCTGGGGTGTCCCTACTGTTAATGACTTTCTGGGCTACCTCTACCAGCTGTGACCGATTCATTCCTTTAAATCCTTCTAATTGTTAGAGTTTTTTTTTCTAACTGCTGCCTTTTAAGCCGCCCCCCCCCCCCACCCCCTCCGCAAACCCCCAACAGAACACGGTGAAAAGTGTCCAAGGAGGCCTTGTCCCTGGGGGTTCTTGGGTCTCATTGGGGAGCAGGGAGGCACAAGGAGGCACAGGGAAATTTCCTCCTCACCACCTACTCAAACTAACCCCTCGGGGGATGAGAGGCTATTACAACCCTGGTAAGCAGAGGGCCCGGAGATGGGAGCCTGATAGGTGGAGGTGGGGAGCTTGGCGCAGGTCCCCAGGTGACCAGTGGAGGTGCTCCCACCACAGGGGGAGAGGCATTTTCATCTGGCAGCCCTTTTCTCTCTGTTCCCACTGGGAAAAAGCGCTTGCCTCCAGCCAGCAATGGTGGCATGGTGGGGGCCAGCAGCCCTTAGCTGGCCAGGGGAAATATGCCCGGCATGTGACAAAGCGCTCCTGTGGCAGTGGGTTGGGTACCAGGCCCCTGCCATTGTACGGGTCCCCTGTGACAGAGCAGCAATCAGGCCTCTCCCAAGGGAGTGCACTGGAAGGGGATATCAGCCCCTTCTCTGCTAGCAGCTACAGGTACTGAACCCTTTCAGTACATCTGACCAGCTTCATTCCCACCCACCTTTACAGATTCCAGGGCCCATTGTCTTCCTTTAACCAGTAGGCCAAATGACACTGGCCTGTATTATTTAATTCAGGACAGGCAGGGAGAAGGGCCCATAAAATCTCTGCCCTGAGGAACTGTGAGCCCCACCCCTGAATGTCCCAATCAGACTAGAAAAGCCACAAATACCTTTTAAATCTGCCCCAGAATTCCAAAATTTCAACCCAACACAGAAATATCACAGAACAAATCAAAGTCCCCAGTAAACAATCAGACAGAAATTTTTACTAGTTAGGCGGGCTGATTCCACCTCTGACAGAGAGTAAGCGCCTTTGGGAAAAGGCATTTTGCTATCGGTCAGAGCATTCAGCCTGAAATCAACCATTTTTTCTCTCACAGACTTCCACACTTACATGAACAAATAATTATACCTAAGTAGACATACAAACATCAAATAAACATCTACACTTACACCCTTTCAGTGAACAAATACTTTTACAGTCTTGGGATCTTGAGCAGATAACAGAAACACTGCCCAAGTCCCCTGATGGGGGCCTGACAGGAACAGATGTGGGGGCCTTTGGCTGGGGGGGTATAAAGTCTCCATTCTTCCTCCCTCGGCACTGCTAAGGACAGGATCACTGGAGAGGTCTCTTCACCTAGGCAAGGCTGTGCTGAGCCATCTGGGGCAAAAGTGGTTTCCGCTTCCATTTTGGCTAACAGGTCTCTGCCCATTAGAGGGACCAGGTCAACTGGCAAATACAAGAATTCATGAACCACCTGGTGGCCGCCTGACTGACATCAGCTGGGGTGGCAGACAGTCTGCAGCTGTGGTCCCAGTAGCTCCAATAATGCTGACTTCCTGTTCTGAGAGGGGAGTTACCTTCTGAGTAACTACCGAGTGCTCTGCCGCTGTATCATCGATAAAGTTCACAGTCTGGCCCCTGATTTTCATTTCGACCATCGGCTCATGGGGGCCCAGTTGGAAAGAGCCCAGTCTGTCCTAGTCAGAGCCAGCTGTTGCCAGTCCGAGGAGGTCTGCCTCAGGCGGCTCTGGCCAATAGCGGCTGGGTGGTTTGGATGGCCTTGCCAGCTTCTTCTGGCCTGCTCCTGCCCTGCCTGTCTCTCCACTCCTGCTACTAAACCTTACTCTGTCCCTTCTTACACACGCAGAACCGGACCCAAGGCGGCAAGGTTTGAGCAATTTTAAAATTCCTTAACATATATTTTATCACTCATGTTGCAGGGAGGGACCGGGTTGGCTCCTCCTGAATAAAAGAACTAATCAAAATAAGGCTTATTTTCTAACTTCATTTGTCCCTGGGTGTGGACAACAAATGACACTAATCAGATTGACATAAACGATTTAACCTTTGTTTAGGGAGGCAAATGCAAAGCATTTACTCCCAAGAGTCCTTGGTTTAGGGAAGATAGGATTTCTGCTCAGTTTCCCTATTTTATTTGTCCCAGCTTACTGGCCTATCATGCATTCAACTTTCTTTCAACATTTCTCTTTTCCTTCTCATCACATACAAAACCTTCACAAATTTCACACTTTCAAATTAGCCTTCAAACTTTCTTTCTATGTCCTTCCAAAATGCATAACCATGCCTCCAACCTTCCATTAAGTATTTCTCTTTATCCTCCTCCCATCACACCAAAGCTATGCTTTCCAGTTAGTTAGAACTCTTAACCTTAATTTTTAGGTGACATGTAAATAATTGACATTCCTCAGATTAGCAATACGTTCATATTTTCTAAGAGACACAAACAGAAATTTCACTAGCTAAGCAATGTTAAACAACAAAGACACACATTTAAACAATAAAGACAGATAACATTCCCCATTAAAAACTTTGAATCACCACGGAAACTCAGGAGATGTTTAGAAGGTGTTTTTTCAAAGGAAACAAAACAGAAACAAACATAAAAACACTTTTACACAGGCGCATGCCACATTTACACCACAAAATACCAACAAATCAGTTTCAATTGTGCCGAGATACAGAACAAGTCCCTGAACAGAGGCAGTAGAAAACTGCCTAGGAACGCTTCTCTTCTACCTTTTTTTTAAAAGATAGGCCAGATTCGAACCCTTTGCCAGTCCGAGTTTTGACTTCCTTCCTGGAAGTCCCAGAGACGGTGAATACCATCTAGAAGCCATTCCTCCAGATACAGGACAAATCCCTTAGAGATCCTTGATAATCTAGATCAGTAATCCATTCACACAATCCCCCAAAAGTTAAAGAGGAAGGAAAGAACCATTCAATGTCCTCTAAGAGGATTTCGGTGAAATGACAAAATCGACAGACTGAACACATTGGACTCACAAACAATAACCAGAACCAAAAAAGGCTAACAAATAAAACCAAAAAGACTCACAAAGCCAAAAAAGGCTTACAAACAAATCCAAAACCAAAGCCAAAAAGGCTCACAAACAAACAAACAAATCCAAAACCAAAAACCAAGAAAACCAAGGCCAGAAGTACCCTCTGACGTCTCGGGTACCAAGGAAGGAGAAGTTAGGCCTCGTCCAGCCCTTCTCACAATCCACCATTAGTGACCAGTCCCAGAATTCCAGAGCTTACCTCTAGAGGTTTTTCCAGGTGACTCGATGAATTTTTTAGGGACGGGCGAACGTCCCCTGCCCGACCGCTGGATCCGAAGGGAGTTCTCCAGGGCCCTGGAACTTCTCAGGGTGCGCACCCCCTAGAGATCCCTCAGTCTCCACGAACGGCTCAGAGGAGGTTTTGCCTCCCTTTGCGTCTGAAACAGCACCCCTAAGGGGCTGCATCTCGCTGGGGCCTCCAAATGTTGTAATGTACCCCTCGAATCACAGAAGGACACCTCAAGAAGTCGAATTAAAGAGTCACATTTATTGCAATCCGGGACTATGAGGGGACATTCCCAAATCTCATAGCCATAAGATGGTGGCAAAACCAGACTTATATAGGCAAAAATCACAAAGGTATTGATTACATCCCAGGGTTTGGAATGAGGCACCTGGCTCGCAAAAAAGCAGATTACAGTGCTGGGGTCCAATCCCAGCGGGTCCAGGGGTCCCCAAAGGTGTGGACGGAGTCGGCGAAGAAGGAATGACACGAAGACAGCCTTCAGTTGATCAGCAGCCTAGTCAGGACCTATAGCCAGGATTTCCAGCCAAAGTTCTGGTCGGAGTTCTGGTTAGGAACTGATGAGGATCTGATGTTTATTGTCTTGTTACATCCGTATTTATACCAGCCGATTTTAATCCTGTCAATTTCTATTACAAGGGTTAAGGTGTTTCTTATCTCCATTCCAGGGAGTAAAGATTATGTAGCTTAACTACCTGCCTGGCACTTAATTAAGGGGTTGTATCCCCTCCCTAACCTCAGGGAAAGATCCCCACCTGGGGAAACAACCTTTCTCGGAGAGGTGACCTTGGTTAAAACACATGGCACTAAAGGGAGCAAACATATTAAAAACAGTATGCTTTATATGCCAGGTCCATTGAAACGTATGCTGTGTAGATGTTTCTTTTCCTGCAGCGATTGTGTCAAGCAGCAAGGATGGACCGGCTCCCGGCATTACAGAAGCAGAATTAAGCATGTTAATTACAGTTTCGGGTCTCGGGGTCACTGAATTGACAGAAATACATTATCTAGAGCCTTTGGGTAACCTGGGTTAAACTTAGGCATGTTATCTAAATTGCAGTTCTGGGTCTCCGGATCACTGAGTTGATAGAAACACATTATCTAGAGCCATCGAGGCAATTTAGAGTAATTGCACTGTCCTGGTCTTAGGACCACTGAGTCAACTGGAATGCACCACCTGTGGCCACTAAAACAATTTAGGGTAATTGTGCTGTCCTGTTTCCCAGGTACAGAAGAATGTGCTTCGATAACCAGTAAGATCACAATCAATGGGATAGTCATTCAATCAATAAGTCATTCAATCGAATGGGATGACTTATACAATTTAGAAAATCAAAGTAACCTGTCCATTGTTAAACAAAGCAAATAGGTACCATACTTCAACATAGGGTCTGTTAGCCAAGCCTCCGTTTATCTGGATTCTGATTTCAGCTGGACCAAGTCTCTTCTTTCTTTTGGTTTCTGATTTGGGCTGGGCATAGGAAGCAAGAAGCAGCCATGGGGACAGGAGACCTTCCTCAGAAGGGGCGAGTGTTCAAGCCCGTGCACCATTGGGGGGGTGAGGATCTGTGCCCCACCTTCGTTGCACCCCAAGTTTTCTCCTACTGGCCCCCGGCTGTGCCTGTCTTAGGTCGCCCCACCCTGTGGAGTCTTACCCGTCGTTGACTACCAGCCATCTCTGGGCCAAGTAGGGTGATGTGAGGTTCAGTTCTGTCTCCTTGATAGCCTATGTCCCTCTGGCCTCCATGCCCAGCAACTGCCTTTGGATCCCCTCGCCTGCTGGCGGGACCCTGGCATTGATCATAGGGAACCCAGGTTTCTTCTCCAGAGAGGGCCCAGCTTACGCCATTGGGCCAGAGACAGATCCATGGTACCAGCTTTTCATGATCTCAGTTTGAACGGAGAGCCTAGATAACATCTGTAGACAATTGGAATCCTTTTGGCAAAAAAAAAGGTCAAGAGAGGTTAATACAGAATGCTTAAGTGCCTTCCCAGGAGGGAATAAATCCTTTCTTAAAACATTCAAATTCATTTGTAAATTTGTTTTGGATAAATGCACAATATACTGTTGTAAAGCATCAAAAATTATTAATAAAACTTTGTAGAATAATATCATGTAAGAATATTCTTTGCTCTAGGTCATGACAACTTAATTTTAAACTCAAGGTTTGGAATGAGGAACCTAGTTTTCAAAAAAAAAGAGAAGAAATTTACAGAAGCAGAGACAGTATGCTATCTAAATTACAGTTCTGGGTCTCCAGAGCTTTGAGTTGACAAGTTATCTGGAGCCCTCTGACCTTGGGATAGCTATGCTGTCCTTCCCAGGTAAAGGAAAAATGTGCCTTCTTTTACCTGAAAGGATTGTTACCATACTTCCCTTTACCGTGCCCCAGGTGGTCTCTGGACTGTTGGTTGTCTGGTTTGTCTTCCTTCTGCTCCTCATCTTCAGTGGACTGCTTGGAGTTGCTGCTCTCTGTGGCTGAGGTAGTTGATTGTTTACAGCTACATGTTATGGCTCCAGGCGCAAGATTTTCAGTCTGGCTAGATTCCTGATGCAGTTTAATATTTCTAGCAGGAATCCATACGGGTTTGGAAAAATTCTCTGGGAATATACAAGCGTACCCTCTGCCAAAAGTTAATAAGGGTCAGGTCTCTTCCATAAACCAGATTTGGGATCTTTCCATTTAACTAGACCATTTTCTTTTGTTTTATTCTGACACCAATGTAGCTCCATAGGTGTCTTTCCATCAGCATCACAAGTGAAAAAATTTAGAGTAATTAAGGCTTGATGCAGCCTACCCGCAGGTGATTTCTCCATCATCCCCCCCTTTTTGTTTTTCCAATTGAGATTTCAGTCTTTGGTGTTGACGTTCAATAATGGCCTGTCCTTGGGAATTATATGGTATTCCCGTAATGTGCTGAATTTTCCACTTTTTACAAAATTCCTGGAATCGACAGCTTGTATAAGTAAGGTCCATTATCAGTTTTAATAATCTTTGGAATTCCCATGACGGCAAAAGCAGCTAGGCAATGATTAATAACCTGTTTTGCCATCTCTCCTGTAGATACAGTGGCCCATAGGACCTTTGAAAAAGTATCTACAGAGACATGTAACGCCCCAAGACGTCCAAAAGGAGTATAATGTGTTACATCCATTTGCCAGATATGGTCCCTTAGCAAACCTCTAGGTTTGACTCCCGTGTTAGGTCCTTGAGGTAGATGTAACATGCAACTGGGACATTCCTTGATAATCTGTTTTGCTTTCTGTCGAGAGATTGAGAATTGTTTGGACAACATTTTAGCAAGCTGAGGTAAAAGCTGATGAGACTCTGAAGCCTCTTTTAATAAAGCAACCAATTGATCAGCATTGCATTTCCCTTAGTTAATGGGCCAGGTAATATGCTGTGAGCCCTGATGTGAGTGATATAAAAAGGGTATTTTCTCTGCTGCACAATCTGCTGAACCTGCTTAAATGGTAAGAATAAACTTTGGTCACTAAACCATTTCAACCGGGCAGTTTCAATTCTACTTACTAGGCCCGAAGCATAAGAGGAATCAGAAATTATATTAATAAGCTGTTGGAAAGCTTGCAACGCAGCCTTAATAGCTTTTAATTCAATTCTTTGCACAGAAGTATGACTGGTCAATATGACTCGGTCAGAATTTATAGTATGATAGGCAGCTTTCCCATTTGATGACCCATCAGTAAAACCAGTTAAAGCTCCAGGAATTGGTTCCTGCATAGTATTTTTTGGTATAATGATGGAGGTCTTATATAAAAATTATAAAAGTTTATCTTTTAATAAGTGACAGCTAAGTTCCCCTGAATATCCACTTAGCCCAATTTGCCAATTTAAGTCAGTTTGAAATAACATTTATTCTTTTAACTTTACTTGTCCTAAGTTATGGACAGTAAATGACATTAATTAAATTTCTGGTATTAGTCTTTAGGTAAATTTACATAAACTTTGTTTAAGGAGGCAAAAACAAATTATTTAATTTAGCTTTTGAGGCCCAATATATTGATTTTTAATTTTAGTTAGACATCTGAAGGAAACCTCTTTTTATTTCCTTCCAGACAGCTTTCTTTCTCACACAAGCAACAAATGTAAGGAACATGGTTGCCTTTTGAGATTTTAACAAATACTGTCGCAAAGTTATATATTTCAAGTGATTATTTTATTTATGGTGACTAATTATTGTCGGATTTAGTATTTTAACAACAATCTGTAAATGTTAGTAATTATATTTTTAAAGAGTATACCCTTTGGCTTATTTGCATATATAGAGGAATCATGGGAAGCCTTCAGTAACCTTTATAGAAGAATTTACTTTACTAGGATTCAATTGCTTACAAAGATTAGTAATTTAAGTACTTTTTAAAAAGGCAAAGCGAAGCAAGTAAATTTAGTATTTAGTAAACTTCTGATTTACTAGGGGTAAACGCTGCCCCACCTCCAGCCTAATTTAAAATGCAGCAGCAAGGAGCTTTTGTTATTTCAAATTACATCTTAAAATTCCACTGCTGTATTTTAAGAAATATTAAACAAAATAAATTGTTTTGCCCTTTCTCAGAGGCAAAAACTTAAAATATACTTGTTAATTTTTATTTGATAAAGCTTTCCATGTGATTTCAAATATATTAAATTTAGCTTGTGCTAGGGTGAGGGACTGCGGCATGGAAGGGTTACAGAATGTTACAGAATGTGCTAAGGGGAGGAAATGAGACATAAGAAATTGAATGTGCTCGGAGGGAGGGGGATGTATGAGGAAGAATTGTGTTGCCAGGATATAAGGATTGTGTATGTGCTGGGAGGAGGGACTGACGTATGGAGGGGGGTTGCAGGGTTAGGAACCATGGAAGAAAAATTGCTAGATTGTCTTAGACCAGTCAGGTGTGACTCTGTTTACCCCCCCTTTGTGCTTATGAACTTTCTGTGAGCTTCTAAGGTAACACTGTTTTGCTATAAAAATCATAATGCACACTTGCTCTTTGCCACATGCCGCGAGGCTTCCCAGAGGGGGAAGGTACGGGCTGTGGTCAGCTGGTCAGCTTAATAAACGGCTTTCAAATTTAAATTCGGAGTCGGTGGTCTATCTCGTTGAGCCAACCCATAGCAAGCTAAATTAAAAAATCCTTTAAAAAGAGAGAATAAACTTTTGAAAACATTTCAGGGCCCGTGAAAGTTCTCAAAGACATTCCTTGGTTATAGTTTTGAAATCCAACTTGAAAGACCATCAAATATATATATATATATATATATATATATATATATATAATTTAAAAATTATATACTTCATATAATTATCAAGAGATATCAATTAAAATTTAAACTGGTTTTAAAATTTTAGCTGGGGTCACAGAAATTGGATTACTGTTATCAGTCCCTTTTAATGCTTTGACATAAGCTACTTAACTTTTGTTTAGGGAGGGAACATATAACCTTTAATTGTCCTTAGTTTAAGGAAAGCTGGGTTTTCTAGATTTAAAAGATTAGAAGCACTTCCTGTAGAAAAATTCTGCCTTAAAGCTCCACCCCTGAAATTCCATCCTGCCTCAGTGAGAAGACATTCAGAGGGAGGGGCCTTTGCTGTTTTAAGATGGCGGCCCCAGGGGCGTGGCAAGCCATGTGGCTGACATGGCGGGTGCCAGGTCATGCGGCCCAGGCCCAAAGTGGTGACTGTCTACATTGTTCTTTGCAATTAAATTTAAACTGGTTTTTATATTAAAAATTTCGATTGAGATCATAAAATTAATCCTCTTTTTTAATCAGACCGATAAGAAACATATTTTGAATTCTAATTATTTCAGAAAAAAAAAATTTTCTTAAAGATAAATTTTTACTTTTTTAGGCATTTAGCTATCATAATTATACAATTTTTCCCAATTCAATCCGAATCTTAAAACTTTTAGCTGGCAAGTCAAATATTCAGCATTTCTCAATCAGTAACACTTTTAAGAATAAATTTCAAAAATGCAAGACATAATCAACCAACAGATTTAATTCTGTCCTTTAGATTTTGTACGAAGCACACTTAGATCTTATTTAATTCAGTATTATGTCACTTCAAGATACCCAGGTACAAACTCCAAGGTCTTAAATTTCACAGCAGCTTTGGAAAACCACACTTGAGGCTGGCAAGGCAGGCCTGGCCCAGCCTTTGATTTTAAAACGACCATAATTTTTTCCTCTGGGGAAGGTCAAGAAACAAGGTTGTAGCTACATTGTTTCCTGCCCCTTGCTTGCCGGTGGGAAGTTTCAAAATTGGCCTGGGGGAGGAAGGAGGGGACTGTTTTCCCTGGAAGAACAGGTTTGGCCAACCCTGGACCAATCAGATGTAAATTGACCACATTCTTTAAGAATTTGCTACAGGCAGGAAGCAACTCCTAGCCCCTTTTCTCATTAGAAATGTTTTGGCCAGCCTTTTCAATTAACAAAGGGCCGGTTTTTTAGCGGGCTACTTAGATTTTAATAATTTGAGATTCAAATTCAATTATTTTGAGGCATTTACTTTAGTAAATTTTTGTAACAGAGACAATTTTACTGATTTTCCTTTTAGAGGTCTTAAAGTTAGCTTTGGAATAGGCTTCATTAACATTATTATGGAAAAATACCAATCTTGTTGCTAGAATTTCTACCTTGGGTCAAATTCGCCATTTTCCTTAGGAAATAATCAGTCTTGGGTTTTATTTTGTACAGTTGTAAGGAGACTGTTAGCTTAAAACTCTATCTAAATGTCCAAAATCGGACAGTGCGCGCATTAGTTTCAAGCCAGGTTTTCTCTTTACACGTGAACAGAAATCTCAGACGCATTTTTTAAATTTTGTAAAACTTTTCAATTACGAGAAGGAGATTTTAAATTTGAATACTGGGGAGGAGGCGTCCATATAGGATCGCCATGTGCTCCCTTTTCCTTTCCCCTACATCCTACTATGGGGGAAGTTTTAGCAAATGACTTAGATGGCGTATTTGTTACCAAAGACATGCTTAATAGAAGAAGACATTTTAAATTTTTTCCTATTTCGCTTTCTAAAGTCATGGCTAGCACCCAAGGTAATCTTAGCCAAAGTTTGGTTGTCATTGAAAGGGCGAGGGCTATGCCCTCCATCTTGCCTGTATCCTCCATGTTGGGGCCACGTGCGGCCTTTTTCCCGGAAGCCCAGGCCTCTGCTGGCCACGCCCGGGATTTTAAACTAACCAATGACAATCAAGGGAAGTGCGCGCCATAGATATGACCACATCCTGTGTAACAGGACCAGGCTTGCGCCTGGCCAATCGGCAGAGCACAGTCCTTTCTCCTCCCCTTACTCCGACCCCCCCCTATATAACCGGTCTCTGGGCAGGGTTCGCTCTCTCTTGGCCACTTGGCTAACCGATGTGTCGGTGAGTCTGGTGGATGGAGAGCTCAAGCTAGCTTGAAATACAGATTCTTATGCTTTTGCATCGGATTGGATGGCTCCCTGATGTGGTTTCTTGGGAATCTTGAAATCTGGGCATAACAGTCATAAGATGTTCTCCGGTAATTTTTAAATAAAACATTAAGTAATCTCATTGTAGGAGAGCTTACAGCTCTGCCCTCTCCTGCCACCTTTGAATCTCTCCGAACCAGAGAGAGATTCGGCAGCGGGGTTTCATTCCTTATTACAGATAGATTCCAACTATAAATTAAGATTTTAATTTGGACAAGAAAACACATTAAGATGACCATGGCACTATTTTTTTCAGCCTGATCTAAAAGAGTACCTTTTTCAAGAAAAACAAAGGTTATTCTATAATAACATGCAAAAACTGTAAAAGATTACCTTCTAAAATTTTAACACTTTAAACATGCACATCAAAAGCCTATAATAAAGTTTCTTAGTTTTTAAAAGCCAAAAATACCTTTTTAAAGCCGAATCTACTTTTTTAAAGCCAAATCCTGCCCCGTTTGTTAGCCTGGTTAAGAAAACGTTCCCAGTTTACTTACAGACCCGGGCTTCTGTAGTTGATCCTGGGCATTGCGTGCGGTAGAATCCCCCTCACCTTTTTTCGGTGAGTTTTCCACACCTTTTCGGTGAAAATTACCCGTCGGGCGCCAGATGTTGAGTAACACTCCCTCCACATTCTGCGTGGAGTAGGGTTCGGTATCTGAAAGTGGAGCCGCACAACAAATGAGAGAAAAAGACACGAGATAATTTTGCAATATTGGGGGACCAGGCAGGCAAGTCCCGAAGGACTTCCTCCTTGTGCTTAGGTCTCACCAAGCTTTTATTGATCTGGGATGTACTCATAGCATAGCCCTTAGGCAGGTGACCCCATTAACAGGCAGACTAGCCCATCAGCAAGGATTTACATAATAATAAATGGGAGAGTAGTTTCAGCTACTACTGTCTGGACAAACAGAGGTGGCACCTAGCTCCGACCTTTGCTAGGGCTTCAAAGGCACCCAGCCTTCGGGGGGGTTTCTCTGTCTACTCTTATCAGATAGTGAAGGTAATAAATGGACTCCGGCACTTTGAGTTTTCAAAGGTTTGCCATCGGGTCAAATTACAATGGTAAGTTCTTTGGGTAAGATGCACATTTACCAAGTTGAACATTTATAGCCACTGCCATTTGAAATATTGAACCTCCATTCATTTGAAACTTGCCTAATACTATATGACCTCTTGTATTTGTCTTGTACTGTTTTTAACTCTTGAAATACTGAACTTCTTAACACTGCATGTCTTATTCCCTCCAACTAAGACTGTAAGCTCTTGGAGAGAAATGCCTGTATTATGCCCCTCACCCCCATTCCTTACCAAGAGGGTCAACCTTGAACTGAACCTTGAACTCTTTCATTTTTTTTTTGGAACGCCCTTGGGATATGCATTCTGAAAACGGACACATGTTTTAGTGAAAATCTAATGGCCAAGAGCCCAGCTAGTGTAAACACATTATTTCTATGTCTTCACTTTAATGACAAAAGGTTGTTTAGATTTAGAGAAGAAAAAGAGTGGATTTATTTTACAGTGTGTTAAAGTATTGGAAACAAAGCCACTGAGAGTTCTTTGGATTTTATGCGGTATCAAGGTACAAAGCCTCCCGATTATCCTCAGAGCTGAACAATAGATTCCAGGTAATATAGCTCTCTCTATCCCTACCCCCACCGCATGCGCACTTGAAGCTGACAGTTGTTTTGCATCAGGGTCTGCACCACCAGGCTATAAACCAAATGCAAACTCAGGGCTTTTCAGCGGACAGACCCACAATGAGAGGAGTGGAGCTGCACACAGAGGAGCAACCCCAGAAAGCAGTCAGACGCTGCTTTTCCAGCGGTCCGCTTTTGAAGATAACCCGAAGCAACAGAAGCACATTTGTACATGGACAGAACTGTAAGCCAGAGAGACGGACAGGCACACATGGACTGGGGACACTCAGAGCAAGAGAGTGAGGGCACAAACCACGCAGGATGATGAGAGTCCACCTGCGGCCAGGGTGTTGTGTGTTAGTGAGTTGTGAGTGTGTGAAATCTGCTCCAGAACCATTGGCCATGCTGTCTGGCCTGGCATGGCTTCCAAGTCGAAGAGAAGCAGGTGGCTTTGTTCCCGGAATGTGAATGAAGGAGTGGAGCCCGGGCTTAGAGAAGACAATGTTCCCTGGTGGGAACTTGTAATCTACACCAAGGCTTGGACTGCATGAAACTTACTATCCAGCTTCGCAACCCAAGCTTTGGACTGAGCCAGAAGCCCGCAGTGGGGACAGCCTCGATGGCCAGCAAACAGTGCCCTCAGGATGTGGTGTGGGCCCCGCCATGTCCCCCAGCTAGAGCGGAGGCTCCAAGCTCCCACCACTCTCCCACACAGCCAGCACTACATTCCATTTAAAAATAACACCCACGTGCGCCCACAAACAACTGCAGGCGGCGAATAAACAACTGCGGGGTGGCTTTACCCCTGCTGGTCCACTTTGTCAGGAAGGACCTTGCAACTGCCTTGAACCCCCCCCCCCCCCCACCCCCCGCCCTCGCAGCCATCGTGGCTTTGTCCAGAGCTGCCTTTTCAGAACCCCTGACCCGGGGTGCTGGAGGCCAACGTGGGGTGTGGCCAGGCTGGCAGCTCTTAGCCTTGGAGCTCGGACTTTCCCTCACCTGCCTTCGCTGCTGGTGGGGAGGTTTCCCGGCAGAGTGGCTCTGCTGCCACTTGGCAGAAGGAACCTGTGGTCCTTCTGGGCAAGCGGGAGCGCTCACAGCCACCGCCGCTGCCATGTGGGGAGTCCAGGCCATCCTCCGCCCCTGTCCCTGCTGTCCCTTGCCCAAGGCCGGCCCTGAGCGAGATGCAGCTGCCATTGTGTTCCCAATGCTGCAAGTCCCTGCCCCCATCCCCAACTGCAAGTTCCTGCCCACCAGTCCGGTCGTTACTGTGACTGAGTCCTGACCAATTTGCATATTACCTTTTTATTAGTATCGATGGGCATCTTTCACGTGGACAGTGTTCCTGAATTAGTGTCCTTTCCCCAGGGATGGCAATGATGTTGTAGTTTGCAGATGTTTTATTCTTGGAAGATTCATGCGGAAGTGTTGTCATATCCGCTACCCCCTTTCAGAGGGTCTGGCATAAAGGAATGTAGAAAAAGATGGCATTTGTGGGATGAGATGCCAACAACAGCCCTTTAGATGAGGATTTGAGGACGAATACCTGATTACTATCCTTTCAACTTTTCTGCAGGTTTCAAAAACAACTTACTTTAAAGTACCTCTGAGGAGGAACAAATGTGGGGATGGGTTGGCTGCTGTTTGTCATAATAACCGTTGTTGAGTAATTGACTCTGTAAACTTCATGTGTGTTGTAGATGGAAGTTGCCTGATGAAGTCATTTATGTCAAGGGAACTAAATGGAGCCCAGAGGTCACAAAGAGATTCCCTTATGTTCATCCCACCTATGAACTTGTTTTAAAAAATTAATTTTAAAAATCTTTTAATTTTTCAATTACAGTCGACATATAATACTGTATCAGATTCAGGTGTACAGCATAGTGGTTAGACATTTATATAACTTACAAACTTTTGAACCAGCTGTGAGACCACATCTGAACTTTGCTTCCTGCTCACTATGGTAACCAGAACATCTGCACGCTTCATCCTGACAGGAGCCAATCTGTTCACCATGCAGTGTCCTCCATGTGCATCGAGGACCTACATAAGGTTCGAACTCTTGGACTTCTGTACTGACCATAGGGACACATCCTGGAACTCACTTACCTCAGAATCTCACCACTTGGACCTGGCCAATCCTTTTTGAGCTCCATGCTAGATAGACAGCCAATAAGAGAAATTTCCTTTGTTACAAACTTTGTGGGTTTTAACTTAAGAAACCCTGCCTTTCTCTGTTCTCTGAAGAGCAGCACAGTTTGGGTTGCGACCTAAATCTTGTCTGTCATATTCAAATCCTTTAAGACCCCAAAATAGTCTTTTACTTTATTTTACAGCCTCAAATCTTTAATGGTTGACAATGTTTAACTTTGATAAGAATAAAAACTAATAAAGTAAAGTAAAGGAGAAACATTACATTTTTGAGAAATGTACAATAACCAAATCAGATATCTGGAAATTTGTATTTTTTAAATGTGGCAGCTGAGTCTTAGGGCTGGGATTTACCTTGAAGAACCTCTCAGCCTGCTTCCTCCTCTGCAGAGATTAGTCCAAGGGGGCGCAGAGGCCTTTAGTGACTTGCCCAAGGTCACACACCTGTGTAGCAGCAGAGCCAGGTCCAGAAGCCAGAAGCTGTGCTGCTGTTCCAATCACACTTCTTCTTTTTTTTAAAAAAAAATATTTTATTGATTTTTTTACAGAGAGGAAGGGAGAAGGAGAGGGATAGCCAGTTAGAAACATCGATGAGAGAGAAACATCGATTCAGCTGCCTCTTGCATGCCCCCTACTGGGAATGTGCCTGCAACCCAGGTACATGCCCTTGACCAGAATCGAACCTGGGACCCTTGAGTCCGCAGGCCGATGCTCTATCCGCTGAGCCAAACCAGCTAGGGCCAATCACACTTCTTTTATGTGGTTGCCTTCTATTGCATACCACTATGGCATCATGAGCAAATAGCTGCTCAGTGCCCTGTGCTCATTCTCAAGAATGATAATATCAGTGGGTGACAGGGTAGAAAGAAGACCATGGTTAAGTATCAGCTGGAAAGGGAAATTAAGACTGACATTGCAGAGTGGTTACTCTCAGGCAATAAAGAATTTCTTCTTCCAAATTAGAGTTTCATCTGTCCACAGTGTAATTGGCTATCAAAGCTTAGCAATTGACAGTAGGAAGCTTCTAAACTTTTGGCGTTCAACCTTTGGCCTTGCTGTCAAAAAGGCAGCGCAGCCAAGACTGTCCCAGAAGCTTTGTTGCTGCTCAGAGTGATTACTGAGATTTTTGACAGAGAAAAAACAGTTCTTAGAATTTGGGGTACTTGGCTTATTAAAAAATTATATCTGTCTGAGTATCTTGTCACATTTTAAGATTCCAAACAATAAGAAGGGTAGGTTTGATAATGTGTATTTTAATTTTCCATCTACATTTTTTAAAAATATATTTTATTGATTTTTTTTTATAAAGAGGAAGGGAGAGGGATAGAGAGTTAGAAACATCAATGAGAGAGAAACATCAATCAGCTGCCTCCTACACACCTCCTACTGGGGATGTGCCGGAAACCAAGGTATATGCCCTTGACCGGAACTGAACCCGGGACCTTTCAGTCTGCAGGCCGACGCTCTATCCACTGAGCCAAACCGGCCAGGGCCATCTACATTTTATTCTAAACACACATGAAAGGTAAAAACAATTACAATGAACATCCATATATGCACCACCTAGATTCTACAATTAATACTTTACTATTCTTACTTATTATATATATCCATCCCTCTATCCATCTCTCTTTCCATTTAATAATCCAACTTATTCTTTTTAAAAAATATATTTTATTGATTTTAGAGAGGAAGGAAGAAGGAGAGATAGAAACATTAATAATGAGAGAGAACCATTGATTAGCTGCCTCCTGCACTCCCCCTACTGGGGATTGAGCCCGAAATCCAGGCATGTGCCCTTGGCCAGAATTGAAACTGGGACCCTTCAGTCCACAGGCCGACGCTCTATCCATTGAGCCAAACCAGCTAGGGCTCCAACTTATTCTTGTATGCATTTCAAAGTAAGTTATAGGAGTCAATACACTTTCCCCCAAATACTTCAGTATACATATCATTTAACAGAATTCAATATTTTTATGATTTTCTTTAGAGGTACAATTCACATAAAGTGAACTGCACAGCCCTCAGTGTACCATCCATGAGGTCTGGCACCCAAGTCATTGCCAAGACATGGCATGAGCATCACATGCAGAAAATTCCCTCATACCTTCTTCAACATGCTCCCCAACCTCAAGGCCAGAAGCATTCATTATTCTGAAATTTTTTTTTTTTTTACCAAAACTTAATTTGCAAGTTCTAGAACTTTGCATCAATAGAAAAATGCAGCATGTGCTCCTTATGCAAGGTTTCTTTACTCAGTATAAGGTTTCGGGACTCGTCCACGTTGTTGTGAGTTTCTCCATGTCTGAATAGTGGTCCATTGTGTGAGGAACATAGCTTGTGTGCTATTCTCCAAAAGAGAGACAGCTAGCTCTTTCCCATTCAGGGCTTTTAGGAATAAAGCTGCTATGAATGTTCCTGTGGGAGTCTTTCTGTGGACATTTGCTTTCCCTTATCTTGTGTCAATAGCTAGAAATGGAATTGTGGGTCACATATGTAGTTTCATAAGAAACTGTTAGAATTTTTCAGGTGGCTGTGCCATCTTACACTCCCTCTAACACCATTATGAGAAGTCAGGTTACTCCACATTCCCATTTGTCTGGCTAGGTTTCAGTGTTAGCCATTCTGTTGATGTTGGAGTGTTATGTATTTTTGTTAGGACGCACACACTCAGAGAAGTTGATAAGACTGTTTTCTTTGCACTCACAGGAAATATATTTTAAAACATATACATGCAGTCTCTTTTTTAAAGGCCCTGCCTTCTTTTATTTTTTACCTTGCTCTTTTTTTGTGGTAAAATACATATAAAAATGTGCTATTTAGATAATTTTTTATAGAGAGAAGAAGAGAGAGAGACAGAGAGAGTGAGAGAGAGAAAGAAAGAGAGAGAGACAGAGAGAGCAATCTGTTGTTCCACCTATTCCTGCATTCATTGGTTGATTCTTGTATGTGCCCTGACCAGGCATTGACCCCACACAACCTGTGTATTGGGACAGCACTCTAACCAACTGAACTACCTGGCCAGGGCCCATTTATTAATTTTAAAGTATTTAAATTACCTAAAGGGTATTAGGTAATTCATGGTGTTATACAACTGTCACTACTCTCTAGCTGCAGAACTTGTTCATTACCCCAAATGGAAGCCCCCTTGTCATTCCTCACTCTCCCTCCTCAGAGCCCCTGGCAGCCATAAATCTGATTTTTGTGTTTATACGGTTTCTTATTCTGTGGCTCTTTTATGATTATATGATATTAGGTATGATTATAAATTCTTTGGATGACAGAAAACAACAAAAAGACACTGGATAGATGAAAAGCAGAAGTTTTATTACTAACAGCTTCAAATGAGAGAAGGTTGTCTCTCAAGGCCATGCAGGGTGTTGCACCTGGGAACAGGTAACGAAAAGCTGTAGGAGGAACGAGAGAAGGAGGCATATGTAGTAGGACAAGAAGGATAGGATCAGCTAGGTTTTTGTGTTTCCTGAGAATTGGATATTTTGAATAATTCTGTGTGTCCAGGGAAGACTAGCCACCCCTGGGTATTAGATAAGGTGGGGCCTATGGCAGTTAGGAATGTGTTTATTATAACCCAGGAGTGTCAAAGCCTGAAAGGGAAGTATTTGGGGTGGAGGCTTAGCCAACTGCCCACAAACGAACAAAGGGACTTAAAAACTGGGTTGAGGCAACACCTGTGAAATATTTCGTGAAGGTGGCCTTCCCTGCCAGCCTGCTTTCATTCGGTGCCATGCTCTCCAGGTCCATTCTGTAGTATATTTAGACCACATTTTTATAAACACAAAAATAAAATTTATTAAGTGGCCTATTTCATGAATACACAAGAATTGCTATAACTTGCATTTCTTTAAATTTTTTTTATTTTTCAATTACAGTTGGCATACAACATTATATTAGTTTTAGATGTACAACATACTGATTAGACATTTATATACCTTATGAAGTAACCACCCCAATAAATCTAGTACCCATCTGATACCATACATATTATTACAATATTATTAACTATACCAGTGTTTCAGTGCACAAAATTTGTGCATGGGGGAGGGGGGAGGGGGGTGAGGGGGTGGGTGGGTGTCCCTCAGTCCGGCCTGCATTCTCTCCAATTTGAGACCCCTCGGGGGATAACCAGCAGTCGGACATCCCTCTCACAATTCAGAACTGCTGGCTCCTATCCGCTCATCTGCCTGCCTGATTGCCCCTAACTGCTTCTGCCTGCCAGCCTGATCATCCCTAACTTCTCCCCTGCTGGCTTGATTGCCACTAACCATTTCTGCCTCAGCTCTGCACCCGGGACCCAGGATTCCCTCCTCCAGCCGACTACAGGCACCTGGGATCTGGCTTCCCTCCCTCTGGTCAGCCATAGGCACATGGGACCCGGGCCGGCTTTGCCCAGGCCGGCTGCAGCCGCAGGGGATGGTGAGCAGTTGGCTTCACCCAGGCTGCAGCCGCAGGTGCTGGTGCCCGGGACCACAGGGTGGGCGGCTTCTCCGTCTCATGGGCTGCAGCCAGCCGCAGGCACTGGTGCTCAGGACTGCTGGCAGGCGGCTTTGCCCAGTCCCGGCTTTGTCAGGAAGGATGTGCGAATGGTCGTCCAGAAGATGTGCGGTCTAATTAGCATATTACCCTTTTATTAGTAAAGATCATGGTGTGTTTTTTCTTGCCATCATTAACCATAGTAACTGTTGCTTATGTATTAAAGTTCTATTCCTGCTAAGTCTAGAAGCAGCTTCAGAATCATTCTCACCATTCATCTTAAGTCTTATGCTTAGTTGATCAGAATTAATACCTGAGGTGAAGCCTCTTACTGCAGATGTATCACCCCGGGGCGGGGGGAGGGTGTGTGTGTGTCCCTCAGCCCGGCCTGCACCCTCTCCAATTTGGGACCCCTCGGGGGATAACCAGCAGTCGGACATCCCTCTCACAATCCAGAACCGCTGCTCCTAAACAGATGTATGGCATCCTCTCTGCTTTATGATCCAGCTAATAATACATTGCCTCAATTATGTTGATTGAGGCCATTTCCCCCCTTGCAGTTTCTAGTAGTAGATTACCATCTACTGCTTAGGAAGTAAAATTGACTGTCTCCATGTAGATCGCAAAATAAGGCATTTTTCTCATCAATAAAATTTCATTCTTTCAGCATGAGTAATTTTGTCAACAACGTTTTGAGGCACTAACAGTTTATAACAAATTGAGTGAATTATTGTTTCAGGTACTGTGCTGTGTCATACACAGATTTCATTTTATCTTTGCAACAGCTGTATACAGTAGGTACCATAATTACACAGATGAGAACACTGAGGGATAGAGAGATCAGGTAACTTGACCAGTAAAACCTGAAAGTGGCTGAGTCTTGTTTCAAATCCACGAGCCATGCCATTTAACCATTACACTCCACTCAGTATTGTGCTAGAGCCTGCTCTTACTGACTCACAAATTTTCAGGAATTTTGTAAGCTGGTTGTTAAACTTGGTCATTACTAAAAATTAAATTATATAATCTTAAAAGTGAATAAATTACCTTAAAACCAAAGGTAATACATACTCTAAATTCATCACTCCTCAATTATTTACTACACTTTACTGTTCTGACTCTTGACACTATTTATATCTTTTGGGTCTTTCTGGTGGAATAGTGTATTACTGCATGTTTCTCCTCAGCTCTGCATTTAGTGTCATCACATTAGCAGCTGAAATCAGCCATGGATGGAGAATTTATGCCACAGAAATTGGCCGATAGTATAAATCAGAGTTTTGTTTTCTTTGATTGAGAGCCAGTTGTTAAAAATTGATTGGCACAACACTGACCACATTGGTGGTGGTGGCCTTGTCAGAATGTGTTAGATTATGCAGATGAAAATCTATTTAAACAGACTTGATGTAGATATTTTCAAAGATGGAAGAATTGTCCCTGTCAACTATTTTAGTTGATTCATATCTTCACTAATTGTCATCATTGCAAAGTTTTCAGTCCCCATATGGATTGCAGGATATAATATGTCACGTCCTGTCCCTGTCCCATCCCTTTGTAGCCTTTGTTACCTTAAGGACTCTAGTTTTCCATTTATATGTTTAAGTACCAACCTTACCGGCTTAAAAATGTAAGCTTTTAACACTGCTCTCTCTGTTCTGTATCCTTCCGATGAAAAGTGGAGTTGGGTTGCAGCAGAGGAGAGAAATTCAGAAGGGGAATATTGGAGTAATGACTGCAGTAGGAGACGAGGGAACCTATTTCCCGGGCCACAGGCACTGGCGCCCTGGACCACAGGGCTGGCAGCTTCTCCGAGTGGCTGTAGCCTGGGACCTTGGGGCGGGTGGCTCGTCCTTCTCCTGGGTCGCAGCCCGCTGAAGGTGCTGGCGTCTGGACTGCAGGTGGGCGGCTTCTCTGTGTCCCCTGGGATGCAGTGTGGGTGGCTTCTCTGGCTGGCTGCGGCCTGGGATCACGGGGCAGGCAGCTTCTTCATCTCCCGGGTGAAGCCAGCTTCAGGCACTGGAGCCAGACTTCTCTGTCTAGCCGAGGCTGCGACACAAGTATCCCAGCTCCAGCCTCCGCCATATTTGTTGGGTTAATTTGAATACTCACTCTGATTGGCTGGTGAGCCTAGTGGAGGGATGGTTAATTTACATGTTTCTCTTTTATTATATAGGACTAGAGGCCCGGTGCACAAAAATTTGTGCACTCGGGGGGTGGGGGGGGGAGAGGGGGTCCCTCAGCCCGGCCTGTGCCCTCTAGCAGTCTGGGACCCTTCGGGAGATAACGACCTGCTGGCTTAGGCCTGCTCCTGGGTGGCAGAGGGCAGGCCCAATCCCTAGGTGCAGCCCCTGGTTGGGCTCAGAGCAGGGCCAATTGGGGAGTTGGGGCGCTGCCCCCTGTCATGCACAGAGCAGGGCGGATTGGGAGGTTGTGATGCCACCCTCAGTCATGCTCAAGATAGGGCTGATTGAGGGGTTGGGGCACCGCCCCCTATCACACTCAAGGCAGGGTAAATGGGGAGGTTGTGGTGCCACCCCCTGTCACTCACAGAGCAGGGCCAATCAGGAGGTTGGGGCACTGCCCCCTGTCACTCACAGAGCAGGGCCCATCAGGGGGGTTGGGGCTCCGTACCCTGTCACACACAGAGCAGGGCCCATCAGGGGGTTGGGGAGCTCCCCCCTGTCACACAGAGAGTAGGGCCGATAGGGGAGTTTGGGCACCGCCTGCTGTCACACACAGAGCAGAGCAGATCAGGGGGTTGGGGCGCTGCACCCTGTCACACGCAGGGCAGGGCCAATGGGGAGGTTATGGCTCTACCCTGTCACACACAGAGCAAGGCCCGTGGAGGGGGGTTGGGTCGCCACCCTCTATCACCCACAGAGCAGGCCCGATCAGGGGTATGGGGCGCCGCCACTGTCACACTCGGGGCAGGGCCGATGGAGAGGTTATGGCTCTACCCTGTCACACACAGAGCAGGGCCCATGGGGGCAGGGTGGGTTGGGGTGCCGCACCCTGTCAAGCACAGAGCCCCAGGGCAATCAGGGGATTGGGGAGCTCCCCCCTGTCACACACAGAGCCACAGGGCAATTAGGGGATTGGGGAGCTCCCCCCTATCAGGCACAGAGCAGGGCTGATGAGGGGGTTGGGGCGCCTTTCCCTGTCACGAACAGAGCAGGGCGGATAGGGAGGTTGTGGCCCCGCCTCCTGTCACACACAGAGCTGCAGGGCGATCAGGGGTTTTGGGTGCTGCCCCCTGTCACGCTGATCCCGGTGCCGGGAGCCTCGCTGCTCCACTGATCCTGGTGCCGGGAGGCATATTACCCTTTTATTATATAGGATAGCGGCCTGGTGCACGGGTGGGAGCTGGCTGGTTTGCCCTGAGGGTGTCCTGGATCAGGGTGGGGGTCCCCACTGGGGTGCCTGGCCAGTCTGGGTGAGGGGCTGAGGGCTGTTTTCTGGGTGGCGAGTGACTAAAGCTTCCAAGCGCTCCTTGTTTTCTTCTTCTTCTTTTTTTCTTATTCTGGGCCAGCTTTAGCTCTGAGGCCTCGCTGCTGAAAACATGGATACAATGTTTCAGTCCGGCTGGGTTTCAGTCCACCGGTTTCTGGGGTTTTGTTTACCTTCTTATTTGCAACATAGTACATAGTTGCTTAGACTTGCAGTTGAGAGGCCGGCAAGTGAGGTGGGGAACGTTGGAGTCCGCAGCAAGCAAGCCTCCCTGTTCGCTTCAGTGCCTGGCTGCCGGCCGCCATCTTGGCTGACAGTTAATTTGCATATACTCACTGATTAGCCAATGAAAAGGGTAGCGGTCGTACGCTAATTACCATGTTTCTCTTTTATTAGTGTAGACTAGAGGCCTGGTTCACGAAATTCATGCACGGGGGCGGGGGTTGGGGGGAGGGCAGGCGGGGAGGTCCCTCAGCCCGACCTGCTCCCTCTCCAATTTGGGAGCCTTCAGGGGATGTGCTATTGATGGCTTGGGCCCACTCCCCATGGTTCTCTGCTCTCTGCAGGGCCTGCCTGCTCCACACCATGGAGATGGGCAAGCAGGCCCTGCTGGGTGCTGCCTGTGGCCCCCCTTGCCTGCTGGGCTCACGTTGCCGGGGTAACGCCGCCAGCGTCCTGCCCAGCCACTATGGGTGCCACCATCTTTGTCTCGGAGTGATGGTTAATTTGCATATTACTCTTTATTAGATAGGATTCCCTATGCTGTACTTCCGATCCCGTGACTACTCTGTAACTATCAATTTGTACTTTTCAACCCCTTCATCTTTATCAGCCATCCCTTCAAGGCCCCTATCTGGCAACCATCAAAATGTTCTCTGTATCTATGAGTTTCTTTTTGTTCTGATTTTTTATTTATTTTCTTTTTTATATTTCACATATAAGTGAAATCATATGGTATTTGTTTTTCTCTGTCTGACTTATTTTACTTAGCATCATACCCTCTGGGTCTATCCATGTTGTTGCAGATGTCAAGATTTCATTCTTTTTATGACCAAGTCATATTCCATTGTATATATGCATCACTTCTTTATCCATTCATCTATTGATCGGCACTTAGGTTGCTTCCATATTTTGGCTATTGTAAATAATGCTGCAAAGTATATATAAAAGTATATGCCTGTTTGAATTAGTGTTTTGGGTTCATTCAGCTAAATACCCAGAGGTGGAATTGCTGGGTCTTTCTTTATCTCTTGTTATAGCCTTTGTTTTAAAGTCTGTTTTGTCTGTTATAAGTATTACTTTAAAGTCTGTTATAAGTATTACTACCCAGCTTTCTTGTTTGTTTGTTTCCATTATCATGAAATATCTTTTTCCATCTTTACTTTCATTTCAGTCTGTATGTGTCTTTTGATCTGAAGTGAATCCCTTGTAGACAGTATATGTAAGGGTCTTGCATTCTTATGCATTCAACCATCCTGTCTTTTGACTGAAGCATTTAATCCATTTAAATTTAAAATATTTGTTGATAGATATGTAGTTACTGCCATTTTATTATTTGGATTTTTTTAATCCTCACCCAAGAATATGTTTTTTCCCCCTCCCATTTATTCCAGAGAGAGAAGAAGGGAGAGGGAGAGAGGGGAAAAATAGATATTTATCTGCTTCCTCCTGCATGCACCCTGTCTGGGGATCGAACCCACAACCCGGGTATGTTCCCTGGAATTGAACCTGCAACCCCTTGGTGCATAGGATGGTGCTCCAATCACTGAGCACACTGGCAATGGCTATCAATCATATTGTTTTATTTTCCCCCACCCTTCTTCTTAAAGAAGTCTCTTTAACATTTCCTTTAATACTGGTGAGGTGGTGATGAATTCCTTTAGCTTTTTCTAATCTGGGAAGCTCTTTGTACTTCTTTTCTAAATGATGGCTTTGATGGGCAGAATAATCTTGCTTATAGCTCCTTATTTTCCATCACTTTGAATATTTTGCCCCACTCCCTTCTGGCTTTCAAAGTTTCTGTTGAGAAATCAGCTGACAGTAGTATGAGAAGTCCCTTGTAGGTAACTAACTGTTTCTCTCTTGTTGCTTTTAAAGTTCTCTTTCATTAACCTTTGTCATTTTAATTATGATGTATCTTCATGTGGGCCTCTTTGGGTTCGTCTTGTTTGGGCCTCTTTAGGTTTGTCTTGTTTGGGACTTTCTGTACGTATATATCTTTTTACTTTACCAGGTTCGGGAAGTTTTTAGCCATTATTTCTTCAAATAGGTTCTCAATAACTTGCTTTCTCTCTCTTCTCTTTCTGGTAACCTTATGATACAAATGTTGGTTTGCTTCATGTTGTCCCAGAGGCCCCGTAAACTATTCCAATTTTTTTTTTATGACATTTAAGAGCAATTAAAAAAAAAACTTTATTGTTGAAAGTATTACATATGCTCCCTTGTTTCCCCATCAACCCCTTCCAGCACACCCCCATCCTCCACCTCAGGCCCTCACCACATTGTCTGCATCCATGGGTTATATATATATATAGTCTTTAGTTGATTACCTCCAACCCACCCACCCTCTCCTGCCTTCCCTCTGACATTCCACACTCTGTTCCATACTTCCCTGTCTCTGGATTCACTCCATTCATCAGTTTATTTTGTTAATTAGATTGCACATATGAGTAAGATCATGTGATACTTGCCTTTCTCTGACTGACTTATTTCACTTTGCATGATACTCTCCAGGTCCCTCTATGCTGTCTCAAAGGGTAACAAATTCTTTTTTTTTACTGCTGCATAGTATTCCATGGTATAAATATACCACAGCTTTTTTATCCACTTATCTACTGGGCATTTGGGCTGTTTCCAGATCTTAACTATTGTAAATTGTGTTGCTATGAACATAGGGGTGCATACATTCTTTCTGATTGATGCTTCAGTTTCCTTAGGATATATTCCTAGACGTGGGATCACTGAGTCAAAGGGCAGTTCCATATTTAATTTTTTGAGGAAGTGCCATACTGTTTTCCATAGTGGCTGCACCAGTCTGCATTCCCACCAGCAGTGTACTAGGGTTCCCTTTTCTCCATATCCTCTCCAGCACTTGTCATTTGTTGATTTGTTGATGGTAGCCATTCTGACAAGAGTGAGGTGAAACGTCATTGTCGTTTTAACTTGCATCTCTCTGATGATCGGTGACTGAGCATTTTTTTATGTCTCTTGGTCACTTGTATGTCCACTTTGAAGAAGTGTCTATTAGGTTCTTTGCCCATTTTTAAATTGGATTGTTTGTCTTCCTTTTGTTAGGTTGTATAAGTTCCTTATACATTTTGGATATTAACCCTTTATCAGATGTATCATTGCCAAATATGTTCTCCCATACAGTGGGCTCCCTTTTTGGATTTGTGTGAGTTTTTTTCTTCCCTATATCAGGGAAGTTTTCTGTCATTATTTCTTCAAACAGGTTTTCTTTTTTATTTTTAAATATATATTTTATTGATTTTTTTACAGAGAAGAAGGGAGAGGGATAGAGAGTTAGAAACATCGATGAGAGAGAAACATCGATCAGCTGCCTCTTGCACACTCCCCATGGGGGATGTGCCCGCAACCAAGGTACATGCCCTTGACCGGAATCAAACCTGGGACCCTTGAGTCCGCAGGCTGACGCTCTATCCACTGAGCCAAACTGGTTAGGGCCAAACAGGTTTTCTATTCCTTGCTCAGTTTCCTATCCTTCTGCCACCCCTATTATGCAGATGTTGTTTCATTTCATATTGTCCCAAAGTTCCCTTAGGCTCTCCTCCTGCTTTTTAATTATTTTTTTCTAGAAGCTGCTCTGCTTGGGTATTTTTTCCTACCTTGTCTTCTAGCTCACTGATGTGGTCCTCTGCTTCTTCTAGTCTACTGTTGATGCTTTCTATTGAGTTCTTTATAGCAGTGGTGTCATTTTTCATTTCTTCTTGGTTCTTCTTCATTTCCTCTTGGTTCTTACACATATTGTTCAACTTGTCTTCCATTCTTTTCATCCACCTTATGACCATTTCTCTGAATTCTTTCTGTGACATATTGCTTGCCTCCATTTCGTTTACTTCCTTTTCTGGTGATTCCTGTTTTTCTTTCAGATGCGGGCTGTTTCTTTGTCTCCCCATGATCTCTCTTCTCCAGGTGTCTGGTTATGTAGTTCTCTCTCTCCTTTCCGTGAGGAGAAGCAGGGCTCGTCTGAGTCCACGTATTTACACTTCTTGAGATCTGGTGTTCCTGGGTTCGTAGCTGGTCCCTGGGTGCCATGGTTGCAGGGTCTCTGGATGTATACACTTCCGATAACAGCCACTCAAGATGGTGTGGTCTCCGCAGCTGAGCCAGCCACTCTGTGAGAGATTTCATCAGCAGTGGAGGCTGCCTGGTTATGGGAGCCCAATCCGGCAGTCTCCAACAGTCCCCTGGAGTATAGCTATTGCTCACCCACAAATTTACACTCTCAGTACGTCTGCACAATCTCCTTTCGTTCTCTCACTCTCACACTGTCTTGCAGTCTGCCTTCCCATCGGCAGCCATCTTTCTTTCCTGGGCTCCCTTTCTGTTTTGTTGATGGTTTCTTTTGCTGTGCAGAAGGTTTTTATTTTGAAGTAAGTCCCATTTGCTAATTTTCTCCTTATTCCTTTGCCCTAGGAGATGTATCAGTAAACATATTTCTATGAGGGATGTCTGAGATTTTCTTGCCTATGATTTCTTTTAGGATTTTTATGGTTTCCTGACTTACATGTAGGTCTTTTATACATTTTGAGTTTATTTTTATGTATGATGTAAGTTGGTGGTCTAGTTTCATTTTTTTTATGTATCTATTCAATTTTCCCAACCACATTTACTGAAGAGACTGTCTTGACTCATTGTATGCCCTTGCCTCCTTTGTCAATTATTAATTGAGTGTAACGACTTGGGTGGATTTCTGGCATCTCTGTTCTGTTCCATTGATCTATATGGCTGTTCTTGCTGTTTTGATTATGGTGGCTTTGTAGTATAACTTGATATCTGGTATTGTGATTCCTCCAACTTTGTTCTTCTTTCTCAAGATTGCTGCAGCTATTTGGAGTCTTTTGTGGTTCCATATAAAATTTTGGAGAATTTTTTCTAGATCTATGAAATATGCTGTTGGTATTTTAATAGAGATTGTATTGAATCTGTAGATTGCCTTGGGTTGTATGAACATTTTAATGATGTTGATTCTACCAATCCATGAACACAGAATATTCTTCCACTTGTTTACATCTTCTTCTATCTATTTTTTCAATGTCATGTAGCTTTCCAAGTACAAGCCTTTCACCTCATTGGTTAAGTTTATTATTAAGTATCTTAATTTTTTTGTTGCAATGATAAATGGGATTGTTTTTTTGTTTCTCTTTCTGAGGATTCATTATTGGTATATAGAAAAGCCATTGATTTTTGGATGTTGATTTTGTATCCTGCTACATTGCCAAATTCATTTATTAAGACGAGTAGTTTTTTGATGGAGTCTTTAGGGTTTTCTATGTACAATATCATGTCAACTGAGAATAATGAGAGTTATACTTCCTTCTTTCCAATTTGGATTCCATTTATTTCTTTTTCTTGTCGGATCATTGTGGCTAGTACTTTCAGTACTATGTTAAGTAAGAGTGGGGAAAACGGACATCACTGTCTTGTTCCTGATCTTAGGGGAAATGGTTTTAGTTATTGCCCATTGAATATGATGTTCATTGTAGGTTTGTCATATATAGCCTTTATCATGTTGAGATATTCTCCCTTTTATATGTTGGATTTTGTCAAATGCTTTTTCTGCTTCTATTGATACAGTCATATGATTTTTGTCTTTCAATTTGTTTATGTGATGTATCAAGTTTATTGATTTGCAAATATTGTACCAGCTTTGCATCCCTGTAATAAATCCCACTTGGTCATGGTGTATGATCTTATTAATATATTCCTGGATCCCATTTGCTAATACTTTGTTGAGGATTTTAGTTTCTATATTCATCAATGATAGTGGCCTGTAATTCTCTTTCTTTGTAGTGTCTTTATCTGGTTTCGGATAATGATGGCCTCATAAAAGAGTTTAGAAGTATTCCTTTCTCTTGAATTTTTGGAACTAGTTTGAGGAGTATAGATATTAGTTCCTCTTTGAATGTTTGGTAAAACTTCCCTATGAAGCCATCCAGACCCGGGCTTTTGTTTGCAGTTTTTGTTGTTGTTGTTGTTGTTACTGCTTCTATTTCACCAGTTGTTATTGGCCTATTCAGGTTTTCTGATTCTTCCTGATTTAGTTTTGGAAGATCGTATTTTTAAAGGAATTTTTCCATTTCATCCATATTGTCCAGCTTGTTGGCATATAGTTGTTCATAGCATTTCTTACCATCCTTTGTATTTCTGTGATATCAGTGGTTACTTCTCCATTTTCATTTCTGGTTTTATTTGTTTGGGTTCTCTGTTTCTTGATGAGTCTGGCTAACAGTTCATCAAGTTTGTTTATCATTTCAAATAAGCAGCTCTTGGTTTCATTGACTTTTTTTTTTTTTTTAGTTTCTATGTCATTTATTTCTGCTCTGATTTTTATTTTTTCCTTCTATCTACTTACTTTGGGCTATTCTTGTTGTTCTCTTTCTAGTTCTTTAAGTTGTAGGGTTAAATAGTTTATTATTAACTAGAGGCCCAGTGCACAAAATTCGTGCATGGTTAGGGTCCCTAGGGCTGCCGGCTGCTGGCCGGGGCCACCCTTCCCCAGGCTGCCTGCCGCTGCTGCCCCCTGGTGGTCAGCGCACATCTAACTCCTGGTCAGTCAAACTCCCACCCATGGGGACATTTTGCATATTAGCCTTTTATTATATAGAATTTTTCTTGTTTTAGGTCCTTGCTTTCCATTTTTTTGAGGTAGGCTTGTAGTGCTATGAACTTTCCTCTCAGGATTGCTTTTGCTTTGTCCCAGAGATTTGGAGTTGTTGTGTGTTCATTTTCATTTGTTTCTAGGAAGTCTTTTATTTCTTTCTTGATCTGGTTGGTAACCCATTTATTGTTTAATAACATGCTATTTAGCGTCCATGTGTTTGAATGTTTTTGGGTGTTTTATTGTGGTTGATTTCTAATTTCATTCCACTATTATCTGAGAAGAGGCTTCATATGATCTCAATCTTCTTGAACTTATAGAGACTTGTTTTGTGTCCTAATATGTGGTTTATCTTTGTGAATGATCCATGTGTACTTAGAAGAATGTATATTCTGCAGCTTTGGGGTGCAAAATTCTATAAGTGTCAATTAAAACCATCTGATCCAGTGTGTCCTTTAGAGTCACTGTTTCCTTATTAATTTTTTGTCTGGAAGATCTATCCAGTGAAGTTAGTGGGGTGTTGATGTCCCCTACTATGACTGTGTTGTTGTTGATCCCTCCCTTAAAGTCTTCTAGACGTTTTTTTTTATATATATATTTAGGTAATCTTATATTAGGTGCATATATGTTTACCAGGGTTATATCCTCTTGTTGGACCAATCCATTAGTATTATGTGGTGACCTTTGCTGTCTCTTGTGATTGTCTTCATTTTGAGTCTATTTTATCAGATATGAATATTGCTACTCCAATCTTTCTTTGATTTCCATTTGCATGGAAAAATTTTTTTCTATCCCTTCACTCTCATCCTGTGTGAGTCTTTTGTTCTGAGGTCAGTCTCTTGTAGACAGCATAAAGTTGAGTCATATTTTTGTATCCATTCAGGTACCCTATGTCTTTTGATTGAAGCATTTAATCAATTTACATTTAAGGTTATTATTGATGGGTACTTATTTATTGCCATTTTAATTCTGTATGCCTAGGTTTCTCTCTCCATTTCTTCTTTTCATTACAGCAGTCTCTTTAGCATTTCTTGTAATGCTAGCTTGGTGGTGATGAACTCCTTTAGCCATTTTTTTTTTTGGTCTGGGAAGCACTTTATTTCACCATCTATTTTGAAAGATAGCCTTGCTTGATATAGTAATCTTGGTTTCAGGTCCTTGCTTTCCATTACCTTGAGTACTTCATGCCATTCCTTTCTGGACTGTAGAATTTCTGATGAGAAATCAGGCGTCAGCCTTATGGGAGCTCCTTTGTAGGTAACAGTTTGCTTTTCTCTTGCTATCTTTAAGATTTTCTCTTTGTCTTTAATTTTTGGCATTTTAATTATGATGTGTCTGGGCATGGGCCTGTTTGGGTTCTTTCTGCTACCTTATCTTCTAAATGGCAAATTTGATACTATGTTTCATCTATTCCACTGTTGATTCCATCTAGTGTATCCTTCATTTCTATTATTGTATTCTTAATTTCTGACTGTTTTTTTTCTGTCTTATTTTTATGTTTCCTTTCTCTATATTGAAATTCTCAATGAGATCACTGAACACCCTTATGATCAGTGTTTTGCACTCTGCATCCAGTAAATTAGTTGTCTCCATTTTGTTTTGTTTGTTTTCTGGAGTTTTATTCTGTTCTTTCATTTGGGACATGTTTCTTTGTCTGTTATTTTGGCTGCTTCCCTGTGTTTCCATGTATTAAGTAGAGCTGTTTTGTCTCCCTATCTTGGTAGAGTGGACTTATGTTGTAAGTGTCCTGAGGGGCCTGGGTGCAGTCTTCCTGTTCATCTGAGCTAGGTGCTACAGATGTGTTCTTTGTGTTGGTTGTGTGTGCATTCCTCTTGTAATTAAGCCTTAATTGCTGTTGGCATTTCAATGGGAAGGAATGATCCTTACGCTATTGGTTGTAAGCATTGGCTATGACTACAGTGGAGGATCTGACCCTATGAAGCAGTATTTGCTTTAGCAGTTCTTTGGAGCCTGGTGAATCTGTTCTTGTGTATTGTTTCTGGAGGTGGTTGGATGGTGCTCTGTTGTAGTTGAAGCTGGCCACCAGGTGCATTAGTTTTGGGGCCTCTTGGGAGGGTCTATGGTGCATGCCAAGGTCAGCTGCTTTCTATGCCTTGCCTGAAGCCATTTAGTATGAGCTGCAACTGGTTTCCATTTGTGGTGGCTTTGGAATTGCCTGGGAGAGGCTAGGCTGTGAACTTAGGCCAGCTGCCAAGTTTAGGATTGCTTAGCAAGAGGTATAGGGCACATGGAAGCCAATGGTGTTTGTGAACCTTTGAGAGATTTTATGAAAGTCTGTAGTATAAGCCAATACAGGTCAAGGTTGATTCTATGGGGAAGCCACTGAAAGTTGCTTGGGTGGGCATACAAGCTGAATGCTGTGGGGTGTCAGGGAATCACCAGGGGGCAGCGAACAGTGTTAGCCAGGTTGATGGAGACTCAGATATGGCTCCCACCTATGAGTGCAGGCTGGGTGGGAGGAGGCCTCAGCAGCAACAACAAAATAAACATTTGTCTCCGCCAGCATTTCTTTTTGGAAAAAAGCTGCCCCTCCTGTTTTTGCCTAAAGCCAAACTATTCAGTTCCTTTCATATTCCCAGACACCCTTTGAGCTGCTGCCCCAGGACTGGAGCTCAGAGCTAATGAGGTTGTCAGCAAGTAACTTTGTTTGCAGGCCCTTTAAGAGAATGCCTGAATTAAATCTGCATATTCCTTTGGGTAATATAGCCATTTTAACTATATTGATTCTTCCAATCCATGAACACAGGCTGTATTTCTATTTCTTTTTTTTAAGTCTTTATTGTTGAAAGTATTACATAGGTCCTCCTTTTTCCCCCATTAACCTCTTCCAGCCTGCTTTCATCCCCACCCCTCACCCTGAGGCCTTCACCTCCCGCCCCATGCATATATGCATACAAGTTCATTGGTTGATCTCTTCCCAACACCTACCTCTGCCTTCCCTCTGAGGTTCAATATTCTGTTCATGCTTCTATGTCTCTGGGTCTATATTTGATATTCATTTTATTTGGTTAATTATATTCCACATGATTGAGATCATGTGATACTTATCTTTCTCTGACTGACTTATTTCACTTAGCATAATACTCTCCAGGTCCATTCATCAGCTTATGATGGTCTTTATTATCCATAAATGAGTGAGATCATGTGGTATTTTTCTTTCATTGACTGGCTTATTTCACTTAGCATAATGCTCTCCAGTTCCATCCATGCTGTTGCAAATGGTAAGAGTTCCTTCTTTTTAACAGCAGCATAGTATTCCATCGTGTAGATGTACCACAGTTTTCTAATCCATTCATCTACTGATGGGCACTTAGGCTGTTTCCAGATCTTAGCTATGGTGAATTGTGCTGCTATGAACATGGGGGTGCATATATCCTTTCTGATTGGTGTTTCTGGTTTCTTGGGATATATTCCTAGAAGTGGGATCACAGGGTCAAATGGGAGTTCCATTTCCAATTTTTTGAGGAACCTCCATACTGCCTTCAATAGCGGCTGCACCAGTCTGCATTCCCACCAGCAGTGCACAAGTGTTCCTTTTTCTCCACAACCTCTCCAGCACTTGTCGTTTGTTGATTTGTTGATGATGGCCATTCTGACAGGTGTGAGATGGTACCTCATTGTTGTTTTGATTTGCATCTCTCGGATGATTAGTGACTTTGAGCATGTTTTCATATGTCTCTTGGCTTTCTGAATGTCCTCTTTTGAAAGGTGTCTATTTAGATCCTTTGCCCATTTTTTGATTGGATTGTTTATCTTCTTTTTGTTAAGTTGTGTGAGTTCCCTATCAATTTTGGAGATTAAGCCCTTATCAGATATGACGTTGGCAAATATGTTTTCCCACGAGGTGGGTTTTCTTGTTGTTTTGTTGATGGTTTCTTTTGCTGTGCAGAAGCTTTTTATTTTGATGTAGTCCCATTTGTTCAGTTTCTCTTTAGTTTCAACTGCCCTAGGAGCTGTATCAGTGAAGAAATTGTTTTGGCATATGTCTGAGATTTTGTTGCCTTTGTATTCTTCTAGAATTTTTATGGTTTCCTGTCGTACATTTAAGTCCTTTATCCATTTTGAGTTTATTCTTGTGTATGGTGTAAGTTGGTGGTCTAGTTTCATTTCCTTGCATATATCTGTCCAATTTTCCCAACACCATTTATTGAAGAGACTATCTTGGCTCCATTGTATGTTCATGCCTCCTTTGTCAAAAATTAATTGAGCATATTGGTTCGGGCTAATTTCTGGACTCGATGTCTTTTGGTTGGAGCATTTAGTCCATTTACATTTAAAGTTATTATTGAAAGGTACTTGTTTGTAGCCATTTCTTTTTTTGTGTGTGTGTGTGGCTGTTTTCTTTCTGAGCTTGATATTTCTTCTTTTTACACCAGTCCCTTTAGCATTTCTTGCATGGCTGGCTTGGTGGTGATAAACTCCCTTAGCCCTTTTTTGTCTGTGAAGCTTCTTATTTCCCCTTCAATTTTGAATGATAGTCTTGCTGGATAGAGTATTCTTGGATTCAGTCCTTTGCTTTGCATCACTTTGTAAATTTCCGTCCATTCTTTTCTGGCCTGATGTGTTTCTGTTGAGAAATCATTTGATAATCTAATGGGAGATTCCTTGTATGTAACTTTCCGTCTCTCTCTTGCAGCCTGTAAGATTCTCTCTTTGTCCTGAACATTTGCCATGGTAATTATCATGTGTCTTGGTGTGGGTCTTTTGGGGTTCACCTTGTTTGGGACTCTCTGTGCTTGTGTGACTTTTTTCTTCCCCACCTCAGGGAAGTTTTCTGATATTACTTCTTTAATTAGGTTTTCTAATCCTTGTTCCTCTTTCTGATGTTATGGCACCCCATTATTCGTATGTTGTTTCGTTTCATGTTGTCCCATAGCTCCCTTAGGCTCTCCTCCTGTCTTTTAATTTTTTTCTCCAATTGCAGTACAGTTTGGGTGTGTTTTGCTTCCTTGTCTTCTAATTCACTAATTTGGTCCTCCGCTTCTCCTAGTCTACTGTTGAAACTTTCAATGGTGTTTTTTATTGCAGCTATATTGCTCTTTATTTCCTCTTGGTTCTTACCTAAGTTATTGATTTTTTTCATCCATTTCTTTTTGATTCTTACATATATTGTTGATTTTTTCATCTTTTTCTTCTTGCTTCTTGCATAAGTTGTTGATTTTTTCCTCTGTCCAGTGTATGCACTCTAGGACCCTTAATCTGAATTCTTTTTCTGTCATGTTGCATGCCTCTGTATCACTTAGCTGCTTTTCTGGCGAGTCCTCCTTTTCTTTCCTTTGGAGGTTTCTTTGTCTACCCATGTTTGATCTCACCGACATATCTAGATGTTGAGTTGTTCAGTGGCTGCTCCCTGGGTTGCAGTGGCTCCTCGGGCTGCAGTTGTTCCTCGGGCAGTTGTGGTAGCAGCTGCTCCTTAGTTGGCAGCAGCTTCTCTGCTGGGTGCTGTTCACAGCTGTGGTGGCTCTTCTGGCTGGTGCGGGGAGGCTTCACACACAGCTGCTGTTCCTCAGACAGAGGGTGTGGTGATCAGGCGGCTGCTGTTGCTTAGATCTTTCCGTGGGGAGAAGCTGGGTTCCTCTAAGTCACATAGTCGCGCTGCTTGGGTTCCATTGTTTCCGGGTTAGTAGCCGATCTCTGGATGCCATGGATGCCGGTTCTTTGGCTTTATATGCTTCCAATAACAGCCACTCAAGATGGCTCGTTCTCCGCGGCTGAGCCGGCGCTCCAGGAGAGATTTCAGCCGCAATCTCCAACGGTTCCCTTTCTCCGGGAGTTCTCTGTCTTTCCCGGCTGCAAACTGTCTCCCAGCTGAAAATCTGCTTATTTTGGGTCATGTTTTCTTATCCACTCATCTACCTTATGTCTTTTGATTGGGGCATTTAATCCATTTATATTTAAAGTTATTATTGATAGGTACTTGTTAGTCGCCATTTTTATTCTTTATGCCTGTGTTCCTTCTTTGCTTCCTATTCTTCTTTTTACAGCAGACCTGTTAGCAGTTCTTGCATTGCTAGTTTGGTGGTAATAAACTCCCTTAGTCCTTTTTTGTCTGTGAAGTTCCTGATTTCACCCTCAATTTTGATTGATAGCCTTGCTGGGTACAGTATTCTTGGGTTCAGACCCTTCCTTTGCATGACTTTGTATATTTCAGTCCATTCCCTTCTGGCCTGATGTGTTTCTATTGAGAAATCAGTGGCTAGTCTGATGGGGGATCCTTTGTAGGTAACTCTTTGTCTCTCTCTGGCTGATTTTAAGATTCTTACTTTGTCATTGTTGTTTGCCAATTTAATTATAATGTGCCTTGGCATCAGTCTTTTGGGGTTCATTTTTTTTGGACTCTGTGAGCTTTTTGGACTTGTGTGAGTTTTTTCTTCCCTATATCAGGGAAGTTTTCTGTCATTATTTTTTCAAACAGGTTTTCTATTCCTTGCTCAGTTTCCTCTCCTTCTGGCACCCCTATTCAGCAGATGTTGTTTTATTTCATGTTGTTCCAAAGTTCCCTTAGGCTCTCTTCCTGTTTTTAAAATTTTTTTTTCTAGATGCTGCTCTGCTTGGGTATTTTTTTCTGCCTTGTCTTCTAGCTCACTGATGTGGTCCTCTGCTTCTTCTAGTCTACTGGTGATGCTTTCCATTGAGTTCTTTGTTGTAGCATTGTCATTTTTCATTTCTTCTTGGTTCTTCTTTATTTCCTCTTGTTTCTTACACATATTGTTGAATTTGTCTTCCAACCTTTTCAGGGACCTTATGACCATTTCTCTGAATTCTTTCTGTGACATATTGCTTGCCTCCAGTTTATTTGCTTCCTTTTCTGGTGATGCCTCCTTTTCTTTCATATGTGGGCTGTTTCTTTGTCTCCCCATGATCACTCTTCTCCGGGTGTTTGGTTATGTAGCTCTCTCTCTCCTGCGTTCACTTCAAGGCACAAGATACAACACAACAAGGCACAACACACATGGCACTGAACCAAAATGTATTTATGATATTAATAACCCCAAATAAAGGTGACCACCAGAGAAAAGAGAATTAGAGGATAAAAAAAGAGTGCAAAAATGATATTGAAAAAAGGAAAAAAAGAAAGACAATTAAAAAGAAGGCAGAAAAAAGTATTTATATGGGAGAAAACTCCAATAGAACAACAACTAATCCAAAAAAATGCAAACAACAAATACCCAGAGATGAATGCAAACTACAAATGACTAATAACAAACGACGAGAGGAAAAACAGAAGCAAAAAAAGAAAAACAAACACACAAACAAACAAAGAAACAAACAAAAAAAATCAAACTGATCAATAATGAAACAAACAACAACAATTGGGCAGAGAGAAAGAAGGGCAAAACAAAACAAAGTAAAACAAAAAACACACAAAAACAAAAAAAAAGAGAAGAGAGAAAATATTTGGACAGTGGAGAAAGAGAAGAGAGAAGTGTGTATGGAACTGGAGCAGGGGAGCAGAAATTAGATATATAAATAGGATGAATTTTTAACGGCGGGGGGGGGAGGAGAGAATAGGGAAAATTTAAAGCAGGAATAGGGCAGGAGAAACAGGACAACAAAAGGGGAAAAGTGAGGAAGAGAGTGTTGGCATAAAGGTAAAACTGAGATATAGTAAAATGAAAATAGAATGTAGAACACTAATCTTATATAATAAAGAGGGAATATACAAATTGACCATCACACCATAACAAGATCGCTGTTCCCACAGCAGAGACAGGGTTTCTGTAACACAAGATGCCTACACCCACAGCAGAGGCCGAGTTCCTATATCGAGCCTTAATGAGCAATAAGCAGGGACATGAGGCTGCGTGATGCTGGGCTGGGGCAAGGGACCTGAGGCTGCGCTCCCTTCCTGGTAGGGCTTGACAGAGGACCTCAGGCCGTGCCCCCTTCCTCAGGGCTGGGGGACCTCAGGCCACAGCCCCCACCCTGGGCCAGGGCAGGGGACCTGAGGCTTCCCTGGTGCCGGGCTGTGGGACCTGAGGCTGCACTCCTGCCCCGGTGCTGGGCCAGAGGACTGAGGCCATGACCCCACCCTGGTGCCAGGCCAAGGGACCTGAGGCTGTGCCCCCACCATGAGGGGCTTGATGGAGGACCTCAGGCCATGCACCCCACCCCAGCGCCAGGCTGGGGGACCTGAGGCTGTGCCCCAGGCCTGGCAGGGCTTGACAGGGGACCTCAGGCTGAACCCCCTGGCCTGGGCCAAGGGACCTCAATGCACACCCCCGACCCAGGTTAGGGGACCTCAGGCCATGCCCCCCACCCTGGTGCCAGGCCAGGTGACCTGAGGCTGCGCCCCCTACCCAGTGGGGCTTGACGGGGGTGGGGCTGGCCGGGTCTGGGTCTAGCCCAATGGGGGTGGGGCCGGCTGATTCTGGGTCTCACGTGATTTTGAGGCGCATGTGGGTGGGCGGGGACTTGACTCTGGTTCCTGTGGCGTGCCCCAGACTCTGACAGGAGGAAGATTTTCCTATACATTTTACTAATTTTCTTTCATCTCTGACACTTCCATTATAGAGAAAGGGCAAATAGCAATATTAAAATATTTCCTCTAATTAATTACCTTTTAATGTGCACAAATTTTGTGCACCAGGTCACTAGTCCCAAAGTAAAAACCTTTGCCCATTTTTTAACTGGATTTTTTGTCTTCCTTTTATTAAGTTGTATGAGTTCCCTATATATTTTGCAGATTAACCCCTTATCAGATGTATTATTGGCAAATACGTTCTCCCATGTAGTGGGCTCTCTTGTTATTTTGTTGATGGTTTTTTTTGCTGTGCAGAAACTTTTTATTTTGATGTACTCCCATTTGTTGATTGTCTCCTTAGTTTCCGTTGTCCTAGGAGATGTATCTGTAAACATACAAAAGATGTCTGAGATTTTGGTGTCTATGGTTTCTTCTAGAACTTTTATGGTTTTATGTCTTACATTTTAGTCTTTTATTCATTTTGAGTTTATTTTTGTGTATGGTATAAGTTGATGGTCTAGTTTCATTTGTTTGCATGTACCTGTCCAATTTTTACAACACCATTTATCGAAGAGACTGTCTCTGCTCCAATGTATGCTCTTGTTTCCTTTGTCAAATATTAATTGAACATAATGGCTTGGATTGATTTCTGGGTTCTCTGTTCTGTTCCATTGATCTATATTCCTGTTCTTATGCCAGTACCAGGCCGTTTTGAGAACATTGGCTTTGTAGTATAACTTGATATCTAGTATTGTGATTCCTCCAACTTTGTTCTTCTTTCTTAAGGCTGCTATGGCTATTTGGGATCTTTTTTGATTCCAAATAAATTTTTGTTCTAGGTCTGTGAAATATGCCATTGGTATTTAAATAGGGATTGCATTGATTCTATAGATTGCTTTGGGTGATATGAACATTTTAATGAGGTTGATTCTACCAATCTATGAGCATGGTATATTCTTTCACTTGTTTATATCCTTCTTTACCTCTTTTCTCAACTTCCTGTATTTTTCTGAGTACCACTGAGATAGTGAAGGGTCATAGATAGCTACTCGGAGCATTTGCACTCCAAATGGTCAAGATAATAGTACAAATTTAAAGAGACTAAAATAACTATGTTTAAAATAGTCAAATAGATAAAGCAAAGAAAAGACATAGTAAGGCAAGAATAATGGACAAACACATACACACTCACACACAAAGAATGATAGACAATAGCAATAATAATAATAATAACAACAACAACTTCTGGTCAAGATGGCAGAGTGGGTAAACTCTGTGCACTCCTCCTCCCTCAATCACATCACCATTACAACTAAACTAAAGAACCACCATCATGAGAACCACCTGAACACTAGCTTATCAGAATTCCTATAAAAAAGAACATAAAAAAGGCAGTACAAGGCTGGTAAGAGAGGCGAGGACATGGAATGGGTTGGGCCCACACCCTCGGAGTGGAGATTAAGAATCAGGAGGGCTATCTCAGCTGCAGAGATCTTCCCTTAGGAGTGAGGGATCTCTAGTCCAGTGCACCAGTGCTGGGAAGAGGAGTCTCTATAACACCTGGCTTTGAAAACCAGTGAGAATTGTGACCCAGAAAGACAAAGGGCTGCAAGTGACTGAGGCACTGCTCTTAAAGGGACTGCACATAGACTCACTTGTTCACAAACTCACTCACTGTAAGCTCCAGTACAGGGGCAGCAGTTTGAAAATAGCCGGAGATATAAGAGGGGGAACTAACTTCAGGGTAGGGATTAGGGCGATTCTCTCAAAGGACAGAAGTGCTGGCAGATAACCAGTGTTCCTTTGTTGAGCTCTCCTCCAACCTAGCAGGTTTGGCAGAGGTGGGCACAAAATCTAAGATCTCCCTTAATCTGGCTAATACCATTTCCCCCTGCCTTGGTGGTTCCCTGAGACCCTGCCACACCCTTGCTCCCTTGGCCAGGGCTTCTTACAGTAGGCTCTCCACAGGGGCAGCCTGCTTCAGTTTATGCTGCAGAATTTCCCAAAATCTCTCAAAGGTCCACATAACCCGAATGAGCAGCGGCAGCATTGCCATGCCTTGTGACTCTTGCTAAGTGGCCCCAAGCCCAATACAAGTGGCAACTAGCCTCAATTTACATTGTAACTGCCAGTAGGTGGCTCCCAGCCTGGCATAAGCAGTGGCTAACCTTGGCCTGGAACATAGCTTTAACTAAGCAACCACCAGGCTGACACAAGCAGCAGCTGGCTTCAGATTGCAATGTAGCCTCTCCCAGGCACCTCCAAGCCCAGCAAAAAGTGGCAACCATCTTCGCATCACTTTGTAGCTTCCACCAGGTGGCCCCAAGCTGGGCACATGCAGCAGCTCATTTTAGTCTGCGCCAGTGCCCTACCCAACAGACTCCAGACCCAACACAACCAGAGCCAGTTTCATACCACACCAGAGCACAACACAACCAGTTCCACAAGGAACATACGCAAAGGACAGACTCAGCTGGCACCAGAGACTTGCTAAAGAGGCTCCTGCTCTGTGGGGTCAGCTCTGGTAGAACAGCTCATCCACCTCACAGCCCATTAACCTGAGGGTCAACCTGTACCCACTGATAGGCCAACAGCAGTTGAGGCCTAACTACAACAGGGAACACATACCCCATAAAAGGGAACACCCAGCTCAGGTGAATAGGGAGCACCCAGCTCAGGTGAACAGGAAGAATGTGCCACTGGGTCTTGCAGAACACCTTTTATACAAGGCTTCTCTGTAAACACTGGGAGACATAGCAGATCTACCTAAAACCTAGACACAAACACAGGGAAGCAAACAAAATGAGGAAACAAAGAAATGTTGCAAATGAAAGAACAAGACAAAAACTCTAGAAAAACAAAACAAAATAAAATGAAGACAAGCAGTCTACCAGATTCAGAGTACAAAACACTGATAATAAGAATGCTCAAGCCCAGCTGGCATGCTCAGTGGTTGAGCGTAGATCTATGAACTAGGAGGTCACAGTTGGATTCCTGGTTGGGACATATGCTCTGGTTTCTGGTTTGACCCCTACTGGTTGGGGGAGGGGAGGGGGGCAGGCATGCAGGAGATGGCCGGTCGATGATTCGCTCTCATTTTTTTTTTTTTTGGAATGCTTGCCAAATGTATTAGGTAACCGAAAGAAAATGCCTACGAAGGCCCATTTCTTACCGGACTTTTACAGCCAGAAGTGTTACTGCGAGAACATTTGTGGCAGAGGATGGTTCACTAAGGGGTCTCAGTGGAGGCAGCCTGTGGAGGTCCTGGGCCCCGCGCCTCCGATCTGCTGTCTCTGGCCTCCCGATGAACTGGTGGCACGTGAGAGCCTTGCTGGAGGGTCCCTCAGAAGTCTCAGTTCCTGTTGTCCCTCCCGCTGAGAGGCGACAGGTGGAGGGAGTCTGCAGGGCGAGCATCAGGCTGGCTTCTGGGCAGCAGACTCCACCCCTGGAGGCGTCTCCGGCCCCTGGATCCTGGGCGTTGGATCCTCCATTGCTGGGGGCGTCTCTGGCTCCGGGGACCGACTGGATGTGTTCTGCGCGCTGGGCCTGGGCAGCAGGCAGTCCTCGGGACGAAGCCCACAGGGACCTGAATGTAGTTCCTGGTTGGCGTCCTGGTCGTCCGAAATGAGGTGGCCCAGCACAGAGTGGAGGAGTTCTGACCAGCGTCTGGGGTCCGGGAAGGGCAGGAGCCGTTCCTGTTTCTCTGGCTCCTAGGATTTGGGCGTCCCGTCTGGTGCAGGCAGCTCTGTGCCCAGACTGCATGTGTTCTGTGCGCTGGGCCCGTGCAGCAGGCAGTGCTGGCACAGAAGCCCACAGGGACCAGAATTCAGTTCCTGGTTGAAGTCCTGCTGGTTCCAAGTGAGGCGGCCCAGCCCAGGGTAGAGAGGGGGTGCCCAGGGCCCGTGGTGCTGGAAGGTCTGGCGTGGTCCCTGCGGCTCCTCCACGGAATCCCAGGCTTCACTCACACAGCGCACACAGCGGGGAAGGCTGGGCTCCATGGCTCAGCTGCTGAGAGGAAGGTTTTCTCTCTCATTATTGATGTTTCTATCTCTCTCTCCTTCTCCCTTCCTTTCTGAAATCAATGAAAAGAAATATATTTTAAAGGAGAATGATCAATGAACTTGGGAGAAACAGCAAGGAACTCAATGAGAACTTCAACAAAGAATTAGAAAACAAACAAACAAAAAAAGATAAAAAAAAAAAAAAAACATAGAAAAGAACCAGTCAGAATTGCAGAATACAATAAATAAAATGAAAAATACACTGAGAGAAACAACAATCAATTATATAAAACAGAGGATACAATAAGCAATTTCAAAGGCAAGTTAGAATAAAGCACCCAATTGGAACAGCAAAAGGAAAAAAAATTTAAATGGGATAATTTAAGTCACCCCTAGGACAACATCAAGCATACCAGAAGGATGATGGAGAGATAATTTTTTCAAGTTGAAAACCTATTTGAAAAAAATAATGATGAAAAACTTCCCTAATCTGGCAAAGGAAATAGACATAAATACAGGAAGCACAGAGATTTCCAAACAAGATGAACCCAGAGGCCTACACCAAGACAATTCATAATCAAAATGCTAAAAGTTAAAAAACAAAGAATCGTAAGAGTAGCAAGATAAAAGCAGTAAGTTAGTTATATCCAAGGAAGCTCCCATAAGATTGATTTCTCAACAGAAACTTGGTAGGTCAGAAGGAATTGGCATGAAATATTCAAAGTGATGAAAAGAAGGGACCTGCAACCAAGATTACTTGGCCAAGCAAAGCTATCATTTAAAATTGAAGGAGACTGTTTCCAAATCTTACCTATGGTAAGTTGATAGGAGCACAATTCACCATAGCTAAGATTTGGAAACAGCCTAAATGCCCATCAGCAGATGAGTGGATTAAAAAACTGTGGCACATCTACACAATGGAATACTACACTGCTGTAAAAAAGCAGGAACTCTTACCATTTGCTACAGCATGGATGGAACTGGAGAGCATTATGCTAAGCAAAATAAGCCAGTCAGAGAAAGATAAATATCACATGATCTCACTCATTTGTGGAATATAATAAACAAAATAAACTGATGAACAAAAATAGAGCCAGAAGCATCAAACAGTCCATCCAACCTAAGAGGGAAGGCAGGGAAGTGGGGGGTGGGGTAGGAGATCAACCAAAGGTCTTGTATGCAAGCATATGCGCATAATCAATGGACACAGACAGTAGGGAGATGAGGGCATGTGCTGGGGATGGAAAGGGCTGGGGAGAAGTCAATGGGGCCGGGGGGAGGGGGAGGGAGACTTATGTAATACTTTAAACAATAAACAATTTAAATTTTTTAAAAAAGTGAGCATGAATAAAGGCCAGTGTTGGTCTTCAACACCTATGGTGTAAAACATTTTTCTATGACACATAGTATTTTAAAATTATTTTATTATCTGTTTACTTTTTAAAAATTTGTCTTTATTATTGGAAGTATTATATATGACCTCACTTATATGTGGAATCTAAATGAAAACAAAACTCATAGAGTCAGAAAAAAGATTGGTGGTTGCTAGAGATGGGGGTTCAGGAATACACAAAATGGGTAAAGGGGAGTCAAAAGATACAAACTTCCAATTACTGAATAAATAAGCCATACTGTATTGTATATTTTAAAGTGGCTAAGAGAGTACATCTTAAATGATCTCATCACAAGCAAAACATGTAATTATGTATAAAGATGAATACTAGACTTATGCGGTGATTATTTTGCAATGTAAATGAATATTGAATCATTATGTTGTACACCTGAAACTAATAAAATGTTATATGCCCCCAAAATAAGTAAAGAAATGAAATACTTAAAAAAGAAATATATGACCATAAAAATAAATAAATAAAAATAAAATTGAAGGAGAGATAAAGAGTTGATCAGATAAGAAAAAAAAATATGAATAAGAGCCCTGGCCAGTGTTACTCAGTGGTTAGAGTGTCAGTCCATGCACTGAAAGGTCACAGGCTCAATTTCCAGTCAAGGGCATGTACCTGGGTTGCAGGTACAATCCCTGGCTCTGGTTGGGGTTCGTGCAGGAGGCAACCAATCAATGTGTTCCTCTCACATTGATGTTTCTCTTGCTCTCTCTTTCTGCCCTCCCTCCCTTCCACTCTATCTAAAAAGCAATGGAAAAAAATATCCTTGGGTAAAGATTATATATATATATATATATTGAGTGGCCAGATTATTATGACTGGCCAGATTATTATGACCACCCCATCATTACTTCATTGACACTTCCAAAAATACTGAACATTGAAAACTTCCTAAGCAAATACTCTCAAGGGTTTATTATTATTATTATTATTATTATTATTACTAGAGGTCCAGTGCACAAAAATTTGTGCACTGGCGGGGGGGGGGGGGCGCGGGATGGTGTCCCTCAGCCCCACTTGTGCCCTCTCACAGTCTGGGACCCCTCGGGAGATAACGACCTGCTGGCTTAGGCCTTCTCCCGGGTGGCAGAGGGCAGGCCTAATCCCTAGATGCAGCCCCTGGTTGGGCTCAGAGCAGGGCTGATTGGGGAGTTGGAGCGCCACACCCTGTCACACACAGAGCAGGGCTGATCAGGGGCTTGGGGCACTCCCCCCTGTCACACTCAGGGCAGGGCCGATGGGGAGATTGTGGCTCCACCCCATCACACACAGAGCAGGGCCGATCAGGGGGTTGGGGCACCGCACCCTGTCACGAACAGAGCAGGGCGGATAAGGAGGTTGTGGCCCCGCCCCCTGTCACACACATAGCCGCAGGGTGATCAGGGGGTTTGGGCGCTGCCCCCTGTCACGCTGCTCCAGGGGCCAGGAGGTCTCATGGCTCTGCTGGTCCCAGTGCTGGGAGGCCTCGCTGCTCCGCTGATCCCAGTGCTGGGAGGCCTTGCTGCTCCGCTGATCCCGGTGCTAGGAGGCATATTACCCTTTCACTCTTATAGGATAGAGGCCTGGTGCACGGTGGGGGCCAGCTGGTTTGCCCTGAAGGGTGTCCTGGATCAGGATGGGGGTCCCGCTTGGGTGCCTGGCCAGCCTGGATGAGGGGATGATGGCTGTTTGCAGCTGGTCACACCCCCTTCAGGGTGGGGGTCCCCACTGGGGTGCCTGGCTAGTCTGGGTGAGGGGCTGAGGGCAGTTTTCAGGCTGGTGGGCGACTGAAGTTTCCAACTTGTTCTTTTTTTCTTTTTTTCTTTTATTCTGGGATTTATTTACCTTCTATGGCTGTCACTGGAGCTGAAAGCCAGCTTTAGCTCTGAGGCCGGCTCCAACTTGAGGCCTCGGCTGCTGAAAGCAGATATCTGGTTTGTTTGGGTTCTATAATTGTAACACTGTTTCGATCCTACTCGCTCCAGCTGTGATGGCTGAAAGCAGGTATCTGGGTGGGTTTTTTTTGCTTCTATAATTGCAACAATGTTTCTTAAACTGCAGCTCAGAGCCCAGCAGCGGAAGGCAGGGAACCTTGGCTTCCTCCATCATGGAGCAAGCAAGCCTCCTGTTCGCTTCACTGCCTGGCTGCTGGCCGTCATCTTGGTTGGCAGTTAATTTGCATATCGCCCTGATTAGCCAATGGGAAGGGTAGCGAAGTTACGGCTAATTACCATGTTTCTCTTTTATTAGATAGGATTATTTGCATAACTAAATTCACTTCATTGTACTGATGGGGTGGTCATAATAATCTGGCCACTCAGTGTATATATTCATTAGTTTATTTTGTTCATGAGATTTTATATGTGTCATTGACCAGAAATTGAACCTGCGACCTTTTAGTGTGTGGGCTGACACTCTAACCACTGAGCAACACTGGCTGGGGCTCATATTCATATGTTTTATCTGTTCTTTTTACACTTAAAAAAGACAGCAAGAGAATAAGAAAGGAACAGAGAAAAACTACAAAAATCATCAGAAAGAAGTTAATAAAATCGCAATGATTACATGCCTTTAATTACATCAAATGCAAATGGGCCAAAAAAGGCTAGGGTGACAGAATGGACAGGAAAAAAATCTCTTCTTATGCTGTCTACAAGGACCCACTTCAAATCAAAAGTCACCCACAGACAGAAATTAAAGGATTGGAAAAAATATTTTATGCAAATGCTAATCAAAAAAACGGGAATAGCAATACTGTTAACAGACAAAATAGACTTTTAGCAAAGTTTGTAACAAGAGACAAAGAAAAAAGCATTCTATAATTATAAAGTAAATATGCAACAAAAGAATATAACCCTTGAATACATTTATACACCCAAATGCAGGAGCACCTAAATAATGAAGCAAATATTGATGGAAATACAGGAAAAATCAACAGTAAGACAATAACAGTAGGGAAATTTAATACCCTATTGACATCAATGGACAGATCATCCAGACAGAAAATCAGTAAGAAAACAATAGCCTTAAATAACAGATAGAATTAATTGATATTTTTAGAGTATTTCACCCCAAAGCAGCAGAATATATAGTCTCTTCAAGGGCACATGGAACATTTTTCCAGGATAACCCATACGTTAGTTCCACAGAAGAAATATCAATAAATTTAAAGATTTAAATCGTAGAAATTACAAGAAGAAAATTGAAGAATACACAAACACATGGGGCTAAATAGCATGCTACTCAAAAGTGAATGGGTTAATAATTAGATCAAGGAAGAAATCACAAGATACCTTGAGAGAAATGAAAAAACAAACAAAACAAAACACCTAAAATCGGGTACAGAAAAAGCAGTCCCAAGAGGGAAATTCATAGCATTACAAGTCTACCTCAAGAAATGAGAAAAATCGCAAATAAACAATCTAATCTTATACCTAATGAACTAGTAAAAGAACAACAAAGAAAGCTGAAACAGAGAAAGAAAAACAGAGTTGGAGGTATCACACTACATGAGAGCAAAATATACTACAAGGCCATAGTAATCAAAACAGCGTGGTATTGACACGAGAACAGGCATACAGATCAATGGAATAGAACATAGAACACAGAAATAAACCCACACCTTTATGGTCAATTGATATTTGACATAGGAGGCAAGAGCATACAATGGAGTAAAGACAGTATCTTCCAGAGAGAGAACCAAGATGGCGGCATAAGGTATAGACCTGTGCGTGCTGCCTCCAACAACAACATTGAAACTACCAACTATAAGACAAAACAGCTATCATCCAGAACCATGGGAAAGCTGGCCCAGTGGAAGTTCTACAACTGGAAGGAAAGAAAGAAGCGAATTGAGACTGAGTAGGAGGTGCAGAGGCACCAAGAACAGAGGTACGGAGGTGCACGCCAAGCGGGCTGCAACTGGATGCTTGGTTTTTTTCAATCGGAAGGGGATACAAGCTCTCGAATCCACTGAGCTTGTTTGGGGTGGGATTCTGAGGTCCCAGACACCTATGGGGAGAGGCTGGACTGTCTTGCAGCGCGTCGGAGAGCGAGGGTGGCTTTCTCGCGGAGCTGCTCGCAGACATCATTGTTGCTGTGGGGGGCAGCATCCGGGGACCCGGAGATGCAGAGTTGCGGAGAGGTGAGGAATCGCGGAGATGCTGACGACAACCATTGCTGTTTGCTCCGCCCTGGTGATTCCCTGAGATCCCGCCCTACTCAATTTACATCCCCACCCAAGCTGTGCCAGTGGCTTTTCCAGCCTAACCCAACAAACTGCAGATTTCAACTCCTCGAATCCATAAGGGACACACTCAAGAAGCAGACTCAGGTTCGAAGAAAGCCGGAGCTGGACCCAGCTGGGCCGGCAACATGGAACCGCTGTACCAGCAAATGCACAAGCAGGTCCACCAGATCCAGTCTCACATGGGATGCCAGGAGACAGCAGACAAGCAGTCTGTGCACTTAGTAGAAAACGAAATCCAAGCAAGCATACCAGATATTCAGCCAGCTAGAACGCTTGGAGATTTTGTCCAGCAAGGAGCCTCCCAACAAAAGACAGAATGCCAAACTTTGTGTTGACCAGTTAAAGTATGATGTCCAGCACCTGCAGACTGCTCTCAGAACTTTCAGCATCGGCGATACGCAAGGGAGCAGCAGGAGAGACAGCAAGAGGAGCTTCTGTCTTGCACCTTCACCCCCAACGTGAGATGCGGCACCCCCTGTGAGGCTGTGTGAGGCTGAGACGTCCCCTGCAAGGCTGCGACGGCCACTGTGAGGCTGCGACGGCCCTGCAAGATTGCGATGGCCCCTGGGAGGCTGCGACGGCCCCTGTGAGGCTGCGACGTCCCATGCAAGGCTGCATGAGGCTGCAATGGCCCCTGGGAGGCTGCGACGGCCCCTGGGAAACTGGTGGAATCACGCGAGCCACCTAGATGGCTTCGTCGATGACCCGCGAACCAGCTCGAAGCCCCACGCACAACTATCACCCGAAGGGCGAGAGGAGCGAAAGCAGCTGTAGTGTTGCTTTCTCCTCAGTTTTGGTAGCGAAATCCTCATTTTAAACATAAGAGGACACATTATTTTAAAAAGCCGTTACGTGGCTCCAAACCCTTTCTGAGTAGAGTGTGAACAAGTCGTGAGAGACCTTTCAGAGCACAGGGACACGTTGTGGATGAAAATAGCTACATTTTCCATGTGTATGACCTTTGACCCGGCGACAAAAAGCGTACACCTATGGATGAGGACAGTGGTGGGGGTAAGGGCAGAGGGTGGGGTGGAAATTGGGTGGAGGGGAGCTATGGGGCGAAAAAGGGGGAACAACTGTAATAATCTGAACAATAAAGATTTACAAAAAAAAAAGAGACAGTATCTTCCATAAATGGTGTTGGGAAATTTGGACAGGTATACGCAAAAAAAAAAAAAAAAAAAAAAGAAAAAAAAAAGAGACTAGACTACTAACTTACACCATACACAAGAATAAATCAAAAGTAGATAAAAGACTTAAATTTAAATTGGGAAAACATAAAAATCCTAAAAGAAAACACAGACAGTAAAATCTCAGACCTCTCTTGTTGCATTTTTGCCAATATATCTCCTCGGGCAAGGGAAACAAAGAAAATAAATAAATAAATGGGATGACATCAAACTAAAAAGCTTTGCACAGCAAAAGAAACCATCAGCAAAATGAAAAGGAAACCTACTGAATAAAAGTGTATATTCACCAGTGATACATCTCATAAGGGGTTAAGTTCCAAAATATATAAAGAACGTAAACAACTGAACACCAGGAAGACAAACAGTCCAATTAAAAATTGAGCAAAGGACCTGAATAGACACTTGTCTAAAGTGGACATACAGATGGTCAATAGACATATGAAAAAATGCTCAACATCACTAATCATCAGAGAAATGCAAATTAAAATCGCAATGAAATACCACCTCACACCTGTCAGAATAGCTATCAACAACAACTCAACAAACAACAAGTCCTGGCAGGGATGTGGAAAAGAGGGAGCCCTCGTGCACTGTTGGTGGGAATGCAGACTGGTGCAGCCACTGTGGAAAACACTATGGAGTCTCCTCAAATAATTAAAAATGGAACTGCCTTTTGATCCAGTGATCCCACTTCTGAGAATATATCCTAAGAATCCCAAAACACCAATCTGAAAGACTATATGCACCTCATAGCAGCATTATTAGCAATAGCCCAAGTGCCCATCAGTAGTTGAGTGAATTAAAAGGCCGTGGTACATTTACACAATGGAATACTACATGGCCATAAGAAAGGAAATCTTACCTTTTGCCTCATGATGGATGAACCTGAAGAGTGTTGTGCTGAGTGAAATAACCCAGAGAAAGACAAATATCACAGGATCTTACTTATATGTGGAACCTAATGAACAAAATAAACTGACGAACAAAATAGAAGCAGAGGTATGAAGGTATGGAACAGACTAAGAGCTATGAGAGGGGAGGGAGAGCGGTTGAGGACTGGATGAAAGAATGTGAAGGGATTAATAAATAAACACACACACACACACACACACACACACACATATATATATATATATATATAAACATATCAGATACATATGTTTATAGACACAAACAACTGTGTGGTGATAGCCAGAGGTAAAGGAGGGTGGCGGGTAGGTGGAGGTGGATAAAGGGGGCAAGGGAAATGGAATGGAAAGAACTTCACTTGGGGTAGTGGGAGCACAATGCTGTATGCAGATGATGTTTTATTAAGTTGTACACTTGAAACCTTTGAAATGGTTTTGTGAATCAATGTCATCCCAATAAATTTAATTTAAAAAGATAGAGAAAAGAAAGCTGGAAGTGAGCAGAAGGAAGGAAATAATAAAGATCACAGTGGAAATAAATGAACCTGAATTTGAAAGAAAATACAAATGGCAATGAAACAAAGAGCTGGTTATTTTAAAAGATAAACAATATTGATAAACATGTTTTTACTTTTTTAAAAATTAAATTTATTGGGGTGACACTGGTTAATAGGATCATATAGGTTTTAGGTATGGGTTTGTTTTTTTTTAAAGATATGTATGTATGTATGTATGTATGTGTTTATTATTTTAATCCTCACTCAAGGATATTTTTCCATTGATTTTTAGAGAGTGGAAGAGAGAGGGAAAGACAGAAAGAAATATTGATGTGAGAAAAACACATTGATTGGTTACCTCCTGTACAAGCCCTGACCAGGGCCCAGGCTGGGGAGGAGCCTACAACTGAGGTACGTGCCCTTGACAGGAATTGAACCTGGGACCGAACCTGGAACCCTTTGGTGCCTAGGCTGACAAACTATACACTGAGCCAAACTGTCTAGGGCAGGTGTGGATTTCTGTTACAAGATCTGTATATTGCATTTGTGACCACCCAAAGTCAAATCATCTTCCATCACTATATATTAGGCCCCTTTTTGCCCCCCACTCCCACACTCCTTCTCTCTGGCAACCACCACATTGCTGTTTATGTCCACAAGTTTCAGTTTTATATCCCACATCTGAGTGAAATAATATGGTTCTTAGCTTTTTCTGATTGACTTGTTTCACTTAGCATAATGTTCTTAAGGTCCATCCATGTTGTTACAAATGGCAGTACTTCATCTTTTCTTATGGCTGAGTAGTATTCAGTTGTGTACCACATCTTCTTAATCCAATCCTCTATCAAAGGACACTTCGGTTGTCCCCAAGCCTTGGCCAGTGTGAATAATGCTAATGAATGTAAGAGTGCATATATTTTTATGAATATATGTTTTCTAGTTTTTCGGGTATATACCCAGGAGAGGAATTGCTGGGTCATATGGTAGCTCTATTAATTTTTTGAGGAGTCGCCAGACTGTTTCCATAGTGGCTGTACCAGTCCACATTCCCACTAGCAGTGAATGAGGGTTCCCTTTCTCCACAACTTCTCCAACCCTTGTTATTACTTGTTTGTTGATAATGGCCATTCCAGCAGGTGTGAGGTGGCATCTCATTGTAGTTTTGATTTGGCTCAGTGGATAGAGCATCGGCCTGTGGACTGAAGGGTCCTGGGTTTGATTCCAGTCAAGGGCACATGCCTGGGTTGCAGGTTCGGTCCCCAGTAGGGGGCATGCAGGAGGCAGCCGATCAATGATTGTCTCTCATCATTGATGTTTCTATCTCTCTCTCTCTCTTCCTTCCTCTCTGAAATCAATAAAAATATATTTAAAGAAAGAAAAAAGAAAAAAAGGCCAATGACCTGCCAAGGGGATCATGTGGGACAATGCCCTTCAGGAACAGGGATATTCTCTTGTATATCCTATTAGAAGGGTGGGATATTCTCCACCTGTTGCTAGCACAGATATTGAAGGACAAGGGGGAAATATTATTGTTCAGAAGTAAGCAGTCAAGATTCTACTATGGCCCTAACCGGTTTGGTTCAGTGGATAGAGCGTCAGCCTGTGGACTGAAGGGTCCCAGGTTCGATTCCAGTCAAGGGCTTGTACCTTGGTTGCGGCCACATCCCCAGTGGAGAGTGTGCAGGAGGCAGCTGATCGATGTTTCTCTCGCATCGATGTTTCTAACTCTCTATCCCTCTCCCTTCTTCTCTTTAAAAAATCAATAAAATATATTTTAAAAAAAGAAGGAAAAATACCACATGATCTCACTCTTTCATGGATAATTAAGACCATTACAAACTTTTGAACAATAATAAATACAATGGCAGAGCTGCCTCAAACTGATTGTCGGACTGCAGTGGGAAGGCTAGCGGTATCTAACCGCTCTCCCTCCCCTCTCATAGCTCTTAGTCTGTTCCATACCTTCATACCTCTGCTTCTATTTTGTTCGTCACACACACACACATAGAACTGCCACACACACAAACACATATGTGATTCCACCATGTGGGACTTGGAGTCTGAACATGAGGCATATTGATTTAAGGGAGTTTTGTGAACAAGGGCCCACTTTTGGGTAGTAAGAAGAACTCCACACTGGGATATAGTAACTTATCAGAGACTTTTGGGAAGTGATTATGGTCTCCAACATGATTTCTTCCAGTCTTGAAGCAAATAAAGGAAATGTGCTTATTGATCTATCTTTTACTTTTCCACATTTTATTCCTTTTTGTTGTTTTATACAGCTTTTTGCCTTGTCATGAAGTTACATTATTTTATGTTTTATTATTAAATATATTTTTATTGATTTCACAGAAAGGGAGAGGGAGAAATAGAAACATCAATGATGAGAAAGAATTATCGATTGGCTGCCTCCTGCACGCCCCCTACTGGGGGTTGAGCCCACAACCCAGACATGTGCCCTGACTGGGAATCCAACCGTGACCTCCTGGTTCATAGGTTGATGCTCAACCAGTGAGCCACACCAGCTGGGCACATTATTTAGTTTTAAATCATGCTCTGCAGTAATGTTTGGTAGCAGCTGGAATCCAAAAGGCATTGCATTTTTATTGTCTTTTCTCCATAAACATTTATCTGAGTGTATATATAATTTTTGTAGTACTAATGGAGTTCCGCTTAGTTTCATATTTCACAAGTTAAAAATGTTTCAAAAATAAGTTACTGTAATGAAGTCAATAATAGAGGTTTGGGTAGCATATAACCCTTGAGACTAGACTGTTGTGTAGAGGCTCACTCTCCCATAATGTAAAAGTGGGTGCACAGCTGCTCACATGGAGCCTACATTATCTGGCCTTCTCCTTTATGGTTAAATTGTAGCCAATGGGCTATAAATGGAAATGATACATGTGATTTCTGGATCATGCCTTAAAAGTCCTGTGGCATGATACAGATGATGTATTATAGCAGCGGTTCTCAACCTGTGGGTAGCGACTTCTTTGGGGGTCGTACGACCCTTTCACAGGGGTGTCCTAAGACCATTGGAAAACATATATAATTACATATTATTTTTGTGATTAATCACTATGCTTTAATTATGTTCAATTTGTAACAATGAAATTGGGGGTCACCACAACATGAGGAACTGTATTATTTTTTATTTATTTATTTTTTTAAATTTTTATTTTTCGCTAAAAGTATTACAAAGGGTATTACATAAGTGTCCTTTTTTCCCCCCCGCCCTTGACAAGCCCCTGCCCTCCCTTACCCCCCAGTGTCTTATGTCCATTAGTTATGGTTATATGGGTGCATACAAGTCCTTCGGTTGATCTCTTACTCCCCTCCCTCCTGTCCCCCAACCCTCCCTAGCCTTCCCACTGCAGTCCGACAATCAGTTTGAGGCAGCTCTGCCATTGTATTTATTATTGTTCAAAAGTTTGTAATGGTCTTAATTATCCATGAAAGAGTGAGATCATGTGGTATTTTTCCTTCATTGACTGGCTTGTTTCACTTAGCATAATGCTCTCCAGTTCCATCCATGCTGTTGCAAATGGTAGGAGTTCCTTCTTTTTAACAGCAGCATAGTATTCCATCGTGTAGATGTACCACAGTTTTCTAATCCATTCATCTACTGATGGGCACTTAGGCTGTTTCCAGATCTTAGCTATGGTGAATTGTGCTGCTATGAACATCTGGGTACATATATCCTTTCTGATTGGTGTTTCTGGTTTCTTGGGATATATTCCTAGAAGTGGGATCACAGGGTCAAATGGGAGTTCCATTTCCAATTTTTTGAGGAACCTCCATACTGCCTTCCATAGTGGCTGCACCAGTCTGCATTCCCACCAGCAGTGCACAAGTGTTCCTTTTTCTCCACATCCTCTCCAGCACTTGTCGTTTGTTGATTTGTTGATGATGGCCATTCTGACAGGTGTGAGATGGTACCTCATTGTTGTTTTGATTTGCATCTCTCGGATGATTAGTGATTTTGAGCATGCTTTCATATGTCTCTTGGCTTTCTGAATGTCCTCTTTTGAAAGGTGTCTATTTAGATCCTTTGCCCATTTTTTGATTGGATTGTTTATCTTCTTTTTGTTAAGTTGTATGAGTTCCCTATAAATTTTGGAGATTAAGCCCTTATCAGATATGACGTTGGCAAATATGTTTTCCCACGAGGTGGGTTTTCTTGTTGTTTTGTTGATGGTTTCTTTTGCTGTGCAGAAGCTTTTTATTTATTTATTTATTTTTTAATTAAATCTTTATTGTTCAGATTATTACATTAGTTACTCTTTTTTCCCACCATAACTCCCCTCCACCCAGTTCCAACCCCACCCTCTGCCCTCACTCCCCACCCACTGTCCTCATCCATAGGTGCACAATTGTTGTCTAATCTCTTCACTCACCCCCACACCCCTTTCTCCCCACCCCCTACCAAGAATAGTCAGTCCATTCCCTTTCTATGTCCCTGATTCTATTACAATCACCAGTTCATCAGATTATTTATTCACTTGATTTTTAGATTCACTTGTTGATAGATGTGTATTTGTTGTTCATAATTTGTATCTTTACCTTTTTCTTCTTCTTCCTCTTCTTACAGGATACCTTTCAGCATTTCATATAATACTGGTTTGGTGTTGATGAACTCCTTTAGCTTTTTCTTATCTGTGAAGCTCTTTATCTGGCCTTCACTTCTGAATGATAGCTTTGCTGGATAAAGTAGTCTTGGTTGTAGGTTCTTGGTATTCATCACTTTGAATATTTCTTGCCATTCCCTTCTGGCCTGCAAAGTTTCTGTTGAGAAATCAGCTGACAGTCGTATGGGTACTCCCTTGTAGGTAACTGATTTTCTTTCTCTTGCTGCTTTTAGGATTCTCTCTTTGTCTTTTGCTCTTGGCATTTTAATTATGATGTGTCTTGGTGTGGTCCTCTTTGGATTCCTTTTGTTTGGGGTTCTCTGCGCTTCCTGGACTTGGAAGTCTATTCCTTTCACCAGGTAGGGGAAGTTTTCTGTCATTATTTCTTCAAATAGGTTTTCAATATCTTGCTCTCTCTCATCTTCTGGCACCCCTATAATTCGGATGTTGGTACGCTTGAAGCTGTCCCAGAGGCTCCTTACACTATCTTCATATTTTCGGATTCTTTTTTCATTTTGCTTTTCCGGTTGGGTGTTTTTTGCTTCTTCGTATTTCAAATCTTTGACTTGATCCTTGCGACCCTCTGGTCTGCTGTTGGGAGTCTGTATAATATTCTTTATTTCAGTCAGTGTATGCTTAATTTCTAGGTGGTCCTTTATCACAACATCGAGGGTCTCATTAGACTTCTTGAGGATCTCACTACATTTATCTGCGGTCTTACCAGTCTTTTCGAGGGCTTCTAAACAGTTCTTTAAAGATCTTAAAAGTGTGGTTTTGAACTCTATATCCAACAGTTTGCTTTCCTCCAATTCTGTCGTTTGTGTCCTGTTTCTTTGTCTCGGCATTTTTTTATGCTTCGCTGTGTCGATAGAGTGCCTTTCTGTGCTAAGTGTCCCAATTACCTAAGGTAGACACTCTTGGTGCACCACCCTGTGGGCTTTGTGCACAGTCTTGTTGTGGTTAAGCCTTGATTGTTGTAGTTATCACTGCGAGGAATTGACCTCCAGGTCAATTGGCTGTGAGAATCAGCTGTGTCTGCGGTGGGAGAACTTCTGTGCTGGAGACACCCCTCTGGGGCTAGACTTGCTTCGATGGGGCTTTGGTGCTCACTGAGTCTGCCTCCTGAGTGTGTCTTTTATGGTTCCACGGAGCTTAAAGCTGGATGGTCCCACTCTGACCTCTGGGCTTCCTGGCTCCTGGATCTCTAGGGAGGTGCTAATCTAGCCTTTGCCTGAGGCTATCCAGCAAAAGCCTCCCTGCAGGGCTTGGGCGGGGCGGGTCCCAGGGGATCAACAGGGCGGGGTTAGCAATTATGGCTGCTCTCAGTCTTGCCCTCAGAGGCTCTGCTTCTCAGTGTCCCAGTAGTCGCTGCAAGCCCCACGGAGAGAAAGCTGCCCTAGGGTTCTGAGCGATGCCAGACAGTCCCGCTTCTCCCGTATGAGTCTGGGTCCTTAGAGACTCGCCCGGAACTGGAGCTCAGAGCCTGAGACTCCCTCCCGATTGAAAACAACCTCGCCCTCAGCCTCCAGCCCGCTCCACATGCACTCCGAACCTTAGTATTTTACTTCAGCACTGCACCTCCTCTGAGCCTCGGTATGCTTTTCTCTTTCCTCCTAGTTGTAGAACATCCACTCAGCCAGCTTTCCTGTGGTTCTGGATGATGTCCGTTCCGTCTTTTAGTTGTATTTTTGAAGTGGTTGTTCGAGGCAGCAAACTCCCGTGTTTACCTATGCCGCCATCTTGGTTACTCCCAGAAGCTTTTTATTTTGATGTAGTCCCATTTGTTCAGTTTCTCTTTAGTTTCAACTGCCCTAGGAGCTGTATCAGTGAAGAAATTGTTTTGGCATATGTCTGAGATTTTGTTGCCTTTGTATTCTTCTAGAATTTTTATGGTTTCCTGTCGTACGTTTAAGTCCTTTATCCATTTTGAGTTTATTCTTGTGTATGGTGTAAGTTGGTGGTCTAGTTTCATTTTCTTGCATATATCTGTCCAATTTTCCCAACACCATTTATTGAAGAGACTATCTTGGCTCCATTGTATGTTCATGCCTCCTTTGTCAAAAATTAATTGAGCATATTGGTTCGGGCTAATTTCTGGACTCTCTATTCTATTCCACTGATCTATATGTCTGTTCTTGTGCCAGTACCAGGCAGTTTTGAGAACAGTGGCTTTGTAATACAGCTTGATATCTGGCATTGAGATCCCACCTACTTTGTTCTTTCTCAGGATCGCTGCAGCTATTCGGGGTCTTTTTTTATTCCAGATGAATTTTTGGAGAGTTCGTTCTAGGTCTGTGAAATATGCCCTTGGTATTTTAATGGGAAGTGCATTGAATTTATAGATTGCTTTGGGTAGTATGGACATTTTAATGATGTTGATGCTACCAATCCAAGAACATGGTATGTTCTTCCATCTGTTTATGTCTTCCTCTATCTCTTTTTTCAACGTCCTGTAGTTTCCTGAGTAGAGGTCTTTAACCTCTTTAGTTAAGTTTATTCCTAGGTATCTTAATTTTTTTGGTGCGATGGTAAATGGGATTGTTTTTCTAATCTCTCTTTCTGAAAGTTCACTATTGGTGTATAGAAATGCCTCAGATTTTTGGGGGTTAATTTTGTATCCTGCTACATTGCCAAATTCATGTATTAAGTCTAGTAGCTTTTTGATGGAGTCTCTAGGGTTTTGTATGTATAATATCATGTCATCTGCAAATAAGGACAGTTTTACTTCCTCTTTTCCAATTTGGATGCCTTTTATTTCTTCTTCTTGCCTAATTGCAATGGCTAATACTTCCAGTACTATGTTGAACAGGAGTGGTGAGAGTAGGCATCCCTGTCTTGTTCCTGTTCTTAGGGGAAATGGTGTTAGTTTTTGTCCATTGAGTATGATGTTGGCTGTGGGCCTGTCATATATGGCTTTTATTATGTTGCGGTATGATCCTTCTATTCCCACCTTTCTGAGAGTTTTTATCAAAAATCGGTGTTGGATTTTGTCGAATGCTTTTTCTGCATCAATTGATATGACCATGAGGTTTTTTTCTTTCAATTTGTTTATGTGATGTATCACATTTATTGATTTACGGATGTTGTACCATCCTTGCATCTCTGGGATAAATCCTACTTGGTCATGGTGTATGATCCTTCTGATGTACTGCTGGATCCGATTTGCTAAGATTTTGTTGAGGATTTTGGCATCTATGTTCATGAGGGATATTGGCCTGTAATTCTCTTTCATTGTGATGTCTTTACCTGGTTTTGGTATTAGGGTGATGCTGGCTTCATAGAATGAGCTTGGAAGCGTTCCTTCCTCTTGAATTTTTTGTAGTAATCTGAGGAGGGTAGGTTTTAGTTCTTCCTTGAATGTTTGGTAGAACTCCCCTGTGAAGCCGTCTGGCCCTGGGCTTTTGTTTGCTGGAAGCTTTCTGATGACTGCTTCAATTTCTTCCATAGTTATTGGCCTATTGAGGTTTTTAGATTCTTCCTGATCGAGTTTTGGAATGTTGTATTTTTCTAGGAATTTGTCCATTTCCTCCAGGTTGTCTAGTTTGTTGGAGTAGAGTTGCCCGTAGTATTGTTTAACAATCATTTGTATTTCTGTGGGGTCTGTTGTTATTTCGCCTCTATCATTTCTGATTTGGTTTATTTGGGACCTCTCTCTTTGCTTCTTGGTGAGCCTGGCTAGGGGTTTGTCAATCTTGTTTATCCTTTCAAAGAACCAGCTCTTGGTTTCATTGATTTTCTGTATTGTTTTTTTGGTCTCTATTTCATTGATTTCTGCTCTAATCTTTATTATCTCCTTCCTTCTGCTCACTCTGGGGTTTTCTTGTTGCTCTCTTTCTAATTCTTTGAGTTGTAGAGTTAGATGATTAACTACCATTTTTTCTTGTTTTTTGAGATAGGCCTGTAGAGCTATAAACTTCCCTCTCAGGACTGCTTTCATTGTGTCCCAGAGGTTTTGGATTGTTGTGTTTTCATTGTCATTAGTGTCCAGGATGTTTTTAATTTCTTCTTTGATGTCATCGGTAACCCAATCAATATTTAATAACATGCTATTCAGCTTCCAAGTGTTTGAGTATTTTGGGTTGTTTTTATTGTAGTTTATTTCTAACATTATGCCATTGTGGTCTGAGAATATGCTTTTTATGATTTCAATCTTCTTGAATTTGTGGAGACTTTGCTTGTGACCCAATATGTGGTCTATTTTTGAATATGTCCCATGAGCACCTGAGAGGAATGTATATTCCGCAGCTGTGGGGTGAAGTGTTCTGAAGATGTCAATTAAGTCCATCTGATCTAGTGAGTCATTTAGGATTGCTGTTTCTTTGCTGAGTTTTTGTCTAGAGGATTTATCCAGTGATGTCAGTGGTGTATTAAAGTCCCCTACTATGATTGTATTATTGCCGATCTCTCCCCTGATATCTTCCAGAAGTTTTCTTATGTATGTGGGTGCTCCTGCATTGGGTGCATATATGTTTACCAGGGTTATATCTTCTTGTTGTATTGATCCCTTTAGTATTATGAAGTGGCCTTCCTTATCTCTGGTTATGGCCTTCACTTTGAGATGTATTTTGTCAGATATAAGTATTGCTACCCCAGCTTTCTTTTCCTTTCCATTTGCGTGAAAGATATTTTTCCATCCCTTCACTTTCAGTCTGTGTGAGTCCCTTCTAATGAGGTGGGTCTCTTGTAGACAGCAGATGTATGGGTCATGTTTTTTTATCCATTCAGCCACTCGATGTCTTTTGGTTGGAGCATTTAGTCCATTTACATTTAAAGTTATTATTGAAAGGTACTTGTTTGTAGCCATTTCTTTTTGTGTGTGTGTGTGGCTGTTTTCTTTCTGAGCTTGATATTTCTTCTTTTTACACCAGTCCCTTTAGCATTTCTTGCATGGCTGGCTTGGTGGTGATAAACTCCCTTAGCCCTTTTTTGTCTGTGAAGCTTCTTATTTCCCCTTCAATTTTGAATGATAGCCTTGCTGGATAGAGTATTCTTGGATTCAGTCCTTTGCTTTGCATCACTTTGTAGATTTCCGTCCATTCTTTTCTGGCCTGATGTGTTTCTGTTGAGAAATCATTTGATAATCTAATGGGAGATCCCTTATATGTTACTTTCCGTCTCTCTCTTGCAGCCTGTAAGGTTCTCTCTTTATCCTGAACATTTGCCATGGTAATTATGATGTGTCTTGGTGTGGGTCTTTTCGGGTTCACCTTGTTTGGGACTCTCTGGGCTTGTGTGACTTTTTTCTTCCCCACCTCAGGGAAGTTTTCTGATATTATTTCTTCGAATAGGTTTTCTAATCCATGTTCCTTTCTGTTGTTCTGGCACCCCTATTATTCGTATGTTGTTTCGTTTCATGTTGTCCCAAAGTTCCCTTAGGCTCTCCTCCTGTCTTTTAATTTTTTCCTCCATTTGCAGTACAGTTTGAGTGTGTTTTGCTTCCTTGTCTTCTAACTCACTAATTCGGTCCTCCGCTTCTCCCAGTCTACTGTTGAAACTTTCAATGGTGTTTTTTATTGCAGCTATGTCGCTCTTCATTTCTTCTTGGGACTTACTTAAGTTGTTGATATTTTCATCTGTTTCTTCTAGCTTCTTGCATAAGTAGTTGAGTTTTTCATCTGTTTCTTCTTGCTTCTTGAACATCCGGTGCATGTACTCTAGGAACCTTATTCTGAATTCTTTTTCCGTCATGTTGCATATCTCTGTCTCACTTAGCTGCTTTTCTGGCAAGTCCTCCTTTTCTTTCCTTTGGGGGTTTCTTTGTCTACCCATGTTTGATCTCACTGACATGACTAGTTGTTGCGTCGTTCAGTGGCTGGACCCTGGGTGGCAGTGGCTCCTCGGGCTGTGGTTGCTCCTTGGGCGGTTGTGGTAGCAGTGGCTCCTCTGTTGATAGCAGAGCCTCTGGTGGGTGCTGTTCACAGTTGTGGTGGCTCTTCTGGCTGGTGGAGGAAGGCTTCACACACAGCAACTGTTCCCCAGGCAGAGCCTGTGGTGATCAGGAGGCCGCTGTTGCTTGAATCTGCTTTCCGTGGAGGGGTGCAGGTCTCCTCTGGGCTCTTGCAGTCGCGCTGCTTGCGAGTCGTTGCCTCCGGGTTAGTAGCCGCCGGGTTAGTAGCCGATTTCTGGATGCCGGCAACCGCTACCCAAGATGGCGCGGTCTCGCCGCTGTGCTGGCCCCCAGGGGGAGGTTTCAGCCTCAATCTCTAACCATCCCCATTTTTTAGGAGTTCTCTTTCTTTCCTGGCTGCAGACTGTCTCTCAGCTGAACCTCCCCAGCTTGATCGGGCTGATTGTTACCCGTTTCAGCTGCTCGCCCCTATCTGCTCCGGGACAATGCACCAACACGTCCGTCTAAGCCTCCGCCATTTTTTCTCCTCCGAGGAACTGTATTAAAGGGTCGCGGCATTAGGAAGGTTGAAAACCACTGTACTAGTGGAAGCAGCTGGCTTCATAGCTCAGGTGATTACCCTGAACCATCCAGGCCAAATCAATGCTGGCTAAGCACCTGTGCTGGATTGTCACACAGCTCACATTGCTTGCAAATTTGCTGAGTTGAAGAAGAAGATTGATCATCATTCTGGGAAAAAGCTGGAAGATGGCCCAGTTTTTGAAATCTGGTGATGCTGCCATTGTGGATATGGTTCCTAGCAAGCCCAAGTGTATCGAGAGCTTCTCTGACTATCCTCCTCTGGGCCATTTCCCTGTTCGTGACATGAGACAGACAGTTGCTGTGGGTGTCATCCAAGCAGTAGACAGGAAGGCAGCCGGAGCTGGCAGTCACCAAGTCTGCCCAGAGAGCTCAGAAGGCTAAATGAATATCATCCCCAATACCTGCCACCCAGTCTTGATCAGGGGTGGAAGAACGGTCTTAATGATTGCAATGCAGCATAAGATCTTCAGAAGGAAAGAAGGATGTTTTGTGGACCATTTGGTTTTATTGTGTGTGGCAGTTTTTAATTTTTTTAAAAATTGATTTTAGAGAGAGGAAGGGCATGAAAATTTCGATGTGAGAGAGAAACATCAGTTGGTTGCCTCCTGCACATGCCCCAACAGGAGGATTGAATTTGAAATCTGATTGAATGTGCCCTGACTAGGAATAGAACATGCCACCTTTTGGTGTATGGGACGATGCTCCAACCAACTGAGCCATAATGGCCAGGGCTAAGTTATTAGTTTATAAAATCAGTACTTTTTAATAGCTGCAACTTAACTAAAAATCTGTCACAGAATTTTGAGATCCATTAAAATAAAGTTTAATGAAAAAAACAAAAGAATGGGTAAATACATAAATAGGATAAACTAAATGTGGTAAAATGTTAATATTTGGAAAATCTGAGTAGAAGGCATATAGGAATTCTTTGTGCTTTCTTGTAACTCTCTGTAAGTCTGAAATTGTGTCAAAATTTAAAAAAAAATCAAATACCACTTGTTATGGGTTCACTCAGCGAGATAGACCACCAACTCAGAATTTAAAATTTAGGGGCCTTTATTAAGCTGGCCAGCTGACTACAGTTACAGCACTCTGCCAAAACAGAGGCTGAACTGCAGCGCTGACTACTACAGGAGTTACATTTTATTATTAAATTTTGTGGAGGCCCAGAGAAAAATGTGTCTTTCAAATTCTGGGCCCCCCAATATGGAGGAAACTCTCTTTATTTATACTTTTTCCAGTTTTTTGTCTCCCAAATTTGGAATGAGACTTCCGGGCCTTTTGAGAAAGAAGACCTATGTGCTGGGAAGGGGCTATGAGATCATATCTCAAGGCCTGGCCTGATGTCAGTACTTTCCTATCTATGTGTTTTAGGAACAGACAGCACAGCATGAACCGTCTGGCCGAAGTGTCAGATATGCAGCCCAGTACACCACCGAAACCGGTTTGGCTCAGTGGATAGAGCGTCGGCCTGTGGACTGAAGGGTACCAGGTTCGATTCCAGTCAAGGGCATGTGCCTGGGTTGTGGGCACATCCCCAGTGGGAGATGTGCAGGAGGCAGCTGATTGATGTTTCTCTCTCATCGATGTTTCTAACTCTCTATCTCTCTCCCTTCCTCTCTGTAAAAAATCAATAAAATATATTTAAAAAAAAATCAAATACCTAATAGGAGTTTCCTAAGAAGAGAATGCAGACAATGGGAAGAGACAACGTGTAAAAGCAGAACATTTTCCAGAATTGAAGATCCAAATCCTTAGTCTAAAGCAGGGGTTCTCAACCTGTGGGTCGAGACCCCTTTGGGGGTTGAATGACCCTTTCACAGGGGTCGCCTAAGACCATCGGAAAACACATATATAATTACATATTTTTTTTGTGGTTAATCACTATGCTTTAATTATGTTCAATTTATAATGATGAAAATACATCCTGCATATCAGATATTTACATTACGATTCATAACAGTAGCAAAATTACAGTTATGAAGTAGCAACCAAAATAATTTTATGGTTGGGGGTCACCAAAACATGAGGAACTGTATTAAAGGGTCATGGCATTAGGAAGGTTGAGAACCACTGGTCTAAAGGTTCATAGCAGGATGTCTCCAGTAGGATAAATTAAAAACATGACCACACCTGGCAGAACCAGAACACTGAATTTCAATAGAGAATCTTAAAGCCACCAGAGAGAAAAGATACACTGCCCACAAAAGAATAAGAACTAGACTGGTAACCAACTTCTCATTAGTAATAACAGCTAGAAGCCAATGGAACAATATTTTCAAAGTGCAGAAAGAAAACCACTGTCAAACTAGTATTCTCTACCAAGCTGAACTATCTTTTGAACGTGAGGATATAATAAAGATATTTTCAGATATTTAAAAACTAAGAAAGTTTAATATTCAAAGACCCTCGCTGAGAAAAACTACTTACTAATATAATCTAAGACAAAGGAAATAAACCTAGAAAGGTGGAACTTAAATGAGATATGAAAAGCAATGCTGGCAGTTAAATTGATAAATGTGGCTAAATCTGGACACAGAACTACAATTTGTGATATAGCCTGAAGTAACTATATTTCAAAACAGAGCTGTTCCTCCCTTGACAGGATAAAATGCAAACAAGCCTACTAAATGTCCCCCTTGCTAATAATCATATCAAGTAGTTTGGATTCACTCAAGTCATATAAATGAATCAAGAGTTGTCAGTTATTAGGCTTAGCTCTACATACGTGTGTCGTTTGATGTAGACGTGGAGGTGCACACATTTTGCCCATGTGTCACAAGGATTGAGCTCATTTAAACTCAGTCTGGAACCTGAAACTTCTTTTTGGAGTGGGCTGCATTTAATTAAATGACTGAGATTGATCTGCTAAATTCAAGAAATCTGAATTAGGTATGCAGATGACATCACCTTATGCTCATAGCAAAAGATTCAGAATACTGTGGTCAAGGGACTTCTTGGAGTGATGGAAATATTTTCTATCTTGATAGTCGTGGTGGTTATATGACTGTATACCTTTATCAAAATTCATAGATTGTACATATCAGTAAATCTGACATCAAAAAGCAAGAATTCCCCCTGGCCTGTTTGGCTCAGTGAATAGAGCGTCGGCCTGCGGACTGAAGGGTCCTGGGTTCGATTCTGGTCAAGGGCACATGCCCAGGTTGCAGGCTCAATCCCCAGTAGGAGGCGTGCAGGAGGCAGCCAATCAATGATTCTCCCTCATCATTGATGTTTCTATCTCTCTCTCCTTCTCCCTTCCTCTCTGAAATCAATTAAAATATATTTTTTAAAAGCAAGAATTCTGTGGTATTTAGAAAGACAATAATGCCAATCTACACTAATAAAAGAGAAAAATGGTAATTAGCGTACGACCGCTACCCTTCCCATTGGCTAATCAGCATATCTTTATGCAAATTAACTGTCAGCCAAGATGGTGGCTGGCAGCCAGGCAGCTGGAAGCGAACATGAGGCTTGCTTGCTCCCGTGACTGCAGACTCCAACGTTCCCCGCCTGCCTTGCAGGCCTCTGAGCTGGCAGTTTGAAACTTTGTAACAAATATAGCCAGCTGGGATCTCAGAGCTGAAGTTATACATTGTTTCGATTACAGAACGGCAAACAAACCAGCAGCGGAAGCCTCAGAGCTAGAGCCAGAGCTAAAGCTGGCCCAGAAGAAAAAAAAAAAGAAAAGAAAAAAAGGACAGGTTGGGAGCTTCAGTCAAAACAGCCAGCCTGAAGGCAGCCCTCAGCCCCTCACCCAGACTGGCCAGGCACCCCAGTGGGGACCCCCACCCTGAAGGGTGTGTGACCAGCTGCAAACAGCCATCATCCCCTCATCCAGGCTGGCCAGGCACCCCAGTGGGGATCCCCACCCTGATCCAGGATACCCTTCAGGGCAAACCAGCCGGCCCCCAGGCCTCTATTCTATATAGTAAAAGGGTAATATGCCTCCCAGCACCGGGATCAGCGGAGCCAAGAGGTCTCCTGGCACCAGATCAGCATGACAGGGTGCAGCGCCCAAACCCCCTGATCGCCCTGCGGCTCTGTGTGTGACAGGGGGTGGCGCCCCAACCCCCGCCCCCCTCCACGGGCCCTGCTCTGTCTGTGACGGGGTAGAGCCATAACCTCCCCATCGGCCCTGCCCTGAGTGTGACAGTGGTGGCGCCCCAACCCCCTGATCCACCCTGCTCTGTGTGTGACAGGGGGCGGTGCCCTAACTCCCCTATCGGCCCTACTCTGTGCGTGACGGGGGAGCTCCCCAACCCCCTGATGGGCCCTGCTCTGTGCATGAGAGGGGGGAGCTCCCCAACCCCCTGATTGGCCCTGCTCTGTGAGTGACAGGGGGCAGCGCCCCAACCCCCTGATTGGCCCTGCTCTGTGCATCACAGGGGGTGGTGCCGCAACCTCCCCATTGACCCTGCCTTGAGTGTGATAGGGGGCAGTGCCCCAACCCCCCAATTGGCCCTACCCTGAGAGTGACTGAGGGTGGCATCACAACCTCCCAATCTGCCCTGCTCTGTGCATGACAGGGGGCGGTGCCCCAACTCCCCAATCAGCCCTGCTCTGAGCCCGACCAGGGGCTGCACCTAGGGATTGGGCCTGCTTCTGCCACCCAGGAGCAGGCCTAAGCCAGCAGGTCGTTATCTCCCGAGGGGTCCCAGACTGCGAGAGGGCACAAGTGGGGCTGAGGGACACCCCCCCCCCCCCCGCCAGTGCACAAATTTTTGTGCACCGGGCCTCTAGTAGAGAATAAGAAGTGTGTGGAGAGGAGTTTCTTTCTTTATTTTGCCTTATTCTTAGCCAAAAAGATGAGATAGAAATCTTTCCATTGTCTTATGACATAATTCTAAAGATTTCCTCAAAAACAGTTTTATTTATATCCACGAATTTAAAAAAAGTTTCCAGCCATTCTCTAATGTAGTTTAATTCTCAACTCACAGAATTCACTCATTTGAAATTTTATAACATAAAATGTCCTTAGTTGAATAAAAGGCTTCTGACCTTGAGTGAAACAGTATGATTGAGATGAGAAGGGGAAATAGAATGCTCTTCTTGAACAGTGCTTCTCTTTGGAACTTCCCAGCCTCTAGTGTTCATAAACCTAAAAGGCATTACATGGCTCCTTCCCCTCCCACAACATTTATGGATAAGTGAGTGAATGGATAGATTTCCTGTCACTTAATACACTTCAGGAGTGGAGAAGTTAAGAGATGGAGGAATGTGTCTGCTCATGTTTCTGACACTGGATGCCTTTTAAGAGCATGGGATAACTAGGAAGGTGTGGCAGCTGTGACTGGTTTCCCATATATTAGAAGGTAACCCTTTCTAAGACCCTCGGCAGCTCAGCTAGGAAGAGACCACCATTCTGCAGGCCCCCTCAAGGTTTAGGCAGGCCATGTTCCTATCCAGCTCCTTCTTTGCTAAGTAATGCTGGAAGAAACCTCACACTCATACAGCAACCACACTATGGGGTTTGCGCAGAGTTGTCAGATGGCAGGATGAGTTCTTCCTGTTGACCTCTGGACAAAGGTGATGTTTCAGGTGCTCTGAAGAATCAATGTATAGAAGAAGATTTCTGCTTTCATCAGGTACTAGCTATGCAACCTTGAGAGATCTGTTATTCCCTCCTCTGACAACAAAGTGACCCTCATTGGGTTCTGGAGATAATAAAGTGAGAGAACACATAGGATGCACATATAAGTACAGTTGCTGTGATTGGCACAGCAGTTACACAACTTCCTTTTTTCTCTTTATTTGCTGGGAAGTATGCAACTAAGCTTCTGCTTATTTGTTTCAGTTATGAAGTAACTTCTTCAAGTCTGGGTTTTCTGGTATAAATATTCTGTCTTTCAATTTTTCCCTTGATTTTGGTCTGATTCAGTCTTCTTTTATTTTCAGACCTTCATGGCATCAGGCCTGAGAATGTGAAGTTCTTGTTTCTCATTCCTTCTAGTTCAACTGCTTCGGGAGTGAATGGACTTCATGGCAAGTGCAGGCAAGGACCCCAGAATGTGGTGAAGAATGGGCAGGACTGGGTATTCCCCCTGGGGAGGGAAGCCAGAGCTTAGAACCATAACTACTCAGAACTGTGTAGGGAGGGTGGAACTGGCCCCAGCTGATGCCAGTATCCTGGGGGTTCAGAGTGGTGAGTAGGTGTTTAGTGCTCCGAGCCAAGCTGGGGCATGGCAGCATCCCAGACCACCATGTGGGGAGCCAGAGGAGGGAGTACGGGCCTTGAGAAGGAAAGAACTTCTGAGGAGGAAAGGAGGTGGGGAGGATTATGGTTTTATGAGATAGGAAGCTTATACAATTTGGGGGACGCACTTTAAGAAAAAAACACACACAAAATAATTCACTTTTCCAAATGCTATAAAGCACAGGAATCTTCTCTAGGGCTCTTTGTGAAGAGCCCAGGCAAGTGAGAGAAGTGAAGCACAAGCTTTGTTAACTTCATGGTACATCCACCTCTGTCCTGCAGTGGTGTTCAGGCTAGGGCTCCAGACAGTCGGGAGTGGAGGTATAGATCAGGAAACAGGCAGGAGTCCAATCAAAATCATGCTGGGCTCATCAACAAAGGTTAAGAGAAAGGAGGTGGCTTGCTGTGAACGTGGGTATCAAGGCTCAGTTCTGGCACTCCAGACACCAGGGGTAGTACAGCTGGCACTCCACCCACCTTACACTTTGGAAGGTCTGCCTGGGTGGTCACAGGAAGGAGGGACTCACTGCCTCTCTGTCTTGTGGCCAAGTCAGATAGAAGGTGAGTCAGGTACATATGAATTTATTTGTTCATTCAGTCATTGAGCAACTAGTTTGTGTGTCTTGGAGGAAAAAAGAAGACTAAGGCCCCATCTCTGTCATCATGGAGCTCATTGTCTAAAAGAGTGGCTGACATCTAACCATGATATGGCCAGTGTCCCAAAGGAAATCACCTGTGCACCCAGAGTCTGAGTAGTGAGGAGGACTGAACTGGTTTTAGCATCAAAAGTCATATGTTTCAAAAAATTCCTCAGGGTAAACCAGGTCAGTGGTCACTAGATGGGAGGGACAGTGACTAGGTTTCTTGGAGGAAGGAGAGCATTGAGGTTCCTGGGTTGAGCCTTGAAGCATCCTTCATTTACCTTTGGGGTGTGATAGGGAATGGTGGACCTCATACACTTTCTGATCCAGCCCTGAGGGACAATACCCAAGTTCCTTTGGAGTGTGGGAGGCTGACAAATGAGTTGTAGTCTTGGGTCTGCTGCAAGAGGAGAAGGCGAAAGGAGTGACAGTGGTGGGAAAAGGCCTGGGAGAATAGCCTCAGTGGCACATCTGAGGGCAAGCCCCGAATCTGAGGAGAAGCAACAGCCAAGCCAGGTGAGAACCAAAACCACCAGGTGGTGAAGTACAGAGCAGCAGTGGCCTCTAAATCAGGAATGCTTGACTGACCCACTAGCAATAGAACCTTCAGTGTTGCCGAGCATTGTGCCTTGTAGTACATGTGCTCCTTCCTCTGAGGGCAGAGCAGGGTGAGATGTGATAGCAGACAACAATGAACATGGGAGAAACACAATATACTTTGCTCCCATAGACAACAGCCTGTCCAGCTTAGGGAAGTCAGCTCTTGGGTTTTATTTTTTATTTATTTATTTTAAAAAATCTTTATTGTTGAGAGTATTACAGATGTTTCCCCCTTTTACCCCCTCATTGCTCCACTCCACCCGGTTTCTGCCCTGCCCCAGGCCTTCACCACCCTATTGTCTGTGTCCATAGGTAATGCATATATGCATATAAGATCTTTGGTTAATCTCTTCCTGAACCCTCCAATCCCCTTCCCTCTGAAATTCATCATTCTATTTCATGTTTTCAAACCTCTGGTTCTATTTTATCCATCAATTTATTTTGTTCATTAGGTTCCTTGTTTGTTTACTTTGATTTTTAGATTCAATTGTTGATACATATGCATTTATTGCCATTTTATTGTTCATGATTTTTATTTCTTCTCCCTCTCCTCCTCCTCCTCTTCTCCTCCTCCTTCTTCTTCTTCTTCTTCTTCTTCTTCTTCTTCTTCTTCTTCTTCTTCTCCTTTTTCTTTTTCTTCTTCTCTCTTCTCCTCCCTCTTCTTCTTCCTCTTCTTAAAAAATACCCTTCAACACTTCATGTAATACTCGTTTGGTGGTGGTGAACTCCTTTACCTTTTTCTTGTCTGTGAAGCTCTTTATCTGACCTTCAATTCTAAATGATAGCTTTGCTGGATAGAGTAATCTTGGTTGCAGGATCTTGCTTTTCATCACTTTGAATATTTCTTGCCACTCCCTGCTGGCCTGCAAAGTTTCTGTTGAGAAATCAGACAGTCCTGTGGGCACTCCCTTGTAGGTAACTAACTACTTTTCTCTTGCTGCTTTTAAGATTCTCTCTTTGTCTTTTAATCCTTGGTATTTTAATTGCGATATGTCTTGTTGTGGGTCTTGGGTCATCTTGTTTGGGACTCTCTGCATTTCCTGGACTTGAAAGTCTTTTTCTTTCACCAGGTAGGGGAAGTTTTCTGTCATTATTTCTTCAAATAGGTTTTCAATATCTTGCTTTCTCTCTCTCCTCCTTCTGGCACCCCCATAATGCAAATGTTGGTACACTTGAGGTTTTTCCAGGGGCTCCTTACACTATTTCATATTTTTTTGTTCTTTTTTCTTTTGCTTTTCTGATTGGGTGTTTTTTTGTTTCCTCATATTCCAAATCATTGATTTGATACTCAGAACCCTCTGCTCTAGTGTTGAATCCCTGTAAATTATTCTTTATTTCAGTTAGTGTATGCTTAATTTCTGACTAGTCCTTTTTCATGTCTTTGAAGTTCTACTAAGATCCTTGAAATTCTCACTAAGTTCCTTGAAGTTCTCATTAAGATAACCATTCTTTGAATTCTATATCTACTAGTTTGCTTGCCTCTGTTTCATTTAGTTCTTTTTTTGGATATTTCTTCTGTTGTCATTTTTGACATGTTTCTTTATCTCCATGTTTTGGCTAGTTCCCTGTGTTTGTTTCTATATATTAGGTAGGGCTCCTGTATCTCCTAGATTTGGTAGAATGGCTTGTGTAGGAGGTGTCCTCTAGGCCTAGTGACTCAGCCTTTTCAGGTACCTGAGCTGGGCACTCTAGGTGCACCCATTTGTGGGCTGTGAGTATAGTCTTGTTGTAGTTGAGCCTTGATTGCTGTTAGCATCCCTGGGAGGTATTGACCTCCAAGCCAATTGGCTGTGAGGATCAGCTGTGACTATAGTGAAACGTTGTTATGCAGGAGACACTCCTGTGGAGCAGGACTTGCTTCAGTGGAGCTTTGACGCTCACTGAGTCTGCCCCTTGAGTGTGTCTCTTGTGGATGTGTAGAGTAGTAATCTGGTATGGTCTGAAGCTGTCCACTGGGTGCACTTGCTCTGGAACCTCCCGGGAGGTGCAAAATCAGCTACTGCTTGGGCCACCCAGCAGATCTACAGATGGCTGTTACTTATATTGGGCTTGGAAGTGCCCAGACAAGGCCAAGCTATGAAGCAAGGTAGGCTGGTGCTAATGCTGGGCTTTGGGCCTTACTGATGCCAGCTGCTGCTTATTTGAGAGATTTTAGGACATTCTGAAGCCTGAGCCAGGACAGGCCATTCATATGGAAAAGCTGATGCAAACAGCTTGAGTGGGGCTGCAAATTGGATAGGGTGGGGTCTCAGGGAGTCACCAGGGCAGAGCAAACAGTGTGAGCCAGGCTGATGGAAACTCAGATATGGCTGTCAGTCAGCTCTGAGATGGGGGAGGTCTCAGCATAGGAACAATGACCCCTGCGAGCACCCCTGTCTGGGAGAAAGCCACCCCTGCATTCTTATTCCAATGCCAGACAATCCATTTACTTCCTGTATGTTGCTGGATCCCCCAAAGCTCCTCCCCCAGCAATGGAGTTCAGAGGGTGGGAGTCCCTGTATGTTCATGTGTCAGTCCTTTAAGATTAATTTTCTGGGTCTCAAGCAGCCTCTGTGTCACTCAGTCACAATCCCTGCTGGTTTTTATAGCCCAAAGTTACAGAGGTTTCTCTTCCCAGCTATGGAACCCTGGGCTGGGGGTCTGGTGTGGGGCTAGAATCCACTGTTCCTCATGGGATGCCTCCTCAGCCTAGATATCCCTCCCAATTTAAAAAAACGCCACACATTGGTGTCAGACCAGCCCCTTCCACACCTCTGCACCTCCTACCAGTTTCAATGTGCATTCTTCATTACTTCTCTAGTTGTAGGACTTCCATTCAGCCAGCTTTCAGGCAGCTCTAAATGATGGTTGTTCTGTGTTTTAGTTGTAATTTTGATGTGGTTATGGGAAGCAGAAAGTACTGGTGTTTACCTACACTGCCATCTTGGTTCTTCAACTGAAGCTCTTCTTGAGCCAGTTCTGGGTTTTAAATCTGAGATCTTTAAGTTTAGTTTGTCCCACACCCAGCACCTGAAAACATCTGCACAATGTTTTGCATTTGAGCATTTATCTGGGTCTCAAACTGTTCAAGATTGGAAAAATTAAGAAACACTGAACTAAGTGGTTGCTAAGGTCCTTGCTTTCACATTCTATGATTTTTTGATAATATTAAAGACTAGAGGCCCAATGCATGGGATTCATGCACTGGTTGGGGGCATGACCTGCAGGGATCGCCCGCTGTGGGAGCACCGCTCATCCCGGTCAGCTGAGCAGAGCTCCCACTGTGGGGGTGCACTGACCACCAGGGGGAAGCTTCTGCATTGAGCGTCTGCCCCCTGGTGGTCAGTGCATGTCATGGCGACTGGTTGACTGGTTGTTCTGGTTGTTCCACTGTTTGGTCACTGGGCTTTTATTATATAGGATAATTGATTTGAATTTTATTATCAAAAGGTCACTGTCACCAATCCAGTGCCACCAGAGGTCCCCAATTTGGGGAGTAGTTATGTGAGAAACTTTATTTGAGTGAAACAGCTCAGAAAGTTTGCAATCCAAACCAGAGAAACAGTCATTGATAGAAACTGAAACTACACTCTACCAGACAAAGGGGAGGCTGGGTAGAGAAAAATTCCCGCCAATGTCATGCAAATGAGGACTTCAAATTTGCACAGTCTGATTGGTCCAAATTGCACTGTTCTGATTGGTTGTTATGAAACAGTTCTGGTTGGTCATTAAACACATAGCTATGCAGCTCCCATGGGACAGGGAAGGTTTCAGTACCATTGGTCAAAATACAATATCAAGAACTTTATAAGGGTTGGCTCATACCAGGAGTGCAGTATAGGAGGCTGCCAACTCAGTCTGCTGCTTTTCCCTGAAACTCAGTATGTGTGAGAGGCCTCTGTAAACCATGGATCTAGACTTTAGTTTTTGGGCCCAATTAACCACAAGGAATCTTTCTTTCTTGGATTTGATAATTTATAAAAAGGATCACAAAGGAAGTGTCAGGGTCCAAGCAGCCCAAGAACTATCATTTTAAAAACTAGAGGCTCAGTGCACAAAAATTTGTGCACGGGGGAGGGAGGTCCCTCAGCCCGGCCTGTGCCCTCTCGCAGTCTGGGACCCCTCGGGGGATGTCAACCTGCTGGCTTAGGCCCGCTCCCCAGGGGATTGGGCCTAAGCTGGCAGTCAGACATCCCTCTGGCAGCCCGGGAGCCCTCGGGGGATGTCCACTTGCCAGCGGGAGCAGGCCTAAGCTGCAGTCGGACATCCTTAGTGCTGCTGAAGAGGCGAGAGAGGCTCTTGCCATCTCCGCTGTGCTGGCAGCCGTCAGCCTGGCTTGTGGCTGAGCAGAGCTCCCCCTGTGGGAGCGCACTGACCACCAGGGGCAGTTCCTGCATTGAGCGTCTGCCCCCTGGTGGTCAGTGTGTGTCATTGTGACCAGTCATTCCCAGTCTTTCTGCTGTTAGGGTCAATTTGCATATTACCTTTTTATTATATAGGATAGAGGCCTGGTACACCGGTGGGGGCCAGCTGGTTTGCCCTGAAGGGTGTCCCGGATCAGGGTGGGGGGTCCCGCTGGGGTGCCTGGCCAGCCTGGGTGAGGGGCTGAGGGCCATTTGCAGGCTGGTCACACACCCTTCAGGGTGGGAGTCCCCACTGGGGTGCCTGGCCAGCCTGGGTGAGGGGTTGATGGCCGTTTGCAGGCTGGCCACAGCCCCTTCAGGGTGGGGGTCCCCACTGGGGTGCTTGGCCAGCCTGGGTGAGAGGCTGAGGGCCATTTTCAGGCTGGCCACAGCCCCTTCAGGGTGGGTGCCCTACTGGGGTGCCTGGCCAGCCTGGGAGAGGGGCTGTAGGCTGGAAGCAGGTATCTGGGATTTATTTAACTTCTATAATTGAAACTTTGTAGCCTTGGTCCAGCTCAAAGCCTGGGTTGCCCCTGGAAACCCAGGTTCCCAGCCCCTCCTTGAGCGGAGGCCACACCGTCGGCTAGAAGCAGGTATCTGGGGTTTATTTATCTTCTATAATTGAAAGTTTGTAGCCTTGAGCGGAGGTCAGGGCTGGCAGGGCAGGTGGGAAGCGTGGCTTCCTCCATTGCCGGGGCAACTCAAGCCTCCTGCTCGCTCCAGCTCTGTGGCTGCCGCCATCTTTGTGATGGAATGATGGTTAATTTGCATATTATTCTTTTATTAGATAGGATATGCTAAATATTAATAAGGGGATACAAAACAGTATTCTCTTTTGTGAAAGGGGGTCTGTGATGGTTAATTTTAAGTGTCACTTGAGCTAGGCTAGTGGGCACATTGTGAAGGTGCTCAGTTATTTGGCCAACACCACTCTAGTTACTGTGATGTATTTTTTAAAGACGTAATTAGCATTTAAATCAATAGACATTGAGTAAAGCAAACTAATCTTCATAATGTTGGTGGGCCTCATTCAATCAGTTGAAGGACTCATATGCAAAAGTTGAGGTTTTCCAGAGAAGAGTTCTTAAGACTGCAACATAGGAACCCTGCCTGAGTTTCCAGCTTGCTGCCCTAAGGAATTCTGACTCAAGACTGTAACATCAATTCTCACCTGAATTGCTAGCCTTCCAACCTACCTTGGGACTTGCCAGCCATCATAAACATGTGAGCTAATTACTTAGATCTCAATCTCTTCTTTCTATCCTATTGGTTCTGTTTCTCTGGAGGACTCTGACCAATGCACAATCCATTAGCACTTACCCAAATTACAATACTGGGGATTACATATATATGACTTAAAAATGGTCAACATTGATGAAGGCAATCCTAAGGCCATTTGTTTCAAATGTACTATTGGACAGGGACATGATATAAAGAGAGAAAAACATACTCTTCCAGATGTATGTTCCAAGCTGTAAGTAATATGGCCAAAAAAAACAATTTGGTAAAATTGGCTGAAAGTAAGCTGGTTAGGTCAAAAGAACGATTTGGTTAAAAAAATGAATATCCTTTACTTTTTAATTGATATGCCACTCTGCACTGTTAAATGTTTTCACAAAAAGCACATATCCATATTAATTTTATAATTTTCACAAAAAAGAAAATGAGTATATTTCAGGCACTGTTTTTTTTTCGTTTTTTTTTCCTTGTAGTGCTGCTGGTGGTGGAAAGTTGGCTCCACCTGGCAGTTATACCTCCCTCCTACCTACAGATCAGGACCTTTCCCTGGGAGGGGGACCACCCCATAGGCAGGTCCTTGGGCTCCAGCCAGGATCTTGAAATTTCCACAGGCCTCCTTCCTGCCCACCTTGACGTGCCTGTAAGAACTCATGCTCTCTGGCCAGCAGGGAAAGGTAAAGGGTCGCTGAGAAGCTTTCAGTTTCTTGAAAAAGCAGCCAGCGGGTTGGAGCTTGATGGTAAAAGCAGCTACCCTATGTGTCCCTTCCCCATCAGAGCGCTGGGAAGGTCGTCCTCACCTCATTGTGTTATTTCATTTAGTAAGTATTTATTGAAGTGTATTACATGTGAAATTTTTACCAGGTCTGGGGAGAGAAGTCTTGGGGGTAAACTCTCAGTTTATTAATATGTTCGGCCGAATTTTGAATTTCTTTTCAGATCACTTTGTTTTGAGATTCATAAAACGTAACTAGGGTTAAGAGAAATGCAGGCACTGCCTCAAGGATCTTACGAGGGAGATCCTTAAAATTAAGGGCCGGGTTAACGCTAAAAGCGGAGAACCCGGCCGTGGGTGCTGGGACCCCGGGCTCCACCTCGCTCCTGCTCACCTGCACTGGTTCTGCGTTCCACACAGTCGCCTCCCAGAGCACGCGCCCAGCGCCGCCTGACGTCACGGCGTCGGGGCGGGGCCAGCGGCAGGGCGGGGCCGCCCCCGGGAGGACGGAGGGGGCGGGCCGGGCGGCGGCCTCTCAGGGCCCGCTGGGTCTCTGAGGTGCTGGTATTTGTAAGACGCCCGCTGGGCAGGCGGCTGCGGCGGAGGCTGGCGGTCGGGATGCCTGGGCTGCCCACCGCCCCGGAGCAGGGGCGCCCGGAGCGGAGCGCGCCGCGACCGCACACAGGCTTCGTGCTGGGGCTGGACGTGGGCAGTTCGGTGATCCGCTGCCACGTCTATGACCGCGCGGGGCGGGTCCGCGGCTCCAGCGCCCAGAAGGTGACGGGGAGTGGGCGTCGGGCCGTGGTCAGGGTGGCGAAGGCGAGCGGGCGGGTGCGTCTTTTCCTGCCTGCGCGCGGCCACCTGCAGCCCGGCCCTCGGTCCCGCGGCGCGCGGGGCGGGCTTTGCAGTCCCCCCGGGCAGGCTGAAGCCCGCGCGCCCTTCCTGTCCCTCGGAGGCCAGAGCGGCGGCGTTGGCGACCGGCGCCTCGCACCGCTCGCGGGTCCTGGCACCTGGGCGGTCGCCGCTCCGGCCTTACCTGGGCGGGACTGCAGGGACTGGGACGGGCAGGGCCGCTGCAGTCTCCGTTGAAGGGTGCTTTGTCACTGGGTTTCCCTGCGCTTCCTTGATAATACTCCAGCCTCATCTTCGTTTTTATTTTAATTTTTCCAATATTGATAGAATTTAACTTTATTGTTCGTTCTAACGCTGTCTTCATTAACTACTTCTCAAAGTGCTGGTTCCTCACATGACCATCTGATTTCCATGGGTATGGGAGGTATTGGACAACTTTTGAAGGTTGTCTTGTCATTACTTTTCTCCTTTCTATTTTTGAGAATTCATAAAAATAATCTTTTCTGGTTTGAGAAATCTACCAAGTCATTAGTTGTTGTCAGTAATCCTTAGTAAAGCAGCCAACAGACAAGTACTCCTTTGTTCTCATTTTCATGAAGTGCAGATTTCTACACGATTACCAGGTTACGGGAAAAGACGTTGATTGGATTTGGTGTTCTTATTTACTCGTCTTTCCAATGCCAACATCTTTTTATGTTAGCAGTGTTAGGACGGGAACCATCAGTCACCTAAACCATTCTCTCAGCATTGGACTCCCCCATTTGCTCGGTTCCCACCCTTCTTCCAACCCTGTTAGACGTGTTTTTCATCCACAGCTATTGCCTAGGAGCAGGTCTAGCCAAATGACTACTTTGGGCACTTGTTTTGAAGAATCAGGGATTTCCATTCTGGTTTGGGGACCAGGACAGTGAGTTGGGGCGACAGCAGCTCCTTGGTCCCTTCTCTGGCTACGGGTGCAGGAACACTGTGCACCCACCCACCTTCCCCAGGCCTACACCAACCAGAAAGGACAGATGAAAGGCTGGCACTGCCCTTCAGTAACTGTGTGCTCCATATCTTTGCATAAGTCTTTAGCAGCACAGTGATACTTTCAACACAGTCTCCCTTGAAATTCTAGACACAGAGTACTTTTGTTTTAAGCAGTGATTTTTTTAAAAAAGAAATGGAAGTATTTGGAACCAAAGGGAGACAGAAATTGCTAGGGGATACAAAGTTTCACAGTTGCTATATTATTTGGGGCAAATCATTAGTTTTTTTAAAATAAGGGAAGAATCTTAAAGGACGAATCAAGATTGCTGTGTATAGCATGAGACTAGAATTGTTTGCTCAGACTCTAAACTGGGGGGAATGTATCTGGAAAGATATGTGAATAAATAAAAATACAAAAAGTCCCTATCTCAAAGGAGAAAGCATTATCTTAGAGTTTATAGCAATGCCTCTCAAACTAGTAGGATTTTACAACAGTGCTTCTTAAAGTGTGGTTCTTATGCTGCTGGGGTTGAGATAAAGAAACAGATTAAGAAAAGTGTGTAGCAATTTTGCAGACTAGTTTTATGATTATTGACCTTAATAAAACATTTGGGATTTTATTTTATATGTATTTTTCCTCTAGAAAGTTGTTTTGTGTCTTTAAAAACTTAATTACAGTTGACGTTCAATATTATATTAGTTTCGGGTATACAACTAGTGGTTAGACATTTATATAACTTACGAAGTGATTCCCTTGATAAGTCTAGTACTCACCTGACACCATACATAGTTATTAAAGTATTATTGACTATATTCCCAATGCTGTACTTTATATCCCCTTGACTATTTTGTAACTGCCAATTTGTACTTCTTAATCCCTTTGCCTCTTTTCGCCCAGTCCCCCAGATCCCTTCCCACCTGGCAACCATCAGTTATTCTCTGTGTCAATGAGTTTGTTTCTATTAGTTCATTTATTTTGTTTTTTAGATTCCACATATAGGTAAAATCATATGGTATTTGACTTTCTCTTCTGTCTGACTTATTTCACTTGGCATAAAACCCTCCATGCTGTCACAAATGGTAAGAGTTCACTCTTTTTTATGGCTGAGTAATATTCCATTGTATATAGGCACCACAGCTTTTTTATCCATTCGTCTATTGATGGGCACTTGGGTTGCTTCCATATCTTGGTTGTTGTAAATAATGCTGCAATGAACATAGGAATTAATATATATTTTCAAATTAATGTTTTGGATTTCTTTGTATAAACACTCAGAAGTGGGATTGTTGGGTCTTACGGTAGTTCTATTTTTAATTTTTTGACTATTACTCCATACTGCTTTTCCATAGTGCTTGCACAAATTTGCAGTCTCCACCTCCTTGCCAACACTGGTTGTTGATTTCTTGATGATAGCCATTCTCACAGGTGTGAGATGATATCTCATTGTGGTTTTAATTTGCATTTCTCTGATGACCAGTGACGTTAAGCATTTTCTTAAATATGTCTCTTTGGAGAAGTGTCTATTCAGGTTCTCTGCCAATTTTTTAATGGGATTGTTTCTCTTTTTTGTATTAAGTTATATGTGTTCCTTATATATTTTGGATGTTAACTCCTATTATTGGCAAATATCTTCTCTCATTTAGTAGGTTCTCTTTTTGTTTCATTGATAATTTCCTTCCCTGTGCAAAGACTCTTTAGTTTGATGTAGTTCCATTTATTTAATTTTTATTTTGTTTCCCTTTTCCGAGGAAACATATTAAAAAAATATTACTGAGAACAATGTCAGAGAGTTTATTGCTTATAGTTTCTTCTAGGAGTTTACGGTTTTAGTTCTTACATTTAAGTCTTCAGTCCATTTTGAGTTATTCTTGTGTCTGCTGTAAGAAAGTGTTGTAGTTTCAGTATTTTGCATGCATTTGTACAGTGTTCTTAACACGATTTATTGAAGAGACTGTCTTTATCCCATTGTATATTCTTACCTTGTTTGTCATATGTTAATTTACTATATAGGCCTGAGTTTATATCTGGGCTATCTATTCTGTTCCATTGACCTATGTGTCTGTTTTTATGCCAGTACCATGCTGTTTTGATGACTATATCCTTGTAATATAGTTTGATATCAGGTAGCATGATACCTCCAATTTTGTTCTTTCTCAAGATTGTTTTGGCTATTTAGGGTCTTTTATAGTTCCATATAAATTTTAGGATTTTGTTTTAGTTCTGTGAAAACTGCCATTGCTATTTTGATAGGAATTGCGTTGAATCTATAGATTACTTTGGGTTGTGTGGACATTTTAATTATGTTAATTCTTCTTATCCAAGAACATGGTATGTATATGCTTCCACTTATTTGTCTCTTTCTCAGTTTCTTTCTTCAGTATCTTATTATTTTCCAAGTACAGGTCTTTTACCTCCATGGTTAGATATATTTCTTTGTATTTTATTTTTGGATGCAATGGTAAATGGCAAATAGATCGAATGGCAGAACAACTGAACCAAATATCCAAACAACCTTTTGCTATGATGTGCACTGACCACCAGGGGGCACGCACGGACTAGGGTGGGCATTGGCAGCAGGTGACAGCGTGGAACATGGCAGGCATTGGCTGCAATGGGATGGTGGAGCAGGTGAGCAGGGGCGCCAGACCAAGGTGAGGTGCCAGTCGCTGTCATCGAGGTGAGCCTCTGGTGGTTACTGAAAATTCTTTGTTCCCGTGTGCCGTGGTCCGGCCAGGCGCTCACACCTGCTGCCAGTGCCCACACCTGCTGCTGGTGCCGGAGCTGCTGCTTGCACCTGCTGCTGGTGCTGGCCTCGATTGCTCTGTGCTGTCAGTGGGTGTGAGGGGTGGCTGCTGGCCCCGATCGCCCCTCAGGGCTTCTCCACCTCCCCCTTCTCCTGAGGGGTGATCGGGGCCAGCAGCCGCCTCTTGCACCCGCTGTTGGCGATGGCCCTGCTAGCACCCACTGCTGGCGCCGCCACTCTCACCGACTGCTGGCGCCGGCCCCAATCGCTCTGCGTCGTCAGGGGGTGCAAGCAGGGCTGGCGCCATCAGCATGTGGGAGCAGCGGCAGCGGGAGTGGGGCTGCCAGCAGACAGGGGACTGGGGGCTGTAGCAGGAGGGGCTGGGTGGGGGCGCGAAGGATGGGCCGAGACCCACCCCTGTGCTCACTGCAGCTTTGTAGCCCACAGTTCCTTTCAAGGTGCACTAATTTGTGCACTGGCCCCCTAGTTGGTGTATAAAAATGCAATCAATTTCTGAATATTTATTTTATATCCTGCTACTTTACTGAATTCAATAACTGGTTCTAATAATTTTTAGGTTTCTGTTAATATCATGTCATCTGCAAATAATGACATTTTTACTTCTTCCTTCCCAATTTGGATGGCTTTTATTTCTTTTTCTTTTTCTTTTTTAAAAAATATATATTTTATTGATTTTTTACAGAGAGGAAGGGGGAGGGATAGAGAGTTAGAAACATCGATGAGAGAGAAACATCGACCAGCTGCCTCCTGCACACCCCCCACTGGGGATGTGCCCGCAACCAAGGTACATGCCCTTGACTGGAATCGAAGCCGGGACCCTTCAGTCCACAGGCCGACGCTCTATCCACTGAGCCAAACTGGTCAGGGCTATTTCTTTTTCTTGTCTGATTACTATGGCTAGGGCTCCCAAGACTATGTTGAATAGAAGTAACATCTTTGTCTTGTTTCTGGTCTTAAGAAGGACGATTTTAGCTTTTCACTCTTGGGTATATTGTGAGGGTTTCCCATATATGGCCTTTATTATGTTGAGGTATGTTTCTCCTGTCCCCACTTTTTTTGAGAATTTTTATTATACATGATGATTGCTTTTGTCAAATGCTTTTCTGCATCTATTGATATGATGAACGATTTTTACCCTCCTTTTTGTTTATGTGGTATATCATGTTAATTGACTCGTGGATAATGAACAGCCTTGCATCCCATGAACAAATCCCACTTGATTATGGTGTATGATCTTTTAAAAGGATTGCTGAATTTGGCTTGCTAATATTTTGTTGAGGATTTTTGAATTTGTATTCATCAGTGATATTGACCTGTAATTTTCTTTTTTGTGTGTAGTTTTCGTTTAGTTTTGCAATCAAGGTAATGCTGTCCTCATACAATGATCTTGGGAGCCCTCTTGTCTCTTCAGTTTTTTGGAATAGTTTGTGAAGTAGAGATTAGAATGTTTGGTAAAATTCACAGGTGAAGCCATCCAGTCCAGAACTTTAATTTTTGGGGAGTTTTTTTTTTTTTTTTTTTTTTTTTAAAATCTTTATTGTTCAGATTATTACATTTGTTCCTCTTTTTTTCCCCCATAACTCCCCTCCTTCCAGCTCCCACCCCACCCTCCACCCTCACTCCCCACCCACTGTGTTCATCCATAGGTGCATGATTTTTGTCCAGTCACTTCCCGCATCTCCCACACCCCTTTTCCCCCCAAGAATAGTCAGTCTTTTCCCTTTCTATGTCCCTGATTCTATTATAATCACCAGTTCATTCTGTACATCAGGTTATTTATTCACTTGATTCTTAGATTCATTTGTTGATAGATGCATGTTTGTTGTTCATAATTTGTATCTTTACCTTTTTCTTCTTCTTCCTCTTCTTAAAGGATATCTTTCAGCATTTCATATAATACTGGTTTGGCGGTGATGAACTCCTTTAGCTTTTCCTTATCTGTGAAGCTCTTTATCTGACCTTCAATTCTGAATGATAGCTTTGCTGGATAAAGTAATCTTGGTTGTAGGTTCTTGGTATTCAGCACTTTGAATATTTCTTGCCATTCCCTTCTGGCCTGCAAAGTTTCTGTTGAGAAATCAGCTGACAGTCGTATGGGTATTCCCTTGTAGGTAATTGAGCCTCTTTCTCTTGCTGCTTTTAAGATTTTCTCTTTGTCTTTTGCTCTTGGCATTTTAATGATGATGTGTCTTGGTGTGGTCCTCTTTGGATTCCTTTTGTTTGGGGTTCTCTGCGCTTCTTGGACCTGTAAGTCCATTTCTTTCTCCAGATGGGGGAAGTTTTCTGCCATTATTTCTTGAAATAGGTTTTCAATATCTTGCTGTCTCTCATCTTCTGGCACTCCAATAATTCTGATATTAGTCCGCTTAAAGCTGTCCCAGAGGCTCCTTACACTATCTTCACACTTTCGGATTCTTTTTTCATTTTGCTTTTCCAATTGGGTGTTTTTTGTCGAATCTTTGGTTTGATTCTTGTGTTCCTCTGGTCTGCTATTGGGTATAATATTCTTTATTTCAGTCCGTGTATGCTTACTTTCTAATTTCTTTATCGTAGCATCGAGGGTCTCATTAGTTTTCGTGAGGCTCTGCACAAATTTATGGCAAGCCCTCAAAATTGCGATTCTTAGCTCCATATCCTCCATTTCTGTCATGTTTTTTTGTCTCCGCATCTTTTATGCTTTCTTGGTGCACCCCCTTGTGGTCTCTGTGTGCAGTCTTGTTCTAGCCAAGCCTTAATTGTTGTAGTTAACACTTGGAGTGCGGGAAACGAGTTAAGTTGGCTCGCGTGAATTGCGCGTACTCCGCGGGAGCCGTCTTTAACTCGGTTCATATAGATTTGCGGTGGAGTGCGGGAAACGTGTAAACTCGGGCCGATTGTAACTGCGTATTACCAAATATTTGTTTGTAATCCACCCTTTTGGTGGATGGAACAAAACCAAAAGACAGAGCCATCTTATATTTTGGCGGGAAATTCACCCGCACTCCAAGTGTTAACACTAGAAGGATTTGACCACCAGGCCGACTGGCTGTAGGAATCCGGGGAGTTTTTAATTACTAATTCATCTTTATTGGTAGTTATCAGGCTGTTCAGATTTTCTGGTTCTTCTTTCTTTTTTGTTAATCTTTACCAAGGGTATGTTTCCATTGATTTTTTTTAGAGAGAGTGGAAGGGAGGAGGAGAGACAGAGAGAGAGAGAAACATTGATGTGAGAGAGACACATCAATTGGTTGCTTCCCACACATGCCCAGACCAGGGCCGGGGATTGAACCTGCTACTGACGTATGTGCACTTGACTGGAATCGAACCCTGGACCCTTCAGTCCAAGGGCCAATGCTCTATCCACTGAACAAAACCGGCTAGGACTGTTGGTTCTTCTTGGCTCAGTCTTAGAAGATTAGATGTTTCTAGGAATTTATCCAAAATTTTCAGATTGTCCAGTAAGTTGGCATATAATTGTAGCATTTTCTTATAATTCTGTGTATTTCTGTGATGTCAGTTTGTTACTTTGACTCTTTTGTTTCTGATTTTATTTGGGTCCTCTCTCTTTGTTTCTTGAGGAGTCAGGCTAAAGCTGCATCAAGCTTGTTTATCTTGTCAAAGAACCAGCTCTTAGTTTCATTGATCTTTTGTACTGTTTTTTAGTTTCTGTGTCATTTATTTCCACTCTGATCTTTATTATATTCTTGCTTCTACTTATTCTGAGCTTTTTTTGTTCTTTTTAGGTCTTGGGTTAAATTGTTTATTAGATATTTTAATAATATTTTGCTTCTTCAGGTAGGTCTGTCATGCTATGAACTTCCTTCTCAGGACTGCTTTCACTATGTCCCATAGATTTTGGGTTGTTGTATGTTCATTTTCATTTGTTTCCAGGTAATTTTTTATTTCGTCCTTGATCTCATTGGTAACCCATTCATTGTTTAATAACATGCTATTTAGCCTCCATGTGTTTGGATGTTTTTGAGTCTTTTTATTACAGTTGATTTCTAGTTTCATGCATTGTGATTCAAGAAGATGCTTGATATATTTCAATCTTCTTGAATTTGTTAAGACTTATTTTGTGTGGTCTATCTTTGAGAATGTTCCATGTGCACTTGAGATGAATGTATATGATGCTGCTTTGGGGTGAAATGTTCTGTAAATATCAGTTCAATCCATTTGATCTAATGTGTCATTTAAGGTCACTGTTTCCTTGTTGATTTTTTGTCTGAAATATCTATACAGTGATGTCAGTGGGATGTTAAAGTTCCTTACTACGACAGTATTGCTGCCTATCTCTCCCTTAAAGTTCACTAGGAGTTTTTAAAAAAACATATTTAGGTGCTCCTATATTGGGTGCATATATGTTTACCAGGGTTATATTGTCTTTTTGGATTGATCCCTTTAATAATAAGCAGTGTCCTTCTTAGTCTCTTGTTATGGCCTTTGTTTTGAAGTCTATTGTGTCAGATAGGGGTTTTGCTACCCCAGGTTTTTTTCTTTCCATTTGCATGGAATATATTTTTCCATCCCTTCACTTTGAGCTTGTGTGAATTTATTTTTTCCTGAGGTGAGTCTCTTGTAGATAGAATATATATGGGCCATATTTGCTTATTTATTCAGCTAACATATATGTCTTTTTATTAGGTATTTTAATCCTTTTATGTTAAAGGTTATTATTGGTAGGTATTTATTTATTTTTTTAAAATTAAATCTTTGTTGTTCAGATTATTACAGTTGTTCCTCTTTCCCCGCTCCCCATAGCTCCCCTCCACCCGGTTCCCACCCCACCCTCTGCCCTTACCCCCCTCCCCCCACTGTCCTCATCCATAGGTATACGATTTTTGTCCAGTCTCTTCCCGCACCCCCCACACCCCTTTCCCCCTGAGAATAGTCAGTCCACTCCCTTTCTATGCCCCTGATTCTATTATATTCACCAGTTTATTCTGTTCATCAGATTATTTATTCACTTGATTTTTAGATTCACTTGTTGATAGATGTGTATTTGTTGTTCATAATTTGTATCTTTACCTTTTTCTTCTTCTTCCTCTTCTTAAAGGATACCTTTCAGCATTTCATATAATACTGGTTTGGTGTTGATGAACTCCTTTAGCTTTTTCTTATCAGTGAAGCTCTTTATCTGACCTTCAATTCTGAATGATAGCTTTGCTGGGTAAAGTAATCTTGGTTGTAGGTTCTTGGTATTCATCACTTTGAATATTTCTTGCCACTCCCTTCTGGCCTTCAAAGTTTCTGTTGAGAAATCAGCTGACAGTCGTATGGGTACTCCCTTGTAGGTAACTGACTGTTTTTCTCTTGCTGCTTTTAAGATTCTCTCTTTGTCTTCTGCTCTTGGCATTTTAATTATGATGTGTCTTGGTGTGGTCCTCTTTGGATTCCTTTTGTTTGGGGTTCTCTGTGCTTCCTGGACTTGTAAGTCTATTTCTTTCACCAGGTAGGGGAAGTTTTCTGTCATTATTTCTTCAAATAGGTTTTCAATATCTTGCTCTCTCTATTCTTCTGGCACCCCCATAATTTGGATATTGGTACGTTTGAAGTTGTCCCAGAGGCTCCTTACACTATCTTCATATTTTTGGATTCTTTTTTCTTTTTGTTTTTCCTGTTGGGTGTTTTTTGCTTCTTCGTATTTCAAATCTTTGACTTGATTCTTGCGATCCTCTAGTCTGCTGTTGGAACTCTGTATAATATTCTTTATTTCAGTCAGTGTATGCTTAATTTCTAGTTGGTCCTTTTTCATAACCTCGAGGGTGTCACTAGATTTCTTGAGGGTCTCACTAAATTTATCGGCGGTCTCTAGAAAATTCTTGAAAAACCTTATAACCGTGGTTTTGAACTCTATATCCAGTAGTTTGCTTCCCTCCATTTCTGTCATTTGTGACCTGTTTCTTTGTCTCTGCATTTTTTATGCTTCCCTGAGTTGATAGAGTGGCTTTCTGTGCTAGGTGTCCTATAGGGCCAAGTGGCTCAGCTTCCCCAATTACCTGAGGTGGACACTCTTGGTGCACCCCTTTCTGGGCTTTGTGCACAGTCTTGTTGTAGTTAAGCCTTGATTGTTGTAGGTATCACTGGGAGGAATTTACCTCCAGGCCAATTGGCTGTGAGAATCAGCTGTGTCTATAGTGGAAGAACTTCTGTGCTGGAGACACCCTTAGGGGCAAGACTTGCTTCAGTGGGGCTTTGGTGCTCACTGAGTCTGCCCCCTGAGTGTGTCCCTTATGGATCTGAGGAGTTGTAATCTTGATGGTCCCACTCTGACCACTGGGTACACTGGCTCTTGGATTCCTAAGGAGGTGCTAATTTAGCCTCTGCCTGAGGCTACCCAGCAGGAGCTATGGAGAGATCTGCAGATTCCTCTTCTTTGTTTGGGGTTTGGAGGTGCCCAGATGAGGCCCAGCTGTGAAGCAATGCAAGCTGCTGTGGGGCCTTGGGCCTTCTTTTGGAAGTTCTGGGTCTCTCTGACCCAGCTGCAGTTTGTTAGATAATTTTCAGATTGGAAAGAGCGAGGCCTTTCATATGCAAAAGCCTCTGCGCACAGCTTGGGTGGGGCGGGGTCTCAGGGGACTAACAGGGTGGAGCAAGCAGCTATGGCTGCTCCTCAGTCCTACCCTAAGAGGCCCCACATCTCAGTGTCCCGCGGTAATCGCTGCAAGCACCTTGGAGAGAAAGCTGCCCTCGAGTTCTGACCGATGCCAGACAGTCCAGTTTCTCCCTGTATGAGTCTGGGTCCCCAGAGACTCGCCCGGAACTGGAGTTCAGAGCAGTCGGGAGCTTGAGACTCCCTCCCGATTGAAAAAGACAACCATGTCCTCAGTTTCCAGCCCTTTCCATGTGCGCCTCCGTACCTCTGCACTTTACTTCCGTACCTCCTCTGAGTCTCAGTGTGCTTTTCTCTTTCCTTCTAGTTGTAGAATTTCCACTTAGTCAGCCTTCCTGTGGTTCTGGATGATGTCCGTTTTCCCTTTTAGTTGTATTTTTGAAGTTTTTGTGGGAGGCAGCAATTTCCAGTGTTTACCTATGCCGCCATCTTGGTTTCTCCTCAGAAAAGGATGAGCTGGTTAAAAAATCAGCTTCTTCACCCTCACTGGTGCAAAGGTCCCGCTTTGGCTTCAGTCCCACCAGACTGCATCCACTGGGTCGACTGGGGCTGGCGTGGGTCAAAAGCCTGCATTCCTTGTGGGCTGCGGGGCTCTGGGCTGGCCAAGAGCCTGGGTTGCAGGTCCCTCCGATAGGTAGTTATTTATTGCCATTTTTATTCTTCATTAACCTTGGCATTTTAATTATGATGTGGCTTGGTGTGAGCCTCTCTGGATCCTTCTTGTTTGGGACTCTCTATACTTGCTGGACTTGTTTGTCTATTTCCTTTGTCAGGTTAGGGAAGTTATAAATCAATATTTCTTTAAATAGGTTCTCAATTCTTTGCTCGCTCTCTTCTCCTTTTAGTACCCCTAAGATGTGAGTGTTTGTTATGCTTAATGTTGTCCCAGAAGTCCATTACGTATCGTCATTAAAAATTTTTTTCTTTTTGCTGTTCTGATTGGTTGTTTTTGCTACCCTGTCTTCCAAATCGCTGATTGGATACTCTGCTTCATCTAAGCCAGCAGTTCTCAACCTGTGTGTTGCGACCCCTTTGGTGGTCGAACGACCCTTCACAGGGGTCGCCTAAGACCATCCTGCATATCAGATATTTACATTACAATTCATAACAGTAGCAACATTACAGTTATAAAGTAGCAATGAAAATAATTTAATGGTTGGGTCACAACATGAGGAACTGTATTTAAAGGGCCAGAAGGTTGAGAACCACTGATCTAAACTTCTGTTGAACCCATCTAATATATGTTTCATTTAAATTATTGTATTCTTCATTTCTGACTGGTTTATTTGTATGGTTTCTGTCTCTGTGTAAGGTCTCACTGAGTTCATCTATTCTTCCCCTAAATTCATTGAGCATCCTTTTAACCAGTGTTTTGAACTATGTTTCTGGTAGATTTCTTGCCTCTATTTCATTTTGTTTCTTTTTTGGAGTTTTATCCTGTTCTTTCATTTGGAACGTGCTTTTTGTCTCCTCATTTTGACTGCCTCATTCTGTTTCTACATGTTATGTAGATCTATGTCTCCAGTTTTGGTAGGGTGGCCTTATGTAGTAGGTTTCTTGTGGGACCCAGTGGTACAACCTCCTCGTTCACCTAAGCTGGGAACTCTAGGTGTGTTACTTGTGTTGTTTGCATGGGTCTTCCTATTTGTAGCTGAGCCTTGATTGCTGTTGTCACATCTGTGTGTGGGATTGATCCTCTGGCTGACTGGCTTTGAGGACTGACCATGACTACAGCAGATAAACTGTTGTTTGGGGACTGTACCCACAGAGTTGAATTTGCTTTAGCAGAATTCTGCTGTCTGTTGAGTCCACCCTTTGGTTTTGTTGTTTGTGGAGCTAATTGAGTGATAATCTGATGTAGTCTGATGCCAGCCACCAGATGCGTTGGTTCTGGGTCCTCTTGAGAGTTGGTCTGGTGCATTCCAAGTTCTTCTGCTGTCTGTGCCCAGCAGGGGTCCACCTGGTAGGAGATACAGATTGATTTGCTGTTGGTAACTACCTGTGCTGGGCTTGCAGGCACCTGGGTGGGGCTATGCTGCAAACCAAGGCCAGCTGACACTAGTGCCAGGCTGAGGCCATTTAGCAAGAGGTATATGGCACAATGAGTCCATTTGCTTCTTTGGGGTTTGTGGACGTTTGAGAGATTTTAGCCCTTTGTATGCCATAAGCATCTATAGATGCAAGTGACGGACCTTCCCCACATGCCACGCGCATCTATAGCTGCAAACCTCGCATATCAACTCTGGTCACCCAATTTTAAAATCAGACTTGTTAGTGACATCTCTGGGTTTGTAAAGAAAATTATGGTAACTTAAATTCATAAATATTCCAGTGCATATGAAAGAAATTTCAATATCTATATATAGGGCTGCCATTCAGATGCACAAGAAGTAAACACTGTGACACTTGAGATTTTTTTTGTTCATTGTGACACTTGAGATTTGTTTGTGTTATCATGAGTTTCATGCCTAAAATGGTAAACATGGTGTGCATTCTTCATTATTTTTTTACAGATTTTGTCTTTGGAGCATCAACAAAATTTAGTGTTTTCGAGGCTTTTCGTGTGACAGTTTATTTTTATTTCGCACTTGCTTTTGTTGATATTTCTGTAGAATTGAAAATTATCATAATTTTATTATTGAATTTATCGTTGTAATATATTGTGCAAATAAAATTCAATCCCCATAACTGGCATCTGATGAAGAAATAATCGAACCAAGCACCTCTCAAGAAGAAGATGACATCCTTTATTCAACTCCAGAGTCAGATGATTTTTTAAATTAAATTCAAAATATCGTGATGTGTGGGGATGGTTTCCGTTTTGGACATGTGGCAGTTAACTGGTTAGGAATGTCCGCAGCTTGTTCCAAGATCAGCTGCTTGTGAGGAGCAGCCCCTGAAAGCAGCTAGGGATGGTGTATAATTTGGGTGGTGGGGTTCTCAGGGAATCACCAGGGTGGGGCAAACTGTTAGCCAAGTTGATGGAAACTGATATGGCACCTGCCTGTGCCTATAGGCTAGGCAGTGGGAGGGCTCAACAAAGGAACAGTGGCACCTACCAGCACTTTTATCTAGCATGGAGCTACTCCTCTATCCCTTACCCTAAAGCTAGACAATTCAGTTCATCCCCATATGTCCCTGATGCTTTTTGATCTGCTGTCTCTTCCTGGAGCTTAGGGCAAGTGTTTGATAGTGAGTCTGTGCTTGGGCTATTTAAGAGGACAAGAGTCTACTGCAGCCCTTGTCTGATACAAATGGAATCTCCATTGATTTCACAACCAAATGTTGTGGGGACTCCTCTTCCCAGAATTTGTGTCCTGGTGTAGGGCTGGGACCCCTTGTTCTTCAGGGGTGACCTACACAGCTTACATATCCATCCTGATTTTAAACTGCCACACCATAGAAAAGACTAGCTCCTTTCCTGTTTCTCTCCTTCCTACCAGTCTGGACATGACATGGCTCTTCTTTATATCCTTAGTTATAGTTCTCTTCTACTAGTCTTCAGGTGGTTCTCAAGGGTGGTGGTTCTGTAATTTAGTTTTTTTTTCTTTTTTATTGCTTAAAGTATTACAAAGAGTATTACATATGTCTCCTTTTTTTTTTTCCTCGCCCTTGACAATCCCCCGGCCTCCCCTACCCGCCAGTGTCTTATGTCCATTGGTTATGCTTATATGCATGCATACAAGTCCTTCGGTTGATCTCTTACCCTCCCCCCCTCCTGCCCCCCAACCCTCCCCGGCTTTCCCGCTGTAGTTCGACAGTCTGTTCGAGGCAGCTCTGCCATTGTATTTATTATTGTTCAAAAGTTTATTATGGTCTTTATTATCCATAAATGGGTGAGATCATGTGGTATTTTTCCTTCATTGACTGGCTTATTTCACTTAGCATAATGCTCTCCAGTTCCATCCATGCTGTTGCAAATGGTAAGAGTTCCTTCTTTTTTACAGCAGCATAGTATTCCATCGTGTAGATGTACCACAGTTTTCTAATCCATTCATCTACTGATGGGCACTTAGGCTGTTTCCAGATCTTAGCTATGTTGAATTGTGCTTCTATGAACATAGGGGTGCATAGATCCTTTCTGGTTGGTGTTTCTGGTTTCTTGTAATTTAGTTTTGTAATTTTGTTATGGTCATGGGAGAAGGTGAGTACATTTACCTACTCTGATATCTTGACCAAATATTTATTGTTGCTTAAAACTGTTGGAATACAATGGATTGGAAATTAGAAAGAAAGAACACAGACAACAACTGGTCCCTCAGATAGTTTGAGTTATTAGGAAAAGAGGGTCTTGTTAACCTACATTGCTACGTAGCATCTGGTTTATTACATCATGATTACAGAATAAATGATTGAATTGCATTTAATGAAATTATTAGAAATTCAGTTTGCTTAAGTGGGACTCTATTGATTAGACATAGAACTTGTGTTTATTTTCTTTTTCTTTTAAATATATTTTATTGATTTTTTATAGAGAGGAAGGGAGAGGGATAGAGAGTTAGAAACATCGATGAGAGAGAAACATCGATCAGCTGCCTCCTGCACACTCCCCACTGGGGATGTCCCCGCAACCAAGGTACATGCCCTTGACCGGAATCGAACCTGGGACCCTTCAGTCCACAGGCCAACGCTCCATCCACTGAGCCAAATCGGTTAGGGCTATTTTCTTTATCAAAATTGCACCTCTGCTAATACTGTGATGGAAAGCGTATATAATAGAACCCCCAAACTTCTTACTATGGTATTTGATTGATATTTCCAAATAAATAGCTTTTTTTTAAAAAATAGAAAGACCAACTGAAAAAAAAATCACCATTTAGAGACAGGAACAAAATAGGCTGTATTGGTCTTTTAGTTAAAATTGAAATCCCAAAACATGAACTCTTACATTAGCAGGCTAGTACTAGGCCTCTGAGAATACTTCAATTTTGTTTCTTTTGGTATTCACTTTTTAATAGCAGGGGTACATTTTTAGTCTTTTTTCTATAATTTGTATTAAAAAAAAAACTTTTCATGATTTCTGGCCAATATGGTAGAGTAGATTAACATGGTACTCACCTCCTCCCACAACCACATTAAAATTACAACTAAACTACAGGACAACCAGCTGAAATTGAGCTGAATGGAAGTCCTATTACTAGGGAATTAAAGAAGATGTTCCATCAAGAGGTAGGAGGGATGGAAACATGGAATGGGCTGGTCCCACACTCACATATGGCAGATAAAAATCCGGAGGGATATCTCAGCTGTGGAAGTACCCTCCTGAGTAGTAATGGGTCCCAGCCACACACCAGGCCCCCTGTCCAGGATTACAGTGCTGGGAAGAGAAGTCGCCATAACTTCTGGCTAAAAAACCAGCGGGGGTTGAGGCTGAGATATACTTGAGGCTGCTGGAGTCCCAGGCCATTCCTCTTAAAGGGTCCACACACAGACTAACTGGGACTCACTCTTTCTGTGCTCCAATATGGGGGCAGCAGCTTGAAAGGTACCAGAGATATATGGGGAGGAACTGAATTGTTCCATATCAGGGAGAGAGCTGGGGGCAGGGCAGCTTTCTCCCAGACAGAAGTGCTGGCAGAAGCGATTGTACCTTTTCTGAGATCTCCTCCCACAGAGGTGGCAGGCGGATACCATGTCTGAGACTTTGCCAACCTGGATCACACTATTTTCCCTATCCTGGCCCTGCCTCACCTAACCTGTTTCAAGTGGCTTTTCCACAGGAATGGCCTGTCTTGATTCATTCTTCAGATTTTCCTAAAATCTCTCAAACAAGTAGCATCTTGCCTCATGGAGCTCTGTACCTCTTTCGAAGTGGCCCCAGGCTTGACACCAGTAGAAGCTGTCCTTGGTTCACAGCTTGGCCTCATTGGGACACCTCCAAGCCCAACAGAAGAAGCCATCTGCAGATCACTTTGTGTCAGGGCCAGCCTGACAAGGTTGAGCCGGGCTGAGGCAGGGAGGTAGGAATTGAGAAAAGAAAGAAAGACAGGAAAGCGGGATTGGGAGGACTCCAGTTCTCTCGAGGAACTGAAGCGAGTTTATTAGCTATACAATCCTATTTATACACAACACACTGAATAGGAGGTCTGTCAAGAGGAATGTATTCTTTGTTCCTCTTAATCTCTAAGGGAAGGACACAGCAGAAGGACAAGTTCTCAGTACAGCATATCTCAGTAAATAGTTACAGACTTCTTGGTAAGTCATGAAAGGCTGTTCTCATTCTACTGATAATCGCCATCCAAACAAGTCTGGGAAAACTGTGTGGGTAAGGGTCCCAGCCTTGCTAGCCCCTTCAGGTGCAAGGACCTTGCCAGCTTATATCTGGCCCCCAACAACTTTGCCACTCATGATGGGTGACCCCTGGCAGAACACAGGCAGTGCCTGCACCTTGGCCTGCACCTCCTGGGAGGTCTCAGAGCACCCAGTGGACGGCATCAGACCATGTTGAAGTACCACCACCCAACCACCTTCACCAGTGACACACTCAAGGGACAGACGCAACAGGCACCAGAATCCTGCTGAAATAAGTCCTGCTCTTTGAGTGGGCCCCTGCATAGCTGATTCTCCATGATGGTTGGAGGTTGGTAATCAGTGGTCACAGCCCATCCTTGCAGCTGATTGACTTGGGGGATAAATCACTCCTATTGACATGCCAATAGCAATCAAGGCTCAACTACAAGAGGAGAGTGTATATAGCCCACAAAGTGGTGTACCTTGAGTTCCCAGCTTTGGTGGTCAGGGAGGCTGTGCCATGGGACCCTACAGGATACCTAATACATTAGGCCACTCTACCAAGCCTGGGAGAAGTAGCAGCTCTATCTAATATGTAGAACCAAACACAGGGAGGCTGCCAAAATGAGGAGACAAAGAAAAATCTTCCAAATGAAAAAACAGAACACAATTAGGAAAATGATTAAATAAAATCTAGATACAGAGTTCAAAACACTGGTTATAACCGTAGCTGGTTTGGCTCAGTGGATAGAGCGTTGGTTTGCAGACTAAAGGGTCCTGGGTTTGATTCCGGTCAAGGGCACATACCTTGATTGCAGGCTCTTCCCTGGCCTGGCCCTGGTTGTGGAACATGCAGGAGGCATTCAATTGATGTGTTTCACGTCAATCTTTCTCTGTCTTTCTCTCTCTCATCCACTCTCTCTAAGAAGCAATGGAAAAATATCCTTGGATGGAGGATTAACAACAAAATAAAAAATAAAAAACTTAAAGAAAACAACAACACTGGTTATAAGGATGCTCAATAAACTTAGTGAGAACCTCAACAGCATAAAAAAAGCACTGGTATCAGAAGTAAAGGATACACTAACTGAAAAGAATAACTTACAGGGAATCAACAGTAAGTAGATGAAGCTAAAAATCAAATCAGTGATTTGGGATAAAAGGAAGCAAAAAACACCTAATCAGAAGAACAAAAAGAAAAAAAATCCAAAAAAAGATGATAGTGTAAGGAGGCTCTAGACTGCTTCAAAAGTACCAACATTTTAATGATGGGGATGTGGGAAGGAGAAGAGAGAGCAAGAAATTGAAAACCTTTTTGAAAAAATGACAGACTTCCCTATCTTGATGAAGGAAATAGATATACAAGTCTAGGAAGCACAGAGAGTTTCAAACAAGATGAACCCAAAGAGGTCCACACCAAGGCAAGTCATAATTAAAATGCCAAAGGTTAAAGACAGAGAGCAAACCTTAAAAGCAGCAAGAGAAAAGCAATTACTTACAAGGGAGCTACCATAAGACTGTCGGCTGATTTCTTAACAGAAATTTTGCAGGCCAGAAGGGATTGGCAAGAAATATTCAAAGTGATGAAAAGCAAGGACCTGCAACCAAGATTACTCTGCCTAGCAAAGCTATCATTTAGAATCAAAGCTCTTTAGACTAAAGAGCTTTCCAGACAATAAAAAGTTAAGGAGTTCATCACCACCAAACCAGTATGATATGCAATGTTAAAGGCTCTTTAAGGAGAAGAAAAAAAAGATGAAAAAATATGAACAATAAAATGGCAATAAGTATATATCTATTAACAATTGAATCTAAAAAACAAAATAAATGAACAAGCAGAACAGAAATAGACTAATAGATACAGAGAATGTTTTGAAGGTTACCAGATTGGAGGAGGGATTGAATGGATGGGTGAAAAAGGTGAAGGGACTATGAAGTAGAAATTGGTTGTTATAGAATAGTCATGGGGATGTAAAGTACAGCATAGGGAATACAGTCAATAATATTCTAATATGATGTCAGATAGGTGTAAGATTTATTGGGATCACTTAGTAAGTTATGTAATTTCTAATTACTGGTATGTACACCTGAAATTAACAATAATGTATGTCAACTCTAATTAAAAATTTAAAAATGATTAAAATAAACTTTTCATGGACTCTTAAATGTTAGTGTTATATCCTAAAATAGTATTCAGAGTTGAAAATCCCACATGTGAATATTTGATGATTTTAGTTTTTCAAAATGGAGAAAGTTTCTCATGTTCCCCTTTGGAACAGCATGCCATTATGAAGAAACTGATAGATGAAATCTTGCTTGAAAGAATAATACAGTAAAACCTCGATATAATGGACTAATTCAGGTGAGGGGATGTCTATTGAAGCTGAAAGTCTGTTACATAATAAAGTAGGTTTTCTGAATACATATGTTAAAAAATTGACAAATTAATTTATCTGTTTTTACTTACGTTATACATGTTTGTGTAATTAAAATTAAGTATGTATGAAAAGTTTAATTTCACAGAAAAGTTTTCTATATGCATTACTGTAATTTAAAATTTATACTGAATAAGCCCAGTAAACGCCTGCATTTGCCTGTCACTGCAAGTAAACAAATGCACGTGGCTGGGACATGACAAAGTCACACCATGTAACAACAGGACCAATTCACATGCATGGTGCTGTGTAATCATGTGCTTATCATTTGCCAAACATTGTTTATGGGTGATAACTCTTGTATTTAAATATGTAGACTACAGTTGTAGATATGTAATATTTATTTAGTTCATGTCAGTGAATTTACTACAGGGTTCTTTTCCAACATATGGCTTGTTTGCTAAAATTTGTTAGAAATAAGTGAATTAATAACACAAAGTAACCTATTAATTTGATTATAAGCAAGTGTTGGTTAAAAGAATTTTAAAATTATCAGGGTGTTAATTTTCACATATGACATAGGGACCGAAAATTTTGTCTGTTAAATCTGAAGTCCGTTAAGTTGAGGTCCACAAAATCGAGGGTTTACTGTACAGAAAGGCCACTCTAAAGAAAACATTGGAATCACCAATACTGTGTATCCTCTGTACACTCTTGAAAAAAAAAAGATTGTTTTTTGTTTTTAATCAACAAAACAAATTTTCTTCTTAGCTTTGATTTTATTTTTTATATAATTTTAGTATGGTTTGATTTCACTCTTGTGACATGTTTGGGGATGTTGATGGAGTGGGGGGAAGTGACTCTGGAGTGCCACCATTAAGTCTAAAGGTTTGTAGGCTTGAAACGATGATATCCACATTGAGTGTTTTGGGGGTGAGGAAGTGTTTATTGCAGTTGAGCCATTACAGTCTGTGGTCATGAAAATCTTACATGGGAAGAGTAGAAATATTATTTGATAGAATGGAATATATTTTGTTAGGTCTGTTTGTTTCTGATGAGCTCACTGGATTATTTTTTCATATGACCTTAATGTTCCTCACATTGTCAATATTTCTTAGAGTTCCCCTTTTTCTCTTATTTTGCTTTCCTTACATGTTATAGGTTTTCCTTAATTGGTAATTTTTGGTTGCTTATCTGCTCATGTTTTTAGTATCATGCTTTTTCCCACTCAGCTATATCTGGTATTTGCAAGTAAAAAGCTTCTCTGTTTCACACCAGTCCCCAGCCCCAGAGTAAACCTCTTACCTTTTGCATAGTTAGGGACAGGCAGTGAGCTGGCTGGAGGAGGGGAATTGGGGATGCTTATAAAGACTTTGAACTATTCTTTGTTCAGCTCCACCTGACATCCCAGCCTGTGGAGATACCTCTAATTTTTAGGTTCTAACCTAGAATCTCTGTCAGAGATTGAGCATAGATTGGTTAAATTTGAGCAGGGAATGAGGTATCAGTTTTTTCCTCTTTGCTTAACCATATACCACTCAACCCACCCACTCACTGTTAATATTAAAAACATTTGTTAACATTTCTTATAATAAAGGTTTGGTGGTGAACTCGTTTACCTTTTTATTGCCTGTGAAGCTCTTTATATGACCTTCAATTCTAATGATAGCTTTTCTGGGTAGAGTAATCTTAGTTGTAGGTCCTTGCTTTTCATCACTTTGAATATTTTTTACCACTCCCGACTGGCCTGCAAAGTTTCTGTTGAGAAATCAGCTGACAGTCCTATGGGCACTCTTTGTAGGTAACTGCTTTTCTCTTGCTGCTTTTAAAATGTTCTCTTTGTCTTTAACCCTTGGCATTTTAATTGTGATGTATCTTGGTGTGGTCCTCTGTAGGTTCATGTTGCTTGGGGCTCTCTTTGCTTTCTGGACTTGTATGTCTATTTCTTTCACCACCTAGGGGAAGTTTTTGGTCATTATTTCTTCAAATAGATTTTCAATTTCTTGCTCCCTCTCTTCTCCTTCTAGCACTCCATGATGCAAATGTTGGTATGCTTGAAGTTGTCCCAGAGGCTCCTTACACTAACTTCATATTTTTGGATTCTTTTTTCTTTTTGCTCTTTTGTTTAGGTTTTTTACTTCCTCATATTCCAAATTGCTGATCTGATTCTCAGTGTCCTCTACTTTACTGTTGCTTTCCTATAAATTATTCATAATTTATTCATAAAAGTTAGTGTATCCTTCATTTCTGACTGGTCCTTTTTCATGTCTTTGAAGTTCTCACTAATTTCCTTGAAATTCTCACTAAGTTCTTAACATTCTCACTAAGATCCTTGAAACTCTCATTAAGTTCCTTGAGCATCCTTATAACCTTTGTTTTGAACTCTGTATCTAGTAGTTTGCTTGCTTCCATTTCATTTAGTTCTTTTTCTGGAAATTTCTTCTGTTCTTTAATTTGTGATATTTCTTTGTCTCTGCACTTTTGCTGGTTCCCTGTGTTTGTTTCTGTGTATTAGATAGAGCTGCTATGTCTCCTGGAATTGGTAGAATGGCTTTGTGTAGTAGGTGTCCTATAGGCCCCAGTAGTTCAGCCTCCCCAGTCACCGGAGCTACTTTAAGGGTTTCCTTTAAGAAGAAGAAGGAGGAAAAAAATACCAAAATATGAATAGTAAAATGGCAATAAATACATATCTATCAACAATTGAATCTAAAAATAAATAAACAAGGAATCTAATAAACAAACCAATGAATAATATAGAACCACAGGCTTGGAAACATCGAACAGACTGATGAATCTCAGGTGGAAGTGGGGAGGGGTTGGGAAGAGATTAACCAAAGAACTTATATGAATAAATACATTACCCATGGACACAGACACTAGGGTGGTGAAGGCCTGGGGCAAGGTGGGACTGGGTAGAGGAAGTCAATGGGGGGAGGGAAGGGAGGAACAGCTATAATACTCTCAACAATCCTATCTAATAAAAGAGAAACATGGTAATTAGCCGTACCTCCACTACCCTTCCCATTGGCTAATCAGGGCGATATGCAAATTAATTGCCAGCCAAGATGGCGGCCGGCAGCCAGGCAGCTTGAAGCGAACATGAGGCTTGCTTGCTTCAGTGACGGAGGACTCCAACGTTCTCCACCTGCCGCTGCCGGCCTCTGAGCTTGCAGTTTGAAACATTGTTACAAATATAGAAGCTAAACAAAACCCCAGATGCTTTCAGCAGCTGAGGCCTAAGAGCTGGAGCCAAGCCTCAGAGCTAAAGCAGGCCCAGAATAAAAAAAGAAAAGAAAATAAGGAGCGGTTGGGAGCTTCAGTCACCTGCCAGCCTGAAAACAGCCCTCAGCCCCTCACCCAGATTGCCCAGGCACCCCAGTGGGGACCCCCACCCTGATCCAGGACACCCTTCAGGGCAAACCAGCCGGCCCCCACCCGTGCACCAGGCCTCTATCCTATATAGTAAAAAGGTAATATGCCTCCCGGCACCGGGATCAGCGTGACAGGGGGCAGCGCCCAAACCCCCTGATCGCCCTGCGGCTCTGTGTGTGACAGGAGGCGGGGCCACAACCTCCCTATCGGCCCTGCTCTGTTCGTGACAGGGGAAGGTGCCCCACCCCCCTGATCAGCCCTGCTCTGTGCCTGATAGGGGGGAGCTCCCCAACCTCCCGATCACTCTGCGGCTCTGTGTGTGACAGGGTGCGGCGCCCCAACCCCCTGATCAGCCCTGCTCTGTGTGTGACAGGGGGCGATGCCCCAACTCCCCTATCGGCCCTACTCTGTGAGTGACAGGGGGGAGCTCCTCAACCCCCTGATCGGCCCTGCTCTGTGCGTGACAGGGGGGAGCTCCCCAACCCCCTGATGGGCCCTGCTCTGTGCGTGACACAGGGGAGCTCCCCAACCCCCTGATCGACCCTGCTCTGTGCGTGACAGGGGGCAGCGCCCCAACCCCCTGATCAGCCCTGCTCTGTGTGTGACAGGGCGCGGCGCCCCAACGCTCCCCGCCCCCCACGGGCCCTGCTCTGTGTGTGACGGGGTAGAGCCATAACCTCCCCATCGGCCCTGCCCTGAGTGTGACAGGGTGCGGCACCCCAACCCCTGATCCGCCCTGCTCTGTGTGTGACAGGGGGCGATGCCCCAACTCCCCTATCGGCCCTACTCTGTGAGTGACAGGGGGGAGCTCCTCAACCCCCTGATCGGCCCTGCTCTGTGCGTGACAGGGGGGAGCTCCCCAACCCCCTGATTGGCCCTGCTCTGTGAGTGACAGGGGGCAGCGCCCCAACTTCCTGATTGGCCCTGCTCTGTGCGTGACAGGGGGTGGCGCCGCAACCTCCCCATCAACCCTGCCTTGAGTGTGACGGGGCGGTGCCCCAACCCCCCAATCGGCCCTACCCTGAGCGTGACTGAGGGTGGCATCGCAACCTCCCGATCCGCCCTGCTCTGTGCATGACAGGGGGCGGCGCCCCAACTCCCCAGTCGGCCCTGCTCTGAGCCCGACCAGGGGCTGCACCTAGGGATTGGGCCTGCCCTCTGCCACCTGGGAGCAGGCCTAAGCCAGCAGGTCGTTATCTCCCGAGGGGTCCCAGACTGCGAGAGGGCACAGGCCGGGCTGAGGGACCCCCCCCCCCCCCCCGTGAGTGCACAAATTTTTGTGCACCGGGCCACTAGTCCTATATAATAAAAGGCTAATATGCAAATCGACCAAACAGCGGAATGACTGGTCGCTATGACACACACTGACCACCAGGGGGCAGACACTCAATGCAGGAGCTGCCTCCTGGTGGTCAGTGGGCTCCCACAGGGGGAGTGCCGCTTGGCCAGAAGGTGAGCTCACAGTTGGCAAATATCGTACACCAGGCCTCTAGTAAAGATATAATTAAACAAACAAAACATTTGTTAAAACCTGGTCTGAACTTGTTTGCTCTCTTGTTCTACATAGACCATTTTAATGTTTTTATCTTAGTTGAGTCTTGAGAGGAATTGGAGATAAAACACTATGTTTAAGTTATTTTAACCTAAAGCAATAGGTTCCTCTTATTTTATTTTAAAAATGAATATACACTAAAATTGACTTTTGTAGTGAATAAGTTCTGTGAGTTTTAGTACATGTATTGAAGTATCCCAGAAAACTCCCTTGTGTTATTCCTTGTAGTCATACCCTCCTCCTGTACATAACCTCTGCTAGCCATTGATCTGTTTTCCATCACTACAGTTTTTTCATTTTGAGAATGTCATCTAAGTGGAACAGTATAGTAAACATTCTTTGGAAACTGGCTTTTTCCAGCATAATTCCTTTGAGATTTGTCTGTGTTGTTGTTTGTATCAATCTTGTTCATTCCTTTTTATTTCTGAGTAATAACCCATTAAGGATATATCACATTCATTTACCTATTGAAGTACATTTTGGGTTGTTTCCATTTTCTGGTGATTTGAATAGAACTGAATAAAATATGAACATTTTGTACAGATTTTAATGTGAACATAAGTTTTCATTTCTTTAGGATAAATACCTAGGAGTGGGGTTGTTGAGTCGTAGGATAAGTGAATGTTTAATTTAACAAGAAATGCCAAACTTTTCCAGATTGGCTGTCCCATTTTGCATTACCACCAGCAATGTATAAGAGTTCCATGTGTTCTTCATGACACTTGATATTATTAGTGTTTTTTATTTTATGCATCCTAAGAGATGTAGTGGTGTTTCTTTATGGTTTTGATTTGCATTTCCCTAATGGCTAATGATGTTGAATATTTTTATGTGCTTATTTGCTACCCATATATCTTCTTTGGTGAAGTGCCTGTTCAAGTCTTTTGCCAATTTTTAATTGGGTTGTTTCCTTACTGTTGAGTTTTGAGAATTCTTTGTATGTTCTTAATATGATTCCTATATTGGTTATATGATTTGCATATATTTTCAGTCAGTCTATGTAGTCTTTTCATTTTCTTAACAGTATGTTTTACAGAGCACATGTTTTTAATTTTGATGAAATACAATTTATCAGTTATTTTGTTTTATGAATCATACTTTTGGTGTCATCTCTAACTCTTCACCTAACCCAAGTCACAAAGATTTTCTCCTGTGTTTTCTTCTAAACATTTTACAGTTTTACATTTAGATCTATGATACCTTTTGAGTTAATTTTTGTATAAGATGTGAGGTTTAGATTGAAGTTAATTTTTTTGCACATGGATGTGTAATTGTTCAAACTCTGTTGAAAAAACTATCCTTTCTCCATTAAATTGCCTTATACATTTGTCAGAAATTAATGAGCTATCTTTCTATAGGACTATTTCTGCACTTTATTCTATACCATTGATCTATTTGTCTACACCTACTTGATTACTGTAGCTTGATTACTATAAGTCCTGAAATTGGGTAGTGTGATTCCTCCAATTTTATTCTTTTCAGTATTTTTGGCTATTTTAGTTCCATATAAATTTTAGAATCATTGTGTCTATATCTACAAAAAATTCTATTGGAATTTTGATATAGAATTGTGGATGACTGTTTTTTTTTTGTTTTTTTTTTTTAGCACTTTAAGAATGTTGAGCTACTGCCTCCTGGTGTTCATGGTTCTGATGAAAAATTTACACTCATTCAGATGATTGTTTTATATATGTAACTAGCGGCCTGGTGCACGAAATTCATGCACATTAAAAGGGGATTAGAGGAAATATTTTAATATTGCTATTTGCCCTTTCCTTATAGTAGGAGTGTCAGAGATGAAAGAAAATTAGTAAAATGTATATGAAAATCTTCCTCCTGTTAGAATCTGGAGTGCACCACAGGACCCAGAGTCAAGTCCCCGCCCACCCATGTGCACCTCAAAATCACACGAGACCCAGATCCAGCCGGCCCACCCCATTGGGCTAGATCCAGACCCGGCTGGTCCCACCCTTGTCAAGCCCCGCTGGGCGGGGGGGTGCAGCCTCAGGTCCCCTGGCCTGGCACTAGGGCGGAGTGTGTGGCCTGAGGTCTCCTGTCTAGCCCCGCCGGGCAGGGGGCGCAGCCTCAGGTCCCCTGTAAAGCCCCACCGGGAGGGGGGCGTGGCCTCAGGTCCCCTGGCCCGGTGCTGGGGCGTGGGGCGTGGCCTGAGGTACCCCATCAAGCCCCATCGGGTGGGGGGGCACAGCCTGAGGTTCTCCGGCCTGGTGCGGGGTGGGGGCACACCTTTAGGTCCCCCGTCAAGCCCTGCCCGGGGGGGGCGTAGCCTCAGGTCCCCCGGCATGGCGCTGGGGCAGGGGGCGTGGCCTGAGGTCCCCCATCAAGCCCTGCTGGGTGGTGGGGCACAGCCTGAGGTCCCCTGTCAAGCCCCATGGGGGCGGGGGGCGGAGCCTCAGGTCCCTGCTGATTATTCGTTAAGGCTCGTTATGGAAACCCCCACCTCCGCTGTGGGTGCCGCCATCTTTGTGGCGGAGTGACGGTCAATTTTCATATTCCCTCTTTATTATATAGGATGTGTCTGGCCACTCTCAAGAAAGTTTCTTTGTTTTTGGTTTTCACCATTTTAATTATGCTGAATCTGGATGTGTATGACTTTGGACTTATACTGTTAGCCATTTTTTCAGCTTCTAGAATGTACAGATTTGAAATCTCACTGAACTTGAAAAGTTTTAAGCACTCTTACTTCCTTAACGTCATATTTTTCTGCATGGAACTATCATTTCTTTACTAATAGTTATCCATATATATAAAAGCCTAGGCGACCGTTAAGAATGGATGACTGAACGACCGGCTGGTAGCTATGACACGAACTGACCACCAGGGGGCAGATGCTCAATGTAGGAGTTGCCCCCTGCTGGGCAGTGTGCTCCCACAGCCAACCTCCCGCCACTGACCAACCTCCCACAGTCCCTCCCCCTGGCTGGCTGGCCCCGTTTGGGACTACCCCAATTGGCCCTGATCTCTGGCCAGGCTGAGGGACCCCATCTGTGCATGAATTTGTGCACCTGGCCTCTAGTGATGGCATAACTATTAGACCTTTAGCTCTTTACCACAGATCCCTGAGGCCTTATTCAGTTTTTCCAATGTTTTTTCTTTCTTTTATTCAGAATAGATAATTTGTATTGGTCCATCATCAAGTTTATTGACTTTCTTCTACTATCTGCATTCTACTATTGAGTCCATCAAGTATGTTTTTTAATTTTAATTATTATATTTTTTTTTTTTAAATTGATTTTTTCCAGCTCTATTGAGGTATGATTGACCAATAAAATCTGTAAATATTTAAGGCGAACATTATATTTGGTATACCTACACATTGTGAAATGATTATCACAATCAAGTTAATTAACATATCCATAACCTCACAAGATTACCATTTGTGTGTGTTTATGTGGAGAACTACTTTCTTAGCAAATTTCAAGTATACAGTACATTATTAACAACTATAGTCACCATGCTGTCTGTACATTAGGTCTTTAAAACTTATATCTGAAAATTTGTACCCTTTGACCATCATCACTCAGTTTCTTCCACTCCCCTAATTATTGTATTTTTCAATTCTAAAAAATTTAATATATATATATGTATTATTATTATTACATATGTGTCCTCATCCCCCCCATTACCCCCCAACCCCCTCCTCCAGCTATGCCCTCACCCCCCTATTGTCTGTGTCCATTGGTTAGGCTTATATGCATGCCTACAAATTCTTTGGTTGATCTCTCCCCCTTACCCCCACCCTCCCCTACCTTCCCTCTGAGGTTTGACAGTCTGATCTATGTTTCTCTGTCTCTGGATCTGTTTTTGTTCATCAGTTTATGTTGTTCATTATATTCCATAAATGAGTGAGATCATGTGATATTTATCTTTCTCTGACTGGCTTATTACATCTATGCTGTTGCAAATGGTAAGAATTCCTTCTTTTTTACCACAGCATAGTATTCCATTGTGTAGATGTACCACAGTTTTTTAATCTACTCATCTGCTGATGGGCACTCAGGCTGTTTCCATATCTTACCTATGGTGAGTTGTGCTGCTATGAACATAGGGGTGCATATATCCTTTTTAATTGGTGTTTCTAGCTTCTTGGGATATATTCCTAGAAGTGGGATCACTGGGTCAAATGGGAGTTCCAGTTTTAGTTTTTTGAGGAAACTCCATACTCTTCTCCACAGTGGCTGCACCAGTCTGCATTCCCACCAGTAGTGCAAAAGGGTTCGTTTTTCTCCACATCCTCGCCAACACTTATCGTTTGTTGATTTGTTGATGATAGCCATTCTAACACGTGTGAGATGATACCTCATTGTCATTTTGATTTGCATCTCTCAGATAATTAGTGACTTTGAGCATGTTTTCATATGTCTCTTGGCCTTTTTTCTGTCTACTTTCAAAAGTATCTATTTAGGTCTGTTGCCCATTTTTTTATTGGATTGTTTATCTTCCTTTTGTTAAGTTGTATGAGTTCCCTGTAAATGTTGGAGATTAAACCTTTATCAGTGATGATAACATTTGCAAATATGTTCTCCCATGCAGTGGGCTTTCTTGTAGTTTTGTTGAGGGTTTCCTTTGCTGTGCAAAAGCTTTTTATTTTGATGTAGTCCCATTTGTTTATTTTCTCTTTAGTTTCCATTGCCCTAGGAGCAGTATCAGTGAAGAAATTGCTTCAGCATATGTCTGAGATTTTGCTGCCTGTGGATTCCTCTAGTATTTTTATGGTTTCCTGTCTTATGTTTAAGTCCTTTATCCATTTTGAGTTTATTTTTGTGTATGGTGTAAGTTGGTGGTCTAGTTTCATTTTTTTGCATGTATCTGTCCAATTTTCCCAACACCATTTATTGAAGAGACTGTCTTGACTCCATTGTATGTTCATGCCTCCTTTGTCGAATATTAATTGGTCATAGTGATTTGGGTAGATTTCTGGGTTCTCTATTCTATTCCATTGATCTATATGTCTGTTCTTGTGCTGGTACCAGGCTGTTTTAAGAACAGTGGCTTTGTAATACAGCTTTATATCTGGTATTGAGATCCCACCTACTTTGTTCTTCTTTCTCAGGGTTGCTGCAGCTATTCGGGCTCTTTTTTTATTCCAGATGAATTTTTGGAAAGTTCTTTCTAGGTCTATGAAATATGCCATTGATATTTCAATGGGGAGTGCGTTTAATTTATAGATTGCTTTGGGTAATATGGACATTTTAATGATGTTGATTCTACCAATCTATGAACATGGTATGTTCTTCCATCTGTTTATGTCTTCCTCTATCTCTTTTTTCAACGTCCTGTAGTTTTCTGAGTAGAGGTCTTTTACCTCTTTAGTTAAGTTTATTCCTAGGTATCTTAATTTTTTTGGTGCGATGGTAAATGGGATTGCTTTTTTAGTCTCTCTTTCTGTAAGTTCACTATTGGTGTATAGAAATGCCATAGATTTCTTGGCGTTAATTTTGTATCCTGCTACATTGCCAAATTCATTTATTAAATCTAATATTTTTTTGATGGAGTCTTTAGGGTTTTCTATGTACAGTATCATGTCATCTGGGAATAAGGACAGTTTTACTTCTTCTTTTCCAATTTGGATGCCTTTTATTTCTTCTTCTTCTCTGATCGCAATGGCTAGTACTTCCAGTACTATGCTGAACAGGAGTGGTGAGAGTGGGCATCCCTGTCTTGTTCTTGTTCTTAGGGGAAATGGTTTTAGTTTTTGTCCATTGAGTACGATGTTGGCTGTGGGTTTGTCGTATATGGCTTTTATTATGTTGAGGTATGATCCTTCTATTCCCACCTTGCTGAGAGTTTTTATCAAGAAAGGGTGTTGGATTTTTTCAAATGTGTTTTCTGCGTCAATTGGTATGACTATGTGATTTTTATCTCTCAATTTGTTTATGTGATGTATCACGTTTATTTTATTAATATATTTTTTATTGATTAAGATATTACATATGTGTCCTTATCCCCACGTTACCCCCTACCCCCCCCATCATGCCCTCCCCCCCCCCCCCCCCGTTGTCCCTGTCCATTGGTTAGGCCTATATGCTTGCATATAAGTCCTTTGGTTGATCTTTCCCCCTTACCCCCACCCTCCCCTACCTTCCCTCCAAGGCCTGACAGTCCAATCAATGCTTCTCCATCTCTGGATCAGTCCTTGTTCATCAGTTTATGTTGTTCATTATATTCCACAAATGAGTGAGATCATGTGGTATTTATCCTTCTCTGACTGGCTTATTTCACTTAGCATAATGCTCTCCAGTTCCATCCATGCTGTGGCAAATGGTAAGAGTTCTTTTTTCTTCTTCCTCTTCTTAAAGAATACCTTTCAGCATTTCATATAATGCTGGTTTGGTGGTGATGAACTCCTTTAGCTTTTTCTTATCTGTGAAGCTCTTTATCTGACCTTCAATTCTGAATGGTAGCTTTGCTGGATAAAATAATCTTGGTTGTAGGTTCTTGCTATTCATCACTTTGAATATTTCTTGCCACTCCCTTCTGGCCTGCATGGTTTCTGTTGAGAAATCAGCTGACAGTCGTATGGGTACTCCCTTGTAGGTAACTGACTGTTTTTCTCTTGCTGCTTTTAAGATTCTCTCTGTGTCTTTTGCTCTTGGCATTTTATTTTATTTTATTTTTTATATTTTATTGATTTTTTATAGAGAGGAAGGGAGAGAGATAGAGAGTTAGAAACATTGATGAGAGAGAAACATCGATCAGCAGCCTCCTGCACATCTCCCACTGGGGATGTGCCTGCAACCCAGGTACATGCCCTTGACCGGAATCGAACCTGGAACCCTTCAGTCCGCAGGCCGATGCTCTATCCACTGAGCCAAACCGATTTCGGCTGCTCTTGGCATTTTAATTATGATGTGTCTTGGTGTGGTCCTCTTTGTATTCCTTTTGTTTGGGGTTCTCTGCGCTTCCTGGACTTGTAAGTCTATTTCTTTCACCAGGTAGGGGAAGTTTTCTGTCATTATTTCTTCAAATAGGTTTTCAATATCTTGCCCTCTCTCTTCTTCTGGTACCCCTATAATTCTGATGTTGGTACGCTTGAAGTTGTCCCAGAGGCTCCTTACACTATCTTCATATTTATGGATTATTTTTTCTTTTCTGGTTGGGTATTTTTTGTTTCTTCGTATTTCAAATCTTTGACTTGACTCTTGGGATCCTCTTGTCTGCTGTTGGATCTCTGTATATTATTCTTAATTTCAGTCAGTGTATGCTTAATTTCTAGTTTGTCTTTTTTCATATCCTCCAGGGTCTCACTAAATTTATCGGCGGTTTCCAGAAAATTCTTGAAAAACCTTATAAATGTGGTTTTGAACTCTATATCCAGTCATTTGCTTTCCTCCATTTCTGTCATTTGTGACCTGTTTCTTTGTCTCCGCATTTTTTATGCTTCCGTGTTGGTAGAGCAGTTTTGTGTGCTAGGTGTCCTCTAGGGCCCAGTGGCTCAGCCTCCCCAGTTGCCTGAGGTGGACACTCTTGGTGCACCCGCTTGTGGGCTTTGTGCACAGTCTTGTTGTAGTTATGCCTTGATTGTTGTAGGTATCACTGGGAGGAAGTGACCTCCAGGCCAATTGGCAGTTCGAATCAGCTGTGTCTGCAGTGCGAGAACTTCTGTGCTGAAGAAACCCTTCTCGGGCAAGACTTGCTTCAGTGGGGCTTTGGTGCTCACTGAGTCTGCCCACTGAGTGTGTCCCTTATGGATCTGAGGAGTTGTAATCTGGCTGGTCCCACTCTGACCACTGGGTACACTGGCTCTTGGATTTAAGGAGGTGTTAATTTATCCTCTACCTGAGGTTACCCAGCAGGAACTATGAAGAGATCTGCAGATTCCCCTTCCTTTTTTGGAGTTTGGAGGTGCCCAGATGAGGCCCAGCTGTGAAGCAATGCAAGCTGCTGTGGGGCCTTGGGCCTTCTCTTGGAAGTTCTGGGTCTGTCTGGCCCAGCTGCAATTTGTTAGGTAATTTTCAGGTTGCAAAGGGCCAGGGCATTCATATGCAAAAGCCTCGGCTGCAGCCTGGGTAGGGTGGGGTCTCAAGGAATCAAGCCACTATGGCTGATCCTCAGTCCTGCCCTAAGGGGCCACGCATCTCAGTGTCCTGGTAATTGCTGCAAGCACCTCTGAGGGAAAGCCGCCCTCAAGTTCCGAGTTCTGCCTGCTGCCAGACAGTCCAGTTTCTCCCCGTATGAGTCCTGGGTCCCCAGAGACTTCCTGGAACTGGAGTTCAGAGTAGTAGGGAGCTTGTGACTCCCTCCCGATTCAAAAAGACAGCCACTTCCTCAGATGCCAGCCCCTTTCCGTGCGCGCGCGCGCGCTCGAGCCTCCGTACCTCTGCACTTCCTCAGCTCCTCTGAGTCTCAGTGTGCTTTTCTCTTTCTTCTAGTTGTAGAATTTCCACTCAGCCAGCCTTCCTGTAGTTCTGGATGATGTCTGTTTTGTCTTTTCGTTGTATTTTTGAAGTTGTTGTGGGAGGCAGCAATTTCCAGTGTTTACCTGTGCCGCCATCTTGGTTTTGTATCAGGTTTATTGATTTGTGGATATTGTACCATCCTTGCATCCCCGGGATAAATCCCATTTGGTCATGGTGTATGATCTTTCTGATGTACTTCTGGATCTGATTTGCTAGGATTTTGTTGAGGATTTTGGCATCTATGTTCATGAGGGATATTGGCCTATAATTCTCTTTCATTGTGTTGTCTTTATCTGGTGTTGGTATTAGGGTGATGCTGACTTCATAGAATGAGCTTGGAAGTGTTCCTTCCTCTTGAATTTTTTGGAATAGTCTGAGGAGGATAGGTTTTAGTTCTTGCTTGAATGTTTGGTAGAACTCCCCTGTGAAGCCATCTCGCCCCAGGCTTTTGTTTGCTGGGAGCTTTTTGATGACTGCTTCAATTTCTTCCATAGTTATCGGCCTATTGAGATTTTTAGAATCTTCCTGATTGAGTTTTGGAAGGTTGTATTTTTCTAGGAATATCTCCATTTCCTACAGGTTGTCTAGTTTGTTGGAGTAGAGTTGTTCATAGTATATTTTAACAATCCTTTGTATTTCTTTGGGGTTTGTTGTTATTTCACCTCTTTCATTTCTGATTTTGTTTATTTATGTCATCTCTCTTTGCTTCTTGGTGAGCCTGGCTAGAGGTTCATCAATCTTGTTTATCCTTTCAAAGAACCAACTCTTGCTTTCATTGATGTTTTGTATTGTTTTTTTGGTCTCTATGTCATTTATTTCTGCTCTGATCTTTATTATCAGCTTCCTTATGCTCACTCTGGGCTTTTCTTGTTGTTCTCATTCTAATTCTTTGAGTTGTAGAGTTAGATGTTTTACTACCATTTTTTTTTTTTTTTTGAGGTAGGCCTATAGAGCTTTAAACTTCCCTCTGAGGACTGCTTTCATTGTGTCCCATAGAATTTGGATCGTTGTGTTTTTATTGTCATTAGTTTCCAGAATGTTTTTAATTTCTTCTTTGATCTCATTGGTAACCCAATCATTATTTAATAGCATGCTATTCAGCTTCCAAGTGTTTGAGTTTTTTGGATTGTTTTTATTGTAGTTTATTTCTAATATTATGCCATTGTGGTCTGAGAGATGCTTGGTATGATTTCAATCTTCTTGAATTTGGGGAGACTTTGCTTGTGACCCAACATGTGGTCTATTTTTGAAAATGTCCCATGTGCACTTGAGAAGAATATATATTCGGTGGCTTTGTGGTGAAATGTTCTGAAGATGTCAATTAAGTCCATCTGATCTAGTGTGTCATTTAGGATTGCTGTTTCTTTGCTGATTTTTTGTCTAGAGTATTTATTCAGTGATGTCAGTGGTGTATTAAAGTCCCCTACTATGATTGTATTGTTGTCGATCTCTCCCTTCATATCTTTCAGGAATTTATTTTTTTAATATATTTTTATTGATTTCAGAGAGGAAGGAAGAGTGAGATAGAAATATCCATGATGAGAGAGAATCATGAATTGGCTGCCTCCTGTAAGTTCCCCACTGGGGATCAAGCCCACAACCCGGGCCTGTGCCCTTTACTCGAATCAACCCTGGTACCTTTCAGTTCACAGGCCAATGCTCTATCCACTGAGCCAAACCGCCTAGGGCTCCAGGAGTTTTTATGTATTTGGGTGCTCCTGCATTGGGTGCATATATGTTTATCAGGGTTATATCCTCTTGTTTTATCAATCCCTTTAGTATTATGAAGTGGCCTTCCTTATCTCTTGTTATGGCCTTCACTTTGAGGTCTATTCTGTCAGATACAAGTATTGCTACCCCAGCTTTTTTTTCATTTCCATTTGCCTGAAAGATATTTTTCCAACCCTTCACTTTCAATCTGAGTCCCTTGTTCTGAGGTTGGTCTCTTGTAGACAGCATATATATGGGTCATGTTTTCTTATTCATTCAGCCACTTGATGTCTTTTGATTGGAGCATTTAGTCTGTTTACGTTTAAAGTTATTAGTGAAAGGTACTTGTTTATAGTCATTTTTATTTTTGTGCCTGTGTTCCTTCTTACCTTTTTATTTCATCTTTTTACAGCATTTCTTGCATTGCTGGCTTCGTAGTGATAAACTCCCTTATCTTTTTTTGTCTGCGAAGCTCCTGATTTCCCCTTCAATTTTGATTGATAGTCTTGCTAGATAGAGTATTCTTGGATTCAGTCCTTTGCTTTGCAACACTTTGTATACCTCCTTCCATTCCCTTCTAGCTTGATGTGTTTCTGTTGAGAAATCACTTGATAATCTGATGCGGGATCCTTTGTAGATAGCTCTCTCTCTCTCTTGCAGCCATTAACATTATCTCTTTGTCTTTAAGATTTGCCATTGTAATTATGATGTGTCTTGGTGTGAGTCTTCTGGGATTCATCTTGCTTGGGACTCTCTGTACTTGTGTAACTTTTTTATTCCCAATATCCGGGGAGTTTTCTGTCATTATTTCTTCAAATAGATTTTCTAATCCTTGCTGCTCTTCTTGTCCTTCTGGCAGCCCTTTTATATGTATGTTACTTCGTTTTGTGTTGTCCCAAAGCTCCCTTAGGCTCTCCTCCTGCTTTTTCATTTTTTTCTCCAGTTGCTGTTCAGATTGAGCTTATTTCTCAACCTTATCTTCTAACTCACTAATTCGGTCCTCTGCTTCTTCTAGTAACTGTTGAAATCTTCCATGGTGTTTTTTATTGTAGCTATATCACTTTTGATTTCTTCCTGATTCTTGCATAGGTTGTTGATTTTCTCATCCATTGGTGTAAGAATTGTATGACCATTACTCTCAATTCATTTTCAGTCATGTTGCATGCTTCAGTTTTACTAATTTCCTTTCTTGGTGACTCCTCATTTTCTTTCTTCTGGGGATTGTGTCGTCTCCCCATTCAGACTATCACCAGAGGGTTCAAATGTTGAGTTGCATGGGCCTGGCCCGTGTGCAGTGGGAGCTTTGCACCACCCGAGTGTCACTGAAGAGCTCTGACACCAAGACGTGTGGCACTCGTGGGTTGGTGCGAACCGGGCTTGCCCAGGGTCAGCGTTACGAGCACTCAGTGTGGCCTCGTGCATGCACCTAGAATCAGGGACCCTGCCTGCACCACACTGAAACAGAGACCTCGCTGGCATGTGCAGAAAATCAGAGTCCCCGAGCACAAGCCAGGAGTCAGAGTTCCCCTGTGCCTGCACCAAGAATCGAGTATCAGAGTCTCTGTTGCTTCGTGTGGCCTTGCGCTGAGAATCAGGGTCCCTGTGTGTGCATGCACCAAGAATTGGAGTCACTGGCTCTTAGTGTGAATGCACTGTGAGTCAGGGATCCCAGGCCTACGTGATAAGAAACAGAGTCAAGTCACTGGTGCTCAGTGCTGCCTCCCACCCAGAGAATCGGGATCCAGGTCAGCTTGGGGGACTGGGTTGCACAGTAGCATTGTGTCGGCAGGAGGTCCACTCCTGCACTGCGGAAAACAGACTTCCGTGTGCTGCTTGCCCAGAATCGAAATCAGGTGGCACTTCTGTCCTGTGTGGGCTTCGGGTTTGGTCGCCTGATTGCATTGCGGGGAACAGATTCCCAGTGTCCGCATGCTCCCAGGCTCAAATTCCTGTAGCAGGGCTATGGCCTGTGCAAGGGGCAGGTTTACCAGTTACTATGGCGCTGCCAGTGAGCCTGTAGGGAGGGGGATAGGCTCTGTGACTCACAGAAATCTGCGGCCGGGATGTCTGCATTTTTGGTGTCTGTGGGTCTGTAGCTGTGGTCTCAGGTCTCTGTCCCCAGTGGCTGCAGGGTCCTGGTTTATGTCTGAGACCAGACTGGATGGTGCTGAGGCCAGGATCCAAGTCTCAAGCAGCTCTGTTTCTCAAGATGGCGTGGTCTTTGTGCCTGCGCTGGCCGCCCCGGAGTGTCCGTGCTGGGAGCGGGAGTGTCCGTGCTGGGAGCGGGGCTCCGCCGTCTAAGACTGCCCAGTTTGGCAGCCCCTTGGAAGACCTGCAGAATCTAACTGTCCCTAGCTCATACACACACACACCACACAGGTCCACACACTCCTCTATCACTCCCTCACGCTCTCACACTCTCTCCCTCCCTACCTTCCTGCCAGTCGCCATCTTCCTTCCCCTTCCTAAAATTTTTTTTATGTCTTCTATTTTTTTGCTGAGACTTTCTGTCTTTCCACTTGTTTCAAAAGAATTTGTTCTTCTTGGAGCTGCTTTAAAACCCTTTTCAGATATCTTCTGTGTCATCTTGGCATTGGTATCTATTGATTATCTTTTCCTGTCTGAGTTGAGATTTTTCTCTTCTTTTATATACCTTGTAATTTTGGATTGTATCCTGGACCTTTTGAATATTATGGTTTAATACTCTGGATCTTGTGTAAATCCTATGATGAATGTTTGTATTTTTCTTGTAGCAGGCAATTAATGCAGTTGGGCTCAGACTAAAAATTCTGACCAGCCTTCTGTGGACTTTGGTTTCAGTGTTCTGTTTTCACACTTGGAAGTACTGTTTGGATATGCCCTGTGTATGTGCCACCCAGTGGTCAAGTGGTCTGCCCCCTAGTTCTGATCTTAACATCTTTGCTTTGCTGTTTAGGATTACATTTTCACATGTGCAGCTTTGAGGTGAGCCTAGGAATTTATACACAACTTTCTGGAATAGCGTTCTCAAGCTCCTTTCTCTCTGAGATCTTCCTAGAAAGCTGGAGCTTCCATTACACTATTCTGCCAGGCATTTCCCATATCTGGGGGTAGGCATCAGGAGCATAGAGAGAGAAAAAAGTCATGGGGGCTCACATTACCCTTTTGGACCCACAGCTCCCTTGATTGGAGAGAAAGCTTTATCCCCTCAGTACTTTAGGTGTTTGTGGTTACTGAGGCAGCCACCGGGTTAGCCTGGGTACAAAAGTGTAGAGGCAAGGGGTGGGGGAAAGAAAAGAAATATGGGGGCTTTCCCCCATTCCCTCTGAGTGTTAGCCAAAAGAAAAGTACTTCTCTTAGGGTATTTACTGCATCCTCGTTCCCACTTCTGGTTTTCAGGCTGCCTTGAGTCCAGGTCAGGGAATACTAGAAGAAAAATAGGAAACTTACCACCAGTCCAGTGGTACTTGAATTCCTATCTTCTAACCCTCTCCACCTGCCCCAATATACTTTCTTGAGTCCCCATATAGCTCCTCCATACATTCTGCCCAGCTTTTATATCTGCGTTCAATGAGAGGGACAAAGTGGAGTATGTTTGCTCCAACATAGTCTGAACCAGAACTTGGTATGTTATCTGTTAATTTTTGTTTTTTAAGTGTCTGCCTCTTTTTTTATTGCAATAACACGGCTTTATTGTAGAAATCTTAGAAAATAAAGATAAACTTGGAAAATAAAGATAACATCTTCTGTAAACTCATAAACTGAAGAAAACTGTTATTTTGGTGTATCATCCTTTCTTATTTCGTATACTAGTAAATATTTTTTTCCACTTTAAAAATAAATTAGATAATCAATAAAAATATTAGTGATTTTAACAAGTAATCTTAAGACCCAGATACTGCTGACTTGATCTTATGTTGTTTATACTAAATCTTGTATTTTCCATAGGTAGTAAGTCTTTGTCCTCAAATTGGCTGGGTTGAAATTGATCCTGATGTTCTCTGGCTTCAGTTTGTTGCTGTAATAAAGGAATCTGTCAAAGGTAATTGGATTTATGAAAATAAAAATAGTAAAGTATATTTTGTTTGTAATAAGAATTTTCCTCGAGAGTCTGTAGAATTTTGTGGGCTTCCTAGGTTATACACATATAGCATTTTATTGGGGTCACAGTGTCAATCTGTTTTGACCAAAAATGTCAAGGCAAACAAAAGTGTTACTTCTGGGGTTGGAAACATACATTTGGTTAGAAACCAACTATATTCCGAACATGAAAGAAAAGGAAAGAGTTTGTGAAGACAGAACAAGGTGGCTTCCAAAGAGTTATATGAGCTGCTTTGAAAGAACTGTGACTGGTGCTGGCAAGCAGACTTACACTATGCTGTACATGACTAATTGCATATGTCTATTGCTAGGTGAAAAGTTTATTTTTTAACAGCGAGTTCAGTGATGTAGAGCCAGGATGTAGCCATTTGGGTTAGCCCAGTTCAAAAGTTCAATTTCACGTGGTGAGTGTGAGCTAGCTTAGCTTCCTGGAAGCCTTCTGGCTCCATTTTAGATTGCTCTCTTGACAATTTCAACTCCATTTTTTTTCTGTTTCTCTTTCACAGCAGTTTCCCAGTATTTTTTAGGAGACATTGCAGTTCATAGTAAACTGCTTTCTCAAGGAATGGAAACAGCAACTCTGCCCTCTGGTTTGAGTTTTTTCAGCCATAGTTTAAAGGCTCACATTCTGTCTTTATTCCAGGTTGCAGCTGGTGCCTATTTGTTTTCCTATTGTGTACAAAATGCCAGAGGGTTATAAACAAAATTATAACACACAGTTCCTGCTGTCAGGAGTTACACTGAGTAACCTTTATTATAAAATACTAGAGGCCCGGTGCATGAAATTTGTACATGAGAGTGGGGCGTCCCCTCAGCCCAGCCTACACCCTCTCCAATCCGGGACATCCCTCTCACAATCTGGGACCGCTGGCTCTTAACTGCTCACCTGCCTGCCTGCCTGCCTGATCGCCCCTAACTGCCCCCCCCCCCCCACCAGCCTGATCACCTCTAATTGCCTCTGCCTGCCAGCCTGGTAGCCCCTAACTGCCACCCCCTTGCCAGCCTGATCACCCATAACTGCCTCTGCCCACTGGCCTGATTGCCCCTTACTGCCCCCCTGCTGGCCTGGCCGCCCCCAACTGCCCCTCCCCCCTACCAGCCTGGTTCCCTCTTACTGCCCCCCCCGCCAGCCTGGTTGTCCCCAACTGTCCCCCTCTGCCAGCCTGGCTGTCCCACGCAGCCTGCTGTTCAGTCGTTTGGTCGTCCCTCACTAATCCCCCTGCCGGCCTGGTTGCCCCATGCAGCCTGCTGTTTGGTCATCTGTCAGTTGTTTTGGTTGTGATTGCCCCTGGCTTTTTATATATTAGGATGTGTTTTTTTAAAATTATATTTTATTGATTTTTACAGAGAGGAAGGGAGAGGGATAGAGAGTTAGAAACATCGATGGGAGAGAAACATCGACCAGCTGCCTCCTGCACACCCCCTACTGGGGATGTGCCCACAACCAAGGTACATGTACTTGACTGGAGTCGAACCTGGGACCTTTCAGTCTGCAGGCCGATGCTCTATCCACTGAGCCAAAACAGTTAGGGCTGTATTAGGATGTTTTTTTTTGTTTTTTTTTTAAAATATATTTTATTGATTTTTTACAGAGAGGAAGGGAGAGAGATAGAGAGTTAGAAACATCGATGAGAGAGAAACATCGACCAGCCGCCTCCTGCACATCTCCCACTGGGGATGTGCCCGCAACCCAGGTACATGCCCTTGACCGGAATCGAACCTGGGACCCTTGAGTCCGCAGGCTGACGCTCTATCCACTGAGCCAAACCGGTTTCGGCGGATGTTTTTGATTTTTCTGTGGGGCCTCTCCATTCAAAGTGCTTTCCTGGCTGCTGCCATGGTCTGAAATCTTAGCTCTTTAAAAATGTTTTCAGTGCCACTCTTTTAAAGAACATATGAAACATGTCTTGTAAATGTAAATCCTGAAAGGTCTTTTACTTTATTTTTCTGGCTGAATTACTTTTCACCTATTTGGTTTGAAATATTTGAAAACCTGTAAAATTTTGCACGAATAGTACACTGAATACCTATATTCAGACATGTTTTGCAGTGTTTACTGTATCTCCTCTACAAACTTTTTGGCTGATTCATTCGAGGGTTGGTTGTGATATAATAACAATATCCCTAAATATTTCAGCATTATTTCCAAAGAAAAGTAGTATTCTCCTATATCACCACAGCCAGGAAATTTAACATTAATATGGTGACAACTGATGGACATTCACACCAATTTAACACCAACAGGAATCCCCATTTTGGGGTACTGTGAGGAAGGAAACTTTATTTAGTGCAAAACAGCTCAATTGTGATACAGCAGGGCTGTGAAAATAGCACAGGAGTGAGGCATCTGTGGGCCAGGTGGCCCTGGTACCAGGCTCCTTTCTGGCTAGACAGCTCTGCAGGCAGGCAGCTTAGTGCAAGCTTCTCCCTAAAGTGCAGTTTGCATGAGAGGGCCCTGTGTAGAAATGGCTGCTAGGTTCTGTTTTTTAAAATTTGAGTCCAGTTAGCCATCAGGAGCCCTTCTTATTGGGTGTCTTCCTTCTCAGAGTCCACAACAGTATTATTTTCTAATGCTTATTAGATTCCAGTATTCCCCTATTACCTCAGTCATTAACAACTTTTGTTTTCAATCCAGAATCTAACCTAAGATGAGGCATTGCATTTAGCAGTCAATCTATTTAGTCTCATTTAATCTAGAGCATGTTCTTTGTGACATTGACAAGTTTCCAAAATTACAGACCAGCTTAGTAGATTGTCCTGCATTTTGGGGTTGTCTGATTACTTCCTCATGGTTCAGGTTAAGAATTTTTGGGAGGAGTAGGGGATGTTTTGTCTTTCTCAGCTCAAATTGAAGTTGTCTTTAATTTGCTCAATGGGATAAATGCTTTTTTAAAATAACTTCACAAAAAACTTGCTATATTTTAAGAAATTTGGACCAAAAAACCCCACTATGTTTTTGTTTATATCCTAGCATCTGTTCATGTGGAAAATAAGATTTGAGTTTCACTGGGGATTTTCCTTTATTGCCATCTACCAACTTCTATTATGATTGATCATTGCTTAAATTGAGATCCAATATTTTAGTATTATCAAGAAGAAAATATAATCTGACTTTTAATAGTGTTTGTTTTTTTCAAACATTTAAAGATGAAGGCCATTTTGTTATTATTGGAATATGGCCATTTTCCCTTAAGGGAATCATCTTAGTAATGCTCTCTTTATTAATGCCAAATGTGTTATTAGAATGCCAGGTAGGGCCCTGGCCAGGTGGCTCAGTTGGTTGGAGTGTTGTCCTGTACACTGAAAGGTTCAGGGTTCAATTCCTGGTCAGGGCACATACCTTGGTTGCAGGTTCAATCCCTAGTCGGGGTGCATACGGGAGGCAGCCAATCAATGTTTCTCTCGCAGATTGATGTTTCTCTCTCTCCCTTCCTCTCTCTCTAAAAAAATTTTTTTTTAAATTTAAATGCCAGTAGGTACTGGAAATATCAGAGGAACACTTTGTAAAGTATATGATTGCCTAACTACTATGCTGTACACCTGTAACCAGTATAAAATAATATTGAAACAATAAAAAAAAGAAAAACAATGCTAAACCTATATGTTTTTCTTAAAGATTATACTCAATAATTTCTTTTCCATACTACAATTTATAAAGAAAAATTTCATTGACTTTTAAACATGTGATTTATCCATCTTTATTTTCAGCTGCAGGAATAGAGATGAATCAAATTGTTGGACTTGGCATTTCAACACAGAGAGCAACTTTTATTACGTGGAACAAGTAAGTGTGATAAGCCTTCTGTTGCTGGGTTCATATCACAGTGAATACCTCTTTTGGGAGTTTCAAGTTTGTGAATTAAGAACAGTTTTGTTTTGTTAAGAGGGATGAAAGTAAGCCTACTCTCTGCCTTATTAAAATATATTCCTGCATGTCACCTGGGCTTGACTTATATAAAAGAATAACAATAAAAAGACTGTTGCTGTTATTAAAATTATCCATTTCTTTACTTTGGTGTGAGTTAGTTTTTCAAACAAGCCTTGATTGAAGACCTTAAAAATGAGTTTATACCTAAAAAGATTCAGGGGAACCTGACAGACTTCAGAAACACATGACTATGACTATGGTTTATATTTTCATTGTACTTCAAATTTCATATTTAAGTACATACAGCATAAGAAGTATATATAGATTAAACATGGTTATAATATCCTAATAGCTACCATATAGTGAATACCTGTGATAGTATTCAGGTTCCATTATCCTTGCAAAGAAACCTGTTATTTTGGTAATTTTATAGAGAAAGAAATTGAGGCTTAGAGAAATAAGTAACTTGTTCAAGCTCACTTAGTAAGTAGAAACAAGATTCCAAATTATCTTTTTACCCCAAAACACATGCTCTTTCCTCTACTCCTATTTGCCTTCAACATGTGTTTCTTACTTTGAAAATAATAACAGAAACACTGTAAATGCTTCTTTGTTACAAAGCACTAGGCTGCAAAGGGCATCTTGAGCTTGGGGCAGTGAGGGAGATTACTGGTGGGTATGGGGCATGGGGGAGGTCTAAGAAATATAATGAGGGTGAATTCATAAGGACTTGGCCTTGAAGTCACTATTAGGCAAGAGGAAGAAGTTCAAATTTAACAGGATTTCTGGCTTGATGTTTGGAAGGATATGATAGAGCTTGTAGAGAATATAAGACAAAGAATGAGTTGGTGATGAAGGTGGGTAGAAGGGAACATGATAAGGTGTTTGGCTTGGGAACATGTGCATGTAGAGATATCCTAGAGGTGGTTAGAACATTGCCCTGGTTTAAACTGATGCATGTCTCATCTCCTCCAGATAGGTGCTCGTTCTTTCACAGCATAATGCTTCTCAGGTTGATCCCTATATCTGTAGTCCCCCTGAAATTTTCCCCCCGCCCCCCCAACTCCCCACCCAGTGACTTGGGCATATCAAGTCTTAAATAGGTAATATATTTTTCAGATGAGAAATAATGAAGTAAAGTCTTCAGTGTACTGTGTAGATCAGAATTTCTACTAGTGAATAGTGGCAATATTGACATTTTAGGCCTGATCATTCCTTGTTGTAGGACTGTCCTGTGCATTGAAGGATGTTTAGCAGCATCCCTGCCTCTATTTACTAGATACCAATAGCCTCCTCCTGCAGTTTCTACAACCAAAAATGTCTCCAGATACTGCCAAATGTCCCCTGGGTGGGGGGCAGAATCATTCCTACTTGAGAACTGTTGACGTAGGTGAAGTCTAGAGAAGTAGGTGAGTTCTCTGGTGGGATTATACATAATGGATAGAAGAGAAGAAGACTGGATTTGGACAATGAGTCACTTTGGGAAGTGGATGATATGGAAATAGAGGCAGGATAGTGTTCCTAGGGAAAAAAACTGTTTGGAAGTATAATGAGTGGTTGGATTTGGAAATTAGGTCATTAGCCACAGAGATTGCTTTCATCAGAACATGATTATCGGGTCATTCATGACATGAAGCTTAAAGTATTAGGAAGCCAAGTTTTCCTGTGGCAGTCATCTCAGTTTTGGGAGAAATTGAAGAGCCACATTCCAAGATAGTTCACTTTTCTTACTGGTGTGGCTGTTGGAGAAGGGTAAGATTTCTTCCTAAAACAATTAATTGGGAGTTTCTTCTTGGCTGTCCTTCTTTGAGATGTTTGTAGTCTTTCAAGAGTTTTGGAAACTTTGCTTGTACGAACTGAAATACTGAATATTTAAAAAAACAAAAACAAACAAAAATGGGCACAGAAGGCCTTGTGCTTCTTTTATCTTGAAACTAGAGGCCTGATGCATGAAATTCGTGCAAAGGGCTCAGCCCTTGCAACCGCGGCAGCTTGCCTTGGCCCTCGCAGCTGTGGCTTCGTCTGGAAGGTCGTCTGGAAGAACGTCTGGCTGTCTGGTCTAATTAGCATATTAAGTTTTTATTATTATAGATAATGGAACCTTTTCTGCTCCCTGGGCCCTGGGGAGCCATTGTGCCTGTAATGCTGGCAGGTTCTACAGGCTCCCTGACATGACACTTCTCATTTTTTGAGAGAAAAAGCGGCAGACTGAATCTAATATATTGTTCATCCCAGTCCCAGCCAGCACCTTTTCTTCCCAACTCACTGTCTTCTCCTGTGTCCACAGTATGTTCTGTGTCTGTGGCCACAGAAACAGTATTTTCCTTATAGATGCTGTCAAGAAGTCTAAACTTTGAACTTTCTTTTTGTTTTTCTCTTTGTGCCCTTTCCATCCTACCACCTTCTGATGCCAGGAAACTTGTTATTTATTCACTTTTCTTCAGTTCTTGAGTTTTTTGTTTTTGTGTGTGTTTTTTTCAAATTCTTTAGGTTAAATTTTTTTCAATACATTTAAGCATGTCCTCTTTCCACTACCCCCACTTACCTATATTCTAAAATTACTCTAAATAATATCTCCTCCATTTTGGTTGCTTTAAATTTCTTTTGTTTTAAAAAAAATTCTTAAGCTGTTTTGTTTCTTCAGTCCTCTGCCTCTCAGGGAGGCTTCTGCCAGCTAACCTCAGATCAGGGTGTATACCAATTAGTAACATAAGCTGAGAGTCCCAGGAGCCAGGGTTCACTCAGCACTGGGCACTGAGAGGGAGGATGGCACTGTGCTGGTTGCTGAACTGAATGTAAAGATGAATAAGAATGCCAGCTCTCAAGGCAGTTATAGTTTCATAATACAAGTCCATAAATTTTGTAGTACTTATGTTAATGGCTCTTACTAATTACTTATGACACACAATACATTAAGAGCCACAGAATGCTATAATGTGTTAAGAGGTTTAAGGCAATTCATTTATAATATTGCCATTCATGTTTCTCCTTAATTTCTCCATTTACTATTGGCAGAGATAAACCTAAATTACTACTCAATGAATATCAGAATATATGCTACTACTTGAGCTCAGGATTCCACATAGTCATCTACTGTGTTATGAATTAATATGCTACTTTCATCTTGTATCTTCTCCCTGCTGCACTAGCTGTAAACATATGATGCTTCATGCTGCCTTGGAAACTTGGAACATATAATGCATTTTGTTGGGAGTGTTCACCCTCCTTGTTTTTTCTGACTCATCCTTCAGAGCGCAGTACCATTTTCACTTCTCAAAGAAGCTTTTCCTGACCCCTGAGTAGTCAGAATCTATCTTCCTGTTAAATATACACATGGCACCCGTGTTTCTCCTTTAAAGGACTTATTCCTGTTTTAAGTAGGCCATTGTATAATTATTTGTTTGACTTCCCTGGTAGAAAATATATTCACAGGGGCAAAGATGAGATGTCTCTCTGTTCACAGCTGTGTCCCAGCTCCTGGCACATATTGCTATATAAATTTTTGCTGAATCAGTGATTAATAATAAGATTCAAGTGTATAAATAGCTGCTATTGTAGAATGGATCCAAAGAATCATATATCAATAGATTTAATATCTGTTAAACACAATCTGATAGTTATTATTGGTAGAGAACATTTTTTCATTTATCAAATACCTCTTTGGTATCTGGATCAGGTGGTGAGAATCTGAAAGTGAAAAGACTGTGCCCTCAGGAGGCTCACAGTCTAGTGGTAGATACAGATGTGTACATTACATAGATAGTTGGGGTACAGCCTGATAGATGTCTGCCCTGTAGACTGCATTATACCTGGCAATGAAAGAGCTGGAGGGGAAGACTGAATAGTGGAGAAGAGGGAGTTAGGGAAGGTTTCCCAGAGGCACTTAAGCCAAGTGTTTTTTGTTTTTGTTTCTTTGCTAAGCCTCACCTGAGGATATTTTTTTCCATTGATTTTTTTCTTTATTTTTTTTAGAGAGAGAGTAGAAAGGAGGGAGGGAGGAAGAGAGAGAGAGACATCGATGTGAGAGAGACACATAGATTGGTTGCCTCCCGCACATGCCAGAGATGAAACCTGTCCTTGACTGTAAATAGAGCCTGTGACCCTTCAGTCCATGGGCTGATGTTCTAACCACGGAGCACCGGCCATGGCTGGAACCAAGTCTTGAAGGAAAAATAGGAGTGTCCTAAGTGGGAAGAGCAAATTACTGGCAAGGGCATGAGGAATAAGAGACTGGTATGTCTGAAGCATCAAAAGTACTTTGGAAATTAGGGTTGAAATAGGGATGGTGCCACGCCCCAGCATTGGCCTCCTTTCCTACTCTGACTCCACCTCTGACCACCCTCCTCTTGTCCTAGGCTCCAGCCACATGGGCTTGCTCTCTGTTTCTGGACCACTCCACCCTGGCTGCTACATTTGGGAGGAGTGGCTTTGCACCTGTTGTTCCCTCTGCCTGGATCTCTCTTACCTGAGACTTATGTCTTTCTCATCATTCAGACCCTACCTCCAAGATCACTTCTTCTAAGAGACCTTCCATGACCATTTTACTTTCCCATCACTTCGTTATTTTATTGTTTTCATATCACGTACTATGTAAAATTTTTGTTTGCTTCTTTGCATATATATTTATTACATCTCTCTGACAAGTAAGAAGTTCCATGAGTATTGGGAATTTTGTCTGCCCTGTTCTCACTGGGTACTTCACACCTAGGACAGTACCTGGCACATAGTAGGCACTCAAATCTGTGAGTGATTGAGGTGAAACTGGAGGTTCCCAGGTTGTAGTAAGAAGTTTGCCTCTTATAAGCAGTGGGAAATTATAAAAAGATGCTAAGCAGGAGAGTAATATGACCAAATTGACATTTTAGAAAAAATATTCTTGAAGCATGGTGGACAGTGGATTTGGGGAGAATGAGACTACAACAGGGAAATCTCTTTGAAGGCTGTTGCTTATTCAGGTATCTGATGTCATATCTGAAAAGGTACCACACCCCCAGTTACTCTGTTCCTTTAGCATAATCTTATATGAAATAATATGTTTATTTACTGATTTGTTTCTATCCCCATTGGAATATAAGCTCCAGGGATATTAAGAACCTTTCGCCCCGGGGGGGAAAAAAGGACACTTATGTAATACCCTTTGTAATACTTTAAGCGAAAAAAAAAATAATAATAATAAAATAAAAATAAAAATAAAAATTAAAAAAAAAAAAAAAAAAAAAAAAGAACCTTTCGCCCCAAGTTTTTGGCTGAAGCAGCCAAAGGGAACCATGAACTCAGGTGTGGCACGCTAGAGAAAGCAGTAGCAGGTTTAGGGCAGACATGCTGCATTTGAGATGACGTGGGGCAGTCTCAGGAGACAGGAGGAGGGCAGCTATTTGTGAGGGAACGGAACTGAAGTGAGAGGCTGCCCTGTAGGTATGGATTGGTGAGTGCTTCTGTGATGACTGCATTCGTGATTTTTCAGGGAGAGCAGCTTGTTAAAAAGAGGAGACCAGGGATGCAACCCTCAGCAAACACCAGCTTTTAACTGGCAGTCAAAGGAAGAAAAGTCTGCAAAGGAAACCAGTAAGGCACTTAGAGGTATGAGGAGATGCAGCACAGTGCTGTAACAGAAGCTTAGGGGAGGGATGGTGGAGCACTATTGCAGAAAGGCCACATCACACTGAAAGGGTCCTGTAAACCTGAGAGCTCTGGTGACCTTACTGAATTGTACTTGGTTGAGGTACGGGGGGGTGGGGGGGGGATGAGGAAACATTGAGGGGCTCAGCTAGGTGGGGACATCTGGGGTCAGGAGAGATGTTTTTGGTTCTGCTTCAAAGATGAGGTTAGGTATGTTTAGAGAAGAAAGTTGAAGGAATATTTGATTTAATGAAGTGATGGAAGAGACAGGAAGGCATGGAAAGAGAGCACAGGTGGAGACACCAGCCTTCTGCTTGAGAGGAAAGATTTCCCTCTGAACCAAGGAAACTGCATGATGGCTGCAGGTATAGCTGATGGAGGAGTGGGAAGTTGAGGAAGGTAATTTCAGTGTTCTGATTTCCTTGATATTTCTAGGGCTTGAGAAATGAAAATTTGGAGATGCCATTTGTGGGGAACGGAGAAGAAAGTAATGTAGGACAAGAAACGAACTTTTATCATTTTAAGTGATGTTGAGAGCATAGACAAGGTTGTATTCCATAAGTGTGAAATATGGTACCAATTTACAAGGATGTATGACTGTTCTCCAACCCCTCTCAATGGTTCTGGTACTAAAAGTGGAGAGAGAAGATCCCAGGTTAGGAGTTGAAAAGGTTGTTAACAAGGGGCATCATGCAAAATAGTGAAGTATGAAGTTGGAAAGAGAGATTGGAATAAACTATCTCAGAACTCTGGAACCTGATTGACTCTTTTAACAACTGGGGGAGTGCTGGATGAAAGTAGAGGCAGCTGTTCTTAGGTATGAGAGGGCGTGTCCTCCATTCCTCAGCACTGTTGCGGGTGTGGGGAAAGCAGCCCACATCCCTGGAGCAAGTGGCTGGTGCCAGGGCAGACATGGGGACCTTGTCCTATAGAAATGTCCGCTGATATAGTTGGATGGATTGGCAGTGCCCTACAAGACTGGTTCTGATGCCTGCTCCAACTATGGCACTCTCAGCTCTCTCAGCTGCAGCGACTTCCTTAGGCAGCATCTGTTGGACGATTTAAAGACCCATTACCTTTATGGGCACATTTGGAGCCAGACATTTAAGAAAATAGTTCTCAGGTCACTAGCTGATCACAGAGATAACAGAACAGAAGTTTCAGACACTTCATTGACCACACAACAAGGAATATACACTTCGCAAAAATAGTTTGGAAAGGTCACAAACTAAAAGCTCCAGCTCTCAACAGGGAAAAATCAGGACGGTTGGGGTGGGAAGGCAGGTTCTGGAGCACTGGCTGACTTAAAGAACTGGTCATGACTCAGGAACGTTGGACAGATTGACCTATTAAAAACTAAAATGATACATTAAGGTATTAAATTACACATAAATAGTATAATTTAAAATTATACTACTTAGAATCCATGACTTCTTATAACCACTTTCAGCACCCTTAATTACTGTCTTTCCTGTAAACAGCACCTCTCTGTATTTAGCCTCACAAGTTATTACAGCAAGGTGCATTTTTATATGTTAAACTAACAAAAGGAAAAATCAGTGTGTGTGAGATTATCACAATGTTTCACTCATGCATTGCTGTCATAGTCTAGCAATTGATTTTTGGTAAATTTGCCAAGACCAGGCCATGGGGAAAGAACAGACGATGCTGAGAAAACAGAATATCCACATGCAAAGAAATGAAATTGGACTCTTACTTTATACCATATATAAAAATTATTTCAAATAATGGATCAAAGACTAACCGTAAAAGATAAAACTATTAAACTCTTAGAAGAAAACATAGAGGAAAGTCTTTATGACCATGGATTTAGCAATTATTTATTTTTTAAAAGTTTTATTTATTAAGTTGATTGTGGTGACATTGGTCAACATGAACATATAGGTTTCATGTGTGGATTTCTATGTATAAGATCTGTATATTGCACCATGTGCTCACTACCCAAAGCCAAATCTTCTGTCTCCGCATATTACAACCCCCATCTTCCCCCACCCCCTTCCTTCTGGCAGCCACCACTCTGCTGTTTGTGTTCATAAGTTTCAGTTTTATATCCCACATGAGTGAAATCATATGGTTCTTAGCTTTTTTCTGTCTGACTTATTTCATTTCACATAATGTTGTCAAGGTCCATCCATGTTGTTGCAAATAGCGCTATTCCATCCTTTCTTATGGCTGAATAGTACATCTTCTTTACCGAGTCCTCTATCATGGGACACTTTGGTTGTTTCCATGTCTTGGCTACCGTGAATAATGCTGCAATGAACATAGGGGTGCATATATCTTTGCGAATACATGATTTTGAGTTTTTCAGGTGTATACCCAGGAGTGGGGTTGCTGGGTCATATGATAGCTCTTTTCTTAATATTTTGAGGAATTAGAGAACATTTTATGGGCTTGACGCCAAAGGCAAGGGAGGTAAAGGCAAAAATAAATGAATGGGACTATATTGAATTAAAAAGCTTCTGCACAGCAAAAGAAACTGACAACAAAAAAAAGAGACAGCCAACCATGGGAGATATTTGCAAATAGTAGCTCCAACAAAGGTTTAATATCCAAAATATATAAAGAACTCGTAAAACTCAACACCAAACAAACAACCCAATAAAAAAGTGGGCAGAGAACCTGAAAATACATCTCCCCCACAAAGACATACAAATAGCCAATAGATATATGAAAAGATGTTCAACCTCACTGGCAATTAGGGAAATGCAAATCAAAACTGCAATGAGAGATACCACCTCACACCTATTAGAGTGGCCATTATCAACAAAACAAGCAGAAATAAGTGTTAGAGAGTTTTTGGAAAAAAGTAACCTTCATTCACTAGAATGTAGTGGGAATGTAGACTATCAGTGATTTCTTAAATGACATCAAAAGCATTGCTTACAAAAGAAAAAATAAGTTGGACTTCATCAAAATTAAAAACTTGTGCATCAAAGAATACTATTAAGATATTTTCATCTATTAATGATGGTTAATTTTTCTTTAATTTTCTTAACTATTAGAAATTTTCAAAATAGAAAATTTATTCTAGATTTAATCATAAATAAGAATAAATAGAGCTGGAATTATTTTGACATAATGTGCAAATTGAATTTTAAAAATGTATCTGAGAAAATTCATAGTCATTGATATCTCAAATCTGCAGTTAGATTTCTAAAAACCATTGCAGCATATAATATGGAAGGTGTATGTTTGGTTTTTAATTTCACCTAAGATTGAGGACTCAAACAATAGATTCACTTCTCTGATTTTTATTGATGATAGTGATGACTGGATCACTGAATGAGAAGGAAGTAACATATTTATGAGGTAGGTGAATGATGTGATTCCCATTAATAAAGGTGAAAACAAAACAAAAAGGAAACGAGAGTGAAAAGAAAACTCACAAAATGGCAGAAAATATTTGCAAAACCATGTATTTCATAAATAATGTCCAGAATATATAAAGAACTCCAAAAACCCTCAAACAATCCAATTAATAAATGCACGAAGGACTTGAATAATATACAAATGGTTTATAAAACATATGAAAAATGCTCAACATCATTAGTGTTTGGGGAAATACAAATCAAAACCACAATGAGATATCACTTTATACCCACTAGGAAAAAATCAAAAATAACAACTGGTGGTGAGGATGTGGAAAAATTGGAACTCTTGTATATTGGTTGTGGGGATGTAAAATAGTGCAGCTACTGTGGAAAACAGTTTGGCAGTTCCTCAAAAACTAAACATAGAATTACCATATAATCAGCAATTCTAAGTAAACACCCAAAGGAATTGAAAACAGATCCTTGTACAGCACATTTATGGTGGTATTACTAACAGGAGCAAGAGGGTGGAAGCAATCAGAGTGTTTAGAAAATGTGGTAATGGCTATATAGCTTTGTGAAATGTACTTAATGCCATTGAATTGTGCACTGAAAAAAATTTTAAAGGATGAATTTCATGTTATGTATATTTTACCACAATTACAAAAAAAAGGCAAGTTCTTAATAAAAATGATAGTGCACAGGACTCATGAAAGTAAGTAAGCCTAGAAGGAGTTCATAGGAAGAAAAGGGAATGTTTGAGGGATTAAAGATTGCAGGGTGTTTGAAGGGAAGATATTTAGGGAGTAAAGATTGAGAGAACTGAAACATAATGATGTGCCACATAATGATGTTCAGTCAGAAACAGACTGGTATACAATGGTGGTTCCCTAAAATTATAATGGAGATGAAAATTTTTCATTGTTTAATGACGTGGCAGCTTTCATAACATCTTAACAGAATACTTCCCTCATTTGTTTGTGGTGATACTGGTAGAAACAAACCTTTTGCATCACAGTTTGGTAAAAATATAACACATACAATTATGTACAGTACATAATATTGATGATGATAATAAATGACTATTTTTCTGTTTTGTATACTTACTTTTATCATTTTTAGAGTGCACTTTTTCTACTTGTAAAAAAAGTTGGTTGTAACATAGTGTGCTGTGTTAGCCTGCAGCAACCCATACATCTCCTATTTACTACATCTCTTAGTTGCATCATTTTCTCTTGTGCTTGATTTAATCTTGTGTTGTTTTGTACAATGTAAGCATATTATGCTTATAGTATACTAGAGGCTCAGTGCACGAAATTAGTGCATGGGTGTGTGTGTGTGTGTGTGTGTGTGTGTGTGTCCCTCAGCCCAGCCTGCACCCTCTCCAATCTGGGACATCCCTCTCACAATTCAGGACTGCTGGCTTCCGACTGCTCGCCTGCCGGCCTGCTTGATTGCCCCTAACTGCTTCTGGCTGCCAGCCTGATCACCCCCTAACCAATCCCCTGCCAGCATGATTGATGCTTAACTGCTTCCCTGCAGGCCTGGTCACCCCCAGCTGCCCTCCCCTGCAGGCCTGGTCTCCCCCAACTGCCCTCCCTTTCAGGCCTGGTCCCTCCCAACTGCCTTCCCCTTCTGGCCATCTTGTGTTCACATGGGGGTGGCCATCTTGTGTGTTGGAGTGATGGTCAATTTGCATATTACCTCTTTATTAGATAGGAAGATAGGATAGGCTTGCTTCTTGTAGTACAGGCTTGTAGCTGAAGAGCAGTAGGCGATACTATACAGCCTAGGTGTGTAGTAGGCTGTAATATCTAGGTTTGCGTAAGTGCACTTGATGTTTGCCAATGATGAAATCACCTAATGAAGCCTTTCTCAGAATGAATCTCCATTGTTAAGCAGACCATGACTGTAACAGTGAGATGTGTTGCCTGATGTTTTGGAATGTTAGGATTTCAGTGGTCAAATGCTTCCAGTTAATACAATTGAGGATGTGACCATGGGTGTGCACTGCTAAATATGAGTAGGAAATGACAGTCTTGAGAATTGAACATGAATAAATTCACACAGGAGAGAGGGTAGAAAGCAAGCCTGAGTTGGATGTTGAAGATGAGTAGATGTCAGTGGTTGATTTGTAGGGGACTCAAAGGAAAAATTATTTACTTCTACTCTATTTCTTTGTTGTGTATGCTTATGATAGTATTGACCCAGAGTTTGTTGAATATCTTTTACTAGTCAAATTTTGGTAACCCTAGTAGGTTGCCAGTGGCTAAGTCAATCCTAAAGTTGAGAGGTGTAGAAATGGGCTCAGGCACTATTTCGGCTCTTCTGTAGGCACAGAGGTTTTAATCTGTGTACATCAAGGTAAGTACACTGAAGGGGGAAAGCACTGGCCTCTTTATTTTGCTTTTAAAAGTGAATAAGTGGGGGGGCGGGTAGGAGAAGGGGAGGTAATCAACCAAAGACCTTGTATGCGTATGTGCATAACCTATGGACACAGACAATAGGGTGGTGAAGGCCTGGGGCTGGAGGTGGGAGTGGACTGGAGGGGATCAATGGGGGTGGGGAGGGAAGGGGACATACGTAATACTTTCAACAATCAAGAATTATTAAAAAAATAAGTTAAAAAAAGTGTATAAGCAAGTCGTTAAAGGTCTTTTCATTACAGTAGTTTTATTTTATTTTTTAGAAATGTACACATTGTAGTGCTTCAAAAAGAATATCTTTTGGATAGAATCTGATTAAAATGTCATATTCTGAATCATATAATGATTGTTATAAAGTGTTTTCAATTTCAAAGAGAAGAAGCCATTTGGAAAGCCCATCTAATTAAATCCTACTTTGAAAGTAGTTTGGCCTCTAATTTTGTTTTCTCTTGTGGCAGATCTTTTATATAATACTAGAGGCCTGGTGCATGGATTCATGCACTGGTGGGGTCCCTCGGCCTGGCCTGTGGGGATTGGGCCGAAACCAGCTCTCTGACATCCCCTGAGGGGTCCCAGATTGTGAGAGGGTGGTTCTTGGGTGATGCATCTCGGAATCGGGCTCCCTCTTCTCTGATTCCAGGTGCATCACCCGAGAACTGCAGCTATCAAGTCACTGCAGCTTGGCAGCTTCTGTGTTGAGCATCTGCTCCCTGGTGGTCAGTGTGTGTCATAGCTACCAGTTGGAGTGTCTGCCCCCTGGTAGTCATTGCACGTCATAGCTACTGGTTGGATTGTTGCTTAGGCTTTTATATATAGAGATCCAGTGCACAAAATTTGTGCACGGGGGGGGGGGGGGTGTCCATCAGCCTGTCCTGCGCCCTCTCACAGTTCAGGACCCCTAGGGAGATGTCTGACTGCTGGATTAGGCCCGATCCCCCCCTCCCTGATCCCCCTGGGGATCGGGCCTAATCCAGCAGTCAGACATCCCTCTTGCAGTCTGGGACCCCTTGCTCCTTACTGCCCACCTGCTTGCTGCTCCTTACTGCTCCTTAGCGCTGCTGCAGAGGCTGCTGAGGTGGGAGAGGCTCCCGCCACCGTCGCTGTGCTTGCCAGCCATGAGCCCTCTTCTGGCTGAACGGTGCTCCCCCTATGGAAGTGTACTGACCACCAGGGGGCAGCTGCTGCATTGAGCTACCAGTTGGAGCATCTGCCCCCTTGGGGGGATGTCCAACTGCCAGTTTAGGCCCGATCCCTGGCTCCTAACCACTCACCTGCCTGCCTGATCCCCCTAACTTCCCTGCCTTGCGGCCTGGTCTCCCCTATGAACTTTTTTTAAAAAATCTTATCCCCTACACAATTGTATTCAACTTCCTTATTGGCTTCTCCTTCTCACACAATTTTTCTCTCTCCTTTATGTAACACATTTTCCTACTGACTCATCATTTATAAACTTTTCTTTCCTCCTTATTTCCTACTTCTGTTCCATCATCCTTCTTCCCATCTTTCTCCTACCCTCCCTCCCTCCCCACATTCCTTCTTTCCTTTATTTTTACCCTCCCCTTTTCCTTCCTTCCCACCTTAATTTTTTTCTTCACTTCCTCCCTTAGACCCACTTTGCTCCCTCCCCCATTTCTTCCTTCTTCCCATTCTCCTTTTAAACTCTACTGGCTCCCCTTTAAAACTTTTCTTCCCTCCCTCTTTCTCTCTCATCCTACCTTTCCCATACATTCTTCTCTACTTCCACTGTTTTAATATCTATCTATCTATCTACCTGCCTAATTATTCACTATCATTTATCTTTTTTCTTTTCTGACTCCTACTTTTTAAATCTGTCCCCAGTACACAACTATACTTGATTTTCATTATAGCTCCTACAGTTCACTCATACATCCTCTTTCCTTCTTTAACTCTGCTCTCTACTGGTTCCTTTATAAAGTTCTTCCCTCCTTCCTTCTCTTCTTAAGGCTTCCGTTCACGGGGGTCTTAACCCCAAGCCCAGGGCTCAGCCCCGGCCAGGTGTTTTCTGCCCCCGCCCTCCCCACTGCTGTCCTGCTCCCATTCCCTGCCCGGGACGCCTGGCCCAGCGAGGTGGCCGAGGCCCACATGGCCTGGGTGCTGCTGCTGCCAAGAAGCAGGAGCACCTCCGCCCAGAAGGCCTCGGACCATCCACCACTCCGTCCTGGACCCGTGGGTGCCAATGGCCCGCGCTGGGGGCCACTGTCCTCCTCCTGTGTCTCTCGGGGCTCCTGCCCCACCCCTTGCCAGGTGCATCTGCTCTCCCCACCCCCTGTGGTCACCACCCCCTCCCGTGTGCACCCCCGCGTTTCCTTCCCTTTTCCATTTCTGCATCTTTTTCTCGTTCCTTTTCTGTATTTCTGTTTCTCCTCTCACCTGTCTCCTTGCAGGCCTGCCTTCCTCTCCCTCTCCTTTCTTACCCCCTCCTATCGTATCCTATCCTACCCTGGGCCTTGCAGCTGCCTGAGCAGAGGGCGGGGACACAGCCTGCTGATCTGGTTGTGATGTTATGGTGTAACAGATAATTTGCATATTTCTCTATTAGTATAGATAGTCTCTGATTTATATTGACTTTCAAAATGTTGTTTTCATTTTTCTTAGGAAAACGGGAAATCATTTTCACAACTTCATTAGTTGGCAAGATCTGAGAGCTATTGAACTTGTAAAATCTTGGAATAGTTCTCTTATAATGAAGGTAATATTTTTCTTCTCTGCAATTGGATATTACTGGTTTTCCCTGTAAATACCCTTTAACTGTAGACTTAATTGTATAATCTCATACCTATGCTGTTTTTGGACATTATACAAGAATACACACATGCACACTACCAAACCAGTAAATTTAATAATAGTTATCCAAAAGTGTATGTGGTAGACTGAAGTGCTTAACAACTACACTTCAAGAAGTCTTGAGGAAGATTTGAGGTGGACTAGGGATTCATATGCTAGTGAGAATTCACGTTTTCATTCCTGGAGAAATGGAAAAAATACAGACTATGCTCAGAAAAGATACAGCAATGTCCAAATTTCATCATCTTTTGTTATAAAAGTGGAGAATATATAGTAAGATAGTCAACTAGCTGACTGCCATATGCTCTTAATATAACACCTGGCACATAGTAAGCAAGTGATGATGACAGACATAGTAGCATCCACACCATCTCACTCCTGGGTGGGGAACTGAGTCAGGGGAAAGAAAATTTTCCAGCTCGTCAACTGTGGTGAAACTCACAATATTTGGTGTTATAATGAATGTTGCATATTGATTATTTTAATACTTCAAATGCCACAAAGTTAGATGTCTTCTCAGCTAGGGTGCCCACACCAGCCAGTGCAGGGGGGAGTGTCAGGAGCACCAGTTTTACTTTTTAAGTATTTGGGGACATTAATTTTATATAAAAACAAACATGAATATACTATAGAATATGACAGCAATGCATGAGTGAGACATTGTGATAGTCTCACACACACTGATTTTTCCTTTCTTTTAGTTTAACATACAAAAATGCACCTTGCTGTAATAATTTGTGAGGCTGAATACAGAGAGGTGCTGTTTACAGGAAAGTGGTTATAAGAAGTCATGGATTCTAAATAGTACAATTTTAAATTATACTATTTATGTGTAATTTTATACCTTAATGCAGCGGTCACCAACTGGTGGTCTGCGGACCACTGGTGGTCTGTGAGGCCCGAAAGGTTGGCGATCGCTGGTTTAAGGAAACCTTTGGAGCAGAGGTTGCCAACTGGTGGTCCATGAGGTCTGAAAGGTTGGTGACCACTGCCTTAATGTATCATTTTAGTTTTTAATAGGTCAATCTATCCAACGTTCTGAGTCATGACTAGTTCCTTCCAGTACTATGCTGAATAGGAGTGGTGAGAGTGGGCATCCCTGTCTTGTTCTTGTTCTTAGGGGAAATGGTTTTAGTTTTTGCCCATTGACTATGATGTTGGTTGTAGGTTTGTCATATATGGCTTTTATTATGTTGAGGTATGATCCTTCTATTCCCACCTTGCTGAGAGTTTTTATCAAGAAAGGTTTTTGGATTTTGTCAAATGCTTTTTCTGCATCAATTGATATGACTGTGATTTTTATCTCTCAGTTTGGTTATGTGATGTATCATGTTTATTGATTTGCAGATATTGTACCACCCTTGCATCCTTGGAATAAATCCCACTTGCCAATGGTGTATGATCTTTCTGATGTAATGCTGGATCCAATTTGCTAGGATTTTGTTGAGGATTTTAGCATCTATGTTCATCAGGGATATTGCCTTGTAATTCTCTTTCTTTGTAGTGTCTTTATCTGGTTTTTGGATTAGGGTAATTTTGGCTTCACAGAAAGAGCTTGGAAGTGTTTCTTTCTCTTGAAATTTTTGGAATAGTCTGAGGAGGATAGGTTTTAGTTCTTTGAATGATTGTTAAAACTCCCCTGTGAAGCCATCTGGTCCAGGGCTTTCCAATTTCCTCCATAATTATAGGCCTATTCAGATTTTTTATTCTTTCTTATTGAGTTGTTTTAAAAATATATTTTATTGATTTTTCACAGAGAGGAAGGGAGAGGGATAGAGAGTTAGAAACATCGATGAGAGAGAAACATCGATCAGCTGCCTCCTGCACACCCCCTACTGGGGATGTGCCCGCAACCAAGGTACATGCCCTTGACTGGAATTGAACCTGGGACCCTTCAGTCCACAGGCCGACGCTCTATTCACTGAGCCAAACCGGTCAGGGCTCTGATTGAGGTTTGGAAGGTTGTATTTTTCTAGGAATATGTCCATTTCTTTTATATTGATCAATTTGTTAGAATAGAGTTGTTCATAGTATTTTTTTTGCCATGTATTTCTGTGGGTTCTGTTGTTACTTTGCCTCTTTCATTTCTGATTTTGTTTATTTGGGTCCTCTCTCTTTGCTTCTTGGTGAGCCTGGCTAGAGGCTCATCAATCTTGTTTATTCTTTCAAAGAACCAGCTCTTGTTTTTATTGATCTTTTGTATTGTTTTTTTTTTGGTCTCTGTCATTTATTTCTGCTCTGATCTTAATTATCTACTTCTTCAACTCACTGTGGGCTTTTCTAGTTGCTCTCTTTCTAATTCTTTAAGTATTAGAGTTAGATAATTTATTACCAATTTTCTTGTTTTTGAGGTAGGCCTGTAATGATATGAACTTCCCTCTCAGGACTGCTTTCACTGTGTCCCATAGATTTTGGATTGTTGTGTTTTCATTGTCATTTGTGTTCAGGATGTTTTTTTTTTTTATTTCTTCTTTGATCTCTTTGGTAACCCAATCATTATTTAACAGCATGCTATTCAGCTTCCAAATGTTTTAATTTTTTGATTGTTTTTATTGTAGTTGATTTCTAATATTATGCCATTGTGATCTGAGAAGATGCCTGATATGATTTTAATCTTATTTATTTGGAGAGACTTTGCCTATGATCCCATATGTGGTCTATCTTTGAAAATGTTCCATGTGAACTTGAGAAGAATGTATATTCTGTAGCTTTGGGGTGAAATGTTCTGAAGATGTCAATTAAGTCCATGTGATCAAGTGAGTCATTTAGGATTGATGTTTCTTTGTTGATTTTTGTGTAGAGCATTCTTCATGAGCTTCAGTCTCAATGGTCAACTCTGCACCTGCACTTAAATCAGCAGTTCTCAACCTGTGGGTCGCAACCCCTTTGGCGGTCCAATGACCCTTTCACAGGGGTCGCCTAAGACCATCCTGAATATCAAATATTTACATTATGATTCATAACAGTAGCAACATTACAGTTATGAAGTAGCAACGAAAATAACTTTATGGTTGGGTCACAACATGAGGAACTGTATTTAAAGGGCCAGAAGGTTGAGATCCACTGGTCTAGAGGCTTTATCAAGTGATGTCAAAGGGCTATTAAAATCCCCTACTATGATTGTATTACTGTCGACCTCTTTCTTGATATCTTCCCGAAGTTTTTTTTTAAATGTATTTGGGTGTCCCTGTATTGGGTGCATATATGTTTACCAGAGTTATATCCTGTTTTTGTATCAATCCCTTTGGTATTATGAAGTGACCTTCCTTATCTTTTGTTACTGCATTCACTTTGAGGTGTATTTTTTCCAATATAAGTACTGCTACCCCAGCTTTTTTTTCATTTCCATTTGCCTGAAAGATATTTTTCCATCCCTTCACTATCAGTCTGTGTGAGTCCCTTGTTCTGAGGTAGGTCTCTTGTAGACAGTATATAAGGGTCATGTTTTCTTATCCATTCAGCCACTCGATGTCTTTTGATTGGAGCACTTAATCCATTTATGTTTAAGGTTATTATTATTCTTTGGACCCATTTTTATTTTTATGTCTGTTTTCTTTCTTTCCTTCCTATTTCTTCTATTTACAGCTGTCCTTTTCACATTTTTTTACATTGCTGGCTTGGTATTGATAAAATCCATTAGCCCTTTTTTGTCTGCGAAGCTCTTGATTTCCCCTTCAATTTTGAATGATAGCCTTGCTGGATAGACTATTCTTGGATTTAGTCCCTTGCTTTGCATTATTTTGTATACTTCATTCGATTCCCTTTTGGCCTGATTTATTTCTATTGAGAAATTCATTGATAATCTAATGGGAGATCCCTTGTAGGTAACTCTCTGTCTCTCTTGCAGCCTTTAAGGTTCTCTTTTGTTAATGTTTGCCAGTGTAATTATTTCGTTTCTCGGTGTGGGTCTTTTTGGGTTCATCTTGTTTGGAACTCTGTGCTTATGTGACTTTTTCTTTCCCTAAATCAGGGAAGTTTTCTGTCATTATTTCTTCAAATAGGGTTTCTAATCCTTGCTCTTCTTCTTGTCATTTTGGCACCCCTATTATATGTATGTTACTTCATTTTATGTTGTCCCAAAGCTCCCTTAGGCTCTCCTCCTGCTTTTTATTTTTTTTCTCCAATTGCTGTTCAGATTGTTTATGCCCTGTCTTCTAATTTGCTGATGTAATCCTCAGCTTCTTCTAGTCTACTGTTGAAATCTTTCATTGTGTTTTTTTATTATGCCTGTATCATTCTTTATTTCCTCTTGATTCTTATATAAGTTGTTGATTTTCTCATCCAGCTGGTTTAGAAACTGTATGACCCTTACTCTCAATTCTTTTTCTGACATATTGCATGCCTTCATTTTATTTAGTACCTTTTCTGTTGACTCCTCCTTTTTTTTTCCTTTGGGTGTTGTTTCTTTGTCTCCCCATTTTTGCTTTCAACAAAGGATTTAGGCTTCATGTCGCCTGAGGCCTGTGGCTGCAGCGGCAGGCTTGGCAGGAGGGTCATGCTTTTCAAGACTCTCTGGAGGGTCCAGGTACCAGGACACGTGGTTCCCAAGGTTGAAGCCACAGGCTTGGCAGGTGGGTTGCGCAGTCTGAGACTTGACAGCAGGCCCTGTTACCTGTACGCACAGGGCCAGGGTTGAAGCTATGGGCTTGGCAGATGATCACGCAGTCACAGTGCCCGAGGTTGAAGCGGCGGGCTTGTTGGGCAGGTCGTACAAGTCCCAGACTCGCCCACGGGCTCAGACACTGGGATGCATGGGGTCCAGGGTTGAAGTGTTGGGCTTGACAGGTGGGTCGCTCAGTGTGGGGCCCAGGTTTGAAGCGGCAGGCTGGCGGGATGGGAGCGCACTGCAGACTCACAGGAGCCTGAGGCCAGGGAAGCTGGAGTCCCTGTGTTCATGGTTCGACAGCTGAGGTAGCAGGTCTTTGGCTGGAGTGGCTGTAGAGTCCAGGGTGGTGTCTGAGGACAGTCTGGGTGGAGGGGAGGCTGGGCTCCTATTCACAGCAGCTCTCCCCTTCAAGATGGTGTGGTTTTTGTGTCAGAGCCAGCCACCCTGGCAGTGATTGCAGCGGTAGCAGAGTCTCCTCCCCATTTAGGAGAGCCTGGTCCACCAGCCCCCGAAAGTCCTACAGGATCTAACTGTCCCTCACTCACACACACACCACACACATCCACACACTTCCCTTTTGCTCCCTCACTCACTTACACTCTCTTCCTCACTGCCACCCTTCCGGCCGCCATCTTGACTCTCTCAACGTTTTTCTTATTTTAACATCTTTGACATCAGGTTACATTTTGAACCATTAATTGTATCTTAATATTGTGTCATAATTTAACTTGCAGGATTTTTTTCTTTTTTGGTGATACATCACATTGCAATTCCTTTTACAATCAGTGTCTTCTTAGATGATCTCATTTGTTGATTACTTTTTTTCTGTCCTTTGCCAATAGATCAGGGTGGGGAACATCCAGCCAGTGGGCTGTATAAGACCCACGAAATCATTTGGTCTCGCCCTTGCCAAAGCATTAGGGTTGAGTAAATTAAATGTTTGACCAAACATAGTAGTCTAATTTTTAAGTTGATAATTTTGTATGGGTCTCGAATGATGTTGTAAACATCCAGATGGCCCTTGGCAAAAAAAAGGGTTCCCTACCCCTGCACTAGAAGGTAAATTTAAGGAAGGCAGGATTCTGCTTGTATTATTCACTCAGTTTTCTTAAAGTTTGGCATAGTCCTCGTTACATAGAAGGAATTCAAGAAATATTTGTTAATTATATGAAAAATAGTGTTAATTGTCCTTATGTTGACTGGAAGTGCCAGTGTTGGAACTCAGTACATTTTGTGTAATGCCCCTCCTCAGGTATCTAAATTTTAATAGAAGATCCCTGAAGGGCCCTAAACCTAATTTTTTAAAAAATATATTTTATTGATTTTTTACAGAGAGGAAGGGAGGGAGATAGAGAGTTAGAAACATCGACGAGAGAGAAACATTGATCAGCTGCCTCCTGCACATCTCCTACTGGGAATGTGCCCGCAACCCAGGTACATGCCCTTGACCGGAATCGAACCTGGGACCTTTCAGTCCGCAGGCTGACGCTCTATCCACTGAGCCAAACCGGTTTCGGCTAAACCTAATTTTTTATAGAGAAAAATACAATGTGCTTCTGAAGGAAGAGCCATTTCATTTGAGGCATTGTTAACATAACAAATCAGAAGAATGGTCATGGGTGGCCACTTTAAATACCTTTAAAAAGTCTTATATTTTAATATATAATGCAAAATTTAAAGACATGCAGAAGATTTGAGCACTGAACATGTGAAATGAAGCTAAAAAGGTACAAACTTTCCGTTATAAGATCAATAAGGTCTGAAAATCTAAAGTACACTGAGTGGCCAGATTATTATGACCAGCCAGATTATTATGAACTCCCCATCAGTACTTCATTGACACTTCCAAAACTACTGAATATTGAAAGCTTCCTAAGCAAATACTCTCAAGGTTTTATTATTATTATTATTATTGTTATTATTTGCATAACTAATTTACTTCATTGTACTGATGGGGTGGTCATAATAATCTGGCCGGTCATAATAATCTGGCCACAAAAAAAAAAATAATCGGGCCACTCAGTGTATAACATGACTGTAATTGATAACACTGTGTTGTACAATTGGAATTTGCTAAGAGAGTAGAAATTTAAATGTTCTCACAAAAAAAATATGTTAAAAAATTAAAATGGGGCACATCGTTCAAGAGAAAGGGCAAGACTGAAATGTAAAGAGGGCTAAGGCTACACATTTTGATTAATGTGTTATGCTAAAAATGAAAGAAAAGTAAATTCATATTATTTTTAATAAAAAAACTAAAATCTTTCCATTTATATTTGAATGAGGGGTGGGAAATTACAGAAGCATACAAAACGTGGCTTAATTCTCCATAAGTGAATGCATTGTAAAATATCAGTTTCAGAAGTTGAATTGTTCCAGTTGGTAGCAGGATAAGGCTTTTTGGTCTTTTCTTTTCTCTTTCCTCTCCTCTCCTCTCCTCTCCTCTCCTCTCCTCTCCTCTCCTCTCCTCTCCTCTCCTCCCCTCTCCTTTCCTCCCCTCCCCCTCCCCTCCCCTCCCCTCTCCTCCCCTCCCCTCCCCTCCCCTCCCCTCCCCTCCCCTCCCCTCCCCTCCCCTCCCCTCTCCCTTTCTTTCTTTCTCTTTCTTTCTTTCTTTCTTTCTTTCTTTCTTCCTTCCTTTCTTTCTTTCTTTCTTTCTTTCTTTCTTTCTTTCTTTCTTTCTCTCCCTCCCTCCCTCCCTCCCTCTCTTTCTTTCTTTCTTTTTTCTTTCTTTCTTTCCTTTTTTTGTATGTGTTACAAATTTTAAAACAGTGCTTATTTTTTGTTTAAGGCTTTTTTTTAAATTAGAGACTTTGCTTATTAAGAGTAAAATTAACTTCCTCCTTTTGAATTTGGATGTCTTTTATTTCTTCTTCTTGTCTGATTGATGTGGCTAGCACTTCCAGTACTATCTACACTAATAAAAGAGAAACATGGTAATTAGCGTACGACCGCTACCCTTCCCATTGGCTAATCAGCATATCCTTATGCAAATTAACTGTCAGCCAAGATGGCGGCCGGCAGCCAGGCAGCTGGAAGCGAACATGAGGCTTGCTTGCTTCAGTGACAGAGGACTCCAACGTTCCCCGCCTGCAGCTGCAGGCCTCTGAGCTGCAACTCTAAGAAACTTTGTAACAAATATAGAAGCTAAACAAAACCCCAGAAACCAGCTTTCAGCCAGCCGGGATCTCAGAGCTGGAGTTATACATTGTTTCGATTATAGAACGCAATCAACAGCGGAAACATCAGAGCTAGAGCCAGAGCTAAAGCTGGCCCAGAATAAAAAAGAAAAAAAAAAGAAAAAAAGGAGCGGTTGGGAGCTTCAGTCAACAACCACCAGCCTGAAAGCAGCCCTCAGCCCCTCACCCAGACTGGCCAGGCACCCCAGTGGGGACCCCCACCCTGAAGGGTGTGTGACCAGCTGCAAACAGCCACCATCCCCTCATCCAGGCTGGCCAGGCACCCCAGTGGGGACCCCCACCCTGATCCAGGACACCCTTCAGGGCAAACCAGCCGGCCCCCAGGCCTCTATCCTATATAGTAAAAGGGTAATATGCCTCCCAGCACCAGGATCAGCGGAGCCATAAGGCCTCCTGGCACCAGATCAGCATGACAGGGGGCAGCGTCCAAACCCCCTGATCGGCCCTGCTCTGTGTGTGTCAGGGTGCGGCGCCCCCCCCACCCCCCTCCACACACACACACACAGGCCCTGCTCTGTGTGTGACAGGGTAGAGCCATAACCTCCCCATCAGCGCTGCCCTGAGTGTGACAGTGGCGGCACCCCAACCCCCTGATCGGCCCTGCTCTGTGGGTGATAGAGGGCGGCGCCCCAACCCCCTGATCCGCCCTGCTCTGTGTGTGATGGGGCGGTGCCCTAACTCCCCTATCAGCCCTACTCTGTGCGTGACAGGGGGGAGCTCCCCAACCCCCTGATGGGCCCTGCTCTGTGTGTGACAGGGGGCAGCACCCCAACTCCCCAATCAGCCCTGCTCTGAGCCCAACCAGGGGCTGCACCTAGGGATTGGGCCTGCCCTCTGCCACCCAGGAGCAGGCCTAAGCCAGCAGGTCGTTATCTCCTGAGGGGTCCCAGACTGCGAGAGGGCACAGGCCGGGCTGAGGGACCCCCCCTACCCCCCCGCCCCGAGTGCACAAATTTTTGTGCACAGGGCCTCTAGTCCTATCTAATAATAGAGAAACATGGTAATTAGCCATACCTCTGCTACCCTTCCCATTGGCTAATCAGGGCTATATGCAAATTAACTGCCAGCCAAGATGGCGGCCAGCAGCCAGGCAGCTTGAAGCGAACATGAGGCTTGCTTGCTTCAGTGACGGAGGAAGCCAACGTTCCCCGCCTGCCGCTGCCGGCCTCTGAGCTTGCAGTTTAAGAAACATTGTTACAAATATAGAAGCTAAACAAAACCCCAGAAACCTGCTTTCAGCCAGCCGGGCCTCAGAGCTGGAGTTGAAACAGTGTTTCGATTATAGAACCCAAACAAACCAGATACCTGCTTTCAGCAGCTGAGGTCTCAGAGCTGGAGCCGAGCCTCAGAGAGAAAGCCATCTCTCAGTTCCAGTGACAGCCATAGAAGGTAAATAAATCCAAGAATAAAAAAAAAAAGATAAAAAGGAGAGGTTTGGAGCTTCAGTCGCCCGCCAGCCTGAAAACGGCCCTCAGCCCCTCAACCAGACTGGCCAGGCACCCCAGTGGGGACCCCCACCCTGAAGGGGGTGTGATCAGCTGGAAACAGCCATCATCCCCTCACCCAGGCTGGCCAGGCACCCCAGTGGGGACCCCCACCCTGAAGGGGGTGTGACCAGCTGCAAACAGCCATCATCCCCTCACCCAGGCTGGCCAGGCACCCCAGTGGGGACCCCAACCCTGAAGGGGGTGTGATCAGCTGGAAACAGCCATCATCCCCTCACCCAGGCTGGCCAGGCACCCCAGTGGAGACCCCCACCCTGAAGGGGGTGTGACCAGCTGCAAACAGCCATCATCCCCTCATCCAGGCTGGCCAGGCACCGAAATGGGTCCCCCACCCTGATCCAGGACACCCTTCAGGGCAAACCAGCCAGCCCCCACCCGTGCACCAGGCCTCTATCCTATATAGTAAAAGGCTAATATGCCTCCCAGCACCGGAATCAGCGGAGCAGCGAGGCCTCCTGGCACCGGTATCAGTGGAGCCGCAAGGCCTCCTGGCACAGGGATCAGCAGGGCAGTGAGTCCTCACTGCCCCTGTGTCAAGTGGAGCCACGAGGCCTCCCAGCACCAGGATCAGTGGAGCAGCGAGACCTCCCAGCACCGGGATCAGTGGAGCCATGAGGCCTCCCAGCACTGGGATCAGCGGAGCCATGAGGCCTCCTCGCCCCTGGAGCAGCGTGACAGGGGGCAGAGCCCAAAACCCCTGATCACCCTGCGGCTCTGTGTATGACGGGGCGGGGCCACAACCTCCCTATCCGCCCTGCTCTGTTCATGACAGGGGAAGGCGCCCCAACCCCCTGATTGGCCCTGCTCTGTGTCTGATAGGGGGGAGCTCCCCAACCCCCTGATCAGCCCTGCTCTGTGTGTGACAGGGTGCGGCGCCCCAACCCCCCCATGGGCCCTGCTCTGTGTGTGATGGGGTGGAGCCGCAACCTCCCCATCGGCCCTGCCCTGAGTGTGATGGGGGGAGTGCCCCAACCCCCTGATCTGCCCTGCTCTGTGTGTGACAGGGTATGGAGCCCCAACCCTCCTGATGGGCCCTGCTCTGTGTGTGACAGGGGGCAGTGCCCCAACCCCCTGATCGGCCCTGCTCTGTGCGTGACGGGGTGGTGCGGCAACCTCCCCATCGACCCTGCCTTGAGTGTGACAGGGGGCGGCGCCCCAACCCCCCAATCGGCCCTGCTCTGAGCCCAACCAGGGGCTGCACCTAGGGATTGGGTCTGCCCTCTGCCACTGGGAGCGGGCCTAAGCCAGCACGTCGTTATCTTCCGAGGGGTCCCAGACTGTGAGAGGGCACAAGTGAGGCTGAGGAACACCCTCCCTCCCCCGCCAGTGCACAAATTTTTGTGCACCGGGCCTCTAGTTTATATATTTAAAAGCCTAAATGACCGAACCGGTCGCTATGATACGCACTGACCACTAGAGGGCAGACACTCAACACAGGAGTTGTCCCCTGGTGGTCATTGCACTCCCACAGCCAACCTCCCATGGCCAGCCAACCTCCCGCAGCCCCTCCCCCCTGGCTGATTGGCCCCAATCGCTGGCCAGGCTGAGGGACCCCACCCATGCACGAATTCATGCACCGGGCCTCTAGTGTTGAATAAGAGTGGTGAAAGTGGACATCCCTGCCTTGTTCCCAATCTTAAGGGGAATGCTTGCAGGTTTTACCCATTGAGTATGATGTTGGCTGTGGGTTTGTCATACATGGCTTTTAATTACATTGAGCTATGTTCCCTCTATTCTCACTTTGCTGAGAGTTTTTATCATAAATGGGTGCTGGGTTTTATCAACTGCTTTTTATGCATCTGTTGATATGATCATATTTTATCCTTCAGTTTGTTTATGTGGTGTATCATGTTTAATATTTTGTGGATATTGTACCAACCTTGCATCTCTGGAATAAATCCCACTTGATCATGGTGTATGATCTTTTTAATGTATTGCTGGATTTAGTTTACTAATATCTTGTTGAGGATTTTAACATCTGTGTTCATCATGGATATTGGCCTATAATTTTCTTTCTTTGTCATACCTTTTGTGGTTTTGGAATTAGGATCATGCTGGCCTCTTCCCTCCTCTTGACTTTTTTGGGTTAATTGAGAAGGATAGGTGTTAGTTCTTCTTTGAATGTTTGGTAAAATTCACCTGTAAAGCCATCAGGTGCAGAGCTTTTGTTTGTTGGGGGATTTTTGATTAGTGCTTGAATTTCACTAGTATTCTGTCTGTTCAGATTCTCCGATTCTTTTTGATTTAGTTTTGTAATGTCGTATGTTTTTAGGAACTTTATCCATTTCTCCCAGGTTGTCCAATTTGTTGGCATAGAGTTGTTCATAATACTTTTTTTTTTTTTAACAATCCTTTGTATTTCTTTGGTATCATTACTTCTTTTTAATTTCTCTCCTTTTGTTTCTTGATAAATCTGGTTAAAGGTTTGTCAATCTTATCTTTTCAAAGAACCATCTCTTTGTCTCATTCATCTTTTGTATTGTTAGACTCTATCTCACTTATTTCTGCTCTGTTATTATTTCCTTCCTTCTACTCACTCTGGGCTTTGTTTGGTATACTTTTCCAAGTTTCTTTAAGTGTAAAGTTAGAGTGTTTATTTGAGCTTTTTTTTTCCCCTTGAGCTAGGCCTGCTTTTCCTGTGCCCCACAGATTTGGAGTTGTTGTGTTCTCATTTGCATTTGTTTCAAGGTACCTTTTGATTTCTTCCTTGATCTCATTATTAACCAATTCATAGTTTAGTAACATGTTATTTTTCGTCCATGTCTTTATGTGTTTTTTCAATTTTCTTCTTGTGATTCATTTTAAGTTTCATAGCATTATAGTCATAAAAGATGCTTGATATAATTTCAGTCTTTTTAAATTTATGGAGACTTGTTTTGTGTCCTAACATGTGGTCTATCCTAGAAAATGTTACATATCCACTTGAAAAGAATGTATATTCTGCTACCTGGGTGTGAAATGCTCTTAAGATATCAATTAAGTCCTTCTGATCTAGTGTGTCATTTAAGGCCTCCATCTCTTTATTGATTGATTTTCTGTCAGGAAGATCTATCAGTTGATGTCAATGAGATATTAAAATTTCTACTATAACTGTATTACTGTCAATCTCTCCCTTTATGTCCATCAAGCCTTGCTTTCCATATTTAGGTGCTCCTGTGTTGGGTGCATAAATGTTTACAAGGGTTATGTCCTGTTTTTGAATTGATCCATTTGTCATTATATTGTATACTTCCTTGGCTCCTACTATATCCTTGGTTTTAAAGTCTATTTTGTCAGATATAAGTACTGCTACCCCAGCTTTTTTTTTCTTTCCATTTGCATGAAATATCTTTTTCCATCCTTTTACTTTTAATTGGTATGTATCTTTTGCTCTGAGGTGGGTCTCTTGAAGACAGCATAATCATGGATCTTGTTTTCTTATCCATTCAGCTACCTTATGTCTTTTTGATTTGGAGTATTTAAGCTGTTTACATTTAAAGTGATTATTTATAGGTATGTATTTATGGCCATGTTATTTTTTAAACTGTGTTCCTTTTTTTTTTTCTTTGTCTTCTTCTTCCACTTCTTCTTTTTTTTTTTTAATTCTCACCTGAGGATAATTTTCCATTTATTCTTAGAGAGAGTGGAAGAGAAAGGGAAAGACAGAGAGAAATATCAGTGTAAGAGAAACACATTAATTGGTTGCCTCCTGCATGTGCCCTGACAGGGAGGAGCCTGCAAATGAGGGACATGCCCTTGACCAGGATCGAACCTGGGACCGTTCAGTCCACAGGCCGATGCTCTATCTACTGAGCAAAACTGGCTATGGCTTCTTCCACTTCTTAAAGCAAGCCCTGAAACATTTCCTGTAATGCTAATTTAGTGGTAACAAACTCCTTTATTTTTTTCCTGTGTGGGAAGCTCTTTATTTCTCCTTTGATTTTAAATGATAGCCTTGCTGGGTAATGTAGTATTGATTGAAGGTCCTTGTTTTTTCATCATTGAATATTTCTTTCATGCCTGTCCCTTTTGACCTTAAATGTTCTGTTGAGAAATCAGCTGACAGTCTTATGGAAACTCTCGTATGGGAACTGATTGCCTTTCTGTTGCGGCTTTTACAATATTCTCTTTGTCTTTAATTTTTGACATTTTAATTATAATGTGTCTTGGTGTGGGCTTATTTGGGAGGTGTTGGGGTGGAAGGATTGAGAAAAAAAAAGAAACTCATGGACATGGACAACATTGTGGTGATTAGGGGGTGGAGGTGGAAGACGGCATAGACGAGATAAATGGTGATGGGAAAAAATAAATTAAATTTAAAAATAATATAAAATAAAGAGAAAAATAATATATGCATACATAAAGAAAGAGTACATTTTAAATTGTATATGTTTCATTTTTGATCATTAGGTAAGTATAGGCAGTATTAAAATAGTATACCCCAATTTTAAGTATTTAATGTGTAGGGAAAATTCCTTCTGGTTTCATACTAGATTGATTAAAATATGTTACTCAAAATAATAGCAATATGTTATTAAAATAATAAAATATATTATTAAAAATTAGCAATATAGCCTTCTCCCTTGACTCTCTCCCCTCACTTCCAGAATTAAAAATAGGTAAAGAGGTAGAAAATAGGTATTTTACAAAGACTTTTATAAGTACTGGAGCCTACTTGATTTTCTTACATCCTGAGAACACTCTTTAAGTAGTTAAATAATGTTATTGGGTTTGTTTGCATGTATATGGAATTAAAATAGAAACGTCAAGCACTATTATTAAATGTATTTTTCTAATTTTTTTTTAAAATAGCTAATACACAGTTCCTGCCGAATGCTTCACTTTTTCACTAGAAGTAAACGATTTTTAGCAGCCAGTTTGTTCACTTTCACAACCCAGCATGTTTCTTTGAGATTAGCCTGGATTTTACAGAACCTGGTTGAGGTAAGAAAAGAGTTTGTGTGTTTGTGTGTGTGCGCGCGTGTGTGTACATGCACGCACTTATGCATGCATGGGACTTTGGGGTAGATTCAAGGAATAAGGATAGTAATTTGATTATTTGAAGGAAAATTAAGTATCCATAACATATTGGTATGGAAGACAAGGAATCTTTACTGAGTTTATTTTTTAAGCCTTTTTATTGTGAGTCATAGCACATATAGAAAAGTGAACAAAACATAAATGTACCATTTGGTGATATACTTACTGTAGAGCAAATATCTGTAATGCTACTTGAATGAAGAACTAGAACACTAATACTATGTATTACATTTTCCTTCCACTTTTACAATTTATATATCTTTTTCTCAACACTATAGTTTTGCCTGAAAAATTTTAAACTTTGTATAAATGGAATCATACAGTGTTTATTTTTTGTATTTTACTCCTTTTGCTATACATTATATGTGTGAAATGTATGTATGTTATATGTAAATTAATATCCTTATATTTCTCTTGTTACTTAGTGTTCAATATATGATTTTACCATAATTTATTCATCTATTGTGTTTGTGTACATTTGAGTTATTTCTAGTTTGGGGCTATAATGAGTAATGCTACCTCCTGATGTATATGTAAATGTATTTCTGCTGTATCTACATACAGGAATGGAATTTTTAGGGCATACACACACACACACACACACACACACGCACAAACACACATATATACTAGTAGCCTGGTCACGAAATTCATACACATTAAAAGGCAATTAATTAGAGGAAATATTTTAATATTGCTATTTGCCCTTAAAGTGTCAGAGATGAAAGAAAATTAGTAAAATGTATATGAAAATCTCCCTCCTGTCAGGGTCTGGGGCATACTGCAGGACCCAAAGTCAAGTCCTCGCCCACCTGTGCGTGCCTCGAAATCACACGAAACCCAGATCTGGCTGGCCCCAACCCCTTCAAGCCCTGCAGGGCAGGGGCGGGGGGGTGGCGTGCAGCCTCAGGTCCCCTGGCCCGGCACCAGGCAGGGGACATGGCCTCAGGTCCCCTGGCCCTGGTGCGAGGGCCTGAGGGCATGATGACCATTTGCATATTAGCTCTTTATTATATAGGATATATATCTTCATTTTTAGAGGATAATGTCAAACACTTTTCTAAAGTTTTTGATAATTTGCACACCCATCATCAGTGATTGAAAAGATTTATTTTATTTACCTTCATAATTTACTTTTCAGTCTTTCCTGGTATCTGGTATCTCATTGTGACTTTAGACTGGATTATAAAAAACAAGATCCAATTGGTTGTTGTCTGTAGGACACACACTTCTTCTTTTTTTTTTTTTTAATATATTTTATTGATTTTTTACAGAGAGGAAGGGAGAGGGATAGAGAGTTAGAAACATCGATGAGAGAAACATCGATCAGCTGCCTCCTGCACACCCCCAACTGGGGATGTGCCCGCAACCAAGGTACATGCCCTTGATCGGAATCGAACCTGGGACCCTTGAGTCCGCAGGCCGATGCTCTATCCACTGAGCCAAACCGGTCAAAGCCACACACTTCTTTAGATTCAGAAATACAAATTGGTTAAAAATAAATGGGATCCCAAGATGGCTGCAGAGTAGGTGAATACACTCACCTCCTCCCAGCACCAAATCAGATTCACAACTAAATTTTAAAAAAATTTTTTTCCATAGACAGAAAAGACTAATTTTTACTTGTGTGATTTTGAAGAACTCAAATATGGTGCTTCCAATCAAAACACAAATTGAGAGATTGTATAACATGGCATTTAAAAAGGTATTTTCAGATGCCTTGTACTAAATTTTACTCTGTATTTTCAGCAGTTGCTGCATAATTATTGCTTCCATTACAACTAAATTATAGATTAGTCAACCTGAAAAAACAGCTGAAGGCTAGTTCGATGGAAGTATTATAACCAAAGATCTACTGAAGAAACCACACTGAGACTGATAATAAGGGCAGAGATGATGAAAGAGCTGGCCTCATACCCACTTGTGGCAATTAAGAATCTGGAGGGATATCTCAGCTGCAAAGGTCCCCCTGAGTAGCGAGAGGTTCTAATCCAGAGCACTAGGGCCAGGAAAAGGCACCTGCGTAACATCTGGTGATGAAAATTAGTGGGGATTCTGCCTGCCTGGGAGAGATGGGAGTTTTCTAGAAACCCAGGCATTCTCTTCAAGGGCCAGCACCCAGGGTCTTTTTCTCACCCAGAACTCCAGTAGAGAAAAGGTGACTCAGGGCATACAGGAGTCATAAAGAGATCTGATGTCATGGTTTTGAGGAATGATCTGTGCTGAGTCCCTATCCCATACCACCCTCAGACACCATCTTTTCAAGGTAGAGCACTCCTATCCTTATAGCACCAGCCTGGGGAGTGCACTATCTCAGTCTTCCAACTGCTGGTGGCTCCACTCTGCCAAGCTTAAGTCTTGCAGAAACATCTGCTGGCTGCACCCAGTTAGGACCTTCAGTGCACTCTTTTACTTGAGAAGCTCTTGGCAGAGACTCAGACAAACACTGATCTTTGTAACTCTGGAGTAGGAACCATCCATACCCTCCATTGTGCTGCCAGTGCCCTTCCTGTCCACTTGTCCTGTCTGATTCCCAGTGACCCTGCTCTATTGAGCTTGAGTCTTGCAGAGGGGTCAGCTGGCTATACTAGCCTGAACCAGCGGTGTACTCTTTTTGAGGGAGCTAGGGTCAGAGACTCAGGTGGAGTATGGTATGGGTTCTGGAGTAGGGGCCACTTACCCTCACCCCCCCACACTGAGTGCCTGACCGTGCTGTCCCCAAGCAAGAGGACCACTAGCCCTGTCCTCTTGACTTTGATCACCCCACTCTATAGAGCTCATACTTTGTGGAAGAGACTGTGGGAAACTGACCTTTGTACACAGCGTGACCCTTCCCATACACACCCAAGCCCAGTAGAAGCAGCCACTGACTGAATTGTTTGGTAGCTCCAGACAGATAGCCCAAAGCCAGTTGGTGGGCTTCAGACCACACCAAAACACAACCCAACTAGCCACACAAGTGGCACACCCAAAGGTAGGCCCACCCCAGACCCTACTGGGGCCAACTGTACCTTGAATACATAGAAGCTCATACAGTATGGTTAGGGTCAATCCTAATAGTCAGACAGCCTATGACTTAACACCATTAATGAACAACTAACAGCATTCAAGACTCAATCACAACAGGAAAGCTCATATAAGCCACACAAGAGACATTCCTGGAGCTCCTAGTTCAGGTGATCTGGAAGATAGTACACTGAGCCCACAAAGACACTTAAAACAAAAACCACCATAACAAGTTTGGGAATCATAGCAGATCTACCGAATATATAGAGACAAACACAAAATGGCAGACAAAATGGGGAGACCAAGAAATGCCCCAAATGAAAGAAACAAGGGAAATCACCAGAAAAAGAATTTAATGGAAGCAACCAAGATACCAGATGTAGAATTCAGAACAATGGTTATTAAAATACTCAATGAATTTAGGGGAAGAATATATTATCTCAGTGAGAACTTAAAGAGATAGTGAGCACTAAAGAAGACATAGACCCCATAAAAAGAACCAGTCAGAAATGAAGAACACAATAGCTGAAATAAAGAATACACTAGAAGGAATCATCAGCAGGTTGGATGAAGCAGAGAATCTAATCAGCGATTTAGAGGACAAGATAACAAAACACCCAATCAGAGCAACAAAAAGAAAGAAGAATTTTAAAATATAAGGAAAGTCTAAGGGACCTTGGGACAACAAAAAGCATACCAACGTGTTCATCATTAGGGTAGCAGAAGGAGAAGAGAATGAGCAAGGGATCAAGAACCTATTTGAAGAAACAATGGCTGAAAACTTCCCTAATCTGGTGAAGGAAAAAGACACATCTGTCCAGGAAGCGCAGAGAGGCCCAATCAAAATGAACCCAAGGTAAATCATAATTAAAATGGCAAGAGTTAAAGAGAATCTTAAGAACAGCATAGAAAGACAGTTCCCTACAAAGGAACTCCCATAAGGCTGTCAGCTGATTGTTCAACAAAAACATTTTGGGCAAGAAATGATTGGCATGAAATATTCAAAGTGATGAACAGCAAGGACCTACAACCAAGACTACTTTAACCAGCAAGGCTATCATTTAAAATTGAAGGTTAAATAAAAAGCTTCCCAGATCACCCCCCCGCCCCCAAAAAAGCTAAAGGAGCTTATTACTACTAAAACCAGTTTTACAAGAAATGTTAAAGGATCTTCTTTAAGAAGAAAGAAAGAAAAACGGAACATGGTTATAAAGAATAAAATGGCAATAAATATGTACTTATCAGTAGTTACTTTAAATGTAAATAGATTAACTTCTCCCATTGAAAGACATATGGTAGCAAAATGGTAAAGAAAACAAGACCCATATATATGCTGACTACAGGACACCCACCTCAAATGAAAGACACACACAGATTGCAAGTAAAGGAATAAAAAGAGATATTTTATACCAATGGAAATAGAAAAGCTGGGGTAGCAATACTTATAGCAGACTAAACAGATTTCAAAAAAAGACTATACTAAGAGACAAAGAAAGACACTACATAATGATAAAGGGATCAATCCATCAAGAAGATAGAACCCTTATAAACATTTATGCACTCAACATAGGAGTACCTAAATAGGTAAAGCAAATCTTGATGGACAAAAAGGGAGAGATCGACAGTAATACAGTTATATAAGGATTTTAACACCCCATTGATATCAATGGATAGATCTTCCAGACAAATCAAAAAGGAAATAGCAGACTTAAATGACACAACAACTTGGCTGGTGTGGCTCAGTGGTTGAGCATCAACCTGTGAACCAGGAGGTCACAGTTCAATTCCAGGTCATGGCACATGCCCAGGTTGCAGGCTTGATCCCAGTATGGGACGTGCAGAGGGTAGCCAATCAATGATTCTCTTATTGATGTTTCTATCTCTCCCTCTCCCTTCCGCTCTCTGAAGTCAATAAAAAAAATGGCACACTAGACTAGGTGGCTTTAATTGATATCTTTAGAACATTTCACCTCAAGGCAGCAGAATCTACATTCTTTTCTAGTGTACATGAAACATCTTCTGTGATAATCCACATGTTAAGACTCCAAACAAGTCTCAATACATTCAACAAGATTGAAATCATATTAAGCATCTTCTCTGATCATAATGCCATAAAACTAGAAACCAATCACAAGAAAAAAAACCTGAAAAACACATAACCACATGGAGGCTAAATAACATGTTTCTAAACAATGAATGGGTTAACAATTTCAAGAAAGAAATGAAAAGAAACCTTGAAACAAATGAAAATGAAAACACAACAACCCAAAATCGATGGGACATGGCCAAAGTTGTTCTAAGGGAAATTCATAGCATTCAAGATTACATCAAGAAACAAGAAAAATCTCAAACAATCTAACCTTGTACCTAAATGAACTAGAAAAAGAGCAACAAACAAAGCCCAAAGTAGGTGGAAGGAGGAAAATAGTAAAGGTCAGGGTGGAAAGAAATGAAACAAGTTTTTAAAAAAACAAACACTATAGGGAGGCCAGGGGATTGTCAAGGGCAGGAGAAAAAAAAAAGGACACATATGCAATACCCTTTGTAATACTTTTAGCAATAAAAAAAATGCAAAAAAACAAAACAACAAAAAAAAACACCAAACACTATAAAGGTCAGTGAAACCAAGTGCTGGTTCTTTGGAAAGATTGATAAACCTTTATGCAGATTCATTACGAATCAAAGAGAGAGGACCCAAATAATAAAATCAGAAATGAAACAGGAGAACTAACGCACAGAAATACAAAGGACTTTAAGAAAATATTGTGAACTATATTCCAATAAGTAGAACAATCTGGGAGAAATAGATAAATTCTTAGAAACGTACAATCTCCAAAAACTGAATTAAGAAGAAACAAAATGTGAACAGACCAATTACAAGTAATGAAAGCAAAGTAGTAATCGAAAGACTCCCAGCAAACAAAAGTCATGGACCATTTAGCTTCACAGGTAAATTTTATCAAACATTCAAAGAAGAATTAGCACCTATCCTTCTCAAACTATTTCTACAAATTCAAGAGGAGGGAAGACTCCCAAGTTCATTTTCGAGACCAGCATTATCCTAATTTCAAAACCAGTTAAAGATAGGACAAAGAAAGAAAAGTATAGGGCAGTATCCCTGATGAACATAGATGCTAAATCTTCAACAAGATATTAGCAAACCAAATCCAGCAATACATTAAAAAGGCCATAAATCATGATCAAGTGTGATTTATTCCAGAAAAGCAATGTTATTCACAAATTAATAAACATAATACACCATACAAGCCAAATAAAGCATAAAAATCACATGATCATATTAATAGATGCAGAAAAAGCATTTGATAAAGTCCAGCACCCATTTATGATAAAAACTCTCAGCATAAATTGGAATAGAGGGATTGTGCCGCAACATAATAAAGGCCACTTATGACAAACCCACTGCCAACATCATACTCAATGGGGAAAAACTAAAAGTGTTAAGATGAGGAACAAGACAGTGTCCACTTTTTCCACTTTTATTCAACAGAGTCATGGAAGACCTAGGCACAGCAATCAGAAAAGAAGAAGAAATAAAAAGGCATTCAAATGCGAAAGGAAGAAATGAAACTGTCATTTGCAGATGATATGATACTGTGTATAGAAAACTTTAAACATTTCACCAAAAACTGCTAGAATTGATAAATGAAATCAGTAAAGTAGCAGGATGCAAACTTAATATTCAGAAATCAGTGGCATTTTTATACGCCAATAATGAACTATCAGAAAGAAGTACTAAGAAATCAATCACATTTACAATTGCATAAAAAATAAGGTACCTAGCAATAAATTTAATAAAGGAAGTAAAAGACCTGTGCTCAAAAAATTATAAGATACTGAAGGAAGAAATTGATAAAAATAAAAAGTGGAAGCATATACTGTGTTCATGGATAGGAAGGATTAAATTAACTTCATTAAAATGTCCAATCTATCCAAAGCAATTCAATCCCTATCAAAATACTAATGGTGTATTTCACAGAACTAGAACAAATAATTCAAAAAGATAAATGGAATGATAAAAGACTCCAAATAGCCTCAGCAATCTTGACAGAGAAGAACAAAGTTGGTGATATCATGCTACCTAATAACAAACTACAAGGCCATAGTAATCAAAACAGACATAAAACTGGCATAAAAACAGATATGGATGAATGGAGCAGAATAGAGAGCCCAGAAAGAAACCTATGCCTATATAGTTAATATTTGACAAAGGAGGCAAGAACATAAATAACTTGTGTTGGGAAAATTATGGATAGATAAATACAAAAAAAGAAAAGAAAGAAAGAAACTGGACCACCTTCTTATACCATATACAAAAATAAAATGGATTCAAGATTTAATTGTAAGATCAGAAACCATAAAACTCCTAAAAGAAAACATAGGCAGTAAAATCTTTGACATTTTTCTTAGCACTATTTTTTTCTGATATATTTCCTAAGAAAGAAAACACAAAATAAACAAATAGGAAAACATAAACTAAAATGTTTTTGCACAGTAAAGCTAACCATCAACAAAAAGGCAGCAGCCTACTGAGGGAGAAAAGATATTTGCTAATGATATATCAGATAAGGTGTTAATATCCAAAATTTATAAAGAATTCAGACAACACCAAAAAACAACCCAATTAAAAAAGGGGCACTTGTAAATAAACACTTCTCTAAAGTGGACATACAGATGGCCAATAGACCTATGAAAAGATGCTCAACATCACTAATCATTCGAGAAGTGCAAATCAAAATCACAATGAGATATCACCTTACACCTGTCAGAATGGCTATCATCAGTAAATCAACAAACAAGTGTTGATGTGGATAAAGGGAACCCTTGTGCACCATTGGTGGGAATGCAGATTGGTTCAGTCACTATGGAAAACAATGTGGAGGTTCCTCAAAAAATTAAAAATGAGTCCTGGCCGGAGTGGTTCAGTTGGTTGAATAGTGTCCCATGCACTGAAAGGTTGCTGACTTGATTCCTGGTCACAGTGCATACTGGTACCCAAGTTGTGAGTTTAATCCCACCATCATTTGGGGTGCATGCAGGATACGATGAATCAGTGTTTCTCACATTGGTGTCTCTCTCTCTCTCTCTCTCTCCCCCCCCCTCAAATCTATAAAAATATATTTAAAAAATTAAAAATGAATTTCCTTATGACTCAGCAATTCTCCTTATGGGAATATATCCAAAGAAACCTGAAACATTGATTAGAAAGAATATATGCACCCCTATGTTCATGGTAGCGTTATTTACAATAGCCAAGATTTTGAAGCAGCCCAAGTGCCCATCAGTAGATGAGTGGATAAAAAAGTTGTGGTCCATTTACACAATGGACTACTACTTGGTTATAAAAAAGAAGGAAATGTTATTTTTTGGGACAGCATGGATGGATCTGGAGGGTATTATGCTAAGTAAAAAAGACATTCAGAGAAAGACAAATACCATATGATTTCACTTATATATGGAATCTAAAGAACAAAATAGAGAAAATAGAAACAGACTCATGGAAACATAATAGCTGTGAGAAGAGAGGGGTATTATGGCAAATTGTGAAGGGATTAAGCATTACAAATGGGTAGTTTAAGAATAGCCTCAGATGTCCAGCTGACATGTCTCAGTGGTTGAGCGTCAACCTATGAACCAGTAGGTCATGGTTTGATTCCTGGTCAGGGCACATGCCTGGGTTGTGGGCTTGATCCCCAGTAGGGGGTGTGCAGGAAGCAGCTGGTTGATGATTCTCTACCATTATTGATGTTTCTATCTTTCTATCCCTCTCCCTTTCTCTCTGAAATCAATCAAAATATATATTTTTAAAAAGAATAGCCTCAGAGATGTAGATTACAGCTGGGGAATATAGTCAGTGATATCAAGATAAATAAGTACTTGAAATAGTGGTTTCTAAAGCATATGATTTTCTAACTAATTTCTTGTACATCTGAAACTAATACAGAGTAATTTTTTTATGTAAAGTGTAATTGAGAAATAAAAAAATGGAAAAGATATATCACACAACTAGAAACTATATGAAGCTAAGTGGCAATACTAATATCAGACAAAATAATTTAAAAAATCTTACCAGTGATAAAGAGAGGCATTTTACCATATAAAGGTCAATCCATCAGAAATATGTAATAATTATAAACATGCATTTACCTAATAACAATGCCTCAAAATACATGAAGCAAAAACTGACAGAATTGAAGGGGTAAAAACAGACAATTCAACAATAATAGTTGGAGACATCAATACCCCACTTTGAATCATGAAAAGAACTGGAGAGAAGATGAACAAGGAAACAGAAAACTTGAATAGCAATATAAACTTACTAGATCTAATAGACATTTATAGAAAACTCCAACAACAGCAGAATATACATTCTTCTTAAGTACATGTGAAACATTCTCTAAGATAGACTATATGCCACACCATCATGCAAGCCTGAATAAATTTAAAAGGACTGAAATCATACAAAGTATTTCTCTGTCTACAAAAGATTGAAGTTAGAAATAGGTAACAAAGAAATTTGGGAAGTTCAAAAATATGTGAAAATTAAATTGCATTTTAAAATGATGAATGGGTAAAAGACCTCCCAAGAGAAGTTAGAAAATACTTTTTGATGAATAAAAATAAAAATGCAGCATATCAAAATGTAATGCAGTTAAACTAAAGCAGTGTTTAGGGAGAAATTTATAGCAAGATTATATTACATACTAGTGGCCCGGTGCACAAAATTCCCTCAGCCCAGCCTGCACCCTCTCCAATCTGGGACATCCTTCTCACAATCCGGGACTGCTGGCTCCTAACTGCTCACCTGCCTGCCTGCCTGATTGCCCCTAACCACTCTGCCTGATGGCCTGATCAACCCCAACTGCCCCCCCTTCCAGCCTGATCACCCCCAACTGCCCACCTCTGCCAGACTGATCGCCCCCAACTGCCCCCACCTTCCAGCCTGATCACCCCCAACTTCCCGCCCCTGCTGGACTGATCACCCCCAACTGCCCCCCCCCCAGTCTGCTCATCCCCAACTGCTCCCTCTGCTGGCCAGTTCGCCCCCACTGCCCCCCCTGCCAGCCTGCTAGCCCCCAACTGCCCCCTCTTCTGGCCTTCTCACCCCCAACTGCCCCCTCCCCGCTGGCCTGCTTGCGCCCAAATGCCCCCCTGCCAGCCTGCTTGCCCCCAACTGCCCCCCCCCCCGCTGGCCAACTCACCCCCAACGGCCACCCCCCGCCAGCCAGCCAGCTTGCCTCCAACTGCCCCCCCTCCCCCAGCCTGATCGCCTCCCCTTCCAGCCAGCTTGCTCCCAACTGACCTGCAAGCCTGCTCGCCCCCAACTGCCACCCCCCGCCAGTCAGCTTGGCCCCAACTGCCCCCCCTACCAGCCTGCTAGCCCCCAACTGACCCCCTTGCCAGCCTGCTCGCCCCCAACTGACCCCCATGCTGGCCTGCTCATCCCAACTGTCTCCCCCCAACCAGCCAGCTTGCCCCCAAATGTCCCCCACCCTCGCTGGCCTGATCTCCCCTAACTGCCTCTGCCTCGGCCCCACCACCATGACTTTGTCCGGAAGGTCTCCCTAAAGGTCTCCTCGTCTAATTAGCATATTACCCTTTTATTATATAGTACTAGAGGCCCGGTGCACAAAAATTTGTGCACTCGGGGGGGGAGGGAGGTCCCTCAGCCCAGCCTGTGCCCTCTCGCAGTCTGGGACCCCTCAGGAGATAACAACCTGCTGGCTTAGGCCTGCTCCTGGGTGGCAGAGGGCAGGCCCAATCCCTAGGTGCAGCCCCTGGTCGGCCTCAGAGCAGGGCCGATTGGGGAGTTGGGGCGCCGCCCCCGTCATGCACAGAGCAGGGCGGATTGGGAGGTTGCGATGCCACCCTCAGTCACGCTCAGGGTAGGGCCGATTGGGGGGTTGGGGCACCGCCCCCTGTCACACTCAAGGCAGGGTCGATGGGGAGGTTGCGGCGCCACCCCCTGTCACGCACAGAGCAGGGCCAATCAGGGGGTTGGGGCGCTGCCCCCTGTCACACACAGAGCAGGGACCATCAGGGGGGTTGGGGCTCCGTACCCTGTCACACACAGAGCAGGGCCAATCAGGGGGTTGGGCACTGCCCCCTGTCATGCACAGAGTAGGGCCCATCAGGGGGTAGGGGAGTTAGGGCACCGCCCCCTGTCACACACAGAGCAAGGCAGATCAGGGGGTTGGGGTGCCACCCTTTATCACCCACAGAGCAGGGCGGATCAGAGGGTTGGGGCACCGCCACTGTTACACTCAGGGCAGGGCCGATGGGGAGGTTATGGCTCTACCCCATCACATACACAGCAGGGCTGGGGGAGGGGGGTGGGTGCTGCACCCTGTCACACGCAGAGCAGGACCGATAAGGAGGTTGAGGCGCCTTCCCCTGTCACACACAGAGCCGCAAGGGGATTGGGGAACTCCCCCCTATCAGGCACAGAGCAGGGCTGATCAGGGGGTTGGGGCGCCTTCCCCTGTCACGAACAGAGCAGGGCTGATAGGGAGGTTGTGGCCCCGCCCCCTGTCACACACAGAGCCGCAGGGCGATCAGGGGGTTTGGGCGCTGCCCCCTGTCACGCTGATCCCGGTGCCAGGAGGCATATTACTATTTTACTATATAGGATAGAGGCCTGGTGCTCGGGTGGGGGCCGGCTGGTTTGCCCTGAAGGGTGTCCTGGATCAGGGTGGGGGTCCCCACTGCGGTGCCTGGCCAGCCTGGATGAGGGGATGATGGCTGTTTGCAGCTGGTCACACACCCTTCAGGGTGGGGGTCCCCACTGGGGTGCCTGGCCAGTCTGGGTGAGGGGCTGAGGGCTGCTTTCAGGCTGGTGGTTGTTGACTGAAGCTCCCAACCGCTCCTTTTTTTTCTCTTTTTTAAAATTTTATTCTGGGCCAGCTTTAGCTCTGGCTCTAGCTCTGAGGCTTCCGCTGCTGAGCATTCTATAATCGAAACAATGTATAACTCCAGCTCTGAGATCCCTGCCTTCTATATTTGTTAGAATGTTTCAAACTGCCAGCTCAGAGGCCGGCAGCAGCAGGCGGGGAACGTTGGAGTCTGCAGTTACTGGAGCAAGCAAGCCTCATGTTTGCTTCCAGCTGCCTGGCTGCCGGCCGCCATCTTGGCTGACAGTTAATTTGCATAAGGATATGCTGATTAGCCAATGGGAAGGGTAGCGGTCGTACGCTAATTACCATGTTTCTCTTTTATTAGTGTAGACTAGAGGCCCGGTGCACAAAAATTTGTGCACTCGGGGGAGAGAGGGGGTCCCTCAGCCCATCCTGTGCCCTCTCGCAGTCTGGGACCCCTCGGGAGATAATGACCTGCTGGCTTAGGCCTGCTCCCAGGTGGTAGAGGGCAGGCCCAATCCCTAGGTGCAGCCCTTGGTTGGGCTCAGAGCAGGGCCGATTGGGGAGTTGGGGCGCTGCCCCCTGTCATGAACAGAGCAGGGCGGATCAGGAGGTTGCGATGCCACCCGCTGTCACACACAGAGCAGGGCCGATCAGGGGGTTGGGGCGCTGCCCCCTGTCATGAACAGAGCCGGGCCCATCAGGGGGGTTGGGGCTCTGTACCCTGTCACACACAGAGCTGCAGGGCGATCAGGGGGTTGGGGAGCTCCCCCCGTCACGCACAGAGCAGGGCCGATCAGAGGGTTGAGGAGCTCCCCCCTGTCATGCACAGAGCAGGGCCCATCAGGGGGTTAGGGAGCTCCCCCCTGTCACACACAGAGCAGGGCCAATCAGGGGGTTGAGAAGCTCCCCCCCGTCACACACAGAGCAGGGCCCGTGGGGGGGGGGGGGGTTGGGGCACCGCACCCTGTCACACACAGAGCTGCAGGGCGATCAGGGGGTTGGGGAGCTACCCCCTATCAGGCACAGAGCAGGGCTGATCAGAGGGTCAGGGCGCCTTCCACTTTCATGAACAGAGCGGGGCGAATAGGGAGGTTGTGGCCCCGCCCCCTGTTACACACAGAGCAGGGCCGATCAGGGGGTTGAGGAGCTCCCCCCTGTCACACACAGAGCAGGGTGGATCAGGGGGTTGGGGCGCCGCACACTGTCACACACAGAGCAGGGCCGATCAGGGGTTTGGGGAGCTCCCCATTGTCACGCACAGAGCAGGGCCCATCAGGGGGTTTAGGCGCTCCCCCCTGTCACACACAGATCAGGGCCCATCAGGGGGTTGGGGAGCTCCCCCCTGTCACGCACAGAGCAGGGCTGATAGGGGAGTTGGGGCACCGCCCTCTATCACCCACAGAGCAGGGCGGATCAGGGGTTTGGGGCGCCACCACTGTCACACTCAGGGCAGGGCCGATGGGGGGGGGGGCGGGGTTGGGATGCCGCACCCTGTCACATACAGAGCCGCAGGGCGATCAGGGGGTTGGGGAGCTCCCCCCTGTCACGCACAGAGCAGGGCCGATAGGGGGTTGGGGCGCCGCACCCTGTCACACACAGAGCCGCAGGGCGATCAGGGGGTTGGGGAGCTCCCCCCTGTCACTCACAGAGTAGGGCCAATAGGGGAGTTGGGGCACTGCCCCCTGTCACACACAGAGCAGGGCAGATCAGGGGGTTGGGGCGCCGCCCTCTATCACCCACAGAGCAGGGCCAATCAGGGGGTTGGGGCACCACCGCTGTCATACTCAGGGCAGGGCCGATGGGGAGGTTATGGCTCTACCCCGTCACACACAGAGCAGGGCCCGTGGCGGGGGGTGGGAGGTTGGGGCGCCGCACCCTGTCACACACACAGCAGGGCTGATCAGGGGGTTGGGGCGTTGCACCCTGTCACACAGAGCCTCAAGGTGATCAGGGGGTTGGGGAGCTCCCCACTATCAGTCACAGAGCAAGGCTGATCAGGGGGTTGGGGTGCCTTCCCCTATCACGAACAGAGCAGGGTAGATAGGGTGGTTGTGGCCCCGCCCCCTGTCACACACAGAGCCGCAGGGCGATCAGGGGGTTTGGGCGCTGCCCCCTGTCACGCTGATCCCAATGCCGGGAGGCCTCGCGGCTCCACTGATCCCGGTGCTGGGAGGCATATTACCCTTTTACTATATAGGATAGAGGCCTGGTGCTCGGGTGGGGGCCGGCTGGTTTGCCCTGAAGGGTGTCCTGGATCAGGGTGGGGGTCCCCACTGCGGTGCCTGGCCAGCCTGGATGAGGGGATGATGGCTGTTTGCATCTGGTCACACCCCCTTCACAGTGGGGGTCCCCACTGGGGTGCCTGGCCAGTCTGGGTGAGGGGCTGAGGGCCGTTTTCAGGCTGGCGGGTGACTGAAGCTCCCAACTTGTCCTTTTTTCCTTTTTTTAAAAATTCTGGGCCAGCTTTAGCTCTGCCAGCTCTGAGGCCTCGGCTGCTGAAAGCAAGTTTCTGGCCTTTGTTTACCTTCTATATTTGAAACAATGTTGCAGTCCTGCTGGCTGAAGCCTCACTGACTAAAGCAGGTTTCTGGGGTTTTGTTTAGCTTCTATATTTGTTACAGTGTTTCTTAGAGAGCAGCTGAGAGGCCGGCAAGGCAGGCGGGGAACCTGGCTTCCTCCGTCACTGGAGCAAGCAAGCCTCCCTGTTTGGGTCAGCTGCCTGGCTGCCGGCCGCCATCTTGGTTGGAAGTTAATTTGAATATCTCAGTGATTAGCCAATGGGAAGGGTAGCGGTTGTATGGCTAATTACCCTGTTTCTCTTTTATTAGATAGGATAGAGATTATGTCAAAAATAATCTAAAATTCTACCTTAAGATACTGAAAGAAGATGAACAAGTTAAATCTAAAGTACACATAAGAAAAGAAATATAAAGATTAAAATGAAACTTAATGAAATATAGAATAGAAAAACAGTTTAAAAAATCAACCATACCAAAAGCTGATTTAAAAAGATTAGCTATTCTGACAAGGAAAAACTAGAGAAGACCCAAATAACTAAAATTATGACAGGGAATATTAATTCCAACCTCACAGAAATAAAATCATAATCCTACATAGTAAAAGCATAATATGCAAATCGACCAAACAGTGGAATGACCGGTCGCTATGATGTGCATGGACCACCAGGGGGCAGATGCTCAACACAGGAGCTGCCCCCTGGTGATCAGTGTGTTCCCACAAGGGGAGTGCTGCTCAGCCAGAAGCCTGGCTGGCAAGCACAGCGCAGTGGCGGGAGCCTCTCCCACCTCCAAGGCAGCGCTAAGGAGCAGCGAGCCTGGCTGGCGAGCACAGTGGCGGTGGCCAGAGCCTCTCCCACCGCTGCTTCAGGTGGGAGGTAAGGAGCTAGGGGTCCCAGACTGCAAGAGCCTCGGACTGCAAGAAGGCTGCTGACAGATCGAGCCTAAGCTAGCAGTCAGATGTCTCCCAAGGGGTCCCAGACTGCAAGAGGGCACAGGCCGGGGTGAAGGATCTCCCAGCCCCCAGTGCACAAATCTCATGCATTGGGCCTCTAGTTAGGCTATAATATGAACAAGTGTATGCCAACAAATTAACCTAAGTAAAATGGAAAGTTTCCTAGAAATACACTACTGAAACTCTATTAAGAAGATATAGACAATCTGAATGAATCTTTTGTCCATTATAAATTGGTAGATTTTAATTTTTAGAGCATTTTTAGGTTTACAGAAACATGAGCAGAAAGTACATAGAGTTCCCATCTACAACTCCCCAGCATTTCTTCTATTATTAGCATCTTGTATTAATGTGGTACATTTGTTCCAACTGATGAACCAAGATTGACACATTATTATTAAGTATTATTAATGTAATGTATATCCCATTACAGCATCACACACAGTAGTTTCACTACCATAAAAATCTTCTGTGCTTTACTTACTCATCTCTCTCCCCCCTCACTCCTGAACCCTGGCAATCACTAATGTCTTTCTCTCTATATAGTTTTGCCTTTTTTAGAATATCATATTGTTGGAATCGTACGGTATATACCCTTTTCAGACTGGCTTCTTTCTTTTTTTCTTTCTTTTTGTAATGTTTTTATTGCTTTTTAAAGAGAGAGGCAGGGAGAGGGAGAAGCGAAAGATAGAAATATAAATGAGAGAGAAACATCAATCGGTTGCCTTCTGCATGCCCCTTATTGGGAATTGAGCCTGCAACCTGAGCATGTGCCTTGACCCGGAATCAGAACAGCAACTTCTTGGTGCATGGGTCGACGCTCAACCATTGAACCACATTGAGCCACATCGGCTGGGCCTGGCTTCTTTCACTTAGCAATGTATATTAAAGATTTCTCTGTCTTTTTGTGGCTTGGTAACTTATTTCTTTTTCTCACTGATTAGTATTTCATTGTCTGGATATGTCACAGTTTGTTTATCCAGTCACCTACTGAAGGACATCTGGTTGCTTCCCATTTTGGGCAGTTATGAACAAAGCTTCTATAAACATTTATGTGCAGGTTTTTGTGTGAACATTAATTTTCAACTCATTTGGGTGAATATTAAGGTGTGCAATTACTGGATCATATGGTAAACTATGTAAGAAACTGCCAGATTATCTTCCAAAGTGACTACCATTTTGTATTCCTACTTACAAATAAAGAGAGTTCCTGTTGTTCCACATTCTGGCTAACATGGATGTCAGTGTTTTGGATTTTAGCCATTCTAATAAGTGTGAAGTAGTATCTCATTGTTTTAATTTTTTTAATCCTCACTCAAGGGTATGCTTAGAGGAAGCGGAGGCTGAGGGAGGGGCAGAGAGGAAGGGGCGGGGGAGAGAGAGACAGAGATAGAGACAGAGACAGAAACATCTATTGGTTGCCTCCCATATGGATATATAACCCAAAACCTAGATATGTACCATGACCAGTAATTAAACCTGCAACCTTTTGGTATACAGGATGTTGCTCTAACCAACTGAGCCATACCAGCCAGCAACATTGGTTTAAATTTTAATACCCTAGTAACCCTAATATGATGTAGAAATATGAGTTTACTTTTATTTTCCTGGTATCGACAAGGACCTCTAGAATATATTGGGGTTTTTTTGTTTTGTTTTTTTGTTTGTTTTATTTTTTTGTTTTTTGTGGGTTATTTTATTTTATTGCGGTGACATTACTCAAAATGAACATAGAGGTTTCATGTGTAGATTACTAATTTACAAAATCTTTATATAGAATCCTGTGCCCACCACCCAAAGTCAAAGCTCCTGTCACCCTCATATTAGGATATATTGACTAGAAGAAATGACCACAAACATCCTTTTCTCATTCCTTATCTTGGAATAAAAGGTTTCAACATTTCACAAGTTAGTATAAATTTGTAGTAGATTTTCTTTAGATACTCTTTATCAAATTAAGGAAATTATCTACTTATTCTAGTTTGCTGAGACTTTATTTTGAGTGGGTGTTGAATTTATCAAACAAATTTTCTGTACCTATTTTCTAGGTATGGCAATCTACTTGGGGTTTTTAGGGTGTCTTGAATTCATTGCTTGATATTATTTGTTGATTTTGAAAATTGCTCAGCCATTATTTTCAAATGTAATTTCTGCTTCATTCTTCTTATCTTCTTTCCTTCTGAAAATCCAATTACACATATATTAGACCTCACTAAATTTTCTTTGTCTCCCACTTTGTTTTACATTTTTTCCATTCTTTTTTCTCTATGTACTTTATTCTGGGTATTCCTTCTAATCTGTCTTCTAAATCTATTATTTTTCTCTTTATATGTTTTTAATGCATTATTAAAACACATCCATTAAGTTTTTAATTTTTTAGTTCTACATTGTTTTGTCACATAATTATCATGGTATTTTAAAGCCCATAGCTATTAATTCCACTATCTGTAGCCTCCATGGGTTGCCTGTTTTTCCTTTCATATATATATTTTTTTTTTCTCTTGTGTCCTCCTATGCCTGATTACTTAATTGGTTTTTAAAAATTTTAAACCAATTTATTTAGGTATGATTGACTTACAAAAAGCATACATATGCATACATATTCAATGTATACAAGTTGATGAGATTGATGAGCCTAGTTACTTATTTGTAGGTATGTGTATATATATACGTGAGCTTTACATTGTATTTGCAAAATTGTGTGTAGAAATTATGAGTGTATAACATAATGCTATCTTGCTCTGGATATGATTTATGTTTGTTTTTGCCATTCTTTTAGGCTCCAGGATTATCTCAAACCAGTTTAATGATTAAGATGATTCAAAACTGAGTTACAGTTCCTGTGAGAGCCTGTTCTTCTAGTTTGCCCTACTCCTAGGGTAGTGCCATTTGGAATCTTAACCCAATGAAAGGAGGATTGACCTGTGTCCTTCTACTTTAGAAAGCCCTGATACCTACTGTGTCCTCCTAGCCTTATAAGGGCATATGACTTATCAGAGGGCCTGACTCAAATATTTTTTAAATGGACAAATGAGCTTACTATCAGCCAGGTATTATACTACTCACTGAAATACAGATTAAACTTTGTCTAATATGGAACCAATTTTAGAATTACAACTTCTGAATTTAACAAGAGTTTGAATGTAATAATATCATTTTAAGCACTCCATATTTAAGTGATATAACACTTGGATGGATGGAATCTTCAAAATACTTGTTACAAATAACCTACAAATGATCTCTTTTTCTGGACTTCATATGCATTTTCATTTTATTGATTCTTCTGTTAAAATATAATTCATCTTAAATGTCTTCATTTGACATTCTTTTTATCTCATTTATTTAGCAAGCATTTCTTTAAACATCTGCTATATTCCAGAAACCCTCCTAGTTGTTGAGGTTTTAAATATGAATGTCCTTAAGGAGCTTGGGGTCGAGTAGGGAAGTAATGAGGCTGTGAAATAATGGCTGTATAGAAGCTATCTCTAGGGTGCTGGGTGAACAAAGCTAGGAAATGTTAGTCTTGAGGGACAAGTAAGAGTTGGAGAGGTGACATATTACGATTTAGGGAATTATTTCCCAGTATGTTAATAATATCCTAACAAGCATTTCAGTTTCTCTGCTAGCTCATCGATACTTTTGTTTCCTTTGGCATGCTTTACGATAAGGATTGGCAAATATTTTTTTGTAAAATGCCAGATAGTAAAATTTGAGGTTTTTAAAGCCACAAGTTTCTGTCACAAGTACTCTGCCATTTTAGTGCCAGAGCAACAATATAATTCATAAACAAGTAAGCATGGTATGTTCCACTAAAGCTTTAATATGCACATTGGAATTGGAATTTCATACACTACTTTTCATGTGTCACAAAATAGTCTTCTTTTCCTTTTTAACCAATCAATTTAAAAACCATTCTTAACTTGCTGTACAGAAAAGGCAAGGGGCTGGATTTGACCTGTGGGCCATTGTGTGCATCTCCTGTTTAAAGCTATTTATAGTTAGAGATATTTATATGTCCAACTTAAAAAATGTATATACTTTCATCACTAAAGTAACACATGCTTGGTTTAAAAACAAAGGGTTTCATACCCTATAGTAGTTGCTTAGAACCTTTAAAAATTGTTTCTCTCTGTATATTAATTTTTATCATAAATGGGATTTCATTATATTTATTGTTTGGCACTTAATCGTGCACTTAATAATTTGGCTTTTTAAAATTGATTTTGTGCTATTGTGATTTTAAGGTGCAAAAGGCAATTGAAGAAGAAAATTGCTGCTTTGGGACTATTGATACCTGGTTGTTACATAAGCTCACAAAAGGTAAAGATGATCTGGTAAATCTATCTCAAGTAACTGAAATTTGACTAATAGAAATGACTTATCTAAAAATAGTAGAAGTTAACTATTTTTTCCCTTCCTATAGCCCAGGCATGTTGCCTTTTGGTTCCCTACTAACTACATGTTATAGTAAAGCTAGATTAATTTCAGATTTGTTGGAAGAGGATGGTCTTTTAAAATTGTGGTTAATCCTCAAATATATGACTGAGGAACAGTCTTAATTTTAAGACTGCTAAAATTTGAGTTAAGTACCAAATCTCCCATTTTGCAACTGGGTATAACTATAGGCGATCACATTGCATTTCTGCATCCCCTTCCTCATCTTTAAATTGGGGGTTATAACATGACAGTGTCTATGAAAGTACTTTTGTAAATTATGAAAGTTCATAAAGATTAAGTGGGAAATTGCTTTGGAGACTTTTCACTGGAAATACATATTTTGGAATGAACTTTCAGGCCAAATAAATGGTCTAGATCAGTGGTTGGCAAACCGCGGCTCGAGAGCCACATGCGGCTCTTTGGCCCCTTGAGTGTGGCTCTTCCACAAAATACCACGTGCGGGCGCACATGTACAGTAAGATTGAAACTTCCTGCCCATGCGCAGAAGTCAGTTTTCGGCTTGGGCGAGTCTATTTTGAAGAAGTGGCTTTACAAGAAGTGGGGGGGTGTCAGTCGGTCCGATGACGAGAGACACAGCGCGGGGGAGGTACATTGTTTTGAGGTACGTTCGCTGAGGTTGACCCCTTCCAACTCTCCCATCCACACTCGTCTATCTGAAACAAGTATACAACACAAGTGTGGATGGGAGAGTTGGAAGGGGTCGACCTCAGCGAACATACCTCAATCAGATTGAGGATGTTTTTAGCAAAGGCCAGTTTAGGAGTACCCTAATTAAGTTAATAACGATGTACCTACCTATATAGTTTAAATTTAAAAAATTTGGTTCTCAAAAGAAATTTCAATTGTTGTACTGTTGATATTTGGCTCTGTTGACTAATGAATTTGCCGACCACTGGTCTAGATCAGTGATCGGCAAACTGCGGCTCTCGAGCCACATGCGGCTCTTTGGCCCCTTGAGTGTGGCTCTTCCACAAAATACCGACTTCTGCGCATGGGCCATGAAGTTTCGATCGCACTGTACGTGCGCGTCCGCACGTGGCATTTTGTGGAAGAGCCACACTCAAGGGGCCAAAGAGCCGCATGTGGCTCTCGAGCCGCGGTTTGCCGACCACTGGTCTAGATTATAAACTAGAGATAAGTGTTTACACTACCTGATAATAAAAGATTGTTTCCAATGTAAATTTAGGTTCTGAATTTGCCACGGATTTTTCAAATGCCAGTACCACTGGACTTTTTGACCCATATGAGGTAAAGGGTTTTCTCCCTCCTTCTTGAATCATCACTTTTTGTGTAATTTAATTTGGATTCTGATGATATATTTTTATGTTCAGATGTGTTGGAGCAGCTTTATTACTTCTCTGCTTTCAATACCACTCTCTCTCCTGCCTCCCGTGAAGGATACAAGGTAATAATGAAAATTTGACTTAGAAACCAGCAAAATAGTCCTTGAATTCATTTTGCCTTAGTGAGGAAAAAGCATTTGATTTAAAACTAAAAAGTATTTGGTTTACATGTTTGGGGTACTTTATGAACATATGTTATACTAGAGGCCTGGTGCACGGATTTGTGCACTGGTGGGATCCCTTGGCCTAGTCTGCAGGGGTCAGCCCGAAACTGGCTTTCCGACATCCCCCAAGGGGTCCTGGATTGAGAGAGGGCGCAGGCCACGCCGAGGGACCCCACCGGTGCACGATCAGGGCCAGGGAGGGAACATAGGAGGGCTCCAGGGCATGTTCGGCCTGTCTCACCCAGTCCCAATCAGCTGGACCCCAGCAGCAAGCTAACCTACTGGTCGGAGCATCTGCCTCCTGGTGATCAGTGTGCATCATAGCAACTGGTCCAAGTAGGACACTTAACATATTAGGCTTTTATTATATAGGACTAGAGGCCTGGTGCACGTGGGTGGGGGAGTCCCTCAGCCCAGCCTGTACCCTCTTGCAATCCGGGACCCCTCAGAGGATGTCCGACTGCCGGTTTAGGCCCAATCCTGGGGATTGGGCCTAAACCGGCAGTCGGACATTCTTCTCGCAATCTGGGACCACTCGCCCCTAACTGCTCGCCTGCCTGCCTGCTTGCCCCTAACCACTCACCTGCCTGCCTGCCTGCTTGCCCCTAACCACTCACCTGCCTGCCTGCTCAGTGAGCATCATAGCGACCGGTCATTCCAGTCATTCCACCAGAATGGTCACTTAGGCTTTTATATATATAGATAACTTTTTGGCCTATGCTAAAAAACCATTTCCTAAATTTTAAAATGAACATTTCTAGAGTTATAACTTACTTTTAAATCAATTTTATTTGAAGCTTCAATTTTGGATCAGTGGATGAAGAGATATTTGGTGTGCCTATACCAATAATGGCCTTGGTAAGTTGTATAGTATAAAGTAAATGAATATATATGAATAGTTGGGATTAGATATGAGATAAAAAAGATCCTTGCGATTAAAATTAAAGCATCTTTTTTATTTTCTTTATACCTTGTATATAATCAAAAGTATTTTCTCTATTCTGGAAAGAGGACTGCTAAACACTTCACAGCCTTTTCTGACTTCTCTATATATTATTTTTTAGGAAACTGTCACATTTTTAAAAAATATTATATTCTGAGTAATATTGGTTTATATTTGATATTCTGAGATATAACAACAATAATAGGGCCAATGCTTAGTTTATGTTCAAGACAGTGTAACCATAAACAATGATATGGCACTTAAAGAAGTTGTATTTACATTTTATAAGTCTTTAGGCAGCATCTGCCAGTAGAGAAACTCATGGGAGAATGAAAAATTAGCTGTTACTGGTGTTTGAAGGTTCTTTCTTGATTCTACTTTCTCTCTGGATGAGTGATTCATAACTTGGAGAATCCCAAAGATTTACCACCTGATTGAGAGGCTGTCTATATCTTGCCTTTGATTTCCTGTAATGGCTTAAGCAAGAAGTATAGACCATGTCCGTAGATGGACAGTCACCACAGTAGGTAGAGGAAACGAGGGAAGGGGAATATAATGCCCAAGTTATAAATTCCTTTCATTTACAGCGGATCAGTATTATTCAGTCTAGGGGTAGGCTCAGGTTTAGATTTAGGTATGGCTGGGAAAACTATAGGATTAGTAAGAAAATGTTCGTCAGATTAATTTTGCTGTATATGTAGCTACACTTAACTATATTAACAGAATGTTATACTTTTTCTTTTATCAAAAATGTGTCATTGGAAGAAGTATGGTATTGAGTTACATCTATTTCTAGTTAAACATACACCTGTCACTTTTGCTAAAAGAAATGTGTGAGGTCAATTATTTTGAGTGAAACTGCTTATAAGATATAAACAAAATATCTTGGGGGGTTTTCTTGCACAATTTTCATTCTGACTTTTATTTCTAAAGTTATTCCTATGATACTTAAAACCCATGAAGTAGGTTGCTGAGTAAAAATTGCTAAGGCCTACTAGTTCTCTGCCCAGAGTTAATCCTAGAGATTCTTAACCTATAGTTATTGCTCCCTGTTCTCTCCAAACTTTTTTTTTTCAAGGAAAAGGAAAAAAGAGAAGATGCTGAACCATGAGAATACATTCAGTGAGCCAGTGGGATGCAGTGAAATGAGCCACAGCTAGGGTTCCAAGGTCTCTGTTTGAATTTTTGGCAGGTGGCCGACCAGCAGGCAGCCATGTTTGGAGAGTGCTGCTTCCAGATGGGAGACGTGAAGCTGACCATGGGGACTGGGACATTTCTGGACATCAATACTGGAAGTAACCCTCAACAGAATGTTGGAGGTAAATAGTTAGAATTTATCCTATTGATTAATAAAATACCACTTTTTGAAAATTTAACTTTTATGATAGTATTTACTCATTTTATATTAAGGATATTATCTAACATACTTTAAATTATTATTCTTAGAGACAGTCAATCCCCATTTTCCTTTATCTTTAAATTAAAAGCATGAAAAATGAGAGAGATGTTATAGAAAAATTAAGACGGATTAGGGTATTTTGATTAGCTTTCTAAAAGTTTACTTATAATATGTGTTTAATACATCTTTCTAAACCTCTAAAGTATTGTTTATGTGTGAGAAATAATTTTAATTTTGTGAATTTTTTTGAGGTGGTTGTTCTCAACTAGTGATCCTTGCATATTAATGGCAATTACTGAGATTTTTTTCTCCCTAATGGGAAAAATCTTGGGATGTATAAATTAAGAAATTTCAGTTGTGTAACTATACCCAGAATGGCTGGGGGCTCTTAGTCTGACCTCTAGTGCCCTAACATGGTTACTAAAAGGTGGATTTGAAAATCTTTTTCCTACCTTCCATCCCCACTAAATCTGTTCCTTTTCCCCTAACTGGGAAAATAGAAGCTACAAAATGTTTATCATTGCATGAGGTTGTTTTACCTTAGGAGCGTTGTTTAGAAACCACAGATAAATGCAATAGACAAGACGGTTCTCACTAACCAATCCTATATAATAAAAGCCTAATATGCTAAGTGTTCAATCGTCCGTTCAACCAATCAAAGCATAATATGCTAATGATATGCTAAGGCCGTTCCACTGCTCACTATGATGTGCACTGACCACCAGGGGGCAGATGCTCCAACTGGTAGGTTAGCTTGCTGCTGGGGTCTGGCCAAGCAGGACTGAGCGAGATGGGCCGGACATGCCCTGGAGCCCTCCCACGGTCCCTCCCTGGCTGACCAACCTCCTGCGTCCCTCCCTGGCCCCAGTCATGCACTGGTGGGGTCCCTCGGCCTGGCCTGCACCCTTTCACAATCTGGGACCCCTTGGGGGATGTCGGAGAGCTGGTTTTGGCCCGATCCCACAGGCCAGGCCAAGGGACCCCACTGGTGCATGAATTCAAGCACTGGGCCTCTAGTTTCATAATAACCTTTTATTTCTCAATTCAAATATTATTTCTGTGTTTCCAGAGACATTGATGTACAAAGCTAATAAAAGCTAATATTTATAATGTGCCAGGCATTGTGCTAAGTTCTCTTTATGTATTAACTCAGTTTATGCTCACAAGAGCTCTCTGAGGTAGACCATTTTAGTTGAGGAAACTGATGCTAAGAGGTTAGAAACTTTTTTTAAAATATATTTTTATTCATTTCAGATAGTAAGGGAGAAACATCAATGATGAGAGAGAATCGCTGATCGGCTGCCTCCTGCACACCCCCACAGGGGATTGAGTCTGCAACCCAGGCATGTGCCCTTGACTGGAATCGAACCTGCCTACTCATCAGTCTGCAGGCTGACACTCTCTCCACTGACCCAAACCGTCCAGGGCAGTTAGAACCTTTTAAGACCACAGCTAGTAAAGGAGGAAAGACTGGGATTTGACCCCAGCCATTCTGACTTCAGAACCACTTTGCTAGTTTATTAGTTAATCAAAATTTTCTATTGTAGATGTCTGCAATGAATTATCCATTTACGATATGAATTACATTGTTTATTTTTAAGGCTTTTATCCGTTGATTGGGTGGAAGATTGGACAAGAGGTTGTATGCATAGCTGAAGGCAATGCAGGAGACACTGGTACTGCCATAAAATGGGCTCAGCAATTAGGTAAGTTATCCTTTACACAGATTTCACAGGCCAGATTTAAAGAAGTTAAGAATGCCACAGGATCGCAGATCAGTAGGAAATGATGGCTTGTTCAAATGAAACATAAAGTAATATGACATGTGCTAGAAGAAAATATAGGATGTTATTTTTGTGATATTAGGATGGTAAAAGCCTAGGTGTTAAGGCCAGATGCCATAAAGATAACAATAAATTTATGCATATAAAATGTTAGAATGTGTATGGAGAGAGTTGCCATAAAGCAAGACTAGAAGACATATTGGTGAGAACAATTTGTAGCATATGTCAGAAAAATTAAAAAGATGATAAAAAATTGACAAATCAAATGACTAAAAGTGTTCAAATTCAATAATGAAAGAAATACACATTTAAAAAATTATGTCACCTCTCATTATCAGAGATTAATTAGTTTGATATGCTCAGCATTGGTGGGAATGTAGAGACAATAATATTATTTATTCCATTAGGATGAATGTTAATTATTAGTATGGCCTTGCCAAGCTAGTGTGGCTCAGTGGTTCAGTGTCAACCTATGAACCAGGAGGTCATGGTTCAATTCCCCATCAGGGCACATGCCTGGTTTTCGGGCTTGATCCCCAGTAGGAGGCATGCAGGAGGAAGCCCATCAGTGATTCTTTCATCATTGATGTTTCTATCCCTCTCTCCCTCTCCCTTCCTCTCTGAAATCAATCCTATAAAATAAAGAGGCAATATGCAAATTGACCATCACTCCAAAACACAAGATGTCCTGCCCCATGTGGACACAAGATGGCTGGCAGGGGAGGGCAGATGTGGGTGATCAGGCCAGTAGGGGAGGGCAGTTGGGAGGGACCAGGCCTGCAAGGGGTGGCAGTTGGGGGCGATCAGACCTGCAGGGGAGGGCAGGTTAGGGGTGACTGGGCCAGCAGAGGCGGGCAGTTGGGGGCGACCAGGCTGGCAGGGGAGCAGTTAGGCGTCGATCCGGCTGGCAGGGGAGTGTTTAGGGGGTGATCAGGCTGGCAGGCAGAAGCAGTTAGGGGCAATCAGGCAGACAGGCAGGCAAGTGGTTGGGAGCCAGCAGTCTTGGATTGTGAGAGGGATGTCCCAGATTGGAGAGGGTGCAGGCTGGGCTGAGGGACGCACATACCCACCCCCCATGCACGAATTTCATGCACCAGGCCACTAGTAAAAGTATATTTTTAAAAAATTACTATGGCCTTTCTGGAGGACCATCAGGCAGTATGATTGAATGCAGACCCTTTACCAGGCCTGTAGGAGAGGACAGTTTGGGGAGACCCAGACCTGCAGGGGAGAGCAGTTAGGGGCAACCAGGCCAGCAGGGGAGGGCAGTTGGGGCAGACCAGGCCTGCAGGGGAGGGCAGTTGGGAGCGACCAGGCCTGCAGGGGAGGGCAGTTATATTTTTTGTTTTCTATAGAAATAGACAGGTGTGCAAAGATGTATGCATACATGGGTGTTTAATGCAGCAATTGGAAATAAGTTCCTATCTATACTAATAAAAGGGTAATATGCTAATTAGACCAGTTCAACCGGACATCTTCTGGATGTCCAACTTCCTTCCAGAAAGTTAGGGGGCGACCAGGCCAGCAGGGGGGCAATTAGGGGGTGACCAGGCCAGCCGGGGGGCACTTAGGGAGTATTCAGGCCAGCAGGGGGCAGTTTGGGGGCGTCCAGGCTGGCAGGGGGTCAGTTAGGGGGTGACCAGGCTGGCTGGGGGGCAGTTAGGGGGCATCCAGGCTGGCAGGGGAGCAGTTAGGGAGTGATCAGATCAGGCAGGCAGGCAGGCAAGTGATTAGGAGCCAGTGGTTGCAAGAGGGATGTCCGACTACCAGTTTAGGCCCGATCCCGCAGGGATTCAGACATCCCCAGAGGGGTTCTGGATTGGAGAGGGTGCAGGCCAGGCTGAGGGATCCCCTCCCATGCACGAATTTCATGCACTGGGCCTCTAGTCTAATAATAAAGCACTAGATAAGTAAATATCAGTATATCAATATAGTAGAACATTGTACACTCACACATAACAGTATAGTTGCATATCTTACTGAAATGGAATAAGGTGTCTATATCTATTATACTGCAAAGAGGGGATGAAGCAGTTGCCTGTGTAAATATTTTTGCTTATTTAAAAACTAGCTTTATTGAGATATAATTCACATACCATATAACTCACTTATTTAAAGTGTACAATCAATTTTTTTAGTATTTTCACAGCTTTATCATAATCTCATTTCAGAACAGTTTTGTTCCCCCTATACCCATTAGTAGTGATACCCTGTCCTACCTCCCATTCCTAAGCTACCATTAAGCTACTTTGTATCTCTATAGATTTGCCTGTTTTGGACATTTCATGGGGTTAGAATCATATAACATAAGGTCTTTGTAACTGGTTTCTTTCAGCACAGTCTTTTCAAGGGTCACCTATGTTGTAGCATGTGTCAATTCTTCATTTCTTTTTATTGCCGAATAATATTCCATTGTGTGGATGTGTCACAGTTTATCAGTTGATGGACATTTAGGTTGTTTCCTCCTTGTGGCTATCATGAATACTGAACAGCCTGCATATTACATAACCATATTTCATGCATAAGGTGTGAAATGTTATATACCAAAGTATTAGCGGTGATTATCTCTGATAATTAAATTATAGAGCAGGCTCTGACTCTCTGCTCTTTTCAACTAAGCTGATATGTTTAAAGACAAAGATAATTCTGTTGGCAGAAAACATACACTCTGGGAGGGAAATGCCAATCCATTTATTCATTTCTTCCTTTTTTCTATTTGTCTATAAACCTTCACCTACATCGTAAATATAAGATTACTTATTAACAAAAAATATTTATTTCAGAGCTTTTTATTACTTAACTCTTCTCCTTAAATGTACTTCTTATAATTTTTTGGACATGTATCTTTAGATAACTTCAGATTATAGAAACTATAGGTTATATATGTCTTCTTTTTTAGTTATACCTTTTAATTTTATTGCCTTCCAGAAGATGCAAAGAAAAAGTAGAATAATTTCACATTCGTCATTAAGAAAAAATCATCATCAAGTTGCATATGACATCATGTGCATGAGTCAGTGGGAATCATTTCACTGCTTATTGAGGTTGAGGGTCATCCATTGTAGTTCTCAAATGATTAGCACTCTTTTCTGGGAGATGGAGCTAAAATGCCTTGACTTATCAAAGTGATGTGACTTCTGGTAGAGGCATAATGCCCTTCTGAAGGCTAATCCCATCTCTGCAGGAAAACAGAACTGTTGGTCTAACTGGAGGGAGAGAGAATTCAGAGTTGAATTATTTACTTTAAAATTTCAATGATTGGCATAGCTAAATATTATTGGTATGTATCTGTCTGAAATACAAAAAAGCCAACATTTACTTGACTATATCTCTTTCTAGTCTGAGCATTCACTTTAATGGGTATAGCGACAAACATAACTATACTAGAGGCCCAGTGCATGAAAATTCATGCACTGGAGGGGGGGGGGGGGGCGTCCCTCAGCCCAGCCTGCCCCCTCTCACAGTCCGGGGTGGGAGGCGATCCGGCGATCAGGGGAAGGCAATGCCCTCAGGGGTGGGAGGCGACCTGGCGATCAAGGGAAAGTGACGCCCCCATCACACCTCTGCTGCTGCCACTGCCGGCAGCGCAAACCTCGGCCAGCCCTGGTTACCTGAGCCTCAGGTGGCCCTGGGCAGCTGGGCAGCCCCCATTTGAGGTTTGCCTGTGCCACAGGCCAGCCCTGGGCGGCTGGGCGGCTGGGAGTCTGAGGGCCTCTGGAGGCAGGCGGGCTGAGGGGATTGGGTGCCGCCATCTTGTGGCTGTGGGCACTGCCATCTTTGAGGGCGGGGCAGTCAATTAGCATATTACCTCCTTATTGGCTGTGGGTGCCGCCATCTTTGCAATGGTGTGAGGCTCAATTAGCATATTCCCTCTTTATTAGATAGGATTACATTCAGGAGAAACACAGGATATACTAATAAGAGCTTAAATAACCCTGTCATTTCCTTGAAGACATGCAGTCTGAACCTTCATATCCTTGTGTGATAAGCTGAGCTTGTTCCACTTTGAGTGTGGCTTCCTTTCATGTCTTTGCTGGGTGGTACAACTCAGGCTCAGGCATAGATGCTGTTTTAAACTAGAAAAATATTATTTTCTTAATCGTTTTTACACAGGCCAGTTCTCTCTCATCTTTTTTTTTTTTCCCTTTAGTGTCCTATGTTAACTGCCATATTTGGGTCCCTACATGTTCATCTTTTCTCTTTTTAATTTGGTCCATTTCTGTTCCTCATCACTCTTTGTTCTATTTTGCTGTCATAATCTTATAAATATTTTTATGTCTGAAACCATACATGCTAGGATACCAGTGAAGAAGACAGGTACTGCTGTCTTCATGGAGGATATAGTCTAGCAAGAAGCACACATATTAAATGAACAATTGGAAAAAAAAAACAAACCAAAACAAAAACCATTAGTGTTAAGTACCAGGAAGGACAAGTAGTTATGGAGTCAGTGATGTCTTTCTAAAGAAAAGACTTATTCTGACTGGAGAATCAGAATATTTCTTTCTTTTTTCTTTTTTCTTTTATTTACTTAATTGGGGTGACACTGCTTGACAAAATTATACAGGTTTTAAGTGCACAATTCTACAACATAATCATCTGTACACTGTATTGTGCATTCACCACCCCAAGTCAAGTATCCATCTATCATCATGTATCCCCTGTACTCTCCTCCACCTCCTCTTCCCCCTATCAGTCACCACACTGTTCTCCATGTCCATGAAGTGTTTATTTTTTTTTGTTCAATCCCTCCACCCCTGCCACCCAGCCTCACCCTACCCTAACAGCTGTCAGCCTGCTCTCCGTCTCTGAGTCTCTCTATTTTGCTTGTTAGTTCATTTTGTTCGTTAGAGTCCACATATGAGTGAATACATAAGGTACTTGTCTTTCTCTCACTGGCTTCTTTCACTTAGCATAATGCTCTCCAGGTTCATTGATGCTGCTGCAAAGGTAGGATTTCCTTCTTTTTTATAGCCAAGTAATATTCTATTGTATAATGTACCATAACTTTAATATATATATATATATATATATTGATTTCAGAGAGGAAGAGAGAGGCAGAGAGATGATGAGAGAGAATCATTGATCAGTTGCCTCCTGTACGCCTCCTACCAGGGATTGAGCCCAAACCTGGGTCTGTGCCCTGACCAGGAATCGAACTGTGACCTCCTGGTTCATAGGTTGATATTCAACCACTGAGCAACACTGGCTGGGCTGTCACAACTTTTTTATTCACTCATCTACTGATGGACACTTGCACTGCTTCCAATTCTTGGCTGTTGTAAATAACGCTGCAATGAACACATGGGTGCATATATTCTTTTGAATTAGTGTTTTGGTTTTCTTCAAGTAAATTCCCAGAAGTGGAATGTTGGGTCAAAAGGCAGTTCCAATGTTAATTTTTTGAGGTGATTCTAACTCCATACTGCTTTCTACAGTGGCTAAACTAGTCTGCATGCTCACCAACAATGCACAAGGGCTCTCTTTTTCTCCACGTCCTTGCCCATACTTGTTTGTTGATTTGTTGATAACCATTCTGACAGGTGTGAGGTGATATCTCATTTTGGTGTTAAACTTCATTTCTCTGATAATTAATTACATTGAGCATTTTTTCATATGTCTATTGACCATCTCTATGTCCTCTGAAGAAGTGTCTATTCAGGTCCTGTGCCCATTTTTTTAATTGGATTGTTTGTATTTTTTGGTGTTGAGTTTTGTAAGTTCTTTATAAATTTTGGATATCAACCCCTTAACAGATGTATTGGTGAATACATTCTCCTATCCAGTGGGTTGTTATTTCATTTTCTTGATGGTTTCCGTTGCTGTGCAAAAACTTAGTTTAATGTAATCCCAGTTGTTTATTTTCTTCTTTTGTTTCTCTTGCCTGAGTAGATATATCAGAAAAAAATATTGCTATAGGAAATGTCCAGGATTTTACTGCCTATGTATTTTTTTAGGATTTTTGTGGTTTCGCAACTTACATTTAAGTCTTTTATCTATTTTTGAATTATTCTTGTGTATGGTGTAAGTTGGTGGTCTCATTTCATTTTTTTGCCTCTCCAAGTTTCCCAAAAACCATTTATTGAAGTGACTGTCTTTAGCCCATTGTATGTTTTTGCCTTCTTTGTAAAATATTAATTGATTATAAAGTCATGGGTCAATTTCTGAGCTCTCTATTCTGTTCCATTGATCTGTATGTCTGTTATTATGTCAGTACCATGCTGTTTTGATTACTATAGCCTTCTAATCTAATAAAGAAGGAATATGCAAATTGGCCATCATAAAGACGGCAGTGCCCAGTCCCCTCATCCCCACAGGAGTCCCCCAGTCCTTTCAGCCCCTCTGGGGTGGGGTGGGGGGTGGCAGGCACGTGGTGCAGCTGGACCCACCCTCAGTCCCCCAGCCGCCCAGGGCCAGCCTAAGGCACAGGCAGGCCTCAGATGTCAGCTGCCCAGCCGCCTATGGCCAGCCCGAGGCACAGGCAAGCCTCGGATGTCAGCTGCCCAGCTGCCTAGGACAGGCCTGAGGCTCAGGTAACCAGGGTTGGCTGAGGCTTGTGCTGCTGGCAGTGGCAGCAGCAGAGGTGTGATGGGGGCGTCGCCTTCCTCTGATCACCAGGTCACCTCCCACCCCTGAGGGCAGGTCGGGCTGAGGGACCCCCCCTCCAGTGCATGAATTTTCATGCACCGGGCCTCTAGTGTAGTATAGTTTGATATCAGGTAGAGGGATTCCTCCAACTTTGTTCTTCTTTCTCAGTATTGCTATGTCTATTCTGGGTCTTTTGTGGTTCCATACAAGTTTTTGGAATATTTGTTCTAATTCTGTAAAATATGCCATTGGTATTTTAATATGAATTGCATTGAATCTATACTTTGCTTTGGGAAGTATGGACATTTTAATGATGTTAATTCTTCCTGTCCATGAACATGGTATATGCTTCTGCTTGTTTTATCTTTTTAATTTCTTTCTTTAGTGTCTTACAATTTTCTGAGAATGTTTTTTTATATATTTTTAGTTAAATTTATTCCACAACTTGTTGTTGTTGTTCTTTATACAATTGTAAATGGGATTGTTTTCCTAGTTTACTTTTCTGGTAGTTTATTATTGGTGTACAGAAATGAAATAGAAAATCTGAATGTTTATTTTGTATCCTGCTACTTTACTGAATGCATTTATCAGTTATGGTAGTGTTTTGGTGGAATCTTTAGTGTTCTCTATATAAATATAATGTCATCTGCAAATAATGACAGTTTTACTTCTTCCTTTTCAATTTGGATGACTTTTATTTCTTCTAATTGTCTGATTGCTGTGCCTAGAACTTCCAGTACTATGTTGAATAAGAGTAGGGAAATGGACATTCCTGTTTTATTCCTGATCTTAAGGGAAATACTTGTAGATTTTGCTCATTGAGTATGATGTTGATTGTGGGTTTGTCATATATGGCCCTTATTACTTTAAGGTATGTTCCCTCGATTACCACTTTGCTGAGAGTTTTTATAAGTGGGTGCTGAATTTTATCAAATGTTTCTTCTGCATCTATCGATATGATCTTATGTTTTTATCCTTCATTTGTGCATGTGATGTATCACATTTATTGACCTGCAGATATTGTACAAACCTTGCATACCCAGAATTAATCCCACTTGGTCATGGTATATAATCTTTTTAATGTATTGCAGAATCCTGTTTGCTAATATTTTTTTTTAGGACTTTAGCATCTATGTTTATTAGGAATATTGGCCTATAATTTCCTTTCTTTGTAGTGTCTTTATCTGGTTTTAGAATTAACATAATGCTGGCCTTGTAAAATGAGCTTGGGAGTCTTCCCTCTTGAAATTTTTGGAGTAGTTAGAGAAGGATAGTATTAGTTCTTCCTTGAATGTTTGGTAAAATTCACCTGTGAAGCCATTCAGTCCAGGGCTTTTGTTTGTTCGGAGTTTTTTGATTACTGCTTCACTTTCACTAGTTGTAATCTGTCTATTCAGATTCTCCGATTCTTCCTTATTCAGTTTTGTAGTATTGTATATTTCTAGGATTTTATCCATTTTGTCCAGATTGTCCAATTTGTTACTTCTTCTCTTTCTTTTCATTTATTTGTATATAATATTGTTTTTTCTTGAATCTGGTTAAATATTTGTCAATCTTATATATCTTTTCAAAGAACCAACTCTTGGTTTTATTTAACTTTTGTATTTTTGTTTTAGGCTCTCATTTATTTCTGCTCTGATCTTCATTATTTCCTTCTTTTTGCTCACTTGGGGCTTTGTTTGTTGTTGTTTTTTTAATTCCTTTAAGTATAAAGTTAGATTGTTTGTTTGAGATTTTTCTTGTTTCTTGAGGTAGGCCTGTAATGCTATGAATTTCTCTTAAGACTGCTTTTGCTGTGTCCTATAGATTTTGAGTTCTTGTGTTCTCATTTTCATTTGTTTCAAGGTATCTTTTTATTTCTTCTTGATCTCATTGTTAACCAATTCGTTATTTAGTAAAATGTTATTTAGCCGCCATGTCTTGGTGTGTTATTTTTTTCTTGTAATTGATTTCTAGTTTCATAGATTTTTTTATTAGAGAAGATTCTTGATATGATTTCAATCTTCTTAAATTTATATAGATTTGTTTCAGGTCCTAACATATGGTCTATTCTAGAAAATATTCGATGTGCACTTGAAAATAATCTATATTCTGCAGCTTTGGTGTGGAATTCTCTGAAAATATCAATTAAATCCTTCTAAACTAATGTGTCATTTAAGGCCACTATTTCTTTATTGGTTTTCTGTCTGGACAATCTATCCATTGATTTCAAAGGGGTGTTAAAATCCCCTACTATGACTGTATTACTGTCTATCTCTCCCTTTATGTCCATCAAGATTTGCTTTACAAATTTAAGTGCTTCTGTGTTGCACGTATAAATGTTTACAAGGGTTATATCCTCTTGTTCAACTGTTCCCTTTATCAAGTGCCCTTCTTTGTCTCTTACTATAGGCTTGGTTTTTTTTTTTTTGTTTTTTTTTTAAATTAAATCTTTATTGTTCAGATTATTACATTTGTTCCTCTTTTTTCCCCCCATAACTCCCCTCCTTCCAGCTCCCATCCCACCCTCCACCCTCACTCCCCACCCACTGTGTTCATCCATAGGTGCATGATTTTTGTCCAGTCACTTCCCGCATCTCCCACACCCCTTTTTCCCCCAAGAATAGTCAGTCTATTCCCTTTCTATGTCCCTGATTCTATTATAATCACCAGTTCGTTCTGTACATCAGGTTATTTATTCACTTGATTCTTAGATTCATTTGTTGATAGATGCATGTTTGTTGTTCATAATTTGTATCTTTACCTTTTTCTTCTTCTTCCTCTTCTTAAAGGATACCTTTCAGCATTTCATATAATACTGGTTTGGCGGTGATGAACTCCTTTAGCTTTTCCTTATCTGTGAAGCTCTTTATCTGACCTTCAATTCTGAATGATAGCTTTGCTGGATAAAGTAATCTTGGTTGTAGGTTCTTGGTATTCAGCACTTTGAATATTTCTTGCCATTCCCTTCTGGCCTGCAAAGTTTCTGTTGAGAAATCAGCTGACAGTCGTATGGGTATTCCCTTGTAGGTAATTGAGCCTCTTTCTCTTGCTGCTTTTAAGATTTTCTCTTTGTCTTTTGCTCTTGGCATTTTAATGATGATGTGTCTTGGTGTGGTCCTCTTTGGATTCCTTTTGTTTGGGGTTCTCTGCGCTTCTTGGACCTGTAAGTCCATTTCTTTCACCAGGTGGGGGAAGTTTTCTGCCATTATTTCTTGAAATAGGTTTTCAATATCTTGCTGTCTCTCATCTTCTGGCACTCCAATGACTCTGATATTAGACCGCTTAAAGCTGTCCCAGAGGCTCCTTACACTATCTTCACACTTTCGGATTCTTTTTTCATTTTGCTTTTCCAATTGGGTGTTTTTTGTCGAATCTTTGGTTTGATTATTGTACTCCTCTGGTCTGCTATTGGGTATAATATTCTTTATTTCAGTCCGTGTATGCTTACTTTCTAATTTCTTTATCGTAGCATCGAGGGTCTCATTAGTTTTCGTGAGGCTCTGCACAAATTTATGGCAAGCCCTCAAAATTGCGATTCTTAGCTCCATATCCTCCATTTCTGTCATGTTTTTTTGTCTCCGCATCTTTTATGCTTTCTTGGTGCACCCCCTTGTGGTCTCTGTGCGCAGTCTTGTTCTAGCCAAGCCTTAATTGTTGTAGTTAACACTAGAGGGGTTTGACCACCAGGCCGGCTGGCTGTGGAAATCAGCTGTGTGGAAAACGTCTGCCTTCTGGGGAGGTGCTAATCCAGCCTTTGCCTGAGGCAATCGGCAAATGGCTGTGCGCAGGTTTTGGGCGGGGCGGGATCAACAGGGCGGGCGGAGGGAGCAGTTATGGCCACGCTCAGTCCCGTTCCCAGAGGCTCTGCTTCTCAGAACCCCGGCAGCCGCTGCAAACCTCGGAGAGAAAGCTGCCCTCAGGTCCCAACTGATGCCGGATAATCCCGCTTCTCCCGTTTGAGTCTGGGTCCCTAGAGACTCGCCCGGATCTGGAGCCCAGAGTCTGAGACTCACTCCCGGCAGAAAACGACAACCGCGCCCTCAGCCACCAGCCCGCTTTGCGCGCACCTCGGTACCTTTGTATTTTCCACACTGCGCCGCCTCTGAGCCTCGATTTGCTGTTCTCTTTCCTTCTAGTTGTAGAGTCTCTCTTCAGCCAGCCTTCCTGTGGTTCTGGGTGATGTCCGTTCAGTCTTTTAGTTGTATTTTTGAAATGGTTGTTTGCGGCAGCGGTCTCCGGTGTTTACCTACGCCGCCATCTTGGTCTCTCCTAGGCTTGGTTTTAATATCCATTTTGTCAGATATAAGTATTTCTACCCCAGCTTTTGTTTTTCTTTCAATTTGCATGAAATGTCATTTTCCATCCCTTTACTTTTAGTCTGTGTGTACCTTTTGTTCTGAGATGGGTCTCTTGTAGACAATATGTATACAGGTCTTGTTTTCTCATTCTTTTTGCTCACTTGTTTAATTGCTTGCCTCCATTTCATTTAGCTCTTTTTCTGGAGATTTCATAGGATTTCCAATCCTATGTCCTTTGATTGGAGCATTTAAGCCATTTGCATTTAAAGTGATTTGTGATAGGTACATATTTATTGCCACATAATTCTTTGACTATGTTCCTCTTTTTTTGTTGTTGTTCTTATTTTTATCATTAAAGCAGGCTTTTAAACATTTTTTGTATATTGTTTTGGTGGAACAAACTCCTTTAGTTTTTTCTTGAGTGGGAAGCTCTTTATTTCTTCTTCAATGTTAAAGGATAGCTTTGCTGGGTAAAGTAGTCTTGGTCATCACTTTGAATATTTTATGCCAATCCCTTCTGGCCTGAAATGTTTCTGATGAGAAATAAGCTGACAGTCTTATGGGAGCACTCTTGTAGGTAACTGTCTTTCTCTGTGGCTTTTAAGGTTCACTCTTTGCCATTTTAATTATGATGTGTCTAGGTTTGGGCCTCTTTGGGTTCAACTTACTTAGGACTCTGCACTCCTGGACTTGTGTATCTTTTTTCTTCACCAGGTTAGAGAAGTTTTTGGTCATTATTTCTTCAAATAGGTTCTCACTTGATCTCTTGCTCTCTCTCTTCTCTTTCTGGTACCCCTATGATGCAGATATTGTTACACTTCATGTTTTCCCAAAGTTCCCTTAAACCCTCCATATATTTTTTAAAGTCTTTTTTCTTTTTGCTGCTCTGATTGGGTGTTTTTTCTACCTTGTCTCCAAATCACTGATTCAGTCCTCTGCTTTATCCATCTTTCTGTATTCCTTCCAGTGTATTCTTCACTTCAGATATTATATTTTTCATTTCTGTCTAGTTTTTTTTATGATTTCTATGTCCTTTTTCATATTATTGAGCATCCTTATAAGCATTACTTTGAACTCTATATTTGATTAATTGCTTGCCTCCATTTCATTTAGCTCTTTTTCTGGAGATTTCTCCCAACTTACTTTTGTGGCCTTTTCTTTGTCTCCCCATTTCGGCTGCCTTTTTGTGTTTGTTTTTATGTATTAGGTAGATTTTCTGTGACTCCCTCTCTTTGTGGGGTGATCTTATGTAGTAGGTGTCCTATGGGACCCAGTGGTTCAGTCTCCTTGGTCACTTGATCTGGGTGCTCCAGGAATGTTCCTTGTGAGGGTTATGTGGGCGCTCCTGTTGTAATTGAGTTTTGATTGCTATTGGCCCATTCATGCATAGGACTGACTGACTGTGAGACTCACCCCACACCAAGTCGAGTAAGCTGCTGTACAGATGCTGACCACATGAAGCAGAATTTGCCTTAGCAGGGTTTGGTGCCTGCTGAGGTTTCCCTTTGGATATGCGACTGTGAAGCGTATTGGATCCTGCTCTTTTGTTGTCTGAAGCTTGTCACTGGGTGTATTGACTCTGGGCCTCCCAGGATGGACTCTGGTGTAGACCAATGTGAGACACTGCCTGTGATTGATGTTCAGCGACCTGTTTCGAGCTACAAGTGATACACAGTTTGTGGCTACCTCTGCTGGGCCTGGGGGCACTGGAAGGACCAAGATGTACAACTGAGCTAGACTTTATTAGCATCGGGCCCAGGTGCAGGTCAGCAAAAGTCCTACTGCACCCTAGGATCTGTCCCTGTCTGCAGGCTACCTGTTAGACTCAGTCTCTGAAAGAGCCTCTGGTTACTCCTCAGCAGGATGTAAGCTCCGTAGGATAGGGCAAGAGGCAGTGCAGAGGGTGGGGTTGTTGCCTTGCCCCAGGCTGATGTCTCAGGGAAGGGAGTGCTCCACCCAAGAAAGATGGCGTCTGTGGTATGGGAGATTGACTCGGCACACTGATCCTGGTGGCTTTCCCTTCAGCTCTGTTCCCAGAGTCACAAACCCTAGAGTTGGAGTATCAGAAAGTTTCTTTAAAGAAGTGATGTTTGAGCTGAGCCCTGAAGGAAGAGTAAGAGTGGGGAAGGTGGGAAAGGCCATTGCTCAAAGAGCAGTCCAAGCAAAGAGGACCAGTGAAGAAGGCCCTAGCATGACGTAGGCAAGGCAATGAAGGAATGCCCTATTTCTTCTCTATAACTGAGGGAGTTCCCATCTCTGATGTCCTCCAGTAACATGAGTCAAGGGGCATCTTTTCCCTAGCAATACCACTTTTAATTGATGCATGTCACATATGCCTTCTCCAGGCAATCCCCACTACACATTTAAAATTACCCAGGACTCTTATTTACCCAAAGCAAACTGTTTTTTTTTTTTCTCTATGGGTGTCTTCCCAAGAGAGATACAGTCTCCATTAGGGGAGATGAGATAAACATTCTCTGAAATATGAATTAATTCTAGGTAGTGGTGAATGGTTACATGTTACTGCTAGTGAATAGGGCCTTTGTTCCTGGTCCTGTATCACTCTTGCTTCCTGCTGGGATGACAAACAGTAAGATGAGTAAGGCTCACTGTCAAAGCTAGAATGGAGTCCAAACAAGAATGGAGTTTTGAGTTTTCAAGTAGACTGTGCAGATCTGAGTTTTGGTAAAAGTACCAGCGGCTGGTAAGAACCTTCTAATGTTCTCTATATAGGAGCCTCCTGAGCCAAGAGAAAAATCCACTCAGCATGTGCAGAAGGAGCTGGCCCGGCCCCTCCCTGGGAGAGACTGCTGACAGTGGACAGCACTACTGTTTGGTCTGAACAGCTCCTTTCCAGGCTGAGGGGAGAGGCTAATCTTTCTCATACTTGGAAAAACGCATGAGCCAAGGGTGTTCACTCCCTTACCTTTTACCGCCTGCCAACCCCATGAGCTTGACCTGAAAGAGAACACACCTATTTAAGAGCATATGCACCTTGGAGGAGGGGCAGCAAGTTCAACTAAGCACCACTGGAGGCTCCTACAGAGGCAGATGTAATGGAAGAAACAAGATTAAAATAACATCAATAGGTCTCTTACATGTCTCAGGCACAGGTGTACCTATTGTGAGGAAAGAGAAAAAGACACCTGTTTTTAGAGGGTTGCAGTGCATCAGAAGGTGAGTGTATTAGTTTCCTTATTGTCTTACTAGAGGCCTGGTGCATGAATTCATGTACAGATGGTGTCCCTTGGCCTGGCCAGTGATCAAGGCCTATTGGGGCCGACCAGCCAGCTCGGTGGAGGTACCCTGAGAGGTTGGCCAGCCCCCAGATCGGGGCCCCCGGGGAAGAACCGGGGGAGGTTGGCCAGTGTGGGGGGAGAGGCTGCAGGAGGTTGGCCAGCTGAGGGGAAGGGCCGTGGGAGTACACTGACCACTAAAGGGTGGCTCCTGCATTGAGCGTCTACCCCCTGGTGGACAGTGTGCATCATAGCAACTGGGCGACCAGTCATTTTGGTGGTTTGGTTGTTAACAGTCACTTAGGCTTTTATATATATAGATAGTTGTGGAGATGAGAAGTCTGACCAATCAAGGTGTGGGCAGGGCTGCATTCCTTTCTAGAGAGTTTAGAGTAGAAGCCATTTACTTGTCTTTTCTGGTGTCTAGAAGCAGCTGCTGCCTAGTTTGGCTCATAGGCCCCTACCTCAGTCTTTAAAGCCAGCAAAGTTGCTTTTATTGACCATTATTTTGTCATCAAATCTTCCTCTTATTCATTACAGCCAGGAAAGGTTGTATGTGTGTGTTTTTTAAGGACTTGTGTGATTAGATTGGGCCCACCCAGATAATTGAGAAAACTCCCATTTCAAAGTCTTTAACACATCTTCAGTCTCTCCAGGGATGTGGATGTGTGCATGATCAGAGGTCTGGGGTGGGGTAGGGGCTGGCTAGAGGGGGTCAAAGAAGGGAAAATGCGGGACATTGGTAATACTGTCAACAAAAATATATAAACAACAGAATGTACTTTCTGTTCATTTAAAGTTCATATAAAGCCCATTCTAAACACACACACGCGCGCGTGCGCATGCGCGCGCACACACACACACACACACACATCTTTTTTCAGCCATACTTAGAAAAGCAAGAGTGGAACATTTGAGCCTGTTATATGATCGTGTGGTTAGAAATGATTGGTTAAAAACAGTATTTATATGTTACTTAGCCACATGGAAACTTGAAATGTCTCTTCTTCAGTAGCACAGGACCAAGGAAAATGTTTAAAACATAATTTAATAGTGTCCAAAAAAAAAAAAAAAAAAGAAAATGACTATAATTCTATAAAAATAGTACTTACAGGAAAGTAATGAATGCTTACTAATAAGAAAAATAAATAAAACCATAATAAACTTTCAAACAAAAATATAAGGCTATACAAGTTATAAAATTGAGAAATAACAAAAGGTAAAATTGAGAAACTAAATCTCTCTTTTTTGTAAGGGTTAGAACGTCTTTATTTAGGCATTAATTAGATCATAGAAAAGTGCTGGTGTCAGTGAAGGTCCTAGGCTTTACAGAGAGTGAGGTAGCAAAGTAAATGCTATCTTTCATGGGAACTTGTCTAAAAGCATTGCCAAGATTGGAAAGAAAACTTTATAGTAAATGATTAGGTTTATTACAATTACTAAATAGTCATTGGAAGACTTTGTCCATGTATGCTCATTTAGTATTTTTTTTCATTGCCAGCATTTTGGGTTTTTTTAATAAATATATTTTTATTGTTGACATTATTACAGATGTCTCCTATTTCTCGCCCTCTGCCCAACCCCTACCTGCTGTTACACCCCAGGTCTTCACCACCCTATAGCCCGTGTCCATGGGCTATGCCTATAAGTATAGAAGTTCTTTGGTTTATCTCACCTAGTCACCTTTAGTAGGTGAATTATAATAAACATTCAAAGAAACATGTCAGTCCAGAAGTGTTAGCACCTATCCCCCTCAAACTATTTCAATGGAATACTATGCAGCTATTAAAAAGAGGGATCTTTTACCTAACCCTAACCCTTGTCCCTCTACCCCCACATCGAGATATGTCAGTCTGTTCCATGCCTCCATGCTTCAGGTCTTATTTTCTTGGTCAATTCATTTTATTCATTATATTCCACAAATAAGTGAGATCATGTGATATTTGTCCTTCTCAGTTTGGATTGTTTTACTTAGCATATTTTCCAGGTCCATGCTGTCCCAAAGGGAAAAATATCCTTTTTTTAAAAAAAATAGCTGCATAGTAACCACATGAGCAGCAGACACGTGAGCAGCCCACTCCTGTCCAAGGAGCAGCAGCCCTGTGAACAGACTTTCCCAGGCCTAAGAACAGAAGCCTCATGTGGCCTGCCCCAGTCTAAGGAGAAGCAGCTGTGTGAGTGGCCCACTCCCCTGTGGAGGAGCAGCAACCATGCTAGCAGCCTCCTCCACCAGCCAGAGGTGACACCACTGCTGCAAACAACACCCACAGAGGAGCCGCTGCCAACTGAGGAGCAGCCACTTCTGTGACCACCCAAGGAGTAATCAAAGCCCGAGGAGCCACTGCCACCCAAGGAGCAGCCCCTGCACGACTTGGCATCTAGATCAGTTGGTGAGACCCAAAATGGGTAGACAAAGAAACCCCAAAGGAAAGAAAATGAGGTATCACCAGAAAAGCAGATAAGTGAAACAGAGGCATGCAATATGTCAGAAAAGGAATTCAAACTAAGGATCATAGAGTTCATAAACCTGATGGAGGAAAAAAATCAACAACTTATGTAAGAATCAAGAAGAAATGGATGAAAAAATCAGTAACTTATGTAAGAACTAAGAAGAAATGAAGAGTGATATAGCTGCAATAAAAAAACACCATGGAAAGTTTCAACAGTAGACTAGGAGAAGCAGAGGACTGAATTAGCGAATTAGAAGACAGGGAAGCAGAACACACCCAAATTGAACTGAAATTGGAGAAAAAAATTAAAAGACAGGAGGAGAGCCTAAGTGAGCTATGGGACAACATTAAATGAAGCAAGATACGAATAATAGGGGTGCCAGAACAACAGGAAGAGCAACAAGGGTTAGAAAACCTATTTGAAGAAATAATGTCAGAAAACGTCCTTGAGGTGGGGAAGAAAAAAGTCACACAAGCACAGAGAATCCCAAACAAGATGAACCTGAAAAGACACACAGCAAGACACATAATAATCACCATGGCAAAGGACAAAGAGAGAATCTTAAAGGCTGCAAGAGAGAGACAGAAAGTTACATTCAAGGAATCTCCCATATTATCAAATGATTTCTCAATAGAAACACATCAGGCCAGAAAAGAATGGAAGGACATTTACAAAGTGATGCAAAGCAAGGGACTGAATCCAAGAATACTCTATCCAGCAAAGCTATCATTCACTATTGAAGGGGAAATAAGAAGATTCACAGACAAAAAAAGGCTAAGGGAGTTTATCACCACCAAGCCAGCAATGCAAGAGATGCTAAACGGACTGGTGTAAAAAGAAGAAATAAAGAGCAAAGAAAGAAAACAGGCACAAAAAATAAAAATGGCTACAAACAACTACATTTCAAAAATAACTTTAAACATAAACGGACTAAATGCGCCAATCAAAAGACATCGAGTGGCTGAATGGATAAAAAAAAAATGACCCATATATATGCTGTCTACAAGAGACCCACCTCAGAAGAAGGGACTCACACGGGCTGAAAGTGAAGGGATGGAAAAATATCTTTCAGGCAACGAAAAACAAAACTGGAGTAGCAATACTTATATCTGACAAAATAGACCTCAAAGTGAAGGCCATAACAAGAGACAAGGAAGGCCACTTCATAATACTGAAGGGATCAATACAACAAGAGGATATAACCCTGATAAACATATATGCACCCAATGCAGGAGCACACAAATACATAAAAAAAACTCCTGGAAGATATCAAGGGAGAGATCAACAACAATATAATCATAGTAGGGGACTTTAATACACCACTGACATCACTGGATAAATACTCTAGACAAAAAATCAGCAAAGAAACAACAATCCTAAATGACTCACTAGATCAAATGGACTTAATTGACATCTTGAGAATCTTTCACCCCAAAGCCACCGAATATATATTCTTCTCAAGTGCACATGGGACATTTTCAAAAATAGACCACATATTGGGTCACAAGCAAAGTGTTCCCAAATTCAAGAAGATTGATATCACATCAAGCATTTTCTCAGACCACAATGGCATAATATTAGAAACAAACTACAATAAAAACAAACCAAAAAATTTAACACTTGGAAGCTGAAAAGCATGCTATTAAACAATGATTGGGTTGCCAAAGAGATCAAAGAAGAAATTAAAAACATTCTGGAAACTAATGACAATAAAAACACAACAATCCAAAATCTATGGGACACAATGAAAGCAGTCCTGAGAGGGAAGTTTATAGCTCTACAGGCCTACCTCAAAAAAACAAGAAAAAATGGTAATAAATCATCTAACTCTACAACTCAAAGAATTAGAAAGAGAGCAACAAGAAAAGCCAAGAGTGCGCAGAAGGAAGGAGATAATAAAGATCAGAGCAGAAGTGAATGACATAAATACCAAAAAAACAATACAAAAGATCAATGAAACCAAGAGCTGGTTCTTTGAAAGGATAAACAAGATTGATGAACCTCTAGCCAGGCTCACCAAGAAACAAAGAGAGAGGACCCAAATAAACAAAATCAGAAATCAAAGAGGCAAAATAACAACAGACCCCACAGAAATACAAATGATTGTTAAAAAATACTATGGACAACTCTATTCTAACAAACTAGACAACCTGGAGGAAATGGAAATATTCCTAGAAAAATACAACCTTCCAAAACTCAACCTGGAAGATTCTAAAAGTCTCAATAGGCCAATAACTATGGAAAAAATTGAAGCAGTCATCAAAAAGCTTCCAGCAAACAAAAGCCCAGGGCCAGATGGCTTCACAGGGGAGTTTTACCAAACATTCAAGGAAGAAGTAAAACCTATCCTCCTCAGACTATTCCAAAACACTCAAGAGGAAGGAACACTTCCAAGCTCATTCTATGAAGCCAGCATCACCCTAATACCAAAACCAGATAAAGACAACACAATGAAAGAGAATTACAGGCCAATATCCCTCATGAACATAGATGCCAAAATCCTCAACAAAATCCTAGCAAATCAGATCCAGCAGTACATCAGAAAGATCGTACACCATGAGTAAGTAGGATTTATCCCAGGGATGCAAGGATGGTACAATATCTGCAAATCAATAAACGTGATATATCACATAAACAAATTGAGAGGAAAAAACCACATAGTCATATCAATTGATGCAGAAAAAGCATTTGACAAAAATCCAACACCCATTTTTGATAAAAACTCTCAGCAAGGTGGGAATAGAAGGATCATAACTCAACATAATAAAAGCCATATATGATAAACCCATAGACAACATCATACTCAATGGGCAAAAACTGAAACCATTTCCCTTAAGAACAGGAACAAAACAGGGATGCCGCCTCTCACCACTTCTGTTCGACATAGTACTGGAAGTATTAGTCATTGCGATTAGACAAGAAGAAGAAATAAAAGGCATCCAAATTGGAAATGAAGAAGTAAAACTGTCCTTATTTGCAGATGAGATGATATTGTACATAAAAAACCCTAAAGACTCCATCAAAAAACTTTTAGACTTAATTAATGAATTTGGCAATGTAGCAGGATACAAAATTAACGCCAAGAAATCTATGGCATTTCTATACACCAATAGTGAACTTACAGAAAGAGACACTACAAAAGCAATCCCATTTACCATCACACCAAAAAATTAGACCTCTACTCAGAAAACTACAGGACGTTGACAAAAGAGATAGAGGAAGACATAAACAGATGGAAGAACATACCATGTTCATGGATTGGTAGAATCAACATCATTAAAATGTCCATATTACCCAAAGCAATCTATAAATTCAACACACTCCCCAGACCTAGAACAAACTCTCAAAAATTCATCTGGAATAAAAAAAGAGCCCGAATAGCTGCAGCATTCCTGAGAAAGAAGAACAAAGTAGGTGGGATCTCAATACCAGATATCAAGCTGTATTACAAAGCCACTGTTCTCAAACCTGCCTGGTACTGGCACAAGAACAGACATATAGATCAATGGAATAGAATAGAGAACCCAGAAATTGACCTGAACCAATATGCTCAATTAATATTTGACAAAGAAGTCAAGAACATACAATGGAGTCAAGACAGTCTCTTCAATAAATGGTGCTGGGAAAATTGGACAGATACATGCAAAAAAATGAAACTAGACCACCACCTTCACCATACACAAAAATAAACTCAAAATGGATAAAGGACTTAAACATTAGATTGGAAACCATAAAAATACTAGAGGAATCCACAGGCAGCAAAATCTCATACATATGCCAAAGCAATTTCTTCACTGATACTGCTCCTAAGGCAATGGAAACTAAAGAGAAAATAAACAAATGGGACTACATCAAAATAAAAAGCTTTTGCACAGCAAAGGAAACCATCAACAAAACAATAAGAAAGCCTACTGCATGGGAGAACATATTGGCCAATGTTATCACCGATAAGGGTTTAATCTCCAACATTTACAGGGAACTCATACAACTTAACAAAAGGAAGATAAACAACCCAATCAAAAAATGGGCAACAGACCTAAATAGATACTTTTTGAAAGAAGACAGAAGAAAGGCCAAAAGACATATGAAAACATGCTCGAAGTCACTAATCATCTGAGAGATGCAAATCAAAGCAACAATGAGGTACCATCTCACACCTGCCAGAATGGCTATCATCAACAAATCAACAAACGACAAGTGTTGGTGAGGATGCAGAGAAAAAGGAACCCTCGTGCACTGCTGGTGGGAATGCAGACTAATGTAGCCACTGTGGAGAAGAGTATGGAGTTTCCTCAAAAAACTAAAAATGGAACTCCCATTTGACCCAGTGATCCCACTTCTAGGAATATATCCCAAGAAACTAGAAACACCAATTAGAAAGGTTATGTGCACCCCTATTTTCATAGCAGCACAATTCACCATAGCTAAGATTTGGACAGCCTAAGTGCCCATCAGTTGATGAATGGATTAAAAAACTGTGGTATATCTACACAATGGAATACTATGCTGTGGTAAAAAAGGAGTTCTTACCATTTGCAACAGCATGGATGGAACTGGAGAGCATTATGCTAAGTGAAATAAGCTAGTCAGAGAAAGATAAATACCACATGATCTCACTCATTTATGGAATATAATGAACAACATAAACTGATGAACAAAAACAGATCCAGAGACAGAGAAGCATCGATCAATCCGCCAAACCTCAGAGGGAATGTAGTGGAGGATGAGGGTAAGGTGGAGAGATCAATCAAAGGACTTATATGCAAGCATATAGGGCTAACAAATGGACACAGACAACAGGGGGGTGAGGACATGAGTGGGGGTGATGGGGGTAATGTGGGGATAAGGACACATATGGAATACTTAATAAAAAAATTTTTAAAAAGAGAGAAAAAAATAGCTGCATAGTATTCCATTGGAATAGTTTGAGGGGCATAGGTGCTAACACTTCTGGCCTGACATGCTTCTTTGAATGTTTAGTATAATTCTCCTATAAATTCATCTGTTCCAGGACTTTTGTTTGCCTGGAATTTTTAAATTACTATTTTAATTTCATCAATTGTTATTGGCCTATTCAGCTTTTCTGATTCTTCCTGATTTAGTTTTGGAAGTTTGTATGTTTCTAGGAATTTGTCCATTTCACCCAGGTTGTCCAGTTTGTTGGCATATAGTTGTTCATTGTATTTGCTTACAATCTTTCGTATTTCTGTGTGGTGTCCATTGTTACTATTATATCACCTCTTTCATTTCTGCTTTTATTTATTTGGGTCCTCCCTCTTTGTTTCTTGATGAGTCTGGCTAGGGGGTTCATCAATCTTGTTTATCTTTTCAAAGAACCAGCTCTTGGATTCATTGATTTTTTTTTTTTTTTTTTTTTTTTTTTGCTTCTATATCATTTATTTCCACTCTGCTCTTTATTATTTTCTTCTTCTACTTCCTCTGGGCTTTTCTTTCTGTTCTCTTTCCAATTTGTTTAGTTGTATCCTCTGGGCTTTTCTTGCTGTTCTCTTTCCAATTCATTTAGTTGTAGGGTTAGATAGTTTATTAGTGCGTTTTCTTGATTCTTGAGTTAGGCGAGTAATGCTTTGAACTTCCATCACAGGACTGCTTTTGCTGTGTCCCATAGGTTTTGGGTGGTTGTATATTCATTTTCATTTGTTTCAAGGAAGGTTTTAACTTCTTGCTTGATCTCATTGGTAACCCATTCATTGTTTAATAACATGCTATTTAGCCTCCATGTATTTGAGTGTTTTTGAATTATTTTATTATAGTTGATTTCTAACTTCATGCTATTGTGATCCAAGAAGATGCTTGGTATGATATCTGTCTTCTTGAATTTGCATAGACTTGTTTTGTGTCCCAACAAGTAGTCTATCTTTGAGAATGTTTCATGTGCACTTGAGAAGAATGTATATTTTCTTGCTTTGGGGTGAAATGTTCTGTAAATATCAGTTAGGTCCATCTGATCTAGTGTGTCATTTAAGGCCTTTGTTTCCTTGTTGATTTTTTTGTCTGGAAGATCTATCCAGTAATGCCATTGGGGTATTAAAATTTCCTACTATGACTGTATTGCTGTCAACCTATCCTTAAAAGTCCATCAAGAGTTTTGGGGTTTTTTGTTTGTTTGTTTGTTTAATATATTTAGGTGCTCCTATTTTGGGTGTGTATATATTTACAAGGGTTATATTTTCTTGTTGAATCATTCCCTTTAGTATTATGTAGTGGCTTTCTTTGTCTTTGGTTATGGCTTTTGTTTTGAAGTCTATTTTGTCAGATATTTGTATAGCTACCCCAGCTTTTGTTTCCTTTCCATTTGCATGAAATATTTTTTTTCACCCCTTCACTTTCATTTTGTGTGAGTCTTTTGTTCTGAAGTGGGTCTCTTGTAGACAGCTTATGTATGGGCATGTTTTCTTATCTATTCAGTCACCCTATGTATTTTGATTGAAGTATTTAATCCATTTACATTTAAGGTTATTGATAGTTATTTATTTATTTCCATTTTAATTTTCTTTATGCTATGATCATTTCTCTCCTTTTCTTCTTCTTAAAGCAGTTTCTTTAACATTTCTTATATCACTGGTTTGGTGGTAATATACTCCTTTAACCTTTTTTGTCTGGAAAGCTTTTTATTTCATCTTCAATTTTAAATGATAGGCTTGTTGAATACAATAATCTTGCATTTTAGGCCCTTGATAACACTTCTGGCATGACATGTTTGTACTGAGAATTCTTCTGACATTCTAATGGGAACTCCTTTGTAGGTAAGTTTCTGTCTACTCTTTTGCTGCCTTTAAGATTCTTCCTTTGTGAGACAGCATGGATGGATCTAGAAAATATTATGTGGAATCTAATAAACAAAATAAACTGACAAGCAAGGAAAAAAATCTATGACTAAGAAAACTAATGTGATATGTCTTATATGAAGAGCACTAGACTGCACTGCATGAAACTTAAGTGAGTTAATCTCTCTAAGCCTATTTCCTCATCAGTAAAATGATGAATATGTTTCATAAAGATGGCTTAAATGAAATAGTGCATGTGAAGAGCACAATATCTGTAGTAACTATGTATTGTACCAGGCAGGGACTAAAATTATCAGGGGGATCACTATATCAATTATATATTTGTCTAACCACTATGCTAAACACCTGAAACAATATAAAATAACTAGAGGTTCAGTGCACAAAATTCATGCATGGGCAGGATCCCTAGGCCTTGCCGGCAATCAGGGCCAATCGGGGCCTTCCTTCCCCTGGCTGCCAGCTGCTGGCCGGAGCCTTCCTTTATTCTGTGCCACTCACTGGTGGTTAGAGCATGTCATAGTGAGCTGTCAAACTCCCTGTGGGTTGAACTCACGAGGGGACAATTTGCATATTAGCCTTTTATTATATAGGATGTTGTATTTCAACTGTAATTGAAAAATAAAAAGAGCACAATATTTATTATGCATTAAGTGTTAAATAAACACTAGCTTAAAAAAAGATTCTTTCTTTGTCTTTACATTTGCCATTTTAATTATGAGGTGTCTAGATGTGGATGTCTTTGGGTTCATCTTGATTGGGATTTTGTGCCTCCTGAACTTGTGTTACATTTTCCTTCACCAGGGCAGGGAAGTTTTCTGTCATTATTTCTTGAAACAGGTTCTCTGTTTCTTGCTCACATTTTCCCCTTTCTGGTATTCCTGTGATGCGGATGTTGTTACATTTCACATTGTCCCAGATCTCCCTTAAGCTAGCTTCCTGCTTTTTAATTCTTTTTTCTATTTGCTGCCCTAATTGGGTATTTATTTCTACCTTATCTTCCAAAATCACTGATTCCATCCTCTGCTTTATCCTATCTACTTTTAACTCCTCCAGTGTGTTTTTGGTGTCAGATATATTCTTCATTTCTGTCTAGTTCTAGTTATTATTTCTATTTCCTTTTTCATGGTTTTGTAGTTTCCACTGAGTTCCTTGTAATTTTTACTAAGCTCTTTAAGTGTCTTTATAATGATTACTTTGAACTGCATGTCTGTTAGGTTGCTTTCCTCCATTTTATTTAGTTCTTTTTCTGGAGATTCCTTCTTTTCTTTCATTAGAGGGATGTTTCTTTGTTTACCCATTTTAGCTGTCTCTTTGTATTTGTTTCTACTTATTAGATAGAACTTTGATGCCTCCTAGTCTTTGTGGGATGGCCTTATGTAGAAAGTGTCTTGAGGGGCCCAGTGGTGCAGTCTCTTTGATCTCCTGAGCTGGATGCTCTATGAATTCTCTGGTGTGCATTATTTGAGCTCTCCTATTTTAATTGGGACTTGATTGTTTATATCCTGTTCATGGGAGGGATCTCCCCTCCAACTTGCTGACAGTGAGGCTCAACCCCAACATCGCCATGCCAGCTGTCATTCAGGTGCTGACAGGACAGAACAAGACACAACAAACCCAACCTAAAGCACCATAAAAATCAAGCTACACAAATCAACAACAGGAAAGATTAGGAATGAAAAATAAGAGAAAGTAAAACAAAGAAAAAATAAAAGGAATACTAAAGGACACATGGCCAAAGAATTACAGGAGATATAAAGAAAAGGGGAGAAAGAAGAAGAAAAAATGACATTATAGAAGCAAGGAGGAAGCTAAAAGAACTAGTATAGGATGAAAAAAGAAAAGGAAACAGAAAATAAATGTAGTAATAATAATGAATTTAAAACATAGTAATAATGGATATATTAAGATATAGGTAGGATAAGTAACATGGAAAGAAGAGAAAAATAAAATAAAAATTAATAATAACAATAAAAAGAGACAAAAATAGAATAGAACTAAACGAGAAAAATTATTGGTATAAAAGAAAAAAGAGAAGAAAAAAGGGGAAAAAACAAACACCAAAAAACAAAAAAGGAGCCACACACACACACAAAACAAAAATCACACACACACACACACACACACACACACTCAAAAACCTTTGGATAGCTATTTGTGGGTGTCACTGGATTTTACACTGATGTTGAATGTGGTCCCTTGCTGGATCTATCCTGGAGGCCAATGTGAGTCACTGACCCTTCTGGCCCTGAGCAGCCTAACTGAGGTCCGATAGGTTGAAGCTCCTAGTAGTCCAGCAGGTGGGGCTTCCTAGGCCAGTGATGGCGAACCTGTGACACTCGAACTCATTTTTTTGGTTGATTTTTCTTTGTTAAATGGCATTTAAATATATAAAATAAATATCAAAATATAAGTCTTTGTTTTACTATGGTTGCAGATATCAAAAAATTTCTATATGTGACACGGCACCAGAGTTAAGTTAGGGTTTTCAAAATGCTGACACGCCGAGCTCAAAAGGTTCGCCATCACTGGCCTAGGCCGTGACCCTTTAATACAGTTCCTCATGTTGTGGTGACCCCCAACCATAAAATTATTTTGGTTGCTACTTCATAACTGTAATTTTGCTACTGTTATGAATCGTAAATATCTGATATGCAGGATGTATTTTTATAGTTATAAATTGAACATAATTAAAGCATAGTGATTAATCACAAAAACAATATGTAATTATATATGTGTTTTCTGATGGTCTTAGGTGACCCCTGTGAAAGGGTCGTTCGACCCCCAAAGGGGTTGCGACCCACAAGTTGGCGACCCACAGGTTGAGAACCGCTGGCCTAGAGGCTGGGTCTGCCTTGAGTATCACACCTTCATCGTCTCTGTTTTGAGCTGTTCTCCCTTCCCCCATGGAGCTAGGCTCTGTAGAGGTATCAGGCTCATGCTGGAGGTGGTGCTAGTATTTTGTATGGGGCTGGTTGGGCCTTTCCTGTCCTTCTAATGTCTCAGCTCTGCCTGGTTTACTGGCACCTCCTCTCTGCCACTTGTAGGGGCACAAATTTTCTGCCCTGAGGTGTTCCCCCTTGCCTCAGGTCACTGCAGTCCCCCCTTGCCTCAGGTCTCTGCAGGTCGGGTCAGAAGCAGCTATTTTGCTGGTGGGAAAAAGGGCACCTCCCCTGTGTTCCAGGTGGCTGGGCTGATCCTCCTTCCTATCCTATTGTCAAGCCCACTTTCTGCTTATCAGCACAAGTTCCTCCAAGAAATAGAGGGTCCCCCAGATTCAGTCCTCCATGTAGCCTGGCTCTGAGCTCCACTGCATGGTCCTGCCCACTTTTCAGAGGAGCATCCCAGGCTGCACTGTGGTGGGGTACTGGTGCTGCTCTATCCTGGGACTTCAGCCCCAGGCTTCCACTGCTGCACCCACTCCGCAGTCTCCACAGCCAGTGCCTTCAGGGCCTCCTCTCTTAGTCCCAGCCCATCCTGTCTCATCCACAGATCTGAAGGCTCTTCAGTCTCCTCAGGTCCTCAGTTATAATAGGTCCAGATCAGGGGAGGCTACATCCACCTAGCGCAGTTCCTCTTCCCCAGCCCTGGTGGTGGAGCCAAGCATCTGGACTCTAGGGCAGCAGTGGCAGTGCATTGGTGGTGGCAGCACAGTAGTGGTGGCAGTGGGTGAGTACACAGCAAGAGCACAAGTCCTGCTGGATCAGCAGCAGTCTCCCAGGTCCAGGCTGGTTCCCCATCGGGAATGTAAAGTCAGGCTGGGTGCATGCCAGGTGGCAGAGGTCCCGCCAGTGTCCATTGGAGGTGCATAGTATCCCATCTGTGTCTGCTGCAGGCTCACAGGATCGCTCAGGTGTCCACTTAGGCACACGGTGTCTGGGGCGGGGTGCGCGTGGGTACCCCACCACAGTGCAGCCTGGGATGCTCCTCTGACAGGTGGGCAGGACCATGCAGTGGAGCTGCAGTGAGGCTGGGCACCTAGCTGCTGCTACTCCCCTCAGCCTCCTGAGAGGCTGTTTTAACTTTTTATTTTGAAATAATTTCAAACTTAAATTTGTAAGAGTAGTACAAAACTCTTATATATCCTTTACTCAGATTTACCATGATTGCTTTATCTATCTACTTACCTACCATCCATCCATATATCCATCCATCCTATGTGCTATAGAATAGATAAATATCTCTATAATTTTCTGAGCTCTTTGAGAAAAGGTTGCATACTTCATGTTCCTTTTCCTCTCTCTATTTCCTAAAAATAAGAATATTGCCTTACATACCTAAAATATAGTTATTAACTTCAAAAATATAACAACTTTATATATATAAAAGCTTAATATGCAAAGTGTCCCCTCAGGAGTTCGACCTGGAGACTGGAAGTTCGATCGCTCACTGTGATGTGTGTTGACCACCAGGAGGCAGCACGGAACGAAGGAAGGCCCTGGCCAGCAGCAGGGGAAGGAAGGGGAAGGAAGGCCCTGGTCGGCAGCTGGAAGGCCCCAATTGGCCCTGATCTGTGGCCAGGCCTAGGGACCCTACCCATGAATGAATTTCATGCACCGGGCCTCTAGTTGAATATAATACTTTCATCAAATTTATAGTCCATTTTCCAGTTTTGTCAGATGCCCCAGTAATGTCCTTCATGGTAACTTTTTTAAATACAAGACGCAGTCCAGGATTGCTTATTGTATAATTTCATTTAATCAGGAATATTTTCCTCAAATTTTTTTCATGCCATTGACATTTTCTTTTTAAATATAGGCCAGTTATTTTTTTAAATGTCTTTCAATTTGGATTTCTCATGACTAGATCCAGGCTATGTAGTTTTGGCTGAAATCCTATGTTAGTGATAGATACTGTGTCCTTTTCAGAATATATACATGGAGATGCAAAGTATCCATTAGTCTTATTTTGGTTCTGTTTAAGTCCGTAAGCCCACTGTATAGTTACTGTTTTTCTTTTTGTAACAAATAATGTAGGGAAATACTTTCAAACTTAGATTCCCCAAAATTTAGCAGTCATTAATGATTCTTGCCTAGCCTGCATCCTTCTTCACACTGATGGTTGCAAATGGTGTTTTCTAACTTCCTTATTGCCTCTGTGTTTATCAGGGAACATTCTTGTGTAGAAGGAAGAACTTTTCCTTCTCCCCTCTTTATTATTGGTATAAACTCATGGTTTATTTCCTTGAACTTCAGACTATAATTTTTATAGTTTTTATTTATTTTCATGCTCAAATGGTTGCAAATTTGGCTAGTGAGAATCCCCTCATACTGGCTTCTGCCTTTTAAATGTATCTATTATTTTCTGAGCATGTTCTTAGTTAATGGTACAGAGCTCCTCTTGTGTTTTTCTTACACCTGCCCTGGAATTAGCCACCTTTCCATTGAGTCCTTATTCCTTTTAGTGGAAAATGGTATTTAAACACAATGAGTGAAGTGTCATTGCTTCTAGGCCCTTACAGCAGAACTGTGTGTGTGTGTGCGCGCGCGCACGCGCGCGCGCGTGTGTGTGTGTGTGTGTGTGTGTGTGTGTGAGAGAGAGAGAGAGAGAGAGAGAGAGAGAGAGGTGGTGGGGGGAGGGGGGAGGGAGAGAGGAACAGATACGCAAGCATGCATATGTGAAAATCTTTGAGTTTATATTGTACCTCCAATTCAAGTCTAGCCCCTAAGGATTCTTGCTTTTCTTTCCCTTTTCTATATTTTTGTCTCCCTTTTTCTACATTGAGAACAACATCAATATTATATACTCACCTGCTGAATCTCAAAATATACACAAAAAGTTTCAGTATTACTCGACCCATACCAGTAAAACAAGATGAATTTGTTCACGATGATGTTCAGGGATTTTCCTTTATATCAAGGATATATGGTCAAAGCACACTTTTCAAAAGTTACTTAGATTAGTTCTCTTTCTTCTTCCTTTAGTAATTTTGTTAATTTGAAGTAGGATTGGGTTCATTTGTTTCTATTATCATTCAGTCTTAATTTTTAACCCTCTCTGCATCCTTTTTAAAAACATTATTTAACTTTTTAAATGTGGAATTTCAACATGATTCCCTTAGTTAAAAACCATAACATGTGGCCCGGCCAGCATGGCTCAGTGGTTGAGTGTCAACCTATTACCCAGGTGGTCACAGTTTGATTCCCAGTCAGGGCACAGCCCGAGTTATGGGCTCAACCCCTAGTGGGGAGCGTGCATGCAGGAGGCAGCTGATCAGTGATTCTCATCATTGATGTTTCTGTCTCTCTCTCCCTCTTCCTCTCTGAAATAAAAATATACATATAATTTTAAAAAACCATAAGGTGCGCTTCAAGGAGTGACTCGCTCCCCATCTCTTCATCCTGTCTCTCCATCTCTTGTAGACAATCATTTCATTTGTTTTTGGTTTATCCTTTATATTTCTTTTTGCAAAAACATGAAGATACATGCATGTTTTCTTATCCTGCCCCCTGTCCCCTTTCTTACATAAAAGGTAACCTATCTGTGCTCTTTTGTATTTTGCCATTTTCACTTAAAAATATATTCTGGGAATTACTTCATATCAATTCATAGGGATTGTCATTGTTTCACAGCTGCATAGTATTCCATTACGTGTATGTACATAGCTTAGCCAGCAAATAGCCTATATTTGGACATTTGAGGAGTTTCTGATATTTTCAAAATGTAAATAATGCTGCAGTGAATAACGTTGCACATACGTGTTTTTATGTTGTGGAAGGTGTGTCTTAAGAATAAATTCTCAGAAGTGGGATTGCTGTGTCAGAGGACTAATGCATTGTAGTTTTGTTAAGATATTGTCAATTCCCCTCCATAGGAATTGTTTAATTTTTTATTTCCAGAAATATATGTGACTGTTTCCCCACAGCCTCCTTTTTCAGTGTCTTTTGCATAATCAAATGATCTGGTTGGATGAACTGCAGAAGTTGGAGGCTGAAGTAGAAGTCTTATATATTATCAAGCTTTTGAATTTTTGCCAACCTAGACGGGTGAGAAATACATCTCAGTGTTTAAATGGCATTTCTCTTATGAGTGAAGTTGAATTTCTTTCCCTCTTTTTGAGAAAAAAAATCACTTTAAATCAACTTTATTGACATGTAAATTACATGTAATTAAATTAACCTTTTTAGAGCATTCAGTGAGTATTGACAAAGTATACATCTGTGAAACCACCGTCATACTCAATCTGTCTTTATACTATGTCTGTATGCTATTTCTAATCTACACTAATAAAAGAGAAACATGGTAATTGGCGTACGACCGCTACCCTTCCCATTGGCTAATCAGTGAGTATATGCAAATTAACTGTCAGCCAAGATGGCGGCCGGCAGCCAGGCAGCTGGAAGCGAACATGAAGCTTGCTTGCTGCGAACTCCAACGTTCCCCAATGTTCCCCGCCTCACTAGCCAGCCTCTGAGCTACAACTCTAAGAAACTATGTACTATGTTGCAAATAAGAAGATAAACAAAACTCCAGAAACCGGCTTTCATTCAGCCGGGCTTTAGCAACATTGTATCGATGTTTTCAGCAGCGAGGCCTCAGAGCTAAAGCTGGCCCAGCATAAAAAAAAAAAAAAGAAAACAAGGAGCAGTTGGGAGCTTTAGTCACTCGCCACCTGGAAAACAGCCCTCAGCCCCTCAGCCAGACTGGCCAGGCACCCCAGTGGGGACCCCCACCCTGATCCAGGACAGCCTCCAGGGCAAACCAGCCGGCCCCCACCCATGCACCAGGCCTCTATCCTATATAGTAAAAGGGTAATGTGCCTCCCGGCACCGGGATCAGTGGAGCAGCGAGGCTCCCGGCACCGGGATCAGCGTGACAGGGGGCAGCGCCCAAACCCCCTGATCGCCCTGCGGCTCTGTGTGTGACAGGGGGCGGGGCCACAACCTCCCTATCTGCCCTGCTCTGTTCATGACAGGGGAAGGTGCCCCAACCCCCTGATCGGCCCTGCTCTGTGCCTGATAGGGGGGAGCTCCCCAATCCCCTGATCGGCCCTGCTCTGTGTGTGACAGGGTGCGGCGCCCCAACCCTCCCTTCCCCCCCGCCGCACCTATGGGCCCTGCTCTGTGTGTGACAGGGTAGAGCCATAACCTCTCCATCAGCCCTGCCCCGAGTGTGACAGTGGCGGCGCCCCAACCCCCTGATCGGCCTTGCTCTGTGGGTGATAGAGGGTGGCGCCCCAACCCCCCTCCACAGGCCTTGCTCTGTGTTTGACAGGGTAGAGCCATAACCTCCCCATTGGCCCTGCCCTGAGTGTGACAGGGTGCAGCGCCCCAACCCCCTGATCCGCCCAGCTCTGTGTGTGACAGGGGGCGGTGCCCCAACTCCCCTATCGGCCCTACTCTGTGAGTGACAGGGAGGAGCTCCCCAACCCCCTGATGGGCCCTGCTCTGTGTGTGACAGGGGGCAGCGCCCCAACCCCCTGATTGGCCCTGCTCTATGAGTGACAGGGGCAGTGCCCCAACCCCCTGATGGGCCCTGCTCTGTGCGTGACGGGGTGGCGCCGCAACCTCCCCATCAACCCTGCCTTGAGTGTGACGGGGCGGTGCCCCAACTCCCCAATCGTCCCCACCCTGAGCGTGACTGAGGGTGGCATCGCAACCTCCCGATCCGCCCTGCTCTGTGCATGACGGGGCCACGCCCCAACTCCCCAATTGGCCCTGCTCTGAGGCCGACCAGGGGCTGCACCTAGGGATTGGGCCTGCCCTCTGCCACCCAGGATCAGGCCTAAGCCAGCAGGTCGTTATCTCCTGAGGGGTTCCAGACTGCGAGAGTGCACAGGCCGGGCTGAGGGACCTCTCCTTCCCCCGCCGAGTGCACAAATTTTTGTGCACCAGGCCTCTAGTCTATATAATAAAAGGGTAATATGCAAATCAACTGAATGGCGGAATGATTGGTCGCTATGATGCACACTGACCACCAGGGGGCAGACGCTCAATGCAGGAGCTGCCCCCTGGTGATCAGTGCGCTCCCACAGGGGGAGTGCTGCTCAACCAGAAACTGTGTGAGTGCAGTGGCCGTGGCAGGAGCCTCTCCCGCCTCGGAGGCAGCACTAAGGAGCAGTGAGCAGGCAGGTGGTAAGGACCGAGGGCTCCCAGACTGTGAGAGGGCGCAGGCAGGGCTGAGGGGCCCCCTCCCCCCTCTGAGTGCACGAATTTTCATGCACTGGGCCTCTAATATGTTTATAAGTGCTTGTGTTTGGTTTGGTTTTTTTTTGGTGTATACTTCTACTGGTTTTAAGACCTACATAGACTGAATAACCATTACCACAATCAGGATTGTGACTATTGTACTAAACACTTTCATCAACCCCAAATTACCATGTGTCACTCCTTTGTAGTCAATCCCTGTCCCACTCTAATCTCAGGCAGCAACTAATCTTTCCTCTATCCCTATACTTTTACCTCTTCCACAATCTCGTACACAATAACTGGGCTCACAGAGTAGAATCAGCCAAGACTGTTTCTTTTTCTTAGTGTAATGCCTTTGAAATTCATCTCTGTTTTGTTCATTTTATTGCTCTGTGGGAAGCTTACAGACATTTTTTTCTGCAAATAGTTATTCTGCGGTGCATTCTTTGTCTTCTGGAATTTAAATGACAGCAATGTTATGCATTTTCTTACTGTCCCACAGACCCCTGAGGCTCTCTTCTTATTTCCTCTCTCTCTCTTCTCTCTCTCTCACCCTGTCTCTATCTTCCTCCTCTCTTGTCCAGGTAGAATGAAAAACACACATGCATAAAGAAGGATAACTTCCCCACTCTATTTTTTAAAGGCCACCTGACTCCTGCTCTTCAGACCAGAAAGAGGGGGCTTATGTAGAAGCTCTTCGTATTTGCACCCAGTGCACAGACACATGTTTCTGGTTTCAGGCCGTCTCTGAGTCTAGGCCAGGATGTTGGAGGAAATAAAAATGCAGGGAACTTCCTACCAATTTGGTAGAACTTGGAGTTCCAGTGTTAACTGCAAGCTTGTTCTTCTGCTCAAGCCCTCAGATAGCGTGGCTAGGAGCCCCAGCCAGGATTCTTCTCTGCATGCTATGGGAGAAACAGAGTGAGGTCTACACTCATTTGAGAACAGTTCACATGGAAGATTAGTTAGAGAAATTTTTCAAGAAAGAATGGAAGAACCAGTGAAGAATGTGGATAAACTAGGTTTTTTCCCATTTCTTCATGTTACCAGAAATGTTCTTTAAACCAGACCTCCAATATGTTTTCCACATCTCAATTTTGAAATTTAGACATTTGGACATGACTTTTTAGTAAGTATAGATTTCAAAACCAATGTTTTCTTTTTAATATCAGTTTTTGAAGTGCTACAGACATTTTAATGTATTATCTGGACATTTTGACCAAGTGAATGTGACTTATGGTTCTGATAACTGTCATTTTGAAGAAAATTTATAATTATTATTGAATGATCCTCATAAACTTGAGTTTTAATATAGATATTTCTTAAACTTCTTGTCTTTAATCAATTATTTTTCTCTCTCTCTCTTTTTTTTCTTTTCTTGTTGGTTTAAAAACAATAGAAATTTATTCTCTCACAGGTCTGGAAGCAAGAAGTCAAATATCAAGGTGTCGGTAGCTTTCTGTCTCTTCCTGGCTTCTGGTGGTGGCTGGCAGTCCTTAGAGCTCCTTGGCCTAGAGCTGCTTTCCTCCAGCCTCTGCCTCTCTCTTCACATGAGTTGTCCCTGTGTGTCTGTGACTATGTTTTCAGTGATTTCTAATAAAGACACCAGTCAGTGGATTAGGGCTCATCCTCATCCAGTACGACCTAAAATTGACTAATTACATCTGCAAATAAAGCCACATTCATAGGTATCAGAATTTAAGACTTATATGATTTTACTCATATGTGGAATCTAATGAACAAAATGAACTAATAAGCAAAAGAGAGACAGAGTATAGAAAGCTGGCTGACAGCTGTCAAATTCTTTCTCATAAGAAAAAATCATGCAGAAATAAAACTGACTTAATAAAGGCTATATAAGGCAGCAATGTTTATTATGATTGATTTCTGAGCTTTTTCATCAGATCTATGTTGTCAGTCCCAGATCTCATTTAGGGGTCACTTCACAAACAAAGATATGCAAATGATGAATGAAAAGGATTGAAGTTTCATTAGTAAACAGAGAAATACAAAATCTAACCATCATGCAATACCACCAAAATGGCTAAAATGAAAAACACAGGCAGTATCAATTATTGGCATGAATATGGGGTAACTGGAACTCCCATACAGGAGTCTTAAATTGGTAGAACCACTTTGGAAAATACACTGAGTGGCCAGATTATTATGACCACCTGATGTTTGTAGGCAAATTAGCTATAATTTCGCGCTGAAGTTGCTAGAGGGCCAGATCATTATAAATGTCTGAATAGCACAACGTACCTAAGTATCATTGCTGATCAAGTTCATCCTATCATGTTGATGGCGTATCCCAATGGAGATGGCTTCTTCCAACAAGACAATGCACCATGCCACGGTGCTCGTATTGTGCAGGAGTGGTTTCAAGAACATGAGGGAGACTTTACCTTGCTTAGGTGGCCCCCACAATCACCAGATCTCAATCCAATTGAGCGTTTGTGGGATGAAGTTAAAAGAGCCATCATGCAGCTGGTTCCACAACCATCAAATCTCACAGAAATGGACAGTGCTATTCATTAGGCATGATGTCAGATTCCTTGCATCACCTTTCAACATATCGTGGAGTCAATGCCAAGAAGAATTGCCGCAGCATTGAAGGCAAAAGGTGGCCCAACAAAGTACTGATGGGGTGGTCATAATAATCTGGCCGGTCATGATAATCTGGCCACTCAGTGTAGTTTACAGTTATCTGTTAAAGCTAGTCCTAAATGTGAAGCTCCTAGGACTAGCAATTTCATCCCTTGGTATATAGCAAATAATGTATACATATGTTCACCAAAAAGAATATCTGTAAGTTCAAAGTGGCCTGTTTATTATTAGCCTAAAACTGGAAACTACCCATATGTTTATTAACTATAGCTCGTCTAATCATTTGCGTATGGTCACACAGTGGAATACCTTACAGGGTGAGAATGAATGAAGCACAACTACTTGTAACAAAATGACTGAATCTCACAAGCATGATGTTGAACAAAGAAATTTGTATCTTGATCTGGGTGTTCGTTAGCTTATTATATTCACATTGTGAAAGTTCATTCAGCTATACACTTAGGCTTTGTGCATTTTTCTGTATATATATCAGTAAAAAGCATATTAAATGAATTAGATCTTGATTTTTTTTGGTCTGGTTGTTTTTTAAAGGTTAACTTTTGATATATTTAATTGTTACTGCCCCTTATCGAACCCTTAAGATCCGTAGTTTTTCAGTTGATTCTTTTGGTTATTATCTATATATATAAAAGCCTAAGCAACTGACTGATCGGTTGACTGGTCGCTATGATACGCACTGACCACCAGGGAGCAGATGTTCAATGCAGGAGCAGCCCCCTGGTGATAAGTGCACTCCCATAGCGGGAGCGCTGCTCAGCCAGAAGCTGGGCTCATGGCACAGCTGCAGCAGCACAAGCCTCTCCCGCTTCTGTGGCAGCACTACCAAGCAGCAGCAGCGGCAGGTGCAGTGGGGCTGGGATGAGCAGGAGCGGCGCCTGGCCCTGGCTCCTCCCTGGCTGCCTGCCGCTTCCTGCACTGCTACATCCCTTGGAGGATGTCGGACTGCAGGGATTGGGCCAAAACCTGCAGTCTGACATCCTCCAAGGGGTCCTGGATTGCGAGAGGGTGCTGGCCAGGCTGAGGGACCCTACCAGTGCACGAATCCATGCACCAGGCCTCTAGATTTTAATGACCAAGAGAGATCTTTTCATCAAAAAACTGGAATGGGTGTAATCTTCAGAAGAATGCACTTTTAATGCCAAAAACACACCTAAAATTTATATTTTTAGACAGCCTAAATATCTTTAAAGGAAAAGTAAGGCCTGCTGCATGCTGAGCTAAGAGGGCCTCTGGTTCTCTTGCCCTTCTATGGGCTCCCAAACCCAGGCAAGTAAAGGAACCCAAATAGATTGGCCTTTGTGTTGACCCTTTTAAGTGAGTAATCTTTCATATTAAATTCATAATAAATGTCGACACAGGTAAATATTGGTCATATAACACAATACTTTGTTCCTCCTCAACCTTTTCGTTTTGTTTTAGACATTTTTTGTTGTTGTTTGTTTGTTTTTATGTTTGCAGATCTTTTCACAGATGCTGCTGAGACTGAAAAAATGGCCAGAAGTTTGGAAGATTCTGAAGGGGTTTATTTTGTTCCGTGTTTTAGTGGTTTGCAGGTATGTAAGAAATAGTTAAGGGCAATAAACATTTCTCTCCTCATGCCCACCCCTAAAATTATGTATCTGCCATGCCCTTACCTGAAAATTTGGGTATTTAATCGACTAAGGTAAAAGGTACATTCTAGGGTTGATAAGTTATGGTATGACATAGTATGAATTCCACAAGAGAGCACAGCTAACTCAGCTGGCTTCTGCTTAGAACCCCACCCTTGTGGAAACGAAAAGTCAGCAGGTTTATCATAGAACTTTTACATAAGACCCAGGATTATTTTATCATGACCAAAAGAGTCATTTCCCAGTGAAGGGAAATCTATCAGTAGTTAGAGGAAGTGTGTCATTGAGAATTAGAAAAATAATGGACAGATACACACACGTGCCCTCCCCCCACATCTATATGTTTATATTTTACAGTTCTTTATAAGTTATATTAAACTTAAAAAAAAATTCTTATCCAGCTGGTGTGGCTTAGTAGTTGAGCATCAACCCATGAACCAGGAGGTCACAGTTGGATTCCCGGTTAGGGCACATGCCCAGATTATGGGCTCAATCCCTAGTAGGGGGCATGCAGGAGGCAGCTGATCAATGATTCTCTCTCATCATTGATGTTTCTATCTCTTCCTCTCTCTCTCCCCTTACTCTCTGAAATCAATTTTTAAAAATCAAAAAATGTTATTGTGATATATTATTTGTTACTACCTAATCAAAAAGTGAATCCAGTAAAAAACTTGATTTTATAATACTTAACTTTGTTATTTAATTGAAAGATCTGTGATAATACCTTTAACATGCTTATTGTTATAAAGACTTCGTAAAACACTCAGATATATTATTATGAACAAATTCCTCCCCCCCCTTTTTTTGAGAAAGCTTATACCAGTCCTTTTAATCCCCATCTAAATGTTTTTTTCCTTTCAAAAAATAAAAATTTCGTTTTTTTCTAGTCCATCCCTTGCTCTGGTAATAAGTTACAAAAAAAGTCCCAAATTCAAAAGTTTGGATCATAGAATTTAGAAGCTGGTGAAAAAAAATTAGATCAGAATGGCTTAAGTCTCTAAAAGTACATTTCCAAACTAAATTTTTAAAATGAGCATTATTTTAATAACTGTCCTACTTTCTGTGTACTGTACCCTGAGGTCCATAAACTACCTCTAGAGCTTCCATTGCATCCTCTGCAGGATGAGGGGAGGCAGCTAAAATACCATCCACCACATCAGAGGGAGTGAATAATTCTGATTGAAGTTTAAGGAGGAAGGTGACATGAATAGTGATCAGCAGAGGTGGGATTTAATTAGGCTACGTGGATCCTCCCATTTTAAAAAATGTGCTGGTGGACTTTGTGTGACTGTATCTTGTCAACTCTGTGTTTCCCTCCTCTATCAATTCATATACCTGTAAAAAATAATATGTAATAAAATATATAATAAAAAAAGATAGAGAAAACTTGCAGATACGGTTTTAAATTTCATGTTGATCACAAAATGCCCCTGTCCTACCATGACTGCATTCTGGCCATACTCTGGGGTCGGGAGGGGTGAGGGAAGCCTGCAAAGCCACATATTCCCCAGTGTAAAATGGAAGCATTAACTGGAGACCTAAAGCTAAATTAACAACAATAGTGTGTTGATGGTAAGCTGCTTGGAAAATAGGAGAGAGGTTGCCTATAAGCTGTGTTTATCAACAACTAGAGAAAATGAAGATTAGGGGAATGGAAGGAAGGAAGGAAGGAACAAGAATAAGTGGTGCTGCCTTTAATTTTAGAATATTGTCACAGCTATAGATGATTGAGGGCAGGATGGTAAAGGTTTCTAATAGCCTCAATTTCTCAAGGGAGTCTGCCAGCAAAGGGTTGCTGGAGAAGATTTGAGGAGAATGAGGGTGACAGGGCCAGCCACTTCAGGAAATGGCAGAGGGGTGGGGGAGAGCAGGCAGTGCGTGGAGTATTACTTGGTGCAGGCTGGTGATGGTGCTCTAGCAGTTTTGCCTAGGGTGCCAAACAGAACTTGGCCGGGTTGTGCTTTCCTATTTGGGGGAGGGCTGCTGATGTAGAGTGTTCACAGCAGGTGTCAGAGGCGAGAATCAGGGTTCTACTTGGCATGAAAGTTCCTGTGATGGTGGCAGCAGAAGAGAGGACAGGACTGTGAGCTAGTGCCAGTCTTCAGGGATTAGTCATGCTGCTGTGAGGGCACATAGATGTGAGAAGCAGGCTTCCTTGTGTCACACGCCCCTGAGGATGGATTAGAAAGGGCTCAGGGCCAGCTGTGCAATTCTGAGTGTTCTGTTTTCTTGCTTCTCTGTACATCTGCTTTTCTCTTCTCATCGGTAGCTTTGCTGGATGTCCTTTCTTCCTCATAACTTCCGCTTGTCATTATTTTCCCTATGCTTTCTGCTTCTTCACAATTTGTAAATACACACAGCCTTTTTCCACCTTTTACATCCTTTTAATTTCATCCTTTAATTCCCATTGATGGTCTTTTTCTCGGTGTTTCCTAGTTACAATTTCCAAGGAGGGAGTCTGATTGAACCACCTTTATTTTTCAAGCTTTGGACAGACTTGAGTCAGTTGTGCTCACTCCTTATAGTTGTGCAGTGGCTGTGGGACTAGGGCTTGAGGTATGGCTGTTTCAGAGAACAGGGCCGTGGGTTCAAGCAGTTTCCCTACAAAGGGATGTGGCCAGCAAGTACTGTGAATGCCATCTCTGGTTCTGAGAGTGACTGGGATATCTGAGCAGTGGAAAGGAAACACAGCATGACGATGTGCAACCAGGCATGCAAGGGAGCACAGGGAAGTGTCTGCTAATAGTAGATGCACAGTGGCCTAGAGTGGTCAGGGGAGTCAGTATAGTTTCCTTCTGTCCCTGTGGTGTGGAAGCCTGAGGAACCTATACTGAATAGCTACAGCTAAAGCCATTTGCCCAGCCCAGAGCCAAGATTGTTACAGCACCCACAAAATAAGTGGAGGGAACTTCTCAGAAGTGGATATGGGTTAGGGCAGTGGTCGGCAACAGAGCCAAATATCAACAGTACAACGATTGAAATTTCTTTTGAGAGCCAAATTTTTTAAACTTAAACTATATAGGTAGGTACATTGTTATTAACTTAATTAGGGTACTCCTAAGCTGGCCTTCGCTAAAAACATCCTCAGTCTGATTGAGGTATGTTCGCTGAGGTCGACCCCTTCCAAATCTCCCATCCATACTCGTCTTGCATACTTGTTTCGTCTATCTCCTTTCGTTCATCCTCTCTATATGTCCAAACCATCTCAACATATCTTTCTCAATTCTCGACACTACATCTTTCACTCCACAACGTTCCCTAAAATTAACTTAATAAACTTTACTTAAAGTTTTAAGTCTTAGTTAACCAGTGGTCGGCAAACTGCGGCTCACGAGCCACATGCGGTTCTTTGGCTCCTTGAGTGTGGCTCTTCCACAAAATACCGACTTCTGCGCATGGGCCACGGAGTTTCAATCACACTGTACATGCGTGCCCACACGTGGTATTTTGTGGAAGAGCCACACTCAAGGGGCCAAAGAGCCGCATGTGGCTCGCGAGCCCCAGTTTGCCGACCACTGGGTTAGGGGAATCTATTTACAATAGAAGGAAGCATTTAGATGGTGCAGTGAAAGGATTGTGAAGAAAGTTAGTAGTAGTGGGAGGGGGGTGGGTAAAATAAAGATTGTAGTGGTAGCTAAGCTGTGAATTCTTACTGTGTGTCAGGCTCTGTCCTAAATTTTTCACATGCATTATCTCATTTACTCCTCAGTAACACATGAGATACTCTTTGGATCCTGCTCTGAAGACTGGAGACTTGAGGGTTAGCTGTTAAATCACTTGCCCAATCTCACACACTACTGAGCAGCAGCTCTGGTTTTAGGATTAAATGTCCTGACTCCTGGGTCCAGGTTATAGTCACCTCTGCCATACTCTCTCATGGCAGAGTGTAGATACCAAGACAGCAGAATGACACAGCAGGTACCAGGGGAATGCACTGTCAGGTCACGGTGGACTGGGACAGAAGCCTGCTCACATTCACTGCCCACAAGGCCCCACACCTGGGCCAAAGTCCCCATGGTGAGAGGCCTGCCAGCTGGACAGTCTGTGCATGGCAGGGCAGGGCAGGAGTCTGCAAGTTTTGCTTAGGGTACCAAACAGAACTTGGCCGGGTTGTGCTGTCCTGGTTGGTGGTTGGTTCTGGGAGGCCCACTCGGTGGCAGTGGCACTGATATATTGGAGGGGTGACTGGTGGCTGTCTGCCCTGACCAGGTATGAGCAGCACGTGAAAAGGACCTTCCCAGTGTTTTTTCTGCCATATCATTCTAGAGAGAGTCCCTTGGACTAACTAATGCAGGGATATTGTAACCTATCAAGGGATTTTTAGGCTTCGGTGGAATTTATTATCCCTCAAATTGGTGTATTAGTTATAGTAAATTATGTTCATAGTTATTTGTACAAAAGTGATTTCAAGCCATTCATATCAGAATTTTATGTGGTAGATTGGAAGAAGTAATTTTTTTTTTTCAGAGAAACCCCATTGCATCCTAGGGACTAAATGAACTGGCAGAGTCTAGCCTATCTTTGTAGACCAGCTTCACTGTATAAATCAACTTTTACTGAGTGAATCATCAAAAGATATTAATGAACTTGAAAATTACCAAGATAAATTCACAATAGGAGGAAAATTATAGCTACAGTAAAGATAAAATATAATGTAGAATTTCTTCAGTTAAGTAATTAGGAAAAGTATTGTTTGTTCATTGATTCAATGTGTATCAATGAGCAGATGTGTGTGGATCCCCTATGGAGGGCCACAAACAGTGGAGTTTCCACAAACACACATACATACCTGTGATTATAAACTGTGGCACCTGATGTAATGGGAAGTTAGAGGCTTCCACAGAAACATATCATTGAGGACTTGTCTAGTCTCTGGGGTCAGGAACTTTCCTGGAGGAAGCTGAGCCAAGTTTTAGAGTGGTAGTAAGATTGACTAGGAAAAGGGGGTGGTAGAAAGTTTTCCAGGTAAAGAGATGATATGTGAGTGCTTGAAACTAGCAGGTACTTTTTCTAGGGACCATCAGTTCCTGACAGCACTGGCGTGTCCCTGTCATGACCTTATGTAAGTGTGCCGGAACTCCTCTGTCTGCTTCCCCGTGAGACTGCAAGCCTGGCAGGAATCTGTTTTCTGTTACAAAATTGTCTTGCATTTCAAAGATGAATACAAATTTCGTATGATGAATACATCCAGCTCAAGATTTTGACTCTTTAAAAGAAATTTGTGTAATCCTCACTCAAGGTTATGTTTATTCATTTTGGAAAGAGGGGAATAGGGAGAGAGAGAGACAGAGAGAGAGACAGAGAGAGAGAGAGAGACAGAGAGAGAGAGAGATAGAGATCAGTTGCCTCCAGTGATCAAACCTGCAACTTAGGTATGTGTCCTGATCGGAAATGGAACCCACAATCTTTTGGTATACAGGATGACACTCCAACCCACTGAGGCACACCAACCAGGGCAAGATTTTGACTCTTTTAAAGACAGATGTTAGGCTGGGTCATTTCTCATATTAGACAACAAGACTGTAAGCTAAGAAATTGAGTACTCGATTGAGTGTCTGGTGACATATTGGGTATAAGTTATGACACTGAAAAACATATTTTTTGCATTATTGTTCTTTATCTTGAGTCTAACTTATGTCCTCGAAAAGCTCCTTTATGCAGTGAACAACTTTATGTGTAAAAACCCTACAACTGGAGAGAAGGGGGTACAAGGACTATTTTTCATTGCCTTCATTAATAAAGCTGGGCTGTTAATAATTGGTCACTCTGTACTGCAGTGCCTTTTCTTGGTATGAGCTCAAACAGAAGGCCCAGGTAAGTCCCATGTCAGTTCTCAAACTTGCTCAAGCCCTTTTAAAAAGTTATGGTAATATTTAATATAATTTTGGACTGTTATTTATTTTAAACCTACTTAACTATAATAGGGATTTTTTTTCTAATGTGTTCATTTTTATTGAATAATATGTCTTTAAGTCTATAGATGTGACTTAGAACAATAATAATATATTCTTACTATCTCTTACTTTAGGCTCCATTAAATGACCCTTGTGCTTGTGCCTCTTTTATGGGTTTGAAGCCTTCCACTAGTAAATACCATCTTGTACGAGCAATATTGGAGTCCATAGCTTTCAGGTACCAAAACCTGCTCTAAACTCCTTTCTCCCCTTATGGTATTCCCATTTTCTTTTATTAGTTTCTATAAAACTAGAAATTTCATAATTTTAATCAAGGATTTATACCTTTAATTTAATTCATACTGCATATGACATAATCTGTTCTTACTGCTAATTTTCATATCATTTTTTATTTTTTCATATTAAATAGTTCTAGTACCACTTAGATTTGATATATGAAAATCAGTGATTTTTAAAAATATCCAATTTCCTAAGCATAAGAGATTTAAAATTTGGACTTTCAAAGGTTTTTGTATTCATGAAGGAGAATTTTAATATGCTTCTGTGATACTCAAAGATTGAATTATCAAAATTATTTTTATGTATATTTTCCAGTGCTCTTTTTTTTTTTATGAAGCAGGTGTAGGAGCTTATTAAAATTAAGAATGTGGCTATCATGAATATGGAAAATTCAAATGTTTAAAATAAAATTTCCTGTGATTATAAAATGACTAGAGGCCTGGTGCACAAAACTCGTGCACTTTGGGTGGGGGGGGTGTGCCTCAGCCCGGCCTACGCCCTCTTGCAGTCCGGGAGCCCTTGGGGAATGTCCAAATGCCAGCTTAGGTCCCCTCGCAGGGAGTGGGCCTAAGCCAGCAATCGGACATCCCCAGCCAGCGCTGCTACAGAGGCGGGAGAGACTCCTGCCACCACCACTGCACTCGTCAGCCATGAGCCCAGCTTTTGGCTGAGCGGTGCTCCCCCTGTGGGAGCACACTAGCCACCACAGGGCAGCTCCTGTGTTGAGTGTCTGCCCTGTGGTGGTCAGTGCGCATCATAGCGATCGGTCGTTCTGCCGTCGGGCCGAAACCAGCTCTCTGACATCCCCTGAGGGGTCCCGGATTGTGAGAGGGTGCAGGCCAGGCCAAGGGACCCCACCGGTGCACAATTGGGACTGGGGAGGGACACAGGAGGGCTCCAGGGCATGTCTGGCCCATCTTGCTCAGTCCCGATCGGTTGGATCCCAGCAGCAAGCTAACCTACTGGTCGAAGCGTCTGCCCCCTGGTGGTCAGTGCACATCATAGTGACTGGTAGACTGTCTGCCCCTTGGTGGTCAGTGCACCTCATAGCGAGCAGTTGAGCAGCCTTAGCATATCATTAGCATATTACGCTTCGATTGTTTGAATGGCCTACTAGACGACCAGACACTTAGCATATTAGGCTTTTATTATATAGGATTAGTTCTATATTTAATTAATTCTGTAAGATATAATTTATGGCATGCCATCTAAATAGCTATCTATTAAATGGATGCTTGCTTTGTATTTTTATTTGTAGGAACAGTTATAGATAAAATTCAGTTTGAAAATAAAAATTGTGCTCTTTTGTATGGAGGTGAGAAGCACAAGCCTTGAGCCTCTTGTTTATTTGAACATCTGTTACCCATTTCTAGTTAGCAGAATATATTTCTTTAATACCTTTTTGCATATTTTATATATATATATATCATGTACATAAAACCATAGTTTATATTTTTATAGATTAGAGAAATAGAGAATTACTATGATTTCAATTTTATCTACATAGTTATTTTTTTTAACTAGAAACAAGCAGTTATATGAGGTGATGCAGAAAGAGATCCATATTCCCGTGACAAAAATCCGGTATGTATGCTTTGTTTCTAATAGATGTAATTAGAAATTGGAAGGAAGTGGTAGCTACCATGAGTATTTCCATCATTAGGGTTATTCAATATTTCAAAAAGAACTTAAACCTAGATCCTTTGCAACAAAATTCTTGAACATGGGGTTTTGACGAGGAATGAAAAGTCAATTTGGGATTTATGGAGAATATAACACACTTTGGAATTTGGGAAGATCTTAGCACCCATATTATAAAAATCTTTAAAGTCACTTTTGGGCATGTGGCTATCCTTTTGGCATAGAAGCATCGAATTTTCTTTGCTACAATGTTCAAATCCATTTGTATGTTGGCTCAGTTCACTTGGTCTGTTTTGAACAAATAGAGCAGGTAGAAGAACTGATAGCAGGAATAAGAGAAAATGTTTCAAGATTACCTAGTAAGGTCGTGTCTGCAGGTCAATGCTAAGTGATATAATTTTGGAATTAAATAATAAAATCAAGGGTCTAAAAAAAACATGACTCTTCTTAAAAATGTTGTTATGCTTTTATTGTGGTACTTTATCTCAAATATCTTGCTCCCCACAGGGCAGATGGCGGAGTTTGTAAGAACAGTTTTGTCATGCAGATGACTTCAGACCTGATTAATGAGAAGATAGACAGACCTGTTCACCTGGATATGTCGTGCCTTGGTGCAGCTTCTCTAGCTGGCCTTGCTGTTGGTATGTGTGGATTTTATAAAAATGAGAGCTATCTTGCAAACTATTTCTTACAGATAGCATTTCTCCTCCTAAATTGTACAATTATAAAGAGGGTCTGGAAAACCTAGGTGTCCACTAAGCTCCACAAGCATATGTACATGACTCACAAAACACTCCTGTGGCCACCTTTGTGGGTGGGTCCCATGCACCTCTTCTGTCCTCACTTCACTCCTTGAGTCCATTCTTGTATTTATTGAACATTTGTTGAGCACCCTGTTACATGACCATCACTACTGGGAATAAAGAGTTTAAAAGACATAGCCCTGCTGTGGGAGTCTCTGGCGAGAGCAGACAGTTAACCAGTTATTAAATTTGGTGTGAAAAAATAGCAAGCGGTGTAGTATTCCCAGAGGAGGCAACATAGAGCTCACTTTTGAAGGGTGCAGATAGCCAGGTGAGGAGAGGGTAATAACTAAGTTGTCCAACAGAGAATTCAGCTCCTGCAGAGGTACTGAAACCAAAATGTGGGATGTTGAGTCCAAGTTTGTTGTCTCGAGAAAACGAAGAATGAAGTGACAGACAAAAACAATTAGCAAAACTGAAGTTTATTGGGAAAAGCCAGTCCTGGAAAAGGTGTAGCTGGGGTTTCAGGAGCAGCCCAGTGTCCAGAGCTTTCTTTTCATGTTACAGTCAGGAGTAGTTCAGCATCCAAGCTAATTAAAGTCTATTAGTCCACGTATGGAGGCCCACATGGCCATAAGCCCCGCAGCAGGAACATCAGGTATCCATTGTGTGCTGCACCAGGGGAAGAGAGAAAGAGGAAGCTCGAGTGTGCTCTTTTTTTGTATATATGCTTGTTAGTTCCTGATTGGTTATGCTACCTTAGTAATATCCATACATTTTAAAGTTCATGCCTCTCTCGCATACCTTTCCTTCCCCGCCCAGTTGGGGTATCTTAGTAACTCCCCATAGTTGGGTTCTTGAGTATTACTTTCCCTTCCCATGGTCCTGCCCCTATCTACCTAGCTTTCTTCTGTCTCTTCATTTCCCATTCCAATTTGGAGACCCCAGCTGCTGTTGGGAATGGGGGCAATGACTGCTCTAGCAACTTACAACTGAAGTGGGACATAGCAAGGGGTATTGGGGCTCCATCGGAGGCGGACTATCTAAGGGACCGTGGAAGATGGGAAGATGTCATTCAGAGTTTCATTTCCATGACCATCTGTATAGGAATAGGTAGCATACCATGGATCTGAGCCTAAATTTTAGGAGATTGAGAATGCAATGTTTTCTCCCTTAACTATATAGTCTGTTTAAGAATATATTGTGTTCTAAGATCTATTTTAAAAGGGTTGTTGACATATAGGAAGGGCCATTCTATGATCTAGAACAGGGGTGGGCAAACTTTTTGACTCGAGGGCCACAATGGGTTCTTAAACTGGACCGGAGGGCCGGAACAAAAGCATGGATGGAGTGTTTGTGTGAACTAATATAAATTCAAAGTAAACATCATTACATAAAAGGGTACGGTCTTTTTTTTTTTTTTAGTTTTATTCATTTCAAACAGGCAGGATCCGGCCCGAGGGCCATAGTTTGCCCACGGCTGATCTAGAACCATGTGAGCCAGTGAATCTAATGACCTTTGCATATTTTGGTCTACAGGTGGTTAAATTGACATAAATCCTGAGTTAAGTCCTGACCAGACAATTGGGGGCTATCTCTAAAGCCCTGGGGTAAAACTGTCCAATCTGATCATGGGGGACCCCACTGACATTTACTAAGAAGTATTTGTCTCTAAACTGTTGAGTTGTATTTAGGACTGACCGCTTCTCTGATCCTGAGAGTGTCTTACTTAAAAGAAGCATTATATCCTTCCATGATAAATTAAATGTTTATGTCTGTCCCTGAAAAACATCTATGTACTTATTAGGGTTATCTGAAAACTTTCCTAAATCCATCTTAATTTGTCTTAAGTCCTGTAGGGAAAACGATACCTGGACCCGGATGGGTCTGGACTCTCCCCTAGACACTGCCTGTAGAGGGCAAAGGGTAGCCAGGGGCCTGGGTGGCCAAGTTCTCTCAGGTCTAGGCAGGACTTGTTCTTCCAGGGGTCCTGGATAAGGAAGACAAGATGGCTCAGGTGTATTTAGTGGGCCACTAGGCCCCATCACCTTCCTAGGGGTTTTTGGCTCTCTTATACCGTTTTGGGTCAATGTTTCCAGGCATCAGGGGTCAATTTTGTATTGCTTACACAATTTTTTATTGTTTCTTAAGGCAAAGAAAGCCTGAACATATGGGACCTCAGACCACTTCCCTTCCTTCCTACAGAAAATATTTAATTGTATGATGGTAATACTCCCCTTTAAGGGCCATGCCTCTCAATCTGCCAAGCTTATATTGTGGCCATACTTAAGTATGCTTTCTCTTCAGGGTTTGTGGATCAAACGAATGCCAGTTACTCAAAATGCAATCTAGAGGGTGTGCTGACCTTGGTGGCAGATGAGTTCCCCATCTGAAAAGACAAAATGAACAAAGAGGCTACCAGTGCCATCTTGTTAGGGCCCCCGCAGGACATCTCCTGTGTAGGGCAAGAAAGACTGCCTGTTAGTGCACACACACTAATAGCTGACCTTCCTGGCTAGACATGCTCATAGGGAAGGTCCTGACTTAACCCCCTACTGCTGGTGCTCACATGTGTGTGACCATATTTGAGTATCTGTCAGGCAGTCACACTTTACTAATGAGATTTCCTGTGCTGCCTGTGTGATTTCCCTTAATGGGAAAGGGAACAAACCCTGGTCTGATTTCTAGAGTGGCCTAGATGGTTAAAATATTTCTGTAGGGCAAATTGAGCCTATTGGAATGACCTAAAGAAAAGTTCCTTAAAATTCAAACCGTTGGAAGGTTGTCAAGCTTATTTGACCAAAAGATGTGATGTTTTTCCTCAGAGCCAAGAAATCCTTGCTCTCTGTCAGAGGGACAATGAGGCCTGGGCATGGAAGGAGGTGGCGATGGTGTCTAGAGGTGGTATTCTCTGAGCTGAGTAGGGTTTATAACCTAGTGGAGACAAACTGAACAACAAGAATTATGACAAATGGTCCAGTGGAAGAAAAAGTGTTTTAGTACTCAATGATTCCAAATCAAAGGATGGGAGAAAATTAAGCATTAGTTTGAAGAGTTGTAGCTAAACATCCAAAAAAACTAAACAAATTTAGAATTTAGTTCAATTCATATATGAAAAATAAAACTTCAAAACAATTAACTGGAGTCTATTCCCAATTGTGTACTATAGAGTTTGTTGAGACACAATTGTTCTCTCTAAAATCACCCTCATTTTTATTAAAGATCAAATTAAGTCTAGTTGCAATTTGGCCTGATTATTTGCAGGAATACAAATAATATAACTGACTGTATAGGCTCTTTTAAAATTTGCTTTGCTGGAATCTCATGATTGAGGTTTTTTGTTTTTGTTTTTATTTTATTTTTTTCATGATTGAGCTTTAATGAGCCTTTTATGGCTCATTAAAGAAGCCGAGCCACCTACTTGCCATCAGGCTTGCCTACAATACCTGTAGACTTGGGTGAATTCCCCAAGTATTTGAGGTTCCCAAAATTCCTTGAGGTTCCTTTCTTGACATCTTTCAGGAAAGTAACCTTCATTCCTTACCTGGAAAGACTACCTTGAACCACGTACCAAGCAAGGTACCAGGCTTTTCTCCAAGGCGCTCACATTGCCGTCAAGTTTTTTCTGGTGACATCCAGAGTCCAAGCATGTCTCTCTCAGACATGACACTCTAGTTAAAGTCTTAGTCAATAAAATGGCAGTTGGAAAGTGGTCTTATTAAATTAATGCAAAGAAATGCATTGCCATGATTTACTCATTAAGAATTGCCAAATTCTGGAGGGATACGGTAGGGAGAAAAATATATAATTTACCAAATTGCTTTAAGAAAAGAAACAAGTTTCCTTCAGTCTGAAAAACAAAAAGATTAAGAATCAGCAATACTTTCAAAAGTTATAAAAACTATAATTATTTTCAGTTCATTCAGTCCCATAATTAATTTTTTTGTTTCTCCTGATTTTTCCTGCCAGTACTTCTATAAATCCAGATAGTCTGTAGAATTCTAATAATTTTCATCCAGTTTGAAGGGAATGATCTGAAAATGTTAGAGTCCTTTCCATGGATCCCTCAGAAGATGTAACATTTTTCTAAATGCATTATAACAAAACAGTGACTATCTCTAAATGATAAGAAGAAATTTAAAATGACATGGTTATGGATTTGAGTATAATACAAATGACATGGAATCTTGTCCTTTCTGCAAAATACTGTTACAGAAGACCAAAGAAATACCAAGCATGCTTCCTAGAGAAAGGGAGGGACCCTGCTTATTAACACTAGTGGACTCTGGGAATAATTTCCAAATCAGAGTGAAGAAACATGCAGAGAGCCTGTCTGTATATATCCCGCTGGGGTCTTTGTTTTGCAGATATGCCCCTGCCCCCTTCGTGGCCTTGCAGGAAGGCCCCCAGGTGTCAGGCCACATCCAATGGTCTGTTCTGGCACCAGCATAACAACCCTCCCCACCCAGGGCAGTGCATTGTTCACAGTTCCATAGCCTCTACATTTAGATAACAAGTTCTGCAAGACCAGTTTCCTCCTCATCCCACCCCCACCTTGTCCCACAAGCTTCTTTAAGCCTTGTGGAGCAACAAATCCGCAGAGGGTGTTTTTGGTATCCAGGTGTTCAGTCCTGCAACCTTGAGAGCGGTGAGGGTGGTCAGGATGACGGTATGTGGTCCCTTCCAGGTAGGAGTCAGTCCTTGGGTGGTCTTTACCCAAACAGAGTCACCAGGTTGGAAGGCAGAACATCTCAGACGTGCTTCTGGATTGCTTTCTGGGTAGACTGTAAAGCCTGTAAGAACTTGAGTAAAAATTAGTTATGGATTTCAGCCTTTACCCACCAGAATCTGTAGAGGCCCCACTGGTTTCCAGGGCAGCCTTCTGGGCCGCTTCATCTGTGGCCCGGTTCCCTCTTGCCTCTGTGGAGTCCCCATACCCTGCAACAGCACTCCGCACGTGAGCTGTTGCAATCACATACTCGCCATCAGCACAAATTGTCACTGATTCTTCTCTTGCCCACCAGAGAGCCTGAATAAGGGCAATCAACTCGGCCTTCTGTGCCGAAGTCCTGCAGGCGAGCACCTGAGATCAGATGGTTCAATCCAAAGCAACCACCACCTTCCCTGCATACTGACTCCTCCCTGGACAGAACTGCTCCCGTCCATGAATACTACCTCATCTGGGGATGCCAGTGGGGTGTCAGTGAGGCCCAGGTGGCCTGTCTTTACAAAGTCGTCGACCTCTAAACAGTTATGTAGAGGTTCCTCAGGGTCATCATCAGGAAGGAGTTCTGGTAGCAGAAGAGCCTGAAACTGGATGACTCGAGCATTTGACATCCAGGGCTCCGGTATGCTCCCGAGCAAAGCCTCAACCGCATAGCTGTGGCCACTACCGCCCGGAGGCAAGCAGGCTAACTGGATTCAACAGGGTCGAGTCTCTTGGACATGTAGGCTACTGGTCTTTTCCAAGGCCCAAGACTTTGGGCGAGGACCCCTTTGGCTAGGCCCCTGGTCTCACATACACATCTGGTAGTGCCAGTTGGCCGATCATCTTGCTCCGCTCATGTCTGTCTTACTGCCTAATATATTACCTCAAGGATCCTGGCTCTGAATTCTTTCAGGGAAAATGGGGTTGAAATTCTCTTCTGTAATTACTTCCATGCTGAGATGGGTCAGAAGTTTCTCTCAGAGCCAAGAGATCCTTGCTGTCTGTCAGAGGGACGATGAGGCCTGGGCACAGAAGGAGGTGGGCTTGTGACCTGGCAGAGACAAACTGTAGCAATTAGAATAGTAAGAGTCACAACATCCTTGTCTCTCTGGAGCCATGTCCATGACGATGCAGGCGTCTTCTAAGTCTGTTATACAGTTTTCTGCAGCCACTGTCAGGGCTGTGCGTGACGGCAGTTCCTCTTTCCAGCCACAAACACAGTCTGTCCAGTTCCCCAAAATGTATTCTGGCTTGGGAGAAAGTTGCTTCGCTGTACACAGGTAGCTTAACCCCTATACAACTGGGCTTGGACCTCTGCCTAGCAAACTGCAGTCTACAAGTTCAATATGCAGCCTCCGGTCCTCTCAACCCAACGGTGTCTTGGCCAGTCCCTCAGTCAGACTTCTCCTCTCTTGGAGAATCTCAAAGTCTTGAAGGCTCCCTCCCAGGTCCAGGGAGAGCGCCTTTTTTTGCCCTTTTGTTAACCCTGTTTACTAGTTACAGGGTCCTGCCATAAGCTGCCAGTCCAAAACAGCCAGAGTTGCAGTTAGAAATAGCCCTGCATATTACAAAGCGCTCCTGTGGCAGTGAGTTGGGTACCAGGCCCCTGCCTTCGTCCCCGTCCCCTGTGGCAGAGCAGTGATCAGGCCTCTCCCAAGGGAGTGCACTGGAAGGGGATATCAGCCCCTTCTCTGCTAGCAGCAACAGGTATCGAACCCTTTCAGTACATTTGACCAGCTTCATTCCCGGCCACTTTTACAGATTCCAGGGCCCGTTGTCTTCTTTTAACCAGCAAGCCAAATGACACTGGCCTGTATTATTTCCTATTGTGAGATAGAGGAAGACAATTCCTAGAGAGGGGAGAAATAGAAACAGCGGGAGTTTTCAGAGAAAACTACAGGTCGTCACTATAGTAGCCCTCCCTCCTAGAGGCTGGGGTCCGACCTGTGGAGGAAAATGACTCTTAGGATGACAAGGGTGCAGGGAAATTTTACTAAAAGCCTGGAGGGTCTCCTGAAAGAAAAGATCCTTAATTTAGCACAGGCAGGGGGCAGGGCCCATAAAATCTTCCCGCCCTGCAGAGCTGTGAGCCCCCCTCCTGAAAGTCCCAGTCAGACAAGAAAAGCCACAGATACCTTTAAATCTACCCCAGAATTCCAAAATTTCAACCTAACAGCAAAATCACAGAGCAAACCGAAGTCCCTAGTATACAAACATAGACAGAAATTTTTACTAAGTGGGCTGATTCCTCCCGTGATAGAGAGCAAACATCTCTGAGAAAACTAACTCAACAGCACTGCTTGAGACTTTTGCAGACCATCACAGGTTCAGCCTTCAGCAAATCAAACGTTTTAACCAAATGAGCGAACAGAAAATCAAAGTAGTTTTTGCTTTCACACAGACCAGTTAATCAGCAGATAATTATGCCAAGACATACAAACATCTGTACTCTCACTCTCTCAGACTAGCCCAGACTGGAGCTGAGCAGATAATGCCCAACTCCCCAGAAGGGCATGGGGGCACTCCTGGCACCCACGCCCCAGACCAGAATTCTTGACCGACATCTCGGTGAGAACCTACCGGAGGAGTTAAGGTTGCATCGAGCCCCCCTTCTCGGTAGCAAATTTACTAGTCCCACACACAAACAAACAGAAGAGTGAACCCATAATTCCTTAATCGAATCTGAATTCACTCACTTCCAGAGTCCTGATTCCTGATTTACCTGACGAAGTCCTATGACTTCTGGGGAGGTGATCAAGCTCCCCATTCCACTCACTTGGAGTGGGCCTGACTGACTGGGGCCCCTACCTTACCGATTCTGCTGACAGGTCCAGAGGTGTCCATCCACTTTCTCCAGATGCCTGCCAGGTCCTGGTCTGAGGTCCGGGAGTACCTGGAGTTCCCCCTGGTTCAATTCTGCTAAAATCAGCAGCGTGCACCTCCCAGAGGCCTATCCTACGCACCCAGGCCCCAAACCCTGTCCACTCACTGGAGGCAAGAGCAAAACGCGGTTAGCTTCCCAGTTCAGGGAACCATATGTTGCGGAAGAGCAAAGAAATACCAAGCACGCTTCCTAGAGAAAGGGAGAGACCCCGCTTATTAATACTAGTGGACTCCGGGAATAATTTCCAAATCAGAGTGAAGAAACATGCAGAGAGCCTGTCTATATATATCCTGCTGGGGTCTTTGTCTTGCAGATATGCCCCTGCCCCCTTCGTGGCCCTGCAGGAAGGTCCCCAGGTGTCAGGCCACATCAGATGGTCCGTGCTGGCACCAGCATAACAACCTTCCCCCCCAGGGCAGTGCATTGTTCACAGTTCTATAGCCTCTGCATTTAGATAACAAGTTCTGCAAGACCAGTTTCCTCCTCAATACAATATTCTAGAATAGCAATTAGAGTTATAAGTGAAGGTATAATATAGTTATTGTTTATTTGACAAATCTTTCCATCACTAATTGGATTTCTGCTATCTCTCTGCTTGTGTAGATTGACTTAAGCTATTTATCCTCTGGTTGGGGAGGAATCGTGTAAACCATTTACTTTTTAAGTGTCCTTGGTTTAAGGAAGATAGAATTTACTAAATGGCTGCAGACTGCTGAATGTTCTAGGCCAGTGATGGCGAACCTTTTGAAAAACCCTAACTTAACTCTGGTGCCGTGTCACATATAGAAATTTTTTGATATCTGCAACCATAGTAAAACAAAGACTTATATTTTTGATATTTATTTTATATATTTAAATGCCATTTAACAGAGAAAAATCAACCAAAAAAATGAGTTCGCATGTCACCTCTGACACACGCGTCATAGGTTCGCCATCACTGTTCTAGGCTGTTCCCAATTTGGATCCTCATCTCCCCATATAAATTAATCTATATGAGAGACCTTTACTGTATTGTGAAAAGTCAATTTATACAGGCAATTAAAGCATGCACCTTTACTGAAAAAGCAAAGCAAGTAAACATATATATCTGGGTTATGAAGTATAGACGGGCCCCAGCCAATCCGAAGAGGATGCTGGGTGGGGTTCTGAGGCATCATACTGTTATGCCCAGATTTCAAGATTCCCAAGAAACCACATCAGGGAGCCATCCAATCCGATGCAAAAGCATAAGAATCTGTATTTCAAGCTAGCTTGAGCTCTCCATCCACCAGACTCACCGACACATCGGCTAGCCAAGTGGCCAAGAGAGCCAACCCCGCCCAGAGACCGGTTATATAGGGGGGGGTCGGAGTAAGGGGAGGAGTAAGGACTGTGCTCTGCCGATTGGCCAGGCGCAAGCCGGGTCCTGTTACACAGGATGTGGTCATATCTATGGCGCGCACGTCCCTTGATTGTCATTGGTTAGTTTAAAATCCCGGGCGTGGCCAGCAGAGGCCTGGGCTTCCGGGAAGAAGGCCGCACGTGGCCCCAACATGGAGGATACAGGCAAGATGGAGGGCATAGCCCTCGCCCTTTCAATACACCCTCCTGTCCATATGTCTTAAAATTACTTTGCTGAATATTCTGGTACAGATTATTTCTTAAGGTTCCCTGTTACTTTGTTGTGGCCTCCCAGAAATCATGAGAAGCACCTGGCAACTTTATTTTGCTAAGCCTTGAGACTGCTAGCTTCTTTGCTTAAGGAGTGAACCCACCACCTTTTTTATCTTTCCTTTCCCCATCCCTTTTTGCATTCTTTTGTTAGGGAAATTTTTTAACTATCTGCTCTTGTGTCCTAGGCTGGGGAAGATAATGGCTTGATAGATACAAGATGGCTGTAAATTGCCCACATTGTTTGGCCTTGGTTTTAACTTCTGATCTGGTGGATTCCTCAAGAAGAGGATTTGGGGCTTGATCTTCAAGGCATTGGAGAGCCACTGAAGACTCTGAGCAGGAGAGGCTCATGGATAGATCTCCATTTGAACAGATCACTTTGGAAGTTAGTGGAAGGACTAATTTGAAGGGTAAAGCATGGAAGTGCAGAGACCATTAGGGAGTTCTTTATGAAATACTCCCTTGAGACACTGGGAATGTTTTAATGTGTTCCTGTATGGAAGGGAGGAGTGTTTGTGCAGAACAGAATATTTCAGTTAAACTCTAGGCTAAGACTTAACATAGTAAAGTTACAAATCCAAAAAACCTGAAATCTTGGTAAATTTAACTTCAACTTAATTTTACTAAAAATCTGTTAACTTTGAATAAAATGATCACACTTTCATTTGTTCATTGACTAATATTTTATTAATTCAAATTTAAGAAAAAAACTTTCCCTTGGTCATTCCCATTTACAAATTTAAAGTTTTTTGTATATATCAACCCTTAAAAATTTAATATAGTTGATTTTTTAAAATAATCCTATATAATAAAAGGCTAATATGCAAATTGTCACCTTGACCGGGACTTTGACCAGGGGGTGGGGCCGTGGCCCCTCCCCCAGTCAGCTCTGCACCTGATCAGCTCCTCCCATCCCAATCGGGGGCGGGGCCAGCCGGCCAACCTCCTGCGTCCCCTCCCCCTGGCCAGCCTGGCTCGATTGGACCCCACCCGTGCACGAATTCATGCACCGGGCCTCTAGTCTATATATATAAAAGGCTAATATGCAAAGTGTCCCCTTAGGAGGTCGGCTGGGAGACCAGGAGTTTGATCACTTGCTATAACATGCGCTGAACACCAGGGGCCGGCGCAGAACAAAAGAAGGCCTGGGCCAGCAGCTAACAACGATGCCCTGGCTGGCAGCTGGCAGCCAGGGAAGGGAGGCCCCGGCCGGCAGCCGGAAGGCCCCTATCAGCCCTGATCACTACCAGGCCTAGGGACCCTACCTATGCACAAATTTCATGCACCAGGCCTCTAGTTTTACATAACTAACTGAGCAAACTTAGACCTGTAACAAGAAAAATCTAAACTACTTAAATAACTCTTGCAAATTGAATAAATTATGCTTATAATTATAATAAATCAAATTCTCATAAAATTCTAATATAAGAAGTATGTCAGATTCTCTTGAACATTTAAAATAATTTAAATAACAAGCATGTGCACATTATTCATACACATAACATAGTGGCTTGAGTTTCATCTGCTTCATTATATCTGTTTTTAATTTCAAACCTTTTCAGTGAAGTGGTACTGCACTCACTGCAGGGAAGCAGTTTCACCTTCTCAGAATAGCTGAGACTTCTGGTCAGAAGGCTTCTCTTTTGGACATTTGAGACTGAAGGCTGTGCACATCCTCTGTGTTTTCAAAAGTCGCTCAGAGTCATGGATCTATTCCATGCATATTTAATAAAATAACTTTAGAAATATGTATGCCTTGGTCTAAATAATAAATTCTGGAAATACGGATTTTAAGAACATATTTATTTTTATGACTAGATTTATCTAACTGTATTATACTAATTAAAACTATGTTTAGTCTTTTAGAAACTTCTATCAATATCTTTAAATATAGAGAGTCTAAAATGTTAACTTTGTAAATAGAAAGATTGTGACTTGACAGAAAATTTTAGAAGGAAGAATTTTGTGTCAGTTTTATTGGTAGGAGAAAACGTACATCACAAGACTTGTCAACTAAGTACTTCAGAGTAAGTGAGATGTGCCAAGTTTACTACCAAGACCTCTCTGCTGTTTTAGACCACTTATGCTCATAGTTGTGTGCTCTTGCTGCTTATTTAAAGAACAATGTGTGCCAGAACTCCAACATTGTATTGAATAGGAACTTAAGTAATTTGTATGAAATGCAATAGTTTGAAAAGAAAGTTTATTCTAGTAAGTCCCATTTTTAAATTTTGTGCATATACCTAGGGCAGTGATGGCGAACCTTTTGAGCTTGGCGTGTCAGCATTTTGAAAAACCCTAACTTAACTCTGGTGCCGTGTCACATATAGAAATTTTTTGATATTTTCAACCATAGTAAAACAAAGAGTTATAGTTTTGATATTTATTTTATATATTTAAATGCCATTTAACAAAGAAAAATCAACCAAAAAATGAGTTCGCGTGTCACCTTTGACACACGTGTCATAGGTTCACCATCACTGACCTAGGGCAAGGTTGGGGAACGTTTAAGGCCCTAGAAATATTTTGATCTGGCCTTGCCAAGCAACCACAGGTGGGACTAAAAATTCAGTAAATCTAGGAGTTTTTTTCATAGCAACGTAAGTTTATATTAAGTGAATTAAATTAAGCAAATGATGTTATAAATATCCGAATGCCCCTTGGCGGAAAAAAGGTTCCCCACCCCTGTTCTAAGGAGTTGTTTCTCCCCTCAAGATACATTCTTAATTTATCTTTGTTTTTTTTAATCGATAAGAAGAAAATATGCTATTTCTTTTTTTCTTAACAAGTCATGAAATTAAATGATGATGACAAGGCATGGTTGTTCTGGAAGCATCTTGGTGCTCTGCCATGTACACATAAAGCTAATAGTTAAAACCAAAAGACTTTTAAATCCTGCTGTATTCATTCCCTGGGACAGTGAATCCAACAAAATTCAAAAGCAGCAAAATACTTTGGATTGTGTTTTAAAATAAAAATTGTTTACCTTTGCACCAATTCACATAGGTTTGTGGGTAAACTTTATGGAGTCATTATTTGCTTTAAAATTTGAGAATAATTTTTTCATCTATAGGGTTTTGGACTGACAAGGAGGAACTAAAGAAACTGAGACAAAGTGAAATGGTTTTCAAGCCACAGAAGAAATGGCAGGAATATGAAATGAGTATGGAAAACTGGGTGAAGGCAGTGAAACGCTCCATGAATTGGTATAACAAGACATAGCACCAAACAGAATGGCTGAAACCGCAGATGGCTGCATGTGACATGCAGATGAGATGAGCTCAGGAACACCAATACAATGGGGACTGAGAGGAGACTTAAAATGATCTTCACAACTGAAGAGAAAAAACACTGATTTTTTTAAAACAACAATAAAATTTTTTAAACCTCCATTTTTTTTTTTTTTTTACCCAAACCTTGGAAAGATTCTAAGGCAGCAGTACCTCAAAACTTTCTATCTTCTGTTTTGTAGCAAAATTCCAAAGGACATTAGTCATTAGCAATTATATTTTGACAGTTATAAGTCTTCCTTTTTAAAATACTAGGTCTATGGTACATATGAACATAATTATTTACTATCCAAATCAATAGTTCTAGATCAAGACCATTCACATTTTGTTCCAAAATTATATGAAAAGTATTCCTTTATTTAAAACTAGATGGACTATTCAAAGTCCACATAGCTATAAAAAAATAATAACTGAAGAAATGTGGAATTTTGAAACATATTTTATATTTAAAGCCATAATTATTCAATGTTGTATCCAAATACAAGCTTGATGTGTTTATGTCGGATAAGCTTGTTAGTCAGTTTTTTCCTTTATTGAGCTTAAAGCCACTGCCTTAATTTTTCCTTGTTTAGTCAATATCCGAGCATTACGTATATATTAAAAACACTGAAACTTAGGGTATTGATTCCTAAGGAACAAGAAAATACTGTATTTTTCTTCTTAAATAGTATTTCTTTCAAACATTTCTGGCTAAAGTATAACATCCCATTTTAAAAACAAAACAAAATGTAGGTAGTAAGTATAAGTCTTGTCTTCTGTTTTTGTTTTTAATCTTTCTTAGTTGTTGAGATGTCTGCATATATGTCATTTGTTTTTATTAAGTGCCTAATTGACAGAGCTTAATTTGAAGAAAGTGCCCTAATTTACCAGTTACTTAATGATGGTTTTCATTGGGTCTTTTACTTGTCCAGTTATCTTTTTAATTTTGGTCTGTGTTTTCCTCTCTAAAACATGCAGGGGTAGTGGTAGAGGTCGGAGATGTACTTAAAAGATCAAGATAGTTCTCTGTTTTCCAGCTTTCTTGATAGAAGAGTAGAGGGGCAAGAGTTGTGAGTAGCTTCAGGCCAGGAGTAAAATTGCCTTAAGGCAGTTGATCACCTTCCTGCTCTCAGATGATTTGCCCCTCCTTACTTTTGGGCTAGGTCAGTGGTCAGCAAACCGAGGCTGGAGAGCCACTTGCGCCTCTTTGGCCCCTTGAGTGTGGCTCTTCCACAAAATACCACGTGCGGGCGCGCATGTACAGTTCGATTGAAACTTCTTGGCCCATGCGCAGAAGTTGGTTTTCGGCCTGAGCAAGTCTATTTTGAAGAAGTGGCCTTAGAAGAAGTGGGCGACGCAGTGCGGGGGAGGTACATTGTTTTGAGGTACGTTCGCTGAGGTCGACCCCTTCCAACTCTCCCATCCACACTCGTCTATCTGAAACAAGTATACAGGACAAGTGTGGATGGGAGAGTTAGAAGGGGTCGACCTCAGCGAAAGTACCTCAATCAGATTGAGGACGTTTTTAGCAAAGGCCAGCTTAGGAGTACCCTAATTAACTTAATAACAATGTACCTACCTATATAGTTTAAGTTTAAAAAATTTGGCTCTCAAAAGAAATTTCAATTGTTGTACTGTTGATATTTGGCTCTGTTGACTAATGAGTTTGCCAACCACTGGGCTAGGTTCCTGTTAGATTGGCGGCAGTGATGAGATTCACTTCCCTATTGGTCGGGTTTATCACAAAAAGTCCTATGGCTAGCTGTTTAATAATAATGTAATTGTAGAAGTGACTGTTACAGGGAATTTTGGTGTGCTTTTTTGTATGACCTAAGAAAAACAACCCCCGTCCCCCAAAGAAAACCACACAAACAAGATGATGGAGAAAGTTCAAATAGGTTGGTTGAATTGTGCTTTAATGTGTCTGTTCACTACTGAAAACAAGAATTTTCCAATTTTACTTGTATTTTCCTGAATGAAATGATATATTGTCACATTAGAAAAATTTTAATTGCAGTTGACATACAATATGATATTCATTTCAGATGTACAGCATAGTGATAAAACATTTATATTCCTTACAAAGTGATCACACCCATTAATCTAGTACCCACCTGGCACCATCCGTAATGATTATAACATTACTGACTGTATTCCCTATGCTGTATTTTACATCTCCATGCCTATTCTGTAACTACCAATCTGTACTTCCTAACCCCTTCACTTTTCTCACCCAGTTCCCAAATCTCCCTCCCACCTGGCAATGATCAAAATGTTTTCTGTATCTTCGAGTGTTTTCTGTTTTGTTTGTTAGTTTATTCTGTTCTTTAGATCCCACATATAAGTGAAATCATTTGGTATTTGTCATTCTCTGTCTAACTTATTTCACTTAGTATAGTACCTTCTAGGTGCATCCATGTTATTGCAAATAGTAAGATTTCATTCTTTTTTATGGCCAAGTAAGATTTCATAGTATTTATGTATCATATCTTCTTTATCTAATCGTCTAACAGTGGACACTTAGGTTGCTTCCACATCTTGCATTGTAAATAATGCTGCAACGAACATAGGGATGCATATGTCTTTTTGAATAAGTGTTTTGGATTTCTTTGAACAAGTACCCAGAAGTGGGATATACTGTCATATATTTCTCTTTCAAAGGCAGATTTGATAGAATTAGGGGTCAAATTGCATTTCTACCAATTCTATTTCAATGTACTTTAATTGTCTTCTTAAATGATTATTTTGATGGAGTCATTACTGCAAATGTATAGTATCATTAACTCCATTAATTAAGATTTGGAAATATTTTTATGTTGAGGTGTTTTGTTTACTGTAATAAGTCAGATTCCCTTATATAGATATCATACTCTTTTCATTCTTTGTTTTTTTTTTATGTCCTTTTAACAAAGCTTGGGGCCAGTTAAAGGCTTTATTATCAAAATCATATAAAAGCTGCTCTGCTGTTTTAGTGTTTCTTACTAGTATAGAGTCTGCTTCTCAGTGGATATGATTTCATAGGAAATCTGTCTTTTTGTATTAGGATATATTGAATTATAACATTATAAATACCTAAAAAGTTTTTAGTTCATCTCTTTTTCACATTTTCCTTTCTCAACCTTAAAGCACAAAAAAGATATCTTTTAGATAATGTGGGAACGTAACTTTGACTATCACTTATTGGAATTGAGCATCTCAGAAATCAGTGGTCATGTTTTTCTTTTGTTATCCTAGAAGTTACTCTTCTATTTTTAATATTTCAGTCTATTTTTAGTAACAGTTTCATAAATCTTTTGTCAGATTTGACTTAAATCAGAAGTGTGACTACATTTGCTTTTGTGGTTGTAGAAACAGGTGATGATCAAAATCAATTGAGCAAAAAAATTGTCCTTTCCATCTTTCAAGTTCATTTTTCATTTGCATGTTAATATTTGAAATTTTAAAAAATTGTGTGCTAATTTTCTCATAATGTTTTGTTTTCCCTAATATTATGGATCTTTCAGATATTTTTAGGAGGTATAGCTGTCTTATCCAGGAGGAGAAAATTCCTATAAAATTTTTCTTAAAGTGGCACTGATTGCTTCTATACTACAGACTTAGTAGTTTTAAGTTTTTATTCTCAGCATTATTGACATTTTGGGACAGGTCATTCTTTGCTTTAGGGGCTGTTTTGTACATTATAGGATATTTAGCAGCATCCCTGGCCTCTACCCGTTAGCTACCAGTAGCATCCCAAGTTGTGGTTAAAAATGTCTCCACATATTGTCACATGTGCCCTGGGAGGCACCACAACCCCCAGCTGAGAACCACTGATACAGACTGTTAGAAGGAAAGAGGAGATGGGGGCCATGTGGAGTACCTATAACATCCTTTAATCTCTGCCTCATTTTACTTTAGTAAATGGTCCTTAACAAAAACAGGTGGTAGTGGAGTTTCCACTTTGTAAGGTTTCTACTTTGCTTGTTAATGTGGTTAAAAAGGCGTTGTAATTGTTTTCTGCTAGTTTTACTCCCCCGACCCCACCCCCACCCTCTGGGTGGGTGGGTTCATGATTTCATGAAAGATTAATGTAGTCCATATGATCTGCCTTTGGTTTCCTTTCCATCTCTGAGCCAAGGGGGTGGTCTCTGTCTGTGTCTACCCCCCTCCTAAGCCTCCAGCAGACTGGAAGCCCCCAGGAGCATGTCTGCTTCCATGGGACCTAACTCTGTGCCTTCATATTTGTGGGAGGAACTTTTACTCTGTTTACAAGGGCAACTTTTTTTTGCATATATATTTTATACTTGTTTACAGGGAGGAGCTTCTATTTGTTGCAAGTAAAACATGTTTTGTAGGATTAAGAAGGACTACTTTGGTATGAGAGCTGGAATCTTCATACTGTTATTTTTAAATTCTTCATGTTTATGAATTTGCATATGTATTTATGTAGAGATAAATACACCCACAAATACACATTTACATTAACTTTTTAAGGTACATTTGGAGCCTTTCTAGTCGCAGGTTTTGTATATTTGACTGAAGATGACTAACAGATTGAATCTTAAGAATGTCACTCAGATGTTAGAGAGAAAAACTTGAGAAAGAGCCCCTTCTGCAAGGGACTTATACTAGGTACAAGTCTTTAATTAAAAATAATTTAGCCTAAGAGTTTGAAAAGAATCTATAATTCCTGAGGAGGCTATAGGTGGAGCCTGGGGCTCTTCAACTTTAAGTGATTCTGGAGTCATCCCAGAGATAGTCTAGAAGGCTTGGATCTGCCCCCAAAGGATTCTGAACCACTTTGGGACATTTAGATCATGTTTCTGAATCAGAATTAAAAGCTCAAAACATACCCAGAACATATCTGGTCCCAGAATCATCCTTTTCCATAGACAAAGCCAAGTAATCCGGTTTGAATCAGTCCAAATGGGTAACCCCAAAGAAGCAAATATGTGACCCAGAAGTTTTGGAGCCTTATAGCAATAAATATTTTGGCACCAGCATTTATTATAAGTAACTGACTATAGTATATTATAAGTAACTGATCATATTCCCATGGATCCTTGCACTTGGAGGAATGCAAGAATGATCCTGGGAGTGGGAATGATAGAGGCAGAAACTAAAAGAATAGTATTTCTGAAATTCTCCATTATTTCACTTCTGCTATCTTTACCCCTTTTACTATAAACTTTGTTGATTAATTAAAATGTCTATGTCTGTACAGATATTTATTATTTACAAAATAAATTATATAGATTCCAATTTAAATGAGCTGTGTCATTGTAAGAAACTGCCAAACTGTTTTCCAGAGCAGCTATACCATTTTATATTCCCACCAGCAATGTATGAGTGACCTAGTTTCTCTACATCCTCACCAGCATTTGACATATAAATTAATCCTAACCATAAACCCAAACCTAAATTTGATAAATCAAATCCTAAACCTAAGACTAACCCAAAACTTAAACCTATCTGTAACCTTAACTTTAACATAGCCTTAATCCTAATCCTTACCCTAACTAACCCTAAACTTAAACCATAGCTCTAAACCTAAACCAAAATTTAAAGCTAAACCTAACCCAAATCCTAATTCTAAACCTAATTTTGAAGCCAACCCTAAACATAAAACTCTAAATCCTAACAAAAACTTATAACCCTAAATCCTAACCATAACTTTAAACTGAAACTAACCCTAAACCAAAACCTAACCCTAACCCTAAATTTTAACCTACCCCTAAATCTAACCTTCACCCTGTAAATAAACCTAATTGTAACCTTTACCCTTACATAGCCCTAAACCTAAATGTATTTTATTCCTAACACTAACTCTAATCCTAATTCTAACCCTAACACTAACCATACACCTAAAACTATACCCAAACCTAACCTGAAACCAAACCCAAATCCTAAATCTAACTTTAACATGAACCTAATCCTAACTGAAACCCTAAGCCTAATATTAACCTAAATTTAACCCTAATTGTAACACTAACACTCTCCATATTTCTAATACCAATACTCTAATTTTAATAAAAACCTATCCCTAAAAATAACCTTAATTCTAAATCTAAACCAAACACTAATCCTAACTCTATATTTAAACCTAAATCTAACCTAAAACTAAGCCTAACCTACCCCTACCCCAACCCCTAATTTAACCCTAATCTGAACCCAAGGCTTACTCCAAATGCTAACTCTAAAACAAACCCAAAACTTAATCTCAATAACCCTAACACGAATTCAAACACTAACTTTAACCCTACCCTTAAACCTAAACTAACCATAATCATAAACATAACGCTTCCCTAACCTAACCTAAGCCCTATCTTTTACCCTAAACCCAACAATAACTTTATTTCTTATCCTACAACTAATACCATACTCTAACCCTAAACCTAAAACCAAAAACTAACATTAATCGTAACTCTAACCTTAACCCTAAAATTAATCTTGACCCTAACCCTAATCTTGAACCTAAAACTAAACATAACCCTAACCCTAAACATAACTTGAAACAGAACATTAACCCTAAAACAAACCTGAATGCCAAAACCTAAAAATAAATCTTAACACTAATCTTAATCCTATACATAAACCTAAACCTGCTTTAAACCCTAATACTTAACCTAACTTTAAGCCTAAAGCTAATCTTAACCCTGACCTAAGCCCTAAAACTACCTTCAAACTAAACCAAAACCAAAATTTTTATTTTTTAAAAATTTTATTAAATTTTTTGGGGTGGCATCCTATCTAATAAAATACTAATATGCAAATTGACCCTCACTCCAACACACAAGATGTTCGCTCCCATGTGGACACAGGATGGCCACCATAAGATGGCCTGGAGGGGAGGGCAGTTGTGGGTGATCAGGCCAGCAGGGGAGGGCTGTTGGGGGCTACCAGGCCTGCAAGGGAGGGCAGTTAGGGGTGACTGGGCCAGCAGAGGAGGGCAGTTGGGGGAGACCCAGGTCTGCAGGGGAGAGGACTTGGGGGGGACCATCCCTGCAGGAGAGGGCAGTTGGGGGTAACCAGGCCTGCAGGGGAGGGCAGTTGGGGGCGACCAGGCTGGCAGGGGAGGGCAGTTAGGGGTGACCAGGCCAGCAGGGGAGGGCAGTTAGGGGCAATTGGGCTGCCAAGGGAGGGCAGTTAGGGGTGACTGGGCCAGCAGAGGAGGGCAGTTGGGGGGGACCCAGGCCTGCAGGGGAGGGCAGTTGGAGGCAACCAGGCCAGCAGGGGAGAGCAGTTAGGGGTGACCGGGCTGGCAGGGGAGGGCAATTAGGGGTGACCAGGCTGGCAGGGGAGTGGTTAGGGTCAACCAGGCAGGCAGGCAGGCAAGCAGTTGGAAGCCAGCAGTCCTGGATTGTGAGAGGGATATCCTAGATTGGAAAGGGTGCAGGCTGGGCTGAGGGACACACACTCCCCACCCCCGTGCATGAATTTCGTGCACCGGGCCTCTAGTTGATTAATAAGATGTTTTCAAGTGTACAATTCTATAATACATCATCTGTATATTGCTTTGTGTGTTCATCGCCCAGAGTCTGGTCTCATTCCATTACACTCCTTTACACTCTTCTAGCTCCCCCATAACCCTTTACCCTCTGGTAACTGCGATGCTGTTGTCTGTGTCTATGAGTTTGTTTTGTTTGTTCATTTGTAGCTTTTTGTTTTATACCCCATATATGAGTGGAATCATAGGGTTCTTATCTCTTTCCATCTTATTTTGCTTAGCATAATATTCATTCATGTTGTTACAAATGGCCGTATTTCATCTTTTCTTATGGCTGAGTAGTATTCCATTGTATATATAGACCACATCTTTATCCAATTATCTGTTGAAGGACATTTTTGTTGTTTCCTTGTCTTACCCACCATAAATAATGCTGCAATAAACATAGGGGTGCATATATTTTTATGAAGAAATGTTTTCAAAATTTTGGGATAGATACCCAGAAGAAGGAATATTGGGTCATATAGTAACTCTATTTTTAATTTTTTGAGGCCCCTCCATACTGTTTTTCATAGTGGCTGTACCAGTCTACATTCCCACCAGTACTGAATGAGGGTTACTTTTTCTCTACATCCTCTCTAACACTTGTTATTTCTAATCTTATTTATAGTCGCCATTCTAACAGGTATGAGGTGGTATCTTATTGCAGTTTTGATTTGCATTTCCTTTGTAATTAGTGAAGTTGAACATCTTTTCATATATTGTTTGCTGTTTGTATGTCTTCCTCTGTCCATTTTAAATTGGATTGCTTGGGTTTGTTTTTTTTTAATTGTGTAAGTTCTTTATATATTTTTTATATTAGTCCCATATCAGAGGTGTTGTTTGCAATAATCTTCTCCCATTCGGTTGGTTGCCTTAAAAAAAAATTTATATATATATATATATATATATATTTGATTTTTTTAACAGAGAGGAAGGGAGAGGGATAGTGAGTTAGAGACATCGATGAGAGAGAAACATTGATCAGCTGCCTCCTGCACACCACCCACTGGGGATGTGCCCGCAACAGAGGTACATGCCCTTGACTGGAATCGAACCTGGGACCCTTCAGTCCACTGGCCGACACTCTATCCACTGAGCCAAACCAGTTAGGCATCTTTTTTATTTTGTTGGCAGTTTCTTTTGCTGTGCAGAAACTTTTTAGTTTGATATATACCCACTCATTTATTTTTGCTTTTACTTATCTTGCCTTTGGGGACCAAATCCCAAATTTAAACCTAATCCTAACCCTAAACTAACCCTAACCTCAATTGTGATCAGAACTTAAATTTAAATCCAGTCCTAACCCTAACTAACTCTAAACCAAATGATAAACCAAAATACAAATATAGCTCTCACCCTTATCCTAAACCTAAACCTAATTAGAACCTAAACCCTAACCCTAACCTAAGACTAACTGTAAACTTAACCATAATCCTAAACTTAACCCTAAACTTAAACCAAAATCTAATCATTTTTTAAAAATCTAATCATTACCATAACACTGAACTTAACTTGAACCTTAATTGCCACCCTAACTCTAATCGTATTTTTAACACTAAATTTAACACCAACCCTAACTCTAAACCCTAACAATACCCTAAACAATTACTTTACTTTTAAACCAAATTATAACCCTAACTTTATCTCTTAACCATAATCTAAGTGAACCCTAATCTTACCCCTAAACGTTGCCTTTACCCTAAACTTAAACCTAATAGAAAACCTAACCATACTTCTTATTAAACCTAAACTTAACTGTGACTTTGACCTAACTCTATTTAAACCCTAACCTTAAACCTATCACTTAACCTAACACTAAACCACAAACATAAAACTAACTCCTTAACCTTAAACCTAATTGTAACCATAACCATAACACATTCACGCTAAATTCTAATCCTAAATTCTAACCCTAACTCTAAACTTAAGTCAACCTATAACCCTAACTCTCACCCTAATCTAATCCTAACCATAACCCTGACCTAGCTATAAAAAACCCTAAAACTAAACTAAGTCCTAACCTTAACCCTAATCTTAAATTTACCTCTAACACTAATCCTAACTGTAACCATAAACCTATCCTACCCTAAAACCTAACTGTAACTCTAAATCTAAGCCCAGTACTAGCACTAACTCTAATACCCTAATCTCTAACCTTAGCACTAAATGCTAAACCTAATTTTAAATCAAGCCCTGTTACTAACACTAACCTAACCCTAATGCTAAACATAACACTAAACTTAAATTCTAATTGTAACTTTGACCCTAACACTAGCCCTTATTTTAAAATTAACACTAAACCATAACCCTAAATCCTAACCCTGTACAAAACCTAACCTAACACTAAAACTTATACTAAATCTGAACCTACCACTACCACTAAACCAAACATTAAATCTAATCCTAACCAAAACCCTAAGTAAACTTAAACACAACTAAAACAGCCTAAACCTGGGGTGATGTCAGCATCATGGTGGAGTGAGAAGACCCTTTGGTGTCTCCCCTTAAAGTTACAAGTTGGACAATGATATTTCAACAAAGGATTCACTGATCAGCACACGAATATGTCTGAGAGATCCACACATCGAGCCCTCTGAAGGTGATCATATCGGAACCAGCATGAGAAGTGGAAGGGGGTTAAGGTAGAGACAGGACACAGACACAGCCCAGGTCCCACTACAGCCCAGCTGCCATGGGAAGGGGAAAGAATCACTGCAGCCCTCAGGGCACACTGGCGGGCCAGAGGGGCAGAGCAGCTATCCAGCCTGAGGAGCCAGCAGCAGTTGCAGCCAAATTGGGGTGGAGACGTGGCACAGCATTTTGGCAGCAGCAAACTAGCACCATTACTAGCAAGAAGGCAAAGCCCTAGTCTTGTGGACCTCCCACCTTCCACAATGCACCCCTATCACAACCATTGTGGGGGACCCTGGTAGAGGCAGTGGGAACCGCTCAAGTATCTCAGTGTGGCTGGCAGCCCCTAGTTACAGAGGAAGCACAGGGGACTCCCCGGCCTGGACCCCCATTGCTGGCCATTTTACACTACAGGTGTGGACACTGAGATGAGGGACCTGGGCACAGAGGGAAGCCCACCTCTTCAGGGCTTATGGGGTATTTCCCACTACGGAGTTGACACTGCCACACTGATACCTGGAGGTGCAGGTGGTGCAGATAAGAGAAAACAAAAACGTGCACTATAGCACCATCTACTGGAAAAGAAAAGGAAAACCTTCACTTACCAACCTGCTGAAAATAACTGTTAAGAGCAAAATGGTATCTAAAATGATATAGGTTTCAGGTGTACAATTCTAGAATATATCATCTGTATATTGTGTTGTGTGCTCACCACCCCAAGTCAAGTCTCCTTCAATAACAGTTTATCCCCCCTATACGCTCTTCTACCTCCCCCAAAAATAAATTCAAAAATAAATAAATAAATAAATAAATAAAATTAATGAATAAAAGGAGAACTTTACCAAAGATATCGAAACTATAAAAAAACAACACAAGACACAAATTCTGGAATTTAAGAATTCACTAAATGAGATTAAGAATGCATTAGAGAGAATGAACAGAGCTGGCCAGGCAAAAGAGAGAATTGGTGAACTCAAAGATAGAAATTGAGAAATGACTCAGTTGGATGAAGATAGAAAACTGAGAGTTAAAAAAAGAAAGAACCCTGTAAGAACTGTCTGACTCCATTAGAAAGAGCAACATACTAGTAAAAATAATGGTATACCAGGAGAGGAGAGGGAAAAGGGAACAGAGATTAAACAAATGATCAATGAGAACCTCCCAAATCTATGAAAGAGCTGAACCCTCAAATTTAAGAAACTAACCTAATAATCTCAATGCAGGAAGACCTACTTCAGAACACATTATATTAAAAATTGAAAAGTTAATGACAATTCTCATGGCAGCCTGGGGAAAAACTAACCTACAAAGGAAACATCATTAGATTATAATCAGGTTTTTAGCAGAACCCTTATCAGTCAGGAGAGAGTGGAATGGAATATTCTAAATATTGACAGAGAGAAACCACAAGACAAGAACAGTAGACCCAGCCAAGTTGTCCTTTCAATATAAAAAATAAATAAAGGCTTTTCCAGACAAATGAAAGCTGAGGGAATTTGCTACCACAAGATCTGAATTACAGGAAATGTTGAAAGGAGCTCTTATACATGAACAAAAAGATAAAAGTATATAAAACTTTGAGTAAGATGAGAAAAGGCACAAGTAAGAAATTGCAACCCTATTTCAGAATAGTGAATTAAACAATAACATAATGGTTAAAAGGGGGAAAGCATTTTTAAAAAGATTAACTTCTACAACTTAGAAACAAATGCACATAAAAAGGGATAATTTGTGACAACAAAAACATAAAAGGGAGGAGAAGGACTTGACCTTGCACATGTGAATTAAGATGAGGTGCACTGAGAAGAGCCCGGCCAGTCTGGCTCAGTTGGTTGGAGCATCGTCCCATACAGTGAAAAGTTACAGGCTCAATTCCCGGTCAGGGTACATACCTAAGTTGTGGGTTTGGTCCCTAGTTGGGTGTGTTCAAAAGGCATGATTGCTGTTCCTCTCTCACATCAATGTTTCTCTCTCTCCGTCTCTCTAAAATCAATAAACATATCCTTGGGTGAGGATTAAAAAAAATAAAATGCACTCAGAAAAAAAAGGAATATTGTATCTATGAGACAGAGACATTTTACACAAATCTAATGGTAACCACAAAACAAAAATCCAAAGTTGAGAAAAAAAATAAAAAACAATATTACACCAATAAATTTAATTAAAAAAGAGGAATTTGAGAAAAACATCATGGAAAACCACCAAATTAAAATAACACACAGAAAAAGAAGGGAAAAGAAATAATGGATATACAGAGCAACCAGAAAACAAAAGACAAAATGGCTTTAGTAAGTCCTCTTATAACAATACTCATCCTAAATGTAAATGGACTGAACTTACGAACCAAAGGCAGAGAATAGTGAGATGGATTTAAAAACAAGACCTAACTACAAATTGCCTTCGGGAGACTCATCTCAGCTCCAAGGAGAAACGTATGCTCACTGTGAAGGGGTAGAAGATGATACTTCCAGCAAATGGCATCCAGAGAAAAGTGGGTATAGCAGTATTTATGTCACAGAAAGTAGATTTTCAGGGCAAAAATGGTAATATTTTAGAGAAACGATAAAGCAAATAAAAAAAGACGTAACATTGTCACTATCTTATTTACCAAACCTGGGAGCACCAAACTACATAAAGGAATTATTAACATACCTAAAGAGAGAAAATCACAAATGTATAATTATAGCAGGAGACCTGAATACTTTGCAGACAGCAATGGACAGATCACCCAAGCAGAAAGGCAATACGGAAATACCAGTTTTAAATAACACATTACACTAAAAGGACATAACTGATATTTTTAGAACTTTCCATCCCCAAACGACAGGATATACATTCTCAACTGCACAAAATTATTCTCAAAGGTAGATCACATATTGGTACAAAAAAACCTAGTATCAATAATTTTAAGAAAATTGAAATCATACCAAGCAAATTTTCTGACCATAATGATATGAAACTGAAAGTTAACTACAAGAAGGAAGCTTAGAAAACCACAAATATGTGGAGATGTAAACAACATGCTACTGCACAGCTAGTGGGGCCAAATAGAAATAAAAGGAGATATCAAAAGATGCATAAAGACAAATGACAATATGACATCAAAATTTTGGGGATGCAGCAAAACCAGTACTAAGATGGAGATTTATAGCATTACAGACCTACTTTAAGAAGCAAGAAAAATCTCAAACAATCTGACATTACATTTTAAAGAAATAGGGAAAGAAGAATAAAGCCCAAAGTCAGTAGAGGAAAAGAAAAAATTAAGATCAGAGCAGAATAAATAGAGAACAAAAAGACAGTAGAGTAAACTTAATGAAACAAAGAGATGGTTCTTTGAAAAGTTACATAAAAATGACAAATCCCGGGCTAGACTCACTAAGGATAGATGAGAAGAGACTCAAATAAATAAAATCAGAAAGAGGAGAAGTTATAATGGATACCACAGAAATACTAAGAATTATACAAGAGTACTATGGAAGGCTATAAATTCTAAATCTAGAAGAAATGGTTAAATTCTTAAAAATATATATCCTTCCTAGACTAAACTATGAAGAATTGGATAACCTAAATAAACCAATCACTAGTAAAAAAAAAATTGAAAGAGTACTTTTTAAAAGATCCCCATAAACAAAAGCCCAGGACCAGATGGCTTCATTGGTGAGTTCTACTAAACATTCAAAGATGATTTAATAGCTGTCCTTCTCAACCTCTTCCAGAATATTGAAGAAGAGACAATATGTCCTAACTCATTTAATGAGACCAACATAACCCTGATACCAAAACCAGGCAAGGAAAACAAAAAAAGAAAATTACAGGACAATATCACTGATGAACATAGATGCAAAAATCCTAAACAAAATACTAGCAAATCAAATACAACAATACATTAAAAGGATATCATACATCACTCTCAAGTGGGGTTCATTGCAGGGGTGCAAGGATGTTTCAACATATACAAATCGATCAATGTGACACAGAGTATTAACAAAATAAAAGGTAGAAATCAAGTGATTAGAAAAAGCATTTGACAAGATACAACATCTATTATGATTAAAACAGTCAATAAAATGGGTATAGAACAGTGATGGCGAACCTATGACACGTGTGTCAGAGGTGACACGTGAACTCATTTTTTTGGTTGATTTTTCTTTGTTAAATGGCATTTAAATATATAAAATAAATATCAAAAAAATAAGTCTTTGTTTTACTATGGTTGCAGATATCAAAAAATTTCTATATGTGACATGGCACCAGAGTTAAGTTAGGGTTTTTCAAAATGCTGGCACGCTGAGCTCAAAAGGTTCACCATCACTGGTATAGAAGGAAAGTACCTCAACATAATAAAGGCTATACATGACAAACCCTCAGCTAATATACTCAATGGTGAAAAACTGAAAACTTTCACTCCATTTACAATTGCAAAAAAAGGTAAAATACCTAGGAATAAACTTAATGAAAGAAGTGAAGGACCTGTACACTGAAAACTACAAGACATTGTTGAAAGAAATTTAAGAAGACGCAAAGAAATAGCAAGATATTACTTGTTCATAGATTGGAAGAATTAACATTGTTAAAAATGGCCATATTACCGAAAGCAATATATGCATTTAATGCAATCTCTAGCAAAATCCCAATGACATTTTTCACAGAAATAGAACCCCAAACCCTCAAATTTGTATGGAACTACAAAAGATTCTGAATAGCCAAAACAATCCTGAGGAAAAAAGAACAAAGCTGGAGGTATCACACTCCCTGACTTCAAACAAAGCTACAATAATCAAAACAGTATCATATTAACAGAAAAACACAGAACAATGGAACAGAATTGAGAGCCGTGAGATAAACCAATACATATATGGACAACTAATATTCAACAAACCAAAAACAAACAATTGAGAAAGGAAAGCCTCTGCAGTAAATGATGTTGGGAAAACTGGAAAGCCACATGTAAAACAATGAAGCTAGACTGCTTCCTGACACCATGCACAAAAATGAACTAAAAAATGGATGAAAGTTTTAAATATAAGACCTGGAACAATAAAATACATAGATGAAAACATAGGCAATAAACTTATGGACCATGGTTTCAGAGGGATTTTTATGAACTTGACCCCAAAGCAAAGGAAGTAAAAGCAAAAATAAACTAAAAAGCTTCTGCACAGCAAAAGAAATCCTATCTAATAAAGAGGGAATATGCTAATTGACCCTCATGCCATCTCAAAGATGGCGGTGCCCACAGCCAATAAGAAGGGAATATGCTAATTGAATGCCCCACCCTCAAAGATGGCAGCACCCACAGCCAATAAGGAGGGAATATGCTAATTGGCTGCCCCACCCTCAAATATGGCGGTGCCCACAGCCACAAGATAGCCGGCAGGGGGAGGCAGTTGGTGGGGACTGGGCCAGCAGGGGAGCAGTTAGGTGTCGATCAGGCTGGCAGGGGAGTGGTTAGGGGGTTATCAGGCTGGCAGGCAGGCGAGTGGTTGGGAGCCAGCAGTCCCGGATTGTGAGAGGGATGTCTGATTGCCGGTTTAGGCCTGATTCCTGTGATCCGGCCTAAACCAGCAGTCGGACATCCCCCGAGGGGTCCCCCGATTGGAGAGGGTGCAGGCTGGGCTGAGGGACCACCCCCCCCTCGTGCACAAATTTTGTGCACCAGGCCTCTAGTTATCAATAAAACAAAAAGGCCACCAACTGAATGGGAAAATATATTTACAAATAATACCTCTGATAAGGGGCTAATCAAAATGTATAAAGTACTTGTATTTTTATCTGGAGAATTTCCATTTGTTCCATTTTATAAATTCTCTCTATTGATGTTCTCTATTTGGTGAGACATTGTTCTCATGCTTTTCTCTAGTTGTGTACATGGTTTCCTATAGCTGTTTTAGCATATTTGAAATGACTGATTTAAAGTCTTTATCTATTAACTCCAATATCTGGGCTTCCTGAAGAATATTCTATTGATTTTTTTAAAAAATTTCTGTGTAAAGGCCATACATCCTTATTTCTTTGCATGTCATGTAATTTTTGTTGGTACTGTAATTTTGAATATTATAATGTGGAAATTTGTAAAGTCAGGTACTTTCCCTTCCCGAGTGTTTTTGCTCTTCCTTCCTTTTTTCCTCCCCCCTTTCCTCCCTCTCTCCCTTCCTCCCTCCTCTCCTCCCTCCCTCCCTTCCTCCCTTCCTTCATTTATTTACTTCACTTTTATTTATTTACTTGGTTTAGTAACTTTTCTGAATTAATTTGCAAGTTTAATTTCTGTTGTTTTCCTTTTTGTTGCCTTCTTGTTATTAAGCAGTAAAGCTTATCCTATATAATAAAGAGCTAATATGCTATTTTGACTGAACAGCTGAACGACCTTCTGGACGACTTTGTGGATGAAGCCAGGGCTGCGAGGGCTGAGACCCTTGCATGAATTTCATGCATCGGGCCTCTAGTTTATATATAGTCTGGGTGTAAGTTATTTGTCCATACTGCAAATATACATTAATATTATTATATTAAATACAAATTATAAATGTTAATGATTTATGTGTGTGTGAACACATAAGTAAGATTGAACACATACACATAGGTCTCAAAATTTTTTTCTATATTTTCTTCTAGACATCATATAATTTTAGATTATTATATTTAGGTCTATGATCCATTTTGCATTAATTTTTGTATGGCATAAAGCATGAGATAATGTTATTTAGTTTTTCATACTAATATTAAATGAAGGAGCACCATATGTTGAAGTATTTTACTTTATTGAAATTTTTTGCACTTTTGTCAAATACCACATTTATATGTATGTACATTTTGGTTTCATCAGTGCATATGCATTTTTGCTAACTATCTTGATTATTGTAGCAGTGGAACAAGCCTGAAAATTAGGTAGGATAAATTAACCAGGTTGGATCTTCATTTTAAAAATCAATAATTTTGGTAACTCTATGCCCTTTGCATTTTTATGTAAAAGTTTACAATCAATTTGTCAAATTCCACAAAAGCCTTGCTGGGTCTTTGATTAGGAAGAAGCAAAGTGACCCTGTTTGAAGATGAGAATTGTTCATATAGAAAATTCCAGGGAATCATCAAATCAAATTATGCTGTCAATTCTGTTCTATTGGTCTGTCTTTTTCTGCCAGTACCATACTGTTTTGATTGTTGTAGCTTTGTAGAACAGTTAGAAGTCAGGGAGTGTGATACCACCAGCTTTTACAGAGAATTGCTGTTTGAATTTGATTGTTTTTCAATCCATGACATAGTGTATGTATATGTGTGTGTGTGTGTGTGTGTGTGTGTGTGTGTGTATATATATATATAAAAATTTAATTAGCTTTTTAAATGTCTCTCAAAAATGATTTGCCATTTTTATACGTGTAGATGTATTAGATGTCTTTTATTATATTTATTACTAGTTATATTTTTGGTGCTACTACTGTAAATAAAATATTTAAACTTTTCTTTTCCGAATGTGCAGCCCAATTACAAGAATACCGTGGATATAACCTTGTATCCTTTATACTTGCCTCATTTCTTATTTCAAGTAGTTGATTTGAAGATTTCCTGGAATTTTCTACATGAACATCTGCAAATAGGGTCACCTTTGCTTCTTCCTTTTCAATTTTAATGTCTCATTTCTTTTTATTGTTTTATGGCAATGATTAGGGCCTTCAGACAATACTGAAAAAAGTGGTAAAAACAGGAGTCCTTGCCTTTTTTCTCATTCTTAGGAAGAACAATTTTGTCTTTCAACATTGATTTTGAAGTTGGCTTAATTTTGTGTAGATGCCTGCATTAGTTTCTATTGTTACCATAACAAAATGCCAAACACATTAGCTTAAAAACCACCCCAAATTATCATCTTATAGTTTTGAGGATCAAATTCCAAAATAGGTCTCACTGGACTAAATCAAGGTGAAAGATGGGCTGCATTCCTTCTGGAGGCTTTACTGGGAAATCAGTTTCTTTGCCTTTTCCAGATACTAGAGACTCTTTACATTCATTGGTTTGTTGCCTCATTCCTACACTTTTAAAATCAGAAACATCAGGCTGAGACCTTTTCACTCTGACATCTCTCTGGTTGTCCTTCTCAACCCTGTTTTCACATATATAGACCCTTACAATTAGATTGGGCTCACCCATGTGATACAGTATAATCTCTCTGTCATACCAGCTGATTATCAACCTTAATTCCATCTATAATCTTAATTTTCCTTTTCCCTGTAACCTAATATATTCACAGGTTCCAAGGATTTTGACCCAGAGATATTTGGGGGCCATAATTCTGCCTACCATAATTCCCTAGGTTGGTTTGAGGAAATTCTGTTCTATTCTTCATTTCCTAAGAAGTGACTTTAAAAAAAGTCATGGATGGGTTTGACTTTTGTCAAATGCTTTTCTTCACCCATTCAAATGATCATATAATTTTAAAAATTCCCTTTAGTAGAGGTAGCACATCAATTTTTGATAATTAAATCATTCTTGCTTCTTGAAATAAACTGTATTTTGTCAAATTTTATTATTTTTAATCCCCCCTGAGGATATATTTATTGATTTTAGAAAGAGAGGGGGAGAGAGAGAGAGAGGGAGAGAGAGAGAGAGAGAGAGAGAGAGAGAGAGAGAGAGAGAGAAATAAGGAGAGAGAGAGATATCAATGTGAGAGAGAAACATTGATCTGAGAGAGAAACATAAATTGGTTGCCTCCCCTATGCCCCCTGACCAGTAATTGAACCGGCAACCTTTTGGTGTATGGGAGGATGTTCCAACCAACTGAGCCACTGACCAGGTCTATTATTATTTTTATACTAGAGGCCTGGTGCACGAAATTCGTGCACTGGGGGGGGGGGGGTGTCCCTCAGCCTGGCCTGTGCCCTCTCGCAATCTAGGAGCCCCATGATGGATCACCTCCACAGAGGGAGGCCCAGGCTACCCAGTGCTGCCAGCTGGGTAGCCTGGGCCCCAAAGAGATAGGCCCTGCCCACCCAGCCAGGGTTCTGCAATTGATCACCCCCACAGAGGGAGGCCCTGCTCACCTGCCGCAGCCCGCTGGTCGGTGGCCTGGGCCTCCCTCTTTGAGGAGATCTCAGAGCCCCCCAATTGATCGCCCCACCAGCCAGTGGCCTGGGCCTCCCTCTGTGGGGCAATGATGGAGTGATGGTGGGGCTCCCCGATCAATTGCATCACACCCACCTTGGCTGGCCTGGTGCCAGTGGATGTCATAGCATGGTCATCTGGATGGTCATTCCCTGTTCGGCTGTTTGCTCAATTTGCATATTACACTTTTATTACTGTAGATTTGAGCAAAATTTGCTACTGCTTGTTAAGGAATTTTGTCTATATAGACTCGTAAGATATTGGTCTGTAATTCTCTCTCTTTTCTTTTTGTAATGTCATGGTAAGTTTTTGGTATTAAGAATATTCTGGCCTGATAAAGCAAGTTAGAAAGTGATCTCACTTCCTCTATTGTCAGGAGAAGTATTTCTAGGATTGGTGATATATGTTTTTAATTGAATATTGTTGAATTCACCAGTGTAAACTTCCATGTCTAGAGTTTTCTTTTTTGGAAGGATTTAATTAAAAATATCTTTTAATTTTCCTTGTGACTTTGTCTTTGACCCATTACTTATTTATAAGTGTGCTCTTTAATAGTTTGTTAATATTCATAGGTATCATATATTTAATGATTTCTAATTTAGCTCTTTTTCATCCTAGAAAACACTATATAATTTTGGTCCTTTAAATTTCATTGAGTCTTATTTAATGTCCCAGCATGTGGTCTAACTTGATGTACCAATGTACCATTTACAGGTGGAGGAGAGATCAGATGGAGGAAGGTATAATGGACATAAATGGTGATGGTGGGATAGTTGACTTGGGGTGATGAACACAATACAGTGTATAGATGATGTGTTATGGAATTGTGCACCTGAAACCTACGTAATTTTGTTAACCAGTGTCACTCCAATAAATTCAATAAAAAGGAAAAAATAAAATAACCACTAAAGACTTCTTATGTTCACTCTTTACATAGCTTCTCTCTTTGATTCCATATTTTAAGTGTCCCTATCTTACTTTTTTTTATCCATTCTGTCAATATTTGCCATTAATTGGATTTTTTAGACAATTAACATTTTATGTAATTATTGATGTGGTTGGATTGAGTTCAATCATTTTTATTTTTCTATTTGCCCCCTTAGTGTGTGTGTGTGTGTGTGTGTGTGTGTGTTGTGTGTGCGCATGTACCTGCCATTCCTTTCCCCCTCATGCCTTCTTTTTAATTTGAAAGATTTTAGTAGTCTATCTAATTCATCAGTTGGTGTTCTGGCTCTGTGTCCTTGGATTATTTTCTATTGGTTGTTCTAGAAATGACAGTGCACACACCGCACCTTTTAGGATATGCTGTTTTATGACAGGGCTGTGTGTGCAAAGCTGCCTTCAAACAAAGGAGCTAAAAGGCCAAAGAATGAGGCAGCACGTGCAGCTTATGGTTTTAAGAGTTTAACAGGGAGCTTACAGAACTTGGTTTTGGGAGACAAGACAAATGGATCCCTGCATCTTCGAAACCTACCTCCTCTTCCTCCCCTCCCCCCCCCCCCCCCCCCCCCCGCCCAACCCCCGCACAGGTTCTGTGCTTTATAGCTAAAAGCTGTGTGAATGCAGGGATGATCCAAGAAACCAGGCAGGTGCCTGATTATCTGGTGCCAGAGCCAGTTAAGAGAAACATCAAGGGCACCTCACCCTGGAGACAGAATTAGTGGGAAACCTGTGATCAGCCCACAGTAATGTGTCCATATTCCAGAGCTCACCCATGGGAGGGGAAGGAATGTGGGTTCCATTCACCCAGATGTCAGGATAGCTCCCTATACTTATAGCACCACTTCATGTAAAATGTCAACACCTGAAACCATTGGTTTATTTAAACCACCATTATATACAACTAGAGGCCCGGTGCACAAATTCATGCATGGATGGGGTCCCTCAGCCTGGCCAGTGATTGGGGGGCGGGGGGGCAGGCAGCCTGAAGGAGGGACTGCGGGAGGTTAGCCAGCAGCCCCCCCCCCCCACATTGGGGCGATCAGGGGAGGCGGCCGGCTGGGAGGAGGGACTGCAGGAGGTTGGTCCCAGCAGCAAGCTAAAGCATGGCCTATTCTGCGAGGAATCAGGCTCTCTCCTTTCTCCTGTCTGGGTCCAGGGTGCGGGTGAACCAGATTTGGGGCTCTCAGGGCACCAGCAGCAAGGTCTGGGCCAGTGTGCGTCATAGCTACTGGCCAGTCCAGTCGTTCCGGTAGTTCCGGTTGTTTGGTTATAATGCTTGCTTAGGCTTATATATATATAGATGAAATCCACCCTAGACATGTTATAAGTTTTGCTCTTGTCATGTATATATTAAAGACATTATGAGTGGAGAAAATGGCGGCGGTATAGACAAACGTGTCCTGTGCCTTGTCCTGGAGCAGATAGGGTGAGCAGCTGAACTGAGTAACATCTAGCCCGAATAGGCAGAGGAAATTCAACTGGGAGACAGTTTGCAGCCAGGAAAGGCAGAGGACTCCCGGAGAAAGGGGACTGTTGGAGACTGCTGAAAACTCCCGGAACGGCTGGCTCAGCCGCGGAATCTGTGCCATCTTGAGTGGCTGTTTTCAGAAGCGTATACATCCAGAGACCCTGCAACCATGGCATCCAGGAATCGGCTACTGACATAGAAACACTGGATCTAAAGCAGCCGAATACATGGACTCAGAGGAGCCCTGCTCCTCCTCACAGAAAGGTCAGATTTCCCCTTGATAAGGGTTCGGTTTGCAATTCAGGTTGGAGAGAAGAACACGCGCGCGCGCGTGGCGCGCGCGCGCAGGTAGTCTGCGCCCCACAAGGTCCACGGCCTTTGGGGCCAGCGGGATCCGAGAGTACGGAAGGGGTCTCACAGGGCTGCCGCCAGAAGGGAACTCTAAAAATAAGCCCATAGCTGGACTGGGTGCAAAAAGGCAGCCTCGGATTTTGCCAGTGTACCGGCTGCTTAGTGCCAGGGGAGAGAGGACCTGCGGAAGAGACTGCGCACAGAGCTGGACGGTGGAGGGTTGCGAGAACTCCCACACCTCCTCAGGCCCTTTTTTTTTTCTCTCTCCCCCTTAAATCTTTGCGTTTGATTATTAAACCCAATACATAGGATCACCCAATTGGTGTCACTCGCAGAGACTGCAGGGAAAAGTTGTTTTTGCGGAACCTGGGGATCAGAGCTGGGAGTGACAATCAAAGAAACAGCTCTGTGGCAGTCGACTCTCCCAAACTACTGGCTAAAGAGGACTTATAGCCTCGGAGGTCAATCCAGAAACACTGCCACCAGGGGCTGAACCACAAACTGACTCTTCTGTAAACACAAATAAAGGCAGTCTGGGAAACAAATACGGCCTGCTTTAAAATCAGGACTGTGGTTTACAACACGGAGAAACAGTGTATCGCAGGGAACTTCAACACTCTGCTGAATACCTGACAGGACTAAGGCATGTCAAACTGAAGGACCTTCACTACTGCACATTTTTATTTTTATTTTTTTTATTTTTTTCACATTTTACTTAAGAAACTAATTTTTTTCTTTTTTCATCACCTGATTTTATCTTTTTATTAACTACATTTTTATTTTTAACCAGTATTATTACTACTACCATTTTACCTTTTTTAAGTGTCATTATATTTTCTCTTTATCTTGTTTTGGGATTAGTGTTCTAAATTTTATTTATTTTTTATTGCTTAAAGTATTACAAAGGGTATTACATATGTCTCCTTTTTTCCCCCACCCTTGACAATCCCCTGGCATCCCCTACCCCCCAGTGTCTTATGTCCATTGGTTATGCTTATATGCATGCATATAAGTCCATCGGTTGATCTCCTACCCCCCTTTCTACCCCCCTACCCTCCCCGGCCTTCCCACTGCAGGTTGACAGTCTGTTTGAGGCAGCTTTGCCTCTGTATCTATTTTGTTCATAAGTTTGTAATGGTCTTAATTATCCATGAAAGAGTGAGATCATGTGGTATTTTTCCTTCATTGACTGGCTTGTTTCACTTAGCATAATGCTCTCCAGTTCCATCCATGCTGTTGCAAATGGTAGGAGTTCCTTCTTTTTAACAGCAGCATAGTATTCCATTGTGTAGATGTACCACAGTTTTCTAATCCATTCATCTTCTGATGGACACTTAGGCTGTTTCCAGATCTTAGCTATGGTGAATTGTGCTGCTATGAACATAGGGGTGCATATATCCTTTCTGATTGGTGTTTCTGGTTTCTTGGGATATATTACTAGAAGTGGGATCACAGGGTCAAATGGGAGTTCCATTTTTAGTTTTTTGAGGAAGCTCCATACTGTCTTCCATAGTGGTTGCACCAGTCTGCATTCCCACCAGCAGTGCATGAGTGTTCCTTTTTCTCCACATCCTCTCCAGCACTTGTCGTTTGTTGATTTGTTGATGATAGCCATTCTGACAGGTGTGAGATGGTACCTCATTGTTGTTTTGATTTGCATCTCTCGGATGATTAGTGACTTTGAGCATGTTTTCATATGTCTCTTGGCTTTCTGAATGTCCTCTTTTGAAAGGTGTCTATTTAGATCCTTTGCCCATTTTTTGATTGGGTTGTTTGTCTTCCTTTTGTTAAGTTGTATGAGTTCCCTATAAATTTTGGAGATTAGGCCCTTATCAGATATGACATTGGCAAATATGTTCTCCCACGCAGTGGTCTTTCTTGTTGTTTTGTTGATGGTTTCTTTTGCTGTGCAGAAGCTTTTCATTTTGATGTAGTCCCATTTGTTCATTTTCTTTTAGTTTCAAGTGCCCTAGGAGCTGTATCAGTGAAGAAATTGCTTCGGCATATGTCTGAGATTTTGTTGCCTTTGAATTCTTCTAGAATTTTTATGGTTTCTCGTCGTACATTTAAGTCCTTTTCCATTTTGAGTTTATTTTTGTGTATGGTGTAAGTTGGTGGTCTAGTTTCATTTTCTTGCATGTATCTGTCCAATTTTCCCAACACCATTTATTGAAGAGACTATCTTGACTCCATTGTATGTTCTTGCCTCCTTTGTCAAATATTAATTGAGCATATTGGTTTGGGCTGATTTCTGGTCTCTCTATTCTATTCCATTGATCTGTATGTCTGTTCTTGTGCCAGTACCAGGCAGTTTTGAGAACAGTGGCTTTGTAATACAGCTTGATATCTGGTATTGAGATCCCATCTACTTTGTTCTTTCTGAGGATCGTTGCAGCTATTCGGGGTCTTTTTTTATTCCAGATGAATTTTTGGAGAGTTCGTTCTAGATCTGTGAAATATGTCATTGATATTTTAATGGGAAGTGTGTTGAATTTATAGATTGCTTTGGGTAGTATGAACATTTTAGTGATGTTGATTCTACCAATCCATGAACACGGTATGTGCTTCCATCTGTTTATGTCTTCCTCTATCTCTTTTTTCAACATTCTGTAGTTTTCTGAGTAGAGGTCTTTTACCTCTTTAGTTAAGTTTATTCCTAGGTAGCTTAATTTTTTTGGTGCGATGGTAAATGGGATTGCTTTTTTAGTCTCTCTGTGAGTTCATTATTGGTGTATAGAAATGCCATAGATTTCTTGGGGTTAATTTTGTATCCTGCTACATTGCCAAATTCATGTATTAAGTCTAGTAGTTTTTTGATGGAGTCTTAGGGTTTGTATGTATAATATCATGTCGTCTGCAAATAAGGACAGTTTTACTTCCTCTTTTCCAATTTGGATGCCTTTTATTTCTTCTTCTTGTCTAATTGCAATGCCTAATACTACCAGTACTATGTTGAACAGAAGTGGTAAGAGTGGGCATCCCTGTCTTGTTCCTGTTCTTAGTGGAAATGGTGTTAGTTTTTGTCCATTGAGTATGATGTTGACTGTGGGCTTGCCATATATGGCTTTTATTATGTTGAGGTATGATCCTTCTACACCCACCTTGCTGAGAGTTTTTATCAAGATAGGGTGTTGGATTTTGTCAAATGCTTTTTCTGCATCAATTTATATGACTATGTGGTTTTTTTTCTTTCAATTTGTTTATGTGATGTATCACATTTATTGATTTGTGGATATTGTACCATCCTTGCATCCCTGGGATAAATCCTACTTGGTCATGTTGTATGATCTTTCTAATGTACTGCTGGATCCGATTTGCTAAGATTTTGTTGAGGATTTTGGCATCTATGTTCATGAAGGATATTGGCCTGTAATTCTCTTTCATTGTGTTGTCCTTACCTGGTTTTGGTATTAGGGTGATGCTGGCTTCATAGAATGAGCATGGAAGAGTTCCTTCCTCTTGAGTTTTTTGGAGTAGTCTCAGGAGGATAGGTTTTAGTTCTTCCTTGAATGTTTGGTAAAACTCCCCTGTGAAGCCATCTGGTCCTGGGCTTTTGTTTGCTGGTAGCTTTTTGATGACTGCTTCAATTTCTTCCGTAGTTATTGGCCTATTGAGATTTTTAGATTCTTCCTGATTGAGTTTTGGAATGTATTTTTCTAGGAATTTGTCCATATCTTCCAGGTTGTCTAGTTTGTTGGAGCAGAGTTGTCCCTAGTATTTTTTAATAATCATTTGTATTTCTGTGGGGTCTGTTGTTATTTTGCTCCTATCATTTCTGATTTTGTTTATTTGGGTCCTCTCTCTTTGCTTCTTGGTGAGCCTGGCTAGAGGTTTGTCAATCTTGTTTATCCTTTCAAAGAACCAGCTCTTGGTTTCATTGATTTTCTGTATTGTTTTTTTGGTCTCTATGTCATTTATTTCTGCTCTAATCTTTATTATCTCCTTCCTTCTGCTCACTCTGGGGTTTTCTTGTTGCTCTCTTTCTAATTCTTTGAGATGTAGTGTTAGATAATTTACTACCATTTTTTCTTGTTTTTTGAGATAGGCCTGTAGAGCTATAAACTTCCCTCTCAGGACTGCTTTCATTGTGTCCCATAGGTTTTGGATTGTTGTGTTTTCATTGTCATTAGTTTCCAGGATGTTTTTAATTTCTTCTTTGATGTCATCGGTAACCCAATCAATATTTAATAACATGCAATTCAGCTGCCAAGTGTTTGAGTATTTTGGGTTGTTTTTATTGTAGTTTATTTCTAATATTATGCCATCGTGGTCTGAGAAGATGCTTTTTATGATTTCAATCTTCTTGAATTTGGGGAGACTTTGTTTGTGACACAATATGAGGTCTGTTTTAGAATGTGTCTTATGAGCACTTGAGTGGAATGTATATTCGGTTGCTTTGGGGTGAAAGATTCTCAAGATGTCAATTAAGTCCATTTGATTTAATGAGTCATTTAGGATTGCTGTTTTTTTGCTGATTGTTTGTCTAGAGTATTTATCCAGTGATGTCAATGGTGTATTAAAGTCCCCTACAATTATTGTATTGTTGTCGATCTCTCCTTTGATATCTTCCAGGAGTTTTTTTTATGTATTTGGTTGCTCCAGCATTGGGTGCATATATGTTTATCAGAGTTATATCTTCTTGTTGTATCGATCCCTTTAGTATTATGAAGTGGCCTTCCTTATTTCTTGTTATGGCCTTCACTTTGAGGTCTATTTTGTCCGATATAAGTATTGCTACCCCAGCTTTCTTTTCATTTCCATTTGCCTGAAAGATATTTTTCCATCCCTTCACTTTCAGTCCGTGTGAGTCCCTTCTTCTGAGGTGGGTCTCTTGTAGACAGCAAATGTATGAGTCATGTTTTTTTATCCATTCAGGCACTCGATGTCTTTTGGTTGCAGCATTTAGTCCGTTTACGTTCAAAGTTATTATTAAAAGGTACTTGTTTGTAGCCATTTCTTTTTTTGTGTGGCTGTTTTCTTTCTGAGCTTTTTATTTCTTCTTTTTACACCGGTCCCTTTAGCATTTCTTGCATTGCTGGCTTGGTGGTGATAAACTCCCTTAGCCTTTTTTTGTCTGTGAAGCTTCTTATTTCCCCTTCAATTTTGAATGATAGCCTGGCTGGATAGAGTATTCTTGGATTCAGTCCTTTGCTTTGCATCACTTTGTAAATTTCCATCCATTCTTTTCTGGCCTGATGTGTTTCTGTTGAGAAATCATTTGATAATCTAATGGGAGATCCCTCATATGTAACTTTCCATCTCTCTCTTGCAGCCTGTAAAATTTTCTCTTTGTCCTGAGCATTTGCCATTGTAATTATAATGTGTCTTGGTGTGGGTCTTTTCGGGTTCACCTTGTTTGGGATTCTCTGTGCTTGTGTGACTTTTTTCTTCCCCACCTCAGGGAAGTTTTCTGATATTATTTCTTTGAATAGGTTTTCTAATCCTTGTTCCTCTTTCTGTTGTTCTGGCACCCCTATTATTCCTATGTTGTTTCGTTTCATGTTGTCCCAAAGCTCCCTTAGGCTCTCCTCCTATCTTTTAATTTTTTTCTCCAATTGCAGTACAGTTTGGGTGTGTTTTGCTTCCTTGTCTTCTAATTCACTAATTCGGTCCTCCACTTCTCCTAGTCTACTGTTGATACTTTCAATGGTGTTTTTTACTGCAGCTATATTGCTCTTTATTTCTTCTTGGTTCTTACCTAAGTTATTGATTTTTCATCTGTTTCTTCTTGCTTCTTGCATATGTTGATGATTTTTTCCTCCATCCGGTTTATGCACCCTAGGACCCTTATTCTGAATTCTTTTTCTGTCATGTTGCATGCCTCTGTATCACCTAGCTGCTTTTCTGGCGAGTCCTCCTTTTCTTTCCTTTGGGGGTTTCTTTGTCTACCCATGTTTGATCTCACTGACATATCTAGATGTTGAGTCATTCAGTGGCTGCTTCCTGGGTGGCAGTGGCTCCTTGGGCTGTGGTTGCTTCTCAGGTGGTTGTGGCAGCAGCTGCTCCTCAGTTGGCAGCAGCTACTCTGGTGGGTGCTGTTCACAGCTGTGTTGGCTCTTCTGGCTGGTGGGGGGAGGCTTCACATACAGCTGCTGTTCCTCAGACAGAGGGTGTGGTGATCAGGAGGCTGCTGTTGCTTGGATCTGCTGTGTTGATTTAAAGGCACAAAATACAACACAACAAGTCACAATGTACCAGGCACCTAACACAAATATATTCACGATATTAATAACTCCAAATAAAGGTGACCACCCGAATTAAGAGAATTAGGGGATAAGGAGAAAGAAGATAAAAAGAGAAAAGAGAAAAAAGAAAAGAAAAGAAAAATAAGAAAAAAAAGGAGTGCAAAAATGAAATTGGGGGAAAAAAAGAAAAAAAAAGAGCAAAAAGAGAGAATTAAGTAGAAGAGGGGAAGAGACTATTTACATGAGGAGAAAACTCCGATAGAACCGCCACTAATCCTAACAAATTCCAGCAACAGATCCCTGGAGATGAATGCAATCTACAAACAACCAATAATATCAAGAGAGGCAAGGGAAAACAGAAGCACAAAAATAACCGGCCGGGGGGGGAGGGAGGGGAAAAACCAGCAGAAAAAAATAAAAATAAAAAGTAAAACAACCTCACAACCAGTCCTAAAAAGAAAACACAAAACAAACAAAAAACCCCCAATATACTCAACAATTAAGCAAACAGAAACAAAACAATAGAAAGATAAAAGAAGAGAAAAAAATTTTGGATAGTGAAGAAAGATAAGGGATAGTTGTATAAGGATTTAGAGCAGTTGATTGGAAATAGGATATATAAGTAGGGTGAAATTTTGACAGGGGGTAAAAAGAAGGAATAGGGAAAATCTAAAGCAGGAATAGGGTAAGAGAAACAGGACAACAAAAGGGGAAAAGTGAGGGAGAGGGTTTTAGCATAGAGGTAAAATTGAGGTAGGGAAAAATGATGCTAAAGGAATGATGAAAAATACAATGTAGAACACTAATCACAAAATAAAATAAAGAGAAAATAAAATGGCACTTTAAAAAATGGTAAAATGGTAGCAGTAGTAATACTGGTTAAAAATAAAAATGTAGTAATTAAAAGAGTAAAATCAGGTGATGGAAAAAGAAAAAATTGGTTTCTTAGTTAAAAGGTGAAAAAAGAATTTAAAAAAATTTTGTAGTGAAGGTCCTTCGGTTCTTCTACTCTTCAGTCTGGCTCGCCTTAGTCCTGCCAGGTATTCAGGAGAGTGTTGAAGTTCCCTGCGATACACTGTTCCTCCGTGTTGTAAACCACAGTCCTGATTTTACAGCAGGCCGTATTTGTTTCCCAGACTGCCTTAATTTGTGTTTACCTAAGAGTCAGTTTGTGGCTCAGCCTCTGGGTGGCAGTGTTTTTGGATTGGCCTCTGAGGCTATACGTCTTCTCTATCCAGTAGCAAGGGTTTATTTTCTCTATTGCACTTAAAACTGGTTTGGGGAGGTCAACTGCCCAGAGCTGGTTCTTTAATCGTTACCCTGCTCTGTGTTGTTGCTGGAACTGCCTAAATTCTATTTTCATCTTTCCTTTAGCATCATTTTACTCTATGTCAACTTTACCTTTACACCAAAACTCTCTTCCTCACTTTTCCCCTTTTGTTGTCCTGTTTCTCTTACCCTATTCCTTCTTTAGATTTTCCCTATTCCTTATTTTTACCCCCTGTTAAAATTTCACCCTACTTATATATCTAATTGCAATCCTCTGCTCTAAATCTATATACACCTCTCTCTTCTCTTTCTTCACTATCCAAAATTTTTTTTCTCTATCTGTTATTTGGTTGTTGTTTACTTGATTGTTCAGTATATTGGAGATTTTTTATGCTTGTTTGTGAGATTGTTTTGCTTTTTCTTTCTATTTTTCTGGTGTGTTTTTGTTTTCTTTTCTGGTTCTTTTTTTAATTTTTTTATTTTATTTTATTTTTTTTGCTACTGTTTTCCCTCTCCTCGCTTGATATCAATTGTTGTTTGTAGTTTGCATTCTGTTGCTGGAATTTGTTGGGATTAGTGGCTGTTCTATTTGAGTTTTCTCCCCATATAAATAGTTTCTTCCCCTCTTCTATTTCATTCTCTTTCTTTTCTCTCTTACTTTTTTTTCCTTTTCCCAATTTCATATTTGCATTCTTTTTTTCTTTTTTTTCTCTTTTTTCTTTGTATCTTCTTTCTTCCTTATCCCCTAATTCTCTTTGACCTGGTGGTCACCTTTATTTGGGGTTATTAGTATCCTGAATACATTTGTGTTCAGTGCCTTGTGCTTTGTGCCTTGTTGTGTTGTATTTTGTGTCTTTAAATCAGAGAGAATCAAAGATGGCGGCATAGGTAAACACCGGAGACTGCCGCCGTGGACAACCACTTCAAAAATACAACTAAAAGTCGGAGCGGAGATCAACCAGAACCACGGGAAGGCTGGCTGAGGAGAGTCTCTTCAACTAGAAGCAAAAACAACAGCATTCCGACGCTCAGCGGAGGCGCAGTGTGGAAAATTTAAAGGTATGGCGGTGCGGTGGTGAGGGTGCGCGCGCAAAGCGGGCTGGCAGCTGAGGGCGCGATTGTCGTTTTCAATCATGAGCGAGTCTCAGACTCTGGGCTACAGATCCGGGCGAGTCTCTAGGGACCCAGACTCAAACGGGAGAAGCGGGACTGTCTGGCTACGGCCCCTCCGAGGTTTGCAGCGATTGCTGGGACAGAGAGGCAGAGCCCCGGGGCACGGACTGAGAGCGGCCATAGCTGCTCCCTCCCCCCCCCCCCCCCCGCCCTGTTGAGCCCGCCCCGCCCAAACCCTGCGCAGAGCCATTTGCCGATCGCCTCAAGCAAGGGCTGGACTAGCGCCTCCCCTGAGGACTGAAGTTTTCCCACAGCTGATTTCCACCGCCAGTCGGCCTGGTGGTCAAATCCCTCTAGTGTTAACTACAACAATTAAGGCTTGGCTAGAACAAGACTGCGCACAGAGACCACAAGGGGGTGCACCAAGAAAGCATAAAAGATGCGGAGACAAAAAACATGACAGAAATGGAGGATATGGAGCTAAGAATCGCAATTTTGAGGGCTTGCCATAAATTTGTGCAGAGCCTCACGAAAACTAATGAGACCCTCGATGCTACGATAAAGAAATTAGAAAGTAAGCATACACGGACTGAAATAAAGAATATTATACCCGAGAGAGACCAAGATGGTGGCGTAGGTAAACACCAGAGACCGCTGCCGCAAACAACCATTTCAAAAATACAACTAAAAGACTGAACGGACATCACCCAGAACCACAGGAAGGCTGGCTGAAGAGAGACTCTACAACTAGAAGGAAAGAGAAGAGCAAATCGAGGCTCAGAGGCGGCGCAGTGTGGAAAATACAAAGGTACCGAGGTGCGCGCGCAAAGCGGGCTGGTGGCTGAGGGCGCGGTTGTCGTTTTCTGCCGGGAGTGAGTCTCAGACTCTGGGCTCCAGATCCGGGCGAGTCTCTAGGGACCCAGACTCAAACGGGAGAAGCGGGATTATCCGGCATCAGTTGGAACCTGAGGGCAGCTTTCTCTCCGAGGTTTGCAGCGGCTGCCGGGGTTCTGAGAAGCAGAGCCTCTGGGAACGGGACTGAGCGTGGCCATAACTGCTCCCTCCGCCCGCCCTGTTGATCCCGCCCCGCCCAAAACCTGCGCACAGCCATTTGCCGATTGCCTCAGGCAAAGGCTGGATTAGCGCCTCCCCAGAAGACAGACGTTTTCCGCATAGCTGATTTCCACAGCCAGCCGGCCTGGTGGTCAAACCCCTCTAGTGTTAACTACAACAATTAAGGCTTGGCTAGAACAAGACTGCGCACAGAGACCACAAGGGGGTGCACCAAGAAAGCATAAAAGATGCGGAGACAAAAAAACATGACAGAAATGGAGGATATGGAGCTAAGAATCGCAATTTTGAGGGCTTGCCATAAATTTGTGCAGAGCCTCACGAAAACTAATGAGACCCTCGATGCTACGATAAAGAAATTAGAAAGTAAGCATACACGGACTGAAATAAAGAATATTATACCCAATAGCAGACCAGAGGAGTACAATAATCAAACCAAAGATTCGACAAAAAACACCCAATTGGAAAAGCAAAATGAAAAAAGAATCCGAAAGTGTGAAGATAGTGTAAGGAGCCTCTGGGACAGCTTTAAGCGGTCTAATATCAGAGTCATTGGAGTGCCAGAAGATGAGAGACAGCAAGATATTGAAAACCTATTTCAAGAAATAATGGCAGAAAACTTCCCCCACCTGGAGAAAGAAATGGACTTACAGGTCCAAGAAGCGCAGAGAACCCCAAACAAAAGGAATCCAAAGAGGACCACACCAAGACACATCATCATTAAAATGCCAAGAGCAAAAGACAAAGAGAAAATCTTAAAAGCAGCAAGAGAAAGAGGCTCAGTTACCTACAAGGGAATACCCATACGACTGTCAGCTGATTTCTCAACAGAAACTTTGCAGGCCAGAAGGGAATGGCAAGAAATATTCAAAGTGCTGAATACCAAGAACCTACAACCAAGATTACTTTATCCAGCAAAGCTATCATTCAGAATTGAAGGTCAGATAAAGAGCTTCACAGATAAGGAAAAGCTAAAGGAGTTCATCACCGCCAAACCAGTATTATATGAAATGCTGAAAGGTATCCTTTAAGAAGAGGAAGAAGAAGAAAAAGGTAAAGATACAAATTATGAACAACAAACATGCATCTATCAACAAATGAATCTAAGAATCAAGTGAATAAATAACCTGATGTACAGAATGAACTGGTGATTATAATAGAATCAGGGACATAGAAAGGGAATAGACTGACTATTCTTGGGGGAAAAAGGGGTGTGGGAGATGCGGGAAGTGACTGGACAAATTCATGCACCTATGGATGAACACAGTGGGTGGGGAGTGAGGGTGGAGGGTGGGATGGGAGCTGGAAGGAGGGGAGTTATGGGGGGAAAAAAGAGGAACAAATGTAATAATCTGAACAATAAAGATTTAATTTAAAAAAAAAAAAAAAGAATATTATACCCAATAGCAGACCAGAGGAGCACAAGAATCAAACCAAAGATTCGACAAAAAACACCCAATTGGAAAAGCATAATGAAAAAAGAATCCGAAAGTGTGAAGATAGTGTAAGGAGCCTCTGGGACAGCTTTAAGCGGACTAATATCAGAGTCATTGGAGTCCCAGAAGATGAGAGACAGCAAGATATTGAAAACCTATTTCAAGAAATAATGGCAGAAAACTTCCCCCACCTGGAGAAAGAAATGGACTTACAGGTCCAAGAAGCGCAGAGAACCCCAAACAAAAGGAATCCAAAGAGGACCACACCAAGACACATCATCATTAAAATGCCAAGAGCAAAAGACAAAGAGAAAATCTTAAAAGCAGCAAGAGAAAGAGGCTCAATTACCTACAAGGGAATACCCATACGACTGTCAGCTGATTTCTCAACAGAAACTTTGCAGGCCAGAAGGGAATGGCAAGAAATATTCAAAGTGCTGAATACCAAGAACCTACAAACAAGATTACTTTATCCAGCAAAGCTATCATTCAGAATTGAAGGTCAGATAAAGAGCTTCACAGATAAGGAAAAACTAAAGGAGTTCATCACCGCCAAACCAGTATTATATGAAATGCTGAAAGGTATCCTTTAAGAAGAGGAAGAAGAAGAAAAAGGTAAAGATACAAATTATGAACAACAAACATGCATCTATCAACAAATGAATCTAAGAATCAAGTGAATAAATAACCTGATGTACAGAATGAACCGGTGACTATAATGAATCAGCGACATAGAAAGGGAATGGACTGACTATTCTTGGGGGGGAAAGGGGAATGGGAGATTCGGGAAGAGACTGGACAAAAATCATGCACCTATGGATGAACTCAGTGGGTGGGGAGTGAGGGTGGAGGGTGGGGAGGGAGCTGGAAGGAGGGGAGTTATGGGGGGAAAAAAGAGGAACAAATGTAATAATCTGAACAATAAAGATTTAAAAAAATAAAATAAAAAAAAATAAATCAACGTAGCAGAGAGAGAACTACATAAACAAACACCTGGAGAAGAGAGATTATGGGGAGACAAAGAAACAGCCCGCATATGAAAGAAAAACAGGCATCACCAGAAAGGGAAGTAAACGAAATGAAGGCAATGGAGGCAAGCAACCTGTCAGAGAAATAATTCAGAGAAATGGTCATAAGGTGGATGAAAAGAATGGAAGAAAAATTCAACAATATGTGTAAGAACCAAGAGGAAATGAAGAAGAACCAAGAAGAAATGAAAAATGACAATGCTACAACAAAGAACTCAATAGAAAGCATCACCAGTAGACTAGAAGAAGGAGAGGACCACATCAGTGAGCTAGAAGACAAGGTAGGAAAAAATACCCAAGCAGAGCAACTTCTAGAAAAAAAAATTAAAAAGCAGGAGGAGAGCCTAAGAGAACTTTGGGACAACACAAAATGAAATAACATCCGCATAATAGGGGTGCCAGATGGAAAGGAAACTGAGCAAGGAATAGAAAACCTGTTTGAAAAAATAATGACGGAAAACTTCTCTGATATAGGGAAGAAAAACCTCACACAAACCCAAGAAGCTCACAGAGTCTCAAACAAAATGAACCCCAAAAGACCAACGCCAAGGCACATTATAATTAAATTGGCAAACACCAATGACGAAGCAATAATCTTAAAAGCGGCCAGAGAGAAACAGAAAGTTACCTACAAATGATCCCCCATCAGACTAGCAACTGATTTTTCAACAGAAACACATCAGGCAAGAAGAGAATGGAATGAAATATACAAAGTCATGCAAAGGAAGGGTCTAAATCCAAGAATACTGTACCCATCAAGGCTATCAATCAAAATTGAGGGTGAAATCAGGAGCTTCACAGACAAAAAAGGACTACAGGAGTTTATTACCACTAAACCAGCAATGCAAGAAATGCTAAAGGGTCTGATGTAAAAAGAAAAATAGGAAACGAAGAAGGAATACAGGGGTAAAGAATAAAAATGGCGACAAACAAGTATCTATCCATAATAACTTTAAATGTAAATGGATTAAATGCCCCAATCAAAAGACATAGTGTAACTGAGTGGATAAGAAAACATGACCCATATATCTGCTGTCTACAGGAAACCCACCTCAGAAAAAAAGACGCACACAGACTGATGGTGAAGGGATGGAAAAAGGTATTTCAGGCGAATGGAAATGAAAAAAAAGCTGGGATAGCAATACTTATATCTGACAAATTAGATCTCAAAGAGAAGGACATAAAAAGAGATAAGGAAGGCCACTTCATAATACTAAAGGGAGCAATCCAACAAGAAGAAATAACTCAGGTAAACATATACGCACCCAATATAGGAGCACCCAAATACATAAGAAAACTTCTGGAGGGGATCAAGGGAGAGATTGACAGCAATACAATCATAGTAGGGGATTTGTATACCCCACTATCACCATTGGACAAATCCTCTAAACAAAAAATCAGCAAAGAAACATCAATCCTAAATGACTCACTAGATCATATGGAATTAATTGACATCTTCAGAACATTTCACCCCAAAGCCACAGAATATACATTCTCCTCAAGTGCACATGGGTCATTTTCAAAGATAGAGCATATATTGGGTCACAGGCAAAGTCTCTTCAAATTCAAGAAGACAGAAATAATATCAAGCATCTTCTCAGACCACAATGGCATAAAACTGGAAATCAACTACAAAAAAAACAATCCAAAAAAATCAAACACATGGAGACTAAATAGCATGCTATTAAACAATGACTGGGTTACCTTTCTGAAAGAGGACATACAGAAGGCCCAAAGACATATGAAAACATGCTCAAAGTCACTAATTATACGAGAGATGCAAATCAAAACAACAATGCGGTATCATCTCACACCTGCCAGAATGGCTATTATCAACAAATCAACAAACAACAAGTGTTGGAGAGGATGTGGAGCAAAAGGAACCCTTCTGCACTGCTGGTGGGAATGCAGACTCGTGCAGCCACTGTGGAAAACAGTATGGAGTTTCCTCAAAAAACTAAAAATGGAACTCCCATTTGACCCAGTGATCCCACTTCTAGGAATATATCCCAAGAAACCAGAAACACCAATCAGAAAGGATATATGCACCCCTATGTTCATAGCAGCACAATTCACCATAGCTAAGATTTGGAAACAGCCTAAGTGCCCATCAGCAGAGGAGTGGATTAAAAAAATGTGGTACATCTACACAATGGAATACTATGCTGCGGTAAAAAAGAAGGAACTCTTGCCATTTGCAACAGCATGGATGGAACTGGAGAGCATTATGCTAAGTGAAATTAGCCAGTCAGAGAAAGATAAATATCACATGATCTCACTCATTTGTGGAGTATAGAGAACTACATAGACTGATGAAGAGGGACAGATCCAAAGACAGAGAAACAGCGATCAGACTATCAATCCCCAGAGGGAAAGTATGGGAGGGTGGGGGTAAGGGGAAGAGATCTATCAAAGGACGTGTATGCATGCATATAAGCCAAACCAATGGACATGGACAACAGGGGGATGAGAACATGAGTTGGGGGGGGAGGTTGGGGGTTAATGGGGGGATGAGGACACATTTGTAATACCTTAACCAATAAAGAAATTTTTTAAAAAAACATTATAAGAAGGAATAGCAGTACTCTTTTCTAGTTGTCTAGCTATTCACAATTTATGTTGCTCTCTTGAAGTTCTCTCTGAATCAACTCTCTTCAGCATGAAGTACTTTATTTAGCATTTCTGTAAATTATTTGTTAAATTTACTGACAAATACTACTTTTTTTATTATTAATGAAGGACATAGAATACTTTATTTATTTATTTATTATTTATTTATATTGTTTAGAGCAGCAGTCCCCAATGTTTCAGACCACCAGTGGTGACTGCTGGTTTAGAGTATTACATATAGTATTACATATGTCTAATTTACCCCTACTGACCATCTGGTCCAGGGCTTTGTTTGCTGGAATTTTTTTTAATTAAATCTTTATTGTTCAGATTGTTACAGTTGTTCCTCTTTTTTCCCCCCATAGCTCCCCTCCACCCAGTTCCAACCCCACCCTCTGCCCTTACCCCCCTCCCCCATACTGTCCTCATTCATAGGTGTACGATTTTTGTTCAGTCTCTTCCTGCACCCTCCACACTCCTTTCCCCCCCGAAAATAGTCCACTCCCTTTCTATGCCCCTGATTCTATTATATTCTCCAGTTTATTCTGTTCATCAGATTACTTATTCACTTGATTTTTAGATTCACTTGTTGATAAATGTGTATTTGTTGTTCATAATTTGTATCTTTACCTTTTTCTTCTTCTTCCTCTTCTTAAAGGATACCTTTCAGCATTTCATATGATACTGGTTTGGTGGTGATGAACTCCTTTAGCTTTTTCTTATCAGTGAAGCTCTTTATCTGACCTTCAGTTCTGAATGATAGCTTTGCTGGGTAAAGTAATCTTGGCTGTAGGTTCTTGGCATTCATCACTTAGAATATTTCTTGCCACTCCCTTCTGGCCTTCAAAGTTTCTGTTGAGAAATCAGCTGACAGTCGTATGGGTACTCCCTTGTAGGTAACTAACTGTTTTTCTCTTGCTGCTTTTAAGATTCTCTCTTTGTCTTTTGCTCTTGGCATTTTAATTATGATGTGTCTTGGTGTGGTCCTCTTTGGATTCCTTTTGTTTGGGGTTCTCTGTGCTTCCTGGACTTGTAAGTCTATTTCTTTCACCAGGTAGGGGAAGTTTTCTGTCATGATTTCTTCAAATAGGTTTTCAATATCTTGCTCACTCTCTTCTTCTGGCACCCTCATAATTTGGATGTTGGTACGCTTGAAGTTGTCCCAGAGGCTCCTTACACTATCTTCATATTTTTGGATTCTTTTTTCTTTTTGTTTTTCCGGTTGGGTGTTTTTTGCTTCTTCGTATTTCAAATCTTTGACTTGATTCTTGCGATCCTCTAGTCTGCTGTTGGAACTCTGCATAATATCCTTTATTTCAGTCAGTGTATGCTTAATTTCTAGTTGGTCCTTTATCATAACCTCGAGGGTCTCACTAGATTTCTTGAGGGTCTCACTACATATATCGGCAGTCTCACCAGACTTTTTGAGGGTCTTACTAAATTTATCAGCGGTTCCTAGAAAGTTCTTGAAAAACCTTAGAAGTATGGTTTTGAACTCTATATCCAGTAATTTGCTTTCCTCCATTTCTGTCATTTGTGACCTGTTTCTTTGTCTCCACATTTTTTATGCTTCCCTGTGTTGGTAGAGTGGCTTTGTGTGCTAGGTGTCCTATAGGGCCCAGTGGCTCAGCCTCCCCAATTACCTGAGGTAGATACTCTTGGTGTATACCTTTGTGGGCTTTGTGCACAGTCTTGTTGTAGTTAAGCCTTAATTGTTGTAGGTATCACTGGGATGAATTGACCTCCAGGCCAATTGGCTGTGAGAATCAGCTGTGTCTACAGTGGGAGAACTTCTGTGCTGGAGACACCCTTCTGGGGCAAGACTTGCTTCAGTAGGGCTTTGGTGCTCACTGAGTCTGCCCCCTGAGTGTGTCCCTTATGGATATGAGGAGTTGTAATTGGATGGTCCCACTCTGACACTGGGTACACTGGCTCTTGGATCTAAGGATCCAAGGATCTAAGGATCTTTCTGAGGCTACCCAGCAGGAGCTACGAAGAGATCTGGGGATTCCCCTTCCTTGTTTGGGGTTTGGAGGTGCCCAAATGAGGCCCAGCTGTGAAGCAATGCAAGCTGCTGTGGGGCCTTGGGCCTTCTCTTGGAAGTTCTGGGTCTGTCTGGCCCAGCTGCAGTTTGTTAGGTAATTTTCAGGTTGCAAAGGGCCAGGGCTTTCATATGCAAAAGCCTCTGCCACAGCTTGAGTGAGGCGGGGTCTCAGGGAATCAACAGGGTGGAGCAAGCAGCTATGGCTGATCCTTAGCCCTGCCCTAAGGGGCCCCGAGTCTCAGTGTCCCGGTAATTGCTGCAAGCACCTTTGAGAGAAAGCCGCCCTCGAGTTCTGAGTTCTGCCCGCTGCCAGACAGTCCAGTTTCTCCCTGTATGAGTCTGGGTCCCCAGAGACTCACCGGGAACTGGAGTTCAGAACAGTCGGGGGCTTGTGACTCTCTCCCGATTCAGAAAGACAGCCACGTCCTCAGTTGCCAGCCCTTGCCCCGTGCGCCTCCGTACCTCTGCACTTCCGCACCTCCTCTAAGTCTCAGTGTGCTTTTCTCTTTCTTTCTAGTTGTAGAATTTCCACTCAGCCAGCCTTCCTGTGTTTCTGGATGATGTCTGTTTTGTCTTTTAGTTGTATTTTTGAATTTGTTGTGGGAGGCAGCAATTTCCGGTGTTTACCTCCACCGCCATCTTGGTTTCTCCTGATGACAGAGATTTTACATCAGGTTTATATTTCGTGACCTTCAGAGATATGCATGAGCTACTACTTTCATCCATGAGGCTACTCCTATTATGAGACTTAACAAAATTCATCACTGAGAACAAAGATTCACAAGCGTATGTGGATGAAAACATGGAGAGTAACGCTGTTGCAAAGTGTTTTAAACAGAAAAAGTTTTCTGGAATGGCATTCCAAGTCCTCATTAGTTCGTTTTCGACACTTCTCTCTGGTACTCCTGTCTCTAATCGCTTTTTTTCAATGTTTTCCAAGTCAACTCTAAGGTCAATAAATTTCTGCTTCCAAATTGAGCTACTCTGAAATTCAGTCAACTGCATTTCAAAGTCAGCCATGTCTATCCATGAAAACATTTGTAAGTTTAGTTCATCCAGCTTCATGCTGTCTGGAAACCTCATGAATTTTGCTGTCTCTTCCAGTTCTCCGAATTTCGCAAATCTTGAGAAGAACTGCTCAATAGTTGAGTCGATGATGTTTAAAAACAGCTTTTGAAGGCTTTGACAGTCTGTTCTGTCATCTTTTGGGAGGTCTTTGATGTACCTCTTGTGGTTTGGGAAAGATCTAAATCTCTCACCATCCACATCCCTCTTAAAGACTTCCAGTTTCTTTTCAAAAGCCTTTATGTAACCAAACATAACATCAAGTGTCTTGCCAGTTCCTTGTAATTTAACATTTAAGTCATTCATGTCTATGTCTTTAAGATAACTTGTTATGTAAAATTATTTATTTATCAAAGATGCACCTACACTGAATTTATCTGAAAAATAAAAAAGTCGATATTAAGAAAAAAATTGTAAATGGAAGATTATAAGAGAGGGTTTCGCGTGCCAGGGGTTGCCCACCCCTGCACTAGAGCAGTGGTTCGGAAGGGAATGGTGGTATCCATGTTCACTCCTTTGATTAGGAGTTACAGTGATGGGATGTTACATCATCCCATGTATGGGGATGGGGGTCTTATCCAAAGGTTAATTGAAACCACATTGACCAAACAGCAAATTAGTCTTCTCCTAGACACTGAAAGTCAATGAATGTCAGCCAAGTTTGAAAAAAATAGTAAAAATGAAGAAAAGGAGGGGATTGTGAGAATAAACAAGTAATCTTTTCTGTCAAAGAACAGTTTAGACAGCCACCATTTTGGACTGCATGACTTGGCAGCTACCATGTTGGCCACATGACTCCCTGGGGGCCGCCATCTTGAAATGGCAAAGGTCAACCCCTCCCTTTGAATTAGCCAATCACGAAAGACTGTGAGCCTGAGCTCCAATCAAGAGTGAGGGACAGGTCACGTGCATCAGGGATTGTAAAGCTGAGCGGAAACCTGTTCAGTGTGCATGTGCTCCCAGATCATGTGCATGCGCACCCTTCTGTGCAGGAGTAAAGATATTTGCCTTGCTGCCTGGCTCCCGAGTATCCTTTGTGTTCTACCAGGACCCATGAATTTGGGAGCTCACCTTATTTCTTATAATTGTTAAATTTATTCTTAGGTATCTTATCTTTGTTGTTGCAATGCTAAATGGGTTGCTTTTTTAGTTTGTCTTTCTAAGAGCTCATTATTGGTGTATAAAAATGCTATCGATTTCTGGATTTGATTTTGTATCCTGCTACTATGTTGAATTCATTTATTAAATCTAGTAGTTTCCTGATGGAGTTTTTAGGGTTTTCTATGTACAATATCATGGCATTTGTGAATAATGAGAGTTTTACTTCCTCCTTTCCAATTTGGATGCCTTTTATGTCTTCTTCTTATCTGATTGCTGTGGCTAGGACTTCCAGAACTATGTTGAATAAGAGTGGTAAAAGCAGATATCCTTCTCTTGTTCCTGTTCTTAAAAAAAAACACTTTTAGTTTTTGCCCATTAAATATGATGTTGACTGTAGTTTTGTCATATATGTCCTTTATTATATTCAGGTATGATCCCTCTATTCCCCCTTTACTTAGAGTTTTTATCAAAAAAATAGTGCTGGCCGTGCCAGTGTAGTTCAGTGGTTGAGCCTCGACCTATGAACCAGGAGGTCACAAGTTTGATTCCCGGTCAGGGCACTCATGGGTTGTGGGCTCTATCCCCGGTGTGGGGTGTGGTGTGAAGGAGGCAGCTGATCAATGATTCTCTCATCATTGATGTTTCTATTTCTCGATCCCTCTCCCTTCTTCTCTGAAATTTTTTATAAACATGTATATGGTGCTGATTTTGTCTAATGCTGTTTCTGCATCTATTGATATGATCACATGATTTATATCTTTCAATTTTTTAATGTGATGTATCACATTTATTGATTAGCGAATATTGTACCAGCCTTGCATCCCTGGCATAAATCCTACTTGATCATGGTATATGATCTTTTCAATATATTGCTGGATCTGAATTGCTAATATTTTGTTGCGGAATTTAGCATCTGTGTTCATCAGGGATATTGGCTAGTAATTTTCTTTCCTTGTAGTGTCTTTACCTGGTTTTGGAATTAGGATAATGCTGGCTTCCTAAAATGAGCTTAGATGTGTTCCTTCCTCTTGAACTTTTTGGAATAGTTTGATAAGGATAGGTGTTAGTTCTTCTTTGAATGTTTGGTAAAATTCACCTGTAAATCCATCCAGTCCAGGACTTTTGTTTGCTGGAAGTTTTTAAATTACTGCTTCAATTTCATCAGTTGTTATTGGCCTATTCACATTTTCTGATTCTTCCTGATTGTGTTTTGGAAGATTGCATGTTTCTAGAAATTTGTCCATTTTGCTCAGTTTGTCCAGCTTGTTGGCATTTAGTTGTTCATAGTATTTGTTTACAATCCTTTGTATTTCTGTGGTGTCCATGGTTATGTTGCTTCTTTAGTTTCTGATTTTATTTATTTGGGTCCTCTCTCTTTGTTTCTTGATGAGTCTGGCTAACAGTTTATCAATTTTGTTTATTCTTTCAAAGAACCAGTTCTTAGATTTATTGATCTTTTGTAGTGTTTTTTAGTCTTTATGTCATATGTTTCTGCTCTGGTCTTTATTATTTCCTTCCTTCTACTTGTTCTGGGGTTTTCTTACTGTTCTCTTATCTCATTCATTTAGTTGTAGAATTACATTGTTTATTAGTCATTTTCCTTGTTTCTTTTTATTTTTTTATTTTTTTTATTTTTATTTTTTTATTATTTATTATTAAATTTTTTTTTCCTTGTTTCTTGAGGTAGGCCTGTAGTGCTATGAACCTCCCTCTCAGGACTGCTTTCACCATGTCCAATAGGTTTTGGGTTGTTGTGTGTTCATTTTCATTTATTTTCAGGAAGTTTTTAATGTCTTACTTCATCTCATGGGTAACCAGTTCATTTTTAATAACCTTATTTAGCCTCCATGTACTTGAGTGTTTTTGAGTAACTTTATGTCATTATGATCCAGGAATATGGTGGGTATTATGTCAATCTTCTTGAATTTGTATACACTTGTTTTGTGCCCTAACATGTGGTCTATCTTTGAGAATTTTCCATATGCACTTGAGAAGAATGTATATTTTGTTGCTTTGGGTGAAATGTTCTGTAAATATCTATTAGGTCCATCTGATCTAGTGTGTCATTTAAGGCTTCTGTTTCCTTTTTAATATTTTTGTCTGTAAAATCTATCCAGTGATGTCACTGGAGTGTTAAAGTCCCCTCCTATGACTGTATTGCTGTCAATCTCTCCCTTAAAGTCCATCAAGTGTTTTTTAATGTACTTGGGTGCTCCTATATTGGGTGCATATATGTTTACAAGGGTTATCTTTTCTTGTTGAATCATTCCCTTTAGTATTACGAGGTGGCCTTCTTTGTCTCTTGTTATGGACTTTGTTTTGAAGTCTATTTTGTCTGACATGAGTATTGCTACTCCAACTTTTTTTTTTCCCTTCCCATTTGCATGGAATATTTTTTTCCATCCCTTCACTCTCAGTCTGAGTGTATCTTTTGTTCTGAGGTGAGTCTCTTGTAGACAACATATATATGGGTCATATTTTCTTATTCATTCAGTCAGCCTATGTCTTTTGACTAGAACATTTAAGCCATTTACATTTAAGGTTATTATTGATAAGTATTTATCTATTGCCATTATTTTTCTTTATGCCTATGATCCTCTCTCTCTCCTTTTCTTCTTCTTAAATCAGTCCCATTAACATTTCTTGCTTTGCTGATTTGGTGGTAATGTACTTCTTTAACTTTTTTTTTTGTCTGGAAAGCTTTTTATTTCACCTTCATTTTTAAATTATAGGCTCACCGGATACAGTAGTCTTGGATTTAGACCCTTGCTTTTCATTACTTTGAATGCTTCATGCCACTCTCTTCTGGACTGAAGTGTTTCTCTTGAGAGATCAGTTGACATTATTTTTCTTTAAAAAAAATATCTTTATTGATTTGAGAAAGGAAGGTAGAGGGAGGGAAAGAGACATCAATGATGAGAGAGTATCATTGATCAGCTGTCTCCTGCGTGCTCCCTACTAGGGATCAAGTCCACAACCCGGGCATTTGCCCTGACCTGAAATTAAACTGTTACCTCCTGGTTCAAAGGTCGACACTCAACTACTGAACCACAGTGGCCAGGCAAAGTCAATTGACATTCTAATGGAAACTCCTTTGTAGGTAATTTTCTGTCTCTCTCTTGCTGCCTTTAAGACTCTTTCTTTGTCTTTAATATTCGCCATTTTAACTATGATGTGTTTAGGTGTGGGTCTCTTTGGGTTCATCTTGATTGGGACTCCCTGTGACTCCTTAACTTGTGTGACATTTTCCTTCATCAAATTTGGGGAAGTTTCTGTCATTTTTTCTTTAAACAGGTTCTCCGTTCCATGCTCACGCTCTTCCCCTTCTTGAAATCCTGTAATGCAGATGTTGTTACGTTTCACCTTGTCTCAGAGCTCCCTTAAGCTATCGTCCTGCTTTTTAATTTTTTTTTTCTATTTGTTGCTCTAATTGGATAATTGGATGATTTATTTCTACCTTGTCTTCCAAATGACTGATTTGGTCCTCTGCTCCATCCAGTCTACTTTTAAGCACTTCCAGTGTCTTCTTCATTTCAGAACATAATTTTCATTTCTGCCTGTTTTTCATATATCATTTTCATTCCTGCCTTGTTCTTGTTAATGGCCTCTGTTTCCCTTTTCTTGCTGTTGTAATTTGTACTGAGTTACTTAAGTATCGTTATAACTGAGAAGATTAACTTGAAATGCAGACAGATAGGGCAGGGGTTAAGTGGAAAACAAAGGCAGGTGGAACATAGACGGGTAGACATGGCAGTTTGAGCAAACCTAATCAACAAAGCAGAAATAATAAAATGTTTTTGGACACAGATGTGAGGCATGGAAAACCGAAGGAGGGCCTGCAACAATAAGGTGTACTGACACAGAGAAACAGAGAAAGTTTAGCATAGGAACAAAAAAAGAACACATAGAAATGGGGAAAGTTTAGGTCCGTTTCTGGGCAAGAACAATTGAGGGAATCAATCAGGTGATGCCACAGATAGATATAGAGCAGACTTGTAGCAAATATATGCCCCTGGACTACAGGCTTTACAGGCAGTCCATTATTGGGCCCCTTCCCTGTGTGGGGAGTCTGAGTCTGCTTGTAGTAAATTTTCCACACTTTTGCTTAAATCTTCTGGTCCTTGGAGCTCATTCTTTGGCATTGTGAGACACAGCCCAGGGGAAAAAAACCTTGGCACACTGTTTTGGTTATCATAACCATTGCCCTGAACTCTATATATGATAGGTTGCTTGCCTCCATTTCATTTAGTTCTTTTTCTGAAGATTCCTTCTGTTCTCTCATTTGGGGTTGTTTCTTTGTCTCCCTATTTTAGCTGTCTTTTTGTATTCGCTTCTATATAATTAGATAGAACTGCCATGCCTAAGAGTCTTTGTGGGCTGGCCTAATTTAGAAAGTGTCTTGAGGGATCCAGTGGTGTAGGTTATTCACCTGAGCTGGATGCTCGAGGAATGCCTTTGTGTGCATTGTTTGGGCCCTCCTGTTGTAATTGGAACTTGATTGCTGATGTCCCATGTGTGGGAAGGATCTCTTCTCTGACTTGTTGCCAGTGAATTTTAACCCCAATTTTGTCATGCCAGCTGTCCAGTGGTCAGGGACTCCTTAAGGCTGGGTATGCCTTGAATCTCACACTTTTATTGACCCTGTTCTCAGCTGTACTTTCTCCAACAATGGAGCTTGTCCTGAAGGTGTCAACTGCAGGTGCTTGGGGTCCCACTGGCTTTTGCCTCACTGAGCAGTCTGGGATGGTATCTGGGGCAGGGATCCTAAATGCTGTTTCTGACTAATTAGAATAGTCAAACACTCAAAGCCTCCATAGAACTGCCTTTGCCTGCAGACTGATTGGATTCAGACTGGAGTAGCCTCAAGCAATCATCCATAGGTAGGGTGAGAGGTTTTCCAACAGGGTGGAACAACTGCTTATGCCCGGAGGCTAATTGTTATCCTCAGTCCCTTAATGGGCCTCAGAAAATCCACGGGGTTAGGCAAGGGACTTTACAATAGGATGGGTCAACTCTCTTCCCTCCAGGCAGAAATGGCAGGATAACAAAGGTTTACCTGAGAAAGATGACCTCTGCAGTGTGAGGGAATGACTCAGCAAAGAAAACCAGGGTGTCTGCCTTCTGAGCTCTAACCCCAGAGCCCCTGATCCTGACTTATGTTTATACAGCTCCAATGCACTCTGCCTCCCTCTGCCAGAACCCAATATGAGTGGCTGCATTCAAAATGTGCATTGGCCTTTTAAGAGGGTACCTGCATTTCCAGCCTCTCTCCCTGGCAGACAGCAACCCTGCTGTTTTTCACAGATAGATGTTATGTGAGCACCTTTCTCAGTTCTGGGGCTCTTTGCTGGGGGACCCAGATTGGGGATTAGACCCCAGCCTTCTCAGTGGCAACATCTTCACTCTCCGGAACTTCAGTTGCTGTCGGTGGGAGCCCAGCCAGGCCTTTCACCCTCCATCTTTCCTATGAGTCTCTGTGCGATCTGCACTTTCTGTCCTTAGTTGTCAGGGTTTCTCCAGCTAATCTCCAGTTGATTATTCAAGGTTTGTTTTTTTTTGTATTTTAGTTATAACTCCAGTTGGGGCCTGGGAGCATGTTGGTGAGCTTCCACTTACTCCGCCGCTATCTTTTCCTCTCTCAAGAGCTAGATCTTTGAAAAGATAAACAAAGTTGATGCATCAAGAAACAAAGAGAGAGAATACAAATAAATAAAATCAGAAATGAAAGAGGTGAAATTAAAACTGACACCATAGAAATAAAAGGATTGTAAGCAAATACTGTGAACAACTATATGCCAACAAGCTAGACAACCTGGATGAAATCGACAAATTCCTAGAAAATTACAACCTTACGCAATTGAATCAGGAAGAAGCATAAAACCTGAATAGGCCAATAACAACTGATAAAATAGAAGCAGTAATAATAATAATAAATAAAAAACTGCCAGCAAACAAAAGCCCTGGCCCAGATGGCTTCACAGGAGAATGTTTTCCTGTGAATAACAAAATATTCAAAGAAGAACTAAAACCTATCTTCCTCAAACTATTCCAAAAAATCCAAGAAGGAACACTTCCAAGCTCTTTTTATGAAAGCAGCATTATCCTAATTCCAAAACCAGATAAAGACACTACAAAGAAAGAGAACTACAGGCAAATATCTCTGATGAACATAGATGCTCAAATCCTCAACATAATATTAGCAAATCACATCCAGTAATATATTAAAAAGATCATACTGCACGACCAAGTGAGATTTATTCCAAGGATGCAATGAATGTGATACACCACATAAACAAGCTGAAAGAGAAAAAATAACATGATCATATCAATAGATACAGAAAAAGCATTCAACAAAATCCAACATCCTTTTCTGAAAAAGACTCTCAAAAAAATCAGAATAGAGGGATCATACCTCAACATAATAAAGGCCATATATGACAAACCTACAGCCAACATCATACTCAATGGGAAATAACTAAAACCATTTCCCCTAAAAACTGGAAGACAGGGTTGTCCATTTTCATCACTCATATTCATCATAGTACTGGAAGTCCTATCCACAGCAATTAGACAGGAAGAAAACATAAAAGGCAACCAAATTGGAAAGGAGGAAGTAAAACTGTCATTATTCACAGATGTCATAATATTGCATAAAGAAAACCCTAAAGACTCCACTAAAAAACTACTAGATTTAATAAATAAATTAGGCATTGTAGCAGGAAACAAAACAACACCCAAAAATTATTGGAATTTTCTATACACCAATAATGAACTCGGAGAAACAGGGAAAAAAAGTAAACCCATTTACCATTGCAACAAAGCAATTAAGATACTTAGGAATAAACTTAACCAAGGAGGTAAAAGACCTGTACTCAGAAAATTATAGAACATTAAAAAAAGAGATAGAAGGGAATATAAATAAGCGGAAGAATATACCGAGTTCATGGATTGGTGGAATCAACATCATTAAAAAATCCATGCTCCCCAAAGCAATATATAGATTCAAAGCAATCCCTATTAAAATACAAAATACATACTTCACAGACCTAAAACAAACACTCCAAAAATTTATATGAAACCATAAAAGACCCCAAGTAGCCACAGCAATCCTGAGACAGAAGAACAAAGTTGGAAGATCACAAAACCAGATATCAAGCTATATTATACTACAAAGCCACTCTACTCAAAACAGCCTGGTACTGGCACAAGAACAGACATTTAGATTAATGGAAGAGAATAAAGAACCCAGAAATAGACCCAAGCCATTGTGATCAATATTTGACAAAGGAGGCAAGAACATACAATGGAGTCAACACAGTCTCTTCAATTAAATAGCATTGGGAAGATTGGACAACTACATGAAAAAAAAATGAAACTAGACTACAAACTTACACCATACACAAGAATAAACTCAAAATGAATAAATGTAAGTTGTTAAACCATTAAAATCCTAGAAGAAACCATAGGCAGCACAATCTCAGACATCTCTTGTAGCAATATGTTTATGGGTACATCTCCTAGGGCAAAGGAAACTAAGAAGAAAATAAACAGATGGGACTATATCAAAATAAAAACCCTCTGCACAGAAAAAAGAAACCATCAACAAAATGAAAAGAACCCACTGTACGGGAGAGCATATTTGGCAATGATACATCTGATAAAGGATGAATATCCAAAATATATAAGGGACTTATACAACTTAACAAAAGGAATACAAACAATTAAAAAATGGGCAAAGGACCTAAATAGATACTTCTCTTCTCTTTTCTTTTTTAAAATATGTTTTATTGATTTTTTACAGAGAGGAGAGGGAGAGGGATAGAGAGTTAGAAACATCGATTCAGCTGCCTCCTGCACACTCCCCACTGGGGATGTGCCCACAATCAAGGTACATGCCCTTGACAGGAATTGAACCTGGGACCCTTCAGTCCATAGAGCATCTCTATCCACTGAGTCAAACCGGTCAGGGCTAAATAGATACTTTTCCAAAGTGGACATATGAAAGCTAAGAGACAGATGAAAAAATGCTCAAAATCTCTAATCATCCAAGAGATGCAAATTAAAACGACAGTGAGGTTCACCTCACATCTGTCAGAATGGCTATCATCAATAAATCAACAAAGAACAAGTGATGACGAGGATGTGGAGAAAAGGGAACCCTAGTACACTGCTAGTGGGAATGTAGACTGGCACAGCCACTGTGGAAAACAGTATGGAGTTTCCTCAAAAAATTAAAAATGGAACTGCTATTTGACCCAGTGATTCCACTTCTAGGAATATATCCTAAGAAAGTCAAAACACCACTCAGAAAGACTGTGTGCACCCCTATGTTTGTAGCAATGCAATTTATAAGATTTGGAAACAACCCCAGTGCCCATCAGCAGATGAGTGGACAAAAACGATGCTGTACATTTATACAATGAAATAACGTGCAGCAGTAAAAAAGAAGGAACTCTTACCATTTGCAACAGAATAGATGGACCTGGAGAGTATTATGCTGAACAAAATAAGACAGTCAGAGAAAAATAGGTATCGTATGATCACACTTATATGTGGAATCTAAAGAACAAAATAAACTGATAGATCCAGAAACATAAAACCATGGAACAGACTGATGAATTTCAGAGGGAAAGAGGGGTTTGGGGGATTGTGAGGGGAGAGATTAACAGGGGAACTTATATGCATATAGGCATAGCCCATGGACCCAGACAATAGTGTGGTGTAGATTTCTGAGGGGCAGGTAGCGGGTGGTGGGAGTCAATGGGAAAAAAACAATAAAAAACCCAAAGGGGACATCTCTAATACTTTCAACAATAAAGGTAAATTAAAAAAAGAAATAAGTAAAAACAAAGCCTACCAAGAAAGAAACAAAGTTGAAGTCTACTATGGTAACTTCTGACACACCTTAACATACCATATATTTGGGGAAGAAGGTATCCCAGAGCCACCCCAGAAGTGACCAGCTGTTACTTCTCTCTCCCTGGCTTGTCTTTTCAGAGTTGATCATCTGTGGCTGTGTAATAATATATATATATATATATATATATATATATATATATATATATATATATAAATTCTGATCTGTGTACTCACAACTGTAAACCTACTTTTGAATTCCCTATATTCTATTAAAAAAAACAAGGAGTGGGAGAAAAAACTTCTACAAAATATAAATGTATTAAATTATAAAATAAAAAGACATAGAGTAGCTGAATGGATAAGAAAACACAAGCACCATACATATACTGCATATAGAGACCCACTTCAGGTCAAAGATATTTCGTGCAAATGGAAACAAAAAAAGTTGTGGTAGCAATACATATATCAGACAAAATTGGCTTTAAAATAGAAGTTACAGCAAGAAACAAAGGAGGATATATATAAGGAGCCAGGGTCTGTCATGTCCAAAATGACTGGAGGGACACTGAAGATGGTGACTGGCAGAAAGGTAGGGAGGGAGAGAGTGTGAAAGAGTGAGGGAGTGATAGAGGACTGTGCGGACATCTGTGGTGTGTGTGTGTGTGTGTGTGTGTGTGTGTGTGTGTGTGTTTGTGTATGAGCTAGGGACAGTTAGATTCTGCAGGTCTTCTAAGGGGCAGCCAAACCGGGCAGTCTTAGATGGCAGAGCCCCGCTGCCACTCTAGACACTCCAAGGGCAGCCAGCATGTGCACAGAGACCAAGCCATCTTGAAAAACAGAGCTGCTTGAGACTAGGATCCTGGCCTCAGCACCACCCAGTCTGGTCTCAGATGCAAACCAGGACCCTGCAGCCACTGGGGACAGAGACCTGTGACCACAGCTGCAGATCCACAGACACCAAGAATCCAGACATCCCAGCCACAGATTTCTGTGAGTCACAGAGCCCATCCCCCTCCCTGCAGGCTTGCGGCAGCACCTTAGGAACTGCTAGACCCACCCCTCACACAGGGCCGCAGTGCCGTTAAAGGAATTTGAGCCTGGGCACGCATGGACACTGGGAATCCGTTACCCACAATGCAATCGAGCGACCAAACCCCATGCCCGTGCAAGGCAGCAGTGCCACCTGACTTTGATTCTGGGCAAGCGCACATGGAAGTCTGTTTTCCGCAGTGCAGGAGTGGACCTCCTGCCCACACAGGGCTACTGTGCAACCCAGTCTCCCAACAGACCAGGGACCCTGATTCTCCACGTGAGAGGCAGCACTGAGCACCAGTGACTTGACTCTGATTCTCATCGCATGCGTCTGGGATCCTGGATTCCCAGTGCATTCACACTAAGAGCCAGTGACTCCAATTCTTGGTGCATGCACACACAGGGACCCTGATTCTCGGCATGAGGCCACACCAAGCAACAGAGACTCTGATGCTCAATTCTTGGTGCAGGCACGGGGAACTCTGACTCCTGGCACATGCTAGGTAACTCTGATTTTCGGCACACGCCAGCAGGGTCTCTGTTTCAGCGCAGCGCAGGTGGGGTCCCTGAATCTAGGTGCATGCACGAGGCCACACTGAGCGCTGGTGACTCTGATCCTGGGTAAGTGTGGCTCCCACCAACCCACGGCAGCCACACATCTTGGTGTTGGAGCTCTTCAGTGACAGGTGGTGTGAAGTTCCCACTGCACATGATGTGTGCAGCTCCCACTGCCCATGCAACTCGACGTTTGAACCTTCTGGTGATAGTCAGAATGGGGAGATGACACAATCCCCAGAAGAAAGAAAATGAGGAGTTGCCAAGAAAAAAAATAAGTGAAATGGAAGCATGCAACATGACAGAAAAGAATTCAGAGTAATGGTCGTACAGTTCATACACTGGATGGATGAGGTAGAGAAACAAGCTCAATCTGAACAACAATTGGAGAAAAAATTAAAAAGCAGGAGGAGAACTTAAGGAAGCTTTGGGACAACATGAAATGAAGTAACATAAGTATAATAGGGCTGCCAGAAGGACAAGAAGAGCAGCAAGGATTAGAAAATCTATTTGAAGAAAAAATGAAAGAAAACTTCCTGGATATGGGGAATAAAAAAGTTACACAAGTACAGAAAGTCCCAAGCAAGATGAATCCCAAAAGACCCACACCAAGACATGTCATAATCACAATGGCAAATGTTAATGACAAAGAGAGAATCTTAAAGGCTACAAGAGAAAGACAGAGAGTTACCTACAAAGGATCCCCCATCAGATTATCAAATGATTTCTCAACAGAAACATATCAAGCTGGAAGGAAATGCAAGGAGGTATACAAAGTGTTGCAAAGCAAAGGACTGAATCCAAGAATACTCTATCCAGCAAGACTATCAATCAGAATTGAAGAGGACATTAGGAGCTTTGCAGACAAAAAAAAGGCTAAGGGAGTTTACCACTACCAAGCCAGCAATGCAAGAAATGCTAAAGGAAATGCTGTAAAAAGAAGAAATAGAAAGGGAGGAACACAGACATAAAGTACAGAAATGGCCACAAAAAAGTACCTATAAATAATAACATTAAATGTAAATGGATTAAATGCTCCAATCAAAAGATCAAAAGATATTGAGTGAATAAATGGATAAAAAAAACATTATATATATATACTGTCTACAGGGGACCCAGCTCAGAACAAGGGACTCACACAGACTGAAATTAAAGGGATGTAAAATATCTATCAGGCAAATGGAAATGAAAAAGAGCTGGGGTAGCAATACTTATATCTGACAAAATAGACCTCAAAGTGAGGACCATAACAGGAGAAAATAAAGGCCACTTCGTAATTCTAAGGGGATTGATACAACTAGAGGACATAACTCTGGTAAACATTTATGCACCCAATGCAGGAGAACCCAAATACATAAAAAAAACTTCTGGAAGATATCAGGGGAAAGATTGACAGCAATACAATCATAGTAGGAGACTTTAATACCCTATTAAAATCACTGGGTAAAGCCTCTAGACAAAAAATTAGCAAAGAAACATGAATCTTAAATGACTCACTAGATCAGATGGACTTAATTGACATCTTCAGAACATTTCACCCAAAAACTACAGAATATACATTCTTTCAAGCACACATGAAACATTTACAAAGATAGACCACATATTGTGTCACAGGCAAAGTCTCTCCAAATTCAAGAGGATTGACATCATATCAAGCATCTTCTCAGATCACAATGGCATAAAATTAGAAATCAACTACAGTAAAAACAATCACAAAAATTCAAACACTTGAAGGCTGAATAGCACACTATTAAACCATGAGTGGGTTACAAAAGAGATCAAAGAAGAAAGAAAACACATCCTGGACACAAACAACAACACTTCAAAATCTTTGGGACACAGTGAAAGCAGTCCTGAGAGGGAAGTTCATAGTATTACAGTCCTACCTCAAAAAACAAGAAAAACTGGTAATAAACCATCTAACTCTGCAACTTAAAGAATTAGAAAGAGAGTAACAAGAAAAGCCCAGTGTGATCAGAAGGAAGGAAATAATAAAGATCAGAGCGGAAATAAATGACAGAGACAAAAAAAAAAAAAAAAAAAACCATTACAAAAGATTAATGAAACCAAGAGCTGGTTCTTTGAAAGGATAAACAAGATTGATGAACCTCTAGCCAGGCTCACCAAAAAGCAAAGAAAGAGGACCCAAATAAACAAAATCAGAAACAAAAGAGGTGAAATGCCAACAGACCCCACAGAAATATGAAGAATTGTAAAAAAAAAAAAAAATACTATGACCAACTCTACTCCAACAAACTGGTCAACCTAGAAGAAATGGACATATTCCTAAAAAAATATGACCTTCCAAAACTCAACCAGGAGGAATAAAAAATCTGAACACTTGGAGTGCGGGAAACGAGTTAAGTCGGCTCGCGTGAATTGCGCGTACTCCGCGGGAGCCGTCTTTAACTCGGTTCATATAGATTTGCGGTGGAGTGCGGGAAACGTGTAAACTCGGGCCGATTGTAACTGCGTATTACCAAATATTTGTTTGTAATCCACCCTTTTGGTGGATGGAACAAAACCAAAAGACAGAGCCATCTTATATTTTGGCGGGAAATTCACCCGCACTCCAAGTGTGAATAGGCTGGTAACTATCGAAGAAATTGAAGCAGTAATAAAAAAATTTCCAGCAGACAAAAGCCCTGGACCAGACGGCTTCACAGGGAAGTTTAATCAAACATTCAAAGAAGAAATAAAACCCATCTTCCTCAGATTATTCAAAAAAAATTCAAGAGGAAGGAGCACTTCCAACCTCTTTCTATGAAGACAGCAATACCCCAATCCCAAAACCAGATAAAGACAATACAAAGAAAGAGAATTACAGGCCAATATCCCTCATGAACATAAACGCCAAAATCCTCAACAAAATTTTAGCAAATCGAATTCAGCAATACATTAGAAAGATCATACACCATGACCAAGTGGGATTTAACCTGGGGATGCAAGGATGGTACAACATCTGCAAATCAATTATTGTGATACACCACATAAACAAACTGAGAGATAAAAACCATATAGTCATATCCATTGATGCAGAAAAGCATTTGATAAAATCCAACACCCTATCTTGATAAAAACTCTCAGCAAAGTGGGAATAGAAGGATCATAACTCAACATAATAAAAGCCATATATGACAAACCCACAGCCAACATCATACTCAATGGGCAAAAACTAAAACCATTTCCCCTAAGAACAGGAACAAGACAGGGATGCCCACTCTCACCACTCCTGTTCAATCAAGTACTGGAAGTACTAGCCATTGTGATCAGACAAGAAGAAATAAAAGGCATCCACATTGGAAAAGAAGAAGTAAAATTGTCCTTATTTTCAGATGACATGATATTGTACATAGAAAACCCCAAAGACTCCATCAAAAAACTACTAGACTTAATAAATGAATTTGGCAAAGTAGCAGGATACAAAATTAACACCCAGATATCTATGACTTTTCTATACACCAATAATGAACTCACAGAAAGAGAAATTTAAAAAGCAATCCCATTTACCATTGCAGCAAAAAAATTAAGATACCTAGCAATAAACTTAACCAAGGAGACAAAGGAACTATACCCAGAAAATTTCAGGATGCTAAAAAAAAGAGATAGAGGAAAACATGAACAAATGGAAGAATACACCAGCTTCATCGATTGGTAGAATCAACATCATTAAAATGTCCATACTACCCAAAGCAATCTATAAGTTCAACGCAATCCCCATTAAATACCAACAGCATACTTGAAAGACCTAGAAAAAATTCATCTAGAATAAAAAAGACCCCGAATAGCTGCAGCAATCTTGAGAAAGAAGAACAATGTTTGAGGGATCACAATACCAGATATCAAGTTATACTACAAAGCCACTGTTCTGATAACTGCCTGGTAGTGGCACAAGAACAGACATACCAACCAGTGGAACAGAACAGAGAACCCAGAGATTGACACAAGCCAGTATACTCAATGAATATTTGACAAAGGAGGCAAGAGCATACAATGGAGACAAGACAGTCTCTTCAATAAATGGTGTTGGGAAAACTGGACAGATATTTGTAAAAAAGTAAAACTAGACCACCAACTTACACCATACACAAAAATAAATTCAAAATGGATAAAGGACTTAAACGTAAGAGGGGAAACCATAAAATCTTAGAAGAAGCCATAGGAAAAAAAATAGCAGACATTTGTCATAGCAATATATTTACCGATACAGCTCCTAGGGCATTGGAAACTAAAGAGTAAATAAACAAATGGGACTGCATCAAAATAAAAAGTTTCTGCACAGCAAAAGAAACCATCAACAAAACAAGAAAGCCCACTGCATGGGAGAATGTATTTGCCAATGTTATCTCCCATAAGGGTTTAATCTCCAACATTTACAAGGAACTCATACAACTGAACAAAAGGAAGATAAACAATCCAAGAAAGAAATGGGCAAAGGACTTAATTAGACACTTTTTGAAAGAGAACATTCAGAAAGCCAAGAGACACATGAAAACATGCTCAAAGTCACTAATCATCCAAGAGATGCAAATCAAAACAACAATGATGTACCATCTCACACCTGTCAGAATGGCTATCATCAACAAATCAACAAACGACAAGTGCTGGCGAGATGTGGAGAAAAATGAACCCTTGTGCACTGCTGGTGGGAATGCAGACTGGTGCAGCCATTGTGGAAAACAGTATGGCGTTTCCTCAAAAAATTAAAAATAGAACTGCCATTTGACCCAGTAATCCCACTTCTAAGAATATATCCCAGGAAAACAGAAACATCAATCAGAAAGGATATATGCACCCCTATGTTCATAGCAGCACAATTCACCATAGCTAAGATTTGGAAATAGCCTAAGTGCTCATCAGCAGATGTGTGGATTAGAAAACTGTGGTACATCTACACAATGGAATACTACGCTGCTGTAAAAAAGAAGGAATTCTTACCATTTGCAACATCATGGATGGATGTGGAGAGCATTATGCTAAGTGAAATAAGCCAGTCAGTGAAAGATAAATACCACATGATCTTACTCATTTATGGATAATAAAGAACATTAGAAACTGTTGAACAAAAATGCAGGCAAAGAAACATCAAACAGACTGTCAAACTACAGTGGGAAGGTAGGGGAGGGTTGACGGGGAAGAGAGGGGTGTGAGGGGGGTGGGGGGCGGGGTAAGAGATCAACTGAAGGACTTGTATGCATGCATATAAGCACAACCAACATACACAAGACACTGGGGGCAAGGGGACGAGGGCAAGTGCTGGGGGTTGGAGAGGCCAGTGGCAGGTCAGTGGGGAAGAAAAAGAGAGGTATGGACTACTATTTGTAATACCTTAAACAATAAAATAAAAGAAAGAAACTAAAAAAGCAAAAAACAAAAACTGGAGGGACAACCGAACAGGGGAGGGGGGAGGAGGGATGGTGGGGGCGCGGTGATGTCGTTAGCCCCCAGCTGGGGCCTGGCAGAGGCCTAATGACCTTGCTGCTGCCTCCATGGTTGACTCCAGCAGGACCTGGGCCCTCCCCTCTGTGGACCAGAGACCATTTTCCTGATACCATGTCGCCAGGATCTCTCAGACCTGTTTGTGGAAGTCAGGAAACACTGGGTGTGGTCATCCCACCCTGGGGACTTTCAGGGCTGACAGTAAGGGTGGGCTTCTGTGGGGTCCCCTCTGTTATGTGATCCAGGGTTGCAACATCCTAATGTTGACTCTGGCAGAACTTGGTCCGGTCCTCTGCGTTTCTGAGGTCCCGCTCCCTATACCAAAGCTCCCGAGTCTCTGAGACCCGGATACAGAAATCACCTGTTGTCATCTGCCCTGGGTGGGATGATTCTGTTCTAGAGTGCAGGCTCCCTCTCTCCTCCCTCATGTTCCTCACCTTGAGCCCTGGCAGGTCCTGGGATCCTCCCTCTGTTGACCCAAGGCCGGACTCCTCAGATCAAGGCCTCACTGCCCTGAGTCCTCTGCAGGAAGTCAGTGTAGGTCACATCCGGTACCAAGCCCAGCAACTCCAAAGCCTGATGGCAGGGGCTGATATGGATTCTGTAGGGTCCTTTAGCCCTCCTTCTGATCCATACTTTGACAGGGCCTGGGCCTCCTGTCCTCTATGAACCTGAGTCTGCAATCCTCAGACCAAGGGTCTGACTACCCGAGTTCCCTGAGGAGGTGGGGGCGGGGGAGGGAGGTACAGTTTTCAACATACAAACAGGAAGCCCAACTTGGGAATTTAAATTCCTGCCTCATTCACCTTATACTGTTAAACCCCAAATCTAGATACTATACCTACTATGATCACCCCCAAGATTTTAAACAAAGCCAAGATAACCAGTTGAGCAACTCTATTCATTAAAGACAGCCTAAAGGCAATGGTTTCAACCTTGAAAACAGAAACCTGGGGAGAGTCACATGGACCGTAGAAAAAGGGGGGATGAGATGGAAAATTTCTCTGGTAGTAGCCAAGAAGTGAATGGTCTTCAAGGTGCATAAGAGCAACCTGTACTAGGGAAGCAGGACGATTCACATCTCCACAGAGACAGTCACATTACCTTGAAAAAATTTTAGGTAAATCTTATGAAAACTAATGGTGAAGGATGAGAAAGAACAATGAACCACTGAAATGGGTGGCCTAAGGAAATGTTTAGGAAGCATCATCTCCCTACCATGTGACCCATCAGAATTGAACGTGGGGTCAATAAGTTTGAGAAGGCTTAGGAGTGCTAAAGAAATGCCCCCTTTCTCTTACCAAAGCATCTTGGCCTCCTCACCCCTCCCTGTGGAAGTATCAGGATGGTGCTTTATGATGTCTAAGTTTCTCTCCCAGAGCTACCATTAGCTGGAGGAGAGGCTTCCTGATTAATTAAAGCCTAGAGGGTGCAGCCCCTCATTGTCCTAGAGAAAAGCATATGTTCAGGAGGCCTGGGGTAGGGCCCTGGGAAATTTTGACATGGTGAAGATGACCAGGAAACCACAAACTCCTAGCACAGTTATGTAACAACCAACCCCATTCACCAAAAGAAGGTAAAAGAGGAAGAAGCTCTGTTAACCCAGGTCCAGTATCCAGGATGAAAGGACCACACCCAAACTCCTCCTCTTCCTTAGTGTCATATCCCCAAGATTCCCTGGTCTTGTCTGGCAGATTCCATCCTCAGCCCATACTTTTTCTCATGAAGACTTTTTTCCCTTTCATCCCAACCATTTCATCACAAACCAATGTCCTTCTATGCTCACTCTGTTGTCCTTTCAGGCACTAAAGACATCCATGGGGGTGAAAAGATGTCTTTAAGGGAGTTCAAGGGAAGGAGCCTTTCCAAAAATTCCTACCCCTTCAAGAAAACCTACGAAAGCTATAAAGCCAACAATATGTGGCCATTATCACAGGCCAAATGAGGAACTGAATAAAAATGATCCAGAACAAGACCAAGATAATGTAGAAAAATTCACCACCTCAAGTGATAACTTGGGCAGCCCAGTAACTTCAGAGCAAGGCCAAAGACCTCAGAACTATCTATGAAATCTCTGAAGTCTGGCTCCCAAGAAATGCTGACAGTGTGGAAGCCAAATTTTACACCTACAGGGTACACCAATAGTGATGATTAAAATAAAACTGGTAAGTGGTTCACTTTCAGTGTAAGCATAATTTGCAGACAATTTTTATTATATTTATTGGAATAACATCTACATTATAAAAGACCAGGGGCCATCACGTCCTAAACAACCAGATGGATGACTGGTCACCAGGTGGGAGGAGGTGGCGGGGGAGTGGTGGGGTAGTGGGGGGGCGGCAGGGCAAGGTTGTTAGCCTCTGGCCTGGGCCGGGCAGAAGCCTAATGACCTCGCTGCTGCCTTGGTGGCTGTGGATCAGGCCCGGAGAGAGGCCTGGAGAGAGAGTCAGGGCCTAATCAGCAGCCACTGCAGCTGCTGGCGAGGCCTGGAGAGAGAGAGAGAGAGAGACAAGGGCTGATCCGCAGCTGCCATGGAAGCTGCGGATCAGGCCCAGAGAGAGGCCTGGAGTCAGAGGCAGGCAGAGGGGTTAGGGGTGATCAGACAGGCAGGCAGGTGAGCAGTTAGGAGCCAGCAGTCCCAGATTGTGAGAAGAATGTCCGACTGCCAGTTTAGGCCTGATCCTTATGGGTCCCTGATTGGAGAGGATACATGCTGTGCTTAGGGAACTGCCCCCCCATGCACAAATTTCATGCACCGCGTCTCTAGTTACATAATAATAAAGGGATTCATCCTCAACAAGAGGATATAACTCTTGTAAGCAATGAGGCATTCAATGTAGGAGGACCTAAATATATAAAGCAAATATTGATGGGCATAGAGTGAGAGGCAGACAATAGTACAAAATAGGGGACTTTAACACCTCATTGAAAAAAATGGAAAAGCAGAAAATAGAGAAGCAACAACTGATACCACAGAAATACAAAGGATTATAAGAAAATAGTATAGAAAATTGGGAGCAGAAAGGTGGCGACTGGCAGGATGGCAGTGAGGTGGAGAGTGTGAGAGAGTGAGGGAGCGAAAGGAGAGTGTGGTGTGTGTGTGTGTGTGTGTGTGTGTGTGTGTGTTAGGGACAATTAGATCCTGCAGGACTTTTGGGGGCAGGCAGACCAGGCTTTCTTGGATAGCGAGAACCCGCTGCTGCTGCAGACATTCCCGGGCGGCTGGCACTGGCACAGAAATCACACCATCTTGAAGAGCAGAGCTGCTGTGACTGGGATCCCAGTCTCATTAGCACTCAGACTGACCTCAGATGCAAGCTGGGACCCTACAGTCTCTCTGGACAAAGACCTGCTGCCACAGCTGCAGATCCACGGGCAGTGAGACTCCAGCCATCCCGGCCTCTGGCTCCAGTGAGTCCCAGAACACATTCCCCTCCCACTGACCCACTGCCAGCAGCATAGGTCCTACACATCCTGTAGTGCATGAGTGGGCCTCCCGCCAACACATGGCAGCTGTGCTGTCCATGCCACCCAGCCCCCACCCAGGCTTCTGTGACTCTGATTCTCAGCACATGCGCACAGGGCTGTGGCCGACCCACTGCAGCTACAAAACCTGCCCCCAAGCACACCCATGACTCTGACGCTGGTGTGCACTCCTGGGCTGCTGCCGACCAGAGGCAACTGTACCACCTGCCCCTGAGCACCTGTGACACTTCCTCCTGGTGAGCATGTATGTGGCTGCTGCTGGGTCCCCAAGCGCCCATCACTCTACCCCTTGGCACGTGGGCATGGGGATGCTGCTGACCTTCTGCAGCTGCATCACCCACCCCCAAGGGCACCTGTGACTCTGCCTCTAGGTGAGAATGCACAGGGCTGCTGCCGACATGTGGTAGCCTCGCCACCGGCCCCGAAGTGCCCGTGACTGCCTCTTGGGCATGTGTGGGACTCCTGCCACCCCACAGTGGCTGGGTGTCTCAGTGCCTGAGCTCTCCCATGACTCTTGGGGTGTGCAACACCCACACCAAGCCCCCTGCTGTGGCTCAGGCCTCCACAAATCAGCACTTGGACCCTGCGGTGATAGCAAAATGGGGAGACAATGAAACAATTTCCAAAGAAAGAAGAGGAGGAATCGAAAAAAAAAAAAAAGGAACTAAATGAAATAGAGAAAAAAATTAGAAAGTAGGAGGAGAGCCTAAGGGAGCTTTGGGACAACATGAATGAAGTAACATATATATAATAAGGGTGCCAGAAGAACAAGAAGAGCAGCAAGGACTAGAGAATCTATTTGAAGAAATAATGACAGAAAACTTCCCTGATATGGGGAAGAAAAAAGTCAGACAAGCACAGAGAGTCCAAACAAGATGAACCCCAAATGAACCACAGCAAGACATGTCATAATTACAATTGCAAAGTTAACTACAAAGAGAGAATCTTAAAGGCTGCAAAGGAGACACAGAGAGTTACCTACAAAGATCTCCCATTAGATTATCAAATGATTTCTCAACAGAAACACATCAGGCCAGAAGGGAATGGAATATAATATACAAAGTGATGCAAAGCAAGGGACTGAATCCAAGAATACTTTATTCAGCAAGGTACCATTCAAAATTGAAGAAGAAATCAGGAGCTTCACAGGACTAAAAACAACAACAACAACAACAACAACAACAACAACAACAAAAACGCTAAGGGAGTTTATCACTACCAAGCCAGCAATGCAATCAATGCTAAAGGGACAGCTGTAAAAAGAAGAAATAGAAAGGGAAGAAGGAACACAGGCATAAAGAATAAAAATGGTTTCAAACAGGTACTTATCAATAATAACTTTAAACGTAAATGGACTAAAAGCTCCAATCAAAAGACATAGAGTAGCTGAATGGATAAGAAAACATGACCCATATATATGCTGTCTACAAGAGTCCCACCTCAGAACAAGGGACTTACACAGACTAAAAGACTATATTTTTCAGGCAAATGGAAATGAAAAAAATAGGTAGGGTAGCAATACTTATATCTGACAAAATAAACCTCAAAGTGAAGGCCATAACAAGAAATAAGAAAGGTCACTTCATAATTCTAAAGGGATCAATAAAACAATAGGATATAACTATAGTAAACATATATGCACCCAATGCAGGAGCACCCAAATACATAAAAAAAAAACAACAACAAAAAACTTCTGGAAGATATAAGGGGAGAGATTGACAGCAATACAATCATAGTAGGGGACTTTAATACACCACTGACATCACTGGATAAATCCTGTAGACAAAAAATCGGCAAAGAAACAGCAATTCTAAATTACTCACTAGATCTGATGGACTTAATCAACATCTTCAGAACATTCCACCCCAAAGCTACAAAATATACATTCTTATCAAGTGTACATGGGACATTTTCAAAGATAGACCACATATTGGGACTCAGGCAAAGCCTCTCCAAATTCAAGAAGATCGAAATCATATCAAGCATCTTTTCAGATCACAATGGCATAATAGAAATAAACTACAATAAAAACAATCACAAAAATTCAAACACTTGGAGGCTAAGTAGCATACTATTCAACAATGAGTGGGTTACCAAAGAGATCAAAGAAGAAATAAAAAGCATCATGGCAACAAACAACAATGAAAACACAACAATCCAAAATCTTGGGACACAGGGAAAGCAGTCCTGAGAGGGAAATTAATAGCACTCCAGGCCTACCTCAAAAACAAGAAAAACTGGTAATAAATTATCTAACACTGCAACTTGAAGAATTAGAAAGGGAACAACAAGAAAAGCCGATAGTAAGCAGAAAGAAGGAAATAATAAAGATCAGAGAAGAAATAAGTGACATAGAGACCAAAACAAAAACAAAAACAAAACACAATACAAAAGATCAACAAAACCAAGAGCTGGTTCTTTGAAAGGATAAACAAGATTGATGAGCTTCTAGCCAGGCTCACCAAGAAGCAAACAGAGAGGACCCAAATAAGCAAAATCCGAAATAAATAAAGTGAAATAACAGACCCCACAGAAATACAAAGGATTGTTAAAAGAAATACTATGAGCAACTCTACTCCAACAAACTGGACAACCTTAAAGAAATGGACATATTCCTAGAAAAATATGACCTTCCAAAACTGAATCAGGAAGAATAAAGAAATCTGAATAGGCCGATAACTATGGAGGAAATTGAAGCAGTAATAAAAAAAACTTCCAATAAAAAAAAGCCCTGGACCAGATGGCTTCACAGGAGAGATTTATCAATCATTCAAAGAAAAACTAAAACCTCCCCTTCTCAGACTATTCCAAAAATTTCAAGAGGAAGGAACACCTCCAAGCTCTTTCTATGAAGCCAGCATTACCCTAATCCCCAAATAGAAAAAGATATTACAAAGAAAGAGAATTACAGGCCAATATATCTGATGAACATAGATGCTAATATCCTGAACAAAATCCTAGCAAACCAGATCCAGCATCACATTAGAAAAATCATATACCATGACCAAGTGGGATTTATTCTGGGCATGCGAGGATGGTACAATATCTGCAAATCAATAAATGTGATAGATCACAAATTGAGAGATAAAAACCATATAATCATATCAATTGATGCAGAATATAATGAACATTATAAACTGGTGAACAAAAATAAATACAGAGACAAAGAAGCATGGAACAGATTGTCAGACTTCAGTGGGAAGGCAAGGGAGGGGTTGGGGGTGGGAGTAAGATCAACCAAAGGAATTGCATGCACGCATATAAGCATAACAAATAGACACAGACACTAGGGGCAGATTGTCAAACTTCAATGGGAAGGCAGGGGAAGGGTTGGGCACAGAAATCACACCATCTTGAAGGGCAGAGCTGGGGCAGATTGGCTGGGGGAAGGTAAATGGGGGGAAAAGAGACATATGTACCACTATATGTAATACTTTAAACAATAAAACAAAACTTAAAAAATGTTTTCAAAAAGAAAATACTATTATCAATTATATGCCAACAAATTGGACAACTTGGAAGAAATAGATTAATTCCTGGAAGCATACAGTCTTTCAAAACTGAATCAAGAAGTAACAGAAAATCTGAACAGAACAAAACCTTCCAACAAAATTGAATAAGTTCTGGACAGACAGCTTCACAGATGAATTTTACCAAACATCCCAAGAGCAATAGACACCTATTCTTAAACCATTCAAAAAAATTAAAGAGGGGGGAAGGCACCCAAGCTTATTATATGCAGCCTGCATTAGCCTGATTCGAAAACCAAACAAAAACTTTACCAAAAAAAAAAAAAGCATAAGTCAATATCCCTGATGAACATAGATGGAAAAATCGTCAGCAAAATGCTAACAAACTTCAGTCAGCAATACATGAAAAGAATCATACATCATAATCATGTGGGATTTATTCCTGGGATGCAAAGTTGGTCCAATATCTGCAAATCAATTAATCTGATACACTGCATAAACTAAATGAAAGATAAAAATCATATAATCATATCAATAGATGGCAAACTCCAGCATCCGTTTATGATGAAAAAACAAAAAACAAAAGTTGTCAGCAGCACTGGCCAGTATGGCTCAGTTGGTTAGAGCACCGTCCCATGCAACAAGGCGTAATAGTTTCAATTCCCTATCAGGGCACATGCCCAGGTTGCTGGTTTGATCCCCAGTAGGGAGCGAGCAGGAGGCAGCCAATCAATAATTGTCTCTCATCATTGATGTTTTTATCTCTCTCTCCCTCTCCCTTCTTCTATGAAAGTAATAAAAAAACATAAAAGAAGAAAGAAGAATTCTTAGCTTTAAAAAGAAAGTCAGAGAAGAGATAAACCAAAGAACTTATATCATTACTAGAGGCCTGGTCCATGAAATTCGTGCACTGCGGGGGAGTGTCCCTCAGACTAGCCTGCACCCTATCCAATCTGGGACCCCACAGGGATTGGGCCTAAACTGGCAGTTGGACATCCCTTTCACAATCCGGGACTGCTGACTCCCAAATGCTCACCTGCCTGCCTGCCTGATTGCCCCCTAACCACTTCCCTGCTGGCCTGGTCACCCCTAACTGCCCTCCCCTGCAGGCCTGGTCCTCCACAACTGCTCTCCCCTGCGGGCCCAATCGCCTCCAACTGCCCTCCCCTGCTGGCCTGTTTGCCCCCAACTGCCCACCCTTGCCGGCCATTTTGTGGTGGCTATCTTGTGATGACACAGGGGAGGCCATCTTGTGACAACATGGGCGTGGCCATCTTATGCGAGGGTGTGACAGTCAATTTGCATTTACCTCTTTATTATGTAGAATATGTATAACCCAGGCAACATTTTGCAGCGAAGGTTCAGGATCTGAAGAAGTGGTTGTGCACAAATGAAAACACTAGACAAGAAATATGGATTTAGAAGGCATGGGGGGCCAGGTGGAAACCTCTCTCTAGTGGAGAAGCTCACTGAAACCCTGGCCTTGTCAGCTTTTGTTCACTTGAATACACATTTGCCCTTTAGGAATGCATACAGGCATATCAAAGGTAAAGTTTGGAAAACAGTAAAAGGATTATCAGGTTAGGGAATTGCCTTGAGTCACTGAGCCCACAGCAGGGCAATATTATGCTGATTTTCAATTCTGCTGAATAGCAAAGTCCATTGGCCTTCCAATGGGTCTTTTTGCATTAACGCTAACTACTGTTGGTTTTAGCCTCTGGCATTTCCCCCTTTTTGTTTCTTAATAAATCTAGAAAGGTGTAGGCCCTCTGCAAGGCTTCAGTCCTTTTAAAACTTTTCATTCCGCATCTGCAGACTAGAATTAAACATATAAGAACAAAAATAAGACAGACAATACTGGTTATTCTAAAAAGCAAATGTAGGGAGATTCAATGAAAAGAATTGAGTTCTTTTATATCCTTTTTAAATTGCTGCCAGGCATCTAAGGAACTAGTTTGCAGTAGGCTCCTTTCTGGGTCATCAGTTCTTCATAGGTTCCCTTCTCAATCACTGTCCCCTGTGACATGACAGCAATGATGTTCGAGTTCTGGATGGTGAACAAATGGTGGGCAATGACAATGAAGGTCTGACCTTCTTTGGTTTTGTCCAGGGCAACCTGCACCATTGCACAACTGATGACTGCTAGCATGGCAAGGCTTCTTCACCATCTCCCAGGTCATCTCTGGACAGTTTCTCCTCTGTCTCATTCTCTTCCCACTCCTTATCTCCAGTGTGTTGCTTGGGGCTATTGCTATCTGTGGCTGGAGTAGTCAATTGTCTGCAGCTGCAGGTACAGGGTGAGGCTCAGGTTGCAACGTCCTCAGTCTGGCCAGTTCCTCTCTTGGATCCATGTTGAAGTTTAATATTCCTTGCAGGAATCCACAGGAGCTTGGAGGAGTTTTCTGGAAATACACAAGCATATCCTCAACCAAAGGTTAACAAGGGGTCAGAGCCCTTCCATAAACCAGACTCAGGATCTTTCCAATTAACCAGACTACTTTCCTTTGACTTTCCAGTGTAATTCCATGGATATCTTGCCATCAGAATTACAAGTGAAAAAATTTAAAGTAATTAAGGCTCAGTGTAGTCTACTTACAGGAGATTTCTCCACTACTCCCTGTTTTTGTTTTTCAAGTTGGGATTTTAGCCACTGATGTTGGCGTTCTATAATTGCCTGTCCTTGGGAATTGTATGGTATTCCCGTAATGTGCTGAATTTTCCACTTTTTACAAAATTGCTGGAAATGAGCAGTCTCAATTCTATTTATCAGGCCAGCAGCATAGGCAGAATCAGTAATTAAGAAGCTCTTGGAAATCCTGCAATGCAGCCTTGATAGCTTCTAATTCAATTCTTTGCACAGAAGTATAACAGGTCTGGATAACTCAGCCTGAATTTATTGTATGATAAGCAGCTTTACTATTAGATGAACCATCAGTAAAAACAGTTAATGCTCCATGAATAGGTTCTTGCCTAGTATTATTTTTTTTTGGTATAATAATAGGGGTGTAATATAAAAATTGTAGTAATTTGTTTTTTAGTAGGTGACAACTAAGTTCCCCTGAATATCCAGTTTGCCAATTCAAATTAGTCTGAAATAAGGTTTATTTTCTAACTTCATTTGTCCTTGGAGTGGGCAGTGAATGGCACTAATTGGATTTCTGCTATTAGTCTTTTTGAGTATATAGACATAAGCTTTGTTTAGGGAGACAAAATGCAAATTATTTACTTTTAAGTGTCCTTGGTTTAGGGAAAATAAGATTTACCAGATGGCCCCAAACCACTTGGCATTTATATTTTTTAGATGGTTGTAAACTGCTGTTACATTCAAGCCATGAAATTAGAAAATGATTCTGTAGGTCTTTGCATACATTTAATAAAAGCTTTCTTAGGATCCCAAAGCATATTTAATAAATTTCTCCCATAGAGATTTTTAGATAAGGTCTTAACTAATTAATGTCCGATAATAATTTCTAAAAGTCATTTAAGGTCTTAAGGCAATCCTTTTGTATTTCTAGCTTTTGAGGCCTGATACGTTGATTTTTAATTACAGTTCCTAGACATTTGAAGGGCGTTTCCGTCTGTATTTCCTCCCAGAGCAATTTCTAAGCCACATTTAGGGCTTAGGAAACTTTTCTTTTAAAAACTTTTACTTTCTTTTAAACAGCAACCAACTTGGTTGCCTTTCAGAAAAACAGGGAGGAGAAAAACATGCTGGTCAATACTGCAATGCATACATTTCAAGTAAAAGTAACTTTCTTTTTACTTATGGTGTCTCATTAATGGTCAGATTTAATGCTTGAATAAAATTCACTTTGTAAATAGTAGCAGAAGAGATTTTAAAATTTCTCCTTTTTATTAGCTTAAATTTTACTTTCAAACTGCATTCTTTTTGGCTAGTGCTCATTTGCATATGTATGCAAATTTTACTTTGGACTTTGTTAGAACCAATTGCTCATAAAATATTGGCTTCTCATATAATTGAGTTTATGTGAGACCTTGATTATGTTGTGAAAAGCTAACTTATTAAGTAATTAAAGTAGGTGTCTTTATTGAAAAAGCAAAGTAAGCAAACTTATACATTTGACCTATGAAGTACAGATGCTGCCCCACCCCCAGCCTATCTGAACAGCAGGCTGTCTGAGGCATTATGTATGCTCCTGTCAACCTTGTCCTGCCCTCCCTTTCTGTATTAGTCATTTACTCTGTCCTTGGCAGGGGAGATAAGTGTAGTGGTCTAGCCTTTATTTAAACTTCCCTGAGATTTTATGACCCTTTTTTAGAATTAATTTCTCTCTTTCAAAACTTCTTTTTTCCTTCTTATCACATACATAACCTTCACAAATTTCATACTTTCAAATTAGCCTTCAAACCTTCTTTCTATGTCCTTCAAAAATGCATAACCATGCCTCAGACCTTCTATTAAGTATTTCTACTCTAATATTCTTTCTTTCATTAACTTGTATATACCTTCAGCAACTTATATAGACCTTTTTCCTCCTTTTCCTTTAAAATGTATGTCCTGCCTTCTATTATTAAAACCATACAATATTTTAACCATAATTTTCCAATGATAATTAAAAGTAAACAGCCAGCATTTTTTAGATTGACATTTATCAAAACACTTTTTGTAATTATTCTAAAAGACATCAATTAAATTTAAACTGGTTTTTATATTAAAAATTTATTTCAGACCATCTAATTAATCCTCTTTTTTAATCAAGCCAATAAAATATTATATCCTAGGTTGAAATTTTACCACAAGTTGTACACATAAGGACTACAATATGTTTTGAACTACAAATTTCTCCAGAGAAAATACAAGAATTATTTTTTCAAAAATGAATTTCTATACTTTATGCATTTTATTATTACAACCATATATCTCCCAACTTCATTTGAACTTTAAACTCTTAGAAGCCTCAAATTTTAGGTGGCAAGTTAAATACTCAGCATTTCTCAGTTTAGTAATATATTTATATTTTTAAGTATATATTTCAAATAAAATACAAGACATATTCAATTAGTAGTGAAAGGGCGAGGGCTATGCCCTCCATCTTACCCTGTGTCCTCCATTTTGGGGCAGCCACGTGCTTGGCAAGGAGCTTCTTCCCAGAAGTCTAAGCCTCTGCTGGCCACGCCCGGGATTTTAAACTAACCAATGACAATCAAGGAACGCGCGCGCCATAGAGATGACCACATCCTGTGTAGCGAGACACCGACTTGCGCCTGGCCAATTGGCGGGGCCCACAGTCCCCTCTCCCGCCCTTACTCCAACCCCCTATAAAACCCGTGGTCCCATCAGGCTTCTCTCTCTCGGCCACTTGGCTTGCCGTTGGGTCAGTGAGTGTGGTGGTCGGGGAGCTCAAGTTAGCTTGAAATAAAGGACTCTTTGCTTTTGCATCGGACTGGCTGGCTCCCTGGTGGTCTAATGGGGATCTTGAAATCTGGGCATAACAGTAGATTCAAATATATCCTCTAAATATTATATATGAGGCAAACTCAGATGAATATTTCAGTATTTTGTCATTTTAAAATACCTAGATATTTAATAATTTTTATCATTTAATTCAGCAAACTACAAAGTTTTAAGTTACCAAAGACTTTGGAAAACTATGTTTAGGCATATGAGGCTGGAGAAAAGGCAGGGGAGGAGGGAGCAGGCCTCTAGCTGCTTGGATTTAAACTGCTACATTTTTCCTTAGAGATAACATCTAAGGTTACTGCTGCGGCTTCTCTGCCTTTACAGGGAGAAGGGGGACTGGCCCTTTCCTCTAACAGAGAGTGCAGTCAGTCTCCTGTTGAGTGACTGCATTTACATTATTAATATATTTATAATTACTACTGAAAACTTTATTACAAATTCTTCATTTTAGTTACATCTATTTATTTATGTCTTAACAACTTTGAGATTTTAAATCCAATTATTATTATCCAAGGCATTTTCTTTGGCAAATTCTGTAACAGAGATAACTCACTGGCTTTCAGTGGCTTTAATGTTAAAGTATTATTTTATATTATTTTCCTTTTATGAAAACAGGAGTGCCCCCTGGGACCTGTGAGGCAACCTTGGAATTCAGTCTATTATTTTTTCAAGAACTGCCCATTATTATGGAAACATTAATCCTATTGTCCAAACCCAGCCTGTATATTTTCCTTGTGTCATTTTCGCCACCTTTTGCATTTGCATTCCACACCCTGTACAACAGCAACTTTGCAGAGTGCCCTCTCACACTCCAGGACCCTGTGGGGGATGTTGGAGAGCCGGTTTTGGCATGATCCACACAGGCCAGGCTGAGGGACCCCACCTGCTGGAGGGACTCCGCTCACTCTGCAGACAACGGGGGGGGGGGGGGGGGGGGGGGGAGACTGTGGGAAGTTGACTCCAGGGCATGTCCATCCCATCTCGCCCAGTCCCACCCCACAGGCCACCTTCTAATTAATTTCCTTTCAATGTGCATGAATCCGTGCACCAGGCCACTAGTATTTTTTAAAAAGTCAACAAATGCAATAAATACCAAATATACAAACCCACAGCTAACATCATACTCAACAGTGAAAAGCTAAAAGCATTTTCACTAAGATCAGGAACAAGACAGGGATGTTCACTTTCACCACTTCTATTCAACATAATATTGGAAGACATCTCCATAGCAATCAGACATAAATAAACAAATAGACAGATAGTATCCAAATTGCAAAGGAAGAAGTAAAACTGTCATTTGCAGATGACATGATACTATATATAGAAAACCCTAAAGAGTCTACCAAAAACAAAAAAACTATAAGAACTGATGAATAAATTCAGTAAAGTAGCAGGGTACAAGACTAATATTCAAAAATTGGTTGCATTTTTATATGCCAATAACAAACTATCAGAAAGAGAAATTAAGAAAATCCCATATATAATTGCATAATAAAATAAAATTTCTAGAAATAAATTTAACCAAGAATGTAAGAGATCTGTATTTGGAAAATTATAAACATTGAGAAAAGAAATTGAAGAAGATACAAGTAAATAAAAGAATATACTCTGTTCATGGATAGGAAGAATTAGCATTGTTAAGATGTTCTTACTACCCCAAGCAATCTATAGATTCAACACAATCTCTATCTAAATACTGATTGCACTTTTCACATAACTTAAACAAATACTCCTAAATTTTATAAGGAACCACAAAAGACTGAATAGTCAAAGCAATCTTGAGAAAAAGAAAGAATTGGAGGAATATACTACCTGATATTAAACTATACTACAAGGCTATAGTAATTTAAATATCATGGTACTGGCATAAAAACAGACACATAGACAACTGGAACAGAATAGGGAGCCTGGAAATAAACTCACACCTATATGGTCAATTAATCTATGAAAAAGTATGCAAGAAAATACAATGAAATAATGACAGTCCTTCAATAAGTGGTATTTAGAAAATGGGACAGATACATGTAAAAAAATGAAACTACCCACTTCCTTGCACCATATAAAAAGATAAACTCAAAATGGGTTAAAGACTTCAATGTTAAGACCAGACACCATAAAAATTCTAGAAGAAAATGTACAAAGTAAACTCTCTGACATTTTTTAAGCAATATTTTTCTGATATGTCTCCTTGGGTAAGGGGAAAAATAAACAAATGGAATTACATCACACTAAACATATTGCACAATGAAAGAAACCATCAACAAAGCGAAAAGACAACCTACTGAATGGCAGAAGCTATTCACCAATGATACCTCCAATAAGGGGAAAAATATAAGGGACCCATACAACTTAACACCAAAAAAAACCCCCCAAACAATTCAATTTAAAAATGAGCAGGGAACAGAAGACTGGCTGGAGAGAACCCTGATAACCAAGGACTGAAAGAGGAGACTGCATAGAGATTGGTAGGAGGGGCAGAAGCATGAAAGGGCTGGCCAGGCTCCCACAGATAGCAACTGAAGTTCCAGAGAAATATCTCAACTGTGGGGGGTTGCCATTGAGAACTCTAGGGTCTAATCCCCAAGCTGGACACGCGCCTCCCCCCCCCCCCCCCCCCCCCCTCCCGCAGCAGAGAGCACCAGATTGAGAAGGGTATCCACATAATATGTGGCTATGAAAAGCATCAGGGTTGCTGTCTGCCAGGAAGAGATGACTGGAAATTCAGGTACCCTCTTAAGGGGCCAATGCACAAAATTTCCTGTGGAGCCACTCACCTTGTACTCTGGCAGAGGGAAGACAGTGCCTTATAAACATAAGCCAGGACTTGAGCTATATAAACATAAGCCAGGGTTGGGAGCTCTGGGGTTAGAGCTCAGAAGGCAGATACCAGCTTTTCCTGTGCTGAGTCATTCCTTCACACTGCAGAGGTCATTTTCTCACCCAGATATTTGCTATACAAGCAACCTTGCCTGGGGGGGGGGGGGGAAGAAAGTTGATGCACACTATTAGAAAACACCTTGCCCCATGGTGCAAAGTTACTCAGGCCCATTAAGAGACTACAATTAGCCTCCAGGCAGAAGCAACTGCCCCACCCAAGAGTTTTGAAAAAACAAAACAAAACAAAACAACTCTTGCCACACCTGTGGATAATTGCTTGCGGGCAATTCAGGACAAAATCCTATCAGTCTTTAGACAGAGGTTGTCTCTGGAGATTCAGAAACAGCAGTTGACACTGTCCTACACTAGAGATTGAGAGGCATAGCAAATCTACCTAATATATAGTCAGAAACCCAAACAGGCAGCCAAAATGGGGAGAAAAAGAAACAACCCCCAAATGAAAGAACAAGAGAATTCTCCAGAAGAGATAAATGAAACAAAGATAAGAAATTTATCTGATAGCTTAGAATAGTGATGGTAAAGATGCTCAAAAGCATGAGAAAAGATATAACTATGAAAACAGAAATAAAGAATGACAGAGCCCTGACTGGTTTGGCTCAGTGGATAGAGTGTCAGCCTGTGGACTCAAGGGTCCCAGGTTCGATTCTGGTCAAGGGCATGTACCTTGGTTGCGGGCACATACCCGGTGGGGAGTGTGCAGGAGGCAGCTGATGGATGTTTCTCTCTCATCGATGTTTCTAACTCTCTATCCCTCTCCCTTCCTCTCTGTAAAAAATCAATAAAAAATATATTTTTTAAAAAAAAGAATGACATAGAACAAATACAGAACATATTGGAAGGAATATACAGCAGGTTAGGGGAAGGTGAGGATCGAATCAGTGGATTAGAAGACAGTTGAAAAAAATCACTCAATCAGAGAACCGAAAAAAATAATAATTAAAAAGCAGGAGGACAGCTTAAGGGAACTGTGGGACAATGTGAAACAAAACAATATTCGAATAACCGCTGTGCCAGAAGAGGCAGAAAGGAAGAAAGAGATAGAGGACATGTTTGAAGAAATAATGGCAGAAAATTCCCTAACTTGGTAAAGGAAAAAGTCACACAAATCCAGGAGGCACAGAGAACCCCAGGCAAGAAGAACCCAAACAGGCTGTGCCCAGACACATAATAATTAAAATGCCAAAAATTAAAGGCAAAGAGGGAATATCAAAGGCAGCAAGAGAAAAGCAAACTATTACCTACAAAGGAACTCCAATAAGGCTGACATCTGATTTCTCATCAGAAACTCTATAGGCCAGAGGGAATGGAATTAAGTACTGAAGGTAATGGAAACCAAGGATCTGAAACTAAGATTACCATATCCAGCAAGGATATCATTCAAAATAGATGGTCAAATAAAGAGCTTCCCAGACCAAAAAAAAAAAAAAAGGAGTACATCACCACCAAGCCAGCATTACAAGAAATGCTAAAGAGACTACTGTAATGAGAAGAAGCAGAGAGAGAAACCTAGGCATAGAGAATTAAAATGGCAATAAATACATTTCTATCAATAATAACCTTAAATGTAAATGGATTAAATGCTCCAATCAAAATGGATACAAAAACATGACCAACTGTATGCTGTCTACAAGAGACCCATCTGAGAACAAAAGACACACAGAGGATGAGAGTGAAGAGATGGAAACAAATTTTTCATGCAAGTGGAAAAGAAAAAAAAGCTGGAGTAGCAATACTCATATCCCACAAAATAGACTTCAAAATGAAGGCCATCACAAGAGACAACAAAGGTCACTACATAATACTAAAGGGATCACTCCAACAAGAGGATATAACCCTAGAAAACATATATGCACCCAATATAGGAACAACTAAATATATTTAAAAATTACTTTAAGAGGATTTTAAGGGAGAGATAGACAACAATAGAGTCATAGTAGGGGACTTTAACACCCTGCTGACTTCACTGGATAGGTCTCCCAGACAAAAAAAAATAACAAGGAAACAGTGACTCTAAAGGACACACTGGATCAGATGGATTTAATTGACATTTATAGAACATTTCAGTCCAAAGCTGCAGAATATACATTCGTCTCAAGTGCACATGGATCATTCACAAAGATAGACCACATGTTAGGACACAAAACAAGTCTCTACAAGTTCATGGAATTATATCAAGCATCTTCTCAGATCACAGAGGAATGAACTTAGAAATCAACTACAGTGAAAACAATCAAATACATTCAAACACATGAAGGCTAAATAGCATGTTATTAACCAATGAATGGGCTACCAATGAGATCAAGAAAGAAATAAAAAAAATTCTGGAAACAAATGAAAATGAACACATTATAACCCAAATTCTCTGGGACACAGCAAAAGCAGTCCTGAGAGGGAAGTTCATAGCACTATAAGCCAACCTAAGGGGAAAAAAAATCAACAATAAAATATTTAACCCTACAACTTAAAGAATTAGGAAGGGAACTACAAGAAAAGCTCAGAATAAGTGGAAGGAAATAATAATTATTAGAGCAGAAATAAATGACATATAGCCTAAAAAATAATAATACAAAAGAATCTATGAAAACCAGAGCTGGTTCTTTGAAAGGATAAATAAAATGGATGAACTGTTAGCCATACTAATCAAGAAACAAAGAGAGAGGACCCAAATAAATAAAGTCATAAATGAAAGCTGAGAAGTAACCACTGACACCACAGAAATACAAAGGATTATAAGGAAATGCTATGAACAATGATATGCCAACAAGCTGGATGATGTGGATGAAATGGACAAATTCCTAGAAAAATACAATCTATCTTTCAAAACGGAATCAGGAAGAATCAGAAAACCTGAATAGGCCAATAACAACTGATAAAATAGAAGCAGTAATCAAAACACTCCCAGCAAACAAAAGCCCCAGTCCGAAGACCATCACAGGGGAGTTTTACCAAACATTCAAAGAAGAACTAACACCTATACTCCTCAAACTATTCCAGAAAATACAAGAGGAAGGAACACTTTCAAGCTCTTTTTATGAGGCCAGCATTACCCTAATTCAAAAACCAGATAAAGACACTACAAAGAAAGAGAATTAAAAGCCAATATCCCTGATGAACATAGATGCTAAAATCCTCAACAAAATATTAACAAATCGCATCCAGCAATGCATTAAAAAGATCGTACACCATGACCAAGTGGGATTTATTTCAGGGATGCAAGGTTGATACAATATTCACAAGTCAAGAAAACTGATATATCACATAAACAAATTGAAAGACAAAAATATCACATGATCATATCAATACATGCAGAAAAAGCATTCAACAAAATCCAACACCCATTTTGGATAAAAACTCTCAGGAAAGTGGGAATAGAGGGAGCATATCTCAACATGATAAAGACCATATATTACAAACCTACAGTGAACATCATACTCAATGGGCAAAAACTAAAACCATTTCCTCTAAGATCAGGAACAAGACAGGGATGTCACTTTCACCACTTTTATTCAACATAGTCCTGGAAGTTGTAGCCACAGTGATCAGACAAAAAGAAGAAATAAAAAGAATCCAAATTGTAAAGGAGGAAGTAAAGCTGTCATTATTCACAGATGACATGATATTACACATAGAAAACCCTAAAGACTCCACCAAAAAAAGACTAGATTTAATAAATGAATCTGGCAAAGTAGCAGGATACAAAATCAACACCCAAAAAATTTGATGGCTTTTTTATACACCAACAATAAATTCTCAGAAAGAGAAACTAAACAATAAATCCCATTTACCATTGCATCAAAAAATTTAAAATACTTAGGAATAAACTTAACCAAGGTGGCAAAAGACCTGTACTCAGAAAACTACAGGACATTGAAAAAAGAGATAGAAGATGACATAAACAAGTGGAAAAACATATTGTGTTCCTGGACAGGTAGAATCAATATCATTAAAATGTCCATACTACATAAGGCAATCTACAGATTCAATGCAATCCCTATTAAAATACCAACAGAATATTTCACAGATTTAGAACAAATACTCCACAAATTTATATGGAACCAAAAAATACCCTGAATATCTGCATTAATCTTGAGAAAGAAGAACAAAGTTGGAGGACTCACAATACCAGATTTCAAGTTATATTCCAAAGCCACCATAATCAAAACAGCTTTGTATGGGCCCAAGAACAGGCATATAGACCAATGGAACAGAACAGAGACCCCAGAAATTGACCCATGCCATTACGCTCAATGAATATTTGACAAAGGAGGCAAGAGCATATGATGAGGTCAAGACAGTCTCCTCAATAAATGTTGTTGGGAAAATTGGACAGATACATGCAAAAAAATAATAAAACTGGGCCACCAACTTAGATCATTCACACGAATAAACTAAAAATGGATAAAAGACTTAAATGTAAGTTGGGAAACCATAAAAATCCTAGAAGAAACCATAGGCAGCAAAATCTCAGACATCTCATGTAGCAAATATGTTTATGGATACATCTTCTAGGGTAAAGGGAACTAAGGCAAAATAAACAAATGGGGCTACACCAATATAAAAAGCTTCTGCACAGCAAAAGAAACCATCAACAAACAACAAGGGAGCCCACTGTATGGAAGAACATATTTGGCAATGATACATCTGATAAAGAGTTATTATCCAAAATATATAAGGAACTCATACAACTTAACAGAAGGAAGACAAGCAATTTAATTAAAAAATGGGCAAAGGACCTAAACAGACACTTCTCCAAAGTGGACATACAGATGGCCAAGAGATATACGAAAAAAAAAATGCTCAAAGTCTCTGATCATTGCTGGAAGCTATCCATTGTCTACACTATCAGGAAAGTGTAAACAAGGAACCCAGAAGGCTGATGGACCTTGAGCTTTGGCAAGGGCTAAAGCTATGCACCTATTGTTTAGTTGAGACAATGGTGACTCAAGCAATTTCCTAACCTAATAGTCTCAAAGTGAATCTTTACTAGTATTTACTGACCTTTAAGATAGTCTGTTTGCTACTGGAATTGCCTGCCTAAGGGCAAGATGTGTATCTAAAATTGAATAAAAAGCTAGCAGGGCCTGGGCACCAGTGAAGTCCTTCCACTACAGTTGGGTTCTCTGCCTGGCCCCCTGTGATTTCCAAATTCATATTTCTTGTCTAGTCTTGTCATTTGTGCGCGGCCCTTCTTCAGGTCCTGAACCTTAGCTGCGCAGGTTGCGGCTGTCACATCTTTCACAGATCATCAGAGAGATGCAAATTAAAATGACAATGAGGTATCACCTCACACTTGTCAGAATGGCTTCCATCAACAAATCAACCAATACCAAGTGTTGGCGAGGATGTGGAGAAAAGGGAACCCTAGTACACTGCTGGTGGGAATGCAGACTTGTGCAGCCATCATGGAAAACAGTATGGAGTTTCCTCAGAAAATTAAATATGGGACTGCCATTTGACTCAGTAATCCCACTTCTGGGAATATATCCTAAGAAACCAGAAATGCTAATCAGAAAGAATGTGTGCACCCCTATATTCATAGCAGCATAATTTACAATAGCTAAAATCTGGTAACAGCCCAACTGCCCATCAGTAGATTAGTGAATAAAAAAGCTGTGGTACATTTACTCCGTGGAATACTATGCAGCAGTAAAAAAGAAGAATATCTTACCCTTTGAGACAACCTGGAAGGGCTTGGAGAATATCATGCTAAGTGAAATAAGTCAGTCAGAGAAAGACAAGTATCATGTGATCTCACTCATATGTGGAATCTAAGTAACAAAATAAACTGATGAACGGAGTGGATCCAGAAACATGGAAGCATGGAACAGAGTGGGGAATCTCAAAGGGAAGGCTGGGGAGGTAATCAACCAAAGACCTTGTATGCATATATGCATGGCCTATGGACACAGATGAGGCTATGCATATATGGGGTGGTGAGGGCCTGGGATGGGGGTAGGCTTTAAGGGGTTAGTGGGGGGGGGGAGAAAGGAGACATGAAATACTCTTAACAATAAACAATTATTTAAAACAATAATAATAATAAATAAAAACAATAGAAACATTTTTAAAAAATAAAGTAAAATTACAGCCAATGGGGGAGGGAGGAATGACAAGAAGACCTGAATAGATATTTCTCCAAAGAGGACATACAGATGGCCAACAGACACATGTAAAGATGCTCAACTTCACTATTCATCAGAGAAATGCAAATTTAAATCACAATGAGATGTCACTTCACACATGTCAGAATGATTATCTATCAATGCCCTAGCTGGTTTGCTCAGTGGATAGAGTGTTGGCCTGCAGACTGAAGGGTCTTGGGTATGATTCTGGTCAAGGGCATGTACCTTGGTTGCATGCTTCTCCCCAGCCTGGGCCCTGGTCAGGGTGGGTGCAGAAGGCAACCAATCGATTTGCTTCTCTCACATTGATATTTCTCTCTGTCTTTTCCTCTCTCTTCCACTCTCTCTAAAAATCAATGGAAAAATATCCTTAGGTGAGGATTAAAAAGTAATAGTAATAAATAAATAAACCAAGAACCACAAGTGTTGGTGAGGATGTGGATGAAAGGGAACCCTCATGCACTGTTGGTGAGATTATAAAATGGTGAGCCACTATGGGAAACAATATGGTGGTTCCTCAAAAAATTAAAAATAGAACTATCATAAATACCACTTCTGGGTATTTATCTGAAGAAATTCAAAACACTAATTTGAAAAGACATGTGCATTCCTATATTTATTACAGTCAAGATATGGAAGCAACCTAAGTGGCCATGGGTAGATGAATGGATAAAGAAAATGTAGTACTATATATAGTGAAATATTATTCAGCCATAAAAAATGAAATCTTACCATTTGTGATAATATAGATGAACCTAGAGCAAGCATGTCAAACTCAAAAGCTAAGATGGGCCAACTAAACAAGGTTTAAGTTTATGTGGGCTGCAAAAAAACAAAAGCTTCAATTTTCATAGAAACATAGGTTTATTTAGATAGAGACATGCTAAATACAAAGGGCTGAAATAAATGAGTAATTGTTAACATAACATAATTGAACATTTTAATAAAAATTAATATTCTTTTTGAACATCAACTTACCAGACACTGAATAACTGCACAAATTAATAAGCGTAACGCAAATAAACCTATTTTTCTTGTTCTCTGAAAGCGAAATATTTCCTGTTGTGCACACCAAACAAGTCAGTCCAACACTAACGACGTGGCAACTGGCTGCTAAAATATTCACTGCCAGTACCAGGGGAGAGAAATGGTGGGCCTGTGCGTAAGGCGTGTAAGGGAAATGAATGCAACACGATTATAGTAATCAGTCAGCGAACATTGTAGTCCATTTGTTATCAATAATTATGTATAACAAAATATTATAAAAAGTAAGTTATGAAATTTTTATGAAAATGTTTCTTACATACCATTATATTGGCTGGGACACAAAAATATTTGTTGTGGGCCACGAGTTTGACATTCTTGACCTAGGGTATTATGCTAAGTTAAATAAATCAGCAAAAGACAAATACCATATGATTTTACTTATATGTGGAATCTAAAAAATACATATATATACAAACTCATAGTTACAGAGAACAAGTTAATGGTTACTACATGGGAGGGATGTGGTTTAGGGGATGTGTTAAAAAGGTGAAGTGGTTAAGAAGTACAAATTGGGCCCTAGCAGGTTTGGCTTAGTTGATAGAGCATCGGCCCAAGGACTGAAGGATCCCGGGTTTGATTCTGGTCAAAGGACACATATCTTGGTTGCAGGCCTGATCACTGGCCCTGGTTGGGGCTCATGTGGGAGGAAACCAATTGATGTGTTTCTCTCACATTGATGTTTCTCTCTCTTTGTCTCTTCCTCTTCCTTCTAATCTCTAAAAAGAAAAAAAAGTCATTGGAAGAATATCCTTAAGTGAGGATTAACAACAAAATAGGTGGATTGCCCTCTAGTGACCTGGCAGCAGAGACCAAGCCATGACCACTTTTTGACATCAGATGAAAGTCCATTTTGTATCCCCTCCCAAGACTCGAAACCAGTACAAGTGATACCTGCTTTTTACCTAATACTGCTTGGGTGGAAAACAAATAGCACTTTGGGAGGAAATCCTTCAGATTGAATTATTTCCCAGTTTATGAAAAACAGAGCCTGAGAAAGAGAAGGGAATCTCCCTGACCTTGGCACCCAGGCGACAAAGGTTGCAGAAGCAGGCTGAGTGAATTTGGACCTTGAAGGGGTTCCTGAATATAATTATGCACTTGCTCTCTGAGCATTAGATGATGGTACTCAATCCCCAGGTAGACAAATTTCATAATACTACTCTCATTCCTGTTTATATCTGGAAAATTAAGACATAAAATTTAGCTGTACTAAAAATATAAAGGCTGCTTATGAAACAAGTTGTAAGGGGCTTTCTAAAAGGTCCAATACATTTTGTAGGTAGCCAATACTTACTTGAGAAAGCCTTGAGTACAGTTCTGATGCCACCTCGTGGTTAACATTGAGATCAGCACTTCTAAACAAAATTTGTAGAGCAGAGGGATGAAGGAGATGATATACTCTGGGAGGGGTGAGTAGTCATAAGTTCCTGAAGATGTGGGGAGGGAAGAGAGATGCAACTCGAGAAGTAACCTAGGGCCAGCTCCTGAAGGAGGCCTTTATCTCATGTCAGTGCCTATGTGACACGATCAGATGTGTATTTTAGAACAATTCAGCTGTTGGCATGGACTAAGAGAGACTGGGAGAGGGGTCACATGCCTCTGAGGTGGTTGTGCCTAAGACTTTTGGCCTGAATTCTTGGGCCATACCTCTGCTGCAGCTGCCTCCTATGAGAATATGAGCAGGGATTGCGGCTTACTTGTTCAAGTCTATATCCCCCTGCCTAGAAAAGTGCCTAGTACATAATAATTCTTAATTAAAATAAAAAGGGGCATATTTACTATATAAAATATTACATGAGCCTGGCTGGTGTGGCTCAGTGCTATTGATCCATGAACCAGGAGGTCACAGTTCAATTTCTGGTCAGGGCACATGTCTGGGTTGTGGGCTCGATCCCCTGTGGGCTCGATCCCCAGTGGGGGACGTGCAGGAGGCAGCTGATCAATAATTCTCTCTCATCTTTGAGGTTTCTCTCTCTCTCTCCCTCTCCTTCCTCTCTCTGAAATAAAAACATTAAAAATAAAATGAAATATTACATGATAATACTGTCAAAATATAGACCCTCTACCCCATGGATCCCCAGAGCATCAACCGAAAGACTTGTATGCATGCATATAAGCATAACCAATGGACACAAGACACTGGGGGGGTGCGGGGGTCGGGGGTGTGAGGGCATGTGCCGGGTGGGTAGGGGAGGCCGGGGGAAGGTCAATGGGGGCGGGGGGGGGGGGAAGAAGACATATGTACTACTATCTGTAACACTTTAAACAATAAAATAAAATTAAAAAAATAAAGAATAAGGAAGTAGCTCGGGCTTCACACCAGCCTGAGGCAGGCCTCAGGCTCCCCATCTTCCAGCTGGAAACCACAGGGCTCAGTGAGGTTACCCTCCATGCCTTTTCATGATTCTTACACTGCTCAGGCCCCAGAAAGCCCCTGCCTGTTTCCTATAGAAACCCTGGATTTGGGGCCAGACCAGGCTTAGCTGGGAGTCAGCCTGTCACACCTGGACCTCCAGGTTAAAGCAGCTGTCACAAGAGGAGCCAGGAAAATGTTCTCTGAACAACATAAGGGACAACTATTGTTCCAGAAAAACAGTATCTCAAACGACATTTCCAAGGACTCCCTCCAAGTTAATGGGACCCAGCAAACCCCAAAGAGAGAGAGGTGGCATCCAATCCCACTAGAAAATATGAAAAGGCTCTACTGTCCCACGAGAGGGGAGTGGGGAGGGCTTTAGAGAGGCTGCACACACCAATGTCTTCTGCCTTCCTCCATTACCTTAAATTTACAAATGGGGAAACTGGGGAGGACCCCAAAGTAAAAGATTCTCTCTGAGGTTACTTTGCAGGCTTGGGAAACCACAGTGCCCTCCTTTCCTGTTAGTCGTGGAAAAGTGGGGTCCAAAGATGATAGATTTCCAAAGCAGCCTCACCTTTACACACTCCCACTGCCTCCATTAGGCCCGCCATGCTGGGCCTCCTTCCTGTCGCCAGCACCACTGGCTGGACCTGCTAAGCCCAGGAGCTGGCTGCGCTCAAGCCCATTTGGCCCAACTCAGCTCCACTAGGTCCAGTCATCCACTGGGTGCCACTCTGCCCACCTTCTTGACCCCTTTCAGCTGGTGGAACAACACGGATTCACATGCTCTCCCTGCTTCACCCCACAGAGCCACTAGCTGGTCCAGGAAGGCCTCACCCAAACCCTAATCCTAACCCTAACCCTACAGGTATGGCTCCACCATTCCTCCTTGCTCCTGTCTTCAGTCACCTAAGAAGCACTTGTGCACCTTGCAATTCCCCTTCTGGGGAAGTCTGTCACACACAACCCCACAGGAGTCTTCCAGGATTTCCATCATTGCCCGAGGCCACGGGCCTGAGGAAGGAACCTGGACTCTGGATCATCATGAACTTGGCATGGAGTCCTGGCCCCCCGCATGGCAACTGGATGACTTTGGGCAGGCCTCTCACCTCTGAGTCTCAAGTCTCTCCATCTGCAAAATGAAGCTGCCGATAAATCCCACTCTCCCAGCCCATGGAAGGACTAGGGAGCCAGTGGCCACGTGTTGAACGGAGTGTGGACACAGAGCAGAGTTGGGTGACCAGAAAGAGAGAGCCCTGGCCCACACCACCCAGGAGCCAGAGGACTAACCCTAGGGTGGCAAAAAAAGCCTGGCCCTCTGCTTTCCCCCGGCTGTGTGCTTTGAGCAGGTTGCTTAGACACAGTGAGCCCAGTTTCCTGTCCCTAAAATGGACATAGCACCTTGGCCAGCAAGATCTATTTGTGCTCACTCTGGTCCAAGAAGTCTCAGAATGAGGCTGCGCATGCCAGTCCCATTTCCCATTCCTCAAAGGGTTGGGTGAGGAGAAAGATGCCTCTTATAATGAAATGACCCTTAGTGTAACTGAGATTCATTCCGTAAACCTTGACTAGCTTAGAACTCAAGGCTGGACACGCCGCAGAAACTGACTTTACTGATTTAGTAAAAACAGTTGTTAAAAGGGGAGATAGTGGAATTAGAAAAACCTGAAGAAGGGAGGTGGAAGCTGGGCTGCTTCAGGTGGTCTTGATCCTGAAAACCTCGGAACTGTCACCCTTGGACACTGCTGCTGTATGGAGGCACTACAACCCCTTCTGCTGTCACTGTTCAGACTTTGTGTCCAGAGACAGGATCTGATTGACGGGGCAAAGGTGTCAGGAAGCTCTTCACACTGGAGTAAGGTTTGAAGGATGAATAGAACTTCTCTAGTGGGAGAGGGAAGGGCCTTCTAGGGGGAGCAGCACAGAGGGCCTGCAACCTGGGGACATCTCAGAATTCTGATGGCCACACCAGGACAGGGACTTCCAGGTCCTCTGATTCAGTTCTCATAAAACCTTACAGAAATAGGTGCTATTAATTTTTTGGAAAGTGACTTTTGTTGACACCTGTAGAGAATGTTTATGAGTTTATTTGAAACAAACTAAAGACATGCTGGGAGCAAGATCTCAAATGCTCTACAGAAAGGGTTTTGCAGTTTCTTTTATGCATTTGAAATGAGGAAGGTTACATGTTGAAAAGTAAAACAGGGATTGGATTACAGGATAGTTAACAAGATTATGTGCTCTCTTGAGTGTGGTATGGCTTATCTCAAAGGTGTGTTAACCTAGAGGCTCAGGGCTTGCTCAAGGCAAAGATAAAAATTTTGCTAAAAAGTTATATGCCTAGGGCATGACTGCCCACTGTGACTGCTCAGTTAGGAATTTATAATTAGATCACCCTGTGAGGTTACTTTTCATAGGACTCCTACCCCCTTCCTTTTTTTTTTTTCCCACCCACAGGAGGGAACTAGTGGAAGGCTGCTTGGTCCTCTTGTCCTGGGTTTATCTGGATCCTGAGGAATGTGGATAGAAAGTAGGACAATAAGAAAGCCCAAAGCATCTGTTTTCCTTCTACTAGAAACCCAAATTCCCAACTAGAGGGGCCTAAACCATGAGAATTATTTTTTAACTTGGAAAAAAAACCCCAAAACCTAGAGGTGGGCAGTCTGGGCTGCAACAGCAGCTCACCCAGGCTGCCTGTCCCAGGCCCCTTCCTGTTTTCCATTCTGCCCTCCCTCCTCGAAATGGTAGCCATGCATGGGAAGAAGGGGAACCCAAGGGACTAAAGACCCAGTCATCTCCACCTGCTTCTCATGGGCTAGAAGAGAGTCATGGCCACTTATAGCTGCAGACGATGTTGGGAAATGTAGTTTTTAAAGTCTATCAAAAGACCGAGGCTCTATCTCCAAGACAAGGGATATTTTTCATTGCTTTTTAATCTATAATAATGATACCAGCTTTACTGTTCATTTACAGATATTTGTTCAAAGTGCCAATTATGTATGGTTTAGGCAAAAAGCTGGCTGTTATATGTATAGTAGTGAAGTGAACAGACAAGGATCTGTCCTCACAGGGGTCACTATGTGCAAAGCACCTAACACCCATTACTCTGTTAATTCTCCTAGCAGCACTGAGAGGTAAGTATGAGCACCCCATCTTGTGAACAACTAAATGGAGGCTCTGAGAGGTAATGATACAACAGAGCCAGCATTCAAACACATGTTGGTCCACTTCAAAGCTTCAGCTAGTAATAATGTTTCCTCAGCTGTGTTTTCTATCCCGGCTCCACCCAAAGCCTGGGACCTATTCTTCAGAGATTCTGGTTTAGTTGGTTGGAGGCAGAGCTCAGGCATCAGTTTACTTATATTACCTTATTTAATCCTCACAACAACTAGAAATGGGGGTATTTTTCTATTTAAAACCAGGAAAACTAAGACCCAGAGAGGTAGCCTCCCTTGCCCATAATCACACAGCAAGTCCACAATGGAACTGGAATGTGTATCCACAACTCTGCTTTATCTAAAGAGCTGCCCTTGGCTCCAGAAAAAGGTGGCTTCTGTAAATTTTGGGAGTATGCTGGCCAATCCTTCTGCCAGTCTCTAGCCTAGAAGCCTCCTTGGGTAGGTGTGTGCCTGTGATACACAGGCCTGGTCACACCAGGGCTGCAGTGGAAGCTAACCTGCTGAATGCCAGTGGGGCTGGGCCAAGGTGGGGGCTGGGCATGGGGACATGCTTTTGGCCAGCACAACAAGCAGTGGCTTCCTCCTCCCCAGCCGAGCCCTGCCTGATATGTCAGGCTCAGAATGGGTCACTAGCCAGGGACTGGAGGGCAGGCAGGGCTCCAGGGCCAGTTCTGAAGGAAATCACATGGTGGGGTCACAGGCCTGACCCACGAATGGTGAAGGGAGGGAGATATTTCAGGCCTGAGAGGAAGGACCCAACCCATGAGATGAATCACCCGGGACAGATTATCCTGAGGAAGACCTTGGGGGTGGAATTGTGATAAGCACCCTCTTCCCAAGGTGACCAGGAGCCATGGCCAGGCCAAGTGTGGCTGGAGAACTTAGATCTATTTAGAACGCCCACTAGGGCCCATGCTTTCCAGAAGTGACTTCCCAGTCACCTAACCTGATGATGAGTACCTCCACTTAAAGCTGAGAAAATGGAGCCTTTCAGATAAATCACTTCCTCAGTCACAAGGCCAGAGATGGGATTTGAAAAGGGAGTTTGCCTTCCTGTTACTGCCAGCTTGCCTCCCCAAAGCAGGGAGCTAAGATGGCTACTGCCCTCCCTGCCATATGCTCCCTGCATGGACATGGAGTCTCACAAACAAAACACCAGGCTCTAGACTCCTCATGCAAATCAGGCTTTGGGTCTTAGGCTTGCTTTTGGATTCGAGTCACTAGACTTGTCCAAACTCCTCACTGTATAAAGAATGGAGGCTAAAGGGGGCCAAGGGTTTACCCGGGATCCCATAGTGAGCCTGGCAGAGGCTGGCTTAATCTGACTCCTGCTTCTATCTCATGGGTCTGCACTGTTATTTGGGGTTAAAAGTGTTACTGTGAAACATTTTCTCAGTCTCTGAGTGTGGTCCTGGACCATCAGCATGGTTTGGGAATTTGTTTGAAATACACATTCTTGGGCCCCATCCCAAATGGATTGTATCAGAATGTGGGGGTATGTTAACAAGCCCACCAGGGCATTCTTCTGCCACCAAAACCCAAGTACACACACACACACACACACACACACACACACACACACACCACTATAGTTATTTAATGTTTAATGGCCTTAAAATGATCTTAACCCCAAGTTCAGTAAAAAAATCCCATTCACCCAATAGCCCATCCATTGACTCACAAACCCTGAAAGTCATGGGTCCTTGGGACTGTAATACTCAAACTTGAGAAACGTGCAGGGCCCTTTAAAAGGGAAAACTGTTTGTATGCTGTTTCCTGTGCACTAAAGGGTGGTCTGACTATTTTTTATTATACTACTAGAGGCCTGGTGCACAAAATCTGTGCATGGGGGAGGCCCTCAGCCCGGCCTGCACCCTCTCCAATCTGGGACCCCTCGGGGGATGTCCGATTGCCGGTTTAGGCCTGATCCGGCAGTCGGACATCTCTCGTACAATCTGAGACCGCTGACTCCTAATCACTCACTTGCCTGCCTGCCTGATCGCCCCTAACCACCTATGCCTGCCAGCCTGATGCCCCTAACTGCTCCCCTGCTGGCCTGATCGCCCTTAACTGCCCTTCCCTGCTGGCCTGATTGCCCTTAACTGCCCTCCCTGCTGGCCTGATTGCCCCCTAACTATTCCCCTGCTGGCCTGATTGCCCCTAACTGCCCTCCCCTGCCGGCCTGATTGCCCCTAACTGCCTCTGCCTTGGCCCCCGCCACTATGGCTTTGTCCAGAAGGATGTCCAGAAGATGTCCGGTCTAATTATCATATTACCCTTTTATTAGTATAGACTAGAGGCCCGGTGCAGGAAATTCGTGCACTGGGGGCAGTGTCCCTCAGCCCAGCCTGCACCCTCTCCAATCTGGGACCCCACGAGGGATGTCCAACTGCCCATTTAAACCGGCAGTCAGACATCCCTCTCACAATCCAGGACTACTGACTCCCAACCACTTAGCTGCCTGCCTGCCTGAATTCCCCTAACTGCTTCTGCCTGTCAGCCTGATCACCCCCTAACCACTCCTCTGCCAGCCTGATCGATACCTAACTGCTCCCCTGCCAGCCTGATCACCCCCAACTGCCCTCCCCTGCTTGCCCAGTTGCCCCCAACTGCCCTCCCCTGCTTCTGAGAAATGCCATCCGAAAGATATAAAATTCCAGTATGGTGATAAACTTGTCCGTGTATTCTAAAACAGTATGGCCCATATCCTGATGGTGATACAATATTTGCACCCATGGAAGCAAAAGCAAAAGAACTATTTATGGAACGAATATTTTCCATGAAATTTTTACTGTCAGAATCTTTGTTTGTCATTAATCTTTTTAAATATTCTGGTTATTCTGGAAAATGTATATCATTTGGACAGACTTTACCTTTGCTACAACATCGAGTAAATTTCCCTTTGGATGGTTTTTCATCAGAGAAATTTAGTGGTAGGCAAAATTGACATCTAACAGTCATTCCACAACAACTATGTTCGACAATTGCATCCTCATGTACTCCATTTTCACTGAGAAGGCATTTCCTACCAGTATTGGTAGTACCTGTTGATGACTGTTCTTTAGACATATTCTATTGTCACCACCACCTTCTTTCAACTTCAAAGGCACGTTGGTCTTTAGAAATTTTCTGTTGATGACGCTGGCTTTTTTTGGCTGCAGAGCTATGTTTTGCCAATAGTAGCTTTTCAGATACATTCTGTTGCAGGTGCCTCCTTCTTTCTACATCAGACACACATTGGTCTTCAGACATTTTCTGTCGATAACGCCGTCTTCTTTCGGCTGCAGAGCTACATTGTATCAACAGTTGTTCTTTAGACATAGTCCCACCTCCCTGCTGTCATGGTCTGAGATGCAGGTGAATGAGAGTCCTGGCTGTCAAGCTGTGGAGAGCTGTCTGACCAATGGCTGATTCTGGCTGATTCTGGGGGTGGGACTTCCTCCTCTCTACTGTCAGAGTCTCTGTGGTGGCGACAATGAAGCAAGCATTTCGCCCCGCCGCTCCGGGCCTGCCCTGCCCAGAGACCCTATGAGGCTGGGCTGGAATGCTTGCCTTATCGCAGGGGCGATGACGCAAGCGTCCCCACACCCCTCCCCCCAGCCTGCCCAGAGGCTGTCTATGACCAGGTTGGAACACTTGCCTTGGCCTTCCACGGGCAGGATGGAACACTTGCCTCATCTCTGGGGCAATGAAACAAGCGTTCCACTCCAGCCATTCCGTGCCCTCTGCCCAGAGGCCCTCTGTGGCCCAGGTGGAACACTTGCCTTGTCACCGTGGTGACAAAGCAAACATTCCGCCAGGCTGCTCATGCTGCCCGCTCTCAGTGGCTGCCCCCCTGGGACTGGGGGACTCCAGCAGGGCTGAGGGGACTGGGCACCACCATCTTGTGGCCATGGGCACCACCATCTTTGTGATGGAGTGACGGCTAATTTGCATATAACCTCTTTATTAGATAGGATTGCTTAAATATGTACTATCATAAAACTAAGTTTAGGCCCTTATGCAATTCTTTTGTTTCTTTGTTTATTTTAAAATCTTTAGTGTTGAAAGCATTACATATGTCCTCCTTTTCCCCCTATTGACCCCCTCCAGCCTTCCCTCATCCCCTGCCCCAGGCCTTCACCATCCTATTGTCTGTGTCCATGAGTTACGCACATATGCATACAAGGTCTTTGGTTGATCACTTCCCACCCACCCACCCTTCCCCACCTTCCCTCTGAGATTCCACACGCTGTTCTATGCTTCCATGTCTCTGGATCCACTCTATTGATCAGTTTATTTTGTTACTTAGATTCCACATATGAGTGAGATCATGTGATACTTGTCTTTCTCTGGCTGACTTATTTCACTTAGCATGATACTCTCCAGGTCTCTTCATATAGTCTCAAAGGGTAAGAGATTCTTCTTTTGTACTGCTGCATAGTATTCCATGGTGTAAATGTACCACTCCTCTACTGAGGGGCATTTGAGTTGTTTCCAGATTTTAGCTATTGTAAATTGTGTTGCTATGAACATAGGGGTGCATACTAGTACACTCTTTCTGATTGTGTTTTGGGTTTCTTAGGATATAGTTCTAGAAGTGGGATCACTGGGTCAAATGACAGTTCCATATTTAATTTTTTTGAGGAAACTCCATACTGTTTTCCACAGTGGCTGCACCAGTCTGCATTCCCACCAGCAGAGTATTAGGGTTCCCTTTTCTCCATATCCTCGCCAACACTTGGCATTTGTTGATGGTAGCCATTCTGACAGGTGTGAGGTGATACCTCATTGTCATTTTAATTGGCATCTCTCTGATGATCAGTGGCTTTGAGCATTTTTTAATATGTCTCTTGACCATTTGTATGTCCACTTTGTAGAAGTGTCTATTTAGGTCCTTTGCCCATTTTTTAATTGGATTGTTTGTCTCCCTTCTGTTAAGTTGTATGAGTTCCTTATATATTTTGGAGGTTAAACCCTTTATCAGATGTATCATTGCCAAATATGTTCTTCCATACTGTGGGCTCTCATGTTGTTTTGTTGATGGTTTCTTTTGCTCTGCAGAAGCCTTTTATTTTGATGTAGTCCCATTTATTTTCTCCTTAGTTTCCTTTGTCCTAGGAGATGTATCTGTAAACATACTGCTATGAGAGATGTCTGAGAATTTGCTGCCTATGGTTTCTTCTAGGATTTTTATGGTTTCCAGACTTACATTTAAGTCTTTTATCCGTTTTTAGTTTATTCTTGTGTATGATGTAAGTTGGGATCTAGTTTCATTTTTTTGCATGTATCTGTCTAATTTTCCCAACACCATTTTTTGAAGAGACTGTCTTGACTCCCTTGTATGTTCTTGCCTCCTTTGTCAAATATTAATTGAGCGTAATGGTTTGGATTGATTTCTGGGGTCTCTGTTCTGTTCCATTTATCTATATGCCTGTTCTTGTTAGCCCTTTATGCAATTCTAAAATCAGCAAGTTCCAGATTAATATGGACAACTACAACCAACATTACAAAGCCTAACTTTTAAATTAATGACATTAACAGTATGGCAGAGAAAGCTGATTTGCTGAGGCTAAATTGCAACTTGCAGCCTGACTGGGACACTGCCCACTACCACTTGACAGCCTTTCAGTTCTACCCCACGCATTACCTGCGGCAAGAAATGAATCAGTTCTCCCCTTCCTTCCCTCTATTCTGACTCCTCTAACCCTTCCTTTCTCAGCGCAGAGCTCCAGTACTTTTTCCCATGTTAGTAACTCTGCTTTCTTCTCCTCAGTACTCAGCCACGACAGTGACTTTAGCTGACACCCTCTTGACTGTGCACACAGAGGCAAACTCAGGCGGGATCTCACCTAGAGGGTGGCTGTCAGGGAGACAGTTGTCATCGCCATAAGCCAACACTTGTGGATATTAGATTCATGTTGAAATGAAAGAAGATAAATTTTCAATTTTCACGTTTGGAGCCTGGAAAATTAAAGGTCTGAAGCAGTCGCTTTTGGAGAATCTAAGTCAGAATTGCCATGCCTGGGCCCATTTCTGAGCTGGAGAAATTGAGGCCCAGAAAACAGTGGGGACCCACTCTTCCCTTCTCTGATCCTTCTAATGTCCATCATCTGTGTTTCACATTGGTTTGTCTCCAAATGCAAGGGGTTCCCCTAAAATAAAGTGAGTTGCCCTTCCTGAGAGAGGTTTGTGCATTGGTTGGCCACCACCCAGTGGGGACAGTGCAGAGAGGAATGGACACTGACTGGGTGAGTATTGAGCCACAGGAGGGAGCCCCAAAAGGCCTCTGTTCCAGCGAAGCCACACTTGGCATCTGGGATGCTGCTTATAAGTAGAGAAACTATGCCCACCTCTGCCAGGAAGTCTTCAGATTCCTTCTGGTACTAAAGGGCTAGGTTCCAAAATTATTATTATTACCACCTTCTCCTCCTCCTCCTCCTCCTCCTCCTCCTCTTCCTCCTCCTCCTCCTTCTCCTCCTCCTCCTTCTTCTTCTTTTTCTCCTTCTTCTTCTTCTTCTTCTTCTTCTTCTTCTTCTTCTTCTTCTTCTTCTTCTTCTTCTTCTTCCTCTTCTTCTTCTTCATCTTCATTATCACCAAATATTTATCATATATTGAGGGTGTGATATAATCCCAGACATTTTTCTAAATGCTTTACATATATGATTGCATATAACTCACGTGGTAGCATTATTGTTATCATTCCCATTTTATTGATGAAAAAACTGAGGGTGAGGGAGGTTAACCATTTTTCCTAAGGTCACACAGCAAGTGATTGAGCCAGGACTCAAGACTGGGTGTGGTGTACTAATGCCCTCAGCAACATTTTATAGCTGACTCTGCTCCTGGCCGTGTATCAAAAGCCTCTTGTTCTTGATTTGGGGTTCAGTCTCCCCACCTATGGAATGGGGAGTCTCTTTGCACCCTCATACTCCACTATCTCTCCCTAAATTTGCCTTTTGTGTGCTGCTCAGCTGGGCAGTCAACAGGACGTTGGTGGCAGAAGGATGTCCATGTTCCAGCTGCTCCCAGTCAGGATGCTGGGGCCCTCCCTGCCCTGGCCCTCCTGGGCTAGGCACTGAATCACAGTGCAGTGGGCAGACCTTGTGCACAGCAGTGGGAAGGCTGAGATGTAGATGAAAGCCATGGAAATGAAATCAGAGTAGAGGCCCCATTCTCGGCAGGGCTGGGGAGATGGGGGAGACAAACGGGGTTGAATGCTTGTCAGCCACAAAATAATGGAGGCTCACCTTCCTTGTAAAAACCCACATGCCACAGTGTCACTGCCCTTCTCAGACAGTTAGCTCTTTATTAAGCACTGTGTGCCAGACACTAGATGCTGGGCAAGCAGTTTAACCTCTCAACATCTCACTTTTCTCTTCTGGAAAATGAGGCTGTTGTGAGGAGTACATGAGATCATTCACTTATCCATTTATCCAACTATCGCGGGCTGACTGTGTGCCAGCCATCATGCTAGGAGATGCAGCGCTAAATGACAAACATCTACTTCAGCGGGGAAACAGATAACATAAGTCAACAAATGAATGTATTTGTCAAGTTCGAGGGGGTGGCAATAAACTCTAGGAAGTTAAATCAAGCCAGGGTAAAAGTTAGAGAGTGCTGTGCTGAGGCAGGGTGGATACTCGGGGACTATTTGAATAAAGTAAAGGACCACTCATCATTTTAAAACTATCCTTGTGAAAACTCACATCAGACTGCGTCACTGCCCTTCTCAGACACAGGTGACGTGAGCAGCTTCCACACCTGTGGAACAAAGTCTACAGGCTCTGCTATCAACTCCTGAACAGTGTCTGCAAACTTCTTCCCAAGCCCTCCTCTTCCTAACTCTTTGCTCTCCGTGGGCTGGTTCGTGTCTTGGTCGGGGCCTCCTCTGGAGGTGCTCATTTAGGTGAGGGGCAACCAGCACACAGTGGGACTGCTGCTGTGACTGGGCTGCTGGGGCTGTGGAGGTAAATAGCCTTGGGTGAGGATGGCTTCGAGGGAAGAACTGAATTGTAAACAGTATTTTTGTTATTCAGTTCTCAGCACATCTCCCCTTTAGAGAGGCCTTCTCTGGCCACACTAGCCGAGATTCCCCACAAAGCCCCTTTCTTTCACAGCTCCTATGCAAGCTGAGCGGTGATGGTGCTAGCCCTGATCTCAGAATCTCTCCCAGTGCTGGAGAAGAGGCAAGAAAGAAATAGTGGGAATAAAGGCAGGGCTCCCTGTGGTGCAGTGCTGAAAGGGAGGAGAGTGGCTGGCGGCAGAAAAGGGAGCTGGAGATGAGGCCGGAGATGAGTGGCCTGGGAAGATGTATCTGAGAAGTTCTGTTTCAGGGACTTTCTCAAAGCCACACAGTAGTGACAACACTGGGAGGAGAATCTCATTCTCTTGGCTCCCACAGAAGAGCTTCTGCCCCACACTCATGCCTCCATGTTCTATGTCCCGGTGTGCTTTTTCAGCAGCCATCCCCAGATGCACATCACTGGGGCCTGGAGCCTGGGAACCTCCACTCCTCCCAGCTGCTCCAAATGCTTTAGTAATAAAAACTTTTTCTCTGGTTTGTATTGCTGAAGCTTTCTTATAAGCACAAATGAAGAAAACTAAAGAAGCAATTATAAATTCTCTACAGCCCAGGCCCTGAATTCATCAATGGAAACTGTCTTCAATAGGGACATTCATTCCTGATGGGTGGTGACAACAAGTGGTGGCTGTGGTGTCCCCATTAATTTGTTACAAACACGTACACACCACTCACCATTTCCAGGCAGCTTTCTAAGCCCTTTACATAGTAGCATCTCAAACCACTGTTACCATCCCCAGTTCACACACGAGGAAACTGAAGCAAAGGAGAGAGTTAAGCAACTTTCCCAAGGCAACAGAAATAACAAATGGTGGAGCCAGAATTTGAACCCCTTTAGAGCCCTTGTTTATAGCAGTGTGGTAAGGAATGAGCAGAACTCAATGCATGTTGTAAATAATTATTAATTGCAGTCCTTGGGACCCACACCACCTCTCCTCTGTAGTCAGCAGGGGGAGCCAGAGCTCCTGGTCCACTGTGCCTGTGCCCCAGTCCAGGCCCCTCTGACTGAAAGTGGAACTGCCCTCGCTAAAGAGACATGCCCTGTTATTCACACTTGGTTTGGGGTCTTTGAACGAGTCAGATAGGGTTGCCCCAGGGTGGGGCTCCCCACTGAGTGAAAGATAAATCACCTGAAAATTATTTACCCCAGAGGAAGCCCCAAAATGAAAAAAAAAATCAACAACTGTCCTGGATCATGCAGCTATTAAGTGGCAGATCTAGGACTCAGACACCAAAGTCTATGACCTTTTTATCAAGCCATGGTCCTCAGCTGATGTTGGTGCTGGGATACAGAGTTGTAGGACCAGGGACCTATTGGCAGGGAGCTCGTGTGGTAAAGGAAGAGGAAGGGCCATGAGCCCAGAAATCCGGTGGGTGCGCGAGGTCTCCACCATGACCAGCTCAGGGGCCCTGGAGCATAAAGGGAGACACGTGTTCAAATGTCTCCTGCTGTGTCTGTACCCAGCACAAGGCCCCACACATCTTCCTCTTCAGTGTGGGTTTGATGAATGTGTGAATGAGGAAGAGACCAGAGTGCCTAGGACAGAAGGAGGTTAGTCAAGGTAGACTTTTCAGATGAGTTCCTATTGGGTGGCCTTGAAGGATGAGTTAGGAGTTTGCCAAGTGAAAAGGAGGGGAAAGGCATTCCAGGCATATGCAAAAGAATAACAGGGTGGAATAAAAAGTCTCTCAACTTGTTTTAAAAATATCAGAACCCACAACACACACACACACACACACACACACACACACAGTTAAAACTTTATTATATACAATGCCTCTTGCTTTCTGGTCCATTCCCATTTTGTAAATGTTAGTGGCAACCCACCGATTTGCTGTGATGAGGACTTGGGGGTGGGAGCGTTGGGAAAACTGGAGGCTGGAAGGGAGTTTGGCGCTAGACTGTGAAGACCTTTGGAAATCAGCGTGATGATCTGGACCCTTTTTAGTTCTTGCCCCCTGCAAGGTTGGACGCTAAACACTCCTTGCTCCTTCTCTAGCAATTCGAGTAACTGCCTTCATCCCTGGCTAGTTTTCTTCAGTTGGCTCTAGCTTCTCCTCTTCCCCAGCTGGTTCTTTAACTCATGCTGAGTTCCTGGGGCTCTGCACTGGGCCCCCTTGGCCTCCCACAGCACTCATCCTTGTCTTGGTTTGAAGGACCTGCTTCTGTGGAGGTCCGCCACCTTTGAAAGCCCTCCCTTTTGAGTTCAAGGCACATACAATCAGCTGCCCTCCCAGTAACCTACAGATACCTCAATCTCTCAACCAGTTCATCACCCTCCGACTGGCTCCTCTCCCATCCCAGCTCCATGTTGCCCTCATCAGTCCTACACACTGTCTCACAGAATAGGATCCTGTCCTTGGAGTCTCCTCATCCTGTCGATTCTGCTCTCAACTCCATCTGCTTCTCTCCATGCCATCTGCCACTACCCTTGTCCAGGCTGGGGCTTTTCTCTCTGGGTAACTGTTTTACCACCTGTTCTTGTCCTGCCCCTTTCTATCGATGCCCCATAAGAGCTGCCTTGAGCCTCTGAAAAAGAAATCGGATCATGTGACACCCCTGCTTCAAACTTATTAATATTCCCTAAATGTATCCCCAACCCCCTGCTGGGCCCCTTCTCTGAAACCTTCCCCCACTCCCACTGTCCCTAACGCTCTGTTCTCTAGACCCATCAGACCCCCATGGGCCCTGCTTCCTTTGGCTTCACAACCTCTACCTAGTTAACACCAACTCATTCCTTCTGGATCCCAGGGTAGGAACATCTCCAGGAAGCCTTCCCTGATTCACTCAGGCTGGATTTGGTGACTTTGTCTCTGTGTTTCCACAGTCCACTGTGCATCCCCCAGCTTTATGCCTAACACCTTCTTTTTCATTGCAGTGGCCCAAGTCTGTCTTTTCCATTAGATGGGCAGCAGAATTGCGGGGTTAAGGGCAGATGTCAAAGCCAAACTCTTTAGGTTAAAATCCCAGCCCCACCGTGTTTGGGCAGTGGGAGTTTGGAACTTCATTTAATCCTTCTGTGATTTGCTTTCCCCATACTGTAAAATGAAGGTAACGATGATGATAATAATAATATTAACAAGAAGAACAGCTGTTAGAGGATTAAATGAGTGCCTGGCACATAGCAAGTGCTGTGTGTTTGGTGATTTAAGTCAGCACTCAGACTAGTTACTCCAGGAGAGTAGACCCTGGATTTATTGGATCCACCGCTATGTCCCCAGCTCCTGCCCCAACATCCTGGTTATGAGTGTGACACAATGAATCTTTGGTCTCAGAAATGGTGATACATATAGATAAGAAAGTAACATTTGAGCAATGCTTCGGAGGCAGACTGCTGAGGGCTCCATGCTGATGGAATCTGTGGGTGAGACAGGAGGAGGAAAAACCTGACAAGACAAACCTGTGACATAGCCTCTCAAATCTTCGGCTGTTTCAGTTCACCAGCCACCTCACCCCAGCACTCATTAGCACCTCAATCCATTAAAGACTCCAGCTAGCATAAGAGTCAAGGTACATTCCTCTCTTCTCTCTCCCTACCCCTACCCTTCTCCACTGAGTCTAGGCCCAGTGTCTTCCCTCCTTTCTGCACCCCACTTCCACCCTAGTTGTTCCAATTAGGATTGCTGTGTCACAAGTAACAGCAACACAGTGGCCAAAACGAGAATTTCATTATCTTCACAAATCATGGGGTTCGGCAATTTGGACAGGACACAGTGGAGACGACCACAGAAGCCAGTACAGAGGCTTAGCTGCGGAGACTCACAGGCAGGAGTGACTGAATGGAGGCTCCTTCACCCACTGTCTGGCACCCAGCTGGGTGACTCCAATGCTGAACTCCGCTGGGACTGTGGACTGGAGCACTTACACATGGCTTCTAAATATGCCTGGGCTTCCTCACAGCGTGGCCGCCTCAGACCTCCGTGGTGGCTCAGGGCTCTAACAGGTATTCCAGCCAAGGCAGAGGCTGCACTGCCTCTCATGACATAGCCTTGCAAGTTTTGCAGCATCACTTTGGGCAGACCTTGTTGGTCGAAGCCCTCAGAAATCAGCCCAAATTCAAGCAGGGAGAGCACAGAGAACCCACCTCTCAATGGTAGGCATGTCTAATAATTTTGTGCCATGCTTCAAAACCACCACCTGACCCCCAAACACCAGTGTCTCGTACCTGGACCTGCTCCCTGGCCTGCCTGGCTCCACTGTGGCCAGCCCTTCCCATCTCCTCAGGGGGTTCTCCACGGCAGCCCAGGGGAGCTTTTGAACACACCCGTCACCCTTCTTCCTGTCCCTCCAATGTCTTCCTGCTGAACTTCCCACTGAAATCTAGGCTCCCTGACATGGCCACACAGCTGCATGGGATCCTTCCCACCTCAATGGCTTTCTTTCTCTTTCTTGGCTGCAGCTCCAGTGCCCTCCCGGGGCTCATGCCCAACACCTTTCCTTCCCGAAATGTCAGTCCCCTAAATCTTTTGTCCTTCAGATCTCAGCTGGAATGCCACCTTGTTGGATCTAAAACAAACCATGCATCACACAGTGTGTCTCTCCCATAACTGTTTTATTATCTCCACTTGCATTTGTTTACGTTTGGTCTGTCTCCTTCACAAGTTCCAAGAGAAAAAGACCCTTGTCTCTCTTGTTCCTCATAGCTTAGGTTCCCCGCCATGGCGGGCACAGGCATTTGTGGGTTGTGAATGAATGCATGAACGGTAGTTTTCAAGGAACATGTGCGTGGTATGAGAAAGCAATTATAGAGGAGAGGCAGGCATGGCCTGGGATGGCAGTGGTGGTGGAGGTAGCCTTGTTTCTAACCGGGTTCTGCCACTCGCTAGCCGGGGTCTTTAGGAAAACACAGTCGCGTCCCTGAGCCTCAATTTCTTCAGCTGAAACTTGAGTCCAGCAGCCCCTAGCTCACTGGACGGGAGTGTATATCATAGGAAGGATTCAGCACCTCTGGCCAGCCAGGAGGCAGTCCCCCAGTGAGGCCAAGCTGTAACACCTGCTATGCTCGCCAGGTGTCGCCCCGTGGTGCGCTCTGAGCCCTGCGCTCTCGGGTGGCTCCGCGGCCCGACGTTTAGATTCCGTGCGGGGCATCCGGGCCTCAACCTGACTGTCCACTAGGAGCGGGGTTCCAGAGGAGGCTGCCCAATCTGGGCACCCACTTGCTATCCCCCATCGAAAAGACAGGGGTGGGGGAAGAATATGCTGAGTCAGTTATCCCGCTCCGCCATTAGCTCTAAGGAAGGGGTGCCCTCCCCCAAGAGGGTCTCGGAAGCCCCGGGGAAGGCGGAACCCGGGTGCGACCTAACACCCCACAGCCAGCTCCAAGCTCTCAGCCAGGCAAGGAGGACGGGGAGACAGGCCAGAGCCAAGGCTTCCCACCCAAGCCCTGATTCCCTCCTCCGCCCCGAGTGCAGTCCCTGAGCGTCCACTCGTCCCGCAACTTTCGAATTAGCCACCTCTGGGGATCGAGAAGCCTCCCACCTCTCCCCACCCGGCTCCGCGTCCCAGAGCCGAGAGAGGGCGCCTCTCGAGCGCGCGCCGGGAGCAGGCGGCTGGGTCCGGGGGCGAGGGGGCGCGGGGCGGGCGTTCCGGGGGGCAGGCGGGGGAGGGAGAGAGAAAAGAGGGAAGGAGGGGCCGGGCGGGCGGCTGCAGGGTCCCCGCACTCCCCGCGCCTCGCACATTCGCACCGGCAGCTTGCGCGCAGTCCGGCGTCGCCCCGCGGTGCGCTCGCTCCTCCCTCCCTCCTCCCGCTCCGTGGATCCCGCGTTCCCGGAGAGGCTCAGGCGCCGAGTGCGCGGACGGGCACACGAACAGACGGCCCTGGGGACGCCTCGGCCCGCACCTCCCGGGCGGGCTATGTTGATTGTCCTACCGGGGTCGGCCCGCGGGATCAGCACACCTCGGCCCGCGGCCCCGGTGACCAGGGGGGACTATGAACCGGAAAGCGCGGCGCTGCCTGGGCCACCTTTTTCTCAGCCTGGGCATGGTCTACCTCCGGATCGGGTAAGGGCCTCTCGCAGCCCCTGCACGCGTGTCCCGGCAAAGTTGGCGTGGCCTGGGGAAAGGCTGTGCTGCCTAAGAGCCGCCAACTTCCGTGGCCCCATCAGAGAGGCCGGGTGGGCAGGGTGCGGGAAAGGTGGGTGCACAAAGGCCCCCCGCAGGCAGGCGCCCCAGTTGTTGTACGTCAGTTCGAGAGGTACCAGCTGGTAGACCCGCCATCCTGAGGATGTCTGAGTCTGGAAGCCCTCAGAACTAGAGATAGCCAGTAGGGACGCTCCAGCTTGGGGGGCTAGGGTTAGCCAATCCCAGAGGCCCTTCAGTCCCGGGCATGGGAACAGCAGGTCCAGCAGGAACACTGTGTCGGTATCTGGGACCACAACTGCTCCCAGGGAACTCATCCCCCAGAGCCCCAGAGGCACGGACACAAACGCTCCTAGAGACAGGGCAGTGCCCCGGGGCCGGCGGGGCCGTCCGAACAACAGGGAACAGGTACCCAGAGGGAGGGATGTTCTTGGACAAAAAACACCAACCCTACTCAGAACCCTGACACTACACGATTGCTAAGGACCCTCGGACGTCCAGAGCCTTTCCTAGGCCAAGGGGACAACGTCTACTAGCCGAAACAGACACACACAGAGACAGGACGAGAGAGCTGGCCCCGAGACACCAAAGGAGGCAAGCTCGCAGAGCCAAGCGCCCGAGAAAGGCGGGATACCCTAACCTAAAACTGGGTGTCAGAATCGGTCTGCGCACGGGCGGAGCAGCCCCCTCCCCCAGTCACCACTGCATTTCTATGGAGGTGGGCTGGGGCGGTGCCCTGTTTGGAAGGTTGGGGTGGGGGCTCCAAACGGGTCTTGGAGCTGCATTTGCACGGCCAGTCACCCTTTGTACTTAAGAGATAATGTGTGTGAAGCACGGAAGGGTGAAGGGGGGGGGGGCGCTTTAAGGATTGATAGAGGTTGTGGGGCTGATGGGCCACCTTGGCAGGTTTCACACAACCTGCTCCCCCACCCCCAGCTGGGAACCTCCCTACTGCTCTGCTTGGGGAGGGGCGGGCTGGCTGCCGGGGCTGCTGCGAGGGGTGGTGTGTGGCAGATCCTTTGTATTTTGTCACTACCACTCCTCCCCTTTGCCCACCTCCTGTCTCTGGAGCAGGGATTTCTCAGGTTGACCCGCAGTGGAAGCAAGCAAGTGCGCACAGAGCTAACGAGCCGGCCCGCCAGCCCCAACTGCTGGCAGAGCAGGCGACCGCGGGCGGAGAGGCGACTGCGGGGCCCGCGCACTGCCGGCCTCCTGTGTGTTTTAAGTGTTATTGATTCGCCCGCGGCTGAGTGGCTTCTCTCCCCCGCCCCCCCCCCCCCCCCACCTGCTTTAATCTTCACTTTGGCTCGCACACCCGCCGCCACGCGCGCATCTAGCATCCAGGAAGCCGGTCTGGCTGATTGGCGCTAGCCGCTTGTGGCTTTATCTTCTTTTTAATTAGAAACGGGGTGGAGGGACCCGGAGGGGAGAGAGAAAGAAAAAACAACAGAAAATAACCTCCCCTGGCTGCACCGCCTGCCCGACCTCCCGCCGGCGCCAGCACCTCATTGACCCCGTGGGGGCCCAGCTGCCCCGGGGAGGGATCCAGGAAGGGCGCTAGCCGAACTGCGGCCCAGCAGCTGCCCTTTGGGGCCCAAAGAGGTCCAGGTCGGGAGGAATTGCAGGGTAATTTGGGACCAGGCCCTGCTGCTCCATGAGCCTTGGGTTATCTATCTGTAAAATGAGCATGCGGGGTGAAGTCCCTAAAAGGCCGTCTAGTTTCCCAGATATGACTGGTTCCTTCTGATGGCAGGACATCTGTGGTATTCTTATTTTATCTGGATAGTTCCAATGATTGGAGCACCAGCCCCTGTGACAATCAGATCTAATAATAATAATAATAATAATAATAACAACTTTAACAACAACATCTTCTAAGCACTCTCCATGTTTTAACACATTTAATTTTTACAGCAATCCTGTGAGGTGGGGGCTAATTATTATTATCCTCATTTTAGCCATGGAAGTACAGAGAGGAAGTGTAACTTGCCCAAGGTCACACAGTTAGTAAGCGAAGGAAACTTACATGGCACCCTAGCTCTGACCACTTAGCCAGGAGCCTATTGTTCCTATGAATTTTTGACCCTAATATATCATTACACTTCTCTGCTGGTGTAGGAATTTCCTTGTGGTCAGGTAAGAGTTCAAAGATTCCTCCTGACTTATGGATAGAACCTCCACTTAATCTTTCTGTGCCATTTCTTTCTCAAACAATTCAAACATCCTAGCTCTGTGTAGACCCTGTTTTAATGGTTGAGATGAATGGCTGTAGCTTCTGTTTCAAATCCATTACCTGTTAGCCTCCATGTCTCAATCTCTGTGAACCCCAGTTTTCAGACATGTGAAATAGATATGGTGAGTCTTGCCCAACAGGGCTGTTTAGGAAGATCACATGGGCTAATGTTAGTGACAGCATTCACCATACAGACTTGACACATACTAGGGATGCTGCAAAAGTTCACCGAGGCAGTCAAGTCCATATTTGGGAAGCAGGTGCTCACCTTAAGTGACATTTTTAAAGTTCTACAATCCATTTATGCAGTAACCATTTAGTGAACCAGCAGCCTTCCTGCCCTCAAAGAGCTCACAGTCTAATGAGAAAGGCAATGAACAAGTGAGCAGACAAATGAAAAACAAACACACACTTTAAGACATTTCAGAGGACTGGACCATGAGTAGCAAGAGTATTAAGAAACACAAAACGGAGATTGTGATGGAAAGTTAGGAGGGGAGGGGTGGGAAGGCAGGTGACTCAAGGCCACATAAATGATGACAAGAAGCCAAGCATGTGAAGCTCAGGGGGTGAGAAATCTTCTAGGGAGAGGTACCAACAAGGACAAAGGGCCTGAGACAGGAAAAAGCTGGTGTGAGGCAGGAGCAGAGGGAAAAAGGACAGGAGTGGTCAGTTAGGCACCTGGAAAGGAGTGGGATCAGCTCATCTCTGGTGCTATTGACACAGAGTAACTGCACTTTAAGAAATCCCAATTCCAGAACAACTTCCCATGCCTGAGCTCCAGGATGGAAAGCATGGGGCACTTAGTCCAGTGACTGGCCATGGCCCTCAATAAGTGGAAGCTCTTATTATTATAATTACAGTGAGACATCTGGGGTGAGATCTCTTTCAAAGTAGACTTGAGGATTATACAAAAGGAAACTCCATATGAATGGGTCATCTTTATGCAAATGAAGGACTAGCTGCATCATTAGGGTTACGATCTGAGCCTGTTTGGGGTTATCTTGATATTAAGAATGGCCCCATCCTCAGGCCAGGTATCCACAAGTCACACTGATGCCCGTCTTTCTACCTTCTCCATCTGTCCCGTTAGCTTCACCCCATCCATCAGTCCATCAATCCATAGCAAGTTTGGTCAGCTCCATCTGCAGCCATCCCCAAAGGCCAAGCCACCACCACCTCTTGCCTGCTCACTCTCCCTGCTTCTGCCCTGGCATCTTATAGTCCTCTCCCATGGGGCTGGAGAGATGGGACACTGTCAGTATCATGCTTACAGCCTTTCAGTGCTTTCTGATACCTGAGAACATTCTAGCCCTGAGTCATCTTTTGCCCCCAGATTGTCCTCCTTCCTAAGCTCTGGTTTGCATCACCTTCTATGGGTTCTTTCTGTTTCTTGGAGACCCCAAGCTTGTCCCCTTCCATGATTTCGTTTTCTGTTCCCTCTGCCAATAAATACTCTTCCCCATACCTTTCCACTGCTGATCATTCAGGTCCCTGCTTCACTGCCACTTCCTCAGGAAGACCCTTCTTGACCACCCCAGCTAAAGTGGCTCTGTCCCTTCCCTCCCAAACCCACCCTTGCTGCCATCACAGCATCTTTACTTAGGCTCTGTAGTGTGCACCACTGTCTGGAATGGCTTGTTGTATTTGTTTATGGTGCGTACATTGTCTCCCTCTGTAGCTCTTCGAGTGCAGGGCCTTGGCACCTGAGAGATGTCTGATATGTGTCTATTCAGTGAATGACTCTCCAGAATAGGCATAAGCTTCCTCTAGGCCAGTCATATCTAGAGGAGGCTACATATACACCACTGGCATGCAGGGAGCAAACCTAGAACTTGTATTCACAATTTCTGCTTAAATATTTTTTGCTAATAAAACATACACATACATACTAGAGAGTATATAAAACATGTACAAACAGTTGTTTTTTTAAATGAACATCTGTGTACTCACCAACCTTTCAGAGGCAATTGCTGCATGAAATTGTAGTATCCCTTGCTTGCCTTTATCGTTTTCCCACATAAAGATGATTCCTAAACAATATTGGGATTCATTTGCATGATTTTAAATTTCATCTCAATTGAAACCTACCCTAATTAGAAAGGCAACTTGCTTAGTTCCAACATTTATGTTTGACATACATCATCTTATTTTTTGCTATTGAAAAAGGAAATCAAGCCTCACTAATATTGTATATACACCCCACACAGAAACCAATGTGAAACCACAGGTGAATAAACCTGGGTTGGGGTGCTGTATCAAAAAAGTTGGGAGGCTCCTGCTGGGAGCTGTGGGGTGAGGTGGCCAGGGATGGATACCAGGGAGGACCTGTAGTCCATGCCCCACCCTGCGAGCCTAATGCTCCGTCTCTCTGTGTCCCCTGCTCCAGTGGCTTCTCCTCGGTGGTAGCTCTGGGCGCGAGCATCATCTGTAACAAGATCCCAGGCCTGGCTCCCAGACAGCGGGCGATCTGCCAGAGCCGGCCCGACGCCATCATCGTCATAGGAGAAGGCTCACAAATGGGCCTGGACGAGTGTCAGTTTCAGTTCCGCAATGGCCGCTGGAACTGCTCCGCGCTGGGGGAGCGCACCGTCTTCGGGAAGGAGCTCAAAGTGGGTATGTGCTCACCGGACACTGCAAACAGGCAAAAAGGGTCTTACAGGCTACTGACAGAATACTCTTGGGAGCCCTCTGGGACTCCTCACCTGCCCATGCTGGGATGACCCCACTGTGGGATCCTCAAGGGGCTGCGACTTGAATTCAGGTCTCCTAACAAGAGTTGGCTCTCTGGTTTGAATCCAGACCACCCTGGCCCTGTATGGCAGAGTTGAATACTAACTGGTTGATACGGCACTTATGTTGTTTTTTGAATTGAAGCCCAAATTTAAAATTAGCCATTTTACCTAAAAATAAAATTTCTGAATTCTTTTGAAAAATAGATTTACACATGTATCCACATAGTTATTATGGGCTAGAGCTGAGAACACAGTTTCCTTTAGGTGGAGCCTAGGCAACCCATTCACTGCCATAGTCCCCACCACTCCCTATTATCCATCTTAAATTCACCCTTATATGATACTAGAGGCCCCGTGCATGAAATTCATGCACTGGTGGGGGAGGGGTCCCTCAGCCTAGCCTGCACCCTCTCAGAGTCTGGGAGCCCTCAGGGATTGTCTGACTGCTGGCTTAAACACGCTCCCCCTGGCTGAGCGGTGCTCCCCTGTGGGAGCACACTGACCACCAGGGGGCAGCTCCTGCGTTGAGTGTCTGCCCCTGGTGGTCAGTGCATGTCATAGCAACCAGTCATTCTGCCGTTTGGTTGATTTGCATATTAGCCTTTTATTATATAGGATGCCTGGCCACTGTGGGCATTTCAGTTTGCAACCCCTATTGTTGCTTAGACACCACACACACACACACACACACACACACACACAGAGGCACAAAGTGTCAGGCCATGCATTTGGTTTTCAAACCAATGTGAAAAAAGCCTGGTAGAAAGGGGTTGGTCATGGGAGCCCTGGTTAGTGAGGGGAAGGCCATGTTGTGTGTCTTGCTTATGTGCATTGGACTGGAGGGCCAGCGACTCTGCAGGCTTGCTTTGAGCTGTGGACCTGCCTGAAGGTCAGGTCAGCCTCGTCTCTTTGGGCTGGAGTGGTTCACCTGGCCTACTCCACTGCTCAAAGGGCACCCCTGAGTTATTTCCCTCAGCCTCAACATCAACAAGTACAATGGTTACTGAAAAAATCCACCCAAAACCCAGCCACTACTCTGAGTCCTCACTTTCTTCCTCTTGGATCATACAGCTGGCGTATTTGGGCTCTCAGGTCCCCTGTCCCACTCCCATCAACCTGCTGCCCCCATCCTCCTACAGATCCTCCTGCAGGCAAGGGCATCCTTTATAAATGGAAATCAGATTATGTCATTTCCTTACTTAACTCCTAGAGTGCCGGGGAGCGCGATTGCGCTCCTCCTGTCTTTTGCCAAAAGTGCCGGGAGCGCTATGGCGCTCCTTCTGCAGTGTCACTATTAGATGCTAGTAGTTCACTCTTTATTGACAGATGGCACCTAAGGAAAATCAGCAAAAATGCCTTGGCAATTTTAGCATAGTTCCTAGGATATTGGTTGGCACTCAAAGGGTTAAAACCCTGGGATCAGAATGAAATCCCGACTGCTGACCTCTGTCCCTGTCTCCCCCCAATCTTCCCTCTCCTCCTTGCCCACCCAACCTCAATCTGTTTCCCAAACACATCACACTGGGTCCTGCTTTCAGAACACAGCCCCAGGAGTTCTTTCTGCCTCAGATCCTTTCCCACAGCCCCATACTCCTGAGCCCTGTTCTCCGTGCATAGCTCCCTCAGCATCCAGGTCTCACAAGCCTCCTCAGGTCCCCTTTCTAAAGTCCTCTTTAGCCAGGAAGCCCCATCCCATCAGCCAAACACTTGGCACTGTCTACATCTCTTCCTCACTCTTGGGGGTCGGGCCCTCTGCCACATTCACCACTGAATGTTTTCTTTCCCCTTCTTCTTGTAAGGAGGAGCAGCAGTCTCTTGGCCCTGCAGAAGGTCTCATTTTGTCACCACCTTCTGTAGCTGCTTTCTTACTCACACCTGAGCGGACTGCTGAATAGGATCCCAGGTTCAGGGTAAGGTTGGCAGGGGTGTGGGAGCCTCCTCTTTCAGGACCTCACACGAGCTCCCTTTTCAACATCTTTGTGGGATAGGATCTTGCCTTGCACTGCCTGCCCTTGTTCCCCCACTTTCCAACCCCAGGGCTTACTTTTCAAGTGGAGAACCAATGGCAGAGAAAGGAGGCACTGCCCTGCTCATGCCCAGAAATGGCATCAATACTGAGACTCCAGTTTAGGTCACTGAAATACCCATCTTGTGACCCTCCCCTGGTCATCACCTATGGTTTTTCTGCTAATTCATGCTCTCATCCCTGGCCTCTGTTTCCAGGACCCATGTCTAGGCTCTGACATTATTTCAATAATGAGGAAACTGAGGCTCAGAAGGGACCTGCTCAGGGTCAACAAAAGTGAATGGCAGGGTCTCCCAGGACTGGGTTGATCCCAAGCACAGGTTGCAGTCTTGAAATAGCCAGTCCATTGCTAGTATTGTAATGGTGCCTGCTGGGGTGCAGTGGCAGGCTATGGTGCAGGGAGGCCTGCCCCCACCCCCCAGTGGGCCAGAATTATAGAACTGAGGGATCCTTTGCAGGCTGAGGCAAAGGACTACTGCCAGTACACACCGGACAGGAGTGGAGGGAGGCCTGAGGCAAGGAGCATTCTTCAAGAGGCAGGCTTGGATAGGCAAGCTTTAGATTGTTAGTCTCCCTCCACCTCAGCCTAGGGAATTGAAGCAAAGAGAGGAGTCTAAGGAAACTCATGGGATAGCCCTACCTGGACCTGAAAGAGAATGGAGTCAGAGCCAGGAGGCATGTGGTCAATCTGAGCAGTTTGAATTTCTAGGTGGTGGGGGGATTGGAGAATTTTGACCATGGGCGTGACTGACAAAGTAGGTCACATTGTATAAAATAGCCACCATTCAATGATTTTTGGCTCATGACATCATATGATTCAATCTAATAGGAATTCTGGAATTAAAGGGTGGGTACAGAATTCATTCATTCATTGTCATTCATTGATTCACTCATGCATTCACTCGCTGTGGCTGGAGGCTGCTGTTCCAGCCTGTGTGGTCTTGGATTCATGAGGGAGGTGAGCCTTAGGCATGTTGGGAGAAGAGCATTCCAGGCAAAGAGAATGGCCGGAGTAAAGGCCCTGAGGCAGAAACATGTTTGAGGAACAGTGAGGAAGCTAGTTTAGCTGGAGAACAGCAAAAGAGAGAAAGAGGAAAGCTCAGAGGTCAGAGAAGGAGCCAGAAGCTGGACAATGCAACATCTATCACGCCAAGTCAGGTTTTTGGATTTTCCTCCAGTGAATGGAAAGCAAGTGATAGGGATCTGACTTTCAGATTTAGCAGCATTGCTCTGGTTCTGGGAACATAAAGAACTGTGGAGGGGCAAGGCTGGGAGTTCCGAGTCTGGTACAATGTTCTAGACAGGAGGTGACCAGTGCTGTGGACTGAGTGGTAGCCATGGAGATCTGCTTGGAAGTGAGCTGCCAGGATGGAGGGAGACTAACAATCTAAAGACCACTGAGGAAGGAGTTACCCTTCTAAGGTGGTGGTAGTGGGAACAGATCAAGATTGGACCCAACTCCTACAAGGCTGAGAAGTCACTTCCCTTCTGAGCCTTGGTTTCCTCTTGTGTGAGCAGGTATCCTTCTAGAAAACACCAAGAAGCAAGTCTCCAATTTAGGCTTTCCGGGCTCTTTATCAGTGTTCTTGCCCCCATGGGTTGCCTTTCTGTGGGAGTGACCAGTCACCAAGGGCTGCCTTGCAGGGGTGAGGGAACAGGAGTATGGTATTTGACTTTGTTAGCTTGGCCATCCAATTCACACTGCAGAGAACTGGACACATCTGCCTTTAAAGAGACTTCTCAGAAGCTCCAACTTATGTTTCTGCTTATATCTCATTGGCTTGAACTTAGTCACATGACCATACCAACCTGCAAGGAAAGCTGGGAAATACAGTCTTTTATTCAGAACAGCTATAAGACCAGCTCAGGATCTGTGACTGAGGAGAAAGGGGAACATTGACATTGGAGTGGGCACTAGCCCCGGCATAGGTTTCATCCCATGCTGAGACCTAAAGGCTCTCCTTTCACCACCTCCTCAGCCTTCTCTCCAGTCCCCAGCTCTGCTTGTGTTTCTTGGCTCTGTCTCACCTTCTGAGTATTCCAGATTTTGCTGCATAGATCTGAGGAAGCAGTGGGCAAGGCCCTCTTGGCTGCTAAAACTAAAACTCAGTTCAGGGCACCCCAAAAGAAGAGGGGCTTCTAGTTGGCCTGTGTAACTGGAAAGTCAGGGATGGTGCTGAATTTCAGAATGGCTTGGACCAAAGGTGGTGTTGGCTTCTACCAACCTCAGAACCCACCCCACTGGGACAGCAAGATGGCCATTGCATCATCAGCACCTAAGTTCAAGTCCTGCAGAAAGGCCTTAGCTTTCTCTGACAGCACCTGCAGAGGTCCTATGGTTCACTCTGATTGGATCAGCTAACAGGGTTTGACTTTTGGTTGTGAGTCCATCCACACCAATCACAGTGCTTTTGTTGGTCAGGCCTGGGAGTCCTACCCAGACCATTTTTCCGGGAGGGACTGCTCATGAGTCTGTTAGTTAGCTCCGGCTGCTATAATAAAGCACCACAGGCTGGGCAGCTTAAACACAGACATTTATTTTCTCCCATTTATGGAGGCTGGTTTCTTCTGAGGCCTCTCTCCTTGGCTTGCAGATGGCTACCTTCTTACTGTGTCCTCAGAAAGTCTTTTCTCTGTGTGCATGCCCTTGATGTCTCTGTGTGTCCTAATCTCCTATTCTTATAAGGACACCAGTCAGTTTGGGTTAGGGTCACCCTCATGGTCTCATTTTAACTTAATCACCTCTTTAAAGGTCATACTGGGGGTTATGAATTTGGGAAGGGACACAATTTGGTTCATAACAATGAGCAACCAGAGGGCAGCATGGTCTGTGCATTAGGGGAAGGAATAAGGGGTGTAGTGGTGTTCAGAGGTAAGACTCCTAGGTGGGAGGAATGGACTGGACAATGGAGATGGGCCTTCCCTTGGGTCTTATGGGTGGGAAGAATTTCACTGGCCAGTGAATAGGATCCCAGGCAGAGGGAACAGCAGTATAAACATATGGACCTTTGATTGCTAAGGGGATGGTCAACAGGAGTTTGCAGCCTCAGATTACTTGACAGGCTGCCTATTCAAGGGTCTTAAAATGCCAGGGATTCAACTTTATCAGCCGCTTCCCAGTGTGGCCCTTGGGGGCTTAAAAAGATATTCATCAATGTCCAGGGTTTTTCTTTTCTTAAATAATACAATGACACCCATCCTTTGAGTCTGCCACCCAGCACAACAACTAGAACAAGGACAGGTAATTTGCATCCACTTCTGTGAGCATCCCTGGTGCACACCTGCCTTTCCCCCCCAAGCCTTACGTTCACTATCCTGAATCTTGGGTTTTCCATTCCTTGCTTATTTATGTCTAATTTATCATGTTGATATATTCCCTAGAAGTCAATTATTTGATTCTATTTGTATTTAATATTATAAAGAAAAGCGTTGCACTGTGTAATCTTTTGGCATTTACTCCTTCGCTTACTACTCGTAAAACTCACCTATCTTCCTTGTAGCTGCTGTTGATTCATTTCAGCTGTGGTAAATAGACTCAATCTGTGCACCCATGCTTTGGGTTATGGGACATCTGGGTGGTCTCTAAGCATTTATTGTCACTAACAGTGCCACACAGGCCTCCTTGTGCTCATCTCCTGGCACCCATGTGTATGCATTTCTCTTGGGTATATACAGAGGAATGGAATTGCTGGTCACAGGGTATGAATGCCAACCTAAGTTCCACAGTGATTGTGCCAAGTGCCACTCCCACCAGTGAGCAGCATTGATCTACGACCGCTCCAACACTGGGAATCATCTAAACTTCCTCATTTTTGCCTAGGGAATGGGTGTGAAATGTTTCCCACTGTCATCTTGATTTACACTTCCCTGAGAAGTGATGCTGTTGAAATCTCTTCCCACATTTACTGGCTGTGTATGTTTACTCTTCTATAAGTTTCCTGTTCATGCTTTTTGCCCATTTTTTTGTAGGTTTGTGTGTCCTTCCCTCAGTTTTGTTTCATGGTGCAGGGAGTAGAGAGGGCTGGGTCAGCAGCAGCTTAGGGAGGCAGGGTCATGAGAGGCTTCACTCTCTTGTCTTTTATGTTTTCATGGAGGACCGGTAGGTGCCAGGAGTGGAGACAGCTCTTCCTCACATATCAACTGATTTGGTCCCATCCTCTTGGAAAGGAGGCCTTCATCTCAGGCTCAGAGCAAGCTGGAGGCTGACCAAAGTCATGTGGCTGTTTTGTGGCAAGACTGAGATTGGTAGTAATTCCCTGTTGCTGAGAGATTCTTCTGTTTATGTGAGCCTGCCAGAGTTGAGGGTCTCCATGCTGCTGTGAACTTGAGAACCTTGTTTTTTTGTTGCTGGGCTGTGGGGCAGCCAAATAAGTACTGGCATCAAAGTCATGCAGCCAGGTGTCCATCCCAAGCCCACCATTACCTTGCTGGTGACTCTGAGCAGGTATCTCACCTTTCTGATCTCAGACTGGCCATCTACAGAATGCGGGTGTCATATGGCCCACCTTGCTAGGTGGCAGCAACATGACACAGGGTGTAAGACCCTGGCATCTGCTGGGTTAGGGCCATCAGAGGATGTCCCTTTGTTCCTCCCAGGAGGCCCACATGCCTGTCTCAGATGACGAAGAGCTCAAAAAATTGGGAACCCTGCTCTAGATTTGATTCTTGTTGCAATAGCATGGGAAGATGTAGAGTGAAATGGGGAGAAGCTCTTGGTTCAATTACTAAGCCAAGATCACTATTTTGACTACCAGTCTGTCCACTTCTCACTAACTCCACTACCACTTCCTCATTCAAAACTCTATCTTTAAAGACTTGTCCCGACCACTACATCAGCCTCCTAATATATCCTTGCCTCCCCGATACACACAGCCATTCAGCATAGCATCTTCCCTGTGATGCTCTGATCATGGCACCTCCTGTGTAAAACCCCTCCATGGTTTCCTATTGCTCTGGGAATAAAATACTGACAGGCCCCCTGGTCCCTTACAGACCTCTGTGACCTGCATCCCAACCCCATCTCCACCCCAGCCCCGCTGGCCTTCTTCCCATCCTTAAGCAAGCGAAAGTCCTTTCAACCTCAGGGCCTTTGCCCTGGCTATTCCTTCTGCCTGGGCAGTCTTCTGCCCTTCCATTCTGGACTCACATGTCACTCCACCCAAGAGAAGCCTTCATGAGTCTCCCTTGTAGCACAGACTCGTCCCTATCCATCCCTCACCTTGCTACACTTTTCTCGTATCTCTTTGACTACTTCAGTGCATATTCCTGATTTATTTGCTCATTATGCAGCGCTTTGTAACGGTTCAGCCCCAAAGCCACCTGCTTGGTTCTTTTCACAGCCAATGACCTTGACCACATGGCAATGATAACAGTGCCTATCACATAGGTGTGGGAGGAGGAGATTACGTATTCCCCATGAGGCACTCAGAACCGTGCCTGACACACTGCACAGGCACCATAAATCATAGTTGAAGTGTTATCACTTGTCTCTTGGGCTAGAAGGCAGCTCGTTGAGAGAGCAAAGTCCTCTGATGCAGAGGCTGGCATATGAGGGCATGGTCACTATGGCACAGTGGATGTGGGGACAGACCCCTGCCCCAATTCCTTCTGGAGTAGGAGGAGGAACAGAAGAGTGACAGGGAGAAGCTGCTGAATGATGGCAGGTAACCTACCCAGCATTACGCAGGTCTCCATTCAAATGCCACCTCCTCCAGAAGGCCTTCCTTGACCACCTGGCCTGAGACAACCCCCTGAGGTTGAAAGGACTTTCACTTGCTTAAGCGTCAGTGGGGCTGGGGTGGAGATAGGGTTGGGATGCAGGTCACAGAGGTCTGTAAGGGACCAGGGGGCCTGTCAGTATTTTACAGTACTCACTACTGTACTCATAATTAACCCGGTGCTGCTGTTTTTACAGTACTCACTAATTTCAGAAATGACTTTGCTTACTTTGTAATGGTGTGCCTAGCATCAGTCTTCTTTCCAACTATGAGGAAGTCCATGGAGCCAAGATCTGTCAGTCATGTTCTCCTGGACCCCTCGGTGCCTGGCACACAGTAGGTGCTCAGGAAACACATGGAGAAATGCATGACTCCCAGGCAGTTCAGCTCCTCTGTGCCAGTGAGCTAATGGTTTTTCTGAGCTGCTGAGGACAAGGGCCAGGTTTTGTTTATCTATTGACTCGCAGGTGTGGGTGGCACCTCACACTCTGTTGTGTGAGTACTTTTTATTTCTGACCCAAAATACAAGATTGAACATTCATTCCTGCACATTTTCATTTTCATTCCATTTAGCCCAGCATTCTGTTAGCTTTCCCTTCCAACTCTTCCTTGACTTCAAACAGGATAAAAATGTTGACTAAGTCAAGGCCTCAGGAACCCCTCCCCCACACGTGACTCAGAGGCCTTTTCCCAGAAGAAACCCTAGCCTCCACTCCCTCCCCACCCCACCCCACCCCCAACAGCTTCTCAGGGTGAAAAGGGTGCTCCTTCGATGGTAAATTTGTGAACTCACAACACTGTACTCAAGAGATCCAGAGTTTCCACCACCATAATAAAGGTTCTGAAAAGTCCTGCAGACAAGTGAGCAGCTGGAGCAGGCTTCCCCTGGAGGGTCCACCTTGGACTCAGTGACACTCTGGTGGAGCTGCCCTTCAGAGGCACCTACATCAAGAAACACTACTCTGGAGACCCTCACAGGTTGACCATGCTCATAATGTGGGGTTTTCACTAACCAGGAATCCACCAAAGTTTGTCCACTTACCCCCAAGCCCGATATTTTTCCCCAAGGGCACAGCAGAGGCACATCCCAGCTTGTGATATTGCTGAGGATGATGAGATGGAATTCTAGGCAACATTACCCTTGAAAGTCCCTTAAATCAGCCTCAAAATTCAGAATACCTCGTTTTTTATGCAAGTACAGTAAAGCATTCATGTGGATGTGTAATGCATATGTAGTAGCACAGAATATAGAAGAGTACATATCCAAAATATACCTATAGTATTTTTTGAATTCTGTTTAGATTTCACATATAAGTGAAATCATATGGCATTTGTCTTTCTCTGTCTGACTGATCTCACTTTAAATATTCTCAAGGTCCATCTATGTTGTTCCAGATAGCAAGATCTCATTCTTCTTCATGGCTGAACAATATCCCATTGCACATATGCACCATATCTGCTTTATCCATTCATTCAATAGACACTTGGGCTTTTCCATGTCCTGCTATTGGAAATACTACTGCAGTGAACATCGGAGTACAGATATCTCTTTAAGATAATGATCTAGTTTTCTTCAGATATATACCCAGAGTGGGATTACTGGGACTTAGGGTAGTTCTATTTTTAATTTTTTGAGAAACCTCTATACTCTTTTTCATAGTGGCCACACTAATTTACATTTCCATACATGCAGTATTTTAATTTATTTTTTCCCTAAGTGCATTTTCCTGAATTCATATAAACTGAATATTCATGAGATCATACACCATGTCCCCAGCCCATGTGCCCCCCCTACATTTATTTATTTATCTGCCCCACAGATATTAACTAGAATCTTCTGAGTGGTCAACAGCTGATGAATCAGCCACAGGCTCAGAATTTCAGGGCACTCACTGACTGGCGGGGAGTCAGGGCTTAAATGTAGAAGAGGAGAGGGCACTGGGTGATGAGCAGGTGGACTGTCACATGGAAGGCTGCCTGCAGGGTCACCTGAAATAGGCTGGCCCACAACCCAGGGGAGGAAGGGTGTGGCAGTGGAGAAGCAGCCCAGAAAAGCTTTCAGTAGTGACACAGCCAGGAGCCAGGGGCCCAGAGATGGGTGCCCTGGTCTGGAGGAGGAGGAGTAGGGAAGGCAGGAAGAGGCAGAGGGAGAGGTGGGGACAGTCAATCTGCAGGGTTTTGTGTTCAGGCCTCGGGTGTGCCTGGGAGGAGAACTGTCAGAAGAGTCTCCGTCTCAAGTGAGAGGCAGGATGTAGGAAGGTAATCAGATTCCTAGCACACGCAGAAATCTGCTCTGTCTCCAGCATTATGGTCAACAAAGGAATGGCAATTTCCGATGTATGCTTCTGGGCATCTGCATTCTTTTCCAAATACTCCTGACCTCCGGTTTGGTGCTTCCTTGCCAGGATTTTTCCAGGGATGGGCACAGATGACCTGGGATTCAGGCCCTGGGACTCACCCTTCTCTACGGATGGTAACCTTGGTGCACTTCTGGGCTTCTGTTCTGGTTGCACTTGTCATCACTTCTCTTCAGCAGTCACTTCCGCAGTTCCCCTCTCTCCCTGAGCCTCTCACCTGGGAATCTGCATGCCTTGCACAATTCATCTTTTTGCGCCCCCCCCCCCCCCCCCCCCGCCCCCCGCCCCAGGGGCTGTAAGAGTGGATGGAGTACATGTCTGCTGAGCTGTGCTGCTTGGAGGGAGGACCTTTCCAGGGAGAGAGACAGAAGCGAGGGCTGGGGCCAGCTCCAGTTGCTGCCTTTTCTTAACAATACCCCGTCTTGCCTGAGCAAAGACCTTTCTCTTCCTATTCTTGTCCAGAACACAGCTAACAAAGGACACTTTCTCTCATTTGCATTTCTTTTGCAAGCCTCAGAGCATTCTATGTTTTAGTTCTCCTGACACTATTTTTGAGATAAGTCTTTTGTTATAATGTTCTTTTTCCAATTTCCATATGGTGGACAGACACACACACACACACACACACACACACACACACACCACACACTTTTACACCCACAAACTTTCAGTCATTCTCTGTTGAGGATTTACAGGTGAATAATACAGGTTACTGCAATCTAGTTGGAAGAAAGAGATAGATAATTCAATTAAACACAAAGTAAGGATGGCTAATGTGCTGGGCCACAAGCAGAGGGAGGACTATCAGGAAGGTCCCTCAGAGAAGGGACACTGGAGCTGTCTTGATAGGCATGCTTCACCAACAATGCATCTATCTAGTAAGAGCTATTCTTATTAATCCCTTACCAGGTATTGTGCAAGCCTGTTATGTGCCTTGCTTTATTCACTCCTCACAACCTTAGAAAGCAGATATTTTATTATTCATTTTATAAATGAGGAAACTGAGGCCTTGAGAGGTCAGTTAATTCACTCAAGGTCCTGCCACTGGGAAATGGAGCCAGAATGTGAACCCAGGTTTATCAGTCTCCAGGGCCCTGCTTTGAAACCACTGGGCTACATTGCCTATTACCTGGAAGATGGGAGAGGAAGGGCATTACTAGACTGAAGGAACAAAATGTGCAAAGGCATGGAGGCAGGAAGGAATAGGTAGTGGCCCTTGATGGGTACTCAGCAGTGCTCTCCTCCTTGCTTGGTGGAAAGAGACACTTAGATAGAACCAAGGTAGGAGAGAAGGGTGGAGGCAGCAGGCCTACACCTGTCCCTTCCCCAAGTTCCATCTCTGCGGGTCCATTACCTTAATCAGACCCAGCCGAGGCCCTGCTCCCAGTTTCTCTGGTTGTTCATCAAGAGATTCTCTAATTCCTGTGGATGGAGACACCCGGATGTGGCATATTCTGAGCCCAGAGGGTGTGAACTGCCATGCCACAGGGCTGGCAAAAGCAACCTTTTTCCATCTGTGTATTTTCCAAATCATCATGTATTTCAGCTTGTGTCACTGCAGATTGCTCACTCTCTGACCCATTGGCTTTAAATAGAAAAAGAAAAAAATACAATGCACTTTGTGGTTTCCAGTAAGATACCGTAAATACACCCAGATAATATTCCGGGGCAAACCATTTGCAGTGGATGCTCAGGGCAGTGCAATGGAACCTTTCGGGCAGCCTGGACATCAGTGCATTTCCTCTGTACCCGCCAGGATTGCTGTGGGGCGGGAATGCGTGGAGGGCGTCAGTCAGGCTCCCCACTGAAAATCTCAGTAACAATACCAGTCTTTTCTGGGCACTTTCTAGAGGCCTAGTCTTTTCACACAGGGGTTTCCTTGAACCTTCATGGCAACTTGGCAGTGTCCTCCTGGTGGTTCCCATTTAACAGATGGGGAAGCTGAGACTCAGGAGGCAGAGTCTTTGCTCAGGGTCACCCAGCTAAATAGGAGCAGAGAGGAAAGACTGGCGAGCTCCATTTTATTCGAGTTCTGAGCTAAAGCCACCTGGACTTCTGGAGGGACATTTTTTTGGAGATATGGGTAGATTCAGAGTTCAGGAGGGTGTGGTAGAGGGGAGAGTGGAGATTCCATACTGGAAGCCAGGAGACCCTGGTTATTCCCCTGGTCTCGCTGAGTCACTGGAGACTTTGGGCAAGTCTCTTGACTTCCTTGAACCTGTCATTCAAGGAGGAACCATGGGCTTCATGTCTGGGGCTCTGGGATTCTATTCCCTGATTCCAGGGGCATCAGAACCTCTGCTGGGGCAGGATAGCAGGGGCCAGAGGACCTGCTACTGCCCTCTCTATAGCTTCAGCTGCTCCCACACCCCATCGCTCACCTGCTTCCACCACAGACTGTATCATGCCAGGGCCACCACACAATCTTTCTCTGGCCTGGAGCCCTCCCTCTGCACCCCCCGCCCTCCCCCCCCCCCGCCCCTACACACACACACACAGACAGCCTCCTAGCTGCTTCTCCATGCTCAAAAGCTACCATGCCAGATGCCTTCTGCTCTGACACTGTCCTGTTCTACATTCTTCAGAGTCCTCAGCTGCTACTGAGTGTTTTTTTAATTTTTATTTTTTAAATTTTGTTTTATTGCTTAAAGTATTACAAAGAGTATTACATATGTCTCCTTTTTTCCCCCCCTTGACATTACCCCGGCCTCCCCTACGCTACTGAGTGTTTTGATCTCCCTATCTGTACCCCATAAAGTCAAGGCATGTCTAAATCTCTCTTGTCAGTTTTCTCAGCCCCTAGTGTGGTATCTGGCACATAGTAACTGTTTAAGAAATATCTGTTGAGTGAAGAAATAGGGCACATGGCTCACTCAGTCAAGGAGACCAAGGGGATGTCTGGCTTTGATAGAAGTTCTTCCTCTGCTCATGGGCAGGAGGTAGAGGTGATGGTCAGGGGCAAGAGGTAGAGGTGGATGGTCAGGGGCAGGAGGTAGAGGTGATGGTCAGGGCAGAGAGGGTGGGGCTGTCCCTGGAGGGTACATGGTCAGTGATGGTCAAGCCCAGTATCTGCTGCTTATGGGCCCCATGTGGTAAATCCAGGAAAGAGGCTGGGCTGTGGTCAGTAGGACTAGAGTGAGTATCATGCCCTTACAGTAGAGAGTAACTCAGATGCTGGAGCTGGGCTAACTGGATTGGAATCCTTGTCAGGTTACATCACTTCTCTAGGTCTCAATTTCTATGTCTGTAAAATGGAGATAATAACACCCACACCTCATAGGATTGTTGTAGGATTAAGTGAGTCGATCTATATTGAGTGCTTAGAACAGAGCCTGGCAAATAGTAAGCAATTTTATGACTTGCTATGCTTATTATGAACATTGGGTACATTGTCTCACTCCACTTCTGCAGCAATCAAGCAGCCATCTCTAAACCGTCTTCCAGATCTTGTAAGGGACAAAGGAGATGGCATTCAGGAAATCACCTAGTGGGAGGGTCATTCTCAGGCCAATGGGGTGGTCCTTCTCAGAGTATTGCCATGGTCAGGGTCTGGGTGTGCTCTGGAGTTGTTGAGATAGCATGTGACCTCTGGGCTTGCATCTGGACTCTGCCAGAGCAAGTCTCCCTGAGCCTCAGTTTCTCCACTGATAAAATAAGGAACTGTTAGTCACCTGGGTAGGGTGAAGAAGGAATAGACAGATGGCTGGAGTATGCTGTGGCCTTTCATGCTCAAAGTCTGAGATTCTGGGACCCTTCTCTACCTTTTTACTGTCATTAAAACCAGTTCTTGGCTCAGCAAGCTTATCTCATTTGAGTTGATGGGGTCTTACAAATCATTTATTGAGAAGTCTTAACTAAGTGACATCTCTTGACAGCAATAAAGGTATTTTTATAAGAGTCGATGCCGTAAGCCCAAGTAATGGTAAGCTTTCAGACACAGCAAAGAGCCAGGAAGGGAGGGAGGCTGGGACTGAGGAAGGACACTGCCAATCTGGCCCCAGAATCCAAGTCTGGCCGGTGTCCAGGTGGGCAGCCTCAGTGAATGGCATTACTTGTCAGAGCCTCGGCTTCCTCACCTGTCAAATTGTGAGAAAAGGTGGCTATCCAATGGGACTATTGGAAATATCACACAGATAGCCAAATACGGGTCTGGCACATAATAGATGATCAACAAATGTTACTTTCTTTCCACCCTTCTCCTTCACCCCAAGCCAAACCCCAACCTCAGGCCTCTGGCTACCTCTGTGTAGACATGGCTTCTTGGGGAAGCCATGCTGCCTGGGCTGGGGGTCATCCCCACCCTGCCTCGCAGAGCCTCTTGGGATCTCGGTTGGGTTGTTCTCCTTAAGAGCAGGTGAGCACACTTTCCAAAGCACTGCATGGAAGCACTAAATAAAGGTCACGTGGTTGTTGGCCACTGTCTGGAGCTTTCTTTCATTCGTTCATTTATTCATTTGACAAATATTTACTGAGTGACTACCTACTACTTGTAACAAAGTGTTTGCCTTCAAGGAAATTACATTCCAGAGGGGCAATGGAGGTGGTAGGTGAGGTAGAAGAACAGAAAATAAACAAGTAAGTCTAAAATATAAGGAAAGTTATGGAGAAAACTAAAGTAGGGGACGTTTCTCTCTGCACCTCCCAACAGTGACTGTAATTTCATCCATTATAATAATTATAATACTCACTATTGTTTATTTAAGCATTGGGTATATGACAGGTGATACCTACTTCTTTCTACAAGGTGGCTGATATTAACAGATATGGAAATAGAGGCTCAGAGAGGTTCAGTGACTTGCTCTGTCTGGCAGGGTTCAAATTGGAATTTAGGTCTGCTATTCATTTATCCCTCACACATCATGGTGGGAGTTGTAAACAGTGGATCAAGACAGACATGGTCCTTGTCCCCTTGTATATTCATTTGGATGGGCAGACAGACCTTGGACCAGCCCCATACACCATGAGGCTGTCTTGTTCTTCAAGGTATCATGGAGCATGATGTGGTGAAATGGGACACAGTGGTAATAATAACAATGGCTGGTGTTTACTGAACACTTACTACATGTCCAGTGCTGTGCTCAGCACCTTTCCCTCATTCTGTTTAGATGCTGTTATTCCCATTTCACAGAGTAAACAGGGGCTTAGAGCAGTTAACAGGCCTGACATTAGTTACACAGTCAGCCTGATGCCCAGGGCAGTTTCCCCAGTGGTCAGTGTTGGAGGAGAAGTGAGATGGGACTGGGTGGTGTTAGCCTAATGTTGGTGGGCAAGGCCAATGTCAAGATATCAAGGGATCAACAGTGACCCTTTAGCATCTGGAAGTATTAGACTTTACCAGCCAGTACCTGGGTCCCTGGGACCTTTGAAGCCAAGAATGACTGCACCTCAACATTTCTCAGACTCTAGGCCACCGCCTTCACTCCTCAGCAGGTACTGAGGTGAGGGAGCTAGGGGCCCCTGATAAGACTTCACTCTGGTCTGGAGGCCCACCTTAGGCTCAGGGGAGTTAAATGTGTTGTGGTGCAGCTGCCCTTCACCCATTTGGAATCTGATGAGAATCTTGCATGGGTAGCGTGCCATTATCATTATGTTTAACTAGTGTCTGTTGTCATCATTTGCAAAGTCATGGGGCTCAGAGAGACCCCAGGGATTGGTAATCACTTGGTGGTAGAGCTCCTGCACACAGAATCACCAGGAAGGAGGTTGGGCTGGCAGCCCCACTGCCCCTGGCCCCACCTCCCATAAGGAGCCTGGGAGAAAGGCAAGTCTCAGATGACAGGCCAGGCCCCACCCCTTCCAATTTACATACTCCACTCAAGGTCTGATTAAGGGGACCCAGTCTTCTTTCTTGGAGTCATTTAATTCCTGGGGACAGTTCTTGGTCTGTGTGGAGTGTCCAGAGGCAGAGTCCGCAGTTCAGCTCTGCAGCCTACCAGGCGAGCGGCCTGAGCAAACCATACCTTTCTCTTGGCCTCAGTTTCTCCAATGGTAAAGGAAGATAAATGAAGACTTCTACTGCTTACCGCACAGCTCTTTCATAAAGAACTGTTACTACTGCCATAGATAGAAATTGCAATAAATTTAATAGTTGGGGCCGTTTTCTCATGCCAGTCTCTGTGTTAAATGCTTTACCTTTGTTAATTTTGTTCTAGTCCTAAATGAGTGGGTAGTTAGCATCCCTATTTTATAGTAGAGAAACTGGAGCACAGAGAAGTTGATGATCCAGCCAAGGTCACACAGCTAGGAGTGATAGAACAGGGACTCCCCAGCACCTATCCTGCTCTCTCTATACTTTTCATCTGATATTATTTTTCTTGATGTCGGCGAGGGTCTAATCTGACTGTAGGCTGTCCCCTTCAGTGTAGTCTTACCTGTCCGTTGACATCTGGAGCAGTTAGAGCTGCTGCTCAGGGGCTTTATCTTTGGGACCAGTCTTCCCGCTTGGCTTGGATGCCCTTGGAACATGCAGAGGAGTAAATTAAAAACATGCAGAGGTAGAAATGAGGTTGCAAATCCCAGGAGATTCTGGTTGTCCACCCCTCACTCTTCCACCTCCTGCTCTGGCCAACTCAGACCCACCTGCTTGCTGCCCAGCTTTGGGGGAAGATTTTTCCAATCTGCCCTCTCCCTGGGAGTCTGTCCACTAAATGCTCTTGTCCAATGTCCTGCTTGAGTGGAACTTGAGGCCTGATCTCCTGTCCTCATGACCTTAAATTTCAAAGCTCCCTCTTTCCCAAAGCCCAGCAGCAGGAGATGGTCACTCTGTCCCTACCTGCCCTTCTGGTGGTCAGTTCTGTCTTCAACACATGGCCCCAACAGGCTCCCTTGCCTTCCAGTGAGCCCAGCAGAGCATTGCTAGTTCTTATGGACCATTTATTAATTTCACAAAACAAAAGCATTGTCAGGTATCCAGCCTGCCAAATTGTCAGACCTGTGTGCATGTCCACCCCATCGATGTGGCTTTGTCGCAGGCCCTCTGTCAGGAATTTATTACACACATGAGGTGTGTAATACCAATGTGAGAATATGTGCAGAGTCAGGGACCCAGTAGGTGTGTGATGGAGCTGGAATTTGAGCCCCTGTTTTAACAGGGTGCTGTGGATGGGCTGGCCTGGAATGTCAGAGTAAAGTGGCTTGGGCTACAGAAAGCCACTCAGTGGTGATTGGGTGGGGGCAGGGGAATACAGGTTGTCTGTGTCTTAGCAGCCCAGGTTAGGGTGGCCATGGGTGGGTGGGAAAAGGGTGTGTCTGAGTGTGGGTCCCAGTGATCTGGGACTTAAAGCAACTTGGAGGATGCCTTATCCACCTCCCAAACTGCTTAAGCCACTTCATCCCAACATCCTGAAGCACTTCTCCCCACTCGATCATGCCTGCTCAGCACTACTTCATCTCCTGCTCCAGCTTTGGGGGCCTTTCCCAACAGGCTGCTCTCCCTGAAACCCACACCACCCTGGCTCTGAGTGCGAACTTGCTGAATGCTCACTCGGAGTTCACGCTGCACACAGGGCTTCCTACAGAGTGCCTTGGTCCACCTTCATTATGTGCAGTAGACACTGCTTGCGAACCTGTTTGAGGCCCAGAGAGGCAAAGAGTGTGGGTGGTAGCATTTCTGCACACTGGCTACTCAGGACCCTTCCACCCCCACTAAGAGCCTAGCACCACTGGGCAGAGCCATCTTCAAATAGCTGGGAAGACTTGTGGAAAGTGACTTCTCAGCAGCTCCCCAGACCCCCTACTGCACCTTCCTGTTTACGTACCTGCTCTTTTCCACCCTGACTGTGGGCAGTCCTCACTCCTCTTCCCCAGCCCCTGCCTTCTAGGAGACCAAGGCCTGAGGATGCAGATGTCCAGGGTCCAGGGCCCAGCCTTCCCTGGAGATGCTCACAGTCTGGCCAAGAGGAGTGGGTGAGCCTGCGACTGGCAAGTGACACACAGCAGTAGTAACAGGGGCTCACAGAGAACAAGGGCTGTGTGTCAGGCACCTGTGAGGAGTCAGACGCAGAGCTGAGAGTGCTAAAAATTTTTTTAACTTCTAGTTCTTATTTTTGAACACTTAACAAGACAACATTCAAACAAATTTTAAAAGTTAGGATGGATTAATTTACAGTAAAATAATCAACTTAAAATATCAGCCCTTTCATTTAGGGCCAAGGAGGCCAATAGTTCCCATTTAAACAGATTTACAAAATTTATATTTTAACCTATATTTGATGGCATCGAAATATAAAAAGTATACAACTTCCATTGAGACCTTCCCTTCCCTTCAGAGTATAATTCATACAATTGCTCCTTTGTTCAGTTCTCAAACTTTTAAAAAATCACCAGTTCTATTTTGAAATATATCTACAACTCCACTGATAACAAGAACACTCTTAAAACAATTCTTATAGGACAAACTCTTACTGTTTTCTGTCATTGCCATGAGAAAAGTACTGTTGCAGAGTTTCCCTTTTACCTCTGAGTACATGGGACTCAGGGAGGGCTCAGCACTGGCTGAAAGTTACAGGACCAGAAATGGATGCCTCTGAGATGTGAGCCCAGGCTCAGGCTCCGGAGTCTGTGAGCAATGCAGGTGTTGAAGAAATGCTGTTTTGAGGGTTGTTGCCAGATGCTGTGAGAGCTGTTCACGTGCACAGTTTACACCCTAATTTGAGTGTTGTGGGGAGTGGGCGGTCATTCACAGGGTTGTCCCATCCTCTGGCCTTGGGAGCCTGGGCCAGCAGCCCACACGTCTCTCTCCTCCCCTGCCAGTCAGCTACCTAAGGGCAGGCAGCGATTGGGGCTTGAGTGGGCATGTGCATGACTGGTGCTCAGGCTTGGTCATCATGCCAGGATGGACCTCTCGGAGATAAGGAATGAGTGCTCAGTGGATCTTTGTGGAGCTCAGCCTCCCTTCTTATCCAGGCTGGTCCCCTCCCCAGATATCCTGGACCTGACCCCAGGCTTTCACCCTCTCCTCACAGGGAGCCGGGAGGCAGCCTTCACCTACGCCATCATCGCTGCTGGCGTGGCCCATGCCATCACAGCTGCCTGCACCCAGGGCAACCTAAGTGACTGTGGCTGCGACAAGGAGAAGCAAGGCCAGTACCACCGGGATGAGGGCTGGAAGTGGGGTGGCTGCTCGGCCGACATCCGCTACGGCATCGGCTTTGCCAAGGTCTTCGTGGATGCCCGGGAGATCAAGCAGAACGCCAGGACGCTCATGAACCTGCACAACAATGAGGCGGGCAGGAAGGTAGGGCGGGAGACCTGGGACAGCCTGCTCCCAGGTGGCAGGGCTCCCAGAAAGGCCACAGAGCTCCTCCCCTAGCTGGCTCTGCCCTCCCCAGCTGCTGATAGGGCTCAGGGTGTGGCATGAAGCTTGTCAGTTACTAGAGAGGTTGAATAACTGAATCTAGGTGAAAACAAATTTGATGTAACAGCGAGATGGAAAGAGGGAGGCTTGTGAACTCTTATCCTTGGGTCCACAAAATCAGCTGTGCAAACTCTGACTCGGGGAGAGGTTAAGATGGGTTGAGCAGGAGTCATCCCTTAACAGCAGGGCCGCTAGCATGTCATTGATCACCACTGCTGGAATCTGGCACTCAAAATAAAGGTACCTTTTTGAGTGCCTCCTCAGATGCTCCTGGATTCTGAGCTCAGCTTGGAAGAGAGCTAGGAATGTTCCAGGATATTTCTAGTGGAGGTGGCTGGGACAGAAAGGGGCTGGACACCCATTCCATGAAAAGCTGGCTGTCCTAAGGCAAGGAAGCAGAAGGGCCCAGAGTGCAGAGTGAGGGCCCACGGGGTGACGGGATCACGGAGAAGTAGGTCCTGCTGTGAGGAGCCAAGCCAAAGCCATGAGATATGGAGTGAGTTACCAAGAAAGGAGTGAGCTCTTTATCCCAGGAAGTATTTGGGCAGAGGCAGCTCAAGGTACCCAAGTCAGTGCTCCTGGCTCAGGCTGTGCCCTGGGCTGCAGCCTAAGGCTGGGAGTATGCTCTTACGTGCCTTTGAAGGCTGAGGTGCTCAGAACCCTTCCTGGAACCCCTAGGCCCAGGAGATGCTGGGAGAGGAAAAGCTCAGATGTCGGGTGGAGCTCTGTGGTGAAGTGTCTGTGAGCCAGGGCAGATGGAGAGGGGGGCTTAGGGCTACCTGGGGTGGGAACAGACCACTGCAGTGATAAGATTTGTGCTGACACCACCTGGGGCCACAAATGCTGGTACCCAGGGTGGCTGGGCAGGAGCAAGAGTGACAAAGACCTAAAAAACCATACACAAGGCTATATTGGACCCAGGAATGCAGACCCCATCCACAGGCCACCACTGTGGTTGTACAGGAAGGCAACGGGCCCACTGGAGCCAGACCCTGAGTTTAGACTCAGATTTTTATGTACCATCACTTCATTTTTAAGTGTTGGTATTTCAAATTGATTGTCAACAGTAGAAAAGGTAAAAAAAGAAAGGATTACCAGAGGCTCAAGTATTTAACTGGCTAAGTGTGGGCTATGAACACCCCATTTGGGTGACAGATGTATTAAGTGGCACATATCTTGCTCTGCTGGAGCACGTCTGTGGGCCAGGCAGTCTTATAGCTCTGGATGTATCAGCTCGCCTAATTCTCAAGGCATCTCTAAGAACAGTAGCATCATTATCCCCATTTTACAAGTGAAGAAATTGAGGATCAGAGTGGGTAAGTAATGGGCTGAGGGTCCCATCTCTACTAATAAAAGGGTAATATACTAATTAGGACATCTTCCAGACTTCCTCTGGACGTCCATCTGGACAAAGCCACAGCGGCTGCGAGGGCCTTGGGCTGGGGGCATGGGCAGGGCCCACGTGGGAGAGGTGGGCCTGTGCCGTGGGCTGGTCCAGTGCCGTGGCCCCTTTTGCAGAGGCCTGGGGCTCAGGCAGCCATGAGCACCAGCAGCTGTGAGGCCCAGAGCTCAGGCCTCGCAGCTGTGGAGGCCGGCAGTGACAGCAGCAGCAGGGTGATGGGGGCAATGCCTTTCCTTGTTTGGCCAGTTGCCTCCCACAGAGGGAGGCCAGACTGCCATTTAGGTCCAAGGGGAGTGGGCCTAAGCCATCAGTAGGACATCCCCTGAGGGCTCCCAGACTGTGAGAGAGGGCAGGCCTGGCTGAGGGACCCCCCCCCCCCCCCGCCCCAGTGCATGAATTTTCATGCACTGGGCCTCTAGTAGTTAATAAGCAGTGCCAGAATTCTGTCTCTAAGCTGACATTCTTTTTTTAAAAATATATTTTTATTGATTTCAGATAAGAAGAGAGAGGGAGAGATAGAAACATCAATGATAAGAGAGAATCACTAATCGGCTGCCTCTTGCACACCCCACACAGGGGATTGAGCCTGCAACCCAGGCTTGTGCCCTTGACCGGAATCAAAACTGGGACCCTTCAGTCCACAGGCCAATGCTCTATCCACTGAGCCAAACCAACTAGGGCAAAAGCTGACATTCTTTATATAGCATACACTGCTGTGGCATGGTGGTCAGAAGGCTTCCTGTAGGCTGGCACTGGGCTGCCTGGTTTAGATTCCAGCTTTATTATTCCTTCCCAGGAAGGAAGTAGAGCTGGCAGGAGTGTCCTCAAGGCTGAGGTGAGGAGGGAAGGAGACAAGGCAGGAGACCACTTACCCCGGGGCCTGGTACAGAGTTTGTCCTCAGCACAAGGCGGCTGTGATTACAAGTTGTGCAAACGCGTAACGCAGGAGGGAGTCCGTCTGGCAAGCGTTGGGGGTAAGGGGGGTAGCCTGCACACCTTAGAGAGGAGCAAGGTTCCCCTCTTGCAGATGAATGGGAGAGGACAAGCTGGCCCTTCCTCCAGCCTTCAGGTACCCTTCCCTCCCTCCTCTTCTCGAGCCTCTGGCCACATCCTGTGTGTAAGAGCCTCCCAGGAGTCTGGGTGAGTCACACCTGCAGAAACTCACCTGACATGATGCTGTCCTGGGTTAATTGGAAGGCCCTGCCTGGCTGGCAGCTCCTGTGCAGCCAGCACATCCCTCCAGGCTTTTCAGCTATTCATTTCTACTAGTTTCTGTGGTCAGATCACTCTTTAGGGCACAGGGCACAGGGCGTAGGCTTCCTCCCGCCCTTGAAACACTCCCTGGAGGCAGAAAAAGGGAGTGCTTCAAGAGTCTTCCCTCTTCCAGCCTCCGTTTCCTTATCCGTGGCTACCTGGTTGGGCCACTGTGAGAATTAAAGAAGAGAATTCTTAGCTTGGGATAAGAAAGGTTCAGTATATCCAGTGGGAAAAGCTTTCACAAGCCACAGAGTTCCACAGCGTGAGGGCTGCGGCTGCTGTTCCAGGCAACTCTTGGGTGGTGCAGCTGCTGGAATCTGTCAGACATCATAAGATCAACCTCAGTGGCTTCCTGGAGGAGACAAGTGAGGTTTGGCTTGGCAGGGAAGAGAGGGGAAGGTAACACAGGTTTGGTGTAGGGAGGCAGTGGTCAAATGTCCAGAGGTGAGGGCTTGGGGCAAGTTCAGGGGCCCAGACTGGCTGGTCTGTGAGTCACAGCATCTGGAGAGTCTGCATGGTCACCTGCCAGGCCAGGGAGTGAGAGCCTTGATTTGTCCCCTCAGATCTTTTTGTGGTTGCTGTCAGGTTTCAGCTCAGATGTCCCCTTTCAGGCAAGCTTCCTTTCCAATTCTCAGATGTCATCTTGTTCCTTTCTCTCCCACCCCACTCCATACCAGATCATGAGCTTGAAGTGTCTCATTCACAGCTGCACCCCCAAGGCTGGCATCAACAAGCCACTCTCTGTGTAGAGTGAAGAGTTGAGTACCTATGGTCACTGGTGAACCACTGATGGTTCTGGAGCAGGGAAGAGGCAGAACTCATAGACACTGACTCCAGGAAGGCAGAGTGAGGCCCTGGGCGGGATCAAGAATGGGGTGCAGAATGAGTGCAGACTGGGCTCTCCCAGAATGATGAGGAAAATAATATGGGGTGGGAGGGGGAAGAGGTGCTAGCAGCCTGACTCTGTATCTTTAATGCACATTCCTGTTAGCCTATAGTCTAGTCACTGCCCCTTCCTTAATTATCTGGTCTTGAAAGACCTGTTTACCTAAATACTCCCATTTCACAGAGGCCATAAACCATGAAACATACACAACCCCTGGAGGGGGTTATCAGCGCTGGTGCCAGGCCAGGCCAGGCCTTTAGGCATGGTTTCACATCCACCATCCCAACACACGGGGCTTTTTGCAAAGCCCGCAAAAGGTCCGGAAGTCTGACCCATATTTGGGGGACAAAGAAACCAAAGGGTATAAAGAGAAAGCTTCCTCCATATTGGCTTGCTCAGGATTTGGAAATAGGCTCCCCTGAGTCATGGTACTAGTACATCGGGAAATAAATGTTTTTTTCCTGTATCTCTGGGTACTCCTGTGTATTTTTCAGTCGCCTGGTAAATTCTGTAACAAGCTCAGGGAAACCAGCAGAAGGGCTCTCCCCATGTCGGCCCAGCTCCACTCTGGCTTGTGAGGACCTTTGTGGGTGGCTCCCCGGGATAGCAGTTCAACCTGGCGCTCTGTATTTTCCAGAGCCAAGAAGGGGGATTTGGGACTCCCCAGTGTACATAGGGAAAGGCCTGACCATCCACAGGTCTGGCCCTTTGTGGTGTGGGAGTGCAGACCCAGGGCAGTATCCATACTGCTCAGCCAGATCCCAGCAGGCTGGTGGTTTCTTAGCCCAGCCCTCTCTGCTACAGGGCACCTGAGCACCCACACACATATCCAAGTGGTCAGGAGCAAGGACAGCCACCTAGCCTAAGGCTTGGTTTATATCAGTTCTGAGTCCCATCCCTACTTGGAGATACAGTTTCCCCATTTGTCAAATGGGACTATGACATTGATTTATTCTGGATCCCAGGTGCTGGTCAGGGCCAGGTGAGGGTACACAGGGGAGGTGCCCCAGGATCCTGCTGTGTGCCATTTATTAGAAGGCATGGGGCCCCACCCCAGAACCTCCCCCACAGTAGGCCTCTGTGGGTCACACACACAGAGGAGAAAAGAGGCAGCCCAAAGCCACTCCTGGCTGAGTGTCTTGGAAAGGCTCACAGATGTGTTTATCACTGGCTCCCTCACTCCTGCTGTCAGCAGACAAGACTCAACCTGACCACAGGCTCTGGTGCTTGTTGGCAGCTGTTTGAGAAAAGGAGGAGGCAGGGAAAGTTAGGGAGGGGGGTGCGTGTATCGAGGAGCAGAAGTGGTGGCAGATCCAATGAGGGGAAACCGGGGGCAGCCCACTGACTCACCTGGCAGATGGGGAGAATAAACGCTGTGGGAGCATCCTGCCCTCACAGGTCTCCACTCCTCTGGGCAGAACCAGGTGCTGGTCTGTGGATGGGCCACAGGGCTGGGAGATGGGTATCTCTGTGGGACAGCCAGCTTTTCCATTCCCTCATTGTCTCATGCAATTGTGTGGTCTGCAGGGTGGAATCAGAATGACTAGGTGAATGGTAGAAATTATAGTCTTTCCCTATTAGAATTTTAGGGCCATAATATTTTTGGATTGAAATCACAGACTGTTCAGATTGAGAATGTAGGATATTAGGTTCACATCCTCATATGTGGGGTTTGGAATTATAGGATGTTTGGTTGGGAGGGAGAGAGACATAGGGAGCATTGGGTTGAAATGTTCAGATGGTAGAATCTTTGTGGCTTTGAATGATTTCTTTCCAGTCTTTTGTGCAGTGGGGAGATGAGCAAACCATGATTCTTTCCCTCAAGGTAATTGGTCTAGTGAAAGAGTCAGATAAGAGGAGCAAGAAGTATGATTTAGGGCTCACACCACAGGGACAATGCCACACAGAATGCTTAAGGGAGCCCAGGGAGGGAGTGCTCTCCCCGGGGACAAGTCTGAAGACCTCTAGAGGAACAAGGGACCATTAGAATGGCTTTGAAGGATAGGTAGGAGTCCACCAGGTGGACAGGATAGGTGGGGAAGAGGAGGGCAGTTCAGACAGAGAAAACAACATGTATAAAAGCGTGAAGTCCTAAAAGAGCATGGTTGGGCTGTGGGGAGTGCAGGGCTCTGTGTGTCATAGTTCCATTTGACAGATGGGGAAACTGAGGCCCCAAGCAGGGATGGAACTCAGAACTGATATACACTAAGCCTTAGTTATCCCAGGTTAGGCAGCTGTCCTTGCTCCTGACCACTTGATTATGTGTCTGGGCCTTTCAGATGCCCTGTTGCAGAAAGTGACCACTTCAGGGCTGGGCTGGGAGACCACCTTCCTGTGATCTGGCTGAGCAGTATGGCCGTTGCCATGGTTGCCCAGGGCCAGGGGCTGGAGTGCTGTGGATGCCTTGCTGTACACTGAGAAGAAAGTGCACAGGGAGCTCTGGAGGCCTCAGGGGAGGGAAGGACCCTCAACAATCCCTTCCCTGGGGTGTGGTGACTGAATTCAAGAGAGGCAGCCATGGGTATGAGGGCCCAGCTGGGAGAGGGCTGGCCCCTGCTGGAATGTGCTGCTTGCTCCCAGGGAGGTGAGCTCAGGGGGATGGAATTTCACCTGAGTGAGGAGTCACCTCCCAGTCCCTGCCCAGCCTCTTGCTCACAGAGGGTGCCGGTTTTGTCCCTTCCTGCCCTGCCCCGTCTGGTCTGGGTGCTCCTGGGAGCTGGATTCCCACCCTGCCCTGGCCAGAGGCAGGTCTGTGAGTCAGGGGACACCAGGGAGCTGGCAAGGCTGCTGAGGTGGGGCCCAGATAAGGTTTGCCCAGCTATGCTCCTCTCCACTGTCCTGAGGGCCACTTGCATATTTGACCAGAAAGAGTGGTCAGTGGTGGTAAGTTGAGGGCCCGGGGAGCCAAGCCCAGCCTTTCTGGAAGCTGGCTGACCAGCTTGGGCTGTGAGGAGGCCTCCTCAGGCCCTGTGCCCTCCATTCCTGCCCCAGATCCAGGAACAGATGTATGTGCGTTCTCACCTTCCCAGATGGAAAGGCCTCTAGCCAGAACTTAAGGGACTTGGATGTTGAGCAAACCACATCCATCCTTGGCCTTGATTTCTTCTGTGGTGGAAACTTATGGTCTCAGAAGGGTCTTCCAGGTCTGACATGTGTGTTGAGTACTTAGGACCAATGGATGTCAACCTTGTCTGCAGCCACACACTCGTGGCATCCACCAAACTATTCCTGCCTCAGGGCCTTTATACATGCTATTTCCTCTGTCAGAAATGCTCTTCCCATGAATCTTTGGATGACAAAGGCCCTCCCTGACTCTCCTCCTCTATGTCCAGTCATCTCCTTTGGTATACCCTGCTTTATTTTCTATGTGACACTTATCACCATAAGAAATTATCTTATTTACAAAGCTCTCTATGTGTTTATTGTCTGTCTTTTCTCACTACAATATCAGCACCATGAGGGATTATATGAGTTCACAGCTGCATCTCTCTGTGCCTAGAACAGTGTCTGGTACATAGTAAGTGCTCAAGAAATATTTGTTGAGTACATGAATGAAATGACAAATGTCTGCTCTTACCTTGAGGAATTTTCCGGGAATACAGTTGCCATATTAAAAACAAACAAACAAACAAACAAACAAGTCATCCCAGTTAAATTTGTGTTTGATATAAAGTACTAAACTATTTCCCAGAATGGCTGTGTCATTTTACACTCCCACTAACAAAGTATGAATAATCCAGTTTCTCCACATCCTCACCAGCATTTGGTGTTGTCACTGTTTTTTAGTTTTGCCATTTTGATAAGTGTGTGCAACATCTCACTGTGGTTTTAAGTAGTATTTCCCTAAGGGCTAATGAAGTTGACTATCTTTCCATGTGCTTATTTGCCATCTGTGTATCTTCTTCAGAGGAATGTCTGTTAATGACTTATGCCCATTTTCTAATTAATTTGTTTATATTCTTATTGTTGAGTATTGAGATGGTAGTCTTTTGTCAGACATATGGTTTGCAAAATCACCCCTGCCCCAGTCTGGAGCGTATCTTTTTATCCTCTTCAGGAGGTCTTTTGCAGAGCAAAAGTCTTTAACTTTGATAAGGTCCAATTGATCAAGTTTTCCTCTTATGGATAGTGCTTTTGGTGTTGTCTAAGAACTCTTTGCTCAGCCCTGGTCCCCAAAATTTTCTCCTATACTGTTTTCTAAAAGTTTTGTAGTTTTACATTTTATATTTAAGTTCATTATCTGTTTTTAAATTAATTATAAATCAACAAAGGTTTATATAGCCTTAAATTTTATTAAAATATATACTACATAAAACAGCATTCTAACATTTTAGTGATGTTAAGTACATTTACATTATGTGCAACCATCACCACCATCCATCTCCAGAACTTTTTCATTTCACAACTGAAACTCTGTTCCCTCAAACACTAAGTCCCCATTCCCCACGTGGACCCTGGCAACACCATTCTACTTTCTGTCTCTATGAATTAAACTGCTGTAGGGACCGAATCTGAGTGGAATCCTACAATATTTGTCCTCTTGTGACTGGCTTATTCCACTTAGTTTGATGTCCTCCAGGTTCTATTATCCGGTTTGAGTTAACTTTTGTAAAAGGTTCATTTGAGGTCAAGGTTCATTTTTTGGGCCTATTTATGTGCTCAGTCTGGCCACTCTCTTCAGCTCTACAGTCCTGTCTGTGGAGGACAGTGACTTCTAGACAGTGCCAAGGAGAACTGTACAATCTTTTATGTAGTTATTTATTTTTAAAATTTATCCCAGTACAGATGTTCCCTTTATTCCTTCCATTGACCCCCTCCACTCCCCACCGCCCAGCCTTCACTGTACTATTGTCTGTGTCCCTGAGTTATGCATATCTATAATAATAAACATGTAATATGCTAATTAGACCAGACATCCTTCTGGATGACCTTCCGGATGAAGCTGGGGCACTCTGGGTCCTGGATGCTGGAGGGAAGCCAGGGTCCCTGGTGCTAGAGGGAAGCCAGTGCCGGGAGCCGGGGGAAGGAAGGCTTATTCTTGCACAAATTTCATGCATCGGGCCTCTAGTATGCATATAAGTTCCCTGGTTACTCTTTTCCCACCCCCCTTCCCCAATACTTCTGAGATTCATCAGTCTGTTGTTCCATGCTTCCATGTCTCTGAATCTGTTTTGTTCATTGGTTTATTTTGTTCATTAGATTCCACATATGAGTGAGATTATGTGATACTTGTCGTTCTCTGACTGGCTTATTTTGCTCAGCATAATACTCTCCAGGTCCCTCTATGCTGTCTCAGAGGATAAGAGATCCTTCTTTTTACAGCTGCATAATATTCCATGGTATAAATGTACCACAGATTTTTTTATCCACTGATGGGCACTTGGGCTGTTTCCAGATCTTAGTTTTATAAATTATGCTGCTATGAACATAGAGATGCAGACATTTTTTTTTTGATTGGTGTTTTGGGTTTCTTAGGATATATTCCTAAAAGTGGGATCACTGGGTCAAATGGCAGTTTCATTTTTAATTTTTTTAAGTGAGAATAAGATTATTTATTTCAGTTAATAACATATGGAAGTGTAGTAAGATATAAGAAAGTAGATCAATTAATTGCCTTCAAATTAACATCAAATGCAACTTATCTCACTTTAAAAATTTTTAATTTTTTTTTAATATATTTTATTGACTTTTTACAGAGAGGAAGGGAGAGAGATAGAGAGTTAGAAACATCGATCAGCTGCCTCCTGCACATCTCCCACCGTGGATGTGCCCGCAACCCAGGTACATGCCCTTGACCAGAATCGAACCCAGGACCTTTCAGTCCGCAGGCCGACACTCTATCCACTGAGCCAAACCGGTTTCGGCAAAGAATTTTTAATTTTTAATTTAAATTCTTTATTGTTTAAAGTATTACATATGTCTCCTTTTCCCACCATTGACCTCTCCCCATTCACTCCCACACTCCAGCACATGCCTTTACCCCCCTCCCCCATTGTATGTGTCCTTTGGTTATGCTTATATGCATGCATACAAGTCCTTTGGTTGCTCTCTTCCCACCTCTTCCCATCCTCCCCTGACTTCCCTCTGAGGTCTATTCGATGCTTCTATGTTTCTGGCTCTATTTTTGTTCATCAGTTTTATGTTGTTCATTATATTCCACAAATGAGTGAGATCATGTGATATTTATCTTTCTCCGACTGGCTTATTTCACTTAGCATAATGCTCTTCAGGTTCATCCATGCTGTTGTGAATGGTAAGAGTTCTTTTTTTTTTTTTTTTTACAGCAGCGTAGTATTCCATTGTGTAGATGTACCACAATTTTTTTAAGTGAACATATCAAGATTTTATTGTCATATCATAAAACAAAATATGGAGCTTAGAACTGGATCATTTGACCCTTTATCTTTTTATTTTCTCCCAGTTCAAAATGTTTGCATCTCTTAATAGCCAGCATTCTCTTAGATCAGCAGTTGGGCTCAACACATTCAAGCCTCAGCACAATCTTCTTTGTAGTTTTAGCCTTTTTTGGAAAATGAGCTTAGTCTGCTGACCATAGCCACTCTGCTTCCTGTCATAATTCTGATTTCCCTGTGCATACAGAGAATCCCTGCCCTTCTTGTACTGTGTTACTTTGTGACGTTGATGCTTGCCACACTTAGAGAAAGTTCGGTGGGTTTTAGGAAAGTTCACATGTTTGCGAGAGCGCTAACGGCAGGGAAAGGAAGCTGTACCACAGCTTTTTTATCCACTCATCTGCTGATGGGCACGTAGGCTGTTTCCAAGTCTTAGCTATTGTAAATTGTGCTACTATGAACATAGGGGAGCATACATCCTTTCTGATTGGTGTTTTGGGTTTCGTAAGATATATTCCTAGAAGTGGGATCACTGAGTCAAATGGAAGTTCCAATTTTAATTTTTTGAGGAAACTCCATACTGTTTTCCATGATGGCTGCACCAATCTGCATTCATACCAGCAGTGTACTAGGTTCTCTTTTCTCCACATTTCTGCCAGCACTTGCTATTTGTTGATTTACTGATGTTTACCATTCTGGCAGGTGTGAGGTGATATGACATTGTTGTTTTAATTTGCATCTCTCTGATGATCAGTGACCTTGAGCATTTTTTCATATGTATCTTGACCATCTGTATGTCCTATTTGGAGAAGTGTCTATTTAGGTCCTTTGCCCATTTTTTAATTGGATGTCTGTCTTCCTTTTGTTGGGTTGTATGAGTTCTTTATGTATTTTGGAAATTTACCCTTATGAGATATATCATTGACAAGTATGTACAGTGGGCTCCCTTTTCATTTTGTTGATGGTTTCTTTTGCTGTGCAGAAGCCTTTTATTTTGATGTAGTCCCATTTGTTTATTTTCTCTTTTGTTTCCTTTGCCTGAGGAGATATATTGGCAAATACATTGTTATGAGAGATGTCTGATATTTTGCTGACTATGGTTTTCTAGGATTTTTATGGTTTTACCACTTACATTTGAGTATTTTATCCATTTTTAGTTTATTCTTGTGTATGGTGTAAGTTGATGGTCTAGTTTCAATTTTTTGCATGTACCTATCCAGTGATCCCAACAACATTTATTGAAGAGACTGTCTTTCCTCCATTGTATGCTTTTGCTTCCTTTGTCAATATTAATTGAGCATAATGGCTTGGGTCGATTTCTGGGATCTCTGTTTTATTCCATTGATCTATATACCTGTTTCTTGTGTCAGTACCAGGCTGTTTTGATTACAGTGGCTTTGTAGGATAATTTGATATCCAGTATTGTGATCCCTCCTACTTTGTTCTTTTCTCTCAAGATTGCTTCTACTATTTGGGGTCTTTTTTAGGTCCATATAAGTTTTGGGAGTATTTGTTTTAGTCCTGTGAAATATGCCATTGGTATTTTAATAAGAATTGCATTGACTCTATAGATTGCTTTGGATAGTATGGACATTTTAATTATGTTAATTCATCCAATCCATGAACCCATATGTTTGTATTCAGATTTCTGAGGGCATGGTTTTATACCTCTTTGGTTAAATTTATTCCAAAGCATCTTATTTTTGTTGTTGTTGCAATGGTAAGTGGGATTGTTTTTTTAGTTTCTCTTTGTGAGAATTCATTACTGGTGTATAAAATGCCATCAATTCCTGGATGTTAATTTTGTATCCTGCTATTTTGTTGAATTCATTTATTAAATCTAATAGGTTTTTTGGTAGTGTCCTTAGGGTTTTCTATGTACAATATCACATCATCTGTGAATAATGACAGTTTCACTTTCTCCTTTCCAATTTGGATACCTTTTATGTGTTTTTTTTTAGTTTCACATTAAAAAAAAATCTTTATTGTTCAGATTATTACAAATGTTCCTCTTCCCCCCCCCCCCCCCCCCCGGCCATAGCTCTCCTCCACCTGGCTCCCCCCACCACCAGCCCTCGCTCCCCCCGACTATCCTCATCCATAGGTGTAAGATCTCTTCCCACATCCCCACACCCCTTTTCCCCCGAGAATTGTCAGTCTGCTTCCTTTCCATGCCCCTGATTCTATTACATTCACCAGTTTATTCTGTTCATTAGATTTTTTATTCATTTGATTTTTAGATTCACTTGTTAATAAATATGTATTTATTGTCACTTTGTTGTTCATAATTTTTTATCTTTACCTTTTTCTTCTTCTTCCTCTTCTTAAAGAATACCCTTCAGCATTTCATATAATACTGGTTTGGTGGTGATGAACTCCTTTAGCTTTTTCTTGTCTGTGAAGCTCTTTATTTGACCTTCAATTCTAAATGATACCTTTGCTGGGTAGAGTAATCTTGGTTATAGGTTCTTGCTATTCATCACTTAGAATATTTCTTGTTACTCCTTTCTGGCCTGCATAGTTTCTGTTGAAAAATCAGCTAACAGTCATATGGGTACTCCCTTGTAGGTAACTAACTGTTTTTCTCTTTCTGCTTTTAAGATTCTCTCTTTGTATTTTGCCCTTGGCATTTTAATTATGATGTGTCTTGGTGTGGTCCTCTTTGGATTCCTCTTGTTTGGGGTTCTCTGTGCTTCCTGGACTTGTAAGTCTATTTCTTTCACCAGGTAGGGGAAGTTTTCTGTCATGATTTCTTCAAATAGGTTTTCAATATCTTGCTCTCTTTCTTCTTTTGGCACCCTCATAATTCGGATGTTGGTATGCTTGAAGTTATCCCAGAGGTTCCTTACAATATCTTCAGATTTTTGGATTCTGTTTGCTCTTCCATTTGGGTGTTTTTTGCTTACTTGTATTTCAAATCCTTGACTTGATTCTTGGGATCCTCTAGTCTACTGTTGAATCTCTGTATATTGTTCTTTATTTCAGTCAGTGTATGCTTAATTTCTGACTGGTCCTTTCCCATTTTTTTTGGTATTCTCACTAAGATCCTTGAAGGTCTCACTAAGTTCCTCGGAGATGTCTAGAAGATTCTTGAGTAACCTTATAACTGTGGTTTTGAACTCTATATCTAGTATTTTGCTTTCTTCCATTTCTTTCATTTGTGACATGTTTCTTTGTCTCCACATTTTGGCTGCTTCCCTGTGTTTGTTTCTATGTATTGGGTAGCTGCTAAGTCTCCTTGAGTTGATAGAGTGGCCTTGTGTGGTAGGTGTCCTATAGGGCCCAGTGGACACCTGAGGTGGACACTCTTGGTGCACCCCTTTCACCTGAGGTGGACACTCTTGGTGCACCCCTTTCTGGGCTGTGTGCACAGTCTTGTTGTAGTTAAGCTTTGATTGCTGTTGGTATCACTGGGAGGAATTGACTTCCAGGCCAATTGGCTGTGAGGACCACCTGTGTCAAAATGGAAGAGCTGCTGTTCAGGAGACACCCTTATGGGGCAGGATTTGCTTCAGTGGGGCTTTGGTGCTCACTGAGTCTGCCTCTTGAGTGTGTCACTTATGGATGTGAAGAGTTGTAATCTCCCTTTTATATTTTCTTCTTGTCTGATCACTGTAGCCAAGACTTCCAGCACTATGTTGAATAAGAATGGTGAAAGTGTCTTGTTCCTAAGAAAAATGCTCTTAGTTTTTGTCCATTGAGTATGATGTTGGCTGTAGGTTTGTCATATATGACCTTTATTATGTTGAGGTATGATCCCTCTATTTCCCACAATGCTGAGAGTTTTCATTAAAACTGGGAGCTATTTGTTGAATGTTTTTTGCAATTATTGATATGATCATATTATCTTTATCTTTCTTTTTGTTTATGTGATGTATTACATTTATTGATTTGCAAATATTGTCCCAGCTTTGCATCCCTGGAATAAATCCCACTTGGTCATGGTGAATAATCTTTTTAACATATTGCTGGTCCAGTTTGCTAACATTTTGTTGAGGATTTTGGCATCTATATTCATCAGGAATATTGGTCTGTAATTTTCTTTCTTTGTAGTGTCTTTTTGTGGTTTTGGAATTAGGATAATGCTGACCTCATAAAAAGAACTTGGAAGTCATTCGTCCTCTTAACATTTTTTGAATTGTTTGAGGAGGATAGGTGTTAGTTCTTCTTTGAATGTTTGGTAAAACTCCTCTGTGAAGCTCTCTGGTCCAGGACTTTCTTGTTTGCTGGGAGTTTTTTGATTCTTGCTTCAATTTCATCAGCTTAATTCGTCTATCCAGATTTTCTGGTTCTTCCTGATTGAGTTTTGGAAGATGGTATGTTTCTAGGAATTTATCCATTTTATCCACATTGTCCAGCTTGTTGGCATATAGCTGTTCATAGTATTTGCTTACAATCTTTTTTATATCTGTGGTGTGAGTGGTTACTTCCCTGCTTTCATTTCTGATTTTATTTATTTGGGTCCTCTGTCTTAGTTTCTTGATGAGTCTCACTAGTGTATAATCAATATGGTTTATCATTTCAAAGAACCAGTTCTTGGTTTCATTATCTTTTGTACTTTTAAAAAAAAATCTCTATGCTATTTATTTCCTCTCTGATCTTTATTATTTCCTTCCTTCTACTTACTCTGGGCTTTTCTTATTGTTTTCTAATTCTTTTAGTTGTAGGGTTAGATAGTTTACTAGAGATTTCTCTTATTTCTTGATGTATGCTTGTAGTGCTATGAACTTCCCTCTCAGAACAACTTTTTCTGTGTCCCATAGATTTGGGGCTGTTGTGTGTTCATTTTTGTTTGTTTTCAGGAAGTTTGTGATTTCTTCCTTGATTTCATTGGTAACCCACTTATTGTTTAATAACATGCTACTTAGCCTCCATGTGTTTGAATGTTTTTGAGTGTTTTTATTGTAGTTGATTTCTAGTTTCATGTCATTGTAATCTGAGAAAATGCTTGATATGATTTCAATCTTATTGAACTTGTAGACTTATTTTGTGTCTTAACATGTGGTCTATGAGAATGTCCTATGTGAACTTGAAAAGAATGTATATTCTACAGCTTTGGGGTGAAATGTTCTGTAATTATCAATTAAATCCATCCGATCTATCGTATCATTTAAGGTTACTGTTTCCTTGTTGATTTTTTGTCTGGAAGATCTATTCAGTTCAGTCAGTGGGCTGTTGAAGTCCCCTACTATGACTATATTGCTATCAATCTGGCCCTTAATGTCCTCTGAGTTTTTTTTTATATATTTAGGTGCACCTATATTGGGTGCATATATGTTTACCAGGATTATATCCTCTTGTTGGATCAATCCCTTTAGTATTATGTCATGACCTTCCTTGTCTCTTTCTATGGCGTTTCATTTGAGGTCGATTTTGTCAGATATAAGTATTGCTACCCCTGCTTTTTTTTTATTTCCACTTGCGTGGAAAATTTTTTTCTATCCTTTCACTTTCATCCTGTCTGAGTCTTTTGTTTTGAGGCAGTCTTTTATAGGCAGCATATACATGGGTCATATTTTCTTATCCATTCAGCTACCCTATGTCTTTTGACTGGAGCATTTAACCCATTTACATTTAAGGTTATTATTGATAGGTACTTATTTATTGCCAGTTTTTGTTCTTTATCTCTCTCTCTCTTTCTCTCTCTCTCTCTCTCTCTCTCTCTCTCTATATATATATATATACATACATGTATTTATTTTCTCTTCTTTCAGAAGTCCCTTTAACATTTCTTGCAATGCTAGTTTAGTGGTAATAAACTCCTTTATTTGTGTGTGGGACACTCTTTATTTCACCATATATTTTGAATGATAACCTTGCTGGATAGAGTAGTCTTAGTTTCAGATCCTTGCTTTCCATTACCTTGAATACTTCATGTCATTCCCTCCTGGCCTATAGAGTTTCTGTTGAGAAATCAGCTGACAGCCTTATGAGAGATCTTTTTTAAGTAAGATATTGCTTTTTCTCTTGCTGTTTTTAAGAGTCTCTCTCTCTCTTTTTTGTTTAATTTTTGGAATTTTAATTATAATGTGTCCGGGCGTGGGTCTCTGGGTTTTTCTTGCTAGGACTCTCTGTGCTTCTTGAACTTGTGTGTCTTTTTCATTCACTAGGTTAGTGAAGTTTTCTGCCATTATTCCCACGAATGGGTTCTCTATCCCTCAATCATTTTCTTTTTTTTAAATTTTGTTTTATTGCTTAAAGTATTACATATGTCTCCTTCCCCCTCCCCCCCTTTGACATTCCCCTGGCCTCCCCTACCCCCCAGTGTCTTATGTCCATTGGTTATGCTTATATGCATGCATATAAGTTCTTCGGTTGATCTCTTACCTTCCCCCACTCCAACCCTCCCCAGCTTTCCCACTGTAGTTTGACAGTCTGTTCAATGCTGCTCTGCCTCTGTATCTATTTTTGTTCATCAGCTTATGATGGTCTTTATTATCCATAAATGAGTGAGATCATGTGGTATTTTTCTTTCATTGACTGGCTTATTTCACTTAGCATAATGCTCTCCAGTTCCATCCATGCTGTTGCAAATGGTAAGAATTCCTTTCTTTTTACAGCAGCATAGTATTCCATTGTGTAGATGTACCAGAGTTTTCTAATCTACTCATCTGCTGATGGGCATGTAGCCTGTTTTCAAATCTTAGCTGTGGTGAATTGTGCTGCTATGAACATAGGGATGCATATATTCTTTCTGATTGGTGTTTCTGGTTTCTTGGGATATATTCCTAGCAGTGGGATCACTGGGTCAAATGGGAGTTCCATTTTTAACTTTTTGAGGAAACTCCATACTGTCTTCCATACCAGTCTGCATTCCCACCAGCAGTGCACGAGTGTTCCCTTTTCTCCGCATCCTCTCCAGCACTTGTCATTTGTTGATTTGTTGATGATAGCCATTCTGACAGGTGTGAGATGGTACCTCGTTGTTTTGATTTGCATCCCTTGGATGATTAGTGACTTTGAGCATGTTTTCATATGTCTCTTGGCTTTCTGAATGTCCTCTTTTGAAAAGTGTTTATTTAGGTCCTTTGCCCATTTTTTGATTGGATTATTTATCTTCCTTTTGTTAAGTTGTAAGAGTTCCCTATAAATGTTGGAGATTAAACCCTTATCGGTGATAACATTGGCGAATATGTTCACCCATGCTGTGGGCTTTCTTGTTGTTTTGTTGATGGTTTCTTTTGCTGTACAGAAGCTTTTTATTTTGATGTAGTCCCATTTGTTTATTTTCTCTCTAGTTTCCAATGCCCTAGGAACTGTATCAGTGAAGAAATTGCTTCGGCATATGTCTGAGATTTTGTTGCCTTTGGCTTCCTCTAGTATTTTTATGGTTTCCCGTCTTACATTTAAGTTCTTTATCCATTTTGAGTTTATTTTTGTGTATGGTGTAAGTTGGTGGTCTAGTTTCATTTTTCTGCATGTACCTGTCCAATTTTCCCAACAACATTTATTGAAGAGACTGTCTTGACTCCATTGTATGTTCTTGCCTCCTTTGTCAAATATTAGTTGAGCATATTGGTTCGGGTCGATTTCTGGGTCCTCTATTCTATTCCATTGATCTATATGTCTGTTTTTGTGCCAGTACCAGGCAGTTTTGAGAACAGTGGTTTTGTAATACAGCTTGATATCTTTTATTGAGATCCCACCTACTTTGTTCTTCTTCCTCAGAATCACTGCAGCTATTCGGGGTCTTTTTTTATTCCAGATGAATTTTTGGAGAGTTCATTCTAGGTCTGTGAAATATGCTGTTGGTATTTTAATGGGAAGTGCGTTGAATTTATAGATTGCGTTGGGTAGTATGGACATTTTAATGATGTTGATTCTACCAAACCATGAACATGGTATGTTCTTCCATCTGTTTATGTCTTCCTCTATCTCTTTTTACAACGTTCTGTCGTTTTCTGAGTAGAGGTCTTTTACCTCTTTAGTTAAGTTTATTCCTAGGTATCTTAATTTTTTTGGTGTGATGGTAAATGGGATTGCTTTTGTAGTGTCTCTTTCTGTAAGCTCACTATTGATGTATAGAAATGCCATAGATTTTTTGGCATTAATTTTGTACCCTGCTACATTGCTGAATTCATTTATTAAGTCTAATAGTTTTTTGATGGAGTCTTTAGGGTTTTTTATGTACAATATCATGTCATCTGTAAATAAGGACAGTTTTACTTCTTTTCCAATTTGGATGCTTTTTATTTCTTCTTCTTGTCTAATCGCAATGGCTAATGCTTCCAGTACAATGTCGAACAGGAGTGGTGAGAGTGGGCATCCCTGTCTTGTTCCTGTTCTTAAGGAAAATGGTTTTAGTTTTTGTTCATTGAGTATGATGTTGGCTGTGGGTTTGTCGTATATGGCTTTTAGTATGTTGAGGTATGATCCTTCTATTCCCACTTTGCTGAGAGTTTTTATCAAAAATGGGTGTTGGATTTTGTCAAATGCTTTTTCTGCATCAATTGATATGACTATGTAGTTTTTTTTCTCTCAATTTGTTTATGTGATGTATCACGTTTATTGATTTGCGGATATTGTACCATCCTTGCATCCCTGGGATAAATCCTACTTGGTCATGGTGTATGACCTTTCTGATGTACTGCTGGATCTGATTTGCTAGGCTTTTGTTGAGGATTTTGGCATCTATGTTCCTGAGGGATATTGGCCTGTAATTCTCTTTCATTGTGTTGTCTTTACCTGGTTTTGGTATTAGGGTGATGCTGGCTTCATAGAATGAGCTTGGAAGTGTTCCTTCCTCTTGAATTTTTTGGAATAGTCTGAGGAGGATAGGTTTTAGTTCTTCCTTGAATGTTTGGTAAAACTCCCCTGTGAAGCTGTCTGGCCCTGGGCTTGTGTTGGCTGGAAGCTTTTTGATGACTGCCTCAATTTCATCCATAGTTATTGGCCTATTGAGATTTTTAGATTCTTCCTGATTGAGCGTTGGAATGTTGTATTTTTCTAGGAATATGTCCATTTCCTCCAGGTTGTCTAGTTTGTTGGAGTAGAATTGTTCATAGTATTTTTTAACAATCGTTTGTATTTCTGTGGGGTCTGTTGTTATTTTGCCTGTTTCATTTCTGATTTTATTTATTTGGGTCCTCTCTCTTTGTTTCTTGGTGAGTCTGGCCAAAGGTTCATCAATCTTGTTTATCTTTTCAAAGAACCAGCTCTTTGTTTCATTGATTTTATGTATTGTTCTTTTGGTCTCTATGTCATTTTTTTAAAATTAAATCTTTATTGTTCAGATTATTACATTGGTTCCTCTTTTTCCCACCGTAATTCCCCTCCACCCAGTTCCCACCCCACCTTCCGCCCTCACTCTCCACCCACTGTCCTCATCCATAGGTGCACGATTATTGTCCAATCTCTTCCCGCACCCCCCACACCCTTTCCCCGCCCCCCAAGAAGAGTCAGTCCATTCCCTTTCTATGTCCCTGATTCTATTACAGTCCCCAGTTCATACTGTTCATCAGATTATTTATTCACTTGATTTTTAGTTTCTTTTTTTAATTTTAATTAAATCTTTATTGTTCAGATTATTACATTAGTTACTCTTTTTTCCCACCATAACTCCCCTCCACCCAGTTCCCACCCCACCCTCCACCCTCACTCCCCACCCACTGTCCTCATCCATAGGTGCACGATTATTGTCCAATCTCTTCTCTCACCCCCACACCCCTTCCCCTCCCCCCCCAAAAAATAGTCAGTCCTTTCCCTTTCTATGTCCCTGATTCTATTACAATCACCAGTTCATACTGTTCATCAGATTACTTATTCACTTGATTTTTAGATTCACTTGTTGATAATGTGTATTTGTTGTTCATAATTTCTATCTTTTTCTTCTTCTTCCTCTTCTTAAAGGATACTTTTCAGCATTTCATATAATACTGGTTTGGTGGTGATGAGCTCCTTTAGCTTTTTCTTATCTGTGAAGCTCTTTATCTGGCCTTCACTTCTGAATGATAGCTTTGCTGGATAAAGTAGTCTTGGTTGTAGGTTCTTGGTACTCATCACTTTGAATATTTCTTGCCACTCCCTTCTGGACTGCGAAGTTTCTGTTGAGAAATCAGCTGACAGTCGTATTGGTATTCCCTTGTAGGTAACTGATTTTCTTTCTCTTGCTGCTTTTAGGATTCTCTCTTTGTCTTTTGCTCTTGGCATTTTAATTATGATGTGTCTTGGTGTGGTCCTCTTTGGATTCCTTTTGTTTGGGGTTCTCTATGCTTCCTGGACTTGTAAGTCTATTTCTTTCACCAGGTAGGGGAAGTTTTCTGTCATGATTTCTTCAAATAGGTTTTCAATATCTTGCTCTCTTTCATCTTCTGGCACCCCTATAATTCAGATGTTGGTACGCTTGAAGCTGCCCCAGAGGCTCCTTACACTATCTTCGTATTTTTGGATTCTTTTTTCATTTTGCTTTTCCGATTGGTTGTTTTTTGCTTCTTCGTATTTCAAATCTTTGACTTGATTCTTGCGATCCTCTGGTCTGCTGTTGGGAGTCTGTATAATATTCTTTATTTCAGTCAGTGTATGCTTAATTTCTAGTTGGTTCTTTATCACAACATCGAGGGTCTCATTAGATTTCTTGAAGATCTCACTACATTTATCGGCGGTCTCACCAGTCTTTTCGAGGGCCTTATTAAATTTATCGGCGGCTTCTAGACAGTTCTTTAAAGACCTTAAAAGTGTGGTTTTGAACTCTATATCCAACAGTTTGCTTTTGTCCAATTCTGTCATTTGTGTCCTGTTTCTATGTCTTGGCATTTTTTTTTTTTTTTTTTTTAAATCTTTATTGTTCAGATTATTACATTTGTTCCTCTTTTTTCCCCCCATAACTCCCCTCCTTCCAGCTCCCACCCCACCCTCCACCCTCACTCCCCACCCACTGAGTTCATCCATAGGTGCATGATTTTTGTCCAGTCACTTCCCGCATCTCCCACACCCCTTTTCCCCCAAGAATAGTCAGTCCATTCCCTTTCTATGTCCCTGATTCATTATAGTCACCAGTTCATTCTGTACATCAGGTTATTTATTCACTTGATTCTTAGATTCATTTGTTGATAGATGCATATTTGTTGTTCATAATTTGTATCTTTACCTTTTTCTTCTTCTTCCTCTTCTTAAAGGATACCTTTCAGCATTTCATATAATACTGGTTTGGCGGTGATGAACTCCTTTAGTTTTTCCTTATCTGTGAAGCTCTTTATCTGACCTTCAATTCTGAATGATAGCTTTGCTGGATAAAGTAATCTTGGTTGTAGGTTCTTGGTATTCAGCACTTTGAATATTTCTTGCCATTCCCTTCTGGCCTGCAAAGTTTCTGTTGAGAAATCAGCTGACAGTCGTATGGGTATTCCCTTGTAGGTAATTGAGCCTCTTTCTCTTGCTGCTTTTAAGATTTTCTCTTTGTCTTTTGCTCTTGGCATTTTAATGATGATGTGTCTTGGTGTGGTCCTCTTTGGATTCCTTTTGTTTGGGGTTCTCTGCGCTTCTTGGACCTGTAAGTCCATTTCTTTCTCCAGGTGGGGGAAGTTTTCTGCCATTATTTCTTGAAATAGGTTTTCAATATCTTGCTGTCTCTCATCTTCTGGCACTCCAATGACTCTGATATTAGTCCGCTTAAAGCTGTCCCAGAGGCTCCTTACACTATCTTCACACTTTCGGATTCTTTTTTCATTTTGCTTTTCCAATTGGGTGTTTTTTGTCGAATCTTTGGTTTGATTCTTGTGCTCCTCTGGTCTGCTATTGGGTATAATATTCTTTATTTCAGTCCGAGTATGCTTACTTTCTAATTTCTTTATCGTAGCATCGAGGGTCTCATTAGTTTTCGTGAGGCTCTGCACAAATTTATGGCAAGCCCTCAAAATTGCGATTCTTAGCTCCATATCCTCCATTTCTGTCATGTTTTTTTGTCTCCGCATCTTTTATGCTTTCTTGGTGCACCCCCTTGTGGTCTCTGTGCACAGTCTTGTTCTAGCCAAGCCTTAATTGTTGTAGTTAACACTAGAGGGATTTGACCACCAGGCCGACTGGCGGTGGAAATCAGCTGTGGGAAAACTTCAGTCCTCAGGGGAGGTGCTAGTCCAGCCCTTGCCTGAGGCGATTGGCAAATGGCTGTGCGCAGGGTTTGGGCGGGGCGGGCTCAACAGGGCGGGGGGGAGGGAGCAGCTATGGCCGCTCTCAGTCCGTCCCCAGGGGCTCTGTCTCTCTGTCCCAGCAATCGCTGCAAACCTCGGAGGGGCCGTAGCCAGACAGTCCCGCTTCTCCCGTTTGAGTCTGGGTCCCTAGAGACTCGCCCGGATCTGTAGCCCAGAGTCTGAGACTCGCTCCTGATTGAAAACGACACTCGCGCCCTCAGCCGCCAGCCTGCTTTGCGCGCGCACCCTCACCACCGCACCGCCGTACCTTTAAATTTTCCACACTGCGCCTCCGCTGAGCGTCGGAATGCTGTTGTTTTTGCTTCTAGTTGAAGAGACTCTCCTCAGCCAGCCTTCCCGTGGTTCTGGTTGATGTCCGCTCCGACTTTTAGTTGTATTTTTGAAGTGGTTGTCCACGGCGGCAGTCTCCGGTGTTTACCTATGCCGCCATTTTCGATTCTCCAACATTGATCTGTCTTGGCATTTTTTATGCTCCGCTTTGTCGATAGAGTGCCTTTCTGTGCTAAGTGTCCCAATTACCAGAGGTAGACACTCTTGGTACACCCCCTTATGGGCTTTGTGCACAGTCTTGTTGTAGTTAAGCCTTGATTGTTGTAGTTATCACTGGGAGGAATTGACCTCCAGGCCAGTTGGCTGTGAGAATCAGCTGTGTCTGCAGTGGGAGAACTTCTGTACTGGAGACACCCCTCTGGGGCAAGACTTGCTTCAATGGGGTTTTGGTGCTCACTGAGTCTGCCCCCTGAGTGTGTCTTTTATGGTTCCACGGAGCTGCAAACTGGATGGTCCCACTCTGACCTCTGGGCTTCCTGGCTCCTGGATCTCTAGGGAGGTGCTAATCTAGCCTTTGCCTGCGGCTATCCAGCAAAAGCCTCCCTGCAGGGCTTGGGCAGGGGAGGTCCCACAGGATCAACAGGGCAGGGCTAGAAGTTATGGCTGCTCTCAGTCTTGCCCTCAGAGGCTTTGCTTCTCAGTGTCCGGGTAATTGCTGCAAGCCCCTTGGAGAGAAAGCTGCCCTCGGGTTCTGACCAATGCCAGACAGTCCCGCTTCTCCTGTATGAGTCTGGGTCCCTAGAGACTCTCCCGGAACTGGAGCTCAGAGCCTGAGCCTCCCTTCTGATTGAAAACGACAACGGCGCCCTCAGCCGCCAGCCCGCTCCTCAGGCACTCCGCACCTTAGTGTTTTACTTCAGCACTGGGCCTCCTCTGAGTCTCGGTATGCTTTTCTCTTTCCTTCTAGTTGTAGAATTTCCACTCAGCCAGCCTTCCTGTGGGTCTGGATGATGTCCTTTCCTTCTTTTAGTTGTATTTTTGAAGTGGTTGTTCGAGGCAGCAAACTCCGGTGTTTACCTATGCTGCCATCTTGGTTCTCCTGGTCTCTATGTCATTTATTTCTGCTCTAATCTTTATTATCTCCTTCCTTCTGTTCACTCTGGGCTTTTCTTGTTGCTCTCTTTCTAATTCTTTGAGATGTAGAGTTAGATGATTTACTACCATTTTTTCTTGTTTTTGAGGTAGGCCTGTAGAGCTATAAACTTCCCTCTCAGGATTGCTTTCATTGTATCCCATAGGTTTTGGATTGTTGTGTTTTCATTGTCATTAGTTTCCAGGATGTTTTTAATTTCTTCTTTGATCTCATTGGTAACCCAATCAATATTTAATAGCATGCTATTCAGCTTCCAAGTGTTTGAGTGTTTTGGATTGTTTTTATTGTAGTTTATTTCTAATATTATGCCATTGTGGTCTGAGAAGATGCTTGGTATTATTTCAGTCTTCTTGAATTTGGGGAGACTTTGCTTGTGACCCAATATGTGCTCTATTTTTCAAAATGTCCCAATGTGTACTTGAGAAGAACATATAATCTGCGGCTTTGGGGTGAAGTGTTCTGAAGATGTCAATTAAGTCCATCTGATCTAGTGAGTCATTTAGGATTGCTGTTTCTTTGCTGATTTTTTGTCTAGAGGATTTATCCAGTGATGTCAGTGGTGTATTAAAGTCCCCTACTATGATTGTATTATTGTCGATCTCTCCCTTGATATCTTCCAGGAGTTTTTTTTTTTATGTAGTTGGGTGCTCCCTCATTGGGTGCATATATTTTTATCAGAGTTATATCCTCTTGTTGTATCGATCCCTTTAGTATTATGAAGTGGCCTTCCTTATCTCTTGTTATGGCCTTCACTTTGATGTCTACTTTGTCTGATATAAGTATTGCTACCCCAGCTTTTTTTTTTCATTTCCATTTGCCTGAAAGATATTTTTTTCATCCCTTCACTTTCAGTCTGTGTGAGTTCCTTGTTCTGAGGTGGACCTCTTGTAGACAGCATATATATGGGTCATGTTTTTTTTTATCCATTCAGCCACACGATGTCTTTTGATTGGAGCATTTAGTCCATTTACATTTAAAGTTATTATTGAAAGGTACTTGTTTGTAGCCATTTTTATTTTTGTGAGCCTGTGTTCCTTCTTACCTTTTTATTTCTTCTTTTTACATGAGTCCCTTTAGCATTTCTTGCATTGCTGGCTTGGTGGTGATAAACTCCCTTAGCCTTTTTTTGTCTGCAGAGCTCCTGATTTCCCCTTCAATTTTGATTGATAGTCTTGCTGGATAGAGTATTCTTGGATTCAGTCCCTTGCTTTGCATCACTTTATATATCTCCTTCCATTCCCTTCTAGCTTGATGTGTTTCTGTTGAGAAATCATTTGATAATCTGATGGGGGATCCTGTGTCGGTAACTCTCTGTCTCTCGTGCAGCCTTTAAGATTCTCTCTTTGTCGTTAACATTTGCCATTGTAATTATGGCATGCCTTGGTGTGAGTCTTTTGGGATTCACCTTGCTTGGGACTCTCTGTACTTGTTTAACTTTTTTCTTTCCCATATCAGGGAAGTTTTCTGTCATTATTTCTTCAAATAAATTTTCTAATCCTTGCTTCTCTTCTTGTCCTTCTGGCAGCCCTATGATATGTATGTTATTTAGTTTTGCATTGTCCCAAAGCTCCCTTAGGCTCTCCTCCTGCTTTTTCATTTTTTTCTCTAGTTGCTGTTCAGATTGGACTTGTTTCTGTACTTTATCTTCTAACTTACTAATTCGGTCCTCTGTTTCTTCTAGTCTACTGTTGAAGCCTTCCATGGTGTTTTTGATTGTAGCTATATCATTTTTCATTTCTTCCTGATTTTTGCATAGGTTGTTGATTTTCTCGTCCATCTGGTGTATGAACTGTATGACCATTACTCTGAATTCTTTTTCTGTGATGTTGCATGCTTCAATTTCACTAATTTCCTTTCTTGGCGACTCCTCATTTTCTTTCCTCGTTGTCTCCCCATTCTGACTATCACCAGAATGTTCAAATGTCAAGTTGCAGGGGCCTGGGCTGTGTGTAGTGGGAGTTTTGCGCCCCCCCCCCCCCCCCGCCCCCAAGCGTCACTGAAGAGCTCTAACACCAAGACGTGCAGCTGCTGTGGGTTGGTGGGAACCACGCTCGCCCCGGGTCAGAGTCTCACACACTTATTGTGGCCTCGTGTGCGCACCTAGAATCAGGGATCCTGTCTGCGCCACATTGAAACAGAGAACCTGCTTGGGTGTGCCAAAAATCAAAGTCTCCTAGTGCGGGTCAGGAGTCAGAGGCTCCCTGTGTCTGCGCCGAGAATCGAGTATCAGAGTCTCTGTTGCTTGGTGCTGTCTTGCACCAAGAATCAGGGTCCCTCTGTGCGCATGCACCAAGAATTGGAGTCTCTGGCTCTTAGTGTGATTGTACTGGGAATCAGGGATCCCAGGTGCATGCAATAAGAAACAGAGTCTAGTCCCTGGTGCTCTTTGCTGCCTCTTGTGTGGAGATTCAGGGTCCCCGATCTGCTTGGGAGATAGGGTTGCACAGTTGCACTGTGTTGGCAGGAGGCCCACTCCTGCCCTGTGGAAAACAGCCTTCTCTGTGTGCTTGCCCTGAATCAAAGTCATGTGGCACTGCCGCTCAGTGTGGGTGTGGGGTCTGGTCATGTGGGTGTGCACTGCAGGAAGCAGACTCCCCATGTCCAAGCACCCAGGTTCAAATTCAGTGCTGCCCCCCTGCATGGGCACGGGGTCTGGTTGCAGGGAACAAACTCCCCAAGTTCGCATGTTCAGGTTCAAATTCAGCACCGTCTCCCTATTTGGGTGCCAGGTCAGGTCATGGGAAGCAAACTCACCGGGTTCATGCCCCAGGCTCAAATTCAGCGCTGTCTCCCAACATGGGCGTGGGACCTGGTCTCAGAAAACCATCTCCCCAAGGTTGCGCACCTAGGCTCAAATACAGCACACTCTCCCCGCCTGGGCGCAGAGCCTGGGCGAGGGCAACAAACTCCCCGGGTTTGCACGTCCAGGTTCAAATTCAGCGCAGCTTCTCTGCTAGGGTGCAGGGTCTGGTTGTGGGACACAAACTCCCCGGGTCTGCACCCCCAGGCCCAAATTCAGCGCTGTCTCCCCATGTGGGCACAGGACCCTGTCGCAGAAAACAGTGTCCCCAACAATGTGCACCCAGGCCCAAACTCAGCAGTCTCCCTGCCTGGGTGCGTAGCCTAGTCACAGAAACAGATTCCCCGAGTTTGCGCACATCCAGACTCAAACTCAGCGCTGTCTCCCTGCCCTGCGTGGGCACGGGATCTGGTCCCAGGAAACAGTCTCACCAAGGATGCACGCCCAGGCTCAAATTCAGCACAGTCTCCCCGCCTACGGAGTCTGGTCGTGGGAAACAAACTTCCCATGTCTGACACCAAGGCTAAAAGGCAGGCAGAGCTGCTGCTGCTGAGTGTGTGCAGACAGCCCCACTGTGCAGCCAGGGTCTGGCAGCTCCTATGCCACTGTCCCGGGAGCGGCTGGGGAGGGGGATTGGCTTTGTGACTCACAGAAATCTGCGGCCTGTGTGCCTGGAGTCTTGGTGTTCCTGGGTCTGCAGCTGTGGTCGCAGGTCTTCCACCAGAGCAGCTGTGGGGTTCCGGTTTGTTACTGAGACCAGACTGCGTGGTGGCGAGGCTAGGATCCTAGTCTCAAGCAGTTCCCTTCTTCCCCCTCAATCATTTTCTTCTCTTTTTGGTACTTCTATGATGTGGATATAGTTAAGTTTCATGTTGTTCCACAGCTCCCTTAAGCTGTCTTCCTGTTTTTATATTGTGTTTTCCACTTTAGTTCTCTGATTGAGTGATATTTGCTACCTACCCAGTCTTCTAATTTGCTGATCTGATACTTGGCTTCCTCTAATCTGCTGTTTATTTCATCCAGTGTATTCTTTATTTTTGCTATGTCCAACTAGTTATTTTTCATAGTTTCAATATCTTTTTTTATGATGTTGAGCATCATTATAATTATTACTCTGAACACTATATCTGATAAATTGCTTATCTCCATTTCGCTTAGCTCTTCTTCTGGAGAATTCTCTTGTTCTTTCATTTGGGGCTTATTTCTTTGTTTCCCCATTTTGGCTGCCAGTCTAAGTGTGGCCTCCTCCTTACATCCTTGGTTATAAGGTTTTTCTCCAACAGTTTTCAGTTGGTTATTCAGTATGAGTTTTCTATATTTCAACTGTTCTTTCAATTTGATTCTGGGAAAATGTCAGAGTAGCTTCCACTTAATCTATTGTCATCTTTCCCAGGGATATTAAGCTTGAGAGGCAGCTGGAGCTGCCTGGAGTGAGCCTCACTGCATGTTAGATCCCGAGGTTTTCCCTGTACAATCATTTTAGAACCAGAGACTCTTCTTTCCTTGGTCCTACTGAATCGATGAAAGGCTGACACCAGACATGGAGGGCCCTTGGAAAGGCCACATGTACCAAGAGAGTAGAAGAACAGGATTCACACTAGGGCCCAGCTCCCACCCTGGCCTCTGTGGCTGGATGAGGTGCTGATGTGGGGCCTGAGAAGTCCATCAGGACAACCCACTGGGGAAACTTGGCCAGGCTGTGTGTAACCAGAAGAAAAAGCCAGGACAGGTCAGGAGTGGAAACTGCTGAGGAGGAATCAGGGAACCAGCCCAGACCCATATGGAAGATGCCTGAGGTTTTTCCAGTTTTCTCTGATGACACAGCAAGTGCAGAGCCTAGCCAGGTATGGTCATTGATGCCATGGTGATAGCAGTGGACAGTGCCGGGAAGGAAGATAATGTGGTGAGGAGCAGAGATGGGGCAGGAGCAGCCCCACCAGTGGAGAAGAGAAAAATCTATGGACCCCAAGCATCATGGGACCTGATCCTCGGTATTCCACTTTGCTTTAGATGGGCTACCAAGCCCCCCCACCCACCCCGGGGGTGGATATGGGCAGCCTAGGGCAGGCCCAGAGGAGACTCAGCCTGGAGTGTGCTAGCTTTAGTCACTAAAGGGCTAGGTGGTGTCTGGGGAGGAAGCAGCCAGGACCAGGACTCAAAAAATAGAGGAATGTTGGGAAGATGCTAGTTTTAGCTCCAGTGAGATAAGCTAGAGAATAAAGACACCATTCTAATATTAGCACTTGAAATGCATGTGCTAATATAATCCCCACAACAGCCCTATAAGGTTAGTATTCTGGATTGTTCTCTCTATTTTACAAATGGAAAAATGGAGAAACAGAGAGGTTAAGAAACTTGCCCAAGTTCTATACAGCTGGCAGGTGTCACCCTGGAATCTGAATCTAAGCAGTCTGGCTCTAGACCCACTTCTTAACCACTGAACTGTTTTATCAGCTTCAGCAATTTTTGGACTCAATTGTGTTTATCCCCACCCCTAGTTCTGCCATACTGTGATGCTAAGGCATTATTATTCTAAGATTCTGAGATTCCTCAAGTTTTGGGGAACTTGGAGACCACAGTCTTCAGCCTCCAAAAGGTCCCAATATCTGGCAGTTTAGGAATTGTGGGTGACTCAGGCACTGTGAGTCCTCTCCTACTCTGGTCACTGTGGCCCTGGAGAGTCCTCAGGCACCATCCTCTGCCTGGGAATGGGTACTTCTGGGCCAGGAGGGAACTTGGCTGTGTGGAGAGGAAGATTCTACACGTTGCCCTCCCCAGCAGGGAGAGGCCTGGGCTGTTATGGGGCAGGGGTTCAAGGTGGCACTTGACCAGGAAGTGTCCATACCTGTGCAAGAGACCTGGGGCACCTCCTGTTTTAATGAAGTTTCTGAGCTTGCTCAGTCTGGTGAAGGCAGCTTGGGGAACCATATCCTCTCTCCTGGCAGAATCCTTTTTGTCCTTCTCGTTAGCTGTGAGTCACTGCAGCATCTCTCAGAGTTCAGCCTGGAGCCTGGCATACAGAAGATGTTCTCAGTGAAGTGGAGTGCTTATAGCTGTCCAGTATAGCCACCACAGGCCACAAATAAATAAAATTAAACATTCAGGTCCTCAGTCATTTTTGAGTGACTCATAGCTACCATATTAGACAGATTCATTGTTATAGAAGGTCTGCTGGACAGTGCCCACTGAATTAGAGTGCTGTGGCATGGACAATGGTGTTAGTAAGGGGAACCAGGGAGGTCTCTACAGTAGTAGGAGCAATCTTTTCACCTCCCTGATGTCATGGCCAGCCCAGGGTGAGGGGGGGTGGCCTCGAATAGTGGCCATCTGATTTCTCTTGGTAGGAGATCCTGCTGGCACTTCAGCCAGAGGATCATTTGAAACCAACCTGTGGTGGGGAGGGGCAGTGCGGGGAGCTCTGAGAGGCCTCCCAGTGAGGTGAAGCCTGAGGGGGCTTGGTTACACCACCACAGTGAGACCAAGTCAAAAGGCAGCCATGGGGACAATTGATGCTTTTGTCCTCAGGAGGGGAACTGGGACTCCTGGGTGTTATCAAATCTGCTGGGATGAGGAGAGGGGGAACCAAGTGGTGTAAGGAAGACAGGGGAGGGAAGGGACAGGAATGGTCTTAAAGAGAGGGACATGGACTGGTGACGTGGGCAGGAGCCGGCTGCTGTCATTTCCCCTAATTCTGAACACTTGCTTGTCCTGTGAGGAGAAATCCAGGTGCTGTTATGTCCTGAAAATGACACCTTGCTTGACAAAGAGGCTTCTTTAATTTGTCACCTTTCAGTGTGCATTTGAGATGCAAATAGTAGTCATTGCACACAGTCGTGAGCACTTGCTCTATTCCAGCACTCTGTCTACATGAGTTAATCCATTTCAACAATGGTGGGGGTCCTTATTAACTGTGTTTTGCAGCTGAGCAGCTGAGATCCAGGCAAGGACTTGAACAGTGTCCCAGGCTCCTGAGCAGCCCCAGCTGTACCAGAATAAGGGCTCAGCTCAGCTGATCTCAGGGCCTCCCTAGGACATCGGGGAAGAGGGCAAACCATGGGCCCGTGGGGTGTGGGCAGCGTGAGGCCAGCACTCAGCTGCTATGTGTGCTCCTCTCAAGACCTGACACATCATGTGCTCTCATGCATGGCCTTACAGGGAAGGCCCTATTGTCGCCACTCCCATTTCAAAGGTGAGGAAAACTGAAAATAGTTAAGTAGTGTATTGAGGTTGCCCAGGTAGAAAGTATCCGAGTTGGTATTCTTTCCCAGCCATTCTGCCTCTTCAGCCCATGCTGTATGCGGCCTCTTCTTAGCTCTCACTAGTGTGTGTGTCTGTTTGAGTTTGTTCTGTATGTACATATATATTTGGAGGGATAGGCATGAGAGGATTGTCAGTATTTTGAAACGATACTGATTCTAACAAGAACATTTGTGAGACACTTTATAATCTGTATAACCTTTCTTTTACACTTTCTTGGCCAAGTTACACACTCACCTCCAAGTGAACGATGTAATTGTGTCCATTTCACAGGCGAGGCACCTGACACTCCCGCTGAGTATCTCTCAGCCTGCTGGGAGGGCGGCTCTGCAAGGAGCTGCTCTCCCCTGGCTTGGAGAGCCCTGGGTGGGGAGGCAGGTTGGGGAGCCCTAGCCACATTGTGCTCTTGACTCATGGAAGGATGTTCGGTTTTGTTCCATGCTGGGAGATGGAATGCCATAGCTATGGAAAGAGTTGTAATAAAAAACCAATTTTGTCACTTGTTTGCCGCGTGACTTAGTTTTCTTACATCAAGTCTCAGTTTCCTTCTTGGGATAATTTGTACTTCTCAGAGCCGTTATGCAGATTTAATGAAATGATACCCATAAACTGCTGAGTCCCATGCCCTCTTGCATGGTGTATGCTCAGAAACAAGTGGCTACTGTTATGAATATTATTATTGGTAGTAATAGTAATTTTCAAGCCATATTAGGTTTTAAGCACTACTAATATATTCTATTCCTAAGACACTTTCTAGGTCTAAAACTCCATTTATTTTTCACGTACCAGCCACATAGCATGCTACAAGGACTTGGGGGAAGGAGATATCCAAGAGGTCATTGAGATGTTCACTTTACTGAACTGAGAGGGTCATAAGGGGACTAAGCCATTGTGATCCCATGCTGGTCCTCCCTCTCTGAGACAGGTGAGGTCCATCTGGGTCTCTCAGTCATATCAAAGCAGCCGCCTCTGGAAAGGGCCCTGCCCTGGACCTTTCCAGTCCCCTGCCACAGTACCCAAGCATGCACCACATTCTGGGGCTCGCAAAGTTGTCCTTAAAGTCTAGTGTTCAGCCCAGAACTCCCACCCAAACTTAAGCCTGGTGTATCCAGCTGCCACTGTCCCCCTTCCTATTGTCTCAAACCTCACTCCTGACCTTTCTCCCATGAATGTGCTCCTGCCTTCATTCCCCTCCCCCACCCAGTTCAGGAAATAGTTCTGTTGTCTAGGACAAAATCTTTGGCTTTGTTCTTGACTCTTACTATCACACCCCACATCCAATATGTTAGTTCTGCCTAGAATATCTATCAAGAATCTTCCCCCTTCTAACAACCTGCATTCCTGACTCCATGGTCCGAGCCACAATCATCTCGTACCTGGGGTATAGTACAATAGCCTCCTAACTTGTCTCCTTGCTTCCACATTGACCAATGTAAGTTAAATCATCTTTCCTCCACCCATAAGGTCGCAATGGCTCCCAACTTACTCAGAATAGAAACGAAAGTCTTCACAATGTCCAATAAGGCCCTTTATGACTTAAGACCATCTGATCTTATTTTCTTCTACTTCCCCTTTGTTTACTCTGCTTCATAGACACTGTTCCTCAAACACAGTGGGTACATCCCTACCTCAGGATCTTTGTATTTGCAGTTCCTTTTGCCTGGAGTGTTCACCCTCCAGACATTCACCTTCACCCCTCCTCAAGTTTTTGTTCAGATATCACCTTTGTAAGTGGACCTTTTCTAACCACCCAATTTGAAATTGACCTCCTGTCTGCTTTATCACTTCCTGTCCCCTTCCGTGACCACCTAGCATAACATTGGTAGTTAACCCAATGGCCCTTGTGTGGCTGGGAAAGTGAAAGTGTTTGCTATAGGAGACCTCCTGTGGGAACAGTGAAGACTCAGTCAGAATTTTTCTTCCTGCCTTTTAAACTCAAGAATCTGTGACTTCAATATTTGGTCTTATGGGCCAGCCTGAAATGAGGATTTTATTTTTAAACCCCTATGTAACCCTTGACTTACTCCAGGTACTGTTCTAAGTACTTCATATATATTAACTCATAACATTTTCATAAGAACCCAGTTATAAAATGCTATTATTATTTCTCTTTTACAAATGAGGACACTGAGCACAGAAAGGCTCGCTGACTCACCCAAGGTCACACAGCGAAAGAGTAGAAGCAAGGGTCTGAATCCAGGCAGTCTAGCTCCAGTGTATATACTCTTGCTATATGTAGGTCCTCTGATTGGGCATTCGTTCACTCACTCGTTCATTAAATATTTGTAGCATGTCTCTTTTGTGTCAGGTGTAAGATTTTAGAGACCAACAAATGACTAAAAATGGTCCCTGCCATCATGGAGTTCACAGTTTAGTAGGAAATGCAGAACAAGTAAATAAAGGGAAAGAAAAAATATATTCATTCAGAAAACATTCACCGACACCTACTAAGTGTTAGCCCTGTTTTTAAGCACTGGAAATCAGAGATAAATAAGAGAAAATTTCTGCCTTTGAGGTGCTTACATAGTAATAACAGGGGAAGGGTGAATTACTGCATGTATTCATAATGGCATAAACAGCATTTGGTAAAAGGAAGTGTAAGGGACTGTGGGATCCCAGGTTAGAACGTCTAACCAGCTGGGGGTTGGTTTGGAAGTATGGATGGTGGATGGATGAATATTTGGGAGGATGATGATAGATAGATAGCTAACTAGATAGATAGATGATAGTATTTGGAAGGATGGTTGGAGAATGGCTATATGGATGGACAGGTGGATGAATAGATGGATGGAGAAAGGGATGAAGGGATGGATGAATAGAAAATGATTAGAATGATGGTTGGTTGAGGGGATGGGTGAAAAGCTGAGCTCATTGCTGATAAGTTGGATGTTTTTCCAGTGAGATCATCAGACCAGCTGAGAAAGAAAGGGGTAGAAATCCATGCATTCATTCATTCAACAATATCTAAGCAACTATTTCTGTGTCTGGGATTGTTTGAAGCTCTGGGATTAGGTAGTACTTGCCTTTAGGAAGCTGACTTTCCATAGGGAAAACAGAGGACAAACAAATAATTATATCTACTATCAGAGAGTAATGAATGCTATGATGAAAAAGTAAAGCAGGGTGAGAAGTCAGAGGTGACAGGAGGGGGGATTTATATTAGGTAGGCAGGAATAGCCTCTCTGAGAAGATGAGTTCAGAATAGGAAGTGAGGAAGTGAACCGTATGGGGAATAGCATTTGAGACAGAGGGAACAGCGAATACAAGAGCTTGGAACAAAGAGGCTCAATGAGCAGAGGGAGAGTGGAGATGAGGTATCAGATGGGTGTGTTTGGGAGTGGGGGGTGGGGGAGATGGGCAGATCACCTCCTGCACCCTGTGAGGAGTGTAGGTTTGTTTGTATCCTGGAAAGCCAAAGGTGGACTTTGAACTTAGACTGAATGAAGTTGGAAAAGGTACCACCCTCCTTGTTTCCCTCCTGCAGTTCCAAGCCCTCCTGGCATATTCACAGTTGGGAGGTTATCAGCTTTTTAATTACAGACCCCAGTGCTCAAAGGTTAAAACTCACCCATAAAATAGGCCCTGGGCAACTTGTGGCGCCTCAGAGTGATTTACTTGCTCACCATTTCCATATTTAGTATCATCCAATGTCTGTGGGCCAAGTTTCCAGATTAGAAAGAAGGAGGAATTTAGGGGAGTTGGTTTTTTAACACATAGATCTATTTTTCAGTTGTTTCCTGAGATTATTTTCCAGCTGCTAAAAATTTACAGGATGCAAGTAATGGTGTGTTCCATGATGCTGTTCATTTCTAAGAGTCTAGTCCCTTGCTATACTGCCCTTTTCTCTTGAAAGTATATGTTTGCTTGCCGGTAAGAGAGAGATGGGTATAAAAACACTGTGAACTGAGCGTGTGACTCAGGGACAAAGGCATCGATTACCTAATATTTCATATACTCTGGGTTAACTTCAGGTTATTTGCTTTCATTCCCTTCTGAAACAGGGATCCTCCAGATCTCTAACCAAGTTATCTGCAAGGCATCTCGAATTTCAATGCACACACGATCACCTGGGGACAGTGTGGAAATTCAGCTTCTGATTCTGCATGTCAGGGTGAGGCCTGAGAGTCTGCATTTCCAACAAGCTCCCAGGTGATGCACTGGGACTACACTTTGAACAACAAGGATTTGACCAGCACTCTCCCATAGAAATTAATGAGTCACACATGTAATTTAAACATTTTCCTAGTAGCCACATCAAAAAGGTAAAAAGGGGCCCTAGCCGGCTTGGCTCAGTGGATAGAGAGTCAGCCTGCAGAATGAAGGGTCCCGGGTTTGATTCCGGCCAAGGGCACATGCCTGGGTTGCAGGCTCGATCCCCAATAGGGGGCGTGCAGGAGACAGACGATCAATGATGGTCTCTCATCGTTGATGTTTCTATCTCTCTCTCCTCTCTTCCTCTCTGAAATCAATAAAGAAATATATTTTTAAAAAGGTAAAAAGGGTGACATTAAATTTAGTAATGTATTTTAATTAATCTAATATGCTCAAAATAGTGTCATCTCAATGTGTAATCAAAATGAAAATACTGAGATTTTATGCTCTTTTTTCCTATAATAAGTCTTTGAAACCTGGCATTTGCTTTATACTTACAGCACATTTCAGTTCAGATGAACCACAGTTCAAGCTGTCAGGTGGCTGATGGCTTCTGTCTTAGATGTGCAGATCTCATTCTGGCTTGAATACCTCTGGTGATAGGGATCTCACTTCCTTCTGGAAAGTTCACTTCATCCCTGCAGGCTCTTGGTTGGGAGTTGCCTTATAAGACAACTAGGAAGGGCCAGTTTCACTCCTTGCATCTCCAAGCTGGTTGGCAACTTTTGCAGAGAATAATCCTGCAAAAAATTTGGCGGCTCCAACCCATTAAAGTTCTCTCCTCCAGTTCCCTCCTCAAAATATTGCTTCAGTTAGCAACCCTGAGATGGTCCCTGTCATTGCTGCTCTTAAGACCCAGTTTTCTTGTTGAAGAACCAGGCTCAGAGAAGTTGAGTGATGTTCCCATGGTTACCCAGCCAGGAGGTGGCAGAGCTGGGACTCCACGTCAAGGAGTTGAAACCTCTTCTTCCTCTGTTGTGAGAGGTTCCAGTTTCTTCAGCATGACCTGGTTTCAGAGGACCTCCCAGACCCATTCACCCTTATCCAGGCACACAGGACCAGCCCATGTGGTGCAGACAGAGCTTCAGAGATGGCGAGAAGCCACACAGCTCTTGGAGGCCAGGCTGGGACAAACGCCCATGTCCCCCTGAGCCCTGGGTCTCAGCTCCTACAGCAGTTCCCTGTAGCTTCAGACCAGTAAGGAATCCATTATTCCTCAGCTTGCCACCCGCTCGTCCCCAGGAGAGGCCCACCTTGCTGGACACTGCCTTGCATAGAGATAACCCAGTCACCTGGCTGGAAAATTCCTGACTCCACCATGATCAGAAAAACATCTATCTCAAGGGAGGTGTCTTTCCACCCATGTCCTTGGGCCAGGCAGCCCACCTTCCCAGATCCCAGCTCCTGTACTGGACACTCACACAAAGGAAGTTCCTGTTCTTGGGTGGGGTATTCAAAGAGCCTCAGTGGTACCTAGTTGCCCAGGCAGGGCCTATTGGATCCTGGGAAGTTCACCTGGTGGTAGCCAGGGCATAGAGAGCCATGAAGGTCAGCAGGTGCTGTGGACGCTGGCTTAACCCTCATCAGCTGGGCAGCTTGTAACTGATTCACCACCAAAGCGGGTTCACAAGCATCTACCCCTGGAAAATGGTCATGTGATTGTCTGCTCCCTTGTTCTTCATCTGCAGTTCTGTCTGGTTGAGCCTCCCTCTTACTGCTTCCTGCACCAGCTCAAGCCTCTGATCTGTCCTCCATGTGGCTGCCCAAGAGAGCTTCTCAAATGCCAAACACCCCCTGTTCCATCAAGAGGCTGGGCCAGCCCTCCAGCCTGACCCACTGGCCTCCTCACCATTTCTTGACTGCTCTGTGCTCTCAGCCCTTTTCACTGGCCTTAGCTCATGCTGGTCCCTCTGTCTGGCCTGCCCTTTCCTTCTTCTTATCTAGCCAAGTTATCCTCAATGTCCTCAGCTCTGGAGGCCATTTCCTCACCGCCTCATTCCAGTTGGTCCCATTGTTACTGCTCTCAGTCATTCATTCAGGATGTATCTACTGGGCACTGTCTATGTTCCAGGCACCAGTCTGAGTGCTGGGGACACAGCAGGGAGCAGACAGGCCAGTTGCTGCCTTTGGGCAGTTACATTCTAGTGGGAGATAGGAGAAACCAAATAAGGAGAATGTGTCTATGTCAGATACTGACCTTCTAGGGAGCAAAAGAAACCAGGTGGGGGTCAAAAGAAGTGTCCTTGGAAAGGTGAGATTTGAGCAAAGGCCCAAGGAAATGAGGGAAGAAGCCAGGTAGAGAGCAGAGCAGAGTGTTCCATGCAGAGGGACAGCCAGTGCTAAGGCCTTAGAGAGGAGCATGCCTGGTGTGTTGGAGGAGCAGCAAAGGACGCATTGTGACTAGAGTGGAGAGAACAGGCATAGGGGTGAGATCAAGGCAGTAGCAGGGGATGGCTTGGGGAGAGAGGACAGTATTGTGAGCTACATGTATCCAACTTCTAGCTTCAACAACCCCAGCAATAGACATCAACATCATTTTAGCTGCTACTCTGGAACAGTTTAGGGCAAGTCCCAGTCATGATGTTATTTTACCTACCAATTCTTGTGTGTGTATATCTAATCAATACAGAGTTTTAAAAAAACATAACAATAGTGCTGTTATTACTCAGAATAACATGAACAATTCCTCAGTGCGATATAATACCTCAGCTTGGAATCCTCCATTGTCTTAAAAATCCCTCTCCAGTCAGGTTGTGGAAGTGGAACCTCTGTCACCAATGGAGAGGCAGGTTTGCACTGTTGGTAGAGGTTGGCACTGGTCTCATATCCATGTGATAATTGGATGCACTCTTGACCTCCCCACCCCACCAGAGCATAAACTTTAAGAGAGCAGGGAGCTTGCCTCTGTCTGTCCTCTTGGCCACCAACTTCAGGCCTAGCCCAGGGCAGAGATTAAATTAACACATGGTGAAAAGATGAATTAGTGAGTGAATGATGAAAGATGAATGAATGAATGAATGAATGAATGAATGACAAGGCCAATTCATGATGTTCTAGAAGTTGGGAGGAGCATGTGGGTTCCATCCCTCCACTCCCACTGCCTACTTCCCTGCCTATCATGCTATGGTTGGAGCCACCTGACTGCCTCACTTTAGGCCACAGCCCACATTCTACAGCCAAACCCTGTCTCTAGGCTGAATCCCATTGGAGGTAGCCTCTGCCCCTTCATCAACCAGCTTCCTCCAGGTGAGTCGACTCATGAGAGGCAGTTGGCATGTGCCTGGGAGGAATAGGCCGGAGTCAGAAGGCTGCATCATGAGCAGACACAGCCTGTCTGCCCCACCTCTAAAATGGCCCATGATAGCCCTCTGAAGGGACTGTGTTAGCCTTAGTTTACAAGTGAGCAAAGCTGAGGCCTGGCCCAGAGCCCTGGCTAACAAGCATAGTGGAGCCAATCTGTTGGCCTGTACTGTCTGGGCTCCCCTCACATGTGAGGATGTGTATTACTTTGAGCTTGTAAGTGTGTGCATGTCTGAGCATGGGAGGGTTGTGGTGTAACTATGAGTGAAGGACTGTGTGAGCCTGTGTCGTGCAAGAGTGAATGGTGTGCAGTGTTGTGTATGAGGTTGTGAGTATCCACATGTGTGTGAGCATAGGGGCTGAAGGGGATGTGTATGGGGGTTTGTGTATGAGCATGTGGGTTGTGTGTGTGACTGTGAGGGAGGGAGCAGGTGAGTGTGAGCACACATGTGACAGTGCGTAGTGATGAGTGTGAGGGTGTGTGAACAAGTGTGGGGTCACTGGGGATCATGCATGTGGGAAGACATGAGTGTGTGTACAGCACATGGGGATGTGTTTGGGCATGTGGGTGACTATGTGCAGGAGCAGACATGTGTATTAAGAGAAAGTGGGAACCTAGAAAGGCAGGTCTGGAGATGAAGGGTTATTTATCTACAAGACCCCAGTTCATGGGCTTCGAGAGCCAGGCAATAAACTCAGGGCTTTTACCCCAGGACAACAGGGTGCCACAGATAGGATAGTCTTTGAACAGTCATAACCTGGCCCACACTGAATTTCGGAGGTCCCAATCCAGACCAGAAGAATTTCCTGACTGGTTTGGTTGACACTGCTCTTCCTGAGGCCAGGTGGGACTCTGGGCCACCTTGTAGTCAGGGCTAACCCAGCTGCACTCCGGTGGCCCTGTTCTAAGGAATGCAGCTTTCCCCTGCCATCCCACCTGAGGCAGACAGGAATATTTTCTTGAAGTCAGTGCATCCAATATTACTTAAAGAATGTAACCAAGAAGAAAATACTCCAAATGTTTTTTAAAAATCTGTCTTCTCTTTTATCTGAGTTGCCCAAAGGAATACAGCTGCAGCTGAAGGCAAGGCAGCTTTCTGCTCATGACGGATTGACACACAGGAGGCACGGAGGTAGAGGAGGAGCAGCAGCAGCAGGAGGATCAGGAGTAGGAGCAGGAGGAGGCAGAGCAGGAGGAGAAACAGAAGGAGGAGGAGCAGGAGGAGGAACAGGAGGAGGAGGAGCAGGAGGAGGAACAGGAGGGGGACCAGAATAAGGAGGAGGAGGAAGAGGAAGTAGAGGAAGAGGAGGAGGAAGAATTTAAGGAGGAGGAGGAACAAGAGGAGTATAAGGAGGAGGAACAGGAGGAGGAGGAGCAGGAGGAGGAACAGGAGGGGGACCAGAATAAGGAGGAGGAGGAAGAGGAAGTAGAGGAAGAGGAGGAGGAAGAATTTAAGGAGGAGGAGGAACAAGAGGAGTATAAGGAGGAGGAACAAGAGGAGGAGGAATAGGGGGAGCATAGCAAGAGGAGCAGGAGGAGGGACAGAAGGAGGAGGAGCAGGAGCAGGAGGAGCAGGGAGAGGCAGTGTAAGCTCTAGGCTTGTAGCCTGCAGCCTCCCTCCCAAGGTGTGCTCACACCTATAGTCTCCTGGTGGCTGGATCCAGCAAGGGCTCTGGGGAGATGCACCTGTGGGGACATGAAGGGGAGAAGTTGGGCTGTGATGCAGCAGCAGAAGCTTCAACTGGTTCATCAGAATGGCCCTTTAGAGATGTTTCTAGTTGAGTCAGGGAGAACAGGCCTTTGGCTGAGGAGATGGCTCCCATGATGGAGCACCTCCAGGAAGAACTTGGCTGCAAACATCAGCAGCCAACACTCCAGGCAGCTGGCCAGTGAATGCTTGGTCTTGGAGAAGGACCTGGGTGGGCACCAATGTCCACTGTGTACACCTGCCCTGTGAGCCATGGCCTGGGGGAGCAAGGCTCTCCAGTCCCCTGCTTTCCACAGATCCAGCTGTATCACACGGCTCCAGAGCCAGACTACCTAGGTTTGAATACCCATTCCAATACTTCCTAACTATGACCCCTTGGTTCTTCTGTTTTCTCATCTGTAAAGGGGGAATGATAATAAATCTGTCTCATAGGGTTGTTGTGCAAATTCAGTGAGTTGCGTTATGTCAAGCACTTAAAACAGCAGCTGAGGCCAAGTTGGCAGCTTTTATTGGAGTTGTCCGGGTTCCTGCCCTCATGGGGCTCACAGTTTGGTGGGAAGGACGTGTGCAAATAGGAAGTTACAACAGAGCAACTTGGGCAGGAAGCCAGTGGGCAGCTCTATGCTGAGAAATTGTCCCTACTCTTATTCAAGAGTAACACAAACATTTCACACCATGCCATAGATAATTTAACAACCATAGTAACTCAGCTATGCTTCCTGAGAGCCTGCTTCAGCCCAGCACGGTGCCCCAGTCTCCCATCCTGGCACTGCCACCACTGGATATGTTTCACTGAGTGAGGAGGCAAAATGAGGCTCATGAGGTGGTCTAATTGACGCATGCCCCAGCCAGGGTCCAGTAGAAGGCACACTTGGCAATAACAGAAGAAAGTTTAATGAAGGGGTTACTCACAGGAGTATGGGCTAGGAACTCTTACTACCTGGAAGCCTGAGGGCAGGGAAGGGAGCAGTGTAGCTGGAGGAGAGGGGCCACGTGGCAGGAGCCGTGGTTATAGTTAGGGGAATGTGGAAACTGTCACCACATGGCCCTGTATAGAGGGAGTCAGGAGTAAATGTCCTCGCCTCTCCCTCTTCCTGCCCAGTCTTCTGCAGTATTTCCAGGTGGCTAGACCTGACTGGAGACTGGAGGGCAGGGAGCTCATGGATGTAGTGTCCACAGATGGCCTTTGGGGGCAGAGAAGGGGTCTCATCCAAGGCTCTCATGAGGCCCAGCTTTGACTCCAGCAGGACCCCCACCTTGTTGGGCTCCTTAGGATAATGCCATGAGTTACCCAGCACAGGACATGGCCATGCATGGCACCTATGCACTAAGGGGGATGAGGGTTCAACTTGATTGGTGCAGGTGCTGCTTGGAGATGAGAAACATGGCTAGCTGAGGCATGGAGACCTGGGGGAAGAAATAGCCAGATTTGCTGACCATCTTCTTGCCTCAAGTACCCTGGACTCTGACAGGTGGGCATTCTGTGGAAACATCAGCCTAGGAGAGGAAGACTCTGTGCACAGCAGATCTGTCACCTGCTTTCTGTGCCTCTTCTTGACTGGAGCCCAACTTTCCCAGTCAATTTTTCCCTCTGACTTGGGGTTTGTTCAGAGAAGGTTTGGGAACCAGGTGTCCTGCTGGGGAAAGGGTGGCTGGGATCTAATAGTGGGAGAAAGCACCAGTGGTAACATGCTTAGGAGAGGACGCTGTAGAGACCCAGAGCAGATGGTGAGAGAGGAGAAAGTGGTGGCGATTGTGGGGGCTTCTGAAAGTTGCACTGGCTCCTGTGTCAGGAGGCAGTAGCACACACAAGCTTCAGGAGCTGGGCTGGGATGTTTACAACAGGATGAGCTGGCCTGAATGTGGGAGAAGGTGGAGAGAGAATGAAAGGCCAGGGCTTCTTTAGTGGGGTCCACTTAGTACCCACAATGACCCCTGGAGGCAATGGGTACTTCTACAAGTCTGTAGCTACTGCAGCACCCTGAAATTGATCCCTACCTTGGAACTTCTGGGAGAATGAGGCAGACTTCAGTCAACCTGCTTCTTTCCTCACCCTTGCCCGCCTTATCCCTGTGTCCCTCTTTTCTCTTGAAGAACCCCCTGCTAGCCTCTTCATTGTACAGGTGGGGGAAACTGAGGCCCAGAGAAGGAAAGGGACTTGCCTGCAGCCATGTAGAGGCAGAAGCAGGACCTCCAGCCAATTGCCCTTCCACCTCATAACTCTGCTCCCCTACTGCTGCCCATCTAGACTGTGCCAGTTCATCCCTGTTTCCCCCGAAGGAGACAAGGGAAACTCACACAGGTGACACACTGCACCAGGCAGCCCTTCTCTCATTTAATCCCACTGTTCCTCGGAGGAAAGACTTGCTCCTATTTTACAACGAGAGTCACTGAAGATGCATTTCTTCCAAGTAACAAAATACCTTGCTAGATGTGGCTTTAATGATAGGAGTTTTCTTTTTCTTGCAAAATGAAAGTCTGGATATAGTTTCTTTCAGAGGCTGCCATCTCTTTAAGGGACCAGCTGTTCCCAATCTCCAGTATGCCATTGGTACCTTGTCAGCCTCTAGGTCTCCTGCCTTTTGATCACAAGATGGCTCACACCACAGCACTCAAAGATAAGCAACGAGAAGTCTCTCTCTCTCTCTCTCTCTCTCTCTCTCTCTCTCTCTCTCTCTCTCCCTCCCTCTTTACCAGGTGATATCTTATGTGTTCAGCCTCCATGATCAGAGGCAGGTAGGCTGTGGTGAGAAAATAGAGATCCAGGCAAGAGTGAGCCCTGCTCCCTTTGGCCATTTCTGCCATCACCTGCATGTGGCAACAAGAGGTAGGATTTGAACCAGATTATTAGGTTATCTGGCCCTGGCACTGGTGCTTTCTCCCCTGCTTCTGGCCAGTTTTCATCACAATATGCTTCCATGTAGAGATTGATTCTAGTTGCCTAGAACACTGCCAGAGTGCAAATGGTCCATAACTGACCCCTTCCTGCAGAGGAGCCAAGCTAGCCTCAATCTCGAGCCCTGAGGTCCTGGCCTCCCCAAGGCCCTTTCAAGCAAACCAGATCTGCTCCAGGTTGTGACAAAACCCACAAACTAAGGACTGGCTATAATTTGCAAAAGTCATCTCCACTATACAGATGAAAGGAGCTCTGTACTAGTTAGGGTATTTTAAGCTCTAAGGGACAGAAACCCAACTGGAGATGGCTTAAAAACAAAGGGAGTTCATTAGCTGATGGAACTGCATGATCTTAGGATAATGAATTCAGGTCCCATTTGATCCAGGGTGCAAATGTTATTCCCAGGAAACAATTGCACACCCCCTACCCTCTCTTTTCCAGCGCTGCTCACTTACTTCACTCCATTTCAGACCTATGTGATTACAAGGCACCTGTCCACAGCTCTGGCTCCTGCATTCTCTCCTGTGCATATCTGGAGGGAAATAACCAACAGTTCTTGTCCACTGTTTCGTATGAACACCAGGGCTCTCTCTAAGTGGCCCTGACTGGCCTGAGTTACTAGTCTGTCCTTAGCAATGAGCAGGTGGATCTGGGAGCAGTGATTGGTGGGAACCTGGAGTGATGACTGGTGGGATCTTTGAGCAATGACTAGTAGGAGCTGAGAATTATGACCAGTGGAAGCTGAGAAATGACGGGTGGGATCTTGGAGTGATGACCAATGGGAGCTGGGAGCGATGACAGGCGGGGCTCCTTTGGTTTTAGTGGTTGGAGAAAGCCTCACTGAGGAGTCGGTGTTTACAGAGCCCTGAAAGCCATGCCTGGCTTGTATAAAACAAGGCACAAAGAGAAGGGCATCCAGAGCAGGGCAGATCTTGCTGGAGGAGACCCCTTGGGTTGGATAGGGCAGGGATAGGACAGCTCTGAGAGAGAGAGAGGTGGTGTTTGTGAGGCCCTTGAAGGGTTGGACTGAGCCAGGGCATGTGGGGGTGAATGGAAACACATTCCTGGAGGAGGGCATGGCAGGAATGACAGACCCCGAGAGGTAGGAAAATCCTCCTGAACTGTGTCGGGAACACCAGGTTCTTCCCAGGGGAGGTGAAAGGGAGCAGTGGAACTCAATGCTGGGAAACAGCTTTTGGTTTTTAAAAATTAGATGCCCTCAGGATGCTGTGGCGGGTGACAGAAGTTCCTGGTCACAGGAGCACCATGTGGCATGGACCATATGGGAGGTCACTGTCTGACCTCTCCCCCTGAGAACCCCTTCCTCCTCTAGGAAATTCACTCCCTGAATCCTCTGGGCAGTCCCAAGAGACTGGGACTGCCAGGGAGGCCACCTTTGATAGTATCTATTTGGTATTATGAATCAAGAAATTTTCCAGAGCCAAGTTTCTCCCAAGGCCCCTCCCTGGCCTAAGAACCCCACCCTGGCAATTCTGGGCTCTGGGCAACACCATTGTTGGCACTTCCTGGGGGCCTGTCAGAAAGAGATTGATTTTGTACCTCCAGTGGTGTGGAAAATCCTTTCTGCTGCTCCAGGCAGGTTTGGGGCTGAGCTAGGGGACAGAGAAGCAGATTGAGAACAGCCACCCCCACCCATTGCAGGAATCCCTAATGCAGACTCCACCTGCTGCTCTCACATACTCCCAGGACAGGGAGCTTATCACCACCCTGGTCAGCTTAGTGGGGAAGGCTGACCTCTTGCTGAGCTGGTATCTGCTGCCCTGCCCCATGACTCCCCCTTCCCATCAAATAGGGTCCCAGTTTTGCCCTCTGGATGCATAGTGCCTCCCACTCACCTTGCCCTGAGATAGGTCTAAAGAGTGTGTGTGTTTTGGGGGGGGGGGGGGGTGCGGGGGCGGGGCGGGCAGTAACCAGGGCAGAAACTGTCTTCTCTAGACTAGGCAGCTCCAGCTCTTCAGTATGGCTTCTTTAACCCCCTCATCTACACATGCTTTATCTGTTTCTGTCCATCTGCTGTGGTATAGCCCAATTCTGAAAATCACATAGCAAGGCCATCTCCTCCTTTATTGTGGACAATATACACCTACCTCAGTTAATATGGCCTCAGATAGTTGGCTTTTTAGCAGTCTCTCAGTTCGTATTGAACTTGTAGTCATCTAAACTTTAAATTTTTCTGTGTCTCCCCTCTAATGCTTTTGCAATCAATTTCTTAACACAAAAAATTTATAGGTGTTTACCCCACTTCTGGCTGGTTTCAACCACATGTTTTAATCTGTGGAAGTGACTGAATCCTGACTAGGACTTAACTCCCATTTTCCCTTGTGAGCACCTGAGCTGACTGGAATCAGATTTCAGTGGCGCTAAAACACCCTGTTGATCCCCACATGTCCTTCTTCCTGGCTATTCACTGTCTCTGAAATTTCCTAATTATGCCCTCAACGTAAACTCTTTCCCAAGCCTAGTCCCTCTTCCTATTCATTGTCTTGTGTATAGTCCCTGCATCCATCAGAGGCCTGTGAGTCACCCCTGGGACCTCTGCAGCCCTCCACCAATCGTCCACACTAAGTCTTGCCAATTTTGCTCCTTCTCTCCCCTCCACTGCCACCATCATGATCTGAACCACCATCGTGTCTCTGGCCTGGTTGATGGGGATACCTTCTTGCCAGATTTCCACCCTACCCTCTGACCTTCTCTAACCTAATGGCCACTCCATTTGGAATGATCTTTTAAGTTGTCAGTTGGATCCCATGACTCCCCCGCATGAAAGCCCCTCTTTGATGCCCTTGGCTCGCAGATGATCCAGATGCTTCTGCCCGAGTGTCTCCCAGCCCATCTCCCTCTCACTCTGCCAGCCTCGCCTGTCTCATTCCTCGAAATCTGGCCAGCTTGCCTTTCTGTGGGAGGCTTTGGGGAGCTGCACACAAGAGCAGCCCCTCCTGGGACAGGATTTCTTTGCTCTGTTCTGCTACTTCACAGCACTCACCAATCTATAATCAATGATTGATTCCAGGGATGCTCTGGCTTGGGTGTGCAGACTCCAAGAATGCAGGGACAGCATCTCCTTGTGTCATGTTCCTCCCAAGGCCTCTGGAACAGGGATGATGCCAAATAGCACACAGCAGTTATTCAATGTCAAAGGAGAGAGCAAGTGAATGAATGTTTCACATAGGAAAAGACACACACTAATTAGGTCTTTCTTTCGCCTTGCATCTAGTCAGCACCTTTTCCATGCTAGGTAAGTCTGCCAGAGGCTTGGGAGATAAAGATGAGCATCCTGGCTCCACTCCTCAGGTGTGTCCCAGGTGAGGGTCTCCTGAAGCAGAGGGGAGATGGACTTCCAAGTTAAAGCTGTTTATTAGGGATTTGTGAAGAGAAAGGGGAGGAGCAGGGATGGGCAGAAACTGTGATGCTGGCCAGGCAATGTTTTGGTGGGAACTCTGGAGCAAGTACTGTCCATCAGAGTGGCCAGACCTTGAGACACCCTTGCCTCTCTCTGTCCCTGGCTGCAAGCCAGTGGGAAAGGTTGCAGTTCTCTGCCATGGGGACAGATCCTGAAGGAGCTGACCATTGGATGATGTGGGCTGATTCCACTCCTAGTCCCATGTGTGCTGGTGCTGGCTCCTTCAGGCTGGCAAAACCCAGTGTGATATAGTCAGGGATTTGTGAGCTGATCGTTAAATATTTGGTAGCTTAAAATCAGGCTTTTTTTGAGAGCCAAATTACAAGCACACCACTACCTGTAGCTATGAAGCATGAAAGGGTATCTGGGTAGTATATCTCCATGTCCATGACAAAGAGCTGTTGGCCTGATGAGGAAAGTTGACAGGCATAGTCAACAGCCCAGGACAGCTATGGAAATCATGAGGGAGTCAATGACTGCTCTGGTGATCAGGGAAGGCTTTGTGGAGGAGGTGAATTTTTTTTCTGACATGTCAGAATATTCAAAAGGTACAAAAGGCAATCCCATGAAAAATAAGACTCCCATTCAGCTGGTTATCCTATTCACTCCAGGTGCTTGCCCCAGAGGCAGCCACTCTTACCAACTTCTCAAATATTCTTCCAGAGATAGTATTCTGTGCTCTTATGAACACACATGCACAAGTATTTTCTTTCTCACACAAATGAGCTCATGCCCTGGGTACGTTTCTGCACTTGCTTTGTTCTCTTAACTATGTGTCTTGCAAACCAGTCCTCATTAGTCAGTACAGACCTCCTCGTTCTAACAGTTGCAGGACATTCCAGTTTATAGATTCACCATCATTTACATAACTGATTCCCATTGGTGAATCGTTAGATTATTTTGGCTTTTGCCATTTCACACATGCACGAGCCTCCCGGGAGTGTTCATATTCAGTAGTGGGATTGTTGGGTCAAGCATCTTTAAATATTGGCCTTCCAGGTAAGGAAGAGCAGGTATAGAGCCAAGACGTGGACATGGAGGAAAGAACATGGGGCTGGGAATCAAGAGGTCAGGACTCATTCTGGACTCTGCCATGGAGGGGCGGTGTGTAGCCACTTGGGTTGTGGCTAGTATAATGGGCACTTTCAGACTGGGAAGTTAAGGGAAGTTTAAAAAGAGAGTACTATCCAACAACTTATGAATGGGTGGATAAGTTGTGACATATCCATACAATGGAATATTACTCAGCTATAAAAAGGAATAAAGATGCTATACCATGGATGAACCTTGAAAACATTACTCTGAATTAAGGAAACTAGGCACACAAAAGGCCACATATTTTATGATTACATTTAAATGAAATGTTTAGAGCATGCAAATAAAGAAAAACAGAAGGTAGATTAGTGGTTACCTGGGATTGAGATGGAAGAAATGGGGAGTGACTACTAGTGAGTATGGAGTTTCTTTTAGGGATAGTGACACAATTCTGAATAGACCAAAGCCCACCAAATTGTGTACTTCAAGTGAGTGAATTGCATGGTGTGGCAATCATATTACAAGAAAGCTGTGTTTTTTATTATTATTTTACTAGAGGCCTGGTGCACGAATTTGTGCACAGGTGGGGTCCCTTGGCTTCCCTGGCAATTGGGGTCAATGGGGGAGGAGGGACGGGGCCGCCATCCTGCCAAGGGGAGGGATCTTGGGAGGTTGGCCCCAGCAGCAAGCTAACCAATGACCGATTCTGTGAGGAATTGGGCTCTCTCCTCCATCCTGTCTGGGTCCAAGGTGCGGGTGAACCAGATTCGGGGCTGTCAGGGCCCAGTAGCAAGGTCTGGGTCAGTGTGTGTCATAGCTACCGGCTGGTAGTTCCAGTCATTCGGTTGTAATGGTCACTTAGGCTTTTATATATATACTAGAGGCCCGGTGCACGAAATTCGTGCACTGGGGATGGGTCGGGGGGTCCCTTAGCCCAGCATGTGCCCTCTTGCAGTCCGGGACCCCTCCCTTGTTACTGCCCACCTGCTTGCTGCTTCCTACCGCTTGGCTTGCTGCTCCTTAGTGCTGCCACGAAGGCCTTGGGTCTGCTGGGTGCTGGGCCTGTGGGTTTGTGTCTCTGATACCCCCAGCAACCCCAGCACCAAGGTGGCGGGCCTTGGGGCTGCTGGGTACAGGCCCCCCATTGCGTGTTTGTGTCTTCTATCAGGCCCCCAGCAGCCCCAGCACCACCTAAATAACTTAAGGGAAACTTTATTTAGTCTTCTTTTAAAAGCAATCTAGTTTAAAAATGAGTTGCAGTTAAGACAGAACAAAGAACATGGTACCTAAGAGTGAGATAGACTGACAGAGGAGAGGCTGGGCACTGGTCAGGGGCTTACATGCCAACTGTTCTACACCTGGGAAATGATGTAAAATCGGTTTCTTTAGTTTTCTGCTTAATGGTCTTCTCCAGCACTGAGGTCAGAGGAGCCGCCTTCCAAACGTAGGCTGCTTCTCAGAGTCGAAAATTTCGCTGTAGGCCTCTGCCTAGGACAGGACCTCTGAACCCCCAGGGTGTATAAACACACAGGGCTTCCACCAGGCTCCGCTGATCCAGGCGGCTGGGAGGTCTCTTGGCTCCACTGATCCCCGGGCCCAGAGGCCTCTTGGCTCCGCTGATCCCGGGGCTGGTAGGCCTCTCGGCTCCGCTGATCCCCGGGCCTGGAGGCCTCACCGCTCCACTGATCCAGGTGGCCGGGAGGCCTCACCGCTCCGCTGATCCCCGAGCCAGGAAGCCTCGCGGCTCCACTAATCCCCGGGCCGGGAGGCCTCTCTCCCAGGCCCGGAAGCCTCTCGGCTCCGCTGATCCAGGCGGCCAGGAGGCCTCTCGGTTCCGCTGATCCCGGGGCCGGGAGGCCTCTTGGCTCTGCTCATCCCCGGGCAGTGAGGCCTCTCTGCTCTGCGGCTTCAGGGCTGTTTGGCTTCCCTCTACCGCTTGGAGCCTGATTATTCAGATTAACCACCATCTTTTAGCTTCTATAATTGAAACATTGTATCTTTTGGAGCTGTTGCTTCAGGAGCTCAGAGCCCGGCAGCTGCAGGTGGGAACCTTGGTTTCCTCTATTGCTGGGGCAACCAAGCATCCTGTTCTCAGTTGCCTGGCTGCCGGCCGCCATCTTGGCTGACAGTTAATTTGCATATACTCACTGATTAGCCAATGAAAAGGGTAGCGGTCGTATGCTAATTACCATGTTTCTCTTTTATTAGTGTAGATAGACTAGAGGCCTGGTGCACAAAAATTTGTGCACTTGAGGGGGGGGTCCTTCAGCCTGGCCTATGCCCTCTTGCAGTCTGGGACCCCTTGGAGGATGTCCACCTGCTGGCTTAGGCCCGCTCCCTGGGGGATCGGGCCCAAGCTGGCCATCAGACATCCCTCTGGCAGCCCGGCAGCCCGTGGGGGATGTCCACTTGCCAGCGGGGAGCAGGCCTAAGCTGCAGTAGGACATCATTAGCACTGCTGAGGAGGCGGGAGAGGCTCCCACCACCACCGCTGCACTGGCAGCTGTCAGCCTGGCTTGTGGCTGAGCAGAGCTCCCCTGTGGGAGTGCACTGACCACCAGGGGGCAGTTCCTGCATTGAGTGTCTGCTCCCTGGTGGTCAGTGTGTGTCATAGTTACCAGTCATTCCCAGTTGTTCTGCTGTTAGGGTCAGTTTGCATATTACCCTTTTATCATATAGGATAGAGGCCTGGTGCATGGGTGGGGGCAGGCTGGTTTGCCCTGAAGGGTGTCCCGGATCAGGGTGGGGGTCCCGCTGGGGTGCCTGGCCAGCCTGGGTGAGGGGCTGATGGCTGTTTGCAGCTGGTCACACCCCCTTAAGGGTGGTGGGGGGGGGGTCCCCACTGAGGTGCCTGGCCAGTCTGGGTGAGGGCCTAAGGGCCGTTTTCAGGCTGGCCAAACCCCCCAGTGACGGAAGCTCCCAGCCTCTCCTTTTTTTTTTTATTCTGGGATTTATTTACCTTCTAAAATTGAAACTTTGTAGCCTTGAGAGGAGCTCAGAGCCGGCCAGGGCCGGTGGGAGGGAAGCCTCCTGCTTGCTTCAGCTCTGTGGCCATGGCCAGCTGAAAGCAGGTATCTGGGGTTTATTTACCTTCTATAATTGAAACTTTGTTGCTTTGAGTGGAGCTCAGAGCCAGGCTGCGGCAGGCGGGAAGCTTGGCTTCCTCCATTATTGGGGCAACCAAGCCTCCTGCTTGCTCCAGCTCCATAGCTGCCGGCCGCCATCTTGGCTGGGTTAATTTGCATATAGTCACTCTGATTGGCTGGTGGGCGTGACTTAAGGCGTAGCAAAGGTACGGTCAATTTGCATGTTTGTCTTTTATTAGTGTAGATTATTTTTCTTTTTAATAAATTTTATTGTTGAAAGTATTACATATGTTCTCTTTTTTCCCCTATTTACCCCCTCCAGCCAGCTTCCTCCCCCACCCCCACCCCAGACCTTCACCACCCTATTGTCTGTGTTCATGGGTTATGCATATATGCAGACAAGGTCTTTAGTTGATTACCTCCCACTCACACACCCACCCACCTTCACCTTCCCTTCAAGATTCCGCACTCTGTTCCATGCTTCCATGTCTTTGGATCCACTCTGTTCATCAGCTTATTTTGTTAATTAGATTCCACATATGAGTGAGATCATGTGATACTTGTCTTTCTCTAACTGACTTATTTCACTTAGCATGATACTCTCCAGTTCCCTCCATGCAATCACTAAGGTAAGACATTCTTTTTACTACTGCATAGTATTCCATGGTATAAATGTACCACAGCTTTTTTATCCACTCATCTACTGATGGGCACTTGGGTTGTTCCCAGATCATTGCTATTGTAAATTGTGCTGCTATGAACATAGAGGTGCATACATTTTTCTGATTGGTGTTTTGGGTTTCCTAGGATATATTCTTGGAAGTGGGATCACTGGGTCAAATAGGAGTTACATTTTTAATTTTTTTTTTCATTTTTAAAAAATTAATCTTTATTGTTGAGATTATTACAGATGTCCTTTGTTTTTCTCCCCATAGCTCCCCTCCACCTGGTTCTCACCCCAACCCAGGCCCTCGCCACCCTATTGTCTGTCACATTTTTAATTTTTTGAGGAAGCTCTATGCTATTTCCCATAATGGCTATACCAGTCTGCATTCTTACCAGCAGTGTCCTAGGGTTCCCTTTTCTCCACATCCTCGCCAGAACTTGTCATTTGTTGATTTGTTGATGGTAGCCATTCTGACAGGTGTGAGATGGTATATCATTGTCGCTTTAATTTGCATCTCTCTGAAGATCAGTGACTTTGAGCATTTTTTCATGTCTCTTGGCCATCTGTATGTGCACTTTGGAGAAGTGCCTATTTAGGTCCTCTGCCCATTTTTTAATTAGATTGTTTGTCTTCCTTTTGTTAAGTGTATGAGTTCCTTATATATTTTGGATATTAACCTTTTATGAGATGTATCATTGCCAAATCTGTTCTCCCATATAGTGGGCTCCCTTTTCATTTTGTTGATGGTTTCTTTTGCTGTGCAGAAGCCTTTTATTTTGATGTAGTCCCATTTGTTTATTTTGCCTTGGTTTCCTTTACCCTAGAACAGTGGTTCTCAACCTTCCTAATGCCGGGACACTTTAATACAGTTCCTCATGTTGTGGTGACCCCCAATTTCATTGTTACAAATTGAACATAATTAAAGCATAGTGATTAATCACAAAAACAATATGTAATTATATATGTGTTTTCCGATGGTCTTAGGCAACCCCTGTGAAAGGGTCCTTTGACCCCCAAAGGGGTCATGACTCACAGGTTGAGAACCACTGCCCTAGAAGATGTATCCATAAACATATTTGCTACATGAGATGTTTGAGGTTTTGCTGCCTATGGTTTTTTCTAGGATTTTTATGGTTTCCCAACTTACATTTAAGTCGTTTATCCATTTTGAGTTTATTCGTGTAAGTTGATGGCCTAGTTTCATTTTTTTTTGCATGTATCTGTCCAATTTTCCCAACACTGTTTAATGAAGAGACTCTCTTGACTCCATTGTATGCTTTGCCTCCTCTGTCAAATATTAATCCAGCAAAATGGCTTGGGTTGATTTCTGGGGTCTCTGTTCTGTTCCATTGATCTATATGCCTGTGCCTGTGCCAGTACCAGGCAGTTTTGAGAACAGTGGCTTTGTAGGATAACTTGAGATCTGGTATTGTGATTCCTCCAACTTTGTTCTTCTTTCTCAAATTGCTGCAGCTATTCGGGGTCTTTTTTGGTTCCATATAAATTTTTGGAGTATTTATTCTAGATCTGTGAAATATGCTGTTGGTATTTTAATAGGGATTGCATTGAATCTGTAGATTGCCTTGGGTAATATAGATATTTTAATGATGTTAATTCTACCAATCCATGAGCACAGTATATTCTTCCACATGTTTATATCTTTTTCTATTTCTTTTTTCAATGTCCTGTAGTTTTCCAAATACAGGTCTTTGCCTCCTTGGCTAAGTTTATTCCTAAGTATCTTAATTTTTTTTTATTGCAATGGTAAATGGGATTGTTTCTTTAGTTTCTCTTTATAAGAATTCATTATTGATGTATAAAAATGCCATCAATTTTGGGAGTTGATGTTGTATCCTGCTACATTGCCAAATTCATTTATTAAATCTAGTAGTTCTTTTGTGGAGTCTTTAGGGTTTCCTATATACAATATCATGTGATCTGTGAATAATGACAGCTTTACTTCTTCCTTTCCAATTGGATGCCTTTTATTTCTTCTTCTTGTCTTATCACTGTGGCTAGGACTTCCAGTACTATGTTAAATAAGAGTGGTGAAAGTAGACATTTCCCTCAAGATGTTTCTGTTCTTAAGAGAAATGGTTTTTATTTTTTGCCCATTGAGTATGAAGTTCACTATAAGTTTTTCATATTTGGCTTTAATCATGTTGAGATATGCTCCCTCTATTCCCACTTTCCTGAGAGTTTTTATCTAAAATGGGTTTAGATTTTGTTGAATGCTTTTTCTGCATGTATTGATAATGATCATGTGACTTTTGTTTTTCAGTTTGTTTATGTGATGTATCATGTTTATTGATTTGTGGATATTGTACCAGCTTTTCACCCCTGGAATAAATCCCACTTGGTCATGGTGTATGATCTTTTTTATATGCTGGATCTTATTTGCTAATATTTTGTTGAGGATGTTAGCATTTATGTTCATCAGGGATGCTGGCCTGTAATTTTCTTTGTAGTGGTCTTTATCTGGTTTTGGAATTAGGATAATGCTGGCCTCATAAAAAGAGCTTGAAAGTGTTCCTTCCTCTTGATTTTTTGGGAATAGTTTGAAGAGTAGAGGTGTTATTTCTTTTTTGAATATTTGGTAAAACCCCTGTAAAGCCATCCAGACCCTGGCTTTTGTTTGTTGGAAGTGTTTTGATTACTGCTTCTAATCCCTCAGTTGTTATTGACCTACTTAGGTTTTCTGATTCTTCCTGATTCAATTTTGAGAGATTGTATTTTTCTAGGAATTTGTCTATGTCATTCACATTGTCTAGTTTGTTGGCATCTAGTTGTTCATAGTATTTTCTTATAATCCTTTTTATTTCTGTGGTGTTAGTGGTTACTTCTCAGCTTTCTTTTCTGATTTTTATTTATTTGTATCCTCTCTATTTGTTTCTTGATGATTTTGGCTAATGGTCATCAATCTTGTTTATCCTTTCAAAGAACCAGCTCTTGGGTTCATTGATTTTTTTAAAAATTGGTTTTTTTTAGTCTCTATGTCATTTATTTCTGCTAAACTTAATTATTTCCTTCTTTCTACTTACTCTGGGCTTTTCTTATTGTTCTCTTTCTAGTTCTCTAAATTGTAGGGTTAAATAGTTTAGTATTATTTTTTCTTGGTTTTTGAGGTAAGCCTGTGTAGTGCTATGAACTTCCCACTCAGGATCGCTTTTGCTGTGTCCCAGAGATTTGGGGTTGTCGTGTGTTCATTTTCATTTGTTTCCAGAAATTTTTTTTAAAATTCTTTATTGTTGAAAGTTTTTCATATGTCTCCTTATTCCCAGCCTGCTCCCGCCCCTGCCAGCACATGCCCACACACCCCTATTGCCTGTGTCCTTTGGTCATGCTCACATGCATGGATAAAGGTCCTTTGATTGATCTCTTACCATCACCCTCTCCTGTCTTCCCCTCTGAGGCTTGAAGGTCTGTTAAATGCTTCTATATCTTTTGATGTTTCCAGGAAGTTTTTGATTTCTTTCTTTATCTTGTTGGCAACCCATTCATTATTTAATAACATGCTAGTTTCCATGTTTTGGGGTGTTTTTACTATATTTGATTCCTAATTTCATTCCACTGTGATCTGAGAAGATGCTTGATATGACTTCAATCTTCTTGAACTTGTGGAGACTCATTTTGTGTCCTAACATGTGGTCTATCTTTGTGAATGACCCATGAGGACTTGAGAAGAATGTAAAATCCACAGCTTAGCAGTGAAATTTTTATAAATGTCAATTAAATCCATCTGATCCAATGTGTTCTTTAATTTTTTGTTAATTTTCTTGTTAATTTTCTGTCTGGAAGAACTATCCAGTGAAGTTAGTAGAGTGTTAAAGTCCCCTAACATGCCTGTATTGTTGCCTATCTCTCCTTTAAAGTCCTCTTAATGTTTTTTTATATTCAGTTCCTCCTATATTGCGTGCATATGTGTTTAGCAGGGTTATATCCTCTTGTTGGACCAATCCCTTTAGTATTATGTAGTTACCTTTGCTGTCTCTTGTGATGGCCTTCATTTTGAAGTCTATTTTGTCAGATATAAGTATTGCTACTCCAGCTTTTTCTTTTTCTTTCCCATTTGCATGGAAAATATTTTTCCATCCCTTCACTCTCATCGTGTGTGAGTCTTTTGTTCTGAGGTGGGTCTCTTGTAGAAAGCATATACCGTAGTTGGGTCATGTTTTCTTACCCATTTAGCTACCCTATGTCTTTTGATTGGAGCATTTAATCTATTTTCACTTAAGGTTATTATTGATAGGTACTTATTTATTGCCAATTTATTCTGAATTTCTAGGTTTCTCTCTCTATTTCTTCTTCTCATTACAGCAGTCCCTTTAGCATTTCTTATAATGCTGGCTTGGTGGTGATGACCTCCTTTAGACCTTTTTGTATCTGGGAGGCTCTTTATTTCACTGTTTATTTTGAATGATAGCCTTGCTGGATATAGTAGTCTTAGTTTCAGATCCTTGCTTTCCATTATCTTGAGTACTTCTTGCCATCCCCTTCTGGCTGTAGAGTTTCTGATGAGAAATCAGATGTCAGCCTTATGGGAGCTCCTTTGTAGGTAACAGTTTGCTTTTCTCTTGCTGCCTTTAAGTTTCTCTCTGTCTTTAATTTTTGGCATTTTAATTATGATGTGTCTGGGTATGGGCCTGTTTGGGTTCTTGCTTGGGGCTCTCAGTGCTTCCTGAACTCTTGTGACTTTTTCCTTCACTATGTTAGGGAAGTTTTCTGCCATTATTTCTTAAAACACGTTCTCTATCCCTTTCTCCCTTTCTGCCTCTTTTGGCACACCTACTATGCAAATATCACTATGTTTCATGTTGTCCCACAGCTCCCTTTAAGCTGTTTTTTAATTGTTTCTTCTTTTTGGTTCTCTGATTGATTTTTTTCTACTCTGTCTTCTAATTCACTGATCCCATCCTCGGCTTCCCCTAATCTGTTTTGTATTCCTTCCAATGTGTTCTTTATTTGTGCTATGTCATTCTTTATTTCTGTTTTCATAGTTATTATATCTTTTCTCATGCTGTTGAGCATCTTTACCATCATTATTCTGAACTCTATATCAGATAAATTTCTTAGCTCCATTTCATTTATCTCTTTTTCTTGTGGAATTCTCTTGTTCTTTCATTTGGGGGTTGTTTCTTTGTCTTCTCATTTGGGTGCCTATTTGGGTTTGTGACTATGTATTAGGTAGTTCTGCTATGCCTCTCATCTCTAGTGCAGGACAGTGTCAAATGCTGTTTCTGACTAATTAGATCAAACAAAGACTCAAAGCCTCCAGAGACTGCCTCCGCTTGCAGACTGATTAGATTTAGTCTTGAGTAGCCCTCAGGCAATCATCCACAGGTATGGTAAGAATTTTTCCCAACAGGGTGGGGCAATTGCCTCCCTGGAGGCTAACTGTTATTCTCATTCTTTTAACGGGCTTCAGAAACTCTACACTGTGGGACAAAGTGTTTTTCAATATGATGGGTCAACTGTGTTCCCCCAGGCAAAACTGCCTAGCTAGAAATTGTCTGTATGAGATTGATGACCTTCTCAGTATGAGGGAATGACTTAGCACAGGAAACTGGGGTGTCTGCTTTCTAAGCTCTAACCCCAGAGACCCCAATCATGGCTTCTGCTCACACAGCTCCAGTCCACTCTGCCCTCCCTCTGCTGGAGCACAAGGTGAGTGACTCCACAGGGAATTTTGTGTGTTGGCTCTTTAAGAGGTTGCCTGCATTTTCAGTTATCTCTCCCAGGCAGACAGCAACTCTTCTGTTTTTCAGTCAGATGTTATGTGGGCACCCTTCTCAGTTCTGGTGCTCTCTTCTGGGAGGCCCAACTTGAGGATTAGACCCCAGTATTCCCAATGGCAACCCCCCACAGCTGAGATATCTCTCCAGAACTTCAGTTGCTGTCTGTGGGTGCCCTTTCATGCCTCTGCCCCTCCTACCAGTCTCTATGTGTTCTCCAATCTCTGTCCTCAGTTATCAGGGTTCTCTCCAGCAAGTCTTCAGTTGATTATTCAAAAAGTTTTTCTGTATTTTAATCGTAATTCCAGTTTGGTCCTGGGAGTGTGTCCGTGCAGCATCCACTTACTCTGCCATAATTTTTAATCTCCAAGTTGTGTTTTTTAAAAAGAGAGATTGCTAATAAAACAAAGGACAATGTTAAAGGAGCTAAAATGGATGGTGCAGCACCATGGCTTTGTGAACAGTGAGGAACCATTATTTCTTAGGCTTAAAGTGTCAGGAGGTTGGACTGCCAGAATCCCAGGGCCTATACTAAGAGAACTTCTATGCAGGAGCTGTGACCTTTGATAGGGAATGCAGCCATCTGGGGGCCAGTGGAGATGAGCAGGAGGAGTAACAACCAGGACTTTCCTCCTGCCCTCTCAGCTCCCTCCAGTGCCTTTCATTGGCCAGACCCACCTGGAAGTGACCCAGCTGCAATCAAACCACCCCACAACCCAAATGCCCTGGGCCCAATCTATCGCTTTTAGGAATGGTTAGAGTCCTGGGGCAAGCAAGCTCATTGGTGCAGCCCTACAGTCTAGTGCCTCTGGGAGCATAAAGCGGGAGGGGAAAGTGTGAGGAGTGGTCTGGAAAGACATAAGGAGGAGGTTCTGCATACTCTGAACCTGGGTCCCTTCCTTTCTCTCTGAAGGTTTAAGAAAATTTAATTCTGTCAAAGTGCTAGAAATGCTTTGTAGAGGTTAAAAAGCAGCATGGATACAAGGCTAAGAGTATCAGAGAGTCAGAGCAGCCTTTGAAATCATCTAGTTCAAACTCTTGAGTTCAAATGGGGAAACCAAGGCCCAGGGAAGGCACCCAGCCAATCAACATCAGAGTCAGCTAAGTCTCACCTCCGGAGACAGTCCCTACATCTAGCTTTTCTGCTGAGATCTTGTTTTTAATAAACTTTATTTTTCAGAGTAGTTGTAGATTCATGGCAAAATTGAGCAGAAGGTATAAGGAGTTTTCATATATCACCTGCCTCCCCCTCCACACATATACTCTCACTGCACAAGAGTGGTCCATCTGTTACAACCAATGCAAGGTCTTTTAAGTCATAAATCCTGTTCCATTGGTTTCCCTGTCTACTCATAGTAAAATCTCATCTTCTAGCATAAGGAGATAGGATGACTAAATGTCATGTGGTGACCTAGTTAGGATTGTGGAACAGAAAAAGGACAGTAGGTATAAACCAGGGAAATCTGAATAAAGTATCAACTTCAGTTAATAATAACATATTAATATTATGTTTTATAAGTTACATGCTGTCAATAAACAGCTCATTAATTGTAACATTTACCATACTAATTTAAGATATTAGGGTGTATGGAAACTCTCTTCACATTTTTTCTGTAAACATAAAACTGTTTTAAAAAATAAAGTTCTTTTACAAAACTCAATATGAAAAAATCCCACCTCCTTAGCACAGTCTGTGGAGTCTGTAGGATGGAACCTCTGCCTATGCCACTTTGGCACCTCGCTTACCCCAGTCACCACGCTCTAGCCCAGTGAAGGCGAACCTATGACACGCGTGTCAGAGGTGACACGCAAACTCATTTTTTGGGTTGATTTTTCTTTGTTAAATGGCATTTAAATATATAAAATAAATATCAAAAATATAAGTCTTTGTTTTACTATGGTTGCAAATATAAAAAAATTTCTATATGTGACACGGCACCAGAGTTAAGTTAGGGTTTTTCAAAATGCTGACATGCCGAGCTCAAAAAGTTCACCATCACTGCTCTAGCTACATGGCCTTGGCCCTGCAGAAGCCTCAGGCTCTTTGCCCCCTGTCCCTCAAGTGGAGACAAAATGAGAATGAGTCTGTGCTGCCACATGCTGGCCTCCTCTTGCGGGCTGCCCTCTGCTCAGTGTCACCTCAGAGAGGTTGTCCTCTCTCATCAAGGTCACGTAGTCCGCCCACCTCCTTCCTCATTCTCCAACTGCTACTCCTATCCCATTTTCTTCTTCTCACTTATTTTATTATTTGAAGCAGTTACCTGTTCCCCTAAACCCCATAGCATGTCCTCTCAGGTCTGTCTCTCTTTCCTTTGCTGAGTCTCCAATCCAATCCTTACATGATGCCAGCGTATAGTAGTTTCTCAGTTTGTCCCCTCAGTTCCTGTGAAGGTCAGTCCCCAGACCTGCACTAGTGACAAGTGAAAATGAGTGGGGCCTGTGTATGGAACTGGAGGTGGAATGGGAAGACAGCCCCTCATCATGTCATCTGACCCCAAACCACCACAGAGGTGAGAGGCAGGAGAACTATGTGTGCTCAGAGCTTGCTGAGCCAGACATCCGGGCCTCACTCTTTTCTCATTTCTTTTCCTTTTTTCACTGAGGCATCTCTGCACCACAGGGTGGTGACATAGTAGACTCCATGCAGTCTCATGTCACTAGTCTTTAAGTTGGGACCCAGTAGTGCAGCCAGGGACATAAAATATTGACAATAATTCATACCAACAGTTCCAAGTCCCCTCTCCTCCACCACGGCTCCTCCCCTGGGTCCTCCCGACTTCCCCCATCCAGCAATGCAGGGTTGGTGCCCTGGTGGTTGTTCGGGCTGGGAATGCAGTTGTAAAAGCTGGAATGCACCCTATTAGTGAATTAACATTTGGGCATTTCCTAAGAGAACCCACCATGTGCCAGGGACTGGGAAGGTGTGTGGAGCAGAGTCATTTAGAGCCTACAGATCCTTCAACTGCCTGGCAGCTGACCCACAATCCAGAGTCTTCAAGCACAAAGGGATTCCTGGAAGTCCCCCTGGGAAGCTCAGAAGCTGGTAGCCAGCCTGGCCTCAGGGGGTGGGAAAAGAGTGTGCAAAGAGTGATCTTTGTCCCAGACACACTTCCTCTGCTATTGTCCCCTGCCTTAGGGTGAGGGCTTGCTGCCTGTCTGTAATTTCCATCTAGGTGACCAGTCCTGGCCAGGAGAGCTGTGGTTATGCCCAGCTTAATTCAGACATAATGCGATCACTGAGGCTCTCAAAATGCAGAGTTTTCAGGGTTAATGGTCTGATATCATCTGATTAGGGGCCCACACAAATACCACCACAGCCTGAGACAGCCACAGAGGAAGAGGGAGGCAATGTTCAGGGGGCTGCACAAGGGAGCTGGTGCAGATGGTGTGGGAGGCAACTGCACCCAGCCCGACCCAGGAGCCTGGCCTCCGGCACTGGGGCTTAATGCCCAGGGTCCACCTCAATGGAAACATTTGGTATCACACTGCCGGGGTTCTTGTTCCAGCATTAAGAAGGGTTCAGGAAATCTGGAGAAGGAGCTGTGTGGAGATTAAATAGTCCAGAGAGGAAGCATAATTTTGAAAAGCATTTGTGGGCCAGAGGAGCCTAGTTTAAAGGAAACTAAGATCTCCTCTTCTCAGGACCCCATGCTTGTTATTAACACAAATTGTCCTGAGGCGAGGCAGAGATATACACTTCAAAGGGTCAGGGTTTTGTATACAGAGTCCATTGTCAGATTGGGGAGAATTAGCCTACGGCTGTTCAGGTGTTTGGCCAGTAGGAGGCAATAACATGTAGATTAAGATGCCCTGAGCTGTCTGGCAGCAAACAATCAATTTAATGTATCCTATTTAGGTTTGGGGAAATGCCATCAGCCATTCCCAACAGGTGACAACATATGTGACTCAGCCCTTGTTGAGTCTCCAAGTTCTATCAACCTTTTGATAAAACTCTTGCAATTATGACATGCTGGAATGGCTTCCAGCATCATACATAGGCAAATACAGCCCATGCTTTCAGCAACTTTTTGGTTTGTTTGTTTGTTTGTTTGCAAGTGTGGAAGGCCCCCTGCCAGGGAATGCGCTGGTTTTCTTTTCTTTTTTTTCTTTTTATTTTTTTATTGCTTAAAGTATTAAACAGAGTATTACATATGTCTCCTTTTTTTTACCCTCCCTTGACAATCCCCCAGCCTCCCCTACCCCACAGTGTCTTATGTCCATTGGTTATGCTTATATGCATGCATACAAGTCCTTCGGTTGATCTCTTACCACCCGCTCCTTCCGGCCACCAACTCTCCCCAGCCTTCCGGCTGTAGTTTGACAGTCTGTTCGAGGCTGCTCTGCCTCTGTATCTATTTTTGTTCATCAGTTTATAATGTCCTTATTATCCATAAATGAGTGAGATTATGTGGTATTTTTCTTTCATTGACTGGCTTATTTCACTTAGCATAATGCTCTCCAGTTCCATCCATGCTGTTGCAAATGGTAAGAATTCCTTCTTTTTTACAGCAGCATAGTATTCCATTGTGTAGATGTACCAGAGTTTTCTAATCCACTCATCTGCTAAAGGGCACTTAGGCTGTTTCCAGATCTTAGCTATGGTGAATTGTGCTGCTATGAACATAGGGGTGCATATATCCTTTCTGGTTGGTGTTTCTGGTTTCTTGGGATATATTCCTAGAAGTGGGATCACTAGGTCAAATGGAAGTTCCATTTTTAACTTTTTAAGGAAACTCCATACTGTCTTCCATAGTGGCTGCACCAGTCAGCATTCCCAACAGCAGTGTATGAGTGTTCCCTTTTCTCCGCATCCTCTCCAGCACTTGTCATTTGTTGATTTGTTGATGATAGCCATTCTGACAGGTGTGAGATGATACCTCATTGTTGTTTTGATTTGCATCTCTTGGATGATTAGTGATTTTGAACATGTTTTCATATATCTCTTGGTCTTCTTTATGTCCTCTTTTGAAAAGTGTCTATTTAGGTCCTTTGCCCATTTTTTTTTTATTGGATTGTTTATCTTCCTTTTGTTAAGTTGTATGAGTTCCCTATAAATGTTGGAGATTAAACCATTACAGAGATAACATTGGCAAGCATGTTCTCCCATGCAGTGGGCTTTCTTGTTGTTTTGTTTATGGTTTCTTTTGCTGTACAGAAGCTTTTCATTTTGATGTAGTCCCATTTGTTTATTTTCTCTTTAGTTTCCAATGCCCTAGGAACTGTATCAGTGAAGAAATTGCTTCGGCATATGTCTGAGATTTTGTTGCCTTTGGCTTCCTCTAGTATTTTTATGGTTTCTCATCTTACATTTAAGTCCTTTATCCATTTTGAGTTTATTTTTGTGTATGGTGTAAGTTGGTGGTCTAGTTTCATTTTTTTGCATGTATCTGTCCAATTTTCCCAACACCATTTATTGAAGAGACGTCTTGACTCTATTGTATGTTCTTGCCTCCTTTGTCAAATATTAATTGAGCATATTGGTTCGGGTCGATTTCTGGGTCCTCTATTCTATTCCATTGATCTATATGTCTGTTTTTGTGCCAGTACCAGGCAGTTTTGAGAACAGTGGCTTTGTAATACAGCTTGATATCTTGTATTGAGATCCCACCTACTTTGTTCTTCTTTCTCAGGATCACTGCAGCTATTCGGGGTCTTTTTTTATTCCAGATGAATTTTTGGGGAGTTCATTCTAGGTCTGTGAAATATGCTGTTGGTATTTTAATGGGAAGTGTGTTGAATTTATAAATTGCTTTGGATAGTATGGACATTTTAATGATGTTGCTTCTACCAATTCATGAACATGGTATGTTTTTCCATCTGTTTATGTCTTCCTCTATCTCTTTTTTCAATGTCCTGTAGTTTTCTGAGTAGAGGTCTTTTACCTCTTTAGTTAAGCTTATTCCTAGGTATCTTAATTGTTTTGGTGTGATGGTAAATGGGATTGTATTTTTAGTCTCTTTTTGTGTAAGTTCACTTTTGGTGTATAGAAATGCCATAGATTTCTTGGCTTTGATTTTGTATCCTGCTACATTGCCAAATTCATTTATTAAGTCTAATAGTTTTTTGATGGAGTCTTTAGGGTTTTTTATGTACAATATCATGTTATGTGTGAATAAGGACAGTTTTACTTCTTCATTTCCAATTTGGATGCCTTTTATTTCTTCTTCTTGTCTAATTGCAATGGCTAATGCTTCCAGTACTATGTCAAACAGGAGTGGTGAGAGTGGACATCCCTGTCCTGTTCCTGTTCTTAGGGGAAATGGTTTTAGTTTTTGCCCATTGAGTATGATGTTGGCTGTGGGTTTGTCATATATGGCTTTCATTATGTTGAGGTATGATCCTTCTATTCCCGCTTTGCTGAGAGTTTTTATCAAAAATGGGTGTTGGATTTTGTCAAATGCTTTTTCTGCATCAATTGATATGACTATGTGGTTTTTATCTCTCAATTTGTTTATGTGATGTATTTCGTTTATTGATTTGCAGATATTGTACCATCCTTGCATCCCTGGGATAAATCCTACTTGGTCATGGTGTATGACCTTTCTGATGTACTGCTGGATCTGATTTGCTAGGCTTTTGTTGAGGATTTTGGCATCTATGTTCCTGAGGGATATTGGCCTGTAATTCTCTTTCATTGTGTTGTCTTTACCTGGTTTTGGTATTAGGGTGATGCTGGCTTCATAGAATGAGCTTGGAAGTGTTCCTTCCTCTTGAATTTTTTGGAATAGTCTGAGGAGGATAGGTTTTAGTTCTTCCTTGAATGTTTGGTAAAACTCCCCTGTGAAGCCATCTGGCCCCGGGCATTTGTTTGCTGGGAGCTTTTTGATTACTGCTTCAATTTCTTCTATAGTTGTTGGCCTATTGAGATCTTAGATTCTTCCTGATTAAGTTTTGGAGGGTTGTATTTTTCTAGGAATATGTCCATTTCCTCCAGGTTGTCTAGTTTGTTGGAGTAGAGTTGTTCAAAGTATTTTTTTAACAATCCTTTTTTATTTCTGTGGGGTCTGTTGTTATTTCTCCTCTTTCATTTCTGATTTTGTTTATTTGGGTCCTCTCTCTTTGCTTCTTGGTGAGCCTGGCTAGAGGCTCATCAATCTTGTTTATCTTTTCAAAGAACCAGCTCTTGGTTTTGTTGATCTTTTGTATTGTCTTTTTGTTCTCTATGTTGTTTATCTCTATGTCGTTTATTATGATCTTTGTAATTTCCTTCCTTCTGCTTACACTAGGCTTTTCTTATTGTTCTCTTTCTAATTCTTTTAGTTGTAGGATTAGGTAATTTATTATCATTGTTTCTTGTTTTTTTTTTGCAGTAGGCTTGTAGAGCTATGAACTTCCCTCTCAAGACTGCTTTCGCTGTGTCCCACAGGTTTTGGATTGTTGTGTTTTCATTGTTGTTTGTTGCCATGATGTTTTTTATTTCTTCTTTGATCTCTCTGGTAACCCAGTCATTGTTTAATAGCATGCTATTTAGTCTCCATGTGTTTGATTTTTTTGGATTGTTTTTATTGTAGTTGATTTCCAGTTTTATGCCATTGTGGTCTGAGAAGATGCTTGATATTATTTCTGTCTTCTTGAATTTGAAGAGACTTTGCCTGTGACCCAATATATGGTCTATCTTTGAAAATGACCCATGTGCAGTTGAGAAGAATATATATTCTGTGGCTTTGGGGTGAAATGTTCTGAAGATGTCAATTAATTCCATCTGATCTAGTGAGTCATTTAGGATTGACATTTATTTGCTGGTTTTTTGTTTAGAGGATTTGTCCAATGGTGATAGTGGGGTATTAAAGTCCCTTACTATGATTGTATTGCTGTCAATCTCTTCCTTGATCTCCTCAAGAAGTTTTCTTATGTATTTGTGTACTCCTATATTGGGTGCGTATAAGTTTACCAGAGTTATTTCTTCTTGTTGGATTGCTCCCTTTAGTATTATGAAGTGGCCTTCCTTATCTCTTTTTATGTCCTTCTCTTTGAGATCTAATTTGTCAGATATAAGTATTGCTACCCCAGCTTTTTTTTTCATTTCCATTCGCCTGAAAAACCTTTTTCCATCCCTTCACCACCAGTCTGTGTGTGTCTTCTTTTCTGAGGTGGGTTTCCTGTAGTTAGCAGATATATGGGTCATGTTTTCTTATCCTCTCAGTTACCCTATGTCTTTTGATTGGGGCATTTAATCCATTTACATTTAAAGTTATTATTCATAGATACTTGTTTGTTGCCATTTTTATTCTTTACCCCTGTGTACCTTCTTCATTTCCTATTTTTTCATTTTACAGCAGACCCTTTAGCATTTCTTGCATTGCTGGTTTGGTGGTAATAAACTCCCGTAGTCCTTTTTTGTGTGTGAAGCTCCTGATTTCACCCTCAATTTTGATTGATAGCTTTGCTGGGTACAGTATTCTTGGAATCAGACCCTTCCTTTGCATGACTTTGTATATTTCATTCCATTCTCTTCTTGCCTGATGTGTTTCTCTTGAGAAATCAGTTGCTCGTCTGATGGGGGATCCTTTGTAGGTAACTTTCTCTCTCTCTCTGGCCACTTTTAAGATTCTTGCTTTGTCATTGGTGTTTGCCAATTTAATTATAATGTGCCTTGGCATCGGTCTTTTGGGGTTCATTTTGTTTGGGACTCTGTGAGCTTCTTGGATTTGTGTGAGTTTTTTCTTTCCTATATCAGGGAAGTTTTCTGTCATTATTTTTTCAAACAGGTTTTCTATTCCTTGCTCGGTTTCCTCTCCTTCTGGCACCCTTATTATGCAGATGTTGTTTCATTTCCAAAGTTCTCTTAGGCTCTCCTCCTGCTTTTTAATTTTTTTTTCTAGAAGTTGCTCTGCTTGGGTATTTTTTCCTACCTTGTCTTCTAGCTCACTGATGTGGTCCTCTGCTTCTTCTAGTCTACTATTGATGCTTTCTATTGAGTTCTTTATAGCAGTGATGTCATTTTTCATTTCTTCTTGGTTCTTCTTCATTTCCTCTTGGTCCTTACACATATTGTTGAATTTTTCTTCCATTCTTTTCATCCACCTTATGACCATTTCTCTGAATTCTTTCTCTGACAGGTTGCTTGCCTCCATTGCCTCCATTTTGTTTACTTCCTTTTCTGGTGATGCCTGTTTTTCTTTCATATGCGGACTGTTTCTTAGTCTCCCCATGATCACTCTTCTTCAGGTGTTTGGTTATGTAGTTATCTCTCTGTTTTAAGTGAGGAGGAGCAAGGCTTGTCTGAGTCCACGTAGTCACGCTGCTTGAGATGATCCCTGGATACCGTGGTTGCAGGGTCTCTGGATGTATACGCTTCCGATATCAGCCACTCAAGATGGTGCAGTCTTCGTGGCTGAGCCGGTTGCTCCCCGCTGGCTTACTTTTGCAACTTTTTTTTTTTAAAAAAAACAACTTTATTGCATTATAATTCACATAATATGCAATGTACTAATTTTAGGTATGCAGTTAAAAAGTTATTCCCAGGTCTGTACAACCATCACCACAGTCAATTTCAGAATATTTTTATTACCTCAGAAAGAAACCTATACCCTTTAGCAGTCACTCCACATTTCCCCAAACTGCTCCCAGACCACTAATCCACCATCTGTCTTTATAGACCTGCCTATTCTGGATGTGCCATACAAATGCAATCATGCAACCTTTATGACTGGCTTCTATCACTTAGTTTAGTGTTTTCAAGGTCCATCCATGTAGTAGCAGGTGTCAGTACTTCATTCTTTTTGTGGCTGAATAACATTCCATTTATGGAAAGACCACACTGTACTCAGTAGTTGATAGATATTTTGGTTTGTTTTGCATTTTCCTGATGATTAGTGATGCTGAGCATCTTTCCACATGCTTATTGGCTATTGTACCCATTACATTTTTTATAAGTTGCAACATATAGCTTACATGAAAAAAAAAAACACAGAGACCATTTATTCAAAAGAATAATGATAAAGCACCCATATATAGGAACAGAACATTATCGGAACCCCAGATGATGCCTGGGTGACCTCATCAACTACAGCCCCTTGCCTTCAACTCCAGAGACAAGCACTTTTGGTATTTGTGTCCCTCATCTCTTTATTTCCATGCGTCCCCTCTCTGTGTGCCCTGAAGAATACAATCCAGTTTTGCCAACTTTTAAGTATATATATATATTGATTTCAGAGGGGAAGGGAGAGGGAGAGAGAGATAGAAACATCAATGATGAGAGAGAATCATCTATCTGTTGCCTCCTGCATGTCCCCCACCGGGGACCAAGCCAACAACCCAGGCATGTGCCCAGATGAGGAATCGAACCGTGACCTCCTGGTTCATAGGTCGATGCTCAGCCACTAAGCCACAACAGCTGGGCAGTTTTGCCAACTTTTGAACTGATAAAGATAAAACAATTCTGTGGAAATCTTTCAATTACTTCTTTCCTTCCCTACTGTGTTTCTGAGGTTGACCCCTGTTTGTGTGGCTGGCTGTAGTTGTTCACTGTCATTGCCCTATTGCAGTGATGGCGAACCTATGACACGCGTGTCAGAGGTGACATGCGAACTCATTTTTTTGGTGGGTTTTTCTTTGTTAAATGGCATTTAAACATATAAAATAAATATCAAAAATATAAGTCTTTGTTTTACTATGGTTGCAAATATCAAAAAATTTCTATATGTGACACGGCACCAGAGTTAAGTTAGGGTTTTTCAAAATGCTGACACGCTGAGCTCAAAAGGTTCACCATCACTGCCCTATTGTGTCCTGTTGAGTATACATGCCTCAGTTCATCCTTCCTACTATGACGGATGGACATCCAGATGGTGCTCTGTTTGGAATTATCATAAACACTGCTGCTCTGAGCATCCTGGAGCCTCTTTCCTGTCCACATGAGCAGGTTTCCCCAGGCTCTGCTGCTTGCACTCTTCAGCTTTCTCAGGCTGCTGTGTTTGCACTCAGTTTGTGTGAGTTCTAGGGATTCTGCAGACTCACCCACACTCAGTAGTGTCAGAATTCATTCTGAACATCTTCCAGCATCTCTCTGTTCAAGTCTCTGACCGCACTAAAATCTCAGTCACCCAGGCCGTCATGTCTCAGGAACACCTGCCTGTTCCTTGGTCCACATGCATCACACCGCTGAGCCTCGCTCTTTCCCACTTTTCAGGCCAAGGTGGGCTGGCCTGTGGGAACTCTCTTCTCACTGATGATACAGAGGGACATCTGTGTTTTTAGGTGGCTACTCATCTAGCAGCTCCAAGTGTGTGAAGATCGTGTGAGGGTGCTGGCACATAGTATGTGCTCTGTCACACTAGGTGTCCTGATACCAGAGACTCAACCAGCCAGGATCTCTGTCCCTGAACATTCTGGATGCTTACAACATTGCTGACTTGTTTGATTATAGGTACTCTAGTCAAAACACAGGTAATCTTCCCTTCCTGTTGAGTATATTGACCAACTATTGGTCACCTCCTCCTGGAAGCAGAACAATTAGTGCTTGGGTGGACCCTGAATACAGGTCCATTCTAGGTGACAAATCTCTGTGTCCCCAGCACCCGCATAGGCCCAGGCCCAGAGGCAAAACTAACAATTACTTTTTGAATGTCTGATTTTGTTATAGCATTCTGATTTTTGTTAGAAAAGATAAAATTGCATTTGCTCCATGTTTCAGTGAAGGCAACTGAGCCTCAGAGATGGGGTGTGACAACCCCAAGGGCAAATAGCAAGAAAGCAGCAGGGAAAGCATTCACACCCCTCAGCAGTAAGACCCTGCCTCTGAATGCCTCAAACACCAGTATGCCTGCTCTAGGAGTCAGATGAGCCTATTTTTCCCTGTAGATGGAATCATACTAAACTGATGAAGTGAAATAAGATGCTATATATAGAAGCATGTGTATAAGTGATTAATAAATGTTCATTTACTTATTCACTTATTCTTTCACTATGTAACAAGAAAAAGTATTTTGACAATCTGGATGAAGAGCTAGGAATATGCTTACACACTATGACCCAGAAACTATGCTCACTAATACATCCCCATCCCAGTGCCTGCTATACAGTAGCAGCTTAATACTTGTCTATTAGGATGACATCAGGCCAAAGATGATGAGGAAGGAAGAGAAGCTTCAGTTCCAAATATACTTGTTTCCACATTACATAGAGTTAAAAAGAAGGAAAGAAGGGAGGGAAGGAAGGAAAGAAAAAGTAAAAAACAACAACTGAAAACAACCTAAATACCCTGTGCTATGGGGGCTTTGGTAAATGATGTCTCCTCTTACTGCTAGGATATTCCAAAGCTGGGGTCAGCAAAATATGGCCCATGGGCCATCTCTAGCCTACTGCCTATGTAGTTAAATAAAGATTAAATGGCCAAAACCGATTTGGCTCAGTGGATAGAGCGTTGGCCTGCGGACTGAAAGGTCCCAGGTTCAATTCCGGTCAAGGGCATGTACCAGGGTTGCCGGCACATCCCCAGTAGATGTGCAGGAGGCGGCTGATCGATGTTTCTCTCTCATCGATGTTTCTAACTCTCTATCCCTCTCTCTTCCTCTCTGTAAAAAATCAATAAAATATATTTTTAAAAAAAAACAAGATTAAATGAAAACCAGCCATTAATCTTGCCTGTCTTTGAACTTCACAACAATGGAATCCTATATTATGTTCTTTTTAGTGTCCAACTTTTTTCACACAACATTACATCTAGAAGATTTTTTCTTATTGTATTAGTAGTTCATTCTTTTTCACTATTATCTAGTATTTCATTGCATGATTATAACTAATTACTATTTATTATTATTCCCATCTACATATGGGGAAACTGCAGCACAGAGATTTAAAATAAGTTGCCCAAGGACACACAGCAGGTTCATGTTAGATCTGGGACTTAAGCCCAGGGTCCAGAATCTGTGCTCCTCCCCAACTCCCACCCCATACAGTACTGCCTCTCATGCTATGATGGTGGAAGCCCAAGGGGCCTTGGGAACTCAGAAGAAGGGCAACAGCATCCAGCCTGGGAGCCAGGGATAGATACCAAGGAAGCTTCAATCAGAGCAATGGGTTTCCAGACTTATATGTCCATGGTGTCTGGCAGGTGTCATAGGTGATCAAAGCAGTTGATCTCTGAAAAACCACAACTTAAGGTCAGGTAGGTAATAAGGAGCAGTGAGGACTATGGCAAATTGAAGGATACCAACTCATGAGGAAGACAGCTGCTGGTATAGCTCCAAGTATTATTGCCATATGACAAGGCTGGCAGAGGTTGTGGTGAGCCAGGACTACAGCTGGCATTTCTTGCCAGATTCTGTGCCAGGAAGTTAGCACCACTTATTAAATAATTTGACTATCACCCCAGAGTTGCCAGATGCACTTTCTGTTTGCCAAAAACAAAACAAAACAAATGCACATGGGAGTCTGCCTTTTAAATATTCCTGGTTTTTAAATGTTGGTTCACAAACCATTTTAAACCTTGGCAGGCCAAAGAGAACCTATGTGTGTTCTGGACTGGCCTGAACTGATCTAAGTGCATCTACAGACTGCACAGGAGTTGGGAAGCAAGGAAGGCAAGTTAGTTCCAGGTGGAAGGCACAGCACAAGGGCTGGAGATGAGAGGAATTTGAATCCAGGCCTGAGTTTCCTGCACCAAAAGAAAAAACAAAAACCAAACCCAGCTAGTTGGGGCAGGGGTGGGCTAGGCTGGGCTGGGTCCTGCGTGCAATGACCTGTGTTGTGCTCTTCCCCGCCCACTCCTGCAGATCCTGGAGGAGAACATGAAGCTGGAGTGTAAGTGCCACGGCGTGTCAGGTTCCTGCACCACCAAGACCTGCTGGACCACGCTGCCACAGTTCAGAGAACTGGGCTACGTGCTCAAGGACAAGTACAACGAGGCTGTACACGTGGAGCCTGTGCGCGCCAGCCGCAACAAGCGGCCCACATTCCTGAAGATCAAGAAGCCACTGTCATACCGCAAGCCCATGGACACGGACCTGGTGTATATCGAGAAGTCACCCAACTACTGTGAGGAGGACCCAGTGACGGGCAGCGTGGGCACGCAGGGCCGCATCTGCAACAAGACAGCCCGCCAGGCCAGTGGCTGTGACCTCATGTGCTGCGGCCGTGGCTACAACACTCACCAGTACGCACGGGTGTGGCAGTGTAACTGCAAATTCCACTGGTGCTGCTATGTCAAGTGCAACACCTGCAGCGAGCACACCGAGGTGTACACGTGCAAGTGAGCACAAGACCGCACTGCATGCGCCCTCAAGTCAGGTCCACTGTGGGGAGGACCAGTGTCCAGCTGCACTTACCCTGCAGGTCACTTCCCAGATCTCCATAGGGAACTGCAGGAATGCTGAGCTTGTCTTTCCTGCTGTGGAGGAACCTGCGCAGTTTCCTGCAGACACTTTGGGGAAAGGGCTCTCCAGAGCCCCTAAGCATTCTAGTCCATTCCCAGCCTGCTCTGCCCTACCCCAGACACTGCCTGGGCCTCCTCGCTGCAGCAGAGCCTTGCACAGCAGGAACCCTGGATCCTTGGGCCTCATCATAGCAATATTTAACAATTTTGATTTTAAAAATAATATTAATTTATTTAATTAAAAAGAATCCTTCCACCTCATTGGGATCCGTTTTCTGCAAAGTGGACTGATTGCTTTCTTTGCAGGAAGATTTTGTCACTGGGACAAGGAACAAACTAGAACTGTATATAATTATTCTTTATGCAGATATTTCTACTAGTTGACTCTCCAAGTATCCCCTACACTACATGGTTAAGTACAGAGCAGATGTCATATATATATATATATATATATATTTAAGCTGATCCAAGTTTGGAGATGTTTTTCACAATACATTTCCCATCCTTTAGTCCTCCCCAACTCACACTTCACCATTAGAAAAATCCAGTTTGGAATAAATAGAAAGAAGAAAGATAGTAATAAAAGCACCCAGCAGTTTTCATCTTTTGGAAAGTGAGCCACTGGATAGGAGAGAATGTTTTGTAAGAGACTATTTTTATATGAACATTTTATTTATTTTGCATCTGGCTGTATCATTCCATCATCTGGGCTTCTTAATTCCAGGGCTTGCTCTGTGGTAAGGAGGGGAAAGGCCTGGGTGTGGAGTCAGATCCCATGAGGACCCTCACACAACTGGGTTTTCAAGTTCTGTTGATCAAATGGGCAAAAGTAGCCATGGATGCCTGGGCTGTCGTGTCATTGGTATTACCTGGGAAAGGAATTAGACCTCCAGTCTCAGCCTATTAAATTCAGGCTTTAAGAGCAAGGTCACTGAGCAGTGACCTCATGATTAGCGATTTGGTGGGCAGGTGTATGCATTGGGACCAACACAGGGACTTGGTCACGGCCACTTGGCAGAAGCCAGCTCAGGGAACCTACTCCTCACCAGAATGCTCCTGAATTGCTGAGTGCCCTGGGGGATAGGGGTGAGGCATAGACCTCAGTTAAAAGGCAAAAAAGCTGGGGTGAGAGGTCCCATGAGCAGCTGGGTTTCCTGGATGTCACAGCCCCAGGGTAGACTGTCAGAGAGAGGGATGGATGAGGCCTCTCTGCCCTGGGTCCCCCTTCTTCCAGTGCTTCTGTACTTGGAAAGCTTTCCTTAAGGAGGCCGTGGGTGTTCTGCATCCGTGTGTGTGTGTGTGTGTGTGTGTGCGCGCGCGCGCGTGCGCGCGCGCGCGCGCGCGCACACACACACTCACGCTGCAGCTTTAGGGAGTCTTGGGATAGTCATGTGACTTTGTGCTTTCAGGTGTCTCTTGTGTGCTCCTGTGTGTACCCAACTATCTGTTTCTCTCCATCTGTGTGCCTGAAAGATTCAGGGTGGTGTATGCACGTGGGTGTGTGCCTGTGTATCTCTGCTTGCAGGGCAGGGCTGATGGTGTTGAGTCAAACTATAGGGAGCTTTGGCAATTGTGTTGAGCCACCAAGAGATGGCACTTCTGAACTCTATGCCCACAGGTACCTCTGAGATCACAGCCCCATGGCCCCATAAACTGGGAGCCTCTCAATGTCTAGGCTGTATTGGACACTCCAGTGTCAGCACTGGGCCTGGATCACAGCATAGACAAATAAAATGGCTGGACAGTTGGTTGATTTCTTCCATTGAACATTTATTTTCTTCTTTACTTGGGTATCAGGATGGGTAGGCATGAAGGAATGAGTGCATGGGTAGATGGGTGAATGAATGGGTGAGTGGGCAAGTAGGCAAGTGCGTGGGAGGGTGTCAATGGGTGAGGGAGGAGAAAATGCAGAAGTTTCTTGAAGTCTCCATGTCATGGTTTATCTCTGCCTCAGAAGCCTGCAGTGTCCACCATGAGCAAAGAGGCTTGTTAAGCCTTCAGCCCCTCTGCTCCTGACTGGCCTCATAGCACCTGAGAGTGAAGGAGATTCTGATCACCTCCCAGAGGCTCATTTAATGTAATCACATAAACATGGTTTCAGAAGCCACCCCATGTCTTGTTTAACTATTCAGATGAGGAGTGGGCCTGGCAGGGGGCAGCTGGGCTTGTGAGAAGAATGACCAGGCCAGCTGCCAGCCTATCACTTGGCTCCTTAGTACACTGTTAGTTTCAAACGTGGGGACCTGCCCTCCCCCCGAAGGTGCCCAGCTAAGCTGTGCTCTGAGCCTCAGTTTCTCCATCGCAAAAGTGGAATAATAATACCTACCTCACAGGGCTGTTGTGAGGGTCCTTCCAATAATGATTGTACGGCACTTTGAGTTTCAAAGCAATGGATGGATGCTAAGTATTATTATTATTAATTATTATTGTTGCTATTATTACTGTTCTCTCCATAATGATAATATTCTTAAAACATAGCTTATAAGAATACATATTTTGCTCTGTGTTAGGCAGAGATATCCCCCCTTTGTTTTACTCCTAAAGTGGCTTTTCAATAAAACTGCCATTAAAAAGACAAAAATCTTAAGAGACTGAAACAAAAAACACACAGCAGAAAGTCCAGGACTATAGTTTGGAAAGCTCAGGGTCCAGGTGGATAACAACTGTGGGAAGTGAGCTGCTCAATGCAAGCCCATTGGAGCTGCATGAAGATGTGGGCATCCTCACAGTCAGACCCCCTGATGTTTCTTTAATCCTCACCCGAGGATATGTTTTTATTGATTTTTAGAGGGGCGGGGAGGGAGAGAGAGACAGAGAAACTTTGATGCAGGATGGAAACATCAATCAGTTGTCTGCTGTATGTGCCCCAACCAAGGATTGAACCTGCAACCTACGTATGTGCCCTGACCAGGAATTGAACCCACAACCTTTTGGTGTACAGAATGATGTTTCAACCAACTGAACCACTTGTTGGGGCAGATCTCCTACTTTTTTAATATGGAGCAAAACAGGACTGCAAGCTGAACTTGCCTTTGTGCCTCCAGTGTGCAGCCTCTGACTTGGATCAAATCTCTTGTTTTAGAGATGGAGAAATGAGGCGCAGAGAGGGACAGGACTTTATGCAAGGCTACCTAGCAAGCCCACCAGAGGGAAGACAAAAACAGGACTTGTGCCTCCCGGAGGCAACAAAATGATGTGGAGGGGTAGGGTGGGAGGGATGAAATTCCTACTTGTTCAGACTACCATAGGGTGGGGCAAAAGTAGGTTTATAGTTCTAAGTACACAAAGCACAGAGTTTATTCTTGATTATTATTTATTAATCATTGTATTATTTTTCATATGAACAACTGAAAACCTACTTTTGCACCACCCTGTATGTGTTCTCAGGTGTGTGTGCAAATGCACTCATGTCCTTCTGGACTTAAGTTTAGAACTAATTCAAGGCTCCACTGGGCGATGGGTCTGTGCTCTCAACCACTCTGTAGGGGGTGCCCTGGCAGCCAGCCAGTGGAATCCCCCAAACTCCCATTCTCCTACCCACACCCCTTCAATCAAGGGAACCCCTTAGCAAGACCCAGGTCAGGAGAGTCCTGGGTTGACCTGTTTCTCTACCCAAGGTAGAGCTGTCCCTTGCAATCTTCAAGGCAAGTTTGTGATGTGTTTCCTGAGACCCTAAGAGGGCTCCATTCCCACTTACAAATGAGGACCAACCTCCGGGAAGCAAGTGCCTTCTTCAAGACCCTAGCCCCATGAAATGGGAAACAGGCTGCAGTCTGGTTGTCTCACATCAGCCTATGGTCCTGAGCTTTCTGTCACCTCTAACAGAAGCTTAAGAAAGAAAGAAAAGGCAGTGGGTCACACAGGGCATCCAGGTCTGACACAGATTGTCATTGCCCACTTTTCCCCACCTTACTGAATGCATCCAACAGGCCACCAAGACCTGGCATTTCTTCCCAGGGCATTGCACAGCCCACCCACCTTCCTCACCGACTGGCCATCATTGTCTCTCACCTAGAAGAATGCCACCACCTCCTTCCAGGCCTCCCTGCCTCCACTTATGCCCCCTCAAACCAGCCTTTCAAGCTCTGGCTAGCCCAATCCACTTCCTGACTACAACCAGATGTGGCTCCTCATTATCCTGCAGATAAAGAGCAGGTTCATTAGTCCTTCACGACCTGGAAGCCTTGCCTCTGCCTCTTCTGCACAGCAGTAATAGTGCCATTTGTGAAGTTATTGCTTTGTGCCAGGCAAGGTTCTAGCAATTTTCATGAATTCTCTCTTAACTTCACACCACCCTGTATGTCTTGTACCTTTGCTGTGTCCTCTGCCAAGAATACCCACCTTCCTTTCCTCCACCTGACAGACTCTTGTTCCTCTGAGGAGCCCTTCTTTGCTGTTGCAGGAAGGATGAGGTCTGGAGCCACCCATGTGCAGGTGCAGCCTTGCTGTTCTTCTTGTCCTGAGCTACTGGAATCGGAATTACACTCTCCCTCACAGTGTTCTAGAGCCATCTTCCAGCTGAAGGCGGGGAGATGAAGGGATTCACCCACACAAATCACTGACCAGGCTCTATGACCAATGTATCAGTTAACTATTGCTGAGTAACAAACCACCCCAAGACTCAATGACTTCAAACAATTGTATCATTGCAACTAAGTCTATGGATAAGTTGAGCAGTTCTTCTGATCTCAGATGGGTTCCCTCATGCACCCATGGTTAATTGTGGGTCAGGTAAGTGTGCCTGCTGATCTTGGCAAAACTCTGTCATATGTTTTGGAGTCAACTGGCTACAAGCTGGTCTAGAATGACTTTAACTAAGATGAATGGGCCATAATTTCATCCTCCAGTAGGCTAGCACAAGCTGGTTCACATCAGAGTAAAAGGATTCTGAAAGTAGGAGCAGAAGCTGCCAAACTTCTTGAGGCCCAGGCTCAGCACTGGCACAAGGTTAGGTCTGCTACATTCTATTAACCAAAGCAAGTCACAGGACCAGCCCAGATTAAAGGTGTTAGGAAGGAGACTCTTTTACAATGGGAGGAATTGCATAGTCACATAGCAATGGGTGTGGGGCAGAGAAGGGACTTAACCACACGCAAGACCATTGTGAAGACATTCACATTTGCTGTCCTGAGCAGGACATAGCACTGATAATGTGGCAGGGACACGGCTGCTCTGTTTAATGGGCCCCCCAAACCTCAGCTTCTCCACCTGTCCATCACTTGTTCTAGAGTCAATCTTGTGTCTTGTCTTTTTCTACCCCAGTCCATCAGCAAAACCTCTTGAGTGTACTTCAAAATATACCCAAAGGTAACCACTTTGTCTGCACACCCACAAGCCATCTGTGTGCCTGAGTCTGGCCAAATTCTCGCCATACCTAGGTCCTCTATGTAGGTCATATTGCCAGACCACATTCCCTGTTTCCCTTGCAGTTGGGAGTCACCACATGACTGGGCTCTGCAATATGGAGTAGGGATGATGTGCTCCACTTCCAAGTCCATCTACACCTCCTAGGCTCTTTCCCTTCCACTGGGGCTGTAAGGTGTGGGCAGTAGAGCCACACAAAATTGGTTCCTAGGCCCCTCAGGGTCCACCTGACTATTAGAAACACCCATGGGTAAGAAATTTGTTGTGGGAAGCCACTGAGATTTGTAAGTTCTTCTGTTACAGCACAGAGGTCCTCTCTTACTAGACTCTACAGTGGCCTTCGTTCTGTTCTTCCAATATACTAGGTTTCACCCTGCCTCTAGGCCTTTGCACATGATGCTCTCTCTGATTTTTTTCTGCATAGCTGAATTTTCCTGGTTAAAAAGGATTGACTCAAATGCCAGCACTTCAATATGCACCCTAATCATCTGGGCTTCCAGCACCTTTCATCCACCACTTTTGTTTTTTTGGCATTTACCACTATCTGAAATGATATTTCTCACTTATTAGAGGTTTACAGTACAGTAGTTAAGAGCATCAACACTTGCCTTGGCCAGGTGGCTCAGTTGGTTGGAGCATCATCTCATACATCAAAAGGTTGCAGGTTCGATTCCTGGTCAGGGCGTGTATGGGAGGCAATCGATCGATGTTTCTCTCTCTTTCTTAAATTAATAAAAACATATCTTCAAGTGGGATTAAAAACAACAACAGCAACATCAACCCTGAAATCAGATGCCTGGTGTTCAAACCTGGCTCTGTTATTTACTGGCTGTGTAGTTTAGGGTAACTAACTTAGCCTTTCTGTGGCTGTGTTTCACCTGTTTCACCATTTGTAAAATGGGGCAGCAATAGAATCATCACAGTGATTAAATGAGCTGACCCGTGTAATAAAGTGCCTGATACACTGTATGGGCCATGGAAGTGTGAGGTTTGGATATTACTGTGTTTGTTGCATTTCATGGGTGCAGCATATCGGCTGTCTTTGTTGCCACTGGATCCTTAGTGTGCAGCACACAGGGTTAATAAACATTTGTTGAGTAAGAATGAAGAAAGAGCTGGAGCCCATTTCCAGACTCACCCGGCCCCTACTGGGGAGAGGGCATCAGAATCAGAGAGCCAGAGAACAAGAGACCAGGGGCTGGAGGGTGTGGAGACAGATCAATCCCCTTGATGTGGTCACAGACACATCTGCTCCATTGACAAGGTGGCTACTGGTTGCCACAACAACACTCCTGGCCCCAGAAGAATGTGCTGGAGACAACGGGAGAGCTCAGCAGCCACCCCCAACTTAGCCCTGGATGGCAAGCTGCCTCTGACCCAAAGAAAGTGTCACACCCTGTGCTCGTGCACGCTCACACACCCACGGTCGCTCATAGACATGGAGTGAGAGATCCAGGGGGACCTGCACACAAGGCCAAGGGGAGGCATCATAAAGGAGGTACAGACACACACCTATCATGGCCAGAACTGAGACAGACCTCATAAGAGATATACACAGGCCACTGCAAGGGGTCCAGGGTCACACTAACTTGATGCCACCCACCCAGGTGCTGGCCACTGACTGGGCAACTTGTCTCACCTGGGAAGCCATGGCTTGACCTTCACTATTCACCTGTGGTCCCTGGCACTTGCAGGCCCCAGTTTGTGTATGTGTGTGTGTGTGTGTGTGTGGTGGGAGTCACTGTGTATAGGTTGGAGGAGGACACAGTGCCATCTCCCTCAGGAGGGAGGCCACACCCAGAGTGGAGATAGTTGAGTATGAAGAGAGAAAACCGCCGAGGCCTTACAGCTACAGTCTTGCTCTCTGGCCAAGATTCTGGGTTCCAATCACAGCTCTGCCCTCACACTGTGGAGAGATAGGATAAGCAAGGCCTTCTGCCCTCAGCCCCAGTGTCCTCACACTCACAGCAAGTGCGCGCAAGCGTTTCATGTGGGGCTCCCCAGTGCGGTCAGGGCAGACAGCAACTGTGAACCCCACATCCACTAGATAGCACTTGGCACTGCCTCGGAACTGCAAGCCTGGGCTCGGTCCCCACTGTCATCAGGTTTGGGGTAGGTGCCAGGGACTGTGGGGGGCTTTTGCCTACCTTAGGCCTCAGACAGGGTTTCTGAAAGCACAGTCCCCAGACCCTCTCACGGGGTCAGGAGGTCAGGAGGTCAGGAGGTCAAAGCTATTGTCACACTCCTTCTCCTGAAGGTGCCTGGCAGAGTGCTCAGGCCAAGTGACTAGACGTGACTTCACTGCCAAAGTGACTGAACACAGTGGCTGATGTGAGGCACTAAAGAGATCTGAGAAAGTGTAAAACAATGACCCTCTTCTCACTAAGTTTTATTTTATTGGTTTTAAAACAAAAAGCTATTTTTCATTAAAAATGTGTTATTTATGTAAACATAGTGGATTCATTACCATTTTTTAAAATAAACTTTTTATTGTTGATAATATTACAGATATCTCTCCTTTCTCCCCTTTCCCCTCATCCTCCCAGCCCTACCCAATTCCCCCTGTCTTTACTACCCTATTGCCAGTGTCCATGGGCTATGCCTTTAAGTATATAAGTTCTCTGGTTTATTTCTTCTCATCCCCCCAACCCCACAATAAGGTACGTCAGTCTGTTCCATGCCTCCATGCTTCGGGTCTTATTTTGTTGGTCATTTTATTCTGCTCATTAGATTCCACAAGTAAGTAAGTTCATGTTATATTTGTCTTTCTCAAATTGGCTTATTTCACTTAGAATAATATTTTCCAGGTTCATCCATGATGTCCCAAAAGGTAAGAGATCCCCCTTTTTAATAGCTGCATAGTATTCCATAGTGTAAATGTCCCACAGCTTTTTTAAATTTATTTTTTTATTGATTAAGGTATTACATATGTGTTCTTATCTCCCCATTGCCTCCCAACCCCCCACTGATGCCCTCACCCTTCTGGTGTCTGTGTCCATTGGTTAGGCTCATATACATGCATACAAGTTCTTTGGTTGATCTCCTCCCTTACTCCCACCCTCCCTACCTTCCCTCTGAGGTTTGACGGTCTGATTGATGCTTCTCTGTTTCTGGATCTGTTTTTCTTCATCAGTTTATGATGTTCATTATTTTCCATAAGTGAGTGAGATCATGTGATATTTATCTTTCTCTGACTGGCTTATTTCACTTGCATAATGCTCTCAAATTCCATCCATGCTGTTGCAAATGGTAAGAATTCCTTCTTTTTTACTGCAGCATAGTATTCCACTGTGTAGATGTACTACAGGTTTTTAATCCACTCATCTGCTGATGGGCACGTAGGCAGTTTCCAAATCTTAACTATGGCAAATTATGCTGCTATGAAAATAAGAGTGCATATATCCTTTCTGATTGGTGTTTCTAGTTTCTTGGGATATATTCCTAGAAGTGGGATCACTGGGTCAAATGGGAGTTCCAGTTTTAGTTTTTTGAGGAAACTCCATACTATTCTCCACAGTGGCTGCACCAGTCTGCATTCCCACCAGCAGTGCACAAGGGTTCCTTTTTCTCCGCATCCTCCCCAGCACTTGTCATTTGTTGATTTGTTGATGATAGCCATTCTGACAGATGTGAGATAGTACCGCATTGTCGTTTTGATTAGCATCTCTCGGATGATTAGTGACTTTGAGCATGTTTTCATAGGCCTTCCTTATGTCTTCTTTCAAAAAGTATCTATTTAGGTCAGTTGCCCATTTTTTGATTGGGTTGTTTGTCTTCCTTTTGTTAAGTTGTATGAGTTCCCTGTAAATGTTGGAGATTAAACCCTTAATGGTGATAACATTGGCAAATATGTTCTCCCATGCAGTGGGCTTTCTTGTTGTTTTGTTGATGGTTTATTTTGCTGTGCAGAAGCTTTTTATTTTGATGTAGTCCCATTTGTTTATTTTCTCTTTAGTTTCCAATGCCCTAGGAACTGTATCGGTGAAGAAATTGCTTTGGCATATGTCTGATATTTCACTGCCTATGGATTCTTCTAATATTTTTATGGTTTCCTGTCTTACATTTAAGTCCTTTATCCATTTTGAGTTTGTTTTTGTGTATGGTGTAAGTTGGTGATCTAGTTTCATTTTTTTTTTTTTTTGCATGTATCTGTCCAATTTTCCCAACACCATTTATTGAAGAGGCTATCTTGACTCCATTGTATGTTCTTGCCTCCTTTGTCAAATATTCATTGAGCATAATGATTTGGGTCAATTTCTGGGTTCTCTATTCTATTCCGTTCATCTATATGTCTGTTCTTGTGCCAGTACCAGGCAGTTTTGAGAACAGTGGCTTTGTAATACAGCTTGATATCTGGTATTGAGATCCCACCTACTTTGTTCTTCTTTCTCAGTATTGCTGCAGCTATTTGGGGTCTTTTTCTATTCCAGATGAATTTTTGGAGAGGTCATTCTAGGTCTGTGAAATATGCCCTTGGTATTTTAATAGGAAGTGCGTTGAATTTATAGATTGCTTTGGGTAGTATGGACATTTTAATGATGTTGACTCTTCCATCCATGAACACGGTATGTTCTTCCATCTGTTTATGTCTTCCTCTATCTCTTTTTTCAACGTTCTGTAGGTTTCTGAGTACAGGTCTTTTATTTCCTTAGTTAAGTTTATTCCTAGGTATCTTAATTTTTTTGGTACGATGGTAAATGGGATTTCTTTTTTAGTCTCTCTTTCTGTAAGTTCACTTTTGGTGTATAGAAATGCCATAGATTTCTTGGCATTAATTTTGTATCCTGCTACATTGCCAAATTCATTTATTAAGTCTAATAGTTTTTTGATGGAGTCTTTAGGGTTTTCTATGTACAGTGTCATGTCAACTGCAAATAAGGACAGTTTTACTTCTTCTTTTCCAATTTGGATGCCTTTTATTTCTTCTTCTTGTCTAATTGTAATGGCTAATACTTACAGTACTATGTTGAAAAGGAGCAGTGAGAGTGGGCATCCCTGTTTTGTTCCTGTTCTTAGGGGAAATGGTTTTAGTTTTTTTCCATTGAGTACGATGTTGGCTGTGGGTTTGTCGTATATGGCTTTTATTATGTTGAGGTATGATCCTTCTATTCCCACATTGCTGAGAGTTTTTATCAAGAAAGGGTGTTGGATTTTGTCAAATGCTTTTTCTACATCAATTGATATGACTATGTGGTTTTTTTTCCTCTCAGTTTGTTTATGTGATGTATTTCATTTATTGATTTGCAGATATTGTACCATCCTTGCATCCCTGGGATAAATCCTACTTGGTCATGGTGTATGACCTTTCTGATGTACTGCTGGATCCGATTTGCTAGGATTTTGTTGAGGATTTTGGCATCTATGTTCATGAGGGATATTGGCCTGTAATTCTCTTTCATTGTGTTGTCTTTACCTGGTTTTGGTGTTAGGGTGATGCTGGCTTCATAGAATGAGCTTGGAAGTGTTCCTTCCTCTTGAATTTTTTGGAATAGTCTGAGGAGGATAGGTTTTATTCTTCCTTGAATGTTTGGTAACACACCCCTGTGAAGCCATCTGGCCCCAGGCTTTTGTTTGCTAGAAGTTTTTTGATGACTGCTTCAATTCTTCCATAATTATTGGCCTATTGAGAATTTTAGATTCTTCCTGATTGAATTTTGGAGGTTGTATTTTTCTAGGAATATGTCCATTTCCTCTAGGTTGTCTAGTTTGTTGGAATAGAGTTGTTCATAGTACTTGTTAACAATCCTTTGTATTTTTGTGGGGTCTATCGTTATTTCACCTCTTTCATTTCTGATTTTGTTTATTTGGTTCCTCTCTCTTTGCTTCTTGGTGAGCCTGGCTAGAGGCTCATCAATCTTGTTTATCCTTTCAAAGAAACAGCTCTTGGTTTCATTGATCTGTTGTATTGTTTTGTGTGTTTTTTTGTCTCTATGTCATTTATTTCTGCTCTGATCTTCATTATCTCCTTCCTTTTGCTCATTCTGGGCTTTTCTTATTGTTCTCCTTCTAATTCTTTAAGTTGTAGAGTTAGATGATTTACTACCATTTTTTTTTTCTTGTTTTTTTTTTGAGGCAGGTCTGTAGAGCTATAAACTTCTCTCTCAGGACTGCTTTCATTGTGTCCCATAGATTTTGGATTGGTGTGTTTTCATTGTCATTCATTTACAGGATGTTTTTAATTTCTTCTTTGATAACCCAGTGATTGTTTAATAGCATGCTATTCAGCTTACAAGTATTTGAATTTTTGGGATTGTTTTTATTGTAGTTTATTTCTAATATTATGCCATTGTAGTCTGAGGAGATGCTTGATATGATTTCAATCTTCTTGAATTTGGAAAGACTTTGCTTATGACCCAATATGTGGTCTATTTTTTAAAATGTCCCATGTGCATTTGAATAGAACATATATTCCATGTCTCTGGGGTAAAATATTCGGAAGATGTCAATTAAATCCATCTGGTCTATTGAGTCATTTAGGATTGCTGTTTCTTTGCTGATTTTTTGTCTAGAGGATTTATCCAGTGATGTTAGCGTGATATTAAAGTCCCCTACTGTGATTGTGTTGTTGTTGACCTCTCTCTTGTTATCTTTCAGGAGGTGTTTTATGTATTTGGGTGCTCCTGCATTGGGTGCATATATGTTTATCAGGGTTATATCCTTTTGTTGTATTGATCTCTTTTGTATTGTGAAGTGGCCTTCCTTATCTCTTGTTATGGCCTTCACTTTGAGGTCTATTTTGTCTGATATAAGTATTGCTACCCCAGATTTTTTTTCATTTCCATTTGCCTGAATGATATTTTTCCATCCCTTCACTTTCAGTCTGTGTAAGTCCCTTGTTCTGAGGTGGGTCTCTGGTAGAAAGCATATATATAGGTCATGTCTTTTATCCATTCAGCCACTTGATGTCTTTTGATTGGAGCATTTAGTCCATTTATGTTTAAAGTTATTTTTGATAGGTGCTTGTTTATAATCATTTTTATTTTTTGTGCCTGTGTTCCTTCTTCCATTTTTATTTCTTTTTTTTTTTACACCAGTCCCTTTAAGCATTTATTGCATTGCTGGTTTGGTAGTGATAAATTCCCTTAGCCTTTATTTTTGTCTGTGAAGCTCGTTATTTCCCTTCAATTTTGAATGATAGCCTTGCTGGATAGAGTGTTCATGGATTCAGTCCCTTGATTTGCATCACTTTGTAAACTTCCTTGCATTCTTTCCTGGCCTGATGTGTTTCTGTTGAGAAATAATTTGATAATCTAAAGGGCGATCTCTTGTATGTAACTCTCTGTCTCTCCTTTGCAGCCTTTAATATTCTCTCTTTGTCTTGAATATTTGCCATCATAATTATGATGTGTCTTGGTGTGGGTCTTTTCAGGTTTATCTTGTATTGGACTCTCTGTGCTTGTGTGTCTTTTTTCTTCCCCACATCGGAGAAATTTTCTGAGATTATTTCTTCAAATAGGTTTTCTAACCCTTGTTCCTCTTCCTGTCGTTCTGGTACCCCTATTATTAGTATGTTGCTTCGTTTCATGTTATCTCAAAGCTCCCTTAGGCTCTCCTCCTGTCTTTTAATTTTTTTCTCCAATTGTAGTTCAGTTTGGGTGTGTTTTGCTTCCCAGTCTTCTAATTCACTACTTAGGTCCTCTGCTTCTCCTAGTCTATTGTTGAAACTTTCCATGGTGTTTTTTAATGCAGCTATATCACTATTTCTTCTTGATTCTTACATAAGTTGTTGATTTTTTTCATCCATCTGGTTTATTCTGAGTTCTTTTTCTAACATATTGCATGCCTCCGTTTCACTTTGCTGCTTTTCTGGTGATTTCTCCTTTTCTTTTCTTTGGGGGTTTCTTTGTCTACCCATTTTTGTTCTGACTGAAGGACCTAGGTGTGTCAAGTCGTGCAGGGGCTGCTCCTTGGGTGGCAATGGCTCCTTGGGCAGCAGCTGCTCCTCAGGCGGTTGCAGCTGCTGCTCCTCAGTTGGCAGCAGCTCCTCTGGTGGGTGCTGTTCATAGCAGTGGTGGCTCCTCTGGTTGGTGGGGGGAGGCTGCTCACACAGCTGCTGCTCCTTGGACAGGGGTGGGCTGCTCACGAGGCTGCTGCTCTTTGGATGGGGGCAGGCTGCATGCGGCTGCTGCTCCTGGGATGGTGGGGTGAGCTTCTCATGTGGCTGCTGCTCCTCAGACAGGGATGGGCTGCTCATGTGGCTGCTGCTCCTAGGACAGGTGTGGGCCACATGTGGCTGCTGCTCCTTGGACAGGGGTGGGCTGCTCGTGCGGCTGCTGTTCCTCAGGCAGGGGTTGCTGGGGTCCAATCCCAGCGGGTCCAGGGGTCCCCAAAGGTGTGGACGGAGTCGGCGAAGAAGGAATGACACGAAGACAGCCTTCAGTTGATCAGCAGCCTAGTCAGGACCTATAGCCAGGATTTCCAGCCAAAGTTCTGGTCGGAGCTCTGGTTAGGAACTGATGAGGTTCTGAAGTTTATTGTCTTGTTACATCCGTATTTATACCAGCCGATTTTAATCCTGTCAATTTCTATTACAAAGGTTAGGGCGTTTCTTATCTCCATTCCAGGGAGTAAAGATTATGTAGCTTAACTACCCGCCTGGCACTTAATTAAGGGGTTGTATCCCCTCCCTAACCTCAGGGAAAGATCCCCACCTGGGGAAACAACCTATCTCAGAGAGGTGACCTTGGTTAAAACACATGGCGCTAAAGGGAGCAAACATATTAAGAACAGTATGCTATATATGTCAGGTCCATTGAAACATATGCTGTGCAGATGTTTCTTTCCTGCAGCGACTGTGTCAAGCAGCAAGGATGGACCAGCTTCCCGCAAGGGGTGGGCTGCTCCTTGGACTGGGGTGGGCTTCTTGCACAGCTGCTGCTTCTCAGACAGGAGTGGGCTGCATGCACGGCTGCTGCTCCTTTGATGAGGGCAGGCTGCTGCTTCTTGAACTGGGGGCAGGCGACTCACACAGCTGTTGCTCTTTGGATGGGGGCAGGCTGCATGAGACTGCTGCTCCTTGACCTGGGGAGGGCTGCTCTTGGGGCTGCTTCTTCTCAGACAGGAGTGGGCTGCTCACATGTCTGCTTCTCATGTGGTTGCAGTGCCCTGGGCTAAAGCATTGGGCCAGTCAGAGGTGAATGCTCTCCAGAACTCACAGGAGCCTGCGCCTGGGGTGGCTGGAGTCTCAGTGACCGTGGGACTACAGCCGAGGCAGCAGGTCCCTGGTGGGGGTGGCTGTAGAGTTCCGGGTGTTATCTGAGGGCACCCTGGGTGGAGGTTAGGTTGGGCTCCCAGTCACAGCAGCTGTCCCCTTCAAAAATGGGAGACCTCTGAGGAAAAGCCGGCTGCTCTGGGAGTGTTTGCAATGGTAGCAGAGGCTGCCCGCTCAGCTTGCCCCCAAAGGTCCTGCAGGATCTAACTGTGCCCCCCCCCCCACACCACATGACCATACACTCCTCTTTTGCTCCCTCATTCACTCACACTCTCTCCCTCACTGCCACTTTCTTCCTACCTCTGTAGTTGGGTCTGGAGTGTTATTGCCCCTTTGTGGATGGAGTCTCCTCTCCGGGTGTCGGGTTATGTGACTCACTCTCTAGCACATTGGCCAAAAAAGATAAAATTCACCTCCACAAGACATGACATATAAAGAACAAAACACGAATGTACTCACAACACCGATAACCCCAATATAAGTGACCACCAGAGAAAAGAGAATTAGGGGAGAGAAAGAGCACAAATGATATTGAAAAGAGAAAAAATGGTATGAGAGAAAAAAAAACAGAAGAAAAAGAAATAAAAAGGAAAAAATATAAATATATACATGGGGAGAAAACACCAGAGAACAAACAGGTAAACCAAACTGTACAAACACCAAATTCCCCGTAAAGAGGGTGGGGGCAGAATCTTATATACAGAAAGTAAGGTTAAGAATTGGATGAATATGGGGAGGACCTCATTTCAGTATAGAGGAAGTAGAAAGAGGATGAGTGGATAAGAAGAAGGAGAAAGAGAAGTAAATAATAATTTTTTAAATTGATTAAAAAAATAGGATAAAACAAATAAAATAATTTAGAATGATGGAAAAATAATGTGAAAAGAAATAGAAAATAAAGAAACAAACGAACAAAGGAAAACAAAAAAAAGAAAAACGAGATAACAAAATAATAATAAAATAAAAATGAAAAAGTGAAGTGTTGTTCCTTTGGCTGATTTAAGATCCCACTCTTCTGTACTGTCTATGGCTTCTCCATTTTCTGTTGCTGGGACTGAAGGCCTCTCTTTAGGCCAGTCCCTATGGACTCTCAAGCACTATTCAGATTTATTTTTCCTTTGTATCACTCAGGGTGTAGTCTGGGTGTGGCTGTATTGCAGTGATGGCGAACCTATGACACTCGTGTCAGAGGTGACACGCGAACTCATTTTTTTGGTTGATTTTTCTTTGTTAAATGGCATTTAAATATATAAAATAAATATCAAAAATATAAATCTTTGTTTTACTATGGTTGCAAATATCAAAAAATTTCTATATGTGACACGGCACCAGAGTTAAGTTAGGGTTTTTCAAAATGCTGACACGCCGAGCTCAAAAGGTTCACCATCACTGCTGTATTGGTTGCCTGGAGACTGCAGGGAGGGCCTATCTCTTCAGGAGAAAAAGGCTACCCAGGTTCTGCGCGTCAGGTATGACTCAGTGCCAGACTTGCAGCCACCTCTCCTGGGCCCTCTCCTCACCCCAGCCTCTCCCCAGACTCCACAAGTCTGCACTTCCTCCTGCACCCCAGCCATGGGTGAGTGTCCATATCTGAAAGGTCCTATAAACTAGGCTCAGTGAAGAAAAGCAAAGACCACAAAGAGGAGAAAGAGTTGTGCCTCCACAAGCCCCTTCCTTTCTGGCTCCTTGAATTCTGGGCAGCCATCCTGAATGCCCCTCTGGACTCAGTCTGTTGTGACTGTGGACCCAGATCTAGAATCCCCTGCCACCAGCAGTCCTGCGGAATTCCTTTCCACAGTCAGACACTGTACCCGACCCAAGAGACACACCTCAGTGCCATGCGGTTTCCCCCGACCCTCTAGGCTCAGAGGTTCTGCAGCTCTCCCCAGCCCAGATCCCTGAATTTTACCATTCTCTGGGTGTCCTCTGCCCTTCCCGGCTGCAAATTGTCTCACCAGCTGTGTCTACTTCACCAATTTGGGTTGGATATTATTTGATTTAGTTGTTCGTTCTGTCTGCTCTGGGACAAGGCTCGGGACATGTTCGTCTATTCTGCTGGCATTTTGTTCCTCATCCCATAGCTTTTTTATCTACTCATCTACTCTAAGGCACTTGGGCTGTTTCCAAATCTTAGCGATTATAAATAATGTGCTATGAACATAGGGTGCTTATATTCTTTCTGATTGGAATTTTGGGAGTTTTAGGATATATTCCCAGAAGTGGGATCACTGGGTCAAATGGAAGTTCCATTTTTAATTTTTTGAGGAAACTCCATACTGTTTTCCATAGTGGCTGCACCAATCTGCATTCTCACCAGCAGTGAACTAGTGTTTCCTTTCTCCATGTCCTCCCCAGCATGTATTATTTGTTGACTTTTTTTATAGTAGCCAGTCTGACAGTTGTGAGGTGATATCTCATTATGGCTTTAATTTGCATCTCTCTGATGATTAGTGCCTGAGCATTTTTTTACATGTCTTTTGGCCATCTGGATGTCCTCTTTGAAGAAATGTCTATTTAGGTCTTCTGCCCATTTTAAAAATGTATTATTTGTCTTCCTTCTGTTGAGTTGTATGAGTACTTTATATGTTTTGGATATTAACTCCTTATCAGATGTGTCATTGGCAAGTATGTTCTTCCAAACAGTGGGCTCCCTTTTAATTTTGATGGTGTTTTCTTTTGCTGTGCAGAAGCTTTTTGTTTTGATGTAGTCCCATTTATTTATTTTCTCCTTAGTTTCCTTTGCCCTAAGACAGTGGTCAGCAAACTCATTAGTCAACAGAGCCAAATATCAACAGTACAACGATTGAAATTTCTTTTGAGAACCAATTTTTTTAAACTTAAACTATATAGGTAGTTACATTGTTATTATCTTAATTGGGGTACTTCTAAGGCTTAGGAAGAGCCACACTCAAGGGGCCAAAGAGCTGCATGAGGCTCCCGAGCCGCAGTTTACCAACCATGGCCCTAAGAGATGTATCCATAAACATATTGCTACTAGAGGCCTGGTGCATGGGATTCGTGCACTGGTGGGGGGCATTGCCTGCAGGGATTGCCTGCTGTGGGAGCACCACTCATCCTGGTCAGCCAAGCGGCTGTGGACCCACCCTCTGAGCAGCTGCTCCCTGGTCTGGCATCTTCTGATGAGCCGGAGCACTCGCCTCTCCAAGGGACCCAGTTGGGGCCGGCCCCAGGGACAATAGCACTGAGAGGCAGGGGAGTAGGCTTCAGTCCTGCAGTGGTCACAAACCTGCCTCCCAGCCTCCTGGGTAAGCTCTATGAGGAGGCAGCAGAGAGTGAGGAGGAGGAGCCTGGGGCGAGTAGGCTACGATCGCAGCCTGGGTTCCTGCCTGTTGGTCCAGGGTTCGCAGCAGGAGCAGCCGCTCATCCTGGTCAGCCCCCTGGTTGAGTGTCTGCCCCCTGGTGGTCAGTGCACGTCATAGCGACTGGTCCACTGGTCATTCAGCCGTTCAGTCACTGGGCTTTTATTATATAGGATGTGAGATCTCTGAGTTTTTATTGCCTGTGTTCTCCTTTAAGATTTTTATGTTTTCATGCCTTACATTTGCTAGGTGTACCAGTTTATAGTGTGGAGTTTTTTCAATAGATGGAGTTACACATATGTTGATATATATGCTATTTTGTTGTATTGACAGCAAGCTTCAAAACTTCATATGTCAAATTTGCTGAAGGTGTTAACATCATAGATATTTTTATGTTTAAAAATGTCGAATTTCATGCCAAAAAAAAAGAGCATTTGCGGGAAGTTTTAATTCATTAATTTATTTTTAAGAAAAGTGCTGCTGAATACTTTGGGAAGCTTATGGTGAACATGCTCCATCTCAAGATACTTGTGAATGCTGGTTTAAACGCTTTAAAAGTGATGATTTTGATGTGAAAGACAATGTCCAGATCAACTGAAAAAGTTTGAAGAACAACAATTACAAGCATTATTGGATGAAGATGCATGTCAAACTCAAAAACAACTTGCAGAAAGATTAAACTTTGCTCAGAAAACAATTTCTGATCATTTACAAGCAATGGGAAAGATTTTAAAGGAAGGAAAATGGGTGCCACATCAACTGAACGAAAGACAAATGGAAAACCGAAAAGTCATCAGTAAAATGTTGCTTCAATGGCACGAAAGAAAGTTTTTTTTTTTTGCATCGAATTGTGACTGGCAATGAAAAGTGGATTTATTTTGAGAATCCCAAATGCACAAAATCATGGGTTGATCCAGGTCAACCATCAACATCAACTGCAAGGCCAAATCGCTTTGGAAAGAAGACAATGCTCTGCATTTGGTGGGATCAAGAAGGTGTGGTGTATTATGATCTTCTAAAACCAGGTGAAACCATTAATACTGATCACTACTGACAACAAATAATCAATTTGAATCACGCTTTGATCATGAAAAGACCAGAATGGGCCAGAACACATGGCAAAGTAATTTTGTTTCATGATAACGCACCATCAGATACTTCAAAATCAGTTAAAGACACATTAAAAGATTTTGCCTCGGAAGTGTTAACCCACCCTCTGTATTCACCAGACCTTGCTCCTTCAGATTACCACTTGTTCCAATCAATGACACACGCACTTTCTGAGCAGCACTTCCAAATGTATGAAGAAGTGGAAAATTGGGTCTCTGAATGGTTTGCCTCAAAGCGAGAAAAGTTCTATTGGAACGGTATCCACAAATTTCCTGAAAGGCGAGGAAATGTGTAGCTAGTGATGGACATTACTTTGAATAAAGCACTTTTGATGTTTCTCTTGAAATTATTGTGTTTTCCTTGATTACAAAATCCGCCATTATTAACTGGTACACCTAATAAATCTCTTATCCATCTTGAGTTTATTCTTGTGTATGGTGTAAGTTGGTGGTCTAATTTCATCTTTTTGTATGTCTGTCCAGTTTTACCAACACCATTTGTTGAAAAGACTGTCTTTACTCCATTGTATGTTCTTGCCTCCTTTGTCAAATATTAATTGACCATAATGGTGTGGGTTAATTTCTGGGGTCTCTGTTCTGATCCATTGGTTTACCGTATATGCCTATTCTTGTGCCAGTACCAGGCTGTTTTGGTTACAATGGCTTTGTAGTATAGTTTGAAATCTGGTATTGTGATCCCTCCGACTTCATTCTTCTTTCTCAAGATTGCTGTAGCTATTCAGGGTCTTTTATGGTTCCATATAAATTTTTGGAATATTTGTTCTAGCTCTATGAAGTATGCCATCGAAATTTTAATAAGGATTGCGTTGAATCTATAAATTGCTTTGGGTAGTATAGACATTTTAATAATGTTAATTCTTCTTTTTTTTTTTTTTGAACAAACAGTAGCTTAATTAGGGGACCAAATTGTGAGCCTGCAAAGGCGATTACAGTTAAAATGTGATTGGAACCATACTGGTCTGTGTATCACCCCTGTGCCTTACAATGAGACAGCTTTTCCTTGGGATAAGGTTAAGAAACACTTATTGAATCATGGCAATTTAACACAAGAAATTATTGATCTTCAAGATCACATTCACATTACATTTCAAAAGAAATTAGAGGAGGTAACCGGACAGCAAGTTTCACAAGGTCTTATAAATGAGATACAGAATATGAATCCTATTCCACATATTCAAGCATTAATGGGAACCTCCTCAGGGTTGTTATTGCTAGTATTAATACTTTGCTTTGTTCTATATTTAGTCTGCAGAAGATCGCATAAAGCCGCAGCAGTGAACAATCAACGCAGTGCTATTTTTTCTGTCATGAACCTGAGCGAGCAGTAGCCCTTTGCTTCTCCGTATCCTGTCGTCCGACTCATCTCTGCGCCTCCGTTCACCAAGAACATCAATACTCTGTCCAGGGCTCACAGTGAGCTCCCACCTTCTGGAGCCTGGTCAGCATTCCTAGTGCAGTACCTGACATTGCCTGCAGGTCCCCTTTTGCCTTCCAGGGCGCAATATTGAGATGCACCCTTCACACCTCGCACCTGCAGGTCCTTCTGCTCCCCGTGGTGGTGGGGTCTTTGTCTCTGGAAACATCGGCCAGGCTGGTGACAACCTGAGATAGAGGGAGGTTCCCCTCTGCAGTCATCACCCAGCTTGATGCCTTCTCTCCACCAGTTACTTCTGTGGCCTTCCTGTCTGGAGGAATTCCCAACTTCCTAGGGGATTTGAAAACACAGAAAAGACCCAGTGCCCACCTGTGTTTCTGTGTCACCACCAGAAATAATCCTCAGTTTGGGGCCTGTGGGGGTCTCTGTGTGGTGGTGACAGACCAAAGACCAAGATGTAGCAAGAGCAAATGCTGGAGTGAGAGGGTCATCCTCTCAGGAGGCCATGTGCCTCCATCAGCCTTGCTGTTGCAAGCGGGCTCCACAGGCCAGTATATTCAACCTCACCTGAGAGCTTCTTAGATGCAGAGTCTCTGATCCACTGCACACCCGCCTAGAAAGAATCTTCATTTTAACAAGATGTGGAGACCCTCCCATTATAGGGTCTTATCCTGGCATCCATGTAGCTGGGCAGCTGCTGAAGCAGCCTTTTGCTGGGGTCCAGCCCCAGCAGGTCCAGGGGTCCCCAAAGGTGAATACGGAGTCAGCGAAGAAGGAATGACATGGGGACAGTATTCAGTTGATCAGCAGCCTAGCCAGGATCTCTAGCCAAGTTCTGGTCAGGATCTCCAGCGAAGTTCTGGTTAGGATCTCCAGCCAGGTGCTGTGTCCATGTTCTCTTGCTAGGTTCTCCAGCCAGGTTCTGTCCAGGTTCTCCAGTCAGGTTCAGTCACCAGGTTCTAGTCAGGTTCTCTTGCCATGTTCTGTCTAGGTTCTCCAGCCAAATTCTGTAGCTAGGTTCTGTCCAGGATCTTTTGCCATGTTCTCTCCCTAGGTTCTCTCTATAGGTTCTGTGTCTAGGTTCTGTTCTCAATAATGTTAATTCTTCTAACCACGAACATGGTATATGTTTCTATTTGTTTCTATCTTTCTCCATTTCTTTTTTTAATGTTCTATAGTTTTCCAAGTACAGGTCTTTTACTTCCTTGGTTAAGTTTATTCCTAGGTATCTTATTTTGTTGTTGTTGCAATAGTAAATGAGATTGCTTTTTTAATTTTTCTTTCCGAGAGTTCATTATTGGCGTATAAAAATGCCATCGATTTCTTGATGCTGATTTTGTATCCTGCTACCTTGTCGAATTCATTTATTAAGTCTAGTTGTTTCCTGGTGGAGTCTTTGGAAATTTTTATGTACAATATCATGTCATCTGTGAATAATGACAGTTTCACTTCCTCCTTTCCAATTTAGATGCCTTTTATTTCTTCTTGTCTAATTGCTGTGGCTAGCACTTCCATTACTATATTGAATAAGAGTGATGAAAGCAGACATCCTTGTCTTGCTCCTGTTCTTTTTTTAAAAAATAAATCTTTATTGTTCAGATTATTACAGTTGTTCCCCTTTTTCCCCCCCATTGCCCCCCTCCACCCAGTTCCCACCCCACCCTCTGCCCTCCCCCGCCCCCCACTGTCCTCATCCATAGGTGAACGCTTTTTGTCACCGGGTCAAAGGTCATACACATAGAAAATGTAGCTATTTGCATCCACAACGTGTCCCTGTGTTCGGAAAGGTCTCTCACAACTTGTTCACACTCTACTCATGGTATGGAGCCACGTAACGGCTTTTTAAAATAATGTGTCCTCTTATGTTTAAAATGAGGATTTCGCTACCAAAAGTGAAGAGAAAGCAACACTACAGCTGCTCTCGCCACTCTTGCCCTTTGGGTGATAGTTGTGCGTGGGGCTGCGAGCTGGTTCGCGGGCCATTGACAAAGCCATCTGGGAGGCTCACACGGTTCCACTGGCTTCCCAGGGGCCATCGCAGCCTCGCAGGGGCTGTCGCAGCCTCACAGGGGCCGTTGGAGCCTCGCAGGGGCTGTCTCAGCCTCGCAGGGGCCGTCGCAGCCTCACAGGGGCAATCTCAGCCTCTCAGGGGCCATCACAGCCTTGCAGGGGCCGTCGCAGCCTCACGCAGCCTCACAGGGGCCGTTGCAGCCTCTCAGGGGCCATCACAGCCTTGCAGGAGCCGTCGCAGCCTTGCAGGGGCCGTCACAGCCTCACAGGGGTCATCGCAGCCTCGCAGGGGCCGTCACAGCCTCACAGGGGCTGTTGCAGCCTTACGCAGTCTCACAGGGGCTGTCGCAGCCTCACGCAGCCTCACAGGGGGCGCTGCATCCCATGTTAGGGGTGAAGGTGCGAGACAGAAGCTCCTCTCGCTGTCTCTCCTGCTGCTCCCTTGTGTATCGCCAATGCTTTAAGTTTCTGAGAGCAGTCTGCAGGTGCTGGCCATCATACTTTAACTGGTCAACATGAAATTTGGCATTCTGTCTTTTGTTGGGAGGCTCCTTGCTGGACAAAATCTCCAGGCGTTCTAGCTGGCTGAATATCTGTTATGCTTGCTTGGATTTCATTTTCTACTAAGTGCACAGACTGCTTGTCTGCTGTCTCCCGGTGTCCCATGTGAGACTGGATCTTGTGGACCTGCTTGTGCATTTGCTGGTACAGCGGTTCCATGTCCCTGGCCCAGCTGGGTCCAGCTCCGGCTTCCTCCGAACCTGATTCTGCTGCTTGAGTGTGTCCCTTATGGATTCGAGGAGTTGAAATCTGCAGTTTGTTGGGTTAGGCTGTAAAAGCACAGGTGGTTCCTTTTGTGCCACTGGCACAGCTTGGGTGGGGATGTAAATTGAGTAGGTCGGGGTCTCAGGGAATCACCAGGGCAGAGCAAACAGCAATGGCGTCTCTGCGACTCCTTGCCTCTCCAGGACTCTGCGTCTCCGTGTCCCCGAGTGCCAGTGAGCAGCTCCACGAGAAAGCCACCCTCGCTCTCTGACCCACTGCAAGGCAGTCCCGCCTCTCCCCATAGGGGTCTGGGACCTCAGAATCCTGTCCCAAACAAGCTCAGTGGATTCGAGAGCTTGTATCCCCTTCGATTGAAAAAAACCGTGCATCCAGTTACAGCTCGCCTGGCTCAGGACTCCGTACCTCTGTTCTTGGTGCCTCTGCACCTCCTACTCAGTCTCAATGTGCTTCTTTCTTTTCTTCCAGTTGCAGAACTTCCACTGAGCCAGCTTTCCCATGGTTCTGAATGATAGCTGTTTTGTCTTATAGTTGGTAGTTTCAATGTTGTTGTGGGAGGCAGCACGCACAGGTCTATACCTTATGCCACCATCTTGGTTCCTCTTGCTCCTGTTCTTAAGGGAAATGCTTTTAGTTTTTGCCCATTGAGTATTATGTTGACTGTAGGTTGTCATAAATGGCCTTTATTATGTTGAGGTATGATCCCTCTATTCCCCCTTTACTGAGAGTTTTTATCAAAGAATGGTACTGGATTTTGTCTAGTGCTTTTTCTGAATCTATTGATATGATTATGTGGTGTTTATCTTTTAATTTGTTTATGTGATGCATCACATTTATTGATTTGCGGATATTGTACCAGCCTTGCATCCCTAGAATAAATCCCACTTGATCATGGTGTATGATCTTTTTAATATATTGCTGGATCTGATTTACTACTATTTTGTTGATAATTTTAGCATCTGTGTTCATCAGGGAGATTGGCCTGTAGTTGTTTTTTTTTTTCTTCTTGTGGTGTCTTTATCTGGTTTTGGAATTAAGATAATGTTGGCTTTGTAAAAATATCTTGGAAGTGTTCCTCCCTCTTGGATTTTTTGGAATAGTTTGGGGAAGATAGGTGTTAATTTTTCTTTAGTTGGTAAAATTCACCTGTGAATCTATCTGGTCCCTGACTTTTGTTTGCTGGGAGTTTTAAAATCATTGCTTCAATTTTATCAGTTGTTATTGGCCTACTCAGGTTTTCTGATTCTTCCTGACTGAGTTTTGGAAGACTGTATGTTTCTAGGAATTTGTCCATTTTTCCCAGGTTGTCTAATTGTTGACATATAGCTGTTTGTAGTATTTGCTTACAATCCTTTGTATTCCTTATTATATTGACTCTTTAGTTTCTGATTTTATTTATTTGGATCCTCTATTTTTGTTTCTTGATGAGTCTGGCTAGGGGTTCATCAATCTTGTTTATCTTTCCAAGAACCAGCTCTTGGATTTATTGATCTTTTGTACTGTTTTTTGTTGTTGTTTGTTTTGTTTGTTTGTTTTTAGTCTCTATGTCATTTATTTCTGCTCTGTTCTTTATTATTTTCTTCCTCTGGGTTTTTCTTGCTGTTCTCTTTTTCATTCATTTAGTTTTAGGGTTAGATATTTTATTAGTCCTTTTTATTATTTCTTGAGGCAGGCCTGTAGAGCTATGAACTTCTCTCTTAGGACTGCTTTTGCCACGTCCCATAGGTTTTGGGTTGTTGTGTTCATTTTAATTTGTTTCCAGGAAGATTTTATTTCTTCCTTGGTCTAATTGGTAACCCATTCATTGTTTAATAACATGCTATTTAGCCTCCATATATTTGAGTGCTTTTGAGATTTTTTTAATTGTAGTTTATTTCTAACTTCATGCTATTTTGATCTGAGAAGATGCTTGGTATTATATCAATATTCTTGAATTTGTATAAACTTGTTTTGTGCCTAACATGTGGTTTATCTTTGAAAATGTCCCATGTGTGCTTGAGAAGTATGTATATTCTGTTCCTTGGGGTGAAATGTTCTGTAAATATCAGTTAGATCCATTTGATCTAGTGGTCATTTAAGGTCTCTGTTTGTTCTTGATTTTTTGTCTGAAGATCTATCCAGTGATGTCAGTGGGATATTAAAGTCCCCTACTATGACTGTATTGCTGTCAATCTCTCCTTTAAAGTTCTTCAAGAGTTTTTTATGTATGTGGCTGCTCCTACATTTGGGTGCATATATCTTTTCAAGGGTTATATTTTCTTGTTGAATCATTTCCCTTTAGTATTATGAAGCGACCTTCTTTGCCTCTTGTTATAGTTTTTGTTTTGAAGACTTTTTTATCTGATATGAGTACTGTTACCCCAGCTTATTTTCCCTTTCCATTTGCATGTAATATTTTTTCCATTCCTTCACTCTCAGTCTGTGTATATCTTTTGTTCTGAGGTGGGTCTCTTGTAGACAGCATATAGTTGTGTCATGTTTTTGTATCCATTCAGCATCACTTTGTCTTTTGATTGGAGCATTTAATCCATTTATATTTAAGGTTATTATTGAGAGGTATTTATTTATTGCCACTTTTATTTTCTTTTTTTTAAATATATTTTATTGAATTTTTACAGAGAAGAAGAGAGAGGGATAGAGAGTTAGAAACATTGATGAGAGAGATCGATCAGCTGCCTCCTGCACAGCCCCCAGTAGGGATGTGCCCGCAACCCAGGTACATGCCCTTGACCGGAATCAAACCTGGGACCCTTGAGTCCTCAGGCTGACGCTCTATCCACTGAGCCAAACAGGTTCAGCGCCATTTTTATTTTCTTGTGCCTATAATCCTTTCTCTCTCATTTTCTTCTTCTTCTTAAAGCAGTCCCTTTAACATTTATTGCATTGCTTGTTTGGTGGTAATTTACTGCTTTAACCTTTTCTGTTTTTTGTTCTGGAAAGCTTTTTATTTTATCTTCAATTTTAAATGATAGCCTCACTGGATACAATAGTCTTGGATTTAGACTTTTGCTTTTCATTACTTCAAGTACTTCAGGCCACTCCCTTCTGACCTGAAATGTTTCTATTGAGAAGTCAGTTGACATTCTAATGGGAACTCCTTTGTAGGTAATTTTCTGTCTCCCTTTTGCTGCCTTTAATATTCCTTTTTTGTCTTTAATATTTGCCATTTCATTTATGATGATTCTAGGTGTAGGTCTCTTTAGGTTCCTCTTGATTGGGACTTTCTGTGCCTCCTGAACTTGTGTGACATTTTCTTTCACCAGATTGGGGAAGTTTTCTGTCATTATTTCTTTAAACAGGCTCTCTGTCCCTTGCTCTCCCTCTTCCCCTACTGGTATTCCTATAATGCAGATATTGTTACATTTCATGTTGTTCCATAGCTCCCTTAAGCTATCTTCCTGCTTTTTAATGATTTTTTTTCCAATTGTTGCTCTAATTGACTATTTATTTCTACCTTGTCTTCCACATTGCTGATTTGATCCTCTGCTTCATTCAATCTACTTTTAATACCTTCCAATGGTTCTTGATGTCAGATATATCATTCTTTATTTCTGTCTGTTTCTTGTTAATGGCCGCTGTTTCCCCTTTCATGCTGTTATAATTTGCACTAAGTTCCTTAAGCATCTTTATAACCATTGCTTTGAACTCTATGTCTAATAGGTTGCTTTCCTCCATTTCATTTAGTCCTTTTTCTGGAGATTCCTTCTTTTCTCTCATTTGGAGGTTGTTGTTTTTTGTCTCCCCATTTTAGCTGTCTCTTTATATTTGCTTCTATGTATTAGAACTGTTGTGCCTCCCGTCTTTGTGGGATGGCCTAATGTAGAAATTATCTTGAGGGGTCCAGAGGTGCAGTCTCTTTGTTCATCTGAGCTGGATGCTCTGGGAGTGCCCCTTGTGTGCGTTATTTGGGCTCTCCTATTCTAACTGGAACTTGATTGTTGATGTCCTGTTCATGAGAAAGGTCTCCCCGCTGACTTGCTGCCAGTGAGGTTGGGGCTTGCTGGATTTTGCTCTGATGTTGTTGAATATGGTCCCTTGATATATCTAACTATCCCTCACTCACACACACACACCATGCACATCCACACACACACTCCCCTCTCACTCACTCACACTCTCTCTCTCACCTCTGTCCTGTTGGCTACCATGTTGAACCTTCATTATCATTTAAAATAAATTAATGCATAAACATTTATTTTTTTCAGCTCTAATTTCTATTACTATAAATATTGATAGGTATACACACATGCAGCAGCTCTGGGTCTGCAATAATTTGTTAAAGTGTTAAGGGGGAAGAATCGAAGATGGCGGCATAGGTAAACACCAGAGATTGCCGCCGTAAACAACCACTTCAAAAATACAACTAAAAGTCGGAACGGACATCAACCAGAACCACAGGAAGGCTGGCTGAGGAGAGACTCTTCAACTAGAAGCAAAAACAACAGCATTCCGAGGCTCAGAGGAGGCGTAGTGTGGAAAATTTAAAGGTACGGTGGTGCGGCGGTGCGCGCGCAAAGCGGGCTGGCGGCTGAGGGCGCGGTTGTCATTTTCAATCAGGAGTGAGTCTCAGACTCTGGGCTACAGAGCCGGGCGAGTCTCTAGGGACCCAGACTCAAACGGGAGAAGCGGGACTGTCTGGCTACGGCCCCTCCGAGGTGTGCAGCGGTTGCTGGGACAGAGAGGCAGAGCCCCTGGGGACGGACTGAGAGCGGCCATAGCGGCTCCCTCCCCCCGCCCTGTTGATCCCGCCCCGCCCAAGCCCTGCGCACAGCCATTTGCCGATCGCCTCAGGCAAAGGCTGGATTAGCGCCTCCCCAGAAGACAGACGTTTTCCGCTCAGCTGATTCCTACAGCCAGTCGGCCTGGTGGTCAAATCCCTCTAGTGTTAACTACAACAATTAAGGCTTGGCTAGAACAAGACTGCGCACAGAGACCACAAGGGGGTGCACCAAGAAAGCATAAAAGATGCGGAGACAAAAAAAACATGACAGAAATGGAGGATATGGAGCTAAGAATCGCAATTTTGAGGGCTTGCCATAAATTTGTGCAGAGCCTCACGAAAACTAATGAGACCCTCGATGCTACGATAAAGAAATTAGAAAGTAAGCATACACGGACTGAAATAAAGAATATTATACCCAATAGCAGACCAGAGGAGCTCAAGAATCAAACCAAAGATCCGACAAAAAACACCCAATTGGAAAAGCAAAATGAAAAAAGAATCCGAAAATGTGAAGATAGTGTAAGGAGCCTCTGGGACAGCTTTAAGCGGTCTAATATCAGAATTATTGGAGTGCCAGAAGATGAGAGACAGCAAGATATTGAAAACCTATTTCAAGAAATAATGGCAGAAAACTTCCCCCACCTGGAGAAAGAAATGGACTTACAGGTTCAAGAAGCGCAGAGAACCCCAAACAAAAGGAATCCAAAGAGGACCACACCAAGACACATCATCATTAAAATGCCAAGAGCAAAAGACAAAGAGAAAATCTTAAAAGCAGCAAGAGAAAGAGGCTCAATTACCTACAAGGGAATACCCATACGACTGTCAGCTGATTTCTCAACAGAAACTTTGCAGGCCAGAAGGGAATGGCAAGAAATATTCAAAGTGCTGAATACCAAGAACCTACAACCAAGATTACTTTATCCAGCAAAGCTATCACTCAGAATTGAAGGTCAGATAAAGAGCTTCACAGATAAGGAAAAGCTAAAGGAGTTCACCACCGCCAAACCAGTATTATATGAAATGCTGAAAGGTATCCTTTAAGAAGAGGAAGAAGAAGAAAAAGGTAAAGATACAAATTATGAACAACAAATATGCATCTATCAACAAATGAATCTAAGAATCAAGTGAATAAATAACCTGATGTACAGAATGAACTGGTGATTATAATAGAATCAGGGACATAGAAAGGGAATGGACTGACTATTCTTGGGGGGAAAAGGGGTGTGGGAGATGCGGGAAGTGACTGGACAAAAATCATGCACCTATGGATGAACACAGTGGGTGGGGAGTGAGGGTGGAGGGTGGGGTGGGAGCTGGAAGGAGGGGAGTTATGGGGGGAAAAAAGAGGAACAAATGTAATAATCTGAACAATAAAGATTAAAAAAAAAAAAAAGTGTTAAGGGGTCCTGAGCCTTGGATATTTGAGGCCTGCTCCTGAGACATTGCTATTGATTTGAGTTCCTCCACTGGTCCAAAGCCAGTAAATAATAAAAATAGGAAGCAGATGCTGAGCCTTTCCTGTGCACCAGGCCCCATTCTAGGGCTTGTGAAGGTCATCTCATGGAGTCCCAACACCAGCCTTAGGAGAAAGGGACTTGGAGACAGGAGGACCCAGGCTGAGTTTCCACGACCTGAAGAGGTTGTAGGGCTAGTAAGTGGCAGTGTCAAGACTGAAATTCAGGCAGTCTGACCTGAGAGGCCTCCTGCCCCAAACCCCACCATCTCTGCCCTTCCCTGAGCCTAGGTTTGCTAGATAAAATACAAGGCGCCCACTGAAATTTGAATTTCAAATAAGCAACAACAACAAAATGTGGTACAAGTATGTACCAAATATTACATGGGATGTACTTATACTGTACTAAGAATAACTTGTATATCTAAATTTCAAATTTAACTAGCATCCCACCCCCACCTCCCATGCCCCATAGCTAGTCAGGCCTCCTTTGAGAGTTGTCCCAGAACTGCTGCAATCTACTTATCTAACCCCTACCCGCTGCCATCCCCCAAAGCAAACTTTCTTCCTTCTGCCTTGCACCTCCCCCTCCCCTTACTGGGGAACAGGGAAGGACTGCATTCTCGGTAGCCTAGGCTCTGAGCCTCTCTGGCCTCCAGCAGGGGATGGGCTGGAGAATTGCCACTCAGCAACAGGATCCTGAATGTCTGCAGGTCCTGGGGCTATCCCCCATCACATCACACCATTTTATAGGAAACTGAGGCCTGGCTCCCGGGGCCTGTCATTTAACACTTTATTAGGCACCAGGCCACTGCATTCTGAAATGTTAGGCCTTCCTCTCTATAGAACATCTGTCTTCTTCTGCCCAGAACAGCCTCCAGCTGACTGCTGAGTCAGGGAACCATCGTGGATTTTTTCACTTAATATATAATTACTTCCTTGAGTAAGATCCTTTCTTCACCAAACTGGCCCCCTTCTTTTTTTTTTTTTTTTTTTAATATACTTTATTGATTTTTTTTTTACAGAGAGGAAGGGAGAGGGATAAAGAGTTAGAAACATCGATGAGAGAGAAACATCAATCAGCTGCCTCCTGTACACCCCCTACTGGGGATGTGCCCGCAACCAAGGTACATGCCCTTGACCAGAATCGAACCTGGGACCTTTCAGTCCGCAGGCCGATGCTCAATCCACTGAGCCAAACTGGTTAGGGCAAACGACCCCCTTCTTGGCTGTTTCATATTTTTTTCTCTGACCTCTGAGAGGATGATTAATTAATGTGGTTGAGCACCAACTATAGGCAGAGAAGACTTTGGGTGTCAAGAATCTCAGCAAATGGCTCAGGAGAGAACTTAAGATTGGGGTTCAGACAGGGCAGTAGAATCATCAAGAGCATAGAGGTTTGGGTTCAGACACTGTGAGCTGTGTGATCCTGGGCAGGTTGCTTAACCTCTCTGAGCCTCTGCTTCCTCATTACTATTGATTGTTAGTATGTGTTAGCCTGCCCTTTTCTAAGCACTTTCACACATTCTCTCATGTAATCCTCGCAATATAAGGTAGATACTGTTAACAGTGTTGGTATATGACTTCCCTAGGCCTGCTGTGACACAATCCCACAGACTGGATGGCTTAAACAACAGAAATCTATCTCCTCACTTCTGGAGGCTATAAGTTCAAGATCAAGGCATCAGCAGGATTAATTCTTTGAGGCTGTGAGGAGAATTGGTTCTGTCTCTCTCCTTGGCTCATAGATGGCCATCTTCTCTTCTCCATGAGTCTTCATATTGTCATATTCCCTCAATGCATGTCTCTGTTTCCAAATTTCTCCCTTTTATAAGGACACTAGGGGCCCAGTGCATGAATTCGTGCACCTTGAAAGGAACTGTGGGCCGTGAGGCTGCGGTGGGAACAGGGGCAGGTCTTGACCCATCCTCTGCACCTCGGCCCGGCCCCTCCTGCCACAGCCCTCTGTCACTGGCAGCCCCACTCCCACTATCGCAGCTCCTGTGCCCTGACAGCGCTGACAGTGGGGAACGATTGGGGCTGAACGTCTGGGGATAGCGCCAGCAGCGGATGTGAGCGGGCCGACGCTGTCAGTGGGTGTGAGCACCGAGCGGGATCTTGGCTCGTGGGAGCAAAGAATTTTCAGTAACCACCAGAGGCTTGCCCCGATGACAGCGACCGGCGCCTCACCTTGGTCTGACACCCCCGCTCACCTGCTCCACCATCCTGCTGCGGCCGATGCCTGCCATGTTCCACACACACACACACACACACACACACCCTGGTGGTCAGTGTACATCATAGCAACTGGTTGTTCAGTTGTTTTGCCATTTGGTCTATTTGCATATTAGCCTTTTATTATATAGGATATTGGATTAGGACCCACATTAATGATCTCATTTTTACTTGATCACCTCTTTAAAGATTCTATCTTTAAATAAGATCATATTCTGAGGTCCTGGGGATTAGGACTCCAACATATGAATTTGGAGGGACACAATTTAATCTATAATACCTGGTTATAGGTGATAAAACTGAGGCAAAGAATTTAAGTGACTGGCCTAAGACCACACATGCTTTAAAAGCTAGCATCAGGATTCCAGTTCTGTGCCGCCATCTCTGTCCACCCTTCAGCAGCTTTGCCTGTTCATACTGAACCAGTCATTCTGGCCTGGCAGGGCTGTGTGGGGAAGAAACAACAGGGGTCAGGGGAAGCATCCAGAACAGTGCCTGGCACAGAATCAGTACTGAACAGATGTTAGCAGCTAATATATGGTCTGCCAGGTCTGAGTCCAAATCCTGCCCTTACTTTTATGCTGTGTGACCTTGGGAGGGACTTAATCTCTCTGAGCCTTCCTCATCTGTGAAAGGTAGGCTGGATAATAGTCTTTCCTGAGAGCTCTACAACAAGGGTCTACTGGGCTTCCTGATGTCCTCAGAGCATGTCTGCCAGTACCAGGAGAGAGCTGTGATGCCAACTCCTCCTTCTTCTCCTCCGATGCGAGGGCCCCTCCCAGTCTGAGCCACTCTAGACCTCCAGACCCCAACCCATGTGGCTTCTCTCATGGTATGGTGGAGGGTCTGACTCAGGGCACACATCGGCCTGGATTGGCAGAGGGAAGAAGAGGGAAAAAAGAAAAGAATAGAGTTTAATACAGTCAAGGAGGGCACAGAATCATTGGGGATGTCTGCTGCTGGCCAAGTTAGAGTCACAAGAACAAGTTTCCCCTCATGCCTGAAAAAAACCAACAAAACAGACAGAACAGATGAAACAGTAGTTGTCAAGATACTGAATTTCAGACCACAAAGGGCAATGATCCCTGCATATAGGAAACCAAATGAGGTGAGCCCTATGACTGCCTCACTTGCTGCCTTGAGAGTTTCCAGCCTGGGGCATAGAGAGCAGGAGCTGCACAGGGGGCCCACAGAGGTCAAGGCAGATATGGTTTGCAGGGAAGAGCACCTGCAATGAGAGAGGGCCCAGAGAGAAACCTGCAGACCCACAGGGCCTTCGTGAGCACCCAGAAGTACACAGTGCATGCACTGAGGACACTCTGAGGTTGGAGAGGAAGCAGTTAAAAGGATTAGAGTCAATTGGCATCACACAAGACTGGGAATAGTACCTGTTCTAACCAGCAGACTGAGAAGCCTCCCAGCTCAGGCCAGTTGGCAGAGCACTCAGGAAGGCCCCACCTCAGTGCTGAGGCCTGATTACCTCCGACTGAGCCTGCTCCACACCCACCTACCAGACCAGGAAACCAGACCCCAGAGAACCAAACAGTTTCCAAGTAACTTGACTGCATTTCTGAAAAAGATTCATAGGCATACAAAAATATCCAACACCCAACCAAAAATTCACAAGTTCTGGCTCTGATTGAACATGGCTTTGCATGTTCACCAGGCATGCAAAGAAGCAGAGAAACATACCAACGGTGAAGAAAAACGTCAACCAATCAAAACCAACCCAGAACTGACACAGATGCTAGAATTAGCAGAGAAGGACATTAAATAGTTCCTGTGACTGGACGCCATAGGTTGAAAAAGTTAAGTGAAGATGTAGATGCAATAAAAAAGACCTCATAGAGATGAACAATATGAGGTCTGAGACAAGGAATATAATGGACAGAGGTAACATCAGATTAGACATTGCAGAAGGAAATATGAAAAACTTCCATCATCAAAATAACAAGAGAGTCCACTACATGGGAGAACATATTTGCCAATGATACATCTGATAAGGGGTTAATATCCAAAATATATAGGGAACTCATACAACTTAACAAAAGGAAGACAAACAATCCAATTTAAAAATGGGCAAAGGACCTAGATAGATACTTCTCCAAAGGGGACATACAGAAAGTCAAGAGGCATATGAAAAAATGCTCAAAGTCATTAATCATCCGAGAGTTGCAAATAAAAATGACAATGAGATATCACCTCACACCTGTCAGAATGGCTATCATCAACAAATCAACAAAAGACAATTTTGGCGAGGTTGTAGAGAAAAGGGAACCCCAGTACACTGCTGGTGGGAATGCAGACTGGTGCAGCCACTATGGAAAACAGTATGGAGTTTCCTCAAAAAATTAAAAATGGAACTCCCATTTGACCCATTGATCCCACTTCTAGGAATATATCTTAAGAAACCTGAAACACTCATCAGAAAGAATATATGCACCCCTATATTCATAGCAGCATAATTTACAATAGCTAAGATCTGGAAACAGCCTAAGTGCCCATTAGCAGATGAGTGGATAAAAAAACTATGGTACATTTACACAATGAAATACTACTTGGCAATAAAAAAGAAAGAATTCTTACCATTTGCAACAGCATGGATGGACCTGAAGAGTATTATGCTGAGTGAAATAAGCCAGTCAGAGAAAGATAAGTATCACATGATCTCACTCATATGTGGAACCAAATAAACTGACAATCAAAAGTAGACCCAGAATCATAGAAGCATGAACAGACTGTTGAGCCTCAGAGGGAAGGCAGGGGAGGGTGGGTGGGAAGAGATCAGCCAATGAACTTGTATGCTTATATGCATAACCCATGGACACAGACAATGGGTTGGTGAGGGCCTGGGGTGGAGGGGAGGAGGACAGGAGCAGGCTGGAAGAGGTTAATCGGGGCGGGGGTGGGGCGGGGGAGGAGGACCTATGTAATATTTTCAACAATAAAGATTAATAAAAAACTCGAAGATGCAGCAAAAGGAATTATCCAACATGAAACATAGAGAGAAAAATAATTTAAAAAAATGAAAAGTGCATTTGTGAGCTGAGACAACTTCAAGACAAATACAAATAATTGGAGACCAGGAAGGACAAGTGGGAGGGGGGCAGAAAAAACACTTGAAGAAATAACGGCTGAAGACTTTTACAAATGTCATGAAAAATTATAAACCCACAAACCCAGGAACTCAACAAACCTCATGTACAAGAAACATGAAGAAAATCACACTAAGGCACATTTTATCAAATTTTATCAAAGCCAGTGATAAAAGAAAACATCTTAAAAGAAGCCAGAGTAGAAGGAAGTATGTTACTTTTTCAGAGACACAAACGTTGAAAGAATTCATCACCAGCAAACAAACACAACAAGAAATGCTAAGGACACCCTGCAGGAAGAAGAAGGGGGACTCTCCCCCAAACCTGGGTTTACACAAAGGCATGGAAGCACTAGAATGGTAATCCCATGGGGAACGTAAAGGGCGACTTTTCATATTATTCAAATACATTTCAAAAATAATTTACTGTTTAAACAAAACCCTGATCTATCTGCTGTGGGTTATATTTGATGAGAACGTGGCACGGTGCGTTTCAGTCTCCTGCCCAAACAAAGGCAGGTGCGGCTCCAGGTCTGGGAGCTGCTTAATGTTTAAGAGTTTGGTTGCATTTTTGTTGGAAATATAAATATTATAGTTACAAATATGTTAATATATATAGTAAATATATAGATATATGAATATGCCTATGTAATGAATATATTTACATAGAATTTGACTTTAAGGCTATTCAGTTTGATTTATCAGATGGTGAACTTACACACGTTGTGTTCTTTTTGCTTATTTGTATTTTGTAATTTTACTTTATTTTAATTTGGTGCAAAAACTTCCAATTACTTTGACGAGAATAAAGCCCTTGGTCAAACTGGGGTGTGGGAGATGTTTCAGGATCTGTTTCCTTTCTCATCTATTTACTGAAGTTGGTCTCCATGGCAACGTGACTCCCTCTGGGGAATATGCTGGTCCGGGTGGCCAGATACAGGGCTCTGAGGCACCAACAGGACCCTCTAGTGCAGTGATGGCGAACCTTTTGAGCTCGGTGTGTCAGCATTTTGAAAAACCCTAACTTAACTCTGGTGCAGTGTCACATATAGAAATTTTTTGATATTTGCAACCATAGTAAAACAAAGACTTATATTTTTGATATTTATTTTATATAATTAAATGCCATTTAACAGAGAAAAATCAACCAAAAAAATGAGTTTGCGTGTCACCTCTGACACGCGTGTCATAGGTTCGCCATCACTGCTCTACTGCAAGCTTTCCAGTTGCTTCTTGGATGTTGCCATCTAAGTAATGGTATGGAAAATAGCATCCAAACTAAAAAGATAAAGCAATTATCCAGCTCCCCAGTGTGCCAGGCAGAGCATATGGTCTCCATCTTTGGCTGCACATGGCATCACCCGCCAAACTTTGGAAGGTGATGCCCTACCCCCTACCCCACAAGTGTGATTAAATGAGGTTGGAGGACAGACTGGGGTGGGATTGGCCTCCTTTTCTCCCCAGCAGCTGAGGCTGGGGACCACTGCCACAGCACTAGGTGATATCCGTTAACTGCCCCTTCCCCCAGAACTTTGCAAGGTACATAATATTTATCCCCAGGTTGCAAAAGGCAAAATAAGGCTCAGGGAGGAACAGACTTCTGACTTGTCCCAGACCATGCAGCCAGGCAAGGGCAGACCCAGGTGTGAAGACCAGCACATGTCCCACCAGACATTTCACTCCCCAAGTGGCCAAGTCTAGACTCATCATTTTCTTCTATAGTCCACATTGTTTTTTTAAAAATTTAAATTCTTTATTGTTTAAAGTATTACATATGTCTCCTCCCCCCCCGCCATTGACCTCTCCCTGGCTGCTCCCACTCCCCAGCACATGCCCTCACCCCTTTACTGTCTGTGTCCATTGGTTATGCTTATATGCATGCATACAAGTCCTTTGGTTGATCTCTGCATTCCACATTCTTAATCTCAGAAAACATCCTTCTCAAGCTTCCCAGTCACTTAAGGTGGAACTCCCAAAGTCACCCTTGGTTCCCTTTCTCCCAGCCCCCAAATCCAGTCACTGGGTGCTGCAGCTTCTCCTTTTTAAATCTCTCTTCTCTAGTCACTGTCACTGCCTACTCAGGTCTCATCTCTCCCCAGAGCTATGGCCCTGGACTCCTTCCTAGCTAGCTCTCCAAGCCTCAGGCATCTCTCTGGGCACTCCTAACTACTGTGCTGCTCTTTCTCACACTGGATGCCTCCTCCACCAGACTGGGAGCAATTCAAGGACAGGGACCATGTCTGATCCAGCACCAAGGCCCCAGTTCCCCCCATAAGGCAGGGCTCTCTGTGGGCCCTAAGTGGACTTATGAATGAATGAACAAATAAGTGATTAATTTATTAAAGACCAGGACTTTCCTTTCTTCCCCACTGGGCTCTTGGATGTTGCCATCTAAATAATGGTATAGAAAATAGCTGTAGAATTAGGGATTATTTCCTTTTGCTCTGTGTGCCGAGCTTTCAGTAACTGCCTGACCTGAGTAGGTCCTAATAAATGTTTGTTGATTGAATAAGGAAAAGGACTTTTGCTGCTCCCTTCATCTGGAATGCTCTTCTCTCCAGACACTCCTGAAGGGGACCAAAGTTTTCCCACCCTAAAGTTGCCTTTTTTGATATTGACTTTAACCTTGTTATTAAGAAACAAGACTCAGAAAGAACCTTTGAACCCCCGCCTTTCCTGCCTAATATGGAAAGACCTGCTCCAGGAAGGAAATCTTAGGATGTTCTCCTGAGCCTAATATAAATTGAGTGTGGTGGATGGGGGTGTCAAGCAGCAGCCTGCTTACTGGGTCACCCTCTGTGTCCCATTGCTTCTGAGTTACCTAGAAAACTTCACCTTTTGTGTGTTCTGCTTTCCTGTTACCTGTAAATTGCTTATTCTCACTTCTGAAATCTAAGATCTCATCCCCCCACCTCTTCCCCTTTGTTCAAAATATCATATATACCTAATTTTGCCTCACTGTTTTGGAATTTTCATATGTATGTGAATTCCTCATGTATTAAACTTTGATTTTCTCCTGTTAATCTGTCTCTGTTAATTTGATTATTAGCCCAACAAAAAGAACTTAGAAGGTGGAAGGAAAGAAATTTATTTTAGTCCCCACATCCCCATGGCTTATTTCTTCACCTTCAAGTCTTTGCCCAAATGTTACCTTTTCAATGAGGCCTGAAAATCCTACTTAAAACTGGAAATGCCACTTTCCTTCCAGGACTCCAACATCTCTTCCTTTGTGTGGTTGTTTCCACCTCCTCACTTACGATATCATTCCCTTAATTATTATGTTGACTGTTTATTATCTGTGTTCCCACCATCACCATAAAAAATGTTTTTCAGCCTGGCCGGTGTGGCTCAGTGGTTGAGCATTGACCTATGAACCAGGAAGTTGAGGTTCGATTCCTGGTCAGGGCACATGCCCAGATTAGGGCTGGATCTCCAATGGGGAGCATATAGGAGGCAGCTGATCAATGATTTTTTTCTCCTTATCATTCATGTTTCTTTTCTTTTAAAAAAATTTTTATTTCAAGAAAAACGATTTAAAAAATAATAATGTTACATGCAATAAACACCAATTATTCAAGAAAAACGATCTTAAATATAACAATATTACATGCAATGAACATTAATATTTCAAGAAAAAATGATTTTAAGTATAATAATATTACTAGAACTGTACTAACATAGTATGATGTCACAAAAGTTGCAAATGGTAAGAGTTCCTTCTTTTTTACAACAGCGTAGTATTTCATTGTGTAGATGTACCACAGTTTTCTAATCCACTCATCTGCTGATGGGCACTTTGGCTGTTTCCAAATCTTAGCTATTGTAAATAGTGCTGCTATATATAGGGGTGCACATATCCTTTCTGATTGGTGTTTCTGATTGCTTGGAATATATTCCTAGAAGTGGGATTATTGGGTCAAATGGGAGTTCCATTTTTAGTTTTTTGAGGAAACTACATACTGTTTTCCACAGTGGCTGCACCAGTCTGCATTCCCACCAGCAGTGCAAGAGGGTTCCTTTTTCTCCGCATCCTCACCCGCACTTGTCATTTGTTGATTTGTTGATGATAGCCATTCTGACAGGTGTGAGATGATATCTCACTGTCGTTTTGATTTGCATCTCTCGGATGATTAGTGACTTTGAGCATGTTTTCATATATCTCTTGGTCTTCTTTATGTCCTCTTTTGAAAAGTGTCTATTTAGGTCCTTTGCCCATTTTTTGATTGGATTGTTTATCTTCCTTTTGTTAAGTTGTACGAGTTCCCTGAAATGTTGGAGATTAAACCCTTATCAGAGATAACATTGGCAAACATGTTCTCCCATGCAGTGGGCTTTCTTGTTGTTTTGTTGATGGTTTCTTTTGCTGTGCAGAAGCTTTTAATTTTGATGTAGTCCCATTTGTTTATTTTTTTATTTAGTTTCCATTGCCCTAGGAGCTGTATTGGTAAAGATATTTCTACGACATATGTCTGATATTTCATTGCCTATGGATTCCTGTCTTACATTTAAGTCCTTTATCCATTTTGAGTTTATTTTTGTGTATGGTGTAAGTTGGTGATCTAGTTTCATTTTTTTGCATGTATCTGTCCAATTTTCCCAACACCATTTACTGAAGAGACTGTCTTGACTCCATTGTATGCTCTTGCCTCCTTTGTCAAATATTAATTGAGCATAATCGCTTGGGTCGATTTCTGGGTTCTCTGTTCTGTTCCATTGGTCTATATGTCTGTTCTTGTACCAGTACCAGGCAGTTTTGAGAACAGTGGCTTTGTAATATATCTTGATATCTGGTAGTGTGATCCCTCCAACTTTGTTCTTCTTTCTCAGGATTGCTGCAGCTGTTTGGGGTCTTTTTTTTTATTCCAGATGAATTTTTGGAGAGTTTGTTCTAGGTCTGTAAAATATGCCACTGGTAACTTAATTGGGATTGCATTGAATCTATAGATTTCTTTGGGTAGTATGGGCATTTTAATGATGTTGATTCCATCAATCCATGAACATGGTATATTCTTCCATTTGTTTATGTCTTTCTCTATCTCCTTTTTCACCTTCCTGTAGTTTTCCAAGTACAGGTCTTTTACCTCCTTAGTTAAGTTTATTCCTAAGTATCTTAATTTATTTGGTGCAATGGTAAATGGGATTGTTTGTTTGTTTAGTTTTTCTTATTGTGAGTTCATTATTAGTGTATAAAAAAAGCCATAGACTTCTGGCTGAGGCAGAGGCAGTTAGGGGTGATCAGGCTGGCAGGGGAGAGCAGTTAGGGCAATCAGGCCAGCAGGGGAGAGTGGTTAGGGAGATCAGGCTGGCAGAGGAGAGCAGTTAGGGGTGATCAGGCTGGCAGGGGAGGGCAGTTAGGGGCAATTGGGCTGGTGAGGGAGAAGTTAGGGGGTGATCAGGCTGGTGGGGGAGCAGTTAAGAGGTGATCAGGCCAGCTGGGGAGCCGTTAGGGGGCAATCAGGCTGGTGGGGGAGCAGTTAGGGGCCAATCAGGCAGGCAGGCAGGTGAGTGGTTAGGAGCCAGCAGTTCCAGATTGTGAAAGGGATGTCTGACTGCCGGTTTAGGCCCGATCCCCTGCAGGATCAGGCCTAAACTGGCAGTTAGACATCTCCCAAGGGGTTCTGGATTGGAGAGGGTGCAGGCTGGGTTGGGGAGCCCCCCCCGGCCCCTGTGCATGAATTTCATGCACCGGGCCTCTAGTAATAGTAATAAAGAAGGTTGGGTGGTATGGCAGTCATTGGCACTGCTCGCAAATATTGCTGTCTCTCCATCCTCCTGGCACATAGTAGGACCATGCTCATTACCCCTTTGGGGTTGACCAATTTGAATGGGAGAAAAAGTGATGTGTCTCACTTTCAGGCAGATACTTTAAGAGCCAGTAACAATTCCTCACTCCCTTCTCCCTTCTGCCACAGTGATTGGCAGTGCTCCTGATGGTGGCTGCTCCATCAGCTTGACTCAAAGCCACAGCGGACTCATTTTGGACATGTTGTATGAGTGAGAAATAAACTTTTGCTGTATTAAATCAATAGGATTTGGGGCTTTTGTTATTGCAGCATAACTTGCCTCTACTGACAGGTCAGATTCTCCAGCTCCTGGGTTACCCTGAAGACTCATTTCCCTGTGCACTAGGGGGTGGAAGATGAGGGAGGTGGACTTCCAACAATAGCAAAGACAGTGGCTTATCAGCGTTGTATGCTTAATGGTCCTAAATTGTCTCATTGTGTGATCATAGCAAGCCAGACTAGGCACTGCAGTTGTCCCCTCCAATGTACAAAGACATGAGATATTTGCCCAGGGAGCTATGAGGTGGCAGGACTAGGACCTGAACTCAAGCAGCCCGGTTCTACTGCCTGGGCTCTTCACAGTGATCAGACCACAGGTATCTCTTGTTCCTGCCTCTGTCGTTCTTCACATTCCAGATGCCAAACTGAGAAAGACCTTGCACCTCAAGGCCTTCCTTCTCTGTTATACGTGGGCCCAGGTTGAAGGCAGGGAATGCCAGGCCCAAGTGTCTTTGCTAAGACAGTTATGAGGGAGAAGGTCCATTGGTCATAGAAGGGCTGGGATCTAACAGGCACCAGGATACAGATTGGCTGCTGTGAGCCCTCGGCATGCCTCATGTGTCAGTGTGAGAACTAATTCACACCCCTTTGGGGACCACTCTCTCTTCCTTAAAGAGCTCCTGCCCCTGTCCAAGTAACGTGCTTGGGTCAGAGAGTGACCATCTGTTTTAACTCCAGGAAGGCAGAGGCACCAAGAGGGCAGGCACTTAGTGAAGGCCACACAGCAGGATGAGACTTCAGTTTGCCTGGATTTAACTTTTGAAAAACCAGTTTTCATGATTAGACACAGTCTCTCTGAGAAGGCTTCCCTACTTAAATTTGGGGTGGGTGGTGAGAAATTTTCCCCATGTACCTAAGGAGTGGGGAGAAGGGGGAGACACATTTGTTGTGCCAGGAGCTTGACATAAGACATCTCAGTAAAGCCTCTGAGATGGGTCTCATTGTGTCCCAAAAGGTGGGAACTCTGAAGGTGCTGAGCATAGGGGCCTTTTTTCTGAAGTTACAGGGTTGCTGAGGGGCCAAACCAGAACTCCCACTGGGCTCCTGGTGACAGCAGGGTTCAATCTGCAGGACCCCAGACATCCAGCCCATGGCCACCATCTCTGAAGAAACTGCCCTCTGGGGGTGGGGAATGGAGCAGGGAACTGAATCCACCAGCACAGGTGACTTAGGGGGAGGCAGAGTCACAGAAATGAACTCCTGGCTCTGTTACTGGGGCGAGGCCTTGCGCCTGCTGAGTCTTAGCTTCCTCAGCAGTACAATGGTCATGGGAAGGGGTACTTTCTGCAATGGAATAATGAGCGCACTGCACAGGGCCTGGAGTACATGTCCACCTGGCACTCCCCAAGTGACAGGCACCCAGGTGCCTGCAAAGCTTGTTGCCCCAAATAGTGCTGTAGGGCATCTCCTGTGGTCTTGCATTGCATGCCATCCAGGGATCTGTGAAATGTCTTGGGATAGGTATTTGGGAGCAGAATTGCTGAGTTACAAGTAGGTGTCACCCTGGGAGATGGTTCTCTTTATTGGCACACAAGTTGCTGTTCCCATGCAGAGCACCAGTGGTCCTCTATGCTCATGCCCATGCCCATGCCAGCACTTGCCCATACGCAGCGTTCCAATTCTTGCCAATTTAATTGACACACAAAGTGATGTGTTGCACTTTTCTGGTTGCTGATGGGTTTGCCCTTCTCTTCGTGTGCTTCTTGGTCTTTTCTGTCTCCTCTTTTGTAAATGGCTTGTTCACACGTTTTGGTCCAGTTTTCCTCTGGGGCCACTACCTGAAAAACCTTTTCTGAGCTTCCAACATGGCCACCCTCCCTGCTCCCCAGGCACGTCTCCTTCGGAAGCCTGCACTGGCCTCGCCCCTACAGGGCTCCCTGGACTCCTGCAGTTTCCTGTGCTTCGCCTCTCCCTGCCAGAGACAGACCAGACTGTGCTGCAATCTCACCCCTGTTTACTTTTCTGCCTCATTTATTCATCAATTGTTATTCCCATAACAGTTGGAATAGTATTCAAACTCCTCACCATGGCTCGACTACCGTACATGACCTGGCTCCTGCTGGTGTCTATTACTCCCGAAAGGCTGGCTTGCTTGCTCAAGCCAGGACTTCCAGGCTGGGTTGGACCTGCCATGCTCATCCTCACCCTGGGGGATTCCACATGGCTCCCTCCCTCCGGGAAGATGCCTGTGCAGAAGTCACCTCCTCACAGAGGCCCCCCCTAGACTTCTCTGCCTAAAAGGTCAGTTTGTCGCTATATGCTGCCTCCTAATCCCAAACCCAGCCTCGTCTTTCTTTCTGGCATTCGTTTGTTCACACCCCTTTGATACTGTCATTAAGTTGTACAAACCTTTGTTTAGTGGTGTTTAGAGGTGAGGAAGCTGAGGAATGCCAAGTCCACAGAAACCACAGAGTATTCCCTGGGTGGGGGCTCAGAGCAGATCCCATGCGCCTTTCCCAGCACCACCCTGATTGAGTCCCTTGGGCAGTTTTTACCTGAATAGTTAGGAGAGTCCACCTGATTTATTTCCTGAGCCCCACTGCTTGCTTCTAAGTCATGGTGGCTTAATTAGCAAAATAAAAGATGCTGGGAGTGGAGGTGAAGAGGTCCAGAGTCTGTCTCAGAGCAGAGCCACTTCCTGCAGGTTTCAGTCCTCCTGCCTCTGTGAGATGCTTCCTAGGACTTCTCCTCTGCAAGTCAGGAGCAGGCATGTCCATGCATCACATCCAACCTGTGTAGGGAAGAAGTGTGCCCCACCCACCTCTTCTCCCACTACAGCCACCTTTACAGAGGAGCCACAAGGTGGCAGGAGCCCAGGACCAGCCTCCCCCATGGGGATCCTCTGCCATATGCCCCTTCCAGTCTACTGAAATGCAAGAAGCTATCCTCGGTTGCATTAAGCCACGAGATGCCTACATTTCACTACTAGAGGAATTGAAATTACCTACTAGAACAGTAGGATTGGGGCCATGTTCATCTCATTAGTGAGAGGGAAGTGCCGGACTCGGCCTTAGTGAGGGAACCTATAAACGGGATTAAGTGGGCCAGCTTTCCCTCCTATGGACTCTCTCCTGTGGATTGTCTCTTTCTTTATATTTTATATACTTACTAGTGGCCCAGTGCACGGATTCGTGCACATTGAAAGGAAATTAATTAGAAGGTGGCCAGCAGGGCAGGACTGGGGGAGATGGGCCAGAAATGCCCTGGAGCCAACCTCCCATGGTCCCTCCCCGACGTCTGCAGAGTGAGCGGGATCCCTCTGGCAAGTGGAGTCCCTTGGCCTGGCCTGCAGGGATCAGGCCGAAACCGGCTCTCCAACATCCCCCAAGGGGTCCCGGAATGTGAGAGGGCACTCTGCAAAGTTGCTGTCATACAGGGTGTGGAACACCAATGCAAGTGTGCAGTAAACCAGGTTCGGGGCTGACAGTGCCCCAGCAACAACATAACCCATGGCTGAAGGTGGAATCGAGCGACCCAGCAAGGAATCAGGTTCCCTCCTCTCTGGTTTTGGGGTTCATCACGTAAGAACTGCCACTGCCAAGTCACTGTAACTTGGCGGCTCCTGCGTTGCGTGTCTGGCCCCAGTGGTCAGTACGCATCAGAGCAACTGGTTGGATAGGCAGAGAGATACTTAGCATATTAGCCTTTTATATATATACTAGAGGCCCGGTGCACAAAAATTTGTGCACTCGGGGCGGCGGGGGGGGGGGGGGGGTCCCCCAGCCCGGCCTGTGCCCTCTCGAAGTCTGGGACCCCTCGGGAGATAACGACCTGCTGGCTTAGGCCTGCTCCCAGGTGGCAGAGGGCAGGCCCAATTCCTAAGTGCAGCCCCTGGTCAGGCTCAGAGCAGGGCCGATTGGGGAGTTGTGGCGCCGCCCCATCATGCACAGAGCAGGGCGGATCGGGAGGTTGCAATGCCACCCTCAGTCACGCTCAGGGTAGGGCCGATTGGGGGGTTGGGGCACCGCCCCCTGTCACACTCAAGGCAGGGTCGATGGGGAGGTTGCGGCGCCACCCCCTGTCACGCACAGAGCAAGGCCCATCAGGGGGTTGGGGTGCTTCCCCCTGTCACGCACAGAGCAGGGCCCATCAGGGGGTTGGGGCTCCGTACCCTGTCACGCACAGAGCAGGGCCGATCAGGGGATTGGGGCGCTGCTCCCTGTCACTCACAGAGCAGGGCTGATCAGGGGGTTGAGGAGCTCCCCCCTGTCACTCACAGAGTAGGGCCGATAGGGGAGTTGGGGCACCGCCCCCTCTCACACACAGAGCAGGGTGGATCAGGGGGTTGGGGCGCTGCACCCTGTCACACATAGGACAGGGCCAATGGGGAGGTTATGGCTCTACCCTGTCACACACAGAGCAAGGCCCGTGGAGGGGGGTTGGGGCGCCACCCTCTATCACCCACAGAGCAGGGCTGATCAGGGGGTTGGGGCGCTGCCACTGTCACACTCGAGGCAGGGCCGATGGAGAGGTTATGGCTCTACCCTGTCACACACAGAGCAGGGCCTGGGGGGGGGGGGGGGGTTGGGGCACCGCACCCTGTCACACACAGAGTCACAGGGCAATCAGGGGATTGGGGAGCTCCCCCCTATCAGGCACAGAGCAGGGCAGATAGGGAGGTTGTGGCCCCGCCCCCTGTCACACACAGAGCCACAGGGCGATCAGGGGTTTTGGGCGCTGCCCCCTGTCACGCTGATCCCGGTGCTGGGAGGCATATTACCCTTTTACTATATAGAATAGAGGCCTGGTGCACGGGTGGGAGCCGGCTGGTTTGCCCTGAAGGGTGTCCTGGATCAGGGTGGGGGTCCCCACTGGGGTGCCTGGCCAGTCTGGGTGAGGGGCTGAGGGCTGTTTTCCGGAAGCGAGTGACTGAAGCTCCCAACCGCTCCTTGTTTTCTTTTTTTATTTTTATACTGGGCCAGCTTTAGCTCTGAGGTCTCGCTGCTGAAAACATCGATACAATGTTGCTAAAGCCCGGCTGACTGAAAGCCAGTTTCTGGGCTTTTGTTTAGCTTCTTATTTGCAACATAGTAATAGTTTCTTAGAGATGTAGCTCAGAGGCCGGAAAGTGAGGTGGGGAACGTTGGAGTCTGTAGTCACTGCAGCAAGCAAGCCTCATGTTTGCTTCCAGCTGCCTGGCTGCCGGCCGCCATCTTGGCTGACAGTTAATTTGCATATCCTCACTGATTAGCCAATGAAAAGGGTAGCGGTTGTACCCTAATTACCATGTTTCTCTTTTATTAGTGTAGACTAGAGGCCCGGTGCACGAAATTTGTGACAGGGTGGGGGGGCTCCCCTCATCCAGGGATCGGGCCTAAACCGGCAGTTGGATATCCGTCTCATAATCCTGGACTGCTGGCTCCTAATTGCCCACCTGCTTGCCTGCCGGTCACCCCCAACTGCCTCCCCCACTGGCCTAGTTGCCCCTCACTGCCCCCCCCAGTCAGCCTAATTGCCTCCAACTGTCCCCCATGCTGGCCTGGTTGCCCCCAAGTGCACCCCCTTCTGCTGGCCTGGTTGCCCCTAACTGCCCCCTCCCCCACCAGTCTGGTTGCCTCTTACTGCCCCCCTGCCAGCCTGGTCACCCCCAACTTCCCCCCTCTGCTAGCATGGTCACCCCTAACTACCCCCCCCCCCCCCCCCCCCCCGCCAGCCTGGTCACCCCACGCAGCCTGCTGTATAGTCATTTGGTCATCCCTCACTAACCTCCCTGCCGACCTGGTTGCCCTATGCAGCCTGCTTGTTCAGTCATTTGGTCATCTCTCACTAATCCCCCTGCCAGCCTGGTTGTAGGTGGCCATCTTGTGAGGGCGTGTGGGTTAATTTGCATATTACCTCTTTATTATATAGAACTAGAGGTCCAGTGCACAAATTTGTGCATGGGTGGGGTCCAGCTGGCCTGCCCCAATCAGACTGATCAGTCCGAGCCGGCTGGGGGAGGGGCTGTGAGCAGTTGGCCGGCCAGCCCTGCCCCCTGGTCGAACTCCTGGTTGAACTCCTGGTCGAGGGGACAGTTTGCATATTAGCCTTTTATTATATAGGATTTTTTTTGTATTTTAATAACAAAAGTAATACATGCTCCTTCCTTTAAAAATACATGGAAGATCTCAGGTTAAAGATGGAAACATGCACATCTTCCCACCCCTCCTCTCTGGGGACCGGGATTCTGTTTGTATGGACACAAACACACATGTGTGCCCTACCACATGCCTGTTTCTAAAGTTGTTTTGAACTTCGCAATGCACATATGAATACCTGCTCATTCTCTGAACAGGCATGGAGTATTCCATGGCATGGAGGTACCCACATTTATCTCATCAGCCTCCTGCTGGTGGACATTGAAAAGAATTCCATTTGTTTTTCCACCACCACACTCAACATCGTTACAAAGATCCTTGAACATCTATCTTTCTGCACTGGATGCGTCTGCTGTAAGGCAGTGGGGTTTAGGGGTCAAACAGTCATGGCTTCTACACTTGATAGATTCCCTCAGGAAAGGAGGTAGATTCGCCCACAGGGTGACTCTGGATAAACCCTGGAGAGAGCTTTGCTTTGCTAGAGGAATTCAAAGGACTTTAAACAACCCGCCCGAACCACCACCACCAGGGTGCTGCAGAGGGGGCTCCTCCTTCAAGGTTTGGGTTGCCTTGGACAACCTTTCATTTGTTCCCACGGGCAGATTTTATTTTTGTACAAACCTTTTGGGGGGCAGATCCTGGCTGAGATGTGCATGAGTTTCCTTCACAACCACAATCTGAAGTTCCCTCTGCTGGGGGGGGGGGGGGGGGGCTGCTGGCGGAAACAGAGCAACCTCCAGCCAAAGGCACAGCCAGCTAAAGGATGGGGAATGGGAGGGATGCTGCTAGGAGGCTAGGCTGGGGAAGTGTGTCTATAGGCAGAACTGACCGGTGGCACAGAACATTAGGGTCTCCTGACAATGACATGTAATGAGCCTGAGAGTGAGGATTTCTGGTTTTATTGAAAGAGCCTATAATACTATTAGACTTCTATCATCAGTTTCCTGGATTCTGCACTCTATTTTAAAATGTTCTATCCCATGATTTTGAGCCTCTGATTCTGTTAAAACTCCAGTGGGGCTACATGGGGTGGTCAACTTTGGAGTAAGGCTACTGGAGATCAAATCCAATTCTCATGAGTGTTGAGAACTTGGGCATAATGCCGGCCAGTTCCCTCCCTTAGTTTCCTGTCGGTAAATGGGTATAGAATGCCGTTGGCTCATAGTGTTCCTGGGAGGATTCAAGTATCCATGGGTGGCCAAGAAGGGAGCCAGGTACCCAGTGGGTGCCCAGAAAAGGTAGATATGTTTGTTCTGTAAGTACAGCTAGGTTCCAAGACTCAATTCTGGGAGCTGAGGCCAGAGATTGAGTTGTTGTTCTAAGCTGCTTCCTTGGGTCCTCCACAGCAGACAGCCGCTGGGAAGCCAAGTGAGCATCCAAAGAGAAGGAAGCTCCCTGGAGCTGTGGGAAAGCAAACAAGGGCCACTTCCTTCAGCCACAAGTTGTGGACACCAACATTTCCCAGGGTTATTCCTTGGGAGTCCTCCTCAGGCACTTGGCCCATGTTTGGACATCTTGAGTGGTGAGGGGGCAGAAAAAGCAACCTCAGCCCCATCCTGCCTGTCCCTCTACAGGGCACTGCCATGCAGCCTTCCTGGCCTAATGCCCAGCTCTGGCTAGGATGGAGTGCCAGGGCTCAGGATACAATAACATCAATAATAATCATTAGTATTGCCTAAATGCTTGTTAGGGGCCAGGCACTATTCTTAGTGCTATATGCAGACTATTTTAGTTAGCCCTCATAACAATAATAATAACAGCAGGTAAAGAAACTGAGGCAAGTTTGAGTAATCTTACAGCCCAGGCTTTAGGCACCACACTCAATAAATCACATATTGCCTTTCCAGAGGTAATGATAATGTTTATAACAGGAACCTTTTCTGAATACTCTGCTTGCATGATCTCTCTCACGTCCTTTAACGACCCTATTAGGTGGATATCACTATCGGCCCTATTTTTCAACTAAAATAAACTGAGGTACAGAGAAATGAAGTCACTTGCCCAAGATTATCCAGTCAGAAAAGGTAACAGTTGGGATTCAAAACCACTGATGTTAACTGCTGTGCAAATGTATTAGTTTCCACCCGCTGCCATAACAAATGATCACAAACTCTGTGGCATAAAACAACATGGATTTATTCCCTTATACTTCTGAAGGTCAGAAATCACTTTCCCAAAGCTGAAGTCAAGGTGTTGGCAGGGATGCTTTCTTCTGGAGCCTCTGAGAGGAGAATCTGTTTCCTTGCTTTCTTCACCTTCTAGTAGTGGCTACCTTATTTCTTGGCTCCTGGGCCCTTCCTCCATCTTCAGAGCATATCACTCCATTCTCTGTTTCCACCCCCACATTCTCCTTGGCCCCCCCCCCCACCCCCGCCCCACCTACTTCTTCTAAGACCTTTATGATTACACCAGGCCTCCTGCATAATCCAGGATAATCTCCCCACCTAAAGATCCTTAATTTACTGACACGTCCAAACTCCTTTTTGCCAGATAAGGTAACATAGGTCAGGTTCCAGGGATCAGAGCATGAACACATTGGGGGGCAGGGCGAAGGCAGGCATTATCCTATTTATCACAGTGAGGTTAGGCTGTGTCTTGCTGAAGTGGAGGTAATGAGCTCCTAAATGTATGAAAGCACATTTTAGGCCCACTCAAAACTCTGGTGGTGGGAGTTGTAGGTGTCTAACTTAAAACCTGAAGGCCTCAGAATTCACTGTCAACCATCTTGCACATTTCTGGATGGAGAAGCAGAAGCCTCCCTGACTCCAGGGGGAGTGACCTCCTCCACCAGCCCCAGCACGTGGCCTGTACATTTTTCCAGGGCTCAGCACACCCAGACTTATGTTACTATGATGTGCAGCCCAGCCTTCACTCCACTGCCTGCTGCAAGCTTGCCGAGGGCGGAGCTCAGATGCCCTCCCTCTAGCTCCAGCACTCAGTGTGTACCTAATAAATGTGCGTGGAAAGAGCAGGCAACAGAAGTGGAATCTGGCACATTGTAGGCACTTCACAAGTGTGTGTTGAATTAATTAGCCCAGTGCTCTAAAGCTGTCCAAGAGAACTTTCTGTGATGATAGAATGTTTGGTAGCTGCACTGCCCAAGGTGGTAGCCACTGAGCACTCAAAAATGGCCATTGGGACTGAGGAATTACATTTTTAATTTTCTTTTTAAATGTAAATAGGCACACACATGGCTAGTGGTTACTGTGTTGGAAATAGCAACTCTGAGGTCTGCGGGAAAGCCTGAAATCTACCCAGGCTTTCCCGCAGCCTCAGACCTTGCTTTGGGGCCAGGCCTTCACTTGGGCTGAGTTCTCCCTCAAGCTCCTGGGTCCTGGCCTGAATTGCAGCTCTGATAAGTGCAGGCTGACTTCGGAGAGTTTCCGCCCCAGACCCCCATAGTAAAGCAGATATGGCAATAAAGATAGTCGCACGAATTTTTTTAATTTTCCAGTGCATATAAAAGTTATATTTACACTATATTGTAGTCTATTAGGTGTGAATAGCATTATGCTTTTTAAAAGTACATACCTTAATTAAAAAATACTTTATTGCTAAAAAATGCTAACCACCATCTGAGCCTGTTGGAAAAATGGCACCAATAGACTTGCTGAATACAGGGTTGTCACAGATCTTCAATTTGTAAGATAATATCTGTAAAGTGTAATAAAGCTAAGCTCAATAAAACAAGGCGTGCCTGTGTTGCTGTGAAGGTCTCAACCCCAATTTTTGGAGCTAAGCCTGAACCTTCTCACTGTTTTTAGGCAAAAACCCTCCCACCTGCTTGTCCCACTTTGTTCCAGCTGTGACAGGTCTGCTACCACCCTTGCCAGCATTAGCTGAGGGCCTACTGTGTGCCGAATGCCAATGTTCAGTCCTGGCAAAGATGCAGGAGGCAGGCATCACTGTCTCCATCTTTTAGACAAGGAAGAGAAGGTTCAGTGAGAGTCAGTGAAGAAACTTCTAGAGCAAAGGAGCTCAGCCTTTTGGGATAGGAAAGAGACAGAATCAGGCGATAGCAACACCCCTCACCCCACTCACCACTCTCAATCTGCTTTCTGGCCTTGGAGCTGGTGACCCCCTGAGGCCCTGGGGAGCTGCCCACAGGCAGATGGCTACATTGGCAGAAGCAGGGCAGACTTGCATCGTGCCAGGCCCAGTTCTTCCAGGGCTGAGGAACAAAGGGCTTTCACGGGGTGTAATCCAGGCTGAGGGGAGAAGAATGGTCAGGTGTATGGGGAGGCCTGTTCACATGGAGGGAAGGAGTGAGCCCAGCAGGCCTGACTGGCATTGAGGCTCGGGTTCCGGCCCACACTCCCAGGGCGGCAGACGGTTGCTGGCGGCAGGTGAAGGCCCATTTGTGCTAGATGTCAGCAAGGAGGGCAGGCCTTTTAAAGGGTGAGATCGTGTGGCCCGATAGCACACCCAGGGCCTCTCCCTGGGGGGCCCAGGCCCCCTGTGAGGACTGTCGGCCATTGTTAACTGTACCTCATGTGAAGGAAAACGGGACACAGGCGGTCAGCTGATACCTGTGCGATCCCGCTGCTGGGACCAGCTCCACTGGCTGTGGCTCCGATTACACGGCACGGCGGGACAGGAGAGGGGGGCACGCCAGCCCAGGGAAGGGCCCATGGAGCTGCTGGCCCAGCTGGAGGCCCTCGGCATGTCCACAGCAGAAGGGATAGGGTAAACCAGCCTAGAGTAAAAAGGAGAGACCCATGAGGCCACAAGAGTGGTGGTGCTAGGTGCTGGGAGGGCATACCCTGTGTGCCTCCCCAAGCCCTCCAGGGCCACAAAGCCCCCACATAGGAGAAAGGAGAGAACATAAACACATTCTCCAGGACTGCATCCATCCAACTGTCAGCATGGAAGTAGCAGTCGAGGAAAACACGAGGAGGTTAAATTATGTGGGGAGTGAGGGTGACTCCAGTTTGTAGTGTCTACAGATTTCTGTGGTGTCAGTACTGGCTGATGCCTGCTGCAGCATCACTGCTGACATTTGAACGTGACTCGCTACTACGTTGTTCGTATGCTTAGTCCTCATTTGATAGGTCTTATAATAACAACCATCCCCACTTTACAGTTGAGGCACAGAGAGGCTGAGGAATGTACCCAAGGTCACACAGCTGTAATAAGGCAGAGCTGGGATTTGAACCCTGACTGTTTGGTTCCAGAGTTCAAATTATTAACCACTACCCTATCTTGTCACCCCTACCCCTCATGGCATGATTAAATAACAGCCATGTGCTGAGCACTAGTGGTAAGCCAGCCCGCTGCTGACCTGCCCTAAAAGTTATTATGATCATTACTAGAGGCCCGGTGCACAAATTCGTGCACCAGTGGGGTCCCTCAGCCTGGCCTGCAGGATCAGGCTGAAACTGGCTCCCTGACATCCCCTAAGGGTCTTGGATTGCAAACGGGCACAGGCCAGGCCAGGCCAGGCCAAGGGACCCCACCTGTGCACAATCAGGGCCAGGGAGGGACGCAGGAGGTTGGCCAGCAGGCGGGGCGGGGGGGGGGGGGGGGTACGGGGGGGGAGGGAAGAGAGACGCGGGGGGGGGGGGGGCCAGACCACGGTAGGCTCCAGTACATGTCCGTCCCATCTTGCTTAGTCCCGATCAGCCGGACCCCAGCAGCAAGTAACCTACCAGTTGGAGCATCTGCCCCCTGGTGGTCAGTGCATATCATAGTGAGCAGCTGAGTGGCCTTAGCATGTCATTAGCATATTACTCTTTGATTGGTTGAGTGGCCGACCAGCCGACAGGACACTTAGCATATTAGGCTTTTATTATATAGGATTCTCCTTTTATAGAAATCAAACTCAGCTCCAGGAAGTGACATCATGTCAGGGTCCTGGAGGGAAATGCCAGCAGAGTCAAGTGCAACTAATAATGGGGCCAGTTACAGAGGCGTGAGCAGGTCAAGGGAGTCAGCCCAGGATGGCACGGCACCTGTGGGCTAGCTGCAGTGGGAGCTGTTCTCTTCCCAGGCCTGTGGCACAGAGAGCCATCCCTGGAGCTGCTGAGGGCTGAGGGCAGCTGAGCTGAGCGAGTGGCTGCCGGACAGCCACAGACATTGGTGGACAGCACAGCCACCTGGCACCCTGCAGGAGGGGCCCGGGAGTTCTGTGAACCCTCTGACCACCTTTCATGTCAACAGAAGCAGAGGGCTGGGAGGTGGTGGGTACAGGTCCCCCAGGGTCAGACCCCAGGGCACAGAGCAGGTCCAGGAGTGGATCTGGAGGATCCGATGGAGACTAGCCAACCCACTGTCTCCACAACGCTGGTGACGGCTGGAGCCCAGGCTCCCACAGAGCACTTGCAGTCCTCATCAATCCGCTGGCTCACCACGCTGCTCGTGGACCAGGTCAGCCTGTAGGCCTGGCATTGGCCACAGAGATGACACAAAGTCCTAAGGATATTGTGCCTCCATCTAGCAAGCACTTAATTCATCCATCTACTAAATGCTACTTCATGCCAAATGGGCTGTAGGCCCCATGCCTGGTGCTTTGCTGGGCACAGAGTAAACCAGACAAGATGTGGAGGCTACAGAAAGTGTTCACTTCTCCATCTACACAAGTTCTCTCAGCCAGACATCTGATTGGCATCCACTGGCGCAGAGTCTGGACATGCATATGGCATTTTAAAACAGCTTTACAAATTGAAGATGTCCTTAAGATATGTGTGTATATATATGTGTGTATATATATAAACATACACACAAACATGTATGCATACACATATCCATATATGAATATGTGTATGCATACATGTTTGTGTGTATGTTTATATGTATGTGTGTATACACACACACTCACATATACATACAGACATACATATGTACACCAGACTGTGGATATTCTGTATGACTTCATTTAGTCCACCACTGAACCAAATGTTCAGGGGTCCTGAGTGCCAGGCCCTGGGGTGAGGGAGATGGAAAAAGAACCACACAGCCATGGTCTCTGAGAAGCCCTTGAGCCAGGTCAAGGGCCCCTTCACTGAGCAATGACCAGCCATGGGCTGTGGGTCAGACCAGGACCCAGTGAGGAAGCCAAGACTGGGAACCAATAACCGTGAGGGTCCTGCTGTGAAGTAGACACAGAGAGTTGGCTGGCAGGCTGAGGAGAGTGAGGTGAGGAAGGCCAAGGCTGGGCTATACCAGGAGCCATTCCTGCAGGTGTAGGTAAGACACAGACGTCCCCTCAGTGGGGATGATTGAAGAGCATCAGACAGAGGAACTACTTATAGGGGTGTGGACAGGGCTCAGGGAGCCCCAGGGGACAGAGCAGCATCGGGGCTAGCCTTGCTGGAACCACCCCTACCCTGGGCCCCGAAAGGCAGGGCAGAGAGTGGCTCACAGAAAAGATCTGGAGCCGTGCCAGAGGGCCTCGCACAGGAGATATGACTGTAGATGGAGGAACGCAGCCAGCTCACTACAATCTGGAGGGAGGGAGATGGGCAAGTCCAGTCAGAAGCAGGTGAGCAAGAGTGCCTTGATGGGCCAGCCTCTGGGTGCCCAGCAGGATACAGGATGAGAGTGTGTGTGTGTGGGAGGGGGTTGTGAGGGAGGTAAATGAAAAGCAGTGCCCAGCAGCAACAGCAGGCAGTAGACCAGCGATGGAAACAAGCTCTTTGGAGCCAGTTAGACTGGGTCTGGGTGGCAGCTCCACCCTGGGGTCAGCTGTAGCCCTGCTGTTTTCCCCTTGTGGCTTCAGAATCTTTGAACTGAGTTTGCTCACTGACCGGAGTGTCATACAAGCTGCAATGAGAATGCACATATGTGGGGCAGGTCATCTCCATGTAAACAGTGGACAGAATAGCAGGTGGAACCTGGGTATTATACCCAAGTGGCTGAGGTGATGACAGCAGAGGATCAGGGCAATGTGGCTGGGAAGGGAGGAGGGCTTAGTGAGGGTCCTCAGGGCTCACCGTGACCTGACAGCATTGACGCCTGGGCGGCAGCAAGCCATTGCTACCTACTCAAACGCCTGCCAAGAGAAGCTGCACGACCCACACCCACCCATCTTAGAAATCTCCTGGTCTCTGCCTTAAAACGCAGCGTCTGCCGGCTTTATTTTCTAGAGTCTGCAACTGAGATGGGGGCCCAGCACCACTCCCGCAGCATACCCTTCTGGAAGTGGCTCCTCGATCCCCTCTCCAAGTGTCCTTCCCCTCCCAGCGAGTAGGAATGCTAACAGGAAGTACCTCGGGAAGAGTCCCTGCGCTCTGCTCACAGCAGTTGTAGTTATTTCCACTTGGCTTTCACAAGGTTAGTTTAATGCCATTTCCAGTAGAAATATGTTGCGAGTCATGTAGGTCATTTAACATATTCTAAGAAGTTAAAAGAATCTGGTGCAATCAATTTAATAATATATGTTATTTAACCCAATATATTACAAATATTATTTCAACATGGGGCACCAGCCACATTTCAAAGGCTCAGTAGCCACCTGTGGCTATTGCATCGGTCAGCATTAGGATAACGAATGAGTGCAAACATAATGCCTTCATGTGCTTCCAGCTGGGGGGTCAAGAGACTTCCTGCGGGAGGAAGTATTGGCATTGGGTCTCCAAGTGTGAGCTGGATTTGGACATGTGGGGACGGGTAGGGTCACCTTGGCTCTATCCTTTCTGTTCTACATACAGATGGGGAAACTGAGGCCCACAGAATTGTGAGCAAGAAGCCTTGGCATGAGTTATGAGGAGAAGGCACAGTGTTTAGAATGTGAGTAGGGAACAGGTATGATCACTAATGAAAAGTACAGGCTGGGGGAGGGGAGAAGAGAAGGGACAGAGGGAGAGGGGAACAGTGTTAAGGAGACAGAAGTAAGGGAAAAGGGGAGGATGAGGAAGTAGAGAAAGAAGCTGTGACCTGAAGGGAAATTTTCTACAGCTTTAAAAGATCTGGCTGTCCTGCTGCTGCTTAAGATGCTCAGCTTGCTGAAACCCTGGCAACAGGGGGGGGGGGGGGGGGGGGGGGGAGGGGGGGGGCGGGGGATTACAGAGCAATTTGTAATCAGTGGTCATTCCTGCTGCTCCCTAGGAACACTGCTCCCTGTTGGAGGCCACATCTCTGAGCAGGATGGGGCCTGTTGATCCTACAGTATAGCCCAGCCGTGGGCAAACTACGGCCCACGGGCCGGATCCGGCCCGTTTGAAATGAATAAAACTAAAAAAAAAAGGACCGTACCCTTTTATGTAATGATGTTTACTTTGAATTTATATTAGTTCACACAAACACTCCATCCATGCTTTTGTTCCTGCCCTCCGGTCCAGTTTAAGAACCCATTGTGGCCCTCGAGTCAAAAAGTTTGCCCACCCCTGGTATAGCCCCACCCAGTGCTAGAGACCATTTGCACCACCTTCCATGTGAGGCTGTCCATTTCACAGCTCACATAGCTCCCTGAATGGGGAGCTCCCTCCTTACTGGTGAGCCTGCCTGGGAGGAAACTTTCTCTCACATCAAGCTGGAGACTGTTTCTCTGTGCTTTGGCCTACCCGCCCCCGCCCGCCTGCCCGCGGCCTAACCCCCCCCCCCCCCCCCAAAGTCTTGTCTCCTTCCCCTGCCTGGGGCAGCCTGTGGAGACTCCAGATGGAGTACAGCCCTTCCTCAGCCCACTCACCAAATAGTGTTTGCAGACTCCTCCCAATTCTGGTTGGTTCCTCTCAACCAGCCCCAGGCACAGGATCCAGAAAGACTCTGATCAGCATAAAGTACAAATGTCACCTCCCTCATTCTAGAACAGACCCTTCTTAATGGGACCTGAGTACAAGTTGGCTTGGCCATGAGCCCATCCTCCCTGCTCTCTTCCATGTCTGTCTGCAGGTGACTTTACTCATTTCTATGAGACGTCCTATCCAGTGAGATCAGGCATGTCACTCCTCCGTACACTGTCCATCTGAGGGGCTCACAGGCAACTTGAGAAGGCTAACATGGGACTCCTGCTTATCCTGCCAGGTCTTCCTGCTCAGACCTTACCCCTTTGTATCCTTCTTCACTTGTCCTTTTTCTTCAGCTCCCACACCTGATTCTTGAGCCTGCTATTTTTCCTTCCTAAATAGATCTTGAATTCATCTACTTCTCTTCCCCTCCTCCACTGCCACCTTGGACCCATCCAAGTGGCTGCAAGGGCCTCCTAATGAGTCCCCAGCTTCTCTTACCCTCCTACAAATATTCTCCACTGAGCAAGCAGAGATGTCATTACCCTGCTTAAAAACAGCTCAATGCCTCCCACCCTACTGGGAATGAAGTGTGACTGCCCACTTTTGCCTCACCGAATCTCTAGTATCAACCCCTGCCTTTCCCCTCACCCCTGCACCCCAGCCACACAGGCCCTTACTGTTCCTGGGTCCCCCAAAGCTTTCTTCTGCCTCAGGACCCTGGCTCTTGCTGCTCCTTCTGCTTAGGACACCCTCCTTTCAACTTTGCTGTCCAATCTCAGCTTAAGTCTCCTCTTGGAGGGGCCCTCTTTGAGCCCGAAGTCCAAGTTGGTCCCATGACCCCTGCTGCACCACCAAGCTCAGTGATTTTCTACCACTGCATAGTTTTAGTTTCCTCTATCACTGATGCAGGGTTTCACTGGCATTTGTTCCTTTTGATGAAGTCCCCACTGGGCTGGGAGCTCTTGGAGGCAGGGACTGGTCTACTTTGTTTAGTCTACCCCAATACCTGGTGCTCAGTACACAGCAAATGCTCAATAAATGCTCCGAGAATTCGTGTGTGGTCCCCATATCCTTATTATGCTGCAGGGCCAGTAGAGGCACTCCCATTCTGCCTGGGCTGTTCACCCACCCTGTGACCCCGGCGGGCCACTTGCTTCTCTGCGGATCAGTTTTCTTTCTGAAGCTCCCTCCATAGCCTGGTGATGAAGAGGAACAAAGTGATCGCAGAGCCCTGGCTCATGGCTGCTCAGGTGCAGCACCCTGGCAGGATCTCTCTGGACCCCTGGATCATTCTGCAGTGCCCCCTACCTGGCGCCTCTCCTCCCTTCAGGTACAGAAGGCCACAAAGTTATCGTCAGCAGCAACTTCCCACTCGGGGCCAGAGGAGCTTCAGGTGCAAGAAACACAGGTCTTTGGGTTAGGGATCCTTTGTTTCCACATCTGCAAAATGGATTCACCGTGAGGAGGTTTAGCAAAAGAAAACAATCTAGAGACTCCTCCCTGGCTGAGGAGATATTTGAGTTCACCCTCCACCTACCATTACCCTCTGCCCCACCCTAGCACTCCGGAGGAGCAGTGTACAGAGGCTATGAGGGCTCTGCTGCACATGAAGAGAGAAGAGGCTGCCCCAGCCATGGCCTAGGGGAGAGGCTCCAGGTAGGGGGCACTGCAGAATGATCCAGGGGTCCAGAGAGATCCTGCCACGGTGCTGCACCGAGCAGCCATGAGCCAGGGCTCTGGGATCACTTTGTTCCTCTTCATCACCAGGCTATGGAAGGAGCTTCAGAGAGGAAACTGATCCTCAGAAAGGCAGGTGGCCCGCCAGGGGTCACAGGGTGGGTGAACAGCCCAGGCAGAACGGGAGTGCCTCCACTGGTCCCGCAGGACAGCCACCAGCCTCGTGTGCCCCTGAGCACTTGCGAGGTGGTGAGTCTGGACCGACGTGCTGAGTGTCCAATACCCATCAGATTTTAAAGGCTTAGTATAAGATAAGCAATTCAAATATCTCATTGATAATATTTTAAATATAGATTACAAGTTTAAACAAAATTTTAGGTAGAGTTACATAAATTATACTATTTAAATTTATTTCACCTGCTTCTTTTTAGATTTTTTTAACGTGGCTACCAGAAAGTTTGAGATTATACACGCAGTTTGCCCTGTTTCTACTGGCTAGCACTGCTTTCATGCTTGCATTGCGCCATCCAGGCCCCGCCCACTGAACCACAATGCGACCCTCACTTCCTGGGTCCTTCACTGTGTTGCCTCCTCTGCAGCTGGAGGCAGCAAAAGCTCCATCCCAAGGTCACTGTGAGAATTACCAAGGAGAATGCTTGCCAAATGCCTATGGCAAACACCCAGAAATATTTGAGGTTGTGCAGTGATTATTACTGTTGTCACTGCTGTTATTACCCACTGAAGTCCAGAGAGGGAAGCACCTGGCCTAGAGTCATGAAGCAGAGCAGCAGGACCAGTAGCCTCCCCAAGATGTGGGTCTGGGGGCCCCTGCACCCACACCATGGAGGTACAGGCCTCAGTGGCAGGAGGTGGAGGTGGAGAGAGGGAGGCAGCTGGGGGACCCTTTGAATTGCTCAGGTCTAAGTGCCTAACACAATGGAATTACTGACCAGGCCAAGGCCAGGTGGCCCAAAGCAAGCCTGGCCTCTTTCTGTTTAACATACCAGGCGGAGGCCCACTCCCCTTCCCAGAAAGGGTTCCAGGAGCAACCATAATGTCCCAATTGTTGGGCAATGCCATGATGGAGGGCCCTGTCACATTTTTGTCCCCGTTACTGGGGTCCCCATTCACAGCCACTGTCACCACACTCAGAATAAGCCAGGCCTGGCAGCCTCCTTTGCATTAAAATTGGATGAGAAATAATCCCTGTCTGAAGTTCAGCAAAGCAGAAAACAAGATTAGGCCAAGAGACAGGTCGGAAGGCCCCTGATGGGGGCTGACCCTGCAAAGGTCAGTGTCAGCTGCTGCCCGCCCAGCCTGGGCAGGGCCTCACACACATGAAGCACCTCTTCCTGGGCCTCAGTTCCCCTGGATCTAAAACACGGATGGGGAAGAAGATTCCTGAATAAATGAATGCCTTTGAGAATGGTTCTATAGTTCAGAAACTCCATGTTTACAGTAAAAAATCCATATAAAACTGGACAAAGCAGAGTTGCCCCATTGATTGGGTGTTGTTGAGGTATAGGGTGGGGGCAGAGATGTGCCTGTCTATCCATTTTCTCAGCCTCAAGGGTGTTTCCCATCAAAACCAAGGAGCTTCCTTCAGGGGAAAGCCACAGAAAGAAGTATATTTCTAAAACAGGTTAGGATTAGTGCTCAGCAGCTAAAAGACGCGTGAAATGCCAAAAGACTGAAAGCAACCAAAGGCCCAGCAGTGGGGGCCTGGCACAGTCAGTCAGGGATCTGACCGCCATTGAATGCATCACAGCCAGCAGGTACATATGCCAAGGTATGTGCACAAAGATGCTTGTACAGCCTGATTTGGGGTAGCAAGAATCAGAAACAGTCCAAATGTCTACAACTAGGGACCAGCTGAAGAAATCATGAGGTGGCCACACCCTGAAACACCACTGAAATGAACCGGTGGGGGGGCGGGGGGAGGGGGACGGGGGGGGGGGTGTTCTGTAAGGCTTGAAACAAAAGGATGTTTAAGAAATCAGTAAATGATAAAAAGAGATGTAGACAACAGCATGTGTGTAGAGCATGGATGGGGAGCCATTTTTCTGCCAAGCACCATTTGGATATTTATAAGATCATTCAAGGGCCTTACAAAATTACCAATTTAAAAATTAGCCTGATATATTTTGGCAGGGGAAAACCAAATGATTTCTTGGGCCTTATATGGCCCATGGGCAGGACGTTCTCTATCCCTGGTATAGAGGGTCCATTTGCAGAGAAACCTGCGCTGTGTATAGATGCACAGAACATGGCAAGTGGAGTACAAGAAACTACCAACATTGGCTTTTTCTGTGAGACTCAAGAGCTTAGAAGGACATTTTATGTCTCACTACATACTTCATTGTGGTTATATCCTTTTTACCTTATATACATGTGTTTCCTTGAAATTTTTAATTAAAAGGCATCTACCCTACCCTCTGAGGGTCCTCATTGCTTGCTAATTCAATAGGATCATTTCAACCAACATTTAGCAAGTTTTGTGCCCACTGTGGTTATAATACTAGTCATCCAAATACTCCCAGCGTTCCCACTCAGAGAGAGAAAAGCCAATGTCCTCCCGAGGTAGTTGCCACAAAAGCAGCCGACACCCAAAAGAGGCAAGGGAGCAACAAAGACCGGACAGAGAAGGAGAAACTAGCTGGTTTTGAAGGATGAATGAGAGTTCTCCAGACACATCAGCAAGGGAGAATTTCAAGGACAGGTTGAGGAGGAAGAGTGTGGTGTGCCTTGTGTGGGTGCATGTATGTGCAGAACTTGGGCTACCCTGTCCTCTACTCCATCCAGCACATGGCAGGTACTCATGGCTGACATTTCTTGAGTGCTACTTTGTGCCAGGAACTATTCTAAGCCCTTCATATTTATGAATTGAGAGTTTAGCCCTGCATAAACTCTCTGAGGTAGGAAACACTTTTTACAATTATTCCCATTTTACAGATGGAAAAAGGGGGACTTCAAGAGGTGAAGTAGCATAGGCAAATTCAGGAAGTTCACAGGTAGCAGGGCTGAGATGGGAACCTGGGCATTGGCCCTAGAGCCTACACTCTTAACCACTATCCTATGCTGCCTCTTGCAGCTGGAAAATGTGTTAGCCAAACCCTGCAAGCTGGGCAGTTTATACACGTTCATAATCTCTCTGGCACCTGGAGAGGCTCAGAGAGATCCCTTTCTTTGCCCAAGGCCATTCAGATGGCAAGGCACAGAGTGTAGATTTCAACCCTTGGGTGTCTAGCCCCAATGACCATGTTCCTCTTACCATGGACACTGCCTCTGGGAAGGTGCAGGCAATTCAGTGCCAACAGGGCCCAGGAGGTAAAGGTGAAAGTGCAAGTGAAAGGAAGTGGTCATTAGGGGAGACAGTAGGGAGAAGTGCCAAGTGTGGTTATGAGAGAGCCTGTGCCCTTTCTAAGTCTCTACAGATGCACTGTTTCAGAGCACTGTGCAGCCCAAATAAAACACAGCAGAGGCCACCAGACTTTAACTTCTAATTTGGTCCACCACCCTACAGGTACAAAGGAAGCCCACCTATCCACGGTCCTGACTCTGGGTCCCCCACCTGCCCCAAGCAGCCAGGAGGCCGACCTTCCTCTTCTACCCCCAACCCTTCCAGACCCAGTCTGGTGTGACCGAAGACACTCTTGCTATAATTTAAACAGGGCCTATGAGGAGCTTACTCTTCATGGGAGGATGGGGGGCGGTGTAGAAATTCATGGCAGCTGGTGTTTGCAGCCCAGCTTCATGCTAGTCACCTCAGCATGGCATTACAAGCCAAATGGAGGATGTCCCCAGCACCCTGCCCTTATCTGAGCCCCAGAGACACTGGCTGGGGAGCTCCATGCTGGGCCAATTGGCATTTATAGCAGCTGTAAGCACATTTGAGGTGATTACCCTATAATTTGTATGCAGTTGCAGGTCATTACCAAAATTACAATTAAACACTGGCACCCTATAATTACATGTTTTATGAATTAGGTCCTGAGGTATTAATGTCAAATTTCTAAATATACCCCTCCCCCAGTTCTGAAGCTCTCCTCGGCCTACTTTGGCTCTTCTGAGGCCCTGGGCTGACTTGAGCCAGAGACTTTGCCACTTTGCAGATGGTGGTGACCAGTGCAAGCGTCTGTTGTCATCCACAAGAATGTCAGCTCCTTGAGAACAGAGATAGCTTCCCATACGTATTGCTCCAAGACCACGGTGTTGTTCATTCTGTGGGTGTTTGTCAAGAACCTTCTATGTGCACAACGCCCACTAGGTGCTGAGGTTGCAGCAGTGAATGTATTCGACAAAAATCTAATAGTCAAATAACAATCTAAAATGAATACTACACTTGGTGTGCTAGAGTACAGTAAAGATTAAAGAGAAATAATGAAACTGGGGAGGGAGATGGGACATGATGCGTGGGAGGAGGTGTTGACATTTTAAACGTAGTAATCAGAGAATGTCTCCCTGAGAAATTAATGGTCTTTGAAAATGAAGCAGTGAGCCAAGGCACATTTCGGGGAAAAGCTTTCCCTGAGCAAGAACAGCCATGCAAAGGCCCTGGGGCTGGAGTGTGCCAGGCAAGGCAAAGGGCCAACGGGGCAGACTGTGTGGCTGGAATGCAGTGACCAGGGGATGAGGTGACAGAGGTCACAGGGTTCAGATCACAGGGGCTTGTGGGCCAGGGGGAGACTTTGGCAAGCGTTTGAAAAAAAATTGGTTGAAGGAATGAGTGGATGAACTAGAGGTGAGCTGAGAGGCAGTTTAACCCCATTTGGGTACCCAAAAAGGCTTTTAAATATCCTTTTCTTTTTGTTTCATTTTAAACTCTCATTTCCTGTATGCTCCCTCTGTGCTGTGACGTCAGAGGAGCACTGGGTGGATGTGTCCCATACCACACGGGGAAGATGCTATTACCTCCAAACCAGTGAGAAAAGCAAGTCTCCTAAAGGACCGGCCTGAACTAGGGTCCTTGTTCCAGTCAAAACTTGTGCCTCCCGGAGGCAGAACAGTTTGGGGATGAAGAACAGGGACTAAAACCAGCCTGCTTGGGTTCAAATCCCATAGAGTTGTGAAGATTCAATGACTACACCCAGCTAAGGTGATGAGAATAGTGCTCGGCACTGGTATTTGGGGAGGTGCCTTGGCTGCAGGCTGTGTGTGTGAGTCCCGGAGGGAGAGCTTATGTGAATCTTGCCCCAGCCGAGGTGTTATGCTGCACTGACATGAAGTTGTCTCCTGGGAACTGGCTTCCTCTCACCCCAGGCTGCTGAGAGATTCCCTTGGGACAGTACATGGCTGCGGTGTCTGGACCACAGCTTGTAGCTGCATGCTCCGGCCCTGTGCTCATGTCCTGGCTCCTTCCTGACCTATGGCACATTCTTCATCCCCGAGACAGACACCTCCTAGGCCCTGCCAGCCCGCCCTCCCTACACCCTCCAGCCCCAGAACTGACCCGGCTTCCTGGATGTAAGAGTGAGATAAAAGAGGTCCAAGGGAGTCCCAGAGAGCCCAGCCTGCCATCTTACCCCTGGAGCAGCTGGGCTCAAGCCTGACACAGGTGGGCGTCTGCTGGGCTGCTGTCCAGCACCCATGAGAAAACGCTGTCTTCTGCTCGAACCCAACCTTTCTGGTTGGGCTGGTCCCTGCCACTGTGCTGAGTGGCAGTACAGCTTGGGATCCCTAAAGGAGAGATTTCTGAGGGGCCACCTCGGATGCTGACAGCAGAATCAGTGCAGGAACCTGGACTCAAGGATTCTCTGGGACACCTTCGGGTATACCCATGTCTATAGTTAATAAAAAACATCAGCAGCCCAGTATAGGCAGACCCACTAATGGCATAGTCCCCTCAGGAATGCAGCCATGAGCCAAAGAGCCAAGCTCAGATGAAGGCCAAGGGAATATGGAATGGGGAGAGAAGAAGAAAGCTACAAATGCAGCTAAGGCCAAGTGATTACTGTGGAAATGAAGACTATAGAATTTATGTGTATTTTTTTCTTGCTTAAATATGAATATACTTAAATATGAATATACTTGCATTTTTTTCTTGCTTAAATATGAATATACTTGAAATATAAATTATATGAATAATAATTAATCTATTATTTTTCTCTCCCCTGCTCCCTAGGGTAACCCTATATCTTAGCACTTAAATTACAGACATCAATGGGGCACATGGCTCAGCGAGAAGATGCCAAGTGCCCTATGAGACGTTTACACTTTGGGGGAGAGGTATAGCGTGCTTTCGGGTGGTCGAAGGGTAGCTGCTCCAGGTTAGGTATAAACACGGTGTCATCCTGTCTTTATTCAGAAGTGAATGTGTTACACCAAGCATGTCAAACTCAAAGGCTAACACGGGCCAAATAAATAAGGTTTAAGTTTATGTGAGCCGCAAAAAAACAAAAGCTTCAATTTTCACAGAAACTTAGGTTTATTTCGATAGAGACGTGCTAAATATAAAGGGTTGAAATAAATGAGTAATCGTTAACATAAAGTAATAGAACATTTTAATAAAAATTAATATTTTTTCTTTTTTTTTTTTAAGCTAAATCATCTTTTTTTTATTTTTTTTTATTTTTTTATTTTTTCGCTTAAAGTATTACAAAGGGTATTACATAAGTATCCTTTTTCCCCCCCCGCCCTTGACAAACACCTACCCTCCCTTACCCCCCAGTGTCTTATGTCCATTAGTTATGCTTATATGCATGCATACAAGTCCTTTGGTTGATCTCTTACTCCCCTCCCTCCTGCCCCCCAACTCTCTCTGGCCTTCCCACTGCAGTTTGACAATCAGTTTGAGGCAGCTCTGCCTCTGTATCTATTATTGTTCAAAAGTTTGTAATGGTCTTTATTATCCATGAATGAGTGAGATCATGTGGTATTTTTCCTTCATTGACTGGCTTGTTTCACTTAGCATAATGCTCTCCAGTTCCATCCATGATGTTGCAAAAGGTAGGAGTTCCTTCTTTTTAACAGCAGCATAGTATTCCATCGTATAGATGTACCACAGTTTTCTAATCCATTCATCTACTGATGGGCACTTAGGCTGTTTCCAGATCTTAGCTATGGTGAATTGTGCTGCTATGAACATCTGGGTGCATATATCCTTTCTGATTGGTGTTTCTGGTTTCTTGGGATATATTCCTAGAAGTGGGATCACAGGGTCAAATGGGAGTTCCATTTCCAATTTTTTGAGGAACCTCCATACTGCCTTCATAGTGGCTGCACCAGTCTGCATTCCCACCAGCAGTGCACAAGTGTTCCTTTTTCTCCACATCCTCTCTAGCACTTGTCGTTTGTTGATTTGTTGATGATGGCCATTCTGACAGGTGTGAGATGGTACCTCATTGTTGTTTTGATTTTCATCTCTCGGATGATTAGTGACTTTGAGCATGTTTTCATATGTCTCTTGGCTTTCTGAATGTCCTCTTTTGAAAGGTGTCTATTTAGATCCTTTGCCCATTTTTTGATTGGATTGTTTATCTTCTTTTTGTTAAGTTGTATGAGTTCCCTATAAATTTTGGAGATTAAGCCCTTATCAGATATGACGTTGGCAAATATGTTTTCCCACGAGGTGGGTTTTCTTGTTGTTTTGTTGATGGTTTCTTTTGCTGTGCAGAAGCTTTTTATTTTGATGTAGTCCCATTTGTTCATTTTCTCTTTAGTTTCAACTGCCCTAGGAGCTGTATCAGTGAAGAAATTGTTTTGGCATATGTCTGAGATTTTGTTGCCTTTGTATTCTTCTAGAATTTTTATGGTTTCCTGTCGTACATTTAAGTCCTTTATCCATTTTGAGTTTATTCTTGTGTATGGTGTAAGTTGGTGGTCTAGTTTCATTTTCTTGCATATGTCTGTCCAATTTTCCCAACACCATTTATTGAAGAGACTATCTTGGCTCCATTGTATGTTCATGCCTCCTTTGTCAAAAATTAATTGAGCATATTGGTTCGGGCTAATTTCTGGACTCTCTATTCTATTCCACTGATCTATATGTCTGTTCTTGTGCCAGTACCAGGCAGTTTTGAGAACAGTGGCTTTGTAATACAGCTTGATATCTGGCATTGAGATCCCACCTACTTTGTTCTTTCTCAGGATCGTTGCAGCTATTCGGGGTCTTTTTTTATTCCAGATGAATTTTTGGAGAGTTCGTTCTAGATCTTTGAAGAAGGCCATTGGTATTTTAATGGGAAGTGCGTTGAATGTATAGATTGCTTTGTGTAGTATGGACATTTTAATGATGTTGATTCTACCAATCCAAGAACATGGTATGTTCTTCCATCTGTTTATGTCTTCCTCTATCTCTTTTTTCAACGTCCTGTAGTTTTCTGAGTAGAGGTCTTTAACCTCTTTAGTTAAGTTTATTCCTAGGTATCTTAATTTTTTTGGTGCGATGGTAAATGGGATTGTTTTTCTGATCTCCCTTTCTGAAAGTTCACTATTGGTGTATAGAAATGCCTCAGATTTCTTGGGGTTAATTTTGTATCCTGCTACATTGCCAAATTCATGTATTAAGTCTAGTAGCTTTTTGATGGAGTCTCTAGGGTTTTGTATGTATAATATCATGTCATCTGCAAATAAGGACAGTTTTACTTCCTCTTTTCCAATTTGGATGCCTTTTATTTCTTCTTCTTGCCTAATTGCAATGGCTAATACTTCCAGTACTATGTTGAACAGGAGTGGTGAGAGTGGGCATCCCTGTCTTGTTCCTGTTCTTAGGGGAAATGGTGTTAGTTTTTGTCCATTGAGTATGATGTTGGCTGTGGGCCTGTCATATATGGCTTTTATTATGTTGAGGTATGATCCTTCTATTCCCACCTTTCTGAGAGTTTTTATCAAAAATGGGTGTTGGATTTTGTCAAATGCTTTTTCTGCATCAATTGATATGACCATGTGGTTTTTTTTCTTTCAATTTGTTTATGTGATGTATCACATTTATTGATTTACGGATGTTGTACCATCCTTGCATCTCTGGGATGAATCCTACTTGGTCATGGTGTATGATCCTTCTGATGTACTGCTGGATCCGATTTGCTAAGATTTTGTTGAGGATTTTGGCATCTATGTTCATGAGGGATATTGGCCTGTAATTCTCTTTCATTGTGATGTCTTTACCTGGTTTTAGTATTAGGGTGATGCTGGCTTCATAGAATGAGCTTGGAAGCATTCCTTCCTCTTGAATTTTTTGTAGTAGTCTGAGGAGGGTAGGTTTTAGTTCTTCCTTGAATGTTTGGTGGAACTCCCCTGTGAAGCCGTCTGGCCCTGGGCTTTTGTTTGCTGGAAGCTTTCTGATGACTGCTTCAATTTCTTCCATAGTTATTGGCCTATTGAGGTTTTTAGATTCTTCCTGATTGAGTTTTGGAATGTTGTATTTTTCTAGGAATTTGTCCATTTCCTCCAGGTTGTCTAGTTTGTTGGAGTAGAGTTGCTCGTAGTATTGTTTAACAATCATTTGTATTTCTGTGGGGTCTGTTGTTATTTCGCCTCTATCATTTCTGATTTGGTTTATTTGGGACCTCTCTCTTTGCTTCTTGGTGAGCCTGGCTAGGGGTTTGTTAATCTTGTTTATCCTTTCAAAGAACCAGCTCTTGGTTTCATTGATTTTCTGTATTGTTTTTTTGGTCTCTATTTCATTGATTTCTGCTCTAATCTTTATTATCTCCTTCCTTCTGCTCACTCTGGGGTTTTCTTGTTGCTCTCTTTCTAATTCTTTGAGTTGTAGAGTTAGATGATTGACTACCATTTTTTCTTGTTTTTTGAGATAGGCCTGTAGAGCTATAAACTTCCCTCTCAGGACTGCTTTCATTGTGTCCCAGAGGTTTTGGATTGTTGTGTTTTCGTTGTCATTAGTGTCCAGGATGTTTTTAATTTCTTCTTTGATGTCATCGGTAACCCAATCAATATTTAATAACATGCTATTCAGCTTCCAAGTGTTTGAGTATTTTGGGTTGTTTTTATTGTAGTTTATTTCTAACATTATGCCATCGTGGTCTGCGAAGAAGCTTTTTATGATTTCAATCTTCTTGAATTTGTGGAGACTTTGCTTGTGACCCAATATGTGGTCTATTTTTGAATATGTCCCATGAGCACCTGAGAGGAATGTATATTCCGCAGCTGTGGGGTGAAGTGTTCTGAAGATGTCAATTAAGTCCATCTGATTTAGTGAGTCATTTAGGATTGCTGTTTCTTTGCTGATTGTTTGTCTAGCGGATTTATCCAGTGATGTCAGTGGTGTATTAAAGTCCCCTACTATGATTGTATTGTTGTCGATCTCTCCCCTGATATCTTCCAGAAGTTTTCTTATGTATGTGGGTGCTCCTGCATTGGGTGCATATATGTTTACCAGGGTTATATCTTCTTGTTGTATTGATCCCTTTAGTATTATGAAGTGGCCTTCCTTATCTCTGGTTATGGCCTTCACTTTGAGATGTATTTTGTCAGATATAAGTATTGCTACCCCAGCTTTCTTTTCCTTTCCATTTGCGTGAAAGATATTTTTCCATCCCTTCACTTTCAGTCTGTGTGAGTCCCTTCTAATGAGGTGGGTCTCTTGTAGACAGCAGATGTATGGGTCATGTTTTTTTTATCCATTCAGCCACTCGATGTCTTTTGGTTGGAGCATTTAGTCCATTTACATTTAAAGTTATTATTGAAAGGTATTTGTTTGTAGCCATTTCTTTTTGTGTGTGTGTGTGTGTGGCTGTTTTCTTTCTGAGCTTGATATTTCTTCTTTTTACACCAGTCCCTTTAGCATTTCTTGCATGGCTGGCTTGGTGGTGATAAACTCCCTTAGCCCTTTTTTGTCTGTGAAGCTTCTTATTTCCCCTTCAATTTTGAATGATAGCCTTGCTGGATAGAGTATTCTTGGATTCAGTCCTTTGCTTTGCATCACTTTGTAGATTTCCGTCCATTCTTTTCTGGCCTGATGTGTTTCTGTTGAGAAATCATTTGATAATCTAATGGGAGATCCCTTGTATGTTACTTTCCGTCTCTCTCTTGCAGCCTGTAAGATTCTCTCTTTATCCTGAACATTTGCCATGGTAATTATGATGTGTCTTGGTGTGGGTCTTTTCGGGTTCACCTTGTTTGGGACTCTCTGGGCTTGTGTGACTTTTTTCTTCCCCACCTCAGGGAAGTTTTCTGATATTATTTCTTCGAATAGGTTTTCTAATCCATGTTCATCTTTCTGTTGTTCTGGCACCCCTATTATTCGTATGTTGTTTCGTTTCATGTTGTCCCAAAGCTCCCTTAGGCTCTCCTCCTGTCTTTTAATTTTTTTCTCCATTTGCCGTACAGTTTGAGTGTGTTTTGCTTCCTTGTCTTCTAATTCACTAATTCGGTCCTCCGCTTCTCCCAGTCTACTGTTGATACTTTCAATGGAGTTTTTTATTGAAGCTATGTCACTCTTCATTTCTTCTTGGGACTTACTTAAGTTGTTGATTTTTTCATCTGTTTCTTCTAGCTTCTTGCATAAGTAGTTGAGTTTTTCATCTGTTTCTTCTTGCTTCTTGAACATCTGGTGCATGTACTCTAGGAACCTTATTCTGAATTCTTTTTCCGTCATGTTGCATATCTCTGTCTCACTTAGCTGCTTTTCTGGCGAGTCCTCCTTTTCTTTCCTTTGGGGGTTTCTTTGCCTACCCATGTTTGATCTCGCTGACATATGTAGATGTTGAGATGTTCAGTGGCTGCTCCCTGGGTGGCAGGGGCTCCTTGGGTTGTGGTTGCTGCTCAGACGGTTGCGGTAGCAGCTGCTTTCCAGTTGGCAGCAGCTCCTCTGGTGGGTGTTGTTCACAGCTGTGTTGGCTCTTCTGGCTAGTGGGGGGAGGCTTCACGTACAGCTGCTGTTCCACAGACAGAGGGTGTGGTGATCAGGAGGCTGTGGTGATCAGGAGGCTGCGGTGATCAGGGGGCTGCTGTTGCTTGGATCTGCGGTCTGGGAAACGCTCCTCTCTTACCAGCACTGCATGGTCTGGGAAACGCTCCTCTCTTATGGGCACTGCATGGTCTGATCAGTTCCTCAGGATGCCCCCTTTAGTCTCAGTTCTCCGCAATCACAAAATCCAAATCTCAAATCTCCTGGCGCCAGCAAACCCGCGGAACTCCTTACCCCGGTCAGGGTCTGTGTCTGTCCCAAGAGACGCGGCTGTCTGCCATGCGGTCTCCCTCCGACCCTCTGGGCTCAGGTCTGGCAAACTTTCCTGCCCAGATCCCTGGTTTTTAACCTTTCCAGGGGAGGTCTGCCCTTCCCGGCTGCAAGCCGTCTCACCAGCTGAGTAAATTTGCCAATTCGGGGTGGGTGTTATTAGTTTTAGCTGCTTACTCCATTTGCTCCGGGACAAGACCTGGGACGCGTCTGCCTATATCGCCTCCATCTTGCTTCTCCCCCTAATATTTTTTCTTGAACATTAACTTACCAGACACTGAATAACTACACAAATTAATAAGTGTAATGTAAATAAACCTATTTTTCTTGTTCTCTGAAAGCAAAATGTTTCCTGTTGCGCACACCAATCAAGTCAGTCCAAGATTAATGACATGGCCATCAGCTGCTAAAATATTCGCTGCCAGTGTTAGTGGAGAGAAATGGTGCATCTGTACGTAAGGCGCGTAAGGGAAATGAATGCAACACAATTATAGTAATCAGTCATTAGCGAATGTTGTAGTTAGTTATTAATAATTATGTATAACAGGATATTGTAAAATTAAGTTACAAAATTTTTATTAAAACATTTCTTGCATGCCATTATATTGACTGGGCTGCAAACATATTTGTTGTGGGCTGCATGCAGCCCCAGGGTGGAGAGTTTGACATCCTTGTGTTACACTGTCTTAGAATGCCAACTGGACACACCTGGCTGTGGTGGATTAGCTGTGGTTCCCCTGGCATACCACAAGGCTGGGAGCAGTGTTTCCCAGGACCCTGTCCCTGTCTAGTGCAGTAAGAAGTGTCTAGCAAGTGGAATTCCTGTAAGACTGTGAGGCAGAGTAGACGTGGCTCTGGCTTGGTGGGCACAGAAGCGGTGGCCTGGGCTTACACGGCAGCTTCCAGAGATATCTGCATGAGCTTGCATTTGACGGTTTACTTTTGGGAAGCAGACCCCATAGTTTCTCAGAACTCTCTGCTTTTCCTATTAAAAATTTATATATCAGCTGACATATAATAAACACCTCTGTAGGACGCCAAGGGTACAGGGAAATTTCAGTATGAGTGGGGTCCTCATCTATGGGGAGAGGGGCTCGATAAAGTGGCAGAGTCCAGGACCTCAGCCCAAAGCTACAAAATAAGCCAAGATTTCTTGGTTCCAAGAAATCTGTCACTTACTAGCCATGGCTTTCCAGGCCATTGGGAAGCTAAGGAAGCCAGGTCAGAAGGCCAAGCTAGACGGCTCATGCCTAACCTTCTACAAGTTCTCAGCTACTGAATCCAAGAGAGATTAAGTAGGTGAACAATCTGATGGTTTTGATGACTTTTTGAAAAAAAAATAATAATTAAATGACCCAAATCAACTTTGTGCAGTTCCAAAGAGCCTATACAATCTAAAACAACATTTGTCAAAAGTGATACACAAGATACACACAGCCCTGGAGGGCACTGAATTGATTTTAAGTGGTAAAGAAAAAATTTTCTTTTTATTTTCATGGCTATAGCATATCAAACCCATCACAATTTGGGGGTAGTATTTCTTGTGATTAGATTAAATCAAGCGGTAAGTTATGAAGAGGGATCAATTTAGATAAAAATATAAATGACAGCAGAGATGAACAAGAAAGGATGCCCGTATGCCTCTGATAAGTTGCTCACAGAAGCACCTCTGTGGCATTCTTGCCCAAAGTGCATAACCTCATTCTAATCATGAGAAAACACCAGACAGACCCAAACTGAAAGTCATTTTACAAAATAACTGACCAGCATTCTTTCAAAATATAAAACAAAATATAAATGACAAAACAAGACTAATGAATTGTCCTAAAATGGTGGAGACGAAGGAGACACAACTGAAGACAATTCGGGATTCTGGAGCAGATTCTGGCCGGAAAAGGGACATTGGTGTGAAATGTGGCAAAATGCATGTAAGGCCTTCAGAGTGAGTACTGGTAGTTTATCCATGTTAATTTCCTGGCTTTAATAATTACATTTATGTTTTTCCAAATATCAACATTAGGGAAGGCTGGGTGAAGGCTTTACAGGAAATCTTTGTACTATCTTTTTAAGTCTACAGCTAGTCTAAAGTAAGTTTTTTTTGAAGAGGTATCTGATTAAATGAAGAAGAAGACTGGCGGGGTCGATATGGAGAGGGCAGAAGTTTTGCAGGATGTGTCGAGTCTGAAATATGAAAGACCCTCCCCTAAAACATCTGAACATTCTGGAGTTTGAATGGTTCTTAAAAGTCAAAACACCTGGAGGTTGTAACAATTTTAAACATTTTCCTTTCCCCTAAAATCAGAATAATCCAGAATTCTAAAGACTTAAAACAGCCCAAAGAATCTGACTGTTGTAAAGTCTCAAATGCCAAATTATGGTAGTGATTTTCAAACTTTAGGATGTGTATGAGTCTTGGGCCACTTGTTCCGGGAAGTTAAAAATAAGGGTTGATAAAAAGAAAGATTCCTGAGTTTAGCCCTGGGCTTCAGGTTGGGTGAGGGTCTGGGTGTGCACTATGAGCATCTGCTTTGTGGCTGTTGTCACTGCACAGGAGGCTCTCCTCTGAGACACTCGGACATGTGTGCACACACGCACGTCCTCCCTGGAGCAGTGTGGGATCTCCGTTGCCTTCACCAGGCTTCCACCTTTCCCAAGAGCAACTGGACAGCCTCTCACAATGGCCAAGCAAACCCCAGTGCTGTGACAGAATAGCAAGGGTCCGTGACTCTGGTGGCCCCAGCTCCCAGATGCCTCCTTCCCAGGCTCTCTGGGTCCTTCTCTCATTTTATTTTAAACCAAATAAAATATTAAGATAAAATAATTCCCAGAAGGCAGATAATTTGATAATTATGTGCAGGTGTTAAATTACTCCTGGTTTCCTGGTTGCCCCCCACTTTGCCTCCCTGTTCCCAACATGCAGCAAGAGAAGATAATTTCAGACCCAGCCATCCTTTCATATCCTGCAAACACCCCCTTCAATGGGCTAGGCCTGCCTGCCTGCCTGCCTGGAGGCCCACACTCAGAACCCAGCTCCCCAGGAACAAGGGAATACACCCAATCAGCCACAACTGGGGCCCAGCCTTACCATTACCTTGGGAGGCAAATTCTGGGATTCACACCCACTTCCCAAAGGAGGTTAAGAGAAGGGCATCACATGCCCAAAGTCTTAGAACACTACCCTGTGCTCTTTAGGGCGGGGCTTCCTCCTCCCTTCCCTGCATCTCCCTGCACTGGGTACAAAGATAGGCTGGGAGTCCCCTGGGAAGAGGCCAGGCTGAAGGTGGGGCTGTGAGAAGCAGCTAAGATTTCAGGGATCTTGCCTAGAGAGGAGCAGCTCTGGGGCCCTGTCACTGTCCAGTCTCTTCAGGGCCCTGTCACTGTCTCATCTTTCCAGGCAGCTCCGAGCAGACTAGGGGAAGGAGGAGAGGGGAGGTCACAAGAGGACACACTCAGCTTGGCCTGAGGGGAACATTTGCCCCAGTCATGAGCTGTGCTGGGAGGTGTGCAGGCTGTGGCTGGACAGACATCCCGGGTACCAGAGAGGAGTCGGAGGCTGGCCGACTTCCCAGTATGCTTTCAGCAGGGGTGCCATGGGTCCTTGGGTCCCATTCTGAGCAGACATGGAGCAGCAGACCCCCGGGGCCAGCAGAGTCCAGTGCAGCTGGGCCCCTGACAACCCCTCCGGCTCAGCTCCCACCACCACCAGGGGCCTCATTGCTCCAGCTTCTCTGCTTCCTTGCTCACTCCTACCCCTCCATGCCTTTGCAGCACTGACCTCAGGCCCCACTCAGCATTCCTTCCCAAGGAAAATGTCACCTCCTCTGGGAACCCTGGCCAGCCCAGGCAGAGGGCACACTCACTTCTGGAATCCTACAGTCCTCTCTGACCAACCCCTGTCATTCACCTGGCTTTGCTGGTTTTCTCTAAGATCCCTCAAGGACATGGGCCAGGCCTTCTGGCCCAAGTCTCCACCCGAAAAGGGAACTCTTATCCAAGTCTGGCCCGGCTCCTCCATTTCTACCACCTTCACAAGACCAGTGAAAGGTGGGGATTCCTCTCCAGGGCTCATTCAATTATGTTGCTCAGCTAAGGTGTGAGTCAGCCCAGGTGTCTGCTTTCCCAGCCTCTCCCACCCACTGGAGCTCCCAGAACACCCTCCAGAAGCCCATCTGAATCTCTGGGCAGACAGAAGACAGACAGTAAAATGCAGGACAAAGTGAGCCAGGCATGGTGTCTGGACCTGAATCTCTCTCTCCCCATGAACTCCAGAACTCCTGCCCTGACTTTCCACCCTCATCCCAAGTTCATATCAAACCAAGCAGTAAGTTATGGAATGGGATCAATTTAGATAAACATGTAAATGAGAGCAGAGGTGAACAAGAAAGGATGCCCGTATGCCTCTGATAAGTTGCTCACAGAAGCACCTCTGTGGCATTCTTGCACAAAGTGCATAACCTCATTCTAATCATGAGGAAACGACAGATCCAAACTGAGGGACACAAAGAGCCACACTCAGGAATGAAGCTAGTGCAGCACGGTACAGAGCAGGCACTTGATGCACTTGACAACAACTGCTATGCGTGCAGGGGTACAGCAGAGGGGCAGGCACACATCTGTGTCCTCTTCTTGGGGCTTGCCGCTAATAAGCAGACAGGTGAGCCTGTAATGCCACAGGTGGAATGAGTGCTAGAAAGAAAAAAAGGTCAGAGTGAAGGTGCTACCCATGTCATTCTAAATTTTTTTCAGGGCCACTTTGAAAAGAGTAAGGAAAATCAAATAAAATTAATGATAATAATATATTTAATCCAACAAATCCAGATATTATCATGGCAACATGGAATCACAAAAATTGTTAGCGAGCTATTTTACATTTTTATAATAGTAGGTCTGGAATCCAATGAGTATTTGCTCCTCATAGCACATCTTCAAGTGCCCAGGAACCACACGCAGTAGGTGGCTACTGCATTAGAGCAGGTCTATGGGGTGCCGGTCACACAAGGGTAGTCAGGGAAAGCCTCTTGGAGGAGGTGATTTCTGAGCAGGGACCTGAAGGCAAGAGAGTGAGCCAAGTAGCTAAATTGGTTGAGAAGCATCTCAGGCTGCAAGATTAGCAAGGGCAAAGGTCCAAAGGCAGGCAGGCGGCTGAGGCTAGAGCAGAGTAAGCAGAAGACAAGATCAGAGAGGCACTGGCTCTCCTGGCACTATGGCCACTATGAGGACTTTGGCTTTTTCTCTGAGTAGGTGGAAGCCTTGCAAATGTTGGGTAGAGAGCAGGGCCCAGCCTGGCTTGGGTTCTAATGAGCACCCTACATCAGTGTGTGAGGTGTGGCCCTGGAGACTGTGAGGTTTAGACCAGTGCCTGGCATGCAGTGGGCATCCCCTAAAAACCAATACTACCCAATGTCTGTGACTGTGAATCTTTAGATAAGACTCTTGCCTCCCCAGATGCCAAGGGTCTGGGTTCTCTGCTTCTTAGAAAAAGGTGGGGCACCTTACCCCCCAATCTCCCCGCCTTTGGGTCTTCTGACTATCTCCAAATTCCAGGAATTGCTGCAGGTGGTAAATGGCTCCTAAGTGAAGCTGCCTCAGGCATTCTGACATGATAGCCTCCACTTCCTCTGCCCAATGGTGGGCAGGTGGCTGGGCAGGGCCTCCTGACCCCTCTAGGACGCCTCTCCACCCTATCCTGGCCCCAGGGCTCCCCTCCCTGGCCCTGTGGGGACAGCACAACCTCTGAGGTTAAAGCCTTGGATGGTGGGCAAGGCCTTTTCCTCTCTGATCTGTGCAATCTCCCCACCTCTGCACACTGCATACCACACTCCCTCCTTCATCCTATAAACGTGAGCACCTGCTCTAGGCCAGGCTCTGCTGTAGGCCATGGGGATACAGGAGTCAAACAAGGCAGAGGTACCTAGATGGGACTTCCCATTGCCCATGGAAGTTTAAATAAGTGCTTTGAAACTATGCATACTAGGGCAAAAAAGAGAGAATAAGCCTGCCGAGCAGACCCCATATATATTAACTAGATGCCCAGTGCACAAAAATCTGTGCACTCGGAGAGGTGGGGAGGGGGATCCCCCAGCCCGGCCTGTACCCTCTTGCAGTCTGGGACCCCTCGGGAGATAACGACCTGCTGGCTTAGGCCTGATCCTGGGTGGCAGAGGGCAGGCCCAATCCCTAAGTGCAGCCCCTGGTCAGGCTCAGAGCAGGGCCGATTAGGGAATTGGGGCGCTGCCCCGTCATGCACAGAGCAGGGCGGATCGGGAGGTTGCGATGCCACCCTCAGTCACACTCAGGGTAGGGCCGATTGGGGGGTTGGGGCACCGTCCCCTGTCACACACAGAGCAGGGCGGATCAGGGGGTTGGGGCGCTGTACCCTGTCACTCTAGAGCAGTGGTTCTCAACCTTCCTAATGCCGCGACCCTTTAATACAGCTCCTCATGTTGTGGTGACCCCAACCATAAAATTATTTTCGTTGCTACTTCATAACTGTAATTTTGCTACTGTTATGAATCATAATGTAAATATCTGATATGCAGGATGTTTTTTCATTGTTACTAATTGACCATAATTAAAGCATGGTGATTAATCACAAAAACAATATGTAATTATATATGTGTTTTCCGATGGTCTTAGGCAACCCGTGTGAAAGGGTCGATCGACCCCCAAAGGGGTCGCGACCCACAGGTTGAGAACCGCTGGTCTAGAGGAATTAAAACATGTAAAGCATTTAAAACAGGGGCTGGAACATGGTAGGTGTTCAATTAATAAATCTCCTGTATTACTTTAGAATTCCTTAAGGGCAAAGACCTGTTCAGAGCCTGTCAGCAGATAGACACCAACACCAGCTGTCCTGTGGCTCTTAGGAGATGGCATTCCCAAGCTCATTCCCCTCCGACCCCCGGTGCCTTGTACAAGATGGGTCGGTGGCTGCTGTGAACCGAGGCCTAGGAGCTCCTGATTTCAGCTATTACTCTGTCTCATCTAATCCCTCAGCAACCCTGAGGGGAGCACATTCCTATCCCCACATTATCAGGGGCCCAGGATGCCTTTTGCAGGCCTGATACTCAGTAGGCACTTGTAACACATCTTTCTAGGTAGAGGGACCTCGCTGGAGCGGGCGGGGCCTGCATGAGGGAGTTAAATAAAAGAGAAATACTTTGGTTTCCCAAATGTGCTCAGGGCCTGGAGCTCCAGGTGATGGCACAGGTTGGGAAGAGGGCCTCAGGTAAGGAGGAGTGAAGATGGGGGGGCACCTCTGGCCTTTCATCTGGAACCTGAGGCCCTCCCCCATGCCTTAGTGGGGGGCCCACAATCACTCACCTGGAGCCCTAAATGAGCTGTTGTGAGGCCCACATGTTGCCTGGAAGGTATGCCAGGACTTGAGAGGGGGAGAGGTCTCCCAGGAGGAAGCATGACCCATCTTTAGCTGAACCATACCAAACCATACCAATAAAAGCTTACAGACCTTCCCTCTGCCAAACCACTTGCCTTCTTGTCAACCACCCCCTCCCCCAGCCCAGCTGGGGTGTGAAGCTGGGAAGCCCAGTTGGATATCCATTAACTAGAGAATAGAGCTCTCTGAGCCTCAGTTTCCATTTCAGAAAAGGGCACGGGAACATTCCAGTCTGGGGGTATGACATCAAGGGTCTACTATGTTGCCCGCCCCTGGCCTGGCCCCGAATGGCCCTTCCACCTGCGGGAGGAAGCTGGCATCCTCACAGCTGCCCGCTGTTTCTGCGGTTCTAATCTGGAGTCTGCCCTGTAGCAGGCAGGCTGACTGGGTGGTCCCTGGGGAACCAAGCCCAGACAGCAGGCCCAGTCTTTACCTGGGGGCTATGTGGGCTCTGTCTGCTCTGTCCCAAGGCAGTCATGAGAAGCTGGGCCCTATGTTTATTGAGCACCTGTTGTATGCTGTTCCCAAGGGAAGCATTGCTATCTTCATTTCGTTGAACTATGGAAGCTCAGAGAGACTAGGTCCCAGCCAGGGGCCACTGTCTCAGAATCCTAACCCACATCTGAAGCCTGGAACCCAGCAGCAACCTGGAAGCAGTTTTTAGCAGTTGAGGCCCTGGCCAGAGAGGACCCGTATGTGCCTTTCCTCACACCAGGCACAGAAGCAACTTGGTTTCAGAAGTTAAATTTTCTAGAAAAACAGGTATGGAGTGCAATGGGGACAGACCCTGCCCTAGTGAAGGTGGGAGTAAGCCTCTGGTGTCATCCCAGTAAGGGACTAGTGCATGCATTCCCTCTCCTTTTTTATCTCCAAATAATTTGTGGAACGCAGGGTGATTAATTTTCCCCCAGAGCAGCGAGACTGTCGCCTATCTCACTCTCAGAGTCCCACTCCAGCCACCAAGCACACACAGACTGATCTGGGGTCCTGGATGGCAGAGAGGACGCTCAGCTGGCAGAGGCCTCAGGAGAAACAAGGGTGGGCCTGGCCCCTGGGAGACTGCCAGCCTGATTCCATTCCATTTGTGGAGAGAAGTGATTAGAGGAAGTCGGAGGCCTGGGAGCAGGCAGGTCTCCACCTGCCCCTCCTCCCACCCCAACAAGCAGCAGGGCTGTCTGGTCTACCTTCTCAGAGAGTCAGCTTCAGATCATTGGGACAACCATTGTGTCAGCACCATCTCTGCCCTGTACCCTGAATTGAGGAGAGACCAACCCAGCCTCTGCCTTCAGTATGGCAGCTGAGAAAAGTAATGCATTCAGCCACTCACTTTACTCATTTAGCTAACCAACAAAAACTGTTAGCCCTGGTCCGAGTCCTTGCACTGGGAACAGGAACCACAGATATAAATGAATCCCTGGGCCTGGGCTTGTGGAATGTCCATCTGTGGCAAGACAGACCAATAGCTAATGGAAGTGAGTGGCAGGGCAGAAGAAAGAACAAAAGAGACACTGGAGCAAAGGTTTGGAGGCTTGAAGTTTCACAGAAGAGGCAACATTTGATCTCTAACTGGGCTTTGAGTGATGAATAGGAGTTTGTCAGAAAGAAATAAGCAGATAGGGCATTCAGGCAGAGAGAACAGCAAGTGCAAAAGCATAGAGCTAGATAGGGTCTGGGGTAACAGCGAGTAATTCCAAATGACTGGAGCACATAGAGATGATGGCATAAGTTGGCTACTGTGAAAAATAGTAGGCACTGCTTGAGGTCAGAGGCTACCAGCCTGGGAGCTCCAGTCACTCAACCACTCTAGCTGCCTGAGTTCTGAGGAAAGTCATTGATCAGCACACCTGTAACCAGTAACACACACTAATAGAAAGTTTTATCTAAAATCATTATGTTGACTGAACATGATGTTCTAAGGAAAGGCTCTGAACTGGTTCAGCAGTTTAATGATGTCACTGAGCACACAAGTTTTTCTAATTTCCTACTCTGCCACTATTTGTGTGCCATGATATTTCCCCTCATGGTTACAAGATGGTTGCCACAGCTCCTAATGTCACATCCCCTCATGAAGTAGCTCAAGCAAAAAGTAAGGGGAGCTATGGGAAAAAGAGCTTTCTCTATATATGTGCCTTTCCAGGCAAACTCTTCCCAGAAGCTCCTGGAAGTCTTCCTTTTAAACACTATTGCCAAAATGGAGTCACATGCCCATCCCTGGATGAATCCCTGGCAAAGGGGACTGGGACTGCCAAATCCAATTAGAATTTATCATCAGAATTTGGCACCAAATTGCCACAGGAACAACATCTGATTTTTTTTTAAGCCAGAAAGAACAAAATGGCAAACCTTAAAATTTTTAAATGTTTACTTAAAAAAACACCCTTCTCACTCTTTGTTCTCTGCCCCTGCCGCATTTTTCTTATCTTCTCTTAACTCCAACTGTTATAGCTCCGTGTTTTCTTTATTGTCTATCTCCCACCAAAATGTCAGTACCATGATTTCAGGAACTTCTCTGTTTGGGTTTTATTAATTGCCTGGCCTCTAGAGCAGGATCTGGCACATAGTAGGTGCTCAGTAAATATATATTGGATGAAGAAATGAATAAACTAGAGGGTGTGATCAGGAAGTAAAGGGTAGAAGCAGGAACAGAGGTTCCAGTTACCAAGGACCTGAATGCCTTGTAGGAGACAGGAGCCGTGAAGAGTTTAAGTAGTGCTAGACAGGTTAAAGGTCAATTTGGGGAAGATTTCCTCTTGGCAGAAGGGATGGATTGGAGGAGAATAGCTGGAGGCCAGGAGACCAGGGAGGTCTTGGTGCAATGGTGCAGGCCAGAGCAAATGGGAACTGAACTAGGCTAGTAACAAACAATGATTTTCTGATTACTTTCCATGTCCTAACCTTTCAGATGTTGACCCCAAGTCTTCTTCTACCCAGGATGATCTTCTCCTCAGAACTACATGTCCAAATTCTCAGAGTTCTTCTCAGGTACCCCTTCTCCAGGAAGGCCCCTATGCCGTTTTCAGATAGCACAAGGTATATGTCAAGCCTTGGATCTGAGTCCCAGTCTCTAATGCCTTTCACATCTTCATGGAGCTTTCAGTGTGCACAGCAAGTGCACAAGCAAGTTTTGAGTGAAAGAATTAAATACTAATAGAAGTTCGTGTTTCTGGATGGCACAAGCTTTAGGAAGGCAAGGGAGCTCAGATGCAACTCAAGACCAGCTCAAAGAAACTTCTGGAAGCACACAGGACTATGTGGGCCTGACGTGAGAGTAAGGGTAAGGGCCTGAGGCCTGACTGAAGACCATAGGGTAAGGAAGGAGAGGGCTCCTTCCCACTGAGTACCTGCCATGTGTCACCACACCATTTTGCCCAATATCAAAAAGCCTCATTTAACAGAGCAGAAAACTGAGGCTCAGGAAACAGTTCACCCATGGCCATACAGAGTCAACCCCGGTCTCTGCAGCTGCCAGACTATTTTCTAAACTAGGGTTTTTCAAAGGAAGTTTTATCATCCTAGAGACATGTGAACTTTTATGGGGTGTTTAAAAGTAGTCTGGGAGGAGGGGGGCATGGCTGGATACTCCCATTTAGCAGACAGGAATCTAGAATTTCAATATGCATGATTGTCCCACTCAGGCAGAAGTGGTGGCTCTGCTCTTTTGTTGTTGTTGTCATTAATCCTTCCCCCAGGATATTTTTTGCGTTGATTTTGAGAGTGGAAGGGAGGGAGAGAGGGAAGGGGGGAAAGGGAGAGAGGGAAGGAGGGAGGAAGGGAGGGAGGGATGGAGAGAGACATTGATGTGAGAGAGACACATCAATTGGTTGCCTCCCACATGGGGATTGAACTTGCAACCCAAGTACGTGCCCCTGACTGGGAATTAAACCCAAGACCCTTTGGTGTATGGGGGGCTCAGGGTCTAACCACTTAGCCACACCGACCATGGCGTGGCAACCCTCTTTGTCATTACCAGAGTCTAGAACCTCACTCTATTTTGCACTTAAACCCAAAGTGGTTTCATTATTTTTTGCAAGGTTGTTTAATACACGTGAACTTGCTAGGGAAGGACTCACTATGTAGCTCAAGGGAAAGTGATGCTTTCTTATCTCCCAAGATTTTACTAAGAGCTTTTCACCCTTCAGAACATCCCCTGTAGCCCCAAGTCACCATAAAGCAGACCTGTGTCAGTCTGCATTTGCAGCTGTTGAGCATGTGGTGCATCCAATGCATGTATGTAAACACACGGTTTACCCTTATCTCAAAGTGTTAAAATTAGTCAGTTAAAGAGTGTCTTATTTTTCTTAAATTTAAATGCATTCTATAAAATAAAAGGGTAATATGCAAATTGACGCTAATGGCAGAACAACTGGGAATGACTGGTCACTATGATGTGCACTGACCACCAGGGGGCAGATGCTCAATGCAGGAGCTGCCCCCTGGTGGTCAGTGCACTCCCACAGGAGGAGCTCCACTCAGCCACAAGCCAGGCTGATGGCTGCAAGCGGAGCGGTGGTGATAGGAACCTCTCCTGCCTCCGCAGCGCTAAGGATGTCCAACTGCACAGGGAGTGGGCCTAAGCTGGCAGGTGAACATCCCCTAAGGGGTCCTGGACTGTGAGATGGCGCAGGCTGGGCTGAGGGACACCCCTCCCCCGTGCATGAATTTTCGTGCACCAGGCTTCTAGTTCATTATAAATAGGCACAATCATTTGATAACTTTATCCTCTCTTCTGGTATAGTTTGGCCCAAGCATTCATGTACTAAATATATATTTTGTTACAAATTATTTTCCTTTTATTTCTCTTTAATATTACAACTAGGGCATTGTATGCATTTATTTAAATTATGGGTTTCAAGTAGGTAATATTTTCTGTGAATTTGACATCAGGAGAGAAAAAGAACCATTGCCATATATGTTAGTGAAAGTGGGGACAATAGGTCTGAGTTCCAAGCCGTGGAGCTTTGGCCCAGAAGACGGCTCACTGTACATGTATCAGTCAGGGCCCAGAAACCAAGTTCTCAGGTGTGTTCCCTCAAGAAACTCTTTTTTGGGGGGAGGGGGGCTCTCTGAGGGCCTCCTCTGGGTCAGGTCTCTGTTAGCCCTGGGAGGGAGGTACAGATGGCTCATTTACCCTCAGGGTATCAATATCTATGAGACAAGGAGGGTAGAGCCCAGGACTGGGAGGTGACCTGAGCTCCTAAAACAGATCACAGCTCTGCCAACACCACTGGCATTTTGAAAGTTGCTCATTCATGAGGAGAGAGGGGCTTCTTTGGGGCAAGGAGAGATACATGACTGGGCAGAGAAACAGAAGGGACCCTGTGAGGGTTTGGAGAGGAAGATTTCCTGAAGGGAGTGAAGAGAGGGCAACATGTGTGGGTCAGAAGGAAATGACCTGGATTGAGCTGAGCTGATGATAAATAAAAGGAGATACACAGGGAGAGGGGACAATAACTCCCTCCTGGGGAAGCAGTCAAACACTAAGTGGCCATCAGATGACAGTGCTGGCATGAGACAGCTTGGTTGCAGCTCAGACTGTGTGGGGGATGTGAAGGGAGGCAGATAACCCAGTTTTCAGAAGGAGGATGTGGAGTTAGGGAGTGATATGTATAAGCTAGTCGAAAGTAAGTATCTTGTGATTTCAGCATCAACTGCTGTATTTTACATTTGTAGAATAAGTTATTTTTAAAAATTAAATTAGAAATATATGGAAATGTGTATGTTACACAAGTTTGGTATAACCTTGTCCAAGTTGGCTTAAGCATAACGAGAATATTTTTCTCACTAATTAAAAAGGCAAAGAGTAAATTTACCTTCAAGTGAAACTTAACACAGAGGTTAAATTATGTCATGGGCACCGATTTCTCTGACTTTCTCTATGGGACCCAGCCCTCTGCACTGGTCTGGTCTCAAGAAGGCTCCCCTGCCTGTGTGAGCAAGGGCTGGAGAGGTGTCAGCACTCCCCCTCTCAGCTTGAGGTCCTTGAGGCAAAAGAGGGCAAAGATCTAGAATTAAGTCTTGTTATTTCTGATTGTCCAGACCTCATTCATGTGATCACCGAGGAATGAATCACAGGCTGGGAAGGTGATGCACAGGTTGGAATGCACCAAGGTCACAGACTAGGGTAGAGGCCAACAGGACCCCGGGGCTAACCATTGGAGAGGAGTGAATTCACAAATGAATGGAGCACTCACGAAGGGGTGCTGTAGAAACAAACAAGTGTCCACTATACAGACACAAGCTCATTTAACTCACAAACATGTTTCCCATAATGGAGAAGGCCTAAATGATGGTAGTGATGATGATAATGAGGAGGAGGACAGCACAAAGTTGACAGCTATTAAGAATTCACCACGTGCTATGTACTCTTCTAGGTATTTTCACATTCCTTGTGTCATTTACTCCTCTCAACCACAGTTGGGGGAGGTATTATTGGAATCATCTTCATTTTACAAATGGGAAAGCTGAGACACAGATGTAAGTAACTTTCCCAGTATTCCAAAGCTACAGAAGTGGTTCAAAGTCGACCCTCCCTGTGGCCACTCTAAGGAGATGGTATCTTTACTGAAGCTTATGTGGTCAGGGAGATAAATTCAGACACAAATAGCTGACAGGTGGTGGCAGAAGAACAGGGAGACCACTAGCACAGTGTCAAGTGCTTAGGAAATGGAGGAGTGTTCAGAGGAGAGGCTTCCTAAAGGAGGCGATGTGAGGCCCTCATTTCCTCATCCATAAAACACTCAGGGTGAACTAAGGCTATTGGACAAATCTCCTCAGTGTTGGCCATCTCACAGCATGCTTTTCTACTGCAAAGGTGGACCAGGTTCTGGTTTCCAATTCTCCTGCTTCTGATTCTAAACCTCAAGTGTCACGGAGTTCCGTGCTGCACAAGGCAACCCATCCTAGCAAGATGGTTGAACCCTCAAGTTTGACTCTTGGCTTCTCCATAAATTAGCTGTTGGAGATTGAACAAGGTCTCTTAGAACCCTCTCAGGTCTGATATTCTATCATTTACAACTGTTTCCTGTGACATGAAGCTGTGATATTTTCATGGTCTACTTTTGGCGAGGTGGGCACTTTGCCCCTAAGCTACCTTACCCCAGCCTTCTGTGATTTGAGCTCTTACACTGATTTTTAGTGTTTTCCTGAATCCTTCTATACCATCACTCTCACTAGCTACAGTGTGTCTCAATTCATCTATTCACTCAAAAATCATTTCCCCCATTTCCAGGAACTAGGGGAAGAGAGAGGAATGAGGCATACTGCCTGCCCTCAGGGAGCTCTCTGAGAAGGAATAGCAACTCTCCATCCTGGTCAGCAGAGGGCAGTGGGGGTGCAGTTGTCACTGCAGTGCTTGTGTGAGCTTGGTCATGGCTGTTCATTCATTTGTCATCACTCTTGAAGCTTGTGCATTATTGGAATGACACGTGTTGCATTTAATTGCCACTTAAAATGTCTTCAACAGATTACATTATGATCTGGCATTGAAGTGAAAAGTTATTGTATATGCAAAAAGAGGTAACAGAATATAAAAATGACATCTGTGTAAAGCAAATGCCTGTCATAGTAGGAATAGCTGCATCTTCTTGCAGAACAACCACCAAATGCTTTACCATTTCCAAAAAGAGAAGATGTGCACACAGAGATGTAGCTTTCACTTTGTTCCTGATACATGCAAGGTGGCTGACCATGACACACCAAGCAAGACAATACCAGCATCACAATTTGCAGAATGAGTGTCCCATCTGGAAGAGAGCCCCAGAGATAACAGTGGAGTGCTCTTGTTAGAAATGCTGCAACCTCAACAGTTTTAATGACACAGAGAACAATATTATTTGAAAAACCGTAGACATCTTCAACTGAGTCAAAAATTATTCAGTCAAACTCTGTGAACAAGTTTTACACTCACTTAAACAACTTATTTCTCTTATGCTTTATGCACAAGAGTAATAAATGATAAACTCTGTTAAAGATTCTTCCAATGACAATGAACTAAAAATTCCAAGTGATAAGAAAGCATTAAGTCAAACTTTAACTGGAAGAATTTTTCTTTCTCAAGTGTATGTAAAATAAAGGTCAATCTTACAACCAGTAACATTTTCAATTCAGTGGGATACACCAGATTTTGAAAAGTTTTTTCCACTCAGAAAAATGTGGCCTGACATTTCCAAGTAAACAGCACCACCAAGAAGGATGTACAGGGAAGGATTGGAGAGGTTCTTCCTCAAGAAGCTTCACTCAGTTCAGTGTGGTAGAGAAGGGGCCGGGAGCAGAGCAGCCAGGGTGGAAGGGGAGAGGCAGGAGTAGTGCTGCACTGAGACATCATCACTGTAGGTCTCCAAGCAGTGGCTGGTTGATGTGTTGAAGATGGAGATTAAGGCCACACAGAGTCATACAGTTTGTGCCCACATGTAGAGGCTAAGAGACAGGTTTGGATTCAATTGTGCAAGTTCAATTCTGGCTTAGCCCCCACGTAATATGCTGGGAACTCAGGCAAGGACCTGACTTCTCTGAGACATAGCCTCCTTGACTCTGAAGTGGGAATCATAATGCACCCAGTTCATGAGGTTGTTGTGATGATCAAATGGCTTGTTGCATTTTAAATACCAATGCTCCCTGGCAGTAAACTGTTAATAAATGTAAGCTAGTTTTATCTCAGAAGTCACCCTGTGAAAATTGGTAACTCATTCTTCTAATAAATATTGTCAGGCTCAACCATTCCCAAGCCCTGCACAGGGCTACAGAGATAGAGAGGAATTCCACCCTTGACCTTCAGCTCACATATATAACATCTTGACCAAGGTCATAGAAACCCCTTTGAGAGAGCCTAAGCAAAACAGAAAAAAATTAAAAAATACAATTTAAAGTCATTTATTGGAAAGATTGATAAATAAAAAGATAAATAAAAGGAGCCAAGACCAGATTTAGAGAGAATCTCCAGATTCTCTCTTTCTTCTCTCTGGAGCATTTGTTGTCGCATGTTCTCTGTTGTGGGCTGGGAAGGCACAGATAGCATAACAGAACTGAGGTCCTGAGAGCTGCGGGCTGGGGATCTGCTTTCGCACTGCCGGTGATTTTTACCCTGTTCCATCTCTCCAAGTTTCATGTTCCTAATCATCCAAACAGGAATAATAAGAATTTAGAGAGTTGTGTGGAGGATTAAATAAACTCTTAGAAGGCAGTGCTTAGGATAGTGTTGTGCCCAGAGTAAGTGCCCAATAAATAGCAATTCTGGAATGCTATACGGACGGTGTATCCTGGAGCTGTGCAAGGCAGTGCCCCACCCTTCCTTCCAGGTCCTGATTCCAGATTCAGGAGTTCTGGGTCTTGGCTTGAGGAGGGAAGGATGATGTCTCCTCACACAAAATCACCCATGGCTGGTGTCTATGGCCCCTGAAATTGTTGCACCTGAAGATAGGGATCTTTAACTGCTTTGAGGACGAATCTCTTCCTGGTTGAGTACAAACAGAAAATGAGTCCCCTGTTGCATGGCACCAGGAAACTTCCCATCCAACACCATTCACTGTCCCCCTGCAACTTTAACCGGGAGAAGCTCCAATGTCACTAATGCTTCATCTCTTCCTGTTCAGCCCTCTATGGGCTCCATCTCCACCCATGGTGAAGATAAGCCTTTGCATCTATTGATTATATTCAAGCTCATGATCAATGAAAGAACCAATAGAGAGGGAGGTTTCAATAGCATGGACCATACTGTTACACAGCTGACTGTGTTTAAAGTTCAGTGTGATACCATCAGCAAACTACATTTTACTTAGACTGATATCATCTTTGGCTCTTTCCCTTGTTTCAGTCCTCAAGTGCCCAGATTTAATCTTTAAATAATGGGAACTCAAAGAACCTATAGAGAAAACATGACCCATATATCTGCTGTCTACAAGAAACCCACCTCAGAAAAAAAGACGCACACAGACTGATGGTGAAGGGATGGAAAAAGGTCTTTCAGGTGAATGGAAATGAAAAAAAAAAGCTGGGGTAGCAATACTTATATCTGACAAATTAGATCTCAAAGAGAAGGACATAAAAAGAGATAAGGAAGGCCACTTCATAATACTGAAGGGAGCAATCCAACAAGAAGAAATAACTCTGGTAAACTTATACGCACCCAATATAGGAGCACCCAAATACATAAAAAAAACTTCTGGAGGATATCAAGGGAGAGATTGACAGCAATACAATCATAGTAAGGGACTTTAATACCCCACTATCACCATTGCACAAATCCTCTAAACAAAAAACCAGCAAAGAAACAGCAATCCTAAATGACTCACTAGATCAGATGGAATTAATTGACATCTTCAGAACATTTCACCCCAAAGCCACAGAATATATATTCTTCTCAACTGCACATGGGTCATTTTCAAAGATAGATCATATATTGGGTCACAGGCAAAGTCTCTTCATATTCAAGAATATAGAAATCATATCAAGCATCTTCTCAGATCACAATGGCATAAAACTGGAAATCAACTACAATAAAAACAATCCAAAAAAATCAAACACATGGAGACTAAATAGCATGCTATTAAACAATGACTGGGTTAACAGAGAGATCAAAGAAGAAATAAAAAACATCATGGCAACAAACGACAATGAAAACACAACAATCCAAAACCTGTGGGACACAGTGAAAGCAGTCTTGAGAGGGAAGTTCATAGCTCTACAAGCCTACTGCAAAAAAAAACAAGAAACAATGATAATAAATTACCTAACCCTACAACTCAAAGAATTAGAAAGAGAGCAACAAGAAAAGCCCAGTGTAAGCAGAAGGAAGGAAATAATAAAGATCAGAGCGGAGATAAACAACATAGAGACCAAAAAACAATGCAAAGGATCAACAAAAAAAAGAGCTGGTTCTTTGAAAGGATAAACAAAATTGATGAACCTCTAGCCAGGCTCACCAAGAAGCAAAGAGAGAGGACCCAAATAACAAAATCAGAAATGAAAGAGGAGAAATAACAACAGACCCCATAGAAATACAAAGGATTGTTAAAAAATACTTTGAACAACTCTACTCCAACAAACTAGACAACCTAGAGGAAATGTAGATATTCCTAGAAAAATACAACCTTCCAAAACTCAATCAGGAAGAATCTAAAAATCTCAATAGACCAATAACTATGAAAGAAATTGAAGCAGTCATCAAAAAGCTTCCAGCAAACAAAAGCCCAGGACCAGACGGCTTCACAGGGGACTTTTACCAAACATTCAAGGAAGAACTAAAACCTATCCTCCTCAGACTATTCCAAAAAATTCAAGAGGAAGGAACACTTCCAAGCTCATTCTATGAAGCCAGCATCACCCTAATACCAAAACCAGGTAAAGACAACACAATGAAAGAGAATTACAGGCCAATATTTCTCATGAACATAGATGCCAAAATCCTCAGCAAAATCCTAGCAAATCGGATCCAGCAGTACATCAGAAAGATCATACACCGTAACCAAATAGGATTTATCCCAGGGATGCAAGGATGGTACAATATCCGCAAATCAATAAACGTGATACATCACATAAACAAATTGAGAGAAAAAACCACATAGTCATATCAATTGATGCAGAAAAAGCATTTGACAAAATCCAACACCCATTTTTGATAAAAACTCTCAGCAAAGTGGGAATAGAAGGATCATACCTCAACATAATAAAAGCCATATATGACAAACCCACAGCCAACATCATACTCAATGGGCAAAAACTAAAACCATTTCCCCTAAGAACAGGAACAAGACAGGGATGCCAACTCTCACCACTCCTGTTCAACATAGTACTGGAAGCATTAGCCATTGCAATTAGACAAGAAGGAGAAATAAAAGGCATCCAAATTGGAAATGAAGAAGTAAAACTGTCTTTATTCGCAGATGACATGATATTGTAGATAAAAAAACCCTAAAGACTCCATCAAAAAACTATTAGATTTAAAAAATGAGTTCGGCAATGTAGAAAGATACAAAATTAATGCCAAGAAATCTATGGCATTTCTATACACCAATAATGAACTCACAGAGAGACTAAAAAAGCAATCCCATTTGCCATCACACCAAAAAAATTAAGCTACCTAGGAATAAACTTAACTAAAGAGGTAAAAGACCTCTACTCAGAAAACTATGGGACGTTGAAAAAAGAGATAGAGGAAGACATAAACAGATGGAAGAACATACCGTGTTCATGGATTGGTAGAATCAACATCATTAAAATGTTCATACTACCCAAAGCAATCTATAAATTCAACGCACTTCCCATTAAAATACCAACGGCATATTTCACAGACCTAGAACGAACTCTCCAAAAATTCATCTGGAATAAAAAAAAGACCCCGAATAGCCGCAGCGATCCTGAGAAAGAACAAAGTAGGTGGGATCTCAATACCAGATATCAGGTTGTATTCCAAAGCCACTGTTCTCAAAACTGCTTGGTACTGGCACAAGAACAGACATATAGATCAATGGAATAGAATAGAGAACCCAGAAATTGACCCGAACCAATATGCTCAATGAATATTTGACAAAGGAGGCAAGAACATACAATGGAGTCAAGACAGTCTCTTCAGTAAATGGTGTTGGGAAAATTGGACAGATACATGCAAAAAAAATGAAACTAGACCACCAACTTACACCATACACAAAAATAAACTCAAAATTGATAAAGGACTTAAATGTAAGACAGGAAACCATAAAAATACTAGAGGAATCCAAAGGCAACAAAATCTCAGACATATGCCAAAGCAATTTCTTCACCGATATAGTTCCTAGGGCATTGGAAACTAGAGAGAAAATAAACAAATGGGACTACATCAAAATAAAAAGCTTCTGCACATCAAAAACCATCAACAAAACAACAAGAAAGCCCACTGCATGGGAGAACATATTTGCCAATGTTATCACCAATAAGGGTTTAATCTCCAACATTTACAGGGAACTCATACAACTTAACAAAAGGAAGATAAACAATCCAAACAAAAAAATGGGCAAAGGACCTAAATAGACACTTTTCAAAAGAGAACATTCAGGAAGCCGAGAGACATATGAAAACATGCTCAAAGTCACTAATCATCCGAGAGATGCAAATCAAAACAACAATGAGGTACCATCTCACACCTGTCAGAATGGCTATCATCAACAAATCAACAAACGACAAGTGCTGGAGAGGATGTGGAGAAAAAGGAACACTCTTGCACTGCTGGTGGGAATGCAGACTGGTGCAGCCACTATGGTAGACAGTATGGAGTCTCCTCAAAAAGTTAAAAATGGAACTGCCATTTGACCCAGTGATTCCACTGCTAGGAATATATCCCAAGAAACCAGAAACAGCAATCAGAAAGGATATTGCATCCCTATGTTCATAGCAGCACAATTTACCATAGCTAAGATTTGGAAACAGCCTAAGTGCCCATCAACGGACTAATGGATTAGAAAACAGTGGTACATCTACACAATGGAATACTATGCTGCTGTCAAAAAGAAAGAATTCTTACCATTTGCAACAGCATGGATGGAACTGGAGAGTATTATGCTAAGCGAAATAAGCCAGTCAGTGAAAGAAAAATACCACATGATCTCACTCATTTATAGATAATAAAGACCATTATAAACTGATAAACAAAAATAGATACAGAGGCAGAGCAGCATTAAACAGACTGTCAAACTACAGCAGGAAGGCTGGGGAGGGTTTGCGGGGAGGGGGCGGTAAGAGATTAACCAAAGGACTTGTATGCATGCATATAAGCATCACCAATGGACACAAGACACTCGGGGGTAGGGTAGGCTGAGAGAAAGTCAAGGGGGGAAAAAAGGAAACAAATGTACTATTCTTTGTAATATTTTAAGCAATAAAAAAAAAACCTATAGACAAATTACTAAAGACAATGGGAAAGTTTAGAAAGGTAACTGACTATAGTATAAAAACAATATGTAAAAGGCAACTGTACATTGTACACCAACAAAAACCATTTCAGAGCATTATTTTTAAAGACACATTTGTAATATCAAGAAAAAATTAAAACTACTTAGGAATAAAATCAAGTATACATGTGCAAGATTTGTACATAGAAAATTAAAATGGAACTGAAACGCTTTAAAGGTGACCTAAAGAAATAGGGAGATATAAGAAAATTTAAACCTTGCAAAGTGTCAATTCAACTCCAAATTGTCTGTATTCAAGCCAATTCCAATAGAAATTTCAATAGTTTTCTTTGGGGACCCTGACAAGATGATTATAAAATAACACCCATTAGAACTAATAAATGAGTTTAGCAAGATTAATAGAAAAAATATCAATGTACAAAGATAGGTTATGTTTCTACACACTAGCAATAAACAATCCAAAGAGGAAATAAAGAAAACAATTTAATTTACATTAGCATCAAGAAGAATATAACACTTAGGAATAAATTTAACAAAAGAAGTGCTTATATTACTGAAAGCTATAAAACATTGTTGGAGAAAGAAGAATTTAAATAAATGGAAAATGACCCATGCTCCTAGATGAAAACTTAGTGATGGTAAGATGACAATACTTCCCAACATTTTGATCTACAGATTCAGTGAAATCCCAATCAAAATTTCAATATATTATTAAAATATGTTTTTATTGATTTCAGAGAGAGAGAAGGAGAGGGAGAGAGAGAGATAGAAGCATCAATGATGAGAATCATCTATCTGCTGCCTCCTACATGCCCCCTACTGGTGATCGAGCCCTAACCCAGGCATGTGCCCTGACAAGAAATTGAACTGTGACTTCCTGGTTTATAGGTCGACATTCAACCACTGAGCCACACTCACCAAAGCATCAACTGCTTTTTTAAGAGAAATTTAACATCTATGTGGAAGTGCAAGGGACCCTGAATAGCCAGCTAAAACAATCGTTAATTTGAAAAAAAAAAGGTAGGTGGGGGTCACACTTTTCAATTTCAAGACTTACTACAAAACTACAGTAATGAAGACAATGTGTTATTGGCACCGTGACAGACACATAGGTCAGTGGAAAAGCACTGAGAGTCCAGAAATACTAGCAGACCCATGTGTCTACTACCAGTTATTGTGACAAGGATGCTAAGACAACTCAATGAAGAAATAATAGTTTTTTCAACAAATGATTTTAGACAATTGGGTAAAATGACCCATGCTCCTAGATGAAAACTTAGTAATGGTAAATGACAATACTTCCCAACATTTTGATCTACAGATTCAGTGAAATCCCAATCAAAATTTCAACATATTTTTAAAATATGTTTTTATTGATTTCAGAGAGAGAGAAGGAGAGGGAGAGAGAGATAGAAGCATCAATGATGAGAATCATCTATCTGCTGCCTCCTACATGCCCCCTACTGGGGATCAATCCCTAACCCAGGCATGTGCCCACAGAAAATCTATAAATTGGGACCCTTACCTCATCTCTTACACAAAAATTAACTCAAAATGGATCAACAATCTAAATGTGAGAGTTGAGACTATAAAATGCTTAGAAGAGAATACAGGTGTAAACTTTGTGACTTTAACTTAGGCAGCAGTTTCTTAATGACAGCTAAAGCACACGAAGCCAAAGGAAAATCAGATAAACTGAACTTCATCTGAATTAAACACTTTCGTGCCTCAAAGGACACTGTTGAGAAAGTGAAGACAATGCACAAAATGGAATAAAATATTTGCAAATCATATATCTGATAAGGGTCTAGTAGTCAGAATATAAAAAGAACTCTAACAATCAAAAGACAAATAACTGCATTAAAAATGTGCAAAGAATTTGAGTAACATTTCTCCAAATGCATACAAATGGTCAATCAGCATATGAGAAGATATTCAAGACCATCAATCATAAGGTGAAGTAAATCAAAACTGCAATAGGATTCCACTACACACCCACTGGCACAGCTTTAATAAAAGAAGACAAACAATAGGACTCCTGGAGAGGATGTGAAGAAATTGAAAATTTCATACATTTCTAGTGGGAATGCAAAATGGTGCAAATGCTGTGGAAAACAGTTTGGATGGTCCTCCCAAAATTAAACATAAGTTATCATATTACCCAGCAATTCCACTCCTAGGTACATACCCAAGATAAGTGAAAACCTATGTCCACACAGACTTGTACACGAGTCTTCACAGCAGCATTACTCACAGTAGCCAAAAGATGGAATCAACCCAAATTTACATAATGAGTAGATAAACTGAATGTGGTCTATCCATAAATGAAATATTATTCGGCCATAAAAAGGAATGAAGTACTGACACATACTGCTACATGGATGGACCTTGAAAACACTAAGCTTGACTGTCCAACCTCAGAGGGAACGCAGAGGAGGGGTTGGGTAAGAGAGCAACCAAGGACTTGTATGCATGCATATAAGCATAGCCAATGGACACAGACAGCAGCGGGGTGAGGCATGTGCTGGGGGCTGGGAACGGCTGGGAAGAGGTCAATGGGGGGCGGGCGGGCAAGGAGACGTAGGTAATACTTTAAACAATAAAGAATTAAAAAACATAAAAAAATAAAAAGAAAAGAAAACACTAAGCTAAATGAAATAAGCCAGTCACAAAGGCCACATATTGCCTGATTTCATTTATATGAAATTTCCAGACTAGGTAAATCCATAGAGATTGAAAGTCGATTAGTGGTTGCCTAGGGGAAGGAGCAATTGGAAGTTACTGCTAAAAAGTCCAGAATTTATTGGGGGATTATAATATTCTGGAAGTAGATAGTGATAAATGGTGGTGCGAACCTTGAAAATACTAAACATACCTGAATTGTACACTTTAAAATTATAGATTTTATTTTATGGGAATTATATATCAACATAAGAGAAGAATAAATAGCACACACAAAGATTATACAAGAACCAGGACATACCTAAAGAAGAAGGCTTACCTTATCAGACAGCAGGATGTGTTTTAAAACTCCAGTAATCAAGACAGGGATGCCTGGGGTTGCATTAAAACCTTGTGCTAGTTACCACGTGTGCATATTTTCATTCCATGATGGGCCTCCATGAAAATACCATTGATGACATTCCACAAATGTCTGTGTGCATCTCATTCCAGTGACCCACAAAGTAATAAATCGCCCTGTCAGTGGTGCACCTAGCAGTGAAGGAAAACAGAAAGAAGCTGCAAATAGTTGTTTCTCAAAGTGTGGTCCAAAGGCCTCCTGCACTGGAACCACCAGTGCAGCAGATTCCTGGGCCCCACTCCACATCTCCTGCACCAAAGTGTACAGGCTCACCCTAAGATTCTCCTGCTGCATGAGGTTCCAGGACAATGCTGTGAGGTTATGACAGTGCATACTGCACAGGCCAAGTTCACCTACTCAGTCCCAAATTTGACCTCCTTTGAAGATGATTCAAGAACAGAATAGCTTGCCTGAAGTTCTTTAAGATGCAAAGAGTTGGCATGTGTACTTCTTCAGCTTGTTGAAGGCCTAAAGAATTTAGAACCTTTTTTTATTGTCTGAAGTTTTATATATGTCTCCTTTTTCCCCGATTGACACTCCCCCTCCCCAGCGATTCCTATCTTGGGCAAGCCCCCACCACCCCAGTGTCTGTGTCCATTGGTTATGCTAATATGCATGCATACAAGTCCTTTGGTTGCTCTCTAACCACCCCCTCCCCTGCCATTTGTCTCTGGATCTATTTTTATTCATCAAATTATGTTGATCATTATATCCCATATATAAGTGAGATCATGTGATATTTATCTTTCTCTGCCTAGCTTATTTCACTTAGCATAATGCTCTCCAGTTCCATCCATACTGTTGCAAATGGTAAAAGTTCCTTCTTTTTTACAGCAGCATAGTATTCCATTGTGTAGATGTACCACAGTTTTTTAATCCACTCATCTGTTGATAGGCACTTAGGCTGTTTCCAAATCTTAGTTATTGTAAATTGTGCTGCTGTGAACATAAGGGTGCATAATATCCTTTCTGATTGGTGTTTCTGGTTTCTTGGGACATAGGTCTAGAAGTGGGATTACTGGGTCAAATGGGAGTTCCATTTTTAATTTTTTTTTGAGGAAACTCCATACTGTCTTCCAGAGTGGCTGCACCAGTCTGCATTCCCACCAGCAGTGCATGAGGGTTTCTTTTTCTTCACATCCTCGGCAGCACTTGTGGTTTAGGGATGCAAATCAAAATAACAATGAGATACCATCTCACACCAGTTAGAACCTTTTTAAAATATCAGAAAAGACAAACTGATTCACAGATGTTGACATCAGTTAGACAAGACATTGGCAAAAAGGATGGATTTTGTGGAATCATGGATTGATAGCTAGAGAAAAATATAATTGTCTTTCTAAGAAATACATAAAAACACCTTTTAAATTTATATTTTCTACGTTCCAAATTCCCTTGGAAAGAATTTTAATGGGCACTGATAATGTCACAGAATTTTCTTGCATCATCTAATTCTGCCCATTAACCTGGGGAAGCCTGGATGCCAAATCCCTGGTCTTGGCTGATTTTTCAATTCACTTTTCACTGAGTGTTGGACTTTGTAAATACACTAATTAGAACAAGATTGCAAAGGCTGAGTATTCTTTTGCAGTTTTATTCCAATCATGTTAACTTTGAAAGCACCAGAAATTTTTCAAATGAACTGTCAGTATCATTACAAATGCAATGACTGCTCAATCTGAAATATATTAAAAATCACATGGAGAAACTTCAAAGCATTAGAGGGCTCTCATGATACTAAGGCATACATCCCAATTTTAATTATTGACAATTCCCATCATACTACCTACCACAGGGTACCCTTTCACCTAATTAGGAATTATGTATAACACACTGAAGGCCAAAAAAAAAAAAAAAATGGTTTACAAGGCCAAACTATTCAGCTGAGAGACTCTAAAAAACCTGAAAACCTAAGAGTTTCTATATGTGTCAATCAATAGCTTTGCTGACGTCAAATGGGGCCAAAACCCATCTGGCATTTGAAGTGTGATTTTAGCTGAATATCTTTACAACCATCTTGAGTAAATCTTCTAACAGGCACAAGATTTAATAAAAAGATAAAGGCTGGAAAAAATGTAGCTTTAAAACATCCATATTCCTGCCCTAACTGGTTTGGCTCAGTGGATAGAGCGTCAGCCTGTGGACTCAAGGGTCCCAAGTTCGATTTCAGTCAAGGGCATGTACCTTGGTTGTGGGCACATCCCCAATAGGAAGTGTGCAGGAGGCAGCTGATCGATGTTTCTCTCTCATCGATGTTTCTAACTCTCTATCCCTCTCCCTTCCTCTCTGTAAAAAATCAATAAAATATATTTAAAAAAAATAAAACGTCCATATTCCTATCTGATATTTTCTCTACCTACCTCCAAATATGCAAAAGACATCAGTAAAGACTTCGTAGTATTTATTTGGTAGTCATTGATACCCTTCAATAAATTTATATTACTTAAATATTTATTAAAGGGTTTTAAAACTGTTGTTACTAGTATATCATTTAAAATATGGAATATTGCTATCTTTTATATTAAAGTAATTAAAGAAAAAAGTTAATGTGAAAACTTTAAATGTGTTTGTATTGAAGTAGTGTCTGTTTTAACATATTGCTGCATCATTTTTTCAGCTTCTGATTTGTTTGTATAGTCATTCTTTCATTGAACAGAAGAACGGTGTGATTACTGGGCAGGTGTGGCACTGGCAGAGCACGCTCCCTTTCAGGGATGTGTGAAGCCAGAGCAGGGGCTCTGTTTTGCTTTGAGGCTCCTTTGAACAGAATTGGCAAATGATTTGCATGCTCTTTTTCTCTGATCTGGTGAATCAGGGGTTTCTTTTCTGTGGCATTTAAGATCCTTTTTTAAATGAACTTAAATTCCTGCATAAAATATTTTACATGTACTATAATAATAACAACTAATAATTATTAGCTATTTTTAATATGATAGTAATAACCATGCTTCCTACTTATTGAGCACTTACCAGCCTGGCCTCTCCCAGAGAATTTAGGCCTCATTTTTAAGAAAAGCAGGTGCTCTTGCTATTCCTGTTTATGGATGAGAAAATGGAGGCTCAGCAATAAAGCAAATAATCCTGCTTGAACCCCAGCCCCACTTGATCCTGCCCACTGGTGTGTAATAGTCACAGAGAGAGATGCTGAGTCCCTTAAAAATTATAAAGCAGGTAGTACAACCATGCTGTAGGGCCCTGAGCAGCTTTTTACAAATATAGATTTCTTAATCCCATCCCCTGTGATCCCAGTGCACCAGGTTGAGGTAGGTCCAGGGGTTCTGAATATATATATATATAGTCATGTGCTGTGTAATGATCAGGATGCATTCTGAGAAGTGCGTTACTAGGTGATTTCATCCTTGTGCGAACACTGCAGAGTGCATTGCAGTACACACACCTAGATGCTCTAGCCTACTACACACCCAGGCAGTATAGGATTGCCTCTTGATCTCAGACAGCAGGCCTGTATTACAAGGAACAAGCCTATAGTATAAACATGTTACTGTACAAAACAGCATGAGATTACATTGAGCACAAGAGAAATCGATGAAACCAAGAGCCACGGTGAGCACAACATGGACAGCTTGGCCAATGTAGCATAGCGCACCTTTCACAGCAAACTTCCTTCATAAATAGAAAGAGCACACCCTAAAATAACAATAAAGAGTACAGAATAGTAGCTCCAAACCAGTAATGTAGTCTTTTACTATCATCATCAATATTATGTAGTGCACATAATTGTATGTCTATGCTTTTATCTGACTGGCAGCTGTAGGTGTGTTTATAGCAGCATCACCATACATTTGAGTGATGTGCTGCACTCTGACTTTACAATGGCTACTAGGTGATAGAGATTTTCCAGCTCTATTTTACTCTTATGGGACCACTGTCTCATATAAGCAGCCTATGGTTGACCAGAATGTCGTTATGCAGCGCGCGCGCGTGCACACACACACACACACACACACACACACACATATATATATATGAGGCCTGGTGCACAAAATTTGTGCACTGGGGGGGGGGGGGGTGTCTCTCAGCCCAGCCTGCACCCTCTACAATCTGGGACGCCTTGGGGGGTGTCCAACTGCCGGTTTAGGCCAGATCCCTGTGGGATCGGGTCTAAACTGGCAGTCAGACATCCCTCTCACAATCTGGGACTGCTGGTTCCCAACTGCTCGCCTCTCTGCCTGCCTGATTGCCCCCAACTTCCTTCCTTTGCAGGCCTGATTGCCCCCAACTGCCCTCCCCTGCTGGCCTAATCGCCCACAACTGCCCTCCGCTGCCGGCCGTCTTGTGGTGGCCATCTTGTGACCACATGGGGGTGGCCATCTTGTGCGAGGATGTAACAGTCAATTTGCATATTACCTCTTTATTATATAGGAGATTATATATCCTATCTAATAATAGACAAACATGGTAATTGACTGTACCTTCGCTACACTTCCCATTGGCTAATCAGGGCGATATGCAAATTAACTGCCAATAAAGATGGCGGTTAATTTGCATACATAGGCACAATGCTGGGAGGCGAAAGGGGAAGGATGGGAGAAGCCGCCTGCTGCTGACGGTGATCAGAAACCCAGGTGGCAGGCAAGAGCCAGGGGGCAGGGCAAAGGCGGCCCGTGATCAGAGAACCGGGGCCACCTTTGCCAGCCCCCCTACTGGTGATCAGAGAAGCCAGCAGGGTAGGGAAGAAGCGGCCGCCGGCGAAAGCCTGCGTGCACTTCCTGGAGAAGAGCCTGGAAGCCAAGAATGCCTGTGTCCTGCTGTCGCAGAGCCGGCTGTTTGAGGAGCCCGAGCTGACCTAGTGCTGCTAGGAGGTCATTGATGTGCAGGCAGAGATGGCCCTGCAGTCCGAGGGCTTCTGCGAGATCGACTGGCAGACCCTGGAGGTCGTCGTCACCCGGGAGGCCCTCAACACCAAGGAGGCGGTGGTCTTTGAGGCCGTGCTCAACTGGGCCGAGGCCGAGTGCAAGCGGCAGGGCCTGCCCACCACCCCGCGCAACAAGAGGCATGTCCTGGGGCCGGCCCTCTACCTGGTCCACATTCCGGCCATGACCCTGGAGGAGTTTGCCAATGGCACTGCCCAGTCGGACATCCTGATGGTGGAGGAGACCCACAACATCTTCCTGTGGTACACGGTGGCCAACAAGCCCCTGCTTGACTTCTCGCTGACCAAGAGGCAAGGCCTGGCCCCGCAGAGGTGCCACCGCTCCCAGTCCTCGGCCTACCGCAGCAACCAGTGGTGCTACTGGGGGCGCTGCGACAGCATCCAGTTTGCGGCGGACAGGAGGGTGTTTGTGGCGGGGCTGGGCCTGTACGGGTCCAGCTCCAGGAAAGCTGAGTACAGTGTGAAGATCGAGCTCAAGCACCTTGGGGTGGTCCTCACCCAGAACCTGACCAGGTTTGTGTCCGACGGCTCCAGCAGCACCTTCCCAGTCTGGTTCGAGCACCCGGTGCAGGTGGAGCAGGACACCTTCTACACGGCCAGCGCCATGCTGGACGGCAGCGAGCTCAGCTACTTCGGGCAGGAGGGCCTGACGGAGGTGCAGTACGGGAAGGTGACCTTCCAGTTCCAGTGTTCCTCCGACAGCACCAACCGCACCGGGGTGCAGGGTGGGCAGATCTCCGAGCTGGGGGGACAAAGGGCCGCACCCTTTCTCCTTGGCAGGACAGGCTTCAGGGCTCCTAACCTTTTGTGTGCAGCTGGCTGTAGCCAGAGGTATAAATGAGACATTTCTACATGGCCAGAGCCCGGTTCTGAATACAGAGGGCTGGGCCTCATCACATCTCCTGCATATTGGGGTGCACACTCAGGTGGAGGGCAGATTTGGGGGTGGAGGGCAGCCCGGACCCCACCAGAGGTGCCCATGCCACCTGCTTTGTGGGCTTGGCCATCTCTCCCACCCTCCTAGATTTTGTTCTGAGTTGTTCTAAGCTTAAGACCTTCCCTCCAAATCTAAAAGCTGGGAAAAGTCATTTAAAAAAAAAAGTCAAGAAATTATTAAAAATACAGGTACTTTGAAAAAAAAAATACAGGTACTTCTCCAAACACCGGCTGGGGAGGGGGGGAGGAGGGCAGGGAAGAGGTGGCTGCTAGTGGCCACCTCTTCCCTGCCCCCCTCCCCCCCCCCCCCCCCGCCCCCTGGCCGGTGTTCGGAGAAGTATCTGTATTTTTTTTTCAAAGTACCTGTATTTTTAATAATTTCTTGACATGGTAAAAGAATTTTACATTGCAATCCAAGGGTGGTGGGGTGAGGAGAAGGAGCAGCAGAACAATCCAAAAAACAAAAAGGGAAACAGAAATGCATGGTGGAAGGGATTTGAAGGGTGGGTAGGGGCATTGCCCAACTAAAAATGCAATTGGTTTGTTATTGAGTACTATTCATGGGAAGACAGCATCCTGACTCCTTCTCTATACAGCATATTGGGAGTAAAAATGATGCATCCAGGTGGAAATATGATTAGGGGTTGGAAGACAGACAGGGAAAGAAGAAGTCAGAAATAGACACTGAGAAAGTCACTGGCTGGCTGGCTGCAAATACTGACTCTCCAGTAGTGATAGAATAAAAAAGTGGGGGATATCTCTGGAAGATTCAAGAGATAGGGGGCAACTCTTCTATGGTTTTGACTTGCCCAGCAGATTTCCACATACACACGTGTACACGCCTATGTTTGCATGCACACACATATACACATAACTGACTGCCCTCTCTGGAAGCACAGAAGAAGAAGCCGCCAGAAGAAGAAGCCGCCCACCTTTGGTCCAGGTGCCAGCACCTGCGGCTGGCTGCAGTCCAGGAGATGGACAAGCCACCCGCCCGAGGTCCCAGGCTGCAGCCACCCAGAGAAGCTGCCAGCCCTGTGGTCCAGGGCGCCAGCGCCTGTGGCCAGGGAAATAGGTTCCCTCTTCTCCTACTGCAGTCATTACTTCAATATTCCCCTTCTGAATTTCTCTCCTGTGCTGCAACCCAACTCCACTTTTTATCAGAAGGATACAGAACAGAGAGAGCAGTGTTAAAAGCTTACATTTTTAAGCCGGTAAGGTTGGTACTTAAACATATAAATGGAAAACTAGAGTCCTTAAGGTAACAAAGGTTACAAAGGACAGGGACAGCGCATGACCTATTATATCCAGCAATCCATATGGGGACTGAAAACTTTGCAATGATAACAATTAGTGAAGATATGAATCAACTAAAATAGTTGACAGGGACAATTCTTCCATCTTTGAAAATATCTACATCAAATCTGTTTAAATAGATTTTCATCTGCATAATATAACACATTCTGACAAGACCACCACCACCACCAATGTGGTCAGTGTTGTGCCGATATATGTTTAATAACTGAGGGGACCCCCCCCCCCCCCCGAGTGCACAAATTTTTGTGCACCAGGCTACTAGTATATATATCCTATCTAATAAAAGAGAAACATGGTAATTAGCCATACATCTGCTACCCTTCCCATTGGCTAATCAGGGCGATATGCAAATTAACTGCCAGCCAAGATGGCAGCTGGCAGCCATGCACTGAAGCGAACAGGGAGGCTTGTTTGCTCCAGTGACTGCAGACTCCAATGTTCCCCGCCTGACTTGCCGGCCTGTTAGCTGCAACTCTAAGCAACTATGTTGCAAATATAGAAGCTAAACCAAACCCCAGAAACCCGCTTTAGTCAGCCAGGCTTCAGCTAGCCGGACCGCAACATTATATCAAATACAGAAGGTAAACAAAGGCCAGAAACCTGCTTTCAGCTAAAACTGGCCCAGAATAAATTTTAAAAAAAAAGAAAAAAAGGAGCGGTTGGGAGCTTCAGTCACCCGCCAGCCTGAAAACGGCCCTCAGCCCCTCAGCCAGACTGGCCAGGCACCCCAGTGGGGACCCCCACCCTGATCCAGGACACCCTTCAGGGCAAACCAGCCAGCCCCCACCGGTGCACCAGGCCTCTATTCTATATAGTAAAAGGGTAATATGCCTCCCAGCACCGGGATCAGCGGAGCAACGAGGCCTCCCGGCACCGGGATCAGCGTGACAGAGGGCAGCGCCCAAACCCCCTGATCGCCCTGCAGCTCTGTGTGTGACAGGGGGTGGGGCCACAACCTCCCTGTCCGCCTTGCTCTGTTCGTGACAGGGGAAGGCACCCCAACCCCCGATCAGCCCTGCTCTGTGCCTGGTAGGGGGGAGCTCCCCAACCCCCTGATTGCCCTGCGGGTCTGTGTGTGACAGGGTGCAGCGCCCCAACCCCCTGATTGGCCCTGCTCTGTGGGTGATAGAGGGCGGCGCCCCAACCCCCACCCCCACAGGCCCTGCTCTGTGTGTGATGGGGTAGAGCCATAACCTCCCCATTGGCCCTGCCCTGAGTGTGACAGTGGCGGCACCCCAACCCCCTGATCGGCCCTGCTCTGTGTGTGACGGGGTAGAGCCATAACCTCCCCATCGGCCATGCCCTGAGTGTGACAGTGGTGGCGCCCCAACCCCCTGATCCGCCCTACTCGGTGTGTGACAGTGGGGAGCTCCTCAACCCCCTGATCGGCCCTGCTCTGTGTGTGACAGGGTATGGAGCCCCAACCCGCCTGATGGGCCCTGCTCTGTGCATGACAGGGGCAACTCCCCAACCCTCTGATCGGCCCTGCTCTGTGTGTGACAGGGGGTGGCGCTGCAACTTCCCTATCGACCCTGCCTTGAGTGTGACAGGGGGTGGTGCCCCACCCCCCAATTGGCTGTACCCTGAGCGTGACTAGGGGTGGCATCGCAACCTCCCGATCTGCCCTGCTCTGTGCATGACAGAGGGCAGCGCCCCAACTCCCCAATCAGCCCTGCTCTAAGCCCGACCAGGGGCTGCACCTAGGGATTGGGCCTGCCCTCTGCCACCCGGGAGCAGGCCTAAGCCAGCAGGTCATTATCTCCTGAGGGGTCCCAGGCTGTGAGAGGGCACAGGATGGGCTGAGGGACCCCCTCTCCCCCCCAGTGCACAAATTTTTGTGCACCGGGCCTCTAGTATATATATATTTCCAGGTGATTCTGATGTAGTCTGTCCACAAATCACTTGGAGTGGAGCGGGGGGGGGGGGGGGGGGGGGGCGATTATTCTGCAAGTCAGGAGCTGAAGCTACCAATTTGGGCAGAGGATGAATGAATTATGACCCTGACAAGTAATGTCTTTGCCCAAAAGCTGCTCAGGTTTGCAGTTCTGGGTCCTGGAACCCTGACTCTCCTTTTCCAACAGACAAAACACATTTTCTCCCATTGAGTCATCCAAGCCTCTGACCCCAACGCTGCACTGATCCTGTTGGACAGACAGGGAACCCAATCTGGTCACACGAGTTAGAGGCAGTGTTCAGATGGCCCCATTTTCCACCCACTCTTGTCACATGCTAACTGCAGAGAGGGGTTTCAGCTCCAAATCGTGTCAGCATTGACACAGAGCAGAGGAGATGATGACATGCTTTCTCACCAGAGTCCTCACTCTGGTATTCTGACCCTGGCCACTTTTTTAGCTTTATTTCCAGAAAGAAGCATTTTCCTAATAGGAATAGCAAACAGGCATCAGGCCCTGTTATAAGACTTTATAGAAACAGTCTAATTCACTCCTCACCATAGCCCTATAAAGTTGAGACTATTTCAATTTCCACTTTACAGATGAGAAAACTGTGACTCAGAGACAATAAGCAGCTTGCTCATGTTGCCAAGTGAACTTGCCCAGCTAATAAATGAAGAGCAACCACAAAATATGGTCCCAGAGCCTCTGCTCTGAGCACCATGAGTCGTGAGCACTCACTCATTTCCTCATCCATGAGGACTGGATTCCAAATGGGACGTGCAGTCCCTGAGGGCATATAAGATCCACAGTTCTTTATCTTCATCCAACTCTTTAAATCTCTACTTTTGTGCACATTTGTTGTAGAGATATTAGCACATATACGTAATTTATAAATTAATAGATAGGAAATGCGGATCTATACTCAACACTTTTTTTTTTTTTTTTTTTTTTTTTACCAATAGGGTGTGCTACCAAAACAGTTTGAACCCCATTGTTTAACACAACTTCTGTTTTTGGTAAAGGGGGCATGATGATAATAATAAGGCTATTTCTTCACAGAGCTATTTTGAGATGGAGTGAGCAGGCACAAGCAGGGTGTGCCGCACCTGGCTGTGGGACACTCTAGATTAATTTGAGTGGCCATTATTGTTTGCTCTCCCTTGCTTATCCACCTCCCCAGTCTCCTTCATGCCAACATTTCTCCAGAAATATGTGTGTAGCACCTGCTAGGATCCAGAGCCACAGCCATTCCCTAGAGAGCCAGAGGACACTCAGCCGTGGGCCCTGGGTTTGGAGGAGTCCACAGAGACAGTTTCAGGAACAGATGGTGAATAAGTGGAGGGAGATCAAGTTTCTTCAACAGGCCTTGAGAGGGGAGGGTGTGGTCCACCAGAGATTCCAGGGAGCCTTCCTAGAAGAGGGGACCTCTTAGTGAAGCCTTGGTGATGGCCAGAACTCACATGAAGCAGAGAATATGCACCTGCAAGCCAAGCCAGCTGTGTGTCATTTATTGAGTACCTACTATGTGATAGGTACTTGTCTAGTCATTTGGGGTACAACTATGAACCAGCCAGACAAAATTCTCTGACCTTGTGGGACAAACAGCCTTATGGGGAAAACAAAGTAATGAGTAAAATATACGGAGAGTAAGAGGCAAGATAAGCTAAGAAGAAAAATAAAGTGGGGCAGGGAATCAGAAAGTGCTGGAGGTCCTGGTGGGGATGTTCTGAGAAGGGAGCATTGAGTCAGGATGAGGAGAGGGAGCCAGCATGTGAAAGAAAAGCATCCCAGGAAGAAGAGACAGCCAGTGTAAAGGCCCTGAGGCAGGAGTGTAGGGGCATGCACTTATGAAACAGTCCAGTGGGCCTGGACAGAGTGAGCAAGGGAAAGGCAGAAGGAGGCAAAGAGGGACAATGCAGCGCTGCAGACCATCAGGAGGTCTCTGCCTCTGAGGACCACAAGCGTCAATGGAGGGTGCGGAGCAGAGCAGGGACATGATATGACTTCCAGTTTAACTCCATGCTTTCTGGCTGCCTGTGGAAGATGGATTGTAGGGGGTGGGAGAGCAGGAAGATGGACTGGGAGGCTGGATCACTGATCCAGGCCCATCACCTCAGCTCCAAGGAAGGCTCACCTAGACTCCATGCCCCCCAACCCCAACCTGCATCCCAGCACAGGCAGTGTTTGCTCAGAAAGTCCTGCCAGCTAACCCCCGGGGAAAACCCAGGCTAGCGGAAAGAGACATTCAGAAACCACCAACCCTGCAATTACCTGTAAGATGGATTCTTCTCCCTGACAGGGTGCGGGAGATACTGAGCCTGTTATTAACCAAGGCCTAATTACAGTGTGTCGGGCTGCAATGCTCATTGCAAGAGAAATACCGGCGGCCTGCAAAGCGAGGCTAATTGTTCCCCGCTCCCTCCTTCTTTTTGTCAGAGGCATTCAATCTGCCTGAAATAATTACACTTCTCCCCCCAGAGGCTCGGAGACAGGCTTTGCTGTTCTCCCAGGGCTGGAGATTTAGTATCCTGAATCTGAAATTGCAGCAGGCAGGTTGGCAATCAAGGCCCTAGGCAAGCCTTATCTCCTTAGGCCTGTGTCCCAGGGCCAAGTCCCAGCACTGCTCTGAGCAGCCGGGAGCCTCTGTCTCATGCACTGTCCAGAGCATCTCTTGATGTTTGAGCAAATGACTTCATATCTTGGAGCCTCAGTTTTCTGATTGGTTAAATAGTTATATAATATCAATTGCCTGAACTGTGGCTAGATGCTTCAACACAGGTGCTGATGTGGGTACTAATACCTGGTGCTTATTATGCCACAAACTTTTTAGAGGTGAAAGAGATTTCCTGTGTTGAGCACCTACTATGTGCTGGACATACAATGTTCAGTAAGTATCCACTGAATGAATGATCTCCTTTTAACAACCAACCTGGAAAAGAGTGAGTTATTGTTCCTGCTGCACAGAAGAGAAAGGCCAGGCAGAGGGCGGCGGCTCTCCCCGGTCACGACCACACACGAGCAGGTATGTGTGAGTCTCACAGGTTTTAGGGAAGCAGAGTGACCTTCCTGAATGTTTGGCTCTCGGAAGCAGTGACCTGCTGATGACCTTGAGCGAGTCCTTCCTCACTAGGTCTGAGTCTCCTCACTGACCTTACAGTTTCCCACCTGTAAGATGACATTGGGACCTGGATGGTGGGCAATGTTGGCAGCATGCATGATGAGCTGGTTGTTTCCATGGTCTTTTCTTTCCGCATGGCTACCTGGGGAAAGTCTCTACCTGGTGCCTGTCATTAGCCTTCTGCTCTCATTCACTGAGAGAACAGACCTAGGGCAGGCCCCCTGAGACGGATCCGATTGTGTCCAGGCACGACCATCACCTAGAAGTCACTGAGTCTTTCTACTCTTACCTTTCACTTACTAGTATAGGTGTGATACTGGGTTGATTGTTTTTTAAGGTAATCTATCAAGTTTCCACTTGTTTAAGTGAAAAACAGTGAATGTACTTAAAGAAAGATCAGTCCAAGGACCAGTGCTCAATGATAAGGCAAAAATGGGGATGAACCACAGCTCTCAGATAACCCAGGAGAACCTGTAACACAGAAACCTTCCCATATGGGTTCCTTGTCACATAGAGAACCATCATGCTACAGACCCTCGAGCTGAAACCTGGTCCAGTAAGTCTCTGAACCCCTGCCATTCCCTGCAATGCCTCCTGCAGAGGCCTCTGGGCCTCAGTTTCCCCCAAGGGGAAAGGACTGGCCAGTGTATCCTTCCCTCCTCCCAGGCCTGGGTCCCTGTCTGGACTGGGGTCCCCAGCCAGATGCCAGGTCTGAGTGAGATGTCATGTTCAGTGGCTCCATTTAGGCTGAAGGGCTAATGAGGGGGCACCTGACAGCCCCAAAGACCTAACATGTCTATTTTCAGGAAATGCAACATCTGGTTCTGAGCCTTGTCCTTCTCTGCACCATCTGCCCAGCCTCAGCACTCGCCACCAATGTGTCTGCCTCTGACAGATTGCCTTTCTGATATCTTTATTATTGTTTTGAAAAGATGCCATTGGGGCTGCTGACCCAGCATTTTTTCCTGGAGAACTCCCCCCATCCCCAAGGCGTTCCGATGTCAGCCAGGTTAAGGATGTGACACCACAGGCAGTTCCGGGCCAGAAGTTCTCCCTGTCACTAGGATGTCTCCATAAATAATGCCCAGCCTCTCTGAGAACTCCCACTCAGGATAGAGAGTTGCAGATGCTTGAGAAAGGCGCTGCCATTTCCACGTTTCCTGCCAGAGGTCAGTTGCTTAGGTGAGTTTTGGGAAATAAGGATTTCGGGGGGGGCGGGGGGGGGGAGGGAGGATCAATAAGTAAATTGAAGTACCACAGGGTGTACACACTGTCTAAGACCTAAGGTTAAATTCAATAGTCTCCCACTTCTTCTGCAAAAATGCCCTGAGAGGTGTACATGAGCTGTCATTAATTCATTCATTTATTCTAAAGCATGTATTAGTCTTCAGGACAAATGATCTGCTTTGTTCAAGAAATAAATGGCATGAATATAAAAAGGGGGGGCATATTATAGATGAAAAGATACTTAAGAGACTTATAAACCAAATGCAATATGCTTGGATCCTGAATTGATTAAATCTGGTGTTCAAAACAACAACATTCTTGAACAGAAATAATTGAATACATTTCGATTTAGAAAATAGTAAGTGATTATTATCCAATTTTTTTTAGACACAATGATGGTTTTGTAGTTACTTTTTAAAAAAATATATTTTTTTTATTGATTTTAGAGAGAGGAAGGGAGAGGGATAGAGAGAGAGAAACATCGATGAAAGAGAAACATTGATTGGCTCCTCTTGCATGCCCCCTACTGGGGATGTGCCCGCAACCTGTGCATGTGCCCTGACTGGGAATCGAATGGGTTAGACCTCCTGGCTCATGGGCTGATGCTCAAGCACTGAGCCACACTGGCTGGCTGTGGTTACTTTTAAAAAATCTGTATTGTGAAGTCTGGGATTTTCTTATAATTGTTTCACGCAACCTCCTTTTCTCCCTTGTGCCCCCCCAACACACACCAGTAGGGACTTTGGGGTAAAACAAGATCAACAGAGTTTGATGATGGTTGACTCAAGTGAGAGGTATGGGAGCGTGCACTATTGTGTAATGCTCTATAATTCTGAATGCTTTTTTAATGTCCATAATTTTTTTAAGTTAAAAAGAATAGTGGCTTCGACAATGTAGACTGCTAGCTGAGCTTACTCTGCTGGTTGTGAGAATTAAATGGCACGCAGTAGGGACTTGTTACTCCCTGGATCCCATTTCATGCCATCATCCCCACAGCCCTCAAGGTAGGTACTCTACCTCCTCTGAGCAGGTAAGGAGCTGAGACTCAGGGACGTGCAGCCACTGTAGAACTGACAGCTGTAGCTGGGCGCTGGGGCTCCATGGCATCCATGGCACATCCATTTTCCTACTGAAGTCAGCCCTGAACCTGCCTGGTGGAGGTCAGAACTTTGTATGAATATATAATAGAACACAGAATACCATATATTGTTATATAAAATCATCACATACAGAATGTGGCAAAAGTAGGTTTATAGTTGTATCCACTTTCAAATACTTAATTAGTAAATAATACAAGAATATCCTCTGTGTTTCACATACTCAAGTTTATTCTTATATTTTTATTCATTAATTATTGTATTTAAAATTGGATATAACTATAAACTTATTTTTGCCCCACCCTGTAGGAATAATCACCATACAGTTTATTATCTATACTAGAGGCCCAGTGCACAAAATTCGTGCATGGGGAGGGGGGGGTGTCCCTCAGCCCAGCCTGCATCCTCTCCAATCCAGGATCCCTTGCGGGATGTCCGACTACCTCTCGCAGTCCAGGACTGCTGAATCCTAACTGCTCGCCTGCCTGCCTGATCGCCCCTAACTGCTCCCCTACTGGCCTGATTGCCCCTAATTGTTCCCCTGCTGGCCTGGTTGCCCCTAACCGCCTTTGCCTCACCCCGCATCCGGGACCCAGGATTCCCTCCTCTGGCTGGTCCCAGGCATCCGGGACCTGGGCTTCTCTCCCTCTGGCTGGCTGCAGGTACCCAGGACCCGGGCCGGCTTTGCCTGGGCTGGCCGCAGCCACAGGGGATCATGGGCGGGTGGCTTCTGGGCTTTAGCCGTAGGCGCTGGTGCCCAGGACCACAGGGCAGGGGGCTTGTCCCTCTTCAGGCTGCAGCCTGCTGGTCCCCATTCCTCTCTTGCGAGCTCATTTGTGACTGGCTGGTCCCCATTCCTCTCTCCCCAGTGTTGAGTGTCTGAGCCATTACAGCATGAGGGTGTGACAACCATTTGCATATTAGCTCTTTATTATATAGGATATATAAAAAGTCAGCGACCATAACAGCCATAACAATCTTAACGACTGGTCACTATGAGGCCCACTGTGGCCAGCGAACCAAACCTGCCCAATCTGGGGGTGGGACCAGCTGGCCAACCTTGCAGCCCCTTCCCCCTTCTGGCCTGCCCCTGATTGGACTCTCCCACCCCTGATCAAGAGCAGGGCTGGCCAAACACCTCTTTTCTTCCCCCCAGCCAGCCCCACCCCCAATCAGCCCGCCCCACCACATAGGCCCACAGCCCCTCTCCCCGACCAGCCCAATGGGGGTGGGGCAGGTGGCCAACCTCCTGCAGCCTCCCCGCCCCCCCGGCTGCCCCACCCCTGATTGCACCCCGCATCCTAATAGGGGATGGGGCTGGCCAGCCAACTTCCTGCAGCCCCTCCCTCCAGTCAGCCATGCCCCTGATGGACCCCCACCACCCTGATTGGCCCACAGCCCCTCTCCCTGGCCAGCCCCACCACTGATTGCCACCCCACCTCAACAGGGGGTGGGGCTGGCCAGCCAACCTCCCGCAGTCCCTCCCCCAGGCCAGCCCTTTTCCCTATGGTCCCCCACACTCCTGATCGGCCTGCAGTCCCTCCCCTAATTGCCCCACCCCCACCCAATAGGGGGCAGGGCTGGCTGCCAATCTCCTGTAGCCCCTCCCCATCCCCGGCCCCACCCCAGATCGGTCCCCCCACCCCAATCAGGGGCAGGGCCGGCTGGCCAACCACCCATGGACCCTCCCCCAGGCCACTGGCCCCCGATCGGCACCCCCTGCCCCAATCTGCCCCCCAACCCCAATTGGGGTGGGGCCTGCTAGCCAACCTCCCGCCATCTCCTTCTCCCTACAGGCCCAGCCCCGATCTGCCCCTATTGGGGCCAGGCCAGCTGGACCCCACCCATGCAAGAATTCCTGCACTGGGCCTCTAGTATGATATAATTATATATTATATTTACATAATATCACATAACATATTGCATTGTACAACAGTTCACTTATTTCACTTAGCATAATGTCCTTTTAGGACTGCCCATGTGTTTGTAAACAGCAGGATCTCCTTCTTTCTCATAGCTCAATAGTATTCTATTGTATGTACATTATTTTAAACTTAGCTGATCCCTGCAGCACTTCCTCCCTCTCCCTGTTTTATTTCTAACAGTTATTACCATATAGAATATTAAGTGATATTACATAATGGAGTTATTTATCCTGTTTACCCAGAACAGCAGGATATTTAGTCATTTTGTTCACTCCTGGAACAGAAAAGACTCCCAATAAAGCTTTGATGGGTAATTAAACAAAGCCTGTGTTTATACACACACGTGGATCTCAAGAGTTCTCAGCAGGGTCGAGGCACCGATGCCCCATCCTGTCCTCATGCCACATCAGAATTGACCCCTCACAGAGTAGTCAATAATAAAGGTGTTCAGAGATCATTTACTGACTCACACTCATTCACTCACTTAATCATTCCTCTATTTAGCTTTTCACTCCCCATTCACTGGTGTGTCTGTTGTCTCCACACCAACCCCAGTTCTTGGGACTCAGATATGAAAGACATATAGGTCCCTGAGCTTGGAAACCTTTGAGCTTGGAGAGGCAAATAAGAAACAAATACTTAAGCCCTGACCAGTTTGGCTCAGTGGATAGAGTGTTGGCCTGCGGACTGAAGGGTCCCCGGTTCGATTCCAGTCAAGGGCATGTCCCTTGGTTGCAGGCACATCCCCAGTAGGGCATGTGCAGGAGGAAGCTGATCGATGTTTCTAACTCTCTATCCCTCTCCCTTCCTCTCTGTAAAAAATCAATAAAATATATTTTTTAAAAAAGAAACAAATACTTAAATATTTCACATAATTATAGATTATGAGATTAGAGAAATAAAAAAGAAGAAAAAAACATATTTGTGGTGGATAATGAATCCTTTTGTGCATTTACTGGTTTTATACATTGTTTTGGCTCTTTAAATATGATTTCTTTAGTTATCTGAACATTTTCATAAAAGTTTCTTTGAAGTATTTCTTGTAAATCCAACATCCAGCAACTCAGCAACAGTTTCTGTTGAGTGCTCTTTCTTCTTAGTAGGGGTCAAACTCTACTGTTTTGTTTTGTTTTTATCTCATAATTTTGCTAAAAATTGAAAATTTGGATAATATATTGTAGTAATTCTGGGTTCTGATATTTTCACCTGAAAGTTAATAATCTTTTTGTTTATTAAGTAACTTCCCTGGCTAAAGCTGAAATCTGTCTCCCCACATACAGTGTGGCTGCTGTCTTGCTGTCTTTATTTTATTTAATTCTTGTTTTTGCTATTATTTTTTTTCTTTTTTGATTTTTATTTTTTTAAGAGAGAAGCATCCATGTGAGAGAGAAAAATTGATCAGTTGCCTCCCATACCACTATGTGCCCTGACCTAGGATCAAACCCATAACCTTTTGGTGTATGAGACCATGCTCCAACCTAGTGAGCTACCCAGCCAGGGCAGAATTCTTGTTATTACTTTTAAGCCTAACTTCCTGTGGATCATTTCTGTGTCTGAATAGTTTGATAGTAATCGAATTATTAGACAAAGGCTGTGCTCGAACACTTAGACCAGTAAGGCTTCTGTCTTCTCCTGGGGTATATGTTTGTGAGGGAGAGTACATTCAAAGTTCAGGATATTTTTAAGCCTGCCCTTACTTTTGCTTTCTTTTGGCAATGTTCAAGTCTTTTATGTAACTGCACATAGACTTAGGGTTGACAAGGAGTTTGTGAATAGCGTGGACCTTCTCCATCTTTTGCTTTACTATGCAGCCTCAGTTAGGAATATCTTTGCCCAATAACAACAACTCAGAATAATAGATTCATTGACCCTCTTTGTTTTCCCAATTCTGAGACTATCACTTCCGCTGCAATGTTGCCATGGGCATCACCCACTGCTCCAACCTGAATGAGCTACCTTTAATCATGGTGGCTTAGCTGCTGGTCCTCAAGGCTCCACCCTGTGCAAGCTGAGTTGGGGAGACTGGAAACAGCCTAGGCCCAAAAGCCATAGCCTCCCACTGTTCTTATCTGAATCCAGCAGTTTTGAAGCATAAAAGCTTCTTGGCATTTGGGAATTGAATGGGGGTACCAGAGGCAGGGAACTAGATTCCCTTAAAGGCCTATGTGATTCTGCCCTCCTGGCAGAAATAATTCCATGTGATTTGGCTAGAAGGTCCCTCAGGATGCCCCTTAGGACTACAAATTCCATTTGTGTACCTTTGGGACAGAAGCCATAACTGTAGAAACTGAAACTAACTTAGTGCAAAGAAAAGAATTTCTGAGTGGAACGCATGAAACTAGAATCCTGTATATTGCTCTCCCAGGCCAACAACCACCTCACCGTCAAGTTCTCTGACTCAACATCTCTAATTCATAAGAAGAGTAGATACCTCTCCTACCCTGGCATTCCACTAAGGCATGGGTGATGCCTGCAGCCTCTCCGTTTACACCCCATATCCGTTTACACCCCATATCCCTTTCTTTGCTCCCTGCACATTAGGGCCTTTGCACCTTTTTGGGCCTGGCATGCTCCTGTCCAGTTCACAGTTCTCACCATGAGGGTCACCTGCTTGAGGCACAAACAGATTATTGATTAGGAGATATAAATTATAAAAGATAATCAAAATTAAATTGTGGAGTAAAGAACACAATAGCTGAAATGAAAAAAAATCACTAGAAGGATTCAACATCAAATTTGAGATGGAAAACATAAAGAAAATATTGAGAAAGTAACCAATCTGAAGAACTCAGAGTAAAAAAATGATTGGGAAAAAAATAAAGAAGGCTTTAGAGGCCTAGGAGACAGCATCGAGCATACCAATGAAAGCAAAGAAAGAAAAAGAGACAGTAAAAAACGTTAATGATAGCCCAAGCTTTCCAAATTTGATGAAAAAATTACACTACACATCCAAGAAGCTCAACAAATCCAAAATTGGAAATATACAGAGATACACACACAGACACATCATAGTAAAATTATTGAAAGCCAAAGAGAAAGCTAAAACCTTGAAAGCAACAAAAGAAAAATCACTCATTATATACAGTAGGCAACAATGGGATTAATGGTTAATGTCTCATCAGAAACAACAGAAACCATAATGCAATGGTATGCCACATTCCAAGTGATGAAAAGAAAATGCTGTCAAACAAAATTATTACATCCAGCAAAACTTACCTTCAAAAATTAAGGCAAAATTAAAACAGTCCCAGATAGCAAAAGTCACAGCATTTATTGTTGACTGGCCTGCCTTAACAGAAATTCAAAAAGAAGTCTTCCAGGTTGAAAGGAAACTACTCCAGACACTAATTCAAATCCACAGAAAGAAATAAAAAATACCAGATGTAGTAAATATATGATTGAATATAAAACACTATGTAACTATATATTTCTCATTTCTTCTTTTAACATCTTTAAAATACATAATATTGCATAAAGCAATAATTATAACACTGTGTTGCTAGGTTTATAACTTATCTAGATATATGTGTGAAAAATATCAGCACAAAGACTAGGGAAGGAGATAAAGCTATAGGGGAGTAAAGTTTCTTTTATTTTATTAGTATTATGTTAGTACTAGAGGCCCAGTACACAAATTTGTGCATGGATGGGGTCCCTCAGGGTGGCCTGCGGAGATTGAGCCCAGATCACGCCCCCAGCCTCGCAGCCCCAGCTCATGCCCCCAAGCTTCACAGCCCTGCAGCCCCACCTGGCACCCCACCTTTGCCTGGCGTCACTCCCCTCACTTGCTCCACCATCCCACCTCGGTCGGTCCTGCTCTCGTCAGGGCCCATCGGAGCTGGCAGTGCCTCCACTGCCACCCGCTGCCAGTGCCACATTGCCAACTCCTGCCATGTTCCACGCCGCCCCTGGTGTTCAGCGCACGTCATAGTGAGCAGTCAAACTCCTGGTCTCCTGGTCGAACTCCCAGTCCAACGACCGCCAGAGGGGACAATTTGCATATCAGGCTTTTATTATATAGGATTAATTTGAAATACATTGTTATAAGTGAAGATACATATTGAACTGTATTAAGATGCATTAAGAAAATAGCTAAAAAATGTTCGGGGAAATCTATAGAAACATTAAAATGGCAAACTAAAAATATATTTACTTAACACAAAGAAAAACAGTCAAGGAAGAACAGAGAAACAAAAAAAAAGCTAGAAGACAAAAAATAGATAATAAAATGAAATTATAAATCCAATCATATAAAAATTGTGAAAAATGTAAATGGTTTCAACATCCTAATATAAAGCCAGTGATTGTAGTAGATGATTTAATACTATAGAGAGAGAACTATATGTAGTTCACCGAAAACTATTAAAACTGATAAATGAATTCAGTAAAGTAGCAAGATACAAAATAAATACCTAGAAATCAGTTGCATTTTGATACACCAATTAGAGGCCCAGTGCATGAAATTCATGCATGGATAGGGTCCCTAGGCCTGGCCGGCAATCAGGACTGATCGGGGCCTTCTGGCTACCAGGTGGGGCCTCCCTTCCTTGCTGCTGGATGCCAGTGCTGGCCAGGGCCTTCCTTTGCTCTGCGCTGCCCCCTGGTGAGTGATTGAACTTCCAGTCTCCCAATCAAACTCCCAAGGGGACACTTTGCATATTAGTCTTTTATATAGAGAGATAATTAACTATCAGAAAGAGAAATTAAGAAAACAATCCCATTAAAATTGCACCAAAAAATAAAATACACCCTAGAAACAAATTTAAACAAGGAGGCATAAGACCTGCACTCAGAAGATTATAAGACATTATAGAAATAAATTAAAGAAGATACAAGTAAATGGAAGTATATACTGTGCTCATGGATAAGAAGAAAACATATCCTTAAAATGTCTGTACTACCCAAAGCAATTTATGGATTTAATGCAATTCCTATCAAAAGATCAATGGCATTTTTCACAGAATTAGAACAAATAATTCTAAAATTTATATGGAACCACAAAAGACATCAGATTTCCAAAGAAATTTTGACAAAGAAGAAAAAAGTTGGAGCTATCACTACCTGATATCAAACCATACTATGAGGCTATCGTAATAAAATAGCATAGTACTGGAATAAAAATGCACACATAGATCAATAGAACAGAATAGAGAGCCCAGAAATAAACCCATGCTTATTAATGGTCAATTAATCTATGACAATAGATTACACAATGGAGTAAGATAGTCCCTTCAATAAATGGTGTTGGTAAAACTGGACAGATACATACAGAAAATAATGAAACTAAACCACGTTTTTTACACCATATACAAAAATAATCTCAAAATAGATTAAAAACTTAAAGATAAGACCTGAAACCACAAAGTTCCTAGGAGAAAACATAGGCAGTAAACTCTCTCACATTGCTTTTAATAATATTTTTTGAATATGTTTCTTAGTGCAAGGGGAACAAACAAACATAAAACAAATGGGACTATATTAAACTAAAAAGTTTTTGCACAATGAAGGTAACCATCCACAAAACTAAAAGACAACTTCTCAATGGGAGAAGATACTTGCCTATGATACATCCAATAAGGGATTAATATCCAAAATATATAAGGAATTTATACAATTTAACACCAAAAAAAGCAAACAGTCAATTAAAATATGGTCAGAGGACCTAAATAGACATTTCTCCAAAGAGGACATACACGTGGCCAATAGATATATTAAAAGGTGCTGAACATAACTAATCATCAGAGAAATTCAAATTAAAACCACAATGACGTATCACCTCCAACCTGCCAGAATGGCAACCATCAATAAATCAACAAACAAGTGTTGGGGATCAGGTGGACAAAAGAAAACCCCCTTGCACTGTTGGTGCGATTGTAAATTGGTGCAGTCACTATGGAAAACAGTATGGAGGTTCCTCAAAGAAATAAAAATAGAACTATCATATGACCCAGAAATTTCACTTCTGGGTATTTATCCAAAGAAATCCAAAACATTAATTTGAAAAGAAATATCCATCTCTAATAAACTGTATGGTTTATTGAAGCATTATTTACAATAGCCAAGCTATGAAAGCAACTTAACTGTCCATTGGTAGACAAGTGGATAAAGAAGAGGTGGTACATTTATGCAATAAAATATTACTCAGCCATAAAAATAATGAAATCTTCCCATTTGTGACAAATGGGTAGACATACAAGGTGTTATACTGAGTAAAATAAGCCAGACAGAGAACAACAAATGCCATATGATTTCACTTACATGTGGAATCTGATAAAACACACACACACACACACACACACACACACACACACACACAGAGAGAAATAAACTCATAGATACAGAAAACTAACTGATGGTTGCCAGGTTGGAGGGAATGGGTGCTAGAAGGAAAAGCTGAAGGAATTAAAAAGCTAAAATTGGCAGTTACAAAATAGTCATGGGGATCTAAAGTACAGCATAAGGAATATAGTCAATAATATTGTAGCAACTATATATGGTGGCAGGTGGGTACTAGACTTGTCAGGGAGGGTCATTTTGTGAGTTATATGAATGTCTGGCCACTATGCTATGCACCTGCAACTATTATAATATTGAATGTTAATTATAATTGAAATTTTTAAAATTTAATAAATAAATAAAATCAGGATAGTGATTGTCAAACTAGATAAAAAGGAGACATCCAACTATAAACTGTTGATGGGAGACAAACCTTTGATAGAAAGGCACAAATAAGTTGAAAGCAAAATGATAGGAAAATATATACTATACAAATAACCATATACAGCTAAAAAGGCTATATTAATATCAGACAAAATAGACTTTAAGTGAAGAAATATTACTAGGGACAAATAGAAGCATGTCAGAATAATAAAATGGCTAAATATATCAGAAAGCTATAATAATTACAAATTCCTAATAAGAACTTCAATAAGAATCTGAATTAAAATAAGTACAAAACATATCAAATATTGTTTCAAAATGTTTAAAGAAAAAACTGACAAAATTGAAAGAAAAGATAGATAATTCAATAATAGTTGGAGTCCTGGCCGGGTAGCTCAGCTAGTACATCATTACAATATGCCAAGATTGCGTGTTTGATCCCTGGTCAGAGAATATACAAGAATTAACCAATGAATGCATATAAATAAGTAGAACAAGTGGATCTCTCTCTCTCTCTCTCTCTATCTCTATCTCTATCTCTCTCTATCTCTCCTTCTCTCTCTCTCCCTCCAATAAATCAAAAAACAAAAAATAGTCAGAGACAAAACTTGTTACTAGAGGAAAAGAATAGATTTTAATATGGCAGAAGGGTTAATCCATCAGGAAGCCATAATAATTAAAAGACATTTGTACCTAACATTAGAACCCTAAAATACACAAATCAAATGTAAATACTAAACGAAATAAAGAGATAAATAGACATTCAACAATAATAATTGGACTTCAACACACCAACTTTCAATAATGAATAGAACTAGGAAAATAAAAAAGGAATTAGAACAACTACCTTAACATACTTCTTTAGAACACTCCACTCAACAGCAGCAGAATATGCTTTCTTCTCAAGTGCACATGAAATAACATATGGATAGACCATATGTTACATCTTAATACTTAATACTGTAATGTCTTAATACTTTTCTAAAAATTGAAGTCATACAAAGTATATTCTCCAACCACTAAGAAATTAAATAAAAAATTAACCACAAGAAATAAATTTAGGAAATCCCCAACTATTGGGATATTAATCACACACTTCTAAATAACCTATGAGCCAAAGAAGAAATAAAAAAGGAAGCTACAAAATATTTGACCTGAATTAAAATAAGAACAAAGCATATCAAAAATTATGGCACACAATTAAGCCAGGGCTTACAAGGAAATTTAAAGCTTTAAATACTTATGTCATTAAAACATAAAGATCTCAAATTAATAACTTAAGTTTCCACTTAAGCAAATAGGAAATAAAGAACATGCTAAATGTAAATCAAATAGAAGGAAGAAAATAGTAAGATTATTTGTCAATGATACAACTGATAAGGGGTTACCATCCAACACCAATAAAACAGTAATTCAATTTTTAAAATGGGCAGAGGACCTAAATATACACTTCTCCAAAGAGGACACACAGATGGCCAATTGACATAGAAAAAGATGATCAAGATATTGATAATTTGGTGTGATAAACTCTTATTTAAGACAAGAAAGAACCATAACAGTTTTAAGGGAAAATATTTTTAAATATATTTGCATGTATGTAATGGAAGATATCACACACAGACCAAGAAACAAATGCCACATTTAGTAAAAAATCTTGATAATATACAAAAAAAGAAAATTAGGGAGAAAAGAAGAAAATTAGGGAAAAAATAAAAACAGGCAATATACAACATGCAATATACAACATGCAAAGGGAAAACACATATAAAAATATACTTGAGAACCAAGATGGTGGTGGATTAGGTGAAAGCTTCGTTCAGCTCCTCCCAAACAGGAATTACAACTAAAGAATAGAAAAATCATCCTAAATACCAACTGAAGACTAGCTGGAGAGAAGCCTTATAACCAAAGATCTACAGAGGAGGCCACATCAAGAATGGTAGGAAGTGCAGAGGCATGAGAGGGCTGACCAGGCTCCCATGGAGAGCAACTGAAGTTCCAGAAGGATGTGTCAGCTGCAGAGGGTTCCCCTGAGAAGTGTAGGATCTAAATTCTAAATCAGGCTCCCTAGCCCAGAGCACCCAAACCAGGAAAGGTGCCCACATAACATCTGGCTGTGAAAAGCAGCAGGGTTGCTATCTGCCAGCGAGAGATGGATGGAAATGAAGGCACCCTCTTAAAGAGCCAACACACAAAATTTTGTTCGCAACTACTCACCCTGGATTCAAACAGAGGGACAGCAGAGCAGACCAGAGCTGCATGAAGAGAGGTTAAGGTTGATGGCTCTGAGGAGGGGAAGCTGAGAGGTCAGCCAGCTGCCAGGGTCCATGTGCTGAGTCATTCCCCCATACTGCAGAAGCCATCTTTCTCAGGCAGAGCATGCACCTCTATGCAGCATTCAGCCTGTGGGGCAGCATTAGCCCCACATGTTGGAATCCCTCTTGCTGCACTGGATGGAGCTTACACTCATCTGATGAGTACAGCCTGAGGCTCTTTAAGTGAATAAGCCTAACAGATAACCTGCAGGCAGATGTGGACCTCTGGGTAATTTGAGACTTTTGATGACCTGCCCCTGGGCCTGGTGCTAGTAAAAGCAGACCTTGGTGTACAATTTGGTTCTTTCTACATGCATCCAGGCCCAGCAGAGGGAACCTGTTCTCTGAAAGCTCCAAACAGGTTGCCCAGGGCCAGTCACAGACAGTGTTTGACATAGGCCGACACCAGAGTCACTCCTAAGAAGCACAGAACCAGTACAGCCAGTGGCCAGCAGATCTATCTAATACATAGAAACAAACACAAAGAGGAAGCCAAGTGGGGAGAAAAAGAAACAGGCCTGAAATAAAGATAAGAGAATTCTCCAGAAGAAGAACTAAATGTAAGTAATTTATCAGATATAGAGTTCAGAATAATGATTATAAGGATGTTCAACAGCGTGAAAAAGGACATAGAAACCATACAAAAGGATCAGTCAGAAATGAAGAATGCCATATCTGAAATAAAGAACACATAAGAAGGAAGAAAAGAAGTCTCTATGAAGCCAATGATTGAATCAGTAATTTGGAAGACAGGGAAGAAAAAAAACCACCCAATTAAAACATCTAAAAGAAAAAAGAAATTACAACAATTAGGATAGTTTAAAGGACCTTTGAGACAACATAAAGTAGAACAACATATGCATCATAGGGGTACCAGAAAGAGAAGAGAGAGCAAAGGATCAAGAAACTATTTGAAGAAATAATAACTGAAAACTTCCCTAACCTGGTGAAGAGAAAGACATACAAGTCCAGGAAGCACAAAGAATCCCAAAGAGGCCACACCAAGACACATCATAATTAAAGTGGCAAAAGTTAAAGGTAAAGAGAGAATCTTAAAAGCCACAAGAAAATGGCAGTCAGTTACCAACAAGGGAGACTGACAGCTGATTTCTCAATAAAAACATTTTGGGCCTGAAAGGATTGACACGAAATATTCAAAGTGATGAAAAGGAGGACCCACAACCAAGGCTACTTTACCCAGCAAGGCTATCATTTAAAATTGAAAGAGAAATAAAGAGCTTCCCATACAAGAAAAAGCTAAAGGAGTTTGTTACCAACAAATTAGTATTACAAGAAATGTTAAGGGGCAAAGAAGAAGGAGGAGGAGGACGAGGAGGAGAAGAAGGAGGAGGAGGAGGAGGAGAAAAACAGAGGAACATACTTTTAAAAATGGCATTAATATGTACCTATCATTAATCACTTTAAATGTAAATGGCTTATATGTTCCAATCAAAAGACATAGGTAGCTGAATGGATAAGAAAACAAGATCCATGTATATGCTGTCTTCAAGAGACCCACCTCAGAATGAAAGATACACACAGACTAAGATTAGAGTGATGGAAAGAGATATTTCATGAAAATAGAAAAGGAAAATAAAAGCTGGGGCAGCAATACTTATATCTGACAAAGTGGAACTTAAAACAAAGGCTATAGTAAGAGACAAAAAAAAGGACACTACATAATGATAAAAGAGCAATCCAAGAAGAGGACATAACCCTTGTAAACATTTATACATACAACATAGGAGCACATAAATATGTAAAGCAAATCTTGATGGACATAAAGGGAGAGATTGACAATAATACAGTCATAGTAGGGGAATTTAACACCTCATTGACATCAGTAGCTGGATCTTACAGATAGAACATCAAAAAGGAGATGGTGGCCTTAAATGGCACACTAGATCAAATGGATTTAATTAATATTTTCAGAGCATTTCAACCAAAAGCAGCAATTCCTTTCAAGTGCCCATGTCATGCTTTCTAGGATAGGTCACATGTTAGGACACATAACAAGTCTTAATTAATATAAGAAGATTGAAATAACATCAAGAATCTTCTCTGACCATAATGCTATGAAACTAGAAATCAATCACAAGAAGAAAACTGAAAAACACACAAAGGCATGGAGACTAAATAACATTCTACTAAACAATAAATGGGTTAACAATAAGATCAAGGAAAAAAATTTTTAAAAAATACCTTGAAACAAATGAGAACACAACAACCCCAAATTTGTGAAACACAGAAAAAAGCAGTCCTACAAGGGAAATTCATAGCATTACAGGCCTATCTCAAGGGAAAAAAACCCTCAAATAAACAATCTAACTTTACACTTAAAAGGAACTTGAAAAAGAAAAGCAAATGGAGCTCAACATGAGTATAAGAATGAAAATAATAAAGATCAGAGCAGAAATAAATTAGTCTAAAAAATTACAAAAGATCAATGAAAATAAGAGCTGGTTCCTTAAAAAGATAAACAGAATTGTAGACCTTTAACCAGATTCATCAAGAGAAAAGAGAGAGGACCCAAATAAACTCAGAAATGAACAAGAGAAATAACAACTGACACCAGAGAAATGCAAATTATTATAAGAAAATATTATGAACAACTATATGCCAACAAATTGGACAATCTGGATAAAATGGATAAATTCCTAAAAACATACAATCCTCCAAAGCTGAATCAGGAAGAATCAGAGAATCTGAATAGACATATCACAGCTAGTGAAATTGAAGCAGTAACCCAAAAACTTCCAACAAATAAAAGCCCTAGAACAGATGGATTTGCAGATGAATTTTATCAAACATTCAAAAAAGAAATAACACCTATCCTTCTCAAATTATTCCAAAAATATAAGTAGAGGGAAGACGCTCAACCTCATTTTATGAAGCCAGCATTATCCTAATTCCAAAATTATAAAAAGACATACAAAGAAAGAAAATTATAGGCCAATATTCCTGATGAACATAGATGGCAACATCCTCAACAAAATATTAGCAAACCCTATTCACCAATACATTATACATTCTTTTGTATAATGTAAAAAATCATACACCATGATCAAGTGGGATTTATTCTAAAGTTGCAAGGTTGGTATAATATTAACAAAACAAACATAATATACCACATAAACAAAATGAAGGATAAAAACACATGATCATATTGAGAGATGCAGAAAAGGCATTTGACAAAATCAAGTACCCATTTACAAAAAAAAATTCTCAGCAAAGTGTGAATAAAGGGAACATACCACCATATAGTAAAGACCATCAATGACAAATCCACAGCCAATATTATACTCAATGGACAGAAACTACAAATGTTCCTTTTAAGAGTAGGAAGAATACAGAAATGTCAGCTTTCACCACTCTTGTTCAGTATATAACTGGAAGTCCTAGACACAGCATTCAGACAAGAAGAAGAAATAAAACACATCCAAATAGGAAAGGGAGAAGTAAAACTGTCATTATTTGCAGATGACATGATACTGTACATAGAAAAAACTAAAGATGCTATCAAAAAACTACTAGAACTGATCAATGAATTCCGTAAAGTAGCAGAATACAAAATAAATATTCAGAAATCAGTTGCATTTTTATACATCAACTAGAGGCCCGATGCACGAAATTCGTGCAAGAGGCTTGGCCCTCGCAGCCTTGGCTTCGTCTGGAAGGTCGTTCAGAAGGATATGCAAGAATAGGCCTTCCTTCCCCCAGCTGCCAGTACCGGCTTCCCTCTAGCACTCAGGACCCGGGCTTGCCTCTGGCTGCAACAGGCACCCAGGACCTGAGCTTCCCTTGCAGCCCCGGCTTCATCAGAAAGGTTGTCCGGAAGGACATCCTGTCTAATTTGTATATTATGCTTTTATTATTATAGATAATGAACTATCAGAAAGGAAGACTAAAAAAACAATCCCACTCACAATTGCTTCAAAAAGAATAAGTTCCTTAGGAATAAATTAATCAAGGATGTAAAAAACCTGTATTCAGAAAATTATAAGGCACTGAAGAAAGAATTTAAAGAAGATACAAATAAGTGGAAGCATATACCATGTTCATAGGTCGGAAGCATTAACAACATTAAAATGTCCATACTACTCAAAGCAATCTACAGATTCAATGTAATTCCTATCAAGATACCAATGGCACATTTCACAGAACTAGAAAAAATATTCCAAAAATTTATATAGAACCACAAAATACCCTGAATAGCAAAAGTGATCTTGAGAAAGAAGAACAAAGTTGGAGGGATATTGTCACCTGATATCAAACTATCCTACAAGGCCATAGTAATCAAAACAGCCTGGAACTGATATCAATCCCTGATGATAGCCATTCTGACAGGTGTGAGGTGATATTTAATTGTGGTTTTAATTTGCATTTCTCTGATGATTAGAGATGTTGAACAACTTTTCATATGCCTATTGGCCATCTGTATATCCTTTTTGGAGAATTATCGATACAGGTCCTTTGCCCATTTTAAAGTTAGATTGTTTGTTCTTTTGGTGTTGAGTTTTATAACGTTCATAAAGTTCATTTCATAAAAAATGAAACTAGACCACCTTCTTACACTGCACACAAGAATAAACTCAAAATGGATTAAAGGTCTAAATGTTAGACTCAAAACCCATAAAAATCCTAAAAGAAAACATAGGCAGTAAAATCTTGGACATTTCTTGTAGCTATATTTTTACTGCTATATCTCTTTGAGCAAGGAAACAAAAGAAAAAAATGAACAAATGGAACTGGTATTGGCAAGGATGTGGAGAAGAGAGAAACCTTGTACACTGTTGGTAGGAATGCAGATTGGTACAGCCACTGTGGAAAGCAGCATAGAGTTATATAAAAAAATTAATATTGGAGCTGCCTTTTGATCCAAAGATTCCACTTCTGGGAATTTACTCAAAGAAATCCAAAACATGAATTTGAAAGAATATATACACTTCTGTGTCCATTGCAGCATTATTTACAATAGACAAGATTTGGAATAAGCCCATCAGTAGATGAGTGGATTAAACAGCTATTTACACAATGGAATACTATGAAGCTGTAAAAAGAAAGGAAATCTTACCCTTTGCAACAACATAGATGAATCTGGAAAACATTATACTAAGTGAAATAAGCCAGTCAGAGAAGACAAGAACCATATGACTTCACTCATATGTGAAATCTAATGAACAAATTGAACTAACAAGCAAAATACAGAGTCATAGATAGAGAGCAGGCAGACAGCTCTAGTGGTGGGAGGGTGAAGGGATTGAGAAGAAAAAAAGAGAAAGAAAGAACCCATGGACATGGACAACAGTGTGGTGAGTACAGGGGGTGGGGGTGGAGGTGGAAGATGGTATATGGGGGATAAATTGTAACAGAAAAAAAAATGACAAAATAAATTAAAGAGGGGAGAGAAAGAAACAACATGGCAGTGAGATTCTGAGTTTTCTTTTTGACTCATAGATCTCAGACTAGGTAGATCTCAAACTGGCAGAAACACCAGTGGGTGTAGAAATCCACAAGTTATCCAAAAAGCCAAATTTCTCTAGCCAAATTGAAAGGGCGCACAGCACAGGCGCAGACCCCGCGCTCCAGCCCCGCCCCTGCTTGCGTCAGGCTGGCTCCGCCCCGCACGCAGGACCGCCACGCAGGCGCAGTCTGCAATGCTGCGAGGACCGTGCCTGGCGAGGGAGTGGGGCTCTGGGCTCGGCCGGCGGGTGCGTGAGGGTGCGCCCGTCGGGGCCCTTTGGCCAGCGGCCTGGGGGCACCTGAGCCTTGGGGACGCGAAGCCCACCCACGGAGACCTGCCCCGCGTGCCCTCCGCCGGTGCCGCAGCGCCCCGAGGCCGGCCCCAAGCTCCGAGGCGGTGGCGACCACGTGCCGGGGGCCCTGAGCCTGTCCCTCTCGGGAGCAGGTGCTCCGTGCACGGCCTCGTCCGCTGGGGCTGGGACTGAAGGATCCCACGCAGCGGCGGCACCAGCGAGGCCCCGGGTGCGGCCGGCTCCTGAGCGGCCCGGTAGAACCCAGCCGCGGGCCTCTGAAGGGGGAGTGCGCGTGCGCGAGGGCGCGCACCAAGCAGGACGAACAAAGAGGCGGTGGACGCAGGCGGCCGAGCGGAACAGAGCGCCCACGAGCACCCGAGCCGGGCCATGCAGGGCCGGGCCCAGGACCACGCAGGTGATGTGGGTGACCAGGCCGGGTCGGCGGGCCCCTGAACCCGACGCCCGGGGCGGTGGCTGCGTGTCCGAGGAGCCAGGCCCCCCATGGCCGGGGTCAGCTACACGGCGCCCTGGTGGGTGAACCTCCTGCACCGGCTGCCGCACTTCAGCCTGCGCTGGGAGCCCACCAGTGACCAGTTCCGGCCCAAGGACCCGGACTGCCAGAGGGTGCTGCTGCTGCTCGGGGCGCCGCGCTGGCCTGCCTCGCCCTGAACCTCCTCTTCCTGCTCCTCTATTCCTTCTGGCTGCGCTGCCGGTGGCGCGGGAATGAGGAGCACCTGGACACTGACTGCTGCTGCACCGCCTGGTGCGTGGTCATCGCCACGCTGGTGTGCAGCGGCCGGCATCGCAGTGGGTTTCTGTGGTGACGGGGAGACCAGCTACGGCGTCCATTGGGCCACCTACTCGCTCCGCCACGCCAACCGCATGATGGCGGGGGGTGCAGGACCGCATGTGGGACACCGCGGCTGCCCTGAGCCTCACGGCAGAGCCGTGATGCCATGATGGAGCGTGGGCTCAGGCAGCAGGCAGAGCCTGGACCAGGCCGGCGTCCGGGACCGCGGGGCCGGGCTGCTCCTAGCGGAGGCGACGGAGCCCCCCAGCGGCTGAGGGGCCTCCTCCCAGACCTCGTGGGCGGCCCACGACATCCAGACCCAGAGCACCCCAGGAAAGCGGAGGGAGGCCTCCAGAACCAACACAGAACGACTCCCCCTCCGGGACGGCGAGGACTTCCTCCGTGTTCAGTGGAAGGGTGAGATCTCTGACCTGCGGACGAGGCCCCGCCCTTCCCTGCTTTCTCGGTGGGGGGGCGGGGACTGCGCCCTCCATCTTGCCCTGGGTCCTCCACCTTTGGGCAGGGCCATGTGCTCAGCGGGGGCTTCTTCCCAGAGGAGGCCTCTGCTAGCCACACCCAGGATTTCTCTGGACTGACCGGTGATGGTCGGGGGAGGTGCGCGCCATCACTATGACCGCATCCTGTGTGGTGAGACACCTACTCGCGCCTGGCCAATCGGCGGGGCCCACAGTCCTCTCTCTCTCTACCCTGACTAACTCCTCTTCACCCCAGGCTAGGCCTCTCTCTGCCACTTGCTGCTGCGTCAGTAAGGAGGGAAGGGGAGCTCGAGCTAGCTCAAATAAAGACTCTTATGCTTTTGCATCGGACATGGCTGGCTCCCTGGTGGTTTCTTGGGAATCTTGAAATCTGGGCATAACACAAAGAACCAGAAAAGGACAAACCTAGTAATACAAAAACTTTTATATAATAACTCTCCTACTCCAGGCAAACCACCCTACATGCAAAAAATGTGGGCCTCACCCCATTTCTACTACCAAATGTTGTGTGGGTAGCCAGGACATTCATTCTTACCCAGTGGTAATAAAGTGCCCCTTCTTCACCCTGCTGGGATAGTGTCAGAGGAGGCAGATGGAAATCAGGATTTTCACCATTGCCTAATCATAATGAGAAACCTGCTCCATAATGTCAGTGGAGGCCATGTGAGGAGCAATAACGAAGTGTCCCTCTTTCTTGCAGGCATATTATGTCAATAGAATCCTAGTAGAAAACTCCCATGCCCAGCAGTAACAAGGCATAAGCTTTGGGAGTATCAATGAAGGACAATTATCAAAAATAGGTGTTGGAATTTTTAATGCTGTTTCTGCATCTACTAATATAATCATATGATTTTTGTCTTTCAATTGGTTTATGTGATGCATCACCTTTATTGATTTGCAGATATTGTACCAGACTTGCATCCTGGAATAAATCCCATTTGGTAATGGTGTATAATCTTTTTAATATATTGTCGGATCCTGTTTGCTAATATTTTGTTGAGGATTTTTGCATCTATGTTTACCAGGGAAAGTGGCCTATAGTTTACTTTCTTTGTAGTGTCTTTATCTGGTTTTGGAATTAGGATGATGGTGGTTTCATGAAAAGAGGTTAGAAGTGTTCCTTCCTCCTGGGTTTTTCTTGAATAGTTTGAGGAGGACATGTGTTACTTCTTCCTTGAATGTTTGTTAAAACTCCCCTATGAAGCCCTTCTGGCCAGAACTTTTGTTTGCTGGGGTTTTTTTTTTTTTAAGTGTTGCTTCAATTTCATCAGTTGTTATTGTACTATTCAGGTTTTCTGATTCTTCATGATTGAATAGTGAAACATTGTATTTTTCTAGGAATTTGAAAATTTCAGCCAGGTTGTCCAGCTTGTTTATAGTATTTTCTTACAATCCTTTGTATTTCTGTGGTGTCAGATATTACTTCACCACTTCTGTTTCTGGTTATATTTACATGGGTCCTCTTTCTGTTTCTTGATGTGTCTGGCTAAAGTTCATCAATCATGTTTATCTTTTCAAAGAACTACATCTTGGTTTCATTGATCTTTGGTATTGTTTTTTAGTCTTTATGTCATTTATTTCCACTCTGATCTGTATTTCTTTCTTCTACTTCTCTAGGATTTTATGCTTGTTTTATTTCTAATTCTTTAAGTTGTAGGGTTAGATAGTTTACTAGAAAATTTTCTTATGTCTTGAAGTAGGCCTATAGTGCTATGACCTTCCCTCTCAGGACTGCTTTTGCTGTGTCCCATAGATTTGGGGTTGTTGTGTGTTCATTTTAATTTGTTTCCAGGAAGTTTTTTTTATTTCTTCATTTATCTCATTGGTAACCCATTTATTGTTTAATGTTTTTGAATGGTTTTATTATAGTTGATTTCTAGTTTCTTGCTACTGTGATCTGAGAAGATGCTTGATATAATTTCAATCTTCTTGAATTTGTAGAGACTTAGTTTGTGTCCTAACATGTGGCCTATCTTTGAGAATGTTCCATTTGTACTTGAGGTGAATGTATATTCTGCAGCCTGGGGGTGAAATATTCTGTAAATGCAAATTAAATCCATTTGATCAAGTGTGTCATTTAGGGTCGCTATTTCCTTGTTGATTTTTTGTCTAGAAATTCTATCCAGTGATGTCAGTGGTGTGTTAAAGTCCCCTATTATGATTGATTGTATTGCTGTTGATCTCTCCCTTAAAGTTTTCCCAAAGTTTTCTTTCATATATGTGGATGCTCCTATATTGGGTGCATATATGTTTATCAGGATTATATCCTCTTGTTGTATCAATCCCTTTAGTATTATGAAGTGGCCTTCATTGTTTCTTGTTATGGCCTTCATTTTGAAGTCTATTTTGTCAGATAAGAGTATTGCTACCCCAGCTTTTATTTCATTTGCATTTGCATGGAAATTTTTTTCCCATCCTTTCACTTTCATCCTGTGTGAGTCTTTTGTTCTGAGATGGGTCTCTTGTAGATAGCACATATATGGGTCATGTTTTATTATCCATTCAGCTACCCTATGTCTTTTGATTGGAGTACTTAAGCCATTTCATTTAAGGATATTATTGATAGATACTTATTTGTTGCCAATTTTAATCTCTTGCTTTTCTTCTTCTTTCTTCTTCTTCTCCTTCTTCTCCTTCTTCTCCTTCTTCTTCTTCTCCTTTTCCTTCTCCTTCTCCTTCTCCTCCTCCTCCTCCTTCTCCTCCTCCTCCTCCTCCTCCTCCCCCTCCTTCTCCTCCCCCTCCTCTCCCTCCTCCTCCTCCTCCTCCTCCTCCTCCTCCTCCTCCTCCTCCTCCACCTCCTCCTCCACTTCCACCTCCACCTCCACCTCCTTCTTCTTCTTCTTCTTCCATTTAGCATTTCTTACAGTGCTGCTTTGGTGGTAATAAGCTTCTTTAGCCTGCAAAGCTCTTTATTTCACCTTCAATTTTGAATGATAACCTTGCTGGATAGAGTAGTCTTGGATTCAGTCCCATGCTTTTCCTTACTTTATATACTTCATGCCACTTCCTTCTGGCCTGGAGTGTTTCTATTGAGAAATCAGATGACAGTCTAATGGGAGCTCCCTTGTAGGTAACTTTCTGTCTCTCTCTTGCAGCCTTTAAGGTTCTTTCTTTGTCTTTTATGTTTGCCAATTTAATTATGATGTGTCTTTGTGTCTTGGTGTGGGTCTTTTGGGGTTCATCTTGATTGGGACTCTGTTTTCTGGACTTGTGTGGCTTTTTCCTTCACCAGGTCCAGGAATTTTTCTGTCATTTTTTTTTCAAAGAGGTTCTGTATTCCTTGCTCAAATTCTTTTCCTTCTGTTACCCTTATGATGTGGATGTTATCTTTCATGTTGTCCCAAAGCTCCCTTAAACTCTCCTCCTGCTTTTTAATTTTTTTTTCCAATTGCTGTTTCGAGTGGGGTTTTTTTTTCCTACCTTGTCTTCTAATGCACTGATTTCACACACACACACACACACACACACACACACACAACTTCTTCTAGTTTACTGTTGATTCCTTCCAGGGTATTCTTTATTTCAGCTATGTCATTCTTCATTTTCAATGGATTCTTATTCATGGTTTCTACCTCTTTTTTTTCATTCTGGTGTAGTTCTCATTAAGTTGCTTGTAGCTCTCACTAAGTTGCTGAGGACCCTTATAACCATTACTTTGAATTTATCTGACAAATTGCTTGAGTCCATTTCAATTAGGTTTTTTTTCTGGCGATTTTTAAATTTTCTTTCATTTGGCCACTATTTCTTTGTCTCTCCATTTTTCTGTCATTTTGTATTTGTTTCTATGTATCAGATGAAACTGTATGCCTCCCAGCCTTTGTTTGATGAATTTATATGGTGTTTTGTGGGATCCACTGGTGTAGTCTTTTAGATCTCCTGATATGGGTGCCCTAGGAATGTTCTTTGTGAGTTATTTGGGCTCTCCTGTTGTAATTGTGTCTTGAATGCTGTTGCCCTCTTAGTGGATGGAATCTACTGTCAAGCTGGGTGTCTGTGAGGCTCACCCCCAACTACATCATGCAAGCTCTTGTGATAGTCCTGTCAGAACAAAACAAATCACAACAAAACAAAAACCAAAAGAAACTAAACAAAAACATAAACAAGACCCCTACAACAACAAAAGCAACCACAAAAGAAGAGATAATTAGAAAATATAAAAGAGAAAAAGAATGATAGAAGAAAAGAAAGGAAAAAAGTAGGAGGAGAAACAAAGACAGAAATAAAACAGAATATGAAAGGGCAGAGATGAAATAAATAATATAAAAATAAAGAATAGGAGGAGGAAAATGGTATAAAAGAAAAGAGGAAGAAAAATTTTTGAAAAGAAAATACATGAGAAAACAGATACATAAGAAATAAGAAAAGGATAATATTTGAGAAAGCAGGCAAAAGAATAAAAAAATAAAGTAAGAAAATGGAAAAGAAAAATTATATGCAATTAAAACTAGAGACTAAAATAATTATAAATCAATCAAGAAGAAAAATAAAGAAGATAAAGAAAAAAGGAAAAAAGTGGAGTGGCATATTTGTTTTAGCAGAGTTTACTGCCTCCTGGGAGCTCACTTTTGATCCTACTCTTCTGATGCCTGCAACTGTTTTGTCTGCCAATTCTGAGCTTCCAGGAGGTACTTAGGTGCTAACTACTGTTGGAAACTGTCCTCCTTTGGCTCTCAGTAACCTGTTTAAAGGTTCAAATGATCCACAGTTTGTGTTTGTCTCCACAGGACTTAAGATCCAAGCTGGACTCTAAGGCCAATTTGTTAGCAGCACAAGACCCAGGGATAGGTAAGTAGATTTCCTCAGGTTCCCCAGGCTTCACCTTCACCTACCTGCACCTGCCAGCCAGCTGCCAATCTTAATCACTCAAAAATCTGTTTCTAAAAAGGCTTTACACAGGATCAGGAGTATAGACCTCTGTGTCTCCCATGAGGGGCGCATGCTGTTCAGATTTCAGGGAAAACAGTTTCCACATCCCTGAGAGTGTCCCAGAATATTTCCCTGCCCTCGGCTGGGTGGAGAACCTTGTATGCAGTCCAATGGGATTAGCTGGATAATGGGAGTTTCTATCAGCTTCCCTGTGATGAGGATGTACCAGTCAGGTTCCTGGCATAATGTGGTGTACAGCCCCACCCCCCAAGCCAGTCACTGACACTAAGACTGTTCACACCTGTAGACTTGGCTTCTGCTGCTGTCTCTTCAGCAAAGGTCAAGATGCAGGGAGTGGCAGGTAGGGCTCCTGAGGGTGGGACGGGCTGTATCACCTAGGGCAGGGTTTTTTCCTTTTCCTGAGCTGAGGCTTCTGGGAGGGGCCAGCACCTCTTAGGAAAAATGGCCCTTTTGATTTTGAGGGATATAACCAAATGCAGGTCTCTTGGCCCCGCTTTTCCATGTCTCCCCACAGTGCTTCCTACCCCAGCCTCTCCTTAGGCACATCAAATCTACACCACCCTACATTCATCAAAGCCTTGGGTGAGTAGCTGCAAACAAAAATCCTGTGCTCTGGGTTTAAAAACAACAACAAAACTGAGGCTTTATCTCCAACCAGTTCTGGTCTCCCCGGTGGCCAGAAGCCCTGCCACCTTTCACAACTAGATGTTACAAGGGCTGCTATTCTTGACTCTGTTGCTCTGGGCTGTGGAGTCCAGCCTGGGTTCCAGGGCTTGATCTTCTCAGAGGAATAACCTTCCTCTAATCAGGAGCTCCCTCTTCACCCTTAGCCTGCTGCCCATGAAAACTGTGTCAGCCCCTCTCACAACCTCACCCTTCCTACCGGTCCTTCCTTGATATAAGTCTCTTCCTCAACTGGACCTCAGTTGGTAATTTTCAGTCTAGCCCTGGGAGGAGGTGCAAGAAATGTCTGCCTATTTGGCTGCCATCTTCTCCCCCCTTTGATGTTAGGGTTTTAAAGCAACCATCATAAAAATATTTCAACAACTAGTATGCTTTACTTTTATAATCTTTAAAAAGAAAAATTACATTATACTCTAAAAATAGAACAAAAATAATAACAAAAATGTTTTAATAAGCAATTAAAACATGCTTGAAAGAAATGAAAGAGTATAAAGTCTTGACAAAGAAATAGAATATATATAGAAGCACAAAATGAGAATTTTAAAATTAAAAATAAATAACTGAAATAAAAATTATATTTTTAGGCTTAACAGAAAAATGGAGATGATTTGAAGAATGATAGACATCACTATGTCTGAGCAACAAAGAAAAAATAAACTGGAAAAAAATGAGCAAAGCCTCACAGACCTGTGGGATTATTTTTAAAAAAATCTAATATTCATTCACTGAAGTCAGGAGGGAAGAAAAGGTGGGGCTGAAAAATTAAAAGAAATAATGGCTGAAAAATTTCCACATTTGGCGAAGACATACTGACAGATTCAAGAAGCTAAATAAACTCAAACAGAATAACCTCAAAGATATTCACACCAAGAAACATCACAATTAAATTTCTGAAACCTAAAGACAAAGAAAAAAATCTTGAAAATAGCAAGAAACACATACTAGTAATAACTTTCCTATAAGAGAAAAACAATGCAAATGACAGCATATTTTTTTATCAGAAACCATGGAGATCAGAAGTAAGTAGCACATTTTTCAAATGAGAGAACAGAACTCTAAGTCTGAATCCTATTCCCAGTAAAATGATCCTTCAAAAATAAAGTCAAAATCAAGGCATTCTCAGATGAAGAAAAACTAAGAGAAATTGTCACTAGCATATCTGAAAGAATGGGCAAGGAAGTTCATAAAAGAGAAAATAAATAATGAAAGAAGAAATTTGGTAACATCAGAAAGGAAGAACAAAAAGAGTAACAATATGAGTAAATACAATATACATTTTTTCTCCTCTTGAGTTTTCTGGATTACATTACATGGTTGAAGAAAAACCTGTAATATTGTCTGTTGCAGTTATCAATGTATATAAGAAAATATTTAAGACCATTATGGTATAAATAAGGGAGGATAAAGAAATGTAAAATGGTAAATTGTCAAACCAAAAAGTGAAGTTACATATGTAAAGTTTAATATCTATAGCAACTATTAAAAATCTATACAAGGAAACACAAGCACACTATATATAAATCAAAATGGAATTCTAACAGTTGTTTAATTAACCCAAGAAGTCAGGAAAAAGAAAAAGAGAAAACAGAGGGAATCAACAGAAAAAAAAGGCAGACCTAAGCCCCTAAATATCAATAATTAATTCTATTAAATGTAAATACCATCAAATTAAATGTATATTTAAAAACAGAGTGGATATAAACATAACCCATCTATATGCTTTCTACCTACTAAAGTCATATGTAGCCTTAGAGTAAAAGGAGAGGAAAGACACTAATTGAAAGAAAGCAGGTATGATATAACTATAGTAATCTAGATTGTGTGGTACTTGGTGAAGAGATGGACACATAAATCAATGAAACAGAATATGATACTCATAAATAGACCCACAGAAGTATTGTTAACTGGTTTTTGACAAATATGCAGAAAGCAATTCAATGAATGAAGGTAAGTCTTCTCAACAAATGATGCTAGAGCAATCCTATATAATAAAAGCCTAATATGCAAATTGTCCCCTCAGGTGGTCGTTCCATCGGGAGTTCCACTGCTCGCTATGACATGCGCTGACCACCAGAGGGTGGCGCAAAACATGGCGGGTGTCGGCAATGTGGTGCTGGCAGCAGGTGGCAGTGGAGGAGCTGCTGGCCCCAATGGGCCCCGACAAGAGCGGGACTGCAGGGGGATGTTGGAGCAGGTGAGCACGTGGTGCCAGGCCAAGGCAGGTGTGAGTGAGGGCCCGATTGCTCTGCAGACGGTGACCAGCGGTCATCAGGCCCTGATCGCCCAATCGGGTTTGGGCCCGGGCTGGGATGGGGAATTGGGGGTGGGTGGTGGTGACCAACCTCCCGCAGCATCCACGCTGGGAACAGCAACCTCTCACTGGCTACCTGGGGGTGGGGGTGATGGAGACAGAGGTGCAGTGAGAATGCAGGATGTCTGCCAAGCTTGCTCTCACTCTGCCTGCTACCCTCCCCCGGGACACCAGGGCTCACACACCAGGGAAACCCTCGTGCTCAGGTGCTGGGCACCCCCTGAGGAGCCCACCCCGCACCCACGCAGCATCTTTTGGATGAGCCGGGCCACAGCCGCTGGGACCACAGGGGCTGGTTAGGCTCCCCATGAGTTTGCACAGGAGCTGTTCTGTGAGGCTGGCCAGGAGAGAGCACGCTGCCTGCCCATCTTCCATGTGGCGCCACTGGGTGGCCCAGAGGCCCATGCTGCACCCTGGCCCATGGTGTCCGGCCATACTCACTGCATCTCCGAGTGGGGACTCAGGTTCCATGACTCAGGCAGAGGGGGGTACATGGGGGCCCCAGGGGCCCAGGTGCTGCCCAAGGCCCCGAGGTCAGCTGGGACCTGCCCTTCCATGCCAGATGCTCATGCTTCAATCGCCGGCCAGGCCTAGGGACTGCACCCATGCACGAATTTCATGCACTGGGCCGCTATTTAGATATAAGTAGGAAAAAAATGGACCTAGACCTAAACCTCACATCTTATGCAAAAAATGGATCACAGGTTTAAATGTGTATTATAAAGCTTATAGAAGAAACCTAAGAGAAAGCTTTGGATTGGTGCATAGTTCTTAAATATGATACTAAAAGCACAATCCATAAAAGAAAAAAATCAATAAACTGAACTTCGAATTTTAAAATTTTTACTCTGCAAAACTTTATTAAGGATAAAAATATCAATAGATTGGGAAAAAAATATTTGCCAATCACATATATGGTAAAGGATCATGTCTAGAATGTATAAAGAATTCTCAAATCTCCACATTAAAAAAAATCAAAGAGAAAAATAAGCAATCCAGTTTAAAAATGGGCAAAAGACGAGGGGATCCAAATGGCTGTGGAGTTGGTGGAAGCTACGCACACTTCCTCCTGGCACCATACCGGATTTACAGCTAAATTATAAATAACCTGAATGACCTGACTGACCAACTGAAATGCAGCTGAACAAGAGTATTTATAGAAGTTATACAGAGACTAGTAAGAAAGAAAGGGATGAGAAGAAGGCTGGCCCTGGCACCCATGTGCAGCAACTGAGAAACTGAAGGGATAGCTCAGCTACAAAATGGAATATGGATTCTCAACCTCATGCCGAGACTCCCAAATCAGAGCACCTGGGCCAGAAAGAGGAGACTGCATAGCATCTGGCAGTAAAAACCAGTGGGGACTCTGTCACTGGAAAGAGGATGGAGTCTGCTAGAATCCCAGGTGCTCTCCTAAAGAGCAAATACACAAGAGCTTGTTCTTGGGCATTCACCAGGGCTCTAGGAGAAGGAAAGCAAGGCAGGACATACGGAAACCATGAAGAGAAGATCAGGGTGGTGTGGCTCCAGAGAGAGATCTGGAGGGTCAGCTACTTAGGTCCCAGTCCTGAATCAACATCCCACACCCTCTCAGGTGCCATGTTCCAGGGTCAATCACTCCTATTCTTACAGAACCAGCTGGGGGAGTGCAGTAACCCGGTCCTCCAAATACTGCCAACACCACCCTGCCAAGCTCAAGTCCAGTAGAAAGGACTATTTGCTGCATCCAACAGGAACCTAAGGTGTGCTCTTTTCCTGGAGAAACTTTAGGCTGACTCTAAGATGGTCATTGAACTGTGTGGCTTTAAAATGAGTGCCAATCTTTTCCCCTTCCTACAGGTTTGGCAGGCACCACCTCCAAAAGAAGAAACCCTTGTCAGGATCCCTGGTGCATTGCTGCAGAGCTAGGGGGAGGCATGCAGTTCACTCCACTCCTGAGGGCAGGTGCCATTCCCAACAAAGGGCTACCCTAATCAGTTCCTCCAAGTCCCATTGGCCCATCCTGCTGAACTCAGTTGCCCGAGAGGAAGAAAGCACAGCTTAGAGCTATGATCTTCAAATGCAACCCTTTTAGGGTCTCTGAGGATGTGGCCTCAGAGTTAGGAAAAAACTTGAAGCTTTCTCTCTTCCCATGGACCAGCACCACCCCCAACAGAAGAATGCCTAAATCTGTTTCTATAAGTCCTGCTGGGCTCAGTTCCGCAGAAGAAAGGTGGGTTGGCTCAGAGCTGGGACATTCAGAGTGCATCTCCCTCAGAGGCTCCAGTCCAGGACTTGCCCTCCAGGACAGAGATAAGGGGATAAATTCAGCTTGCCCCCTCTCATAGCCAGTGCAACCCCCAACAGAAGGCTTTTTTATCTGTTTGCACAAGTCCTGGTGGGCCTGTCCTACTGAGCTTCCTTCTGAAGTGGGAACAGCTAGCTGAACCCAACCTGAACCTGTGTGCACTCCTCTTGGAGGAATTAGAGTTGGAGACTCTAGCAAAAAATATATGGTATGGCTCTGAAGTAGGGGCCACATTCTCCCCATTGAGTGCTTTACCATGCTTCTTGAAAGTAAGGGACCCACTGGACTCATCCTCCAGAACCAATCACCCTGCCTTACTGAGATTGATCTGTGTAGAAGGGTCAGTGGGGCACAACTAGCATGGGCCTATTTTATAGTCTTTCTTCATAAGATTCTGGAAGAAGTTCAGGCAATCTCAGGGGGAGGGCAAAGTAGTTGACAGGTGGATGCCAACCTCAAGGAGCCTTGGACTTACATGATCTACCCTCAGCTTAGAGCTTCAAAAGGCTGATCCTGGTACACAGCCTGGCCCCTCCCATATACACCCATGCCCAGTAGACACAGCCATAAACAATGAATAGTGGGGTAGCTCTAAACAAGTAGCCCAGGGCCTTGTACACACAATTTCTGACATCAACCTGCACCAGAGTCCTGGTCAAAGGAGCCCCAAACCAACACAACCAATGGTGGGCTTCAAATCACATCAGAGCTTGATCCAAACAGCACACCCAAACAGGGACTCTGGAAGTCACCAGACCCTGCCAAAAACAACTCTGCTTCAGGGGCCAGCCTCTGAACAATGATTCACACATGGAGACTGAGGTCTATCCTTATAGTCAGCCACCTTAGGGTTAACTCTATCCATGAATGGGCCAACAGCATTCAAGACTCAACTACAACAGGAGAGGAAAAATAAACCACACAAGAATTACTTCTAGAGCACCTAACTCAATTGATCTAGAAGATTGTGCCATTGAGACCCAAAAGGAATGTACATCATAAAGGCACCATAATGAGGTTGGGAGTCATAGCAGATTTACCTAAAATACAAAGACAAACACAAAGGGCAAACAAAATGGGGAGACAGAGAAATATGTCTCAAATGAAATAAGAGAAATTCCAAGAAAAAATTAAATGAAATGGAAGTAACCAAAATATCACATGCAGAGTTTGAAACAATGGTTATAATGATGCTTAAGGACCTTAGAAAAAGAATAGATAATCTCAGTAAAAACATAAACTAAAAGACAGTAAACATTAGAAAGAACATAGAAGCCATAAAAATAAAACAGTCAGAAATGAAGAATTCTGAAATTAAGAAGACGCTAGAAGGAATCAACAGCAGGTTAAATAAAGCAGAGAAACAAATCAATGATTTATAGGACAATAGAACAGTATGCACCCAAGCAGAGCACCAAAAAGAAAAAAATAATTTTTTGAAATGAGGAAAATCTAAGGCACCTCTGGATAGGCATCAAGGATAACAACATCCACATTATAAAGATACCAGAAGAAGAGAGTGAGCAAAGCATAGAAATAATGTCTATAAACTTCCCTAACCTGGTGAAAAAAGCATAGAGAATCCCAATCAAGATGAACCTAAAGAGGCCCACACCAAGACATATCATAATTAAAATGGTAAAGGTTAAAGACAAATAGAGAATCATAAAAGCAGTAAGATAAAAGTAATTAGTTACCTATCAAGAAGCTCCCATAAGTCTGTCAGTTGATTTCTCAACAGAAGCACGTCAGGCCGGAAGAAATTGGCATGAAGTATTCAAAGGGATGAAAAGCAAGGGCCTACAAATCCAGCAAGGCTATCATTTAAACTTGAAGGCAAAATAGCTTCCCAGACTCCCCAAAAATCTAAGGGAGTTTATTACCATAAAACCAGTATTGCAAAAAAAAATATTAAAGGACCTGTTTTACAAAGGAAATTAAAAATAAAAGAAATAGAGTGCCTGGTACATTGTGCCTTGTTGTGTTGTATTTTGTGCCTTTAAATCAACGCAGCAGATCCAAGCAACAGCAGCCTCCTGATCACCACACCCTCTGTCTGAGGAACAGCAGCTGTACGTGAAGCCTCCCCCCACCAGCCAGAAGAGCCACCACAGCTGTGAACAGCACCCACAAGAGGAGCTGCTGCCAACTGAGGAGCAGCTGCTACCGCAACCGCCCGAGCAGCAACCACAGCCCAAGGAGCCACTGCCACCCAGGGAGCAGCCACTGAATGACTCAACATCTAGATATGTCAGTGAGATCAAACATGGGTAGGCAAAGAAACCCCCAAAGGAAAGAAAAGGAGGACTCGCCAGAAAAGCAGCTAAATGAGACAGAGGCACGCAACATGACAGAAAAAGAATTCAGAATTAAGGGTCCTAGCGTGCATACACTGGACGGAAGAAAAAGTCAACAACTTATGCAAGAAGCAAGAAGAAACAGATGAAAAAATCAACTACTTATGCAAGAAGCAAGAAGAAACAGATGAAAAAATCAATAACTTATGTAAGACCCAAGAAGAAATGAAAAGCGATATAGCTGCAATAAAAAACACCATTGAAAGCATCAACAGTAGACTAGGAGAAGCGGAGGACCAAATTAGTGAATTAGAAGACAAGGAAGCAAAACACACCCAAACTGTACTGCAATTGGAGAAAAAAAATTAAAAGACAGGAGGAGAGCCTAAGGGAGCTTTGGGACAACATGAAGCGAAACAACATACGAATAATAGGGGTGCCAGAACAACAGAAAGAGGAATAAGGATTGGAAAACCTATTCAAAGAAATAATATCAGAAAACTTCCCTGAGGTGGGGAAGAAAAAAGTCACACAAGCACAGAGAGTCCCAAACAAGGTGAACCCGAAAAGACCCACACCAAGACACATCATAATTACCATGGCAAATGTTCAGGACAAAGAGAGAATCTTACAGGCTGCAAGAGAGAGACGGACAGTTACATACAAGGGATCTCCCATTAGATTATCAATTGATTTCTCAACAGAAACACATCAGGCCAGAAAAGAATAGACGAAAATTTACAAAGTGATGCAAAGCAAAGGACTGAATCCAAGAATACTCTATCCAGCAAGGCTATCATTCAAAATTGAAGGGGAAATAAGAAGCTTCACAGACAAAAAAAGGCTAAGGGAGTTTATCACTACCAAGCCAGCAATGCAAGAAACGCTAAAGGGACTGGTGTAAAAAGAAGAAATAAAAAGCTCAGAAAGAAAACAGCCCCATACAAACAAGTACCTTTCAATAATAACTTTAAATGTAAACGGACTAAATGCTCCAACCAAAAGACATCGAGTGGCTGAATGGATAAATAAACATGACCCATACATCTGCTGTCTACAAGAGACCCACCTCATTAGAAGGGACTCAGACTGAAAGTGAAGGGATGGAAAAATATCTTTCAGGCAAATGGAAAGGAAAACAAAGCTGGGGTAGCAATATTTATATCGGACAAAATAGACCTCAAAGTGAAGGCCATAACAAGAGATAAGGGAGGCCACTTCATAATACTAAAGGGATCAATACAACAAGAAGATATAACCCTGGTAAATATATATGCACCCAATGCAGGAGCACCCAAATACATAAAAAAACTCCTGGAAGATATCAAAGGAGAGATCGACAACAACACAATCATTGTAGGGGACTATAATATACCACTGACATCACTGGATAAATCCTCTAGACAAACAATCAGCAAAGAAACAGCAATCCTAAATGACTCACTAGATCAGATGGACTTAATTGACATCTTCAGAACACTTCACCCCAAAGCCATAGAATATACATTCCACTCAGGTGCTCGTGGGACATATTCAAAAATAGACCACATACTGGGTCACAAGCAAAGTCTCCCCAAATTCAAGAAGATTGAAATCATAAAAAGCATCTTCTCAGACCACGATGGCATAATGCTAGAAATAAACGACAATAAAAACAACCCAAAATACTCAAACACTTGGAAGCTGAATAGCATGTTCTTAAATATTGATTGGGTTACCAATGAGAGCAAAGAAGAAATTAAAAGCATCCTGGAAACTAATGACAATGAAAACACAACAATCCAAAACCTATGGGACACAATGAAAGCAGTCCTGAGAGGGAAGTTTATAGCTCTACAGGCCTATCTCAAAAAACAAGAAAAAATTGTAGTAAATCATCTAACTCTAAAACTCAAAGAATTAGAAAGAGAGCAACAAGAAAACCCCAGAGTGAGCAGAAGGAAGGAGACAATAAAGATTAGAGCAGAAATAAATGACATAGAGACCAAAAAGACAATACAGAAAATCAATGAAACCAAGAGCTGGTTCTTTGAAAGGGATAAACAAGATTGACAAAACTCTAGCCAGGCTCACCAAGAAGCAAAGAGAGAGGACCCAAATAAACAAAATCAGAAATGATAGATGGGAAATAACAACAGACCCCACAGAAATACAAATGATTGTTTAAAAAAATACTATGGACAGCTCTACTCCAACAAACTAGACAACCTGGAGGAAATGGACAAATTCCTAGAAAAATACAACATTCCAAAACTCAATCAGGAAGAATCTAAAAATCTCAATATGCCAATAACAATGGAAGAAATGGAAGCAGTCATCAAAAAGCTTCCAGCAAACAAAAGCCCAGGACCAGACGGCTTCACAGGGGACTTTTACCAAACATTCAAGGTAGAACTAAAACCTATCCTCCTCAGACTACTACAAAAAATTCAAGAGGAAGGAACACTTCCAAGCTCATTCTATGAAGCCAGCATCACCCTAATACCAAAACCAGGTAAAGACAACACAATGAAAGAGAATTACAGGCCAATATCCCTCATGAACATAGATGCCAAAATCCTCAACAAAATCCTAGCAAATCGGATCCAGCAGTACATCAGAAAGATCATACACCACGAACAAGTAGGATTTATCCCAGGTATGCAAGGATGGTACAATATCCGCAAATCAATAAACGTGATACATCACATAAACAAATTGAAAGAAAAAAACCACATGGTCATATCAATTGATGCAGAAAAAGCATTTGACAAAATCCAACACCCATTTTTGATAAAAACTCTCAGCAAGGTGGGAATAGAAGGATCATACCTCAACATAATAAAAGCCATATATGACAGGCCCACAGCCAACATCATACTCAATGGACAAAAACTAATACCATTTCCCCTAAGAACAGGAACAAGACAGGGATGCCCACTCTCACCACTCCTGTTCAACATAGTCCTGGAAGTATTAGCCATTGCAATTAGACAAGAAGAAGAAATAAAAGGCATCCAATTTGGAAAAGGGGAAGTCTCAAATAACCAAATTTTTCACCTTAGAATACTGGAGAGCAAACTAAAGAGTAACATTTCTATTTCTCATGGGAATTAAGCTAGTATAAATCTGAAGCTTATTCTGAAAAGTTAAGATGTATATAGTAAGCCCTAAAGCAAGCAAAAGGAAGGAAATAATAAAGATTAGAAAGGAAATAAATGAAATAGAGAATAGAAAGGCAATAGAGAAAAATCAATGAGATCAAAAGCTGATTCTTTGAAAAAGATCAGCAAAATTGATAAACTGCTAGATTGATTGGCCAAAAAAATGAACTTAAAATATTAAATTATTATTAAAATAAAAATTATTAAAATAAAAAATGAAAGAGGAGACATTACTACTGACCTCACAGAAGTAAAATGGACTTCTATGAACAATTGCATACCAGCGAATTAGATGACTTAGCTTAAACAGCAGAGGTTGGCCAAATAAAGTCTTGGGGAATGGGAGGAGCTGGGGCAGAAGAAGGTGGGACACATTTGTTCCCAAACAAACCCCATTAATTCTGTCCCTGGTGGTGAAAACAGGGCTTTGGAGATCTGAGGTTTCTTCAAGGCTCCCCCACCAACTAGCTGGGTCATTTTAAGTCCTCTCCCCTTCCTGAGCCTCAGTGTAACCCTTGTTAAGATACTGGGGTTTTTGACTACGTGAGATTTTCCCAAAGTGTGCGCTTACACTGCTGACAGGATTGCAATGCTGTATTAAATACATCAAATTCCAAGGTGGGAAAGATATTTTCAGTCCAAATCTTTTTAGTCCTTTTGATTATTTCACAGAAACAGTGTCAGTTTAGTGCTGGGTGGCTCAACTTCTCTCTAACATTTGCTAGTCCCTCCGGAAGCGAGTGAAGTCAGAACTTGAGCTCAGAGTCTCACAATAGGACCCAGCTTATAGGACAGTGTGCATTGTATGCTTTGTATTGTCTTTACAATGGGGAAAAATATATTTAAATTCATTATATTTGTTGATGTAGAATAATAGCCGTAGTCCATGGGGAGGGGCCAGGTGATAGGAGTTGGGGCTAGAGGCAAACTCTGCTCAAAGTGCTGCTTATGAAACTTTTTGATTTTTGAACCATGAGCATAACTAAGATAAAAAATTAAATGAAAAAGTAAATTTAAAATCAAGACAAGCGTGAAATAAATTATAGTAATGCTCACTTGTAAGGCAAAAATCTCAAAGGAGGCGCCCAAATGGCTGAGGTTGGAGAGGTGCCGGGCTGGCTGGGGGCTGCAGTCCCTCCAGCTCTGGCCACAGCAGTGGGCCCAGATTCCCAGGCACTCCTACCCTCCACTGCCAGTCCGTTCCCAGCAGGTACCGGGCATGGCTCCTTCAGCACAATGTCCTTTCCTTCCTGGTGCCTGGCCAGGTCTGGCCTGCGCACAGCCAGACTATCTCACCGTCCTTTCCCTCAGACCCTCTGGCCCCACCTCCCAGCCAACCCCAGTCCCTGAGCAGGGACTCTGGCCATAAGAAAAGGAGCTGGCTGGAGTCAGTATTCGATTTGAGGAACCTCATCCTGAGCTGCCTCTCTGTCTACCTTTGAGTCTCGTTTCTCCTATTCACTCCAAAAGATGATAATAACAAACATAAAACAGTTCTTCTGTGACAGGCGCTGTTCTAAACACTTTTCATATATTCACTCATTTAATTTGCATAGCAGCCCACTGAGGCATCATCATCATCATCATCATCATCGTGTCATCCTGTTTTCCAGGTGAGCATGTAAAGACAGGCTAAATAACTTGCCCTGAAGCAAGGGGAGGGGAGGGGAGGGAAGGGGAGGGGAGGGGAGGGGATGGGAGGGGATGGGAGGGGAGGGGAGGGGAGGGGAGGGGAGGGGAGAGGAGGAAAATGCTGGCAGCAGAAGGTTCAGGTGATATATGTAGCAAGGAGACCTAGTCAGGCAGTTGAGAAAGACTGACATTGGGGATCATTTGGACTTGAGTTGGGTCTCAGAGCTTCAGTTTCTTCATTTGTAAATGGAGTTCCCAAAGTGTTCTTTGTAGATCTCTTTTCAGGATTTAGACATATATGTGAAATGGCCCAGCTAGTTCAGTGCTTAACACATATTAACACATAGTAGGTTAATGTCTGAGAATTTTTCTCTGGGCCTCAGTTTCCTCATCTGGAAAATGGGGTTAATAACCCCATTATGAGGTTTGTCAGGAGAATTAAATGGGTTAATAATTATAAAGCTCACATTCGGTGCCATGTGTGCTGCTGTGTGACTGTATGCCCTAATTCACACCTCTCATCCTGGGGCAACAATTGCTAGTGCCTCATTTGTTCTCAAAGTGTCTTAGCTTATAGGGAAAAGAACATATGCCTTATGTCAAAGTGGTCAATAAATAAATAGTGAATGCATAGGATGCCCACCTCCAGCCCTATCCCTCACAGAGGGCAGGATCTTGGGCTGGCTGGAAAAGGGATGTGTCTGAGCAGTCCCACTGTCATGTCCCTCTAGACCAGTGGTTCTCAACCTTCCTAATGCCGCGACCCTTTAATACAGCTCCTCATGTTGTGGTGACCCCCAATTTCATTGTTACAAATTGAACATAATTAAAGCATAGTGATTAATCACAAAAACAATATGTAATTATATATGTGTTTTCCGATGGTCTTAGGCGACCCCTGTGAAAGGGTCGTTCGACCCGCAGGTTGAAAACCGCTGCTCTAGACCAAGGTTCATTTGCAGAGATGGTTTCTCAGCTCATGCACAGCCCTCTCAGGTCCTGCTTCTGTTTCTTGGGCTGTGGTTTTCTCCCTTGCTTGGCTCCTATGCTAGGGGACAAGGCAGATCTATGGTTTCCAGTGTGATGCTCTCCCTGGCTAGGCCAACTCTGGCTTCTTTCTCTTGCCTCAAGCCTACACACACTGTTCCCACTGCTTGTCTGCCTGTGGACTTCAAAGACCAGATCAAATTGGCCCTCCTCAGAAAAACCTTCCCTTGCCCCTCTGGTCCTCTCATTGCTCTGAGATCCACAACTTACTGGCTTTCTGACCCAGGGAATATTTTCTAACCTCTCAGTACCTCAATTTCTTCATCTATAAACTGGGAATGAAAATAACAAGACTTTCTTCCTAGGGCTGTGACCTGTTGTGAGACCTATCTGGGATTGTACATGGAAAGTGCTTAGAAATGTGCCTGAAACCTAGTGAGCATTTAAGTTGTTAAAGTTATTATCATCATACTCACCCTCACCGCCCTCACCACCTCACACTGCTGGCTTTTCTGCCTCATAAGATGGGAAGCACTTTAAGGGTAGAAGCTGAGGGTCCATCTCTGGGTCCTCAGTTTACAGCATCGGTATGGGCAGGAAGTAGGTCCAAATGAATGAATCACTGAATCCTCAGCTCTCCTGGGCCTCCCTTTGGAAGGGGCATCACCAGGTAGGCCAGACACTCTTCCAAAGCCATATCTGCCCCTCGGCTGTCACAGATGTCGGATTTCCATCAGGATGGTGGCTGTGATCAGTTGTCTATTGCTGTGTAACACACTCTAACTCAAAGCTTAGTGGTTTAAATCAACAATGATTTATTTTTTCTTTCTGGTTTGTGGGTTGGCAAGTCTAGGTATGTCCTTGGCTGGTCTTGCCTGGGGCTCACTCATGCAGCTTCATTCAGCTTGGCGAGGAAGTTTCCAGAGCAGATGCTGCTGGCTGTTGTCCAGAGCATCTGTCCCCTCCTCAATGGACAGGTCAGCTTCAGTCCACGGTAGTTGGAGGGCAGCACGCCACGAGCGTGGAGGTGGGGCTGCAAGGCATGAGCTCTGACCCAGCCCTGGGAACACAGAGGGACAATGCTTTTCCTCCCCTCAAGTTCCCAGTTTGTTTGATGAGAGAAATACTATATAAAAAAATGGCAACGGGCATTTTAATGAGGGCCACATTCGAAGGTTATTCATTCATTCGATAGCTGTTTTCCAAGTGGGGTTCCTGGGCACCTGCACTGGGATGCATTGTTAACAAGAGTAGGCCCTGTCCCCGGACCTCCATTCCAACTAGGAAGACAGATCATGCTGACGCATTGATGAACAAACAGACCAGAGAAAAAGCAAGCCGAGTAAAGGACAGGGTGGCGAGTAGCAAACAACCTTCTCCCTCGGGAGCACGCTGGAGGACCGGGCGGCCGACCTTTATTGTCTGGGGAGCACCTGCCAGCTGGCGGGCCCGTGTCCTAATGTGAGCTGGGTGCCCAGCTTCACAAAGGGAGCCGGCAGCACACCCTCGCCCGGGAACCGGAGCACAGCACAGGGGAGAGAGGGGGAGAGAAGGGGCTGGGGGTCGGGAGCGGGAAGCACATGCCGGCGTGCCCTCCTTCTCCCCGCGGCCTCAGCCCCGGGGGATTAAACGGGTCGAGAGAACTGGGGCCAGAAGCGGACCGAGGGAGCGAGATCTGGGCACCAGGGAGGGCCACTGGAAGGGCAGGCGAGGAGGGGCACCGAGAAAAACAAGAAAGGACAGGGTGGCTGTAGAGGCTGTTGTGGATGGCCTCCTGCACGGGGACATCTGAGTGGAGGTCTGGGAGACATGAAGGAGAAGCCCTGAGGATACCTGGGGAAGAGCCAACTGAGTGCCAAGGCCCAAGGGGAGGCAGGCTATGCTGGGCAGCTTCCAGGAACAGTGAGGAAGGGGCAGAGTGGGCAAGGGAGAGAGCAGGGTAGCAAATGAGATTGGAAAAGATGAATTAGTTGTCAAGAAGAAGGGGCTTTTTAGACCAGGGAATGTCATGCGAGGAGGCTGAGGATGGGGCAATGCCGAGTGTGCTCAAGCGTGGTGCACAGCTCGGGCCTGGAGCTCTAGGCACATCTGGGGGTAGCAATGGAAAGGTGAGCCAAACAGATTGTTAACAGCCCCGCTGCCAGCCAGAAGCCTGGCTGCCCCACAGGCAGGGCCAGATGGTGCCTGAGCAAGCCAAGGAGGTTCTCCTTCAGCTGGCTGACTTCCTCATAAGGCCCCTCCTCTGGCAGGTGCTCCTGGGCCCCAGGCCCTGTCCTCTGTGGCCATGGATCTAACCTACCCTCACAGCATTCACCAGCACCCAGACTCCTTGCTGAGCTCAAAGGCCTGGCTCTAAGTCCGAGCCCCACAGGCTTGCCCAGTCATCTTGAATAACATCTTCCCTCGCCAGGCCTCAGTTTTCCCATATCTGCAGGGAGCAGGGTTGCTGGGGTGTGGGTGGTCTTTCCAGTTCCATCTGGGCCTTAACTCATACTTTGGGAGGAACTGTTTGGAGCTTTTGACCTAGAGCAGACAAACTGAGACCCTTGCACAGATGAGGCCAGAGGGAAGTCCTGGCAAGGCAAGTCTGTTGGTGAGTATTTGGGAAGGAGCATGTGATAGTGTGGGGTGCTTCTGATGGTGGCAGTGGCCACCATTCCCCTCTGTTTAGGCAGATGGTGTCCTCTCTGGCTGAAGTTAATGTGATTCCAATTGTCAAGGAAGTGGATCTGACCAGCAGTAACATGATCCTTAAGCCCTCTTCCCTCTAGGCCAGCAGAGCAGTGAAGGTACCTCCTGACATCCAAGCCCCAGGACAGCAGGCTCAGGCAGGCGGGCTGGCTGGTGGCAAGCAGCTCTCAGAAGGAGGAGCACCTGCTGCGTGCTCACAGCTCCACTGCTTACTCCTCAGACCCCATGCAAAGCAGGAGTCATCTCCACTCCCTTTTGATGACTGGGAAACAGTGGCTCAGAGAGACCATTCAGGCATAGGAGATGACGTTTCAGAACTCTGCTGAGAAAATGGTAGTCACAAATGCACAGGAAGTCAAATGGCCTTTTATAGAAATGCTATTTTTATTTAAAGGAAAAATAAAGCTCAATGCAGGCTCTTCTCCAAAGGAACCTCTTGACATGAGCAGCAACTCTGAGACAATTCTGTGGTGTCTCCCATTTCTCTCCTCAGATGTCAGAAACTGAGGTGCCAAGAAGTTTGCTGATGCCCTAACCAGTTTGGCTCAGTGGATAGAGCATCGGCCTGTGGACTCAAGGGTCCCAGATTCGATTCCGGTCAAGGGCATGTACCTTGGTTGCAGGCACATCCCCAGTGGGGAGTGTGCAGAAGGCAGCTGATCGATGTTTCTTTCTCATCGATGTTTCTAACTCTCTATCCCTATCCCTTCCTCTCTGTAAAAAAATCAATAAAATATATTTTTTCAAAAAAGAAGTTTGCTGACTTCGCAGTTAGTAGACAAGGGAGAAGAACACAAAGTACCTGACTCCAAAGCTCCACCTGCCCCATCTTTCCATCCACCCACAAGCTACTACAGGCAAATGCCACCCAGCCCTTTGGGCCCATGAATCTTTGGCTTCCTCTGTGTGGCCCACAGCCTAGATCTGTGGAGAGCCCCTCTCCTCTCCTCTGCCAGCAGGGCTGGAGCAGGAACATCTGATATCTGAGAAGCCCAGGGTGTAGAGGGCCAGTGCCTGAGCAGCCTTCAGCTGGGCCATTCTGCAGCTGAGGGTGGGAGCAGCTGTTCCCAGATGCTTCTGCCTGAATGGCCACCACCCACTGAGGTTCTCTGGTTCAGGTCCAAGTTCAGTCAAAGCATCCAGCATCCCCAATTACATTCCTCTCATATTGGGGAGCTCAGTATTGATCCCATCTCTGCCTTCCTCTTGTTCCACCCATCCCAAAATAGCGTTACTGAGGCCGGGTACTGGGACTAGATTACAATGGGTGAATGAATGCCAAGGGAAATGTGAGTTTTGGCTCAAGCACAATTGGAAGGCATGGGAGGCCAAGGAAAGGTGGAAATTTTAGGAAGGACATCCCCACAGCTGTGCTGATAATAGGGAAGCCTCCAGGAGGCAGGGAGGCCAGACCCGAGGCTAAGGGAGGGTCCAGGACATAGGGGATGCAGCCAGAACTAAGGCCAGCAGCATCATGGGAAATAATGGCACAGATAAGGGGCAGAGCCTATGAGGAAAATGGGGTTGACGGGGAGCAGGTACCCAGCCTCCCAGAGGGGCTCTGCTCTTTCCACCCACTACCAGCCCACAGTATTACCAGCCCATACCACCACCAACCCACGGCACCAACAACACACAGCACCACTAGCTAGGCACCAACCAGGCAGATTGCAGCTAGTGTGGTGGGTGAGATGAGGTCTCTAGGGACTATATGCCTGAGTTCAAATCCTTCTACTTAGTAGCTGTCTGCCCTTGGGCATTTTTCTCTGCCTCAGTTTCTTCCTCCATTAAAATGGAACTACAAAGAGGTAAAACATAAAGAGGGCTTAGCATTGTGTCTACCAGAGTCCCCAATAAACCAATGCCAGCTGCTGTTGCTGTTGTCAGTATTCTCCCATGTTTCTAGGTTGAATAAAAGGCTTGGGCACGCAGGCAATGACAGGCATGGGGTGGGGTGAGCCCCTCTTTGAAGCAGAAGTGGGGCCCCAGGCTGAGGCAGGAATTATCACCAAGCAATGAGCTCACCCACTCACCCTTCTCCAACAATACACAGTCAGCCCATAAGTCCCCAGGGCCAGGGGCTGGGAGCCAGGCTAGCATTTGAATATGAAAGGGTGAGAAACAACACAGGTTGGGGGGTGGGGATCCGGAGGGCATCTGTGCACAGCCAGGCTGGGTGCAAGCAACACACACACACTCAGAAAGGCATACACACATCTAAATACACACATGCCTGAGAGACACACACACAATTCCATTTTTGCCTCCACAGTTGTGCAGTAACAGTAAAAAGACAATAACCATGGACTTATATTGAGTATGAAGCCTGTATCACACTCAATCCGCAACCTCCAATGTTCAAAAAAATTTTTAAAGATTTTAAAAAATATCTCATTTATTTTTTGAGTCCTATTTGAACAGAAATTGAATCTAGGTCAGTTTGGGTACACCTGCCTTTCCACAGCAGCCCTGGCGATATGAACCCTTCCATTTGGCTCTGTGTTTGGGAGGACCTCTCCAGCCCTCCTCCAGTCCCTTGGCCAGCATCTCTCTGTACTCCCCTGCAGCTCCCGTATGCCTTCTCCTAGTCCCCTGCCACTCCTGCACTCACCTGACAGGGGAGACTTCAGCAGCCACTTCTCCAGTGAGTGGTAGGCCAAGCCCACCTGCTGTCAGGGTCTGGAGCCTGGGAATTCTCCCTGGATGTTGGGAGAGGCTTCGGGGCTCCCACTGCAGTGCACAGCAGAAAGGTAGTGAGAAGAATCCCAGAGCCCAAAGCCATACTGCCTCTGCATCACTAGCTGTGTACCCCTGGGCAGCACAGGTAACCTCTCTGTGTCTTGGTTCTCTCATCTGTGCACTGAAGGAATGAGAGCACCTGCCTCACAGATTGGCACTAGGATTTGAGCAGAAGATGTGTGCAGAGCAATCAGAACAGTATTCAGCACATAGTAAACCCTTACTACCTTTTTAAAGGCCTCCCATGAGAACTTCCATTCCCAGGGGGTCCAGGCTTTTGAAACTCAAAACACAGAATGATGCCTACTCATTGAATTGAGGGCAGGGAGGAAAAGGCAGGAAAGGGACAAGGGGTAACACAAGCCATTGGGGGGGATAAAACACTGGTTACCATTTGAAAACAGCATCTTCCAGAGGCTCCTACTGTGCCCAGCCCCATTCGGACTTTTCTATGAGCCTGGGCTTCCTCAAGCCTCTGACAGCTCTGTGGGGTCGGTACTGTCCATCATTACTTCCACTGTAAAGACGGGAAGCTAAGGCCCAGATAGGTGGCACGACTGGCCCAGAGCTCCTCACCACCAGAGCTTTCTCCGAGTCAGGGAGTTGGGGAAATAGGAAGAGTCCTGAGGGAGAGAGCATCCTATCAGGGGATGCATGCAGCCAGCCTGGAGGACCACCCAGTAGGGGTGCTTTGGGGACTCTCATTCATAAAGGCATGCTGCAGAATCTCCAAGTCCTCCTAATCAGGTTGGCTAGACTGAGTCAGGAGTCAACCGGTGTGCTGAAAGGAGCCAAGTACTGTGGTTCCCAGTGGGCCCCTATTCCTCAAAACACTCTGCACATCCTCTTGGGATTCCATGTGGGAGGCATGGCCCAGACATACTCCATGGCTTTCAGTGTCCCGATGGCAAATATGGCGGGGACTGCAAGACTACCTGTGCTGTGCATCTCCTCACTAAGACCCTCTGAGGGTTGTTGGGAGCATAGCTGACCTGTCATCTCCTGAAATCATCTTGTAGCACTGGCCTGCAGCAAGAATGATCTTTGATCTTTTATTATTATTATTGTTGTTGTTGTTGTTGTTGTTTTTGGAGTGGGAAGAAGAGGGAGAGAGAGATAGAAACATCAATGATGAGAGAGAATCATTGATTGGCTGCCTCCTACACGCCCCTGACCAGGGACCAAGCCCACAACCCAAGCATGTGCCCCAACCGGGAATCTAACTGTGACCTCTTGGTTCATAGGTCAACGCTCAACCACTGAGCCATGCCAGCCAGGTGAGAGTGATCTTTTAAACCACCAGAATGTGGCCCTGCTCTCAAACTTCCCTGAGTTCCCATTTCAGTGAGGAAAGCCTCCAGGTTGTATCCGTGTGTGTCAATTTGTGTGTGTGACATCTGCTCCCCTCAGAAACCGTCAGCTCAGAGGGGGCCTCTCCAATACATGGCACAGAGCCAGGCACACGATAACGCCTCAGCCAATGATTGGGGAATAACAAGAAGACAGGGCACCCTTGGTTGGATCACTTAATGTAAATATGGCAGGGACCTAGGTTGACAATTCTGTTCTGTAGAGAGGAGGGTCAGTCAGGTGGGCTCCCAAGATGGTGCTAAATTGTATGAAGGACAGGGAGTAGGACTCAAACCCAGAATTAAAACCACAGTGGGCATGTGACCATTCACCTTATTGCCACCCTCACTGTGGTTCCCAGATCCACCACTTCATCCTCTGAGGAATGGGAGGGCTCAGCAAAGCTGTCTCCAAATCCAGTGCCTCCTGCAGCCCTCAGTGGGGAGGTGGGACAACTCTAATGGGGCCTGGGGGTGAGCAGGGAGGCATCCTGGGGGCCGTCTCATGAATGTGGCAGCAGCACTAGCAGCAGGTGGGCATTCAAGGTATGCCCACCTGGGAACCTTCTCCTGGGAGATTTCTCCACCCAGGCCCTTCCTTCAGGACCCCTATACCCCTTCCTGGGTTCCGTGCCCCATTGGCCATTGCAGTTTTCAGAGCCTGCTTTCTGTTCGTGGAGAGTTGGGGCCCCATGGCTATTTTAAGCTTCAGTCACAGACTCTTTTTAGTCCAGGATCATTGTTTCTTTAGCAATAATTTCCTCCAAACTGAGTTTCTGACCTATTTGCTTCTAGTCAATTCCACATACCAATAATTATAACCTAGAGACTTAACCGTCAATCCCCATTTGTTTTTTTCCTACTTCCTTAACTCTCTGACTCTTCTCCATTCAATCATGACAGTCTTGAGGCTATGAAATTTAGTGGAAATGTCACATCCTTCATCTACTCTTCAGATAGCCTGAGGTTTTTCTCAATCTTATATCCTACAGTTTCAGATCCAGAAATGGTTGGCTTTTCCAACCATAAAAACCACCCTTTCTCTATTCCCCTTTGTTTCTACTTTAAACCAGCTGGGACTCTCCTGAGTGTATCACCTTCCTGTAGCACCAACCAAGTGCAGCCAGCGATGTCCACGACATGCTAATCCACTCGTCCTTTCCAGCCCCTCCTGAAAGCCATGGGCTCTGGGCCATGTGCTCTGCCTTCTGAGTTAGTACCCCAGGCAGCAGTTCTCCCAATACTTTGCCACTGCATTACGTGGACTGCCACATTCCAGACTGATATCTGTTTCCACGCAGTCTGTCACTCAACAGCTAAGTCAATGCTACCTATTTTAGGCTTTTATGGTAACACTGCACTTCAAACAGTGAATTTCGGTACCAGTGAGAGAAGGCTGGCAGCTATAACAAACAACCCCAAGCAGCTCATCTCTATAAAGGTATATTTCTCACTAGAGGCCCAGTGCATGAAATTCATGCACAGGGGACGGGGGGTCTCCTCAGCCTGGCCTGCACCCTCTCCAATCCAGGACCCCTCGGGATCAAATCTAAACTGGCAGTTAGACATCCCTCTTGCAATCCGGGACCACTGGCTCCTAACCGCTCACCTGCCTGCCTGCCTGATCACTCCTAACCACTCTGCCTGTCTGCCTGATCACCCCTAACCGCCCTCCACTGTTGGCCTGATTTCCCCTAACCACCTCTGCCTCGGCCCCTGCCACCATGGCTTTGTCCAGAAGGAGTACTGGACAACCGGAAGATGTCCGGTCGATCTGGTCTAATTAGCATATTACCCTGTTATTAGTATAGAATAGAGGCCCAGTGCACAAAAATTTGTGCACTGGCGGGGGGCGGGGGGTATCCCTCAGCCCCACTTGTGCCCTCTCACAGTCTGGGACCCCTCGGGAGATAACAACCTGCTGGCTTAGGCCTGCTCCCGGGTGGCAGAGGGCAGGCCCAATCCCTAGGTGCAGCCCCTGGTCGGGCTCAGAGCAGGGCCGATTGGGGAGTTGGGGCACCGCCCCCTGTCATGCACAGAGCAGGGAGGTTGCGATGCCACCCCCAGTCACGCTCAGGGTAGGGCCGATTGGGGGGTTGGGGCGCCACCCCCTGTCACACTCAAAGCAGGGTCGATGGGGAGGTTGCGGCACCACCCCCTGTCACGCACAGAGCAGGGCTGATCAGGGGGTTGGGGAGCTGCCCCCTGTCACGCACAGAGCAGGGCCCATTAGGGGGGTTGGGGCTCCGTACCCTGTCATGCACAGAGCAGGGCCGATCGGGGGATTGGGGAGCTCCCCCTATCACGCACAGAGTAGGGCCGATAGGGGAGTTGCGGTACCGCCCCCTGTCACCCACAGAGCAGGGCCGATCAGGGGGTTGGGGCGCTGCTGCTGTCACACTCGGGCAGGGCTGATGGGGAGGTTTCGGCTCTACCCCATCACACACAGAGCAGGACCCATGGGGGGGTTGGGGCGCTGCACCCTGTCACACACAGAGCAGGGCCGATCGGGGGTTGGGGCGCCTTCCCCATCACACTCAGGGCAGGGCCGATGGGGAGGTTGCGGCTCTACCCCGTCACACACAGAGCAGGGCCAATCAGGGGGTTGGGGAGCTACCCCCTATCAGGCACAGAGCAGGGCTGATCAGTGGGTTTGGACACTGCCCCCTATCACGCTGCTCCAGGGGCCAGGAGGCCTCACGGCTCCGCTGATCCCGGGTTCGGGAGGCCTCTCAGCTCTGCTGATCCTGGTGCTGGGAGGCATATTACCCTTTTACTATATAGGATAGAGGCCTGGTGCACGGGTGGGGGCTGGCTGGTTTGCCCTGAAGGGTGTCCCGGATCAGGGTGGGGGTCCCGCTTGGGTGCCTGGCCAGCCTGGGTGAGGGGATGATGGCTGTTTGCAGCTGGTCACACCCCCTTCAGGGTGGGCGTCCCCCCTGGGGTGCCTGGCCAGTCTGGGTGAGGGGATGATGGCTGTTTGCAGCTGGTCACACCCCCTTCAGGGTGGGCGTCCCCCCTGGGGTGCCTGGCCAGTCTGGGTGAGGGGATGATGGCTGTTTGCAGCTGGTCACAACCCCTTCAGGGTGGGCGTCCCCCCTGGGGTGCCTGGCCAGTCTGGGTGAGGGGCTGAGGGCTGTTTTCAGTCTGGCGGGTGACTGAAGCTCCCAACCTCTCCTTTTTTCCTTTTTTTTTTTTTAATTCTGGGATTTATTTACCTTCTATGGCTGTCACTGGAGCTGAGAGCAGGCTTTAGCTCAGACCTCGGCTGCTGAAAGCAGGTTTCTGGCCTTTGTTTACCTTTTGCATTTGAAACTTTGTTGCAACTCCTGCTCTGAGATCCCTGCCGGCTGAAAGCAGGTTTCTGGGGATTGTTTAGATTTTATAATTGTAACATAGTTTCTTAGAGAGCAGCTGAGAGGCCGGCAGCGGCAAGCAGGGAACCTGGCTTCCTCCGTCACTGGAGCAAGCAAGCCTCCCTGTTAGCGTCAGCTGCCTGGCTGCTGGCCGCCATCTTGGTTGGCAGTTAATTTGCATATCTTGCTGATTAGCTAATGGGAAGGGTAGCAAAGTTATGGCTAATTACCATGTTTCTCTTTTATTAGATAGGATTCTTGTCACAGTTCAAGGGGGTTGGCTCATGCAGTACCTGGGGACTCTGATTTCTTCAGTCTTGTGCACCAGCATCTTCACTGTGTGATCCAGAGGTTGTCTTAGCATCATCCAGCCAGTGAGTGGAAACAGCCCATGTGGAGGAGGAGGAGGCATCTTCTTGACCAGACCTGGAAGTGGCATGAGTCAGTTTTGCCCATGGCCTTGTGGCATTATGTGCACACCAGCCTGAGAGATGTGCCTATGAGCACACCCACGAAGTCTGGGAGCATGCCAGATTGCCAATGTGGGGTGTCAAGGGTGCCCACAAGTGCCTCTGTCCATGCTCCATAGGCCTGATGCATGTCTTCTGCCTGGGACACACCCACACATCCTTAGGGTTCTAACCCATGCCACCTTCATGGTACCTCCCTCTGCCTGGGCAGAAATGGCAAGTTCTGCTCCATGCCTGCCCCATAGGCCTCTTCCCAACTAGGGATGCCAACTGTCCCCTGAATTGTTTTCCAGAGCTCTCATCACCTCCCTGTGCCCAGCAGCACACTGCAGGGAGCCTGGCACAGGGGACACACTGGTCAGTGTCTGTCAAAGACCTGAATGGCAGCAGGGACTCCAGCCCAAAAGCAAGTGGTTTCATTGTTTATACTTCTTGCCAGCTTGGAAGGTGTATTAGGTACCTCTTGTCCCCCACCTCACATGCTCTGGGCTACATCTTCACTCCAGTTGGGGCTGGGACAACCAGCTGTGCATAGTAGGTGTGACCAGAGCCACATGCTGACACCAGTTATTTCTTGTGGACTTTCCTGAAGTCACCACAGGAGACACAGCTGGCCCCCTGGAAGTACAGGGAGTGTCACTACACTCCATAGGAACTTCTATTCCTCAGGGATACTCTTCAGAGAGTCCCCAGCAAGACTGGTCCCAGTTGCCCACACCAGGAATCCTATATAATAAAAGCCTAATATGCAAATTGTCCCCTCTGGCTGTCGTTTGACTGCTTGCTATGACATGTGCTGACCATCAGGAGGTGGTGTGGAACATGGTGGGCATCAGTAACACATTGTCTCTCGCCGGTTACCTTAGGGGGGAGAGGGGGTGACAGGGATAGAGGTGCAGTGAGAACGCTGGGTGTCCACCAAGCTCACTCTCACTCCCAGGGCGCCAGGGCTCTTGTGCTGGGGAAGCCCCCTCTCCCCACCATCAGCTGCCGGGCACCCGCGAGGAGCCTGACCTGCACCCATGCGGCATCTTCCGGGTGAGCCGGGCCACAGCCACGGGGACCACAGGGGCCAGTTGGGCTCCTGGTGGGTTCGTGCAGGAGCCAGTCTGTGAGGCTGGCCAGGAGAGAGCACGCTGCCTGCCCACCTTCTGTGCAGTGCCGCTGGGTGGCCCAGAGGCCCACGCTGCACCCGGCCTGCGGCATCTGCCTGCACTTACTGCATCTCCATGTGGGGACTCAGGCACCATAACCCAGGTGGAGGGGGGCGCTCAGGGGACCAGGGGCCCAGGTGCTGCTCAGGACCCAGAGGTCAGCTGGGACCTGCCCTTCCATGCCAGACACTTGTGCTTCAATTGCCAGCCAGGCCTAGGGACTACACCCATGCACAAATTTTGTGCACTGGGCCTCTAGTTGGCTTATAAACGCCCCTTTGGGCTGGCTTTCCTCCTTTCCTGCCTTTCTCACCCATCTTCCACTCCTCGTCCCTGGGATCACACCCCAAAGTAAACAACCAGGTCCCAAGCCTCAGGCTCTGCTTTTGTGGGGAAACTAGGCAACGAGACCAGGAGACTTTCCCTGGGTGGAAGATCCATCAGCTCCCAGAAAACCAGCCCACACAAAGGGGACCTCACTCTTGAGCCATGAGCTGCTACTGAAAGAGACGTGCATCCCTCCAGATGGCCCTGACCCAGTCCAACTGGCACCACCTGAATTGACTCCAATGTCCTTTGAGCCCTAAGCTCCCTGCTTGGAGACTATGGCAAGAGTTCATCACACTGCTGTGCAGGACCTGTCCCTCACCTTAGCATTTGAGGCTTCTAGAAACAGGCTCTCTCCTGTCCACCCTTACTTCTTCATTTCCACCTCCATGTTCCCTCTGACACACACATACCCACTATTTTGGGGTGAGTTTGTTCCTCCCAAATTCAAATGTTGATAACTAACCTGTAGGACCCCATAATGTGATTTTACTTGGAGACAGGCTCTTTAAAGAGGCCATGAAGTTAAAATGAGGCCATCAGAGTGGGCCTCACCCAATCTGACTGGTGTCACTATAAGAAGAGATTAGGATATACTAGTAGATATACACCAAGGGAAAAGACAGGGAAGATAGCTGTCTACATGCTGAGGAGAGGGGCCTCAAAGTAACTAACCCTGCTGATATTTAGATCTCAGACTTCCAGCCTCTGGAGCTATGAGAAAAATATCTGTTGTTTAAGCCACCTATCCTGTGGTACTTTGTTACGCAGCCTTAGCTGACTAATACACCTCTCTCCACACCTTTGTCCCCATCCTGAAATGCCCTCTGTGTTCCTCTTTCGGTCACCCATCCTGCTTCTCTTCCAGCATTCAACCATCATCTCCAGTTGGACAAGGAAGTGACTTCACCTTTTCCACCTGTAGACTAGCAGAACCACAGCTCACTTATAGGAGAATGTGAGAAAAGTATATAAAACACCAAATGGTGCTAATACAGGTGAAGCATTCTCAAAAAACAATGGACTCTTTCTCTACATCCCTGCTCACGGAACATTCTGGTTGACTCTGAGCAGGACTCTGTCTTCCTGGGCTCCCCCTCCTCATTTAACCCAGCTTTGTGTCTGGGCCCTCAGATCCACCTGCTGCCTCTGCCTGGGAACAGCCTGCAAGGACTGGGGCACAGTGATGGGGCCCATGAGCCTGTCCTTCTTCAGGCTCAGCGGTCTCAGCTCCTCCATCACCATACAGTACAATTTTGAGACTCTTTCATTCAGCTAAGCCAGGCCCTAGAGACAACCACTCACTGTGTTAGCTGGCCCCCATTTTGGGAGAACCTAGAAAAATTGCTGGATATGCAAATGGAATGCAAATGACTGCTTCTTAGCAGGAATAATTCCCTTTGGCATCCTTTCAGGGCCTGGTGTAGGGAGTCAATAAAAATGCCCATGAGTGGCACAGCAATGGTTGGCATGGAAACAGGGCTTCCAAGGGGCTTGCGGAGACTCAAGGAGGCCCCGAATCAACTATGCTAAACAGTCACTCCTGGAATCCTGTTCACACTCAGAGTTGGCACGCAGCTGCAGAGAGCATTATCTTGGCCACTGGAGATAAGCTTCAGACTGCAGAGCTCTGAAAAGGGATTCGAGAATTTGCCCCAAATGGGCTTCTCCCCCAAAATGAACTTTCAAGTCACACAGCCCTGAGTCTGACGCTTGGCTTCCAAATGCCCACCTGTGAGACCTCGGGCAGGCTGCCAGATCCTTGAGACAGAATTTCTGTGTCTGTCATGAGGATTTCCCAGGGCATCGCCCGGCCCAGCACCAGAGCTGGCCTTCAGGTTTGCCCTGTGGGCCCAGATCCAGGCCCAGCAGGTAGCAAACACTCAGCGAACACTCTGCCCTCCTTCCTTCCTCCACCATGTATACATCTCATGGGCTATTTTTATTCGTGTTCCAGGTGAAATAAAACAAGTTAAAGCAAAGCATGAAATTTGAGGAGGATTCCACCTTAAGGAGAAAAAAATCCACCTCTATAATAACAAATAGTTGGAGCTGGTGCAGTACTTGCGTGAAATTGTTACCCCTCAAGACAAGTCTCAACTCTTCAGCATTATGAAAACTCTGACGATTGCTTCGCTACTGAAGATTTATGGCCCTCAAATCATTCCTAAAAGACAGCACACACTCCCAACCAAGGCTCTGCCTCAGATACACCGGCTCCTGTCTCCGGGCAAGCTGAGGAGGCTGCTGTTGCCGCGGGGCTGCACAGAGCACAGGGCACGAATTTCTGCCTGAGGTGTCTGCTCTGTGGGGCCCAGATGAGGCCAAGTTGTAAATGCTCAACAAACATTCTGTCTTTGTGTATTTCTGCACCATGGCAGCATCAAAAGACAGCTTGGGGGCTGGGGGCCCCTTTCCCCTGCCTCCCAACCAGCCACACAAATAAGTAATAGTTCAAGCTCACCAGACAGGGGTCAGGGCAACTCCTCCCACAACAACACATCCACCATTGAAGGTGGGAAACCAGAACAACCTACACTGAAAGGAAACTTTGAGGTTTCAGATGGTTCACCCCTGAGTTTAATGGATGAGGACACTGAGGCTCAAGTGGTGCAAGGAATTCTGCTAGGAGCATACAGGGGTGGAGCTGGGCTCTGCCCCTTGTCACCTGAAACCCAAGCCTGGCTCATTTCAGCCTGGCACCTGACATCCAGGGGGGACAAGGGGGCACCGCTGACCTCATGGCCCCAAAGTAATATTTTTGAGAATAATATTTTTTCTAGGAGAAAGGGTGAACACAGTCCCCTACTACCATGAGTTATGCCATCAAGTTTCCCACGTTTGGGGAAACTGCAGGGTTCAGCACACCAGGAGTGCAAGAGGTGAGCCTTGCACTTGGCAAACCACCTTCCAGATCATGGTATCTCCCTGCAGGTAAGTATGAGAATAATATTTTTATCAACCCCAAAAGGAGGACCATTAAGTGCATTCTTTTGCAGCACAACTGACTTCAGAGAAAGACCTTGCTTAAGAACTCCCTGGCTCCCCATTGTCTGGTTGGGTCTGAGCCCCTCGGTCCACTTCCTCGACCCTCAGTCACCTCCCTTACCCCTCCCAGACTAGCTGTAGTCTGACCAAGCTCTTCTCCCTCATTCCCATACTTCTGTCCCCCTTCATCTGCAGAGCCTTCTGTGCACACCCTCTTCAACTTTCCAGGCTCCAAGGCCATCTCAGTGCCCGGTCCTCCCTCACTGGTGCCCCTTTGGCCCCTATGTTCTCTGACACTCATCCAGCACCAGCTGCATGCCAAGCACTTCCCCACATTAACTCACTTGCATCCCTGCAACCACCCTATCTATCATGAGGCTTCAAGGGCTGAAGAATCCACAGAAATGGAGGCCAGAGAAGTTCAGTAACTTTCCCAAGGTCACACAGCTAGGAAGCATCAGGATCAGGATGCAACCTCAGGTCCTTCTGGTTTCACTGTCTACTGCCTCCCATTAGTCATTCCCTGTGTTTCGGCTCATCTCCAGTGTACGCTTTGAGGGCAAGGCCCTGAGCTCTCTTACTGTCCCCATCAAGCTCAGCTGTACTCAACACGAGGTCTGCTCAGCATACACAGAATGCCAGGAAGTCTCTGCTGAGCCCTCTGCAGATGCCACATGCAGAGAGAGGCTAAGTGACTTGCCTGATGTACACTGCAGATAAGAACAGGGCAGGGGTTTCAAAGCAAGGCTGTTCACACAAGTTAGGGGTCTCAAACACAGGAGTTTCTGGGCAGGCAGAGCACAGTAGTGAAGGTACTGGCTGAAGGGGTCTGGGGACCAGAGAATGTGTCCTCCACCTAACAGGGAACAGCTCCAGCCTCAGCCAGCGGTCAGCAGCTGGGAACACCAGGATGACCAAGGATTCTGATTCTTCAAGACAAGGTGAAAACCCAGATTCTTGTGGGAACCCTCTTATTTTTTAACATTGATCGACATACACAGAATGTTTTATATAAGATGGGAAATAACCAAGAAAACCCACCTGCAGGTCAGTCCCACCTATGGAGCTTGGGATTCTTCTCCATTGAGAGTGTCAGAGCTCTTCTTATAGCTGAGGAAACTGAGGCCCAGGGTCAGGAGGACAGCTGTGGCTACACAGGGCACAATGGTGGAGCCCAGGCCAGTGATCCTTCTGTGAAAGGGATAAAAATCTCCACAAACTAATACTGCTACACTCCTAACCCCAGGCACACATGCCATGAGCTCTGAGGACAGACTGGACTGGCCAGAGGCCTCTCCGTGTGGCCTGGAGGCAGACCTAATGTCTCTGCACCTCCATTTACCACCTGTACAATGGGGAAAGAAAGAATAAGAATGCCTCTCTCTCTCTCTGTCTGTGAAGATGATAAAGGTATGATAGATTTTTTTTTAATTCCTAAAGGTATGAGAAACTACATGTCTCCGCTCCATCCTGAATTGAGCTTATAGGACTCAGGAGCCGGAGCAGCCCTGGGGGCCTAGCCTGTGGCCTCTGCAGCGAGTGCAGGAGCTCAGTCCTCTGCCTCCTCTTCGGGGCCTGGTGGCTGTGACCACATTCTACAAACCAGGAGGAAAGGTGTGGCATGACCGTGTGAGTGGCTGGCAAACACAGGACCTGGAACCTGTGACTGACAGGGACAGGTCTCTGGACTCAGTGGGCTGTCACACCACTACCTGGGCTTCAGGGCTACACTCACTGATCCCTTTGAAGTTCAAAGAATGGGTCCCGCCCCTCCAAAGCAGGCAGGAGAAAGGAAACTGTCTGCCCAGGCTGAGTTATGGAGGCCACAGCAGACAGCCCTCACCCTCCGGGACTGCTGGCCCCAGCCTTGCCTGTCCCACCAGTCCTTCCCTTCCCCAGATGGCCCCTTCAGCATCTCTAAGCTCGTGGCCTGGCCCAGCTCCTCCATCCCACCCACCTTCCCCCAGCCCCACCCCAGGTCCAGTTTCCAGGGTCTCTGGGCTGAGGCCCCCCTATACCTTCTCCACTGGGAGAAGTTAGTCCATGCTTGCACTCCTGGGATGGTGAGCTCACTCCACCCAACCAGCTTTTACCTGGATAAAGCTCTCCTTTTCATGAGTGAGGTTGGCTTTCCAGTGCCTCTCCCATCTTCACCCTGAGGGCTAGCCCCAAACTCTGGGTCACAGGCCTCCTTCTCCCGCATCCCAACACAACTCTGCAGAGATTAGGGACAGCTGTGTCCAGTCTCCTCAGGTGATTCTCATTGTCTCAGAGCTACTTGGGGCAGTCACAGGGGACCTACGAGTTTACAGGTCGGTATGAAATCTGGAATGAGGGTCCACATAATTTGCACTCAGGGCTGTGGACTTTGTACAAATGGGTCGGGGGCAGAGGTGTGTGACCCTAGGGTGGCCATCAGTCAGACATGGATGAGAGTGTCTGTGCAGTAGTGCCTGTGCAGGCGTGGGTGTGGGCAATGGTGGTGTGAGTGTGTAATGGGCATTGTGTGCAGGGCCAGCAGGGCAAGAGGATAAGTACAGCATGTGTCAAGGGGTCAAGTCTAGTGTGGGAGGTTTGGAGCTCCTGGCATATGAGAATGTGAGCGTGAATATGGGTGTGTGTCTGAGTGTATATGAGTATATGTGTGTGAGGGTGTGTGTGAGTGTGTGAGGGTGAGAGAGAGAAGTGAGGGGCCTTAAGAAGGCAGGTGGGTTGTGTGCTCCAGCCCTGGGTCTGGTGATATCACTGGGCAGGAATAGTGCTTGAGCTCATCTCCTGGACGTGGATCCCAGAGGAGGTCCCGCAGGAGAGGCAAACTCTGGCTTCTGACACCCAGGGGTCCCTGGGACCCGGTCGGGTGAGGCCGCAGAGAGGGTGGCACTTACCACTCACACTCTGGGCCGACAGCATGGCCCTGGATAGGCCTCTGCACCTGAGCGCAGCCCTCCTACAAGACTGTGGCAACAACTTGCTGCCTGCTGCCCTGGTCCGCATGGCTGGACACAGCTGGCCAACCAAGAGGATGGTATGAGGGAGGCCCTACTCTCTCTAGGACCCTTGCTTGCTCAGCTTCTAGTCAACCAAATCCTGGAAGCCATCCCAACCTGCCCACCCTGTCAACTTTACATCCATGCACTGCCAAGCCCTCATGGTTCTCTCTCCTCCATCTCTCTACAATCCATCCCTGGCTCTCAGTTGCCACAGCAACCAGCCAGGTACAAGCCACTATCACTTTTACCTAGACCACACAGTAGCCTCCTTCCTGATCTCCTGCCCCTGTTTTGCCCCACTGACATGCTTCCATAAACACATGCACACAGGTGCCCAGCAGGCCCTCTATAACTCATATGCATGCCCTGCTCCAGCCTTGGCCAGCTAGGTTCTGTGTCCATCCTCAACCAGCCCCAGGATGGCATGGGGGTGGAAGACTATGCTATGTGGCCTTAGCCTGCCCAAGGCCTAGCCCCTACAGCCCAGAAGGAGACAGCATTCCCAGAAGCACCAGAAGCAGCTTTAAGTGCTGAAGGCCCCACCACCACACCCTCCCTACCTCCCTTCCTCCCTCCCACAAGAAGATGTGGGTTCAGTCTGGGTGTGCTGGGTCTGGGGCATTGGTGGCACATCCCAGTGAGAATGAGAAAGCCTTGGGACATGGGAGTCTAGAGTTCAGGAGAGAGGTCTGGACACCAGGCAAAACTCCAAGGGTCTCCAGGGTATAGGAGATTCTAGCCTTGATGTGCCCACCCAAATCTGTGTGTCCCTCTTACTGTGCCTGCTCCCAGCGGAGTGAAAGGTGTATTTTAAATTTTTTTGATAAGAGGTTGAGAGTTCTTGTCTCCTTTGCACATAAATTAGCTAGCTGCAGTGTTGCATACAACAGACACTCAGTAAGAAAAATGTCACTCAAAATACAGAGGTAGAATGTGTGAACTCAAAAGCCTTTTTCCCTTCTTCCTTCCCCCTCTCACCTTCCCTCCCATGTCTTGAGAGAGACACCTACAGTTTTAAGAAGGCTGAGGAAGATGTTGGGAGGCAAGTTGTCAGGAGGTGACCACATGGTCTCTGACAGTTCTCTAGAGAGCCCTCCAGATCATCCCTCTTTTTATAAACACTGTTTTACATTTTATACAAATGTATCAGTTGTATTATTTTTGTACCTTGCATTCCTGTCTCAACATCATATTTGTTGATGTTGACAGTTGTAGCTCAAGTTCATTCATTTTAACAGCTATATGTTTATTCCAAAATGTGAATACCTCAGAACTGTCCATTGAAGCCATAGATTCAAGAGAGCAATAACAAGCTTATGCTTTAAGCAACTGAGTTTTGATTGTTTTGTTATGCAGCAATAGCTAACTGATACAGGTGCAAGTGTCTTCAGGATTTCACAACTACAGATGGTATAACAGAAAGCAGTCCAATGTGTCCCTTGATGCCCACAGACATGAGCACTTCAGAGAAGCTCCCTTGGAGGTGGTGTCACTGCAGAGCAGAATCTGTGCATCCTCAGCTTGCCTGGATACACTGGCCCACTTTCCAAACTGGGTCCTCCCAACTCCATGGTGTTGTTAGCTCCCACTATCTCTTCAACAAATCCTTGTTTGCTCAAGTCACTGGGACTTGAGACCTGGCCTCCGTGAAGACCACCAGCTGACCATAGACTGTGAGCAATAATAAATGGTGTTTTAAGTCACAAAATTTTGGGGTGGTTTTTTACATGACAGTCATGGATACAGAAGGTTATCTCCAACTGAAAGGCATCTATCCAGCTCTTTAGACATAAGTGCTTTAAGATGAGAGAAGGAACACAGAGTAACAAAACAGCCACTCAGATAGGTTAGAACACTCTCATGAAGAAAATAAAGTGGTTTCCAGAGCTCTTCAAATAGCATCTCTAAAGTGGGGCTCAGAATGACTGTATGTAGTCCCAGCTCTCCTGCAGTTCAGTTACGAGGAGGTGGGTGCTGTCTTTCCATCTCCAAGTCTTGGTTTTTCTATAAATTAGGTCACCGACCTCTCACTCACAGACATAGTGAAATAACGAAGTTAGCAAGTTGTTGTGTCTCAGCTCCTCTGCCCGATGAACTGAGGGGCCCAGCAGAAGCCCTGTCCCTTCTGGATCTCTTCGTCTGCATTCGGCAGTAACTGCCTCCACTGCAGGGGAGTTTGTGGAGTAGAAGATAGACTTAAGATCTGGCATCAGGAAGGGTGCTTTTGATGGCAAGTAACAGAATACCAAAATTTTAACTATAAGTGAAATTGATTAGATCACGTAACTAAATTCCAAAATTTTCAAGAATTTTAGAAACTGCATGATGACTTCAGGCATGGTTTAATCCAGGCCCTAGCTGTTCCTCTGTGACTCTTGTCTATGGTTCTTTGGATGTTGGCTTTGCCCTCAGGGTGACTTGTCTCCATGTACTAGTGGGTTTAGGCAATCACTATGATAAAGGGATGGGACTGTACCTAGGGGTTTGAGCCAATCCATGTTCATGCTGGAGCTCAGGTGGAGACAATCACCTCCAACACCTCACGACCCCTGCTTAGTGGGGAGGAGCTGGACATGGATTCTGAGGCGCCCACAATGAGGGCGCTGGCAGGTGCCCAGTCCTCAGACAGTCTATCACTAGCATGTCCCTGCCTGGGCCTCAGTTTCCCTTGCAGTAATATGAAAGACTGCCTGGATGGTGTCCCTAGACCTCCACCCACTCCAACTCCCAGAACCCAGGCCTTGATGGATCAGTTTGTCTCTGGTGGAAGGCTGGAGCCCACCACCTGCCACTCCATGGGCAAATGCTTCCAAGCAGAACAAATTGCTAAGGCATTGTTTCTCATTCTTCTTAGGGTGAATAATTTCCAGAAACTTATTGGAGTTGATGAATGATTTCTTCACCCTGCCAAGTCCTTTCTAGTGACATATTTATAATTGCATTTCTAGTGACAAATTTTCAACTGTGGCCCCCCTCCCCCGCCAGCAATGGCCAGGATGTGGCAATGTCGGTTCAACACATTGGAAGCCATCTATCTGCATGCTGCCCATTCAGCTCCTGTCTGCAGCAAGAGATCTGCAGGTGCTAGTCCTGGTTCTCTCACTGCCCCATCCAGTACGGCAGCTGTTAACCACATGTGGCTGCGTAAGTGAAAAGCTCAGTGCTCAGGTCCACTGGCCACAGTTCAGGTGCTCAGCAACCATGTGCCAGTGCAGACATCTAATGTCTCCATCACTGCACAGTCCTAACCAGCCTACCTCAGGGGAGAATTCAATGGGAGATCTCAGGCCAGCCTGTTCCCCTCTGACCTTCAGTGTCCTTTCCAGCTCTGAGCCTCAGTTTCCTCCTCTGTGAAAAAGAGATGATAGGGATGAATACATGAGATAAGGACTGGGAAATGCTGGATCCATAGCCAGTAGTGACTGGAACATGGTCTGGGGTTCAGGCTCTGCTATTCCAGAGAAGGGGTGGGGATATGTCTCAGAGGAGGGGCAATAGAGCACACCTCAGACACAGATTTGGTTAGTTGTCTACACCACAGTCATTTCTTTCTTCTTTCTGATTATTAACAGAATCCTCCCATTTCACTGGGGCTCAAATGCGCAATCCCAAAGACTGCATGGTGATTGTCCCATGTTACTCATGACATTCTCACAACCATTTGCCTGTGGTTGGTCAAGGGGTGACCATGACCAATCACAGGGCAAGTCTGCTGGGGGCTTCTTGGAAAATATTTCCTCCCTGATAAGAGACAAGTCATGAGGAGACAGTTCCTCTGTCCCCCGCTCCCCACTCCTGCTTTGGCACTGCTGTGCCTGGTGCTTCAGCAGCCACTTCGAGACCAGAAAGCACAACTCTGGATTGAAAATAAACACTCTGAGGAGGCCACTGGGGAAGATGGGCGAATTGAGCCCCTCAGCGTACACTGCCCCTCACCTTCAGACTTCTGTAAAGTAAAAATAAGTGTCCTTAAGGGATGGGTTTCTTACAGAAAAACATCCTGAGTGATTCTCACTCAAAGGTGAGTCAAAGTTTTCCAGGTGGCAAGGGTGCAGAGGCCGGGGAGAGGGGCACCACATCCTGGGAAGGGGAGGATAGCATGTGGGCTGTGGCTAAGAGCAGAGTTGGGAGAGGGTCAGCCCAAAGTGCCACAGGGTGGAGTTTGCCGGGCCCTCCACCTGCTTGTGGGGTGAGGAACATTGAAGCTTTTTCAGGACCAGTTTCAAGTTACAGGGTGAACTGTGGGTAGGGGACAAATTGATGGGAGAGCCTGGAGGCAGGGAGGCCAGGGAGAGACAAGTGGAGCCCAGGAGGGGAGGAGCGGGGGAGGGGAGAGGCTTGAGAGGAGGGGCAGAAGAGGAGCATGTAGGTGTTGACAAAGAGGACTGACGTGATGTGGGAGGGGGAGCTGAGAATGCAGTGGGCAGAGAACTGAGAACAGGGCAGGGAGAGGGGGGAACACCTGAGATCTGAAGGAAAGAAAGTGAGCGGGAAAAGAGGTCAGAGAAAAGGCAGAAGATAAATGCAAAGAGGATTCCAAGAGGAGGAATGGGCAACTGGGCTGAATGCTTCTCAGACAGCTGAACCGGTGATCCTGCCTTCATAGTACACCCAGATCTCCGCTCACCACCATCTCACCTGAGCCCACTCAGCTGCTTTATTGCAGCAGCCTCCCACCAGCTTCCTCCCTAGCTCCCTGCAGTCCATTCTCCCCACAGCTGCCAGAGGGCACATGATGAAACCTAAGCCAGGTCACGCCCTCCTCTGCTCTACAGGCCTCCATAGCTCTCATCTCCCTTGGAGGGAGAAAAAAATCAATATTCTCATAGCCATGTTTGTTGCCCTAAAGAGTCCACCCCACCTTCTCAGCCTCATCTTTGACTATTCTTTCCCTCCTGTGTTTCAGCCACTCTGGCCTCCTTGCTGTTCCTAGAAGGAGCCAATCATATTTCCATTTTTACACTTTGCACTTGCTCTGCCCATGACCTAGAACGTGCTTCTTCAAGACCTGTGAGGGGCTTGTCCCCTCACCTTTTTTGGCGAAGTCTTCCCGGGCCATCTTTACATAACTCCAAGTTACCATTCCCTTAGCCTGTACATGCAGTACTCTCCAGGTGCACACGCTGCAAGTACCGGTGTGTTTCCCAGCTTGAATCAGCTCCACGGGGGCAGAAGTTTTGTCTGTTCTGTTCACTGTTATATCCTCAATGCTCAGACGAGTGCCTGACCTGTAGTAAGGTCAATAAAAATTTATGGAGTTAATAAATAAATGAAGATTAAGTATGATAAAGACTACAAGTAGTTCTTTCTGAGTTTTGGCAATAAATCCTGAAAGTGGAAAGTGAGGAAGTGGGGGGGAAGGTGTAGATAACTGATTTAGGAGGTTTGGCTGTGAAGAGAGAGCAGAAGCAAGAGACAGGGGAGAGGACGGGCTTTATTTTTCAGGTGGATGCAGTTTGAGCAAGTTTAGGTGCTGCTGGAAGGAGCCAGGAGAGAGGCATTCAAGATACAGGAGAAGAGAAAACCAAGAGGCTGGCCAGTGGAGGAAGGAGGGACAAGGACACAGAGACTTGGAGAGCTGTGCCCACAGAGCCTTTGGAGGAGGAACTAGGGGTGGGGTGTAGAAGGAGGTCCACTTTGTTAACCTGTATCTGAAAGTGGTCCCTGTAACAGTAAAGAATATAAAACACACACAATGACACAACCCAACTCCAAATTAATTTGGTTCATTCAAGGATGGTTTAAGGGGTTAGTTATATTTCACATAAGCAGGAGAGTTAATAAATTACATCTGACAAACATTTATCAGGCACCTGCTCTATGCCAGGCCCTGGGTCCAGGCACTGGGGAAACACTGTGATGTAGCCACAACTAATACCAGGAAAGACTGAGTCTTCTTTTCAACACTCCCTCTCTAGGGATAATGAAAATCAAGTCAATGTTGGTGTTTCCTCCTCTATTTGGCTACTGGGAAGCTCAGAGCCAAACTTGAAGGTCAGCCTTGGAAACAGTGTAGAATTTTATGGCCCCAGAAGCTGCATCCTTACTCTCTTCCCAGATTTGGTCACTAGTTAGATTTTCATTTTGCCTTGCCCTGAAGTTTTTGTTTGTTGTTGCTTTGAGGCTGTACTTCAAAGAAACTTGGAATAACAGTGGCTTAAAACATGATAGTGGTTTGTTTTTATCTCTTATAACTACAAGTCAGGAGATATACAGACCAGCCTAGGCAGCTACACCACACTATGCTCAAGGACGTGGGCTCCACCTCACCCTGTTCTACCTTCCTTCAGGTGTGACCCTTGTCCTCATCCACAAAAGGTAGCCTCAGAGATCCAGCATCACATCCACATACCAGGTAGAAAGAAAAAAGAATTGCTAGAACACAAGCAGCAAAAAGAGTTTCCCAAAATCTCCTCCCAGAAACTTCTGCTTAGAACTCATTGGCTGGGACTACATCCCATGGTCACTCCTAGTGCCAAGGGATCCTGGTTGTTGGTGCTGCTCTGGGCAAAATTGGAGTCTTACTGCCTAGAAAAAGGTAGGTGGATATTGGTTAGGCAACGGACAGTATCTGCCATGGTTATCTATATTTTTCTCTTTCATTCTTTCTAAAGAAGCTCACAGGTGCCAGGATGAGGCCCTGCAGTGCTCAGGGATGCCATATGCCCTTTGTCTATCTTGTCCCTGACTTGTCTTCACTTCCTTGAAAAGGAACCAAGTGCCTCTTGCAGGGAAGTGAGTGTCATTATCCTCATTTTATAGAGAGATGGCAGCTTTCCTCCAGACTTCAAGAACCTCAAATCACAGAGTCATTGGTTATTGTTCCACAGAGGAGGAGACATGGCCTAGAGACAGTAAGTGGTTTGTCCAAGATCACACAGCAAATTCAAAGACTAAAGCCAGGGTCTTTGGAAATATATTTCAGATTGAACCTGATCTGCACAGAACTCAACCCGGAAGGTTGTATAAGGCAGGGTTTCTCATTCTCCAAGATACTGAAATTCCATTCCCCACAATAGTCTTAGGTATGGTTCCTGGTGAAATGGGCGACTGGAATCATCTGTGAGTCATGCAAGCTTCTGTAAAGTCAGGAAAATGGAGAAAATAACTAATAATTACTTTCAACCAAATTCAGGGTGAAATTGGTAAACAATGAACTTGAGAAGTGGAAAAACTGTTCTCCACTAAAAGTCCAATTCCTTGGGTCAAAGGCATTTCAGCAGGATGGTTTTCCAGTGGACCATGAAGACCTGGACATGCCCAAATGTGTAATCTCTTACTCAGTGCCAGAGAAACCCCACACTGGCGCCCTGACAAGTTGCCACGGGAATCACGATACAGTTTCAGCCCCCAGAGAGGAATCAAAGTCTCTTTTATTAAAATGTGTTATTTATGGCTTCCAGAGAGGTTTCCAGAGCCCTGACAGCTCAGGAATGAGCTCAGAAATTAACTCTTTGATATTATCAGGGTCAATCCATCTCTCTAGATTCTTTACCCCATGTTTCTTTTTTTTATTTCCTGAAAGGCACACACAGAAGAAGAATTCCATTCAAGGCACAAAGGCATGACGATGCTGGCTGGGGAATTACATCAGTCCGTTCGCTGATCAACCCCTCTGATTCACCCGTCCTCTATGTAAAGACAGAAACTACTTCTCATTTTAATGAAGGAGGCCCCAAGGATGAGAAAGCCCAGGGGATGGCTGGCGATGCAGAGCATGAAGCTGGAGAGCACCTTATCCCATGGGGGCTCAGAGAGGGCACAAGCCTGGTCATGGTCACACAAGCAAGCCTGTGCGCCACAGCCATGGGAAGTTTCATGAAACCAGAGTCCCAGGGCTAGCACCACCTTCCTGAAGGCCCTTGACAGACTTCTAGCTCTGCTTAAAGCCTCAGTTTTCCTATCCGTAAAATGGCTGCAGACATGAGTCCAGTGTATTTCAAACTATTTTTAGTGGTTGAATTTTCATTTTTATTTTTCAAGAAAAACCAGTCAAGGAATCCCCAAAACATAAAAAGATTAAAAATGCCAGTTGTTTTCCATCTACCATGGATACCAGGGGACCCCAGAAACTCTGGGCTCCATGAAAGAGTTTCAATTTCAGACATGAGCTGAAATTCAAGTAATGAGACACTTCCAATGTGGAATTTGGGGATCTGCAATTGTGAAGAGCTATTCCTTCACCCCCATGTTGAATTCTGACCATGTTTGCCCTCAGCAATAGTGGGGCACTCCTCCTCTTGCTCCAGCTCCATCCACTGCCCCTAGGGCCCCCAGTGCAGAGATGGGCCCCTACTGCTCAGAGGTCCCCTACCTTGCTTGATGCTGGCCTCCTGGCCCCTATCAGCTTGCTCTCCTGGAGGCCATTCTAACCAGAATGAAGGAAGCTGCAGGAGAAAGAATGCCTGCTGGAGGCCAAGAGGCTTATCTGTTACCAGTCACTGCATGACTTTGGGCAAGTCGCTTTTCCTCTTTGTGTCTCAGTTTTCTCTACAGGCACAATGCCAGGGGATGTATTGGTCAGGATTATTTTAGGTGCAAAGGACAGCCAACTCACACTAACTTCAAAAAATGAAGAAATGGGAACCCTTGCGCACTGTTTGGAGGGATTATAAGTTGGTGCAGCCACTGTGGAAACAGTATAAAGGTTCCTCAAAAAAAATTAAAAATAAAGCTGTCATATGACCCAGTAATCCCACTTCCGGGGACATATCCAAAGGAAATGAAGACAGGTTCAAAGAAGCATGATTTATAACAGCCAAGACCTGAAAACAACCCAGCGTGCATCAGTGGATGAATGGACAAAGAAAATGTCACACACACACACACACACAAACACACACTGGAATATTGTTCAGTCATGATAAAGAAGAAAATCCTGTCATTTGGGACAACAAAGGTGAAATTTGAGGGCATTATGCTGAGATAAGCCAGGCAGAGAATGACAAATATTTCATGGTATTACTTACATGTGGACTCTTTTTTTAAAGGTATCCTTATTGTTGAAAGTATTACAGATGTACCTTTTTATTCTATTGACCCCTTCCACCTGCCCCCCCCCCCAGGCCTTCACCACACTATTGTCTGTGTCCAAGGGTTCTGCATATCTATACTAATAAAAGGGTAATATGCTAATTATAGCGGGTCAACCGGACATCTTCCGGACATCCAACTTCCTTCTGGACAAAGCCACGGGGGCCGAGGCAGAGGCGGTTGGGGGTGATCAGGCCAGCAGGGGAGCAAGCAGTTAGGGATGATCAGGCCAGCGGGGGAGCAAGCAGTTAGGAGTGAGGTCAGGCCACCAAGGGGGAGCAAGCAGTTAGGGGGCGATCAGGCCAACAGGGGAGGGCAATTGGGGCAATCAGGCTGGCAGGGGAGGGCAGTTTTGGGCAATAAGGTCAGCAGGGGAGCAGTTAGGGGGAAATCAGGCTGGCAGGAAGAGGAGGTTAGGGGCGATTAGGCAGGCAGAGGTGGTTAGGGGAGGTCAGGCAGGCAGGCAGGCAGGCAGGCAGAAGCGATTAGGGGTGATCAGGCAAGCAGGCAGGTGAACGGTTAGGAGCCAGCAGTCCCAGATTGTGAGAGGGATGTCCTAGTTTGGAAAGGGTGCAGGCCAGGCTGAGGGACACCCCACCCTGCACCCCCCGCCCCCATGCACAAATTTTGTGCACTGGGCCTCTAGTATGCATATAAGTTCTTTGATTCATCTCTCCCCACCCTACTCCCCACTCCCCCCACCCACCCACCCTTCCCCCCTTCCCTCTGAGATTCATCAGTCTGTTCCATCCTTCTATGTCTCTGGATCTATGTAGTTCATCAGTTTATTTTGTTCATTAGATATATATGGAACCTTAAAAAGAATCGAGCTCTTAGACAGTAGAAAGGTGATTGCCAGGGGTTGGGAGGTGAGGGAATTAAGGAGAGGATGATAAAAAAGATACAAACATTCAACTATAAGAGGAATAAGTTCTGAGGATCTAATGTGTAGTGAGGTGAGTATAGTGGGTAGCACTGTGTTGTATAATTAAATTTTACTAAAAGAGTGGAGAACTTAAGTGTTCACACACACACGCATGTGCGCACACACACACAAAGATAAATATGTGAGGTGATGGATGTGTTAATTAAATAAGTGAAAGGAATCCTTTAAAAAATGAGTACATATAACAAATCATGATGTACACTTTAAATATCTTACAATTTTATTTATCAATTATATCTCAAAAAGCTGGGGGAAAATAAATTAAAAATGGAGAAGTGGAGAACATCAGCCCATGTAAGTGGTGGTGGATTCCAATTCACCAGTGAGCATCTCCCACCAGCTGCCACCAGAACTGCCTCTTGACATCGTCAAGCACCACCACCTGATTCGTGTGGCTTAGTTCTCAGGCTGGGTCTACAGGAAACAATGTCCACCAGTAGTTTCCAGCCTGTAGCCAAGAGGCTCCAAGCCCTGAAAATCAAGAAGTGGCTCCTTGATGATACTGAACAGAACCTCAGGGCTGATGGCCTTTCCTGTGTAATGTAATCACACCTGACTGTCCCCCATTGCCTTGGTCAAGTATGCTCTTCTCTTACTGGCCAGGCCTGAGTCATATGCTCACATCTGAAGCCTGAAGTGACAATCCTCTTTCAACCCTTATTATCCCCAAATCTTCCCAAGAAGGCAAAGGAGGCCCTGGGGTGTTTTCCTGTACACCAAAAGGTTGTGCGTTTGATTCCTGGTCGGGGCACCTACAGGAAGTAGCTGATGGATGTTTCTCTTTTCTCTTACATCGATGTTTCTCTTTCTCCATTCCTCTTGCTCTAAAATCAATAATTTAAAAGAAAAAAACCACATATCATCAGGTAAGGATTAAAAAATGAAGGCAAACTAGGTTTTGGGAAAGCCAAATCCACAGAAGATCACTAGAAAAAATTATTAGGGTCTCCAGCTAGTTTAAGGACGGAACCCTGTCCTCAAACTACAGCTCACACAGGCACCCAATACCTGATGCAGAATAAAGTTCAAGTTGCTTTGGTTGAAGGGATGGAGCACTCCAGAACCCTTGTTCACACCCTGCCTTTCCTTTCTCTATAAATTCCAGCTAAGATATTTAAGAACCCATCCAGTTCCCTAGAAGTGATGATCTGATTGCCTCTGAGGGCTAGGATTCAGAATCTGTACCACCAATAATAGCCTGAGATCAGGGGCACTGTGCCAACCTGTCCATTCCTGATGATACACTCCAAGCTCAGCTTGCTCAACCTCCCATCTGACAGCTAAATCCCTCCATAGCAAGCAGTCTCTCCACCCTCCTTCATGCCTCCCTAGTGAGGGCACTTATTCTCCTGACACTCATCCCTCTAGGTGTTATGGTCTACTTAGTCTTTACTCCAGCCTGACTATGACTATGAGCTTTGCAAGGGTAGAAATGGTGCATGTTTTCATTACTGTGTCCCTAGGCCAGTGCAAAAAGGCTCAATAAATATTGAATGGATGGGTGGGTAAATAGATGAACGGACAAATGAACAAAAGGACAGGTAGATAGATGGATGAATGAATGGTGCTTGGATGGATGGATGGATGGATGAATGGATGGTGGTTGGATGGATGGATGGATGGGTGGATTATGGATGAATGAATGATAGATGAATGGATGGATAGATGAACGGATGGAAAGATGGATGGATGAACAAGTGGATGGATGGATGGATGGATGGATGGATATTGCATGGGTGGATAATGTATTAATTATGGATGGCTAGATGATGGATGGATTTTGGATGATGAATGTATGGATCATAGATGGATGGATGGATGAATGAATGGATGGATGGATGGATGGATGGATGGATGATGGATGGATGCTGGATGCTGGATGATGGATGGATCAATGATGGATGTATGAATGATGTATGAATGAATGATGGATGGATGCTGGATGGATTATGGATGATGAATGAATGGATTATGGATGGGTGGATGGATGGATGATGGATGAGTGATAGATGAATGGATGATGTATGTATGGATGATGGATGGATGATGCATGATGGATGATGGATGAATGGATGATGGATGGTTGGCCAGATGGATGGATGATGGGTGGATGGGTGAATGGATGAACAAATAGATGAATTAAAAATATATCTTCTAAGATAACCTATCTCTCTTCCAGAAATTGAGACTGGGAAAAAGCATGCAGACATAGATACCAGCCTCCTTCATTGTCACACAAATATACATAGGGAGTCCTGGCCCTGCCCTCTGGCCCACAGACTTGCCTATGCCTCACCCACACCATTTCAGAACAGCCCTGAAGACACTGGGAGAGGTAGTGACCAGGACATCTGGGGTCGCCTCTCTAATCTGGGTGACCCAGTTCCTCTAGTTACTCCCTATGATGTGAAGTCTCTACTATCTGTCTGTCCCTTTGCACACACTGCAGCCTATACTTGTCCTTTTCTCAAAGATCTCAGCTGCAGCATTTAAGGAATTCTTCAGAGTACAAGGGTGGAGGTAGCAATAACCTTCCTCCTTCTAGGCTCCATGCCATAAGTTATATGGTCTGGGGCAAATTTGCTTGTCTGCACCACACAGGGACTAAGCTCTTGACCACCATGGATAGTGCTAAGCCATATCTTCTGGTCCTGGCCACAAAGCAGTTTGCTTTTGGGGCCCAAATGCTAGAATTGACATTTATTACAAGTCAAATTAACTTCGCATAATTCCTGCCAGTGTGACAAGACTATTCAGATTCCTAAGCTATTTTGTGGCCTGTCTATGGCTTTGGCCTATCTCCACCTTGGCACAGCCACCCCCACCCCCACCCCATTTCTTTGAGCAGCCATGGGCAGGACTGATGGAGAGGGAAAGGCAGCACAGTGTTCTCATGGTAAGTGCCTGAGTCAGGCCTTGACCTATACCAGTGATGGCGAACCTATGACACGCGAACTCATTTTTTTGGTTGATTTTTCTTTGTTAAATGGCATTTAAATATATAAAATAAATATCAAAAATATAACTCTTTGTTTTACTATGGTTGCAAATATCAAAAAATTTCTATATGTGACACGGCACCAGAGTTAGTTAGGGTTTTTCAAAATGCTGACACGCCGAGCTTAAAAGGTTCGCCATCACGGACCTATAGCCTTCCTCTAAGTGTTTTCCTTTCCATCCTTGTATCCTAAACTTGGGCTGTGGTGCCCTCCTGCCAAAAGTTCCCCAAAGACTCAACTTTTCTTTTCCCAAAGAATCACTGACAAATGTGTGGGACACAGTGTGTTTTGCGCTTTACAAACAGGAAAACTTTGCCAAACCCTCCCTGAGCACCAGCAGCCAGATGGGATTTCCCTTCTGTGAACACAACCCCACCACTTCACAAGCAGCTCTGCAGACCAGCTAGATAACCGCCAGGTTTCCAGGGTGGAATCCCAACACCAGGCCCCATGAGCCAGGTGATCTTGGCCAATCCCTCTCTGGTCTCATTTTGCCTGGTTGAAAATGGTCTTATGAGGATTCAATGAGGTCATCCATGTTGAGTGCAAAGAACAGCAACCCAGACAGAGAAATGGGCAAAATCTCTAACTGTTTGCACTGTCATGTGCCAGACACAGTACTGGCCACTTCCTGTGCAGTGTCACCTTCCTTCCTCGGGGCACACATGGTTATCAGGAAGCATTATTCCCATTTTCCAGTCAAAGAAACTGAGACTCAGAAACAGAAGCCAAGTCTGCTGCACTCCCCGCCCCTCACACTCTCTGCTGTGCGTTCTGTTGAATAAGAGGACAAGAGCATCCACTCTTGGGTCCACCTGCTTCCAAGTTCATGGTGATTCTAGTTCTCATGTGCAGGTACTGGCCTAAGCTCTATGAAACTGCATGAATGGCACACAGAAGGCCATTCAGTCAGTACCCATTGCCACCTTCTCTTAGGGCCCACTATATCCCTGAAAGAGCTAGACCTTTCACAAGTAAACAAATACATAGAAAAGACAAATTCCAAAGGTGATAGTCTATAATGACGAGGAAAATGATAATAACGTGATGGGAGTGGGCAAATATCGATTAACTAGGATGGCCAGGGAAGACCACTCAGGAAATACAATTTGCGTTGTTGAGAAAAATGACAGATCATGGTTATCAGAAAGAGGAAACAGCAGGCGCAAAGGTCCTGAGGCAGGAACATGTTTGGCAAGTTCAAGAAACAGTGAGGTAACCAGCATGGCTAGTATAAATCATAAAAAGTAAAGGGTAATTCAGCTCCTCTATTTACTCCCTATGAAGTGAAGTCTCTACTGTCTGCCTGTCCCTCTCCTTTTCTCAAAGATCTCAGCTACAGTGTTTAAGGGATTCTCTCTTTCTCTCTCTCTCTCTCTCTCTCTCTCTCTCTCTCCCTGCCCCCCTTCTTTCTCTCTTTCTGCCCTCACTTCCACTTTCTCAAAAAAAAAAATCAATAGAAAAAATATCCTCATGTAAGGATTAGTAAAAATAAGAATTCAACATTAAAAATGCACATTCTTTTACTAGGAAATTTTAGCTTCAAGGGTGGTCAGGGGCATTTAATTACAGCAGAGAAAATCTAGAAAATACCCAAGTGTAACAGAGGGTTTGGTTGTGTCTATTATTATGCCATATTGATGTCACAAGATATGATATGGTCATGTGAGATGATGCTGCAGAGAAATGTTTACTAACATGGAACGATGTGCACCATATACAGTTAAATGAAAAAAATGGCATGGTCCCTCTTTCTAAATGTGAATTTATATGTACAGGCATAGCAAACGCTAAGGATCCTCTCTGTTGGAGGAAAGTGCAGGAAAGTCTTTTGTCTTCCTTTTGTTTACCTGGGGGTTTTCCCCCTTAAAGTTACCTCAATTCCTCTGAGTTAGGTTAGACTGGGGACTTCAAAGAGACACAACACTTTATGGTTCAATAGCCAAGATGGCAGGTACTGGGCCATGACTCTGGGATGTGACAGATACGGTGAACACCGCTCTGAGTCAGTCCACCATCACAGCTTTCTGGTGACATGTTGACTGGAGCTGAGGTCTCTATTAGGACTTGGGAGACAGGACTGATCTGAGGGCAGGAGGTGTTGGGGATACCTCTCTTCATGTCTCCAGCAGCCCAATCTAGAAGTTATTGTCCCCACTTTATAAATGGGAAAACTGAGGCTCAGAGAAAGGCACCAACCCACTAGAGGTCTCACAGCTACGGTAAACAGCACCAGAGCCAGGACCCAAACTGAGGCTAGGATGACTCCAGAGGACATGTGATTAGAAGAGAGTACCAACTTACAACCAGGATTCACCTGCCCACTCAACATCTCTCAGCTCCCACCACAGCTTCATGATGGGAAACCAGGCACAGAGAGGTTATGCAACCTACCTGAGGCCACAGAGCCTTTAGAGCCTAGGACTCCAACTCTGCACTGCACACTCCAGCTTCCACAATGGGGAAAATCCAGAGGGACCTGGGCAGAGAACCACCTCCTCTCCCTATGGACTTGGTGGGGAAACTGTGGCAGTTGTGGGTGATTGCTGAGTGCTGCGACGACCTTCCTTCCCAGGCAGCCTAGCCTCTCTGTCTGACCCTCCCCAGAGAATGAGGATCTTGGGTGAGGACTATCTACTGGAGGTGTTCTCAGAGCCATGGAGTCTCATGTCACAAGGAAGCCCAGAGAGGAGCAGTGACTTGACCAAGATCACACAGCTCAACAGCAAGACGGGTCCCATGGACCTCCTCCCAGGCACCACAGGCTGTAATAATGGAGTAGTCAAGGAGAAGGAAGGAGAGAGTCTGTCTTTTCTGGGCAGAGAGAGATTCCTCACATCTAGCAATCACGTCATCGGGCCAGGACGCTGTGGCCCTGGAGTCACCGTCTCTGTCCTTCATGACTTCATCTCCTGGCTGGGCCCCAGCGCAGCATGTGGTGCCTGGAATCAATACCACTGGCAGGGCCCAAGGCTTTGTTATCTTCCTTGTCACCCTCCACCCCCACCTCCGCCCCATGCAATCCCGCCCAGTGGCACATCCACCCACCGTCTGCCTCCCACTCCGAGACAGGAAGTCCAGTCAGAGTGCCCCTTGCTGCAGGCTGGACGTGAACCCTGAAATCTTCAAGGAGCTCACACTGACTCTCCTCCCCAGCAGCGCCCCTGGGCTGACTCCCTGCAGGTGGGAGCAAGCAGCTTCCTTTCAAATCCAAACCTCCCCATTCCCTCTGCCCCACTGCAGCAGCGCACATGGCCTCCTTGGGCCAGTTTCTTTATGCTTCAAGGGGAATGATGAATCCAGTTCACAGAGTGCCTGGGGTTCCACTGTCCAACGCAGTGCCTCAAAAACAGTAGGTGCTTAATAAATGTTCAGTCCCTCCTCCCTTTGGTCTGGATGCTTAATAAAGCCTGTTTGGTGCCATTATTACACTTAACAGCCACCATGTGAATGAGGCTCTATGGGACAAATGACTTCTACTACCCATGGGACAGCAGAGGTTCAAGGACAGGTCTATAAACTAGCACTTCACAGCATCCAAATGCAGTTCCAGGCCCCCTCTCAGATGACATGTCCTACAGCTCACTCCCCACTCACAGGGAAGGCCAAGGCTAAGAAGGTCAAGGCAGTGCTGAAGGTCACAGCAAGTCAAAGGCAGAGGTGGGCTGGTGCTTGGTGTCCACACTCCCAGGCTAGTAGAGACAGGTAGTCTTCAAGGCCTGAGACTGAAGAGTGCTGTGACAGGATGGACCTCCACTGCAGTCACACTTGTCTTTAGGGAGCACCCTTGCCCTCGTGGGGCCCTGAGGATTGATTGCCCTGTGCCATGCTCTACCAGGATACTGTGGCTTCTCCAGGGCCGGGCCCTGTTGCCCAGGCCCCACCAATTCTGGGCATTGAAACAAGGTGTCCTGGGAGGGGTTCAGATTGGTGAGGACCTGACAGGGCTGGGCTGTGAGATCAAGGCTCAGGCACCAGGCAAGCAGAAGAAGGAAAATGAGAGAAGCCGCTCTGCTGTGTGATCACAGAGTGCAGGGCTGGGTGAGCAGGAGAGCGGTGCCGCCCAGGTGGAAATACAGGTTGTAGGGGTTTCTGAGTTGTTTTTAAGAAAAGTAATAAAGCCATATTTTTATATAAAATCTCATTGAATCACTGAAACACTGACTCTCAGACAGAACCCAAAGAGGCCTGTCCAGAGAGGGTGGGAGGGTGTGGGATGGCACAGGATTGGGCATGATGTAGACAGAGGGCTGGCACCTGGAGGTCATCAGGGAACAGGGTGGAGTGGGGGTGCTGGTATGCTGTTCGAGGGTCTACACCTGAATCTCTGTCCCAACCTCACAGCGTGAATGTGCGAACACCTTGGCTCTCCAGAACCCACAGGCTGGTTTCACCATTGACTTTCTGCAGCTTCTGGGCGGGGAGGGGTCCCCCTGTAGCCCACCCCTGATCTCTATAGGATGGTGTTTGGGTCAAGAGGCAGCACTGTGAGGCAGGGACCCTCATCCTCGCACCCTGAAATTAATGACACCCCCATGAGCACCCCTGGATTTGCAGCAGTGGCTGTGGGTTTGGGACAATTCCTGGTGTCATTGCTGACACCTCCCTTTGTCAACCCAGAGAGCAGAGAGGATAGTCAGGGTGAGAAGTGACAACAGGGCCACCTGCAATATGCTGTGCTATAGGGGGGCGGGGGGTGCAATGAAAGCAAACCTTCCCATCTTGAGTCGTGTGCATTTTATTGAGGGTACGCCCCACCTGACGCACCACACTCACACCAGCCCAGACAGCCCTGGAGCACCATGCATGGCAGTGGGCAGGGCCCGCATGTTGAGGGCACAGCCCCTGCAGTAGGCAAAAAATGCCTTCCCCCAAAATGTCCACGTTCTAATCCCTGTATCCTTTGAATGTGCTACCTTACATGGTAAAAGAAACTTTGCAGATGTGGTTCAATTAGGAATGCTGAGATGTAGGGATTATCCAGGTTATCCAGGTGGGCTCAGGGTGCTCATAAGTTGAAAGAGAGAGGCAGAAGGTCAGAGTCACAGGAGCACTTGAAGCTGCTACACTGCTGGCTTTGAAGAAAGAAGAAGGGGCCACAAGCCAGGGAGTGTAGGCAGCCTCTAGAAATTAGAAAAAGCAAGAAAAATGATTCTCCCTATAACCTCTAGAATAAGCATGTCAAACTCAAAGGCTAACATGGCCAATTAAACAGGGTTTAAGTCTATGTGGGCCACAAAAAAACAAAAGCTTCAATTTTCATGGAAATGTAGGTTTATTTTGATAGAGACATGCTGAATACAAAGGGCTGAAATAAATGAGTAATCATTAACATACAATAATAGAACATTTTAATAAAAATTAATATTTTTCTTGAACATTAACTTACCAGACACTGAATGACTTCACAAATTAATAAGTGTAATGCAAATAAATCTATTTTTCTTGTTCTCCGAAAGTGAAATATTTTCTGTTGCGCACACCAAACAAGTCAGTCCAAAACTAATGACGTGGCAATCAGCTGCTAAAATATTCGCTGCTAGTATTAGTAGAGAGAAATGGTGTGCCTTTGCATAAGGTGTGTAAGGGAAATGAATGCAACACGATTATAGTAATCAGTCATTAGCGAACATTGTAGTTCTTTATTAATGTATAACAGGATATTGTAAAAATTAAGTTACAAAATTTTTATTAAAAAGTTTCTTACACAGTGTTATATTGGCTGGCCCACAAAAATATTCGTTGGGGCCACATGTGGCCCATGGGCCGCGAGTTTGACATGCTTGCTCTAGAAGGAATGCAGCCCTGCCCACACCTTGATTTAATCCCTGTAAGACCCATTTTGGACTTCTGACCTCCAGAACTATTATAGAATTAATGTGTCCAGTCAGTGTGTTTGTAGTCATTTGTTACAGAAACAATAGCAGGCAATACAGATGCCATGTTGGCTTGAAGAGGCCTGGGATGGGAGTAGCTTGGGGCTAGGTGAGGGAGCCCTGGAGCGCACATCCCAAGCAGCAGGTGGCCCTGAGCACACTCACACAAGACAGTGCCCAAGAAGGGCACATGTCTGTCTTAGGTGCAGCTGTGGACACAGGGGTGTCCCAGTCTCACCAAGTTGGTCTGTGACATCCCACCCCCCTGGCCTCAACCATTGATTCAGATAACCCAGGGCAAGACCAACAGAGGATGGCCTCCTCCTCCTCCAGGAACTGGCTAGAAATGGCCCAGTTCGTGCAAAGGCCAGAACCTCTGCTGGCTCTGCTAAAAATCCTGCAAGTGAGGCCTGGAACCACTGCAGCCACTTTTCCATCTTGAGGGGTTAAAAATTAGAGAAGGCAAGAGAGTCTCCAGCAAAAGAGGTTGAGGTCTGAGCTCCCACAACAGCTGTGGAGGAGGTAGGCAGTGCCATACAAGGAAGACCCCAAAGAGAAGGGGAATCTGGAGCTCTGTGTTGCAGGGTGGGGGGTAGGAGGACAGTCTAAGGGGGGAAACTGAGTCACCAGCATCTCATCTACATTCTCCCCACAGCAGCCAGAGGCACCCCATGAAAACTGAGACCAGATCATGGCCTCCACTGCTCAGACTGCCAGTGGCCCCTTCTCACCCTGAGTATGAGCCCAAGTCCTTTCCATGGCTACGAGGCCTTGCGTGGTCTGGCCCCATAACCTCCCTGACCTCACCTCCCATGCCCCTCTCCCTTCACCCAGCCTGTTCCACCTTGGCCCTGCTCTACAATTCACACACACCATCACACACCTGCCGTGGGGCTTTGCCCAGGCTGTGCCCTGTGGCTAGCATGCCCTCTCTCAGATTCTTACTTGGCTCACTCCTCCCTCTATTTCAAGTCTTTACCCAAAAGTCACCTTTTCAGTGAGTACTTCCTTGACCAATGGTCTAACACTACACACCCTGCCACCACTCCCCACCCCATTACCTACGTGGTTTTGCTCCCTACTGCTCATTACATACCATTTATTCACTGTTGTTAGCTGAGCACAGCTCCCCAAGGGCAGGGCCAAGCAGTGTCGCACACAGAGCACCTGCTGAGTGCCTGCCTAGTCAGAGCCAGGACACCTGGGGGGCGGGGCTCCATCCTGCCCCCGACCCTGCCCTGCTCCCACTGCCTTGCAGCTTGCCCTCTGTGCAGCCTCCCAAGCCTGCCTGTGGCACCAGACCTTCGGAGTCTGCCCACAACTTTGCCTTCACCTGACTGAGCAGGCATCCCTGTGTGCCTCTCCCACTGCACCCCCCAGGACCAGCCTCTGGTGCACACAGACACTTGTGAGGACAGGCAGCGCGGAGTGGATTCCAGGAGCCAAGGGGGCACCCCCAGCCCCCATCCTGCCCAAGGCGAGCACCAAATCAGCTACCTGAGCGGCCCTGCTCCTAGGCGCGCGAGTGCACGCGAGCACACACACACACACACACACACACACACGCACACACACAGTCTTTGGAAATTCCAGAATCTCAGAACTTTAGAATTTTGAAAACTTGCTTATTTCAGTTTGGCCCCTGTCCTGTTCTTAAACTCCTGAGACATGGCCAATTGTACACTTCCAGCCCCTCAGACCCTCAAGAGTCAAAGCAGAAAGGCCCCGGGAGATCATTCCATGGCAGACTCAGCTGGGAGCCCCCAGCACCATCCTTCTCTTCTCTCTCTGACTGTCAGGTGGGCTCCCAGAATAAAAGCTCATTCCCAGATTCTCTTGCACCTAGAAGTGGTCATGCGACTAAGCTCTTGCCAATGCGATGGAAGAAATAGTGTCAAGCATCAACTTCTAGAAGACTTTCTTAAAAAGCATGTGATAACCCTCCTTTTTTTCTTTCCTCCTTCCCTGTGCCTCTGCTTAGATGTGATGGCTGGAACTCTGGCAGCCATTTTGGACCACAAAGACAAGATCTCTTCTTTGGTTTGGTAAAGCCAGGAATTAGAAGGAAGCTGGTCCCCACATCAGCCTGGTTCCACCTACCTCTAGGCTTAAATATGAAAGAAAGAAAATGTCTTTTTAATTTAAGTCATTGCTCTTTGTAGGTTTTAATTATAAGTCCAATTCTCTTATTACAAACCTGGGGCAAGTGAGGCTGGAGTCAGGCATGGACCTGTGCAAGGCTGGACAACAAGTCATGGCAGGGCCAGTACAGAGCTGAGGCACCTGCCTTCTTTTCTTGTGAGCCCCTGGGCTGGCTCCTCTGACCTCTTCCTCCAAGGTCCTGCACCCTCCCAGGGGAGCCCCTGTTTCATCGCCACCCATGGGGGTCGCCCAGAGGCTGTCCCAGGTGAAGGCATCGGGGGCCTGGGCCAGCCCTTCCCATCTGGGCTGCGTGTATGCTTCGTCAGCGCCAGGTCCTGCCTCCATGCCTCCCTTCCCTAGCCTCCCTTAGGACCCAGGATTCCTGGGTTCTGATTCACCCTCCTCTAGGAGCAAAGGTCCTCAGGGTTCCCTAAGCCCAAGCCCTGTCCCTGGTAGATGGTCACCCTGGTGCTGGATAGACACCTAAGGTGACAGAGAAGACACTGCCTCCCCGACAGTCCAGCCCAGGCCCTCTGACCTCCAACGGGGACACTTGGCCTGCACATGGAGCTGGACCGAGCCCTGCTGAGTCCCGGCCCTGTCCACTTGGGCAAGGGCCAGAGCTCCCTGAGGCTGCCTTTCCACACTCATGCACATTCGCTGCACTGCCCCTTTCTGAATTCTGCACCCTGAGAAGAAGTTTGAGTGGGAGAGTGGTGGAAAGGGGATGTAAACTCACTGAGGTTCTCCTCAAGGGCTTGGTTTTGATGTCCGTGGGGCTGCAGAAGCTAGCCCAGGCCTTGCTGGCCCAGGAAGGAGCCCGGCACAGGCTGATCCCTGTCTGTACACCATGCAGAGTGCTGCATGTGCTTCATACATTATCTGCTTTAATTTGCATAACAAGCCTCTTGGGTACACTCAATTATTAACCCATTTCACAGACAAGGAAACTGAGGTGCAGAGAAAGTTGTCCACAGTCACTGCCCCCCAAAATCCAGATTCAACAGAGGTGTGTCCTTCTCCAAGACCCTCACTCCTCCTGGGACCCAAGCCTGCCCAGGCCCCTGGAGCAGACCCACCACCTCCCAGAGCCCCTCCCGCCATCCTCCCACAGCCCACGGCAGGACAAACCTCCAACTTGCAGGATAGATTATGAATAAGGCAAAAGAAAGTTATCCTGGCCCCTGAGCATGCCTTAAGTATTTAAATTCTTTTTCACAATTATCTCAAATAGTAATTATTGCAGGAGCAGATGCGCTATCGCAGACAAGAAACCACCTGCCTTCCCATTTCTGTCAAAAGTGGAAACACTGACATTATTTTTGTGATTCACTTCAATAGCTGTTTTCACTGTAAATACCACCTTAACCACAAGAAAAATACCCTGGGTGATGCTGGGGGTATTCGAGGTTTTTGGAGGAATTCTTCCATGAGGACAGAGTGTTTCCCAAGGACATGGGCAGAGAGGAGCATGGGAGAGTGCCCCTCTCCATGCCCACGGGACGTGCACCATCTCAGAGAAGGATGGCATTTTGGTGGGAGGGGCGTCACAGGGTACTTCCCCAAACCCCTTCCTCCTCCCTGTCCCCACCTCTCATCCCCACTGTCAACTCCAACTACCTCTCCAGGGCTGCCCACCCTCCGGAAACAACTCATTCACCCCAAAGAACACCAAAATGAAGGGGCTCCCCCCAACCCCATTGGGAATGAGGAGCCTCAGCTCCAATAAGAAGCTCTAAGAACTCAAAAATTGAAAGGGACCAGGTTTCCATGAATGCCACATTCCAAGGTTGCAGGTCTCTAGTCTCTCAGTCAGGCGCAGGGAAGTTGAGGAAGAAAAAGAAGCATCAGGAGCTGTAGCCTAGAAATGCCCCCTCACCCTGCCCAGCAAGCTCCTTCCTCACGGAGCTATATGGAGGCAGAGCACCCCTCCCTCTCAGTCAGAGCTGACTTGTTGGGGTGACTGACCTCCTTGGGGTATGCAAGCAGGTCCTGAAAGGTCACTATGGGAAGGAGTGTCCAACTCTGGGTGAGGGAGAGGCCCTCTAATGAGTCAAGAAGCCATGGCCAGGAAGCAGGCATCCAGGATTCTTGTCCTGTGCCTGCCACCAGGCCTTGGCCAAGCTGCCAGTCCTCCCTGGGTCTCAGCATCGCATCAGTGAAATGGACAGGCAGTCTTGGAGGATCATTTTGGCCTCATTCCTGGGTAGTACAAGTTGGGTAAATCTCTCCTTTTCACAATCTCCAGTGTTCTCATCTGAACAGCAGGTCTCTCCTAGCTCTACACACCCAAGTCATTATGCTATTGTCATGATCAATTATTATCATTGAGCACTTGCTATGTGCCAGGCACCGTGCTCAGTATTGGCATATGCTATGCATTGTCAGTTTGCTTGCACGGGGCTTCCATGCGGTAGTCCTTCCATCATCCCATTTTACAGATGGGCGACTGAAACTCAGAGAGTGTAAGTGAGTTGCCCAAGGCCACACAGCTAATTGGCCAAGGCACACATGACTGCAATCAGACAAGTTACTGACACCCATTACATGCCCCTAGAGATGGAACTCTTCCCATTTCCAGGATGTGGGCACTGAGTCTCATGGGAAGTAGTGGATTTGGGATTTTAGCAGGTGTCCCTGATGGTTAGGAAGGAGGAGCTTGAGAACAGAGTAGCAAAGATGGGTTCAGAGAAGCAGAGCGGGAGGGGTTCAGATGCAGCCGGGCTGCTTGAGAGCCCCCACAGGACTCAGATTCAGCTCTCAACTGCCTCACTCCTTCCCAATGTCCCTCTGCTGCCCTCGTGTGGTCATTGTAGTGAACGCAGCTTTTCATAGCTTGGCATTCTGAGGGAGCCTCCGGAGTCTGCTTTAGTAAAGAAGGGATGGCTAGACTGGACAAAAGACAAGGGACCCTAGAGCATGGGGCACAGCCCTTCTCTCTAGTCTCACTCACCTCATTCCAGCCACTGCACTCCAGCACAGTCTTACTTCCCAGCCTTTGCACTTGCAGCCTTTGCAATGCCCGGGACATTCCTCCCTGCCTTTTCACATGGCTACCTTCTCATCCTCCTGCTTCCTGGGAGGATGACACCTCCTCTCTTTAACTTAGGCCCCTGCCGTTGTTCTCTGCTCTCAACTCTGCTCTGTTGTCCATCTTCAAACTTGTCACCATCTGACATCACATTTTAAATTTGTTGACTATTTTTTCAGCAAAATAATGTCAGCTCCAGTGCTTGGCACACAGCAGATGGTCAATAGTGACTTTTAAACGAATGATGCATGAAGATTCCCATCAAATGGGCATCCCCACTTGTTCACACCCATTATAACTAAAATGGGGCACTCGCTCACAAGTTTGGGTCCTATCTTCCCAAGGGACCCAGTCCTATTCTTCTGCCCCTCCTGCCACAAGACAGTCCTGCAGAGAATTAAGGACAGCAATTGGAGCCCCTGTTGACTGAGCCCTCCATCATCTCCTGGGATGGAGTCTCCAGGGATTGCTGTCCATCTCAGAGTCCTTTGAAGGGTGTGGAGCTGAGCACAGGAACCAGGGAGCTCAAAGAAGAGCAAAGCAAAGCTGTACATCTCCTCCCTTGTTGCAAGCATAGACCTTCAGTAATGTGGTCTGTAATTAGCTCCATCTGCCCCAGGATGCAGAATATGATTAACACAGTGAAGGGAAAGGCACTGGAAGTGGCTGAGTACCTGACCCCGGTCCTCAAGGAATCAAAATTTAAGGAAACAGGTGTTATCACCCCAGAAGAGTTTGTGGCAGCTGGAGATCACTTAGTTCACCACTGTCCAACATGGCAATGGGCTACAGGGGAAGAATTGAAAGTGAAGGCATACCTACCAACGGGCAAACAATTTTTGGTCACCAAAAATGTGCCATGTTACAAGCAGCGCAAGCAGATGGAATATTCAGATGAATTGGAAGCTATCATGGAAGAGGGTGATGGTGATGGAGGATGGGTAGATACTTATCATAACACAGGTATTAGAGGAATAACCGAAGCAGTTAAGGAGATTACACTGGAAAGCAAGGATAGTATAAAACTCCAAGATTGCTCAGCATTATGTGAAGAGGAGGAAGAGGAAGATGAAGGAGAAGCTGCAGATATGGAAGAATATGAAGAGAGTGGATTGTTGGAAACAGATGAGGCTACCCTAGACACAAGGAAAATAGTAGAAGCTTGTAAAGCTAAAACTGATGCTGGAAATGAAGATGCTATTTTGCAAACCAGAACATATGACCTTTATATCACTTGTGATAAATATTATCAGACACCACAACTATGGTTGTTTGGCTACAATGAGCAATGGCAGCCTTTAACAGTTGAACACATGTATGAAGACATCAGTCAAGATCATCTGAAGAAAACAGTGACCATTGAAAATCATCCTCATCTCCCACCACCTCCTATGTGTTCAGTTCACCCATGCAGGCTTGCTGAGGTGATGAAGAAAATCACTGAGACTGTTGCAGAAGGAGGGGGAGAACTTGGTGTTCATATGTATCTTCTAATTTTCTTGAAATTTGTACAAGCTGTCATTCCAACAATAGAATATGACTACACAAGACACTTCACAATGTAACAAAGAACTTAGAGTTTATTCTAATCATTGGTTCTGATTTTTAAAGAATTAACCCATAGATGTGACCATTGACCCTCTTCATCAATATGTACAATTTCTCTAATAAAGGGACTTATATGTTTATGCATTAAATAAAAAAATTCCACTACCAGACTTATTTGTTTAATAAAAAAAAAACCTCAAGAAACTTATCTTCATGCTGTTCCATGCTGGTACAGAGAGGTCTGCAGAAATGAATCTGGTCTGGATATACTGCTCTTGGGAAGGACACATGACTCAGTCCCCTTCATCCTGAGACCTTGGGCAAGTCTTTCAGCCTCCTTGGCTTCAGCTCCTCTTAGGTACACTGTGGGTCTAGTGAGATTGATCACGAAGTTCCCTGGGACCCTGGGAACCCCCATCTCATTGCATTGAGCCTGTCCCTACTCTGAACCTGTGCCTTCAGGAGCACCCCCTCCTGGTGTGCCTTCCTGATCCTCCCACTACTTACTTCCCATCCTCCTCTTATAGCTCAAGGGTTGGCAGGCTTAGCAGGAAAGAGAACTGTGTCATTGGAAAAGGGACTGTGCCCAGGCCCAGCGGGGACTGCTAGTGACATAAAGAGCTGTGTCTCCTGCTGGGCACCCTTCTAAGATGGCCTGACAGCAGCTGTCTGTCGTTGTCCTCTTCTGGGTAGAGGAGGATGGCCTGGCCCAGGCCTCCCCACACAAGCCTCTCTTTTGCTGTGTGACAAAGTTAGGAGAGGCAGCCACCCACATTTACTGAACTCCTCCTGTGTGGTGCACCCTGCCCTGAATGTGCCCCATTAGTGCTAATGAGAGGCGCCTGAATCCCATTTTTCAAGTAGGGAGCCTGGGGCTTGGAGCAGTCAGCAACCCACACCACCCAGCTGGTCAGTGTCTCCAAGACCATGGTCCTGGTCTGGCACAGCCTACTACAGCTCAACCTGCTGGGCCTCTCACTCCCCCTTCTTACCAGAAAGAGAAGAGTTGGGGCCAAATGTTTTTTGGATGCTTCACACCACCCTATTTCTCAACTTTCTGATTCTCTGGGTTTCAGGCCCACTGAGTCAAATACGCCATCATTAGTGACCATGATTACCACTCACAGAGCCAGCCTGTGCTGGCTCTCAGTCCTCCCCACAACCCTGCAAAGCTGGCTGCTAGCCCCATCTCACAGGTGAGGAAGCTGCGGCACAGAGATGGGAAGGGCTTGCCCGGGTAAGGTGCAGAGCCTGGATTTGAACCCTGGAAGTCTGGCTCCAGGCACTGTACTAGGAGAGCCCCTAGTGCAGAATTCAGGGGCTGAGATTTGAAAACTGCACTATTACAGACACCTGAGAGTATTGTCTCCTTAATGCAATGTTCTCAGGACCTTCCCCTCGGGACTGGGAAACGGGCACGCCCAGAGATGTCTGGGCGCCCATGCCCCTCCAAGAAGTGGTCCAAAGGGCAGCTGCTGCTCCTGAAATGTGCACTGGGGAGACGGATTCCTTGGGGAGGCTCCCCCGCCCCAGTTGGTCTGGGGTCCCAGGCTCGGCCTGCTCACAGAGCACTTCAATAATGGAGAACCTTATGGGGTGCGCTGAGGCTCTGAGTGCTGGTCTGCCTGGTGGCCCTTTCCCCTGGCTGCACCAGCTTCCCCAGGCAAGCAGCCAGGCCCAGGGAGAGGCCCACAGGACCCAGGCCTTGGGGAGTGGCTGGAAGACCCTTGGGGCCAGCCCCCTACAGGAGCGCACCGAGCTCTGCACGTCCCAGGGTGTCACAGTGCCCTGGCCTTGGGCGCATGCTGGCTTTTCCTGTGGAACCTGAGTGGGTACCCCAGGAGGCAGGGCAGGCACCCCGGGGAGGAAAGAGGTGCCCAGGGCCCCGGTGGAGCAGCTCGGGGCTGGCCTGGGGAGCCAGTGGAAGGCAGTGGCGACTGGCAACCAGCTGGAGGGAGTGGCTCCGGCTGGCTGCCCCTCAGCACCTGCTGAGGTCTGGCCCTTCCAGAGACCTGGGCTTCCTGTCCCCTCCCAGGCAGGGCTGCAGCCGGAAGGACGGAAGAGAGTGACCACACCCGAGCCCTAAGGTCAGGGACCTTCCCGCGGTGGCCTGGCCCTGGGGAGGCGGGCAGGGGGTGGGCCTTCCCAGAGCCCTGCTGTGCCCAGTGGGCAAGCCGCCCCTAGCAGAGCCTCAGGGGCCAGCTGGAGCCAAGCCTGTGACTGCAATTGTGGCCACCAACAGCCACCATGGCAGCCAGAGGTGTGCCCTCCAGTGGAGCCTGCTTTCCTTAAAGCAGGACTATATGCAGAGGAGGCCTGGGGCTGGGGTTAGAGGAGGGTGGGGGACAGGACCTGCCTGGAACCATGGGCCAGGATGGAACCCTGATCCAGATGCCCTGGGTCCTGACGTGCCTGGTACTCCACCACCACTCAGTGAGCTTTGCCCTGGTGTCAGCTGCCTCACAGGCTGCAAACAACGCTAGGCCGCAGGGTAAGGAGGGCACCCAGACTTGGGCCTTTGACAAGCACACAGACCTCGGTAGCATGCTATCCCCCACACCTGGGAGCTAGGGCCCCGGAGGAGGACTAAGCGCCCTCTGCTGGAGCCCAGTGCCTCTGCTTCCACAACAACCCTCCAGGACAAAGGGAGATACAGAGCTACTGACATCATGTTAGCAGGCCTCCAGAGAGGGCAGTCCGGGCCTGAGAGTACAGACAGAGAAACTGAGGCCTAGAGAAGGGCAGCCACTTGCTCCGCGTCCCCCGCAGACCCCCACATTTCCCCCATCACACCACAGAGCCTGTCTACCAGGGACCCCAGACAATAATCACACAACTAAATATATAAACTAATATCATAGAATGTACTTTGAAGAAAAATACACAGGTAAGAAGACCAGGGCTGATAGCACTGGGGAAGCAGGGCTTATTGAAGATATGGGGTCAGGAAGACCTTTATGAGGAGGTAACATTTGAGAAAAGACCTGCAGGAATGAAGGGAAGGAATCCCATGAATACCTGGGAATCAAAGACTCCAGACAGAGGAAACAGCCAGTGCAAAGGCCCTGGGGTGGGAACACCCTAAGTGAGCTCAGAAACAGTGAAGAGCACCACAGTGGATGTGGAAAGGAAGTGAAGACGATGAGGTCAGTGCAGTGGGCCGGGGCCAAAATTGGTGGTCTTACAGACACAGTAAGGAATGTAAACCTATCCTGGGTATGGTGGGAAACAATGAGGCCAGACTGAGAATAGGCAACTTATTTACTAGTAAAATAGTTGCTCAGGTAGCTTCGGTGAAAGGGAATATGTGGGCAGGAGGGATGTAGATGAGACAGGAGGCAGAGGCAATGGTAGCTGCGGCAGGCTGCTGGCAGTAGAGGCAGGGGAGGTGCTTGGGTTCTGATATGTTCTGAGGATTGATTGTGCAGGACTTGCCTATAGTTGGATGTGGAGGCTAGAGAGGAGTAGAAGTCAGGGAAGAGGTTGGGTTCTGGAATGTTCTGAGGGTCTGGCAGGACTCACTGATGGTTTGGATGTGGGGGTGCAAGAGAGGAGGCTGACTACCATGGCATCATCCCGCGCAGCCTGTGCTCTAGTCCAGGCTCCGCCCTGCCCTTCCTCTGACTCCTGGAGCTGTTAGTAGCCAGCAAGACCCCTCACACCACCTCTCCATGTTCTTCTTGCCCATCTAAGCTGCCAGGCACTCCAGAGGACCCGTGTTGAGAAGGCTCCCTCTTCAACCCCCATGCTGGGAAGGGTGGGCAGGAAGGTGTACAGGGGGAAGTCCAGCTAAGATTATGTGGTTGTGGGAGGGGAACTCCCTCCACCCACAACCGCCTCCCCCCCGCCCCAAAAAAAGAATTGGATGGGGATGGCTGGTGCAACAAAGAGAGAAGGGACCATCAGGAAGACACAAACCACCCAAAGCTTCCTGCAGGTGCACACATTGCCTGATGTCCCATGAACAGACACTGTCTCAGGGCCCGAGGAGTGGTCACAAAGGTTGTATCCATTCATGATTAGGAGACTGAGGCTCAGGGAAGCAGATGTCTTAGCCAGGTCTCCCAGCTGGACCAGACTGAGCTTGCCCAGACCTTATCAGCCGATACTTTCCCTTCACCACAGGTGGTGGGGGACTTCCCCGAGGTGTTCCTGTCCCACAGTAGTGACAGGGTGACTGGTGCTCACTCTGCCCAATTTGAGGGGCACTTGTGTCTCAGAACGCTTCTACTCCTCCTGCCCTCCTCTTGCCAGCTTCTCCCGGCCCCCCAGCCCTGCGAGGCCCTCGGCAGGGGGCTCATACCAGCCCAGGGCATCAGTCTGGAAACAGTTCTCAGGGTGGAAGCTTTGAGGCATACATCCTGACAGAGCTGACAGTGCCCTGGGGCAGACACAGGCCCACCATCCCCTTCCTGTCCCCACCCTTCCTGGAGTGTGGCACAGGGTCGGGTGGCTATGGTGGAGAGGACAAGCACATAAACCGTGGGCCCTCCAGGCTGGACCAGCTTTGAACTTCCGACTTGATAAGTGGACTGAGAAGAGGACGAGGCCTAGGCCAGCTCTGAGCTTTGAGGGCTGAGAGTGAGAGAGCTGCAGAGAGCTGCGCCCCACTGGGCATCCTCTGGGGCCTGTGTAGAAGCAATAGCAAAGTCCTTTCTGCCCAAGGAGCCTGCAGAGAGGAACCTGGAGCAGGTGCTTCAGTACACAGGCCCAGCCTGGGACCACACCAACCCAACTAGTGCTCTCATAACCGCCCAGCTCCTTTCTTCAGCTCTGGCCTCAGCCTGGACAGTTGGACAAACTCTACTACCCGAATAGCTGGAAAGGACGCAGCCTTTCTCTCAAGCGGCTCATAGTGTACAAACATGTTTGTTTGTTAATTTGACAAATATTTTTTCATGCCTATTTTATGCTGTACCTGGTGCTATGTATGGGAAAACAGAGATGATGTTTATCTGCATAAATTCTGATAAGAGCTACCCCACAGGGATGTGTGAAGGCAAAGGGACCACAGGGCAGGGGCATGCCAACACTGTGTTGGGTAATCAGAATGGGCACTGTAGGATGAGTAGGAGCAGCCATGGGCAAACTACGGCCCGCGGGCCGGATCCGGCCCGTTTGAAATGAATAAAACTAAAAAAAAAAAAAAGACCGTACCCTTTTATCTAATGATGTTTACTTTGAATTTATATTAGTTCACATAAACACTCCATCCATGCTTTTGTTCCGGCCCTCCGGTCCAGTTTAAAAAGCCATTGTGGCCCTCGAGTCAAAAAGTTTGCCCACCCCTGAGTAGGAGGCACTCCTTGTCAAGCACTCCAGGGAACAGAATGGGCACAGGTATGGAGGTGTGAAGACGCTTGGAGGGAGCAGGGAAGGGCTAGTGGCTGGAGTGGCTGGCGTGCAGGGAATGGATAGGGAGTGATATGAGTCTGTGGAACTTAGACGTGGTGCTGTGGAGTCATGATAGGACTCACATAGGAGAGGGACTAAAGCTGAGTGCCTCTTCTGCTAGCTCAGCCCCAGACATCCTCCTCTCATCTCCTGACAGGGCACGCAAGGGTGCTCAGAATACCAGGTGTTCTGCCCCTTATCATCCATGGCTGGACTCCCTGGTGGCCTGGGCAAAGTATTCAACTGTCTGGGCCTCGTTTCTGCATCTGCAAAATGAGGATAATCATGGAAGGGAGGACAAGTTTGGTGAAGCAAGAAGACTAAACATGTAGCCCACCTATCTCCCTCAGAGGAAGCAAGGCAGACCCCACTCCCAGATCACTGGCCACCCCTGTAAACACCTGGGCAAGGTCTCCTCTGAGGGCCAGAATGACCAGACTGAACATGCACCCAAGCACAAGAGATTAGAACCCCCTAAACACACACACACACACACACACACACACACACACACACACCCCTCAGATGCACTCCCACTCAGGCTCACTTGTCCACAGAAATGCAAGTACAGACAGGAGCACAAATGCCCTGCAGGCCCCAGACCCAGGGTAGCCCTGCCCTAGTATGCTCAGGAGAATCTGTTTATGCCCGTAGTCCCAGCCTAATTAGTGCCCCTTTCACACTCAAATGTGCAGATCTAGACAATAAATTATATGATCAGGGTCACATTGCTGGTATTCCCTTTCCTCTTGAGAGGGTTTCTCAACCATTGTGTGCGAGTGCATGTGTGTTGTGTGTATACATGCCTATGTTTATGTGTATATTTGTGCATGCATGTGTGGTTTTGTGTGCACAAGTGTGTACCTGTATATGAACATTTGCCTACATGTATGCTTATGTACATGCACATGTATGTACATGTGCATGTTTGTGTGTGTCTGAATATGTACATTTGTATGTGTGTTTGTGTATGTGTGCACACATGTGTGCATCCCTGTGCATGTATGTGTGACCTTTCACATGTCCATATGTGTATTTTGTGTGTGTCTGAATATGTGTGTGCATTCACATGTGCATGTGCTTATGTGTACATGTGTATGTTTTATGTGTACATGTTGTATGTGCCTGTTTGTATGTACCCAGATAAGTGCATTTACATGAGAATGTGTGCATACATGTGTTGTGCGTGCATGCATGTGTTATGTGTGCATGCGTGCTTTTCTGTGTGTGCATTTGCATGCATATCTCTGTGTGTGTGCATTTATGTGTGCATGTGTTTGTTTCACATGTACATATGTGCATTGTGTATCTATGTACATCTTTGTGGGTTCATGAATGTGCCAGAGATCTCTTTGGCAGGGTGGAGGAATCTGTAGGTTTTTAAATGCCAATTACATTGTAATTGTAGTTACCAGAAATACTGAAAAGAAGTCTAGCACTATGTGGGTTCCTTTCTTTCTTTCTTTCTTTCTTTCTTTCTTTCTTTCTTTCTTTTTTCTTTCTTTCTTTCTTTCTGAAATTTGTCACAACTTTATTGAGGTATAATTGATGTACCATAAATTGCATGATTTAAAGTGTACAATTTTATGAGTTTTAACGTGTGTTTGTGAAACCACCACAGTCAAGATAATGAACATTTCCATCACAGACAGCTTTCCCATTTCAGACTCAAAGAGGGTGAGTGCTCCCAGTTCAAAACTATATGGTTGTACTGGCCCCTGCAGGCCCATCTTTATTCCAATCTCTATTCTCCATTTGACCTCTACATGGCTTTTCCTCCTTTTCAGTTACAGCATTCCTCTTTCTGTTTAAGGCCAACTCCTTTCCTGGTGCTCTGGTTTTCACTCCCTACCCCCTTACCAGGTACTTCCACTATGGAGCACGCATCCCCTTTCCCTGCTGAACCATCCACTTCTTATCTACAGTCTCTCTCTCTCTCTCTCTCTCTCTCTCTCTTTTTCTTTCTCTCATGAGGATATTTTTCCCATTGAATTTTTAAAAATTTTTTTCTTTATTAAGGTATTACATATGTGTCCTTATCGCTGCATTACCTCCTCCCCATCCCCCCACCCCCACCCACTCATGTCATCACCCCCCTGTTGTCTGTGTCCATTGGTTAGGCTTATATGCATGCATACCAGTCCTTTGGTTGATCTCTCCCCCTTACCCCCACCCTCCCTAACACAATTAATAACACAGTCAAGCAACAAGTCTATCACCCACAGAGATTTTAAAGTACTGCTGAACATAAGCGATATTTTGAGATATCTGAAATGTGATGTGAACACAGCTAATGCTACTGTGGTTTGTTGCCTGCATACATAATGAAAGGAAACACTACATTTCCATTAGGGGTTAGTGACAAACAAAAGGTGTCATTTTTGCACCACTGTATTCACAAATCTGATTTCTTTCCAGGTCCTAGGACTTCCCTAGCTGAGCCTAGCACACCACTCCCCTGTCTGTGCCTGTAGGGCTGCCTATAGTTCTGCAAGCTAGGGTCAAGTGGCCCTGACTACATCCGGTGGCCCAGAGGAGCCTCCACAAAACCATACTTCACTTTGACTCTGGGCCAGTTCCATGAGGCTCTAGGGAAGTAGCAGAGTCCTCTGGCCCACCACCTGCAACTCAGTTCTGCACAAGCACCTCCACTCTGCACCTCACAACTTCTGCTGCTCCTCCAACACCTCACAACCGGATGCCTTTGTGCTTGCTGGTTCCTCTGCCTGGAATGCCCTCCCTGCTTCTCTGCCTGGACCTTTAAAGCACTAGAGACAACACCTCCGCCAGGAAGCCTTCCCTAATGCCAGTGTAAGAGCCCTTCAAGTGTCCACAGCCCCCTGAAGTTTCCTCATAATTGTAGTGACAGTTCAAATGGTCATACATGTTTCTGTATCCAATACTCAGCAGGCTGTTAGCTTCTGAAGGCTGTGTAAGGCAATGCAATAAGCCATTTTTTAAAAATATATATTTTATTGATTTTTTACAGAGAGGAAGGGAGAGGGAGAGGGATAGAGAGTTAGAAACATCCATAAGAGAGAAACATCGATCAGCTGCCTCCTGCACACTCCCTACTGGGGATGTGCCCGCAACCAAGGAACATGCCCTTGACTGGAATCAAACCTGGGACCCTTCAGTCCGGAGGCCAACACTCTATCCACTGAGCCAAACCAGTTAGGGCAATAAGCCCTCTTTTAAAAGACTATTTTTCAGAGTAGTATTAGGTTCCCAGCAATATTGCATGGAAAGGGTAGACTTCCCCTATACACCTACCATCACATGCAGTCCCCCCACCATCACATGCAGTCCCCCAGCATCACATGCAGTCCCCCCACCATCACATGCAGTCCCCCCACCATCACATGCAGTCCCCCAGCATCACATGCAGTCCCCCCACCATCACATGCAGTCCCCCCACCATCACATGCAGTCCCCCCACCATCACACATGCAGTCTCCCCACCATCACATGCAGTCTCCCCACCATCACACATGCAGTCCCCCCACCATCACACATGCAGTCCCCCCACCATCACATGCAGTCCCCCCACCATCACACATGCAGTCTCCCTATCATCACATGCAGTCCCCCCACCATCACACATGCAGTCTCCCCACCATCACATGCAGTCCCCCCACCATCACACATGCAGTCTCCCCACCATCACACATGCAGTCCCCCCACCATCACATGCAGTCTCCCCACCATCACACATGCAGTCCCCCCACCATCACACATGCAGTCTCCCCACCATCACACATGCAGTTCCCCCACCATCACATGCAGTCTCCCCACCATCACACATGCAGTCCCCCACCATCACATGCAGTCTCCCCACCATCACACATGCAGTCCCCCACCATCACACATGCAGTCCCCCCACCATCACATGCAGTCTCCCCACCATCACACATGCAGTGCCCCCACCATCACATGCAGTCCCCCCACCATCACATGCAGTCCCCCCACCATCACACATGCAGTCTCCCCACCATCACACATGCAGTCCCCCCACCATCACATGCAGTCTCCCCACCATCACACATGCAGTCCCCCCACCATCACATGCAGTCTCCCCACCATCACACATGCAGTCCCCCCACCATCACATGCAGTCCCCCCACCATCACACATGCAGTCTCCCCACCATCACATGCAGTCCCCCCACCATCACATGCAGTCTCCCCACCATCACACATGCAGTCCCCCACCATCACATGCAGTCCCCCCACCATCACACATGCAGTCCCCCACCATCACACATGCAGTCCCCCCACCATCACATGCAGTCTCCCCACCATCACACATGCAGTCTCCCCACCATCACACATGCAGTCCCCCCACCATCACATGCAGTCTCCCCACCATCACACATGCAGTCCCCCACCATCACATGCAGTCCCCCCACCATCACATGCAGTCTCCCCACCATCACACATGCAGTCCCCCACCATCACATGCAGTCTCCCCACCATCACACATGCAGTCTCCCCACCATCACATGCAGTCCCCCAACCATCACATGCAGTCCCCCCACCATCACACATGCAGTCCCCCCACCATCACATGCAGTCTCCCCAACATCACACATGCAGTCCCCCACCATCACACATGCAGTCCCCCCACCATCACATGCAGTCTCCCCACCATCACACATGCAGTCCCCCACCATCACATGCAGTCCCCCCACCATCACATGCAATCCCCCCACCATCACATGCAGTCTCCCCACCATCACACATGCAGTCTCCCCACCATCACACATGCAGTCCCCCCACCATCACACATGCAGTCCCCCCACCATCACATGCAGTCTCCACACCATCACACATGCAGTCTCCCTATCATCACATGCAGTCTCCCCACCATCACACATGCAGTCCCCCCACCATCACACATGCAGTCTCCCCACCATCACACATGCAGTCTCCCTATCATCACATGCAGTCTCCCCACCATCACACATGCAGTCTCCCCACCATCACACATGCAGTCCTCCCCACCATCACACATGCAGTCCCCCCACCATCACACATGCAGTCCCCCACCATCACATGCAGTCCCCCACCATCACATGCAGTCCCCCCACCATCACATGCAGTCCCCCACCATCACATGCAGTCCCCCCACCATCACATGCAGTCCCCCACCATCACATGCAGTCCCCCCACCATCACATGCAGTCCCCCCACCATCACACATGCAGTCCCCCCACCATCACACATGCAGTCCCCCCACCATCACATGCAGTCTCCACACCATCACACATGCAGTCTCCCTATCATCACATGCAGTCTCCCCACCATCACACATGCAGTCCCCCCACCATCACACATGCAGTCTCCCCACCATCACACATGCAGTCTCCCTATCATCACATGCAGTCTCCCCACCATCACACATGCAGTCCCCCCACCATCACACATGCAGTCTCCCCACCATCACACATGCAGTCCCCCCACCATCACACATGCAGTCCCCCACCATCACATGCAGTCCCCCACCATCACATGCAGTCCCCCCACCATCACATGCAGTCCCCCACCATCACATGCAGTCCCCCCACCATCACATGCAGTCCCCCACCATCACATGCAGTCCCCCCACCATCACATGCAGTCCCCCCACCATCACACATGCAGTCTCCCCACCATCACATGCAGTCCCCCCACCATCACATGCAGTCTCCCCACCATCACATGCAGTCCCCCCACCATCACACATGCAGTCCCCCACCATCACATGCAGTCCCCCCACCATCACATGCAGTCCCCCCACCATCACACATGCAGTCTCCCCACCATCACACATGCAGTCCCCCCACCATCACATGCAGTCTCCCACCATCACACATGCAGTCCCCCCACCATCACACATGCAGTCTCCCCACCATCACACATGCAGTCCCCCCACCATCACATGCAGTCTCCCCACCATCACACATGCAGTCCCCCACCATCACATGCAGTCTCCCCACCATCACACATGCAGTCCCCCACCATCACACATGCAGTCCCCCCACCATCACATGCAGTCTCCCCACCATCACACATGCAGTCCCCCCACCATCACATGCAGTCCCCCCACCATCACATGCAGTCCCCCCACCATCACACATGCAGTCTCCCCACCATCACACATGCAGTCCCCCCACCATCACATGCAGTCTCCCCACCATCACACATGCAGTCCCCCCACCATCACATGCAGTCTCCCCACCATCACATGCAGTCCCCCCACCATCACATGCAGTCTCCCCACCATCACATGCAGTCCCCCCACCATCACATGCAGTCTCCCCACCATCACACATGCAGTCCCCCACCATCACATGCAGTCTCCCCACCATCACACATGCAGTCCCCCACCATCACACATGCAGTCCCCCCACCATCACATGCAGTCTCCCCACCATCACACATGCAGTCTCCCCACCATCACACATGCAGTCCCCCCACCATCACATGCAGTCTCCCCACCATCACACATGCAGTCCCCCACCATCACATGCAGTCCCCCCACCATCACATGCAGTCTCCCCACCATCACACATGCAGTCTCCCCACCATCACATGCAGTCCCCCCACCATCACATGCAGTCCCCCCACCATCACATGCAGTCTCCCCACCATCACACATGCAGTCTCCCCACCATCACACATGCAGTCCCCCACCATCACATGCAGTCCCCCACCATCACATGCAGTCTCCCCACCATCACACATGCAGTCTCCCCACCATCACACATGCAGTCCCCCCACCATCACATGCAGTCTCCCCAACATCACACATGCAGTCCCCCACCATCACACATGCAGTCCCCCCACCATCACATGCAGTCTCCCCACCATCACACATGCAGTCCCCCACCATCACATGCAGTCCCCCCACCATCACATGCAGTCTCCCCACCATCACACATGCAGTCTCCCCACCATCACACATGCAGTCCCCCCACCATCACACATGCAGTCCCCCCACCATCACATGCAGTCTCCACACCATCACACATGCAGTCTCCCTATCATCACATGCAGTCTCCCCACCATCACACATGCAGTCTCCCCACCATCACACATGCAGTCCCCCCACCATCACACATGCAGTCTCCCCATCATCACACATGCAGTCTCCCTACCATCACACATGCAGTCTCCCCACCATCACACATGCAGTCTCCCCACCATCACACATGCAGTCCCCCCACCATCACACATGCAGTCCCCCACCATCACATGCAGTCCCCCCACCATCACATGCAGTCCCCCACCATCACATGCAGTCCCCCCACCATCACATGCAGTCCCCCACCATCACATGCAGTCCCCCCACCATCACATGCAGTCCCCCCACCATCACACATGCAGTCCCCCCACCATCAGACATGCAGTCCCCCCACCATCACATGCAGTCTCCACACCATCACACATGCAGTCTCCCTACCATCACGCATGCAGTCCCCCCACCATCACACATGCAGTCTCCCCACCATCACACATGCAGTCTCCCTATCATCACATGCAGTCTCCCCACCATCACACATGCAGTCTCCTCACCATCACACATGCAGTCCCCCCACCATCACACATGCAGTCCTCCACCATCACATGCAGTCCCCCACCATCACATGCAGTCCCCCCACCATCACATGCAGTCCCCCACCATCACATGCAGTCCCCCCACCATCACATGCAGTCCCCCACCATCACATGCAGTCCTCCCACCATCACATGCAGTCCCCCCACCATCACACATGCAGTCTCCCCACCATCACATGCAGTCCCCCCACCATCACATGCAGTCTCCCCACCATCACATGCAGTCCCCCCACCATCACATGCAGTCTCCCCACCATCACATGCAGTCCCCCCACCATCACATGCAGTCCCCCCACCATCGAGAGTCTACATTAACCTACCATTATCATCCAAAGTCCTTAGTTCACACTGGGCTCACTCTTGGTGTTATACATTCTGTGGGTTTTGAAAATGCATAAAGACATGTCTGTCATTATAGTATGCAGAGCAGTTTCACTCCCCCAAAAACCCTCCGTACTCTGCCTGTTCATCCCGCCCTCTTCCCTAACTCCTGGCAACCACTGATCTTTTTACTGTCTCCATAGTTTTGCTTTTTCCAGTAAGTCTGTAGTTGGGATCAGACAGTATGTAGCCTTTTCAGAGTGGCTCCTTTGACTTAATAATGTGAATTTAAGGTTCTTCCATGTTTTTTCATGACTTAGTAGCTCATTCCTTTTTAGCACTGAATAATGTTCCATTGTCTGAATGAACCAGTTTATTTATCCATCACTGCTGAAGGACATCCTGATTGCTCCCAAGTTTTGGCAATTATGAAGAAAGTTGCTATAAATATCTGTGTGCAGGTTTTTGTGTGGATGTAAGGTTTCCACTCATATAGATAAATACCAAAGAGTGCAATTGCTGGATTGTGAGAGTATGTTTAGTTTTGTAAGAACCTGGAAAACTGTTGCCCATAGTGGCTGTGCCGTCTAGCATTCCCACCAGCAAGAAAGGAGAGGACCTGTTACTCCACATCCTCACCAGCATTTGTTGTCAGTGTTTGAGAGTTTGGCCATTTTAGTAGGCGGTTAGTGATATCTCCTTGTTTTAATTTGCATTTTCCTGCTGACATATGATAAGGAGCATGTTCTCATATGCTTGTCATCTATAAATCTTCTTTAGTGATATGTATCTTAAGGTCATTTGCCCTTTTTAAAAATATATTTTTTATTGATTTTAGAAAGAGAGGAAGGGAGAGGGAGAGGAGAGAGAGAGAGAGAGAGAGAGAGAGAGAGAGAGAGAGACATCAATGTGAGAGAGAAATGCCAATTGGCTGCCTCCTGCATGCACCCCGACCAGGGGTGGAACGGCAATCTGGGTATGTGCCCTGACCAGGAATTGAACTGGGAACCTTTCAGTGCAGGGAACAATACTCAACCAACTGAGCCACAATGGCCAGGGCTCGTTTGCCCATTTTAAAATCAGGTTATTTGTTTTCTTATTGTTGACTTTTCAGAGTTCTCTGTAATTTCTGGATAACTGTCCTTTATCAACTATGTCTTTCACAAATACTTTCTACCAGTTTGTGGCTTATCTTCGCATTCTCTTGAGCAATGAACTTTTGCAGTCAAGCACACCTGGGTTCAAATATCCTTGTAACTTAGGCAAGTCACCTGCTTTCTCTGAGCCTCAGTTTTCACCTCTGTCCCAAATTAGTGACACAGAGCCCCACTCACAGAGGCTGCTGAGCAGAGGTTTGTGGAAGGGTCATCTCAGTTCTCTGGGCGGTGCCCTTTGCCCACAGTTCCATTAAAGCACTTGGCCATTAATGGTGGTCCCATCCATGGCAGGGGAGGTCAGTAAGTTCGTTTGTCAGGAAGATCTTGTGGGTGGGAATTCTTGATCCCACAGGAGCTGACCCTAAAGAGAATACTGCCTTGGGGCAAGGGACACACTTGCTCAAGGGAGAGTTGGCCACTCTGCCAAAGTCAGGACACCACCTAGGCCAGTGGTCAGCAAACCGCGGTTCGCGAGCCACTTGCAGCTCTTTGGCCCCTTGAGTGTGGCTCTTCCACAAAATACCACATGCGGACGTGCACATACAGTGCGATTGGAACTTCATGGCCCATGTGCAGAAGTCGGTTTTCGGCCTGGGCGAGTCTATTTTGAAGAAGTGGCGTTAGAAGAAGTCCGCAACGGGGGGAGACGCGGCGCAGGCGGGCCTCAGGACACGCAGCGCGGGGGAGGCGCTCGCGATTCATGCACGAGTTGAGGATGGGAGAGTTGGGAGGGGTTGACCTCAGCGAATGTACCTCAATCAGATTGAGGACGTTTTTAGCAAAGGCCAGCTTAGGAGTACCCTAATTAAGTTAATAACAATGTACCTACCTATATAGTTTAAGTTTAAAAAATTGGGCTCTCAAAAGAAATTTCAATCGTTGTACTGTTGATATTTGGCTCTGTTGACTAATGAGTTTGCCGACCACTGACCTAGGCCATATCCCCTCAAGAACCAGTCCTCACTCATCATCCACTGCCCTCCCCATCTGGCCTCCCTCAGATCTCCACAGCCTCTGCTTCCGATGCCCCCTTCACTCCACTCATGGGCAGGGCCTCTAGTGTGCACCATGAGATACCGTGACTCTCCTGGCCACCAGAAATACCTTTCCCCCATGCCCAGGGGTCCAAATCCACCCCTTTCCATTGGTAGTGAGCAGAGCCGCTGGGTTGGAGCTGCAGCCACAAGGGGGCACCATTGCCCCACAGATGTTGGAAGGTGCCACCTCCATCCTATGGCTTGCAGAGAAGCAGGAGGGGGAAATGCCTGTCTCACAAAATCAGGAAATCTGAATAAGATGAACTCCAAGGGCCCCATCCTATGTCCAGACTCACCAGGCACAGCTAGTACAGTGACAGGCGCTCCACTTCCAGCCAGGCTGCCTGGCCTGTGGCAGGTCAGCTCTCCCTGTAAGAAAAGGGCTTTGCGATAATCTGAGCCTATTCTGCAGAAGCCATGAGGTTTTAAGAGGCCATGGAGACTATCAAACCCATATATTTTGAGAGAACAGCTTTACTCTGGAAAACCATGAGAAGGAGGAAGTCTGGGATTTCTAGCTCAAAACTTAAATGTTGATGTGAAATTACTCAATGTTTACATGTTGGCTCAAAAAAAAATTCTAAATATTGTGCCAGTCAAGCAATAGAGCATGTGGGTCCTCAGCTCGCCAGAGGGGAGTCTGGTTTGTGGTTGGTGTGGCTCAATGACTTGGATGAAGCAAGCCTCATAGGGGTGCCCGTGTGTGGTGACCAGACACCTACCTGTACTAGGCAGGCAGCACTGTACGCTATCAGCTTGGCCCGTGTCAGGAAGTGAGCTATCAATGGGGACATGGGCTGCAGGAGGTGGACTGGTGCCACCTTTCTGCAGTGCAGACACCTGCTGACCAGCACTTTACTCCTAGTTCTGTGTCCACAGAAGTCCTGAGACAGGCCCCAAGGGAAAGGATGTTCACTGTGGCACAGTCTGAGGGTCGGTATCCGGGGCAGCCTGGATGTCATCACTGGGGCCAGCTGTGGGTCCTGCAGAAGGCTCTGCAGCACAGACCAGATGCACACAGCAATAATAAAAATTTTAAATGGACCCCAACTGGCTTGGCTCAGTGGGTAGAAGCTGGCCTGCAGACTAAAGGGTCCCGGGTTTGATTCCGGTCACGGGCACATGCCCAGGTTGCGGGCTCCGTCCCCAGTGTGGGGCGTGCAGGAGGCAGCCGATCAATGATTTTTCTCTCATCATTGATGTTTCTATCTCTCTATCCCTCTCCCTTCCTCTCTAAAATCAATAAAAATATTTTTAAAAGTTTAAAATGGTGCTGAATGAAGAGCAATTAGGTAACTGAATGATGCCTATACCCCAAGACCATTAAAGAATTAAAATATGTGCATAAAAGGATGTAGGAAAGAAAAAGCCACTTTACATCCAAGAAACCCGTCCAACATGACCTCAGCCAGTTGATCAAGGTCAATATCATAGTGACATGTCCTATGAACTTCATGTTCCCTTGACATGGTGTGGTCTTTCCCCTAAACCCACTATCTCAGTCTAGCCCAGTGATGGCGAACCTATGACACACGTGTTCGAGGTGATGCGCGAACTCATTTTTTGGTTGATTTTTCTTTGTTAAATGGCATTTAAATATATAAAATAAATATAAAAAATATAAATATTTGTTTTACTATGGTTTCAAATATCAAAAAATTTCTATATGTGACACGGCACCAGAGTTAAGTTAGGGTTTTTCAAAATGCTGACATGCCGAGCTCAAAAGGTTCGCCATCACTGCTCTAGCCCCTAGGAAAGCATCAGCCACACCCAGGAGAGGGCGCCTGACAGTCCTCCTAACCAGCCACCTTACCACCAAGGGCTGAGAGCTCGTCTAGCCAGGACAGAAAAGGACATAGGAAATCTGAATAAACTACGGGCTCTAGTTCATAATTATCAATATTGGTTCATTCATTGTGACAAGTGTGTATGATAATGTAATATGCTAATAATTAAATTGGGTGGGTGGCAGTGTGCTGTCTTTGCACTTTTTCTATTAATCTAAATCTCTTCTAAAATAAAAAGGTAATTTAAAAGTTACCTGTACACCAAGCCACAGCACTAATTTTCTAAAGCTCCTTTTAACACAGAGACACAACCAAGATGTTAGAGTGGAGGCCTGAGGAGCAGAATGGGGTATCGATACAGTCCCCAGAGGCAGTTATGTGGGTCTGGAAAACAACACAGCAGAAAGGCCAGCAGCCCCAGGTGCTCCCCACATGGCCCTCTGTGAGGGACACATTGGCCATCCCTCCTGCCATGCTGGTGAGCATCGGCATACTCTCCCCCTGCAGGTGTGCCTGTCTCTAGCTGGTTCCAGGCTGGCTCTGTCCAGAGAGCAAGCAGACTGACAGACTGGGTCCTGGAGGCAGCAGGAGGCCTCAGCAGAGGGGGCCAGCAGGCAGGGTGGGGCCCACTTGAAAGATCCAGGACTGTGTGTGTGTGTGTGTGTGTGTGTGTGTGTGTGTGGTGGGGGGTAGGGGGTGAGGTGCTGTGCTCCACCTGACTCAAGACAATGCACTGTTGCCCCTCCCTGGGGCCTGGAGAACAGAGAGCATGCAGAAAGCATGAACATGAGTACGAATATTGCAGTTCTGATTCAGATGGGTCTAGTCTGATGAGCAAGTCCTTGGCTTGTCCCTGAGATAAGATAGGGGCCTGGACATGAGATAGGGTTGAAGTGATAAGACCAGCATCCAAGGGCCCTAATATCCCCAGAGGGATCAACCTCTTCAGGAACCTGCCCAGTCCCATACTCCATTCTCCAGAGGGCAGCCAGGGGGACATCTGTAAAGTGCAAAACTGACCACCCAACAATGCTTCAGCTCGCTGTCACCCTGAGGATTAGATCAGTGTCCTATCCAAGGTCTAGCACATCCCCTCTGGCCTCGCCCAGATCCCATTCCACCCTCTAATCATGCCAATCGCCTTTCATGAAGCCTGAGGCACACCAGCCTCCCACTTCTCAGAAGCTTTGCACATGATGTGGCCTTGCTTGCCATGCCTCCCTACTTGACACTGTATTATGTTGAACATACCTGCTGCATTTGACAGAACACTCAGTGAAATTAGCTTACACAGAAAAGAAGGTAATGACAGAAAAGTCAAAGGTTTGTGGCCTGGCAGGGCTTGGGGCTCAGGCTCAGGCGCTGCTAGCAGCCAGGACTGTTTATCCAGCTCTCTACTTTGCTTTTAGCAGTGCTGGTTTCTGTTTTACCCTTTACCTGCAGCAATGTGGAGGCAGCAGTTCCAGGCCTGATGGTCCTTAGATTCAAGGTCAAGGGACAAGAATATCACCTCCATCCCAGTATTCCCAGCAAGGGTCTCAGCACCTCATTGCCTCAATGGCATTAGGGCACATTATGCAACCAGTCATAGTAGTCAGGGACACGGCAGCTAGTCCGCTTAGGCCCAACACATACGGATGCCACTGTGCAGGGGGAGAGGGGAGTAGCTCCCCAACAAAGAGTGAGGCACTGAACTCAAAGAAGGGGATTTGATGCTGTGCTGGCAGGTGTTCTCAACCGCCCAGCCGTGGGCCTCCAACACCAGGGGCCCTTCCTCCCACAGTGATCTCTTTCCCACATTCACTCCCTTCAAACCACACCCCCCACCCCAGGTCATCAGCACCCTACTGTCTGTGTCCATGGGTTATGCATATATGCATACAAGGTCTTTGGTTGATTACTTCCCACCTACTCACTGCCCCCCACCCCCTTTCCCTCTGAGATTCCGCACTCTGTTCCATGCTTCCATGAGTCTGGATCCACTCTGTTCATCAGTTTATTTTGTTACTTAGATTCCACATATGAGTGAGATCATGTGATACTTGTCTTTATCTGACTGACTTGCCTCTCTTAGCATGATACTCTCCAGGTCTCTCCATGATGTCTCAAAGGGTAAGAGATCCTTCTTTTTTACTGCTGCATAGCATTCCATGGTATAAATGTACCACAGCTTTTTTATCCACTCATCTACTGATGGGCACTTGGTTTGTTTCCAGATCTTAGCTATTGTAAATTGTGCTGATATGAACATAGGGGTGCATACATTCTTTCTGATTAGTGCTTCTGGTTTCTTAGGATATATTCCTAGAAGTAGGATCACTAGGTCAAATGGCAGTTCCATATTTAATTTTTTGAGGAAACTCCACATTGTTTTCCATAATGGTTGCACCAGTCTGCATTCCCACCAGCAGTGTACTAGGGTTCCCTATTCTCCACATCCTTGCCAGCACTTATGATTTGTTGATGGTAGCCATTCTGACAGATGTGAGGTGTTACCTCATTGTCATTTTAATTTGCACCTCTCTGATGATCAGCGACATTGAGCATTTTTTCATATTCTCTTGGCCTTCTGTATGTTCTCTTTGGAAAAGTGTCTATTTAGGTCCTTTGCCCATTTTTTTAATTGGATTGATTGTCTTCCTTTCCTTTTGTTAAGTTGTATGAGATCCTTATATACTAGTATTTTGGATATTAACCCTTTATCAGATGTATCATTGCCAAATATGTTCTTCCATACAGTGGGCTCCCTTTCCATTTTATTGATGGTTTCTTTTGCTGTGCAGAAGCTTTTTATTTTGATGTAGTCCCATTTTTTTTTATTTTCTCCTTAGTTTCCATTGTCCTAGGAGATGTATCCATAAACATTTTGCTAGGAGAGATGTCTGAGATTTTGCTGCCTATGGCTTCTTCTAGGACTTTTATGGTTTCGTGACTTACATTTAAGTCTTTTATCCATTTGAGTTTATTCTTATGTATGGTGTAAATTGGTGGTCTAGTTTCATTTTTTTTTTTGCATGTATCTGTCCAATTTTCTCAACACCACTTATTAAAGAGACTGTCTTAACTCCATTGTATGTTCTTGCCTCCTTTGCCAAATATTAATTGAGTGTAATGTCTTGGATCGATTTCTGGGATCTCTGTTCTGATCCATTGTTCTATATGCCTGTTCTTGTGCCAGTAAGTACTATGCTGTTTTGATTATGTTGGCTTTGTAGTATAACATGGTATCTGGTATTGTGATTCCTCCAACTTTGTTTTTCTTTCTCAAGATTGCTAAAGCTATTCAGGGTCTTTTTTGATTCCATATAAATTTTTGGAGTATTTGTTCTAGCTCTGTGAGTATGCTATTGGTATTTTAATAAGGATTGCATTGAATCTGTAGATTGGGTTGTGTAGTAAGAAATTTTTATTGATGTTGATTCTACCAATCCATGAACATGGTATATTCTTCCTCTTGTTTATATCTTCTTCTATGTCTTATTTCAATGTCCTGTAGTTTCCCAAGAACAGGTCTTTTGCCTCCTTGGTTAAGTTTATTCCTAAGTATCTTAATTTTTTTGTTGCAATGGTAAATGAGATTTTTTTTTTAGTTTCTCTTTCTGAGAATTCATTATTGGTATATAAAAAAGCCATTGATTTTGGGGTGTTGATTTTGTATCCTGCTACATGCTAAATTCATTTATTAAATCTAGTAATTTTTTGGTGGAGTCTTTAGGGTTTTCTATGTACAAAATCATGTCATCTGCAGCTAATGAGAGTTTTACTTCCTCCTTTCCAATTTGGGTGCCTTTTCTTCTTCTTGTCTGATGACTGTGGCTAGGACTTCCAGTACTGTGTTGAATAAGAGTGGTGAAAGCAGGCATCTCTCTCTTGCTGATGTTCTTAGGGGAAATGGTTTTAGTTTTTGCCCATTGAGTATAATGTTGGCTGTAGTTTTGTCATATATGGCCTTTATCATGTTGAGATATGCTCCTTCTATTCCCACTTTGCTGAGGGTTTTTATTTAAAAAAATGGGTGCTGGATTTTGTAGAATGCTTTTTCTGCATCTATTGATATGATCATGTGATTTTTGTCTTTCAATTTATGTGATGTATCACGTTTATTGGTTTGTGAATATTGTACCAGCCTTGCATCCCTGGAATAAATCCCACTTGGTCATGATGTATGATCTTTTTAATATATTGTTGGATGTGATTAGCTAATATTGTGTTGCAGATTTTAGCATCTATGTTCATCAGAAATATTGGCCTATAATTCTCTTTCATTATAGTGTCTTTATCTGGTTTTGGAATTAAGATAATGCTGCTTTCATAAAAAGAGCTTGGAAGTGTTCCTTCTTTGGGAATTTTTTGTAATAGTTTGAGGAGTATAGGTGTTAGTTCTTCTTTGAATGTTTGGTAAAACTCCTCTGTGAAGCCATTCGGACTGGGGCTTTTGTTTGCTGGGAGTTTTTTTATTACTGCCTCTATTTCATCAGTTGATATTGGCCTATTCAGATTTTCTGCTTCTAACTGATTCAGTTTGGGGAGATTGTGTTTTTCTAGGAATTTGTCCATTTCATCCTCATTGTCCAGCTTGTTGGCATATAGTTGTTCATAGTATTTTCTTATAATCTTTTGTATTTCTTTGGTGTTAGTAGTTACTTCTCCACTTTCGTTTCTGATTTTATTTATTTGGGTCCTCTCTCTTTGTTTCTTTATGAGTCTGGCTAATGGTTCATCAATCTTGTTTATCCTTTCAAAGAATCAGCTCTTGGTTTCATTGATTTTTTTATAGAGTGGGGCCTTGACTTATGAGTTTAATTCGTTCCGTGACGGAGCTCGTAACTCAAATTACTCGTATGTCAAATCAATTTTCACCATTACAATGACATGTGATGCTGGGCTGATGTTGTGGTGTTCACTGTGACGTTCGCTGCGCCAACTAGCGGTGGGGTATCTGAAGCTGGCTCGTAACCCGAATTTTAGCTCGCAACTGAAAGCAAAAAATCGGCCAAGAGACGGCTCGGCTCATATCTCGAAAAACTCGTTAGTCGGGACACTCGTAAGTCAAGGCCCCACTGTATTGTCTTTTTTTTTCTCTATGTCATTTATTTCTGCTCTAATCTTTATTATTTCCTTCCTTTTACTTACTCTGGGCTTTTCTTGTTTTTCTCTTTCTAGTTCAAGTTGTAGGGTTAAATAGTTTATTGTTGATTTTTCTTGTGTTTTGTTGTTGTTTTGTGTTTGAATGTGTGTGTTTTGGTTTTTTGTTGTTTTGTGGGTGGGGGTTTGTTTGTTTGTTTGTTTTGAGGTAGGCATGTAGTGCTATGAACTTCCCTCTCAGGACTGCTTTTGCTGTGTCCCAGAGATCTTGGGTTGTTGTGTGTTCATTTTAATTTGTTTCCAGGAAGTTTTTTATTTCTTTCTTGATCTTGTTGGTAACCCATTCATTGTTTAATAACAGGCTATTTAGCCTCCATGTTTTTGAATGTTTCTGGGTGTTTTTACTGTAGTTGATTTATAATTTCATTCCCCTGTGATCTGAGAAGATGCTTGATATGATTTCAATCTTCTAGAACTTGTAGAGACTTGTTTTGTGTCCTAATATGTGGTCTATCTTTGTGAATGATCCATGTGCACTTGAGAAGAATGTATATTTTGTAGCTTTGGGGTGAAATGTTCTATAAATGTCAATTAAATCCATTTGATCCAGTGTGTCCTTTAGAGTCACAGTTTCTTTGTTAATTTTTTGTCTGGAAAATCTATCCAGTGAAGTCAGCAGGGTGTTAAAGTCCCCTACTTACTGTTTTTTAATCTCTACTCTAAAGTCCTCTAGAAGTTTTTTAATATATTTAGGTGCTCTTATGTTGGGTGCATATATGTTTACCAGGGTTATATCCGCTTGTTGGATTGACCCCTTTAGTATTATGTAGTGACCTTCGTTGTCTCTTGTGATGGCCTTCATTTCAAAGTCTATTTTGTCAGATATGAGTATTGCTACTCCAGTTTTTTTATTTTCCACTTGCATGGAAAAATTTTTTCCAACCCTTCACTGTCATCCTGTGTGTGTCTTTTGTTCTGTGGTGGGTCTTTTGTAGACAGCATATAGTTGTGTCATGTTTTTGTGTCCATTCAGCATCCCTTTGTCTTTTGATTGGAGCATTTAATCCATTTACATTTAAGGTTATTATTGATAGGTATTTGTTTATTAACATTTTAATTCTATATGTCTAGGTTTTTCTCTTGATTTCTTATTCTTATCACAGCAGTCCCTTTAGCATTTCTTGGTGGTGATGTATTCATTTAGCCTTTTTTTTTTTTTTTTTTTGTCCAGGAAACTCTTTGACTGTCTATTTTAATTATAGCCTTGCTGGATATTGTAATCTTGGTTTCAGGTCCTTGCTTTCCATTACCTTGAGTACTTCATGCCATTCCCTCTGGCCTGTAGTGTTTCTGATGAGAAATCAGGTGTTAGCCTTATGGAAACTCCTTTGTAGGTAACAGTGTGCTTTTCTCTTGCTGTTTTTAAGATTCTTTTTCTTTAATTTTTGGCATTTTAATTACGATGTTTCTGGGCATGGGCCTGTTTGGGTTCTTCTTGCTTGGGGTTCTCTGTGCCTCCTGAACTTGTGTGACTTTTTCCTCACCAGCTTAGGGAAGTTTTCTGCCATTATTTCTTCAAACACATTCTCTATCCCTTTTTCCCTTTCTGCCTCTTCTGGAACACCTGTTTGTTGGGAGCCATTATAAATCACATATACATCTCCAGCTTACAACAAGAGGTTTCTGGCTCCTCCAAGCCAACTCCCGGTTTGGCCTGGAGTTAAAAGTTAACCTTGCGATTTAGCCTGGAGTTAAATAACATACCCTCACCCTAAGCACAAAGCAAGCTACATCTCCGCTGATAAGCTGCGACATTCCAAAGCCTGTTTCATCCTTAACGACTTCCTTTGCCCGCCCCATCCTCTAGAAACAATATAAATACCAGCCGCTGTAAAAATAAAACTGAGGCTTGATCAGAACTTTGTCTTGCCTCCATTTCTTCGCGTCTCCTATCCTCTCATTCCTTTGCAGGATTTGGTGCGGTGTATCCACGAAGCGTGCCCTGCAGGTTGGGGCATAACTGGCGCCCAAACGTGATCTCCGCTCTCCAATCCTCCTCAGGAACGTTCACTTTTTATGTCCGGCCGGACATCCCTTTGGCGCCACTGGGATCGCCCTGTGAGTCAGCCTGCTTTTTTCCTGGTCGCCGCTCTGCTTACCCGCTTTGCGAGTCAGACCTGTTGCTTTGGTAAGTGAACGCATTCATTTTGGATAGGCATTCTCTTCCCTCATTGCCTCCCCCCTTGTCTCCTGCCTCTGGTCCACTTTGAGCACTCTCTTGTTGTTTCGGGGAAGAGTGAAAGGTACCCGATTTCGGCAGAGAGAACTCCGAATCATTTAGGCTTGTCCCTTGGTTTCGTTCCACGTGGTTAACTCCTTCCAAAAACCCTGCGTTCACCTTGTCTTAGTGGTCTTTCTGAGAAAATGGGGACTCCAGTTGAGACTCTGAAGTAAGTTTTTTTGCCTACTTTAAAGCTTAAACCGTCCACCCAAAATTAGAAGTAAACCAGTAAGAAGTTGTGTCACTGTTACTCCGGGAAAACTCCTTGCCTACTTACAAACGCAAGCCGTCCACCTTGTGAGCACTCATGGGGTGCCTGACTCCCGACTGGTGAATGCCTGAGGGTCCTAGCAGGTTACCTGCCTCACAAGGGTCCGAGTTGGCGGGTTATACCAACCGGCTGTTTACATAGGAGGAGTGAGCTGCAAAAGCAGCTCCGAGGAAGGCACTTGACAACAGGTTTTGATCTGGGGAGCTCTGATCTAGGGGTCCGAGTTGGCGGATTATACCAACCGGTTGCTTACGTAGGAAAACACACCTGTGGCATAAACAGGACTGAAGTAGTCTCAGCAGAGAATTTCAACATCCAGACCTATGACACATGAACAGGGGCCTCTCCTTTGAGGTAGCGGTTGGCATCTTCCTCGCTGGTTCGTCTCCTTGTCGACTCCTGGGCTGACCTGGTACGGGGTTTATACATCCCGGAGGCTTATGTGGAAGAGGCTAAGACATGGGTCAGGCTTTGAGTTCTCATGACCTGTTTCTTAAAGGACTCAGGGAGTCCCTCAAGGCGCGAAGATTTAGGGTTAAAAAGAAAGATTTAAAAGGCTTCTTACAGGACTCAGGGAGTCCCTCAAGGTGTGAGGATTTAGGGTTAAAAAGATTCAAAAGGCTTCTTAAAGGACTCAGGGAGTCCCTCAGAGCACGAAGATTTAGGGTTAAAAAGAAAGATTTAAAAGGCTTCTTTACTTTAGAACATCTTATGACAACCAAACTTTGGCTAAGATAACCTTGGGTGCTAGCCATGACTTTAGAAAGCGAAATAGGAAAAAATTTAAAAAGTCTTTTTCTATTAAGCATAACTTTGGGAAAAATACACCATCTGAGTCATTTGCTAAAACTTCCCCTAAAACAGGATATGTAGGGGAAAGGAAAAAGGAACACATGGCGATCCTATATGGACGCCTCCTCCCCAGTATTCAAATTTAAAATCTCCTTCTCGTAATTAAAAAAGTTTTACAAAATTTATAAAATGCGTCTGGGATTTCTGTTCACGTGTAAAGAGAAAAACTGGCTTGGAACTAAAAGCGCGCATCATCCGATTTTGGACATTTAGATAGAGTTTTGAGCTAAAAATCTCTTTACAAATGTACAGAATAAAACCCAAGACTGATTATTTCCTAAGAAGAATGGCGAATTTGAGCCAGGGAAGAAATGCAGGTTGGTTCCAGCAATAAGATTGGTATATTTCCATAATAAAGAGTGATTTTTGAAATGTTAATAAAGCCTGTTCCAAAGTTAATCTTAAAAGCCTCAAAGAAATTTAGTAAAATTGTCTGTTATAGAAAAGTTACCAAAATAACTGCCTTAAAATAATAATTTAGATTTGAATCTCAAGAATTATTGATCTATATTAATTATAAAAATCTAAGTAGCCCGGTAAAAAACCAGCCCTTTGTTAATTGAAAAGGCTGGCCAAAACATTTCTAATGAGAAAAGGGGCTAGTTGCTTCCCACATGTAACAAATTCTTAAAGAATGTGGTCAATTTACTCTTCCAGGGAAAACAGCCCCCCGCTTCCTCCCCCAGGCCAATATTGAAACTTCCCACCGACTAGCAAGGGGCAGGAAGCAATGTATCTACAACCTTGTTTGTTGGCCTTCCCCAGAGGAAAAATTATGGTCGTTTTAAAATCAAAGGCTGGGGCCAGGCCTGCCTCGCCAGCCTCAAGTGTGGTTTTCCAAATCTGCTGTGAAATTTAAGACCTTGGAGTTTATACCTAGGTATCTTGAAGTGACATAATACTGAATTAAATAAGATCTAAGTGTACTTCGTACAAAATCTAAAGAACAGAATTAAATCTGTTGGTTGATTATGTCCTGCATCTTTTGAAGTTTATTCCTAAAAATGTTACTGATTGAGAAATGCTAAATATTTGACTTGCCAGCTAAAAAGTTCTAGTTAAATCAAATTGGGAAAAATTATAATTGTGGTAACTAAATGCCTAACGTAGAGAAATTTATTTTTAAGAAAATCTTGTGCTTTCTCTGAAATAATTAGAATTCAAAATATGTTACTCATTGATCTGATTAAAAAAGAGGATAAATTCTGTGATCCCAACAGAAATTTTATATACAAAGATCAGTTTTAATTTAATTGATATCTCTTAATAATTATAAAAGGTATATAATCTTTAAATCATATATATACGTATATATTTGATGGTCTTTCAAGTTGGATTTCAAAACTATAACCAAGGAATGACTTTGGGACATTTCATGGGCCCTGAAATGCTTTCAAAAGTTTATTCTCTCTTCTTAAAGGTTTTTTAATAAAGCCAATTTAATATACTTGAAATCACATAGAAAGCTTTATCAAATATAAATTAATAAATATATTTTAAGTTTTTGCCTCTGAGAAAGGGCAAAACAAGAAATTTTGTTTAATATTTCTTAAAATACAGCAGTGGAATTTTAAGATGTAATTTGAAATAACAAAAGCTCCTCGCCGCTGCATTTTAAATTAGGCTGGAGGTGGGGCAGCATTTGTCCCTTGTGAATCAAAAGTTTACTAAATACTAAATTTACTTGCTTCGCTTTGCCTTTTTAAAATAATCACTTGAAATATATAGCTTTGCGACAGTATTTGTTAAAATCTCAAAAGGCAACCATGTTTCTTACATTTGTTGCTTGTGTGGGAAAGAAAGCTGTCTGGAAGGAAGTAAAAAGGTTTCCTTCAGATGCCTAACTAAAATTAAAAATCAATATATTGGGCCTCAAAAGCTAAATTAAATAATTTGTGTTTTGTCTCCTTAAACAAAGTTTATGTAAATTTACCCAAAAACTAATACCAGAAATTTAATTAAGGTCATTTACTGTCCATAACTTAGGACAAGTAAAATTAAAAGAATAAATGCTATTTCAAACTGACTTAAAATTGGCAAATTGGGTTAAATGGATATTCAGGGGAACTTAGTTGTCACCTATTAAAAGATAAACTTTTACAATTTTTATATAAGACCTCCATCATTATACCAAAAAATACTACGCAGGAACCAATTCCTGGAGCTTTAACTGTTTTTACTGATGGGTCATCAAATAAGAAAGCTGCCTATCATACTATAAATTCTGACAGAGTCAGGGAAGCCCTAGTTCAGAACCAAATTGAAGAATTCATTAGAAACATGTATCCTCCCCTCCACTATCACCCTTTAGCCTTACCTAAATCACGAGGAGTAGATCTAGACACCCAAACCTCTGATATCTTAGAAGCCACACTCCGTGCTTTAAATGCCTCCAATCCATCCCTTGCAGAAAACTGTTGGCTATGCATGACCCTAGGTACACCTATGCCCCTTGTCATTCCAGATGACATCAGTAACATCACTTCTAATAATAATTGTACCCTCAGTTTGCCCTTTAGAACTCAACCTGTTGCATTCAACTTTTCCTCATGTCTACAAAAACTCCCCCAGAATAATAGTTATGATCTAGATGTAGGCTTCGTTAGCTTTGTTAACTGCTCTCCCGTTCACAATCACAGTTCCTCCCTTTGCCCCGCTCCTGGACGAGTGTTTGTATGTGGAGGTAATATGGCCTATACAGCTCTACCTTTAAACTGGACAGGATTATGTGTTCAGGCTAGTATTCTCCCTGACATTGATATTATTCCAGGGGGAGAACCTGTCCCCCTACCCAGCCTTGATTACATTGCTGGACGCAGTAAGCGGACTGTCCAATTTATTCCTTTACTTATAGGACTGGGAGTCTCTGGAGCTGTGGCCACTGGCACAGCTGGATTAGGAACCGCATTACATACCTATAATAAATTATCTAATCAGTTAATTGATGTTCAGGCTCTTTCAGGTACTATCAATGATCTCCAAGACCAAATTGACTCCCTAGCAGAAGTAGTTTTACAAAATAGAAGAGGATTAGATTTACTTATAGCAGAGCAGGGAGGAATATGTTTAGCCCTACAGGAACGCTGCTGTTTTTATGCCAACAAATCTGGAATCATCTGAGACAAGATAAGAAAACTCCAGGAAGACCTGGTGAAAAGGCGAAGAGAGCTGTTCGAAAACCCCCTTTGGAGCGGACTCAATGGCCTACTCCCCTACCTGCTTCCTGCACTTGGCCCCCTTGTCAGCTTACTGTTAATTTTAACCTTTGGTCCACGGGCTTTTAAGAAACTGACAAGTTTTGTCAAACAGCAAATTGATAGCATCCTGGCCAAACCCATTCAGGTTCACTACCACCGTTTAGCTACTATAGACCGAGAACGTGATTGTGATTGCCAGAGCTCCCTCCCCACGGGGACAGCATAAAGCCAGAGGAATGCTTACCTACACTCTATATAGAGGTATGGTATGGGCACCGTCTGGGTGCAGGGCAAAGCACTGCAAGGGAAGGTCAAAACAGAAAATCAAAATTTTCTCGACCGCCTCTGGATTTCTCTGTGAGCACACCTGGTTTGCATAGAGGTTGGTATCCATACATATATAATTGCTGGCTCTGCCTCTCCTCCCCAAAAGATACCAAGAGCCACCAGAGGTGAGATCTGCTGATCTCATGGGAGGAACCAGGTCACTACTCCCCCAGTTGGTTAATGCCCACCCTTAACTAAATGGTAAGGGAGGAATTGTTGGGAGCCATTATAAATCACATATACATCTCCAGCTTACAACAAGAGGTTTCTGGCTCCTCCAAGCCAACTCCCGGTTTGGCCTGGAGTTAAAAGTTAACCTTGCGATTTAGCCTGGAGTTAAAAGATAACATACCCTCACCCTAAGCACAAAGCAAGCTACATCTCCGCTGATAAGCTGCGACATTCCAAAGCCTGTTTCATCCTTAACGACTTCCTTTGCCCGCCCCATCCTCTAGAAACAATATAAATACCAGCCGCTGTAAAAATAAAACTGAGGCTTGATCAGAACTTTGTCTTGCCTCCATTTCTTTGCGTCTCCTATCCTCTCATTCCTTTGCAGGATTTGGTGCGGTGTACCCACGAAGCGTGCCCTGCAGGTCGGGGCACCTGTTATTCTAATATTGTTATGTTTCACATTGTCCCACAGCTCCCTTAAGCTGTCCCGTTTTTTAATTTTTTTTTTCTTTTTGGTTCTCTGATTTTTTTCAATCCTGTCTTCTAATTCACTGATCTGATCCTCAGATTCCCCTAATCTGCTGTGTATTCATTCCAATGTATTTTTTATTTATGCTATATCAATCTTTATTTACAACTGTTTTTCATAATTACTATATCATTTCTCATGTTGTTTAACATCTTTACTATGATTATTCTGAAGTCTGTTTTATATAAGTTTCTTATCTCCATTCATTTATATCTTCTTCTCAATAATTCTCTGGTTCTTTCATTTGTGGGTAGTTTCTTTGTTGCCTCATTTTGGCTGCCTGTTTGGGTTTGTGACTATGTATTAGGTAGATCTGCTATGCCTCCCAATCTCTAGTGCAGGACAGTGTGAAACACTGTTTCTGAACAATTAGCTCAGGCAAGGACTCAAAGGCTCCAGAGACCACCTCTGGCTGAAGACTGATAGGATTCCTCTTGATCAGTGGTTCTCAACCTTGGCTGCACATTAGAATCACCTGGGAATCTTTTTAAAGTCCTGATTTCTAGGCCTCATCCTCCAGAAGTTCTGTTTCTTTGTTATGGGGTGAGGCCACAACATTAGTAACAAAGAAACAGAATTTTGGAGGATGAAGCCCAGAAATCAGGATTTTAAAAAGATTCCCAGGTGATTCTAATGTGCAGCCAAGGTTGAAAACCACTGCTCTTGATCTTCCCTCAGGCAATCATCCACAGATGTGGCAAGAGTTTTTTTCAATAGGGTGGGTTAATTGTTTCTGGAGGCTAATTGTTATTCTCAGTCTCCTAAGGGGCAAAGTATTTTCCAATAGGGTGTGTCAGCTCCCCCCCCCCCCCCCCCCGCCTCCCCCCCCCCCCCCCCCCCGCCTGCATAGTAATTGTCTGCATTAGAAAGATTACCTCTTCAGCCTGAAAAAATGGCTCAGCACAGGAAACTGGGGTGTCTGCCTTCTGAGCTCTAACCCCAGAGCCCTCGATCCTGGCTTCTGCTCACCCAGCTCCAGTCCACTCTGCTGTTCCTCTGTCAAAGCACAAGATGGGTGGCTCCACAGGGAATTTTATGCATTGGCCCTTTAAGAGGGTGCATGAATTTCCAGCCATCTCTCCCTGGCAGACAGCTACCCCACTGCTTTTCACAGCCAGATATTATGTGGGTACCCTTCTCAGTTCTGTTGCTCTCTGCTGGGGGGCCCAGCTTGGGAATTAGACCCCAGAGTTCTCATTGGCAACCCCCAGATATCTCTCTGGGACTTCAGTTGCTGTCTGTGGGGGCCCAGCCAGCCCTTTTGCACCTCTGCCCCTCCTACCAGCCTCTGTGCGGTCTCCACTTTTGGTCCTTGGTTATCAGGGTTCTCTCTAGTGAGTGTTCCATTGATTATTCAGTAAGTTTTCTCACCACAGTGAACTCTTAACAATACACACCTGTGAGAAGCACACAGAGCACAGTGTCTTCCGAGTTGAGGATCTCTGGTGAATGTGAAATGTGGAGGTGGCTCCTGATGGTAAGCCTCCCACCACAAGAAGAGAGAAGAGCCACAATAAACCCCTCATATTTTCATCCTTGGATGCTGTCAGATTGACAGGTTTCAAACTTAGCTTATCTTTTTTCTTACAGGATTGAAAGGACAGCAGAATGAGGTGGCAACGCAATCCACCCTCCTTAGATTTTTCTCCCAAGACACAATAGGCAGACTGACTGCTCTTTGTCACCAGACAAAAAGTTCCTGCCCCACTGTTATAGCTCAGTGATTGAGTTATGACCTATGAACAAGGAGGTAACTGTTAGATTCCCAGTCAGGGCACATGCCTGGGTTGTGGGCTTGATCCCCAGGAGGGGACATGTAGGAGGCAGCCAATCAATGATTTTCATCATTGATGTTTCTATCTCTCCCTCACCCTTCCTCTCTGAAATTAATAAAAATACATTTTAAAAAAGTTATCATTTCTAGGGGAGCTTTCACTTCTGACCACGGTTTGGCCAATCCACAGTTAGGGACTGCCATTCCGAACACCCCACTCCTGGGATCGATCTGCATATGGGCTGTTCAGTGAGAAAAAGCAGCCTCGGTTGGTTTACACAGAAGGCAGGTCATAGACTCCTGGAATCCAACCCCCAAAGGAAAACTAGTCTCTCTCCTGGTCACTGGAACCTTTTTATTTAGATTAGTTTATAACAGAGATGAGGACACAGAGTAAATATCTCTTTAGCATCATTCGCGCGCCTGCGCATGCACACGCGAATTCAGCTCTTTCAAAAAACAGATGCCCAGAGGGGTCTGGGTAAGTATGAGAACAGTCTGATCTGAGGGGAGGGAAGGAACCCTGGGAGGCCATGGCCCTGCCTGCCATCGTCTAAGGAAGGTTCAGCAGCAGTGCCCACAGCCCTCAACCCAGTTAGCCACAGAGGAGTCCGAGTCTGCAGGAAGGACCTGCCTGTGTTTCTGGTTGGCTTGGTCCCTAGCTGGGAACTTCCCATGGAAGCAGGAGCTCACACATGGCAGAGGCTTTCCAAGCTTGGCAGGTGGGACCCATGGTCAGTTACACTCGCGTAGTCGGAGGTCTGCCAGGTGCATTCTTAGGGCATCCTATTTCTCCATGCAGGGTTGGTTGGACCCATCTATATGAGAGAAAAAACTCAGAAAAGAAAGTGAGTGGAGTGAGCCACAGCTCCTGTCACTGCACTGGACCAGAGGCAACCACTGGTACTCATCCTCTCCCTCCCCCACTATCAAAAGTGCCCTTGCCCTTAGTTATCACCTTATCAAGTATTGGGGACTCACCTGACAGTTTAACACAAATCTTCATTCTGAGGGATCTTTGGTAGCTTGATGTTTGACACCTTGACCATGGTGCTGGTCTGGGGCTGTGCACAGATCTGTTTACAGGTACAATGAGGCAAGAACACTTGAGATCATTTCAGTTCTCCTTGTACTCCTCTCTGCTCCCATTGTGTCCAGGCATCCCTGTCCCTCCTGCTGCCCAAGGGCAATTACTCCATCAGTATGGGGATCCATTCCTTACCTACTAGTCCAGAGAATCAGAAGATCTAAGAGCAGCAGCCATTTGTATCAGTTGGACTTTGCCATTTCCCCTAGGAAGATTGTGCCCCTTTAATGATTAGGACCTTCAACCCTGAAGAGTCCAGAATTGCAGAGATAGGAAGAACAAAATCACTCAGTGGCCAGTGGGGTCATGACAAATGGGGCTACTCCTTTCATTCCTTGGATCCTAGTCAGCTTATCCTTCCTTTAGAACATATATGGGGTCTCAGATTTAATGGGGTGCATTGTTTTATAATGATTCCCTCAAGCCCATGTTTCACTCACCTTTAGAAAGCTGTTCACACGTTTTATGAGGCTGGTTGCCTCTGCGTCATGTAGTTTGTGCATGAACAGTAGGTCCCATGGTCATGGGCTAGTCTTTCAGCAGCTTCACTGTGGATCGGACCCAGATTGTACAGGATGCCAGAGGGTCAGACACTCTGTAAACCCTCAGAGAGTGCTTATATCCCAAGATGGAAGGGGGCCAACACAGTAGTTCCCTTGCTGCCAGTGGCCAGTGATGTACTTGGCTCAGTGTTCCTCCACTGCTGAGGCAGCAGCAGCCAGATCTGCTTTGGTAAGTTGGCATCCATGCACTTGGGCCCATGTGTCACCCAAGCACTTGTTTTATGAGATCCCAATGCACTGTGATTCCAAAAGCTTTTTGGTAAAGTCCTAATGGAGCTACAGTTGGGTTGGGAGAATACAGAAATGCAATGGCTGATGGGATTAAGGTGAACATTTAGATGAGCAGTGGGATGTGTGAGCAGACGCCGTGGCTGTCTCCTTGACCAGAGTGCATCCTGAGATAGACATTGTGTCTGACTAGGGACGCTTACCTAGCCAGCTATAAAACAAGCGATTGATGTCTACCTCCAGGCAATAGTGATGGGGACTGGTGGACAAAACATGTTAGAAGACCAGCAACTGGTCAGTTTACTTGGGTTTTGGAGGACACATATCCCACATCTGGGAACACTGCTAGCTCCTATACATAAAACTGATCCAACAAAGCCTTGGAGTCCTCCCGCAGACTCAGGCTTATGGCACAGCCTGCACATGCCACCCAGCAATACAGCTGCTGAAACTTGGGTTCAAAAATTTTCCATTGAGACAACTGGACATAGCCTCGACTGAGACCGCTCTTATGACTAAAAACCATAAACTAGTTTGAAACCTGAAATCCCCATCCTGTTGTGGGTGGTTTCGAGGAGGGCCAGTGAGTGTCAAGAAGAGCTCCGTGATAAAATGGACATGGTTTGTGCAGTAAGATACTACTAGGACAGTGCTGGAAGGTACTCAGCATAATCACAAGCAAAGAGATGTGCCCCCTTCGACTGAGTCTGGAATCACCTGGGTCTGGAATCACCTCCTGCATGCCCCCTACTGGGGATTGAGCCCCAAATCCGGGCACTTGCCCTGACTGGGAATGGAGCTGTGACCTCCTGGTTCATAGGTCAACACTCAACCATTGAGCCACACCATCTGGGCTGAAAGCTCTTGATTAACCAAAAGAGAGCTGCTTGGTTTATGGATGGCAGTTTCAAGGTGTATGGACAACATCCTGTTGGGAGGCTGCCCCTCTGAGGGAAGAAGTAAAACAAGTCAGCAGAATAGGCTGGCTGCATGCCATTTGCCCAGTTTTTTTTTCATTGACTCATGGATAGTGCCAATGGCATGATCAGAAGAGCAATGAAAATGGGTCTATTAAAAGGGTGCCCATGTAGACCAGGTTCTATGGAAATCATTATGGGAATTTAAGGTACATTAAAGTAGGACATGCAGATGCCCATCAGAAGAACTCCCTCCCAGAACCAGAAATAGACTGGAATTGGCAAGCAGGTGTACTAGTGTACACTGAGGTAGCCATCTGAGTTCACAAAACAAGGGAACCTATGGGGCTTCAGCAATGCAGGAACTAGTTAGATACAGACACACTCCTCTTGTCCCTCTAAGGCACAAAAAGTCAACAAGAATTGTCCTGTCAACTAGAGAGACAGAAATTGTAGATAGCTGTGGGGAAGATCCCCTGGGGAAAGTCCAGAGCACTGCTGGAGAATGGATAATTCTGTAAGCCCCCGGACCCTGCAGAGGGATCTTGGCAGGAAGAGGTCTCTGGGCTAGGCCTCACATGGCAGCCATTGGTAGAAGGAAATGCTTGATACACAGTAAGTTACTGGAACAACAGAGGTGCCAGTTTGGACCACCCATTCCCATTTCATCAGCCCAAGGAACATTCGTGACAGCTCAGTGTCCAACAACGAGCAGAAAGATCTTCCTTGGAGTAATGGCTAGATAGAGGACTAAAACCAGTTTTCTAAAACAAGGTGATGGAGATGCAGGCATGAAGGGCTGGCTTACATGCTGTCAGCAGTGTGCTCACACTCACCATGGGGGAGCCAAGGGCGGGTCCCCCTGAATAGACTCCTCTGCTTTTCTAGGTGATCTGGGGGGCCTGTTATGATGACACAATTCTTCCACAGAGGAAGGATGCTGGCATGACTATACTTTTCCCCTGGAACATCATCTCAACTTGATTTGTTCCTATCTGATGCTGTTGTCCCAGGAGCAAGGCTGCAACTATGGGTGCCAGAAGGAGGGAGAATTCCTAAGCAAGAAACGGTGACTAAACTTCTAATCATTGATGTCACAAATCCTAAGGGCCTGACAGGGTGGATACTGCTTTTACACCTACCTGGCAGGATCTAGACCAGCCATGGGCAAACTACGGCCCACGGGCCGGATCCGGCCCATTTGAAATGAATAAAACTAAAAAAAAAAAAAAAAAGACCGTACCCGGCCCTCCGGTCCAGTTTAAGAACCCATTGTGGCCCTCAAGTCAAAAAGTTTGCCCACCCCGATCTAGACGGACAGTGAATGCGGCAGTGTGCCTGCTGGTGGAGCTGGCCCAGAAGGTCTGTATGACCACACCCTACCAGGACAGGAGTGGAGGAGGGAGGCATTTGCTATTGCTGCCTGTAATCGAGACCAACACAGGGGCCAAACCGAAGGCACCGTCCAAGGGTGGAAGAACTGGAGTGCGGGTGGACAGAGCCGAGGGAAAAGGGGCAAATGGGTTATAAATGAGGGAAACCCAGCAGAACATTGGGCCAGTATTATATTATCTCAAGAGATTTGGAGAAAAAGGACACAGCCTCATCTCGATCACACCAGATGCCTGAAAGGCAAAGCCAAGTCCACTCCTGCTTTTGAAACCTGACAAGGTCTAATGGAAGCGGCAAACCTGCGTGGCTCAGGTGGGAGACCTTTTGATGGACTGGCTGAATGGCTGGTGACTGATTGGGCCCAGTCTCACTTTCCAGGTCACTTACCTGCTGCAGTGTGGAACAGCACTGGCATGGCTGGTGAGGTTGTGCTTATCCCACTGGCCACATGCTGGAGCACTGAGTTATGGCTTCCTCAGGATGGGAGATGTCTGGCCTGAGGAAACATTCACTCATTTCTATGCTAAATGGTTCTGCACATATTTATCATAAGGCACATTTAGCAGATCAAGAGAGGTAACAAGTAATACTAGATGTAGATGCCTAAATACCATCGTCCTATAAGAAAACCTACATCAGAGGCTGGAGGGGCTGGCCCTCTCTTCCCTGAAGTCTGGCCTTGGCCCTTGGCTCCTGGGAGGTGAGGTCTAGGCCCTTGGAAAGTCCTGACTGGAGTGTGTTTATCTGGGGTGTTGGGCCCTGGATAGTCTAATGCTGTGGCTTATGATAGGGGCTTTGGGACATGCCATATTAGTCTCACCTCCAGGAGGGACTGGATACTGAAGGCCAGCCACGCTGACAGTATGTGACCAAGCTCCAATGAAAATGCTGGCACCAAAGGCCCCTGGGCTGGCAACACTAGGTGCACTGTCACCCATCCTGTAGTATAGTGACACATCCCGAGGCGAAAGCCTGATATTTGAAAGTGAGGGTGGTATGAGAACCCTCCAGCTTCTGTTTGGCATCTGAAGTGAGGATACCCTTGTAGAGACTTGTTCTCCCAACTGTAGCTTGCCCAGCTCCTCGCAGCCTGGAATCCTGGAATCACCGAACCTTGGAAACTCTCACATCAGGAGAGCCTCAGATGAGCTGGTGCCAAGCTAGACTGTGTGTGCTGATTCCATGGGCACAACATCCCGGAGAGAAAAGTGCGGACTACCTGCTGAGGTAGACAAAACCCTGGGAAGTGATGTCAGTTACCGAGGGCCCATGGGGAGCACTTGTGAGCTGGGAGAAGGCCCGGGACAGTGTGGGAGTCTGTTGCAGGCCTGTGGGGGCCTCTGCCAGGTAGCCAGTTGCTGCCCATCCCTTGCTAGTGTCCCCAGTCTGCCTTTTGAGTGGAAGTCTGTTCCTTCCTGGTGAGTGAGTGTGTCTGACAGATTTGCCAGCTCTGGTCTCTAGAAGCAGAAGGAACGGAGGCGGTCAGCCAGTGAGAACGCGACCCTGGCTTCTGTGCAATGCCTCAGCAAGAGCCAGTGAAGAGCAGGGAGGGTCCAAGGGCACAAGGCGGTGGGCCTTCCATGGCAGGCTCACACCTGCGGTTACAAAGTTTTAATTAATCACATCTTAAAATTGGGAGATTTTACATCAAAATGTACTTAGGGAACTTGCCCTGAAGAATGGGAACATTTGGCTTTCTGGGTCCAGATCTCCAGAAGGCGGCAGTTTCTGAATCTGCAAAGTGCCACCCTCCACATAGGGCATGAGCTCCCAGTTTGCCACAATCCCAATAGGCCACACACAGTAAGAAATAGTTTTACATCACAAGCCCAAGGCGGTGGCATTGGGGGTGTGACACACGCAGACACACGCATTGCCGTTTCCTGACCACGCCTTCTTCACCAGGGAAAGAGTACTGACAGTGTCCCATTCCATTTCTTCAACACCAGCTGCTGTCCACTATGTCCACTACACATAGGCCCACGGAGCCACACACTGCTCACAGCTGGAATCCCTACTTTAGAGAAAGGGCCAAGAGCAGTGGCAAGTGTGCACTTGGGGGCCTCCCAACATGAGGCATCCTCCTTACAGCAGCTCAAAGCCCCAGGTGCACAGTGGAGAAGAAAAAAGAATTCTCTCATCTCTCAGGATCCTGCCCAAGGCCTCTGCCTGAGCTGATGTGTACAGGCCTTAGCGAGAGGGACCAGTACTGGAGTTTCTGGGCAATATCCAATGTGACATACTACCTGAGGGCCACACTTGGGGAAGGAGGAGAAGAAGAGGGGAAAGGAGGGAGGAGAAGCATTGGTGAAAGAAGACAGGACCAGAATGCCAGCATGTTTACACCACAAACTTGTCATCTCAATGGGACTCCTAGTTTGGAGTTATTCCTTTCATCAGACATCAAGGAGGTTCTTAATCAACAGACTGACTCAACACCCAGGCTGGGACCCAGGGCCCTCAGACACACCATCAGATTCAAACACTTGACAGAAGTAAGGGTTTTTCTTTTGTCACTTTTTACTTTATAACCTTTTTGTACTATTTGAAATTTTTTGCAGTGTATGTGCACTACTTTTATAATTAAACAAAAACACGATGGTTTTTTAAAGTGGAGAAGTAATCACAGTGAAACATGAAATAGAATATCAACACTGGGGACAGGCCATCCAGTTGAGTCCAAAGCCCCACGTGGTCTGTTTCCCGCCTTTATTCGTCATGTGGCCTTTAGTCCTCTCACTCCACCCACAGGCACCTGAAGTGCCTTGAGTTGCTTTCGACCTCCTGCTGCCAAGATCCCTCCCAGGAATCTGAGAGGAATCCATTCAGCAAAATTAGGCTATTTTCCAGTTGTAGCAAAAACCACCCTGATAACCAGGCCCCACTCACGCGGTGCTGAGCACCCACAGAAAGAGGTGCACTGGAGGGTGGTGTGGAGGGTGCCACAGGGACCATCAGGGGCACCCCAAGTGCTATGGCCCTGCACAGGCGCTCAGGCAGGCACCTCACAGGGCAAAGGTGGTAAAGAAGACGTGCATCTTGGCCAGGAAGGTGGTGACAGAGCCCTGCCGCCAGAGCTTCATCTCCACGTCCAGGGCGAAGTCCCGGGGCTCACGCACTGACCGCTGCAGGTAGACAACACCGGTGTAGGCATTGAGCCGGCGTGTGCCGAAGTAGCCCTCCTCGTTGCCTCTGGTGATGGTGAGGGCAATGGTGTCCCCTGCAAAGGCGGGCATCGGGCTGATGCGAAAGATGTGAGCCGGCACCAGGAGGCCAGTCTGGAAGTTGAGCTGATAGTACGTGATGTGAGCTGGCGAGCTCTGGCACTCCAAAAAGTCATGGCACGTGGTGCGCTCACATTTCCTGCAGGATGCACGGGGCTTGGTCAGAGGGCCAGGGTTCACGAACAATCATCCCGGGCTCTCCCACCCCTGCTGTCCACCATCCTGGACATGGTGGAGGCAGGCTCAAGGGCCAGCTGGCCCCAGCTCTGCTCTAAGTAGCCTTATAGCATCTGCTAAGTCTCCTTACTATGCGGGTCTCAGCTTCCTCATCTGTAAGATATTTCCTTGGGAGGGTGGAGTGAGTTTATACACATGCAGCACCCACCACAGTGCCTGGCGCAGCTCTCGAGCAGCTCTGGTGCACCCTGTGCTTCCTCCTCCCTGCCTTTTCTTTACTGGCACACTGTCCACTGGAATAGATTCCCAGGCCAGAGTGTTTTTATTATTGCAATCATTTTTCAAATTCCTTTTCTTCTATTAATTGACTGCTTCTGGGCCACTTCCTCCTCTGAGTTGGGATGCCCTGCCATTTTTCAGGTAGAAGCCTCAAGACCAGCACTGCTGGATGAGGGTGGTGAGAAAACCAAACCCTAGGGGGCCAAGGCCTCAATTTTTAAGCATAGCAACAATCTGACCTCATCTTGGCCCTCTGAGCCACTGGCACCTCCATTGTTAAATCAATATAAAAGCTCACTACTTCCAAAATGGGATGCTATTTAGGCACCAGAGCTCAGCAACTCTAGAGATCTGAGCAGAATTCTCCAATTGGCCGCAGCACAAGGCCGGCACAGGAGCAACAGTCAGCAGCACAGACGCGGCATTTACGCCAGGCCATCCACTGTGTGAAACTCGCATCTTCAGTCACCTGATGCTCACACCAGCCCACAGTGCTGCTGTCACTCCCATGCTGCAGATGCGGCAGCCAGGACCCAGAGAAGGGAGGTCACTTGCCCAGAGTCGCCTAGGCATACTCCCTAAATGTCCCAACACACATGCACATGGACATTCCCCATCTATAATAATAAAAGCATAATATGCTAATTAGACCAGACGTCCTTCCAGATGACCTTCCGGACGAAGTGGGGCTTCGAGGGAAGTCCGGGTCCCGGGTGCCTGCCAGTGGCCAGAGGGAAGCCCAGGTCCCAGAGGGAAGCCGGTGCTGGCAGCTGGGGAAAGAAAGGCCTATTCTTGAACGAATTTCGTGCATTGGGCTTCTAGTGTATAATAGTGGAAAATGTGAAACTGCCAGCAGGACAGTGGTAAATGAATTATGAACACGTGCATGCAGGAAACACCATTTGGGGCAGGCTACATGCAGACACAAGAGCTGCAAGGCAGAGAAAGCAAGATGAGAACGGCTGAATGCACCAGGGACAGGGCAGCTGTGTGCACTTTATGTTCAGACCAAAGAGAAGATGGACACACTCCAACCAGTCGGCGACTGTATGATTTGTTAGAGGGGCGGGACAAAAACTTTGGTTGGCACACTTTAATTGTTTGAAAAATTTTTTTGGTTAATCCTCACCCAAGGATATTTTTTCCATTGATTTTTTTTTGTTTTTTTTTAGGGAGAGAGGGAGGGGAAAAGAGAAAGAGAAACCAACATGAGAGAGACACATGGATTGGCTGCCTCCCACAGGCACCCCAACTGGGGCTAGGGATTGAACCTGTAACCCAAGTGCATGCCCTTGACTGGGAATCAAACCCAAAACCCTTTGGTCCATGGGCCAATGCTCTAAACACGGAGCCACACTGGCCAGGGTCTATTATTTGAATGTTTTTATAAGCATGTGTCACTTTTGCAAAATGTCCCTCGCTCTCTCCCTGACCTGTGCTGGGGAAGGCATGTCCATGGACAGGCCCACATGGTGTGGAGCTGAGACCTCCTGCCCAGAGCCATGTGATTGGACAGCGGACTCTGCAGCCCATGAGACCCTGAGCCAGAACCATCCAGCTAAGCTGTTCCTGGATTCCTGCCTTTCCAAAACTGTTTAAAGAATAACTGTTTGTCAGGTTAAGGTGCTAAGTGTTGGGATAACCTGTTACACAGCAATAGATGACGAATGTGGCGTGTATGTGAGTGTGTGAGAAAGACAGGGAGGGAGATTTTCTATGCACCTTCTCTTCATTCTCTAGACTCTGAACTTTCTGCAAGGTGCTTTCATTTGTGCCATTTGTGGTCAATTTGACCACAGACTCAGCAGTGGGGGCAGGTGAAGAGCAGGAGGTGGTTAAGGCAGGGCCCACGGCCACTGGCCTTGCCCCTGGGCAGCGTGGTGTCTGCAGGGTGACTGGGCCCAGGGCAGGGGGAGACACTCACGTTTCAGAGACTCGGATGTAGTTGGGAGGACACGTGAAGAGCAGGCAGCGGAAGCCGCCCTCGATGTTGTGGCAGGTCTCGGCCTCAGAACAGTTGTGGGTGCCCAGTGCACACTCGTCCACGTCTGAGGGGAGGAGAGGAGAGTTATGGGAGGAACTCCCCCACAGCTGGGGACCCTTGTCTGAATCACCCAAGCTGGAGGCCTGGGCCTCAGAGCAGCTCTTCCTGACTGCAAGACCACAGCTTACAGTTCCAGCCTGTGCCACTCACATCCCATCCAGTCCCCACCATGCTCAGCAAGCAGCCAGAGGACCTGGCTTTAAAATGAAAAGTGTCTTTTGTCATGATTGCTGAGGGCTTCCCATGCTCCCAGTATAAACACTCTGGCCCGCCTATTGACACCAAGCCCTACGGTACAACCCCTCTCCTTCCACTCGGGCTACAGTTCTGCTAGACCCCTCTGAGATTCCCCAATGCTCTGACCCTTGTCCCACCTCAGGGCCTTTGCACATGCTGTTCCCACTGCTGCAACACTTTCCCCACATCTTCCCGTGGTTGGTTCCTTCTCATCGTTCAGGTCTCAGCTCAGGCTCATACCCTAAGGATGTTCTCCCTGACTATCCTGCAGTGGTCCTCCTCCCCCATCACCCTCCACTTCAAGCCATTTTATTCTCCTTGTACTGCTTGTCCTGCTCTCAAACACATCTAGTTATTTTGTATGTCTTTTCAGTTTCTACCCTCCCTGTCCTCAGTGTGGGCTCCAGGAGGGCAGGGGGAGAGGGTCTTCCTCAGTCCTGTGGTGCCCCCAGACCAGCAGAGGGCCAGGCACAGAGCATGTACTCTCCATGTATTGTTGGATGGAAGTTCAAGACTCATCACTTGTAAACAGACTTCGAATGCACAGACACAGATCCCCCATAAACTGCAGAGATATGCTCATGCTTCCTGTGCACATGGTTGGGCACACACATGTGCTTAAGCACACCCACACAGATACACACACACCCCTGAAACACACACACACGAACACATGGGTAAATCTCTCTGAGGAATGCTCAGAGAAGCAAGCATGAGGTGTAAGAGTGTGTGTGTGTGTGTGTGTGTGTGTGTGTGTGTGTTCCACAGGCGACCCATGGATCAAGTAAATGGGTTCCAGAGACCTTCCTGTAAAGATCAGCCGCTTAGCTCAGAGAGCACAGCTTCAACAGGCCCAAGGCTGTGCCGGGTGGGGGCATTGGGTGCTGCCAGGCACTTCCCTGGAGGACTGCAGATGTGTTCTCCAGTCCTCCACACTGACCCCGTTTAGGGATTTCTCCTCACCCAATCCTCCTACCAGCCCATTGGGATAAGAGTCACTGGCCTCCCAGAGGAGGAATTGGAAATCCGAGAGGGTATGACCTAGCTCAAGGTCACAAACAGCCAGCATGGCAGTGGGGGCTGAAGCCAGGTCCACCAAATGCCAAAATGTGGGCCCCAATCATGATGCTAAGCTGACTCCTCACAATAGCAGCCACAGCATAAAAGCACTGACAGCAATAGCCAACTGGTACCCCAAGTTTACCACCTGATGTCCATTCAATGCTCAAGGCATGCCACCCTTAGTCACTCCTCTATCCTCAGACCCCATGAGGCAGGTGTGGGATCACCTCCCATGCACACACGTGCCCAGGGTCATACAGCTGCGGCAGGGCAGGGCCATGGCTGGACTCCGGCCTGCTTCACTCTAGGCCAGTGATGGCGAACCTATGACACGCGTGTCAGAGGTGACACGCGAACTCATTTTTTTGGTTGATTTTTCTTTGTTAAATGGCATTTAAATATATAAAATAAATATCAAAAATATAAGTCTTTGTTTTACTATGGTTGCAAATATCAAAAAATTTCTATATGTGACATAGCACCAGAGTTAAGTTAGGGTTTTTCAAAATGCTGACACGCCGAGCTCAAAAGGTTCGCCATCACTGCTCTAGGCCCTGCCAACCATGCTTCACAATGCAGACTAGCTCACACTATTCATCTCACAAAGCCCCACTTTCCTCCTCTGCCAACTATGTCACGATCCCAATCTGGGAGAAAACGTGGCAGGCGGCCAGAGCTGGTGGGGCCAGGATGGGTGTGGCTGCTGCCCTGATGGTTCAATAATTGAATGTACACGTAGGGATGGCCTCCTCCTTTCCTCATTCTATGCTGCTGGCCACCACAGAGGGAGCAGGAGGTGCTGACCCTGAAGCCGGGTGGGGTGGAGCAGGAACAGGGTGGGAGCAGCTTCTTACTGTCTGCCCTGGCCCTACTGACAGATGTGTTCAGAAGGGACTTCCCCAGGACCCCAGGGTCCTTGCCCCTTGGTGCTTCCAAGCCCCTGGCATCTGTGGGGCTTTGACCCTGAAGCCTCTCCTGGAGAGCTGAAGCCAAAGGGAGAGCCAACAGGGCTGGACACACAGCGGCGCCACTGTAGCCCCATCTGGGGTGCTGATGCCACAGCAGACATGCAGAAATGGGGGACAGAGTCAGTGGGGAGACTAACAGCATTGCTAAAAGCTAGCCCACATTGAGAGGAATGCTGGTAAGAGCTTCACATGCACTAAGAAAGCAGGATTCACCCGGGGCACCGGCTCAGCCGCGAGACCGCGCCATCTTGAGTGGCTGTTACCAGCATCCAGAGATCGGCTACTAACCCAGAGGCAACGGCTCTCAAGCAGTGCGACTACATGATCTCAGACAAGCCCTGCTTCTCCCCATGGAAAGGTTAGACTTCCCCCAAAGGTGTGGTTTGCAATTCAGGTTGGAGAGAGGAACGCGCGCGCAGGGGCAAATCTGCACCCCACAAAGTCCGTGGCCACTGGGGCCAGCATGACCTGCAAGTGGGGAAGGGCTCCCGCAGGGCTGCTGGCAGAAGGGAACACTATAAATAAGCCCATAGTTGGACTGGATGCAAAGGGGCAGCCTCAGATTTTGCCAGCCTGCCAGCTACTTGGTGCCAGAGGCCAGAGCGTGCGCAGAGACTCCGCGCAGATCTGGAAGGTGGAGCCCTGCAAGTTCGCACAGCTTCCCAGGCTCTTGTTTACACACTTCCTCTTAAATCTGTGTGTTTGATTGTTCAACTCAGTGCATAGGATTACCCAGTTGGGGTCACTCGCAGAGCCTGTAGGGGAAGGTTGTTTTCGGGGAGCCTGGGAAACAGAGCTGGGAGTGGCGACAGGGGAACCAGCTCTGGGCGGAGCTGGTTCAGGTACAGTAGAGAACTCCTGGTCAGAGAGGACTTATAGCCTTGGAGGTCAATCCAGACACACTGCCACCCAGAGGCAGAGCCACGAACTGACTCTTCTGTAAACACAGATAAAGGCAGTCTGGGGAACCAATACAGCCTGCCTTAAAATCAGGACTGTGGCTTACAACACGAAGGAACAGTGTATCAGAGGGAAATTCAACATTCTCCTGAATACTGGCATGCCAAAAAGAAGAGTAGAAGATCTGAAGCACCTTCATTACTGCACATTTTTATTTTTATTTTTAATTATTTTTTCACCTTTTAACTAAGAAACCAAATTTTTTCTTTTTTTTCATCACCTGATTTTACCCTTTTAATTACTACATTTTTATTTTTAACCAGTATTTTTTTATTTTTTTTTTATTTTTCGCTTAAAGTATTACAAAGGGTATTACATAAGTGTCCTTTTTTCCCCCCCGCCCTTGACAAACCCCTACCCTCCCTTACCCCCCAGTGTCTTATGTCCATTAGTTATGCTTATATGCATGCATACAAGTCCTTCGGTTGATCTCTTACTCCCCTCCCTCCTGCCCCCCAACTCTCTCTGGCCTTCCCACTGCAGTTTGACAATCAGTTTGAGGCAGCTCTGCCTCTGTATCTATTATTGTTCAAAAGTTTGTAATGGTCTTTATTATCCATGAATGAGTGAGATCATGTGGTATTTTTCCTTCATTGACTGGCTTGTTTCACTTAGCATAATGCTCTCCAGTTCCATCCATGATGTTGCAAATGGTAGGAGTTCCTTCTTTTTAACAGCAGCATAGTATTCCATCGTATAGATGTACCACAGTTTTCTAATCCATTCATCTACTGATGGGCACTTAGGCTGTTTCCAGATCTTAGCTATGGTGAATTGTGCTGCTATGAACATCTGGGTGCATATATCCTTTCTGATTATTTTTAACCAGTATTATTACTGCTACCATTTTACCATTTTTTAAAGTGTCATTTTATTTTCTCTTTATTTTATTTTGGGACTAATGTTCTCCATTCTATTTTCATCATTCCTTTATCAACATTTTTCTCTACCTCAATTTTGCCTCTGTGCTAGAACCCTCTTCCTCACTTTTTCCCTTTTGTTGTCCTGTTTCTCTTACCCAACTCCAGCTTTAGATTTTCCCTATTCTTTTTACCCCCTGTCAAAATTTCACCCTACTTATATATCCTATTTCCAATCCCCTACTCTAAATCCTTATACATCTCTCACTTATCTTTCTTCACTATCCAAATTTTTTTCCCTTCTTTTCTCTCTCTATTGTTGTTTGCTTGATTGTTGAGTATATTGGGTTTTTTTTTTTTTTTTTTTTTTTTTTTTAGGATTGTTTGTGAGGTTATTCTGCTTATTCTTTTTATTTCTTTTGTCCCCCCCCCCCCCCCCGCCCCCCGCTGGTTATTTTTGTGCTTCTGTTTTCCCTTGCATCGCTTGATACTATTGGTTGTTTGTAGTTTGTATTCATCTCCAGGGATCTGTTGCTGGAATTTGTTGGGATTAGTGGCGGTTCTATTGGAGTTTTCTCCTCATATAAATAGTCTCTTCCCCTCTTCTACTTCATTCTCTTTTCTCTCTTACATTTTTTTTCTTCTTTTTTCCCCTCCCTTTTTCTAATTTCATTTTTGCACTTCTTTTTTTTTTCTCTTTCTTTTTTCTCTTCTATCTTTTTCTCTTCTTTCTTCCTTATCTCCTAACTCTCTTAGCTCAGGTGGCCACCTTTATTTGGGGTTATTAATATCGTAAATACATTCATGTTCAGTGCCTGGTACGTTGTGCCTTGTTGTGTTGTATTTTGTGCCTTTAAATCAACACAGCAGATCCAAGCAACAGCAGCCTCCTGATCACCACACCCTCTGTCTGAGGAAGAGCAGCTGCATGTGAAGCCTCCCTGCATGTGAAGCCAGAAGAGCCACCACAGCTGTGAACAGCACCCACCAGAGGAGCTGCTGCCAACTGAGGAGCAGCTGCTACCACAACCACCCAATGAGCAACCACAGCGCAAGGAGCCACTGCCACCCAGGGAGCAGCCACTGAACGACTCAACATCTAGATATGTCAGTGAGATCAAACATGGGTAGGCAAAGAAATCCCCAAAGGAAAGAAAAGGAGGACTCGCCAGAAAAGCAGCTAAGTGAGACAGAGGCATGCAACATGACAGAAAAAGAATTCAGAATAAGGGTCCTAGCATGCATAAACCAGATGGAGGAAAAAATCAACAACATATGCAAGAAGCAAGAAGAAACAGATGAAAAAATCAACTACTTAAGCAAGAAGCAAGAAGAAACAGATGAAAAAATCAATAACTTACGAAACACCCAAGAAGAAATGAAGAGCGATATAGCTGCAATAAAAAACACCATTGAAAGCATCAACAGTAGACTAGGAGAAGCGGAGGACCGAATTAGTGAATTAGAAGACAAGGAAGCAAAACACACCCAAACTGTACTGCAATTGGAGAAAAAAATTAAAAGACAGGAGGAGAACCTAAGGGAGCTTTGGGACAACATGAAACGAAACAACATATGAATAATAGGGGTGCCAGAACAACAGAAAGAGAAACAAGGATTAGAAAACCTACTCGAAGAAATAATATCAGAAAACTTCCCTGAGGTGGGGAAGAAAAAAGTCACACAAGCACAGAGAGTCCCAAACAAGGTGAACCCGAAAAGACCCACACCAAGACACATCATAATTACCATGGTAAATGTTCAGGACAAAGAGAGAATCTTACAGGCTGCAAGAGAGAGACGGAAAGTTACATACAAGGGATCTCCCATTAGATTATCAAATGATTGCTCAACAGAAACACATCAGGACAGAGAAGAATGGATGAAAATTTACAAAGTGATGCAAAGCAAAGGACTGAATCCAAGAATACTCTATCCAGCAAGGCTATTATTCAAACTTAAAGGGGAAATAAGAAGCTTCACAGACAAAAAAGGGCTAAGGGAGTTTATCACCACCAAGCCAGCCATGCAAGAAATGCTAAAGGGACTGGTGTAAAAAGAAGAAATATCAAGCTCAGAAAGAAAACAGCCACACACACACAAAAAAAGAAATGGCTACAAACAAGTACCTTTCAATAATAACTTTATATGTAAATGGACTAAATGCTCCAACCAAAAGACATCGAGTGGCTGAATGGATAAAAAAAACATGACCCATACATCTGCTGTCTACAAGAGACCCACCTCATTAGAAGGGACTCACACAGACTGAAAGTGAAGGGATGGAAAAATATCTTTCAGGCAAATGGAAAGGAAAAGAAAGCTGGGGTAGCAATACTTATATCGGACAAAATAAACCTCAAAGTGAAGGCCATAACAAGAGATAAGGAAGGCCACTTCATAATACTAAAGGGATCAATACAACAAGAAGATATAACCCTGGTAAACATATATGCACCCAATGCAGGAGCACCCAAATACATTAAAAAAAAACTCCTGGAAGATATCAAGGGAGAGATCGACAATAATACAATCATAGTAGGGGACTTTAATACACCACTGACATCACTGGATAAGTCCTCTAGACAAACAATCAGCAAAGAAACAGAAATCCTAAATGACTCACTAGATCAGATGGACTTAATTGACATCTTCAGAACACTTCACCCCAAAGCCGCAGAATATACATTCTACTCAAGGGCTCATGGGACAGATTAAAAAATAGACCACATATTGGGTCACAAGCAAAGTCTCCCCAAATTCAAGAAGATTGAAATCATAAAAAGCATCTTCTCAGACCACGATGGCATAATATTAGAAATAAACTACAATAAAAACAACCCAAAATACTCAAAGACTTGGAAGCTGAATAGCATGTCATTAAATATTGACTGGGTTACCAATGAGATCAAAGAAGAAATTAAAAACATCCTGGACACTAATGACAATGAAAACACAACAATCCAAAACCTCTGGGACACAATGAAAGCAGTCCTGAGAGGGAAGTTTATAGCTCTACAGACCTATCTCAAAAAACAAGAAAAAATGGTAGTCAATCATCTAACTCGACAACTCAAAGAATTAGAAAGAGAGCAACAAGAAAACCCCAGAGTTAGCAGAAGAAAGGAGATAATAAAGATTAGAGCAGAAATAAATGACATGACATAGAGACCAAAAAAACAATACAGAAAATCAATGAAACCAAGAGCTGGTTCTTTGAAAGGATAAACAAGATTGACAAACCTCTAGCCAGGCTCACCAAGAAGCAAAGAGAGAGGACCCAAATAAACAAAATCAGAAACGATAGAGGCGAAATAACAACAGACCCCACAGAAATACAAATGATTGTTAAAAAATACTATGGACAACTCTGCTCCAACAAAGTAGAGAACCTGGAGGAAATGGACAAATTCCTAGAAAAATACAACATTCCAAAACTCAATCAGGAAGAATCTAAAAATCTCAATAGGCCAATAACTATCGAAGAAATGGAAGCAGTCATCAAAAAGCTTCCAGCAAACAAAAGCCCAGGACCAGACGGCTTCACAGGGGACTTTTACCAAACATTCAAGGAAGAACTAAAACCTATCCTCCTCAGACTACTACAAAAAATTCAAGAGGAAGGAACACTTCCAAGTTCATTCTATGAAGCCAGCATCACCCTAATACCAAAACCAGGTAAAGACAACACAATGAAAGAGAATTACAGGCCAATATCCCTCATGAACATAGATGCCAAAATCCTCAACAAAATCCTAGCAAATCGGATCCAGCAGTACATCAGAAAGATCATACACCATGACCAAGTAGGATTTATCCCAGGGATGCAAGGATGGTACAATATCCGTAAATCAATAAACGTGATACATCACATAAACTAATTGAAAGAAAAAAACCACATGATGATATCAATTGATGCAGAAAAAGCAGTTGACAAAATCCAACACCCATTTTTGATAAAAACTTTCAGCAAGGTGGGAATAGAAGGATCATACCTCAACATAATAAAAGCCATATATGACAGGCCCACAGCCAACATCATACTCAATGGACAAAAACTAACACCATTTCCCCTAAGAATAGGAACAAGACAAGGATGCCCACTCTCACCACTCCTGTTCAACATAGTCCTGGAAGTATTAGCCATTGCAATTGGACAAGAAGAAGAAATGAAAGGCATCCAAATTGGAAAAGAGGAAGTAAAACTGTCCTTATTTGCAGATGACATGATATTATACATACAAAACCCTAGAGACTCCATCAAAAAACTATTAGACTTAATACATGAATTTGGCAAAGTAGCAGGATACAAAATTAATGCCAAGAAATCTGAGGCATTTCTATACACCAATAGTGAATTTTCAGAAAGAGAGATTATAAAAACAATCCCATTTACCATCGCACCAAAAAAATTAAGCTACCTAGGAATAAACTTAACTAAAGAGGTAAAAGACCTCTACTCAGAAAACTACAGGACGTTGAAAAAAGAGATAGAGGAAGACATAAACAGATGGAAGAACATACCGTGTTCATGGATTGGTAGAATCAACATCATTAAAATGTCCATACTACCCAAAGCAATCTATAAATTCAACGCACTTCCCATTAAAATACCAACGGCATACTTCACAGATCTAGAACGAACTCTCCAAAAATTCATCTGGAATAAAAAAGAACCCGAATAGCTGCAGTGATCCTAAGAAAGAACAAAGTAGGTGGGATCTCAATACCAGATATCAAGCTGTATTACAAAGCCACTGTTCTCAAAACTGCCTGGTACTGGCACAAGAACAGACATATAGATCAATGGAATAGAATAGAGAGCCCAGAAATCAGCCCGAACCAATATGCTCAATTAATATTTGACAAAGGAGGCAAAAACATACAATGGAGTCAACATAGTCTCTTCAATAAATGGTGTTGGGAAAATTGGACAGATATATGCAAGAAAATGAAACTAGACCACCAACTTACACCATACACAAGAATAAACTCAAAATGGATAAAGGACTTAAATGTACAACAGGAAACCATAAAAATTCTAGAAGAATCCAAAGGCAACAAAATCTCAGACATATGCCGAAGCAATTTCTTCACTGATACAGCTCCTAGGGCACTTGAAACTAAAGAGAAAATGAACAAATGGGACTACATCAAAATAAAAAGCTTCTGCACAGAAAAAGAAACCATCAAAACAACAAGAAAACCCACTGCGTGGGAAAACATATTTGCCAATGTCATATCTGATAAGGGCCTAATCTCCAAACTTTATAGGGAACTCATATAACTTAACAAAAGGAAGATAAACAATCCAATCAAAAACTGGGCAAAGGATCTAAACACTTGGATTGCGCGAAACGAGTTAAGTCGGCTCGCGTGAATTGCGTGTACTCCGCGGGAGCCGTCTTAACTCGGTTCATATAGATTTGCGGTGGAGTGCGGGAAACGTGTAAACTCGGGCCGATTGTAACTGCGTATTACCAAATATTTGTTTGTTTGCCGTTCACAAAGATACCTACCTGCGTATGCGAACCGTTTCATACCCATTGGGGTAATAGGTATCATAAAAATCCCTTGTAAGTAGAGAACACTTTATGGCGCTGGTCGAGTACAATACCGTTAGGGTACCAATGTATTCTTTTCTCATTTTATAACCGATATCCCTGGATATCTCACCATGCAAAGAGAATAGTTATTGAGAAATACTTCTTGTGTCCGGACGTCTTTAGTTTTGAGTTTTGTGAATATTATTACGTGTTTAAACTAACTCTGATTTTGCGCGGGAAACCTAAATAATTGCTCGCGCCATCTTATATTTTGGCGGGAAATTCACCTGACACCGTAGTGTAAATAGACACATTTCAAAAGAGGACATTCAGAAAGCCAAGAGACATGAAAACATGCTCAAAGTCACTAATCATCCAAGAGATGCAAATCAAAACAACAATGAGGTACCATCTCACACCTGTCAGAACGGCTATCATCAACAAATCAATAAACAACAAGTGCTGGAGAGGATGTGGAGAAAAAGGAACACTCGTGCACTGCTGGTGGGAATGCAGACTGGTGCAGCCACTATGGAAGACAGTATGGAGTTTCCTCAAAAAACAAAAAATGGAACTCCCATTTGACCCTGTGATCCCACTTCTAGGAATATATCCCAAGAAACCAGAAACACCAATCAGAAAGGATATGTGCATCCATATGTTTATAGCAGCACAATTCACCATAGCTAAGATCTGGAAACAGCCTAAGTGCCCATCAGTAGATGAATGGATTAGAAAACAGTGGTACATCTACATGATGGAATACTATGCTGCTGTAAAAAAGAAGGAACTCTTACCATTTGCAACGGCATGGATGGAGCTGGAGAGCATTATGCTAAGTGAAATAAGCCAGTCAATGAAGGAAAAATACCACATGATCTCACTCATTCATAGATAATAAAGACCATTATAAACTTTGAACAATAATAGATACAGAGGCAGAGCTGCCTCAAACTGATTGTCAAACTGCAGCAGGGAGGCCAGGGAGGGTTGGGGGGCAGGAGGGAGGGGGGTAAGAGATCAACCGAAGGACTTGTATGCATGCATATAAGCATAACCAATGGACATAAGACACTGGGGGTTAGGGGGGTCCAGGGAATTGTCAAGGGCGGGGAAGAAAAAAAAAGGACACATATGTAATATCCTTTGTAATACTTTAAGCAATAAAAAAAAAAGAAAGCAGGATTCCAGATTATTTTCCCCATGATTTTAGCTAATATTATATTCTGTGTATACAGGGTGGGGCAAAAAGTAGGTCTACAGTTGTGAGTAAACAAAACAGAGTTTACTCTTGCATTATTATTAATTATTGTATTATTTTCCACAAAATAACTGCAAACCTACTTTTGCTCTACCCTGTATATATGTGTGTGTGTATATATGTGTGTGTGTGTGTGTGTGTGTGTGTGTGTGTATTGGCAGAAAGAGAGACTGGAAGGAAAAACATCCAAATATCGGCAATAGTTGCCTCTCAGCTCAGTCGCATGGTGGAACGTTCAATGAGCACCTATCATGTGCTAGGCACCACTCCACATGCTAGCGAATACGGTCAAGGCCCTTCCCTCAGCACATGTTCCAGGGACGGGCCGAGTCTCATGCCCTAACCTCTTTCTTTCCAGTTTCTTATTCTGGAGAAGGACAGGTGCTGACATGGGACACTGGCCAGCACACACTGCCCCAGGCCTTGCCCCACTGGAGCCCTAAGACTCAGTGCCTGGTCCAAGTCAGAACAGGACCAGGGAGCACAAAGGAGCATCTGCTCAGCTCGGAGGTCAGTGGCTGCAGACAGGGGCATCACATGGACATGACTCGGGAAGCAGACATGACCAGGCAGAACCAGCATTCGAGCTCTGCCTTGTCCACCTGTGACACAGACTCTTCCAACAAAACAGTTTGGACAGAAAATAAAAGTGGCATGTGTGGAGGACCTCCTGATGGTGGCTGACGATGCAGTTTGGACTACAGAGGAGACCTGCACCTCACCAGCTCTTCTGCATCTCAAAGAAGTGGGCCACTGGTTAGGTTGTGAGGGGACAAAAGGGCAAGACCAGCGCTGCGATCAGACACGCCTATGGCCAGCAGAGCCTGGGCCCAGGGAGCCCTCTGGTATAGCACAGGCACCTTGGACATCTGGGCACTCCTCTGACCCTGGCTAGCGTGGGCCAGGGAGGAGGGGCCAGGGAGAGACAGTCTTGAATGTGACCAGGTTTTCAACCTGAAGTGCCATCAAGAGCAAAAGTCACTCGGTTCTGACAGCCTTCTTAGAAGTGACCACACTGTTCTTCCGTCAGGGATAGAGCCTCGATCTCAAGAATGAAGTCATATTCGGGGAACATAAAGTATTTCCCACACAGCTCAGTTTATGGTGGGTAAAATCCCTATCTTTTATGAAGTCTATACCAATTATTTTTTAAAAATTAAAAAGCAGCCGAAACTGGTTTGGCTCAGTGGATAGAGCGTCGGCCTGCGGACTGAAGGGTCCCCGGTTCGATTCCGGTCAAGGGCATGTACCTTAGTTGCAGGCACATCCCCAGTAGGAGATGTGCAGGAGGCAGCTGAGCGATGTTTCTCTCTCATCGATGTTTCTAACTCTCTATCTCTCTCCCTTCCTCTCTGTAAAAAATCAATAAAATATATTAAAAAAAAAAAAAAAAAAAAAAAAGCAAAGTGGTTTGCAGCTAGGGAGACCCAGGTCAGCTTCTGTGAGTGAGCCCAGCAGGCCTCCAAGTCCAAATTTACCTGTTTTCTCTCAGAACCTTTTAATTTATTATTATTAATTTACATCAACCTACAGTAAGGAATCCTTTTGCATTGGAACTAAGGGCACACATGTGAACTGAAACAAGCCTTATGGGCACAATGCACTCTGACCTACATCATGTCTATTTCACCCTACCTGATCCTATATCCTATTCTACATTAAACACACACACACACACATGGTTGGCTGAGACCTATGAATTTGATCTCAGGATTCACTTATAGGCAGCAACAATTGGTCTAGCTCTGTACCCTTCCAAGCCTCAACCCTGACCCTTGGCCCCCCAGAAGCACAAGGAGACCAAAGCTGCAACCCAGGGGCCTTGAGGCTCTCAGCTCCACCGCCTGAAAAGACTTGGTCATGCATGCCAGGAGGCACAGGTGGCCATGCTCTGAGGAGCTGAGTGGTTGGTTTTCCCAGGGGGTTGCTGGTGCTGCTGCTATAACCTGCCCCAGGTGGATTCCAGACCATTCCACCTTTCGCTGGTCACTTGCCAGAATTTTATGGCCTCAGTATATTCCGATGGAACTAAAGATTATAGCTCTCCAACTTAGAAGATTAAATGTCACAGAACCTGGTTCCCACTCCAGGGAAGTAGTCCCTCGATTGCACATTTAACAGGCGACTGCCCAGATCCTCTCTGCATGTCTCCAGTGCCAGGGAGCCCACTTTCTCCTCTGTATCCCTTCCCAGCCCTGCACGCCTCTGACTGGGGAGTCTTTTCAGTATGTGGTTCTGAGATAAGCCTCTCTGTGATCCCTTTGCCGACACTTGGGGGACCCACCTCACCCTCTGGGCCCAAAGACTAGGCTGGCCTGGTCTCTAGATAGCATCTGGAACACTTGGGGACAGAGACTGGGACCCCTAAGGCTGTTCTTCTGCAGACTTCTCACTAGACAGGTCTCTTGTGTCTTTTAGAACCACCCACAGGATCTCTGCCCTGCTCCTAGGGCAAGGCCCAGAGCTGAGTCCAAGTCTGGAAAATTCTAAGCTGGGTCAAGAAGCAGAAAGACTGTCACCTTTCCCATCCCAGCCACAGATCACCAGAGGCACTGGCCATTCTGTACTTAAGCCCTTGGTGTCAGACTTCCAAGTGCACAGAATGCTGTTTGAGGCTTTTCAAGTCTGCTAGGGTCCTGGCTGAGGCTCTGGTGGGCAGGGACCCCTTGCTTACCCTTGCAGGACCTGCCGTTGGCCATCATGGTATAGCCCCACTCTGGGCATGCACACTGGTAGCTCCCTGGCACGTTGATACAGCGGAAGGCACAAAGGATGCCGGCACCCTGAGCACACTCGTCGATGTCTGCCAGAGAGAGGTTCACTCTGTGACACTGCCCAATGGCAGGGCCCAGCCACTCACAGCCATGTGAGCTCGGGGGTCCATTTTACAGAGGACAATAGGGCTCAGAGAGCGGAAGAGACTTGCCCAAGGCCACACAGCAAAAACAGGACTCCCATTCTAGTGCTTGCTCCCTGGGGCTGCTCCACAAATACTACCAGCTAAGGAACAATCAGGTACCAAACACAGGTCTGGATGCATTCAACTGAACCCTTCATCCCACTCAGGTCAGGACCAGGTCTCCACTTTGCAGGGGAGGGGCCTAAGGTTAGACTCAGGAAGCATCTGCCCAAGGTCACACAGCCAGAGGTCACAGCGATGGGACTCCAACTCTGATTTGATGCTAAAGCCTCTGAGTGTCCTCTGTATCCCCGGCCAAGCAAAGACTCTCTGGGAGCCAGGTGTTCAGGGAAAGGGTGCCTCTCAGGAAGGGGCCCTGGGCAGAGCTGAGGTACCTGTACAGGTGTGCCCATCCTCGGCCAACTGGTAACCTTGGCGACAGTAGCATTGGTAGGAGCCATAGATGTTGGCGCACTCCTGGCTGCAGCGCTGGGTCTCACACTCATTCACATCTGCAGGGAGACCAGTGGTGGTCACAGTGGAATCCCCTAACCCAGAAATGAAAACCAGACTCCAGGCTCACCTGGGGTGTCTCTTGTGAGAACATTAGCTCCAGCCTCCCCTCGAGCAAATGAGGAATCAGAGGCCCAGATAACGACAAGTGGCACACCTGGGGCAGGCAGCTGAGGCAGGGGTAGGGCTGGACTTACTATGGAGTCCTGGCCTGGCCTGCTGCCTGAAAGAAGCAGCCACAGGTTGGACTCAGATCTCTGGTCAGGAACTAGATGCTTCCCTACTGAGGGTCCTCAGCACATGGCACACATGGCTCTCTAAGTGCCACCCAGGTGCTAACAAGGAACCCCGCAGGCCTCTAACATCAGCCACTGCATGGGGGAGGGGAGGCACAAGTGCTGGTGTGCAGGACAATGTGAGCGGAACAATGAGTGTGTGACTGAATGAAGGGTCGCCTCCTGGCTTAGATGGAACATGGACTGGACTCTGTGGGTAAGATGGGTCTTTCATTCACCCAGCTAAGAACTGCTGGCACTGGGCATGTCACCGTGAACAAAAGGGTTAAAATCCCACTGATGTGTGTTGCAGAGGAATGGAGGAGAGATGGAGCTAATTAAATGAGTCGGATAACCAGTGTGTCAAAAGGTAGCAAGTGCAATGGAGAAAGAGCAGAGAAGGAGGCAGGCACTGTGTCTGGGAGGGTTGCAATTTCGAAGCCACGTGGGCATCGAGGGAAGCATTCCAGGCAGAAGAAGGTACAAGAGCAAAGACCCTGAGATGGCGCATGGCACTTGGCGCATGCGTGGTGCCCTCAAGGAACAGAGCGGAGGTGGGTGTGGTCAGAACAGAGTGATTAGGAGTGGGAGGAGGGAAATCAGATTGGGCAGGGCCTCCCAGGTCACTGATTCCCATCTAGATCCTCAGGACCTCACAACACACAGAATGAATGAATGAATGATCTCTGCCAGGCTCTGAGCTTCTAGGCCCAGAGGCCACACTGGTTTCATCTCTGTAGAGCCTAACCTGGGAAGACATCAGCCAGTAGAGCAGTAGACAAAGGGCATTAGGTAGGGATGGGGTGTGTGAAGGCTTAAGGGCCAGAAAGTGAATGAATGACCACAGCAATGCCTTGGAGGAAGAGGCCGCATCCCTACAACACTGTGCTGCCAGCCAGGCACAAGGAGGTGCTCACATGGGATTATAATACAAATGAATGAATGAGTGAGAATGAGGTCAGGTTTGGAAGTACATTCAAATGCTGTCTGATGCAGCTGGGCCTGGTCACACTCCTCTGTCCTGGCCAGGTCCTGACCCAGGGCAGGGCCAGCTCCTTTGCCAGGCCCAGTGGTCAGGGAGAGGTGCACAGCTTCCCCAAGGGTCTCAGCAGATCCTCCTTCCCAGGAGGAGAGTGAGGAGGGCTGGGGAAGAGTGCCGAGTTCGGTACCTTTGCAGTGCTTGCCATCAGCAGCCAGCTGGAAGCCGGAGGCGCAGGAACAGCGGTAGGAGCCAAGCGTGTTCTCGCACGTGTGCTGGCACAGGCGGCCAGGGGAGGTCCAGCATTCATTCACATCTGTGGGCAGGCCACGAAGGCGGGTGGGCAACTCCCGGAAGTTGGCTCCCTCCACCCCCAGTATAAGAGGGGGCTGGAAGGGGGATCCAGGGACCCAGAAGAGAGAGGGAGAGAGCCAGACAGAGAGGGGGGAGCAAAAAGACTGAGGACAGGGGAGAAAGGCAGTGAGAGTGTTGGAGGGAGACTGGAGGCAGACAGAGGGACAGATAGACACAGCAAGGGGCAAGAGAAGAGGGCAACAGGGACGAGGCTGAGAAGAGCAGAGGGAGCAGAGCCACGGCTAGACAAGAGGCAGGAGAGCAGTCAAGCACAGAGAGGTCAGAGTGAGGTAGGAGCTTGCAGAAAGGAGACGGCGGCCAGAAGGCTGGCCTGGGGCAGGTGGGCACCGCTCAGGGGAGCTGGATAGGGATCTTGGCAACCAGCCTCCACCTACCTACACAGGCCCGACCAAAGGCATCCTGCTGAAAGCCGGCTTTGCAGTCGCAGCGGTAGGAGCCAGGGAGGTTGTGGCACACCTGGCCCTCCTTGCAGTGGTGCATGCCCGCCTCACACTCATTCACATCTGCCAGGGGAAGGTAAGAAAGACACCCTGAGGCCCAAGCTCGCCCCCTACAGGGAACTCCCACAGGCCAGGAACCCAGGAAGGCCAAGGCTGGCTGGGGGTGTGGGGGCAGAGAGCTGTCTGGCCTTACCCACACATTTGGTCCCATCCTGGCTGGCGTGGTAGCCACGTCTGCAGAGCAGTGGGTTCCTCTGGCATGTGTAGGATCCCACGGTGTTAATGCAGCTGAAGCCAGGGCGGCATGGCTCAGACAGTGATGTACACTCGTTGATGTCTGCAGAGGTGGGTGTGGGTGACAGGGAGCCTGGCACAGGCCCTCCCCAGCCCCAGCATCTGGATCCAGGGCTACACTGGGAGGAGGCTGGTCCTAGGCTCCAGATCAGCCCAGGTTAGGACTATGGGGTCAGATTATTCCATGGCACAAAAGGCTCCAATTTTCAGAACCCCCGCACCTGCCCGTTGCTTTCTAACGGAGCAGCTAAAGCCAGGGAGTGGGGGGAATCAAGGCTGACTTCTAGGACAACTGTGGCAAGTCATACCCATCTCTGGCCTCTCCAAACCTGCCAGCTTGTCAAATTCACCCTCTATTGCTATTGTACACTGTACCCAGCCCACTGGCCTCCTTCTCATCCCACCAGGCCTGGGCACAGCACCACGCAGGGCCTTTGAACAGCCTGTCACCCCTCCTCTGGCACACACTACCCCCTACTATTTTCATGGTTGGCTCCCTTATTTCCTCAGGCCCTGCCCCGATGTCACCTCCTCAGGGATGCCCTGCCTGACCATTGTATCCCTACTTGTTTTATTACTGAGAAAAGCACCCTTGAATAGCTGCCACTTGTATAAATGTGTTTGCTTATTTAATCTCTCCCCTCTAAGATGTCTTGTTCCACCCAGACATCTAGCAGTGGCAAAGGAAATGTCAGAGAGTGAATCACTGAGGAATGCTTGCGGTCGGGCAGACCCTGCCCCACCTTGCCTGGACCCTGGCTGGGTGTCCCAGGGCAGACCACAGCAACCTTCTCATGTCCATAGCTTGTAGTGTCCTGAGGGGTTGCCCGTGTCCTGTGACAATGTTGAGACACAGTTGTTAAGGGGGTGCCTCAGGAAGTGCTCCACATCCCAGACTGGCTAGAGGGATCCCCGAAGAGTCTTAAGGAAGCTTTCCGATAAAATGTCCACTCTGTAAGATGGGGACACTCATCCCACAAGCTGTTGAGGGGGCATGTGACAGAGCTGTACTCTAACAGATCCATTTCTGTCTGCACCAGTGGCTGGCCCACACAGGGCCTGCCTCTCCACCTCCCTCTGTCTTTCATCCCTCCCTAGGTGAGCGTGGCCTTGATGGTGCCGGTCCTCTGGGATACTGGTGCTCTGCCTCCAGGTCTCATGGTCAGCAGCCTTGGGTGGATGGAGCCTCCTGGCTGCAGACCACGGGCTCTTTGGAAGCCGTGGAAGAGAGATGGGAAGAGCATGAGACTTCATCAGATCCACATGGGGACAACGAGGCCAGTATCTGTCAAACTGCAGGTCTCAACCCATGAGTACACATGCAATCAGCCTCCAGGTCCCATTACTGTACCACATGAAGTAATGTTTTGTGAGGTTTGTGTTCCAGTTGTGTGTGTGTGTGTGTGTGTGTGTGTGTGCGCGCGCGCGCGCCATGTCAAGATATAAAATATATCCTTCCTATTAACTGGGTTGAAAGAAACTGGGTACACATTCATCCAGTCCAACCCCACAGATGGGTAAACTGAGGACAAGAGAAGTAACTCAGCCAAGGTTCAACAGCTCAGGAAAAGAGCTTCTGATCTGCAGGTGACACCTGGGGCTGGGCGAGAGTAAGAGCAGCAAGCCAGATCTCCTTGATCTCTAAACCCTCAGAGTCTCTGGCCCACGGCCCTTTCGTAAGACACCCGGGACAGGGCACTCTCCACCCTACTCACCCACACAGTTGCCCTCGGGGTCCTGGAGAAAGCCCTCCATACAGCGCCGCGCCTGGCAGTAGAAGGAACCCTTGGTGTTCTGGCACGTGAAGCCCGCCTGGCAGTTGTGCGTGCCCAGCTCACACTCGTCCACATCTGGCACAGAGGCAGGGAGTCAGGGGCTGGCAGGCTTGTGGGCCCTTGCCCACATATCCAACCATGAACTTAGTTACTAAGGTATTCTGCATCACGGGAATCGGGCAGAGTACTGTCGCTGCCAGCCCACATCCAATAACAATGAAATAATGGCATCGCCATATTTACTGAGCTCTTCCATGGTACCAGGCACTGTCCCCAGCACGCAGATGTATTTATCTACTTAATGCTCACAACAACCCTAGAAAGTAGGGGCTATGGCAAGCCCCTTTTTACACAGGGGGAGCCGACGCACAGACATGGTTCCATAGCTAGGGGGTGCTGGTTGGGCCTGCACCCTTAACCACTGCCCCAAGCTTCCCTGGGTAGGCAAAAATGGGGACCTGAGCTCAGATCCCTAAGGGCAAGTGCCCAGGCTTCTCTGGAAGTGGCGTTGGCAGCAGCAAGGCTAATGGTTTCTGAGGGTGGAGCTGCCAGACCTGGATGGAGTTGCTGCCCCTACCTACTATGGCACTGAGCAGGTGAATAGGGCCCCACCTCTACACAGTGCTCCTTGGCTTACCCGGCACTGGCCCTCTGCTTTCCCGCACTTCCTGCACAGCGGGCAATCAGGCCGCTCTTTACAGACCAGGAAACAGGCAGAGCAGAAAGGTGACACAGAATTAAGGGCAGGCTGAAACTCACTAGGCTTCACTGACAGCCAGACCAAGGCCCATGAGTCTGTATGTCCTCTGTCCATCCATCCCCTCTCTGGTTTCCAAAGCTTCCACCACTTTCCCACAGTAGCCCAGTCTCTGGGGGGCCCTGTACTGGGTTCCAGGCAGCTGGACATGAACGTGCACAGCCCCTTCTGATTACCACCTGGTGCTTGAGAGGCAGCCTCTCCACACTCCAAGGAGCCCAGCACCCTGTGCTGAGAGGGTCAGGGGATACTGGGGCATGTCCAGGGAGGTGGCACCCCTCCCCAGGCGTCTGGCTTCTTCGAGAGGGGCTGGCCCTGGATTTGCGTCTGCCCTTGTGGGTGGTCATGTGTGTGCACTCAGATAGGCAGAGGGGGCTGGGCTCATTTCTCCTCCTAGCTCATCCAACCTCCAACTCCGCAATCAGCTTAGAGCCAGACAGGACTGTACTAGTCTTAATCCACCTCCCTGAGCTCACACCCAACCTCAGGGCTCCTTCTCATCATCCTTGGGGACTTGTAACAAACAAGCGTTTCAGGAGGTCTTCCCTCCCTGGTGATGTTCTTCTGGACATTTTCAGTTAAAAACAAAATGCTTCATATCACATGTTAAACAGACTCCAAGCTCCTTTCCTAACAGGGTCTGCAGACCCTGTGCCCTCCTTCCAAGCTGTCGGTATGCTTGCTCCAACCCTCGAAATTCTCTTTCTGTTCTTTGTGCCAAGATCTCTCTCCTCTCAAAAGACCTCACACTTGCTGTTCCCCTGCCTAGAACACCCTTCCCAGGAGCTTCTCATTATGTAGGTCTCACTCCGACTTCACCTCCACAGGGGCCCCCTCTGAATCCCCACCTAATAGAGCACCCAGCCAAGACTGCTCTGCCATCTTCTTGTTTGCCTGTGTGGCCTCATGTCCCTCATCAGGAGATCAGGAACAAGGACACCATGCCTACCACATGTCCCTGCCACCCAGAACCCTATAGGCACAGGAAGAGGTTCAGTGAAACTTCTCCCTCTTTCTAGGAAGCTAGAATTTTCCAGTTAAAGGGATAGAAGTGATCCATGGAGCTCCACCCCAACATACAAATGGGAACTGAGGCATGGCGAGGGAATATGTGGCACCAGACACCAGCCACGGTAGCAAAGCCAGGAGCACACCCTAGCCTAGCGCATCAGCCTCAGACACCCCCTCTACCTCAAACATCATCATTTGTGGGGTCTTCCCAGAGGCATAAAACCTAACTGCTGGGAGCACGTGACTCTGGGCAGGTCAGGGAGGGTCTGAAGGGGCGGGAGGGTGGAGACAGCAGGTCAGGCGACAGATCTGGGGTAAGGCCTGCAGACCTGTCCTCACCTGCGCACTCGCCTTCCTCAAGAGTGTAGCCCGGCTGGCAGGTGAGAGCCTTGTAGCAGCGGAAGGAGCCTACTGTGTTCACGCAGTGCTCGCCCCGGCTGCACGTGTGCAAGTCCGTCACACACTCGTTGATGTCTGCAGGGAGAGTGATACCATCAGAGGCTGCAAACAGGGTGCTTCCTAGGTGGTGGCTGAGCGCAGCCAGCACTGCCCTCAGGGTGCTCACTACCCAGAGTAGTACAGTGCTGACATCCACCTGTCTAGGCATCCATTCATTGGACAGAGATATACTGAGTACCTGCCATGTGCCAACAAGCACTGTTCTTGGCACCAGGGGTTCATTTCATGGTGAACAAGACAGACGAACTGGCCATCCTGGGGACACTCAAAAAGTGGAGGCCCAATGGCTGAGTAAGCAGACGTGTAATAGGAAGGGCAGTCATGAGCACTGTGGGTGAAGGAGAGGAGGAGTGCTGAGGGCGGGTGGGCACACACCACATTAAGTAGGAGGTCAGGGGAAGGTCCTCAAAGAAGAGGATATTAGAGCAAGCATTTGAAGAAATGACAGAATGAGGCCAGCAAATATTCTAGGTAGAGAGGACAGCCAATGCCAGGGCCCTGAAGAGGCCTGCTAGGCAGGCCCAAGGGCCAGCCAGGAGGGGTGTCCTGCAGGGTAGAGAACAGTGTTAGGGGATGTGGAAGGGAGTAGGAGCTGGCTGGATGTGAATACTCCAAGGACGAAAATGGAAGCTGTTAGGAGATGCTGGACTGCCATCCATGGAGGCAAGGAAAAGCAGTCGGTTCTGAAAAATATAGTGAAGATGGGACCGACAAGATCCACCAGTACCTGAGATAAGGTGAGAGAAAAAGAGGAGCCAAGAGGTCTGAAAAGCTTCCTGGTCAAGCAGGTGACAGGTGAACAGTAGCAGCTGGGACAGGGTGGCAGGAGAAGCAGGCTCACGGGGGAAGGTGGGGAGCCCTGTGGCCACAGTGAATTTGAGTCAAGAGGCAGCTGGAGACACACCTCTGAGTTCACTGAAGGGGTCTACATAAAGGCACTAATCAGAGCAGGCAGCTGCTGGGCTCATCTGGGGGACAGGGCACAGAAGGAAGAGGCCAAGGACTGACTCCCAGATGAGCAGTGGGGAAGGGAGAGAGAAGCAGCAGCAACGAGGGCGAGGGCGAGGGCGAGGGCCTGTGGAGAGTTCCCAACTCTGGCATCACTGCAGGTCTGGTGTGAGGACACACGGACACATGGCAGTGCCGGGCTGCAAGCTGTGCCTGGTGGGGGCAGTCACTCACTGATTGTCATTCCTGGACACACATTCACTAGGGCCTGTTCTGCAATGCTAGGTCCAGGTGGTCAAGTGGGAGTGTCACCACAGCCCCTGCCTTCAAGGAACTGTCAGCCTGGCAGGGCAGACAGGAAAGGCAGGGTGGTGACTCGGGAGGAAAGCTGTCTCCAGACCCAGGACAGAGCACCATCTACTCGGGGCCAAACTGTAAGTCTCTGCTCAGGAGGAGCAACATCTGAGCTGAGTCCACAAGGATGATGGGACCAGGTGGAGAGGAGGAGGCAGGGCTGTGGGCAAAGAGACTCTCCCAAACTCACAGGTGAAACAAATGGTTAAGGCCAGGCCAACCCTGGTTTGGATGGGGGATGGGGTAGGAAAAGAGAGAGTTCTGGGTCAGTGGCTTCCAAGGAAGGCTTGGTTGGCAAAATAAGAGCTTCTGATTTGCAGGCTGGATTAACAAAGGGAGACATATTCCCAGGACCCTAGAGACACCGGAGCCCAGGAGCCAAGATCCTGGGAGGAATCATGGTGTGAACAGCAGCAGACACCACTGACTGAGGCTTGCCGGCATCAGGCAGTGCACAGGAGCTGCCATTCTGCCACAGGTCTCCCAGAGGGGGTGTGGCTGGACCAAAGCCACACAGCCTGCACGGGCAGCGGGCAGTGGGCAGCGGCAAGAACAGATCCCTGAGGGCCCAGCCCAGAACTGTGCCCTTTCTCCTGCTGTGGGCTAGGCCCCAGAGCTGGCGACTGCTCCCCTCCCATCTTCTCAAAGCCCAGCCCACCTTGGACACTTTCCCCAGGAGTCCAGACCGTTCTTAAAGGGCAAGGCACAAAAGGCAAACAGCAAGGCACAGGGGAGTGCTCACAGAGGTCACATGTCCATTAGAGGGCCTCTGGACTTGGCACCACCCAACACTGTCCTACTTTACCTCTGGTGATGGAAAACTCACTACCTGAGCAGGCTGCCTCAGTATAACACAGGTGCTGAATCACAATAATGACATCAAACACTTGTAAATTCTATACATTTAATCTCCCAGTGACCCTTTGAGGTGGGTGCTATTACTATCTCATTTCATGGGTGAGAAAACTGAGGCTCAGAGAGGTTAAATGACATGTCTAAGGTCTTATAACTGGAAAGTGGCAGAGCCAGGGTTTGAACCCAGGCAGTCTGGCTGCAGCAGACACACTTCATCTGGGCACCAGTTTCCCATCTCCCAGCTTGGGCTAACAAACATGCCTGGAGCTAACAAGTGAACTGCAGAAGGTACAAGTACACATTTGTGGATGAAGAATGATGGAAAGAATGATTGTAACAGATAAGATGAGCATGTGAGTGGATGAGGAGGACAAAGAAGAGACCCTGAAAAGTCTGTGCAGGATGAGTAAGGAGAGAAGAGATGAGTGAAAATGTGCACTCATAAACTTGATAAATGAAATGAACCTTTGCTCCTTTAATCCCAGAGCCTGCTTTCTGGCTGCCCAGGAACTCTTTCAGCACATGGTCTCTTCTCCAGGCCACCAGTGGAGCTGTACCCCTTGCCATGGCAAGCAGGCAGGCATCCTGGGAGGGGTGCTGGCAGGCTTGGGACCCGCCTTCCCAGACACACACACACACACACACACACACACACACACACAGCCCAGACAGGAAGAACTGCCCCACCGCTGGCAAGCACATGGAGGGCACATGTTGTGCCAATGGCTGGAGGCCAGGGCAAACATGTCTGCAGTGGCTGCACAGCCCAGCACCACGGCCTATCAGTCCAGCAGCAGAGGTGCGAGGGAACAGACATGTTCAGCCTGGACATGGTCCCAAAACACACAGACGACGGACTGGGCTCTGGACATGTGCCCTGATCACACCTGCACTGTTCCTACCACCACACCTTTGTGTGAGTTGTTCCTTCCACCAGCAAGTCCTAGCCATCCTTGGAGGCAGGTACAAACAGGAGGCATGTGCAGACCCACAGCTAGGATGGCCTCTCCCTTGGCCTGTCTCTTCCATAGCACATCCCAGTCTGTCCCGGTCCCTGTGACTTCGGGTCTACGACGTTTCCTCCAGATACAGGTCAGCATCAAGTCCACCCACCTCACTGGCCACAGAGTACACTGGGAGCCCCAGCGCTCAGCTACACAGGCACTGCGAGGCAGGTAGGACAGGCTGTTACCAAGCACCATGTGCAGACCAGGAATGGGGCACCAGCCCTGCCCAGTCCTCCAAGCTCTGAGGTTAGAGGGAAGGAAACAGTCTCCGAGGAGAGCCCCACAGCTCATGGTAACACAGCAAAGGAACACTAAGCTGGGGTGCAAAGCTGGTCTTTCAGATCCAGCTTCATCCATTCACCTCTGGAGGGGAGTCTGGATACATCTAAGGGCAATCTCAGCAGCTGCCATCATGTGGTCACTATGCCCAGCCTCCGCTGCACCACACACACAGGTAATATAACCTCTGAGGAGGATCGGGGCCCTCAGTGCCTTCTTTTTAGAGATGAACCAAGTGAGGCTTGGAAAATGGAAGTCATTTATCCAAGGCCAGAGGGATACCAGAGGGTCCTGCTTCACACCCAGGCCTCTGCCTCCAGGCTTCACACACTCTCTCCTGCTGCCCACAGGTCTGACCTCCTTGTTCCAGTGATCCAGCCAAGTCATACATCAATTAGAGTTTTCTGACTCTCAGGCAGGTCCTTAAGGAAAGCACCCTCCCAGGGGCATCGGTGGAGAAACAGGACAGGACACCAGGACACGCAGGACATGACATGGGGAGCCAGCTGTGCTGAGAGCTCAAGTGCAGAGGGCAGGCCCTGGAGCGTGTGATGGGCTTGGTGGCGCAGAGCGGCAGCAGGGGCTCTCGCTTACCCACGCACTTCCTGTGCACGTTGAGGATAAAGCCCTGGGCACAGAGCACTGTGTGGTTGACACAGTAGAAGGATCCCAGGGTGTTCACACAGAACTGTCGCCGGCTACAATCGTGAGCACCCAGCAGGCACTCGTCTCGGTCTAGTGACAGCCGCAGAAGGAAAAACAGAAGGGCCATTAGAGGGCATAGCCTGTCACGGAGCATCTAGTCACAGACGGGGAAACTGAGGCCTAGAGAGGGGCGGCACAGCTGGGGACCTCCCAGCCCATCAGTGGTACCTCTGGGCCAGTGGTCGGCAAACTCATTAGTCAACAGAGCCAAATATCAACAGTACAACGATTGAAATTTCTTTTGAGAGCCAAATTTTTTAAACTTAAACTATATAGGTAGGTACATTGCTCTTAACTTAATTAGGGTACTCCTAAGGCTTAGGAAGAGCCACACTCAAGGGGCCAAAGAGCTGCATGTGGCTCGCAAGCCGCAGTTTGCCGACCACGGCTCTGGGCTTTGGGCCCAAGTCTGAGTTTGTACAGTCAAAGCTGGAATCCCAGTAAGGACAGGTGGCAAGGTCAGGGTCAGAGAGGGTAAGCAGCCTGCCTGCGAACTGTCGAAGTGGGCAGATGCAGTTTGTCTGCCCCCACATCCTGGAGGTGCTCACCTCCACAGGCAGCCTGGGGGCCACACAAGCAGGGGCTGCAAACTCAAGTGCTCGGAGGTCAGGCTGGCAACATAATGGGAGGAGGAGCCAGAGGAGGCTCTGCAGGCACTGCAGGGACTGTGCTCTTTTCAGAGGGACCGAGCTGTGGGCCCCTAGTAGGTAGTTTTTACAAAGTTTCAAGAGAAAACAGAAATCTGGACATTTTAAAAAATTCTTGAGGTTTTCATGGTTGGGAACTCATTTGATTATTTTAAATAGGATAGAGCCCAGCAGGACTCCCCTGCTGGCTAAAGCTGCACCCTCAGAATGCCTGTCTGCAACCTCTGGCCTGGAACCCACAGCCTTTATTGCCAGGGACTCTGCAGAGGAGGGAGATCTGGAGAGACGCAGACACTGGCCTGCAGCCTGGCCAGACCCAAGGGAATCCTAGCCCAGGAGAGATACATCCTGGCTTCAAGACCCCAAGAGATGGGGAACAAAGCCCAGAGGGCACCTGAGATCTGACCCTACCACCTGAGATCAAGGCTTGCCAGTCATCACCATGCTGTGTGCCCTGGGCATGTCTCCTGTCCTCTCTGAGCACTGGATGGTTTTCATACACATCAGAAAACTGTCTCAGCCGAGGGCCTAGATATGGGTTTCCACTTCTGGCAGGGATGTGGGCATTTTCCTGGACAGACTTAATCCTGGTACCCCCCGAAACCCACCCCGACACCTCTCCTGAACTTGAACCTGAACTGAAGTGTATGTTAGACCATGTGCCTGCTCCATGTCTGTCCTGACTCCAGACATGAAGAGGTGCAGTCTTGAGGCCTCTCAGGTTGTTCCCAAGGCACCATTCATGGTGGAAACCACCCAGCAGGTGTTGGGCCCAATGCCCCATCTCACAGGAGGAGGGCCGGCCGACAGAGGCCCCACTGAGACAAGATCCAGACCAGCATGGTCAAAGGCATGAAACAGACATGCTTTTGGAACCTCTTCAACCCCTTTGTTCATGGCAGAGGTAGCTAACTGTCACCAACATCCACTGTCCCTCCTTGCTTTCAGTAACAGAACTGAGTACGCGCCATCCATTTGGGACTCTTACTCCCTAGTCTTGCCCCCTATCAGAGGCAAATGGGAGGGGTGAATACCACTTCCAGGTCCTGTCCTACAGTAATTGGATGTGCACTCGCTCTCTCCACCCATGGCTGAAACAGGGGCAATGTGGTCAGAATAGACTTTGGTCATGCAGACAGGCAACCTTCAAGGATAGGGCAGTTGGAGTGTGGTCCAGGGACCTGGTGATAAATACAAATTCTCAGGCCCCACTCCAGACCTACTGGGTGAAGCTCTTGGGGATTCTACAGAACTCTCGGGATCCATCTGTCGCCAGGCTTCCAGCTGGCTCAAGGGTGGGAAGCACTGCTCTAGAGAGCAGCAGACATGACAAAAGAGGTGTGGGGTCCTGGCCAATCTGTGTGTCCACCCCAGCCTGCACGAACACCTGTGCGTGGCGACATGAGAGGAATCTCTGGGTAAGCTATTTGGGGCTCTTCATCAACGCAGCCAAACCTGTTCCCTCACTAACCTTCCAAGTTTTAGATCCGGACCACCTCCCTCATTCTGTTTGTCCGATCTCCACCCTGGGGCCCTGACCACAGGAAACTCAGGTTGCATGGTACTCACCTTCACAGGACACACCATCTGCCATGATGGCATAGCCGGGAAAGCAGGAGCACATGGCTGTGTCTCCAATAATGCTGCATACCTGCTTGCAAGGCCCATTGTCTGAGAGAAAATGCACAGAAATCAGAGCAGGCTCATCACTTCTGACTCTAACCTACAGGTGTAGGGACTGGGAGCCAAGGAGCCTCACTCCTGCCCCCTTTTCCAAGTTCACTGTTAAATTGGCTCATACCTCAGCTTGTGTCTGAGATAATGGACTAGATGTCCTGCCACCACCACCATCACTCAGACACCAAAGCTTCCCTCAATAAACAGGGATGGGATTGAGGAGGAGACAGAAAGAGAATACAGAGCAGATGCAGAGAGCAGGACCAAGAAAGAGAGGAGCAGAAAAAAGAGCTTTTACACATTATTATCTGTACAACAGGTCCACAAGCAAGAACATATCCTCTCAATTTCACAGCAACTAAGACCAAAAAAGTAGCTAAATGACTTGCTTGGGGTCACTTATAATCGCCCAGGCTGTCCTCTATTTCCATATCCTCTCACTCCGGCTGACCCTCCCCACAACTCTCACCTTCTCAACTACACTGAGTTCTGATAGGCAAGACCAACCAACCCCCCAAGCAGAAGCACCCCATCTTGCACATGGCCAGACCCACCCCCAGACACAATTTACCTTTGCAGGTGTTGGGTTGTGGCCGTGGTAGCAGGATGGTGTTGGGGGCCGCTTGAGAGGGTTCTGACCTCAGTGCAGACTCCTCTGCAGCTGCTGGCTGTGAGGGGCCATTGTCTGTCCCAGGCAGAGCAGATAGGAGGGAAGGTCTGTCTCACATCTTCAGCCTGGACACAGGCTCTAACAGGCCCCATGCCAGCACTTGACAGGAATTGCCTCATTTAAATCCTCCCCCACCCATTTCACAGGAGAGAAAACTGAGGCTCAAGGAGCAATGTACATTAGGTAGCAATCTCACTTTAGGTATGATATTTAGGACAGAGGAGGCAAGGAAGAAGAGGAGTGCATTTCTAGACTGACAAATCTATCCCTGGAAGCTGGCAGAGAGAAAGTCCTCCCAGACCGGGGCGGTGGCAACCTCCTGGGCTGCCTATTGGGGCTTAACCACCATGGGCCCCACAATGGGGACACAGATTAGGTTGATGGGAGTCTCTGTGGCTTGGGTCCTAGCTCTGCACCCGAACCCAGAGCAGGGCACTGGGGTGTACCCTGCAGACAGTTCTGCAGAGGAGCCTATCTGCCTGGCCTCACAAATCCCACTGCCAGAGGCCCCCAGATCCTGCAGGTTCCAATGTGTGGGGTGGCGGGAGAAGTACCCCGTGGTCCCCACTGCTGGAATGCCACAATGCCTGGCAAGACCAGCCCTGGCCCTGGCCCCGGACTATCCAGGTACTTACCTGGGCGGCAGGTACGGCCGTCATCCTGCAGTGAAAAGCCGGGAAAGCAGGCACAGTGGTAAGAGCCCACAGTGTTGATGCAGAGGTGCTGGCAAAGCTCCCCCGGGAGGAGAAGGCACTCATCCTGGTCATCACCGGGCAGGCTATTGGGCAGCTCAGTCTCCATGCCCAGTGACAGGGCCTCCCGGCTCCCCAACTGCACCTCTGAAACTGGGCAGGAGTCAGTGCTCATGATGGGAGCTGGGTTGGCCCCAGCAGGAAGCTGAGACTTCAGGCCCCCCGAAAATCAGCGCAGGTCCTCATCAGAACTCTGCGTGCCCAGTTGAGGCAACGTGCATGGATGAAAGATGGGTGGATGGATGGATGAAGGATGGGTGGGTGGACAAACCTCAGCAATAAGAGTGAACCCATCAGAGCCAGGTCCACAAAAGCCCTCAGGAAGCTTTGGCTAAAGTGATAAACGGGATTCAGACCTCTGACCTCAGGGACATCAGGGAGGACAACACCTAGCAACAGAAAAGGCCCCAAACCTGGATTCCATCAGATTAAGATCTGAACCATCACTCGGGCTTTCCCAGCTGTGTCACGTTGAATAGCACTAGGTCTCTCCATGCCTTCCATGCTGCGTTGGGGAGCCGGTGAGAGTGGGAGGGAAGGTTTCTAGAGCTGCCTTAGAAAGCTCTTGATATACAGTCATGGAAAAGGGAGAGGCCAGAAACCCCTCCATGCTCCATGTCAGCCTGGGGCCCCAACTCTGTCTGCCAGCACCAGGCCACCAAGCCCCTCAAGGGAGCAACTGCATATGCTCACATCTGAAGAACATGTTTCATATTGAAGGCATTTACATTAAGCTCCAGCCCAATCAGGCCAGGCCTGGCACCTACAGGCGGGTCGTGATGGCTGATTTTCCAGCCCTATGACCCTGTGCCCAGCTCTGCTGGGCAAGCTGTTGGCCATGCTTCAGGGTTCATGCTCAGCCTGCTTCCTCAGCACATTTCTCACAATAATCCTCCCAGCAGCGGTGATGCTGAAGCTTGGAGGTGCATACTGATTTCCACAAGGTCACCTGAGCAGGACTGGCAACCAGGTTGATCTGACCTGCCAGTTGTGTCCTCTGAGGCCCAGGTTACCCACCAGTTAGTCACTGAAGGAGAGAAACACGAACCTCTGGCTCTGGACCCTTCTTGGCCCCGTGTCTACCCTCTGACCCCTGAAGCTGGACTTCCTCCCAAATTTTACCTTGAATCAGACTTATGGTTGCTACCCTGGCCTTTACACCCATGCTCAAGCAGCCCCTAGATCTAACCTCATCATGTGGCACTTCCTTGGACTGGCCAGCCTTTGTGCCCATGCTGGCTGGTGAGGCTGGCCAGTCCTTCTGTCCTGTCAGCTTCGCCTGGCCTGGTCCATCCTCTATATGCTTGCCACTGCCCCGCCCTGCTGGGAGACCCAGGTTTCTGTTGGGCCCACCATCACATCCAGCAAACTTTGTACCCACAGGATACAAGGTCTTCTCCCAGGAACCCCTGACTTTGGACAGCAGGCATCTAATTCCCCATGCCCAGATTTCCACTGTCTTGCATTATCAAGACAGAGACCCAGGGATGACTGGGTCTGGTCAAATCCAGTACACCAGAGTCCAGGTCAAAAACAGGAGTCTACTGATAGTCCCAACTATGCCAAGGACCTGATTTGCACAAGGGCGAAGTGAGGCTTCCTCATCTGGACTATGAAAACATGGTGACAGTAACAGGGTAAGGAACCACAAGCCCTTGATGAGCATCCTGCCATCCCTCCCCACAGGGAGTGAGGTGGAGAGCAGAATCTGTGTCTGACAAAGTTTCCAAGAAGGCCCATGACTTGCTGAGGAGAACAGTGGAGCTGGGATTCCAACCAGTCTTCTGGACTCCAAGGGCCACACGTTAACCTTGATGCTAGGGCCACCTCTGGGATTTTCATTCCCAATCCTTGAAGTGCCCAGGACGGACCCACAGGTGCCCCAGATGGTCCACACAGCTGCAGAAAAGGCTAGGCCAGTGCTTCTGGAACTTTCCTGGGCACCTGGTCCCTGGCTGGTCAAGGCAGAATGTATGAACATCTGCAGAAGTGGCCACCCAGGGCTGCAGGCCCAGCTCCACAAAGAACACTTGCTGATTCACTGGCACACCTTGATTGGGCTCCTGCTGTCCCAGAGGCACAAAGAAGGCTAATGGCCCTGAGTCTAGGAGATAATCTTAGATAGGGTGACAGAGGCTGAACCTGGCAGCTGAAACAATGATCACAGCACATGGAGGGCACATGAGGGAGGAGACCCCAAGGACGCTGAGGACTGGAAGCTCTATGACCTGGGTCTTGACTCTCAGGCAGGAGCAAACGCAGGCTCCAGGGCCCACATTGATACCTAGAGCTCCCTCCTCCCCCCCACACACACACTGGTCCCCCTATGGCTTCTGGGGACCAGTGCCAGGTAAGGATAGAGAGGGTAAGGGCACAGGTCTGATCAGCCCTCAGAGAACTCATGGTCTGGTGGTGAAGGGGGGGCTGCCAAAAAAACCCATCATTCATTTAGTCATTTGCTAGTGACTCTTCTGGGACAAGCACAGGGCCAGGCACTGAGAATATAGACATAAAAGATAGTGCTAGCCTGAAGGGGCTGACCAGGCAGGTGGGGCAACATTTATAAATGCATTCTCCATACCAATTATACCCTGTTCCCTGAGGACACAAGAATGGCATAGGTGAGAGGAATGGAGGATGGATGAACAAAGGTAAGTGAATGATGGATACGTGAAAGATTTGGGGGTGGTGAATACATGAGCAGATGGACGGACAGACAGACAATAAGACAGATGGAAAGACCCATGGACAGACAGACGGATGGGTGGATGGACAGACAGATGGGTAGGTGAACAGGTGGATAAGTAAATGAATTGTGAGTGCATGGGTAGACAAACAGGTAAGCAGATGGGTGGGGGAGATGAATGGATGGATGAGTGGATGTGAGAATGGATAGATGAGGGATGGTAGAGGAATGGTATAGTGGGTGGAGATATGGATGGTGAAATAGACCAGAGAATGGGTGGGAGATAGGTGAGATGATGGATGGATAAAAGCGTGGATGAGAATGGAAGGTGATAGGTAGTAGGTAGTTGGTAGTTCAGTGGGTGAAGTGATTGGTACTTGGAAAACTGAATGAAATCACCATCTTGGAAATGACAGGCCTCAGTCCATTCTTAGCAGCCACTGAGGAACTATGTGGTGCAGAACTTGTGCCCCACGCTACAATGGCCGTGGACCCAGAGTCTCCATAGAAGGCCAGGGTCACCCAGCCTTGGCTAGAAGCCCCAAAAGCTCTCTCCCCCTCACCCAACCATCCTATAGACCCTGGCTCAGGGTGAGGCAATACCCACCTCTCTGTGGTGCAGACTCAGGCTCCGGAGCCTGGCGGACCTCAGGCACGATAAGGGGGTCTTCACCCTCACAGCAGGAAAGCATGACGTGGTTGCAGGGGTAGCCCAGGTTGGGGTTGGACTCACATGACTGGCCCTCAGCCCGCACACGGAGCCCCAGGCCACAGCAGTCACAGCATTGCTGGAGGGAGACATGCAGTTACTGCTACAGCCTGGACCCCAGAGCCCACCTGCCTTCCCCTGGGTCTCTGAGCCCCTATGAGGCTCACTGAGAGCCCCATGGAAGCATCCTGGGTCAGGCTCAGCAGAGGAGCTAATAAATGAGAGTGAACTAAGCTTGTCTTGTTTCTTCGGTCCACTATGTGCTCTCCATTCCCCATGTCTGGCTCAGAGTAGGGCTAATGCAAGTCTTGAAATAATCAATCAATGGCCTCTATGAAAAGAACTGCAAATTAGCCCGTCACATCCACTCCTCACACCCTGTTTTTGCTAGCAACTGATTCTAGGAGACCACTGGGTAGCGCTTTCAGGAAAGCTTGAACTGGGGCTGACTCAACTTGAAAGCCCATCCTTTTCACATGCCCCTTCCTCCTTTTTGGAACAAATATGGTGGCTGGAGTTCTAACAACCATCTTGGGACATGAAGTGACTGTCGAGATGGAAGGGAAAGCTAAAGATGACTGAGTAGAAAAACAGAATCCAGAGTTCCTGAAGACACTGTGTAGCTACACCCCTGTCCGGGACTGCTCACCTCTCAAAAAATCTTCAATTGTTTAAACTACTGTGGTTGACTGATAGTCCCAATCATGTCCTCTTCCCTGTGTCCATTGTCTTGCAATGATAGTGCAGTTCCTCCGATCAAAAGGGAGACTATTTTCTAACCTCTTGGTTGCACCTCACGACTTGCTTTGGCCAATACGATGAGATAGAAGTGACAATATACCAGTTTTGAGCTTCTGCCTCAAAAGGCCTTGCACACTTCTATTCCCTGTGTTGGAACCCTGGCCGCCACTAACTGAACAAGCCAAGGCTAGTCTGCTACAAGTTGTGAGACCACATAGAGTAGGGAAAAGTCATCCCAGCTGCAGCCATCCTAAATCATAAAGTGCCAGTAGAGCCATCAGCTGGCAGCAGACACATAAGTGAGCTCAGCTAAGATCAGCTGACCATGGCCCAGGTCAGCAAAACTACCTCATGAGATGAGCCAATCATGAATCACTTGGTTCAGGATTGTTTGTTACACAGCAATAGCTTGTACTCCAGACCTGCATCACCCAATAGTGGCCACTTCCACTTAGTCAAGACCCACCATGTACTTAATAAATACTCAGTATGTCTTACCTCTGATGCTCACAACCACCCCATAAGACATACATTATTATCCCCATTTTGTAGATGGACAAGCTGAGGCTCAAAAAAGGCTGGTTCAGGGTCAAACATACAGACAAAAATGGGATTCAAAACTTTCCTGTCACCAAAGTCCTTTCCCTAATATCAATTGTTTTTAGGAAAAATCAACCCACCATCATAAAAATTAAAGTCCAAATCAATTCCCAAATGTCACCCTCCTCCAAATGTCCCTATTATTCATCCAAGCATGTGACCCCTCTTCAACTCCTTACACTCTCTCCTAAACATCCCTTTTGGTGACGCTCCTGACACTGTCCACTGCCCTAGTCTGCCCCGTCCTCTGCTGCACAACCAGCCAGGTGTTGGCCCCCAGTGTCTGCTTTCCCTTTTTCCCAATTTTCAGTGGAGCATGCGACCTCTCCAGAATAAAGACTACATTTCTTAGCCACCCTTCAGCTAGGTGTGACCACTGGCCTAAGTTCTAGCTAATGTGCTGTTAGTGGAAGTACTGTCTGTCCTCAAAGGAGGGGCTCTTCTCACACCTGTGTCCACAGCAGCATTGGTCACACAGCCAAGAGGTAGAAACAACCCAATGTCCATCAAAAGATGAATGGATGAACAAAATGTGCTCTATACATGTAATGGAATAGTATTCAACTCCAAAAGAAAAGACATCCTGACACCTGCAACACCATAAGTGAACCTGGAGGACACTGTGCTCAGTGAAATAAGCCAATCACACAGGACAAAGACTGTGATTCCATACATATGAGGTCCCTAGAGTAGTCAGTCATAGAGACAGAAAGTAGAAGCGTGGTTGCAGGGGCTGGAGGGAAAGGGTACGGGGGTGAGTGTTACACAGGACAGGGTTTCAGTTTGGGAATATGAAAGAATTCTGGAGATGGATGGTGGTGATGGTTGTACAACACTGTGAGTGTATTTAATGCCACTGAACTATACACCAAAAAGTAATTAAGATGGTCAATTTTACATTCTGTATATTTGGCACAATGAAAAATAATTTAAAGAGGGGCTCTTTCCCCATCCTTCCAGCCTGCTGCCTGGAGCTCAAGCAGCCATTCTGGACCAGGAGGCAGCATATTCCAGTTGGCTGGACAACAAGACCGAACAAACCTGTGTCCCTGAAGACCACAGAGCCACTCATTCTGTTAGTTTTGGCCTGGCTGCCTGCAACCACCAGCATATGACAGAATAAGCAATGTTTAGGGAGGTTTCCATTACTTGCAGCCAAACTGATGTCTCGTCCCTAAACCTGCCACCTGAGGCCAACGTGAGCCCTAGCACACTAATTGGTCTTCTGTAAATCCCTCTCAGGGCCCTGCATACCTTCAGCCTGGAGCCCAAAATATCTCACAACAGTAGTTACTGTCCTTCATGTAAGAGTCAGAGGACTCCTGGTAGCCCCCGCCCCCCCGCCCCGCTCCTGTACCTCTTTGCCACAGGCTCTTGCCTCTGCACCTTGGCTTACACTGTTCCCTCTTCTAGAAGTGCCCTCCTCTTCTCTCTGCTCCATGACTGCCTGGAGAGGTTTGATTCCATCCTGATCACACTGTCCATGGAGAAGAACCCCCTCAGTCCCCACAACTGCAGAAGGGACCCAGATAATGTCCTTCGAAACTCTCCGTGTCTCCCACCTCACTGAGAGCAAACCACCATCCTTATAATGCTGGACAGGGTCTGCCCCATCACTTCTCTGGCCTCAGCTCCTACTACTCCCTCCTCACTCACTGCACTCCAGCCACACAGGCCTCTTTGCTGCTCCTCACACATGCCAAGCATATACTTGCCTCAGGACTTTTGCACTTGCAGTTCCTTCTGCCTAGAATAGGAGTGGGGAACCTTTTTTTTCTGCCAAGGGACATCAGATATTTATAACATCATTTGAAAGCCATACAAAATTATCAACTTAAAAATTAGCCTGCTATATTTGGTCAAAACATTTAATTAACTCATCCCTAATGCCTTGGCAGGGCCAGACCAAAAGATTTTTGTGGGCCTTATACGGTCCCCGGGCCAGATGTTCTGCACCCCAGGCCTAGAAGATACTTCCCATATAGAAGTCCACACAGCTCACCCCTCTCCTCCTGCAGGGTTTTGCTCAAACATCCCCTTCTCAGTGCGGCCATCTCCAGAACCAATGAAACTCCAGAACCTCCCAATCTCTGACATAGCTTGTCCCTATCCTCTCTTCAGTTTTTCCTCCCTGGCACCATCACCTTCTAATATACTGAACATTAACATACTCACCTTGATCTCCATCTGTCTCCCTGACTAGAAGGAAAACCCAGAGAGAGCAAGGATCTTTGTGTTACTCGTTTCTGCATCCCTCATGCCTAAAATAGGGCCTGGCATACACTGGTGTTCAGTAAATATTTTGTGAATTAGTAGGTCAATATAATAACTGCTGATGTTCTCTATGCAGATGAAGAGACCCTTGACCCATGTGAGAGGGTCACCCTCACTGTGGAGTCCCACAGGGGAACCCAAACCCCAGTCCTCAAAGACTCTCAGGCCACGAAGGCTGCAGTCGGACTTGCCTTATACAAGGAGATGCCACAGGTGTCACTGTCCTCAAGCCCACAGGCCTCGCCCTCCTTGGCCCCCACAACACCGGCCATGCAGCTCTTCTCCTTCAGGTAGGATGCACAGCAGTGCTTCTGAGCTGTCCTGCAATAGAAGTGCCCTCAGCCCGACCTGAGCACCCACCCCATCCTCCCAGGGAAAGAAATTGAGGCTCAGAGAAGGGAAGCTCATATGAGCAGGGCAGTGCTGATGGCAGATGCATTGGCAAGGCCAGCACATCCCCCTCAGAGTCACATGGGTTTGTTTCTCCTTAACCAAGAAGACTTTAGCCTGGGCCCCACCGGTGTCCTGACCAATGAGAAAGGGGAATTAGCACTCCAAACTCCACATGGGGCCGAGAAAGACAGGAAGACCCAATCCTGGTTGGCATGGAGGAGCGTAGCCTACAGGGTTCCTGGTCAAGCCTCCCAATCTCAGTAGGGCTGCCCTGGGACAGAGGCAGCTGATGAGCCAGCAGCATGAGGGCAGAGCCAGGACACAGAGGCAGGGGTTGTGGGAAAGCAGGGTTCAGCTCCGCTTGAGGAAGAGCATGTCCCAGGGAGGGCTATCCAGTGATAACCAGCTGGCCATGAAGCAGTGAGTTTCCCATCACAATAGGAATGTAAGCATGCACTATTTATAAGGGCCACTCAGCTCAAAACTCCAGGACTGTGACTGGCGCATGCTCTAACTCCTAAATAGCCCCAAATTGGTGGGACAACAGAGGAAAAGGAAAGGGACATGGTTAGCATTTAAATGTTTCTAAAGGAGGTATGGTGAGCTGGACATTAGGAAACAGGAGGTCTACTCCTGGCCCTGCTCCCAATGAGTTGTATGGCTTTGGGTGAATCACATTACTTCTCTAAACCTTGTCTTCCTTTGTCTGGAAAAATGAGTAGGTTGGAAAAGATGGTGTCTCTAGAAAAAAGAAATAGTGAGTGGCTGATCAACACGTCTTCCAGGCCTGGCACAAGGCTGGCCTGGGTGTAAATGATGCCTTTGCTGAGATACCAGAGACAGAAGAAACAATCAGCACAGGCAGTAGAAGAGGATGGTGAAAGGCCACCCTTTTAGAGACTCCAGGGTAGCAAAGCGGGGAGAGAAAGAGGACTGAGCTCCCCAGCTCAAAGCTGAGCGAGTATAACCTGTGTGGGTGGAGCCCTGCCCAGCAGTTAGAGAAGCACACAATTACTCCTGGGTGCCAATGGTCCTTTAATACTTGTTCCAAACGGTACACTCCTGATTATGTGCATCAGGCCCACTGTGAATTTATGTGGCTAGTTTACTTTGGGGTCCAGTCTTGGGCTCTCTGCACCTGCAGAAAGCCTCACCAACTGGGCCACAGCTGCCGTATCCAATCACCCGTGAGCACCTGGAAGGAGGTGAATCATGTGCTCACCTTGCACTGTCAGGGCCCACAGTCCAAGGCAAGCAGGGATCTGGAGAAGGTGAATGGGCAACTCTGCCTGCCCCAGGTTACCCGCCCTACCTGCAGACATCACCCTCAGCGCCACTCTCAGGGACTTCCAGGCACTCGTCATTGTCGATGGCCCACTGCTGTCCAGCTGCGCAGCAAGTCTCGATCAGGTCCTTTGTGGAGACTGTGGGTGGCAACACGGGCAGAGTCACCACCCTACTGGAGGCATATAATTCCAAAGTATCTAGGGTCAACCAATATAGCAGATGCTGCCGGTACCTGTCCACACCCCCTTTACTGGGTAGGTAACTCACCCTCTGCATGTTGGCTGTCAGCACACAACTGCAAGCTCCTCTGGAGAAATGCCTGGGAGGTTAAGTTGGCCCCACAGAAGTGGGGACTGGGAGGAGACCAGCCAGTCAGTGAGTATCATGGGAGCACAAAGGCAACAGCCCTGTGGGGCCACTCACACTTGAGCTCCCTGTGGGATCAGGAGCACTGTCCAGCTCCTTCCCTGAACCTCCCCGAACCAGCACGTGCACAAGGACCCCAACTCAGGCTCTGCTTCTAAGGAGCCTGACCTAAGTCACCAATCCAGGACAAGGCATAAGAAAGCAACAGCAGCAGCAAGGAAAGTTTACAACTCAGCTAAGAAGTTAACAGAGAGAATCCCAGTGACTGGGGGGGATGGGAGGAGTCGAGGGCAGGGAGAATGTCTTAACTCAAAAGCACAGACCATACACTAATGGATGAATCTGACCACCTCAAAACTAAAATTCTCCATATAACAAACCTCCATGAACAAATATAATAGATTGCTGACAACTTAGGAGACATTTTTGGAATGTCTACAACTGACAAAGAACTGCTACTGAAAAAATATAATAACATTGTGAAAATTAACAAGAAAAAACAACCCCAACATAAAATATCTTTTAAACTGAAAAAAATCAGAACAAGTAGTCAATGTGCACTGAGGTGGCAGTGGGCACTGGCAGCCAGTCTGGATGGAGACCTGGACGACTCTCACAATGAAATGTGCACATCACCTAGGGCCTGGTGGCTCCACCCTGGGTGTGCACTCCAGGGGGTCCTCGCCAGGCCCAGCATGCAGCCAGCACAAGGCTGTGCACTGCAGTGTCTCTGTGGACGGGACTTGGAAGAAGTCTGAAGTTCGCACTGGAGGAGTGGGGGAAGAGAACTAGAGACATCTCCGTGTAGGACTCTACCTATCAGATACAACAGATTAGATGCCCACGTGACAATGTGCAGGTAAATGCATGCACGCACAGCAATATGGAGCAGTAGGGAACAGAACACTGAGGGGAACAGGAAATACCAAGTGAGATTCATTACACAGATTTAAAATATTGCACAAAAATAACAATACATGTTTCACAGGAACACATAAAAGAAAAAAAACTCACAAATTAAACAGAAGAGAACTGATGGGGCGGAAGGATGGCAATAGGAAAAGGGAATAAAATCTAATCTAATAAAAGAGAAACATGGTAATTAGCGTACGACCACTACCCTTCCCATTGGCTAATCAGGGCAATATGCAAATTAACTGCCAGCCAAGATGGCGGCCGGCAGCCAGGCAGCTGGAAACGAACATGAGGCTTGCTTGCTTCAGTGACAGAGGACTCCAACGTTGCCTGCCTGCCTTGCTGGCCTCTGAGCTTGCAGTTTGAAACATTGTAACAAATATAGAAGCTAAACAAAACCCCAGAAACCAGCTTTCAGCTGGCCGGGATCTCAGAGCTAGAGTTATACATTGTTTCGACTATAGAATGCAAACAAACCAGATACCTGCTTTCAGCAGCGGAAGCCTCAGAGCTAGAGCCAGAGCTAAAGCTGGCCCAGAATAAAAAAAAAAAAAGAAAAAAAGGAGCGGTTGGGAGCTTCAGTCAACCACCAGCCTGAAAGCAGCCCTCAGCCCCTCACCCAGACTGGCCAGGCACCCCAGTGGGGACCCCCACCCTGAAGGGTGTGTGACCAGCTGCAAACAGCCATCATCCCCTCATCCAGGCTGGCCAGGCACCCCAATGGGGACCCCCACCCTGATCCAGGACACCCTTCAGGGCAAACCAGCCAGCCCCCAGGCCTCTATCCTATATAGTAAAAGGGTAATATGCTTCCCAGCACTGGGATCAGCGGAGCCACGAGGCCTCCTGGCACCGGATCAGCATGACAGGGGGCAGCGCCCAAACCCCCTGATCGCCCTGCGGCTCTGTGTGTGACAGGGGGCGGGGCCACAACCTCCCTATCCGCCCTGCTCTGTTCGTGACAGGGGAAGGCGCCCCAACCCCCTGATCAGCCCTGCTCTGTGTGTGACAGGGTGTGGCGCCCCAACCCCCCCCCCCCCCCACACACACACAGGCCCTGCTCTGTGTGTGACAAGGTAGAGCCATAACCTCCCCATCGGCCCTGCCCTGAGTCTGAGAGTGGCGGCGCCCCAACCCCCTGATTGGCCCTACTCTGTGCGTGATAGGGGGTAGCGCCGCAACCTCCCCATCGACCCTGCCTTGAGTGTGACAGGGGGCAGTGCCCCAACCCCCCAATTGGCCCTACCCTGAGCGTGACTGAGGGTGGCATCCCAACCTCCCGATCCGCCCTGCTCTGTGCATGACAGGGGGCGGCGCCCAACTCCCCAATTGGCCCTGCTCTGAGCCCGACCAGGGGCTGCACCTAGGGATTGGGTGTGCCCTCTGCCACCTGGGAGCAGGCCTAAGCCAGCAGGTCGTTATCTCCCGAGGGGTCCCAGACTGCGAGAGGGCACAGGCCGGGCTGAGGGACCGCCCCCCCCCCCCCCCGAGTGCATAAATTTTTGTGCACCGGGCCTCTAGTACATAATAAAGCAAGAAAGAATCTTACAAAGGTGATAAGGTATAAGGTGCTAGAAAATGAGGAATACAACTGACCCAACTATTTCCCTCTGAGATCTGAAAATAAATGACATTCAAAAATGAAGCTCATCTAGAATAGCTACATATATCTGCAGGGACAGCAGAGTATAATGGAATAACTTTGAGCCTGGATCCGCATCTTAGTGCTACCGTGTATAGCTGTTCCTCCTCCCTAAAGACTCAGTGTCCTTCTCTTAGCGAGGACCTGATGGCTGAACAGCTGCTGAAACCTACAAGGCCCTCTAAATATCCTGGAGCAACTCCAGAACCTGGCAAGGCAAAGGAACAAATGCACCCAGGGTTGCTAGCAGTCTACACAGTTCTAGGAGCAGAGTGAGAGCTCACTAGAATCATCAGCTCTATCTGCTAAATGGGCATTTCAAGTCCTTGAACTTTTCTGAGTTTCCATTATCTCTGTAACACAGAAAATAAACTTCAGCAACACCTTGAGAGCACCAGAAGGAATGAGAAGAATTTGGATCACTGGTATCTACCAGAAACAAGTCATAAGCATCACAGTCAGCACACACTGAAGTAAAAAATGTGACAAAAATGCCTACTGACACTGCTACTATTTACCAGTTTCCTAGAAATGCTAGCAAATGCAATAAAACAAGACTTTAATAAAGAGGCAGTAAAAATATTAGAAAGAGATGACAATCATTAGATGTAGATGCTATGAGTTCACCTTCCTAGAAAATCCAAGTGAATCAAAATTAACACAATATGAAAATGAATACTAATTTTTCATCATTATTATTACTATTATGTGACCAAAAATAAAATCAACATATTCAAATGAGTAGCTTTCCTACACACCAGCAGCAATTAAATAGAAAAGATAGTAGAGGAGACTTGACTTGGGGTGGTGAATACACAATATAATATGCATATGATGTATTATAGAATTGTACACCTGAAACCTATATTATATAATTTTAATAAACAATGTCACCCCAATAAACTCAATTTTAAAAAGTGAATATGAAATAATCCCATTCAAAACAGAAACAATGCTAGAAATAAATCTATAGCAAACATGCTACATCTACATGAAGAAAAAAGTTGTCTAATAGGTATAACAGTATATATTATTAAAAACATATATTGCCGTAGCCAGTTTCGCTCAGTGGATGGAGCGCCGGCCTGCGGACTGGGGGGTCCCAGGTTCGATTCCGGTCAAGGGCATGTACCTTGGTTGCGGGCACATCCCCAGTAGGAGGTGTGCAGGAGGCAGCTGATCGATGTTTCTCTCTCATCACTGTTTCTAACTCTCTATCTCTCTCCCTTCCTCTCTGTAGAAAACCAGTAAAATATATTTAAATATATATATATATATTATGTTCTGGATGAGAGGATTCAATACCTTAAAATTCTCCTCCATTTATATTTTCAATGCAATCCAAAGTCCCAACATTATTTTGTCATAAAATTTGTCAAGCTGATCCTAAAATTCATCCAAAAAAGAAAAATTCTCAACTGGTTTGCCCAAGACCCCCTGAGAGCTAAGCCTCGCCCCCCAGCGCAGCCCTGTCTCCTCTCCACAAGGAGATGAAAGAAACTATCCTGAATCAGGAGAAGCTCGCCAAACCACAGGCACAAGTGCGCGATGATGGTAAAGGAACACTCCTAGGAAGAAGGCAGTTCACAGAACAGCTACAGCAGACATAAAAGCTTCAGTTCTCCTTAAAGAAGTTAGGGGTAAACAATATCTCTGGTATTGAAGAGGTTAATATGTTCAAAAACCGGAACAATGTTCCCTTTAACAGCCCTAAAGTTCAGGCATCTCAGCCACAACCACTTTCACTGTTACTGGCTGTGTGGAGACAAGGCAGCTGACAGGTGCTAGGACCCAGCATCTCAGACCAGCATGGGACAAGTCTAACTAGTTTAAGGAGACTGGTGAAGCTCTGCCCAAATAATCTGTGGGTGGAAAAGCACCACTTGCTACCGGAGAGGATGGTGATGATGACGATGAAGTTCAAGATCTTGAGGAGATTTTTGATGAGGCTGCTAAGAATAAAGCAAACTGAATACAGTCAACTTCTGAAGAAGATTACCTTGAAGAAGTTACTGGGAGCTGCTATTTTATATTGACTGCTTGTTCACATTTTGCATATGGATCTGATAAAATCTAGATCTCTAATATTTTTAAGCCCCTTAGATACTGCAGCTCTTTTCAGTTTTGCTTATACACAAATCACTCTGTAGCTAATTAAGCTGAAGAAGCCTGGGAATAGAGATTGAAACAAAGGTTAAAAAAAAACACCCAAAAAAGTTTCTGAACAGAAGGATATACTTTAAAATTCTAATAATTAAAACAAAAAGTGCTCAAAAGTAACTAATCATCAGAGAGACGCAAATTAAAACAACGAGTTATCATCTCACACTTGTCAGAATGGCTACCATCAATAAATCAACATACAAGTGCTGGCAAGAATGTGGAGAAAAGGAAACCCTAGTACACTGCTGGTGGGAATGCAGATTGGTGCAGCCATTATGAAAAACAGTATGGAGTTTCCTCAAAAAAATTAAAAATGGAACTGACATTGGACCCAGTGACTTCACTTCTAGGAATATATCCTAAGAAACCTGAAATACCAATCAGAAAGAATGTATGCACCCTTATGCTCATAGCAGCACAATTTACAATAGCTAAGATCAGTAGATGAGTGGATCATGTAGGGACCTGGAGAGTACTATGCTAAGCGAAACAAGCTAGTCAGAAAAAGACAAGTATCACATGATCTCACTCATATGTGGAATCTAAAGAAATAAGCTGATAAGCAAAATAGATCCAGAGACATAGAAACATGGAACACAATGATGAATCAAAGAGGGAAGGTGAGGGTGGGTGGTGGGTGAGAAGAGATTAACCAAAAAACATGTGTGCATGTATGCATAACCCATGGACACAGACAATAGTGCAGTGAAGGCCTGAGGGGGGGGGGGGGCGTGGAGTTGGGCTAGAGGGGGGTCAATGGGGAAAAAAGGGTACCTCTGTATTACTTTCAATAATAAAGATAAATTTTAAAAATAAAAACAAATAGAGACAAGAGGAACAGAATAGAGTTGGAAATAGAACTGTGCATAAGGGAATTTAGTGTGCAATAAAGGTGGCATTCAAACCTTGTGGTAAAAGGATTCAACAGGTGATGCTGGGACCTACCTCACACTATACAAGAAAATAAATTCCAATTCTATAAAGGCAGTATTAGAAGAAAACCTAAAAAAATAATTTTAGGATAAAGAGAGTCTTCTTCCAAAATAAGTCCCCAGAAGAATGAAATTGGACCATTATCTCACATCATATACAAAAATTAACTCACAACAAATTAAATATATAAGTATAAGGCCTAAAACCATACAATTTGTAGAAGAAAACATAGGGGGAAAGCTCCTTGACAATGATTGGTCTTAGTAACAATTTTTTGGTAATGACACCAAAAGCACAAACAACTAAGAAAGAAAAACAATAAGGGGGACTACATCAAACTACAAACATCTTTCTGCACAGCAAAGGGAACCATCAACAAAATGAAAAGGCAACCTAGAGGATGGGAGATAAGATTTAGAAATCATATATCTGGTAAGGGGTTAATATCCAAAATATGTAAGAACTCAATAGCAAAAAAGCAAAACAAAAAACAAGTACATGTATTTAAAAATGGGTAAAAGACCTAATAGACATTTTTATATAGAAGACATACAGATGGCCAACAAATACATGAAAAGGTCCTCAACAATACTGATCATCAAGGAAATGCAGAGGAGAAACTAAGATGGCGGCATAGGTAAACACCGGAGTTTGCTGCCTCAAACAACCACTTTAAAAATACAACTAAAAGACTGAACGGACATCACCCAGAACCACAGGAAGGCTGGCTGAGGAGAGACTCTTCAACTAGAAGGAAAAACAACAGCATTACGAGGCCCAGAGGAGGCGCAGTGTGGAAAATTTAAAGGTACGGTGGTGCGGCGGTGCGCGCGCAAAGCGGGCTGGTGGCTGAGGGCGAGGTTGTCGTTTTCAATCAGGAGTGAGTCTCAGACTCTGGGCTACAGATCCGGGCGAGTCTCTAGGGACCCAGACTCAAACAGGAGAACCGGGACTGTCTGGCTACGGTCCCTCCGAAGTTTGCAGCGGTTGCGGGGACAGAGAGGCAGAGCCCCTGGAGACGGACTGAGAGCAGCCATAGCTGCTCCCTCCCCCCACCCTGTTGAGCCCGCCCCGGCCAGGCCCTGCGCAGAGCCATTTGCCGATCGCCTCAGGCAAAGGCTGGACTAGCGCCTCCCCAGAGGACTGAAGTTTTCCACGCAGCTGATTCCAACAGCCAGTCGGCCTGGTGGTCAAATCCCTCTAGTGTTAACTACAACAATTAAGGCTTGGCTAGAACAAGACTGCGCACAAAGACCACAAGGGGGTGCACCAAGAAAGCATAAAAGATGCGGAGACAAAAAAACATGACAGAAATGGAGGATATGGAGCTAAGAATCGCAATTTTGAGGGCTTGCTATAAACTTGTGCAGAGCCTCACGAAAACTAATGAGACCCTCGATGCTACGATAAAGAAATTAGAAAGTAAGCATACACGGACTGAAATAAAGAATATTATACCCAATAGCAGACCAGAGGAGCACAAGAATCAAACCAAAGATTTGACAAAAAACACCCAACTGGAAAAGCAAAATGAAAAAAGAATCCGAAAGTGTGAAGATAGTGTAAGGAGCCTCTGGGACAGTTTCAAGCGTACCAACATCAGAATAATAGGGGTGCCAGAAGATGAAAGACAGCAAGATATTGAAAACCTATTTCAAGAAATAATGGCAGAAAACTTCCCCCACCTGGTGAAAGAAATGGACTTACAGGTCCAAGAAGTGCAGAGAACCCCAAACAAAAGGAGTCCAAAGAGGACCACACCAAGACACATCATCATTAAAATGCCAAGAGCAAAAGACAAAGAGAGAATCTTAAAAGCAGCAAGAGAAAGAGACTCAATTACCTACAAGGGAATACCCATACGACTGTCAGCTGATTTCTCAACAGAAACTTTGCAGGCCAGAAGGGAATGGCAAGAAATATTCAAAGTGCTGAATACCAAGAACCTACAACCAAGATTACTTTATCCAGCAAAGCTATCATTCAGAACTGAAGGTCAGATAAAGAGCTTCACAGACAAGGAAAAGCTAAAGGAGTTCATCACCACTAAACCAGTATTATACGAAATACTGAAAGGTATCCTTTAAGAAGAGGAAGAAGAAAAAGGTAAAGATACAAATTGTGAACAACAAACATGCATCTATCAACAAGTGAATCTAAGAATCAAGTGAATAAATAATCTGATGTACAGAATGAACTGGTGATTATAATGAATCAGGGACATAGAAAGGGAATGGACTGACTATTCTTGGGGGGGTAAGGGGAATGGGAGATTCGGGAAGAGACTGGACAAAAATCGTGCACCTATGGATGAGGACAGTGGGTGGGGAGTGAGGGCGGAGGGTGGGGCGGGAACTGGAAGGAGGGGAGTTATCGGGGGGGGGGGGGGAAGAGGAACAAATGTAATCTGAACAATAAAAATTTAATAAAAAAAATAAAATAAAATAAAAAATTAAAAAAAAAAAGGAAATGCAAATCAAAACCACAATGAGATATCAACTCAAACCTGTTAGGATGGTTATCATAAAAAAAAGACAAGATATAATAAGTGGTAGTAAAGATGTGGAGAAGAGGGAATCCTTGTGCACAGCTGGTGGGAACGTAAACTGGTACAGCCACTATGGAAAATAGTATGGAAGTTCCTCAAAAAATTAAAAATAGAACTATCGCCAATTCCAATTCTGAGTATGCATCCAAAGGCAATAAAAACACTATCATGAAAATACATCTGCACCTCCCACGCTCATTGCATTAGTATTTACAACAGCCAAGACATGGAAACCATCAAGAGTCCATCAATAGATGAGTGAATGAAGATAATGTGGCACATATATACAAAAGAAGGAAAACCTGTCACTTGCAACAAAATGGATAGACCTAGAGGGCATTATGCTAAGTGAAATAAGCCAGACAGAGAAAGACAAATACTACTAAGTGAAATCTAAAATTGCTGGACTGTTGGAAGCAGTGAGTAGACTGGTGATTACCAGGAGATGGCAGGGGATGAGGTGGGGAGGGGGGTTTGAAAGGGTATTGGTCAAAGAGAACAAACTTCCAGTTATAAGATAAACAAGTTCCTGGGATTTATAGTTAACAATACTATGTTATATACTGGAAAGTTGATAAGAGAATAGATCTTAAGTGTTCTCACCACAAGGAAAAAAATGGTAACTATGTGAGGTGATGAAGGTGCTAACTAGCCTTATTAATTACACACACACACACACACACACACACACTCTAGAGGCCCAGTGCACGAAATTTGTGCACGGGGGGGGGGGGGTCCCTCAGTCCAGCCTACAACGACGCCAGCATTCCTCACCCCGGCCTCTGGCCAGAGGCCCCTCTCCTCCCTCCGCGCAGCTGAGGAGCCGACGCTGGACTCGCGTTGTCAGGGCGACGCCGCCAGCGTCCCGCCCTGGCGGCTATGGGTGCCACCATCTTTGAGGCGGAGTGATGGTTAATTTGCATATTACTCTTTTATTAGATAGGATACACACACGCGCACACACACACACACACACACAGGAGGCCTGATGCATGAAATTCGTGCATGAGTAGGCCTTCCTTCCCCCAGCTGCCAACACCAGCTTCCTTCTGGCACCCGGGACCCGGGCTTCCCTCCAGCCACCAGCAGGCACCCAGGACCCAGGCTTCCCTCTGGCCACTGGCAGGCACCCGGGACCAGACTTCCCTCACAGCCCTGGCTTTGTCCGGCAAGTCATCCAGAAGAACGTCTGAAAGGACGTCCGGTCTAATTAGCATATTATGCTTCTATTGTTATAGATATGCATATATATATATATATATCCTATATAATAAAAAGGCCAAAGGCATCACAACCAAAACGACCAGAGACCAGACCACCACGGCTCCTAGTGGGCTGGCCCTGCCCTCAAGCAAGCGGTTAGGGGCAATCAGGCTGTCAGGCAGAGTGGTTAGGGGAGATCAGGTAGGCAGACCAGCAGTTAGGAGCGATCAGGCAGGCAGAGTGGTTAGGGGCAAACAGGCAGGCAGGTGAGTAGTTAGGGGTGATCAGGCATGCAGGCGAGCAGTTAGGGGCATCAGGCAGGCAGGCAGAGTGGTTAGGGTTGATCAGGTAGGCAGGCAAGTGGTTAGGGGTGATCAGGCAGGCAGGCAGAGGGGTTAGAGGCGATCAGGCAGGCAGGCAGGCAGGCCAGCGGTTAGGAGCCAGCGGTCCTGGATTGCGAGAGGGATGTCCGACTGCCCCGGAGGGATCCCAGATTGTGAGAGGGTGCAGGCTGGGCTAAGGGACACCCCCCACTGCACAAATTTTGTGCACTGGGCCTCTAGTAGCTCAATAAAGCTGGAGAAATAACGAAATAAAATCCACACAGGAGCCCTGGCTGTTGTTACTCAGGGGTTAGAAGATCAGAAGACACACTGATGGATTGAGGGTTTGATTCCGTCAAGGGCACGTACCTGGATTGCGGGTTCAATCCCTGGCCCAAGTCGGTCAGGCACGTGCAGAAGGTAACCGATTGATGTGTCTCTCTCACATTGATATTTCTCTCTCTCTCTCTCTCTCTCTCTCTCTCTCTCTCTCCCCCCCCCCTCCCTCCCTCTCTCCCTTCCACCCTGTCTAAAAGGCAATGTAAAAAGTATCCTACAAACAACAACAAAACCCACACATGAAAAATGAAAACCTTAATACAACTGACTACATTAAAGTGTAAAATACCCAGACAACAAAAGACAGCTTGTCCAGCCAGCCCTGTTACTCTCTGTCACACCTCTGACTTTTAAACTCCCTCTGCATTTGTCACTATGTGATAAACAAGCGCTCTCTTTCCATTGTCAGTTTCCTCTGCAGTCTCTGCTCCAAATCTCAGGTGGTATTTGGGTCATATTTCTCTCACAGGCACCTGGTAGAGTGCAGATTCAACAAATGCATCAGTAACACACTGGGCAACTGAGAACCTGTTTCAGATGGCAGGACTGGGGCTCACCCTGGGAAGTTAACAGCACAGACACCTGGCCCAGGACTGCTGCCAGAGTCAGGACTTGAGTTTCTGTGGCCACTGAGAGTGACATCACCATTCCATGCCTAATCCTGTCTAGTCACACTCTGGGCACATGGAGTCTCACCTTTGTTTAAATACTTCTGGGGAGGAAGGGCTCACTCCACACAGGCAGCTTGTCTCTTTTCTGCATAGCTCAGACTCACGCCTTTCTTTTACTGGACTAAACTCTCCCTCAGCCTTCTCCAAGATTGCCTTACAAAGAGATTAGGAGATTGCAATAGATCCCTGGGTCCTAGCCAGGCAACATGGGGTGCCCTATCTGGATGACAGTACCAGCTGAAATGAACTGAGCCAGGCACAGGCCCAAGCACTCTGATTCTCACTTAGCATGAGTGAGTGCTGTTATTATGCCTACTTGGCAGATCGGTAGGGGGTGAGTAGCCCCCAGCCTCAGCTGCCCCACCTCTGTGGTGCGGTGGGTTGACATAGTTGATCCCGAAGGTCCCCTCTGTGAAACTGACCATCGCCAGCCTGAAAGGTGGTTCTGCTTCCTGTGGATTAAATGGTATGTGTTCCTGCCCCTCCTTGATCAGACGCCAAGTTTCCTCCTGTGCTTGGCAGACTGCCCACCATTCTCTCCTGGCCTTTCCCATCCTGGCTCCCCTCCTTTTCAAAGGAACTCGGGGGCTGAGGCCCCTTATGTTGGGAGGACCACCCACTTGGAGCAGGAGAGAATTAGTTATAGGGGCCAAGACGGCACTGCCTGGTACCATCCAGCATATAGGAAGCAGGGCCAGGCAAAGCCCAACACGATGTGTACCCATCATGTCCTCATCCAGAAGACCCACCCCTTCCCAGCCCAATGCTTCAAGGCTCAGCCAGAGGTCCTCTCCTCCAGGTCTCCTTCTCTGGCCATCCTTCTGAGGATCCCCAGCACGCATTCATATTCTCTCTCCTCTCTCCTCTCTCTCTCTCTCTCTCTCTCTCTCTCTCTCTCTCTCTCTCTCGTCTCTCTCTCTCCTCTCTCTCTCTCTCCTTTTTAAGTTTCTGGGCATCAGCCTTTCAGAATTTCAGTCCTGGGCTTCCTTTGTTCTCCATCTACACCCTGGCCCTAGTTGACCCCATCCAGTCTCTGAGCTTCAGTGCCTTCCCTTCACCCTCCTGCACATCCAGCACAGCTGGTTAAGGAACTACCACATCTCCCTGGTGTTTCCATGGCCAGAATCTGTTCAGCAACTGATTTTTGCCAAACCAACTCTCTGAGTTTCCATTTCCTTGCGTGTAAAGTGGGTAAATGACCTCTCTTCACAAGGTGAGGAGGTGAGGAGATTCAGTGTCTGGCAAACAGCAGTTGCTCAGCAAACAGTATACTCTGCCCGAAAGCACACAGAAGGGGTTTGGTGACTACTCTCCAGTTAGCGAACTAAAAACAAAGGAAGAGACTAATAAATGCACAGATAAGACAGTCATCCCTTTAAGTAGAAGAAGCTGGTAGAACTTTCAGCACTCCCTATCTTTTCTGCTTTCCTCTGGGTTTTTGTGGACTCCATTTCTGTCTACTTTCCACCTTGTCTGAGCTCAGGCCGATGGGGAGCATGCCCCCCCTCACCTGTCAGTTATTCACAGCACTGTACTCTTGGGTAGAAGCCCTCTCTTGCTCTGACCGCTGCAGTCCTGGCCCGCCAGGCTCACTCTGGCCTCCTAGGATTAACAGTGACATGGCTGGCATCCTCCCGGCTTCAGGATGAGCAGCCACATCTGCCTCATAGAATCAGAGCTTCAGGCCCTGCCAGCATGAGCATGACGACCTTGACTCTGGCAGGAGCCCTGCCTCTGACATCCTTGCACAGCAGAGGGAGAATGGATCCCCTTCAGAAAACAATTTACCATCATCAGGTAATGCAGAAGATACACAAAGCCAATAACGCAGCAATTGTATTCCCAGGTACACGTCCAGGAGAATCAGGTGCCCGTGGTCTCCACTGGAGACCCACAAACAGTAGCCCAAACTAGAAATAGCTCAGTACCCATCAACCAGAGAAAGGGTGACAAACCGTGGCATGAACACATAGTGTGAAGGAATGCACTCCAACCACATGACCCAGTGCAGGTGAAGTACACAGACATGACTCTGGGGGAGGAAGCAAATCACAGAAGAGGAATGCATCCTGCCTTGTAGATGAAGTTCAAAAACAGGAAAAAAGCGAACTACTATTTAAGTGGTAAACTCTAAAGAAAAGGAAGGAACTCCTGCTCACGGAAGTCAGGACAGTAGTAACTGTGGAGTGGGGAAGGGTTCAGGGCAGGCCAATCGCGGCTTCTGTCCCCACTGACTTGTGCCTTCCTGAGTGCCCACTTTTCTCTCCCATTTTCTCAGTCTTTATTTAATAAACCCTGTTTCAATTTCACTTTTGAAGAAGTTTTTGTTTTGTTAATCCTCATCTCAGGCTATTCCTCCATTGATTGATTTCTTTCTTTCTTTCTTTTTTTTTTTTTTTTTGAGAGAGAGAGAGAGCGTGGAAGGGAGGAGAGAGACAAAGAAACATCAATGTGAGAGAGACACATGGATTGGTTGCCTCCCACACACACCCCAATTGGGGCTGGGGATCTAGCCTGCAACCAAGGTATGTGCACTGGACCAGAATCAAACCTGCGACCCTTCAGTCTGCGGTCCAACGCTCTATCCACTGAGCCAAACCAACAAGGGCCCTGGTGCCCACTTTAAATGCTTCTTTAACTGTTCGCATAAGTTCACACACTCTTCTATTCACAAATACTTCACAACAAAAAGATTATTTAAAAAGGTAGTATGATTAGAAAATTCTAAGACTAAAGAATAAGTCTTTAAAATGTGTTCCAAAAAGTGTCATAAGCCAGATACAAAAGGACAAATATTATATATTCTACCTAAAAAAGGCAAATTCATAACCATAGAAAGTAGAATAGAGGTTTCCCAGGGGCTGGGGGTGGGAATAGGAATGGGGTGTTAGTATTTAATGGGTACAGAATGTCAGTTTGAGAAGATGAAGTTCTATGGATGGATAGTGGTGATGGCTGCACAACAGTTACATTTTAGCCCTAGCCAGTGTGGCTCAGTTGGTTGGGTGTCATCCTGTGCACCAAAAGGTTGATGGTTTGATTCCCAGTCAGGGCACATGGCTGGGTTGTGGCTCAATTCCCAGTAGGGGCTGTGCAGGAGAGAAGGCAGCCAATCGATGTTGTATTCTCACATCTATGTTCCTCTCTCTCTCTCTCTCTCTCTCTCTCTCCTCTCTCTCTCCTCTCTCTCTCTCTCCTTCCCTCCCTCCCTCTCTAAAAATCAATAAAAATATTTTTAGATGGCTACATTTTAACACAATAAAAATAAAATAATGCATTGCAGTGTTTAAAAAAGTGACTCAGCATTTCCCCTTCTAGACATCTAATCTGCTTTCAGACACCCACTAGACACAACCAGGCTCAGGGATGTTTACCGGAGCTGAATTTGTGAGAGCAAAGGTCCATAAACAACCAAAATCCGATCAGTAGGGCAGTAATTAAACAACTGAAATTATATCCATCCAACTGTATGCAGGTATTAAAAAGAATGTTAGATCTTCATACACTTACATAGAACAATTTCTGAATACTATGAAGAATTAAGAAGGAAAGGCTCAATGCTGAATAGCATGTATAATAAGCCACCATTTATCTTTTTAAAGGGATGCATGGATATACATGGAGTGTTTCTGGAAGAAGACCAAAGAAACTGGTCAAAGTAGTTGTCACTGGGGAGGGAGGAAGCAAACTGGCATTTCACTGTTTTCCCCTTTTGTATTTTTGTGTGTTGCTTATCCTATGCAGCTACTGTCCATTCAAGAAGCCTTGGCTATAAAAAGATTCCGAGACTCAGAAGGTGCTAGCTTCCTTTGCTCACAGGTCAATAGGTGTCCTAAACAATCCAGCCCAAAGGTTGCAACCCCTCCAGACAGTCCCCTCTCCTGGACATCAGGATATTAAAGCCCTTAAGAACTGTGAGATTAAAAAATACAAATTGCAGGTATAAAATGGCCATGAGGATGTAAAGTCAATATTGACTATAGGAAATATAATCAATAATATTGTAATACCTGTGTATGGTGCCAGGTGCATACTAGAATTATTGGGGTGATCACTTCGTAAGGTAAATAAATGTCTAATTACTGTTATATAACTAAAATTAATATAATAGTGTACATCCTATCTAATAAAGAGGTAATATGCAAATTGACCATCACTCCAACACAAAGATGGCCGCCCCCATGTGGTCAAAGATGGCCAGCAGGGGAGGGCATTTAGGGGCGACTGGGCCTACATGGGAGGGAGGGCAATTTGGGGGTGACCAGGCCTGCATGGGATGGAGGGCAATTGGGGGTAACCAGGCCTGCAGGGGAGGGAGGGCAGCTGGGGGTGACCAGGCCTGCAGGGGAGGGCAGCTGGGGATGACCAGGCCTGCAGGGGAGGGCAGTTGGGAAGGAACAGGACTGCAGGGGAGGGCAGTTGGGAAGGAACAGGCCTGCAGGGGAGGGCAGTTGGAGGCGACTAGGCCTGCAGGGGAGGGCAGTTGGGGGCGATTGGGCCAGCAGGGGAGCAATTAGCGTTGATCAGGCTGGCAGGGGAGTGGTTAGGGGGTGATCAGGCTGGCAGGCAGGCGAGTGGTTGGAAGCCAGCAGTCCTGGATTGTGAGAGGGATGTCCCAGATTGGAGAGGGTTCAGGCTGGGCTGAGGGACACCCCCCCGCTTCCAGTGCACAAATTTCGTGCACTGGGCCTCTACTCAATTATAATTGAATAATAAATTTTTAAAAAGAGAGAACTGTGGATTTTAAAATGCTTCAGAAAAATGTCTGTCCCTGGCAGGAGGGTGATGAGCAGGCTGTTTCTACCAAGCACCCCTTGGGACAATGTCTGTGGACCTGAGCAAACAGCCTAGAGGTGCTGCATCCCCGATGTCCCCAGCAGCCTGGGTTTCTGGGAGAGGGGGGGGGGGGGGTGAGCACCTGGAGTCCTTTACAAAGAGAGCAGAGCGAACAAACAAGGATTACTGAGCCTTGTCCTCCTGCCCCAAGATCACAGACACAGATGGCCGGCTGAGAAACAGCAGGAGTTGCTGGACGAGCCTACCCACCAGGGCCCACCCAATTCACTCCAGCCAATTCAGCCCCTTAGAGATGCTTTCCTCAACTGGCTCCTCCTCCCCCATAGGGCAGCCCCAGCCTCCACTAACTTTGCAGCACCTGCTCATCACCTTGTTTCCTAGTATCTGCCTACCACTACCCAAGTCAGCACCTGGCCCACCTGCTCACCACCCCAGCCTAAGGAGATACTCTGCCACTCTTGCTGACTGGCTGGATCTCTGCCCTGGCTGGGCTGCCCGCCAGGCCCCAGCTTGCACCCACTGCATCTTCCCTTCAGCTCCAGAGCATCCTCTCCCCACCCACATTTTACAGATGAGTAGGCAGCAGCCCAGAGAGGAGGCACAACTTGCTCCAGACCACACACCCGAGTCAGGGACAGCGCAGGGTCTACACCAGGCTATGTGCTCCACAGTGCCTGCTCCTGAGCAGAGCTGCGAAGGAAGCAAAGAAAGAGATAGAGGGAGAAGGGGGAAGAAAGGGGAAGCTCAAGTCTCTCACTCTGCACCAGTCAAGGATAACTGGCCCACCACTCCTCAGAATCCTTCCCAAGCCCACGTCCATAGCAGGTTCAGCAGTGCCCACTGCCCCTCCACCACGCACAGGGCTGGGAGTCAGGGGGTGGAGGGAGGACACGACAGGCTCTGGTGTCACTCTGCCTCCCCTACACCTGGAATCAAGCCTGACCTTAAGCTCTGTAGCCCAAGCAACAGTGGTTTCCTGCAGGAAACCAGTCAGAGGGCTGGGCCTCCCCTTCCACTGGAGCCTGCAGAGCTCCTTAACAAGGCTCCCATGGGGACTTTCCAAACCTCGAAAGTTAGGGGTCGATATCTTCCTCTTAAAGGTTGAGGGAAGGGACAGAACCAAGATTGAAACTCATCTCTGCTTGTCCCAAAGCACAGGCTGTTACTTTCTGAAACCATCTTGAAAATATTTCCATGTGCTCTTTATCATGTGGGCATTCAAGGTTACTTTAGCCCATACCTGGCTAGTTAACATGTGAAGGACTTTAATGAGAAATCAACACCCGGGGGCGGCTGGCGAACTTAGTATAAATTCTGCCATCCCACTGTGAAGACTGCAAAAATAGCCACCATTCTTTGCAGAGGTGGCACTACTCCATTCCCTGAATATGGGCTGCCTCATGACTGCATTGCATATAACAAAAGTGAAACCTGAAGAGGCCTTGCAGCTCTGTTCTCTTTTTGGGGACCCTGCCATGAACACATTAAGGCTAACCCACTAGAGGATGAGACCACATGGGGCTGAGACAAGACTAAGCCTGGCTCAGGTCGGCAGAGCCAAGCCCAACTGTTGGCCCACAGTGGTTACAAAACTAACATTAGCCACAAGTAATTAGCTAGGAATAGATCTAATTAAAGACATGGCTGACTTATAGTCTCAAAATCATAAAAACACTGCTGAAAGAAATAAGAATCTGAATAAATGGAGGGATATACCATGCTCATGGATTAGAAACTTAATATTAAGATGACAATTCTCCCAAAATTGATACACAGAGTCAACATAATATCAATCAAAAATCCTAGCAGGCTTCTTAAATGTAGAAATTGGAAATGCAAATGCCTAGAATAGCCAAAATGATCTTTTAAAAGAACAAAACTGAAAAATTCCCACTACCAGATATCAAAAATTATTATAAAGCCCAGCCGGTGTGGCTCAGTGGTTGAGTGTCCATCCAGAAACCAAGAGGTCATGGCTGTATTCCTAGTCAGGGCACATGCCCAGGTTGCAGGCTCGATCCCCAGTAGGGGGGCGTGCAGGAGGCAGCAGATAGATGTGTCTTTCTCATCAATGTTTCTAGCTCTCTATCTCTCTCCCTTCCTCACTCTTTAAAAAAAATCAAGTAAAATTTTTAAATTTACTATAGAGCTACAGTAAATCAAGACAGTATGCAAAGATAGTCAGCTTGACAGAGTAGAACAGAAGAGGCCAGAAATAGACTTCTTCCTATATTCCTGACAAAGGTGACAATGCAGGGAGGAAAGACATCCTTTCAATAGCTGGTGCTGAGTCAACTGAACATGCGTTTGAAACAAGAATGAATTTTGACTCCTATTCACACCACTCAAAGAAATAAATATAAATATGATCTAATGTGAAAAGTGAAACAAGTTAAAATGTTTGGAACATAGGAAAACATCTTCATGACTCTTGGGTAGACAAAGGTTTCTTTAAAGAAGATAAAATGTACTAACATAGAAGATCAATAAATTGTGTTTCATTAAAATTAGAAATTTGTGTTTCTCAGGAGACTGTGTTTGCATATACCAGTGGTCGGCAAACTCATTAGTCAACAGAGCCAAATATCAACAGTACAATGATTGAAATTTCTTTTGAGAGCCAAATTTTTTAAACTTAAACTATATAGGTAGGTACATTGTTATTAACTTAATTAGGGTACTCCTAAGGCTTAGGAAGAGCCACACTCAAGGGGCCAAAGAGCCGCATGTGGCTCATGAGCCGCAGTTTGCCAACCACTGGCATATACTATCAGAAAATATCACTAAGAGAGTGGAAAGAAAAGTCACAGAATGAGATAAAATACTTGTGATCCAAAAAAAGACACATAATCAGAATACATAAAGAACTCCTATGAATCAGCAAGACAAAGAAACCCAATTTTAAAATGGCAAATAACAACAAAGTTGCCAATGGTAATATGAAAATGTGCTCAGCATCATAAATTATGAGGGGATGCAAATTAAAAAACCATAATGAGACATTACACATCCACCAGATTGGCTAAAATGAAAAAATAATGACAACATCCTGTGTTGGCAAAGATGTGGAGCATCTGGCACTCTCACTAACCGCTAGTGGAGATATAAAATGGTAACAGACTGGAAAACTGGTGGTATCTGCTAAAGCTAACCACATCCTTTGATGCAGCAATTCCACTTGTAGGTGTATATCCAGCAAAAGCCTTCCAGAGACTCCCACTTCTGAGTGTTCACAGTAACAGTATTCATCGTGGCCAAACACGGAAAACAGCCCAAATGCTCATCCACACTAGAATAGACTATAATTTACTCCTACAATAGAATAAAGAGCAATTTAAAAAAACGAACTACTGCTACATGCAACAAGAATGAATCTCGAACATATTATCCTGTATTATTTTGCAAAATACAAACAAAATCATACTGTATGGTTCCCAACTCACAAAATAAATTCATAAATAGGTAAGAATAACTGATGGTGAAGGTCAGCACTGTGGTTCCCAAGGGATAGGGAGGCTAGAACTGACTGAGAAGGGGTACTAGGAAAACTCTGAGCACCTGAAATGTTTTATATTGTGACTGGGATGGAGATGCCCAATTATACCTACACTAGAGGCCGGTGCATGAAATTCGTACACTGCGGGGGGGGGGGGGGGGGGGGAGGGTGTCCCTCAGCCCAGCCTGCACCCTCTCCAATCTGGGACCCCTCGGGGATGTCTGACTACTGGTTGTGGGATCGGGCCTAAACCGGGAGTCAGACATCCCTCTCACAATCCGGGACTGCTGGCTCCCAACTGCTCGCCTGCCTGCCTGCCTGATCGCCCCTAACTGCACCCCTGCCAGCCTGGTCCCCCCCAACTGCCCTCCTCTTCCAGCCATCTTGTGGCAGCCATCTTGTGACCACATGGGGGCGGCCATCTTGTGCGAGGGTGTGATGGTCAATTTGCATATTAGCTCTTTATTATATAGGATGAAAATCCACTGAGCTGCTCTAGGAAGACATGTGCGTTTTACTATCTATATGTTACACTTTATAAAAAAAAACAGAATAAAAATGTAAAAACAAAAAGGTTTATGGGGAATGCTGTTATATTAATCTAGATCAAACAATACTCAAGAATATCTATACTATACTTCCATACAAACTTTTAGAAAGAAAAAAACTCAGGAGATATAACAAGCAAACATTGATTAGATATGACTTTACAAAACGAGCAATATTTAATACACTTTGGGGACAAGTAGAAGAAAACAAACCTGACCTGAGCACTAGATGGCAGCAGAGACTGGGTATGTGGAAATGTAGGAGAGTTTATTTTTAGACTCGCAAAATAAATGTCAAGATTGAAATGTTTCCATCACACATGCACATGTACACACACACACTACACCTCAAACAAGAGAGAAAGAAGGGCCTGAGCCGTCTTCTCTGAGCCCCTCACCCAGAGCGGCCTCACTGAGGGCCTGGTGTGTGGGGAGGTTCCAGCTGGAACCCCCAGATGCTGGTGGCTGTGGCTGGGGAGCCACGGCTCCGCGGTGGGTTGTGTGGGCTTTGGCCACGTGTGGAGGCTCAGAGGCCTGCCATGCTGGGCTCAGACCGGGCCTCGGGGAGTTTGGGGAGGTGGTGGCTGCGTGGCCGACGGCCCAGAGACAGGCTCCCACGGCCCCCGGTGGGGGTGGTGAAGAACATCTGCCATCAGTGTGGCTACTTCTGTTCAGACTTTTGCAACTGATGAGAAGCTGATTCTGTGCAAAAAGAGAACAGCAGCTTGCATAAAATGGCAGCCCTCGACAAGCTTAGCTCTGTTCAAAAGGAATGTGTGGACCTGGCATCACCGTAGAGGGTGCCACCGGCATGTAACCTGGCCCGTCTTTCAGGCACACTCTGAAAAGCTAGACGGAATTCCTAGACTCCTGGCACCTGCTACACACGGCCTAGGCCAGTGATGGCGAACCTTTTGAGCTCGGCGTGTCAGCATTTTGAAAAACCCTAACTTAACTCTGGTGCAACCATAGTAAAACAAAGATTTATATTTTTGATATTTATTTTATATATTTAAATGCCATTTAACAAAGAAAAGTCAACCAAAAAAATGACTTCGCGTGTCATAGGTTCACCATCACTGGCCTATACACATGCCATGAATGAGTGAGTGGGCAGGTGAGAGGGTGGGGACTGGAAGTGAGAGACACTTCATTCACATACTGGAATCTGTCACCCTCTCCCCCGCCTCCCAGGCTCTGGGAGCTCTCGGTGCCCAGCACAGAGTCAGTACTTGGCCAACATCTGTTTCATTGCCCTCAGTGACCTTGGGCAATTCACTTAACCTCCCAGTGCTTGTTACCGTGTCTCAAAAATGGGTATAATGACAAGTCTTCCTCTCACAGGGGTGTCATAAGGCTTAATGCACCAATACATGCCCAGTGCTAAGCACAGAGCCCGCCACATAATGAAGGCTCCCCATGGAGGGCACTCCTACGAGGGTGGGCCATGGAGAGCACTCTCCTCCAGTTTTGGGGGTTTCAGCCTCACAGCCAGGCAGTGCTGCTGAGGAAAGAGCTCAGGACTAGAGCATCTGCTGACTCAGTTGGCTGAAGCAAAAGCCAGGAGGAACACTGTGCTACACAACTGGAGGCAGCTGGAGTGACGCATACGGGGAGCAGGGAGTGCACCAATGAACATCCCCACCCAACCCCCCAAGGCCTGGCTCCTTTGCTTTCTCACCAGAGGGAACAACTCCTGGCCGCCAGAAAAGACACACATCTGTTCACTTAAATAAAAACACAAATCCATCCCCCCACCTTCCAGAGTGCAGTGGCCCAATGGCAGGGCACAACGGAGCGCACAGTGTGCAGAGGACCTCTGTCCTGACTGCCATGCTCTCACCTACTCTTCTCAGTAATCCTGGGGGTGGGAGGGGAGAGGTTACTCTTCCATTTCTGAGCAGAAACTCAGGCTCAGAGAAGGTGAGTCGATTGTCTGAGGTCCCACCACCAGCAGAGGCAGTATTCACACCCAAGGATACACTCTCTGAGGGCCAACTGGGCTCATTCCCCAGTGTGACTCAGCCTCTAGCCCGCTTTCCCAGTGTGGAGACCCTGCAGTAGACAAGGAGGTCCCAGCAAATCCTCAACCCACAAAATGCTGACCTCAGCCAGCCGTCTTTAAGCTCCCCTTAAAGCCTCAGACACTACAGGACAAAGGAGCCCATGGCCACATAATCGTGGCCCAGCTTGAAGGATGTGCCAGCAGGCACATAGGCTGCCACTGCCCCAGGAGAGCCCGAAGCAGACCTCTGAGCTCCAGTTCACCGAAGCACCCAGGATTCTGGACGGCTCAAGGTGCAGTGATTCTGGACGACTTGGTCACCCTTGGTTCACAGGCCACACCTGCTGCCTCAGGCTTGGCATGTGAACAGGAAACAGCCCAAGCTCAGAAGCCACTGCTCTCCCAGCAGAGCCCCCACGGCTGAAATCATAGCACCCAGGACACCAGCTATGAATAGAGAACGGCTGTACCAGCACCTGGTGCCCAACGCCAGCTTTCTCCCAAATGAGAACACAGCTCTGGGAGAGAGCTCTCAGTAAGCCCATCCTACAGTGAGAAACCTGAGGCCCGGGGCAGGGGCACAGTATGCCTAAGTCTCACAACTAGTGAAGGACAGAGCCAGACTCAAACCTGGGGAGCCTTGTGCCCGGCCTTCCTAAGCAGGAAATCCAGGGATACCTTTAGCATAGGCAGACCTGGGTTCAGGGCTGGGCCCACCACTTATCTGCTGCTGGGCCCTGGGCCAGGTACATGTTTCCCCAGCCCACCCCCATAGGAAAGGACTAGTAAGGTCATTTGGGGACTAAGTGAGATGAGATACATGGAGCACCCAGCCCAGAGCCTAGGGTACATTCACTGCACTGACTGCCCCAATTCTCCTCCCTTCTTTTATCCACACCCTTGACAATGCAACTTCACAGTGGTTCCCATTAACAAGAGCCCCGGAACCAGGGCTGGCCCCCAACTGGCTGGCAATAGGGTGTGGTAAAATCAACAGTTCTGCTAGTTCCCAACCCAGGCTCATGAACCCTGTGTACTCCTAACGTTTCACCTGGGGCCTGCTTCCTGGAGGAGGGCAAGCAGGGCTAAGCCACTGAAATACGAGAGCACCAGGAGTAGAGAGGAGCCCTACCAGTGAGGCCATCCCAGCCAGCCCACCCCAGGAGCTTCCCACTGACCAAAGACACGCACCAATGGGAGCCCAGCTGACATCAGCCATGCCAGGCCTCTTGACTTGGAACCAACACTAAATGTCTATTGTGTGTGCTACAGAGGTTCTGGGGTGGTCTGCCACTCGCATTCTTGAGACAATAAATAGATGGGTCATATCGTGACCAAGGTGTGTCCCCAGCAGAAAGGACCGGCACCAGTTTGGTGAGAGTAGCAAAAAGACCCCCACAGCCTCACACAGTATTCGTGGGAGTGAAGCCAGGCTTGCTGAAGAGCCCTTGATTAAGGCAGGGGGAGAGACTGCACACGTGCAAACTAAAATCACTGCAGGACACCAATTCTACCTCCCAGATCACCATGTGGGGAAGTTTTATGGCACCCTGCTTACTTCTCTCCTCAGTTTACATAGCCAGTTGATTGACTCTGCATCCCCGACACAGAGTGGAAGCTGCATGAGGGGTAGGAAGTTCATCTGCTTTCATCACTGCTGTACTCCAGCACCTGTATGGTAGGCACTCAATACATATTTGCTGAATAAAGAAATTGGGGAAACAAGCATTCTCCTACATTGTAACTATAAATGAAAATGGAACACCATCAGAGAGGACAAGTCAACAACATCTATCAGATTTAAACTTGCATTCTGTGTCTTCTATACTGAGCACGTGCCAGCCAACACCTCCCAAAAGAAATGCATGTGGCTGCCCGGCCCAAGTGGCCCATGGTTGAACATTATCCTGTGCACCAAAAGGGCATCAGTTCAATTCCCATGCCTACCTGGGTTGCGTGCAGAAGGCAACACATTGATGTTTCTCTTTCTCTCTCCTCTCTCTCTCTCTCTCTCCCCTCCCTTCCCCCGCCACCCCCTTGGGTGATGATTAAAAAAAATGTGTGTGACTGACCATCTGAGCAAATATACAAGGCAACACTCTCCCTCATGACACCAGGCTGGAATCAACCCAGGGCCCCTTGACAGGAGAATGAGCAGCCAACCTGGGCCATACGATGGAGCACTTCTCAGCAATAAAAAGGACCAACTAGCCCTAACTGGTTTGGCTCAGTGGATAGAGCATCGGCCTATGAACTGAAAGGTCCCGGTTCGAATTTGGTCAAGGGCATGTACCTTGGTTGCGGGCACATCCCCAGTGGGGAGGGAGGGGGGGTGCAGGAGGCAGCTGATCGATGTTTCTCATCGATGTTTCTAACTCTCTATCCCTCTCACCTCCTCTCTGTAAAAAAATCAATAAAATATATATTTTTTTAAAAAGGACCAACAAGGAGATGGGCAATCGATGAACCTTAGAAATGCTGTGTGAGTGAAAGTCAGACACCAAAGAGAACCGCCTGTGTGGCTCCCTTTATAACAATCTGACAGCTACACTGCTAAGAAGTAGGACAGCAGTCCCATGGGAGGGCACTGAGAGGCAACCTGGGCTGTCTCATGATGGTTCATGACCTAAGTGATGGCTACATAGGTGTGGTCATTTGTAAAAATGTATGATTGGGTATTATAAAATAAAAATAAAGAAATACACACACTGACTCTGTGATTCCACAGTGTGGTGTGGCATAGAGATGTTCAGGAAGCTCGCTATTTTTTTCCTATTAAATCTTTATTGAAGTATTACATATGTCCCCCTTTCCCCTCCAATAACCCCTTCTAGCCCACCCCCACCCCTGCCCCAGGCCTTCATCATTCTATTGTCTGTACCCATATGTATGCATATGTATATATGCATACAAGTTCTTTGGTTGATCTCGTCCCACCCACTCACCCTCTCCCACCTTCCCTCAGAGATTCCAAAGTCTGTTTTATCTTCTATGTCTCTGGATCTATTTTGTTCATCAGTTTATTTTGTTCTTTAGACTCCACATGAGTGAGATCATGTGATACTTGTCTTTCTCTGACTGGCTTATTTCATTTAACATAATACTCTTCAGGCCCCTCCATATTTTCTCAAAGGGTAAGAGTTCCTTCTTTTTCACTGCTGCATAGTATTGTATTCCATAGTATAAATGTACCACAGCTTTTTTACCTACTCGTCTACTTGATGGGCACTTGGGCTGTTTCCAGATCTTAGCTATTATAAATTGTGCTACTATGAACACATTCTTTCTGATTGGTGTTTCAGGGTTCTTAGGATAGATTACAAGTGGGATCACTAGGTCAAATGGCAGTTCCATATTTAATTTTTTGAGGAAACTCCATAATGTTTTCCATAATGGCTGCACCAGTCTGCATTTCCACCAGCAGTGTACTAGGGTTCCCTTTTCTCCACATCTTCACCAGCACTTGTCATTTGTTGATTTGTTGATGGTACTCATTCTGACTACCTCATTGCCGTCTAAATTTGCATCTCTCTCATGATCAGTGACTTTGAGCATTTTTTCATATGTCTCTTGGCCATCTGTATACCCTCTTTGGAGAAGTGTTTATTTAGGTTCTCTGCCCATTTTTTAATTGGATTGTTTGTCTTCCTTTTGTTGAAGCTGTATGAGTACTTTATATGTTTTGGATATTAAACTTTATCAGATATATCATTGCCAAATATGTTCTCCCATACAGTGGGCTCCCTTTTTGTTTTGTTGACGGTTTCTTTTGCTGTGCTGAAGCTTTTTATTTTGATACTAGAGGCCCAGTGCACGAATTCGTGCATGGGTGGGGTATGGTCGACCCACCCCAATGGGGGCCCATCAGGCCAGGCCGGTGGGGGGTGGAGGTGGGGGAGGGGCCATGGGCGGTTGGCCAGCCAGCCCCGCCCCCGATGAGGGTGTTGGGGGTGGATTGGGGACCAGGTCGGTTGGGGAGTGCTGATCGGGGCCCGGATCAGGCTGGTTGACTGGCATAGTGCGTATCATAGCCACTGGTTGTTCTGGTCATTCTGCCGTTCCGATCGCTGGGCTTTTATATATATAGACTAGAGGCCCGGTGCACAAAAATTTGTGCACTCAGGGGGGAAGGGGGGTCCCCCAGCCCGGCCTGTGCCCTCTCGCAGTCTGGGACCCCTCCGGAGATAACGACCTGCTGGCTTAGGCCTGCTCCCAGGTGGCAGAGGGCACGCCCAATCCCTAGGTGCAGCCCCTGGTCAGGCTCAGAGCAGGGCCAATTGGGGAGTTGGGGCGCCGCCCCCTGTCATGCACAGAGCAGGGCGGATCGGGAGGTTGCGATGCCACCCTCAGTCACGCTCAGTGTAGGGCCAATTGGGGGGTTGGGGCACCGCCCCCTGTCACGCTCAAGGCAGGGTCAATGGGGAGGTTGCGGCGCCACCCACTGTCATGCACAGAGCAGGGCCAATCAGGGGGTTGGGGCGCTGCCCCCGTCACTCACAGAGCAGGGCCGATCAGGGGGTTGGGGCTCCTTACCCTGTCACTCACAGAGCAGGGCCCATCAGGGGGGTTGGGGCTCCGTACCCTGTCACACACAGAGCAGGGTCGATCAGGGGGTTGGGGAGCTCCCCCCTGTCACGCACAGGGCAGGGCCGATCAGGTGGTTGAGGAGCTCCCCCCTGTCACTCACAGAGCAGGGCCGATAGGGGAGTTGGGGCACTGCCCCCTGTCACACACAGAGCAGGGCGGATCAGGGGGTTGGGGCGCTGCACCCTGTCACACTCAGGGCAGGGCCAATGGGGAGGTTATGGCTCTACCCCGTTACACACAGAGCAAGGCCCGTGGAGGAGGGTTGGGGCGCCACCCTCTATCACCCACAGAGCAGGGCCGATCAGGGGTTTGGGCGCCACCACTGTCACACTCAGGGCAGGGCCGATGGAGAGGTTATGGCTCTACCCTGTCACACACAGAGCAGGGCCCATGGGGAGAGGGGGTTGGGGCGCCGCATCCTGTCACACACAGAGCCGCAGGGCAATCAGGGGATTGGGGAGCTCCCCCTATCAGGCACAGAGCAGGGCTGATCAGGGGGTTGGGGCGCCTTCCCCTGTCACGAACTGAGCAGGGCGGATAGGGAGGTTGTGGCCCCGCCCCCTGTCACTCACAGAGCTGCAGAGCGATCAGGGGGTTTGGGCGCTGCCCCGTCACGCTGATCCCGGTGCCGGGAGCCTCGCTGCTCCGCTGATCCCAGTACCAGGAGGCGTATTACCCTTTTACTATATAGAATAGAGGCCTGGTGCATGGGTGGGGGCCAGCTAGTTTGCCCTGAAGGGTGTCCTGGATCAGGGTGGGGGTCCCCACTGGGGTGCCTGGCCAGTCTGGCTGAGGGGCTGAGGGCCGTTTTCAGGCTGGCGGGTGACTGAAGCTCCCAAGTGCTCCTTTGTTTCTTTTTTCTTTTTCTATTTTGGGCCAGCTTTAGCTCTGAGGCCTCGCTGCTGAAAGCAGGTTTCTGGCCTTTACCTTCTGTATTTGATACAATGTTGCGGTCCGGCTGGCTGAAGCCCGGCTGACTGAAAGCCAGTTTCTGTGGTTTTGTTTAGCTTCTATATTTGCAACATAGTTGCTTAGAGTTGCAGCTGAGAGGCCGGCAAGTCAGGTGGGGAACGTAGGAGTCCACAGTCACTGGAGCAAGCAAGCCTCCCTGTTCGCTTCAGCGCATGGCTGCCGGCCGCCATCTTGGCTGACAGTTAATTTACATAAGGATATGCTGATTAGCCAATGGGAAGGGTAGCGGTCGTATGCTAATTACCATGTTTCTCTTTTATTAGTGTAGACTAGAGGTCTGGTGCATGAAATTCGTGCACTTGGCAGGGTGTCCCTCAGCCCAGCCTATGCACTCTCGCAGTCTGGGAGCCCTCGGGGGATATCCGACTGCTGTGGAGGCAGGAGAGGCTCCCGCCACCACCGCTACACTCGCCAGCCATGAGCCCAGCTTCTGGCTGAGTAGTGCTCCCCCTGTAGGAGCGCACTGACCACCAGAGGGCAGCTCCTGCACTGAGCATCTGCCCCCTGGTGGTCAGTGCACATCATAGTGACCGGTCATTCCGCCATTCGGTCAATTTGCATATTACCCTTTTATTATATAGGATAGTCCCATTTATTTTCTTCTTAGTTTCCTTTGCCCTGGGAGATGTATCTGTAAACATATTGCTACTAGAGATGTCTGAGATTTTGCTGCCTATAGTTTCTTCTAGGATTTTTATGGTTACACAACTTACATTTAAGTCTTTTATCCATTTTGAGTTTATTCTTATGTATGGTGTAAGTTGGTGGTCTAGTTTCATTTTTTTGTCCAATTTTCCCAACACCATTTATTGAAGAAACTGTTTTGATTCCACTGTATATTCTTGCTTCTTTGTCAAATATTAATTGAGCATAATGGCTTGAGTAAATTTCTGGTGTCTCTGTTCTATTCCATTGATCTATATGCCTATTTGTGTGCCAGTATCAGGCTGTTTTGAGTTTGCAATATAACTTGATATCCAGTATTGTGATCCCTCCAACTTTGTGCTTCTTTCTCAAGATTGCTGTGGTTATTTGGGGTCTTTTCTGGTTCCATATAAATTTTTTGAGTATTTGTTCTAGATCTGTGAAATATGCTGTTGGTATTTTAATAGGTATTGCATTGAATCCTTAGATTGCTTTAGGCAATATGAACCATTTTGTTTGGAATATGAACATAATGATGTTGATTCTACCAATCCATGAACACAGTATATCCTTCCACTTATTTATATCTTCCTCTATATCTTTTTTCAACATTCTGTAGTTTTCTGAGTACAAGTCTTTTACTTCCTCGGTTAAGTTTATTACTAAGTATCTTAATTTTTGTTGCAATGGTCAATGGGATTGTTTGATTAGTTTCTCTTTCTGAGAATTCATTATTGGTGTATAAAAATGCCATAGATTTCTGGGTGTTAATTTTGTATCCTGCTACATTGCCAAATTTATTTATTAAATCTAGTAGTTTTTTTGGTGGAGTCATTAGGGTTTTCTATGTACAATATCATGTCATCTGTGAATAATGAGAGTTTTACTTCCTCCTTTCCAATTTGGATGCCTTTTCTTTCGTCTTCTTGACTGATCACTGTGGCTAGGACTTCCAGTATTATCTATACACATAAAAGGCTAATATGAAAATTGTCACCATGGGAGTTCGACCAGGAGACTGGAGTTCAATCGCTCACTATGACATGCACTGACCAGGGGACAGCACGGAACAAAGGAAAGCCCTGGCTGGCAGCTGGCAGCTGGGGAAGGGAGGCCCTGGCCAGCAGCCGGCAGCTGGGGAAGGGAGGCCCCGAGCGGGTCCAGCAGCCAGGGAAGGGAGGCCCTGGGTGGCAGCTGGCAGCCAGCAGCCAGGGAAGGGAGGGCCCCAGGCAGTGGCTGGCAGCTGTGGAAGGGAGTCTCTGGCCGGCAGCTGGCAGCTGGGGAATAGCAGCCAGCAGCCAGGGAAGGGAGGTCCTGGCCAGCAGCAGGAAGGCCCTGATCGGCCCTGATCACCATCCAGGCCTAGGGACCCTACCTGTGCACGAATTTCATGCACCAGGCCTCTAGTGTTGAATAAGAGTGGTGAAAGCGGACATTCCTGTCTTCTTCCTGTCCTTAGGGGAAATGGTTTTAGTTTTTGCCCTCTGAGTGTGATGCTCGCTGTAGGTCTGTCATGTATGGCGTTTATTATGCTGAGATATGATCCCTCTATTCCCACTTTGCTGAGAGATTTTATCAAAAAAAGGTGTTATATTTTGTTGAATGCTTCTTCTGCATCTATTGATATGATCATGTGATTTTTGTCTTTCAATTTGTTTATGTGATGTATCACGTTTATTGATTAGCGAATTTTGTATTCCAGTAGGCCCTGGAATAAATCCTACTTGGTCATGGTGTATGATCTTTTTAATATATTGGTAGATCCAATTTGCTAATATTTTGTTGAGGATTTTAGCATCTATATTCATTGCTTTTTAATGATAAAAGACTGGAAACAGCCTGAGGGCCCATCACTAGAGACTGGTAAACAAAAGATAAAGGGAGCCCACAGTGGAGCACCAGCTGGTAAGGGAACTCTCTACATACTGCACCAAGATATGTATCTGTGAAAAATAGGTGCACACCCTACACTACTGTAGTCATACTGACCAGTGGTTACCTGGAGGATCCCTGAGGCCTTTTTATGGAGCCATGAGCTCAACATGACTTTCACAACAACACTATTTAGTTGCCTTCTTCATGCTGTTACTCTCAGGAATATACAGAAGAGTTCCCCAGAAACTACTTGACAATGTGATAATGTCATCACTTTGATGGCTAATGGAATGTGTGCTTATATATTTTGTGTTTTCTAGAATTTTCTAAAGCGAGCTCATGAAAAGATAATCAACATCAATAGTCATCAGGGAAATGCAAATCAAATCCACAGTGAGACACTACCTCACACCCACTAGAATGGCTACACTAAAAAAAGACAGACAATAACAAGTGTTGACAAGGATGTAGATAACTTGGACCCTCATGCATTATTAGTGGGAAAGCAGAATGGTGCAGCTGCTGCAGAAAAACAGTTTGGCAGATTATCTGGTAGTTAAACAGAGTTACCATACGATCCAGCAATTCTACTCATAGGTATACTCTCAAGGAAAATGAAAACACACATCTATGAAAAAATATGGACATATTCACAATAGCTAAAAGGTAGAAACACAATATCCATCAATGGATGAGTGGATAAACAGAATGTAGTCTATCCATAAATGGAATGTTATTCATCCAGAAAAAGGGGTAAGTACTAACAGCTGCTACTACATGGATGGACCATGAAAGCACTCTGCTAAGTGACAGAAGACAGTCACAAAAGACCACATATTATATAATTCATGTCCAGGAATGTCCAGAATATGCAAACCCACAGAGACAGACAGTAGATTGATGGTTGCTGGGGGCTCAGAGAAGGAAGAAATGGGAAGTGGTAGTACAGGGTGCAGGGTTTCTTTTTTGGGATAAAAATGTTCTAAAATTAGAATTCTGGTGATATTTGCACAACTGTGCTAAAAACTACTGAGCTGTACACTTAAATAGGAGGATGTTATGGTACAAGAATAATATCTCAATAAAGCTGTTTTGAAAGAAATAAAGAAAACATAGTTTTAGGAGTTAAAATGAAGAAACCTACCTGTTAGGTCTGATCAAACAATCACATTTATATCTCCTCCCCTGGAAAACTGACCTTTAGATCATTTTGCAACTGACCACATTCCCTTTTGCCTTAGACCACATTCCATTTGCTAAGACCAGTAACTTTCCCCTCCGGATTTGCCCAGGATCGGACCTGTCCAAAGAATTCCCCACAAAAAAGCTCTCCTAGTGTCCTTTAAGATCTCTGACTCCCTGGGTGCTGGTGCCATTTGGGGGCTCAGTCCATCTGGTTCCAGATGATCTAATAAATTTATAATTCTTTACCACTTTTGGCCTCGTATGTTCCTCCTTCTGCGACCCTAACACTACTGAAGGCCTAGCCTTGGCCCCAGACATTCACAGCTGTGCAGTGAGCCTGTTTGCCCAGGTGCCTGGCACAAGTCATGCTCTGGGAGGCAAATGCAGGGAGAGGTTGGCTATAGGCAACATGGACCCACTGCTGCTCCCACACCTCCCATGGAGGCCATGAACCCACCCCCTCTACTGGGACACTGGGGCCCCCTGCCTAGCCATACTGTGACCTCCAGAAAAGCCCATTCCCCTCTTGGAATGCCAATTTCTCTTCCATAAAATAGAAGGACCACACAGATTCTCTCAAGGCTGCCACAGGGTGAAACTCTAAGCTCTGGCAGGTGTCCCAGCAGAGGACCCAACCCAGCTGCCAACCAGGGCTGGGCAGGCAATAAAGTTGATGCAGGCTGGCCCAGCAAAGTGCAAAGCACCCGCCCAGTCTAAATGGAGCCTCTTCTCAGCTTCCCTGATGGCCAGCCTATGGCTATGGGCCTAGTGTGCCCACAATTACCAATTTTCAACAAAAGCCACAAAGCTGAAATGTATGTGAAGTTTTCCAATTTGTAAATATTGTAACACAATTCTAATACTTACAAACACTCTTTGCAGAAAGAAACTAACGGGGACAGATGAGAGGTATTTGCACCCTTTTAGGAGGGCAGGCAGGCCAAGATGGGGCGAACGCTGGCTTCTCCCCTCCCATCCATTTTACCAATAAGGAAACGAGGATTCAGAGGGATGATGTCCCAGACCCCAGGTCACACGATGACTGGGGACTCACTGTGGACCTGCAGGGGCTGGTGGGAAGCCCAGGTTTCTTGTCTGTCCGCCCTGGTTCAGGTTGCTCCCAGAAGACCCCAACAGAGTCAGACTCCCATTTCAAGACCCACGGGCTGGGGGTGATGAGGGGCAGGACCGGCTGGGCCCAACTGTAAGCTCTCCTCCCAGTATTCTGCTGCTGATCAGAGCAGTGCTCCCCACAGGGTGGCCCTGCCCCAGCCTGCCTCAGGAACCTTGAGTTCTTGCAGAAGGTAGTTCTGTTGTGTCGGACTCAAGTTCAGGTGTCTGGAATCACACCCTGGCTCCTGCAAGTCCCCAGGCTGTGCTCATGGGCTCCTCAGATCTCACACAGGCCAATACTAGAGGGGAGAGGGCAGGGTCTACAGGATCCTCTGGGAAACAGAGTCTAGGTGAACCCCCCTCTCCTACTCCCAGGGAGCCTAGGAGAACCACAGACCTTGGGAAGGCCCAGGGCTAGCTCCTGGGGCTGCACGGTGAGGGAGGGAAAACCCTGCTCCTGTAGCCTCCTCCCTGCACCCAGAAGGGTGCTGCGCAGCACAGATAAGATAATACCATCTCCGGTCTGGCACCTAGTGGTCCCCGACACAACTAAGTCTTCATCCCAACAGCCTTACCCCTGCCCCTCCCAGCCGCTTCCAGCACCAGCCACACAGCCTCCTTTTAATCCAATGAATTCCCTCAGGTGCAGGGCCTTTACACATGCTGTGTCCTCTGCCTGGAACACTCTCTTCTCTCTGCTTCCATCCCATCACCCATTAACAACTCCTCCTGCTCAAACATAATTTTCCCTACGGAGCCTTCCCTGATCTCCAGGAGGAATCTGGCTCCCCCCTCCCTTCCCCCCAACCTCCACCCCCCGACCCCCACCCACCACACACACACACACAAGCTCACAGGGCACAGAAACTCCACACCCAGTGACTAGTGGGTTCTTTACTTCCCCCATAAGCCATAAGCTTCCAGAGGGCAAAGACAATGTAGATTTTGTTCAACATTATGCTTTCTTCATCTGTCACAGCCTGTGGACACCCTGGCACTCAGGAATGACTGTCAGGGATAAAGACATGAAGGCATGCAAAGGAACCTAGACCCACCACTTCCTACACATGTGTCCATGGGCAAGTGGCCTGCATCCTCTCTATAAACTAAGGGAGTGAATATGAGGATTAAAGAGTTAATAATCACACAGAGCTTACAAAAGTGCCTGGCACAGGCCTAAGCACTATATGGTGTCTGTGATTAGCATAAAGTTATTTGAGTTTAAATAGCTTCTCTGCTAACCAGACCGTCAAAGCACTCAGAGATCCCTGCCCTGCAGAATCTGATTAACTGAGGCCCTGAGGAAGGGGCCTCTTTCCTGCTGCGGCCCTGGGACCCTGCAGAGGTGGTGCTGGAGTCTTTTTCAGGAGGGGGGCTGCCTCCGGATGCTCTGAGAGTCTCCACTTCCTGAGGGTCACCCTGTCCCAGGGTTCCCACCCTGTGGCCCAGGAGGGCAGCAGATGTTAGGGTGGTGTGCTTGCCAACCCCCTTCATCATGCCAACCCCCTTCATCATGCCAGCCCAGCAATAGAAGCCCCCCTCACAAAGCCCCCTGAATGACAACAGCCGTCACACCCCTCTGCCGGGCCCACAGAGCAGGCATGTGGCTTCCATTAGGCCACATCTGGACATGCTCAGAGGCAGCCTGGATCCCTGGCAGGGTTCCGGCTCAAAGACAGGAACACCCCCCCCACCCCGCCCCAACCCCTGTTTTCCCCTACCTCTGCCCCAGCCAGGCCTCGGGCAATGGCTGGAAACCTCCTTCTCTGGGACCCAGGGCTACCATGGCAACAGGGCTGGGGGTCATTTCCGACCCCATGTCCTACCTCTCAGCAGGCCCCCAGGCAAACAGGACAAAGCCACCTCCCCAGCTTCTCCTCACAGAGGGCCCTTCCATCACTGGGGACCCCCCAAGTCCTCCCCCACAACAACAGTCAGAGGCCTCTAAGGCCCCCCACTTCTCCCAAGATGCTCAACTGGACACCTGACCCAGCCCCTATCAGGCCTCCTACCAACTCCCCCTGCACATGGTTGTGACCATGGATGAATCTGTGTGCCTATCAGTTCAACGCCTCCTCCCCAGCGAGACCTCAGTGGGGAGGCTGCGCCTGCCTTTCTCACTACACAGCCCTTGGCACAGACAGAGTGCTCCCTAAACATCTGCTGAAGAGATGCGCGAACTGAAGAAGGATAGTGAGTAATAATGGCTAATGTTGTAACTACTCTGCAAGTACTAAGTTCCCTGCCAAGCACTGGACATGAAAAGGACACGTACATGGGCGTGTGTAGGAGGCAACTAATCAATGTGTCTCTCTCACATCTCTCTTTGTCTCTCTCTCTCACCTCTCTCTCTCTCCTCCTCCTCCTCCTCCCTCCCTCCCTCCCTTCCACTCTCTCTAAAAAAAAAAAAAAATGGAAAAAAATATCCTCAGATGAGGATTAAAAAAACAACAGCCCCATGAAGCAGGGACTTCTCTGCTGCTTAAAGATGAGGAAACTGAGGCAAGAAAAGATAAGCCATTTACCTAAGTTACACAGGTGACAGGTGGATACTGGGTAGGTAGGAGGACAAAATATATTTGGGGGTGGTGGATGGTAGGCCAGTCTTTGTGTATCTGACCAGGGCCAACCTACTAGGTCCCATTTAAAGCCACCCCCTTCCCCCACCCCCATATCAGCCTCCCATTCCTTCCTTCCCCACGCACCAAAAGCTGCAGCAGCCTGTCCATCCTCATGCTCTGATCATTCTCTGTGCATGTGTGGGGCCTCTGCCAGGACAGCCTTCATAGGCAGTAAGGGACACTCAGTCAGAGACCCCTATCCACAAGCAGCCTCATCAAAGGCCAGACTCCAAAATCCACTGAGAAAGCCCAGGGCAGAAAGGAAAAGGAAAAACCAGGGATCCTGAGAACAAAGCAATTCTCCAGGATTCCAAAGCCCAGAAGCACAGAGGCCTCTGGAGGCAAGAGGTAGGTAGAGGGCAGGGCTGAGTCTATTTTGGAAACCCTAGGGCAGCGGTTCTCAACCTGTGGGTTGCGACCCCTCTGGGGGTCGAACGACCCTTTCACAGGGTCGCCTAAGACCATCGGAAAACACATATATAATTACATATTGTTTTTGTGATCAATCACTATGCTTTAATTATGTTCAATTTGTAACAATGAAATTGGGGGTCACCACAACATGAACTGTATTAAAGGGTCGTGGCATTAGTAAGGTTGAGAACCACTGCCCTAGGGGCTGCATGCTCTGGAACCAGGCCCCCAAGCCCTCTCATTACAGCCCCACCTCAGCCCACACATACTCCTCACTCCCCACAGGCTCTGGGTGTGGTGGGAAGGAGGCCCCTGAAGCACAAGGATCAGGTCCCAGTCCACCACTCCCATTCTGTGACCTGGAGCCACTAGAAACACCTCTCTGACCTTGAAATGAGAAGAAACGTACCTCCCTGGCTTGGGGGGAACATCAAGTCACAGAAACAGGGCCTGGAGTACCAATAGGTGCTCTGTGAGGATGAACTGCGTGCCTACCCACTGTAAGCAGGCTGGGTGCAGAGCCCTCTGGGCTTTTGGACCACCTGGCCTACAGGTCAGAGAAACCTGCATGTGCACAGGCTTTGCACACAGCTGCTGCCCAGCAAGGCCTATAGCACTTGACAGATGGGAAAAGGGGCCCAGGCCAGTTAAGAGACTTGCCCAAGGCCACACAGCTGTGGGCATCAGGATGGGTCAATGGGAATACTGCAGAAATCCCAGAGTCCCCTCATGCCCCATCCTCCAAGAAGCCTTCCCAGATACCTCCCAGGCATCTCCCCGTCACAGCCCCCCACCATAGTGGTTCATTCCTGCCTCCCCAGGGCCCACCAAGACCTGCTCATTATTTATACCTAATAAAGGTTTGTAGAGTTATTGATATGAGACTGAACAAGACACAGACCCCTAGCTGTGGAGAGAGATCACTAGACAATGAGGTAAGTCCCCAGAACACCCTCAGTGGGGAGAAAGAAAATGAAGCTGAGGGGAGGGTCAACAAGACCCAAAGATTCAAGGAAGGCTCTCCTAAAGGAGGTGCACCTGTGCTCGTTGAAAACAGTGAACACGTGTGTGGAACAGAGGGGGAGACAATGCTGCAGGGTTCATGGGACGGCAGGGGAATTAGGGAGAAGAGGGATGACTGCTAGAGGGGTGGCCACAGAGCTTGCATTGATTCACTCATTCATTCACCCAGGCCCTGCTGGAGGCTCCTGTACACAGCAGAAAGATGACAGATGTGGTCCCTCTGCCCATGGCACTAACATTCTACTAGGAAAAATTACAGCAAGGTAAGAGGAAGGTATGGTGTTCTTGTAGTTTGGTGCCCAAGGAAAGCCTCTCTGGGGAGGGGACTTGAACAGAGAGCAAAATGGAGTACAGGAGTGAACCAAATGGACACCTGGAAGAGCATTTCAGGAAGAGCAAGTGGCAAGTGCAAAGGCCCTGGAGCTGCTATGGTATCTAGACCAGGGGTCCTCAAACTTTTTAAACAGGGGGCCAGTTCACTGTCCCTCAGACCGTTGGAGGGCCGGACTATAGTTTAAAAAAAAAAACTATGAACAAATTCCTATGCACACAGCGGCAGCAAAAACACCCGGCAGGCCAGATAAAAGCTTTCGGTGGGCCGCATGTGGCCTGCGGGCCATAGTTTGAGGACCCCTGATCTAGACAGATCAGTGGGGCTGAGCACAGTGGGTAAGAGGAAGGGTTGCTAGGAACTGAATATTTATCCCCCCACCCCCATACCTGTGTTAAAACCCTAATCCTCAATGGGACAGTATTGGAGATGAAGCTTTTAGGACGTGATTAGATGATGAAGGTGGGGTCCTCATGATGGAATCAGTGTCCTTCTAAAAAGAAACAAGCAAGAGTTTGCTCCTCCTGTAATGTTATCTCAGATGAGATGTATCCTCGCCTGCTCTGCCATGTGAGGACACAATGAGAGCCTGGCCATCTGCAAACCAGGAAGTAGGCCCTCAACCCAGCCTTCACCTTGGATTCCCAGCCCACAGAACTATGAGAAATAAGTGTTTGTCATTTCAGTCACCCAATCTGTGGTATTTTTTGTTACAGCAGACCAGACACACTAAGACAAGGGTGATGGAGATGAGATGCAAGAGGTCGCAGGCAGGCTGTGCAGGGCCTGTGGCCCGAGAGGGCTGTGGATTCTACACTGAGTAGGTGGAAGCCACGGCAGGTGCAGAGCAGAGGAATGAGAACAACTTGTGTGTTAACAGAACCAACTGGAAGATGTGCCGGACATAGCCCTTGACTCTCAGAAAGAGCTCTCATATGAGACTGCATGCCCTAGGCTGTCTCCTCAGAGACCAAGGTCACAGCCATGCCTGGAAGGATGTGAAACTCATCACCTCCTGCTGGGGTTCTGTGGACACTCCAGGCCCCACCTGCACTTAAGCAGGACCCTCCTCAGGACCCCCAACCCTGTGAGGGTGCCTATTGGGCCTTTGACCACAGCCATACCACGCATGTAGCCCAGCACTGACTTCAACAGGGATCTCACCTGCACCCACCCACTCCATTCCCAGGAGCTAAGCCAGGGAGAAAGTGGTATCTAAGCTCATGCCCTAAAGTGTGGGGCACTCAGACCCAGCTTCCCCTGCCCCAGGCAGCTGTACAGAGACCTAGGCAGTTACAGAGCCCAGGGCTGCCTTCCCTGGACTGAGTGCTAGGGAGAAACTTGAAAGACGCTTACCTTCAGGGTCACCTCTGGGGACAGAATGGACAGAGTTGGGGTCAGTGTCCTCCTCTGGCCGAAGATGGGGCAGAGCTGGTGGCTGCTTGGGCACTTCCTGGATAGGTGGGACCTGGGTGGCCTCATGGGGAGGTGTGGTCAGGATGGTGTGGCTGCTGGGCTTTGTTGGGTTTCCGGGAGAACTCGATGTGGCCTGAGACTGGAGGACACTGGCCGTGCTTGACCCCAGCATGGGGCTGGCTCCCTCCTGTCCAGTACTTTGTGGGGTGGCCTGGGCATCTGGGATAAGGTTATCTTCGGGCCTTGCCCTGGCATCTGCCTTCTCCTCTTGCAAAGGGAGACTGGGCTCGGCTGGGCCTGCACCGGGAGGCCCATCGAGCCCCCTAAGGCCACCTGCTGCCAGTGGCTCCCTGACAGCGATGTCCTCCCTCTCCTCCTCCCCTGCCCCCTGGCTGTCCTCCATCACTCTCCTGGCTTTGGCTTGAACAGGAGCTGGCGGACCCAGGGCAGCAGCCGCTGTTGGCCTGAGGAGAACGGCCAGCCAGGGGGTGGCCTGGATGGCAGACAGTGGCTGACTTCCACCTCCCAGGGTGGCTGGGGCCCCTGTGCTTGTTTGAAGCTCGCCTGCCAAAGCCGCTGCGGCTTCTGCTTCAGCCACCTCCTGGTCATAACTGTAGGGGTCTTCATAGTGTCGCTCAGGTTCATTCTCCTCAGCATCTGAGAAGTTCCCACTGGTGGCAGTGGGCATGGCCTTGGCATCTCCATGGCAACTGGGGACCTGGTAGCAGATGAGCTCACCACCAGTGTCAGGACAGTGGCAGGCCTGGCACGGTGGCAGGTGGACTGTGTGACCAGCAGCATACTTGCGGCCAGCATGCACGCAGCCCACCTGGCCGCACTGCGGGCAGCTGTCAGCTGCCACCACAGTCTCGATGCAATTGGGTGGGAGCTCGGGGCACAGCATGAACTGGCAGCTGATCTTGCCGCCACCTGGTGGGCAGGAACACTCAGTGCTGCCAAAGTCCACAAAGTAGGACTGGCCTGCGGGTACACGGCCACGCACGAAGCCACCCTGCAGACAGTCATAGTACTGGTAGCCCTCGCAGGCACAGCCCTGCTGCACGCACGTGGCACAGCAGGCACCCGGCTCCAGCGCCTCCTCGATGCAGTTCTCCAGCGGTGGGCACTCGACACCCGTGCAGTCCTGCCGTGGGGCTGCTGCACCTATGCTGGCACCCAGGGCCAGGGCCAGGGCCAACCAGGCTCCTACAGGCTCCCAGAACATCACCATGGTCCCACCGCCAGCCCAGGTGCAGCCCAGGTGCCACCTCGAGCCAAAAGGTCCCCTCTCCTGCGAGGCCCTAAGGGAATCAGAAAGGACACCTGTCAGCACCATATGGGGCCTACACATGAAAACACATGCACCGCCCAGGCACACACACACCTGCACATGGCTGGATGAAGCCTCAGGCTCTTTCACTCACACACATGCCCTTATCCCAATGTCCCCATGTCCCCAAGCATAGTGTCTGGTGGGGCAATGACAGAACAATGGCCACTTAGTGTCCGGCACAGCCAGGAAAGGAGATCTGCCTCTGCTAGCCACTCAGCCAGCACCAACCGAGCAGATCCTCTGTGCACGAATCCTTCTAGAACTTGGGGTTTATTCGCAAACTAGAGGCCTGGTGCATGAAATTTGTGCACTTGGGAGGGGGATCCCTCAGCCCAGCCTGCACCCTCTCGCAGTCTGGAAGCCCTCAGGGGAGCGGGCCTAAGCCAGCAGTTGGACATCCTTAGCACTGCCACAGAGGTAGGAGAGGCTCCCGCCACCGATGCTGTGCTTGCCAGCCGGGAGCCTGGCTTCTGGCTGAGTGGCGCTCCCCCTGCGGGAGCGCACTGACCACCAGTGGGCAGTTCCTGCATTGAGCGTCTGCCTCCTGGTGGTCAGTGCACATCATAGTGGCCGGTTGTTCTGCTGTTCAGTTGATTTGCATATTAACCTTTGATTATATAGGATAAGACAGGCTTCATGGCCATTCTGCTAGCACTGACTCTCTGATGTAGGGAGGGAGATCATAAACCCACAGCAATTCAGTGGGTTTCTGAATGTGATAAGTACAATGAAGAAATAAATGAATAAGAGCAGGGAAACGGAACAGGGAGTGCCGGAAGCTGGTTCACCCTTGCGGCTTGACACAGTTGCTGCAGGGAAGAAACATCTGCACAGCTTATCTTTCAAGGGACCTGGCGTATATGGCATATGTTTGCTCCCCCTCTTAATGCTATGTGTTTTAAACAGGACCACCTCCCCTAGAAAGGTTGTTTCCCCAGGTGAGGATTTTTCCCTGAAGTTAGAGAGGGAATAAAACCCCTTAACTAAGTGCCAGGTGGGTAGTTAATCACTTTAACTACAAACAATCACGCTTAAGCTACATAATCTTTACTCCCTGGAATGGAGATAAGAAATGCCCTAACCTTTGGAATAGAAATTGATAGGATTAAAATCAACTGGTATAAAGACAGATATAACAAGACAATAAAACACAGAACCTGGCTGGAGATCCGGGCTAGATCCTGGCTGGAGAACCTCGCTATGCTGATGAACTGAACCCTGTCTTCGTGTCCTTCCTTCTTCGCCAACTCCGTCCGCAACTTTGGGAACCCCTGGACCTGCTGGGGTTAGACCCCAACAAGGGAGTAACCAGGATGGTGTAGCTGCTGGCTTTGGGTGTGAAAGAGCTGATTTTAGCCAGGGTGGTCAAGCAAGGCTTCTCTAAGGAAGTGGCATTTGAGCTGAGATCTGAGTGAATCAATGGAGACAACCACCTGAATGTCTGTAGGCAAAGTATGTCAGGCGACAAGAATAGTAGGTACAAAGGACCTGGGGCAGGACCAGAAGGAGGGAGATGAGAAATGGTAGAACACCATCACTGCTGAGCAAATTGAGCAAGGGTGAATGTGATGGCAGCCAGATCATGCGAGATTCTGATTACTGTGCGGGCTGCTGGAAGCTGTGGCCTGGAATGACTTGATGGGCTCTGTTAGGGCTGCTTTGTTGAAAACATGGGAGCCGGGCCAGAGCCGAGAAGCCAGTCATAGGAGGCGGGAGAGGACAGTGGACAGGGGAATTTTGAAGTAGAGTTGACAGGATTTGCTGCTAGACTGCATGGGTGTAACAGGAGAGGAGTCCATGATGAGCCCAGGTTTTGGCCGAAGCACCTAGAAGGATGGAGCTGCCGCTTCCTGAGGCAGGAAAGGCTGTGGAAGGAGGGCCATGGACCCACAGGGGAGACATGCAGTTCAGTTTGGCAGTACTGAGTTTGAGAAGCCCAGGGATCATCCAAGTGAAGATGGTAAGAATGCTACCAGGGACAGGAGTCTATGCCCAGGCCAGGGGGCCAGGGAGGTTGCTGGACTCCAAGAGGTAACATGCACATCCCCCAAGCTGAGAAGCCACTCCAGGAAGGGGGAGGGCTCCATACACCCAGGTTGATTCGGAATCCGTCTCAGGGAGAACCAGGCCTGATGTCCCCATAACAAAGTCAGCGACTCTCCATGGAAGTAGAGTGGACAGCACAAAGGCCTTGAGTCAATGCTCAAGTGTCATTTAAGAAAAGAAACATTTGCAGACCTAAATCCTCCTCCCACCCTCCATCTGCCTTTCCATTCATCACACACTCACATGAACAACACATCCTAAGAGGGAAATATTCCCACCAGAGGTTGGCAGGCTCCTCCCAGAGGACCTTTGTTGCTACCCAGGCCCGCTATACCCCACCCACCCCACCGTACATTCTCCTACAAGTCAGTCCATTAGTTCTGCTCACCCTCTTGGCCCCCACAGTGACCTGGCCCTAGGACCCTATCCCCCAGCATCATGCTCTGCCCGCACTCAAGTGATTCTATATCTTGGATTCACCCCTGCCCCAGGCCCAGAGTGATGATGAGGAACATTAGAGCCTGACTTGTGTTTTCCTCATTCACTGTGCAAATCTAAGCAAGGCCCTTGCCCTCTCTGAATCTCGGCTCTGCATCTGTGTACAGTGAAGAGGTTCTACTACACCTTTGGTTCTGGCCAGGAGGCCACAGGTACTATCTAGCCCAGTGATGGTGAACCTTTTGAGCTCGGCGTATCAGCATTTTGAAAAACCCTAACTTAACTCTGGTGTCGTGTCACATATAGAAATTTTTTGATATTTGCAACCATAGTAAAACAAAGATTTATATTTTTGACATTTATTTTATATATTTAAATGCCATTTAACAAAGAAAAATCAACCAAAAGAATGAGTTCGCGTGTCACCTCTGGCACGCGTGTCATAGGTTCACCATCACTGATCTAGCCCATGACTGCACTTGTTTATCCCACATGGTGGGTTTTTAGTTTTAAATTAGTTACCAATTGGAAATGTTCACATGAAAATTCAACTCCTCTTGAAAACCACTGAACCCTGGTCACCCTAAGATGTCACCCAGGACATGGGGCTCTCAGTCCCACAAAGGCCACATGACCTCTCCACTCATGGTGGCAGGGTCTGTTTGAGATCAGAGTTTCCCCAGGCTCACCTCTGAACTGGGAACCCATGGTCATTCCCACTGTGGCCTCCAGCTGGGAGAGCGGAGGTCTGGGCCCTGCATGCTGCTCAGAGTCCCTGGTACTATCTAAAGATTGCGTGCCCATCCATGAGGGGGATGGGGCCAGCTGAGATGTATCTGGAGGAGGTGGACCAGTAAGGAAGGGGGGAGTTAGCCTCAAGAGGCCCTGGTACATCTCTACAACTGCTCTGAATGTTTCATGGGCCCATGGGTGTGTATGTGGTTGGTGGGGGGTAGGGGACAGGCACACTCCCAAGATGGGAGCTCACCAGGCCCAGGAAGAGGCAAAGCAAAACCCACACAGTCTCTGCCCTATTCCTGCCAACTAAAAAGCTGGATAATGCATGCACATTAATAATAATATGATTACTCAATTACCAGCCAAGGGCATGTACCTAGGTTGCAGGTTCAATTCCTGGCTCCGGTTGAGGCATGTGCAAGAGGCAACTAATCAAGGTGTCTCTGTCACATCAATGTTTCTCTCTCTCTCTCTCTCTCTCTCTCTTCCTCCCTCCCCTCCACTCTGTAAAAATCAATGGAAAAAAATATCCTCCAGTGAGGATTAACAATAATAATAATACTATTTAAGACTAGAGGCCCGGTGCATGAAAATTCATGCACTGGAGGGGGGGGTCCCTCAGCCCGGCCTGGCCCCTCTCACAGTCCAGGAGCCCTCAGGGGCGGGAGGCAACCCGGCAATCAGGGGAAGGTGACGCCCCATCACACCTCTGCTGCTGCCACTGCCGGCAGCACAAGCCTCGGCCAGGCCTGGTTACCTGAGCCTTGGGCAGCCCTGGGTGGCTGGGCAGCCTCCATCAGAGGCTTGCCTGCACCTCAGGCCAGCCCTGGGCGGCTGGGCAGCCAACATCTGAGGCTTGCCTGCGCCTCAGGCCGGCCCTGGGTGGCTCAGAGGCTGAGGGAACTGGGCACCATCTTGTGGCTGTGGGCGCCACCATCTTTGAGGGCGTGGCAGTCAATTAGCATACTCCCTCCTTAATGGCTGTGGGCACCACCATATTTGTGATGGCATGAGGGTCAATTAGCATATTCCCTCTTTATTAGATAGGACTAGAGCAGTGATGGTGAACCTATGACATGCGTGTCAGAGGTGACATGTAAACTAATTTTTTTGGTTGATTTTTCTTTGTTAAATGGCATTTAAATATATAAAATAAATATCAAAAATATAAATCTTTGTTTTACTATGGTTGCAAATATCAAAAAATTTCTATATGTGACACGGCACCAGAGTTAAGTTAGGGTTTTTCAAAATGCTGACACACCAAGCTCAAAAGGTTCGCCATCACTGGACTAGAGGCCTGGTGCACAAAATGTGTGCACTGGGGGGAGGGTGTCACTCAGTCCAGCCTGCACCCTCTCCAATCTGGGACCCCTCGGGGTATGTCTGACTGCCAGTTTAGGCCCGATCCCACAGGACATCCCTCTCACAATCCAGGACTGCTGGCTCCCAACTGCTTGCCTGCTTGCCTGCCTGCCTGATTACCCCTAACCGCTTCTGCCTGCCAGCCCGATCGCCCCCAACTGCCCTCCCCTGCCGGCCTGGTCACCCCCAACTGCCCTCCCCTGCTGGCCTGATCGCCCACAACTGCCCTCCCCTGCAAGCCATCTTGTGGCTGTGGGCGCTGCCATCTTTAAGGGCGGGGCAGTCAATTAGCATATTCCCTCCTTATTGGCTGTGGGCACTGCCATCTTTGAGGGTGGGGCAGTCAATTAGTATATTCCCTCTTTATTAGATAGGGTGATGATGATTATAATGCCAGCTGACCTAAGTGACCACTGGGCAGACACTCTGAACAGCAACATATATGCAATTAAGCCTATCTGAGCAGTGTATGACGCTGAGTTCTCGTGCCCAGTGAGGTACCTAAAGACATCGCTCCAGGTCCACACATCCATGGTGGTCCTTGGGAATTTGTCTGGTGGTAGGAGGAAACAAGGCAGAGGTAGGCCACCATGCCAGTACCTGTCCCAGATCCACCCTGCTCTCCACTGAGGATGCTAACCTGGTCAGAATGTGTCCCCAGGTTCCAGCATCCTCCAATGGCAGCCTCCAACAGAACATCACAGGATGGGAGAGAAAGGTTGGGCTGTTCATTTACCACCCCTTTCTCCTTCCCTCCCAGGCAAGGGGTTGGTGGTGGCTGTCCCTGCTCCCCCAAGGCCATAGCTCCTGGAGGGTGACCCTGCTGGGTTCTAAAACCTGCCTCTCCCCCTCCCATGCAGGCCCAGGGTGCTAAGGACACCCACCCATCCACCCACCATTGCTACTCCAAGAGCTGGTTCATCCCCTGTAAGTTCCCCCAACCCTGCTCCCACCTGTTCTAAGTCTCTTCATTAACTACTCTTCCCATAAACCCGGTATGGACCCTGAGAAAGAAGATATCTACCAAGAAGGGTTCCTGGTAGTTTGACTGACCTCGAATTTTAAAACAGAGCCAAGCAGCCATTTCTGCACAAGGGCCTCTCACACAAAATGCACTTCAGGGAGAGGCCTGCACTGAACTACCTGCCTGCACTGTGTTCCTGCCAGCTAACCAGGCTCCTTATCAAGGAGTTCCTAGAATTGTATTTCAACCAATTGGATTGAGGCTTTCCCAGTCCAGTCCCAGCTATGCACCTATATCCCCCATCAGCATTTTTACCAGCCAATACCATTCAAACTGCAAGGACTCGGAGTCTTCATTTGCATGAAGATGAACCAATCGGAAACCAGGCAGGGACTTCTGTCTATATAAGCCAGTAGCCCTCTGGCTCTGAGAGAGCCCTTTCCCTTTCCATCAAAGACTGAAGACTGCATTCCAGGCTGAAATGTCAAATGCCTTGCTCCAGCTTAGCTGAACAGGGGCCTTGCCCCTGGGCCACCTCACCCAGGGCTTCTTCACAGCATATTCCACAGCCATGCAGTCTCCTAATTGAGCTGTAACACTATTGAGCTGGTTTCACAGCCCTGCTATATCACAATTGAGCTGTTTGCACTGAATAAAGTTTCCTTCTTCACTGAACCCCAAATTGGGAATTTCTGTTGGTGCTGAAATGGCACCAAAGACCATCAGCTGACACCCATGCTGGGACCCTGACAGTCACACGCCTGTGAGGACCCCACAGAACTAGAAGCCAACGATTCAGTGTGCACAATGCAACAAGGATGGACCTTAAAAATAGAGCACTAAGCGGAAAAGGTAAGAAATAGAACGAGATAGAGAGCCAAACACTACTCATGTCACATAAAGGTAAAAAAATAAATAAATACCACTTGCAAAACATGGGCACATAAACAGATTCACACAGAACAGAACTGGAGGTCTGCCTATAGTGAGGAAGGGAATGGATTAGGAGCAGAGATTGTAGATAAACGAACCAATAAAATACAAGCAGTACCTTGCAGAGAGCAAGATAATAGTGTGTTATTAGTTAAGGAGTGTATTAACTCAATTCTTAGCTGGGGTCTAGCTGAGAAAACCAAAAAGATTCCATACTGGGCCCCTGTCTAAGCCAGAACCCCAGCTTGGCAGGCAGGGGGCTGCATTCAGCTGAGGTGGCCAAGAAGGTGTGACCACTTCCAGCCAATACATAGACCTCATCTGTCACTTAGCTGGGATTGGCTGAGGGATGGGTCCGGAACCACGCCTAACCAATGAGACTCAGAGCTATGACTACTCCTACCAAACCCCTCCAGGAGGCCTGCAGCCTTTACCTGTATGTCTAAAAGCACTGAACCACCTGGGAAGATGTGGGGCCACCCTACTGGAGAGACCTGATCACTGCACTGGGCTTGAGCAGGAGCCCATTTGGGAGACCTTCTCTGCGAGGAGGCAGGTATACCACCATTGTCCCCAGCTAATGCCACATCAAGCTAATAAAGGAGCCTGGCCTTGCCCTAAGCAAATTACATGACTATTGCTACTTTCAGCCTCCAAGGGTAGCTGGTTATGCAGCAATGTCTCACCTGAACCACTGGTATCTAAATCAACAATTATAAGCAGACTAGAGGCCCTGTGCACGAAATTCATGCATGGGAGGGGGGGTCCCTCAGCCCGGCCTGCAGGATCCCTGTAGGATAGGGCCTAAACCGGCAGTCAGACATCCCTCTCACAATCCAGGACCACTGGCTCCTAACCACTCACCTGCTTGCCTGCCTGATCACCCCTAACCACTCTGCCTGCCTGCCTGATCGCCCCTAACCGCCTCTGCCTCGCCCCTGCCACCATGGCTTTGTCTGGAAGGATGTCCAGAAGATGTCCAATTTATCCAGTCTAATTAGCATATTACACTTTTATTAGTATAGATAACCCAGCAGGGAGGCATTTCTATAGGACAAACACCCACCTCCTCAGCACACAGGAAAAACAGGGAGAAGCTGCTCTGGACTAAAACAGGCCTGGGATATAACCACCAGAGCATGTGGGATTCCTAATGGGACTCAGCATGAAGAAGCCTATTGAAAGACATGGGGACTAAGTGAGGGACCCCAAGGACAGACTGAGGACCAAATGACAGCAAGGAGCAGCAATCATTCTGTGAGGTGTGATGTCTGGCAAATGCTGGCATTTAAAAAAAAAGTTAACATTTTTAAATATAATCATCATGTCTATGACATACTATAACATATTTCATCATGAAAAATAGCCAAAGGCAATATTATGCCAAAAAAGTTAACAACTCTTGGGGGGAAAGGGGGGGACATCTGTAATAGTGTCAGCAATTTAAAAAATGCTAACAATTGTGAAATCCAGATGATGGATATCTGGGTGTCCTTTCTTGGCTTCTCTATTTTTTTGTTTTGTTTTGGGTGTGTGTTTTTGCCACTCTCCACAATAAAGGTGAGGTTCAGGTGGGAAAGAAAGACAGGGAGCCATCACCATGCAGAGTCTAGGAGTGTGTCCAGCCCTGTACAGGTCTGTGACTCCCAAGCTGAAGATCCAAAGTGAATTCAAGGCAGAAGCAGAGGGCAGGTTGAGGTCATAGTCTGGGCTGTTGCAGCTTTGGTCTTCATTGATCAGATCCCTGCTGTGGGTGGGGGCAAAGCTGGAAGGGAGGTCTGTGGCATATCAGTGTCAGAGGTGCCTCAGGGTGCTGCTCAAACATCAGCTACCTTCACTCACCCTGGCTACAAGTTCCTCTCCCTGCTGTTCCCCCTCCAAACACACACACACACACACACACACACACACACACACACACACCTACAGTATGGTAACACCACCTCCTTTGACAAATTAACCTCGCACCCATCCATAGCAGGCCCAGATGAAAACTCTCTGGGCTGGCAAGGCCACCTTGGTGCCTCCTAGAGGACCCCAGGGGACATAAATCCATCACCAGAACCACCATTACTAAGAGTAGGGTCTGGCCTCACATAACTTCAAATCACAAGGTAAGGAAATTCTGCCTTTTTCCACTTATCAGATCCTTAGGATACTGACAAGAATATGCTTGCCAGAGCTAGCAAATAAAAATACAAAGCATACAGCTATACTGGAATTTCAGATAAATACTGTGTAATTGTGTAGTATAAATTGTCCCATGCAACACTTGGGACCTACTTATTCATCGTTTATCTGAAATTTCAATCCAGCTGGGAACCTACATTTTCACCAGGCAACCCTGGATAAAAGCAGCATCAGGGTGGTGCTGGCAACGCTTGAAAATGCCTTGAATACTTGCAGGGGGTCTCTCTTTTAAATAAGACACTGGGACTTCCACACAGTCAGGGGTGACAGAAGGGAAATCAACATACAGGATACCTGTTGACAAACCAATTACAAACACAGGCGTATCAGGAGCACCTGGCCTCCCACAGTCTCCTCTAAAGGCAGCACTTCAGCTCCTACACAGCAGCCCTTTCCCAAGTCCAACCAGGAGAGCAATCACCAACCAGCTGCCAGGCCATCCATCCACAGACCATGTTCAGGGCCCACATGGTACTTTTGAAATTAGTTGCAAACATTATAATATTGCAATGTTATTGATTTAGGTTTTAATATTTAAAATCAGAACATCTTGCCCAGGCCAGGTAGCACAGTTGACTAAAGCATCCTCCCAATACTCTAAGGTTGCGGTTCGATCTCTGGCTAAGGCACGTATAAGAATTAACCAAGGAGTCCTGGCCAGGTGGCCCAGTTGATCAGAGCGTTGTCCAAGAGGTTGCAGGGTTGATGCCCAATTGGGGTGCATTTGGGAAGCAATCGATCCATGTTTCTCTCTCATATCAATGTTTCTCTCTCTTTCTCTCTCTAAAAATTAATAAAAAACATATTTTTGGGTGAGGATTTTTTTTAAAAGGAATTCATCAATGAATGCATAAATAAGTGGAACAACAAATCAATGTTTCTCTTGCTTTCTCTCTGAAAATCAATCAATAAATAGATGATTTTTTTAATAAATAAACCCTGGCCAGTGTGGCTCAATTGGTTGGGTGTCATCCCATGTCCATGCACCACAAGGTAGCCAGTTCGATTCCCAGTCAGGGCACATGCCCTGGTTGTGGGCTTCTTATCTGGTAGGGGGCATGCAGGAGTCAGCTGATCAATGTTTTACTCTCATCTCTCTCTTCTCTCTTCTCTCTTCTCTCTTCTCTCTTCTCTCTTCTCTCTTCTCTCTTATCTCTTCTCTTCTCTTCTCTTCTCTCTCTCTCTCTCTCTCTCTCTCTCCCTCCCTCTCCCCCTTCCATCCTTCCTTCTTCTCTAAAAATCAATTTTAAATATCTTTAATAAATAAATAAGTAAATAAAATCAGAACATTTTACAATGAAGCTGAATTTCTAACTTCTCTAGGAAATCAGAAGGTGGGGCCTGACAGCAGAAAATCACTGGTCCACGTGATCCACACCAATTCTCCACTGCCATCACTAGGCTCAGTGCCGTCTCTCTGTCCTCCTGGAACCTCCTGGGCTCTGGGCTCCTCTTGTCCACACCCAAAGGAAAGAGGCCCAGAGGAGGTGGGAGTTCCAGTTCCCTCTAGCCCAAGGTCACCTGAATGTCCAGGTTTCCTGGGTTAAGACTGCCTCTTCTCTAAGTGATGGACAGTGGACATTTTGTCCCTAAGGAGCCTACTCCTACATAGATGGCCAAGTAGACCTTGATATGTCAGTCACAGAGGAATCCGGTGGCATTCTCCCAGCCATACAACACACACAACTGTAGGAGGGAATACAGGACTCACAGTCTTAGCCCGGGACCTCTAGAAGCAAAGCTGAGATGGATTCTTGTGTTTGTGGTTTACTGGGGGGGCGGGGGAGGGAGGGTGTGACAGATGCTCACAAGAAGGAGAAAAGGGGAAGCAGGATAAAGGAAAGGATGAAGCTGGGCAAAGATGTGGCCTCAGCTGGAGCCTGGCACCAGCCTGGTCGCATGGGAGCCCTGCAGTGTGACTGGCACTCCAGGGCTCATCCTACTCACAGAGGCATTACTCAGTCACTGTCATGGACCCAGGTAAGGAGAAAAAGGGAAAGTTATCTCCCAGGCATGTGGGGGAGGCAACTCCTGTGGACCCAGGGAAAGCATTCCAAACCTGTGGCCATTAGCAGCCCAAACCTGGGGCAGCTGGGAAAAGAGTACACCTTCAAGAGATGGGGAGCCACACAGGACACCAGCAGTGGCCAGAGCGTGTACCACACGGACACATACACACACCCGGGCAGATGCTGGTAGGACAGTTTGGTCCTAGAAACTGTCCAAAAAAAAATACCTTTAGTTTATAATTCAGCCTGTCCTCACCTCAGCCTCAGAGAGGTAAGAAAGTAATGTACTAAAATAGTGTTTGCACACCCTAGTCATAGCAGCATTATTCACAATAGCCAAGTGGTGGGAGTAACCCAGTGCCCATCAACAAGTAAACAGATAAGACAAAATGTGGAATATTTTTCAGCCCTAAGAAGGAAGGATATCCTGACACCTGCTACACCATAAGTGAACTCAGAGGACATTGTGCTCAGTGAAATAAGCCAGTCAGTCACACAGGACAAAGACTGATTCCATGCATATGAGGTCCCCAGAGACAGCAGGGGCTGGGGGAGGAGTAATGGGGAGTTAATGTTTAATGGGTACAGAGTTACAGTTTTGCAAGAAGAAAAAGTTTTAGAAATGGATGGTGGTGATGGATCCACAAAATGTGAATGTACTTAATGCCAATGAAGTGGACACTTAAACATGGTTAGCCTTGGCCAGGTGGTTCAGTTGGTTGGAACATCATTCCGTACAACCAAAAGGTTGTATGGGTTCAATCCCCGGTCAGGGCGAGTATGGGAGGCAGCTGATCAATGTTTCCCTCTCACATTGATGTCTCTCGCTCTCTCTAAAAATCAATATAACATGTCCTCAAGTGAATATTAAAAAAAAAAACAATTTTTAAATGGTTAAATTGTTCACTTTTGTGTTATATATATTTTACCATAATAATAAAAAAAAAAAACAGTAACACATGTGTACTATGGAGCTAAAAGCAAGTAATCAAAGAGCAGAGACAGAAAAGGGAAAAAACCACACTGAAGACCCAACAGGAAACAAAAGGCTGTTCCTGAGACCGCCCCGTAGTAGTAAGCTTCCTGGCAGCCAGGACCAAAAGGAAATTAGAAGATAACCCCACACTCCTTGTCTGATAAGAGGAAGTCATCTAGTTCACTGGGGAAAATAAACTTGTTTTGGCACAAAATGTTAGGAGGAATTATAACTGGTGATAGGTTCATATTTATAACCATCACTTCCTCAGTGCTGACACAATGCCAAACACTGGACTGAGAGTTTCCAGGAATGTTTAATTGCTTAGCCATGCTCTACAGATAAGGAAACTCAGGCCCAGACAGGGTAAATGATCTGTCCAAGTAAACGGTGCTTCGCTCTCCCTCACTTAGATCCCAGGTCTGTCTGGCAAGGCAATATGTATGGCCAGCGTCCTTCAGTATGTAGATATTAATCAGGCACCTGCTACCTGCCAGCCCCTATTACAGGTACTGGGATGTGGTAGTAAACAAGACCAACAAAATTCCTACCCTCATATGCCCAACATTCTGGTAGAAGGAAGAAACAAGGAACAAATAAATAACAAGATGATGTCAGGGTTGTGAAGAAGAGGGACCAGAGTATTCCTTTGGCAAGAGTGGTCAGAGCAGGCCTCACCTAGGAGGCAACAGTTCAGCTGAAACTTGCCTGTCAAAAATGTGGTGCCATGCAAAGATCTAGGGCCGTGGTTGGCAAACCGCGGCTCGTGAGACACATGCGTCTCTTTGGCCCCTTGAGTGTGGCTCTTCCACAAAATACCACATGCGGGTGCACACATACAGTGGGATTGAAACTCTGTGGCCCATGTGCAGAAGTTGGTATTTTGTGGAAGAGCCGGTATTTTGTGGAAGAGCCACACTCAAGAGGCCAAAGAGCCGCATGTGACTCACGAGCCGCATTTGCTGACCACTGATCTAGGGGAATGGAATCCTAGGCAGAGGTAACAGCATGTGCAAAGGCCCTGAGGTAAGAACCAGCTGGACACATTGTAGTTGGCATGCACAGAACAAAGGAGAGAGTGGGAGTGCGACAGGACAGAAAGAAGTTAGGGAAAGCTCCCAAGGAGTGGACAGACGTCACAGGCAGAGAAGCCACTGGGTGCTCTCACCAGAGCCCCTACCTGTGCACTTGATCACAGGGAAGCAGTTAGTGGCAGGAACTCCTGCCGTGGTGGCAGAAGCCAACAACAGCAGAAACTCCTAAAACCAGGTCAGTGCAAGATGGAGGGAAACTTAACCAGAGAGGGCCCCAAGCTCATTATGGTGAAAACTGATACCACAAGTACAAGGGAAAAAAACCAAACTTGGAACAAGGCCCTTCCCAACCAGGAGGCCGGCCGAGACAGAATTTAGTGCCACAAAATTCAAAAACTGGAAACATATAAAGTCCCAAGAACTAACTGACAAGCACACAACGTGGACATGCACTTTGGCCCCTTTCACAGCCACACCGTTGCCCGGCCCTCCCTTATCTCTACCTGGAGGAAACTTGTTTCGCTCTCCCTCACTTGGACTGGCACTCAGACTCGCTCTTGAAATCTTTCCTGCAATGAGTCAAGAACCTAAAGGTCCTGGACCTGCCGGGGGCAGGGCTAGACACCAGCACAGAACCAGCTGGGTGACAGGAGGAAATGAGGTAAGCAGCAGAGGAGAAAAAGTGAGTGAGTGGACGTGAAAATCAAGAAAGGAGAGCCCTGGCCGGCGTGGCTCAGTGGTTGGAGCGTGGGCCCCACGCATCTAAGGGTCTCGGGTTCAATTCCCAGTCTAGGACATGTACCTGGATTGCAAGTTAGATCCCCAGCCCTGGTCGGGATGTGTGCAGGAGGCAACCAATTGAGGTGTCTCTCTCTCCTTCTATATCTGTCTCTCCCCCTTCCTCCTTCCTTTCCACTCTCTCTAAAAATCAATGGAAAAAATATCCTGGAGTGAGGATTTTAAAAAAAGAAGAAAGAAGAAAGAAGGAAGAAGGAACAAGGAAGAAGGAACAAGGAAGAAGGAACAAGGAAGAAGGAAGAAGAAAGAAGAAAGAAGAAAGAAGAAAAAGAAGAAGAAAGGAGAGAAGCTCAAAAGAGAAAAAAGGTCAGTCACCCACATCTAGCACTCCAGGAACTCCACAAAGCATCCAGTACATTTAGTGGAAGTTGTTCCGATGGAGTGGTAGGGGCCATCACATTAGGTCACAGCACACTGGAAACTCAATAAGGAACTGAAGACACCCGTTTCAAGAAGTCTGAGGAAGACTCCAGTCATATAAAATACAAATTAAACCTAAACATCATTTAAGGCACACAAATGTACAAGGCAGCCCCAGAAAGCCAGCCAAGCCAAGCAGTCTCCATAAAAGTTTGGTGGTGGGTAGCTAGGTGGAGAGAGGCAGATCCAGGAGGTTCTCAGAAGCTTGTGGGGGTGGGTGGTGTCCTTCTGGTGATTACTCCAGGGTTTGTTCAACTGCTTTTATGTGCCTTTTGTATGTGCGCTTTTTTACAATAAAAGAGACTTTTTAAAGAAAAAAAAAAGAGCCAATAATAGTAGTCTATAAAAAGCTAACAAAGGCCAGACAGGGTTTTAACACAAGATATGGAGAAGAGGGGAGGGAGGTGAAAAATAGTCACAAATTATCAAAAGAAAAGTGATCAAATTTGGCTTCTGTCTTTAAAGTCATATTTCCCTTCATTTCCTTGTGGGCGAAAGTCTGACTAATTGATGGCTTTGTTTGCAAAAAGACAAGTCAGGCTGTGAAAGGTAGGGTACAGGGCAGGGGCCTGGGAAAGGCCTGGGTCCTTGCAGGTGGGAGAGCTGGAGCAGGCCAGGCCAGGAGACCACCAAGGAGGAGGCAGGAGTATGTCTGGGGTGCAGGGGGACACTGGGTTCTGAGGAAACACTAGGTGTAAAGTGCTGAAGAGAAGAGGGACCCCAGGTGGCAGGCAGAGAAGGTGTCAGGAGCTCCGAGTCCTCCCACGCCCACTGGTCCCTGTGGACCTCCAACGGGTGAGCTCATGAAATCACCAGGGAAATTCACCCTTCAAGAGGAATAGCCAGGTTTTTTCTCCCGAATAAAAAGCTTCTTATACCCTGTGTGAGAGCTGGCCCTGCATATGCAATAACTACCTCATTACCAACATAAGCAAGTAAGAAATTACAAGATGAATGTCCAGGATTTACAATCAACCTTTGAGAAGAGAAACTATGTTGCTCTCACAGCGCAGGGAGCTGAAGCCTCCTCCCCGTGAGGCAGGATGCTGGGAAGAAGAAACGCCCAGGCGGGTGAGGAAAAACAGCCCCAGTGGCAGCCAAGGCTGAGCTCACTGCTCTCCCCACCTGGCATGCCCACACCCTCCACGCAGCCCCAGATGGACAGGCGACTTCGCACCCTGACCTCCCCCTCTCCTGGTGGTCCTGTCACTGGGGACTTCTCATCTGTTCTCCCACCTTTACTCAAAATCCTGAATGGGCCCTGGCCAGGTGGCTCAGTTGGTTAGAGTATCGTCCCGATACACCAGGGTTGTGGGTTCAATCCCAGGTCAGGGCACATACAAGAATTAACCAATGAATGCATAAATCAGTGGAACAACAAATAGATGCTTCTTTCTCTCTCCCTCTCTCTCTAAAATACATAAATAAATAAAATTGTAAATTATATCTTTTTAAAAATGCAAGGGTAGTTCAATATTAAAACATCAATGCAACCCACTAAAAGAAAAATTCTATATGATCATCTCACTAGATCCTGGAAATAAGTACAGTATTCAATAAAATTCAACATTTTGTGATTAAAAACTCTGATAAAAGTAAATTTCTCGTGATAAAGAGGACCATTCTATGGGAATGACCCCTCCCTAGCAAGCACTAAGAATGAGTTCACCCGTCTCCCCTCCCAGAGAATAAACTGGCCTTTAAGGGTTAAATGCCTCCCTTCGGGAGCACAAAGGTGGGATTTTAGGGGCTTTGCCAGGCCAGTGGGAGATAAACTTTGGGGTCCACCCCTCCTCAGTAGCCTCTCAAACCTTGACTCAGCCCCTTTCACACTTTCCAGTCCCTAAGTTGAGTTCAGGAGTCTAATACAAGCCCGCCTGTGCTGAGAAACCCAGCAAAGGCTGAACTGCTGCGAGGAGGTGAGCAGTTCCCCAGGAAGGGCCTGAACCAGGTTGTACCCTGACTCTGGGCTCAAGCAGATACTCTCCTGCTTTCTTTTCCCCTTCTCTTTTTGATACAAGAGACTTTTTGCAAGGGAAGCCAAAAGACAGAGTCTTTTCTAGAAGAGATGAGGATACTTGTGAGTGAGTGTGTGTGTGTGTGTGTGTGTGTTTGTACGCGCATGTGTGTGTAGGAGTTTCAGTGTGTGCATGTATCTGTGTGCATGTGAAACATAATTGTATATGAATGGGTATGGAGTGGGTGTGTGTATAAGGTGTGAGTGTGGGTGTAACTATGTGTGTGACTGAGAAATGTATATGTGAAGTATAAGTGTGCGTATATGAGTGGGTGTGTGAATGTGAAGTGTGTTTAAGCATGTGCAAGCATGTGTGAGTCTATATAGGTGTATGACGGCAACTGTGAGCATGCATGTGCATGCTCACACACGTGCTGAGCCTGGCGGGTCCCTGCCCCATGTCCATTCTCAGCCAGTGGGTCACTGCTCCCCAGGGGTCCGACCACTCCCCTCTCCCTGCCTGGACACTGCCTCCTCAGGCCTTGCATGACTGGCTTCCTACTCTCGGGACACATCCCTGCCCCTGCCTCATTCAGTCCATCAGAGTCCATCCAAACTGTGGACCACCACTTCCACTCCGGACCTAGGTGCACAGAGCCCTGCCAGCACCATTCCACGGGGCTCCAGAGTGCCCTGAACACACACATTGTGGGCTGCATTCCAGAGGGCCCGCCTCCTCCCTCCAGCCACAGGGTGGTTATCTGGAGCTGGGACTGGCAGGCTCCGTCCTTGTTCCTCGGAGCTGAGAGCTTATGCTGCCCTGTCCACCTGCTCGTCTCCCTGACTAGACTGTGGCTCTAAAGCAGGGACCCACTCTCCTGCTCAGCCCGGACTGAGGGGCTGGCCCTGTGGACACTGGAGAATGCTTTTGGTGGGTGGATGGAGATGGGTGGATTATTTAATCTGTGCGGCCCCAGCACAGGGCTAACAAAACATGGAATGAGTTACAAATGTGAGTGTCCCTGGTTGGTGTGGCTCAGTTGGTTGGAGCGTTGTCCCATGCACCAGGAGGTCAAGGGTTCAATTCCCAGTCAGGGCACATACCTAGGTTGCAGATTCTATTCCCATTGGTGTGTGTGTGTATGTGTGTGTGTCTCCTCTCTCCCGCCCTTCCTCTCTCCACTCCTCCCTCTCTAAAAATCAATTTAAAAAAAAAAGATGCAATGAAACTAGACCACCAAATTATGCCATACACAAGAATAAACTCAACATGGATAAAATGTAAGTCATAAAACCATAAGTATGAATAAACCATAAGTTAGAAGAAAACAGTAAAATCTCAAACATCTCACATAGCAGTATTTTCACCAATACATTGCATAGGACAAGAGAAACAAAGGAAAAAATTAACAAATGGGATTACATCAAACTAAAAAGCTTCTGCACAGCAAAAGAAACCATCAACAAAATGAAAAGGTAATAGTATAGGAAACCATATTCACCAATGATACATCTGATAAGGGTTTAATTTCTAAAATATACAAAGAACTCATACAGCTCAACAAAAGGAAGGCAAACAATCCAATCAATGGCAAAGGACCTGAATAGACACTTCTCCAGAGAGAACAAACAGATGGCCAATAGACACATGAAAAAAACGCTCAAAGTCATCAGAGAGATGCAAATTAAAATGACAAATGAGTTAGCACTTCACATCTGCCAGAATGGCTACCATCAACAAATCAATGAACAACAAGTGCTGGAGAGGATGTGGAGGAAAGGGAACCCTTGTGCACTGCTGGTGGAATGCAGACTGGTTCAGGCACTGTGGAAAACAGTATGGAGTTTCCTCAAAAAACTAAAAATGGATTTGCCAGTTGACCCAGCGATCCCGCTTCTGGGAATATATCCTAAGAATCCCAAAACACCAATCAGAAAGAATAAATGCACCCCTATGTTCATAGCAGCATTATTTATAATAACTAAGATCTAGAAACTGCCCAAGTGCCCATCAGTAGATGAGTGGATAAAAAAGCTGTGGTACATTTATACCATGGGATACTATGCAGCTGCAAAAAAGAAGGATATCTTAACCTTTGAGACAGCATGGAGGGACCTGGAGTGTACAAGGTGTACCAGTTAATAATTCGGATTTTGTGATCAAAGAAAACACGATAATTTCAAGAGAAACATCAAAAGTGCTTTATTCAAAGTGATGTCCATCGCTAGCTACATATTTCCCCCATCTTTCAGGTAATTTGTGGATACCGTCCCAATAGAACTTTTCTTGTTTTGAGGCAAACCATTCAGAGACCCAATTTTCCACTTCTTTGTACATTTTGAAGTGCTACTCAGAAAGTACATGTGCCATCTATTGGAACAAGTGGTAATCTGAAGGAGCAAGGTCTGGTGAATACAACGGGTGGGTTAATACTTCCCAGGCAAGATCTTTGAATGTGTCTTTAACTGGTTTTGAAGTGTGTGATGGTGCGTCATCATGAAGCAAAATTACTTTGCCATGTCTTCTGGCCCATTTTGGTCATTTTACGATTAAAGCATGGTTCAAATTGATTATTTGTTGTTGGTAGCTATCAGTATTAACAGTTTCACCTGGTTTTAGAAGCTCATAATACACCACACCTTCCTGATCCCACCAAACGCAGAGCATTGTCTTCTTTCCGAAGTGATTTGGCCTTGCAATCAATGTTGATAGTTGACCTGGATCAACCCATGATTTTGTGAGTTTGGGATCCTCAAAATAAATCCACTTTTCATTGCCAGTCACAATTCGATGCAAAAAAGACTTTCTTTCGTGCCGTTGAAGCAACATTTTACTGATGACTTTTCAGTTTTCCATTTGTCTTTCGTTCAGTTGATGTGGCCACCCATTTTCCTTCCTTTAAAATCTTTCCCATTGCTTGAAAATGATCAGAAATTGTTTTCTGAGCAACGTTTAATCTTTCTGCAAGTTGTTTTTGAGTTTGACATGCATCTTCATCCAATAATGCTTGTAATTGTTGGTCTTCAAACTTTTTCGGTTGACCTGGACGTTCTTTGTCTTTCACATCGAAATCATCACTTTTAAAGTGTTTAAACCAGCATTCACAAGTATCTTGAGATGAAGCATGTTCACCATAAGCTTCTCGCAGTATACAATAACTTTCAGCAGCACTTTTCTTCAAAATAAAGTAATGAATTAAAACTTCCCGCAAATGCTCTTTTTTTTGGCATGAAATTCGACATTTTTAAGCATAATATCTATGATGTGAACACCTTCAGAAAATTTGACATATGAAGTTTTGAAGCTTGCAGTCAATACAACAAAATAGCATACATATCAAATCACATATATATCAATGTATGTGTAACTCCATCTATTGAAAAAAATCCACATTATTAAGTGGTACACCTGGTATTATGCTAAACAAAGTAAGTCAGAGAAAGACAAATATCATATGATCTCACTTATAAGTGGAATCTAAAGAACAAAATAAACTAAATGAATAAAATAGGGCCAGAGGTATGGATGCATGGAACAGAAAAACAGACTGCAACCAGAGGGTGGGGTGAGGATAGGAGAGATTAATCAAAGAACATATCTACACTAATAAAAGAGAAACATGGTAATTAGCGTACGACCGCTACCCTTTTCATTGGCTAATCAGTGAGTATATGCAAATTAACTGTCAGCCAAGATGGCGGCCGGCAGCCATGCACTGAAGCGAGCAGGGAGGCTCGCTTGCTCCAGTGACTGTGGACTCCAACGTTCCCCACCTAACTTGCCGGCCTCTCAGCTGCAACTCTAAGCAACTATGTACTATGTTGCAAATAAGAAGCTAAACCAAACCCCAGAAACCCACTTTCATTCAGCCGGGATTCATCCAGCCAGACCGCAACATTGTATCGATGTTTTCAGCAGCGAGGCCTCAGAGCTAAAGCTGGCCCAGAATTAAAAAAAAAAAAAGAAAAGAAAACAAGGAGCGGTTGGGAGCTTCAGTCACTCGCTTCAGGAAAACAGCCCTCAGCCCCTCATCCAGGCTGGCCAGGCACCCCAGTGGGGACCCCCACCCTGATCCAGGACACCCTTCAGGGCAAACCAGCCAGCCCCTACCCATGCACCAGGCCTCTATTCTATATAGTAAAAGGGTAATATGCCTCCCAGCACCGGGATCAGCGTGACAGGGGGCAGGTCCCAAACCCCCTAATTGCCCCGCGGCTCTGTGAGTGACAGGGGGCGGGGCCACAACCTCCCTATCCGCCCTGCTCTGTTCATGACAGGGGAAGGCACCCCAACCCCCTGATCAGCCCTGCTCTGTGCCTGATAGGGGGGAGCTCCCCAATCCCAATTGCCCTGTGGCTCTGTGTTTGACAGGGTGCAGCACACCAACCCCCTGATCAGCCCTGCTCTGTGTGTGACAGGGTGCGGCGCCCCAACCCGCCCCCCCCCCACAGGCCCTGCTCTGTGTGTGACAGGGTAGAGCCATAACCTCTCCATCGGCCCTGCCCCGAGTGTGACAGTGGCGGCACCCCAACCCCCTGATCGGCCCTGCTCTGTGGGTGATAGAGGGTGGCCCCCCAAGCCCCCTTCACGGGCCGTGCTCTGTGTGTGACAGGGTAGAGCCAAAACCTCCCCATTGGCCCTGCCCTGAGTGTGACAGGGTGCAGTGCCCCAACCCCCTGATCCACCCCGCTCTGTGTGTGACAGGTGGCGGTGCCCTAACTCCCCTATCAGCCCTACTCTGTGAGTGACAGGGGGGAGCTCCTCAACCCCGATTGGCCCTGCTCTGTGTGTGACAGGGTACGGAGCCCCAACCCCCCTGATCGGCCCTGCTCTGTGAGTGACGGGGGGCAGTGCCCCAACCCCCCAATATGCCCTACCCTGAGCGTGACTGAGGGTGGCATCGCAACCTCCCGATCCGCCCTGCTCTGTGCATGACAGGGCGGTGCCCCAACTCCCCAATCGGCCCTGCTCTGAGCCCGACCAGGGGTTGCACTTAGGGACTGGGCCTGCCCTCTGCCACCCAGGAGCAGGCCTAAGCCAGCAGGTTGTTATCTCCCGAGGGGTCCCTGACTGCGAGAGGGCACAGGCCAGGCTGGGGGACCCCCCTCCCCCCCCAGTGCACAAATTTTTGTGCACCGGGCCTCTAGTATGTATATATCCATAACCCATAGACAAAGACAATAGCATGGGGAAGATCCCCTGATGGGGTGGAGGGGGGCAAAAAGGGAGAAAATGGGAGACATCTGTAATACTGTCAACACTAAAATAAAATAAATTTGTTTAAAAGACCCGCCCTGGCCAGTGTCCTCAGTGGTTATAGTGTCAGCCCACACACTGAAGGGTCACAGGTCTGATCCCCAGCCCTGGTTGGGGTGTGCAGGAGGCAACCAAACGATGTATCTCTCACATGTGGTTTCTCCTTCTCCTTCTCCCTCTCTCCCTTCCCTCTCCCTCCTCTCTCCCTCCTTTCCACGCTCTAAAAAAAAAAAAAAAAAAAAAATCAGTGGAAAAACCATCCTAGGTGAGAATTAACAAAAAGAAAAAAGAAAGAAGAAAGAAGACCCATAAAGGTGAGTGCCACCAACAGGGCCTCCATAAATGGAGAAACTTGCTTGACGTCATCTGCAAGTCAGTGGCTAAGCTAAGCTGGGAGCCTCAGGTGGTCACAACCCCAGTGCGCATCTACCCTTACGTCTCATCTCACACATCCTTCTTTCAGCATCACAGGCCTGGGTAAGGTGAAACAGGGACAGGCAGAAATACCGAGAGAAGCAGACCAAAAGCCAAGCAGACACACAGGGACAGAGAGAAAGCAGAAAGGGTGGAGGCAGGCAGGGCTACCCAGCAGACCCCAGTCCCTCAGCTCTGAGGCATATGGAAAGAGGCACTATCCAGGGAAACTCTGCACGTTCTGCAGGCCTGTCCCATGCCAATGCCCCAATTTATCTGCATGGCCCTGAAATTAAGTAATTTCTAGGGCTGCCTGCAGGGCCACTGGTGTGCAGCAAATGGCAGTGTCTGGCCTAGGCTGTAACCGCCAGGCCCCCTAAGGCCATCAGCAGCCACTGCCAGAGCAACCTCTAGACTCCCTGAAGTCCAAGGTTCAATTTTTAACCCAGCTCTCCCCTTAGGCTGCTGGGTGGCTCAGAGCATGTGACCCCGAGCAGCCATGCTTTTGTCTGCACATGAGCCCCATCACAGTAGCCACTTGGCAACACTGGAAGGACTCAAGGAGATGATGATCACAAATGTCAAACAACAGCTGAACATACATGTTCAATGTAAAAAACAATTACTGGCCCCAGCTACTCTAAATCTCTCACAGTGCACCCAGCCAGTGGTTGAGTATCGACCTATGAACCAGGAGTTCACAGTTCCATTCCCAGTCAGGGCACATGCTCGGGTTGAGAGCTCAGTCCCCCGTAGGGGGTGTACAGAGGCAGTGATCACTGAGTCTCATCCTTGGTGTTTCTATTTCTCCCTCTCCCTTCCTCTCTAAAATCAATAAAAATATTTTTTAAATAAATAAATCTCTCACAGCTCCTCAAGTCTGCACATTCCTTTGTTCCCTCTGCCAGGCACACTCCTGCCTCTTAGCAAACTCCTGTTCATCCCTACAGACCCAGCTCAATATCCCCTCTTCCAGGAAACCTTTCATCAGAGTTCTCTGCTTCCTCTTTTGACCTCTCTACACTCTACACAGAGTTCCTGAACCTTCAGAAGTCACAGAAAAGAAAAAAAAAAAGAGTTTTAGAGCAAACCCTCAGAGAATAACTGATTCTGCCCACATCCTCGCCACTCCGGGTGAGTGTGGTTTGGTTGGAAATCAGGACCCCATCCATAGCCCTTACCATCTCTCTTCAACTCCCTATTCTAACATAAGCCACCCAGATGGTAAAGAGCTTCTATGACTCATAGCAGAACAGTCTCACATTCTCTGCAGGATGGGTCCCCCGTGTGAGATAGGGGCAGGGAAAAATACACGGCCATTTACCTGGAACAGGCCAGAGATGCTGTGGGGATCTCCACCCACTTCTCCTGGTATGAGAACCCCAGTTTTCCTCTGGGAGCCACCCTCTCTCACCCTCAGGCCATGTGGACTGTTGGATGGCCAAGAGAGTGACTGGTAAGGAACAGTCATACCAGCCAGCCATACCAGCCATGCTGAAGCTCCTGAGCTCAAAGGAGTGAGCCTGGACCTGCTGGGCCACCTGACCATCCCATGACAGAGCTTACCTTACAATTGCACAACATAGAGAATGCAGACACAGCCCTGATGGCATCTTCAGAGCTCCTGGGAACAGCCAAGCCTGAAGCTAGTCCCCTGTATATTTTTTGCTTAAGTTGTACTTTCTATCACCTGCAACCAAAATAATCCTTAAAACTATGACAAGAAAACAAGAACGGCAACTGTGTTATGTCTGTTGCTGACTAGACTCTAAGAATGCTTGAGTTTCTGAAGTTATTAAACTTTGTCTGTATGGTGGACACCTCTTAGGCTGCAGCCTGCTTCACTGAATGCCTATTCTCAGAGAATGGATGGAGACAGCCCCTAAAGCCACATCAATATCGTGACTTGGTGACCTGGCCCCTGGCTGCTGATTAGTCCAGGATGCCTGTTAAGCTGGGCCAATCAGAGTGATTCCCCAGGACTTTGATCTGGGAAATAAAAGAAAACACAGACCATTTCCAGCAGAAAAAAACTTTGAGCCAGGATGCCTCCCAGCTGAAGGTGGGCACATTTAAATCATTTTGAGAAAATCAACTAGAGAAAGTGCAGACAAAGAAAGAAGGGTATGAGGAGTCCCTAGCCACTGCACTCCCTGGAGCCAGCGTCCTTTCCTGATGATGCAGGGAAATCATAGTGAGGGTTGGGGCCAGGTCATGGATGCATGTGCTACTGTGCCACATGCTAAGGAAGGGCCACTCCTCCCACCCTTCGCATGAGAAGCCGCAGCCATTCCAAGGGGTATTCCTGGGTCAGGCACATCTGGCTTGGGGTCTTGGTGGGGCATTTCAGGGATAGGTAGCTATAATGTCACCACAAGCTTTCCATTCCCAGTAGTCCATTAAATGAGTTTCTTGCTCTCATAAAAGCATAAGATTGGGTACTCAGTTCAAGAAAACAAATGGGGAAGGAGGAGGTATGGTAAGAGGACTAGAGCAAAGTTCCCTCACACCAGGTCCTGTAGCTAATTAAGAACCTGTAGCCAATCGGCTATCACTGTGGGTGTTATTGTATTACCCAGGAAAAGTAATGTTAGTGAGCTCTGCTCACCCAAGCTCAGCAATTTACAGTGCACAAGGCACTTGCAAATTGGCCAGGCTTAGATGCCCACTTCACTCAAGCACTAGACCCAGCCCAGAGATCCCCACAAGCAGCCCCCATTGTCCTCTCCTTCAGAGCTGGAGCCCAAACCTTAAGCCCCAGCCAGCCTGTTGCCCCGTGGCACAGACCCCAGGCTGCAGGACACCCCAGGCTAAGCTGCTTTCCCCTCCAGAGCTCTGCACAGCCAGCACACAGGGTGCAGAGTGGGGGATTATGAGCGGTGGCCCAGGTCCCCTTTTTCCCCATGAGAACAAGCACCAGCCACGACCAAGAATCAGGGCTTAGTTTTGGAGAAGACATCCTCACAGCCCCACCCAGCAGGAAACGTGCCAAGGAGGGCCCAGAAAGCAGGAGGTTCTGAGAAGTGGTGTGTGATGACCCCAGAGGGGCCTTTCCAAGTGAGGCTGGATAGCCATGTTAGGTGAAGCCAGAACTCAGGGCAAGGCCTATGGTGAGTAAGCACCCTGTTCATCTTCTCTTTCAACTAGTCACAATCACAGAACGATCTCAGGGCTGTGAATATGTCCCTGCCACTTGCCAATGTTCTTTTTCAACAAAGAGAGGGCAGGACTCACTGGCTCAAGGCTGGGGCGGGGAACAAAAAGTGGCGAAAATTTGGTCCTACTTTGCAGCTATTTTCATGGGTATTGCTAATTCCAGGCAAGTGAGCCTCATTTCTATCTACAGTTATGATAGAAGGTCTCCTTTTAAAATAAATATAAATAAAACAGGGGAGGGATTTTTTTAAAAATATACTCGGTATAATGTAAAGGCATGGAAGTAGGACAATAGATCGAATTATGCTAATCATCACTTTATCAAAAGAGGAAGCCAACACCCATTGGATTCTTTTTCTTTAATATATTTTTATTTATTTCAGAGAGGAAGGGAGAGAGAAAGAGAATCACTGATTGCTCCTGCACACCCCCACTGGGAATCAAGTCCACAACCTGGGTATGTGCCCTGACCGGGAATCGAACTGTGACCTCCTGGTTCATAAGTCAATGCTCAACCACTGAGCCACACTGGCTGGGCACCCATTGGATTCTTTCCCAGGGGGCCTGCCTATATCAGCCCTGTAATCAGACAACAGCAGATGGGGATCCTGGGATGTGCATGGTCAAACAAGGTGGAAGAATTAATCTGCTATGAAGATACACAGGGGAACAGTTACGAAACACTGATATGCTATGTCAGTACCAACTACCATGAGGACCAAGAAAGTTGAGAGTGTTGGGGAGGCGGGGGTAAAGGAGGATATACGTAGTTTGGTGTGCTTTTGAGGGGTTGGCTATGTGTCAAGACCCCCTGTTTCCTGAGCTGGCCCTGATCCTCCCCATCCTGCCTCCACAAGGTCCCCACTCTGCCTTTCCAGTGCATTCCCCAGCAGGCTACACTCTCCTGCTCAAAACCCTCCCCTGCCTATCACTCCAACAACAGGCCACAGGCCCCTGTTGTGTTCTCAGGGGTCCCAAGAGTTCTCTACCAGAATATTTTTTTAATGTTGTGTTTTCATTGTGAGGAGAATCTAAGAATAGAATTTTCTGGATCACCAAAAGCTCACTTAGTGACCAAATACATAGCTGGAAATTTAGGGCCCTGATGGAGAACCCAGGCTGAGGAAGAAAGAATGCTGGTAGACTTATCAAGAACTGGTGGGTCCCATTCACTGTAGCACTATTTATAATAGCCAAGCTATGGAAGCAACCTAAGTGTCCATTAATAGTCGAATGGATAAAGAAGTGTTATATATATATCTAAGCCATAAAAAAGAATGAAATCTTGCCATCTACAACAACAAGGATGGACCTAGAAGGGTGAGTGAAATGTCAAAGAAAGACAAATGCCATATGATTTCACTTATATGTGGAATTTACAAAAGAAAATAAACAAACAAGCACAACAGAAACAAACTCATAGATACAGAGAACATCTTGACAGTTGTCAGATAGGGGTGACTAGGGATGAAAAAGGTGAAGAGATTAAGAAGTACAGATTAGCTCAGTTGGTTAGAGCACTATCCCGATATGCCAAGATTGCAGGTTTGATCCCTGATCAGGGTGTTACTGGACAGGGGACCTGGCCCCGAACAGGTCTGCCTAGGACGGGCCAATAGTGTATGGGTTCTTCACTTTGTGAAGGAAAAATTTTATAACACAAGTCCAGGTAATTATGAGGGTATGTTTGTTAAACAGTAAAAACAAGGAAGGGCTAAGGATAGAAGAAGCAACAGGAGAGCCAGGCTGGCTGCTTTGGCTCACTGGGAAGCCAGAGGAAAAGGGCCTTGGAAACAGGTTCAGGGAGTTAGCCCAGATGAGCTGCTGCCACCTTTGCTCCCCTGATTGCAAGTCTCATCGGGACCCTTATAGTTTACAGTGGTTGTCAACCTTGGCTGCACATTAGAATCACCTGGGAATCTTTTTAAAATCCTGATTTCTGGGCCTCATCCTCCAGAAATTCTGTTTCTTTGTTACTAATGTGGCCCCACCCCATAACAAAGAAACAGAATTTCTGGAGGATGAGGCCCAGAAATTAGGATTTTAAAAAGATTCCCAGGTGATTCTAATGTGCAGCCAAGGTTGACAACCACTGGTTTAGGAGATGAGTACCTGTGGGGGAAAAGCGGGGGAAGGGAAAGGTGAGGGCACTGGGTCCTTTGTTTGAGGGCTTTTATCTCTCTCTTGCAGGGGAAAATCTTAGGAAAGGTTCAGGGGAAGGTTTCAGCAGAATAGCTAAAACAGTAAAAACTGTTGCCGACCTGGTCACCCCACGCAGCCTGCTTGTTCAGTCGTTTGGTCGTCCCTCACTAACCCCCTGCCGGCCTGGTCATAGGCAGCCATCTTGTGAGGGTGTGAGGGTTAATTTGCATATTACCTCTTCATTATATAGGATCTAATCACTGTATTGTACACCTGAAACTAATAAATATAATGTTGTACATCAACTGTAATTTAAAAAATCAAAAACAATATTTTTAAAAATAAAAGAACTGGTGTGTCCCGACAGTGGCCAGGGCTGGCCCCAGTGCACACAATGCACCTCAGTGATCAGAACAGAGAAGAGCAAGAGGACAGGACAGCCCACCTCCCCTCCCACCCACGTCTCCAAAAGAAGCCAAGTTTTCTTCTGTCATTATGCCCCCCTCACACTACTTTCACATTACAGTGCCAGTAATACCTCTTCCAGGAAGCCCTCCCCCCCCCCACCCCCACCATCCAGGACCTCTGTGCTCTCCTCCAGGACAGCCCAGGCAAAAGCATTTCAGAACCTACGTAACATGTTCATTAAGCACTGTATACTTGCCAAGCCACGCCTGGGGCTTTTCATACATCCTTCAGACTTCATGCCAACCCTATTAGGTGGGCACTACCACCATGTCCCTTTAACAGATTGAGAATCTGACACTTGGAGAGGAAATCCGCACTCTCCAGGGTCATGAGACTCAGGCCAGGCAGGCACACTAGTGCCCCCTGTGCTTCCCACATATCTGGCCGGGCCTTCACCCACTGCCCTCTTCCCACATTTCAGGCCATTCCTGGGGACTAAATGATAGCAGAGCCAGTAGGGCTGTTTCCAATTCACAGACGAGAAAAATGAGAACTTACAAGGTAAGGTGGCCTAAAGTGCAGGGTCTATCTGAAGGCAAAGGCCACCTATGCCTAAAAGCAGCCATCACACTCCCTAGGCACATGGCTTCCCACCCGCTTTGTCAGGCAGAGACTCCCAGAGTCCCCTGGCCCCAGCCGGGGGCAGGCATGCAGCCCCACTTCCTCACCAGCACTGTGACTCGGGCGGGCGAGGTCACTCTGGCCTACAATACAGCCCCTGCACAAAAAGCCAGGCTCCCCACCTTCAAGGAAGGAAATAACCTTTCCTCAATTAGTACTTTCATTGCAGCAATCTCCATATGAGAAGACAGAGGCATTTTTGCAATGTTTCCAAATCACAATAACTGTGAGGACAATGGTGTATAATGATGCATGGCTTGACCTGACAGGGGTGCTGGGAGGGGACCAGACTGGAGAAGTTGAGTCAGTGGTGTGTACGTGCCAGTGGTACCCTGTAATCAAGGGGTGGCCTGCCTGGGGCAGGACCTAGAGATGGACAGACCTGGCTCCCACTCCAGTTCTTCTTCTTCCCACTTTCCCTCCCGCCCACGTCTCCAAAAGAAGCCAGGTTTTCTCCTGTCACTGTGTCTCCCTCACACTACTTTCACATTACAGTGCCAGTAATACCTCTTCCAGGAAGCCCCCCTTCTCCCCCGCCCTTCCCCGCCCCCCGCTGACCACTCCCAGTTCAGCTGAATGCTCCCCCCTCGCCCCCCCCTCATCCAGGACCTCTGTGCTCTCCCAGGACAGCCCTGACAGAGCATTTCAGAGCCACATGTGTGAGTCCCTGCAGCCTTCAGGATGGCCATGGAAAGGACCATGGGCTGGCCCACACTAGAGGCTACTGCTAGAGCTGTGTGTGAGAAAGAGAACCCAAGACCTTGGTCACATATCTCTGGCATGCATGCCACTAACCAGAAACCCCAATTCCACAGCCTTCCCTGGCTGCTCCCAACAAGGCATGGTCATGGTTACTAACCCTCTGGGAGGAAGGCCACAACTCCACGACTCCCCACTACCCCATAAGGACCAGTTGTAGGCCCCACCCTCTCCCCCTACCCAGAAGGGGCTGGAGGGAAGCTTTAAAATCCCATTCATACCTCACCTCTCTGGGAATTGAATCCTCATCACACCCAGAATACAGTCAAAACCCCAGATCAGGTCCATCTCAACTACCCTTCCTGTTCACAGGGATCTTGTCAACCAGCCGCTCTGGGTCACTTGCACCTGCTATGCCCTGGGCCTGATTGTCCCCACTGCACCCCAGGCCTGCTCTGCTGACCTCCTCTGACATGCTCCCTAAACAGCCTGCCCCCCACCCCAGCACCAGGCCAGCTTGTGTGCTCTACCTCAAAGGCATGGAGGCACAGAAAGCACCCACTGGGCTTCCAACTGTGTCGCCCACCAGAAAGCAGGCTCTTTGGATGCAGAAGACATTGCCTTGGTCACTGTTTTATCCCCAACACTCAACACAGTGACCAGCACCCAGTAGGTTCTCAATAAATATCTGCTGAATAAAGGAATGAGTGGTCTCATTTTCTCTTTCCAAAAACCCTGAGAGATATAAGTATGGCAACCATTTTACAGATAAGAGAATTGAGGCTCAGGGGGTGAGTCACTGGCCCAAGGGAACACAGTCTGTGAGTGGCAGAGCTGGATCTGAATCTCGCAAGGTGCCAAAGCAGGGACCTCCCTGTACCCACTGCCCCTGCTCTGGCCCCATAGGGTCTGGATCTGTCCCAAGTTTCCTGGTCAGCAGAATTTAGAAACAAGCTCCCGACAGAATGGTAAGCGCTGCAGTGCCCACCCCAGGAAGAGCCAGTGGTCTAATCACCAAAGGAAACACACCCACAGGAAAAGGGGGAGAGAGAAAGAGTGGGTTTTTTGTTGGTGGTGGTTGTTTTGTTTTGTTTTTTGACCATTTGCCAAACCCTGCAAAAGTGACTTTGTTACCATCTCATTTTAATCAAGTGGAAACTTTTGTATACCAAGGCAGGAAGAAGTCAGTGTGCTCCACCACAAGATCATAAAGCAGGGGATTTAAAAACCATCCTTAAACACTTAGTTCAGTTGGTTAGAATCTCTTCTCCATACAACAAGGTTGCAGGTTTGATCCCTGGTCAAGGCACATATGGGAATTAACCAATGAATGCATAAATAAATGAAACAACAAATCCATGTTTCTCTCTCAAGTCTATTTTTTTTTAACTCACAAATGAACAGTCACCCACCAACTGCCCAGTTGCTTTTGAATTTGATGTAATGTTTTGAACAGGCAATGCAATCACATAGTTCAAAAACCAGAAAATATAAAAGACACAGTGGGAAATGTCATCTCACCTTTGTCCCCCACCTGCCCCCACATCCCCAGGTAACCGTAGATAACCACAACATGCTCCTGCTGTCTCCTCCAACTTTGTTTTGTACATCCAAGCAAATCTGTACTTATATATCTTATTTTACACAAGAAGTACCATGCTTTACACACCATTCAGTACCTTGTTGACATGTGAGACATGCGTGTAAGAGTCACGTGTGTAGCAGACATGAGTGCGTTAGAGAGGCACTCGCATTTAACAGAAACACAGCTGATTGATAAAGAGGCAGGTATGTCTGAGAGAAGCCCGTGTGTAAGGCACGCATGTATGAAACATGTGTGCACAAAAGGGCAGGGTGTGAGAGATGAGTGTGAGGAGCCCAAACATATGTGAGGGCGACTTGGGGCGGGGGTGGGTCCTGAGCATTGGACTAAGAGCCCAGTAGAATGGTGTGACAGAGATGGCGATGGGTTCCCCCCATGCAGGGAGGGGGCTTCCACTGGCCACTAGTGTGAGTGCGCCTGGCGGTAAGTGTGACTGGAAGGGGGAGGGGGAATTGAGGATGTGTGAAGGCGGGGTGTGCCTGACCTCGGGTTCCAGTCTTCCCCTCGGGACGGCAAGGTGGGGGTGGGGAGCGGGCCTCGCGACCTGGGGGACAGTGGGGGAGCAGTGGGGGTGGGGAGGGGGGGTATAACCGGCGGGACGCTGCACGGGGAGGGCGGCGGGACCTGGCGGCGCGGGGGGGGGGGGGGGGGGGGGGAGACACTGCCCTGGAGCCCTAGCCCACTACAAAGTGCCCGCATCCCTCCAAAGGGCCCCGCGCGCTGCGTGGGGCGCCGTCTCCCCGCTGGGACCCGGACGCAGAGAGCGCGGCTGTGGGGCCGCCGAGCCGTCGGGGCGCCCGAGCGCTCAGAGCATCGACCGGCGGCTGGCGAGGGCGCCGAGACGCCAAGGCCGAGGGAGGCCCGGGCGGGGTCCGTGTGCACTCACCGCGGGGCTCTACGCACGTCTGTCGGTCGGTGTGTCTGTCCGCCGGGCCGTCGGCGCGTCCAGAGCTCGGGCGCGAGGCGGGGCGGAGGCTCGGAGGGGCGGGCCGAGCCGGCTCTCGGAGCCGGGGGGGGGGGGGGGGGGGGGGGGGGGGGGGGGGGGGAGGCTGCTCCGCCTCCGGGGCGGGGTCTCCACCGGGCTGGGGTGGTGGGTGGGCAGCCTAGTGCTGCTCCCTCCAGGCCGAGGTGTGCAAACCGAGGCCCAGAGATGGCTGGGCTGTGCGTTCGCCAAGCACCTCGACCCCTTACCTGCACCCCCTTCCCCCACCTAGTCTAAACTCTGAGTTCCAGATTTCGCACTGTTGCCTTCACCTGGGGGACTTTGTTCCAGCCACCTCAGCGAGCGTGACCCCCAGTGTCCCCACATGGAAGAAGGGCTCAGAAACTCTGGGCGGCTGGGAGGACCTGAAGGGCCTCGGTACAACACTGCAAAGAGGCAGGCCAGCTCGGCCCCAGGCTCCACTGGCCTGCTGGCACTTAAAACCGCGACTACAGGTCCTTAGCCACATGGTTTCCAGCCCCCAGCTTTGAGACTAAGTTTGTCAATTTTCTCAGCCCACACAGCTGCCTGTGACCTCAACCACTGCCTAGACCTCTCTGAACCCAGACTCCTCATCTCTTGAAAGGGTTAACCCCTGGCTGTTGATGGGGAGACATAGAGAGCCCTTTGTCATGCCCTCAGCAAGGGCCCACCCAACAGCTGGTGAACAGCCTGCAAGTTGTAGCTCAAAACATGAATTACTGTGACTCAACTCCTACCCAGGGTTGGCATCCCATGGTCTGGTACCCACTCACCCTGTTTGGCAGACTAGGTGCCTGTACCTGCTAAGAGGCCCTGTGGGGAGCGGGCAGTTGGCAAGGGACTACCTCCCAGGCCCTTTCCCCTAACCAGGGGCTCAAAACCCCACCCCAAAACCTACACAAGCAAAATCCAGTACTGCCAGAGCAAACACTGTCCCCAGAGCAGCCCAGTGGACCCTGCAGGCCTGCACAGAGCCCCCTCCTCTCAATCAACTTAAGAGTCCCAGAGTCAGGCCCCAAAAGAGTCAGGACCCTGGAATTCTGTTCTTCCATCCATCTGTCACTCTCTGTTTGCCATCTTCTGTCTTTGTCTATTTATTGTAGTAAAATTCACATAGGGTTAGCAGGCAGCCTGGGGTGATAGAAGACACCTGTGTCACTCACCTGGGCAACTCACTATCCTGATATGGTTCCCTTCCCTGAAACAGGTTCCTGAAGCCTGGAGGAGAGATAATAGATGGAGATTTGGCCTCACAGCAGCCTGCTGAGCCCAAAGCCAAGACAGCTTTCCAGGAGATAAAGTGGAGACATGTTGCCAGTCTTCTGTTATCTGAGCCGGAGACGCAGGCAAGGCAGCCATGCCCCGGGAGCCCTGCCAGGGCTGTTATCACAGACACGATGCACATCACCCACCAGGAATTTGGGGCCCGGATCTGGCTGAGATGCAGTTGGAGGAAGTTCCAGGCTGATAAAGTCTGAGTCAGAATGCTCAGAGTGGGCAGCAAAATTATTCACATCAGTGACACTCTCACCAACCCCTGGGCATCGTGGCACCAGGGCTGGCAGGTATGGGGCTCACCTCACCACCTGGCAACCCAGATGGGGAGGAGAAGGCTCACTGGGCTTCTTGGGTCTGCATCCTTGCCGAGTAGCCTTGGGGAGGTCACTGCATCTCCCCTGGCATCTGCGAAATGAGAATAACAATAATAATCACCCCATATAACAATGACATGGGGTTTAGAAGCAGGGACTCTGTAGCCAGGTGGCTTTGGTTTAAAGCCACATCCCCCTGGGTGACATTGAGCCTTAGTGGCCTCCTCTATAAAATAGTTTCTGCCTCATAGGATTGTTTTTGAAGATGGTTAGAGCAGTCTGGCACATGATAAGCCCTGGATTAAATGTATATTGTTGTTGTTGTTGTTATTGTTGTTGTTTTATCTTCACCCAGATTAAACCAACTAGAGTCAGCAACACCACCCAAAAAATCCCTGCACACCTGGGTGCAGACAGCAGGGGGCTGCCCTCTCCTTGAATGGTGGTCCCGGACTCCCCACCAGAACTTCCCCTGCTGCTGCCTCTGAGGGCTGATATGGCATCCCTCCCTCCAGGAGCGGGCTCTGCACTGGGCCTGCTTCCTCATAGCTCTTGCCTCCCATTGAGCATCTGTTGCAGGCACACTGACTAGACAGAAGGGGCAGCTGTCTCTCCTGCGCTGCAAAGGACACTAGGAAATAAGTGGGCCCAGCAAAACTCTGGAATATTCCACAGTATGGGAAAGATATTTCAAAATGATGGGCAATGATTTGCAGACAGAGGTGGGGCACCACCTGCCATCCTGCTCCTCAACAAACCCTGGCAGCACCACCCAGACCCAGGCTTTAGAATGTGGCCATCCTTGGACTCATCTGGGACCTTTTTTGGAGACATCAACATCTACACTTGACTCCAGAACCATTAAACCTGAGTCTCCAGAGGGGTACAGCTGGGCATTAATGGCTTTTAGAGTCCCCGTTGACTATAAGGTGCTACCAAGTTTGGAAGCACACTTATTCAAGTCCTCCCTCTGTCCTCCTAGCTTGTCCCTCCCCAAGGGGTGAAGGGTCTGTGAGAACAAGGGCATGTGCCCACCTGGACTCATGATGCCTCATTCCAGTTCCTGGAATTCCCTACAGTGGAAGGAAAAGGGCTCTAATAAATCTAGCAAGTTCAGTGTCTGAAAGTAACTCACAGGGTGATCTGATCATCAATTCCCAATCGGACAGGTCATGGGGAGTAGGCCTATAACTTCTTTAGTAACAGGCTTATCTTTTCCTTAAGCAAGCCTTGTCCATTGTTTCTGTGCATCTAGGTTAACACTCCTTTGCAATGCCTCTTTTTCAGACCCCTCAGAAGCATAACCTCCGTCAAGATAGCACATGAACTACCAAGCAAAATAGAGATAGACTCGTAGATAGAGAGCAGGCAGACAGCTCTGGAGGGGAAGTGGGTTGGGTGGGGGACATGGAGGGATTGAGCAAAAAGAAAAAAGAAAAAAAGAGAATTCATAGATGTGGACAACAGTGTGGTGATTGTGGGGGAGGAGGGTAGAGGTGGAAGAGGGTACAGGAGGGATAAATGGTGATGGAAAAATAAAATAAAGCACATCATCTTGTTAACTACTCTGCAACTCAGTCCCCACCTTGCTTTTTCTCACCTCCATGTAGTCTTCCTTAGTTCCCTCATAAATCCCAAATGCATAAAAGAAACTACAAACTATCATCGTGGGGAGTATTTGAGATCTTGCTCTCCGGCATATGTTGTCAGTTATAAAAATTCTCTACATGTTTGGACGTCACTTACGTTTCTTACATTGACACTGCTCAAACTGCCCTGAGCCCAGGGTCTATGTGGGCCTCTTCCCCGTCCCTCCCCTCAGGAGTAGGCGGCACCACTGTGGACACACCCCAGGCCTGAGGGGTGGCCAAAGGCAGCTAATGGCTAGTGGTGTGAATGGAGCTCAGACATGTGGGCACACAGTCAGTCCTTAGAAACTAGGTCTGGCCCTCTCTGGTCTGAACACCACTCACCTCTCCAGCCTCTTTATCCACACACACTCCTGTCCTTAACCCCCAGCATCCTACTCTTCAACCCAAAAAGAAGCTGATTATACACCAGGAATTTCCCCACCTCCCTGCCTTTCCACCCACCATGGATGCTGTCCCACTTAGGGCAGAAACTACTTACCTCCCACGATTCATGTCAGAAACGTAACTATAGGAACTGTGCACAGACCCAGGACTGCCCAGCTGAGACTACATTTCCAGTCTCCCTGGAAGCCATTGAACAGGAGCAGAAGTGATGTAGCCTGCCCCTTCCCACTGGCTAAAGCGAGGACCTGGTTGTGGACCCGGAGCTTGAGTAGCCACCTAGTAGACTCCTGGGCGGAAGGATTCCTGAGCCTCATGAAGCCATCATACCTCTCCTGGACCTTCACATGAAAGAGAAATAAGCTTTCAAATATGCTGAGCCATTGTCTTTTAGGGCCTCTTTGATAAAGCAGCTTAAATTATACCTAACTATTAACTTCCATCCCCCACTTCAGTTAGCTATCCACCCACTTCATTTAGCTATCTCAAAAGTTCTACTAAGCAGGTGTAGCACACATCTTGCACCCATCGGCACAAGAGCTCGGGTTCAGAACCCTCGGGAAGACTGGTGCAGTCTACACCTGTGGCTTCCACACATCCGAGTCCCCTGCTGCAGCTACGGGCCTGAGTCTCCTCTGCAGAACCCTCTTCTCTCCCTTCTGGATCTATGTGGTTCCTTCAATGGAGCTTATCCTCCCCTCCTCCTGGGGGTGGCCTGCTAGAGTATTCCAGGGAAGGGCTTGTGACTCAAGAGAGGGGATCTCTTTATTTAAGGCCCACTGTGGGTATGAACCTGTGGCTTGCAGGCTATCGCCTAGGGCAGGGGTGGGCAACCCCTGGCACGCGTGCCAAACATGGCACGCCAGTAACTTTTGCTGGCATGGGAAACCCTCTCTTATAATCTTCCATTTACAATTTTTTTCTTAATATCGACTTTTTTATTTTTCAGATAAATTCAGTGTAGGTGCATCTTAGATAAATACATAATTTTACATAACAAGTTATCTTAAAGACCACAGACATGGATTGATGAGAGAGGGGAAGAGCAATTTCTATGCCTCTGCCTTAACTCTCCCTGCCTTCCTAGATCCGACCAGTGTTTTGGTTTCATCCACATACGCTTGTGAATCTTTGTTCTCAGTGATGAATTTTGTTAAGTCTCGTAATAGGAGTAGCTTGACGGATGAAAGTAGTAGCTCGTGCATATCTCTGAAGGTCACGAAATATAAACCTGATGTAAAATCTCTGTCATCAGTGATGCAGCAGCAAAAGTCCCACTGATAATATCAAACGGAGTCATAAAGTTTTCTGTCTGACTATCAGTGTACATGTATACATTAAAAAATAATGTATTTTTCATCATCATATACGGTGTTTTTGTCGCTCGAATGAATTTTATTATTTCTTCAAGGTTCTTCACATATGTACACCTTAAGAGATATCAAGTAGGCGTAACATGTTCTCAAAAAATTAGGGTTGGCACGCAGAAGAATTTTGAGTCAGAGATTTTGCTGGTTTTGGCACGCACTCACAAAAAGGTTGCCCACCCCTGTCCTAGGAAAACCTGCAGAGAATGAAGCCAGTTCAAAGGAAAGCAGAGCTAAGAGGAAGAGGAGAGGGAGGGGAAGGGGAGGGAAGGAGAGAGGAAGGAGGAGGGGCGAGATGGAAGGAGAGCTTTCTGATGACCTAACATTTAAACACCTGATTATAGCTTGGCTGGAACCCCACCCCTAGATTTTTCGGTTACAAGGGCCAATAAATTCTCTACAGGTTTGGAGTTTTATTATTCACACCTGAGAGTCTTTGCTAATTTGTTTCATTGATGCAACATTACCTACCGAATCTGGAGCCTGCACTTCCCAGGCCCTCTTTGGACACAGGTGAGCTATCAAGGATCAGCGCTTATGATGCCCAGACTCTCCCGAGATTGTCTTGCCTTAAATAAGTGGGACAACAATTGGAATGAAAAATAAACTCCTGTTTGTTAATGCCCAGCATTTTAATAGACACCCTACATTGATTAATCCATTAATTCTAAAAACAATCCTAGAGGTGCTAGATATTATTACTCCACTTCACAGACAAAGAAACTGAGGTTCAGTGACATAGAGGGCCCCAGCCCAGAGCAGTGTAACTGCAGAGTCTCCACGCTTTTCCCTGCCCTTGCAGAGGAAGGAATGGAGCACATTGTAGGAGGCAGCGGGTTTACCATGCCCAGGGTTTGTGAACAGGGATTGGGTGACCCCCTGGCAGATGGAATGGTGTGTGTGGAGAGAGGGGATAGGGAGAAACAGTACAATTTTTTTCTCACTGGGGTTTCTCTACACTTTCCCAAACTGTCTGCTTATTCCTGGAGAGCTGCCGGAGCTGATGCCTCCCATCTGGGAATGATTAGCTCCTACCTCCTATGGCCCAGCACATTCATGACTCACCCCCAGCCCAGCCCTCGCCTGGTGTGATGAAATTTCTGGCACTTCAGAAAAGTTCTTGTCACCCTGGACAAGACTGGTCCCAGCCTTGCTGTTCAGTCCAGCTTTCCTGGCTTGTGGGGGTGGGGGCTGGGGAGACTGAGGAGTCCAGGGGTGCTGAGCTCAGGGGCTGGAACCTCACTAGTGGGCTGAAAAACTAGGCTGAAGGTTCTCAGAGACTGTTCCCTACTGGAGCAGCCCAGAGAGGGAAGGGATTAGCCTATGGCCACACAGTGACACCCTAAGGAGCTGAAAGGGGCCCCAGGAGAGCAAAGGTAGCCCAGAAACAGGGAGCCTGGTCCCAAAAAGCCTCTTGCCCATTCTGAGCCTCAATTTTCCCATCTGTGAAATGGGAGGGGCTGACACTAATTTTATTTAATTGATTTATTTTTAAATCTTCACCTGAGGATATTTTTCCATTGATTTTTAGAGAGAGTGGAAGGGAGGCGGAGAGACAGGAGAGAAACATCGATGTGAGACATGTCAATTGGCTTCCTCCTGCATGCGCCCGGACTGGGACAGGGATCGAGCCTGCAACTGAGGCACATGCCTTTGACCCTTCAGTCCTCCAGCCGACACTCTATCCACTGAGCCAAATTGGCCAGGGCTGACTCTGATTTTAATAAGTAAGTCAGGAAATACAAGAATAAATCATTCAACACCAGCAAATCTACCTCCACAAGAGACTCTCTTCTAACCACTGTTGTCATATATGTATGTATGCACACATGAATGTATTTATGTATGCCCACAATCAAATTCTAGCCAGACCGGGTTTGGCTCAGTGGATAGAGCGTCGGCCTGCGGACTGAAAGGTCCCAGGTTCGATTCCGGTCAAGGGCATGTACCTTGGTTGCGGGCACATCCCCAGTGGAAGGTGTGCAGGAGGCGGCTGGTCGATGTTTCTCTCTCATCAATGTTTCTAGCTCTCTGTCCCTCTCCCTTCCTCTCTGTAAAAAATCAATAAAATATATTTAAAAAAAAATTCTAATGAACATGTTTAATGCTACCTTTTTATGAGGTATATATTGGCTATTTTCTAAATCAAAACATATATCTACATACAACAGTCAATAGCTGTCCAGCATTTGACTGTCTGCTATAACCAGTTATTTCTCTGATCCTCCATTGATGATTTCCAATTTTCTTTAGTATAATAAATGATTTGAATATTTTTGGCCTTGGCAGGGTGGCTCGGTTGGTTGGAACATCATTCTATGCATCAAAAAGTTGTGGGTTCGATCCCTGGTCAAGGCATGTCTAGGAGGCAATCGATCAGTTTATTTCTCATATCAATGTTTCCCTTTCTCTCTCTCCCTTCCTCTCTTTCTAAAATTAAAAAAAATATCTATTTTTGAATCTATATTTTTGAGTACTTGTCTACCTCCAAGAAAAATGTAAGGGCAAAGGGCTTGTACACTTTTAAATGCTTTTTAGCAAGGCCCCAAAAAAGTTGTACAAATCTCCTCCCATCAAGCATGGATGATGCTCTATCTGGGTAGCTAAGTTGGTTATAGCATCGTCCCCATATATCAAGGTTGCAGGTTCAATCCCTGGTCAGAGCACATACAAGAATCAACCAATCCTATCTAATAAAGAGGGAATATGCTAATTGACCCTCATGCCGTTGCAAAGATGGCGGCACCCACAGCCAATGAGGCGGGAATATGCTAATTGACTGCCCTGCCCTCAAATATGGTGGCGCCCACAGCCACAATATGGCCGGCAAGGGAGGGCAGTTGTGGGCAATCAGGCCAGCAGGGAAGGGCAGTTAGGGGTGACCAGGCTGGCAGGGAGGGCAGTTAGGGGTGACCAGGCCAGCAGGGGAGGGCAGTTGGGGGGACCAGGCCTGCAGGGGAGGGCAGTTGGGTGCAATCGGGCTGGCAGGGGAGCAGTTAGGCGTCAATCAGGCTGGTAGGGGAGCGATTCGGGGGTGATCAGCCTGGCAGGCAGAAGTGGTTAGGGGCAATCAGGCAGGCAGGCAGGTGAGCGGTTGGGAGCCAGCAGTCCCAGATTGTGAGAGGTATGTCCTATGGGATCAAACCTGAACTGGCAGTCGGACATCCCTGAGGGGTCCCAGATTGGACAGAGTGCAGGCTGGGCTGAAGAGAACCCCCCGTGCACGAATTTTGTGCACCAGGCCTCTAGTATCCTATCTAATAATAGAGAAACATGGTAATTAACCATAACTTCGCTACCCTTCCCATTGGCTAATCAGCAAGATATGCAAATTAACTGCCAACCAAGATGGCGGCCGGTAGCCATGCAGCTGAAGCGAACATGAGGCTTGCTTGCTCCAGTGACGGAGGAAGCCAAGGTGCCCCACCTGCCGCAGCCCAGCTCTGAGCTCCAAATGCAACAATGTTGCAATTATAGAAGCTAAACAAACTCAGAAACCTGCTTTCAGCCACCAGCGGGCTCAGAGCTTAGAGCGCCAGTGATGGCAACAGAGTTTCAATTATAGAAGCTAAACAAACTCAGATACCTGCTTTCAGCCAGCCACAGCCTCAGAGCTGGAGCCGTCTCTCAGCTCCAGTGACAGCCATAGAAGGTAAATAAATCCCAGAATGAAAAAAAAAAAAAAGAAAAAGAAAAGAGGCTGGGAGCTTTAGTCACCCACCAGCCTGAAAACGGCCCTCAGCCCCTCACCCAGGCTGGCCAGGCACCCCAGTGGGGACCCCCACCCTGAAGGGGGTGCGACCAGCTGCAAACAGCCATCAGCCCCTCATCCAGGCTGGCCAGGCACCCAAGCGGGACCCCCACCCTGATCCGGATCACCCTTCAGGGCAAACCAGCTGGCCCCCACCCGTGCACCAGGCCTCTATCCTATATAGTAAAAGGGTAATATGCAAACTGACCCTAACAGCAGAAGGACTGGGAATGACTGGTCACTATGACACACACTGACCACCAGGGGGCAGATGCTTAATGCAGGAGCTGCCCTCTGGTGGTCAGTGTGCTCTCACAGTGGGGAGCTCTGCTCAGCCACAAGCCAGGCTGATGGCTGCCAGTACAGAGGTGGTGGTGGGAGCCTCTCCTGGCTCCTCAGCAGCGCTAAGGATGTCCGACTGCGGCTTAGGTCTGCTCCCTGCTGGCAAGTGGGCATCCCCCGAGGGCTGCCGGGCTGTCAGAGGGATGTCTGATTGCCAGTTTAGGCCCAATCCCCTGGGGAGTAGGCCTAAGCCAGCAAGTGGTCACCCCTGAGGGGTCCCAGACTGCGAGAGGGCACAGGCCGGGCTGAGGGGCCCCCTACCCCCGAGTGCACAAATTTTTGTGCACTGGGTCTCTAGTATATATAAAAGCCTAAGCGACCATTACGGTGGAATGACTGAAACGACTGGTTGCTATGATACGCACTGACCACCAGGGGACAGACGCTCCATGCAGGAGCTGCCCCCTGGTGGTCAGTGCACTTCCACAGGGGGAGCGCTGCTCAGCCAGAAGCCGGGCTTAAGCTGGTGAACGCAGCTGCCATGGAGTTAGGAGCCTCTCCTGACACCGTGGCAGCACTACCGAGCAGTGGCAGCAGGTGCAGCAGGCCAAGATGAGTGAGAGGGGCATGGCGCCTGGCCCTGATTCGGGCTCCTTCCTGGCCTCCTGCTACTTGGTGCACTGCTACATCCCCGAGGGGTCCCGGACTGAGAGAGGGATGTTCGACTGCCGCCTTAGGCCCGATCCCAGTGCCGTTCTCTGTAGAAGGCAGTCAGTCTGAATAACTCAGGGACTCAGGGAAGCACAGGGAACTCAGGGTGAGCCTACCTCCGCGCTTGACTCACCCACTCGATGGTGTTTGCAGGACCGACCGTGGTGGTCCAGCCTGTGCATGTGCAGCAGCTGCTGAAACTCAAGCAGCAGGCAGTGCAGCAGCAGAAGGCCATTCAGCCACAAGCCAGAAGGTGGACATCACCCGAGGGGTCCCAGACTGCGAGAGGGCATAGGCCGGGCTGAGGGACCCTCCTCCCCAGTGCATGAATTTTGTGCACCAGGCCTCTAGTAAATGCATAAATAAGTAGAACAACAAATCGCTCTCCCTCTCTCTCTTTGTCTCTCTCTCTCTCCCTACCCTCCTTCCTCTCTCTCTCTAAAATCAGTAATTTTTTTTTAAAAAGCATGGGGAGGGTATCTTTCACACATATTGGCCACACCACCAAGTACACCAGGTACCATCAGCCTTCCTAGTTGAGGTCAACCTGTTAGGTGATGATGGTGTCCATTATTTGAAGTTGAATGTCTCTTTAAATGTTGATTAGACATATGTGTTTCTTCTGAGAACTCAGTGTGCATGATCTTCATTCATTTTTACTAGTGAGGTATTCATCTTTCTTTAATAAGTTTAAGAAATTCTTTGTATAGTTGAAGTGCTGGCCTTTTGTCTGCTAAGTACATGCTGCAGTCGCCATAAGAAGCATCCAAACCTTCAGATGCCTCTGTTTTAACTTTGGTTTTGGATTTATTTACATATAGAACTTATAAAATTTGATGTAGAAAAACTTAGCAATATTTATTTTTGTGCTCAGATTCTTCCCCATTCTAAGATAGACTTAGTAAGCTACATATATATTTTTCCAGTTCCTTTTTGTTCATTCACTCATCCATCCTTCATTTATTGTTGCCTTTGAATCCAATCCCAAGGCCTCTGGCTACCCCATCCCAAATAGCTGGTGGTCGGGTCCTGTATGCGGCAGGCTTTTACAGTAATTTCTGGAAGCTTACCCTTCTAGGAAAGTGAGGGGAGAGTGGGCGGGGACACATCTCTGTTTAAATAACAAACATTGGCTTCTAAGGCTCCAAATAGTCTCCAGGTATGAGACAAGGTTCTACCCAACCAGTCCTTGAGCATTGAGAATTTTAGTGTAATACTGATTCCAGTGGCATGAGAATGCATCGCTCAGATCTGCTCCAAGCAGCGTGGGTGATTGTCCTCCCCTCTAGATCTGCCACCTTAAGCTCGGTGTCCCCCACAACCCCGCACCCCCCATCAAGAACAGAGCACAGTAGTTGCTGTCACCATCACAAGCATCCAAACCTGCAGAGAATTCTTATGAGTTTACTAGTGGCCCAGTGCACAAAATTCATGCACATTACAAGGGATTAATTAGAGGAAATATTTTAATATTGCTATTTGCCCTTTCTCAATAATAGAAGTGTCGAGAAGAAAGAAAATTAGTAAAATGTATATGAAAATTTTCCTCCTGTCAGAGTCTGGGGTGTGCTGCGAGACCCAGAGTCAAGTCCCCGCACACCCATGGTGCCTCAAAATTGCGCGAGACCCAGACCCAGCCAGCCCCACCCTTGTCAAGCCCTGCTGGGCAGGGGGCACAGTCTCAGGTCACCCATCAAGCCCCGCTGGGGCAGGGGGCGCGGCCTCAGGTCCCCCGGGCCGGGATGGGGGATGTGCCTTGAGGTCTTCCGTCATGGCCCGCACGGCAGGGGGTGCAGCCTCAGGTCCTCTGGCCTAGCGCCGGGGGTGGGGGGTGCAGATCAGGTCCCCCATCAAGCCCTGCCAGGCAGAGGGTGTGCCCTGAAGTCTCCTGTCAAGCCCCACCGAGCAGGGCACGGCCTGAGGTCCCCTGGCCTGGTGCCGGGACAGGGGGCATGGCCTGAGGTACTACGGCCCAGTGCCACACAGACTCAGGTCCCTGTTGATTGCTAGTTAAGGCTCGTTATGGGAACTCGGCCTCCGCTGTGGGCGCAGCCATCTTGACCATTATGGCGTGGTGGTCAATTTGCATATTCCCTCTTTATTAGATAAGCTTTGCATTAAACTGATGACATATGCTGGGAAGCCAGACCTCAAACACTTCTGAGAATAACAACTTTGCAGCTTCTTTTATGTGTTTGGAATTAAGAAGGAACCTAAGGAAGGTTACATGAGAGTGGGAGAAAGCAGCAGAAAGAGCCCAGGTCTCTTGCCCAGCTGAAGCCAGAGCCGGAACTCAGCTCTGGGTGGGAGCCCAGCACCTTTCATTCCGGGACAACTCCATGTGCTACACACAGACAGGCGACTCCCTTCTTGAGTGCTGGCCCTGCCCTCTGCTCCCCTGACTGTCCTGCTCCTCCCCAGTCAGGGCCTCAGGCTGCTGTTTTTCAGACAGGCCCACCCCAGCTCCCCCTGTGCCCTGGGGCCAACTCAGCCTGTCACTCTCCCAGTGCTGAGCACAGGGCCTCAGGGCAGTCTGCACAGTCCAGAGAGAAGCTTCACCTTCCACATTCCAACCTTAAGTTCAGGTAATGTGACCCCAGCTGGAGGTAGTTATTGGGGTGATTGTGTTGAAGTGTCAACACACACTGGCTTTAGGGCTCCTCAGTTGCCCAGCCAAACATGCAGAGCTGCTTCTCTGTGCTAACCCAACTGGGTATGGGAACTAGCGGGCAGGCAGGCCCATCTGTCTTGGGCATCGGCACTGAGTTGCCCTCTGGTCTCCTTCCAGCCCATCCAGCTCTCCCTGGAGTCTGCCTCAGCCTCTTCTTCCTTAGAGCCTCCTCACCAAAGCCCTGCTAGAGGCATCTGGTGGGAAACCCACTCCTTCGCAGCACACCAGTGAGGAGTGTCCTTATCCTACATTGCCATTTGTTCAGCCCCAGTCTTCTGACATGCTCAGACTATAGGTGCAGTCCAGGCTACGCACTCCTGATCTCCACTTACCTGAGCCCTGTTGGAACATGACCTCAGTGCCCGTCCATCCATCCATCCATCCATCCATCCATGCAGAGGCGATGCAGCTACAAGCACAGACTCTGGAGCCAAGAGGCCTGAATCTGCATAATAACCACACGGCCTGAGGGAAGTCCCTTCTCTGTGTCTCTGTTCCCAGCTATAAAACAACTGCCAACCTCAGCATGCAATTGTGAGGCTTAGTGAGCTAATGTATGGAAAGTGCTAGGGGAGGGGCTTGTACAGGGTGAGTGCTCAAGGACTATTAGCTAATATTACTCACTCAGCAACTCTTTCCTGGGCATTCACTCTGTGCCAGGCACTGTGCATCCCACTGGGGGTCCAGCAGGATGGCAGAGTCACCCCTGCCCACATGGAGCCCACACTCTAACAAAAGACAGATACAAATTGAAAGCCAAAAGTAAGAACTGCCCTAAAGAGAAGGTGCAGGGGAGGCAATGTGGTGCAGTGGTTGGCTTGTGGAGGCTGGAGCCAGAATACCTGAGTTCTAACTGAGTCCCAACCTCTCTGGGCCTTGTTTCCTCCTCTGTAAATAGGGATAATAGTGCCTATCTCATTGAGTTTCATGAGGAATCCTATATAACAAAAGGCTAATATGTAAATTGTCCCCTTGGGAGTTCAACCAGGAGACCAGGAGTTCAATCGCTCGCTATGCTGTGCGCTGACCACCAGGAACATGGCAGGTGACCAACGGTGGTGGCAGTGAGGGAAGGAGGAGGTGGGGAGGCCGGGGGACAGGGAACCTGATGGGCTGCTGGAGACCAATTCCAGCATGACAGCAGGGCTGCATCTGGGAATGGCTGAAGGCATTTCCTCAAACCTTGAAAAGGGATTATTGCTTGGCTGCCAGACAGCTCAGGGCATCTTAATCTACATGTTATTGCCTCCTACTGGCCAAACACCTGAACAACGTAGGCTAATTCCCCCATTCTGACAATGAACTCTGTATTAAACCCTGACCCTTTGAAGTGTATATCTCTGCCTTGCCTCAGGACAAATTGTGTTAATAAAAAGCATGGAGTCCTGGGATGAGGAGACCTGAGAATTTAGATCTTGGATCCTAGCTCCTTTAGCTAAGCTCCTCTGACCCCCAAATGCCTTTCAAAATTATATTTCGTCTCTGGACTCTTACTTAAAATCTACGCACAGCCTTCTCCAGATTCCTGAACCCTTCTTGATGTTGGGACAAGAACCCCGACAATCGGCCCTGATCACTGGCCAGGCCTAAGTACCCTACCTGTGCACAAATTCTGTACACCAGGCCTCTCGTAAATGAATAACAGGTGGGAAGGAATTTTGCAGGGCCTGACACAGTAAGTTCTCAAGGAAAGTAATTTAGTGATATAGAAGCTAAGGAGTCCCTTGAAGGAAAGGTTGAGGGGGGACTTGAGGGTCCCAGTGGGCTGCAAGAGAATTTAGAGTTTATTCTGAGAGCTATGGGCAGGTATGGTAGGATTTTAAGGAGGAGCTGGGACTAGAGTCCAGGGAGAGCTGATGGAATCCCAACAGGGTGGCTGCATGGAGAAGTGATAGAACTGGAGAGATACTGGGTAGAGAGACTATGCAGACTGGTGTGATGTTGGGAGCCAGGGAGAGGGAGAGCCAGATGACTCCCTGGTTTCTGGCTCAGGAGGCATTACTGATGAGTTGGGAAGGAGAGTGGGTTTGGCCTTTCAGTGAACTTGACTCAAAGAGGCTTAAGCCAAAAAAGGGGACACATTGAATTCCATAATGAAAGAGTAGAGACGAGAAGTGGATCTAGGTGCTCAAACGTCTTCAGGAACAAGTTCCTCCCTCCTGTCCCTCAGCTCTCCTCCGCACTCCTCCATTTTCCATCTAAAGCACTTCTCTGGTGGCCAAAATTCCCAGCAGCTCCAGCCCATAACCCTCAAATTCAGGCAGAAAGAAGCAGTAGTCCACTGAGTTTCAGGTTATCTCAGATTGGAAGATTTTAAGACAGATGCCCAGGCCTGAACCCCTGCAGCTAGGTTATCTGCTCTCCAAAAAGCTCTAGAAGGGCAGGGTGAACCTCTAAATGGAAATGGGGTTGTTGCCAGATGCTACAGAGGAATCCTTGAATGTCCCCAATAGGGCGAGTGAGTTTGCATCCCTGGGTTTGAAGTCAATTTCTTCTACACCAGATTCAGACACTGCCAGATAATAGCACCCATTTTTAAAACAAGTTCTCTGTGAAATCCCCAATAGGCACGTGGTGACATCATGATGCTTGCCAGTGATTGGCTCAGTCTGTCCAATGAGATGCCCAGCTCTCACACTGTTGTTGACTCACAGAGGCCAGGCAAACAAACACGGGTCTGATGGGAAAGTGTTGCCTGGGGTTGGTGACTAATAATACAACAATGAGGTTACACCCATTACAAAAATGTTAAGCCAGAGAGAATGTGACAGGAGCCCAGTGGCTGATTCCCTTTATGTGAAAATACCAGAAAGAGGGTCTGTGAAAGGCAGAGGCTGCCAGATCGAGGAATCCTGGGTTTTCTTAAAAGCATGACCACCTCTGTATGCATCCCCAAAGTGTTAATTAGTTTGGGCTGTTTTGAAGTTGATATAAACAGACATTCTCTAGTTATTCCTATTGCATTGAGAACACCCATGTCAGTCCCAGCAGCTGCTCTTATCTCTCTAGGACATATAATGGTCCACTAACTGACACATCAATGGATTCACTTGTCTGTGGATATTTAGTTTGCTTTCTGGTTTTCCCTATTGCAAATACTGCTGCTATAACTATCCTTGTACCAGTCTTCCAGTGACATTTGTATTAGCCCTCCAGCCATCCAGGAGCTGGAGTGCTGATTCATGGGGTGTGCATGCGTTCAAGTTGATCAGCTCATGTAAACTGTTATTTCAAAGTGTTTGCACCAGTGTGTGCTCCCTTTGGTTGCTGGTGAGGCTGCACCTCCTGGCTAACTCTTGTTAACGTACCTCGGAGATGTGAAATGGTGTCTCGGTGTGGTTTCAATTCGCATTGTCCCTTGTCACTGAGGATAAGATGGACATATGTTTATCAGACATCTGCATTTCCTCTTTCGTGAAAATTTCTGTGCATGTCTTTTACTCCTTCTTGTTCTCTTCAAAATCACTGAGCACAGTCAGGCCATGTGACTCTGCCTGTAAGCCCTTTCATGGCTCCCTAGGCGCCTCAAAGCAAAGCCCACGCCCAGCGGCCTGGCCAGCAAGGCCCTACAGTGGTTTGGCTCTGGTCTGTATCTCCACTCTCAATAGGAGCATTTCCTGAATCCCTCCTCTCATATTCTCTCCTCCCCTCAGCTCCTATAGGACTTCCTCCACTTCTTTGCCCACATCCTACTCTGTGCCACCTTCTAGCTCCTGCTTGTGCTGTGGCACCTGCCAGCAAAACCCTACTTCTCCCCACTGACCCTTGCCTGACTGCTTGTTTCTTAGTCTTCAGATCTTGGCTAAAACATCACTTCCTCCAGGGAGACCTCCTGGCTTCTCCGCACCCAGACTGTGTGGCCACAGTGCCTGTACACTCTGTCTCAGGGCACTGCTCCTGTGCCACAATTGTTACCAGGCTCATCAGCCTTTGCCACTGGACAGTAAAGTCCATGAGGGCCAAGACCGTGACTGTTTTGCTCACATTTATATTCCTTGTAACCAAGAATGTGGCTACACAGTTAGAAGGGTGGGAAGACAAAGAGATGGACAAGGCAGTGTGGGGCTGTTGAAGCACTCACTGTGCTTTCTGGGATCACCTCCAAATAAACTCTTTGCACCAACACAGACTGTGGGAGGGACTAGGGATCACTATGAGCCCACATTAGAGTGGAGGAGGGGGAGCACTGAATTGGGAGCCAGGGAGCTGGGTTCTAGTCCTGCCTCTACCGCTGGCAGGCTAAGATCTCTCCACAAGTGTCTTGTCCTCTCTGCCCATCTAACGGAGGGGGGCCCTGGCCTTCTTTCATCACAGAGAGTGCCCTGTCAGGCCAGCTCAGGGAGCAGGCAGACCCCTAACCAGACAAAGGGGCCTTGTTCCTGGAGCTCTCTCATGGAAACTCCTTCTGCAGCAGCTTGGCTCTAGCTGAACAAAGCAATATGCCAACACGTAGGAGGAGGAGTGATGGGCGGGCAGCATCACAGCACCCCTCTCACTGTCCAGACCTCACCCAAATGCCAGATGCCAGGATCTCACTCTGAAGAATTCTCCCCTACTGTCCCTGGCCCCACCCCCAGCGGCACCAGGCCTTCATCTGAGTGTCTCATGGGGCTGAGGGAGCCAGTTGAGGCATGTTCCCTTTTTGCCTCATGCAATACTCAGTTACCCTCCAGGCGAGCGTTTCCCCAGGTCATTTCAACAGATGAGGAGCTTGAGAGGCTTGGAGGACATGGCCATGAGCCAGCAGGATCAGTGGCCAGTCTACACAAGGGCAGCCTGCCTCCACGACTGCACTGCCTGGAGCCTCCCCCTGGGACCACGCCACAGCACTTCCAGAGAACTCAGGAGTCGGGGATGGGGATTCTCTCTTCACCAGATCTCACACTGGCCTTCCCATGAGAAAATAAGGCTCAGTGCAACCTGCCCTCAGCAAATCAAAAAATGGACAGGGACAGATGTCATCACCTGGCCTGCTGGACAGCTTCGGGGGAGGAGCAGGTCTCACCCCACCACCACTTTGGAAATCTGTTGAGCATGTCCCCATTGGCTCTCCACCCCGGCATGCCAGCAGCAGCAGATCTCCTGTGGAGAATCCTGGCTCAGTCCCCATCCTGCCACCTGCAAGTTGTGTACCATTGGGCAAGAGGCTCACCTTTGAAGCTATCTGTGAAGTGTGCCCAAGGCCTCTAGGGAGGACAGAGGACCTGGTGCATGTGAACAACCAACATGCCCCTAGATTTGTAGAAGGAAAAAGATGGAAATATTGTGGGCAAGGAAGTGAAGCAACTGCAATTCTTGCCCACTCCTGGTAGAAGTTTCATTTTAGAAAACTGTGGGATGAAACTGACTAAAGCTGAACACATGCTCACACGAGGACCAGAAATCCCACTCCTAAATTTCTGCTCAGGAGAAGAGCACGTGTCCTCCAGGATCTGGACACGTTGGTCGCCTGCAGCATTGCTCCTAATTCCCACACTGGGCACCACCCAAAAGTTCTTGTGCAGCGGGAGGGAGAGGATGTCATGGATTATCCACACTGCTGAGCACTGTATAGCAGTGAAAACAAAAACTTTATGGCCACACAGATATAGTTCACAAGCACAACCACATGGATATAGCTCACAAATTCAACTCTGAGCCAAAGGAATCAGGTGCAAAAGATTGCACACATGTGAGTCCATTTTTACAAAGTTCTGGAACAGTCAAAACTAATCTGTGCTTTTATTTATTTTATTTTATTTTTTAAGTCCCCCAGTGGCGACTCAGTGAACATACCCTTCAGTGCCTCACCCTCTCACTGTGCTTTCTTACAAATAAACTCATTGCATCCGAATCCTTGCCCTAGGTCAACTTTTGTGTCCCTAAATGTCTGGACAAGAGGAAAGAAGGGGGGATTGTCCTTATCTGGGAACTAAGAGGCCAGGAAGCTAATTCAGATCTAATCAGAACACTCCTTGCCCAAGACCACAGCGGCAGAGAACCATGCTTTGGCAGGAACTGGGCACATGAGATGGGGTTCCAGGTCAGGGCCTCTGCAGAGAGGCCTCTCTTGGAAGAATCACACGTGCCTACAAACTGGTGGGGATGGAGGCCACACCAGGACACTGCTGGTATTGATGGCATGTCAGTGCAGCCCAGGAGGCTATAAAGACTGACTATGAGAGCACAGTAGAGTCAGATGCTGGCCTTCTCCAAGCAACCTCCTGCCTCCCCATACTGGATGCAGAAGAGGCACAGAGAGTAGGGGATGACAGATTACACTGCCTTCACCCAGTCCCTGGACCATGGACCACATCCATCCTGGGGAGGGAAGGGGAGAGAATTCATAGTCTACAGTGGCCCAAACACTGGGATTTGCCAAAGATGGCCATCAGGGAAAGTGGGGTCCACAGGACTGAGGAACAGCACCAACAGGAGAAGAAAACCCTTTCCCCTTCGTCCTCCCAGAAAGTCCCGGCTGCTCAACAAACTGGTGGCACTTGAATTGGGTGGTTGTGCTGCATAAAGGAAGAGCAGAGGTTTATGGGGAAAGGCCCTAGCCCCATCCTCCCCAGCAGGGCCCCACCCACCATGCAGAATGCGGGTGTCTCTACCCACTCTGTGGCTTTGCCAGCAGGCATCCATCTCACACACCATGAACAGTGCCTCCAGGTCCCCCGAGGCTGCACAGATGGCTTCATGCCTCACCAGGGCCCACAAAGCTCTGCCCCCAGCCCAGGCCACCTTAGATGGCTGAGATGGTGAGCACAGCCAGGGTACGGGGTGCAGGTGGGCTGAGAAATAGAACATTTCTCCCAATGTTTTCCCTATGAGGAAGGAAAAGCATAGGCCAATCTCATCCAGAGACACAGATGCAAACTTCTTAAACAAATAGGAAGAAACCAAACCCAGCCATCTCTAAAAGGCAATGCACCACATGCAAATACGGTTTATCCAGGAATGCCCATTTGGCTTAATCCTGGACAAACACATCATCTGGTTCACATATTAACAAGTAAATGGAGAAAAACCATTCAATCATCTCAATAGGAACAGAAAAAAGATGTGTCTGATAAAGCCAACATCTCAACAACTGGGAGTGGGAAGGAACTTAATCTGATAAAGTATGTATCTATACTAATAAAAAGGTAATATGCTAATTAGACCAGACATCTTTCAGACATCCTTCCGGACAAAGCCACGGTGGTGGGGGCCGAGGCAGAGGCGGTTAGGGGTGATCAGGCAGGCGGGGGAGCAGTTAGGAGGCGATCAGGTAGGCAAGCAGGCAAGCAGTTAGGAGCCAGCAGTCCAGGATTGTGAGAGGTATGTCCGACTGCTGGTTTAGGCCCGAGGGGTTCCAGATTGGAGAGGGTGCAGGCTGGGCTGAGGGACCACCACCTCCACCCCCCATGCACAAATTCATGCACCAGTCCTCTAGTATGTATATAAATTCCATTTCTACAGATGACTGAAGTTGAGTTAGAGATGCAAGTCTCATTTCAATACCAATTCCCTCTTCCAGACTAGGGTCCCTCATACCTCCCACACCAGAGATCATAGAATAGCACAGGGTCCCTGCCCTTCTGGAACTGACCGTGCCAAACCATTGTCTTGTGGCCAAGGTAGCTTTCATGGAGCTTGAAGAGCAGGCAGGATTGGCCCTGGCACTACCATACCAGCCTCGACAGCTTGCCTTTCCCTTCTGTATGTGAACAACTTTGCAACTTTTAAAAAAATTTTATATTATGGTTGACAGTCAATATTATATTATACTAGAAGCCCGGTGCATGAAATTCGTGCATGGGGGAGGGGTGTCCCTCAGCCCACCCTGAACCCTCTCCAATCTGGGATCCCTCAGGGGATGTCTGACTTCCAGTTTAGGCCTGATCCCAGGGACATCCCTCTTGCAATCGGGACTGCTGGCTCCTAACCACTCACATGCTTGCCTGCCTGATCACCTCTAACCACTTTGCCTGCTGGCCTGCTCCTCCCCAACTGCCCCCCTCCCGCTGGCCTGATCACCCCCAACTGCACCCCTGCCAGCCTGCTCGCCCCCAACTGCCCTCTCCTGCCAGCCTGCTTGCCCCTAACTGCACGCGCTTCTGGCTTGCTCTCCCCCAACTGCCCCCCCTGCCAGCCTGCTCGCCCCCAACTGCCCTCTCCTGCCAGCCTGCTTGCCCCTAACTGCACCCCCTTCTGGCCTGCTTGCCTCCAACTGCTGCCCCCCACCAGCCTGCTTTACCCCAACTGCACCCCTCACTGGCCTGCTTGCCCCCAACTCACCCAACTGCCCCCCTGCCTGCTTGCTCACCCCCAACTGCCCCTTGCCCCCTAACCCCCCGCTGGCCTGATCACCCCTAACCGCCTCTGCCTTGGTCCCACCACCATGGCTTTGTCCGGAAGGATGTCTGGAAGGTCTCCCGGTCTAATTAGCATATTACCCTTTTATTAGTATAGATTAGTTTCAAGTGTACAGCATAGTGGTTAGACATTTCCATAATTTACAAAGCGATTCCTCTGGTAAGTCTGTACCACCTAACACCATACCATAGTTATTACAATAATACTGACAATATTCTCTATGCTGCACTTTATATCCCTGTGACTGTTTTGTAACTGCCAATTTGTACTTTTTCACCCAGCCTCCCACACCTCCTTTCATTTGGCAACTATCATTTTGTTCTCTGTATCTATGAGCCTGTTTATTTTTTGTTTGTTGGTTTATTTTATCCTTTAGATTCCGTATATAAGTGAAATGATATATTTGTCTTTCTCTGTGTGACTTATTTCACTTAGAGAAATACCTTCTAGGTTCATCCATGTTGCATAAATGTAAAGATTTCATTCTTTTAATGGTTGAGTAATATTTTATTGTTTATATGTACCACCTATCCTTTATCCAATCATCTATGGTCGAGCACTTGGGTTACTTTCATAGCTTGGCTATTATAAATAATGCTGCAGTGAACATAAGGGTGTATATATCTTTTTTAATTAATATTTTGGATTTCTTTGGATAAATACCCAGAAATGGAATTGCTGGGTCATATAGTAATTCTATTTTTAAGTTTTTGAGTAACCTCCATACTGTTTTCCATAGTGGCTGCACCAATTTACAATTCCACCAACAGTGCATGTTGGTTCTCTTTCTCAACACTTGTTTGTTGATTTATTGATAGTAGCCATTCTGACAGGTCTGAGGTGGTATCTCATTGTGGCTTTAATTTGCATCTCTCTGATGATCAGTGATGTTGAGCATCTTTTCATATGTCTATTGACCATCTGTATGTACTTTTTGGAGAAATGTCTATTCAGGTCCTCTGCCCATTTTTTTAAGTAGATTGTTTTTGTGGTGTTCAGCTGTATGAGTTCTTTATAAATTTTGGATATTATCCCCTTATAGGAAGTATCATTGGCAAATATCTTCTTCCAGTTGGTAGGTTGTCTTTTCATTTTGTTGATGGCTTCCTTTACTGTACAAAAACTTTTTAGTTTCATACAGTCCCGTTTATTTATTTTTTCTTTTGTTTCCCTTGCCTAAGGAGATATATCAGAAAAAATATTGCTAAGAGAAATGTCAGAGAGTTTACTGCCTATGTTTTCTTCTTGGAGTTTTATGGTTATGGGTCTTACATTTAAGTCTTTAATTCATTTGAGTTTATTCTTGTGTGTGGTGGAAGAAGATGGTGTAATTTCTTTTTTGTTGTTGCTGCATGTATCTGTCCAGTTTTCACAACATTCTTTATTGTCTTTACTCCATTGTATATTCTTCCCTCCTTTATCATAGATTAATTAACCATAAAGATGTGGGTTTATTTCTGAGCTCTGTATTCTGTTCCATTGATTTATGTATCTGTTTTTATGCCAGGACCATGCTGTTTTTGTTGGGGGTTTTTTCTGGAGTTTTGTTTTGTTCTTTCATTTGGGACATGTTTCTTTATCACCTCATTTTGGCTGCCTCCCTGTGTTTGTTTCTATGTATTAGATAGAGCTGTTTTGATTCCCTGCCTTGGTAGAGTGGCCTAATGCAGTAGGTGTCCTGTGGGGCCCTGCACCACAGCTTCCCTGGCCACTGAACCAGACACTCCAGGAGTGTTCTTGTGTGGGTTGTGTGTGCCTTCCTCTTGTAGTTGAGCCTTGATTGCTGTGGCACATTACTGGGTGGGGTTGACCCTCAGACTGACTGTCTGTGAGGTTTGGCCAGGAACACAGCATACGAGCTACCACTGTGCAGGGGCTGACCCCCATGGAGCAAGATTCACTCCTAGTGGGCTGTGGTGCCTGTGGACATCTCTCTATAGGTGACCAGGTGTGCCGCTTGTGGAGTTCATCAGGTGGTGCTCTGTTGTGGTGTGAAGCTGGCTGGCAGATCTGTTGGTTCTGGGACTTCTTGGGAGAGGCTTCTATGTAGGCCAAGGTCAGCCGCTCTCTGTGAGTGGCCTGGGCTACCTGGTAGTAGCTACAAAGTGAACTGTAGTTGTTAGCTCCCTGCTCTGGGTCTGGAGGCATGTGGGAAAGGCCACCCTGCAAGCCAAGGCTGGCTGTCACTAGTAGCAGGCCTGGGGCCACTCAGGAGAAGGCACAGGGACCCTGAGGCCTGCCATCACCTGTGGGCTTCCCATAAGCCTCAGTGCAGAAAGAGCCTGGGTTGTTATGTGAGTTGGTTGGGGCAGGGTCTCAGGGAGGCACCAGGGTGGGGCAAGTGGAGTTCACCTGGCCAATCCAGACTCAGATTTGGCTGGGTGGGGGGGGGGGGGGGAGCTCAACACAGGAAAGATGGCACCCACCTGCCAGCTGTGTGGGGGGAGGCTCCACCCAGGGACAATGGCAGCTGTCCCTCCAGCCCTCATCCAGAAGCCACCAACTCAGTTTCTCCCTGTATGTCTCTGGGCTCCAGAGCCAGAGCCCAGGGTGAATGCCTGCAAGTGCCAGTATGTGTGTGGGCCCTTTCAGAAAACTCCTGGTTTTCTTTTTTATTTCTTTTTAAAAACATATATTTTTATTGATTTTTTAAAGAGAGAAGAAGGGAGCGGGAGAGAAAAAGAGAAACATCGATTGACTGCTTTCCGCACGCCCCCCACCAGGAATGGAGCCCATACCCAAGCATATGGCCTGTCCAGGAATCGAACTAGCAACCTTTTCCTGAGCCACACCAGCCAGGGCGAGGATGCCTGATTTTCCAGTAGCTTTCCATCTCCCCTGGATGGGGGAAACCCCACTGATGTCATGTGGGCTCCTTTTCCTGGCACTGGAACCTCGGGCTGTGGATCCCAGTGTGGGACAGGGATTCCTCTACCCTCAGGGGGGACCTCTGCCACTGAGATATCCCTCCCGTTTCTCAACGGCCACACGTGGGCTGGGGCCAGTCCATTTTGCATTTCCACCTGTCCTACAAGTCCTTATGTGGCTTCTGTATTTCCTTAGTTATAGGACTTTAATTCAGCCAGTCTTCAGGTTGATTGTTCTATAATTTATTGTAATTTTGATGTGGTCACAGGACAAGGCGAGCACAGTGTTCACCTACTCTGCCATCTTGACTGCAAACCTTGGTTTAATGGATCAGAGATTTCTTAGAAGAAGTGACATTTAAGCTTATAAAGAAAGATTTGATTAAGGACCATGACATGAGGAGATCCATCTAGGTAGTTTTGCCATAAGCATCTTTTCCCAACTTCTTTAAAAAATTGTAGTACACGTAAAAAATACATATAACAGAATTTACCATGTTAGCCATTTGTAACATGCTCAGTGGCATTCAGTGCATCCACAATGCTGTACAACCATCACACCATCATCTCCAGAACTTTTTCATCTTTCTAAACTGAAACTTTGCCCCCATTAAACAACCACCCCCTTTTGCCCCTTTCCAGCCCCTGCACCACTCTCTCTGTGAGCGTGGCTTCTCTAGGGCCTACCTCAGATGAGTGGGATCATCCAGTATTTGTCCTATTGTGACAGGCTTATTTCACTGAGCAAAATGTCCTCAAGTTTCATCCACATGGTAGCAGGTGTTAGAATTCCCTTTCTTTCTAAGGCTGAATAATATTCCATTGTATGGATGGACCACATTTTGTTTATCCAGTCATATGTGGATGGACTCTTAGGTTATCTCCACCCTTTGGCTGTTGTGAATGGTACTGCTATGAACATGGGGTGTGCAAATATCTGTCTGAAATCCTGCTTGCAATTATTTTGGGTATTTATATCATTCCTACTTTGTGCACAAAGAAACTGCTCCAAACCCTAGGGTTTCAAGCCTTTTACCTCCCGGCTCAGATGCTGGGATGGAGGAGTAGACTTGCTAAAGAACTAAGGCATGTATTCAAGCAGAGGAGAACCTGGGGTGGGCAGGGGAGGCAGAGGAGATGCATTTGTTGGCATTATCCACATGTGCCATCTCAGCTAATCCTCACAGCAACCAAGATCTGGGCCACAGATGCATTTGCTTATCCAGGATAGTTTTTAAAAATCAGGATATTTCAAAATTTCTATTTCTGATTTCTCTTGAAAAGTCAAAGAGTCTACTTTGGTTTGTGTTCTGATAGCTGGAGCCAAGTGGCACCCTTAGCATCCTTAGACAGAGCCTGGGCTCTCTAGGCGTCCACAGTTTTCTACAGCCCTTCCCCCCCTGGCCTCCATAAGCACTTGAGTTTGTAAGCCCTTAGCTAGGAATGAATCATCCCATTTCACAACTGAGGAAAGTAAGGCAGAGAGGTTAAGTAAGTAGCTAAGCCCCAACTTAAATCCAAGACTCTTGAGCTACATAACAGACACTGAATGGAAACTTGACTGTGTGGGTGGGGGCTACATGCTTCAAGAGAAATGTAGCAACTCATTCAAACACCACATCTCCATCCCCTTTGCTCTCAGGACCCCATCACTGTCTGCCCAGCACCACATGCAGCCCATTGCCAATGGAAGAGCTGTGGCCCTTTTGCCTGTCTCCCCACTCTTCTATCCTGCCACCTCTTCCCTCATTCACCCTCGGCTGCCCTCATTTTGTCCTGCCACTGCCAGGCGCCCCTGCAATTTGCCCAGACACTAGCTGCAGGAAGGCTCTTCTGGAAACATGCATCTGCTGATGGTACTCCTCCGCCTACACACCCTCCTCAGCCCCTGTGCCTTCAGAATGGGGTCTGAATGTATCAACCTGGTCTTCAAGACCCCTAAGAACCAGTACAGCTGTCCCCTGCTCCCCTGCCTCATCTCCCACACATCTGCCTCTCCAGCCAGACTGAGCTGATGGGCACAATACAACATTCATACCTCTGTGCCTTTGCAGAGGCTGGTTCCTCTGCCTCAATGCCCTTCCCTAACTTTTTCTCCTAGTTCACTTCTACTCACCCTCCAAAAAATGGCTCAAGCATCAGCCCTGCCCCTGTGCTTCCACCATTACAGCTCTGATCACCATATGTTCCTATTGTACTTCTCTCGTCAGACTGAGACCACATCTAAGTCATGTCTGAGCCCCCACACCCAGACTAGGGAGGGCCTGGCACAAAATGGTTAAAATAACTAAATGGATGGAGGAAAAGATGGAAGGAAGAATGGAGAGGGGAACGGGTGGGAAGATGAAGGGATGAACTGAGGGAGAAATAGAGGGGTGGGTGGATGGGGGAAGCATAGATGGAGGGAGGGGGAAAGAGGGAGGAACAAAGAGATGGATACTAAGAGAAATGGAGGGATGGAAAGAGCGAAGGGTGGAGGGACTGGTGGAGAGAGGGGTGGGATGGGCTGGATCTCTTTACCCCACTGTGTGCCAAGGCTCTCAGAGAGGTGTGGGGGTCTTTATTTGCCCTGTGAGTCCTCCAAGGTGTTGGGGTCCAGCCCCAGCAGGTCCAGGGGTTCCCAAAGGCGTAGACGGAGTCGGCGAAGAAGGAAGGACATGGAGACAGCGTTCAGTTGATCAGCAGCCTAGCCAGGTTCTATAGCCAGGTTTGGTCTTTATTGTCCTGTTACATCTGTATTTATACCAGTTGATTTTAATCCTATCCATTCTATTCCAAAGGTTAGGGCGTTTGTTAATCTAGTTCTGTTAAGTTTAATCCTGTCTAGGTTAATCTCTGTGTTCCATTATAAGGGCTATTCCAAGGTCACTGCTCTACTGATAAGCTACAAGGAAGTGACTGAAAGAGATTATCCTACCCAGTAAAGGTTATGTCCTCCCAGCCTCGCTGCTTGCCTTCCCTGGGACTGCCCTGTGTCGGTGGATCTCCAGGGGTATAGGCTTTGGTGCTTTCCCTGGTGGGCAGACCCCTGGGGATGTGGGCCCAACAAGTCCCAAATTTATTGCCAACAGTCTTAGTCCAAGTTCTTCATAAGTAGTGCATGGTATTTCTGTAACACTAGGGGGATTTACTGACTTATTCTCTTCCTTAGTCCTGTTAATCCCTAACCTGGGGAAACAACCTTTCTCAGGGAGGTGGTCCTGTTTAAAACACATAGCGCTAAGAGGGGGAAGCAAACATATGCCATATATGCCAGGTCCCTTGAAACATAAGCTGTGCAGATGTTTCTTCCCTTTAGCGACTGTGTCAAGCAGCAAGGATGGACCGGCTTCCGGCACCAAGGAGCCCAGCAAAAGGAGTTCAGTAAACTAACAATGAGCCAAATCCAGAATGCATTGGAAGTGGTGTTTAGGCTGAGGAATGGGGCCAGTGGGTGCAGTGGATAGGGCAGTCCTGATAATGGTGCCAGGGCCAAGGCAGGAGGGGGCTTTAGTGAGATTCTAAACCACTACGATGGAGGCAGAACTAGCTGAGCTTGGTGACCAGGGCATCACAGAGAAGAAGAGGGGGTTCATGTCCCTGTAGAGGGGAACAGTGGTGACCCAGAATTGGATGTGCTGAGAATGAAGGCCACTCATTGGGGAGCTGTCCAGGGGCAGGGTCGGAGCTCAGGAGAGGGCTCTTGACCAGAGCCAGACCTGCAGTTTCTAATAAGAGACAAGCTAGATGGGCATGTGGGATTGAGAGAAAATCTTGGTGGAAAAAGCAAAGGAATGGAAGCAGAGCCTTGGGAACAGGAGAGGGAAGCCAACCAGGAAGAAACAGAAGGGAGAGGTTGGGGGGAAGCCCCAGAGAAACCCAGTCCCCAGCGGGCAGTAGAGAGGGCACATGGTGGGTAAGATGTGTTCCCTGTCCTTAGTCACCCTCTCCCATTCTGTCCGGACCTTGGAGTCAGACAAATGCTTGCAAACAAAGAAGAAGGAGATGGGGCTGGAACAAAATAGTCATCATTTGCAGCACCAGAGCGCCAGGGCTGTGCACCAAGCAGAAGCAGCAGTCATGTTAACAGAGAGATGATGTGCAGAAAGTGAGAGTATTGGGTGGTTTTTGGCAAACTCCTCCTCCCAGCCACATCAGCTCCTGCCCGGTCTGGACATCACCTGGAGCCAGGCCATCTGCCCTTAGTTTGGGACCTCTGACCTTCCTCCGCTTCAGCTGTGCCTCAGCACACCCCCTCCAATGCCAGCCTAATCCCGGGTGCAGACAGGGTTAACCTCCCTCTCACAAAAGGCTCTTGTTCCGCTGCTACTCACCCCTGACCCCCATCACGAGGAAGGCCTTCTCCCAGAGAGGGAGGAAGGAGGCCTCTGTCCAGCATCTCCCACTGCCCGCCCTTGTCCTGCAGCTGAGGAAGGAACTAGAAAGGCCAAGCTCGGGCTTTAATGCCATACCCAAGGCGGTTGCTCCTGATGGCCACACACCAGCCGCACAAACCTGGGCTTGTTCTTGGGTCTCTCTGAGCCTCACTCCTCAGACATAAAGATGTTCTACCTTACAGAACAGATCTGAATGCAATGGGACATGTGTCCCTCTCTCCTTGCTGTGTCTCCAAACCCCAAGCCAGTTCTGGACATCGGGCCCTGGTACTCACAGAGCCCTCTGTCTGAGCCTTCCTCCCCACAGCGCTTGCCCAATGTCACCATGTCCCCGATTATTCTGAACAAGCAGCGATCTCCCTCACTCTCTGAATTCTTCTTCAGTGTGATCCCTAGCGGTGTACTAACCAGTGGTGTTCAAATATTTTGCTCTCAGGATCCTTTAGTAAGAATACCAGGTGTAGTACATAAGTAAAAACACAGAATCACCAGTTCAATTGGAATTTCAGATAAAGGACAAGTAGTTTTTCTAATGTAAGTATGTTCCAAATATTGCATAGGACATACTTGTATTTTATTTGGCAACATTATCTTTTTTTGGGGGGGGGGGGGGACATTATCTTTTATGCTCTTAAAAATTATTGAGAACCTCAAAGAGCCTTAGTTTATGTGGATTATACATAATGATATTTATTCTATTAGAAACTAAAATGGAAAATTTGTTAAAATATTACTGCCAGTTGCCTTTCTGGTAAAAAGTGGAATTCCATAACAAGAGCTAGTTGAGCTGACAACTCACACGCCATACTTGTGCTCTTCCCTGAGAAAACCATCAGATGTGGGGACGCACTATGCACACTTCCCATTTTATCACATATAGCATTAGAAAGATGAGTGCCAAGGGGTCAAGATCAATACAGAACTTTTCAAATATCTATTGAGATAAAACTCATATACCATATAACTTACTCATGTAAAATGTTCAATTCAGTGGTCTTTAGTATATTTACAAGGTTATACAACCATCACAATTAATTTTAAAACATTTTTATCACCTCACAAAACAAAATCCCATGCCCACTAGCCGGTGACACCCACTTCCTCCTTCCTTCCAGCCCCTGACAAGCACTACTTCCTGTCACTGTAGATTTGCCTATTCTAGGCCTTTTGTGTGGATGGAACCATACGCTGCGTGGTCTTCCGCATGGCTCTGTCACTGCGCACCTGCTTTCAGCTCTGTCCACGTGGTAGCCTATGTCAGGGCTTCATGGTTTTTTATGCTGAAAAAGTTCCACTGCTGGTGATAGACCACGTTTTGTCTATCCACTCATCTGTGGATGGACATTTGAGCTGTTTCCACTTTTTGGCAGACATTTATCTGCACAAAACTGCAAACCATATCCCCACGTTCACCCCCCACCCCCACCCCAAGAAGGCAGATAAGTGCCTTACTATAGACCAGTGATGGCGAACTTTTTGAGCTCGGCGTGTCAGCATTTTGAAAAACCCTAACTTAACTCTGGTGCTATGTCACATATAGAAAATTTTTGATATTTGCAACCATAGTAAAACAAAGACTTATATTTTTGATATTTATTTTATATATTTAAATGCCATTTAACAAAGAAAAATCAACCAAAAAAAATGAGTTCATGTGTTACCTCTGACACGCGTGTCATAGGTTCGCCATCACTGCTATAGTCACAAGTAAAAGAGGACTGAGCTGAGTCTTAAAGTGAGGGATTTCATGTCACAATGCACAACAAATTTTACTATTTGTTAGTATTTTTGGTGACTTTCTATTACAGAAAATTTCCAGAAGTAAAGATCATGGTGAAGTGCCCTCATCACGTGCATACCACAAGCCCCCCCACCCCGGCCCCTGCCCCCCGCCCCTGAGAGCCTGCGGCTCAGGGTCCTGTGAGACTGTCAGCCTCTCACAGGAAAGGGTGCTGGCACTAAGTCCTGCTGAGGAGCCGCCCAGCTGGGCTACTCCCCAGATGTCCGGGGCCAACTGCCAGCTCCCCCACACCCCCAATTTAAGATTTGGCCTGGGACCAGGCAGCACTAGCTCCAGATTGATAAACCCAAGTTTCCCCGTGGAGCTGTCTGGGCAGGAAGAAGCTCTGTGGGGAGGGCCTCCCTAAGGTAAAACTGGACCCAGAGGCAGCTGGCCACACTTCCTCCCACTCAGCCTTTCCCGCCCCTAGTCTTGTAAGCCCCTCCATCCAATAAGAAGTTCCAGGACCAGCCTGGGAAGAGCTGGAGTTGGGGAAGAAGAGGCCCAGAGGAGTCAGAATGCTGTCCACAACCCCACGAAGCTCAGGATGCAAAGGGGCGAACTCCTCTCAGAGACCCTGCTGACTCCTGAGAGGCCCAAGAAGGAGGAAGTGGAGGGAGGTGGGCCAAAATGAGGCTGCAGGAGGAATACAGCCTGAGCCTGAGCCTGAGCCTGAGTCTGCAGGGATGGGGATGGGTGGGAGTGGAGGCCTGAAGGCCCTCCCAGGGAGCTCCAGGGTTCATTCCCAGGGCTCTCCATTTGTGCTTCTCGCTTGTCCCTAAGTCTTCACAAGATTTTCTAAACAGTCCAACCCTGGTGCCACAGGGTCCGAGGTCAGGACCCCCGGCACACTGGGGCCAGGAGGCTGAGAGAGAAAGGTCACCTGCCCCCAACCACCATCCCAAGGCCTGAAGTCGCTGTGAAGGGAAGAGGTCCTTGGGATCAACGTCATTGGAGGCACTGCGATTCAGCTTCCCCACCCAGGAGGGTGCCTCTCCAGGACCCAGGACCAGTCTGGGGAAGGAAGGCACCTCTCCCGAGGGCAGTTCAGAGGTGCCGTGTCTAGTGACAGGAAGACACCTGGGTGCAGGGAGCCCAGGCCCACACCAAGCATGAGCGTGCCAGCTGTGTCTGACCTGCTCAAACGCAGGCTGAGCTCCAGCCTTGGGCTGTGAGGCCCTCGGCAGGGCTTGCTGGGTCTAGCCAGCTCTCCCAGGGTTGGAACTCTGGCTCCTAAAGCCTTGGCCCCAGCACAGATACCTGCTGCCTCCATCCTCCAACCCAGCAGTCCAAGTGCCAGCTGCCATCAGGAGATCCCTAGGTTAGCTCTGCTCTAAGCATCCTTTGGGAAAATATTTGCTCACTGCCTGCAGGCTTCCCCAGGCTTCCCTTTCCAGGCATTGGTGGGGAACACCACTGTTTGCACTGGGCCCTGGCAGCCAGCCCCTGGCGCTGAACTCTGCGGGCAGTGCCCACTCTCCATCTCAGGCCCAGGAGACCTTGGCAGAGCCCTGGCCAAGCCTCCACCCTGCCCTCTCTCCTCCCCTCCTTCCTGGCATAAACCCTCGTTCTCGGGAGCAGCGAGTCTGTCTCTGGGCTGGCATCATCTGAGAGAGGCAGCAGAGGCCTGGCCAGGATGTTTCCAGGGACTTAGAAACCAGGGCCAGAGTAAACCCTGCCCACGCCTGCTTCCTCAGGCCCCGCGCAAAGAAAGGAAGATGGCAGATTACAGAGGCACGGAGCACCGACTGCATATCAGGCCACTGGTGTACATAAGGCCGAATTCACATGTTGAGGGCATTACTTTCCTACTTTGTAAAAGAGGAAATGGGGACTCAGAAAGGAGAAGCGCCTTGCCCAAGGTCATACAGCCAGGAAGTGGTATAGGCAGGATATGAACCCAGGACCTAGTCTCCAGTGTCCCCAAAGCCGGCTTCTCCTGCTTGGAGGCTGGGCCTGACCTGACAGGGGAAGAACAGCAGCTAGAGGTGATGGATTGGCAGTGACTCTGGGGCCCGAGTGTCCACACACTGCCACCTCCCCGCTGGGCCATGTTTGTCAGCCCCCACGACTGGCTCCTGCATCAGTTTCCCTTGCTGCCTAGAAGGCTGGGCCCTGCTGTTCCTCCTGGTGCCAGCAGACAATATTGAGCCTCCTGGGCCCTATCCCTTCTCCAGGATCTTCTTGGCCCTGGACAAGCTCCCCTGGCCAGTGTAATCACTCTCCCTCCCTGTCCCATTCTGGGAAACATGGTCCATCCACAGCTCAGAGGTTGCTCCTGTCAGCACAGAGGTGTGGGGTGGTGGTGGTGAAAGAGGTGGGAAGGTAGAGACTTGGGAAGAGACCCTCCCCCCACTGTGTGCACACACTGTCCCGGGCATCTTCTTCCCTAAAATGAAAAGGAATGCAAAGTCCTGAGTGGTTCCTGGTGCCCAGTGGGCACTCATCAAATGCCGCCCTCCTGCTGCGTGCCCCTCCCTTCCCGGCCTTCCCCTCCCACCCCCACCCCCCACCCTGCAGTGTCATGCCTCTCGTCCTCTTCCTCATAGGTCTTGGGTCAGAAGGGCACTCAGAAACTGACAGCTCCACCCCCTGGTTTTCAGGTGGAGACAATGGATAAAGGGCCTACCCAGGGGCTGTCCTAGGCCAAGGAGCCAGGGGAGCTGAGGGGGGGCGGGACATCGTGGCTTGGACTGATGACTGCTTATCTTCCAAAAAATAGCAAGGTCAGGACAGCTTGTTCTGACATCTGGACCCAAGGGAACCTGGCTGACCATGCCTCAGCTATGTTGGACCTGACATCTGCTCAGCAGCGGCCTGTAGCTGCTCAGTCCTTCATTTTTAATTCTACACAAAGTGGATAGGACAGTGGGCCATAGGTCCACTGTTTCTGTGGCTGATGAAGCTGACAGGTCCTCCTAGAAGCCAGGAGGTGGCCCCTGCATCTGGGGGCAATTCCCAGGCTGGAGGAAGAAGGAAGGGAAGGAGAGCAGTGGGAGGAGAGAGGGAGTGTCCCCTGCTCAGGTTCTCCTTCAGGCAAGAGACTTTGCACAGTCTCTGCTCCCCATACACACAGGGGCACTGAGGCTGGGAGGTGGGCAGTGACGGGCCTGCTTTAGTGCAGCTGCGACTGTCAAGTGAAGCCTGGAACCCTGGCCTGGCCGCTCTTTTCTGGAATGTCCACCATGTGCCAGGCATTATTCTAAGTGCTTTGCATGGGCTGACATTCATTCCTCATAGCAAATCTGAGAGGTAGGTGCTGTTATTATCCCCTCTTTACAGATGAGGAAACTGAGACCAGGGAGGTTAAGTCACTCACCTAATGTCAGGAAAGCGGACTTCAGCCTGTGCCATCCACTTTACTCCAGTGCTCATTTAGTGGTTGGAAAGGGTGAAACTTGGTTCCTCCCACACCCGCTGGCCCCCAGCCTGGCTGCTAGCAACTCCTTGGAAGCTCTAGGTGGAAAAACAATTGTAGTGTTGGTCCAGGGCTGCTGGAGGGGCTGGGAGCTCCCTTTTCCGAGTCCCACAACTCTGACTGAGAGAACCTGAAAGGACCTGGAGGGGGTGGGAATGGGGGCACTTGCTCAGGAGTGGGATTGGGCCTCCATGGACTCAGAGGGCAAATGGGCCCACCCCTCCCAGAAGTGGGTTGGAGAAAGTGGTCTCCACCCTTGCATGGTCCCCCAGAGCCTAGAGGGCAAGACAGCCCCATTAGGCACCAGCCAATTTTCCTTGTAACTGGAACAATAATGAGTGTTTATGGAGCACCTACTGAGTGCCAACAGGACCTGTTCTGGGGTTAGTGAGAGGGAGCAGACCCAATCCCTGCCTCCTTACTGTCTGGCAGGGAGAACAGACAATAAAATGCACAGTAAAGAAAGTACCTGTTTCCCAACATCCTGGGAAGAGGTGAAGTGATTGCCACGGGCACTCGGTGAGGCCGTGATGAGATTCACAACCAGCCTGTGCCTTAGTGACAGTGCTCTAAGCCTGGCCAGCATCACCCTGGTACGTCTCTGTGCATTAACACCTAGTCTGCAATGGGTCATTCCCATGCCCATGTGAACCTCCCAAGGACCCCTCAGGTGAGTGTCAGTCAGCATTCCCATTTTCCAGAAATGGCAACTGAGGCTCCAAATGGGGGAGCACTTGTGTAGGGTCATCTACTTGGAAAAGGTAGCACCAAGACCCCACCCCAGATCATTGACAGCCTCCCTTAAATCTTTCTTGGGAACTGTGTAGAGTCATGGCAGGGCGGAGTGGTGTCAGGGCTCCAGCCAGCAGGCAGACTCCTCCTGCACAGGGACAGCTGGGGGCTGGACCTCAGCTGACAGCATCCTTTCTTTTATAATGATACATTATTTATCTGGCCCCAGCCCCAACTACGGTGAACTCCCTTGATAATTTTGGTCTATCTTTTTAAGCAACAACACAGCTATAATTTAACATTTAAGAGGAAATGAAATCCACACAATGTTTCCTTTGTGTTCCTAAAGAAAAACTACCATTACCAACCATGTTCAGGCCACAGCAAAATAGAGTAAGAATCTAGGTGCTTATTGAGATAAGAAAGGTTACTTGCAGCTAAACAAATGGTCCCAAGCTGATATTTTGTTGTTTTTGTGTCAGTTCTGTCTCTTCTCTTATAGTCCGACTATTATTTCTAAAAGCACCTACGGTTTGCTTTAGAAAGTGGTAAAAAAGCTTGATACCACTTAACAACACATGGACTTTATCATGAGAATAAATTCCACCAAATATTGCGAGGTCAGAGAGCTCAGGAACCTGCCACATCACAGCAGCTGGCTTCTTCAGCAATTTTGTGCCAAGTAGAGAAAGGCTCCACTTCCTGGAGACACTTACTGCCCTCTGCTGGAAAGCTGTCTTGAAAAACACACAAATCCACCATGTTACCATGCTACCCTGACCAGCAGTCTTTAGAATTGTGTAGTGGACAGCTTGTACAGCTATCAGTCCTTCTTGATGTCACCAGAATTCCCTCTTTCTCCATCATGGTTTCTCTTTTCCCTTCCATTTTACTCTTTCATGCCTTATTCGGGCTTTATCACTGGAGTAAAAATATGGCTCTATAACTCAGGAGACAAGGTCACGTCTCTCCCACCCCCAAATAACGAAGTCTAGGTAAGGACTCTGGCCAAACAAGTCACACCACATCACTAACCATCTCTGACCAGGGAAAGGGGATGTGTAACAGAATAAGCAAGATTATGCTGTGTCAACTGATGGTCATTGGTGCCACTTCAATGCCAACCAGAATTCCCAATCTTGGATGCAGTGAAGGAAGAGAATTTATTCGGTGCAAACAGCTCCATTGTGATTCAGTTGTGATACAGCATGACTGCAGAACAGCACAGCTATGAAACAGCTTGATAGTGTTACAGCTCAGTTATGGAAAAGCATGGCTGTGGAACAGTGAGGCGGCTCTGACAGACTGGTGCTGGCCCCAGTGGTACCAGCCAGACAGCTCCTTTCTATTCTGTTCTGCCCTGGTCCACCAAGACAGCTCTGCTCAGTTCCACTGGGGCAAAACAGCTCCTATGCCTACAGCTCCACCTGGGAAGGACAGTCTTCCATGGAAAGGGAAAGTGCACTCCCCAGACCTAAAGGGAGCTGACTTATATAGAGAGAAATCCTTGCCCCTGGTCCCTGATTGGTTCATTCTCTTGAAAATGAGGACTCTAAATCTTCACTGTTTGATTGGCCCAAAAGCACTGTCCCAATTGGTCAGAATGGAGCTGCTCTGATTGGTCAATGGAGATGCTAATGAGGATTCTAGCTGTGCAGGTCCTATTGGTTGAAATATGATTCCAGGAACTCCTTTATAAGGGCTGGCTCAGATGCAGGGACACAGTGCAGGCAGGCAGTTCAGTGTGGACAACAGACAGTTCTGTGCAGGCTTCTCCTGAATCACGGCTTGCATGAGAAGTACCTGTTTAGCAACAGCTGCTAGGCGCTGTTTTGTTTATTCTTCTTTTTAAAATTTTTGAGCCCAGATAGCCAGCAGGAGCCCTTCTTCATAGGTATTTTCTTTCTCAGGGTTAACTGCAACAAACCATTTGAGACCTCAGTTAGCTTAAAAAACAAAGGTTTAGTTCTTGCTTCCACTGAATGTCCACTACAGTTTGGGGGCACTACTTACCTTGGACTTTCAGGGATCCAGACTAACAAAGGCTATGGGTCAAAATGTGTTCCTGTCATCACTGTGGTAAAGCCGGGGACACATAGAGAATCACTCACTGGCTTAGAAAGCATCCACCCTGGAGATACACCAGCCACTGAGCTCAGAGTTCATAAAGCAAGTCTGTGGCCACATCTAACTTCAGAGGGCAGATGGGTGCAGCCCTGTTCTGGTCTGAATAGTGGGGACTGGACTAGGATGATCTGAACTTGAATCACAATCTACTCTTAGGGCAGCAGGGGCTGGGCTAGGGGTAGGCAGGGGACTGTGACTGTTACAGCCTGGAATTGATGGGTAGGAGTTCCTAGGAAGAGAGGAGGGTGCCACCTGTCCCAAACAACTGTCCAGGTCAGTAGCCAAGAGTCAGTCAGCCCAGGGTCGGAGGGCCATGTGTGAGTGAGACAGCGCGGAGCCGCCACATGCAGCCTCTGGACACTGCAATCAGAAGGAGCCCTGAGGGACCCACAGCAACCAGAACTCCAGGGAAGAAGCATACATATTCCAGCCATGGGAAAAACACACGAGGGCCCAGCCTGGACCCCACAGAGAGGTTTTAGATGTGGAGCCTCTGCATTTGTTTCTCTTTCTGGTTCTTGGGTGGCTGTGGGTGGGCAGAGGTGCCAAGTGAGTAAGGAATGATTATCACCATCTCTTAGAGTTTTAGACCCCATTTTACAGAGGCTATCTGTACTTGGATCAGCTAAGGAATTTTCTCAAGTTCGTGGAGCTAACTGGGAAACCTGCATTTTCTCAACACATGCTAGGCTTGTGTTCACTTCTCAGGAGCTCCTTCTGTTACAGGAGCAAAGAAGCACAGAAGTTGAGGGGCCCACTGCCAAGCCAGGCAGACCCAACTCCAAAGCTCAGCCCTCCCCGCCCCCTCAGGAGTCCTGGGGAGGAGTGTTGGGGCAGGGGAGCCAAGGGGAAGGAGCACTGGGCCTTTGAAAGGATGATGGTCTAGCACGTGATCAAGGAACTTGGGGAACCACATGGATGTCTGCAGGACTGCATTTCAGGCACATTCCTGAGCTCTGAAAGGAGAAATAAAAATGTTCCCTTGTCTGTGAGCTAAAGAGACAGCAATATTGTAGTGTAATGAGGACCAGATGGACTTCAGGAATTTCCAAAGCCCTTTTAGAGTATTAGACAAAATAACCTCTGAGCCACACACTGTAACTTTGTTTGTCTGTCTGGGTATCGGCTACCAAGACGACCCATGGGCTACACACACTGGCTGGAGGGTCCTAGAAGGAAGTGGGCCTCTGGCTGGATCCCTGGCCACTCCCCCAGCTTGGGCCAGTGCTTCAGCTTCTCTGAGCCTCGTTTACCAGTCTGTAAAATGAGGCTCAGGTCCCTGCCCAGGGAGGCTGCTGTGAGGGTGAAGAAAAAGTGGGAGCACAAAGGGTGGGGTGACTGCTAGTGGGTAGGGCAGCAGCTGCCACCATGGCCCTCCCCCTCCCACTACTTCAGTGTGAAGGCTGCTAGGGGAGGAAGCCAGGAGGCTGGGCTTGCCACGGGTGTCAGTTTCCTTAACAGCCTTCCCTGGGTCTTCCTTTCCCCACCGACAAATAAGGAGTGGTGACCAGCAGCACTGAGCCAGCACCACAGCAGGCCCTCAGAGAAGGGCAGCCTTCCCTCTCCCCCACCTCAGCAAGCCCCATCCAGCCCCAGTGCCAGGAGGCTGGGCCTCTATGTGCCATCAGCTTGATGAGCAGGTACAGCTGGTGGTCCCAGGGGCCCTGGGTTCTGACTGTTCATATGCCAGTCCATAAAGTACTTCTCAGCTGCCTGCTCTGTTTTATTTTCAAAACCACTTTGTACTTGCAAAATTCAAGCTGCAAGTTGGGATGGCCCTTCAGAAAGCCAGTGTGTCGTCTAGCTGCAAAATGTTTCAAGGACAGGACATGCAAGTTGCCTGTCTCTGCAGGCCCCAGCTCAGCCAGCCTCTCAGCCACTTACACCACCACACTTCCTCCACCTGGCTCTGCCACCACCGCTGAGTGATGGGAATGGCTGCCTTTTGCCTCTGGGCCCCATCTCTTCTAGACAGTGTGTGCTGACATCTGCCTCTTCCAGAATTGCTGGTGAAGGTGTGCACCAGGGAGGGGCTGAGAGGTCCAGGTGGGATGTGAGATGTAAAACTCTGCAAGATACTCTCATTTCAAACCTTTGCCAGAGGGTCTAGTTTTGGGGAAAAGCACTTGTTTTGGAGTTGGATGGATTTGGACCTATTCCCCGGCCTTCCCATCACCTGTGTGACCTTGGGCAAGTCACCCCCCTCTCAGTCTGTCTCCTGTTCTGTAAAAGATTATGATGATGATGGGTAACTTGGATTGAGTGCTGGACACTGCTTTAAGCGCTTTACACATTAAACCACTCCATTTCATTCTCATGAGAACCCTGTGAGGTAGGTGCTGTCACCCCATTTTACAGACAAGTAAACTAGGCCCAGAGAGAGAAAGTCACCCAGCCAGCAAGGGGAGAGGTGGTACTCAAAGCCAGGCTGGCAGAGAGGAAGCCCATGCATCAACCATTATACCCCACAGCCTCACAAAAATCACAGGACAGTATTGCTCCCAGGGTGGCCCTGGGCCTGGACCAGGGTGTCCCCAGCCAATCTTGGCTGAGCTAAATGAAACCAACTCAAGGACAGGCTGCCTTAGAGGGTTTCTTGGACCTAAACTCCAAGCATTTGGCTGAGGAGCCAAGGAGGTGTCATAAGACCTCCTTTAGGTCTGCCTAGGAGTCCGCCCACTTGGCTGGGAGGGGTCATACCAGAAGCTGCCTTGGTTTACACCCCAGGCGGCAAGCTGGGACCTTTATTCTTGTCTCTGCTGCCCACCAGGGCCCTGTTAACCTCGCCTCAGGCCTGGTCTCTGTGGGGTGGGGGTGGGGTAGCTACTGTTTCCAATACTTGCCCGAGAACCCTTCAATGTTCCAAGTGGAATGCAGAGCTGGGACTCTGGGAGAAGAAATCCCTTCCCCAGGCCTCAGCCGGCCACAACCAGGGTCTATGGAAAGGAGGGGAGGGCCTGCTTTCATATAGCACCCACTTGGTGCCAGACTCAGCTGCCACTAGTGTTCCCCCACACCTCTGCTACACCTCCCTGCCCCCCAGCTCAGCACTATGACTCGTCAGGATGGCTGAGGAAGAGGCTGTCATTTGTCCCAGGGCCCCCACCCAGGCCCAAACAGAGCAGGGCTCCCCAGGTGATGGGCTTGGGCGCCAAGCTCTGCCCGCTCCCCTGCACAGAGGGGTGCCGCCTCCCACATCAAATGTTCCTGCTCTGGCAGGGCCTCTTGCAGAAACTCCACACCCAGCAGGCATCAGGACTGGCCCATGGGGGCTCCTGTTTGACAGTGCTTTCCCAAGCTTGTTTGCCCCCAAGTTCTCAGCATAGCGTGTGTTTGACCCTGCCCTCCCATGGCCTGTCCCTCTCTCACCCTGGGCTGCAGCATCAGCCAGGCCTGTCATACTGGCTCCTCAGTCGCCTCACACAGTTGGCATGTTCCCCTTGGGTTTTTATAACTTGGGATATAATTTGCAAACAGCAAAAACACACAGGCCATAAGAACAGATCCCAAACATTTCACCTCAACTGTCCTTGATGCTCAATGAGACCTACAGGAAAATCATTGTTGCTAACATTTACTAGGCGCAGAGGAAATGCAACATGGCATCCTCCGTGCATCCCACATATTAAAGCGTTTATCCCTGGAACCTGCCTTTAGGTAAGTATCTTGAAAAGCCCCTACAAGTGAGGAATCAGCTTGTAAGTTCTGGAGCTGAGGCCTTGCTATGAATCCTGTTCTACTTACTAGCCGTGGGCTCTGAGTGAGTAACTAACCCCTTCTAGGCCTCAGGGTCCACATCTCTAACACAGACAACAGTCCCGCGCTCACCTCAGTGCAATGTGCTTCCACAGGTAATTCCCACTGTGAGCCTGCAGCAGAGCCTGGTACTGTCAGCCTGCATCCTCCTCTCAGGTAGCAGAGGGCCACCCTAGAACCCTGCCCACCACCCTGGTGTCTTCATCTGATGTCCTTGTCCCTGGCACTGACCACTCAGGGTCCATCCTGCCCCCATCCAGGCGGTGCTGCTAACCCTGGGGATGGCCTGGTCACTCTGCTCGGCTGAGGACAAGGTCCTGCTCCCCACCTGCCTGGACTCATCTGCCCCATCCAGACCATCCCCACAAGTGCGCCAACCGAAGGCCAGGGCTAGAAGACCTTACCCCACCCCACACATACTGCCAGCACTTGCTGCCACACACACACACACACCCACACACGTGCTGTCCTGCTGGAGCACACACTGCCTCACACACACATGCACATGTGCCCTGCTGGAGCACACACTGTCTCACACTCACACACACACACACACACACGCATGTGCTGCTCTGCTGGAGCACCTGCTGCCACACACTGTGGGAAGCCACCCACTGCTGATACTATCATGAAAGTGCACCAAGGAACTTGGAAGGCCAATGGACCTTGGGCATTGGTGCACCATTGCTCATGTTGAGATAGTAGTGGCTCGAAGCAATTTCCTGACCTAATAGCCTAAAAGTACATGTTTACTGGACCTTACTGATCTTTACTGACCTTAGAGATGGTCTGTCTGCTACCTGTTTGCCGTGCTTTACTGAGGGCAAGATGTGTATCTAAAACTGAATAAAAAGTGGACAAGGCCAGGTTCCAGTGTGCCTCTCCAAGAGAGAGGTCTCCACCTGGCCCCCCATGCCTTCTAAATTCATATTTCTTGTATAGCATTTTCATTTGAGCATCGGCCCTCCTTCAGATCCTGAACCTTAGCCATGCAGGTTGCAGCATCTGGCGCCTTGAACAGGATACTGGAGATTTGCCTGTTGGAAATCGAAGTGAAAACCGAAGTGAAAACGGAAAAGTGGAAATTCACCAGAAAGGTGGGAAGTTCACTGCGCACAAAGCCCATGCCAGCTTTGGAGTCGCGACCATAAATGGATGGGAACGTCATTAATTACCAGATTATAATGGGGCAGAATTGGAATAAAAGGCAAAAACACGATTGTAAATTTTTAGCTTGTATGCTCGAGGATAAAGGAATTAAGGTGTCAAAAGGTACTCTCTTAAATCAGGCTCAAGGAAAACGGGTGCCCTTGTCATCTTTAACTATGTGGGCTCTTGTTTGAACTGCATTATGCCCACTTTGTGTTGGGAATCAAAAGTCTGTAACACCTAAGGCCCAGGATCCTCCGCCTCTGGTGTGGGAAGGCTCATCCACTAGAGAAAAAGGGCTAACAGTCCTTTAACAAGGACTCTTTAATGCTTTGTCTGAACATTACCATATGACGCCTTGGGACTGGCAGATTTTAGCCAAAACGACTTTAGACACCAGTCAATACTATGGAGAGCAGAATATGATAAGATCTGTGAACAACAGGCTGAGATCTGCGCTGCATCTGGCTGTAAGTCCCAGGCAATTTAAAACATCTGAAAGATCCATGAAAAGAACTCTGATTTATTAAGTCTTGTCTATGTATAATGCATGCTTGTCTGTTGATTGTTGTTTTATCTGTCTTTTTTGTTTGGTTTAATTTGTTTATTGTTAGTCTATTAAGCATGCCTTTAATTTATCCTCATAGAAAAGAAACAGTAGGTGGCCAGGCCATTACTAAATTTCCCCAGAGCAAACAGAATGTGGGGGTGGGGAGAGAGAATATGAGCAGTACATGTGGCCGATAACACAGGCCCTAGGAAAATTCCCTAAACAAAGTAGAGGTAACTAAAAGAGGCCCCAGCCCATTAATTACTAGGTCTCTTGGTGATCCTGCAAAATGGACACCCACTCTTGGGAGTGTTATTAAAAGTCTAATTTTTGCCATGTTTTTGTTTTCTAGTTTCTCATTTGAAATGTAAATAAATAAGCCATTGCTCACAAATTGGAAATGTGTCCGTGGAAGGGAAAAGGCTAGTTTAAGAGGAAGGCACCCCACCCGATTTTGGGTGGCCTCTCGGCCTAAGCCCCATCTCTTCATGGATGAAATAGAACAGGCCAAAAAAAAAAAAAAAATTAATTCAGCCTCTGTTATTCTTTAGAAGATGGTGAAAATGACACAAGGAAAATATACAGGTTGTGTTTGGGCAATAAGATTAGTGTTTCCATAATAATGGGCAGTTCTTGCATAATGGACCGCATTCCAAGGTTGCTCCCACGTCCTGCAGGCACTCCTGTTTTTATAAAAAATAAAATAAAATAAAATAATACTTTAACATTAAAGCCACTGAAAGCCAGTGAGTTATCTCTGTTACAGACTTTGCCGAAGAAAATGCCTTCGATAATAATAATTGGCTTTAAAATCTCAGTGTTAAAACATAAATAAATAGATGTAACTAAAATGAAGGATTTGTAACAAAGCTTTTCAGTAATAATTATGAATATATTAATAATGAAAGTCCAGTCACTCAACAGGAGACTGACTGCACTCTCTGTTAGAGGAAAGGGCCAGTCCCCCTTCTCCCTGTAAAGGCAGAGAAGCTGCAGCAGTAACCTTAGATGTTATCTCTAAGGAAGAATGTAGCAGTTTAAATACAAGCAGCTAGAGGCCTGCTCCCTCCTCCCCTGCCTTTTCTCCAGCCTCATATGCCTATACATAATTTTCCAAAGTCCTTGGTAAATTAAAGACTTTAGAACATTGCTGGATTAAATGATAAAACATCTAAATATTCCAAAAAGTTTAAGTTCACCTGGTTTTACCTTTTATTACAGAAAATCTAAAAATATATTTCTTAAAGGTGAGAATGTTCATAAATGTCAATCTAAGAAATGCTGGCTGTTTACTTTTAATTATCATTGGAAAATTGAGGTTTAAATATTGTATGGTTTTAATAATAGAAAGCATGGACATACATTTTAAAAGAAAAAGAAGAAAAAGGTCTGTGCAATTTACTGAAGGTATATACAAGTTGATGACAGAAAGAAAGAATATTAGAGTGGAAATACTTAATGGAAGGTCTAAGTCATGGTTATGCATTTTTGAAGGACATGGAAAGAAGGTTTGAAGGCTAATTTAAAAGTGTGAAATTTGTGAAGGTTGCGTATGTAATGAGAAGGAAAAAAGAAATGTTAAAAGAAAGAAGTTCTAAAGTAAACTATTTGCAAAAGTTGTAAAAGGGTCATAAAACCTCAGGGAAGTTTAAACAAAGGTTAGACCACTACACTTATCTCCCCTGCCAAGGACAGAGCAAATGGTTAATACAGAAAGGGAGGGCAGGACAAGGTTGCTGAATACTTCTTAAGCAAAACCAGAATATTCAGCAGTGAAATTTCGAAACAGGAGCATACATAATGCCTCAGACCCCCGCACCCAGCCTGCTCTTCAGATTGGCTGGGGGGTGGGGCAGCATCTGTACTTCATAGGTCAAATGTATAAGTTTGCTTACTTTGCTTTTTCAATAAAGACACCTACTTTAATTACTTAATAAGTTAGCTTTTCACAATATAATCAAGGTCTCATATAAACTCATTTATATGAGAAGCCAATATTTTATGAGCAATTGGTTCTAGTAGTCCAAAGTAAATTGCATACATATGCAAATGAGCACTAGCCAAAAAGAATGTTGTTTAAAAGTAAATTTTAAGCTTAATAAAAAAGGAGAAATTTTAAATCTCTTCCGCTATTATTTACAAAGTAAACTAAAAGTTATTATTCAAGCATTAAATCTCACCATTAATCAGACACCATAAGTAAAAAGAAAGTTACTTTTACTTGAGATGTATGCATTGCAGTATTGACCAGCATGTCTCTCTCCTCCATTTTTCTGAAAGGCAACCAAGTTGGTTGCTGTTTAAAAGAAAAATTTTTTAGCAACTCCCTAAATGTGGCTTAGAGATTGCTCTGGGAAAAAATACAGAGGGGAATACCCTTCAAATATCTAGGAATCATAATTGAAAATCAATATATTAGGCCTCAAAAGATAGAAATACAAAAGAATTGCCTTAAGACCTTAAATGACTTTAAGAAATTATTAGGGGATATTAATTAGTTAAGACCTTATAAAAAATCTCTATGGGAGAAATGACAAATTTATTCAATATACTTAGGGGTGACTCTAATCTTTTCTCTCACGGAACATTAACAAATGAAGCTAGGGAGGAGTTACTAAGAATTGAGCAGGCAATCTCCTCAGCCCAAGTAGCATGGGTACAGCCAGAATTGCCTTTATCAGGACAGATTAACCCTACTGCAAATAGTCCCACTGGGGTCATCTTCCAAAACTAGAACTCTCCTACTATTATTGAGTGGGTCCACCTAGGGCATCAATCTTCTAAAACTGTAGTTAAATGTATAAAACTCATGGCTCAATTAATATCTCAACTCAGAAAGCACTGCAGGCAGTTTAGAGAAGAACTCCAATACATCTATCTTCCCCTCACTGGGAAGCAATTAGAAATGTTAATTCAGACTGATCTGAATTGGCAGCTTGGACTAAGTAGATATTCCGGGCAACTTAGTTGTCACCTACTAAAAAACAAATTACCACAATTTTTACATTACACCCCTATTATTATATTAAAAAAAAAATACTAGGCAGGAACCTATTCCTGGAGCATTAACTGTTTTTATTGATGGTTCATCTAATGATAAAGCTGCTTATCATACAATGAATTCAGACCAAGTCATCCAGACCAGTCATACTTCTGTGCGAAGAATTAAATTTGAAGCTATCAAGGCTGCATTGCAGGATTTCCAAGAGCCTCTTAATATTATTTCTGATTCTGCTTATGCTACTGGCCTGGTAAAAAGAATTGAGACTGCTCAATTAAAATGGTTCAGTGACCAAAGTCTATTTATACTATTTAAACAGGTACAGCAAATTATACAGCAAAGACAATATCCCTTTTATATTACTCACATCAGGGCTCATACCACCCTGCCTGGTCCTTTAACAAAAAGAAATGCATATGCTAATCAATTGGTTGCTTTATTAAAACAGGCCACAGAATCTCATCAGTTTTTACATCAGCCTGTCTAAACAATTCTCAATCACTTGACAGCAGGCAAAACAGATTATCAAGGAATATCCCACTTGCATGTTACATCTGCCTCAAGGGCCTAATACAGGAATTAACCCTTGAGGATTGATAAGGGACCATATCTGGCAAATGGATGTAGTTACACACTATACTCCTTTTGGACACCTTGGGGCATTGCATGTCTCTGTAGACACTTTTTCAAAGATCCTATGGGCCACTGCATCTACAGGGGAAATGGCAAAACAGGTCCTTAATCATTGCCTAGCTGCTTTTGCCATCATGGGAATTCCAAAAATTACTAAAACTGATAATGGACCCACATACACAAGCTATCTTTTCCAGCAATTTTATAAAAAGTGGAAAATTCAGCACATTATGGGAATACCATACAATTCCCAAGAACAAACAATTATAGAACGCCAAAATCAGTGGCTAAAATCCCAACTTGAAAAACAAAAAGGGGGAATAGTGCTGAAATCTCCTGTAAGTAGACTACACCAAGCCTTAATTACTTTAAATATTTTCACTTGTAATGCTGATGGCAAGACACCTATGGAATTACACTGGTGTCAGAATAAGCCAAAGGAAAATGGTGTGGTTAAATGGAAAGATCCCGAGTCTGGTTCATGGAAGGGTCCCAACCCCTTGTTAACATTTGGTCGAGGATATGCTTGTGTATTTCCAGAAAACTCCTCCAAGCCTGTGTGGATTCCTGCAAGGAATATTAAACTTCAACATGGATCCGAGAGAACTGACCAGACTAATGAAGACCTTGCAACTGGAGCCTCACCCTGTATCTGCGGCTGCAGACAGACAACTACTCCAGCCCCAAAAAGCAGTAGCCCCAAGCAACACGCTGAAGATAAGGAATGGGAGGAGAATGAGACAGATGATAAAGAGTCCAGAGATAACTTGGAGGATGGTGAAGAAGCCTGGCCATGCTAGCAGTCATCAGTTGTGCAATGGTGCAGGTTGCCCTGGACAAAGCCAGAGGAGGTCGCACCTGCATTGTCATTGCCCACCGTTTGTCCACCATCCAGAACTCAAATATCATTGCTGTCATGTCACAGGGGACAGTGATTGAGAAGGGGACCCATAAAGAACTGATGGCCCAGAAAGGAGCTTACTACAAACTAGTTCCTTAGATGCCTGGCAGCACTTTAAAAAGGACATGAAAGAACTCAATCCTTTTCATTGGATCTCCTTACATTTGCCTGTTAGCATAACCACTATTGTCTGTCTCATTCTTGTTCTTATATGTTTATTTCTAGTCTGCAGATGCAGAATGAAAAGTCTTAAAAGGACTCAAGCCCTACAGGCAACATACATTTTTCAAGATTAAGAAAACAAAAAGGAGGAGATGCGGAGGCCATCCACTGTCAATACTATCATGAGCGCATCAAGGAATGCAAAAGGCCAATGGACCTTGAGTATTGGCAAGGCTAATGCTAAGCACCATTGTTCGTGTTGAGATAGCGGTGACTCGAAGTAATTTCCTGACCTAAAAGTACATGTTTACTGGACCTTACTGATCTTTACTGACCTTAGAGATGGTCTGTCTGCTACCTGTTTGCCATGCTTTACTGACGGCAAGATGTGTATCTAAAACTGAATAAAAAGCAGAGAAGGCCAGGTTTCAGGGTGCCTCTCCAAGAGAGAGGTCTCCACCTGCCCCCCGCCCCATGCCTTCTAAATTCATATTTCTTGTATAGTATTTTCATTTGTGCATTGACCCCTCCTTCAGATCCCAAACCCTAGCTGTGCTGGTTGCGGCAACACACACACACACACACACACACACTGCCATGCTGGAGCACCTGCTTACACACACAGACACATACATGTGCTGCCCTGCAGGAGCACCCACTGCCTCTACACTGTGCAGAGCCACCATCAGAGTCCAACCCTTCCTGCCTTCCCATCCCATACTTTCCCAGACCCTCTGTTTGGAGAACAATGACCTCCCCCACATCTCCTTCACCCCTAAATTTGAGGCAGCTGAGATGCCTACTTTGGAGTCCACTAGAGCTAGGTTCAACCTGGCTCTATGCCTCACTAGATGTGTATGGGGTTTGGATCACATTGTTCACTGTATCATCTGTAAAATGGGAATAATGACTACTTCATAGGACTCGGAGGGTAGAATAAAATACTTTCACTTCTTGGGCAGCTGCTGATGTCAGGCCTTGTGCTATGTGGATTTTAAATGTTTATTTCCTTTAATTCATAGGAGGGAGGGATTCTTCATCTCAAGAGCACACAGTGACTAGGCCCAGTCAAGAAGAGCCTTTATGGTTCTTTACAAACAGAAGCTCACAGTGAGGTGCTGCATCACAGCCTTTCCCCAGACATCACAGGCTGGCACTGGAGATGAAGTGATGTTAGGGATCAGATACAGAGATACCAAGGACAGAGGCAGGGGGTGGGAGGGTGGAGTGGGGTGTGGTCCACGTGATGGTTAATGCCTCAGGTCTTGCCCAGAAGGTCAGCATTTTTGACAGTTTGTGATCTTGGAACTTTATTTCACCCCTACCCACGCTGCAGCAGAGGAAGTGTGAGAAAGTGTGAGATTACAGGAGCAGCCCCAGAGGATAATGGCCACAAAACCCATAGGTGGAGTTGACCTGGGACCCAGATACGTCTCTAGCCCCACCTTTGTCCACTAAGAACACACCCAGGCAATGGAATGGGCTTCTCCCCCAAGCCAGCTTCCTGAGGAACCCAAAAGTCCCCTTCAGAGTAGAGCTGAGGACAAGGTTAGGGCCCACTCGGGATCCTGGACAGTGTGATCAGGCCCCCAGGAATTTGGGTGAGGCCAGTGGAGTCTGCAGCCCCACCCAGGGCCCTGCCCCAGCCCCCTTCCCTTACAACTTATAGGCCCAGATGGAGACCCTCTGTTCTCCCTCCAGAAACCCTGGCCTGGCCTCCTCAGTTCCTCAGTCCCTACCTGGGGCCTTGGTTCCTGCAGCACCTGGCTTGGCCACCTGCCCCACCCGAGATTTCCCCATCCAGTCCTCATCTTCCTCTGCCCTCCCCACTGGGGTCAGCAGCCCTGTTATGCTTCCAGCGCCGAGGTCCCGAGCCAAGTGCTCTTCCCCAAACTGCTCTTCCCTGAACATGTGAGCCCGCTATGGAAGCAGGGATGGGGCCCCTCAGGCCTCCCATCCACGTGTCAGCCAAGGGGCTCTGAGAATATGTCCAGCCCTTGCATTACTAAAGGAATGCCGGAGGGAAACCTCCCCTTTCCCTGCCACTGCTCACATCTAGGACCAGGGTTCCGGCCTGCAAGCCAGGAGTGCAGCCCCCACCCCAGGCCTGGCTCCAAGAGCCAGGTTCCAGTCCCACCCACATGACTGTCCCCAGATCCTCAGGCCTTGCTTGAGACAAGAAAGGAAGCAAATCTCATGACTTAAGAGGAGGGAGGCCCAGCCATTGCAGAGATGGAAGCTTCCTTGGTCTGACATGGGTCTGACATTTTTTAAAATGGGAGCATCCTGACCCCTGGGGGCCCTCCCTGCAGCCCCCAGAGCCTCAACTGCCCTCCTCTTTCCTTGGGTGAACTGCCTACTTCCACAGGGTCTGAACATCCAGTGGGGAGAGTGGAGGAGCTGCCTGCCAGGCCCTGAAGGCAGGCCTGGGTGGGGACAAGCCCCAGGCCCTTCAGGGCCCCTAGCAGCTGCCCTGCCATCCCATGTGGTTAGAAAAGGAGAAGCACTGAGGGGTGGGCAGGGTGGGAGGCAGGCAGGCAGAGAACCGCTTCAAAGGGCAGTGCAGTCAGGGCAACTCCTAGAGTAGCATAGGTGTGTCTGAGTTCTGTGCTGAGATGCTGGCTGACTCAGGACCAATGAGCCCCAGGTCATACAAATTAAGGATGGAGTCAGCAATGATGCGGGCTGTGCGCTTCTGGTACCCGCCTGAGGTCACCATGAGGATGGGCACCTGACATCTGCGGGCCACCCGGAACACCAGCTCATCCCGCTTCACGATGCCCTGTTGGGAGATTGGGAAGGTGAACTCAGGCAGGCCCCGACCCTCATGGTATCAAGAGGTTCTGCTGCAGGTCTAGCCCTGCTTGGACTGCAGCTGTTTCCACCCATCCGCTCTGATATCAGGAGAAGCACCAATGTGGTCCACCTGTCCTGCTGCAGCTGAGTCTTCAGAGCAGACCATCCCCTGCCCTCCCACCCCCAAGTTCAGGACATACCTGTGGGCTAATGGACAGTCCTCCAAGGCGGTCACCCTCGAGGATGTCGGTGCCTGCGTTGTACACCATGACGTCGGGAGCATGCTCCTGAAGGGCTCTCTTGAGGTTCCTCTCCACTTTATCCAGGTACTCGTCATCCTCGGTGCCCCACTCCAGCTCTACCTTCCGCCTGATGGCCTCTAAGAGGGACACAGGAATTTCCCCAAGTGCAGAGACAGGAAACTGAGCTCAAGAGGACAAAGATTGCTTGGATCCCTGCCAGTGCCCAAGGAAGGACTAGAAAATAATCTGACTCCAGCACTGCTCAGCCTCTTATTTCACTCAAAACTAAGCTAAAAACACACACACAAACAAACCCATCCTTTTCCTGGCGTTGTGGTACTGTCCAATGAATGTCTAGTGAGGACAGTACTGCTAACCCTAAACAACACATCCACATTAGATAGGGCTCTTCTTTACCTTAGTGCAATTTGAGGGGTGGGGGAAACTCAGCTAAAAAGAGCACCAAGAGCTGCAAAGCGGGAACCCAAAAGAGAGAAGGGGAATTGCGGATAAAACACCTTGCCCAGACACAGGGATACCAAGCTGTGCCCTCACGTCCAAACCCCGCACATTCAAGATTCATTTCTGAAACTGGTCCCTTGGGGTATACCAGCAGCTGAGTGCCCACAGGAGACTCACTAGCCCTTCCAGCATAAAGGTCCCCAACCCACAAAGTGGGCAGGCGCTCGAGTTTTCATAGCTCATCTGAGCATCTCTGCCTTTAGTTGATAAGTTGAACCTGCCTGCATTTCTTTTTATTTTACCAACTATTATATTTGAACTAATTTCTTCCATCTTATTTGGAATACCCTATTTATCTTATTTTCCCTCATTTCCTTTTTCCCATTCCCTGTGTTCTACAGACAGATGCATCGTAGGAGTCTATTTTTATTCTTCTGATGGTTACCCCTAATATAAGGACCCATCCATATGTTTATTAAACAGGCTAATGCAATCTTGGGTGGGTCATGTGACTTCTTTAGGTCTCAATTTCTTCATCTGTACAATGGGAAAAATTCCCACCTTGCAAGACCCAGCACATAGGAAATACTCAGGAGAAAGCCCCATCCAAGCATGAGTGAACTCAGGACTGAGGGTGGCGGGCAGCTTACGCTTGGCAAAGCGGTCTCCAGGGTAGATGTGGCGGTTGTAGACATCCATGATGTACACACGCTGGTCACCCATGAAGTCCCGTTCGTGCCCATTGCCCTGCAGGGAGAACATGGGAGCCACTTGCAGGCAAGTGCCCTCAGCAAAGACAGGACCCTCCCTCCAACCCCCACCGCCCTGTGTCTGAGCAGTGTGGTTTGCCCTTTGGCAGAGGGTCTCGTGGCTATAAAGTGACAAAGCTAGGATTCAACCTCAAAACCTGGCCCCAAGACCTTCCAGCATGACCTTAAGCAAGCCCAGTCCTCTCAGTCTTCTCCAGGACACAAGGCAGGAGTCCTGGCCCCATACCCTCTCAAGTCTGTGGTAGAATTGGCTGGGATCAGGAATGTGAAACATAAACTGTAAGGGCTGTACTCATGTGGTTCAGGAGCTCAGTGTCATGTGACCTTGGAGCAGTCCCACCATCACAAAGCCACAGCAGCAGAGGTGCAGGAGGGCCTTCAAGAACCCAATGCATGCCCTGCCCCACCTGGGACAACAGGAGCCAGACCTGGGTAGCAGTGGCTGAGCAACCCTGCAGCGCATGAATGAGCACTTTCCTGGGGTGCAGGAACACAGGGATCCTGGGCTCTGTGCACAGACTAGGGAGCCACTGAGGGGTTTAAAGCACAAGAATAGCACTACCTGTAGGGATTTTAGGAAGAGCCACCAGCCTGGTTTGGGGAGGCAGTCAGGAGAAGGGAGGAAGGACCCTCAATTTCACAGGAGCATTGGCTGGGGCGAGAGGGGCAGAGGGAGAAAGAAGGGCCCTCTGCTTCCAGTCTCTCCAGCACAGAGAGGATGGGCAGTGGGAGAGAGGCAGAGCAGGATGAAGGTGGCAGAGATCTGCCTTGGGGCTCAGGGATGTTTCCAGGGGGAGGAGTCCCACAGTGTAGGTTGTATGATGGAAGCTGATGGGGAACACATGGAGGGGTGCTGAGGAGGGGGCCCACAAGACCCCAGCCCCCATGGGGCACTCACCTGATGGGCATCAAGATCAACAATGGTGGCCCTGGAGATGCCCTCCACTCGCTCAAACAGAAACTGCCCAGGGGAGGAGAGGGGAGACGTGAGAACCCACACAGGCCAGAAGACACAGCCCCTCAGGAACTCCCAGCTGGTGAGGGGCCAGGGCAGGAGGACTAGGCAAAGACATCACACACCCACGAGAGCTATGCAGCTCCAGAGAAGCATGTGTGCATGGTCAGGGAAGCCCTCCTGGAGGAGGGTCCTGTGCTGCGCCCTGAAGAGCAGGAAGTCAGGAGGTGAGCAGGTGAGTGAGGCTGGCCCTCAGTGACACCCCAGGAATCCTGGGGAAATGTGGGGGTTGGGGGAGGAGAAGCCTCCCTTCAAAACTGGGCCAGGAACTTTATTCTACAATCTTTGTCTTCCTACAGGTCAGGTCCACACTCCTCCTTCTGTGGGAAGCCCTCCTCCCCTTTCTCCACCCTCCAAGCTCTCCTGTGTGTCTGCCTCCTGAATGCCCAGGGTCTGCTGACCTGTCTCACCCCCACCATTAGTCTGTGTGCCCTGTGAGAACAGGAATCTCAAATGACCTGTTTCGAAAGCCCAGACTGAGACCAGGTGCGGCGTGGTGAGGGGGAGCCCTGGGGTTCCATAAACATGGAGACCAATGCCAGCTCTGCCCCTCTGGCTGTGTGACCTCACCTCTGAGCCTCAGTTTCCTCATCTGTAACATGAGGATTCACTGAGGTGAGCCATGGAGAACAAAGGTTGGCATAGGCTTGAGCCTGTAGTAAATGTCATCAGTATTATTGTGATCATTATTATTATTTCTACCTCCCCTCACTCTTCTGTAGGGATGCCCTTCTTATATTGTTGATATACATGCTTCTCCCCAGCCCCTGCCATTGCTGAAGGCTGTAATATCTCCCTTTTGTCACAGGCAACACACAGGAGAGTCAGATCTGGGTTTGAGCCTGAGCCTGGCTGAGTGATGCGGGTACCTTCCTCCCCTCTGAGCCTCACTTCCCTCATGTAAAATGTGGGGTGAGAACACAAACTTGGGAGTGGCAGGGGGTCCCAGGGAGGGCTCTTGGAGGTGATTCCCACATGCTCTCCTGCACACCTTGATGGCGAGCGTGATGTCCGCGTAGGCGCAGAAGCCCCCGCCCCGGTCGCTGGAGCAGTGATGGAAGCCACCACCTACGGAAGGCAGACATGATGAGGTCAGGGCCAGGCTCAAGAGCTAGACCTAGGCACACCCCCTACCCTCCTACGTGCCCTCCCTGCTCAGCTCCCAGGAAGGCTCCTGGGACTCCAGGTTGACAAAGTGAGCTGCGTGCCTAGATATGTCACTATCCCCAAGTCAGGAGGTAGCTTTGCCATTACAGCCACCCCTGTCAGAGAAAGAAACCTCTGAGGGTATCCCAACAAGTCAGACTCCAGTGCCCACTCACACCTCTTAGGGACAGAGCTCATCCTTCCCAAGACAGTAAGTCTCCATAGAGCTGGGCCTGCCCACATGTGAGTCCTCCTGCCAGAAAAGGGTGGTGGAGCTATGGGGCAGGTTTACCTTGGGAACCCCCAGATTCTGCCAGGTGGTAGAAAGGGGTGATCAGGCAGGGCACCTTCTGCTGGTCATGGCTACCCACTGCAACGGTGAGGGTCCTAGAGACCAGGGTCCAGCCTCCTCTACCCCTCAACCCTGTGACCATAGCCTCAGAGGCCAGACCCAATCCCACTGTAACACCTAAAAGAACTGAGCTGCAGGGCTTCTGAAGTTGAGCCCAGTAACTGCCTCACCTGGCAGTGTGAGGCCAGGGCCCGGATACAGGGAACTGCCTCTTACACCACCCAAGAGGCTGTCATTGGATCCTAATGACGAGATAACAGCCAACAGTGAACTCCTAACCAGCACGGAGCTCACTGAAGCCTCCCCACAGGACCATCTCCATTTTACAGATTAAGACCCTGAGGCACAGAGAGTGATGCGGGGTTAGCAACTTGCCCTGGGTCATACAGCTAGCTAATGGCAGAACCAAGATTCAAACCAAGGGCCTCTGAGTCTTCTTGGGACCCCTTAGAAACACATGGCACATATCACTCACTTGTTTATTCAGCAGAGTATCATAATATCATGGTTAAGCCTGAACTAATGATGGGTATCTGGCCATACCAAGAAGGCCTTGAAGTGTTCACAGTCCAAGGTGGGGGTGGGGGAAGGCAGCTATGGGGCTCTGAGCAAACCACTAGGCCTCTCTCGATGTCCATGTTCTCATCAATATAATTGGACTGAACAATAACACCCAGCTCAGATGAGAGCCCGGACAGAACAAGGCTTCACAAACTGAAGTGCTGAGCCTTCATGAGGAACACAGCAGGGACAAGGAAGGCCATGGGTGCAGACCTCCCATGAGCCAATCTTGTGGGAGAGTCCAAGGGACTGGGGGAATGCTAGCCCTCAAGGTCCCTGAGAATAAAGTGATATTGATCCTGGGCAGCCCACCCACCATGACATGGCCAAGCCCCTGAAGGCTGTCCTGGGTCCCAAGAGGTTAATGGAGTCTTTTAGGGGAGCCTCTGAAACTGCAGGTTTCAGCTTCATGCAGAGCTGTCCAGGGGATGGCACAGACTTCCTGGGAGAGAGTGAGCTCCCCACCACTGGAAGTATGCAAAGACAGGACTGGGGAGCAATCTGGAGAACTCTTTTAGACAAGGATTCCATGCCAGATGGAGGCACTGGTTCGTCCCTCCTACACACCAGAGTCTCCGAACTCATAGCCACTTCCTCCAGGTTCCTTCTGGTCCTCCCTGTCCCCAGGCCTTGGACAGGCCAGCTCCCCCAGGCGGGGCACTCACCCACATTGATGGCCCAGCCTCGCTCCACTGCCAGCTTCCCCGCCTGGGAGACAAGCACAGGATGAAGGGCACAGGCAGCCCTCTTCTTCACTCACTCATTCACTGAGTCATTCATTCATCCCATAAACACTATTTCCAGCTAGCTCTGAAGTGGGAATGAGCTCTGAGGTGGGGCTAAGGAAGCATCCACCCCCAGTATACTCAGTCCCAGAAGCAAGTACCAGATTAGCTGGCATATGGGATGTGCAGTGCAATTTTGTGAAGAAACTGGAATAAATAAAAGTACTTATGATCACACATAAGCTGACAATGATTTTAATGTGGCCTTTAAAGGGAATTAGACAAGTTTTTGCTCATAGAAATATAGTACACTGAATACTGAAATCCATAGGAAATCAAAGTTTAGGGGAGGGCAGTAAGTAATACTCTAATAAACTAAAAAAAGATACAAATTTCCAGGTTGAAAAGAAAACTATAGTGGTCAACAGGCATTTACCAGGTCTGAATTAGATATCGCACACGGGAGTCTGAAATGATTCTCTACCTCCAATGAACTTGGCAGCCTATGGCTCATTTTAAAGAGAACTACACACAGGACATGAAACCTGTTTTGCTGGGAGTTTTCTTCATCACCACACCTGCGATGGGGAGACAGGGGAGCACCATCGATCACTGACATCATTTCCATCTTAAATTGAAGTACATTGGAGTGATCACTTTAGGATATATCTCTGGGGCATGAGGGTGTCTTAAACAACAGCAAATATGGTAAATCAATTGGACGTCTCTGAAAAAGGAACAGTGAACTCTGACGCCCTGGGGCGGGGAAGGCTTTGAGAGGAGCTGCTGGGCCTTGAGGAGTACTTAGGTTTTGTTCCACTACTAAGTGGGAGGAGGGCATCCATATGGAAAGCCCAGGGTGGGCAACAGCCCAGAGGTAGGAAGGAACCAGGTGCGGGGATCCCCAGCCCAGCCCTGTGTCCCACCTGCCTCCCCACCTACCATTATGGTTCCTCCTGTCTGGATCCGAAGGGGCTTCAGCACCTTCCTCTGCACAAGGAAGTTGGGGAGAAAGATGACAGGGGGGATTTCTGTGATGGTAGCGACAGCAAAGGACCACTGTGGAAAGAGACGCAGGCCATTGGCCTCCCGCTGCCATGCCCAGAGCTCAGAGGCAGCAGCTGGGAAATCAGATTTTCTGTAATGGCAGTTTCCAGGTGTCCTGGGTGAACTCTGGGCCAGGTGTAGTTACTATGATAAGAAACAAGAACCCCCACCAGTCTGGCCCCACCAAGTTTGGGGCTCAGTAACGATCAGTTTATCCAATACAGTTTTTTCAAGCCTATTTGGCCCACATTCCTCAGCACTCCAAAGCCCTTGGCTGCCCTCTTGTGCCCAAAACAAGAGCTGAGGAGGACTCCATCCTACAGAGGTGCAGACCCAGAAATGACCCAGCCCTCCCACTGTACAGAAGGGGACACTGAGGTCCCAACCAGGGAGGATCTTTCTTGCCAAGGTCACACAGTGAGTCACAGAGCCAAGTCTGGAAACCCAGATGTCCTGCTTCTCCAGCCTCTTCATCTACTGGGAACTGGACCTCCTTTTAGAAGAGGCGTCCTGCCTCCTCTCCAGCTACTGAGGCAGGAAGACTGGGCCACCTAAAAGGCATTTGCACCAAAATCAGACACAGCTTTTCCTGTGACCTCTCAGGCCTCTGGGCAAATGTCCCTGCCTCCAGATCCTGAACCACCTCCTGCCTGGCTGAGAAAGCACCTAGGCCCATGCTATGCTCCCTGTGCCCACTGACCCCAGGCAGAGACTCGGAGGGGCCCAGGGTACTTTGTAAATGTTTATTAAGGTGGGGGCTGGTGCAGTCCGCATGTCAGCATGCTTGCAGCCTAGATGGGAAATACTCGTATGTGACAAGCCTTGCGATGGAGAAGAACACGGTTTGGGTGGGGTAGGGGCAGACAGGCTTTTTGGAGGTGGTGACATGAAAGCAGAGACTGAAGGTGAGCAAGAATTATCCAGCTATAGGGGTCAAGGTAAAAAAAATTACTACTAGCAGAAGAAAAGTAAGTCCATGTTTAACAGAAGTTAGGTACAGCTGGGACACGTAGGGCTGGGCTGCCAGCAAAGGCTCTCAGGCATGTCAGGGCAGTGGAAGCCTCAGACAGTGCTTCCCACGCTGCTGTGATTGTAGCAGGAGAACCAGTTAGGGCAGTGGTTCTCAACCTTCTGGCCCTTTAAATACAGTTCCTCATGTTGTGACCCAACCATAAAATTATTTTCGTTGCTACTTCATAACTGTAATGTTGCTACTGTTATGAATCATAATGTAAATATCTGATATGCAGGATGGTCTTAGGCGACCCCTGTGAAAGGGTCATTCGACCGCCAAAGGGGTCGCGACCCACAGGTTGAGAACCGATGAGTTAGGGGCACGAGAATAATAGCAGCCCCAGGGAGGAAGTGAGGGATATGAGGGTCTGGGGAAGGTGAGATGGGGACAGTTGATAGAAGGCATATGGGGAACAGATGGATAGAGGTCCAGGACACAAGGTCAGAGCTCCAGGACTCCAACACTGAAGGGCAAAGCCCAGGTTGGAGTCCACTGGGACAATAAAGGACTGTCCTGGGACCAGAAGGATGATGGGGAGAGTTTGTGCGCGCGCGTGCGCGCGCGTGTGTGTGTGTGTGTGTGTGTGTGTGTGTGTGTTGGCAGGGGGTGGGGGTAGGGACCAGAGGTGCTCAGGAGGCCAGACACAGAGGTTTCAGGAAGGAGTGAGCAAAGTGAGGTGGTGAGGCTGCCAAGGCATCCAGTGAGAGAGAACTGAGAAGTGTGGCCGTTATGATCACCAATCAGGAGAGATTTGGATTTAGGTCTGGAGAGGCCTGCAGAAAAAGCATGTGCCTGGAAAGAGCCAGGAAGGGGTGGTGGTAGTGCGAGGGCACCCAGGAGAAGCTGGGGCAGGAGGACAGGACAGGACCAGTCAGCCCCCAAAGGGGCCCCGGTGGCTGAGGCCACTGGCCAAGGGGATACATTTTGTCAGGTTGCCTGCACTGCTATGAACACCTGTGTTGTCAGGCCTCTCAGGCTGGCAGGGCTGAGGACAGCTGAGGGGGAGGCTTGCTCTGCTCCCTAACTCCAGGGAAGGAACCTGAGAGCAGGGCCCATGGGGCATGGATTACTTGTCTGAAAGTAGAGATGACCATGCTGCCTTCCTCAGCCGTTTTTAAACAGCAGCCTCTCATGCAAACCACACGGCCTGCACTGTGTTTCTGCCACCTTAGCCAGCCCATATAAAGGAGTTCCTGGAACCCTATGTCAACCAATAGGACTGAGGTTTTCCCTGTCCAATTGGATCTGCGCACCTATATCACCCATCAGCATTTTCTCCAACCAATCAGATCAGCTCCATTCTCACCAATCAGGACAGTGCCTTTTGGACCAATCAAACTGAGGATATGGAGTCCTCATAGGCTGAGAATGGACTGACCAGAGGCAGGGATTTATCTGTATTAGACCAATTCCCTTCTGGCTCCCACAGTGCATTTCTCCTTTCCACCAGAGACTGGGGACTGGTTTCTGGGCTGGGCCGGAGCCGACTAAACCAGAGCAGAGCAGAGCTGCTAGCCTGAGAGGCCTCATCTGAGGGCCATTTCGCCCCAGGGCCACCTCACAGCCATGCTGTACCGCAATTGGGCTGTTTGCACAGAATAACGTTTCCTTCTTCGCTGCACCCCAAATTGGGGATTCCTGTTGGCATAGAATCAGTAGCAATGACCACTGGCTGACAGTATGTGCATATGCATATGTTGGTGGGGGACAGACCTAGAGAGGACAGGGTGGCAGCTCCCCTGTTCATCACGCCCACCACAGGCCTGGCAGACAGAAGGCTTGGAGCCATTGTTTTCTTGGAAAAAATGCGTGAATACTCAACAGAGCCTCTGAAGAAACACATTAAGTGACTGCCTACCATCACAATCAGCAGAGGGAGGGTCTGAATAGAAACGAAGCCACACAACCTCCTAGGGTCTGCGATGGACACTACCTCAAGAATAGCTTTCTCTAAGAGGATTCCACAGCAGCTATAGCACAATGGCTCTCCATCAGGAAGGGTCCACACCAATGAGTTTGGGAAGTCCTGCTTACTTGTCCCCTCCTGGAAGGTCACATCCCATGCTGGCACATTAAAGGCTCTGGGAAGTTCTGCTACAGAATCTCCTGTAACTTTGCTTCACCCCTTGCTTCTCAAACTTCCTTACTACAAACCTCCGCCTGCCCGCTTTGCTTTTAATATAACACTAGAGGCCCGGTGCACAAATTCGTACACTAGTGGGGTCCCTTGGCCTGGCCTGGGGGATCGGGCCGAAACTGGCTCTCCAACATCCCCTGAGGGGTCCCGGATTGTGAGAGTGTGCAGGCCAGGCCGAGGGACCCCACCGGTGCATGACTGGGGTGGGGAGGGACGAGGGAGGTTGGCCAGCCGGGAGGGACTGCGAGAGGGCTCCAGGGCATGTCTGGCCTGACTAGCTCAGTCCCAATCATCTAGCTCAGTCCCGATCAGCCGGACCCCAGCAGCAAGCTAATCTACCAGTTGGAGCATCTGCCCCCTGGTGGTCAGTGCATGTTATAGTGAGCAGTTGAGCGGCCTTAGCATATCATTAGCATATTACGCTTAGATTGGTTGAATGAACGACCAGACACTTAGCATATTAGGCTTCTATTATATAGGATACTGTACTGATCTTCACAAAGCTGCAGCCATATAGGATAATACTGGGGAAACTGAGCTAGAGCATGAATTTTACATGGGCTAAGCATTAAGTCACAGCACATAAGGGTTTCAGCCAAAGGGACCAGCTCCCACAGGAGAAGGTACCTATCAACACTTCTTGACTTCTGCCCATGAAAACAGGGCTGGACACATCAGCCTTCTTCTCAGCCCAGCTGTGGCTCCTGTGCAAGGCAGTGGTGTAGCTCACTAATGAACTATCCAATCCAGTAGCTGCCAGCTACACATGGCTATTTGCATATAATTTTAAGTTAATTAAAAAACATTTAAGTTTTTAAAATTAAAATTTGTTCCTCAGTCACACTAGCCACATTTTAAGTATTTAATGGCCACATGTGGTTAGTGACTACTGGACTGGACAGAGCCTTTCTAGAACATTTCCATCACTATAGCAAGTTCTGTTGGATAAAGCTACCCTAGAAAGAAACAGTGGCCAGGGTGAAACATAAATGGAAGGAATGGGACAGACTGGGGGATGGGGGGTGGTGGAGACAGATGCTCCAGTACCAGGAACAGATACGCTATCTGGGAGGTGCAGCGGGCTGCAGTGGGACTGCCCGGACTTGCCAGCAGGCCAGGCCCCAGGCAAGGGCATTGAAGGACAGGCTGGATGGGAGCAGGAGAGGGACAAGGTTCATAAGTTTTCCTCAGAGTCAACTAGTCTAACTCTGGACTCTGCCACTGCAATATAAATTTGAACACAGCCCTCTACTTAACTGTGCCTCCGTCCTCCTGTCTCCTCATCCATGAAACAGGAGCTCCTCCCAACTAGGCCTCGAATGAGGACTTAGACCATTGGAGAGGCCTGTCCTCAGTGCCCAATCTAAAGTCCCCCTACCTGGCCCTTCGACCCCTGCCTTTGCTTCATCTTTGTACACAGCACTGGTCTCTACCTGACAATAACAATACCTCTATTGTTATCTGTCCCTCCCAGAAGAATGCAGCTCCAGGAAAGCAGGCACACACTTGTTCCCTGCTGCACAGGCAATGCTGAGAATGATGCCTGGCACACAGTAGGTGCTTGCTGCACATGCTGTCAATCTTCCCCCACATCCCTACCTCCACAGACAATGCTGAGAATGATGCCTGGCACACAGTAGGTGCTTGTTGCACATGCTGTCAATCCTCCCCAGATCCCTACCTGCACCCTCTCCCGAGGAGGCCATCTCACCTGTCCCATCCCAGGAGAGCCTGTGAGAGCCTGGCCTCTTGCTGCTGAGACCATGCCCGGCCTATAGCACACCCCGTGGGATCAGGCTGAGGTCACAATCCTGGTGAACCCACGTGTAGGCCCAGTTTTTTCTCCTGTTTTCTCTCCCTGACTCCCTCTCCCAGAGGGTTCTCCTGGAACCTTGCCCCAGGTAAATCCCTGCTGCAGGCTCTGTTTCTAGGGCTGTGCTTCTCCAAGTGTGGCTCCTGAACCAACAGCAACAATGGCACCTGAGAGCTTGTTAGACATGCACATTCTCAGGCCCACCCCAGACCTCCTGAATCAGAAACTGGGAGTGGGGCCCAGCAATCTGTGTTGTAACAAGCCCTCCAGAGGATCTGAGGCTTAAGCAAATTTGAGAACCACTACTCTAGGGAACTTGACCTCAGACAGTGCTGAACAAATGAATGAATGAGCTACAGTGAACCTGTGAGGTTTACCCCAGCCTGATGCCCACGGCCCACCAAAGTGCATGGCCTATGTGCTTGCCCATCCCAGCGCCTGGTCATATGTCAGGGCCTTTGTGCCCAACTACTTGGTTTGGGTCAGGACTTTTCAGCAGTGAAGTGGGAGCAAAGGGAGAGAAGCGGGAGAGGGGAGTCCCACCCAATCATCTCAGTTGATGACCAAATAAGCCTCTGACAAAATCCAACACCCTTTCATAAAATCAATCAACAAATTAGGAACAAAAGGGAACTCCCTCAACATGACAAAGGGTGTTTGTCTCTCTCTCTCTCTCTCTCTCTCTCTCTCTCTCTCTCTCTCTCACACACACACACACACACACACACTCCCATTGCTAACATCATACTCAATAGTAAAAGGCTAAAAACTTCCCACCTAAGATCAGGAACAAGCCAAGGAAGACTGCTTTTGCCACTTCTGTTCAACTGGAAGTACCACCCAAAGCAATCTATGTTTATATATATATATATATATATATAAAAGGCTAATATGCAAATTGTCCCCACAGGAGTTCGACCAGGAGACTGGGAGTTTGATCACTCACTATGACGTGTGCTGACCACCAAGGGGCAGCACAGCATGAAAGAAGGCCACGGCCGGCAGCCAGAAGGCCCCAATAGGCCCTGATTGCCGGCCCAGCCTAGGGATTCTAATCATGCACGAATTTCGTGCACTGAGCCCCTAGTTAGAAAATAAAAAGAAATAAAATGCCTCTAAATTGGAAAGGAAAGTGGAACTTCTCCCTATATTCACAGATGGCATGATGTTATATTTATAGGAGATCCTAAAGAACAAACACAAACCCCCAATTAAACCTAATAAATAAATTCAACAAAGTGCAGGACCTAAGATCAGCACACAAAAATTAGTTGTATTTCTATACATTAACAACAAAATCCAAAAAGAAAATTAAGAAAGCAATTCTATTTACAATAACATCAAAAATTAAAATACTTGGAAATAAATTGAACCAAGCAGAACCAAGAACCAAGTAATTTACACTGAAAATTACAGAACATTGCTGATGCAAAAACTTAAAGATCTAAATAAATTGAAAAATATCCTGTGTTCATGGATTGACCTAATATTGTAAAGATGGCAATTATCTCCAAATTCATCTACAGATTCAATATAACCCCTATGAAAATTTCAATGGCCCTTTTTGCAGAAACAGACAAGCTGATCCTGTAATTCATATGGAATCTCAAGGGACCCTGAATAGCAATCTTGAAAAAGAACATAGTTAGAGGATTCACAATTCCCAATTTCAAAAAGTACTACAAACTTAGTAATCAAAACATAGGATTGTGGTATTGCATAGGATAGACATATAGATCAATTGCAAAGAACTGACAGCCCAGAAATAAATCCATATGTCTATAGCCAATTGGTTATCTACAAGAGTGCTAAACCAGTCAATAGAGAAAGAACAGTCTCTTTAACAAATGGTTCTGGGAGAACTGGATATCCACATGCAAAAGAATGAAGGATGCTTATCTCACACCATATACAAAAATTAACTCAAAATGGATCCAAGACCTAAATATAAGCTAAAACTATAACACTCTTAGAAGAAAACACAAGGGTAAAGTCTTCATGACCATGGGTTTGGCAACACAGTCTTAGACACCAAAAGCAGCCAACAAAAGAAAAACATGGATAAACTGAACTTTAGCAAAATTTAAACATTTTGTGCATCAAAGGACATTATCAAAAAAGTGAAAAGACAACCCATAGGATGGGCAAAAATATTATTTGCAAATCACATAATATCCAGAACATATAAAGAACTACAACTCAACAGCAAAGATAAATATCCCAATTTTTTAAATGGACTTCAATAGGCATTTCTTCAAAGAAGACATATAAGTGGCTAAAATGCACATGAAGAGATGCTTAATACTATTAACCATCCATATTATTATGGAAATGCAAATTATAACCACAATAAGATACCATATCACATCCACTAAATTAGCCACAATAAAAAAAATAAAACACAGAAAAATAAGTGTTGGTGAGGATGTAGAGAAGATGGACCCCTTGTGCTGTTGTTAGAAATGTAAAGTGGACCATGGCTGGGTAGCACAGTTGATTAGAGCATTGTCCCAATGTGCCAAGGTTGTGGGTTCATTCCCTGGTCAGAACACAACGAATTGATGTTTCTCTCCTCCCTTCCTCTTTCACTCTAAAAATCAATAAATTAAAAAAAAAAGAAAAAAGAAACGTAAAATGTGTAGCTGCTGTGGGAATCATTTTGGTGATTCCTCAAAAAGTTAAAAATAATTTCCATACAACTCAGCAATTCTACTCCTAGGTATATAACCAAAATAACTGAAAACAGGTACTCAAACGAATAGTTGTACCTATGTTCATAGCAACATTATGCACAAAGACCAAAAGCTGGAAATAACTCAAAATCCATCAGCTGATAAATAAACAAAATGTGGTATATCCACACAATGGAATATTATTCAGCTTTAATAAGGAATGAAGAACTGATGCATGCTGCAAGGTAGATGATTCTTCACACTGTGCTCAGTGAAAGAAGCCAGACACAGGAGGTCACATATTCTATGAATCCAGGTATACTTATGTAAAACAACCAGAAAAGGCAAAACCAGATGGTGGTACAGGGGGAGGGAGGAATGGGAGCAACTGCTTAGTGTGGAAGGGTTTCTTTTGGGGTGATGAACATGCCTTGGAACTAAATAGAGGTGATGGTTTACACCGCATTGTAAATTTACTAAAGGCCACTAAATTTTATACTTTAAAATGGTTAATGATTAATATTATGTCATGTGAATTTTAAAATAAAAAAAAAGGAAGGAGAGAAGGAAAGATAAGAGAGAATCATAGACCTTGAGGGGTCCCATTTCCCCTGAGACTTTCCTGAGATATCTGCCTTCTGGTGCTGTGTCTCTGGAAACTGTGCTTCCCTTTCTCCCACAGGACTGTGATACTATAAGGGCAGTGACTAGGCCCAATTCACACGCCAGCTTCCTGGGGCTCAGGCCAAAGTTTCTGAGGCATCTTTACCTTCTTTCTCTCACATGCCCCCTACTCATCTGAACAACAGAATATCTTGTTCAACTGCTGCTTGCTGCCTGGTCTGAGAGCCCAGGACCTCTCCCAACGAGTACTGTACAACCTCCTTCCTCACTGGTCTCCCTGCTTCTGTCTTGACAGCCTATCCTTACCATAGCTGCCAAGCAACTTGGCTAAAACCTAGATCAGGTCATGTCCCTCTGCTTAATACATCCATGGCTCCCACCTCTCTCAGAGCAAAGCCACAGCAACGGGTGCCTGGCCCTATCCTCTTCTGACCTCACCTCCTACCAGCCTCCCTTCATCCCCTCCAATCCAGCCACATCGCCTTCCTTGTGCCTACAACACACTGGAGATACCACTGCCTCGTGGCCTTTACACTTGCTCATTCTTCTGCTTGGAATGCCCTCCTGGATGCCCCCATAGCGTACTCCCTCACTGCCCTCAGCTCATGGTCACATCAGTAAGATCCTCTGTGATCCCCCATTTCAAACTGCGGTCTTCCACACCCCATTTCCCCCCCAAGGCACTGAGCACCTTCTAAGATACTATATAATTGATTTGATTTTTTATGACATTAGCTGACTCTCCATCTAAATGCTAGCTCCAACAAAAGATCTGGTCTCTTTTGTTCCATCCTGTCTCCCTGCAACTAGAACAGAGCATGATGCTCACTAAATACCTGCTGCATAAACATGTCCTGGGCATTGCCCAGCTTGGGATGCACAAGGACAAGATGTCAAATCTGCATGACACATCTCATGGCACACTGTCACTGGGGTCAGCAGGAGGCAAGAGCCTGCACTGGCCCAACCCAACCACTACCCTCAGTGGGGCCACCTCTGGGCCTTGCACACAGTAGGTGCTCAATAGACATTTGCTTCCCTGAAAGGATATCATCTGTCAAACATCAGACTACAGCATCTCCTTCAATGCCCTGTTTATTAAGTATCAAAGGCTACACCAGTGCAGGGCCAGGCATGAACCCCGGAACATGGGGGTGGGGGGGGCAGAGTGGAGGTGGGGCAGGGGAGAGGGTGTATGTTCCACTGCACACACAGAACAGCCAAGGAAGAGCAGCCCTGGGAAACCTACATGAACTCTTCAGGTGTCCACAGCAGAGAAAAGAGAAGAGAAAACTGCATATGTTTGCAGGGTGAATGGGATGTTCCTACACTGCAACACCTAGATGCCAGACAATGCCTGAAGTGGACATGGGTCTCACCTGAGCGTGAAGGGCACAGCACACCATATCACTCTTCTACAGCACATGGAACAGAATCCAAACTCTTCCCACAGCCTACAAAACCCTGAGTAGCCTGGTGCCGCTGGCCTCCCTGAGCACACCACATGCCTTTTCATTATCTCAGTCCCTTCGACTTAGCTAATCAATCATACTTCTTCCGCTGCAGGAGGCCAAGTCCCTTCTTCTCACTCCAGGTCTGAGGCTCTGGAGCATTCTTTCTTTAAAGCTCCATCTAAGTCACCTACTCCTTATTATTTAGTCTCAGCTCAAACCTCACCTCCTCTGTGAGGCCCTCCCTGATTGCTCAGTCTAAACGAGCTTACTTCCATCCAGGGACCTTCTATTCTTTTTTCCTTCATAGCCAAGGTGTATCCTCTTTCTGGGCCTAAGCTTTTCCACCTATGGAGGGGAGGAGCCTGGTGACCTCTACTATGGCTCTTAGTCTAAAATGAATCTTTCTTTAAAAGAACATCTCATTTCATTTATTGGGGTGACATTAGCTAATAATGTTACATAGGTTTCAGGTGTATAGAGCTCCCACACTCCTAGGGGCAGAGAACCTGTTGCATCCCTGACCCCACCAGGGCAGGCTAACAGCACAAGTTCGGATGCGACCCCTTACCCAGTCCTCCCCTCTGCTCCCACAAAGGGGACTGACTAACTGCCTCCACCTCAGAACCTCAGCACTGATGACAGCTGTGGGCCCGAGTCTAGAAGGAGATCATGAGCAGAGAGCCTGTAGGTGGGATTTTAAAATCTTAAATGAGTAAACACATTAAAAAATCAGGAACTGTCACTTAATAATCTGGATTTCTGGCTTTGCTTCAAAGCCAGGCACTCTGGCCATGCTGGGCCTACAGTGGGGCTGGGTAGCAGCCACCCACTTGGGAAGGGCAGCAGCTTCCAGTTCACCCATACACCACCATCTGCATGACCAGGTATGTTCCCTGCTGGGCCCTGGGGGTGTCAAACTCATTTTTAGCACAACAGTTTTCAACAAGTCTTTAGCAGTACAAGTTCTTAGAACAAAATCTTAAACTTCAATCCAATACAAAAGTAGGCCAAATAGAACAGCTTGGATTGGATAGGGACAGGGCTGGGGCTACCCTGTCCATCATCTCAGCGGGTCTTTGCAGCCTGTTCATAGAGCACAGATTGAAAGCCATTAATATAGAAGCCCCAATCCCTGTGAAGTTTCACTCTCCATCAAGTGGACATCCCTGTTCTCACAATTCTAGAGACTGGGAACTCATAACCCCCGGAGCAATCTAGCCATCCCTGGTGTCTGCCTTTCATGACACCTTGCTCCTCTTGGGACCACAGACCCACATGCTTCCCCTGTGCTATGGACAGGAATTGAGCCCCTTTAGGCTGTGCTTTCTCAGGCTGAGCTGCCCTCCCCTGGCCACTCCTCCTGGCTGGCAGCCCTTCTGGCCCTTGTACCTTCAGCTCGTTGAGATAACGTCTCGTGTGCACCACCAGCAGGTCTTCCTCTGAGGCTTCCCGTGCCTCTACCAGCATGCCGTCTGACAGAAGCTTCTCTTCTGAAACCACAAAGTGGGCACCATGCTTCCCTTCTGGGAGGGCTCAGCCCAGACCCTCCCACAGGCTGCAAACCTGGCCTCTGTCAGCCCTGCCCCAGGAGAAGGTGGGCATTGCTAGCTTATGGGCATTCTGTCAACAGGCCACCTCCCAGACCAGTGTGAACAATGGCTAGGCCCTTAGGCCAGGGCACTTCAGACATTGTGCACACAAAGATCTTTTCCAAGCCACTGATAGCCACGAGGTGAGCTCCGTGTGTCTGGAAAACTTTCAGAGGCAGATGACACATGGGTCAATGATGTTGACCCTCTAGGTGAGAAAAGTTCTTTGATCAATTCTCCCCCCAACTTCTGATGGCATCCTGGGAGGCTCAGTGTGGTGTGGCCTCTCTTTAATCCCTGCCTGACCCATGATCATCTCCCTTTTTAACCCCCCAAAAAGCACTCACAACCTGCAGCAACAGTAAGCAGCAGCCTGAATTGAATTATACTCTTGTTTTCAATGAATTTATATTTCCCACAACTTTCTATTTATGGCAAGTGAAACCAGCTTTCCCATTTAGATGACATATGTTTCCTTTTAAAACAAGTTTATTTAAGTTTTTAAAAATGAAGGCTAAGTCAATAAAAAATATGAAGTAAAAATGGAACAGGTGGTATGAAGAGATGGCAAGGTCCCAAGAGTGGTTTGCAAATGACCGATGTTTAGAAAACACTGCATTATTTCATCACCCCTCACATACACCAGACAAGATTTGCTCCATTTTTCAAAGGAAGAAACTGAGGTCCAGAGACGAAATGCTCTGCAGTGGTCGGCAAACTCATTAGTCAACAGAGCCACATATCAACAGTACTTCTTCAAAATAGACTCGCCTAGGCCGAAAACCGACTTCTGCGCATGGGCCACAAAGTTTCAATCACACTGTACACGCACCCGCACGTGGTATTTTGTGGAAGAGCCACACTCAAGGGGCCAAAGAGCCGCAAGTGGCTCGCGGGCCGCATTTTGCTGACCACTGCTCTAGAGCACAGTGAGAACAGGTCCATGATTCTCTGGGTTCTAGGGAAATCAAAGGGACAAACAAGGTCAGAATCTAGGGGACCTGTTTTAAAGTGTTACCCTTAGGAACCAACCCTGGCAGAAACCAACTAGTTACATACATTTCTCACATATAGTTCCACATACAGTAGGTACTCCCCCTACCCACCCCCAGGACATTTTATGGCTCCCCAGTGTCTTCAGGCAAAGGGCCAGCTCTTTTCTTGGAGGCACCCAAGGCCCTTCACCATATGACCCCTGCCTCCTTTCCACCTACATCCTCATAGGAGAAAGCAGAGAACTCAAGAGGACTGTTGGCTCCGGATGAGGGAGACAAGGAACACTTCTGTCAGGCTACTGGGTGATACAGGAGCCCAAGAAGGGGACATGGGAGGAGCAACTCAGACAGCGAGAGAACTACAAGGTGAGGGCAGGCTGGCTCTGCTCACTGTGCCAGAGTTCTTGTACCGCTGCACACAACTTGTATTCTTTTCTAGTTAATATTTTTCTGTGAATACTCACTGTAGTCACTACTGCAAACTGAAAATAAGTATCACTTGCCATAAATAGAAGTTAGCCAGAAATTAAAAAAAAAATACAATAGAAACAATGTTATTAATCTCTAATTTGATTCTATTTTCTGCAAGGTTCAGAGCCTCAGGCTTGCTCTGGATTTGTTAAAAAGGGAGATGGGCTTAGTGTTTAAGATGGGCTAGCCCCACAAATGAGATTTTCTCCATGGTGTGATCAGAAGAACTGAGTCATCCTATACCAGGTAACATTTCGGTAACACTTCCTACTTCCCTCAGTGAAAACACCCTCGATACAGAGGGAACAATAATATCCTGGCACTAGCCTACTGTGATGCCTGGATTTTCCACACCACAGTTCAAACAGTGCAAGCCTGACCTTGCCCAGTGGGATGAGCCATGAAGGGTAGGAGCCTGGAACTCTGAGTTTCAGACAACTACTACTTAGTAGCTATGTGACTGTGAGCATGTTTCCTAACTTTTCTGGGACACAGTTTCCTCCATTTGTAACCAATGGAGTTGGAGCAAAAGTTTTCTTCTTCTTGGACTCTTTGAGCTTGTGGTGGATGGACATTGGAGTCCTCCAAACTTCAGCTTCCTGTGTCCATCATTAATTAGCTCACTTTTACTGGATTTCAAGGGGAAGACACAGAACTTAGGTCCAGAGCAATGGGGAGCCAGGGAAGGTTTGAGACAGGGACATATGCTTAGAAGTTTGTGTCGGAAAGTCCCTTTTCACAGCATGGGCGGAAGGCAGTCTGAGGGCTGAGGCTGGAGTCAGGGGAGTCTGAAGCTTGTGTTAGGGAAAGGCAATGGGGGAAGGTAAAGGAAGCAGATGTAGGGTCCAAGGTGGGACTTCCATACCTTTTAGAAAGCTGATCACCTTGCCCCATTTTCCGGCGTCAAAGGGATGCAGCTTCTCCAGGCCCATGAAGGTTATATTGTAGCGGGGCGAGTACACGATGGGCCACCGGGTCTCCGGCACGTGCTGGTACAGCTGGGTTGTGTGCGGCCTTCCGTAGGCATGGGGACAGAATAGACAGATAGGGATGGTCAGTGTGAGAAGCAGACTCCCACTCTGCACCAGTCGGCTTTGATTTACCCGACAGACTTGACCTGGTACCACTAGGTCCCTTAGCCGCAGAAAAGAGGCCCCACAGCAACAACAAGAATAGCGGATCCTTACTGAGCATTGGCTCTTTCCCTGCATTATCCAACCCAATCTTCACAGCATTCCTGGGAAGTAGGCACCACCATCTCCCATCTCACCAAAGGCTTTGAGAGGGGACTAAGGCCGGAGCAGCGGATGTACACCCAGGTGCGTCAGGCTGCAAGACCTCAGCACCTCACTTCCACATTCTAACAATTACACCGAACAGCTGTGTGGCCCTAGGCCTCAGTTTCCTATAAAATGTGTGCCTGTTGCGAGGATGGAAAAATGCATCTAAATAGCTGAGCAAAGAAAGCGTCCTGATCGTGAGAGCTGGGGCTCCAAAACAGACGTTAGAGGCTCGCACGGTGGTGGCCCAATGAGGAGCCGGGTGCCAGTCAGCCCCTCTCCACCGCGCAGCTTACTCCCTACCCCACCCAGCGCACCTCCGCGGCTGCTGCCACCGCCGGGGCCTCCGCAAGGCTGGATGGGCCGAGAGCAGACGTCAGACCCGCGCCCCGTGACGGCCTCCTGTTCCTTGGGCTGCAGAGAAACGGCTCGGGGCTGACTCGGCGCGGGGCCCGCCTGGGCACATCCGGCCCAGCGTCCCCTCGCCCGCCATACCTGGGCCCGCACCTGGCCGGCCCGCCGGCCGCCCCGGCACTGGTGCTCCAGCCCACGGCGACCCCTGGGAACCCGGGGACTAGGACTGGCGCCCCACCACGCGCCCCCCGCCACACTCACATCCCGCAGCTGGGCCCTCCCAGCGCCGACCACCGCTCCGGAACCCCGCGGGGCGGGGCGCGGTCCCGCCCAGGACACGCCCCCGGCCTCGCCGCCTCCATGGGGCGGAGCTCCTCAGGCTCGGCCCGGCCGCCGCGGCCGCGTCACAGAAGGTCGGAGTCCTGGCTCGGCCCCGGCGGGAGGGAGGCCACGCCCCGGCGCCTCGGGAGCGCCGCGAAGGGCCGCCGTCCTCAGCCCAGCGGGGACTCGCCCGGCTCACCGGGGGCCGAGTTGGAACGCTTGGCCTCGCCCCGCCGGGGAGGCGCCGAGCGAGGTCGCCGGCTGCGCCCCGCCTCCGCGCGCTCTCGGGCCTGCGGGGCTGCGGGCCGAGCTGCGACGGAGTCGCTGTGACCTTGGGCTGCACCCGGCGCCGGGGTCTCTGCTTCCCGAGTACCGGCAGCGCGAGGTCTGTGCGCGGGCCTCAGGCGACCTCGCCTCTGACCTGCGGTCACGCGCTCCCCGAACCGGGGTGAAGCCCCAGCCCGGTCTTTGGCAGCTCAGACTTGACACAAGCACTCCCCACGCCAGCCGTAGGCTCTCTCAGCCTCCGTTCTTCATCGACACAACCCAGAACCCGCCGGTGATTCAGTCCTCAAGGTGCAGTCCCTCGCGACTCCCCCGACCCGGGAGGGAAGCCAAAACTACCCCCAGGGGCAGCTGACAGTCTTGGGCTGGACGCTGGGAGGAGGCCACAACAATAGAGCCCCAAAGGACAGAGACAATGGGCCTCTGTGGGCCCAGCTGCTGACCCCAGGGCTGCCAGGAGCTGGGATCCCTGGTGGCTCCATGAGGGCTGGTGACAGGGTGGGCATAATGGAGAAGGTCACAGACCTTTGACCAGTGCCCTCCATGTGCTTGTCACTGGATTGCATGATGGCTTTGAATTCTCACAACCCAATCCTATGAGGTGGTGCCATCACAACCCAATTTTATCATGAGGTCACTGAGGTTCAGGACTGGTTAAACCCTTACTCTACCACCTACCAGCCCAGTGTCCTTGGTCAACTTGCTTTAGGTCTCTGGTCCTGCATTTCTGCATCTGTAAATGAGATGATGCCTGCCATCTACCTCATGAGGAAGTTAACAGAATCAAAAGAGAGAGGAATGCTGATGATTATTTAAAGAGCACGTTGCAGGTTTTAGGTTCAGTTCTAAAAGCTTTATGCTCATTTAATTCTTATAGCAACCATAAGAAGCAAACTATGATTATGCCCATTTTACAGAAGTAATTTGCCCAAAGGTGAGGGTTGTGGACAGATGTAAACTATAGCCACAGAAAGGAAAAAAGTGATATTTAATAACAACCATAAGCAAGAAAGTGCATACAGTAGTCCTGTGTCATTGTGAGAGAGCAACTTTTTCTCTGGTGTCAACGTAAAAAACCATTGAAACCTGTAAAGAATTTTTGTGAGTTTATTTGAGCCAAACTGTCGACATATGCCGGGAAGCAGAACCTCAACGAATTGAGATAGTGCTCCGGAGAATGGCAGGGTTACATGCGTATTTATACATGAAATTCATTGGTGACAGATTTAAGGAGGTGGGATTAAGCGAAGCAGGGGGAAACCTCTGTGATAGGATAGCAGGATCAATTAACATGATAATGAAGGAATTTGTAGTATCTGTCCTGGCGCCCAGAACATTTGGTTGTGCCCCAGGGGCTCCAGAAAAAGGGAAGTTACAAGTTACCCAGACATTTCAAGGGTATGTTATCTTAGAGGCAAAAAGGCAAATGGGCTCAGTAAGGATCAAAGTTGATCTTGTCAGTGAAGATACTGGCCTAGGACATAACTGCCCACCATAACTGCTTTAGTTAAAGTTTAATTTCAGACCATTCTTGTGGTTACTTTAGGTCTCTGAGTCTGCTAGGCTGCCACGCAGGCCTCTCCTGAGCTTGTCAGGTCAGCATGTGGCCCCTTTCGTCCACACTGGGAACTTGCTCTGTGGTTTGGGAAGGCACAGGTGAGCCTTTTGTTGGGAGAACAAGAGTCTGGGGCAGGCTGGATCAGGGAGCTGAGGCCAAAGAGAGCAGGATTGCTCTGGGTAAGAGGGTTTTTTAAGTGGTGTCCGGTGTGGCTGAGGAGGAAGGTGTTCTGGAGAACCCTTCAAACCAGCATGCCAACTTGGACCACCTACCCATACCATCACCTGTGGGAGAAATAAACTAAGCTATTCATGCTGTGTGTTTGGGGGCCTCTTCGTTACAGAATCCTAGTATGTCTGCTCACTGACTGCACTGGGACATAGTAGTGAAACCAGTAGGCAAGATTCAAAAGCCATTGTCAAACTCACAGTTTAGTGGGAGAGACAAACATTACACTAGGAAACAATCATAATTAACATGTGGTAAGTGCTGTGACAGGCACAAGGTGAGATGGTGAGAGAGAATGAAGGTTTCCCTGATTTAGACAGTGGTCAGGAAGGTCCCCAGATGACTGTTTTTTTTATTTTTCAACTATGTGTATTTTATTTTTTTAGTTCATGTATATGTTATTTTAAAATGTCATTGTGATAAAACAAGATGCTGATTTATCAAACATTGTATAGTTATTACTTCTCCTCTTTATGCAATCTTGGAGTATATTTCAACTTAAAATGAATAAGAAACCCCCAAACCATAGCACTTCTTCTTTAAAAAAATTTTTTTTATTGATTTCAGAGAGGAAGGGAGAGGGAGAGAGAGATGGAAACATCAATGATGAGAGGGCACCATTGATTGGCTGCCTCTTGCACGCTCCACACTGGGGATCAAGCCTGCAACCTGGGCATGTGCCCTGACCTGGAATCGAACTGTGATCTCCTGCTTCATAGATTGATGCTAAACCATTGAGCCACACAGGCCGGGCCCATAGCACTTCTTTTGAAAAATACAGGCATACAAAGGACAGCATTAACTGTAGAAATGCACCAAAGATGAATAACAATTGACACAGATGAGATATTTCAATATTAGTTAATATTAGTTAAATTGACACAGTATTAAAACTGTGCTCTTTTAAGTTCAAGTAAACACCTATGTCTATTCTGGTATCTAGCAATTTTATACATATTTAACACAGCAGCAACAATAACAACATTAAGTAGTATTTGTTAAACCCATAATGAGTGATAAGCACTGCTAAATATGTAAAACGTGTTTTGCCCTAATGGGTTTGGTTCAGTGGATAGAGCGTCGGCCTGTGGACTCAAGGGTCCCAGGTTCAATTCCAGTCAAGGGCATGTACCTTGGTTGCAGGCACATCCCCAGTAGGGAGTGTGCAAGAGGCAGCTGATCGATGTTTCTCTCTCATCGATGTTTCTAACTCTCTATCCCTCTCCCTTCCTCTTTGTAAAAAAAACACACACAAAAAAACAAAAAATGTGTTTTGTTATTTGTTTTATTGATGAAGAGATTATTTTTAAAGAGAGAAAACTGCAAGTGCAACTGTCCTGAGGCCAGAAGAAGCTTGTGATCAAGGAGCAGAAAATGGGGGTTTGTATCTTCTTGACTGTGGGCACCAGGTCCCAGCAATAGAGAGGACCCACACAATAGGGTTTACTGAGAAGAGTTTAATGAAGGGGCAGTTTACCTGATGTTTGGGTGGGGGTTAAGGGAATTAACAGGGGATGATGCATTACCTGGTCTAGCAGTAGTGGGAGCCTTGGCCCACTCAACCTGAAGGGAAGAGGGGAGGAATGGTTTCCTGGAACCAGAGAGAGCTGCAGCTATGGGTCAGCTCCCCCCACCCCACAAGGGCAGTGGCTACAAAGAAATACAGACACTGCCAAAACGGGGTAGATGGGAAAATACCCCAACTTTCCTCTCCTCCCACCCTCTGATGCCCGTTGGTGCCTCCCATTGGCTGAAGCCAACCAGGAGCCAAGGAAGGGCAGGTGATGGTGTCCACAGGGGTCAGATTTATTAGGGGACACAGAGTAAGGTGGAAAACTGTAGCAAGTGGATCGGGGGAGTGGAGGGTAAGTAGAGAATAAACTAGTGTTTTAGGTGACCTTGGATGTTTCAACAGCCCTTCTGAGCCAACTCTCTAACAGGAGTGAGTTGAGGTTGAAAACTGACCCTGTCCCTGGTACTGCCTGCAAACATCTTTTTTAAGAGAGGAAGGGAGAGGGAGAGAGAGATAGAAACATCAATGAGAGAGAATCATTGATCAGCTGCATGCCCTGCACCGGGAATCCAGCCCGAAACCCAGGCATGTGCCCTGATCGGGAATCGAATTGTGACCTCCTGGTTCATAGGTCAATGCTCAACCACTGAGCCATGCCAGCCAGGCTGGACCAAGCCTTGGCAGCAAAGGAGCAGGAGCAGCAGCAACAGGTTGGGGGAGAGCTGCTCTCGGGTTTGTCACTCTGGTCCAAGAGAAGGACCTGTTCCACACTGGGGGACAAGCTGCCGGCCTTCCCTGGCAGGACCCTGGACACCTGCCGTGAGGAGATGCTGCCAGGGACACAGCACCCAGGAGTAGTTCTTTTGGCCCTGCTTTAATGCTCTGCCTTGCCAAGCCCACAGGGTGTCCCCAAAGTGTCAAGTGCCAGCCATAGCTGCCTGCAAACATCTTACTGATGCAGAGCACTCACAGGGCCTGTTACCATGGAAACCTGATACTCAGGCTTGGCCAGCTCTGCCAACCATCCATTCCATACCCCAAAATCAAACAGTTGATACAACCTGTGACTAGGTGGTGCCCAACGAATAAGAAATCATTGCATTTCTTAGAGCCCCAGCCTCAGCCTTAGAAGAGGTTGCCAGGGCCTCTCAAGACCAGTAGGGATGTTTGGATGCCCTGGGTGGGATGAAATCATCACTCCCATCTCTGGGCTCCTAGCAGTTTGCTCCACCAGGGAGGACTGGCCTAAGGGAATGCCACGGCTCATGAATTCCTCATTAGCCCACAGCACTGCCAGGCTTCTGCCACTGGAAGGCACGTGAGGCCAACAGCAAGCAACTGTACCCATGGAGAGAGAGACAAATACCTCACAGCCACAGACACACACACACCTTATCATATCCAGATATAAACACAGATGCACAGAGACAGACACACACCACAGAGGCTCCCAGTCGTGCTCCCAGTGTGTTCCCCACATTCCAGCCCAGGTCTGGCCACCCTTTGATTCTTCCATCATTTGTTTTCCTGATTGTCCTGGTTGAAGGTTGGATGCCCCACAATATGCTTTTGTGGATCCCTGAACCTCTGAAATAGAGTGTCTTCCTCATTATTATGCTTCTTTCCCAGAAGGCAAAGATCCTGAAACACAAACATTGAAGGAAGAAAGAAAGGAAGGAGGAAGGAGTGAGGGAGAGAAGGAGAGAAAGGAGGGAGGGAGACATAAACATAGACATGATAAACATGTGACAGTATGATATAAATCGCTCAGGAGCAGGGTGGGCTTGATGTTTATTCAATGGGGAGGAGTACTGTTTTTCAAAATCAGATGACTAAAACTATAAATACAAATTGAAGATGGAGCCTTGGCAGGGAACTGTGTAAGTGAGGGCCCTGGAACTTAACAGTATAACTGCTCCGTCACATGCATGAAGCACAGATGTGTAAGTCCAAAAATGCATATGGAAGCACAAACACAGGTGCCCCCAATCAACTCCCAGACACACACGTCCATGTGGCTACAGGATTCAATTGCTAGCAGGGGCTGGGCCCACCAGCACCAGCCTTCAATGTCTGTGCAGCCTCACTTAGAAAGAAGGCTTTGGGCCAGCTGCTTCCACACCCACAGAGCATCCTCTGGGACAATTCCCTGTGCACTTTGCTATTTTTGAGGAGTGGGCCATGCTCCTACCTCCTCACCCAGACCCTCAAACCCCACACCCCTTTGTCCAATGAGCTGACTTTACACCAGGTTAACAGGACAAAGAAGAGGGAGAGCTGCCTCTAAAAAAACGTTTAGCAAACAGTGAGGTGTTAGCCTCCACTGTTAGAGCCAGCAATACCCCCAGCCCATCCCAGTGCTTTTTTTTGAGAATGAGACACCCAGGCCCAGAAGGGGAGGGTACAGGCTCTGGGTGGGTCCTCCTAGGGAACAACAGTATCACACACATACACACTCACAGAAGCATCACAATTTTCTGGAATCCAAGATTTTAAAAGGTTTTCAGTTTCAATATAGAAAAACATAAAGAGAATAAAAATGGTGAGTAATGCTGCCACACAGGTAATCCAAGGGGCATTTTAAAAAGAAAATTAATGCAAGCATGTATTTAGGACATTCAAACACTTCAAAGACAATAAAAGAAAAACTAAAACCTCCCTTTCTTTGACAGTCCCTCTCACTGAAGAGGATCACTCTGCATTTCATTCCAGAACACTTAGATATACCAGCATTTTTACTGATATAATCACTCTGCCCACTACTTTGCACATTACTACTTTTCTACCTATAGCACATCCCTGCAGATCTTTCCACATCAACAACTTCTAATTTACAACCTTCTTTTAAAAAAATGTGTTTTTTATTGTTGATAGTATTACAGATAGCTCCCATTTTCTCCGAGTTTACCCCCTCTCCTCCCAGCCCCTATCCACCCCTGCAGAAGACCCAGGTCTTTGCCACCCTATTGCTCTTATCATGGGCTATGCCTATCCTATTTAATAAAGTGGTAATATGCAAATTGACCCTCATGCCATCACAGGATGGCTGCCTACGACCAGGCCAGCAGGGGGGTTAGTGAAGAATGACCAAATGACTGAACAGCAGGCTGCATGGGGTGACCAGGCCGGCAGGGGGGCCATGAGGGGTGACCAGGCCAGCAGGGGGGGCAGTTGGGGGCAACCAGGCTGGCACGGGGTGTGCAGTTGAGGGCAACCAGGTCAGCGGGGGGGCAGTAAGGGGTGACCAGGCTGGTGGGGGGTGGCAGCTAGGAGCGACCAGGCTGGTAGAGAGGGGGCAGTTGGGGGCGATCTGGTTGGCAGCGGGGGGCAGTTAGGGGTGACCAGGCAGGCAGGCAAGTGAGCAATTAGGAGCCAGTGGTCCAGGATTTTGAGAGGGATATCCGACTGCCAGTTTAGGCCTCATCCCGGGGATTGGGCCTAAACTGGCAGTTGGACATCCCCCAAGGTGTCCCAGATTGGAGAGGGTGCAGGCTGGGCTGAGGGGACTCCCCCCTCCCCCTCCGTGCACAAATTTCATGCACTGGGCCTCTAGTAAATATATAAGTTCTTTGGTTTATCTCTTCTCATCCCCCCAAACCCACATCAAGTTATGTCAATCTATTCCATGCCTCCATGCTTTGGGTCTTATTTTGTTGGTCAATTCGTTTTGTTCATTAGATTCCACAAATAAGTGAGATATGTGATATTTTTCTTTCTCATATTGGCTTATTTCACTTATTATAATACTTTCCAGGTCCATTCATGCTGTCCCAAAGGGTGAGCTCCCTCTTTTATTCCATAGTGTAAATGTCCCATAGCTTTTTTATCCATACATCTACTGATGCGCACTTGGGCTGTTTCCAAATCTTAGCTATTGTAAATAATGCTGCTATAAATATATGGGCTACATATATTCTTTCTGATTGGTGTTTTGGGGTTTTTAGGATATATTCCCAGAAGTGGGATTGCTAGGTCAAACAGAAGTCCCATTTTTAATTTTTTGAGGAAACTTTATACTGTTTTCCACAGTGGATGCACCAGTCTGCATTCCTACCAGCAGTGAACTAGTGTTCCCTTTTCTCCACATCCTCACCAGCACTTGTTGCTTCTTGATTTTTTTTTTATGATAGCCATTCTGACAGGTGTGAGGTGATAGCTCATTATAATTTTAACTAGAGGCCCGGTGCACAAAAATTTGTGCACTCGGGGGGGAGAGGGGGTCCCTCAGGCCATCCTGTGCCCTCTCGCAGTCTGGGACCCCTCAGGAGATAATGACCTGCTGGCTTAGGCCTGGTCCCAGGTGGCAGAGGGCAGGCCCAATCCCTAGGTGCAGCCCCTGGTCAGGCTCAGAGCAGGGCTGATTAGGGAGTTGGGGCGCTGCCCCCTGTCATGCACAGAGCAGGGCGGATCGGGAGGTTGCGATGCCACCCCTAGTCACGCTCAGGGTACAGCCGATTGGGGGGTTGGGGCACCGCCCCCTGTCACACACAGAGCAGGGCAGATCAGGGGGTTGGGGCGCCACCACTGACACACTCAGAGCAGGGCTGATGGGGAGGTTATGGCTCTACCCTGTCACACACAGAGCAGGGCCCGTGGGGGGGGGGGGTGTTGGGGTGCTGCACCCTGTCACACACAGAGCAGGGCCAATCAGGGGGTTGGGGCGCCGCCAGTGTCACACTCAGGGCAGGGCCAATGGGGAGGTTATGGCTCTACCCCGTCACACACAGAGCAGGGCCCGTGGGGGGGGGGGGGCGGTTGGGGCACCACCCTCTATCACCCACAGAGCAGGACCGATTAGGGGGTTGGGGCGCTGCACCCTGTCACACACAGAGCAGGGCCGATCAGGGGGTTGGGAGCTCCCCCCATCAGGCACAGAGCAGGTTTGATCAGGGGGTTGGGGCACCTTCCCCTGTCATGAACAGAGCAGGGCGGATAGGGAGGTTGTGGCCCCGCCCCCTGTCACTCACAGAGCCGCAGGGCGATCAGGGGGTTTGGGTGCTGCCCCCTGTCATGCTGATCCCGGTGCCGGGAGGCCTCGCTGCTCCGCTGATCCCGGTGCTGGGAGGCATATTACCCTTTTACTATATAGAATAGAGGTCTGGTGCACGGGTGGGGGCTGGCTGGTTTGCCCTGAAGGGTGTCCTGGATCAGGGTGGGGGTCCCCACTGGGGTGCCTGGCCAGTCTGGCTGAGGGTCTGAGGGCTGTTTTCAGGCTGGCGGGTGACTGAAGCTCCCAACCGCTCCTTTTTTTCTTTCTTTTTTTTTTTTATTCTGGGCCAGATTTAGCTCTGAGGCCTCGGCTACTGAAAGCAAGTTTCTGGCCTTTGTTTACCTTCTGTATTTGATACAATGTTGCGGTCCGGCTGGCTGAAGCCCGGCTGAATAAAGCAGGTTTCTGGGGTTTTGTTTAGCTTCTATATTTGCAACATAGTTGCTTAGAGTTGCAGCTGAGAGGCCGGCAAGTCAGGCGGGGAACGTTGGAGTCCACAGTCACTGGAGCAAGCAAGCCTCCCTGTTAGCTTCAAGCTGCCTGGCTGCCGGCCGCCATCTTGGCTGGCAGTTAATTTTCATATCTCCCTGATTAGCCAATGGGAAGGGTAGCGGCCGTACAGCTAATTACCATGTTTCTCTTTTATTAGATAGGATTGCATTTCTCTGATGATTAGGGAGTTTGAGCATTTTTTCATATGTCTCTTGGCCATTTGTATGTCCTCTTTGGGGAAATGTCTATTCAGGTCTTCTGCTCATTTTTTAATTGGAGTGTTTGTTTTCTTTTTGTTGAGTTGTATGAGTACTTTATATATTTTGGATATTAACTCCTTATCAGATATATCAAATATGTTTTCCCATACAGTGGGTTTCCTTTTGAATTTAATGGTGGTTTCTTTTGCTGTGCAGAAGCTTTTAATTTTGATGCAGTCCCATTTGTTTATTTTCTCCTTAGTTTCCTTTGCCCTAGGAGATATGTTCATAAACATATTGCTATGTAAGATGTCTGAGATTTTGCTGCCTATGTTCTCCTGTAAGTTTTTTATTGTTTCATGGCTTACATTTAAGTCATTTATCCATCTTGAGTTTATTCTTGTGTATGGTGTAAGTTGGTTGTCTAGTTTCATCTTTTTGTATGTGTCTGTCCAGTTTGCCCAACACCATTTATTGAAGAGACTGTCATTATGCCATTGTATGTTCTTGTTTCCTTTGTCAAATATTAATTGACTGTAATGGTGTGGGTCAAATTCTGGGGTCTCTGTTCTGATCCATTGGTCTACATACCTGATCTTGTGCCAGTACCAGGCTGTTTTGGTTATAATAGCTTTGTGGTGTAGTATGATACCCATGATTGTGATCCTTCTTACATCGTTCTTCTTTCTCAAGATTGCTGCAGCTATTCATGGTCTTTTATGATTCCATATAAATTTTTGGAGTATTTGTTCTAGCTCTGTGAAGTATGCCATTGGTATTTTAATAGTGATTTCATTGAATTTGTAGATTGCTTTGGGTAGTATAAACATTTTACTGATAATAACGCTTCCAATTCATGAACATGGTATATGCTTCCATTTGTTTGTATCTTTCTCTATATATTTTTTCAATGTCCTATAGTTTTCCAAGTACAGATCTTGGTTAAGTTTATATTTTTTGTTGCAATGGTAATGGGATTTCTCTTTTTGAGAGTTCATTATTGGTGTATAAAAATGCAATTGATTTGCAGATGTTGCTTTTGTATCCTGTTACCTTTCCTCATTCATTTATTAAGTCTAGTAGTTTCCTGGTGGAGTGTTTAGGGTTTTCTATATACAATATCATGTTGTCATCTGCAAACAATGACAGTTTTACTTCTTTTCCAATTTGGATGCCTTTTGTTTCTTCTTCTTGTCTAATTGCTGTGGCTAGGACTTCTAGTACTATCCTATATAATAAAGAGCTAATATGCAAATGGTCGTCATGCCCTCACACCATCACCCCATAATGGCTCAGACACTCAACACTGGGGAGAGAGGATTGGGGACCAGCCAGGCACAAATGAGCTCACGAGAGAGGAATGGGGACCAGCCAGGCTGCGGCCCAGGAGAGGAACAAGCTGCCTTCCCTGTGGTTCCAGGTGCCAGTGGCTGCACCTGTGCCTGCAGCCCAGGAGAGGGACAAGCCACACACCCAGCAGTCCCGGGCTCCAGTGGCTGCACCTGCGGCCTGGGAGAGGGACAAGCTGCCCACCCTGCAGTCCCAGGCGCCAGCACCTGTGGCTGCAGCCCAGGAGAGGGATAAGCCACCTGCCCTGCGTTCCCAGCGCCTGTGGCTGTGGCCCGGAGAAGCTGGCCCAGGTCCTGGGTACCTGCAGCTGTCCAGAGGGAGGGAAGCCTGGGTCCCAGGTGCCTGCAACCAGCCGGAGGAGGGAATCCTGGGTCCTGGGTGCAGGGCGAGGCAGAGGTGGTTAGGGGCAATCAGGACAGCAGGGGAGCAGTTGGGGGTGATTAGGCAGGCAGGCAGAGGGGTTAGGGGCAATCAGGCAGGCAGGCAGGCAAGCAGTTAAGAGCCAGCAGTCCTGGATTGCGAGAGGCAGTCGGACATCCCCCTGAAGGGTCCCGGATTGGAGAGGGTGCAGGCCGGGCTGAGGGACACTCCTGTGCATGAATTTTGTGCACCGGGCCTCTAGTTTTGAATAAGAGTGGGGAAAGTGGACATCCTTGTCTTGTACCTGTTATTAAGGGAAACACGTTGAGTTTTTGCCCATGGAATATTACGTTGGCTGTAGGTTTGTCATGTATGTCCTTTATTATGTTGAGGTATGATCCCTCTATTCCCACTTTATTGAGAGATTTTACCAAAAATTGGTGTGGCATTTTATTGAATGCTTTTTCTCCATCTATTGATATGATCATATGGTTTTTATCTTTTTATTTGGTTGTGTGATGTATCATGTTTTATGATTTGTAAATATTGTACCAGCCTTGCATCCCTGGAATAAATCCCACTTGATCATGGTGTATGATAATTTTTAATATATCGCTGGTTTCCATATGTTACTATTTTGTTGAGGATTTTAGCATCTGTGCTCATAAGGGATATTGGTCTGTAATTTTCTTTCTTTGTAGTGTTGTTATCTGGTTTTGGAATTAGGATAACGCTGGCTTCATAAAAAGTGTTTCTTCCTCTTGAATTTTGTGGAATAGTTTGAGGAGGATGGGTGTTAGTTCTTCTTTGAATGTTTGGTAAAATTTACCTGTAAATCAGTTAGGCCTAGGACTTTTGTTGCTGAAAGTTTTATAATTACTGTTTCAATTTCACCAGTTCTTATTGGCCTACTCAGGTTTTCTGATTCTTCCTGGTAGAGTTTTGAAAGATCATATGTTTCTAGGAACTTGTCCATTATGTCCAGGTTGTCCAGTTTGTTGACATATAGTTGTTCGTACTATTTGCTTACAATCCTTTGTATTTCTGTCCTGTCCATTATTTTATCGCCTCTTTTCATTTCTGATTTTATTTATTTGGGTCTTCTCTCTCCGTTTCTTGATGAGTCTGGTTAGGGGTTCATCAATCTTGTTTATCTTTTCAAAGAACCAGCTGTTGGAATTATTGATTTTTATACTGTTTTTTGTTTGTTTGTTTGTTTTTTAGTCTGCATGTCATTTATTTCCACTCTGATCTTTATTATTTCCTTCCTTCTACTTTCTTGAGGCTTTTCTTGATGTTTTCTTTCTAATTCATTTGGTTGTAGGGCTAGGTAGTTTATTAGTCCTTTTTCTTTTTTTTTGAGGTAGGCCTGTAGTGCTATGAACTTCTCTCTCAGGACTGCTTTTGCTCTCTCCCATAGCTTTGGGGTGGTTGTGTGTTCAGTTTCATTTGTTTCCAGGAAGTTTTCAATTTCTTGTTTGATCTCATTGTTGACCCATTTATTGTTTAGTAACATGCTATTTAGCTTCCATGTATTTGATTGTTTTTGAGTTTTTTATTGTAATTAATTTCTAACTTCATGCCATTGTGATCTGAGAAGATGCTTGGTATTATATCAATCTTTTTGAATTTGTATAGACTTGTTTTGTGCCCTAACATGTGGTCTATCTTTGAGATTGTTCCATGTTCACTTGTAGCCCTAAGAACTTTTTTCTCAGGACTGCTTTCACTGGGTCCCATAGATTTTGGATTGTTGTGTGTACATTTTCATTTTTTTCCAGGATATTTTTTTTTACCTCTTTGGTAACCCATTCATTGTTTAATAGCATGCTATTTAGCCTCCATGTATTTGATTGTTTGGGGCATTTTTATTATAGCTGATTTCTAATTTCATGCCATTGTGGCCTGAGAAGATGCCTGATATAATTTCAATCTTCATGAATTTGCAGAGACTTAGCATATATCCTAACATGTGGTCTATCTTTGAAAATTGTTCTGTGTGCAATTGAGAAGAATGTAAATTTTGTCTCTTTGGAATAGAATGTTCTGAAGTCATCATTTAGTTCCATATGTTCCAGAGTGTCATTTAGGATTGCTGTGTCCTTGTTGATTTTTTTGTCTAGAAGATTTATCCAGTGATGTCAGTGGGGTATGAAAGTTCCCTACTATGATTGTTTTGCTGTTGAGCTCTCCCTTAATATCATCCAGAAGTTTTTTTAAATATATGTAGATGCTCCTTTATTGGGAGTATATATGTTTACCAGAGTTATAGCCTCTTGTATTGATTCCTTTAGTATTATGAAGTGGCCTTCCTCATCTCTTGTTATGGCCTTCACTTTGAGGTCTATTTTTTCAGATATAAGTATTGCTACCCCAGCTTTTTTTTTTTTTTTTCATTTCCATTTGCCTGAAAATTTCCTTTCCATCCCTTCACTTTCAGTCTGTGTGAGTCCTTTGTTCTGATATGGGTCTCTAGTAGACAGCATATATATAGGTCATGTTTTCTTATCCATTCATCTACCCTATGACTTTCTATTGGAGCATTTAATCCATTTACATTTAAGGTTATTATTGATAGGTACTTGTTTGTTGTCATTTTAATTCTTTATGACTGTGTTCCCTTTTCACTTTCTATTTTTCTTTTTACAATAATCCCTTTAGCATTTCTTGCATGGTTTGTTTGGTGGTAATAAACTCCCTTACCCTTTTTTTTGTCTACAAAGCTCCTGATTTCACCTTCAATTTTGAATGATATCCTTGCTGGATAGAATATTCTTTCTTTTTTAAAAAATATATTTTATTGATTTTTTTTACAGAGAGGAAGGGAGAGGGATAGAGAGTTAGAAACATTGATGAGAGAGAAACATCGATCAGCTGCCTCCTGCACACCCCCTACTGGGGATGTGCCCACAACAAAGGTACATGACCTTGACCGGAATCGAACCTGGGACCCTTGAGTCCGCAGGCTGACGTTCTATCCACTGAGCCAAACTGGTTAGGGCTGGATAAAGTATTCTTGCATTCAGTTCCCTGCTTTCTTTCTTTCTTTTTTTTTTTTTTTTAATCACTTTGTATACTTCATTCCTTCCCTTCTGGCCTGATGTATTTCTTTTGAGAAATCTGTTGATAGTCTAATGGGAGATCCCTTGAAGGTAACTTCCTGTCTCTCTCTTGCAGGCTTTAAGATTCTTCTTTGTCTTTAATGTTTGCCAATTTAATTATGATGTGTCTTAGTGTTGGTTTTTTTATGTTTCTTTTTTTTAATTAAATCTTTATTGTTCAGATTGTTACATTGGTTCCTCTTTTTTCCCACCATAACTCTCCTCCACCCAGTTCCCACCTCACCCTCCGCCCTCACTCCCCACCCACTGTCCTCATCCATAGGTGCACTATTATTGTCCAATCTCTTCCCGCTCCCCCCACACCCTTTTCCCCCTCAAGAATAGTCAGTCCATTCCCTTTCTATGTCCCTGATTCTATTATAATCACCAGTTCATACTGTTCATCAGCTTATTTATTCACTTGATTTTTAGATTCACTTGTTGATAGATGTGTATTTGTTGTTCGTAATTTGTATCTTTACCTTTTTCTTCTTCTTCCTCTTCTTAAAGGATACCTTTCAGCATTTCATATAATACTGGTTTGGTGGTGATGAACTCCTTTAGCTTTTTCTTATCTGTGAAGCTCTTTATCTGACCTTCAATTCTGAATGATAGCTTTGCTGGATAAAGTAATCTTGGTTGTAGGTTCTTGCTATTCATCACTTTGAATATTTCTTGCCACTCCCTTCTGGCCTGCAAAGTTTCTGTTGAGAAATCAGCTGACAGTCGTATGGGTACTCCCTTGTAGGTAACTGACTTTCTTTCTCTTGCTGCTTTTAGGATTCTCTCTTTGTCCTTTGCTCTCGGCATTTTAATTATGATGTGTCTTGGTGTGGTCCTCTTTGGATTCCTTTTGTTTGGAGTTCTATGCGCTTCCTGGACTTGGAAGTCTATTTCTTTCACCAGGTGGGGGGAGTTTTCTGTCATTATTTCTTCAAACAGGTTTTCAATATCTTGCTCTCTCTCTTCTTCTGGCACCCCTATAATTGGGATGTTGGTATGCTTGAAGCTGTCCTAGAGGCTCCTTACACTATCTTCATGTTTTTGGATTCTTTTTTCATTTTGCTTTTCTGGTTGGGTGTTTTTTGATTCTTCGTATTTCAAATCTTTGACTTGATTCTTGTGCTCCTCTGGTCTGTTGTTGGGAGTCTGTATAATATTCTTTATTTCAGTCAGTGTATGCTTAATTTCTAGTTGGTTCTTTATCACAACATCGAGGGTCTCACTAGATTTCTTGAGGATCTCACTACATTTATCGGCGGTTTCTAGAAAATTCTTGAAAAACCTAAAAAGTGTGGTTTTGAACTCTATATCCAGTAGTTTGCTTTCCTCCATTTCTGTCCTTTGTGTCCTGTTTCTTTGTCTTGGCATTTTTTTATGCTTCGCTGTGTCGATAGAGTGGCTTTCTGTGCTAAGTGTCCCAATTACCTGAGGTAGACACTCTTGGTGCACCCCCCTGTGGGCTTTGTGCACAGTCTTGTTGTAGTTAAGCCTTGATTGTTGTAGGTAACACTGGGAGGATTTGACCTCCAGGCCAATTGGCTCTGAGAATCAGCTGTGTCTACGGTGGGAGAACTTCTATGCTGAAGACACCCTTCTGGGGCAAGACTTGCTTCAGTGGGGCTTTGGTGCTCACTGAGTCTGCCCCCTGATTGTGTCCCTTATAGATCTGAGGAGTTGTAATTGGATAGTCCCACTCTGACCACTGGGTACACTGGCTCTTGGATCTAAGGAGGTGCTAATCTAGCCTCTGCCTGAGGCTACCCAGCAGAAGCCAGCTGTAAAGCAATGAAAGTTGCCCTGGGGCCTTGGGGCAGCTGCAGTTTGTTATTTTCAGATTACAAAGGGCCGGGCCTTTCATATGCAAAGGCTTCTGTGCACGGCTTGGGCGGGGCGGGTCCCAGGGGATCAACAGGGCGGGCAGAGTGAGAAGTATGGCTGCTCTCAGTCCTGCCTTCAGAGGTCCTGGCAATTGCTGCGAGTGCCTCCAAAAGAAAGCTGCCCTCGAGTTCCGACCATTGCCAGACAGTCCCATTTCTCCCGTATGAGTCTGGGTCCCCAGAGACTCACCCGGAACTGAAGCTCAGAGCCTGAGACTCCCTCCCGATTGAAAAAGACAATCGTGTCCTCAGCTGCCAGCCCTCTCCGCATGCACCTCCGCACCTTTGTATTTTACTTCCACACCACACCTCCTCTGAGTCTCGGTATGCTTTTCTCTTTCCTTCTAGTTGTAGAATTTCCACCCAGCCTTTATGTGGTTCTGGATGATGTCCGTTATGTCTTTTAGTTGTATTTTTGAAGTGGTTGTTCGAGGAAGCAATCTCCGGTGTTTACCTATGCTGCCATCTTGGTTTCTCCAAGTGTTGGTCTTTTGGGGTTCGTCTTGATTGGAACTCTCTGTGCCTCTTGGACTTGTGTGACTTTTTTCTCCCCAGTCCGGGAAGTTTTCTGTTATTATTTCTTCAGACAGGTTTTCTATTCCTTGCTCAGCTTCCTTTCCTTATTATGTAGATATTGTTTCAATTCATGTTTTCCCAAAGCTCCCTTAGGCTCTCCTCCTGCTTTTTAATTTTTTTCCAGTTGCTGTTCTGCTTGAGTGCCTTTTTCTACTTTGTCTTCTAACTTGCTGATTTGGTCCGCAGCTCCTTCTAGTCTACCATTGAAACCTTTCATTGTGTTTTTTATTGCTTCTATATCATTATTCATTTCCTCTTGATTCATACACATGCTGGAGTATTTCTCATTTAGCTCCTTATAATTCTCATTGGGTTGCATGTATTTGACATCCAGATGTTTGAGCATCCTTATAACTATTACTCTGAATACCATATCTGACAAATTACTTGCTTCCATTTTTTTAGTTCCTTTTGTGGTGATTCCTCCTTTCCTTTCATTTGGGGGTTGTTTCTTTGTCTCCCCATTTTTGCTGTTCCTTTGTATTTGTTTCTATGGACTAGATCAAAGTGCTGTGCCACACAGATTTTTGGGGGTTGGTCTTATGTAGTAGATGTTTTTGTGAAACCCAGTGGTGCAGTCTCTGAGGTCTCCTGAACTGGATGTCTTAGGGAGGCCCCCTACTTGAGATATTTGGGTTCCCCCGATGTAATTGGGTGTTGAATGTTATTGTCCCATTCATGGATGGAGTCTCCTCTCAGGGTGCCTGGTTATGTGGCTCACTCCCTACCATATTGTGCCAGACACTGTGGAGGTGCTGAACAAAAAGCACAAAATACAAGACAAGACATGTCACAAAAGGACCAGAACACAAATGTACACAATATCCTTATAAACTGAACAAAAATAACCACCAGAGAAAAGTGAATCAGGAAAGAGAAAAGAGCAAAAATTATAGAAATACAAGAAAAGAAAAAAATATGGGGGGGGGGGGGGGAGGAAGCACGAACAAAAAACACCTAGAAAAGAAAGGGTGGGGCAGAATCTGTAGATGCAGAGCTTAAATAAAGGAAATAACATTAAAGAATTAGAGGAATAGTAAAAAACGACATTAAAAATGGTGGCAGAGTAAGTAGATGGTGCACAGCTATGCTCCTAGGAACAAACTGGAATTACAACTAAAATACAGAAAAATTTTCCTGAATAATCAATGGAAGACTCTCTGGAGAGAACCCTGATACCTGAGGACCAAAAGTGGAGACCACATAGAGACAGGTAGAAGGGACAGAGGCACAAAAGGGCTGGCCGGGCACCAACAGACAGCAACTGAAGTTCCAGAGAGATATCTCAGCAGTAGGGGGTTGCCATTAAGAACTCTGAGATCTAATCCCCAAGATGGACTGCCCAGCAGAGACCACCAAAATTGCGAAGGGTATCCATAACTTCTAGCTATGAAAAGCAGCAGGGTTGCTGTCTGCCAGGGAGTGATGGCTGGAAATTCAGGCACCCTCTTAAAAGGTCAACACACAAAATTCCCTGTGGAGCCACCCACCTTTTGCTCTAGCAGAGGGAGTGTGTAGTGGACTGGAGCATTTGACAAAATCCAACACCCATTTTTTTTATTAAAAACTCTCAGCAAAGTGGGAATAGAGGGTGCATATCTCAACATGGTAAAGGCCATTTATGACAAACCTATAGTGAACAACATACTAAATGGGCAAAAAGTAAAACCATTTCCCCTAAGAACAGGAAAAAAACAGGTATGTCCGCTTTCACCACTCTTATTCAACATAGTACAGGAAGTCCTAGCCACAATGATCAGGCAAGAAGAAAGGCTGTATCCAGCAAGGCTATCATTCAAAATAGACAGTCAAATAAAGAGCTTCTTAAACAAACACAAAAAAGACTGAAGGAGTACATCACCATCAAGCCAGCATTACAAGAAAAGGCATCCAAATTGGAGAGGAGGAAGTAAAACTCTAATTATTCACAGATGACATGATATTGTACATAGAAAACCCTAAAGACTCCACCAAAAAAACTCCTAGATTTAATCAATGAATTTAACAATGTTTCAGGATACAAAATCAACACCCAAAATCTGTGGCTTTTTCTTACACTAATAATGAATTCTCCAAAAGAGAAACTAAACACACAATCCTATTTACCATTGCAATGAAAAAAAATTAAGATACTTAGAAATAAACTTGACCAAGGAGACAAAAGACCTGTACTTGAAAAACTACATGACGTTGAAAAATAGATACAATAAGACATAAACAAGTGGAAGAATATACTGTGTTCATGGATTGGTAGAATCAACATCAATAAAATGTCCATATTACCCAAGGCAATCTACAGATTCAATGTAATTCCTATTAAAGTACCAATGGCATATTTCACAGAGCTAGAAAAATACTCCACAAATTTATATGAAATAAAAAAAGAGCCCAATAGCTTCAGAAATCTGGAGAAGAAAGAACAAAGTTGGAGGAATCACCATACCTGATATCAAGTTATCCTACAAAGCCACCATAATCAAAACAACCTGGTGCTGGCACAAGAACAGGCATATAGATCAATGGAACAGAACAGAGAACTCAGATATTAATCCAAGCCATTATGCTCAACTAATATTTGAGAAAGGAAGCAAGAGCATACAATGGAGTCAAGATAGTTTCTTCAATAAATGGTGTTGGGAAAATTGGACAGGTACATGCAAAAAAAAGAAAAGAAAAGAAAGAAACTAGACTGCCAATTTACACCATACATAAGGATAAACTCAAAATGGATAAAAGACTTAAATGTAAATCATGAAACCATAAAAAAAACTAGAAGAAATCATAGGCAGCAAAATCTCAGACATCTGTGTTAGCAATATGTTTACAGATACAACTCCTAGGACACAGGAAACTAAGGAGAAAATAAACCATTTGGACTATATCAAAATAAAAAGCTTCTGCACAGCAAAAGAAACCATCAACAAAAGGAAAAGGGAGCCCACTGTATGGGAGAACATATTTGTCAATGATACATCTGATAAAGGTTAATATCCAAAATATACAAGAAACTCATACAACTTAAAAGGAAGACAAACAATCCAATTAAAAAATGGGCAAGGACCTAAATAGACACTTCTCCAAAGAGGACATACTGATGGCCAAGAGACATGAAAAAATGTCCAAAGTGTTTGATCATCAGAGAGATGCAAATTAAGATGACAAATGAGGTGTCACCTCACACCTGCCAGAATGGCTACTATGAACAAATCAAAAAATCGTAAGTGCTGGCGAGTATGTGGAGAGAAGGGAACCCCCGTGCACTGATGGTGGGAATGCAGACTGGTATAGCCACTATGGAAAATAGTATGGAGTTTCCTTAGAAAATTAAAAATAGATTTGTCAGTTGACCCAGTGATCCCACTTCTGGGAATATATCCCAAGAATCCAGAAACACCAGTCAGAAAGAATATATGCACCCCTATGTTCATAGCAGCACAATTTACAATAGCAAATATCTGGAAACAGCCCAAATGTCCACCAGTAGATGAGTGGATAAAAAAGCTTTGGTACATTTATATCATGGAATACTATTCAGCAGTAAAAAAGAAGACTCTTTTACCCTTTGAGACAGCATGGAGGGACCTGGAGAGTATCATGCTAAGTGAAATAAGTCAGTCAGGGAAAGACAAATGTCACATGATCTCACTCACATGTGGAATCTAAGTAACAAAGTAAACTGATGAATAGAGTGGATCCAGAGACATGGAAGCATGGAACAGAGTGCAGAATCTCAGAGGGAAGGCAGGGAGGGTAGGAGGTACACAACCAAAGACCTCGTATGCATATATGCATAACCCATGGACCCAGACAATAGGGTGCTGAAGGCCTAGGGCTGGGGGAGTGTGGTGGCTGGGTGGAGGGGTTCAATGATGAAAAAAGGGGAACATATGTAATACTTTCAACAATAAGGAATTATTTTTTAAAAAAGATTTTGGGGAATAGGGGAATGACTGGTTTAGAATAAGGAGGGAGAAAATAAATGAGAAGATAAAAAATATAAAGAAAAAAATTGAAGAGGAGAGAGCAGATAGTCCTAAATTTAGGAAGTGAAACAAGTTAAGAAATTAGTAGCAGAAGAAAAGAGAAATAGAAAAAAATTTAAAAATTAGTAGTGAAAGAAAATAAAAGAAAATCAATGAGAAAGGGAAAATGAATATGAGCAGGGAAGAGGAAATTAGATATATGAACAAAACAACAGAGACTAAAATAGTAAATCAATGAAGCAGATAGGAAGATCAATTTTTAAAAAGGGGAAAAAAGAAAGGAAAGAAAAACTGCAATGTAGAAAGGAGAAGAAAAACAGGAGAAAAAGAGAAGAGAGGAGGAAAAAGGTCTAAAAAATAAAAGAGATGAGAATAAAAAAATAAAGTGAAGTGTCATTTGCTTCAGCTGAGTTTTAATGCCTTGTGGGCGCTGGCTTAAGTCCCCACTCTTCTGTTCTGTCTGCCAATTCTGGACTTTCTGTTAGGTACTCAGGCACTGTCTTTTGGCTTTTAGCACCCTGCTTAAAGCTCCAAGTGACCCAACTGGTCCACTGCTTGTATCTGTCTCCACAGGCATTGGCTTCAAGCATGAGGAGCCATTCTACCCTCTTTGCCTTCCCGCTAGGTGTCAGTCTTAATCACTCAAGAGTCTGTCTCTGATAGGGCTTCAGGTGGGGTTGGAGTTATTTCGCTTTTAGGGAATATGATGGGTATTTTTTCCTGTCCCAGAGCTACTCCTCCACGAGCGGCTCAAAATATTACTCTGCCCTTGACTGGACAGAGGTCATTATATGGAGACCAATGGGGTCAGTTGGGACCCTGCAGTTTTTATCAGTCTGGTTCCTAGAATAGTGGGGTGGATGGCCCCTCCTCCATTTTGGTCATTGAGGGCTCCTTGAGACTGTTCAGACCTGTAAGCTTGGCCTCTGCCTTTGTTTCCTCAGTAAAGTTCAGAATGCAGGCTGTGGCAGGCTATATCACCTAGGGCGGGGTGTTTTTTTTTTCCTTTATCTGCCCTCTGGGTGTTGGGAGGAGGTAGCTCCTTCCAGGGAAAATGGCCGTTTTGGTTTGGAAGCTTATGATCGACCCAATGCAGGACTCCTGGTTACTGCTTTTTCAGTCTCCCTGCCCTGCTTCCCACCCCTGCCTGTCCTCAGGCACCTCAAGTCTGCGCCTCCCTCCCCACGCCAATGCCTCAGCTTTGCATAGCTGCAAACAAAAACTCCTGTGCTCTGGGTTTAAAGATGGAAAAAGAAATAAAAACTGCGGCTCTCTCCCCCACTGACTCTGTTTTGCTGCTGCCATTCTGCTGGCTGGATTCCGTAGCCGCTTGGATGATACGAGCGCTGCAGGTCATGCCACGGCAGGTCCAGAGGTGACACCAAGTCACTCCGCAGCCACCAAGTGCAGGTGTGTATGCTCTGGGCAACCGCCCTATTGCTACCTCACCCTTCCTAAATGTCCCCAGGTGCCTTCTGTTCTTTCTTGAATTTCTTAGCTGTACCACAGTGGGATATTCCAGGGAAATTCTGCAATTTAGTTGTATTTCCAGCCTGGGCCTGGGACGAGGTGCCCGACAGGTCTGCCTATTCAGCCATCATTTTCTCCCCTCATTTGCAATTTTAAATGATAGCTTTGCTGGATACAGTATTCTTGGTTTTAGACCCTTGCCTTTCATTACTTTGAGTACTTCATGCCGCTCCCTTCTGGCCTGAAGTGTTTCTATTGAGAAGTCAGTTGACATTCTAATGGGAACTCCTTTGTAGGTAATTTTCTGTCTCCCTCTTGCTGCCTTTAAGATTCTTTCTTTGTTTGTAACATTTTCCTTTTTAATTATGATGTGTCTAGATGTGGGTCTCTTTGGGTTCATCTTGATTGGAACTCTCTGTCCTCCTAAACTTGTGTGATGTTTTCCTTCACCAGGTTGCGGAAGTTTTCTGTCATTACTTCTTTAAACAGGTTCTCTGTTCCTTGCTCACCCTCTTCCCCTTCTGGTATTCCTATAATGCAGATGTTTTTATGTTTCATGTTGTCCCAGAGCTTCCTTAAGCTTTCTTCCTGCTTTTAAATTCTTTTTTTTTCTATTGCTGCTCTAATTGGGTATTTATTTCTACCTAAATATTTATTTATTTCTACATAAATATTTTATTTATTTATGTCTTCCAAATTGATGATTCAATCCTCTGCTTCAATCCAATCTACTTTTAATACCTCCAGTGTGTTCTTTTAAAAAAAAATATTTACTGATTTTAGAGAGGAAGAGAGACTGGGAGAAACATCAATGATGAGAAAGAATCATTGATTGGCTGCCTCCTGCATGTCCCCTACTGGGGATCGAGCCCACAACCTGGGTATGTGCCCTTTACTGGAATAGAACCCAGGACCCTTTAGTCTGCAGGCTGATGCTCTATCCACTGAGCCAATTCAGCTAGGGCACCACTGAGTTCTTGATGTAAGATACATCATTCTTCCTTTCTGTCTGGTTCTTGTTCATGGCCTATATTTCCCTTTTTGTGCTGTTGTAATTTGCCCTAAGTCAGCAGTTCTCAACCTGTGGGTTGCGACCCCTTTGGGGGTTAAACGACCCTTTCACAGGGGTCGCCTAAGACCATCAGAAAACACATATATAATTACATATTGTTTTGTGATTAATCACTATGCTTTAATTATGTTCAATTTGTAACAATGAAAATAAATCCTACATATCAGATATTTACATTACGATTCATAACAGTAACAAAATTACAGTTATGAAGTAGCAACGAAAATAATTTTATGGTTGGGGGTCACCACAACATGAGGAACTGTATTAAAGGGTCGTGGCATTAGGAAGGTTGAGAACCACTGCCCTAAGTTCCTTAAGCATCTTTATAACCATTGCTTTGAACTCAATGCTGATAAGTTGCTTGCCTCCATTTCATTTAGTTCTTTTTCTGTACAACATTCTCTTTAATGACTGTGCTTTATTCCATAGCATGATTGCATTCTCTGTCGACATGTATCTATATCTAATTTCTTTGTTTTTATTATGCCCCAACAAGCACCTTGGTGTACCAGGATGTGCATTAAGCATTTTCATAGACTGGAGATTTTCAACCAGTGTGCCACAAGAATTTTTAAAACATGCAATACCGAACTATTTAGTCAAGGGCACTAACCTCTTTTCCCTTAGACTGTCAAATTAAAAAAAAATGACAACAGCCAACACAGCAATAGGCATCTGGTGTGAATGAATAAACATTATACCTATATTTTTTCCTGTGTTTTAAAAAAATCTTTATTGTTGAGATTGTTGCAGATGTCCCTATTTTCCCCCCTATAGCCCCCCCTCTACCTACTTCCCACCCCACCCCAGGCCTTCGCCACTTTATTGTCTGTGTCCATAGGTAATGCATATATGCATATAAGATCTTTTTTTAAAGGAAATATCAAAGGATGCTTGTTCAGAGTTCTGCATTATTCACTGGTATTTATACAATTTTATAAAAGAGTTTGTGTTAACTTACTTCATTTTAGTATTACACATTGTACCACTCTGAAGTTTGCTGTTCTTAGCAATGACAACAAGTGCCCAAAGATATATTTTTTAAAAAAAGTCATATTGCTAGTGTGAAAGAATGGATTTCCAACCAGTATTTTCCAACTCTGAATGGAAGACGATATTCATAAATGATCAGTAAGATAGAATAAAGTCCAGTCAGCATTAATTTATTCTTTCCTTCTTTTTCCTGAAGAGTAACACGCACATTTGATAAGACCAGCCATGTAGTGAACCCAGGCTTCAAAATGAAGAGAGCTTTCTGTCCCTTCCCTTGTACTTCTTGGTAACTTTGGTGGCCCCTGTGTTCTCCCACACTGGACAACGAGGCTGGTCCCCACGTGGAATGTCCATTTACCATTGATTTTGCATCATTATTTCTCTTTTTATTTTTTTATTCTTTACTGTTTAAAGTATTACATATGTCTCCTTTTCCCCCCATAAACACCCCATTGGCCACTCCCACCCTCCAGCACATGACCCCACCCCCAAGATCTTCCCTCTGAGAATCATTAGTCTATTCCATTTCCATGTCTCTGATTCTATTTTATTCACCAGTTTATTCTGTTCATTAGATTTTTTAATTCATTTCTTTTGATTTTTAGATTCAATTGTTGAGAGGTATGTATTTGTTGCCATTTTTTTGTTCATATTTTTTATCTTTTCTTTTTCTTCTTCTTCCTCTTCTTAAAGAATACAATTTAACGTTTCATATAATACTGGTTTGGTGGTGATGAACTCCTTTAGCCTTTTCTTGTCTGTGAAGATCTTTATGTGACCTTCAATTCTAAATGATAGCTTTCCTGAATAGAGTAATCTTGGTTGTAGGTCCTTGCTATTCATCACTTTGAATATTTCTTGCCACTCCATTCTGGCCTGCATAGTTTCTGTTAAGAAATCAGCTGACAGTCGTATGGGCATTCCCTTGTAGGTAACTAATTGCTTTCTCTTGCTGCTTTTAAGATTCTCTCTTTGTCTTTAGCCCTTGACATTTTAATTATGATGTGTCTTGGTGTGGTCCTCTTTGGATTCCTTTTGTTTGGGACTCTCTGTGCTTCCTGAACTTGTAAATCTATTTCTTTCATCAGATAGGGAGAATTTTCTGTCATTATTTTTTCAAATAGGTTTTCAATATCTTACTCTCTCTCTTCTTCTGGCACCCCCATAATGCAGATGTTGGTATGCTTGAAGTTGTCTCAGAGGCTCCTTACACTCTCTTCATGTTTTTGGATTCTCTTTTTCTTTTTCCTCTTCTGTTTAGGTGTTTTTTACTTCCTCATAATTCAAATCATTGATTTGATTCTCAGAATTCTCTAATCTACTGTTGAATCCCTGTATATTATTCTTTATTTCAGTCAGTATATGCTTAATTTCTGACTGGTACTTTTTCATTTTTTGGAGGTTTCTAGAAGATTCTTGAGTAACCTTATAACTGTGGTTTTGAACTCTATATCCAGTAATTTGCTTTCTCCCATTTCTTTCATTTGTGACATGTTTGTCTCCACATTTTGGCTGCTTCCCTATGTTTGTTTCTATGTATCGGGTAGAACTTCACTGTCTCCTTGAGTTGGTAGAGTGGCCATGTGTAGTAGGTGTTCTATAGGGCCCAGTGGCTCAGCCTCCCCATTCACTTGAGCTGCGAGCTCTAGTCCACCCCTTTGTGGGCTGTGAGCAGTCTTGTTGTAGTTGAGGCTTGATTGCTGTTGGTGTCACTGGGAGGAATTGACCTCCAGGCCAATTGACTTTTAGGACCAGCTGCAACTACAGTGGCAGAGCTGCTGTGCAGGAGACACCCTTATGGGGCAGGACTTGCTTCAGTGGGGCTTTGGTGCTCACTGAGTCTGCCCCTTGTGTGTGTCACTTATGGATGTATAGAGTCGTAATCTGGGATGTTGTGACACTGACCACTGGGTTCCCAGGTTCTTGGGTATCCAGGGAGGTGCAAAGTCAGCCAGCCACTGCCTGGGGCCACCAGCAGGAGCTACAGAGAAATCTGCAGATTTCTCCTCTTTGTATTGGGTTTGGAAGTGCCCAGATAAGGCCCAGTTATGAAGCAAGGCAGGCTGGTGCTGGTGCTGGGTCTTGGGCCTTTTATTGATAGGTTTGGGGGCTCCCTGACCCAACTGCAGCTTGTTTGAGAGATTTTAGTCTGAGCAAGGACAGGCCATTCATATGCAAAAGCCGATGCACACAGCTTAAGTGGGGTTGTAAATTGGATGAGGCAGAGTCTTAGGGACTCACCACGGTGGAACAAACAGAAATGGCTGCCAGTCAGCCCTGCAACCAGGGAGGTCCCAGCACAGGAACTGTGATCCCTGCAAGCACCTCCATCTGGGAGAAAGCTGCACCCAAGTTCCTGACAGATACCAGACTATCTAACATATGTATATGTCTCATATATGTCTGTGTTTCCCAGAGACTTTCCCTGGTGCTGGAGCTCAGCGGGAAGTGGGACCTTTTAGGTTCAGTTTGTGGTGCTGGCCTTTTAAGCCTTTTTGTCACTGAGCCGCAATCCACACTGTTTTTTACAGCCCGTAGTTCTTACTGCCCATAGGGACTTCTTTTCCCAACTCTGGGACCCGGGGCTGGGGTTCTGGTGTGAGCCTAGGACCCCTTGCTCCTCTAGGTGGCCTTCACAGAGACGATCTCCCCTCCAGATTATAAAAGGGGCACAGGTGGGTGTTGGACCCGCCCTTTCTGCGCATCTCCTACCTGTCTCAGTGTGCTTTCTTCTTCTTTTTTTTTTTTATTGCTTAAAGCATTACAAAGGGTATTACATATGTGTCCTTTTTTCCCCCCCACCCTTGACAAGCCCCTGCCCTCCCTTACCCCCCAGTGTCTTATGTCCATTAGTTATGGTTATATGGATGCATACAAGTCCTTCGGTTGATCTCTTACTCCCCTCCCTCCTGTCCCCAACCCTCCCTGGCCTTACCACTGAAGTCCGACAATCGGCTTGAGGCAGCTCTGCCACTGTATTTATTATTGTTCAAAAGTTTGTAATGGTCTTAATTATCCATGAATGAGTGAGATCATGTGGTATTTTTCCTTCATTGACTGGCTTGTTTCACTAAGCATAATGCTCTCCAGTTCCATCCATGCTGTTGCAAATGGTAGGAGTTCCTTCTTTTTAACAGCAGCATAGTATTCCATCGTGTAGATGTACCACAGTTTTCTAATCCATTCATCTACTGATGGGCACGTAGGCTGTTTCCAGATCTTAGCTATGGTGAATTGTGCTGCTATGAACATCTGGGTGCATATATCCTTTCTGATTGGTGTTTCTGGTTTCTTGGGATATATTCCTAGAAGTGGGATCACAGGGTCAAATGGGAGTTCCATTTCCAATTTTTTGAGGAACCTCCATACTGCCTTCCATAGTGGCTGCACCAGTCTGCATTCCCACCAGCAGTGCACAAGTGTTCCTTTTTCTCCACATCCTCTCCAGCACTTGTCGTTTGTTGATTTGTTGATGATGGCCATTCTGACAGGTGTGAGATGGTACCTCATTGTTGTTTTGATTTGCATCTCTCGGATGATTAGTGACTTTGAGCATGTTTTCATATGTCTCTTGGCTTTCTGAATGTCCTCTTTTGAAAGGTGTCTATTTAGATCCTTTGCCCATTTTTTGATTGGATTGTTTGTCTTCTTTTGTTAAGTTGTATGAGTTCCCTATAAATTTTGGAGATTAAGCCCTTATCAGATATGACGTTGGCAAATATGTTTTCCCACGAGGTGGGTTTTCTTGTTGTTTTGTTGATGGTTTCTTTTGCTGTGCAGAAGCTTTTTATTTTGATGTAGTCCCATTTGTTCATTTTCTCTTTAGTTTCAACTGCCCTAGGAGCTGTATCAGTGAAGAAATTGTTTTGGCATATGTCTGAGATTTTGTTGCCTTTGTATTCTTCTAGAATTTTTATGGTTTCCTGTCGTACATTTAAGTCCTTTATCCATTTTGAGTTTATTCTTGTGTATGGTGTAAGTTGGTGGTCTAGTTTCATTTTCTTGCATATGTCTGTCCAATTTTCCCAACACCATTTATTGAAGAGACTATCTTGGCTCCATTGTATGTTCATGCCTCCTTTGTCAAAAATTAATTGAGCATATTGGTTCGGGCTAATTTCTGGACTCTCTATTCTATTCCACTGATCTATATGTCTGTTCTTGTGCCAGTACCAGGCAGTTTTGAGAACAGTGGCTTTGTAATACAGCTTGATATCTGGCATCGAGATCCCACCTACTTTGTTCTTTCTCAGGATCGTTGCAGCTATTCGGGGTCTTTTTTTATTCCAGATGAATTTTTGGAGAGTTCGTTCTAGATCTTTGAAGAAGGCCATTGGTATTTTAATGGGAAGTGCGTTGAATGTATAGATTGCTTTGGGTAGTATGGACATTTTAATGATGTTGATTCTACCAATCCAAGAACATGGTATGTTCTTCCATCTCTTTATGTCTTCCTCTATCTCTTTTTTCAACGTCCTGTAGTTTTCTGAGTAGAGATCTTTAACCTCTTTAGTTAAGTTTATTCCTAGGTATCTTAATTTTTTTGGTGTGATGGTAAATGGGATTGTTTTTCTGATCTCCCTTTCAGAAAGTTCACTATTGGTGTATAGAAATGCCTCGGATTTCTTGGGGTTAATTTTGTATCCTGCTACATTGCCAAATTCATGTATTAAGTCTAGTAGCTTTTTGATGGAGTCTCTAGGGTTTTGTATGTATAATATCATGTCATCTGCAAATAAGGACAGTTTTACTTCCTCTTTTCCAATTTGGATGCCTTTTATTTCTTCTTCTTGCCTAATTGCAATGGCTAATACTTCCAGTACTATGTTGAACAGGAGTGGTGAGAGTGGGCATCCCTCTCTTGTTCCTGTTCTTAGGGGAAATGGTGTTAGTTTTTGTCCATTGAGTATGATGTTGGCTGTGGGTCTGTCATATATGGCTTTTATTATGTTGAGGTATGATCCTTCTATTCCCACCTTTCTGAGAGTTTTTATCAAAAATGGGTGTTGGATTTTGTCGAATGCTTTTTCTGCATCAATTGATATGACCATGTCGTTTTTTTCTTTCAATTTGTTTATGTGATGTATCACGTTTATTGATTTACTGATGTTGTACCATCCTTGCATCTCTGGGATAAATCCTACTTGGTCATGGTGTATTATCCTTCTGATGTACTGCTGGATCCGATTTGCTAAGATTTTGTTGAGGATTTTGGCATCTATGTTCATGAGGGATATTGGCCTGTAATTCTCTTTCATTGTGATGTCTTTACCTGGTTTTGGTATTAGGGTGATGCTGGCTTCATAGAATGAGCTTGGAAGTGTTCCTTCCTCTTGAATTTTTTGTAGTAGTCTGAGGAGGGTAGGTTTTAGTTCTTCCTTGAATGTTTGGTAGAACTCCCCTGTGAAGCCGTCTGGCCCTGGGCTTTTGTTTGCTGGAAGCTTTCTGATGACTGCTTCAATTTCTTCCATAGTTATTGGCCTATTGAGGTTTTTAGATTCTTCCTGATTGAGTTTTGGAATGTTGTATTTTTCTAGGAATTTGTCCATTTCCTCCAGGTTGTCTAGTTTGTTGGAGTAGAGTTGCCCGTAGTATTGTTTAACAATCATTTGTATTTCTGTGGGGTCTGTTGTTATTTCGCCTCTATTATTTCTGATTTGGTTTATTTGGGACCTCTCTCTTTGCTTCTTGGTGAGCCTGGCTAGGGGTTTGTCAATCTTGTTTATCCTTTCAAAGAACCAGCTCTTGGTTTCATTGATTTTCTGTATTGTTTTTTTGGTCTCTATTTCATTGATTTCTGCTCTAATCTTTATTATCTCCTTCCTTCTGCTCACTCTGGGGTTTTCTTGTTGCTCTCTTTCTAATTCTTTGAGTTGTAGAGTTAGATGATTAACTACCATTTTTTCTTGTGTTTTGAGATAGGCCTGTAGAGCTATATACTTCCCTCTCAGGACTGCTTTCATTGTGTCCCAGAGGTTTTGGATTGTTGTGTTTTCATTGTCATTAGTGTCCAGGATGTTTTTAATTTCTTCTTTGATGTCATCGGTAACCCAATCAATATTTAATAACATGCTATTCAGCTTCCAAGTGTTTGAGTATTTGGGGTTGTTTTTATTGTAGTTTATTTCTAACATTATGCCATCGTGGTCTGCGAAGAAGCTTTTTATGATTTCAATCTTCTTGAATTTGTGGAGACTTTGCTTGTGACCCAATATGTGGTCTATTTTTGAATATGTCCCATGAGCACCTGAGAGGAATGTATATTCCGCAGCTGTGGGGTGAAGTGTTCTGAAGATGTCAATTAAGTCCATCTGATCTAGTGAGTCATTTAGGATTGCTGTTTCTTTGCTGAGTTTTTGTCTAGCGGATTTATCCAGTGATGTCAGTGGTGTATTAAAGTCCCCTACTATGATTGTATTGTTGTCGATCTCTCCCCTGATATCTTCCAGAAGTTTTCTTATGTATGTGGGTGCTCCTGCATTGGGTGCATATATGTTTACCAGGGTTATATCTTCTTGTTGTATTGATCCCTTTAGTATTATGAAGTGGCCTTCCTTATCTCTGGTTATGGCCTTCACTTTGAGATGTATTTTGTCAGATATAAGTATTGCTACCCCAGCTTTCTTTTCCTTTCCATTTGCGTGAAAGATATTTTTCCATCCCTTCACTTTCAGTCTGTGTGAGTCCCTTCTAATGAGGTGGGTCTCTTGTAGACAGCAGATGTATGGGTCATGTATTTTTATCCATTCAGCCACTCGATGTCTTTTGGTTGGAGCATTTAGTCCATTTACATTTAAAGTTATTATTGAAAGGTACTTGTTTGTAGCCATTTCTTTTTGTGTGTGTGTGCGGCTGTTTTCTTTCTGAGCTTGATATTTCTTCTTTTTACACCAGTCCCTTTAGCATTTCTTGCATGGCTGGCTTGGTGGTGATAAACTCCCTTAGCCCTTTTTTGTCTGTGAAGCTTCTTATTTCCCCTTCAATTTTGAATGATAGCCTTGCTGGATAGAGTATTCTTGGATTCAGTCCTTTGCTTTGCATCACTTTGTAGATTTCCGTCCATTCTTTTCTGGCCTGATGTGTTTCTGTTGAGAAATCATTTGATAATCTAAGGGGAGATCCCTTGTATGTTACTTTCCGTCTCTCTCTTGCAGCCTGTAAGATTCTCTCTTTATCCTGAACATTTGCCATGGTAATTATGATGTGTCTTGGTGTGGCTCTTTTCGGGTTCACCTTGTTTGGGACTCTCTGGGCTTGTGTGACTTTTTTCTTCCCCACCTCAGGGAAGTTTTCTGATATTATTTCTTCGAATAGGTTTTCTAATCCATGTTCATCTTTCTGTTGTTCTGGCACCCCTATTATTCGTATGTTGTTTCGTTTCATGTTGTCCCAAAGTTCCCTTAGGCTCTCCTCCTGTCTTTTAATTTTTTTTCTCCATTTGCAGTACAGTTTGAGTATGTTTTGCTTCCTTGTCTTCTAATTCACTAATTCAGTCCTCCGCTTCTCCCAGTCTACTGTTGATACTTTCAATGGTGTTTTTTATTGCAGCTATGTCGCTCTTCATTTCTTCTTGGGACTTACTTAAGTTGTTGATTTTTTCATCTGTTTCTTCTAGCTTCTTGCATAAGTAGTTGAGTTTTTCATCTGTTTCTTCTTGCTTCTTGAACATCCGGTGCATGTACTCTAGGAACCTTATTCTGAATTCTTTTTCCGTCATGTTGCATATCTCTGTCTCACTTAGCTGCTTTTCTGGCGAGTCCTCCTTTTCTTTCTTTTGGGGGTTTCTTTGTCTACCCATGTTTGATCTCACTGACATGACTAGTTGTTGAGTCATTCAGTGGCTGGACCCTGGGTGGCAGTGGCTGCTCCCTGGGTGGCAGTGGGTCCTCGGGCTGTGGTTGCTCCTTAGGCGGTTGTGGTAGCAGTGGCTCCTCTGTTGATAGCAGAGCCTCTGGTGGGTGCTGTTCACAGTTGTGGTGGCTCTTCTGGCTGGTGGAGGGAGGCTTCACACACAGCAACTGTTCCCCAGGCAGAGCGTGTGGTGATCAGGAGGCCGCTGTTGCTTGAATCTGCTGCGTTGATTTAAAGGCACAAAATACAACACAAGGCACAACGTACCAGGCACTGAACACTATTGTAATTATGATATTACGAACCCCAAATAAAGGTGGCCACCCGAGCTAAGAGAGTTGGGAGATAAGGGGGAAAGAAGAGAAAAAGGTAGAAGAGAAAAAAGAAAGAAAGAAAAAAAGGAGTACAAAAATGAAATTGGAAAAAGGGATGGGAAAAAGAGGAGGAAAAAAAAAGTAAGAGAGAAAAGAGAATGAAGTATAAAAGGGGAAGAGACTATTTATATGAGGAGAAAACTCCTATAGGTCCGCCACTAATACCAACAAATTACAGCAACAGATTCCTGGAGATGAATACAAACTACAAACAACCAATAATATCAAGCGACGCAAGGGGAAACAGAAGCACAGAAATAACCAGGGGGGGGGGGGGGAGGGAGGGGCAGGAAAAAAATTGGATAGTGAAGGAAGATAAGGGAAAGGTGTATAAGGATTTAGAACAGGGGATTGGACGTAGGATATATAAGCAGGGTTAAATTTTGACAGGGGGTAAAAAGAATAGGGAAAATCAAAAGCTGGAGTAGGGTAAGAGAAACAGGACAGCAAAAGGGAAAAAGTGGGGAATATTGTTTAGCACAGAGGCAAATTGAGGTAGAGAAAAATGTTGCTAAAGGAACGATGAAAATAGAATGGAGAACATTAGTTCCAAAATAAAATAAAGACAAAATAAAATGACACTTTAAAAAATGGTAAAATGGTAGCAGTAATAATACTAGTTAAAAATAAAAATGTAGTAGCTGAAAGGGCAAAATCAGGTGATGGAGAAAAAGAAAAAAGAAAAAAAAGAAAAAAATGTTTTCTTAGTTAAAAGGAGAAAAAGTAATTTAAAAAAATAAAAATAAAAATGTGCAGTAATGCAGGTGCTTCAGATCTTCTACTCTTCTTATTGGCATGCCCGGAATTCAGGAGAATGTTGAATTTCCCTCTGATACACTGTTCTTCCGTGTTGTAAGCCACAGTCCTGATTTTAAGGCCGGCCGTAAAATCCCCTTATTGCCTTATCTGTATTTACAGAAGAGTCAGTTCGTGGCTCTGCCTCTGGGTGGCAGTGTGTCTGGATTGACCTCCGAGGCTATAAGTTCTCTCTGACCAGGAGCTCTCTATTGTATCTGAACCAGCTCCGCCCAGAGCTGGTTCCCCAGGCGCCACTCCCAGCTCTGTTTCCCAGGCTCCCCAAAAACAATCTTCCCCTACAAGCTCTGCTAGTGACCCCAACTGGGCAATCACATGTACTGGGGTCAACAATCAAACTCACAGAAGTAAGAGGAAGTGTGCAAACAAGAGCCTGGGAAGCTGTTCGAACTCGCAGGGTTCCACCCTCCAGAACTGCGCGGAGTGTCTGCGTGGAGTGTCTGCGCGCGCTCAAGCCCCTGGCAACAAGTAGCCAGCTATCAGGGAAACTCTGAGGCAGCCCTTTTGCATCCAGTCCAACTATGGGCTCATTTATAGTGTTACCTTCTGGCAGCAGCCCTGCGGGAGCCCTCCCCACTTGCGAGTCACGCTGGCCTCTATGGGCGCGGATTTTGGAGGGCACAGATTTCCCCCTGCGCCCGAGCGCGCGTTCCTCGCTCCAACCTGAACTGCAAACCTCACCTTTGGGGTAAGTCTAACCTTTCCGTGGAGGGGTGCAGGTCTCTTCTGGGCTCTTGCAGTCGCGCTGCTTGCGAGTCGTTGCCTCCGGGTTAGTAGCTGCCGGGTTAGTAGCCGATCTCTGGATGCCGGTAACCGTTACCCAAGATGGCGCGGTCTCGCCGCTGCGCTGGCGCCCAGGGGGAGGTTTCAGCCTCAATCTCTAACCATCCGCATTTTTTAGGAGTTCTCTGTCTTTCCTGGCTGCAGACTGCCTCTCAGCTGAACCTCCCCAGCTTGATCGGGCTGATTGTTACCCGTTTCAGCTGCTCGCCCCTATCTGCTCCGGGACAAAGCACCAACAAGTCCGTCTAAGCCTCCGCCATTTTTTCTCCTCAATTTTTTTTATTTTTCGCTAAAAGTATTACAAAGGGTATTACATAAGTGTCCTTTTTTCCCCCCCGCCCTTGACAAACCCCTGCCCTCCCTTACCCCCCAGTGTCTTATGTCCATTAGTTATGCTTATATGGATGCATACAAGTCCTTCGGTTGATCTCTTGCTCCCCTCCCTCCTGTCCCCCACCCCTCCCTGGCCTTCCCACTGCAGTTTGACAATCAGTTTGAGGCAGCTCTGCCTCTGTATCTATTATTGTTCAAAAGTTTGTAATGGTCTTTATTATCCATGAATGAGTGAGATCATGTGGTATTTTTCCTTCATTGACTGGCTTGTCAACGTCATATCTGATAAGGGCTTAATCTCCAAAATTTATAGGGAACTCATACAACTTAACAAAAAGAAGATAAACAATCCAATCAAAAAATGGGCAAAGGATCTAAATAGACACCTTTCAAAAGAGGACATTCAGAAAGCCAAGAGACATATGAAAACATGCTCAAAGTCACTCATCATCCAAGAGATGCAAATCAAAACAACAATGAGGTACCATCTCACACCTGTCAGAATGGCCATCATCAACAAATCAACAAACGACAAGTGCTGGAGAGGATGTGGAGAAAAAGGAACACTTGTGCACTGCTGGTGGGAATGCAGACTGGTGCAGCCACTATGGAAGACAGTATGGAGTTTCCTCAAAAAATTGGAAATGGAACTCCCATTTGACCCTGTGATCCCACTCCTAGGAATATATCCCAAGAAACCAGAAACACCAATCAGAAAGGATATATATACCCAGATGTTCATAGCAGCACAATTCACCATAGCTAAGATCTGGAAACAGCCTAAGTGCCCATCAGTAGATGAATGGATTAGAAAACTGTGGTACATCTACACGATGGAATACTATGCTGCTGTAAAAAAGAAGGAACTCTTACCATTTGCAACAGCATGGATGGAACTGGAGAGCATTATGCTAAGTGAAAATTTTCATATTTCTTGAAGTAGTCCTGTATTGTTATGAATTTCCCTCTTGGAATTGCTTTGGTTGTATTCCATAGTATTTAGGTCATATTTTTTCTTTTTCATTTGTCTCTATGTATCTTGATTTCTTTCTTGATCCTGTTTTTAACCCATTCATTGTTTAGTAACATGTTATGTAGGCTCCACATTTGTGGTTTTTTGTTTGTTTGCTTTGTTTCTTTCCTTTGGTTGATTTCTAGTTTCATATCATTGTAATAGGAGAAGGTACTTGATATGATTTCAGTCTTCTTAAATTTATGACATGTGGTCTACCCTGGAAAATACTCCATGTGCACTTGAAAATAATGTATATTCTGCTGCTTTTGTGAGAAATATCCTAAAAGTATCAAATCAATCTGGCCTGATGTGTCATTTAAAGCCACTGTTTGATTTTTTTTTATCTTCTGTCTGGTTGATCAATCCATTGGGGTTAATGGGGTGTTAAAGTCCTCTAATATTATTGCATTACTGTTGATCTCCTTTTATATCTGTCAATATGTGCTTTATATATTTAGATCCTCCTACATTGGGTGTATAGATGTTTGCAAGAGTCACATTCTCTTACTGGATTTACTCCTTAGTCATTATTAAATGCCCTCGTGTGTCTCTTGTTAGAACGAGCCCTTGTTTTAAAGTCTATTTTGTCTAATATAGGTATTGTTCTCCCACTTTTTTCATTTCCATTTGCATGAAATATCTTTTTCTATCTCTTTCTTTCAGCCTGTGTATGTCTTTTGATCTGAACTGGGTCTCTTGTAGGCTGCATATGTATAAGTCCTGGAATATATATATTTTTAAATCCTCACCCAAAGATATTCTTTTCATTGATTTCTAGGGAGAGAGTAGAAGGGAAGAGAGAGAGAGAGAGAGAGAGAGAGAGAGAGAGAGAGAGAGAGAGACTCCTCCCACATGCGCCCCCACTGGGGCCTGGAAACCTGCAACCAAGCCATGTGCCCCTGACTGGGAACTGAACTTGTGATCACTCAGCCCATAGGCCAAGTTGGCCAGGACAAATCTTGGTATATTTTTATCCATTGAGCCACCCCTCTGTCTTTTGGAGCATATAGTGCATTTACATTTAAAGTAATTATCGGCAGGTACATAGTTGTTGCCATTTTATTGTTTTCTGATTGTTTTTGTAGTTCTCTATTTCTTTCCTTTTCTTGTTGTTGTTTTAATACTCACCAGATGATATTTTATCTTTTTTTTTCTTTTTTTTGGAGAGAGTGGAAAGGAGGGGAAGAGACACAGAGAGAAAAACATCTATGTAAGCGAGACACATCAATTGGTTGCCTCCCACACATACCCAACCAGGGCTGGGGATTCAGCCTGCAACTGAAGTATATGCCCTTGACTTGAATAGAACCCAGGACCCTTCAGTCCATGGGCCAATGCTCCAAGCACTGAGCCAAACTGGCTAGGGCTCTATTCCTTTCTTTTTCTCTTACTCTCTTCTATATTTATGACTTTCTATACTAGTGTTATGTTCCTTTCTCTTTCTTGTATATTCGTTATAAATTTTTGGTTTGTGGTTACCATATGCTCTATATATACACCAATTTATGTTTATAGCAGTCTATTTTAAGTTGATGGTTGCTTAAGTTCAAATACTTTCTAAAATCACTAAATTTTTAAAAATATATTTTATTGATTTTTTACAGAGAGGAAGGGAGAGAGATAGAGAGTTAGAAACATCGATGAGAGAGAAACATCGATCAGCTGCCTCCTGCACATCTCCTACTGGGGATGTGCCCGCAACCAAGGTACATGCCCTTGACCGGAATCGAACCTGGGACCTTTCAGTCCGCAGGCCGACGCTCTATCCACTGAGCCAAACCCGTTTCGGCAAAAATTTTACTCACTGCCTCCACATGTTTTTGTCATTTTTTTTTTTTTTTTACTTCTTTTGTGTGGCTTCTCTTAATTTATTATTGTAAGTACACATTATTTTCCTACCTTTTTTTCTTAACCCTTATAGTAGCTTTATAGTTGATTGGTCTACTGCTTTTACTGTTTGCCTTTGTTAGTGAGAATTTTTTCATTCCTACATTTCCGATTCATATTTTTTTACCTCTACTTTCTACTTAAAAAGTGCCTTTAATGTTTCTTGTATTGCTGGTTTAGTGGTGATGAACTCCTTTAGGTTTTTAATTCTAGATGATAGTCTTACTGGGTAGAATGACCTTGGGTGTAGGTTTTAGTCTTTCATCACTATAAATATTTCGTGCCAGTACTTTCTGGCCAGCAAAGTTTCTGTTGAAAAATCAGCTGATAGTCTTATGGGAGTTTCCTTGTATGTAACTAACTGCTTTTCTCTTACTACTTTTAAGATTCTCTCTTTGCCTTTAATCTTTACCATTTGAATTATGTTGTGTCTTGTTGTGACTCTGTTTGGGTTTACCTTTTTTAGGACTCTCTGTACTTCCTGGACTTGCATGTTTATTTCCTTTGCCAGGTTAAGGAAGTTTTCAGTCATTATTTCTTCAAATATAGCTTCAATCCCTCTCTCTTCTTCTTTATATCATTAGTTACAGGAATTCTGTTAAGCTAGTCTTCAGGTGGGTTTCAGTGACAGTCATTCTATGTAATATAGTTGTAATTTTGATGTGATCATGGGAGAAGATGATCTCGGAGTTTACCTACACTGCCATTTGACCAGAAGTGCCCCCTACTTCCTGGAAATCATTAATCCACTTTCTGCATTTATACATTTGCCTATTCTGGACATTTTATATAAATGAAATCATATGTGGTCTTTTGTGTCTGGCTTATTTTACTTAGCATAATGTTTTCAAGGTTCATCCATGTAGTAGCATGTGTCAGTATTTCATTCCTTTTTATGGCAGAATAATCTCTCTATATAAAGAGCCAGGGGCCGTCACATCCGAAACAACCTAACAAATGACCAAACAGGCTGTGTGGGGCGATCAGGCCGGGAGGGGGGGTTAGTGAGGGATGACTAAATGACTGAACAAGCAGGCTGTGTGGGGTGACCAGGCTGGCAGGGGGGGCAGTTAGGGGTGACCAGGCTGGCAGAGGGGGTCAGTTGGGGGCAACCAGGATAGCGGGGGGGGGGGGGGGGAAGTTGGGGGTGATTAGGCTGGCAAGAGTGTTAGTGAGGGATAACCAAACGACTGAGCAGCAGGCTGCGTGGGGCGACCACGCCAGCAGGGGTGTTAATGAGGGACAACCAGCCCTAGCCGGTTTGGTTCAGTGGATAGAGCGTCGGCGTGCGGACTGAAGGGTCCCAGGTTCGATTCCAGCCAGGGGCACATACCTGGGTTGCAGGCTCGATCCCCAGTGGGGGGCATGCAGGAGGCAGCCGATCAATGATTCTCTCTTATCATTGATGTTTCTATCTCTCTCTCCCTCTCCCTTCCTCTCTGAAATCAATAAAGAAATATTTTTAAAAAATGAGGGACAACCAAATGACCGAGCTCAGGCTTCATGGGGTGACCAGGCTGGCAGGGGGGTTAATGAAGGATGACCAAATGACTGAACAGCAGGCTGCGTGGGGCAACCAGGCAGGCAGGGGTGGGGGGGTAGTGAGTGGCAACCAGGCCGGCAGGTGGGGCAATGAGGGGCAAACAGGCAGAGGGGAGCAGTAAGGGGCAACCCGGCTGGCAGGGGGGGCACTTAAGGGTGACCAGGCCAGCAGACAGGAGGCTTTTGGGGGCAACCAGGCCAGCAGGGGGAGCAGTAGGGGTGACCATGCTGGCAAGGGGGCAGTTAGGGGTGACCAGGCTGGTGGTAGGGGCAGTTGGGGGCAACCAGTTTGGCAGGGGGGGCAGTTGATGGCAACCAGGCCGGCAAGGGGGGCAGTTAGGGGCAATCAGGTTGGCAGGCAGAGGTGGTTAGGGGTGATCAGGCTGGTGGGGTCCAGTTAGGGGCGATCAGGCAGGCAGGCAAGTGAACAGTTAGGAGCCAGTGGTCCTGGATTGTGAGGGGGCTGTCTGACTGCCGGTTTAGGCCTGATCCTGGGGATCAAGCCTAAACCGGCATTCGGACATCCCTGAGGGGTCCCGGATTGGAGAGGGTGCAGGCTGGGCTGAGGTGACTCCCTCCCCCTGTGCACAAATTTCATGCACCAGGCCTCTAGTCTATACTAATAAAAGGGTAATATGCTAATTAGACTGGACATCTTCCGGACGTCCTTCCAGACAACGCCACGGTGTCAGGGGCCGATGCAGAGGTGGTTAGGGGTGAGCAGGCCGGCAGGGGGGAGCAGTTAGGGGGCGATCAGGCCGGCTGGGGGGAGCAGTTAGGTGGCGATCAACTGGTCAGGCAGAGGTGGTTAGGGGCGATCAGGCAGGCGAGCATTTAGGAGCCAGTGGTCCCAGATTCTGAGAGGGATGTCTGACTGCTGGTTTAGGCCCGATCCCATAGGACATCCTCTGAGGGGTCCCAGATCAGAGAGGGTGCAGGCCGAGCTGAGGGACCCCCCCACCTCCCCGCACAAATTTTGTGCACTGGGCCTCTAGTATTCCATTATAAATATAGATCATATTTTGTTTATCCATTCAACAGATGATGAACATTTGGTTCATGTGACTAATGCTGCTATGAACATTTGTGTACAAATTTTTGTGTGCTTATGATTTCATTTCTCTTGCGTATATACCTAGGTCTCAGTGTTGCTTTAATAGGCATTTCTTTTGATTTTGAATGAGGTCGAGCATCTTCATGAGTTGCTGTTCAAATCTATTGCCTATTTTACTGTTGGGTTGTTTGCATGTTTCCTATTTGTTAATTATAATATAAAACATATATTTGTTATGTACCCCATTCCTGGCACAGAGCTCCTAAAAACCCTTGGAATTTCCTAAGTAATGAGAGTCATAAAGTTATCTTTTGTTACATTAATGAGGTGACTTTTGGTAAGGACCTAAGAGTGGAGGTTGGTTGCCAGGGAGCCAACCATATGATTAGAAGATTGTAATTTTTAGTCCCTGATACCCACTCCTCAAGGGAAGGGTGGGGGCTGGAGAGGGAGTTCAACCATAAATTGGACAATGACTTAATCACCATGCCTATATAATGAAGCCTGCAAAAGGAGGGGGTTCAGAGAGCTTCTGGGTTGGAGAACATGTGAAGAGTAGTATGGCCAAAAAGGGGCCATATACTAAACTTGATAAGCTCAGAGGAGGCCTTTGTGGTGGACTTACAAACTCTGAGACCTAAAAATAACCATATAGGATGGTCTGAAATTAAATCTTTTTAACTAAAAGCAGGTCATGGTAGGCAGTTATGTCCTAGTCTAGAATCCTGCCTGACAAAACTCAATCTTTACCTTAACTGAGCCTGTCTTATTGGGTTTTGCATCTATGATAACGTACCTTTGAAATGTGAAGGTAACATCCCTTTTTCCAGACCCCTCGAGGCACAACAACCATACCAGAGTGTCGCAACCTGCACAGCTAGGGTTCAGGATCTGAAGAAGGGGCCAACACACAAATGAAAACACTAGACAAGAAATATAAAGTATTAAGAGGTAGGGGCCAGGTAGAGACCTCTCTCTAGGAGAGGCACACTGAAACCTGGGGTTGTCCCCTTTTTATTCAATTTTAGATACACATCTTGCCCTCAGTAAAGCACAGCAAACAGGTAGCAGACAGACCATCTCAATGGTCAGTAAAGATCAGTAAAGATCAGTAAGGTTCAGTAAACATTTACTTTGAGGCTATTAGGTCAGGAAATTGCTTCAAGCCATCACTATCTCTACAGAACAATGGTGCTTAGCATTGGCCATGCCAATGCTCAAGGTCCATTGGCCTTCCGCATTCCTAAATGCACTCTCATAATAGTATTGACAGTGGATGGCTTCCCACACCAGAGAAGATCAAAAGTCCTCTCATTATCATTGTTGACTGTACAGACCAATGGATCTTACACTGATTTGTAATTGAGATCCAACAAATTCTCCTCCATACCATGAGATGGAGTGATTAGCTTCAACATATAGATAGGATGCGATGCCCTTCCATTTTAGGGTGCGATTGTTATTATACGCAGACCCATAGGGGCTCCAATCCACAAAGGAAAAAACTGTTATTAAGTTTGCTGCTGGTGGGGTGGTCACTATAACAGTCTTACCAATTAATTTCTTCCTCGGTGGGGTGCCATTCATAAAACTTTTTACATAAAGGCTTAGTGGGGGATGTCTTAGTAATGTTATATTTTCTGTACATCTCCCAGGAGCAAGTAGTGATAGTAGATGTATTTGGCTTTTGCTTCCCTCTCCTTTGGTGTCCAAGCTCTCCAGAAACCTCTCTTTAATTCTACACACAAAGGAGCAGTAGCTGGATTCTGTGTCATACAAAGGGAAGCTGGGTGGTGACACCCGTGTAATTATATTTCACCCATATAATTCCTTGTCCCACCTGTGGTCCCCCTGGATGACCAAGTTGCTTGGTATTCTTGGTGACTACACTAAGCAGGGGATCAGCCCAAGTAAGGGCTCTTACCCATGGCGGGTGAGGAACATAAATCCAATATACTTCCCCATTTGCCCCTGGTAGTATTACCACACAACTGATGGCTGCTAGCATGGCAAGGAAAACATTCTCAGGTGTCCTTGGGGTTTTGGTCTCCTCACAAATTCGCTCAGTTTTCTGGACCGTCTTCTTCACCATCCCCCAGGTTATCTCTGGACTATTTGTTGTCTGTCTTGTTCTTCTCCCACTCCCTATCTTCAGCGTGTTGCTTGGGGTTACTGCTATCTGTGGCTGGAATAGTTGGTTGTCTGCAGCCACAGGTACAAGGTGAGGCTTCAGGTGCAAGGTCCTCATTAGTCTGGTCAGTTCCTCTCTTGGATCCATGTTGAATTTAATATTCCTTGCAGGAATCCACACAGGCTTGGAGGAGTTTTCTGGAAATACACAAGCATATCCTCGACCAAATGTTAACAAGGGGTTGGGACCCTTCCATGAACCAGACTCGGGATCTTTCCATTTAACCACACCATTTTCATTTGGCTTATTCTGATACCAGTGTAATTCCATAGGTGTCTTGCCATCAGCATTACAAGTGAAAATATTTAAAGTAATTAAGGCTTGGTGTAGTCTACTTACAGGAGATTTCAGCACTATTCCCCCTTTTTGTTTTTCAAGTTGGGATTTTAGCCACTGATTTTGGCGTTCTATAATTGCTTGTCCTTGGGAATTGTATGGTATTCCCATAATGTGCTGACTTTTCCACTTTTTACAAAATTGCTGGAAAAGATAGCTTGTGTATGTGGGTCCATTATCAGTTTTAATAATTTTTGGAATTCCCATGATGGCAAAAGCAGCTAGGCAATGATTAATGACCTGTTTTTCCGTTTCCCCTGTAGATGCAGTCATCCATAGGATCTTTGAAAAAGTGTCTACAGAGACATGCAATGCTCCAAGGCATCCAAATGGACTATAGTGTGTTACATCCATTTGCCAGATATGGTCCCTTATCAATCAAGGGTTAATTCCTGTATTAGGCCCTTGAGGCAGATGTAACATGCAAGTGGGACATTCCTTGATAATCTGTTTTGCCTGCTGTCAAGTGATTGAGAATTGTTTAGACAACATTTTGGCAGGCTGATATAAAGCTGATGAGATTCTGTGGCCTGTTTTAATAAAGCAACCAATTGATCAGTATATGCATTTCCTTTTGTTAAAGGACCAGGCAGGGTGGTATGAGCCCTAATGTGAGTAATATAAAAGTAGTATTGTCTTTGCTGTACAATTTGCTGTACCTGTTTAAATAGTATAAATAGACTTTGGTCACTGAGCCATTTTAATCGAGCAGTCTCAATTCTATTTACCAGGCCAGCAGCATAGGCAGAATCAGAAATAATATCAAGAGGCTCTTGGAAATCCTGCAATGCAGCCTTGATAGCTTCTAATTCAATTCTTTGCACAGAAGTATGACTTGTCTGGATGACTCCGTGTGAATTCATTGCATGATAAATAGCTTTACCATTAGATGAACCATCAGTAAAAACAGTTAATGCTCCAGGAATAGGTTCCTCCCTAGTATTTTTTGGTATAATAATAGGGGTGTAATATAAAAATTGTAGTAATTTGTTTTTTAGTAGGTGACAACTAAGTTCCCCTGAATATCCACTTAGTCCAATTTGCCAATTCAAAAAAAATCAGTCTGGAATAACATTTCTAATTGCTTCCCAGTGAGGGGAAGATAGATGCATTGGGGTTCTTCTCCTCTAAGCTGCCTGCAGCGCTTTCTGAGTTGAGATATTAATTGAGCCATGAGCTCTATACTAGTATTTGTAAGCACAGTTTTAGAGGATTGATACCCTAGGTCCATGGTTGGCAAACTGTGGCTCGCGAGCCACATGTGGCTCTTTGCCCCCTTGAGTGTGGCTCTTCCTAAGCCTTAGGAGTACCCTAATTAAGTTAATAACAATGTACCTACCTATATGGCTTAAGTTTAAAATATTTGGCTCTCAAAAGAAATTTCAATCATTGTACTGTTGATATTTGGCTCTGTTGACTAATGAGTTTGCAAACCACTGCCCTTGGTGGACCCACTCAATAATAGTAGGAGAGTTCTTATTTTGGAAGATGACCCCAGTGGCACTATTTACAGTAGGATTAATCTGTCCTAATAAAGGCAATTCAGGCTGTACCCATGCTACTTGGGCTGAGGAGATTGCCTGCTCAATTCTTAGTAACTCCTTCCTAGCTTCATTTGTTAATGTTTGGGGCAAGGAAAGATTAGGTCCACCCCTAAGTATATTGAATTAATTTGTAATTTCTACCATAAAGATTTTTAGATAAGGTCTTAATCAATTAATTTCCCCTAATAATTTTTGAAAGTCATTTAAGGTTTTAAGGCGATCTTTTCATATTTCCACCTTTTGAGGCCTAATACATTGGTTTTCAATTGGTTCCTAGATATTTGAAGGACATTTCTCTCTGTACCTTTTCTGGAGCAATCCTTAAGCCCCACTTATCGAGTTTCTTTTCCAATTGGGAAAACATTGCTAAAGTCTGCTCTTCCAGTGGACTCGCTATGAGAAAGTCATCCATGTAATGGATAATATAATACTGGGAATACTTTTCCCTTAAAGGCTGAATAGCTTGAGCTACATATTTTTTAACATAAGGTGGGGCTATTGGCCATTCCTTGAGGCAAGACTTCTTTTGATGTACAAAACCTTCCCTGCCAGCCCGGTCACCCCTAACTGCCCTCCCCTGCAGGTTGATGTACAGAAGTGTCTATTTAGGTCATTTGCACATTTTTAAAATTGGATTGTTTGTCTTCCTTTTGTTAAGTTGTATGAGTTCCTTATATATTTTGGGTATTAACCCTTTATAAGATGTATCATTGCCAAATATGTTCTGCCATGTAGTGAGTTCCCTTTTCATTTTGTTGATGGTTTCTTTTTCTGTGCAGAAGCTTTCAATTTTGATGTAGTCCCATTGTTTATTTTCTCTGTAGTTTCCTTTGCCCTAGGAGATGTATCAGTAAACATATTGCTACGAGAGATGTTAGAGCTTTTGCTGCCTATGGTTTCTTCTAGGTTTTTTATGGTTTCAAGGCTTACATTTAAGTCATTTATCCATTTTGAGTTTATTCTTGTGTATGGTGTAAGTTGGTTGTCTAGTTCATTTTTTTGCATGTACCTGTCCAATTTTCCTAACACCATTTATTGAAGAGACTGTCCTGACTCTATTGTATGCTCTTGCTTCCTTTGTCAAATATTAATTGAGCATAATGGCTTGGGTTCATTGCTGGGTTCTTTGTTATGTTCCATCGATCTATATGCCTGTTCTTGTGCCAGTACCAGGCTGTTTTGATTACAGTGGCTTTGTAGTATAACTTGATATCTGTCTGGTATTGTGATTCCTCCAACTTTGTTCTTTTCAGGATTGCTGCAGCTATTTGGGTTCTTTTTTTATTCCATATAAATTTTTGTAACGTTTATTCTAGATCTGTGAAATATGCTGTTAGTATTTTAATAGGGATTGCATTGAATCTACAGGCTTTGGGTAATATGGACATTTTAATGATGCTGATCCTACCAATCCATGAGCACAGTATACTATTCCACTTGTTTATATCTTCTTTTATTTCTTCAATGTTCTGTAGTTTTCCAAGTACAAGTCTTTTACCTCTTTGGTGAAGTTTATTCCTAAATATCTTAAATTTTTTCTTGCAATGGTAAATGGGATTCTTTTTTTTCATTTCTCTTTCTAAGAGTTCATTATTGGTTTATAAAAATGTCATTAATTTCTGGATGTTAATTTTTTATCCTGATACATTGCCAAATTCATTTATTAAATTTAGTAGTTTTTTGATGCAGTCTTTAGGATTTTCTATGTATAGCATCATGTCATCAAGGAGTAAGTGACAGTTTTACTTACTCCTTTCTAATTTGGATACCTTTGATTTTTTTCCTCTTGTCTGATCACTATGGCTATGACTTCCAGTACTATCCTATATAATAGAGGTAATATGCAAATTGACCATCACACCCTCGCACAAGATGGCCACCCCCATGTGGTCACAAGATGGCCACCCCCATGTGGTCACAAGATGGTCATGCCCATGTCATCACAAGATGGCCGCCCCCATGTTGTCACAAGATGGCCGACGGGGAGGGCAGTTGTGGGCAATCAGGCCAGCAGGGGAGTGCAGTTAGGGGCAACCAGGCCAGTAGGGGAAGGCAGTTGTGGGTGATCAGGCCAGCAGGGGAGGGCAGTTGGGGGCAATCAGGCCAGCAGGGGAAGGCAGTTGGGGGCAATCAGGCCAGCAGGGGAGCAGTTAGGCATTGATCAGGCAGGCAGGGGAGTGGTTAGGGGGTGATCAGACTGGCAGGCAGAAGCAGTTAGGGGCAATCACAGGGATCGGGACTAAACTGGCAGTTGGACACCCCCCAAGGGCTCCCAGATTGGAGAGGGTGCAGACCGGGCTAAGGGACACTCCTCCCTCCCCGCCCCCCCCCACCCCCCCAGTGCATGGATTTCATGCACCGGGCCTCTAGTGTTGAATAAGAGTGGTGAAAGTGGACATCCCTATATTGTTCCTGTTCTTAGGGGAAATGATTTTAGTTTTTGCCCATTGAGTATGATGTTTGCTGTAGATTTCTTATATATGTTGAGATATGTTCCCTCTATTCCCAGTTTGCTGAGAGTTTTTATCAAAAATGGGTGTTGCTTTTTGTCGAATGCTTTTTCTGCATCTATTGATACGATCATGTGAATTTTCTATTTCAATTGGTTTATAAGATGTATCACATTTATTGATTTGTGAATATTGTACCAGCTTGCATCCCCAGAATTAATCCCACTTGATCATGGTGTATGATCTTTTTAATATATTGCTGGATCCTATTTGCTACTATTTAGTTGAGGATTTTAGCATCTGTGTTCATAAGGGATATTGGCCTGTAATTTTAGTTCTTTGTAGTGTCTTTATCTGGTTTTGAAATTAGGGTAATGCTGGCCTTATAGAAAGAGCTTGGAAGTGTTCCTTCCTCTTGAACTTTTGGGAATAGTCTGAAGATAGGTTTTAATTCTTTTTTGTCTGCAGAATCTCTTGTTATGGCCTTCACTTTGAAGTTTATTTTATCAGATATAAGTATTGCTACCCCAGCTTTTTTTCATTTTTATTTGTCTGGAAAATTTTTTTCCATCCCTTTACTTTCATTCTGTGTGAGTCCTTTGTTCTGAGGTGGGTCTCTTATAGACAGCATATATATGGGTCATGTTTTCTTATGCATTCATATGCCCTATGTCTTTTGATTGGAGCATTTATTCCATTTACATTAAGGTTATTATTGACTAGAGGCCTGGTGCACCAAGTTTGTGCACAAGTGTGGTCCCTAGGCCTGGTCGGCAATTGAAACATGAGCGTCTGGTGTAGAAGGGCAGGTCCAGCTGACCTCTGGGCCCTGGGCAGCACCAGGGCCCCTGGGGCCCCCATGCATCCTCCTCCGCCTGAGTCATGGTGTCTGAGTCCCCACGTGGAGATGCAATGAGCACAGCTGGATGCTGCCGGCTAGGGCACAGTGTGGGCCTCTGGGCCACCCAGCAGTACCACATGGAAGCTGGGAGGGCAGCACACTCTCTCCCGGCTGGCCTTGCAGACTGGCTTCTACGTGAACCCACAGGGAGCCCAACCAGCCCCTGTGGTCCCAGCCGCTGCAGCCCAGCTCACCTGGAAGAGGCTATGCAGGTGCAGGGCAGGCTCCTTGTGGGTGCCCAGTACTTGAGTGTGGGGGCTTCCCCAGTGCATGAGCCCTTGCGTCCCAGGGGAGGATAGCAGGGGGAGTGAGAGCGAGTTTGGCAGACATCCTTCATTCTCACTGCACCTCCATCCCTGTCACCCCTGCCCCCAGGTAGCAGGTGAGAGTTCATAGTCCCCCACCTGGGCACCGGGTCGCCAACACCTGCCATGGTTCGTGCCGCCCCCTGGTGGTCAGAGCATGTCATAGCGAGCAGTCAAACTCCTGGTCTCCTGATCAAACTCTCAGTCAAACAATTGCCCAAGGGGACTATTTGCATATTACGCTTTTATTATATAGGATAGGTACTTAATTATTGCCATTGTTATTCTTTATGCCTCTGTTTTTCTCTTTCTCTCTATTTTTTCTTCTAACAGTCCATTTAGCATCTCTTGCAGTGCTGCTTTGGTGGTAATAAACTCTTTTAGCGTTATTTATTTATTTATTTGTCCGTGAAGCTCTTTATTTCACCTTCTACTCTGCATGATAGACTTGCTGGATAGGGTAGTCTTGAGTTCAGTATCTTGGTTTTCTTTACTTTGTATACTTCATTTCATTCCCTCTGGCATAAGGTATTACTGTTTAGAAATCTGTTGATAGTCTAATGCGAGCTCTATTGTAGGTAACTTTCTGTTTCTCAAAGCCTTTAAGATTCTTTCTTTGTCTTTAATGTTTGACATTTTAATTATTATGTGCCTAGGTGTGGCTCTTTTGGGGTTCATCTTTACTGGTACTCTCTGTGCTTTCTGAACTTGAGTGACTTTTTCCTTTACCAGATTAGGGACATTTTCTGCCATTATTTTTTCAAACAGGTCCTCTATTCCTTTATCAGATTCTTACCTTTCTGGTACCCCTATAATGTGAATGTTGTTACATTTCATGTTGTCCAAAGCTTTCTTGGACTATCCTCCTGCCTTTTAATTTTTTTTTTCCATTTGCTGCTCTGAATGGGTGTTTTCCCTACCTTGTCTTCTAATTTGCTGATTTGGACCTCAGCTTCTTCTACTCTGCTGTTGAATCCTTCCAGGGTGTTCTTTATTTTAGCTATGTGATTCATCATTTCCAATTGATTCTTATTTATTGTTTCATGCCTGGCCTCCTCACACAGGGCACCAGCTGCCAGGGCTGACCAGCAGACTCTGAGCGATGGATGAACAGATTGCTCTGACACACATTTCTGTGAAAGAGAGGGCTAAAGGACTTAGAAGTAAAAAGCAGTCTTGTTCAATTGCCTTCTTAGGCTTTTATTGTTATAACAGTTTGAACTAAAATTAACCTCTAGATACAAACAGCAGGGTAAGTATCCTGGAGAAAGTATATGCTGCTACAAGGTTGGGTCTTTAAAGACTAAACATAAAGATTCTAGCAAAACACCCCGGGGATCGGACTTGTTTGGGAAAGTCAAGGTAGAGGCTGCTGCCTTCGGAAAGGTCACCTCAGAGGCCTTCAACCTTTTGGAGAATCCTCCTTATAGACATTCTAACCAAGTCCTGTGCTTCCCCACACTCCAAGTCTCAGCCATAGTGATCCGACAAGAAAAAAATAAAAGGCATTCAAATTGGAAAGGAGGAAGTGAAACTGTCATTATTCACAGATATCATGATATTATACATAGAAAACCCTAAAGACTCCACCAAAAAACTACTAGATTTAATAAATGAATTCGGCAAAGTAGCAGTATACAAAATTAACACCCACATATAGATGGCATTTTTTGTTATTGTTAATCCTTACCAGAGAATTTTTTTTCCATTGCTTTTCAGAGAGAGTATAAGAGAGAGAAGGAGGGGGAAAAGGAGAGAGAGAGACATACACACATTGACTGGTAGCCTCCTGCAAGGGCCTGGCTGGGTGCAGGGAGAAAACCTGGTACATACTCTTCACCACGAATCAAACCTGGGCTGATGCTCTAACCACTGAGTGAGCAACACTATCTAGGGCCCCAAATTTTTTTTTTTCTTTTTTAAAAATCTTTATTGTTCAGATTATTACATTTGTTCCTCTTTTTTCCGCCCATAACTCCCCTCCTTCCAGCTCCCACCCCACCCTCCACCCTCACTCCCCACCCACTGTGTTCATCCATAGGTGCATGATTTTTGTCCAGTCACTTCCCGAATCTCCCACACCCCTATTCCCCCCAAGAATAGTCAGTCCATTCCCTTTCTATGTCCCTGATTCTATTATAATCACCAGTTCATTCTGTACATCAGGTTATTTATTCACTTGATTCTTAGATTCATTTGTTGATAGATGCATATTTGTTGTTCATAATTTGTATCTTTACCTTTTTCTTCTTCTTCCTCTTCTTAAAGGATACCTTTCAGCATTTCATATAATACTGGTTTGGCGGTGGTGAACTCCTTTAGCTTTTCCTTGTCTGTGAAGCTCTTTATCTGACCTTCAATTCTGAATGATAGCTTTGCTGGATAAAGTAATCTTGGTTGTAGGTTCTTGGTATTCAGCACTTTGAATATTTCTTGCCATTCCCTTCTGGCCTGCAAAGTTTCTGTTGAGAAATCAGCTGACAGTCGTATGGGTATTCCCTTGTAGGTAATTGAGCCTCTTTCTCTTGCTGCTTTTAAGATTTTCTCTTTGTCTTTTGCTCTTGGCATTTTAATGATGATGTGTCTTGGTGTGGTCCTCTTTGGATTCCTTTTGTTTGGGGTTCTCTGCGCTTCTTGAACCTGTAAGTCCATTTCTTTCTCCAGGTGGGGGAAGTTTTCTGCCATTATTTCTTGAAATAGGTTTTCAATATCTTGCTGTCTCTCATCTTCTGGCACTCCAATAATTCTGATATTAGTCCGCTTAAAGCTGTCCCAGAGGCTCCTTACACTATCTTCACACTTTAGGATTCTTTTTTCATTTTGCTTTTCCAATTGGGTGTTTTTTGTCGAATCTTTGGTTTGATTCTTGAGCTCCTCTGGTCTGCTATTGGGTATAATATTCTTTATTTCAGTCCGTGTATGCTTACTTTCTAATTTCTTTATCGTAGCATCGAGGGTCTCATTAGTTTTCGTGAGGCTCTGCACAAATTTATGGCAAGCCCTCAAAATTGCGATTCTTAGCTCCATATCCTCCATTTCTGTCATGTTTTTTTGTCTCCGCATCTTTTATGCTTTCTTGGTGCACCCCCTTGTGGTCTCTGTGCGCAGTCTTGTTCTAGCCAAGCCTTAATTGTTGTAGTTAACACTAGAGGGATTTGACCACCAGGCCGACTGGCTGTAGGAATCAGCTGAGCGGAAAACGTCTGTCTTCTGGGGAGGCGCTAATCCAGCCTTTGCCTGAGGCAATTGGCAAATGGCTGTGCGCAGGGCCTGGGCGGGGCGGGCTCAACAGGGTGGGGGGAGGGAGCTGCTATGGCCGCTCTCAGTCCGTCCCCAGGGGCTCTGCCTCTCTGTCCCCACAACCGCTGCAAACCTCGGAGGGGCCGTAGCCAGACAGTCCCGCTTCTCCCGTTTGAGTCTGGGTCCCTAGAGACTCACCCGGATCTGTAGCCTGGAGTCTGAGACTCACTCCTGATTGAAAACGACAACCGCGCCCTCAGCCACCAGCCCGCTTTGCGCGCGCACCACCTCACCACCGCACCACCGTACCTTTAAATTTTCCACACTACGCCTCCTCTGAGCGTCGGAATGCTGTTGTTTTTGCTTCTAGTTGAAGAGTCTCTCCTCAGCCAGCCTTCCTGTGGTTCTGGTTGATGTCCGTTCCGACTTTTAGTTGTATTTTTGAAGTGGTTGTTTAAGGCGGCAATCTCCGGTGTTTACCTATGCCGCCATCTTTGATTCTCTAGGGCCCAAAATTGATGGCATTTTTATACACCAAAAATGAATTCTCAGAAAGAGAAATGAAACACACACACATACACACACACACAAACAAACAAAAAACACAATACCATTTACCACTGCAACAACAACAACAAAATAAGATGCCTTGGAATAAACTTAACCCAGGAGGTAAAAGGCCTATAATCAGGAAACTATAGGACATTGAAAAAAGAAAAAGAGAAAGATACAAACAAATGTAAGCATATACTATGCTCATGTATTGAAAGAATTAACATCATTAAAATGTCCATACTACCCAAGGCAATCTACAGATTCAATGCAATCCCTATTAAAATGCCAACAGCATGTTTCACAGATCTAAAACAAATATTACAACAGTTGATATGGAACCAAAAAAAAAATATCCCAGCCCAAATAACTGAAGCAATCTTGATAAAGAAGGAGGGATCACAATACTGGATACTCAAGCTATAGTAAAAAGGCATTGTAATCAAAACAGCCTGGTACTGGCACAAGATCAAGCATATAGATCAATGAAGCAGAACAGAGAACCCAGTAATTGACCCAAACCATTATGCTCAATTAATATTTGACAAAGGAGGCAAGAGCATCTAATGGAGTAAAGACAGTCTCTTCTATAAATGGTGTTGAGAAAATTGGACAGGTACATGCAAAAAATGATACTAGACCACCAATTTACACCATACATAAGAATAAATTCATAATGAATAAAACACTTAAATGTAAGTCATGAAACCATAAAAATCCTGGAAGAAACTGATACCATTACAATAACCTGGTTATTATTTAACAGTAGAGGAGAAAAGGGGAGACTAGATAATATAGGCTACCATTTTCACAGCTTTTCCAGGAAGCTGCAGTTATCTCTCTGTTCCCTGCAGATTGCATGCCCAGAAAGGTCTGGGTGATGTGAGATGATACTTACCTGTCTGTCACACCTGGGAGAATAGGCATGGCCTCTTCAAGGGCACAAAATCTGATACTTAACTCTTAAACAAAGAAAGTTCTCTCTCGTGCCCTCTTGACACTCTTGGCCCTCTGGCACTCCTGGTCTGCAGAGCTTGCATGCTCTGCCCTGGCCCATGTGGCCCACAGCCATGTGGACTCCACACAATGAATTTTTTTTCAATTTTATTTTTATTTTATTTTATTTTTTATTTATTGCTTAAAATATTACAAAGGGTATTACATATGTGTCCTTTTTTTTTCCCCACCCTTGACAATCCCCTGGCCTCCCCCACCCCCCAGTGTCTTATGTCCATTGGTTATGCTTATATGCATGCATACAAGTCCTTCGGTTGATCTCTTACCCCCCTCCCTCCTGCCCCCCCAACCCTCCCTGGCCTTCCCGCTGCAGTTTGACAATCAGTCTGAGGCAGCTCTGCCTCTGTATCTATTATTGTTCATAAGTTTATAATGGTCTTTATTATCCATGAATGAGTGAGATCATGTGGTATTTTTCCTTCATTGGCTTATTTCACTTAGCATAATGCTCTCCAGTTCCATCCATGCCGTTGCAAATGGTAAGAGTTCCTTCTTTTTTACAGCAGCATAGTATTCCATCATGTAGATGTACCACTGTTTTCTAATCCATTCATCTACTGATGGGCACTTAGGCTGTTTCCAGATCTTAGCTATGGTGAATTGTGCTGCTATGAACATATGGGTGCACATATCCTTTCTGATTGGTGTTTCTGGTTTCTTGGGATATATTCCTAGAAGTGGGATCACAGGGTCAAATGGAAGTTCCATTTTTAGTTTTTTGAGGAAACTCCATACTGTCTTCCATAGTGGCTGCACCAGTCTGCATTCCCACAAGCAGTGCACAAGTGTTCCTTTTTCTCCACATCCTCTCCAGCACTTGTCCTTTGTTGATTTGTTGATGATAGCCATTCTGACAGGTGTGAAATGGTACCTCATTGTTGTTTTGATTTGCATCTCTTGGATGATTAGTGACTTTGAGCATGTTTTCATATGTCTCTTGGCTTTCTGAATGTCCTCTTTTGAAAGGTGTCTATTTAGATCCTTTGCCCATTTTTTTATTGGATTGTTTGTCTTCTTTTTGTTAAGTTGTATGAGTTCCCTATAAATTTTGGAGATTAAGCCTTTATCAGATATGACGTTGGCAAATATGTTTTCCCACGCAGTGGGCTTTCTTGTTGTTTTGTTGATGGTTTCTTTTGCTGTGCAGAAGCTTTTTATTTTGATGTAGTCCCATTTGTTCATTTTCTCTTTAGTTTCAAGTGCCCTAGGATCTGTATCAGTGAAGAAATTGCTTCGGCATATGTCTGAGATTTTGCTGCCTTTGGATTCTTCTAGAATTTTTATGGTTTCCTGTCGTACATTTAAGTCCTTTATCCATTTTGAGTTTATTCTTGTGTATGGTGTAAGTTGGTGGTCTAGTTTCATTTTCTTGCTTATATCTGTCCAATTTTCCCAACACCATTTATTGAAGAGACTATCCTGGCTCCATTGTATGTTCTTGCCTCCTTCACACAATGAATTTTAATTAGCCTAATACTACATCAGTCCCAGCTCCACCATGTAACGGAAACACTGGACACTAGCTTTGCTTTTTGCACAACTACATCTTTTTCAGGACTTGTTTAAGGAACATGGGACTTTACAAACCAAGGAATGTAACTACGCAGATAAAAACCACTCATTCTCCTGTGTGAGTCTTATTAAATTCCTTTTCTCAAGATATTACAAGGATCCCACTCAATCCTCCAGCAACAAAGTCATAGGCAGCAAAATTTCAGATATCTCTCCTAGCAATATGCTTGCTGATATATCTCTTAGGCAAGGGAGCCAAAAGAAAAAATAAACAAATGGAACTACATCAAAATAAAAAGATTTTGTACATCAAAAATGAAAAGGTATCCCACTATATGGGAGAACATATTTGCCAATAATACATCAGATAAAGGGTTATTTTCCAAAATATATAAAGAACTCATATAACTTAACAAAAGGAAGACAAATAATCCAATTAAAAAAGGGCAAAGGACCTAAATAGACACTTCTCCAAAGAGGGTCTACAGATGGCCAAGAGACATATGAAAAAATGCTCAAAGTCACTGATCATCAGAGAAATGAAAATTAAAATGACAATGAAGTATCACCTCACACCTGTCAGAATGACTACCATCACCAAATCAACAAATGACAAGTACTGGCGAGGATGTGGAGCAAAGGGAACCTTAGTACGCTGCTGGTGGGAATGCAGACTAGTGTAGGCACTGTGGAAAACAGTATGGAGTTTCCTCAAAAAAATTAAATATGGAACTGCCATTTGACCTACTGACCCCACTTCTAGAAATATATCCTAAGAACCCAGAAACATCAATCAGAAAGAATATATGCACCCCTATGTTTATAGCAGCTGAATTTACAATAGTTAAGATCTTGAAACAGCCCAAATGCCCATCAGTAGATGAGTGAATAAAAAGGCTGTGGTACATTTAGACCATGGAATACTATGCTACTGTAAAAAGAAAGATCCCTTACCCTTTAAGACAGCATGGAGACACCTAGAGTATTATGGTAAGCAAAATAAGCCAGTCAGAGAAAGATAAGTATCACATGATCTCATTCATATGTGGAATCTAATAAACAAATTAAACTGATGAACAAAATAGATCCAGAGACATAGAAGCATGGAACAGACTGTCAAATCCCAGAGGGATGTGTAGAGGGGGTGGAAGAGATTAACCAAAGAACTTATATGCATATATATATATATTTCATGGACACAGTAGTGTGATGAAGGTCTGGGGGTGGTGGGTGGTGGTGGGTGCAGGGTGTAAGGAGTCAATAGGAGAAAAAAGGGGACATCTGTAATACTTTCACCAGTAAAGATAAATTTTTTAAAAAGCAAATCAGAAAAAACCCACAAAAGTCTGAGACTGTTACCAAACAGGTTTGCTGCCCAATGTGCATGTCAATACTAAGGCACTGGCTTTTGAGAAAAGAAAGGAGTGTTGCTTGTGAGTTGACTGGCAAGAAGACAGGAGGCAGGACCAGAGCTGTTTTCCTCAGTCCAGGATATGGGGTAGGGTTTTATAGGGTAGCAGTTAAGGGACCACACGTAATGTTACTCATAAGTGGTGTGAAAAATGGCTCACCTGTCCAAATTCAAATGACGGACTTGGAGGAGACAGAAGTATGGTGAAAATGAGACCTTCAATTCACTCTCGACAGTAGGCATCCACCCCATTGTGCAGGCACCATGGACTAGCTATCATAGCCTATTTATTTAGTCCCTCCTTCGGTTCCTCGTTGGCTGAGTAGTATGAAGTCACCTGTTTCCTCATACGTCGCTTAGGTCTTGCTGTCTCCCATTAGGGCCATTTAAAATATTGGGCTGAGGCCTTTCTAGCTGCCTCCATCTCCCCTAACTGAGCAGATGCCTCAGGGGTTTCCATCATGTTGGCCCACGTGCACAGTTTTGTTCCTCTTCCCTCCTCCCTATATTCTGCTTGCCCTGAGGAAATTCAGTAAATTCCATCAAAAGCCAACCACGCTGGAGATGGATCACAGAGGTCCATTTCCTACAGTGGTACACCCCAGGTTTAAACTTTGGTTTCGATTCTTCTTAGAAAACAGAACAGGACCAGGTTCTGCAGTTATAAGACTTACTATTTTTCACAGAATTCTTCCGTAAAGTGACATTCCATCAGGGATTTTAATTAGCACTGCTTGAAGTGAAAAGGAATTAGATGTGTTAGGGAAAAAAAAAATCTGTGTAATCCTGGAGAAGAGTCATGCCTGATTTTTTGGACAAGCCAGGCTTTGAGATTCCCATTTGGGAGAGGACCTGACTAATCTAGGGCAATCAAATTAATCAATTTGGGTAGAATCTTTCCCATCTTTCCTTTGGGCCCTAGCTACACCTCTGCCATTAGGGAAGAGCAGGTTTCATTTGATTCCCACCTTCCAGAGCCTAGACCCATGGGCTGAACATCAGTGGAATTGCCTGCCCAACATCCTCTCTTGTTAAAGGATCATTCTCATCCATCCAGAGAATAGAAGAAAATATTTGCAAACCACATATTTTTTTTATATATATTTTATTGATTTTCTACAGAGAGGAAGGGAGAGAGATAGAGAGTTAGAAACATCGATGAAAGAGGAACATCGATCAGCTGCCTCCTGCACATCTCCTACTGGGGATGTGCCCGCAACCCAGGTACATGCCCTTGACCGGAATCGAACCTGGGACCTTTCAGTCCGCAAGCCGACGCTCTATCCACTGAGCCAAACCGGTTTCGGCTGCAAACCACATATTGGTAAGGAATTCATATCCAGAATATATAAAGAACTCCTAAAACTCAACAACAGCAACAATGAATAAATCCAATTCAAAAGTGGGCAAAGGGCTTGAATAGATATTTCTCCACAGAAGATATACTGATGGCCAATAAGAACATGAAAAGATGTTAAATATCACTAATTGTTAGGGAAATGCAAATCAAAATCAAATAAGCTACCACTTTACATCCATTAGGATGGGTATAATAATAAAAAGAAAAGGAAAACAGAATATGAAAAGTGGTGCTGAGGATGTAGAGAAATCGGGACACTTGTGCATGGCTGGTGGGAATGTAAAATGATGCACCCACTGTAGAAAACAGTATGGAAGTTTCTCAAAAAATTAAACATAGAGTTATTATATGACCCAGCAATTTAACTTCTGACTAGATACCCAAAATAATTAAAATCAGGGTCTCAAAAATATATTTGCACAACCATGTTCATAGCAGCATTAGTGACAGTAGCCAAGAGGTAGAAGTAATCCTTGCCCATCAATGAATGAAAAGACAAAGTGTGGTCAATCCATACAATGGAATATTATGCAGCCTTAAAAGGGAAATTCTGATATCTGCTATGACATGGATGAACCTTGAAAACATTCTACTAAGTGAAATAAGCAGACACAAAAGAACAAATATGGTGTGATCCCACCTTTATGAGTACTTAGAGTAGTCAATTCAGAGAGAAAAATATAATGATGGTTGCCAGAGGCTGGGGCTAGGGCTGGGGGAGAGAAACATGGGGAATTGGTGTTAATGGGGTCAGATTTTTAGTTTGGGATGATGAACAATTCTGGAGACAGTGGTGATGGTTGTATGACAATGTAAATATACTTAATGTCACTAAGCTGTACACTTCAAAATTGTTATAATGGTAAATTTTGTTGTGTGTGTTTTTACCACAATAAAGAGGGGTAAGAAAGAGGCCTAAATAGGCTTAAAAAAAGACCCATCTTTTCTCATTGGGGAGCCAGCCCTCCCCTTACCAGTCCATTAGGTGGGCATTTAATTCACACATGCCTGTGATTGGTCGGGCATGTGCATGTGATTCAAGCTGGACCAAGGAAAACTCTTCCTGAGACTGTTGCAGTAGCTCTTGGAAAAGGAAGCTTTTCCAGTAAAAGGGTAAGGAATCTGTGCCAGGAGTTGCTGGTGACCTCTTTGCTGTCAAATTGGAAGAACCTAGCTGAGAGTGAGGCCAACTCAGTGGGAAGCAAAGTGGGGAGACAGAGAACCAAGCCCTGGTATTGTCCGAGCCAAGCTTGAAGCCAATTCAGTGCCTACAAGCCAGTTCCCTGTGTCTGTAAGCCCCCTTTGTGCCAATTTGAGCTGGATTTTCTGTCACTTGCCACCTAAGGACACACTGCTTGGTCCGCTAAGATATGCAGAGAGTGGGGCTTCAGATGAAGCAGAGCCTCTCGGCAGCTCAGCCCTGTGTTGCTGATGGCTTCATGCTCGCTTTGAACACATGGAACACCTGCTCCATTGATGCCTCAAACAGTCAAACCTCAAGACAGGCAATTTCCACCTGTATTTGGGATCCCATAGCCACATTTTTTGGGCAACCTGAGCAGGATATTAGGGGGGTGAGCTGTCTCCCATGCCCACCAATCCCTCAAGTTTACCCCTCGTGGTGGCACTCAAATCTCCAATTTGGCACCTCTGGCATTCTAGCCTAGAACACCCACCCACGTGACACTACAGCCACACTCTCCAGTCCCCTGAACACAGGCTCTGCTTCCCAGCCTCCTCACTTGCCCTCTTCCCATGCCTCTGCCCAGCAGCCCTTCTGCTCTGTTCATCCCCATCTTTCACACATCGAGTATCTGCAGAAACAAAGCACATTGCCACCTCTCAGACATATCTCTAGTTCCTGTTCCTCTAATTGACACTTATCCCATTTCAACAGCCTCCAAGAGATCTTGGTCTGAACTGAGAACAAAGCACGTTCTGTAATGTCTCACGTGTCAGGGCCCCAGCATGAGCCTACACTGATCTCACCTTGGATTCAGAGTGGCCCAGACACAAGGTTACACATGAGGCTACATATGGGCCCTCTCTGAGCTTCAGTTTTCATATCTATAAAGGGTGGATGGGAAATAATAATACTTACCTCTATAGTTATTGTGAGATTAAATGACGTTATATATCCACGACTACTATACATCCCACACTACCATTTAATAAAAGAGCTCTTATTAACCTCTTACCCCTCCCTAGTTCCCATCCATTCATATTAGATCTTGGTCTTCACTGTCCTAAGGAAAGCAAGGCCATAGCCAAAATGGAGAGAGAAAAAAGTTGATCGTTAGCTTTTGATTTTTCAAGGACCTTAAATTCTATTAATTTAAGGAATTTTCAAGGGTAGCTTGACAATAATGCATTTTGAGTCTTATATGCAGGCTTTAGAGTCTAACCTCCACATATATTTTCCTTGAGCCTCCTCCTCCAAACCACTGGATTTAAGACCCCAGGGCTGATTTAGTCCAAAGACCTCAGTCCTGGTGGCTCACACCAGGCAAAGAGAGGACCAACTGGCAAGTCCTGTTTCTAGCCTTGTTGCTTGAGCTGCTGCCATAGGCATCAATGTGGAACACCAGGACTGCAAGTCAGAGAAGCTTATTTTCTGCCCTGGCGATTCTCTCCTGGCCCAGATGCCTGAACAGCTCTGTTAAGTCTGCACATGATGGCCAAGGACAACAAGGGAATTTAAAGATATCATTAGTTGGTTGTGATGAGTGTTGTGATAATGGGTGGTCATTTACTTTGTGTGGCAGGTGCCCACTTACAGGGACTTAGGCTTTTGGTTTTGTTTTAGAGTAAGAGAGGTTGCTTTTTAGAAGTTATATTTTACTTCTTGGTCTGATCAAACTCGTGGCCCATGGGCCACATGTAGCCCACAAGAAATATTTTTGTGGCCCAGCCAATATAATGGTATATAAGAAACGTTTTATTAAAAATTTCATAACTTAATTTTTACAATATCCTGTTATACATAATTATTAATAACAAACTACAATGTTCACTAATGACTGATTATTATAATCATGTTGCATTCATTTCCCTTACATTCTTATTTATTGTTTCAAGCTCTTTTTTCATATTTGTGTAGCTCTCATTAAGTCCTTTATAATTCTCATTAAGTTGCAGGCACACCATTTTTCTCCACTAGTACTGGCAGCGAATATTTTAGCAGCCGATTGCCATGTCATTAGTTTTGGACTGACTTGTTTGGTGTGCACAACAGGAAACATTTTGCTTTCGGAGAACAAAAAAAATAGGTTTATTTGTGTTACACTTACTAATTTGTGCAGTTATTCAGTGTCTGGTAAGTTAATGTTCCAGAAAAAAATATTAATTTTTATTAAAATGTTCTATTATTTTATGTTAATGATTACTCATTTATTTCAGCCCTTTGTATTCAGCATGTCTCTATCAAAATAAACCCATGTTTCTATGAAAATTGAAGGTTTTTGTTTTTTTTTGGTAGCCCACATAAACTTAAACCTTGTTTATTTGGCCCATGTTAGCCTTTGAGTTTGACATGCTTGACTCTCAATGAACTAAAAAAGTCACTTTAGAGCACATTGATATTTGGAGAATAATGATTAAGTATTCCTCTTTGTTTACCTAGGTTAGTTTACCTAATTAAATTAGTTTACTTAAAAAGCAAGTGTGGAGGGTTACCCATTGCTTGCAAGGAGATTATAATGGGACTCACTGGCTAATCAAAGTCTATGGCTGGGAAAAAGATAGGAAATTTTGTATTAGGACCAAATTACCTCTTGGGTACAAAATAATCAAGATACCGCCCATTCTCTTTAGAGATTCCACTGTAATAAAACTGTCTGACATGGTGGGGTTAGTTCCTGACTAAAGATCCCTTGCAAGAATGGACATGTAGGAACACCAATGGAGAAATCACCATTGGGGCTAGTGACTCATGCTCCATGCCAGGTCTATGTTGTGTGGGTGGAGGGAAACCATATATTGGGCTCAAACTAGCTCTGGAATGGTACATGTGATTTGAGGACAGTGGCTTAACATGAGCCTATAAATCAAAGCCTTAAACAGTGTGGACAGTGCTGTGGTCAGTTGAAGGATCCAGACCATTGAGTGCATCAGTCCACGACATGTTGCATAAGGCTAACATCCAAAAGAAAAACAACATAGCAGGGACAGGGTAATCCCAACTGAAATCTGGGCCCTGCTGGACACTTAGTCCAGTTCACTTTCCAAGAATATAATTGAATTGCTAGACTAAGTAATCCCTCAACTTTTCTCAGGAAGAGAAACTACTAGTCTAGTATGTGCAGACTCAAATATGTTTTAATTTAAAAAATTAGAGGTGGAGACTAGCTGGAGAGAAACCTGGTAACCAAGGACGGAAAGTGGAGATCACGTAGGGACTGGTAAGAAGAGTGGAAGTGCAAAAGAGCTGGTCGAGCTCTCACAGACAGCAGCTGAAGTTCCAGAGAGATATTTCAGCTGTGAAAGGTTGCCACTGAGAACTCTAAGGTCTAATCCCCAAGCTGGAACCCCTAGCAGAGAGCACCAGAACTGAGAAAGGTGCCCACATAATATCTGGCTGTGAAAAGCAGCAGGGTTGCTGTATTCTAGGGAAAGACAGCTGGAAATGCAGGCAACCTCTTAAAGGGCCAATGTACAAAAATCTGTGTACAGCCACTCACCTTGTGCTCTAGCAGAGGGAGGGCAGAGTCGACAGGAGCTATGTGAGCAGAAGGCAGGGTTGGGGGCTCTGGGGTTAGAACTCAGAAGACAGCCACCCTGTTCCCTGTGCTGACATTCCCCCATGCTGTGGAGGTCATCTTCCTAAGGCAAACAATTGTTATCCGGACAGTTTTTTCTTGGGGGGGGTGGAATGGGGGGGTAAATAGTTGACCCACACTATTGGAAAACACCTTGCCTCATGGTATAGACTAGAGTTTATGAGGCTCATTAAGAGACTGAGATTAACAATTAGACTACAGGCAGAAGCAATAGCCCCACCCTGTTGGAAAAATTCTCACTACACATGTGGAGAATTGTTTGAGAGTTATTCAAGACTGAATCAAATCAGTCTGCAGGCAGAGGTGGCATCTGGAGGCTTTGAGTATTTGCCTGATCTAATTAATCAGAAACAGCATTTGACACTGTCCAGCACTAGAGATTGAGAGGGGTAGCAGATTTACCTAATACATAGTCACAAACCCAAAGAGCCAGCCAAAATGAGGAGAAAAAAAAAAACACCCCAAAAATGAAAGAACAAGAGAATTAACCAGAAGAAGAGATAAATGAAATGGAGATAAGAAATTTATCTGATACAAAGTTCAGAATAAGGATGTAAATATGATCAACAGCATGAGAAAAGATATAGTAACTATGAAAAAAGAACAGTCTGAAATAAAGAATGATAGAGGACAAATAAAGAACACATTGGAAGGAATACACAGCAGATTAGGGGAATCTGAGGATCAGATCAGTGAATTGGAAGACAGGGTTGAAAAAAATCACTTGGAAAACCAAAAAGAAAAAGCAATTAAAAAACAGGAGGGTAACTTAAGGGAGCTGTGGGACAGCATAAAACATAACAATATTCGCATAGTAGGTATGCCGGAAGAGGAAAAAAGGGATAGAGAACATGTTTGAAGAAATAATGGCAGAAAACTTCCATAACCTGGTGAAGGAAAAAGTTACACAAGTTCAGGAGGCACAGAGAACCCCAAGAAAGAAGAACCCAAATAGGCCCATGCCCAAACACATCACAATTAAAATGCCAAAAACTAAAGAAAAGGAGAGAATCTTAAAGGCAGTAAGAGAAAAGCAAAATGTTACCTACAAAGGAGCTCCCATAAGGCTGTCATCTGATTTCTCATCAGAAACTCTACAGGCCAGAAGGGAATGGCATGAAGTACTCAGGGTAATAGAAAGCAAGTACCAGAAACCAAGTTATTATATCCAGCAAAGCTATCATTCAAAATAGATGGTCAAATAAAGAGCTTCTCAGACAAAAAAAAAAAAAAAAAAGAGGTTAAAGGAGGTCATCACCACCAAGCCAGCATTATAAGAAATGCTAAAGGGACTGCTGTAATGAGAAGAAGAAATAGAGAGAGAAGCATACGAATTCAGAATTAAAATGCCAATAAATAAGTACCTATCAATAATAACCTTAAACGTAAATGGATTAAATGCCCTAATCAAAAGATATAAGGTAGCAGAATGGATATAAAAACATGACTCAACTAGATGCGTGAAGGGATGGGAAAAATTATTTTCATGCAAATGGAAAAGAAAAAAAAGCTGTGGTAGCAACACCCATATCAGACGAACTAGACTTCAAAATGAGGGCCATCACAAGAGACAACTAAGGTTACTATATAATACTAAAGGGATTGATCCAATAATTGGATAAACATATATGCACCCAATATAGGAGCATCTAAATTTATTTTTTTTTAAAAAACTTCTAGGGGACTGTAAGGGAGAGATTGACAATAATACAGTTATAGCAGGGGACTTTAACATCTGACTAACTTCACTGAATAGTTCTTCCAGACAAAAAATTAACAAGGAAACAGTGACTCTAAAGAACACACTGAATCAGATGGATTTAATTGACATTTATAGAACATTTCACCCCAAAGCTGCAGAATATACATTCTTCTCAAGTGCACATGGGTCATTCACAAAGATAGACTACATGTGAGGACACAAAAAAAGTCTTAATAAGATCAAGAAGATTGAAATTGTACCAATCATTTCCTCAGATTACAGTAGAATGAAATTAGAAATCAACTACAGTAAAAAAAACCCCAAAACATTCAAACACATGGAGGCTAAATAGCATTTTATTAAGCAACTAGAGGCCCAGTGCATGAAATTCGTGCACTTGGAGGGTGGTCCCTCAGCCTGGCCTGTGCCCTCTCACAGTCCGGGGAGCAGGCCTAAGCCAGCAGTCGGACATCCTTAGCACTGCCACAGAGGCCAGAGAGGCTCCCGCCACTGCTGCTGCAGTTGCCAGCCATGAGCGTGGCTTCTGGCTGAGCGTCACTCCCCCTGTGGGAATGCACTGACCACCAGGGGCAGCTCCTGCATTGAGTGGGATTAGGCCAAAACAGGCTCTCCAACATCCCCCAAGGGGTCCCGAATTGTGAAAGGGTGCAGGCCAGGCTGAGGGACCCCATTGGTGCATGATCGCTGGGCCAGGGAGGGACACAGGAGGTTGGTCAGCTGGGGAGGGACCATGGGAGGGCTCCAGAGTGTGATGGGCCCATCTCGCTCCGTCCCGATTGGCTGGACCCCAGCAGCAAGCTAACCTACCGGTAAGAGTGTCTGTCCCCTGGTGGTCAGTGCATGTCATAGCAAGCAGTTGAGCAGCCTTAGCATATCATTAGCATATTATGCTTTGATTGGTTGAATGGATGACTGGACACTTAGCATATTAGGCTTTTGTTATATAGGATGAATGGGTACCAATGAGATGAAGAAAGAAATAAAAACTTCCTGGAAACAAATGAAAATGAACAAATAACCCAATGACACAAACAACTCAGTGACACAGCAAAAGCAGCAATGAGAGGGAAGTTCATGGCACTACAGGTATATCACAAAAAAACAAATAAACAAACAAACAAATAAAAACAAGAAAAATCAGCAATAAACTATTTAACCCTACAATTTAAAGAACTAGGAAGAGAACAACAACAACAAAAACCCAGAGGAAGTAGAAGGAAGGAAATAATGAAGATTAGAGCAGAAATAAATGACTAAAAAAAATACAAAAAAAAAAATCAAAGAAACCAAGAGCTGGTTCTGTGAAAGGATAAACAAAATTGATGAACCATTAGCCAGACTCATCAAGAAACAAAGAGAGAGGACCCAAATAAATAAAATGAGAAACAAAAGCGAAGAAGCAACCTCTGACACCATGGAAATATAAAAGATTGTAAGAAAATACTAGGAACAACTATATGCCAACCACCTGAACAATGTAGATGAAGTGAACAAATTTTTTAAAAAATACAATTTCCCAAAACTGAATCAGGAAGATTCAGAAAACCTGAATAGGCCAATAACAACTGACGAAATAGAAGCAATAATCACAACCTCCCACCAAACAAAAGCTCTGATTGGCTTCAAAGGGGAGTTTTATCAAACATTCAAAAAATTAACACCTATACTCCTCAAACTATCCCAGAAAATCCAAGAGGAAGGAACAAGTTCAAGCTCTTTTTATGAGGCCAGCATTATCCAAATTCCAACACCAGATAAAGACACTACAAAGAAAGAATTACAGGCCATGTCCTTGATGAACATAGATGCTAAAATCCTTAACAAAATATTAGCAAATCAGATCCAGCAAAATATTAAAAAATATCATATAATATGACCAAGTGTGATTTATTCCAGAATGCAAGGCTGGTACAATATCTGCAGATCAATAAACATGACACATCACATAAACAAATTGAAAGACAAAAATCACATGATCATATCAATATATGCAGAAAAAGCATTTGACAAAATGCAACACCCATTTTTATTAAAACTCTCAGCAAAGATGGCCTTTATCATATCTCAACATGATAAAGGCCATCTATACTAATAAAAGGGTAATATGCTAATTAGACTGGATAGACCGGACATCTTCCAGATGTCATTCTGGACGTACTTCCTGACAAAGCCGAGGCCTGGGCAAAGCCACCTCGGGTCCTGGGTGCCTGAGGCCAGCCCGGGCGAAGTTGCCCTGGACAGAGGGAGGGAAGCCTGGGTCCTGGTTGCTGGAGGAAAGCCAGTGCCGGCAGCCAGGGGAAGGAAGGCCTGCTCTTGCATGAATTTTTGTGCATCAGGCCTCTAGTATATGATAAACCTATAGCAAACATCATACTTGATGGGCCAACACTAAAACCATTTCCCCTAAGAACAGGAGGAAGACAGGGACGTCCGCTTTCACCACTCTTATTCAACATAGTACTGGATGTCCTAGCCATAGCGATCAGACAAGTAGATGAAAGAAAAGGCATCCAAATTGGAAAGGAGGAAGCAAAATTCTCATTATTCACAGATGACATGATACTGTACATAGAAAACCCTAAAGACTCCACCAAAAAAACTACTAAATTTAATAAATGAATTTGGCAATGTAGCAGGATACAAAATCAACACCCAAAAATCAATGGCTTTTTTATGCACCAACAATGAATTCTCAGAAAGAGAAACTAAACAAACAATCCCTTTTACCTTTGCAACAAAAAAAATTAAGATATTTAGGAATCAACTTAACCAAGGAGGTAAAAGACTTATACTCAGAAAACTACAGGATGTTGAAAAATGAGGTAGAGGAAGATATAAACAAGTGGAAGAATATACCGTGTTCATGGATTGGTACAGTGGTCGGCAAACTGCGGCTCTCGAGCCACATGCGGCTCTTTGGCCCCTTGAGTGTGGCTCTTCCTAAGCCTTAGGAGTACCCTAATTAAGTTAAGAACAATGTACCTACCTATATAGTTTAAGTTTAAAAAATTTGGCTCTCAAAAGAAATTTCAATCGTTGTACTGTTGATATTTGGCTCTGTTGACTAATGAGTTTGCCGACCACTGGATTGGTAGAATTAACATAATTAAAATGTCCATACTACCCAAGTTAATCTAAAGATTCAATGTAATCCCTATTTGTGGGGGGCTGTTTCTCTCTTTTCCAAGTCCCGCATGGAAAAGGAAACAGTCCATTTGCTGAGTGGAGGAGTTGGGGATTAAGAAATTAAAGAAAGACCAAGATGCAGAAATAGATTTTAAGCTGGGGCCAGGTGGGCGCCATCCTCTCTGATGGAGAGGTGGCAAAGCGGCCTGAGACACACAGCAGGTTTATTTTAAAGGCCTAGATTTACATATCTAGTTCCGCCCCTGCCTGATTAACATGTCCAGCCTTATTGGGGAAGCATGTTCCCAGGGCGTGGCTGCCTATGCTCTGAGTTCAGCCGACAATAATTATAAGAAAATGCCTAGGTGCCTCCCAGGTGGCCCTCTACACCTATTAAAATACCAACAGCATTTTCACAGATCTAGAACAAATACTCCAAACATTTATATGGAGCCTAAAAATACCCTGAATAGCTTCAACAACCTTGAGAAAGGGGAACAAAGTTGGAGGAATCACAATACCAGATACTGAGAAGGCTAAAAAGGGCTAATTCCAATGTAACCCTGATATTTGGGGGGCTAGCAATCTGGATCTGGGCCTGCAAGCCCAGTGTACATTCTTGATAACCTATAATTAAGTCATTGCCTCTTTCCCAGAAACTGGTCTTGCAGGACCTGTTATCTAAATACAGAGGCCATAAAACTGTGAACAGTGCACTGCCCCGGAGTGGGGATTATTAACACTGGCGCCAGGCCAGACCATCAGATATGGCCTGGAGAATCCCAACACTTGGGGGCCTTCTTGCAAAGCCCGCAAAAAGGACCGGAAGCATAATCCATATTTTCAGAACAAAGACCCCAGAAAGATATAAAAGAGAAGCACCCTGCACGTTACTTTACTCATTTTGGGAAGTTATTCCGCTGAGTCCGTCGGCGTATTAAACAGTGTAACTCCTTTTCTCTAAAAGCGTTGCGTGGTTTTTCTTTCGTCTTCTGCAGCAATACCATGTTATACTACAAAGCCACCATAATATAAACAGCCTGGTACTGGCACAAGAACAAGCATATAGATCAATGGAACAGAACAGAGAAGCCAGAAATCGACCCAAGCCATTATGCTCAATTAATATTAGACAATGGAAGCAACAGCATACAATGGAGTTAAGACAGTATCTTCAATAAATGGTGTTGGGAAAATTGGACAGATATACACAAAAAAAAGAAAGAAAAGAAAGAAACTAGTCCACCAACTTACACCATACATAAGAATAAATTCAAAATGGATAAAAGCTTAAATGTAAGTTACGAAGCCATAAGAATCCTAGAAGAAACCACAGGCAGCAAAATCTTGGACATCGGCAGCAGTATGTTTACTGATACATCTCCTAAGGCTGTGGTCAGCAAACTGCAGCTCGCAAGCCACATGCAGCTCTTTGGCCCCTTGAGTGTGGCTCTTCCTAAGCCTTAGGAGTACCCTAATTAAGTTAATAACAATGTACCTACCTATATAGTTTAAGTTTAAAAAATTTGGCTCTCAAAAGAAATTTCAATCGTTGTACTGTTGATATTTGGCTCTGTTGACTAATGAGTTTGCCAACCATTGTCCTAGGGCAAAGGAAACTACAGAGAAAATAAATAAATGGGACTACATCAAAATAGAAAGCTTGTACATAGCAAAAGAAACCATCAACAAAATGAAAAGGGAGCCCACTGTATGGGAGAACATGTTTGGCAATGATACATCTGATAAAGGGTTAATATCCAAAATATATAAGGAACTCCTACTACTTAACAAAAGGAAGACAAACAATACAATTTAAAAAATGGGCAAAGGACCTAAATAGACACTTCTCAAAATGGACATACAGCTGGCCAAGAGACATATGAAAAAAATGTTCAAAGCAATGATCATCAGAGATGCAAATTAAAATGACAATGAGGTATCATTTCACACCTGTCAGAATGGTTAACATCACTAAATCAACAAATGACAAGTGCTGGTGAGGATGTGGAGAAAAGGAAACCTTAGTATATTGCTGGTAGAAATGCAGGCTGGTGCACCCATTACAGAAAATAGTATGGAGTTTCCTCAAAATATTAAATATGGAACTGCCATTTGACCCAGTGATCTCACTTCTAGAATTATATTCTAATAACCCCAAAATAGCAAACAGAAAGAAGGTATGCACCCCCTATGTTCAGAGCAGTACAATTTAGTATAATAGCTAAATCTGGAAACAGCCCAAGTGCCCATTAGTAGATAAGTGGATAAAAAACTGTGGTACATTTATACCATGGAATACTATGCAGCCTTAAAAAAGAAGAGTCTCTTACCCTTTGAGACAGCATGGAGGGACCTGAAGAGTATCATCTAAGTCAGCGGTTCTCAACCTGTGGGTTGCGACCCCTTTGGCGATCGAACGACCCTTTCACAGGGGTTGCCTGAGACCATCCTGTATATCAGATATTTACATTACGATTCATAGCAGTAGCAACATTACAGTTACAAAGTAGCAACGAAAATAATTTTATGGTTGGGTCACAACATGAGGAACTGATTTAAAGGGCCAGAAGGTTGAGAACCACTGAATTCTAAGTGAAATAAGTCAGTCAGAGAAACACATGTATCACATGATCTCACTCACATGTGGAATCTAATTCAAAATAAACTGATGAACAAAATAGATCTAGAGACATGGAAGCATGGAACAGAGTATGGAATCTCAGAGGGAAGTCAGGGGAGGGTGGGTGGGTGGGAGGTAATCAACCAAAGAACTTGTATTCATATATGCATAACCCATGGGCACAGACAATAGGGTGGTGAAGGCCTGGGTTGGGGGTTGGGAGCCGGCTGTAGGGGTCAATGTGATTAAAGGGGACATACGTAATACTTTCAATAATAAAGATTTTTTAGAAGATTAGAGGTGAACTCTATTTGTGCCCCAAAGCTACTAAATAAAGCACAAATTTCCCTTAATTTTATTACATTTTTTTAAATGAACCCCCCACCCCTAACCTGAAGTTTCTCTCTTCTTTTTCTGTCTTCTCCTAGATCTGTAGCTGTGAATGAAAAAATATTGGGCTTGATTACTGGGATAAGGTTTAATTATGTCCCACTGAAAATGGAAAGGATAAACTAAGCCAGGCATGCATCTAAGAGAATTCTCTCCCATTTTGTCCTAGCCACACCCAGGCAGGACTGCCAAGGCTATCACTTTGCCAGCACTTGTGGATTCCCTATAATCAAGGGCAGTTTCCAAAGGAGCCGTGGTTGATGTGGGACTTCCTGCAAGGGGCAGGGAACTTGATATATGAAGCTGGGGAGAGGCGCTGGCTTGTAGGGGATCAAAGGGTCGTGTTGTTGTATGTGTCCGAACCCTCCCTTTTACTTACTGTCCTTTCAATGGGCAATGTTCCTCTTATAGAACCCTCTGTATTGATTAGGATAAAAACTTGGTCATTTTAACAGAGGCACCAGAAATAACAGCAAGCTTAAATAGCAAAGTTTTTATTCCCTTCTCTCATAAAAGACAGTGTGGGTTATCCAGGACTGGCTCTTGAATAATCCAGGCCTTCAGTGTTGCTCTGCTGTCATCTATACATGGCTCTTTGGCTCCAAGCTGAGGAAATGGAAAAGCGGAGGGCAGGGCCAGTGCCTCCCTTCTAAGGGCACAGCCCAGAGCTGCTCTCTGCTTGGCTGGGAGTGGCTCACATGACTCTGCTAACATCCTATTGGTCGGAACTTAATAGCATGGCCTGGGCTGCAAGAGAGTCTGGGAGATGTGGCTCAGCTGAAAGGCCTGGGCTGTTAGGAAGGTGGGAGGAGCTGTATGCTAAGGAGCCAAGGGCAGGAGGGGCCAGCATCTGAAGATGCTCTGTAATACCTGGTTCAGATTATCCGATTTCATTTGCCTTTTCTAGGAATCTGCTTCCTGCTTACCTGTGAGTGAGCAATACCTGAGGGGCAAATCACCTCCCTGACCTCAAGGTGACCCTGGCCCTCACAAAGTAAAAGCAGGGTATGTTCTGCTGACTTGGGGCAAACCTCACTACTGAAGGGGACTGGTACCTTACTACTCACTCTTGCAAAATCTGAAGGAGAGAGCTGGAGGTTTGATTACCCTGACTGGGGGCAGTGCAGACACCAGTTTACCAGTCTTGTGGGGAGGACCTGCCCTTCCTGGGCTTGGTAGGGCAGAGTGTGTTCCCCATGGGCCAGGTGTGGGTCCTCTGGCTGGGGCCATGTGCTGTTGTTAGAAAAACGCTGTGCTGTTGTTAGAAAAACCCTGCCTGAGAAAGTTTCATTGCAAAGTATGGCTAAATCCACAGAAAGAACTGGAGGTGTGTGTGATTGTCAGGCTGGGGGTCGAACTTGTAACCCAGGTACATGCCCTTGACCGGGAATTGAACCGAGACCCTTTAGTACATGGGCCAATGCTGTAACTGAAAAATCAGACAGAGGCCAAAAACCAGGACTACAGGCTTTATTAGAGGAGAAGGACCTGCTGGGCTGTCTCAAAAGGGGAGGACAGCAGCATGTGCAGGGGTGAGCATGCCTTTTGAGGGGCAGAATGGGAAGGGGTGGGGGCTTAGTGTACTCGGCACACACTGATTGGTGGCTTACTGTATTGTCCATATAGGACAGTGGCTTAGGGCCGTGGTCGGCAAACTGCGGCTCTTTGGCCCCTTGAGTATGGCTCTTCCTAAGCCTTAGGAGTACCCTAATCCTATATAATAAAATGGTAATATGCAAATTGACCCTAATGGTGGGACAATCAGGAATGACCAGTCGCTATGACACGCACTGACCACCAGGGGGGCAGACACTCAATGCAGAAACTGCCCCCTGGTGGTCAGTGCACTCCAACAGGGGGAGCTCCACTCAGCCACAAGCTGGGCTGACAGCTGTGAGTACAGCGGTGGTGGCAGGAGCCTCTCTTGCCTCCTCAGCAGCATTAAAGATGTCTGATGGTCGGACATCCCCTGAGGGCTCCTGGGCTGCCAGAGGGATGTCTGACTGCCAGCTTAGGCCCGATTCCCTGAGGGGTCCCGGACTGCGAGAGGGCACAGGGCAGGCTGAGGGACCCCCCGAGTGCATGAATTTTCATGCACTGGGCCTCTAGTTAAGTTAATAACAATGTACCTACCTATATAGTTTAAGTTTAAAAAATTTGGCTCTCAAAAGAAATTTCAATCGTTGTACTGTTGATATTTGGTTCTGTTGACTAATGAGTTTGCCGACCACTGGCTTAGGGTATTTGGCAAGTGTGGATTGGTGGTCCAATGTATAGTCCATATAAGGTACATGGTTAATCACTCAGGTATTTCCAAGCTGCAGGTTACATCATACTCCTCCCACCAGTTGGGGGAAGGGAGGATCTATCATTCCAGGCTTTTGGTAATAGTAAAAAAATTGAGAGTTCGGGCAAGGTCAGGGGGCGAGGGTTCATCTTCCATAGCTACTTCCTGCTGAGAGGGGGTGTCGTTAGGGGCATCTACCCAGGGTCTCGAACATTCCGGTGACATAGGTGTCTCTAGGTTCTGAATTCAAGGCCAGATAGATCTCTCCCACCTTCTGGTTGGCGAACGCCTGCATTCTGTTCTGCAAAAAACTAGTAAAACAGCGCATGAGACAGGGGCCGAAGAGCAAAATTAAAAGAATAAATACCAGTGGGCCTAATAATGGGAGGAGCCATGGAGTAAGTGAGCCAAAGATGGCATACCCCACTTCTAGCTGGTTACGTTGTCTTTGGTCAAGCCTGTCCTGGAGAGATTTAATGTGATCTTTGACAATTCCTGATTCATTTACAAAGTAGCAGCATTCTTCCCCAAGAAAGACACAGGTACCCCCTTTTTCTGCTGTCAAGAGATCTAAAGTGCGCCAGTTCTTTAGGCCTACCACTGCTAAGGAATCTACCTGCTTTTGAAGGGATTCAATGGAATTGCTAATGATGGAGATATCTTCTGAAAATTCAGCAGACAATTTGTGGTAGAAATGAACAGAGGAGGAAATGCCTCCTACGCCTGTCCCTACTGCAGTGAGGACTCCTGTATCCACTAAGAGGGGAACAAGGGCCACCCTTTTGTGGCGAGACCTGAGAAGACCAAGAGAGGATCGAGTTCTCCCTCTGTTCTGATAGAAAGATTGGGGGTTAGGAAGACATAAAGGCAGAGTGAGTGTGACAGGTCCTGGGGAACACAGGTGTAGGCTGTAGTCCCACAGAGGAGAAAAATACGCGGTGGAGAGCAGGCTAAGGGAGGGGGTAAATTTATAGACTGTGCACAGTAGTAAGGTGTAGGGGTAGTTGAGATAGTGGTTTGAGAGGTATTTGTTAAACAAGTAGTGTTTTCCATATTAAAGAGAGAGATGTTGTATAGGGTGCATTGAGGTCTGGTATAGGTAAGAGTTAAGTTAGTGGTCCAATAGGTTGGGATTGGAGTGGCTATGATGAGGGTTTGAGCCAGTGACAGACAAATCCAGCAGGATATAGAGAAGGAGGGATTGATGTTAGAGAGTAGATGGAAAGTTGTGTTGATGAAGGTGGGCAAAGGAGTAGGTTCGGGGTCTGCAGGGCGAGAAAGAATGTCCTTTAGTGGGGGAGGGATAGGTCAGGGATTAATATAGGTTTTGATAAAGACAATTATAGTAGAATTGATGACTCCCTTGTCATCCCAAATCCGTTTCACCTGAAAAAAACCTTCATTGGTGCATTCATTGTTAGCTGCCTGTAGGAGGATTATGGTGAGGAGACGAGACATATAAAAGGAATTCGAAAACCTGAGCTTCTTCCGGAGTAAAAATTGGAGGGTCCCTTGCCAGGTAAGAGCCTGTGAGGAATGATGGGTCATCAGGTCCTGGATGGTGCCGCTGAGTCTTCTTCGGGATGGTGGGGAGACATTTGGTGAGCCTGAGAGAGGTAGGTATTGCAGTGAGAGTGGGAGGGAATGTTAGAATGGGCTGTTATCCAAGGGAAAAGAGAAAGGGAAGGAAAGGAGCAGTGGAAGCCAGGGACCTGGATATGAGGCTGGAGAAAAGGCAGGGGGAGGAGGGAGTAGGCCCCACAGCCTGTTCCGAGGCCTGTAGCCGCTTGGATTTTAAAACTGCCGTATTTTTCCTAGAGATAATGATCTCAGTTTCTGATAATAGCTGGACTGTTAAGTAAGCCTGTGCAGTCAAGGAAGTATCCTTTGGGAAAAGTGGAATGGGGGAGGGGGACAGGGTGAGAAGGCACTGAGGTCAGAGCAGTTTTCAGAGCATTAAAGGAGTGAGAATATTGGCCTTGGGATCTAAAGGCTCAGTGAGGGGGTTCCTTCGCCATGTGAAGTCATAGAGGAGCTTTGCAAGAAGACTACAGTTGTGAACCGGAGGCGAGAGTACCCAGTGAGCCTGAGAAAGGAGAAAATTTCTTGTTCAGAGGAGGGGACAGTCATGGAGGAGATAAGGAGATAAGCCGTTTACAGTCCCAGGAATGGCGCGGCCTTGTGGGGTGAGAGAGGGAAACTGAGGTAGGTGACTGTGGTTTGGGACAACTGGGCTTTATGAGGGGATACATGGTAGCCCTGGCTGGGCACAGAGGTAGAATGAGAAAAGAGTGAATGGGGGAATTTAGTAAGATGCAGTGTAAAGGTGAGGTGGCTAATGGCTATGAGACTAATCCATCAACCCCCATAATAGAGACTGAGGAGTGGACAAGGGTTCCAGCGAATTCAGAGAGGGCAGAATAAGTGGCCCCAGTGTCAATTAAAAAGGAGATCAGCTTATCTGCCACCACAGTCGTTACCCGAGGCTCTGTCCTGGTGATGTAAGTCTGTGGGGCCCTGTTGGGGCCTGGGCAGCTTCAGTGGCCAGTCCCAGGAGGTCTGGGAGCTCCAAACCGGATCCAGAGGGTGGCCATGCTGAGGCCTGGATCAGAGGGCCAGACTACAGTCTGATTTCCAGTGGCTGTCCCTTCCACACCTTGGGCAGGGCCCGGGGGGGCGGTCTCGGGTTTGAGCAGGACTTGGCTCAGTGTCTTTCCATGCTGCATTTGAAGCATGGGCCCGGAGGAGCCTTAGCCCCTGACTTACCCGCAGTTGGAGGACCAGCACTTTGTTTGGGGTTCGTGAGAGTGGTGGCTAGGAGCTGGAAGGCCTCCTACTGGGCCTCAGCCTTGGCCTGATCTCGCTTTTGATTTTGGATTTGGGTCTCCTCGTCTCTATTATTAAAGACCTTAAAGGTCAGGTTAACGAGGTCTTTTTGAGGGGTTTGCGGCGTATGTCAGGGGAGTAAAGGTGGTCTGGTCAGTGGAAAAAGAAACCTGAGATGCCTCTCAATCTGTGAGGCTGGACATAGAGAATGGGACGTGGACTCAGACTATGCCCTCAGTTCCTGCTGCCTCCCTCAGGGGTAGAATGGACGCGGGAATAGAAGAGGCTGTTGAGGAAGGCAGTCTTTGGATGACCTGAGAATGAGTGTTAGATGGGAAAGGCTGTTTTGGAGCTCACGTTCTCAGGATTTGGGCTTTCAGGGATTGGGGAGAAGGCGGCTGCTGGTTAGGAGGATCTGAAGAGAAAGAGCTGAGGCGTTTTTCAATTTGAGAAAGATCAGAAAGTGAGAGGGGAATGGCTACCCGGATAATACCCTCCCCTTGCAACCTCGCGCAAAGGGAACTGGCCAGCCACCTGTGAATTCGATTGCTGGCAGTCATGGGGGCAGAGCGGTTAGAATCCTCAGAGGGTAGAGCGTGGGGTGTGGATTCTACGGCAGGGTTGTAAGCGGGGGCAGCGGGAGCGGGAGAGGTGGAGATGAATGATCAGCTGGGTCTAAAGAGTCACAAGACAGAGAAAGGGGCTGAGGACTGGGTTGAGGGGGCGAAGGGGACTTCTCGAGGAGGAACTGATGAGTGGAACATGAGGAGTAAAGCCAGGGGTGAGAGCAGAGGGGAAATAAAACCTGTTCGTAGGGATTTTGAAAGCTTTCCCTGTCCGGTGGAAAAAATTATCTAGATCTCAGAGGATACTGGAATCGAAAGTGCCGTTTTTGGGCCACTGAGAGCCATTGTCAAGTTTATATTGTGGCCAGGTAGAGCTTCTTTGGTTTGATGTAGCCAGAAAGACCAAGGGTCGAGAGATTGGCGAGGAGACACCCTAAGGGTGTGTTTCGAGGGTGTTTGGACTGAGAGGTCCCTATGACCGGAGGGAAGGGCAAGCAGAAGTTGGGGAAGGAACAAGGAGTGTCCTCCTTTTCCCTCAGCCAACCTGTAGCGAGAGGCGAGAAAAGGTTCCAAGGTCGTCACCCTGAGACCTTTCCTGTGGAGTAGAAGAGAATTCCCTGCCAGGTACCTGGGCTTTCGTAGAACGTAGGAAACGTGTAGCCGAGTAGACGGGAAACTCTGTAGGCCCTAATGCCCCTCCAGGTCAAGGGAGCGAGAGAAAAAAAAGTAGGGGGTTGGGAAAGTCCCTGAAGCCTATCGGTGGAAGGGAAGCGATGAGATCCCCACGTGTCCTGGTGCGGCAGGGTTTGAGAGGTGTCCGGAGCCGGCCAATCAACAGAACCGTACCACCGAGCAGAGCCAGAGTAGGAGTCAGAAGCTGGGGCCTAGGTTTGAGGATCGTCCAAACTCCCATTCACCTCTCCCGGGTTTTGGCACCAAAAATAAAAAAATCAGACAGAGGCCAAAAACCAGGACCATAGGCTTTATTAGAGGAGAAGGACCTGCCGGGCTGTCTCGAAAGGTGAGGACAGCAGCACGTACGGGGTGAGCATGCCTTTTGAGGGGTGGAATGGGAAGGGGTGGGGGCTTAGTGTACTCGGCGCACACTGATTGGTGGCTTACTGTATTGTCCATATAGGACAATGGCTTAGGGTATTTGGCAGGTGTGGATTGGTGGTCCAATGTATAGTCCATATAAAGTACATGGTTAATCACTCAGGTATTTCCAGGCTGCAGGTTACATCATACTCTGCCCACCAGTTGGGGGAAGGGAGGATCTATCAGTAACTATTGAGCTACACTGGCTAGGGCTGTTTCCTGCTTATTTATATCCTACCTATTGAGTCACACAACAGTGTTTAAAACCCAGTCACACTGACATTCTTCTTCCAGGACATTTCATCTTGGAAATGTTCTGGAATGGTAGGCTTTTGGGTTGCAAAGACCAAATACCAACTTGGCTGATTTCATCAGAAAGCGGGGGAGGATTTTTTGTAAGTATACTGTCAGGTCGGCTGGGAGCCTGAAGAAACAGGCTTATAAAATGGGCTGGAACCCAGGATCTTCAGCAGAGATCCTGCTGCAGAAATGGGTCACTGCATGTCCCCATTCCATGACTATCAGTATAGCCTTCAACTGTCCCTGACCCTCACTCCCTACTGAAGGATCCAATCCTGGGTGATAGCATTAGGTTGGCCAAACCTACATCATATGCCTTTCTATGCCAGGCTGGCTGGGCTGGTGGAAGAATAGGAGGAGGATGTATGTAATGCATGCAGTAGGTCCATGCCCAGAAGGCCCATTCCATGCTCAGGGCCTATTTTCCTAGCTGCCGGAGTGTTTGCCTGCTGACAGCTCAGCTGAGTCCCTCCTAGTGCTGTCCTGGGAAGAGGAGAGCTGTTCACCAAAGGGGAAGATCTCGAATGTGAAAACATTTGTCCATCATTTTGTTGTTTCCCATTGGTTGTTTTTTGTTGGGGAAATTTCCTGACTGTTTTAAATTAAGCATACAGGTGGTCAGAAAGCAGTGTCCACCCAGATTATTTTGTAGGGTCTGTTTCTGTGTCGGCTATTTGTTTGTGGGATTAAACTTTATTTTTTGAGGTAATTGTAGATTCACATGCAGTTATAAGAAATAATATAGAAGGATCCCATGCACCTTTTACCCAGGTTCCCCTAATGGTAATTATCTTGCAAAACCAGAGGACAATATTACAACCAGGACATTGATATCAATACAGTTAAGGCACAGAGCGTTTTCACCACCACGAGGATTTCTCATGTTGTCCCTTTATAGCCACATCACCCCCCACCCCCACAGGCCTGGCCTTCCCCCACTGTCAATCTCTCATCTGCTCTCCATTTCTGTAATTTTGCTGTTTCAAGAATGTTATATGAATGGCGCGGGCATGCGCCGCATCTTTCCCCTACTCCCACCCCTCCCCTCCCCCTTCCCCCAGTCACCGTCTCCCCGAGAGCGCGCACCATCTCATACTGTGACTGCGTGGCCCGGGGCGCGCACCCCATAACCCTTTGTGGCTGGCTTTTTTCACTCAGCATATGTCCCTGGAGATTCACATGAGTTGTTCTATCAATGGCTCCTTCCTTAATTGCCGAGTAGTTAGTATTCCATGATGTGAATAGGTCTACTGAAGGGCCTCTGTGCTTTTCCAGCTTTGGGTTATTATGACTAAAGCTGCTATGAACATTTCACATACAGGCTTTTGTGTGAACATGAATTTTCATTTTTCTGGAATAAATGTCCAAGAGTGTGTATGTCTGTTTTTAATAATCTCATTCACACTTACAATCAGGATGTTTCAATTACAAATACATGTTCCTGATTTTTCCTCAATAATCAGAAGATCTGAAAGATGGGGTTACAGAGATTCATGGGCCAGAGTGCTTCAGTCCCCTAATGCCCTACCTAGTCCCGTTTACTTATTTACCTGCCTGGTGAGGCTCTTGGTTTGCCTATTTAAGTGGGCAGAACTGGAATATAATGAGTTATATCTTGATTTTTAAATGTACATGTTTGTATACGCATAAACTTTCTCTGGAAGTGTACTCAAGCAGAAAACACTGCTTACCAGAAGGTACTGGCGATGGGACAGTAAGGGGGAATCACTTTCACGATCAGCCCCTTTGAGCCTTGTTAATTTAAGCCATCTGACTGTAAAATGAATCAATAAAATGTGCAAACAAGAACACAAAGATTTCTGCACAGAGACCTCTCTGGGGCTGGATGCTTTCCATTCAACTCTCTGTTTCTTCAGAGAAAATAAACCATTGGAACTCCCCTTCCCAGAGCACCTGGTCCCACCAGGGAAGACCTCCCAGTACTGGGATATTTAGAGGTTCCCCCAACCCACACATTCCCTGGCCTAGGGACTTCAGGCTTTGAGAGTGACCCCTAGACACCCCTCATCACCATCCACAAGCCCAATGACTCCTGAGGGGCAGGCTCAGACCCATCTGGGCCTCTCTGAAGTCCAGTGAGGTGTCTGCCCAGCCCCAGGGCCACCTTCTCCAAGAAGCCTTCCCCAGCATGATTGAAATCCAGTTTCTTCTTCCTTGTCAGGTGGTGGCATCATTTTGTGTCTTCCTGATAACAATTCAGAGCACACTTTCTGGATGCAAGCTCACCCTGTTCCCTTCCTGACCTCCCACTAGGCTGAACCCTCCCTGCAGCAGATTAACATTTTTAGAAATGCTGGTGCACCTGGTGCCTGCTGAACCCACCTTCACACAATTCATGACAAAAACTACAAACCACAGAGGACAAAAAGTACATTGAATTTAAGAGCTGGGATTTTTGCATGCAGATGAATTCAGTGATGCTGAACTTTCTCTCTTTCTTGGGTCGGGGTGAGGGTAAGAGTGTGCTCTAGGAGTGCTGACGCCCTTAATCTGCCCTTTGGGTAAACCACATTGACGTGCTAAGTACCGCCATAGAGTTGAAACCACAGGGTGTGAACGTGGGAGCCAGAAAATGCTCAGGGCTTCCCGCGTCGTCCAGGGTGTCCCGCAGGCGCGCGCCTTCAGGCTCTCCCCACACGGCGTGTACCCAACGCTCCTACTCCCTACGGTGGCGCGGGCATGCGCCGCATCTTTCCTCTACTCCCACCCCTCCCCTCCCCCTTCCCCCAGTCACCGTCTCCCCGAGAGCGCGCACCATCTCATACCGCGACTGCGTGGCCCGGGGCGCGCACCCCAGCCCCTCCCTCCGCCCGCCGTGCCTGTGAGTGGGGTCGCAGTGAGCTCGGCCCCTTTGGTTCCCGCGCTGCCCCGCCCCGCCCCGCCCCTCTCGCTCCCGCGCTTATCACCTGCTGGCCAGGCGCGCGGGCGGGGACTTCGGGCGCGAGGGGGAGCGCGCGGGCGATCGGGTCGCTGGAGGTGAAGCGAACGAGGATGGCGGCGCGGGCAGCCGGGTCACCGGAGGTGAAGCCGGCGAGGACAGCGGCGCGGGCTCGGGGGCTGCTGCAGCTGCTGCTCGCGCTCTCAGTGCTGCTGGCGCTGGGCCCCGCCGCAGCGGCCAAGCTCAACATCCCCAAAGTGCTGCTGCCCTTCACGCGGGCCACGCGCGTGAACTTCACGTTGGAGGCCTCGGAGGGCTGCTACCGCTGGTGAGGCTCGGCCGCGGCCCCGGGCTGCGGGCGGGAGGGCGGGCGCTGCAGGTGCGCCGCGCGGGGGCAGGCGGCGCGAGCGGGTCTGGCGGGCGGGGGGCGCTCCTTCCAGGCCCGCGTGCAGCAGGTGCGGCGGCCGGACCTGGCGGCGTGCACGCCCTGGCGCCGCCACTGCGCACGGCGCCGCCGCTGGGCCTCTGCGCCAGGGCCGCCTAGGCCTGACGGGCCGTGACCTGCTTTTTTGTGGGTTCCTCGGGAGCAGGGGCTCCACCCAGTCGTCCTGACTGGGGACAAGGGTTCTCAGGACGTCTCCGGTCGGGAGTGGAATGTGCCCGAGCGTCTGGGCCGGGATTGGCGTCCTGTAGTCTTCTTGTTCTGTACTCCAGGGAGCAGGTGGACAAGGCCCTGCCAAGCCTAGTGATGGGGTACTCATCCCTGGCACCACAGTGGTGTGGGAATTAGGTTTGTGGAGAAGTGTGGAAGGCGTGTGTGGGAGTCAAATCATATCCCTGCGGCATCTTTGGGAAGAACATAAACCTGTGATGAAAGGGCTTTTGGAGGAAATACTAGGGATCCGTTTGACAGACGAGAAATGAGACACAAGAATGTGGTTGGTGACTCATGCCCAAGTTTCTCAGAGTGGAGTTAGCCATGATGCCTCAAGCTCAGACACCTCTCCTTGGCTTCTCAGGGGAATTCAGGGATTCTACACTCATTGTGGGGGATGTGATACTAATGAAACTAGAGGGCTCTGTGCCTCCTCCCCACATCAGGGAGACCTGGCTAGGCTCCTGGCAGGGCAGGGTGATGTGGTCCAGCCCTTTCATCCAGCAGATGGGGAGTAATTTGGCGTCTACTACTAGCAGGGTGGAGACAGCCTTTGGTGTGCCTGAGGCCCCCACCAAGATGGGCCTTGCTAGAGATGAAAAGGAGGACGTAGTCCCCTGCCTGCGCCCCCCCCCCCCCCCCCCCCCCCCCATGGTACACCTTTGCTCCTCCCTTTCTTTCAGAGTCTCAAAGCAGGGTCTGTGTTGTGGCTTAACAAGGTGGGATCACATTACAGAGAAGTATGTGTGTATTTTAAGTTTGTTTGAATATTCGTCTGTGCAAGTGTGGTGCCCAGAGCAGCTTTCTTCCTTACTTGCACCTTTTTATTTTTCTGTAAGTTGGACTCCTAAAATAAGGACATGCTATGTCAGCCAATTGCATTTTGGGTTTAGTGTCTTCTGTGCCTGTGGGCCTTGTTTCTGGCTGGCTGTCAGAGGCTGATCTTTAGCTCTAAGTTTTCTATATCCCTGTCTAGGGCCTTGTCTTGTGTGGAAAGTTTAGCTGTTCATGCTTTACAGGAGATACATGCTCACTCTCTGGTTGAAGTTGTCTGTTCTCTTACTATATTGGTGAGAAAAGGAAGCTGTTATTAAAAACAGCTGGCTTCATAGGAGTCCTTTTGGATGTATTTGTATGCTGCTTCCTCTGAGCTTCTTTAACTGTACTCCCCCAACCCCCAAAGTAACAATCTTTTTTGTGTGTATTTTTGTGTGCATTTTCTTCTGAATGGAGCATATAGACTAAGGTTATTTTAATTTACTTGTTATAGCTTCTTAGGAGGGAGGGGAAAAACAACACACTTAGTCTCTGACACATCAGAAAAGCTTTAAGTGAGCTATAACTTGTTTTGCATCTGATCCATAGTTTTTATTGCAAGTGTGTGACTGCTCATTCTATGTGTCTCCTCAGGTGTTTGGTGGTTGTGATTTCCCCTTCACAGGAAAATCTTCCATCAGTCAAGTACTGAAAATGCTTTCTTTATTTTTAGTAGTGCTGTTCCTAGTTTCATCATCTATTATTTAGTTCAGTGATTTTCAACCTTTTTCATCTCATGGTACACATAAACTAATTACTAAAGTTCTGCGGCACACCAAAAATATATATTTTTTGCTAATCTGATAAAAAATAGGTATAATTTTGATTCACACTGGATGCCTATTGTATTTGCAGTTGTCATTTTTTTTTATTTAACAATCTCAGGGAAAATAAGTCATTGCCCCTGACTAAAGAGTCACATATTGCATGTTTTAAAACTTCTTTTGGCACACTGGTTGAAAACTGCTGATTTAGTTGGCATGTAGACAAGCTGTATGTCTGCAGTAATCTAAACCTGGGAGGAAATATCCTCTGCATCCAAAAAGCTCATTGTTAAGTCTCTGTGATGAAACACAAAGGAAGTGTAAACTCTCCTGAACCTTGGAGTTACTTTGGTTATCCATAGAATTTGAAGTCAAGCTCCAAATTTACTGAAATCACATGCCCGAGCCAAGAAACAGTTTTGTCTTCCTGTTTCTTGATTTTATAGCATCAAATAATTGGACAGTTTTAGGGCCAGAGGAACCATAGAGATCATCTAGTCTAAACTGCCTCTGTTTTAGTCTAAGCCTCAGAGAGGAACCTGCTGTCTGTGATGTCCTGTAGAATGATGGTCTGTAAGTTGAGCAAGATCCCATAGGACATAGGACGCTTCCAGTTCTACCCCATTCAGGAACTTACAGCCTCTGGCTAATTTGCCAGACTAATTGAATCCCTCCAATTACACTCAGCATTGCTGGTTATGTGACAGGTTCCTGATTCTTTTTAAATATTTTGTGTGATTGAAAATGCTCCATAAAGTGTATTTCATTAGGTCCTTTTTAAAGATATGTTTTATACAAAAATTATATTATATGGAAAATTGTGGAAAGAGAAATATATCATAATTCTTCAACTATAATACAATTAATCAGTCACCATTTCAGTTTCCTTTTAATCATTATTTTTTCCCTCTAAGCTCAAACCTGGTATTTAGGCCACTTGGTAACCTCTTTCTCTTCCAACCACCAGCTAAAATGAAAGTCCAAGTACTTTACTATGCTGTTTCAAAATATTCCTAGGTGTTCAGTGTCTGAGCACTATTCTGCTAGGTAGATGTTACATTTTCTGCTTATTCTTTTCCTTTTGGTTGAAGTCTCAGGGTTTCTGGATTCTTCAGTGGGCTGCCCTGTCTTGGAGAAACTGAATGTCTTAGTCTGGTTTCCCAGAAGCAGAGCTCGAGACAAGGATTTAGTGTGTGTGGCTTATCAAAAGGTTTCTCTGCTGAGAAGTGGAATAGGGAAGGGGAGGTGAGTGAGGATGTGGTCTCAGAGAAGGTCTAGCCTTGGGCTGATCCATGGGACCCTCTGGAGTTGACTTGCATGCAGGTTGTCCTCTCTTGAGGTGAGGGGGAAACCAGGCTTGAACTTTTTTGCCCAATCAGCCATTGGCTGCTCCTGAGGGGAGGGGTGTGTGCAGCCTCCTAGGCCTCTGGCTGGAGCCTAATGGCGGAGGGTGTTTGATTGGACAAGGTTGTGGATATAAACTGTGAGCAACATTTCTCCCCACAGCTGAGGGGCATGGGGTGGGCCTGCCTGGTAAAGAGCATCTGGCACCTGGCAGGGAATACACAGTGCCCACTGAATCGAGCTGTGCACAGGCGGCCGAAAACTCCCCAGGGCAACATGGAGCTGCCTGATGTGTTTGCCAGGCTTGGTCCTGAACTGGGTGCACTCTCTCACCACAGCCCGGCACTTCTCAGCCACAAGTGTAAGGATTATTGGGGAGGCAAGTGGGACCCCGTTCTGCTACATGGGCCCTGTACAGTGGAGTTTGTCCTTGGAGTATGCTGTGTCGCAGGCAGCTCAGGTGACCCATTGAGAATCAGTGGACATGAAAGACCCACAGTCCCTTTGTTCTTGCTGACCCGCGTCTGAGAGTCCAGCACCTCCCTGAGATATGTACTTCCCAGGGTCCCTCTGCCTGGCCCCAGCAGGAGGAACCAGCAGCAAGTCACATTGCAGCACTTTGCAGGCTGAAGTTTGGGGAGAGAGGGTGAGGTGAAGGTTTCCTCTGGCTCCTTCCAAAACCCTGCTACCTGCTGAGCCAAGTTGGAACCTCATCCAGTTCCAGCACCTTCTGCTGGGTTCACAGACTCAGCCTGCAGAACAGAGCAGTTCACATGTTGGAAGCTGGACAGGTGAGGCAGTAGGCCTGACGGGAACTGGCTAATCAGGCTCTGACATTAAAATAAAACATTTACAATGTGGAAGCTTACAAAAAAGGGGGCTTCATTCATCTGGAGGCTGACCAGTTTGGAACTTCTGCACCTATTCATTGGGCCTTCTGTGGCCTGTAACTGTGCTTCTGTTCCCCTGGTCTGGAGTATTTTTCCCTTGACACCCCATTTGTGGGCACTGTTCATCCTTACACACTCAGACCAGTCTCTCTCCTCCTTGCTTCTGCAGGGGTCTTGGAGTGGTAGACTGTGTTTGTGTGTTCTCACTGGGGGTCGTATTTGGTGTTATTTCTGGCAGAGATGCCACGTGCCTGCAGGTCCCAGGACAGTGCTCACTGTGAAGAGCTGTCCTGCCTGAGTGCCCTAGGGACAGCATTGATGACAACCATATTTCACAGGTGAGGGCTGGGGATTCACTTAACAGGTAGGTCATGAATATTTGTGACTGTATGAGCCAGGTGCCACTCCAGGTCCCAGGGGTGACAATGGACAAGCAGAGGAGAACCTGTTTTCCTGGAGCATAAACTAAGGAAAGTACAGGCCACATTCCTAGTGGTGAGTCTTTGAGGACATGAGCAGTGTGCTGTGTGATTCTGTAGAGGGCAGCCAGGAGAAGCCTCTGGAGCTGAACTGGAACCTGAGTGGGACCAACCGGAGGGAGCAGCAAGTGCCGGGGCCCTGGCGGGGACTGAGCTTGTTGGAAGAGCACAAACAAGCAGGTTTGGTGAGGAAAGTGGTGTTAGGAGATGAGGTTAGAGAGGTTGGCAGGGGCTGGGCCTGTGGGACCTTGTGGCCTATGGTTAGGAGACAGGAAGCGGGTGGTCAGGGTCAGGAGTTGGGTGGCATTAGCCTGGGACTGGTTCTCTGGGCCTTGCTCTCCCCTCTGCATCTGGCCTGGGGGCTGCCTGCAGCGTTAGTTCCTGCAGGACTGGTGGGGCCTTGCTAAACTCCCTTCATGAGACCCAGAGAGGGAGGTGCCTGGAAGTGTGTGCTCCTTTCAGTTGACCTGGTGCCTGGGTTGTTTACTTCCTGCTTCATTTCTGGGTTCCCCATTCTGCTCATCTTCCGGCCTGCAGGCCTAACTCTGCCCAGGAGGGGCTGGACCTGCAGGTGGATAGAGGGTTGTCTGTCACTTCCACTGCCACCCCCTCCCCCTTGGCACAGCTCTCACTTTTTCTTCTCCCTGTGGTTTTCTGGCCTGAACCTCCCTGTCCGGGGCTCCACATCCTCTGCTCAGCTCCTGTGCCTCCCAGAGCGCCAGACACATTCTGTGTGTCCGAGGGCCTTATGTGACGTTAAGATTGGGAAAGCTTTACCCTTTCAGAATTCAGTGTCAGTCCTTTAGAGTTCCTCAAAATAAACGTTTATTTCTGGTTCCAATATGTTGTTTATATTTTTTTCTTTGAAAAATTGCAGTAAAATATACATACTATAAAATGTGCCTTCTTAAGCATTTTTAACTGACGGTTCAGTGGCATTGAGTACATTCATACTGTTGTGCAGCCATCACCGCCATCCATCTCCAGGACCCTTTCATTAGTGCCAGTTGAAACTCGATACTCATCAACTATCAACTCCTCATCCCCTTTCTTCTAGCCCCTGCAACCACCATTCTACCTTCCTTAACACCTTTTAATATTTGTCTGTCTTCAGAGGGAGCAGGACGATGGCTCAGAACCTTTGCAGGCAGCAGTGCCTCCCCACCCAGCTCCACCTTCCCAGAATCTAGTAACATTGTTTTGACTCACCTTTGTTTTTATGGTTACTGCAGATGTATGGCAAATGATAGCGGCTTTCTATCTACAGAATTGATATAGGTTTCCTTTAAAGTACTGTTTCTATAAAGAAGAATCAATTCAAAGGAAAAAAATAAGGAGAAGATATAAGGGTTACCTGGATGTGACTGGATCCAGGAGGCAGCATACAGCAAGAGGCCCAAAGGGGGGAAAGGCTGGCAGAGGGCAGCTGCCCGGTGGCCAGAGGCACATGTCCAGAGGCAGGGGCTTGGAATATTGTGGGAGGGGTGTGGCAGAGGGAACAAAAACAGCAGAACCAGTTTTTTTTCTGCTAATCCCTTTGCATGTTATTCCCCATTTAATCCTAAAAACAAAATTTAACCCTTGTAGGAATGACTTCCACTGCACAAATGGGGAGCCAGAGACCAGGGGCCTCACAGACAGTTAGTGGCAGAGCCACTTTCAAAACCAGGTCACTTGCTCTAGAGCCAGCTCAGACCTGGGAGGCAAGAGGAAATGAGCCAGCACTTCTCAGCTAACAGTTGGTTTACCTAGTTCCTTCAAGACGGTTTTAGAACAGTTAGTGCCACTTGAAAAGCAGTGGCAAGGATACATGTGGGGTGTGGGGTGTTTGAGGAAGAGGTTAAGGCCATTTTCTGCCCAGGTTTGGAAGCTGGCCCCTCCCTGTGGACAGGGGTGGGAGGCCTTTGTCCTTATTTTGAACTATCTTTGTGCCTTCAGCACAAGGGAGTGGGACAGTGTCCAGACCAGGGGTCTAGAGCCAGGCTGGACTGAGGCATTTTTCTAGGAGTATGAATATGGGCAGATTACTTATCATGCAGAGGTTTCCTTGTGTACCAAATGAGGTTTTAATAGAATTAAAATGAAATATTTGTGATGTGTTTCATTCTGTGACTGACACATAAAAAGCACATAATAAATGAAAGGTTTTTTCTTTAAAAAAATATAGTACCAGTAGTTTGAATGAAATAAGGCAACGAACATTAACAGAATTCAGTCGGGGGGATTTCGTTTGTCTAGATTCTTCTGATCGTATGTAACAGGAAACCCAAACCACAGTAGCTTAAATAAAACAATGGCATGTTCTGGCTCATAAACCTGGAGGCAGGAAGGATTTGTTTTGGGCATCTGTGTTGCAGGAGCTTTTCAGCAGTACTTGGTCTCTCAGTCCTCAGGTCTTGACTTCAGCTAGGTGCTCTCCTGGAGTAGAAGAAAACAGTTCCAGCCCTGCAGCCCCCAGAGTCAAGTCTAGTGGGGCACATGCTTGGGTCTGAACCCTGGCAAACCAGGGGAACACACAGCTGATTCACCAGGCCCCAGGCACCTGCTTCCTAGTGTCCAGAGCAGTGTGAGTACTCTGAGGCTCATGGTCTGAGAGTGGAGAAGAAATGGCCCCCCCAGAAAATCTGGACACTGTTACTGAAAGAGATGGGTGGAGACTGGGCCACCCAAACCAAGCACAGGTCCCCTACAGGAATGACATCCATGTGTGTGCATTGACCTCACTCACCTGCTCGTTGAGCTGTTTAGATGTTTGTGTGTGTGTGAGAGGGCAGATATACCCTGGGCGGGGTGCTTGAAGAGAGCTGCTGTGGTCTGGGAGGAGGTCATGGTGGGATGTGAGTGAGAATGACGAGAGGAAAGAAGGCGACATGGCTGTGTGGCCGGCACTGAGCCTCAGTCTCCCAGCTGTAAGGTGGGTGTGCTGGGCCCACCTCCTGTGTAGAACTTTGGGGATGGTTCTGAAAACACTTGGAAAGGCCTTTTTTTTTTTCCATTTAGGATATTTGGTGTCTTTTTTTCCATTTAGGACATTTGGTAAAATTAAGTTTATAATTACAAACCTTCTCATAAAGAGAACTCTAATTTCAGATGGCCTTACCGTAAATTCTTTCAACATTTATGAAGAAATAGTACAAGTCCTTTATAAACTCTTTTAGGAAGGAGAGAAGGAACGATCATTTCCTAGATCATTTTTGTAAGGCCAACATTACAGTGATTGCAAACCAGACAAAAACATTACCAGTAAAAGAAATACATAGACCAAAAGCACAAAATTCCTTAACAAAATACTAGCAAATCAATTCCAGGAAAATATAAAAAAGGATAATGTATCATGACCAACTGGGGTAAATCCCAGGAATGCAGGTTTGGTTTAGCATTAACAAAGGAATCAGTATAATTCACCATATCAACAGAATGAAGAGGAAAAGCCACAAAATCCCCATAGGTGCAGAGTAGTCAACACCATTCATGAGAAAAATTTACAGCAAAGTAGGAATAGAAGAGAATCAATTCACAATCTGATAAAGGGCATCTACAAAAACATGTGCCAAAATCATATGCTACTGCAGTAGGGCAAGAAGTGAACAAGCCACAGGCCCTGTCCTTGTCTGCAGTGTCTGAGGGAAGTTGGACAGGGAAAAGCATTATTGCCAAGCCATTGTATTGGGGCCTTTGAACTCGCTGATCCATTTCCCCCAGACACTCTTCTTCCGGATGTCCAAGAGCCCACGCCTGCTGCTCCTTTACAGACATGTGGGTCTCTGCTCCCATGTCACCCTCTCCGTGAGGCTTGCTCTCACCATTCTACTGAAAATTACAGCCTTTCCCTATCCTGCTTTAATGCTTTCCATAGCCCTATTTTCTAAGACCCCATATTCACTCATTTTGGTTATTCTTGTTCTCTTCCCACTGAAATGTAAGCTCTGTGAAGGTGAGGATTAATGTATAATTAGTACTTTGTTGTATTCTCAGCTTAGAACAGTGCCTGGGACATTGCACATAACCCAATAAATATGGATTCAATGAATGAATGAATGAATTAGGGGCCCCAAGGAGACCAGTGGTGTGGAAACTGAGAGGAGGGTAGGTGAGGAGGATCAGAGATGGGTCCATGGAAGAGTTGCCATTTGCCATGAGCCATGAGAGTTGGGCAACATGAGAGTGGGTGAGAAGGGCATGTGAAATGGAGGGAACAGTATAAGCAAAGTAATGGAGCGTGGAGGTGTGAAAGCTGAGAGGGAGGGAGAGACTTCTCAGCAGAGATTAGACTTGAAGTTGGAAGTTCAGGCTCTTTCCAAGAATGTGACCTTGAACCAGGGACCCTCTCTTGGGCCTGAATTTTTGCTTGTGGCTCTAAGGATGGTAGGGTGGGGGCATGGAGGAGGCCGCTCTTGGGGCCCTGACAACAGGGATCAGGGTCAGGCTTCATTAGGAGAAGAGGATGGACAGGGTCAAGCATAAATGATCACAATATGGAAGGCCCCGCATTTTCATTAAAGAGCAGAGTTCTTGTGCTCAGAATCATGCCAAATACTGAAGGGCCACAAGCCCCTTATTTGGGAGCCTCCTGTTTTCTGAACTTGAGAGCTTACTGTGTGCAAGGCCCTGTGATAAGAGCTTTGTTATTGTACTAAACCACTCTATCCCTTTGCACCAGGTACTGTTTTTATTCCCATTGTATAGAAGAGTAAGTGGAGGTCTAAAGAGGTTAAGTCATTTGCTCAAGGTCACACAGCTAGTGAATGGCAGCACCCTGCTGTCTCAGAAATTCACCTTCCAGCAGATATCAGTAGGCAGAGAGCTGAGCAAGGCCATGTCCCATCACAGAGTGCTGCTCACCACTTAGCCACAGGCCTTCAACTCACTGGGTGATGCCCACCACATTAGGGAGGGCAACCTGCTTTATTCATTCCACTGGTTACATGTTGATCTCATCCAGACACCAGGGGCCCAGAGAAAGACCTTAACACATCCATGTAGGCCTTGGGGAGTGTTGTTGAGTGGGGGATAGTGGGATAGACATGCCCACCAGCAGCTGAGATGGATGGATGAGCCAAATATGTGCGAGCTGGAGCAGCACACACCTTTGGCGGATAATTTAAACTGGAGTCTGCTCTCAGTAGAAAAGCCTTATGAGCCAGGACCTGCTTCTTTAACAGAACATGCTGCTGCATCCAAGTGAATTGGGCTGTTGGAGTAGGAGATGTGGCTTCAGTGGGGGCAGGTTACAGTGTGGATCCACTGGAACCTCACCGTGAGGGGGACAGCGAGGCCCGATGACACGTCATTGCTAGAGTCTGTGGTCTTCGTACCTCTTTAAAGTACAGCCAAAACAAATGGCTTCAGAATGTCCTAGAAGGAGTCAGATAGCTAAAAATAACCTTTTGCTGTTAACAGAAACACCACCCTAGGCTGCCCTAAACCCTCTGTGGATGGTTGGGATGAGCCCCTCTGGCTTCAGATGGAGCATTCTGGAGCCCAGAGAAAATTCCCAAGTGAAAATGGGGGTGGAGGATGTGGTTGTCCACCCCCTGGTAGTTTGCCACGTCTGCTACTGACTTTTCTTAGCACTTTATCATTCATTATGAAGTGTTTCCAGCCCTCCCAGAGGCCTCGTGAGGACCAGTCTGGCTCCTATTGCACTGAGCTCAGCCCAGGTTGAGTGGGTGCAGGGATTCCAGACTGCTCTAGGCCTGTGTGTGGGCTCTTTCCCTGCATGGGTCTGGCTGTCTTCAGGCTGGGACAGCCCACCACTGCAGGCCTGAGGATGGGGTGGGTGCCTTCTTCCCCAGGCAGCTCGAAGTAAGGCATGCTGCTTTGTCTTATCTCTGGGCTACACTTACTGCCCTGTGTCAGCCCTAAGTGCAAAGAGCCTTTCTTAAGGGGTTGTAGGAGGGTTCAGCACCTGCTACCCCCAACCAGCCCTTGGCAGAGATCAGAAGATGCCCACGGGAGTGGTGAATTAAGAGTACTATATCTGATTGGCTCTCCACCCAAAGGCCTGCCCTCAGAGCTGACTGTCCAGTCCCATAGTCACTTGCCACTCTTGGGAGTCCTTGACATGCTGCTGGGTCCACGTAATATTTGTGATATGTTGGATTAAGTAATATGTATTATTAAAATTAATTTTATCAGTTGCCCTGCCTGTGTGGCTCAGTTTGTTGGAGCTGAGGTTGTGGGTTCAATCCCAGGTCAGGGCATATATGGGAGGTAACTGATGGATGTTTCCCTCTTTCTCTCTCTCTCTCTCTCTCTCTCTCTCTCTCATCTCCGCCTCATCGGGGACATTGATAGTGAGGGGGTGGGGGTGGGGGAGGGGGAGGCGTGCACATGGTAGGCAGGGTGCATAGGGGAAATCTCTGTACTTAACACTTAATGTTGCTATGAATCTAAAACTGCTCTAAAAATAGTCTATTAAATTATTTTTAACTGTTACATCTTTCTTTTTTTTTTTTTTTATTAAATTTTTATTGTTCAGATTACATTTGTTCCTCTTCCCCCCCCCATAACTCCCCTCCTTCCAGTTCCCGCCCCACCCTCCGCCCTCACTTCCCACCCACTGTCCTCATCCATAGGTGCACGATTTTTGTCCATTCTCTTCCCGAATCTCCCATTCCCCTTTCCCCCCCAAGAATAGTCAGTCCATTCCCTTTCTATGTCCCTGATTCATTATAATCACCAGTTCATTCTGTACATCAGATTATTTATTCACTTGATTCTTAGATTCACTTGTTGATAGATGCATGTTTGTTGTTCACAATTTGTATCTTTACCTTTTTCTTCTTCCTCTTCTTAAAGGATACCTTTCAGTATTTCGTGTAATACAGGTTTAGTGGTGATGAACTCCTTTAGCTTTTCCTTATCTGTGAAGCTCTTTATCTGACCTTCAATTCTGAATGATAGCTTTGCTGGATAAAGTAATCTTGGTTGTAGGTTCTTGGTATTCAGCACTTTGAATATTTCTTGCCATTCCCTTCTAGCCTGCAAAGTTTCTGTTGAGAAATCAGCTGACAGTCGTATGGGTATTCCCTTGTAGGTAATTGAGTCTCTTTCTCTTGCTGCTTTTAAGATTCTCTCTTTGTCTTTTGCTCTTGGCATTTTAATGATGATGTGTCTTGGTGTGGTCCTCTTTGGATTCCTTTTGTTTGGGGTTCTCTGCGCTTCTTGGACCTGTAAGTCCATTTCTTTCACCAGGTGGGGGAAGTTTTCTGCCATTATTTCTTGAAATAGGTTTTTAATATCTTGCTGTCTCTCATCTTCTGGCACCCCAATTATTCTGATATTAGTCCGCTTGAAACTGTCCCAGAGGCTCCTTACACTGTCTTCACACTTTAGGATTCTTTTTTCATTTTGCTTTTCCAGTTGGGTGTTTTTTGTCAAATCTTTGGTTTGATTCTTGTGCTCCTCTGGACTGCTATTGGGTATAATATTCTTTATTTCAGTCAGTGTATGCTTACTTTCTAATTTCTTTATCGTAGCATCGAGGGTCTCATTAGTTTTCGTGAGGCTCTGCTCAAGTTTATAGCAAGCCCTCAAAATTGCGATTTTTAGCTCCATATCCTCCATTTCTGTCATGTTTTTTTGTCTCCGCATCTTTTATGCTTTCTTGGTGCACCCCCTTGTGGTCTTTGTGCGCAGTCTTGTTCTAGCCAAGCCTTAATTGTTGTAGTTAACACTAGAGGGATTTGACCACCAGGCCGACTGGCTGTAGGAATCAGCTGTGTGGAAAACTTCAGTCCTCTGGGGAGGCGCTAGTCCCGCCTTTGCCTGAGGCGATCGGCAAATGGCTCTGAGCAGGGCTTGGGCGGGGCGGGCTCAACAGGGTGGGGGGAGGGAGCAGCTATGGCTGCTCTCAGTCCGTCTCCAGGGGCTCTGCCTCTCTGTCCCCGCAACAGCTGCAAACCTCGGAGGGACCGTAGCCAGACAGTCCCGCTTCTCCTGTTTGAGTCTGGGTCCCTAGAGACTCGCCCGGATCTGTAGCCCAGAGTCTGAGACTCACTCCTGATTGAAAACGACAACCGCGCCCTCAGCCACCAGCCCGCTTTGCGCGCGCACCGCCGCACCACCGTACCTTTAAATTTTCCACACTGCGCCTCCTCTGTGCGTCGGAATGCTGTTGTTTTTGCTTCTAGTTGAAGAGTCTCTCCTCAGCCAGCCTTCCTGTGGTTCTGGTTGATGTCCGTTCCGTCTTTTAGTTGTATTTTTGAAGTGGTTGTTCGAGGCAGCAAACTCTGGTGTTTACCTATGCCGCCATCTTGGTTTCTCCCTGTTACATTTTTCATAAGTCAATTAGAACATTTTAAATGTGATTCACCTCATATTTCTACTGGGCAGGGCTGCTTGTACTTAATAAAGCCCTACAAACAGTAGGCACACAATGAAAGGTGCAGTGTTCCCAGCCAGGCTCAGAAGGCTGCCTGGCGTGGCAGGTGCAGACCGAGAAGGGGTAGGGATGCGGGATGAAGGGCTTCATGCCTCTTCAATTGGAACTAGATAGCTCTGTTCTTATCAGCAGTGATTTATTTGTTGGGACTCTGAGATTAACTCACTGCTGTGAGGGAATGAGAAAAGAGGTGTTGTCCCTAGTTTGTTCTTGAGATTAAGGCTTGGAGAGGGAGTGGCATTTATATCCTAGACTGGGAGTCCAGATCTCTAGCTCCCAGCTGCCGTTAAACAAGACAAACCATGCTGTTTCTCAGGGTAAAAGCAGGAAATGATGAATTGTCTTTATTTTTTCCTAATAGACTTTACTTTTCAGAACTGTTGCAGGTTCATAAAAATATTGAGCCAAATTATGAATTTTCTATATAGCACCCCTCCCCTCAGTATCCCCCATTATCAATATCCCACACTAGAGTGGTGCATTTATTACAAATGTTGAGCCTGCACTGCCACATTATTGTCCATAGTCCATAGTTTATATTATAGTTTGTACTTGGTGTTGTGCATTCTATAGGTTTGGAGAAATGTGTATTGCCTTGTATTATTATAGTCTCATACAGAGTAGTTTCATTTCCCTAAAAAATCCTCTATGTTCTGCCTATTCATCCTTCTCTCCCCAGTATTTTACACAATTTAAAAATTTGGATTAATTTTAGATTTACAGGAAAGTTACAAGGATAATACCAAGTTCCTGTAAACCCTTTACCTAGCTTCCCCTAATGTTAACATCTTCCATAACCAGGAACACTTGTCAAAATCAAGAAACTGACATTGGTACATGACAGTTCACTAAACTCTAGGCTGTTTGATATAACCATTTTCTCCACTAAAGTTATTTTTCTGTTCCTAGATCCAGTCCAGCATCAGCATTGCATTTATTTGCCCATTTCCTTTGTCTCCTCTGTCTCCTCTGATCTGTGTGAGCTTTCTAATTTGGTCTTGTTTCCACAGTAAGTGTGGTGTGTGCACACATGTTTGGAAGGTTTAATGTCCGTTGAAAATGCTCTTAAGAGTTCCAAAGCTATGGCCAGTTAAATGGGGTGTTTTTCCAGCATGGGTGTGAGCATTTTGCCACAGCTACCTTCTCTCACCTCTTGTATATTCTTTTTTTAAAAAATATATTTTTATTGATTTCAGAGAGGAAGGGAGAGAGAGATAGAGATAGAGAGAGAGAGAGAGAGAGAGAGAGAGAGAGAAACATCAATGATGAGAGAGAATCATTGATCGGCCGCCTCCTGCATGCCCTCCACTGGGGATCGAGCCTGCAACCTGGGCATTGCCCTGACCGGAATCGAACCGGTGACCTCTTGGTTCCTAGGTCAACTCTCTACCGCTGAGCTACACCCGTCTGGGCACCTCTTGTATATTCTTGTCCATTTTGTTGTCTGCCCTCAGTCTCTGAAACTGTCTTTTCTCAGAAGTCTCTCAGTGATGCATTTTTTCAGGGGCTTAGACTTCTTTCCTTAACTGTGGGTGAGGTTTATTGCAGAGTACTTTCAGGCACCTTGCCAGCAGCTCGCGTGCCTGTGATGTCTATGCAATCAAAGCACCCTTAGGTGTGTTTGCAGTCACTGCTGTGCCGACTTGGCTCTGGGAGAGCCACTTGGCATCAAACAGGAGAGCAGGGAGAGGTCTGTTTGGGTGTGTTTAACATCACTGCTTTTAAACACCAGGCAGTTTTTACAAGTTTCCTTCTGAATATTCTAGGACGTTGATGTATCAGTGAGTTTAAGCCGAGGCCGGGAAGGAAGTAGAGACACAATGTGCCTGCTCTGCTCGGTGTTGTGCTGAGTGTAGCCCTAGGAAGGAGCATCGAATTCTCTGCACAGTAGGTTCCCCTTTCCTGGTTCCTCAGTCACACTAGCAGCTCACTGAGGGCAGCCCTTTATTCTCTGATCTATAAATGTACATCAGATTGGAATGCTTAGCAGCGGTTCTCAACCTGTGGGTCGTGACCCCTGTGGCGGTCGAACGACCCGTTCACAGGGGTCGCCTAAGACCATCCTGCATATCAGATATTTACATTACAATTCATAACAGTAGCAACATTACAGTTATGAAGTAGCAACGAAAATAATTTTGTGGTTAGGTCACAACATGAGGAACTGTATTTAAAGGGCCAGAAGGTTGAGAACCACTGGCTTACTGGCTTAAGATCCCCAGTGCTTGTCATTGCCCTTTGAATAAACGGAAGCTCCTTACTGTGGCCCTCAGTGCCTCCTGGCCTCATCACCTCCTGTCTTCTTGACTTCAGCTCCTCTGGTGTCTTTGACCTAACCCCCTGCCATCAACTTGGCTAAGACCCTGGCATCTCCTTGAACTCAAAACCCGCTATCTCCTTGACTTCAATCCCTGACCTCAGCCCCTGCCATTCTCCTTGAGCTTAGCACCTCTTATCTTCTGGAGCCCTTTCATTCTTTGAGCACACCTAGCTGCTTTCAACCCCAGGGCCTTGGCTCACCAGTCCCCAGCCTGATACACCTGTGTTTGCATGGTATCACTGAATGGCCACTTCAGAGCGGCTTCCCTGAGCTCTGTCTGCAGACAGCTATAAGGGTAGCGCTCATCCTGTGATCTTTGTGGTGTGTCCACTCTGCTTGCACCCCTCCCTCCCATCTCATCGCAACTGGGAACTGTTGTGTCACATGTTGTAGGTGAGAAAACATGGCACTGATCCTGGATACCTCCCAGAGTCATGCTGTCCCTTCATCCTTTTATTCTGGAGTCCTGTCTCTCCATGGGAAACCACCTCACAGATTTGGCTGATTCATTTGTTTGTGTGTTGATCTGCCTTTCTTAACCACATCGACATGATGTTGGCTCCATCACATGGGGGCTTGAAGTCATTGTGGTCGTCTTCAGCTTTGGTAGAATTTATTTGGGGATGGAAGCTAATGTTGGAGCCTGCTGTGTGCCAGGCCTGGTGTAGAGTCATGAGAGGTACACCGTGTCTTTTCTTCACCGGAGACCATAGGCAGTTTTCCTCCTGGTGTAGAATTATTTTCAAGCCCATAGAATAATCTCGTAAGGTGCCTATCTAGTGAACATTGAGGTGGCTTCCAAGTCTTTGGTCTCCTGCTGGGTTATTTTAGCAGGGGTGTGTGTGCAGAGGTTCCACATCCACAAATTGTCCCCCTCCTATCAGAGGGGTCTTGGCTGGGCCCTGTTTCTCCTCTGGATTTGAAGTTTGTGGAGACTACCACCTTTATTCTGTGTTTGAGTCTGTGACAGAGCCTCAGATGGGGAGCCGTCTTTGGCTTCTGCTCCCAGCTGTGCCTTGTGGAATGGCTTCAGAGAGCAAATTCTTGTCTTCTTACCACAGGTCATCGACCCGGCCAGAGGTAGCCAGCATCGAGCCTCTGGGCCCGGACGAGCAACAGTGCTCCCAGAAGGCGGTGGTGCAAGCCCGTCTGTCCCAGCCTGCCCGCCTGACCAGCATCATCTTTGCAGAGGACATCAGTAAGGGCTTTGAGTGTCCTGTGTGGTCCCTGGGGGAAACCATGTGGCAAACATCCCACTGAGAGCCCAGCCATAGATGCCACCAGAATCCATGGCAGTGCTTTCTATTTCTCCTGTTGGGTCAGAGGACACCCAGGCAGGATAGGGACACTGAGCAAGCAACATAATTACCCTGGTCCCTCCTGCCAGCACTTTGTATAGTTTTCCCTGTCATGGAGGCTGGCTTTCATTTCTAAATTAGTATTTATTACGCAAATAACTTGTAATGAGTATTGAATCAAAATGAAGAAAGTTGTAATCCTTTCACTTCCCCATATTTAATTTACCATATTATGGTTGTAAAATGCTTAAAAAATAATATAATTTTCTGTCTTGCTTTTCTTCCACCTAACATGATATGAACAGTTTTTCATCTCATTATAGAATTATTTTTAATGGCTAAGTTATATTCTTAACAGGAAGTTGTCCTGTAATCATTCCTTACATTGGACATGTATGTTGTTTTTAGATGTTTATTTCAGTGTTACATAGAAAAGTAAAAATTCTTATTCAGAGAATTATTTTGGGTTCTGTTAGCCATTTCCAGCTAATGATAGATTCCCAGTTTTACTGGGTCTCGCAGCATGTGAATATTTTTAAGGTTTTTGATATGGGGCTGTATTGATTTCTAACAAAGTACATTAATAGTGCACATGAAGTTCCACATGGTGCCTGGAGAATGGTCAGAGTGATTTTGAGTCACATGCTGTTATTTTTGCACTAGGGAGTTCTCCAGCTAATACCGTTTATGTGTCTTATTTGTGGAGCAAGTAAAACATCTGTGCTCATGGGAACACAGTCCTTTTCTTCTGCTGTAGAGCTGATAGTCTTATGTAAAAACACCAGTGTAGATCAATAAACACCACCAGCCAGAATTCCTAATCTCACTGTAGGGACAGGCATCAGAACAGTATTATCTTTTTGGATGCTCACTCATTGTACTATATGTCATCTAATATAATGACTATGCCCTGAACGTACAATGTTTCCTTAGAGGAGTGTTCTACATACCGCTTTAAATGAAGGTGCTCATGTTGGAAAAGCACACAGTGGGCAGTGAGCATGCCTCTAAAGTCTTACTCTTTGAAAGTCCATGCTGACTTTCAGAAGAGCGTGTGCTGGTCAGCTGCTCGCCTTCTGAGGCTTAATTTGGTTCTTCCAGCCCTGTTTTGTGGTGCTTGTTTTGTTGGCTGCTCTAGTATTTGCCAAAGTGTAAAACCACCTGAACTGCAAAGCTCTGGAGGTGGGAGGCAGTCATGCCCTGGCACTCCGTCTGACCCCTGGGTCCTGTCCCTTTAGCCACGGGCCAGGTCCTGCGCTGTGATGCCATCGTTGACCTCATCCATGGCATTCAGATCGTCTCCACGACCCGCGAACTCTACCTGGAGGACTCGCCCCTGGAGCTGAAGATCCAGGCTCTGGACTCTGAAGGTGAGGACATCCTCCTGGCAGTCTCTGTTTCTCTCTTCCCTGTGTCCAGCCCTACCATTCCACACAGAAAGCTGCTCCAGCCAGGAAAGTGAGGTTGGTGATGGGGATGGGGAGGGGGCTTGAAGATCTCTGGACCACCTGGGAGGTAAACCCCAGGCCCTTGGTGTCAGGGATGCCATGACCACTCTTGTTTACTGGTCTCTGTAGTAGGGCTGGTGAGGTGAGAGCTTTTGTAGCCCCTGGAGGCTGACTCCAGGCATGTGCATAGGGATTGTGTTTGGTAAAGGCACCTCTTTGAAAAGTGACATCTGAGTGATGAGAGCTGGGATAGGCTCCTGGGTTACTAGGTTGTAAACAGTGGGAGGCATTCTCCTTGCTTGGCTTTGAGTGCTGGTATGACTTCCTGGTCCAGATGGCAGATTGTGTGTGTGTTTGCTTCTGTGTGTGTGTGTGTGTGTGTGTGTGTGTGTGTGTGAGAGAGAGAGAGAGAGAGAGAGAGAGAGAGAGAGAAACAGACAGACTCTGGCACACATGTATACTGCTGTCCCCATGTAGTATCTTTCTTCATTTTATCAGAATCGAATACTGAATTGTTCTTAGATCTATTCTGGCAGTTGTCAGACTATCTTCACTGTAGCCTGACCTTGTGGTAAAGGAACAAAGGGAAATTTTGTAGGTTAGATTATTTTTCTTTTCCTTTTAAATTAAATTTAATTTATTTATAAAATTATTTCTCAATTACAGTTGACATACTTTAATTTTCTCAATTACAGTTGATAGGCCTTGTTGTCAATACATCAGAATGGCCAAGGCCGTTCTGAGCATGAGACTAATTAGGGTGCCCAAGGCCAAGATACCATGAATAGCTGCAAGGCCCTTCTGTAACCCAAATGATTGATGTCGCTGTTGGCAACTAGCCTTCTTTGTCTCTGGAGTAATATACAGGTTACTGACCAGGAGTCTGCTAGAGAGAGAGAGCAGCTGGGAGAGGAGTGTGTGGAGAAGCAGAGGCGGTAGGCACAGAGAATGTAGCTTCTATGTGTGCTGGAGAGGCTAGAGGGCTCAGATGGAGCTGAGAGCTGATACTGCTATGATGTAAGGCTAACAGCTCACAGAGAGCTCAGATATAGCCACCATGTTAATCATCCAGTGTGCTGGGAAAGTGAAGCTTAGAAGTAGTTACTATGTGAGGCTACAGAGACCAGCCAGTGTGCTGGGCATGAGAGACAGGAGAAGCTGCTGAGCCAGAGAGCTGAGATACCGCTATGATGCAAAGCGGTAAGTTTAGAGGCAGCATGTGGCTGCTCAGATAATAACTGTGGGTACAGAGACTGATGTTACTTTATGGGAAAGATATGTATTTACCAGCCGGTGTCCAGCTGCCTACCTGTATAGACTTTGCCGTGAAGAATTGTCATGTCTAATGGCTGTATGGCCACTGGTTTCTGCAATAAAGACGCATTCTTATATACCCACAACCTCTCATGGCTTCTCCATCTGCCCCACAAATTGACCTGTGTAACTAGTGAGCAGAGGATAAAGGAGGAACTTGGACTAAGTTAGTACAGTGGGCAGGGTTCGAGGAAGAATTAGCCCTGTGCTTGGCTTAGTTGAATGGGAAGAATTTAGAAGAATATATGGACTCAAAGCCACTCAGACCATCAGAGCTAAAAAAAGAAGGGATTAATAAGTACACAGTTACAAAATAGTCATGAGGATGTAAAGTACAGCACAGGGAATACAGTCAATAATATTCTAATAACTGTGTATGGTGCCTGGAGGGTACTTGAAATATCAGGGGGATCACTTTGTCAAGTGTATGATTGACTAACCACTATGCTGTACACCTGAAACTAATACAGAATAATATTGAATGTAAACTGTAATTGAAAAATGAAATTTGACTTCTGATCAAGATGACAGTGTAGGTAAATGGGATATTTGCCTCCTCTCAAAATTACATCTAAACTACAGAATAGTCATCACCACCTGAAATCAAGCTGAGTGGAAGTCCTACCACTAGGGAATTAGAGAAGAAGCCCCATCGAAGCTGGTCGGGCAGAGATGTGGAATGGGCTGGTCCCACACCCACATGTGGTGGACAAAAGTCCAGAGGGCTATCTCAGCTGCAGAGGTCCCCACTGAAGAGTGAGGGGTCCAGCCCCATACCAGCCACCCCCCCCCCCCCCCACCAGGTTCCAGTGCTGGAAGAGAAGTCTCCATCACTTCTGGCTATAAAAACCAGCAAGGACTGAAGCTGAGGGAGACGGAGGCTGCTGGAATCCCAGGAGGTTCCTTGCAAGCATGTCAAACTGGTGGCGGGCCATAAGTTTGACATGCTTGTCATGTTCTGCACAGCCCTGGCTAGTGTGGCTCAGTTGGTTGGAATATTGTCCTGTACACTGAAAGGTTGCAGGTTCTATTCCCAGTCAGGGCATATACCTAGGTTGCAGGTTTGAGCCCCAGTCAGGGGGTATACAGGAAGGTAACCGATTGATGTTTCTCTCTCACATTGATGTTTCTCTCTGTCCTCTCCTTCTCCTCTCTCTAAGATCAATAAACATGCCCTGGGATGAAAATGAAAATAAATAAATAAAATAAAGGGCCTGTACATGGATCTTAGTCAGATTCACTACCTCTGAGCTCCAGCACTCGGGCAGCAACTTGAAAGGCACCAGAGGCAAATGGGGAGGAACTGAATTGTCTAGCATTAGGATGAGAACTGGAGTAGGCAACTTTCTCCAGACAGAAGTGCTGGCAGAGGACATTGTTCCTTTAATGAGCCTTCTCCCCACAGAGCCAGCAGGCCAGAGCCACTCTTTCCTCCATCCTAGTGATTTCCTGAGACCCCACCCCACCACACCCAGCTTTCAGGCCCACCCAAGGTGTTTCCAGTGGCCTTTCCATACTAATGGCCTGTTTTGGCTCATGCTTCAAATTTTTCTAAAATTTCTCAAGCAAGTAGCATCTGCCCACAGCGAGCCTGTATCCCTCTCTAAGTGGCTCCAAGCCCTGCACTAGCAGCAGCTTGCCTTACTTCACAGCTTGGCCTCTCCTGGGCACCTCCAAGCCCAGCACAAGTAGCAGCCATCTGTAGATCACTTTGTAGCTCATGCTGGGTGGCCCCGGGCAGAACACAGGTAATGCCTGATCTTGGCCTGCACCTCCCAGGAGGCTCTAGAGCCAGTGCACCCAGTGGACAGCTTCAGATCAGATCAAAGCACTGCCACCCAACCACCTTGAGAAGCAACACACTTAAGGGGTGGACTCAGCAGGTACCAGAACCCTGCTGAAGTAAGTCCTGCTCTGTGGGATGGGCCCCTGCATAGCTGATCCTCCAGGGTGGTTGGAGGTTGGTGGTCACAGCCAGTCCTTGCAGCTGATTGGCCTGAGCGGGTAAATCCCTCCCATTGACATGCCAACAGCAGTTGAGGCTCAACTACAAGAGGAGGGTGTACAAAGCCCACACCAGCATGTACCTTGAGTTCCCAGATTTTGGTGGTCAGGGAGGCTGTGCCATGGGACCCTACAGAACACCTACTACATTAGGACACTCTACCAAGTCTGGGAGATGTAGCGGCTCTACCTAATACATAGAAACAAGCACAGGGAGGCTGCCAAAATTAGGAGACAAAGAAATGTGGCCCAAATGAAAGAACAGAGCACAACTCCAGAAAAAGAACTAAACAAGATGAAGACAAGCAATCTGCTAGATGTAGAGTTGAAAACACCTGTTATAAGGAGGCTCAGTGAACTTAGTGAGAACTTCAACAGCATAGAAAAAAGGACATGGAAATCATAAAAAGAACCAGTTAGAATGAAGGATACATTCACTGAAATGAATAATTACAGAGTCAACTGTAGAGTAGATGAAGTCAAGAATCAAATCAGAGATTTGGAATATAAAGAAGCAAAAAACACCCAGTCAGAACAGCAAAAAGAAAAATGAATAAAAAAAATGAGGACAGTGTAAGGAGCCTCTCAGACAACTTCAAGCACACCAGCATTTGTATAGTGGGGGTACTGGAAGAAGAGAGAGAGAGCAAAAATTGAAAACCTATTTGAAAAAATAATGACAGAAAACTTCCCTAACTTGGTGAAGGAAAGAGACACACATGCCCTGGAAGCACAGAGGGTCCCAAACAGGATGAACTTCAAGAGGCCCACACCAGGACACATCATAATCTACACTAATAAAAAGCAAATATGCTAATTGACCGTACCTCTGCTACACCCAAGCCATGCCCACCAGCCAATCAGCATGACTGTATGCAAATTAGCCCGACCAAGATGGCGGCCTGCAGCCATGGAGCTGGAGCAAGCAGGAGGCTTGGTTGCCCCGGCGATGGTGGAAGCCAAGCTTCCCACCCGCCCTGGCCAGCTGTGGCCTCCACTCAAGGCAACAAAGTTTCAATTATAGAAGCTAAATAAATCCCAGATACCTGCTTCTAGCCAGCCTCCACTGGGAGGTTGGGTGGCTGGGGGCCGTGGCCAGCCTGCAAACAGCCATCAGCCACTCACCCAGGCTGGCCAGGCACCCCAGCGGGGACCCCCACCCTGAAGGGGCTGTGCCCAGCCTGCAAACAGGCATCAGCCCCTCACCCAGGATGGCCACACCCTCATGGGGTGAGGGTCCCTGCTGGGTGGCTTGGCCAGCCTGCAACCAGCCATCAGCCCCTCACCCAGACTGGCCAGGAACCCCAGCAGGACCCTCCACCCTGAAGGGGGTGTAGCCAGCCTGAAAACGGCCCTCAGCCCCTCACCCAGGCTGGCCAGGCACCCCAGGGGGACCCCTACCCTGAAGGGGTTGTGGCTAGCCTGCAAACAGCCATCAGCCCCTCACCCGAGCTGGCCAGGCACCCCAGCCGGGACCCCCACCCTGAAGGGATTGTGGGCAGCCTGCAAACAGCCATCAGCCCCTCACCCAGGCTGGCAAGGCACCCTAGGGGGGACCCCCATCCTGAAGGGGGTGTGGTCAGCCTGCAGACAGCCATCAGCCCCTCACCCAGGCTGGCCAGGCACCCCAGCAGGACCCCCCTCTTTGAAGGGGGTGTAGCCAGCCTGAAAACGGCCCTCAGCCCCTCACCCAGGCTGGCCAGACACCCCAGGGGGACCCCCACCCTGATCCGGGACACACTTCAGGGCAAACCAGCCGGCCCCCACCCATGCACCAGGCCTCTATCCTATATAATAAAAGGGTAATATGCAAATTGACCCTAACAGCAGAGCGACTGGGAATCACTGGTCACTATGACACACACTGACCACCAGGGGGCAGACGCTCAATGCAGGAGCTGCTCCCTGGTGATCAGTGTGCTCCCACAGGGGGAGCTCTGCTTAGCCACAAGCCAGGCTGACGGCTGCCAGTACAGTGGTGGTGGTGGGAGCTTCTCCCGCCTCCTCAGCAGCGCTAAGGATGTCTGACTGCAGCTTAGGCCTGCTTCCTGCTGAAAAGTGGACATCCCCCAAGGGCTCCCGGGCTGCCAGCTTAGGCCCAATCCCCCAGGGAGCGGGCCTAAGCAAGCAGGTGGTCATTCCCCAAGGGGTCCCTGACTGGGAGAGGGCACAAGCTGGACTGAGGGACCCTCCTGAGTGCACAAATTTTTGTGTACTGGGCCTCTAGTTAAAATATAAAAGGGTAAAGACAAAGAATCTTAAAAGCATCAAGAGAAAAGAAAGCAGTTAGTTACCTACAAGGAAGCCCCCATAAGAGTGTCAGCTGATTTCTCAACAGAAACTTTGCAGGCCAGAAGGGATTGGCAAGAAATATTAAAGTGATGAAAAGCAAGGACCTGCAATCAAGGTTATTCTACCTAGTAAAGCTATCATTTAGAATTGAAGGACAGATAAAGAGCTTCATAGACAAGAAAAAGCTAAAGGAGTTCATCACCACCAAACCAGTATTACAATAAATGTTAAAGGGTCTTCAAGAAGAAGAAGAAGGAGAAGTAGGGGGATGGGGGGGGTGGGGGGGGGTGGGGGGGGGAGAAGGAAGGGGAACAAGAGAAAAAATATGAACAATAAAATGGCAATAATTATATATCTATCAACAATTGAACTTAAAAAGAATAAACAAGCACAACAGAAACAGACTCATAGATACAGAGAACGTTTTAGTGGTTGCCAGATTGGAGGGGGGCTGGGTAGATGGGTGAAAGAGATGAAGGGCTTAAGAAGTACATATTGGTAGTTACAGAACAGTCACAGAGATGTAAATTACAGCATAGGGCAGTGGTCGGCAAACTCATTAGTCAACAGAGCCAAATATCAACATTACTTCTTCAAAATAGACTCACCCAGGCCGAAAACCGACTTCTGCGCATGGGCCACGAAGTTTCAATCGCACTGTACGTGCGTGCCCGCACATGGTATTCTGTGGAAGAGCCACACTTAAGTGGCCAAAGAGCCGCATGTGGCTTGTGAGCCACAGTTTGCAGACCAGGGACATAGGAGATATGGTCAATAATATTCTAATAACTATGTATGGTATCAGATAAGTGTGAGATTTATTGGGATGATCACTTGGTAAATTATATAATGTCTAATCACTGGTGTGTACACCTGAAGCTGAAAAATAATGTATGTCAACTGTAATTGAAATTGAAAAATTATTTTTAAAAGTTTAAAAATAGTTTCAGGTGTACAGCATAGTGAATAGACATTTATATACCTCATGAAGTGATCACCCTGTTGAATCTCGTATGTAGGTTAAGATTCTTGTTGAAGAAAGCAAGTTAGGTACAAGATGCCTTTAAGATGAAGGATCTTCTAAAATTTCAAGTTCAAACCAAGTCACATCTTGTCTTTGAAATCTTCCCTGACCACTCTACACCCCCCCACCCTCCCCAGCTTTTTAAAAACGTTTCTAGATGGAGGTTTCTCAGCGTAGGTAGTATTGACATTCCCTTTCAAGGGAAGATAATTCTTTATGGCAAAAGGCTGTCTAACGCTTCATAGGATGTTTAGCAGCATCCCTGGCCTCCACCCACTAGATGCCAGCAGAACTCTCCAAGTTGTGACAACCAAACATATCTCTAGCCAGTGCCAGATGTCCCTTGGGAGGGGTAGAACTGTTCTGGGGGCATCTTTCCAATCTTCCCTTCCTCTGTGTGTTCATCCATCAAATAAGTTGCCTACCTTATCTGTTTTCTGGCCTGTGAAAGTAAGATAGGGGATTGAAGGACTTGGTAAGAAGTGTGTAAAGGGTTTAGTGCTGCATGGTGCATATGAGTACTCATTAAGCCTACTAGTGTCTGAGCACTTTCTACATATCTAGCACTCTGCCAGGTCTGGGGGTGCTGCCTGGAAAGGGAGGGCCTGGCCTCTGCTCCCAGATTCTCTGGCTTTGGGGAAGGTCCCTGTGTAAATAAATGCCCACATGCATCTCAGTAGGTACTGTTGAGAGACAAATTAGATGCAAAGTGTGAATGGACCACAGAGTTTGGGGGAGCCAAACCCTGGGAAGGTTGGAGGTGAATTGTGTAGGACAGAGGTTAGGACAGTTTCTTAGAAGACATGATGGTTGCCTGATCCTTGAGGATGTGAGGTTTGCTAGGAAGGGAAGGCCATTTTATTTTGAAAGCGACTGAAGCTCAGACAGGGGTAGGTTGCAGAATGTAAAGGATCCTGTGTGTCATGTGTGGGATTTGCACTTGGCCTTAGAACAGAGGGCGCTGAGGAAGGAGTTTGTGCAGTGAAGTGATAGGAGCTCACCTGCAGGACTCTGGGGGGTGGCGTGGGGGGGCATTTGCTCTTTTTGCGAACAAATGATCAAAATTTGAGGCCACAGAGGTGCCAGGCACTCCTCTGAACACTTCCTATTTTCCAGCTCATTTCATGTGCAGGGGATGAGACTGTGGCACAGAGTGAACACACACATGCATGCACACAGACATGTCCTTAGTATGTAGCAGAGCCAGAGTCTGAGCTACAACCTGGTCCCAGAGTTCACTGTCTTGGCTGGGGGTTAGCAAACTGTGAAAGGCCAGAGAGTAAACGTTGTAGGCTCTGCTGTCTATACAGTCTCTACTGCAGTTACTCAGCTCTGCCATTGTTGCTCTAAGCAGATGGTGTGTAAATGAATGGACATAGCTGTGTTGTAATAAAACTTTATTTAGGAAAACTGGCAATGGGCCAGAGTTGTCCCCGGGGCCTAGTTTAGTTTACCCATCCTTGCTCTTGGCCACTGTTCTATTTCCCATCTTAAGTCACTTTTTTAAAAAGTGACAGATTTTAAAAAGATTTGTTCATTTTTATTGATATTTTATATCATGGAATTCACCTGTTTAAAGTGTATAATTCAGTGTTTTTTAATATCTTCACAAAATTGTGCAACCATTACCACTAATTGCAGGACATTTTTATCACTGTGAAAAAGAAACCCATACTCATTAGTAGTCACTTTTCATTCTTTCCTTTCTCCAGCCCATGGCAACCACTGATCTACTATCTGTGTGAATAGATTTGCCTATTGTGGGCATTTCATATAGACAAAATCAGACACTCTGTGACCTTCTGTGACTGGCTTTTATTGCACATAATGTGTTTCAGGTTCATCCCTGCAGTAGCATGTGCTTCTTGGGTATAGACCCAGGAGTGGAAATAATTTTTATTTGAGGAACCGCCAGGCTTTCTTCCACAGCAGCTATCCTATTTTACATTCCCACCTGCAATGCATGAGGCTTCTAGTGTTTCCACATCCTCACTAACACTTGTTACCGTTCATCTTCTTTGTTATAGTTGAGTCATTTTTCTGCTAGGTGTGCATCCTTTCCCTTAGGCGGTTAGTGGCAATGTCAGGAGTGGGAAGGTGTTTGTTCCTGGCCTGCCCCTGCAGGACAGTTGCCCAGTGGCCCTTGGTAGTCACCTTTCCCACTCCTGAGGTTTCAGTGGCACATGAGACCAGTTCCAGAGTAGGAATTCGAGGTTCACCAGCTGGCCTACAAATGCTGGATCATTCATTAATCGCCCAGGTCAGCAGTTCTCAACCTGTGGGTCGAGACCCCTTTGGGGGTCGAATGACCCTTTCACAGGCGTCGCCTAAGACCATCGGAAAACACATATATAATTACATATTGTTTTTGTGATTAATCACTATGCTTTAAGTATGTTCAATTTGTAACAATGAAATTGGGGGTCACCACAACATGAGGACCTGTATTAAAGGGCCGGGCATTAGGAAGGTTGAGCACCACTGGCCCAGATCAAGGCCCCACCTTTGCAGTAAGCATGTGGTTCCCTACCTTCCTCATTGTTCACTGTGAGGGTGTCACACTTTCTAGTTGGTTAACCTTCCTCAGAAATCCGTGGATCAGAACCTCAGTTATCTCTTCTTTCTTTTCCCTGAGCCTTTGTCCTCTTTACTAGCCACAGTGTCCTTTGTCAAGAGGAACTTGACCTTTGTAACCTTTGAGGACATAACAGTCTCAGAAGGGACACATCTTATCCAGACTGGTTGGTGTTTGTCAAAAAGACTCTGCTTATGGCTCAAGAAGCATTGTTAGGTGCCTTCTGTATACCATGCACTGTGCCAGGCCCTTTACAAGTGCAGTCATTTACTCTCAATGGATAATGCTTGTTGCATAGACCAAGGAGGCTGAGGCCCAGAGCTTAAGTAACTTGCTCAAGGTCCCACAGCTCATGGGTGGCAGAGTATGGGTTGGAACTCAGGATGTCTGATTTTGTTGCTTGAGCTCTTGTCCCCCAGGGCACATCGCCTGTTTCCTGCTGCAGTGTTTCCTGGGTGTGGGTGTCCCCCAGGGCACATCATCTGTTTCCTGCTGCAGTGTTTCCTGGGTGTGGGTGTCCCCCGGGGCACATCGCCTGTTTCCTGCTGCAGTGTTTCCTGGGTGTGGGTGTCCCCCAGGGCACATCGCCTGTTTCCTGCTGCAGTGTTTCCTGGGTGTCGGTGTCCCCCAGGGCACATCATCTGTTTCCTGCTGCAGTGTTTCCTGGGTGTGGGTGTCCCCCGGGGCACATCGCCTGTTTCCTGCTGCAGTGTGTTTCCTGGGTGTGGGTGTCCCCCGGGGCACATCACCTGTTTCCTGCTGCAGTGTTTCCTGGGTGTGGGTGTCCCCCGGGGCACATCGCCTGTTTCCTGCTGCAGTGTTTCCTGGGTGTGGGTGTCCCCCAGGGCACATCATCTGTTTCCTGCTGCAGTGTGTTTCCTGGGTGTGGGTGTCCCCCAGGGCACATCGCCTGTTTCCTGCTGCAGTGTTTCCTGGGTGTGGGTGTCCCCCGGGGCACATCGCCTGTTTCCTGCTGCAGTGTGTTTCCTGGGTGGGCTCTGCACAGGGCTGGGGCCATCCTTTTGGCCCAAGGGCATCTGCAGAGTGACTGTTTTGAGCTAATGTTTTTCACAGTATTTTTCAGCCCCCACACACCTCATACATGACAAAATTAGACTAGCTCAGGGTCACCAGTGATGTCCCCCTCCTTTCCCCTTCCCCTTTCCTTATGCTGCATGTTCTTCTCAGACCACCTTCCAGCGTTTCTTCCTATTTCTGCTTTCAAAAGCCCTGGTCCCTCTCGACATTCCCTTTTAGACATTCTCCCAGGGAGATCTCCCTGACCACGAAGGAAAAATCTGTCCCTCCCTTCTGACACTACTGGGTGTGGGGCATTTTTCACTCTGCATTGTCCAGTCCAGCACTTGCAGAGCAGAACAGGGCTGACCTCATTCTTCTGGCCTCTCTGTGTTTGACACTGGACTTTGGGCCCAGTGGGCATTCATCAGAGATTTGTTAAGTTGAATTGCTTAATGTTTTTCTGTGGTCCCCAGACCGGGACAGGGGAGGTACAGCCTCCGGAGATTGGACCCTGGGTTTTATTCCTCAATATTAACACTTGGCTGTGAGGCTGCAAGGTCATGGGCTTAGTCTGTCCCACATAGTACGTGCTAATAGCTACTTTTGGAATGGAAAAAGCAAAACTTTAGGCAGAAGTTTTTTTGACACCCCCCGTCCCCTACCTTACCAGCCCCACATATTCCTGCTGCATGCATCAGTCTGAGATGTGCCACACATTCCTCTGTCCTCCCACTTGAATGTGGTGGGCATGCAGGAGAGGCTGGGTGGGGCAGCAAATCAGAACTATATGAAAACAAATTTCCTATTGCCATTTTTCATGTTAAGAGACCCCAGCAGGCCTCCCCCAGCCTCAGTCTTGTTCTCAGAAGGTCTTCATGAATAGTACTTGCTCACGGGGGCTGTCCAGCGCTGCCTAGGCACCTCGCTGGGGCCCTTTCACCATTTGATCTTACCAACAACCCTGTGCATTGGTATTTTCATTCCTATTTTACAGTGAGAAAAGTGGTGCTCAGAGATGACCTGGGTAGGTCAGTACACTTTAGTGATGCTTGAATGGACATGTGCCAAGAAAGCTATTGTATTGAATTTCTGGTCATGCTTTGACAGTCTGCTGCGATAATAGGGAAATCCATTCTTCTCCCAATTAAGTGGATTGCAGAGTCAGCATGCTTGGCTCTGCCACCAGAAGGGGGGAGTTTGGGCTGGCTTTGCTTTAGGCATCCCATTTTGACTCAGTGGACAGGAGAAGGTTCTCACAGTCAGAACCATTAAACAGAGGAATGGGCTATATTGGGAGTTGGTGAGCTGCTCCTCACTGGGTGAGCAGGAAAGGTGTAGGTCCCTGCAGCAGGGAGTGGTGTCCTTGGGTTTGACTCTTTTTTTTTTTTTTTAAATATATTTTATTGATTTTTTACAGAGAGGAAGGGATAGAGATAGAGAGTTAGAAACATCGATGAGAGAGAAACATCAATCAGCTGCCTCCTGCACATCTCCCACTGGGGATGTGCCTGCAACCCAGGTACATGCCCTTGACCGGAATCGAACCTGGTACCTTTCAGTCCACAGGCCGATGCTCTATCCACTGAGCCAAACCGGTTTCGGCCTTGGGTTGGACTCTTGCAGCCAACATGCTTCACTTGCGTGGGTTTTACCATCTACCTTCTTACCTAATGCCTGAATACTGGGGAGACAGGTTACTTTGGTCATAATGCTTTGAGGTTTAAGAAATCACATACCTTTACCTTTTGTTTGCTCAAAATCATTTATTGAGCACCTACAATGTGTGTCAGGCCCTGCCAAGGTACCACAGAGATAAGTGGGACAGTCCTGTCCTCCTGAGTTCCCGGTAATGACAGCACTCAGACAGCTGAGCACACTCTATGTAGTGGGAGGACCATGCGCTGGCACTGAGAGCATGGCTCTCCTGCCCGCTAGGCTGGGGTCCGGTTTTTTGGGGAGGAGGATACAGGATCCTTGCAGCTGCCTCCCTCCCTTGGTTTTTGTCCTGTCCTGTTCCCTTTTGCACCCTATGTTACTCATTGTCCACTCAGGAGAGAACTGGGTGAGTTTTCACAGCAGCTGGGTATTCTGGGTCCTCCCTTGGAACTCCAAGCTTGTGTCCATTGTGCATGGGGTTTTTCTTCCCTTCTTCTGATCAGTTGCTAAGTTGATGGAAAGACATCTAAGGAATGGTAAGGAATGGTCTCCCTTCATAATAAGTGCCCTGAGAGAACCAAGATGGCGGCATAGGTAAACACCGGAGTTTGCTGCCTCGAACAACCACTTCAAAAATACAACTAAAAGACGGAACAGACATCATCCAGAACCACAGAAAGGCTGGCTGAGTGGAAATCCTACAACTAGAAGGAAAGAGAAAACTATACCGAGACTAAGAGGAGGCGCAGTGCGGAAGTGAAATACTAAGGTGCGGAGGTTGCATGCGGAGCGGGCTGGCGGCTGAGGGCGCGGTTGTTGTTTTCAATCGGGAGGGAGTCTCAGGCTCTGAACTCCAGTTCCAGGCGAGTCTCTAGGGACCCAGACTCATACAGGAGAAGCGGGACTGTCTGGCATCGGTCGGAACTCGAGGGCAGCTTTCTCTCCGAGGAGCTTGCAGCAGTTACCGGGACATTGAGAAGCAAACCTCTGAGGGCAGGACTCAGAGGAGCCATAACTGCTAGCCCCGCCCTGTTGATCCCATGGGACCCGCCCTGCCCAAGCCCTGCAGGGAGGCTTTTGCTGAATAGCCGCAGGTAAAGGCTAGATTAGCACCTCCCTAGAGATCCAGGAGCCAGGAAGCCCAGAGGTCAGAGTGGGACCATCCAGTTTGCAGCTCCGTGGAACCATAAAAGACATACTCAGGGGGCAGACTCAGTGAGCACCAAAGCCCCATTGAAGCAAGTCTTGCCCCAGAGGGGTGTCTCCAGCACAGAAGTTCTCCCACTGCAGACACAGCTGATTCTCACAACCAATTGGCCTGGAGGTCAATTCCTCCCAGTGATAACTACAACAATCAAGGCTTAACTACAACAATACTGTGCACAAAGCCCACAAGGGGGTGCACCAAGAGTGTCTACCTCAGGTAATTGGAACACTTAGCACAGAAAGGCACTCTATCGACACAGTGAAGCATAAAAAATGCCGAGACAAAGAAACAGGACACAAATGACAGAAATGGAGGAAAGCAAAATGCTGGATATAGAGTTCAAAACCACACTTTTAAGGTCTTTAAAGAACTGTTTAGAAGCCGCCGATAAATGTAGTGAGATCCTCAAGAAATCTAATGAGACCCTCGATGTTGTGATAAAGGACCAACTAGAAATTAAGCATACACTGACTGAAATAAAGAATATTATACAGACTCCCAACAGCAGACCAGCGGCACGCAAGAATCAAGTCAAAGATTTGAAATATGAAGAAGCAAAAAACACCCCACCGGAAAAGCAAAATGAAAAAAGAATCCAAAAATATGAAGATAGTGTAAGGAGCCTCTGGGACAGCTTCAAGCATACCAGCATCAGAATTATGGGGGTGCCAGAAGAAGAGAGAGAGCAAGATATTGAAAACCTATTTGAAGAAATAATGACAGAAAATTTCCCCTACCTGGTGAAAGAAATAGACTTCCAAGTCCAGGAAGCACATAGAACTCCAAACAAAAGGAATCCAAAGAGGACCACACCAAGACACATCATAGTTAAAATGCCAAGAGCAAAAGACAAAGAGAGTATCCTAAAAGCAGCAAGAGAAAGAAAGTCAGTTACCTGCAAGAGAGTACCCATACGACTGTCAGCTGATTTCTCAACAGAAACTTTGCAGGCCAGAAGGGAGTGGCAAGAAATATTCAAAGTGATGAATGCCAAGAACCTACAACCAAGATTACTTCATCCAGCAAAGCTATCATTCAGAAGTGAAGGTCAGATAAAGAGCTTCACAGATAAGAAAAAGCTAAAGGAGTTTATCACCACCAAACCAGTATTATATGAAATGCTGAAAGGTATCCTTTAAGACGAGGAGAAAGAAGAAAAAGGTAAAGATACAAATTATGAACAACAAATACACATCTATCAACAAGTGAATCTAAAAATCAAGTGAATAAATAATCTGATGAACAGTATGAGCTGGTGATTGCAAGAGAATCAGCGACATAGAAAGGGAATGGACTGACTATTCTTGTGGGGGGGGAAAGGGGTGTGGGGGGTGCGGGAAGAGATTGGACAATCGTGCACCTATGGATGAGGACAGTGGGTGGGGAGTGAGGGCTGAGGGTGGGGTGGGAACTGGGTGGAGGGGAGTTAGGGTGGGAAAAAAGAGGAACCAATGTAATAATCTGAACAATAAAGATTTAATTAAAAAAAAATAAGTGCCCTGAAAAGTAACGACAGTGACAATTTTGTGGAACTTTTGATAAGCACTGTTTAACTTGACTTCTGAAACCTCACAGGAGGTGTGGGGTACAGGATCCCAGCCCTCTCTCACTCTAAACACCATGCCCTGTGTGCTGGAAAACGCCTTTCTAGGCTCCAGGTGCTCTGCTTTGGGGGCTGGACAGGCAAGGAATGTAGATGATGGGGGTGGAGTGGATGTGGGACAGTAGGGTGTGGTGGGGAATGTGGCACATCTGTGATCATGTCCCTTCTAGAGAGGCTGAGCCAGCTAGCTACTGCTCACAGGAAGGAATAGAGCCCAGGAGCTTGGAGCTTCAGACTTTTCTTTTTTATAAAAATATATATATATTTTATTGATTTTTTTGTACAGAGAGGAAGAGAGAGGGGATAGAGAGTTAGAAACATCGATAAGAGAGAAACATCGATCAGCTGCCTCCTGCACACTTCCTACTGGGGATGTGCCCGCAACCAAGGTACATGCCCTTGACCGGAATCCAACCTGGGACGCTTGAGTCCGCAGGCTGATGCTCTATCCACTGAGCCAAACCGGTTAGGGTGGGCCTTCAGACTTTTCAAGAGCAAGGCCAGCTGCACATGGCTTCCCATCAGCCCCACCCTGGAGCCCAGGGGTCTCAGTGTCAAGGGGAAGAGACAAGAATCCCCCAGCCATGTGAAGCCAGCCAGCAGGTCGGGGATCTGCCTCTCCTCTGAAGTTTCTTTCCCTGTTTAGGGAGGTGGTAGGAGGAATGAATGAATCAGGTCTCGAGAGCTGCTGCCTAAACTGTAAAGTGCTTATAGGCACTAGGGGTGATGGTGTTACGCACTACACTGAACCTGCTGTGAGCAAAGGGGGAGGTACAGCAGGAAGCACACAGCGTTCATCTGAGACAGGTCTGGTTTCACATCTCAGCTTGGCCCCTCACAGCCTCGGGACCCTGATCCTTTAAGCCTCAATTTCCCACTGCCCTCACTCCTCCTTTGCAGGGGCCTGAGGACTTTCCCTTCCCTTGGCCCCAGGGAGTTAACTCCAGCATGTTTATCACCCTTCCCCCATCTGCTCTTATAGGGAACACATTCAGCACCCTGGCTGGACTGGTCTTTGACTGGACAATCATGAAGGACACGGAGGCCAGCCGCTTCTCCGACTCCCACAGTGCACTACGGTGAGAACTACCTCTCCTGTGAAGGGAAATGGGAAAGGGTGTCACTTGGCTCTGAGTGGGCTCGGGGCTTTCATCGTAGTCATTGCTGCTGTCAGTGAGGGGCAATTGCCAGTATGCCAGCCAACATTCCCCGGGACTGATTTAGGAAAAAGTGTTTTGGCCCATACAGTTGTGCGGGAATTTTGATGCTTTTGCAGCCCATTGGGTGTGTTCTGTGAGCATTTGTCAAGGAGGCTGAGTGTCCAACTATAGAAGAGAAAACTTGTCCCTGGTAATGGGGTACAGGGAAGGGTTCTGTGTGTCCCCAGAGGGCAGTCTTCTATTGGGGGATGGTTAATGGGGAGACAGGTTCCAGCTAAGAGGACATTCTCGGATGCAAGAGGCTGTGTTCCCAGCACCAGAGTACAGATGGATTCCTCACCTATCTTGACTCAGTCACTCCTCCCAGTAGCTATGTGGGCTTATGTAACATGATTTTCTCCACTTTTCAGACAGAAACTGAGAGTTTGAAGCCTTTTGTCTCATATTAGTAAATGGCGTAGATAGAGTTTAAACCAGATCTATATAAATCTTCACTATGAATATGGTAGCCACCACCTCATCCTGGCTGTTTGCATTTATGTTAGGTAGAATGAGGAGCCCAGGTCTTTAGGTACACTAGCTGCATCTGCGGTGCATATCACTGTGCAGTCAGTGGCTACCACCTGTGGACCTTCTAGAGAGGCTGAGCCAGCTAGCTACTGCTCACAGGACAGCATGGGTGTGCATCCATCACACCCACAGGTTCTGTGGGCCAATGGGACAAAGACCCAGGCCTGGGCTTTACCTCGGTGATACTATATTGCCTCATGCTTTATCAAGTATGTTTTAAAAGAGTATAATCCCTCTGGGGGCAAGAAAACTTAACTTTTAAAAATGTTGCAGCCATTTTCAGTCTATGGAAAAGTTGCAAGTACAGTACAAAAGGTGGTTTCCCTAAACCAGTGATTTTCAAGCAGCGTGCCGCAAGAATTTTTAAAATATGCAATAGCTGAATGGTTAGTCAGGGGCACGTTTCCTTAGATCATCAAGTAAAAAAATGACAACAGCCAACCCAACAAAGCCATCTGGTGTGAATGAATCAAAATTATAACTCTTTTTTGTCAAATTGGCAAAAATTATAACATGGCTTTTGATGTGCCACAGAATTTTAGTAATTCGTTTATGTGCCACGAGATGACAAGGATGAAAATTGCTGCCCTAGAAGAGCAGGTTTGCCAGCCTGTCGCCCCATCACCCTGAGGACTTTAATGTGCACTTACTGCCACGAAGGGCACTCCCTGCGTTTCCCCAGCATACTCAACAAAATCTATAATCATAAAAGCATAATATGCTAATTAGACCAGATGTCCTTCTGGACATCCTTCTGGACAACCTTCCGGACGAAGCCAGAGCTGAAAGGGAAGCCCAGGTCTCGGGTGCCTGCTGGCAGCTGGAGTGAAGCCCGGGTCCTGGGTGCCTGCCAGTGGCCAGAGGGAATCCGGTGCTGGCAGCCTGGGGAAGGAAGGCCTACTCTTGCACGAATTTTGTGCATCGGGCCTCTAGTTAGGAAATAAACACTGATGCATACAAGACTTCATTCAAATTGACCAATTATTCCAGTTCCATCCTTTGTGGCAAAAACTGAGCCCAGAGTCCCTCCATGTTGTCCTGTCACTTAGTCACTATCAGCCTGGAACTGTTTCATGGATCTCAGTATGTGTGAAGACTGCAGTCCAGTTATGTTGTAGGAGGTCTCTCATTTGGGGTTTGTTTAATGTTCACTCCCAATTGGACTCAGAGCTTTGCATCTTTGGCAGGAATATAAAAAAGATGAGATTCTGTATTCTTCTAATTGCATCGTGTTACGATTTTGCTGGTCCATCACTGATGTTGATGTTGGTCCATCACTGTCATCACTTGGGTTGGGTGTCTGCCGAAGGCCCCAATATGAAGTCACTTTCTTACCCCCTTGCTATTTGTAAGTATTTTGTGGGGAGCTAAGAGTCCGGTATTTATCCCTTTAAAGGTCTAGCTTAGGGCTGTAGGACACACCCAGGCATGGCTCACAGCATCTCCTGGCAGACATCCTCGTGTCCTGACCCTGCACCCCTACGCACCCTCCTGGGCCAAAGCTCTTTCCGGGACTGGGACCATCAATGTGTTACCTGGAAGAGCTCTGGAATTGCTGGTATCTCATAAAGCCTGGGACATGGGCTTGGCAGTCAAAGGTCTGGATTCCAGTCCCGACCTGGTCACTTCCTGCCTGGGGTCTTAGTGAAGGAATGTGACCCTCTGAGCATCAGCTTCCCTCTGAGGGTGGCCCTGTGGGTCAGCACATGGACCGTGTTCAGAGCCCCTGCTGGGCCTGTGCACACTAGATGTTCAGGGAATGCTGGTTCACAGGCCCTTTCTGTGCAGACTACCAGGCTTCATGCAAACAAAGATCTGGACCAGGGTCCATGAATGTGCAATTTTCATAAGGATGTTGGCGAGTCTGATATAAGAAGTTTCAGGGACACATTTCTAAGCAGCACCAACTAGGGCAACACCTCTCATTTTAGCACGTGGTACCTACCAGGAGTCCTTTCTGTGCCACTGGCCTGTTCTCTGCCACAACAGGCCCCTGAGCTCCCAGTCACCCCATATCTGAGTCCACAGCTAACTGAAATCTCAGGTACTAAGGTGTATTGGAACTAGTGTATTGGGTTTTCATTAAACTCAGCATATGACACCTAGTAAGATAGGACAAGGAGATAGATCATGGTGCAGTACAGCACCCAGCAGACCTCAGGGAGAAGGAAAGCATCTCCAGTGGATGGCTCTTGTTCAGGAAGAAAGGTGGGCTTATTTATAAATCACAGGCTGTAGGTAACAGACTGTTTCAAAAGGGTCCCTTAAGCCAGCCATACTTGCCAACCAACACTCTGGGGAGACCCCACACATCTCGACTTCTCTCCCCACCTGGGCGTTCCCCCACAGCCCGACCCTAAAAAGGATAAGATGTGATACGATTCCCTAGTCCTGATGCATTGGGTCATTGAGACTCATTTCCCAGAGGCAGGAGCTAGCCCAGAGGTGGACCAGAACATGGCAAGTGGCTCTGGGGAGCCTGATGGGCATTTTTGACATCACCCTGGCTGAGTCTGTTGTCTGGGGCCTGCTTCTTAGTCTCCATGGGCCTCATCTTTCACATCTGTGAGAGTGAAGCATTTCTACTAAGTGGGTGATCCTCAAATTTCAGTGTTTATAATCACATGTAGATTTTGATAAAATGCAGACTGCCAGGCTTCATGCATACAAAGATCTGGATCAGGGTCCATGAATGTGCAATTTTCATAAGGATGTTGGCAAGTCTGATAAGGAAGTTTCAGGGACACATTTCTAAGCAGCACCAACTAGGGCAACACTTCTCATTTTAGCACGTGGTACCTACAGGAGTCCTGATAGACAGTGGATGTGTGAGGTTCTTTGGTTCCACACATCAGGTCTGATGACATGTGCTTTTCCAGAATCCTCCCGTTCCTGGAGTCTACCTACACACCTCCTTCCTATATATTAGAAATGGAGAAGGTGGCCAAGCAAGGGGACACCGTCCTGGTGTCCGGGATGAAGACCGGGAGCGCCAAACTCAAGGCTCGCATCCAGGAGGCCGTGTATCAGGTGGGCCTGGGCGCGGGAGGTGCTGGGCTTCCTGGGGAGGGGGCAGGATGCCTGTTCACCCCATATACACATTTCCTCATGGAAGTGAGATGCCCTGCCGTGAAAGTTTCACTGTCATGAAAGGGGAACTTCAAGGTGTGATTCCATGTTTTTGTTAGTTTGGTTTGGGTTTGGGGGCCACAGCTTAGCGAGAGGTAGTTGAGGCACCAGAGTGCACCAACTGGAGTCACAAAGCATTTGTTCCATTCTCAGTTTTGAAGGAGGTTCAGAAGCACTGGGATTTTCATTAATTAGCTTACTTTCAACAACTACCCCCTGTGCAAATATAGGGACACATCCAAGCATTGGGGACTCTGCGAACAATCCTGAGTTGCCCTCCATGCTGTCTCTTCCTGTGCCCAACAGAAGCCCTGAGACTGGCGGTTCCATTTGTGAAGGACTAGTGCTCCTCACCCTCCCTCCACCCCCAGTGTTGCCCTGGCCTCACCAGCACCTACTTTTCCATCAGTGCCTCATTTTGAGAGGGGTACAATAGGAAAAGGGTGGGTTTTGTCACAGTCCTGGCTCTCTCCAGATTCTTGTGGGAAGATGTCTGCCCTGCCTGCAAACTGCAAACCGGAGCTCTTCCTTTTGTTGGCCTGGTTCCTGGGTCACAGGCAGACAGGCAGTGGTACTTCATCTGCCTTTTAATCTGCAAAGTGACAGATGACAGAAACTTCCCCACATTCAGACTCTTTGGCAGATTAGCCAGTAGTTTGGGAGTCCTGGAGGGTTTTGGAAACATGGGAAGTGCCATGGCACATGGCTGACGCTACAGGACTCTGCTCTTTGGAAACAGTTTGCCTCTTAGGATCCTGGGCCCTTGTGTGGTGTGCAGGGCTGAGATGGACAGGCCCTTTGTCCTGCCTGTGTTGGTAAAGGGCTTCCCTGCCTGCCTTTCTGGGAGGCACCCACCACAAAGCCTGGCCCAAGGGAGGGGCTCTGTGTGTTCTTTGATTTTTCAATAAGTCAAGGATATTATTTAACTTATTGTTAAGCCAGGAAACCTGTAAAATGTTACAGCTGAGTCAAAAGAGAACCCAAATAATTTATGAATAGATGCAAAGGTGGTCAATATCCATTGGGCGGTAATCATTTGCACCCCCCACCCCCCTCCCGCCCAGGGAAAATGGGTTTCCATGTCTGTGGATGGGAATCATCTGCTTTGCCATCAGTTTTCTCCAACTTGCAGAGTTGCCAAGCAGTGAGATGGCAATGGAAGGCACGGCCCCATAGGACCCAGTCGCGATGGTGCACTGCAGTCCACACAGGTGGTCTTTCTCCCACTCAGAGTCACTGAGGAAGAGGCCTTAGTGGGGCTTCACGTTGGTCAGGGACGGGCCCAGAAGCAGGGGCTGAGTGCTCTCAGGAACACATGCCTCCCCTTTTCACGTTGGCCTCAGGTTTCCCAACCCTTCTGTGGAGAGAGCCCCTGAGCCCCTGGTGACCACAGTATCCATGGAAATCACTCCTGGCTCCTCACTTTGCATTCTGTTTAATTTTTATTGTTGTGAATTGAGCTGTAACACACTTAGAGGGAGCGCTGAATGCGTGCTTGCGGCACAAGCGCAGCTCCCCTGGGGCTTTGGGATCCGAAGGCATTGCCTCATTCTTTCACCCCTACCTTCCCTCTCCTCACATGAACATACTGAAATGTTCTAAAGGTTCCTTCTCTTGGTCACACCCACTCTCCTGTCCCTGACCCCACCTCACCTGTTCTACCCTCTTCTTTATGCCAAGAATGTCCATGCTGCAGAGGTGAGGCTACTAATTTTGGAGAATATCCTTCTGAACCCAGCTTATGATGTTTACCTGATGGTGGGGACCTCCATTTGCTACAAGGTGCAGAAGATCAGGCAAGGAAAGATTACAGGTGAGTCACCGACTCAGGTAAAACATACATAATATAACATTTACCACGTTAACAGTTCAGTGGCATTAAGTACACTCACATTGTTCAGTAACCATCACCACCATCCATCCACAGAACTCTTCATCTTGTAAAGCTGAAACTCTGTCCCCATCCAACACTCTCTATCCCCTTCCCCAATCCACTGCTTTCTGTCTCTATGAATTTACTTCTCTAAGTACCTCAAATAAGTGGAATCAAACAGTACTTGTTTTGTGACAGGCTCATTTCATGTAGCATAGGTCCTCTAGGTTCACCCATGGTGTAGCACGGGTCAGAATGTCCTTCCTTTTTAAGGCTGAATAATATTCCATTGTATAGACGGACTACATTTTGTTTACCCAGTCATCCTTCGGTGGATGCCTGGGTTGTTTCCATCTCTTAGCTATTGTGAATAATGCTGCTGTGAACATGGATGTGCAGATATCAAGTTGAGACCCTGCTTCCAGTTCTTTTGGGTATTTATCCGTGAGCTTCACATTGGACTGGGTTCTACCCTTGGTTTGCCATCGATTGCTGAGCAGCCTTTGCAAGCCATCCCCCCCTTTTGAGACTCATTTTCTCCATCAGAGCCCTTGAGGCCTTTCTGCCTGCGCTGTGAGGGCAAATTGAATGGATGGACGTAGATTTGTTCTGGAGTTTCAAAGAGCTGTGTACATGTGATACATTTCATATAGTGAGTGTTCTTAATGCAGCACCAATCCTACTAAGAATTATTATTATTATTGTCATTTTGTTTAGCATTTACACGTTTCATGGTTAGAGCACAGGGTGTCAAGAGTCTCTGGAACAAGAGTGTTGCACTCGGGGACCATCATTTGAGGGCCTGGACCTGTGTCTGGGCAGGCGCCTCCCCCAGGTTGGGGGCTGCATGCCTGTGATGCAGGGTGCTGTTTAAGAAGCTGCATGCTTCAGCTTTCAACCAGCTTGGTTGAAAAGACAGCACCTTAGCTGAGAGGAGTATTACTGTGTGGCACCCTTAGAAGGCCACAGAAGCCGAGAACAGGCCACTCCTGCCTCTGGGCCTGGCTCTCTCTGACATGGGGTGCACCCTGAGAACATCCCCACAGTAGGATTGGTGAGGGAGAAGAGGGCTCTTAGTACTTATAGCAGGTGTCTATGTTGCTTGCAGGGTGATGTTTCTACTCAGTCCTGTTGGCGTTTGGATTGCTTGCAAACACGATGGGCACAGTAACCGAATTATTAGACAGAACAAAATGTGGGAAGGACATGCTGGCTGATGGAATTGGTATCTGAGAAAGACTTGAGTGATTGGAATGATGGGATTTATTGACATAAAGTGTCCTGAGGTTTGGAAAACCAACTGCATAGGTGGATGGATGTGGGCCGGGTTCCTGTGTCAAAGACAATGTTGGAGGGACTTAGAACCCAGTCCACCCTTGAACCATGGCTGCTCAGAACTAAAGCACACTGGTTGCATGAGCAGGGGCTGGAGTGAGCCCATGTCAAAGCAGGAAGTGAGCCCATGCCATCCTGAGCTCAGGTCACCACCCAGCAACTCCATTGTCATCCCTGGACCCTACCTGGGGCAGGGGACTCTGACAATTAGAAGCATGTCTGGAGAGCCAGCGGGAGGGGTCAGAGACCATGTTTCCTAGGAGAATGTAAGGGCAGCCTTGAGGATGGCCATCTGTTCTCTGCAATATGTCTGATCTGGGACCCCAGGAACAGTGGACAGTGACCCTTAACATCTGAAAAGCCTCCCATATTCAGGGCCTCTGACAAGTAGTGAGCCTGCATTATAGGAGTTATTTAAGGAGTCTGTTAGGCTCCTCCTCATTTTTATCATTTTAAGGTTTTGTATATACATAGTAGGGCAAAAGTAGGTTTATCATCTTTCATATGGCAGTAATATAATGATTTATAAATAGTAATACAAGAATGGAGGGGATAAGGGAGGGAGGACAAAATGAAAGAAGGTGAAGGGATTAGCCAAAGAACATATATGCATAACCCATAGACACAGACAACATTGTGGTGCTCGCCAGAGGGAAGTGAGGGGCTTGGGTAGTTGGGTGGAGGTGGGCAAAGGTGGGGAGAATGGGGACATCTGTAATAGTGTCAACAATTAAAGTTAAAAAAGTAAGAATAAACTGTTTCACATGCTCACAACTGTAAACATACTTTTGTCTGGTCTGTATAGTTATGTCTGAGTTGTGCAAGGTCCCTCGAGAGTCAGTATATTCATTTGGAGAACTTTAGACAGGGAGGCAGCTAGTGCTTCAAAAAGCAGCGTAAAGGAAAGCTGCTCTACTGAGTGAGCAGTGGCACCATCTCATTTTACTATGACCTGCATCCTTGACACACTGTGGCCACATGCTGAACACTGGTGCATACTCCGCTCAGATCACAACAGCGCTGCCGGACTCCCCAGTTAGAGGCAAGGAAATGAGCAGCGTTCGAACTTTAAGTGACTCAGCCCTAGGCCAGAATCACCTGGCGGGCCTGTTCACAGCACTGGGGCCACCCCCTGAGTTTGCTTCAGCAGATCCCCATCCCCAAGGGCCCACTATGTGAGGTTTCCAGGTAAGGCTGCTGGTCCAGGGACCACACGTTGAGAACCCTCTGCTCTAGGGTAGAATCTTGGGGACTAATCAGAACACACAAAAGATTCCCCAGTACAGGAAATGGGCAAGTTGCCTTCCTTCAGATTCATTCTGAAGGCTGCCCCAGCTGAAATTTCTCCCAGGGCTGAGCAGGGAAGTTGTCCTGCATTGTCTATGGCCTCTTTCATCTCTTGCTGGATGGCTGGAACATGGCCACTCCTGCTGGCCTTGGTGAGTGGGTTACTTGACAGGAAACTGGCGGAGAGGGCGTGTCAGAGTGGTGAGACTCGAGACTCGGTGGTCTCAGTCCCGGTCTCAGTCCCAAGTCTGTGGGACCACTCCCAAGCTTCTCATTTCATTTCCACAGCACTCATTTCCACAGCACTACCATCTCGAGATGCAGGCATTGGGAGTGCCTGTTTCAAGGGTTGCTGAGGGACAAAATGGGGTAATGTGCACATACTAGTGGAACGTTGGCTTAGTCCCACACCATCTTGGTTTCCTGGTCAGCAGTAGCCACTTAGATCAAAAGTGCTTGTGCAGGAGATTGACAGAGAGGGTAGGTTCTGTCAGCTGTTATTTCCCAGGGAAATTGTTTTCATCCTGGCCCTGCTGAGCTAGTTCTTTCTACAACACAGCATGGAGCAGGGAAGTATTGATGATGGTCAGGATTAGCAACAGAGAAGATTCTTTGCATATTCTAGACTCAGCTCCCCAAAGCATGTGGCACACCACGGACCAGCACCTTTTCTGGAAACTTCCAGAGGATACCCAGCCCAGGGAGCCCCATCTGGACTCTCGGTGCAGCAGAGTGCACTTCTGCAGTGAACACAAAAGGGCCTTGATATTCCGCAAGCAGGAGGCCCTGTGACAGAGGCTGTGCTAAATTTTAAAAAGCAGCATTTGGCAGCCTCAAAAAGCTGATTGCCTCTAGGATTCATGAAGAGTGTCAGCTTTCTCCACAGGCATGGGAAATAATACTAAAACTTAAAGTATTGAAAAAAATAAGCAAAAAAATATCATGTAGCTGTACTGGCAGCAGGGATTCAGGGTGCGGTTGACACATCGGCTCCTGATGTTTCCTATCTTCTCGCTCCCTCTCTCCCACCTGGCTCTCTTTGGGTTTTGGTGGCCAGAACTCTCAATGCCTTCAGATCAGTACCAACTGCAGCTTCAAGACCACATCCAGGGCCCTACGGGAGACCCCAGCCGGCCTGTGGCTGTCTTGGCTCAGGACACGACGGTCACTGCCGTGCAGCTGGGACAGAGCAGCCTGGTCCTGGCCTACAAGAGTATCCTTTCCTCGGGCCAGCACGCCCCGTGCAAGTCCTCAGTGTGGGGACTATCCTTTCCTCAGACCAGCATGCCCGATGCATGTCCTATGCTCAGGGGATCTGCTGTTTAGAAGGGGAGTCTTTTTCTCCTTGGAAGCTGGGCTAGGCTAAAAATAGCCCTGTTTTCCCTCAAGGTCTGAAAATCAGAAAGATTGCTCACCTCTGTGGGTGACTCACTGGAGAAGCTCCCGCATGGGAGCTGGTTGTGGGCCTGGAGCCTCACTCCCAACTCCAGAACGCCTGCGATCTCTTCTAAGGGGCTGGCTGAAGCTGTTTCCACAATGGTGTCATCCCTTGTCTCAGACTTGGGGTGTCTGTGTGCCTCCAGTGTCCTCTGCAGAGACCCCCTTTGCTGGTGTAGGAAGCATGGAGTGACTCTGATTCTGGAAACGGCTCTGCACCACTTGACACCAGGCAGGGAAGTTTCCCTCCCTCCTCTGTCCATGTGGTGGGTGATGGGAGCCATCCTACCCATGCTGAAGCCTGCCAGCTGGTTTACTTACCGCCTTGTGTTTTGTTCCTTAATGAGGAATTCAGGTATCCGTATGCAGGGTGCTTCCAGGTTACCTAACAGCACCATCTACGTGGTGGAACCCGGATACTTGGGTGAGTGTGGGCATCCTAGGTCCTGGATGCTGTTCTTTTTTTATTACAAGAGTTAGGAAAATAAAATAAAAGTAACAACTCCCCAGAGGATGCTTCACTCTGACCAGCTCGACCAGCTGGGAGGCCTGGGGCCATCAGCACCCACCTGCCCTTGCCAGGGCTGCTCCTCAGTCCTTCCCCTGTCCGAACCCAGAATCTGTCAGAGACTAGATGGGGTCAGGGAGGTGGCCAGCTCGTCAGGGAGAGAAATGGGATAGGGTAGAGTGGGGAAGGGCTTTGTCTCTCGCTGGCTTTCATAGCAGGGCTCTGTCCAGACCTGATCATGGCCATGGACATTTGGAGGTGAGAAGGGCCCCTGAGGTACCATGATAGTTGGTATATGTCTCCTTGGGGAGGAAGGGGAGGCTTTTGTCAGGAGGAGGGGAGGAACCCATAGCCATGGGTACAGCCAGTGCCTGGGAGCTTCCATGACAGATGAGGACTTGAGATGTGTCCGGGACACTCCGGGTCACCAACGCAATACTTCTTTTGGTCTGGGCTTGCTCACCTGTTGAGTGCAGTGACATGGTGCAGCAACCCCAAAGTTTTCTTGTGTGCTGCCATGTCAGATTGCTGTTTGGTGCAGACCTCTGTGGATGATGTGGTGACACTAGGCAGGATGGCCCTGCGTGTCTTAGGAGCTCCACTTACTTAGAAATGCCTCCTTGGCATCTCCCAGCTGTCTGGTCTATGCTGGGCAGGGTGTTCCAGAAGGCAGACAGGATTCTTGGTGCTTGGTGTTGTGGGGAGAGGCCAGCACAGCAGGCAGTGACAGGACAGCTGGGAGGGTTAATGAGAATGCAGAGAAAGGCTTCAGGGATATGCTAATTGAGGCAGGCCTTTTCTAAGAAGCTGCTTTTGCTGGTGGGTCATCATGGCTCAGAGAGCAGCATGGGTAATGGTGTGGAGGTGAGAAAGCACATAGCATCACAGGGGGCAACAGGCAGCTGGTGTGGCATCTACTGTGGGAACAAAGCAGGGGGCCTGGAAGCAGTGCAGGCTCACGCGGGGAGCGTACCCAGTGCCAGGCCTCACGCAAACCTGTGCATTTAGAATGTAGATACAATGTGGGTTCAGAGTGCAGCCCTAGGGTAGACTCAGAGTATAGCCTTACTGTGGGCTCAGAGTGTAGACCCACTGTGAATTCAGAGCATATACCTACTGTAGATTCAGAGTATAGCCTCACTGTGGATTCAGCGTATAGCCTCACTGTGGAATCAGAGTATAGCCTTACTGTGGATTCAGACTGTAGACCCCCTGTGGTATCAGAGCATAGACCTACTATGGGTTCAGAATATAGACTCACTTGGATTCACAGTGGGCCTGCTGTGTATTCAGAGTACATATCAGTATGGGATTTTGACTTAACTATGGACAGGGTCAAGTTTGAGTGAGTATTGAACAGTCAAGTGTGGGATTGTCCTGGGGAATCTTAGATCAGCTCAGGTTTGTAGGGCTCAGCGCTGAAGCCCAGCATCAGATCCCACAGTCATTAACAGCTGGACTTTTTCCATGGAGGAATATAGGTGAGCGGTTGTGGGCTATCTAGGTGAGTGCTATGGGGCCCTTCCAGTGAGCAGTTATAGGTCTCTCCAACTGAGTGGTCTAAGCTCTTCCAAGTAGGTAGTTGTGGGCCCTCCAGGTAAGTAGATGTGAGTCGTCCAGGTGAGTGGTTGTAGGTACCTTTAAGTTGAGCATTTGTATGTCTCTTGAGGTAAGTGGTCTGGGCCCTTCCAGATAGGTGGTTGTGGGCCCTCCAGGTAAGCAGTGTGGGCCCTCGTGCTAATGGTGCTTGGTCCCATCCTGTATGTCCCTGTGGCCTGAGTCATCAGATGCTGCCACTTGCCTTTCTTACAGGATTCACAGTCCACCCTGGTGACAGGTGGGTGCTGGAGACTGGACGCGTATATGAGATTACCATTGACGTGCTTGATAAGTCTGGCAACAAGGTCTACCCATCTGATGTGAGTGCCTGCCTAGGGTCCTGGGGTGGGAGTGGGGGCAGGGATGGGGAGGTGGAATAGCTTCTAAATGAGCTGCCCCCAAAGAACAGGGTTCCCCATGCAGGCAGGCTGAGTTCAGGAACTTCCTAGTGGTACTGTTAGGCCTACAGGAGGCACTGTGTGGGATCCCTGGGGCATCTCGAGGACCAGTACACCTGTGCATCTGCACCCCACAGACTCACTCCCACAGAGCTGAGCAGGAGAAGAGGCTACAGGCAGCAGGATTGAGGAAGTGGTGGTGAGGAGGTGGTGTCTGCCAGCTGTGATTAGCTGTAAGGGTTTCAGTGTCCTTTACTGTATTTGGTGGGTGGTGTCCTTGCTGGGACCTCAGGGCCTATGAAAGCTGACTGCAGGCTTTTAGCTCCCAGGAGCCCCACGGGGTAACTATAGCAGGAGCACTGGGTCGTCAGGTCAGGCGGGGAGGGAAGCCCGGGAGGGGTCAAGGCCAGCGTGGGCTTTGTCCAGCTTGTCTGCTGGCTTTTGGAGGCCTGCGAGCCTTGGGGCCCTTCGCCTGGCCTGACTGCTGCTTTCAGGTCACATGGCTTCTGGCCTGCATCTGACTTTCCTGGGTTGTCTGAGAAGCACCTCTCACCCACCCTGCCTCGCCTTCCAGAACATCCGCATTGAAACTGCACTTCCCTCTGAGTTCTTTGAGGTGCTCTCTTCTTCAAAGAATGGGTTATCCCATCAGGTCAGGCCAATAAAGAGAGGCCAGACGGCTGTGGAGGCAGCCCTCACCTCCGTGGTAGATCAGGTAAGTCGGCGCCCCACATCCACCTTCTGTGCCCCACAGGCAGAAGTGTTCACCCAGGCTGGATGGGAGCCCTGGGGAGTCAGGGACCCAAGCTCGGCCTGTGTGTTCCTCTCACAGGTACCTTGAGGGTCCCCTCTCTCTGGGCTCACAAAGGATGTCTGGGGGCAGCTTTGGGCTCTTCCTGTCACCTGTCCTCACACCAGGCCAGAGGCCCTCTTCCTCTGCCAGCCCCCTGTAAGAGTGAGCCTGCACCTTTGGGAAGAGGCCAGAACTCTTGCTGAGGAACAGTGTTGGGCCCCTGCATCCAGCTGCACCAACCAGGAGCCACCAGCATCCCTTTGGCTGTTTTGGCTGTGGGTCCTTCAAAGTCTCTTTTATTTTTAAAGTTTTTACATATACATATTTTTTAAATTTATCTTTATCATTGAGAATATTAAAGATGTCCCCTTTTTCCTATTGATCTCCTCCACCCCTCAACCTCCCCACCCCCCCAACTCCAAGACCTTCATGGTACTATTGTCTGTGTCCATGGGCTATGCATATATGCATATACGTTCTTTGGTTAATCTCTCCCCAGCTTCAAAGTCTTTTCATTTTTTCCTGTACTTAAAAGGCCAATCAGTTTTAGGTGGGAGTAATTCTTTACTGATGGGAACATTGGCATGACTGTTCTCATCTGCCTACCCTGCACCAACTTCTAAGAGGCAGTAGAAAGAAATAGCGTGTGGACCACACTGCAATTCCTACCCAAATCTTCCCTGGGGGCTTTGGGCGAGTTGCTTTAGCATACCACACCTCAGTTTTCCCATTGTAAAGTGGGGATACCCACATCCATTCTGTCAGGGGGTCCCTGAGGATGAAGTCAAGCAGCATTTACTCCAGTGGTCATTATAGAGCCGCACAAAGCCATCTCCAAGGAGATGGAGAGGCTGCAGGTTATATGGCATTTCCTTCCCACTACCCCTTCGTGTCTGATCCCCAGGGAGGGGCAGGGGTCTGCTTGACAGGGAAACCTGCTGCAACCTGGTTGTCATGGTGATGTGGGGCACCCTCATCCCCTTGTAGGATGGAGGGGTCCACATGTTACGAGTGCCTGTGTGGAACCAGCAGGAGGTGGAAATTCACATCCCCATCACCCTCTATCCCAGCATCTTGACATTTCCGTGGCAACCAAAGACAGGCGCCTATCAGTACGTGATCAAGGTAACTGGGAGCCCCAAGTCTGGCTGCACTCCTTTGGGCGTTTCCATGGGATTGAGACTTTTAGGACATTATGTTTCATCTAATATTATCTTCTAGGTTGGGTTCTAGGGGCTGGAGAGAATTTAAAATCAGAGAGTCTTTATTCTTTATTTCTGAGGTTTCTATCACAGCTGTACATTTTGATAATCAGAAAAAAAACACCTGAAAAATAGAAAGTAAAGCAAAATAAAGAAAACCTGGAATACCGATATAACTTCCATATGCGTTTGGTGTTTTTTTAAATTATTGATTTTAGAAAGAGAGGAAGGGAGGAAGAAAGAAGGAAAGACAGAAACATTGATTTGTTGTTTTATTTATTTATGCATTCATTGGTTGATTCTTGTATGTGCCCTGACCAGGGATCGAGCCTACAACCTTAATGTATTGAGACAATGTTTTAACCAACTGAGCTACCTGGCCAGGGCCACATACATTTGTTTTTGTAAAAAAATTGTTTTCCCAAAGCAGTGTAAATATTTGTAGAGAAAAAACTGAAATGTAAGAGAAAATGTCTCCAACCCTGTTATTTACCAAGTGTTCTTGGGCATTTGTCAGCATGGACTGATTGATTCCTTTGGGCCTTTTGAGCCCTTGAGGGCAGCGTGTTCCCCATCAGTCCCCACCTCCCTGGTAGTGATGACAGGTGTCCTGTCTGTGCACTGGTGCCCACTGCCAGGTGTGTCACCGTCCTGGCCCCTCTTGGGTTCTAAGGTGGTGGCCCCTGTTCTTGGGAGCTGGCGGACTGTTGTTTACTTCATGGCAGATGGCTAGGAGTGGGCAGGGGTGTGTGCTGGGAGGGAGCGTTGTGTCTGGTCAGAGGCAGCATCCTGCACCGGGCCCCATGGCCTAGGGTCCATCCATTCCAGCCTGGGCTCTGGGAGGTACCCCTGGGCTGTGGGGCCACTGTCATGGACATGTGGGTATGTGTACGTCAGCCACAAGGTCCCTAGAATGTGAGGACTAGACCGGGGTAGAGTGGAGAGAGCGAGGTGTGGAGGCAGCCTCCAGTCAGGCATGGGGTGGATGACATGTTTTTCCTTGCAGTGGGGGACACTGACCTGTGAGTGTGAGTAGGTGTGAGTGGGGGTGAATGTGAGTGGGTGTGTGTGAAGCAGAGAGAGGCCATGCGGGTGCACTGATTAGATGATGATGTTTTCCCCCTAGGCCCATGGCGGGAGTGGGAACTTCAGTTGGGCTTCATCAAACTACGTGGTTGCCACAGTCACCGTCAAGGGTCTGATGACCACAGGCAGTGACATGGGACTCAGTGTGATCCAGGCTCATGATGTTCAGAACCCGCTCCATTTTGGGGAGATGAAGGTAAGACCTCAGGGGCCAGGACAGCCCAGGGGGTGATGTCTAGGCCTCAGGCTTAATTCAGAATCACCCTTTAGCCCTTGGTCTTATACTTAGTGTTGACAGCAGGTGAAGTGGTAGTGGATCAAGCCCTAGCCCTGCCCTTGAGGAGCTCCCAGCTGCATCAGGGAGATGGGAATGGCATCCCACACCAGGCAGGGGATGGGACCAGAAGGGCCAGGGTCAACATAGCTGGAGTTTTTCGAGTGGAGACCAAAGAACACAGAATACGGGAGATAACCAAATGAGCTATTCTAGAACATTTGCCAGACCTAAAACATACGACTCTCCAAATTGGAAGGGTCGCTGACTGTCAGGTTGTAAGTGCCCAGTGAAAGGAAAGCCCAGGACTCCAGGAGACCCGGCCCAGCCTCTCCTCTGCTTCTTGTTCAGATACAGTCAGGAGTCCCCTGTCCCCGGGCTCCACACCTGGCTTTTGACCCCAAGTGATGTGGGATCAACTCACTCAGCAAAGGCCACAGGTGAGAGTGGTCATCTGCAGCTGAGCCTGGTGGCCTCCTGACCCCACTTCTTTCCTTCCTCCCTGACCCTTTCATTACTTCACTTAGGGCAGAAATTGAAGGTCCATTCATGATGTGTCTAATACTGACCTTCTCTTATATTATTTGGGATATTGTTGATAGGCTATTTTGTCTTTTCATTGTTCACAAACACACACATCCCTACCTTAAAATTTATCTAAGTTTCATATGAAGAGGGTTGTAATGGAGACCCTTTAGCTACAGCATAATTGTGAAATATTTGGATAAATTCTAACCACCTTGCCCCTCCCCATCTCCCAAGCTTCTTCATCTCAGTAAATGTGCCACCTTCCACCCAGTTACTCAGCCAAAAGCCGAGGACAATTCCCTGATGGGCAGTGTATAATGGTTAGAGCCTGGCTCTCGGGGCTGGACTGCCTGGGCCAGACACCACCATGCTTCAGCCCAGATAGGTTCTTTAACCTCCCATGCCAGTTTCTTCATCAAGTATTGAGGTTGGTAATAGAACCTTCTTAACAAGGAGACTGAGAGGAGTCAATGAGTTAGCAATATTCTCCTAACTGAACCTGGAGTCTGGTAAGTTTTGTTTATACAAAGATTGTTGTTTTTTAAAATATATTTTTATTGATTTCAGAGAGGAAGGGAGAGGGAGAGTGATAGAAACATCAATGATGGGAGAATCATTGATCGGCTGCCTCCTGTGTGCCCCACACTGGGGATTGAGCCCACACCTGGGCATATGCCCTGACTGGGAATAGAATTGTGACCGCCTGGTTCATAGGTCGACACTCAACCCACTGACCCACACCTGCTGGGCAAAGATTCATTGTTTTTGATGATGGCTCTCTCTCACCCTGTACACTGCCTTCTTTATATTTTTCCAATGTGCTGAGGTGGTACATGCCTCAGGATCTTTGCTCGGACCATCTCTTTTCCCAGAATGTCTTTCCTCCAGACTTTTGTGGCTCTCAGATCTAAGCTCCTACATCACCTTTTCAGAGAGGTCTTTCCTGACGGCTCTATCCCTGAACATTACCTCAGTCCCCAGCACACACCCGCATGCCGCTCAGGCTTGGTCTTCTCAGATATATAGTTGGTACCCAGCACACAGTACTGTTAGTAAGTCCGAGCAGCAGGCCTTTCCTCTCCCATGGAGCCTGATGACCTAATCAACTCCCTGTCTTCCAGGTGTATGTGATTGAGCCCAGAGGCATGGAGTTCACCCCATGCCAGGTGGAGGCACGAGTGGGCCAGACCCTGGAGCTGCCCATAAGGATCAATGGCCTAATGCCCGGCGGGGCCAACGAGGTGGTCACCCTGAGCGACTGCTCCCACTTAGACTTGGTGGTCGAGGTGGAGAACCAGGGCGTATTCCAGCTGCTTCCAGGTAAATTAGCACTGATGCGCAGGTGCCAGATAGCAGTGGGTTGACACCTTATGTTCAATATGGGCTGCTCTAGGCTCCTAAATACAGTGGGGCCTTGACTTACGAGTGTCCTGACTAACGAGTTTTTTGAGATACCAGCTGTCTCTCTGCCGATTTTTTGCATTGAGTTGACAGAATAATTTGAGTTAACGAGCTCGGAACGAATTAAACTCGTAAGTCAAGGCCCCACTGTAGAGGGCTTGAGGCAGCAGGGGTCACAGCATGAGAAATGGCATTTGTCTCCTTGTGCTCTATCAGCAATGGTCTGATTTGGATCTTACCTGCCTTGTGATCTATTGTGTCACTGTGCACTCTCAGCCTGTTTCCACATCTCTAATGCGATATCATACTAAATAGAATTGCATGTCACAGTGCCTATTGCAGCACCTGGACTGTAGTAGATGCTCAGAATACACTGTTGCCCAGCCGGCGTGGCTCAGTGGTTGAGCATCAACCTATGAACCAGGAGGTCACGGTTCGATTCCCAGTCAGGACATATGCCCTGGTTGCGGGCTCGATCAATGATTCTCTCTCATCATTGATGTTTCTATTTCTCTCTCGCTCTCTCTGCCTTCCTCTCTGAAATCCATATATATATATATATATATATATATATATATATATATTTTTTTTTTTTTTTTTTTTTTTTTTAAAGAATACACTGTTGATAAGGGGATTTGGTTAGGGACAGAATCACAACACCTTTGAGACATGTGTGGTCTAGCCCTCCAGAACCATCAGTGCCCCATGCAGGGTTTGGGGGGTGGTGGTGTCAGTGGTGTTGGTGGCAGTGAAAGCTTGTTAATTTATAGGGTGTCAGCCCTGCCAGGTACAGGTAAGTGAGCCTCTGTGTATGCCCTCCTTAGACTTCACAACCATCACAGGAGAAGGAACTGGTGTTGTGCCATGTGTCAGATAAAGAGACTGAAGCTGTGTAGCCATCCAAGGTCACAAAGGGCACAGGGTGTGATGGTATGCAGATCCGAGTATGTCTGGGATACTGATCTGAAGCCTCAGTCCTCCAAAAAGTGGGTTTTGCAGGGAAGTCAGCTCAGGGGCAGCAGAGAGCTCCTCTTCAGTGTGCAGATGAAGAAAAGCAAGGACTATTGAGCCATTGAGGAAGGACTAAGGTTTGAGCAGGGGTGGAAGTAACAGGGAAACAGGGAACAGCATTCAGTGCATGGGGCTCCTGAGATGGGCATGTCCAGGGACGTGGGCACACGCATTGGACCTGGAATGGCTGAACTTGTTGAATCCTGAATTGTGGAGGGCACTGGAGGGCTTGGACCTCAGTGTCCAGGCAGTGGGGAGCCACTGACGGTCTGTGAGCAGAGCAGTGTGGCTTGATCCTGATGGGGCTGGGAAGCCCAGTTGGCAGAGGTGTTTGTAGAGTGGCCCGAGCTGCTGAGCAGCTTTCCACACCAGCGTCACAGCGTGGCTACCCATGGAGCCCTGTGAACTCGGAGCTGCGCAGAGGAAGGACAAGCTATGCCAGGTCCTCTCCGACCATCCAGGAGAACCAGCTGTGGGAGATCTTAAGTGTTCTTGGCGAGGCAACAATTTAGGGTGGAGGAAAACATTAGCGCGTGGGAGAGTCCTGCTGGCGGCAGGGAAGAAGCCTGCCTCCCAGTCCCCCACAGGTGTCCTGGAGGGGAATCTGCAGGCTCAGCCCAGGCGCTGGGTAAGCATCCAGGAGTCCAGGAATAAAGGACAGGCCTTGGAATTCCACACTCCTGGGTCTGAGCACCCCTTCTTCAATATTGGCTGAGTTGCCCAACCTCTCTGAGCCTTGGATTCTTCATGTATAAAGGGGATACCGGCCCCTTGCCTGCTGTGAGGGTTACAATGAATGTCCCTCAGCCCAGAGCCGGGGTTTGGTCCTGAAGACAGCAGCGGAGACAAGTCCTGTGGCAGCAAAATTTCCCTTAGAAAGCTCCTTAAGTGTCCCCCAATGTAGAGTACATGTGGCTTTCTGGAGGCTTGTGGTAGGGCCCAGGTAACATGAGAAGCCTAGTCAGGGTAGAAAGGCGATGGCATCATGGAAATCCGTGGGACTCAGGACCAGATGGGGTCAGTAGATTGAGTGACACCTGCCCTAGGGCACAGGAGGCTCATGGAAGAGAAACATGAGGACCGATAGGATCCCAGTTAGCCTGACAGGGTCCTTCTCTTTCTCCGTCTCCCCCGCTAAGTGCAGGTCCTTGGTCTTGACCAAGTTAATACACACCTGATGGAACTCAAGCCCTGGTTCTTGGAAAGGGCTTGACCAGGATCCCAGGCAACACCCCTACCAGCAGCATTTGAGTAATTTGGGGCCTCACCCTCTTCCTGCTGGACTTGCCACTGGGGTCCCATTTCTGCCTTGTCCTCATCATGGAAGCCCCCTTAAGAGCCCCTTGGGGTTGTGGGTGTTACTGTGAACTTCTTCACGGAGCCCCCAGGATTGGGCTTGACCAGGTTGACCTCTGGGGGTGACAACCCCACAGCTCTTGTCCCCACCCCAGCCCTTTCTCTGTTCTCAGACTCAGCTGATTTCTAGCCCCTTGTTCACTGAGCACCTCCCAAGTGCTATGCCCTGGGGTCCCCTGGTTACCATGAGAGCTTTACAGAGCTTTACCATGGCCTTTACAGTCTAGTAAGACAGATGGTGCAATGGGCAGGAGTGGTGCTGAGACAGTGTGCCAGTGTGGGAGCAAGGGTCCTGGGGGCTCTGTCTCACTCTTGGCCGTGAACCCACCAAAATGCCCAAACACGTTCCCCAGAAGAGATGTGCTGAAGAAAGTGCCTCCGCCAGTTTGGAGGGGTGCAGGAAGGCTGAGACCTGAAGGATGGGACTGGGAGGAAATGGGAAGAATATTCCAAGGAGCAGGAAGAGTGTTGTAAGCCTAGAGACAAGAAAGGATGTGGCACACTCCAGCTCCTGCCAGGTTGGGGCAGGTGGGCCTCCACTTTCCAGGGCAGGTCCTTGGCACCAGAGTAAGCCCCTTGGGGCTCCATCTTCAGCATCTTCCTACAAAGGGCCCACCTCCCTACTTATAATTCAGAGTCATGTCCAGATAAACGTTTGTGCAGACTCCTTGTACCTGACTGGAAGACAGCAGGGTCCATACTCAGACCCATCATGTCCCTGTTGTTTTTGTGTAATGTGGACACAGATGGCCCATTTGGCAGTTTCAGTTTTCAGGAGCTCCTGAGCTCTGCCTGTGGACTCTGGCCTGCCCTTCTTGGTGGGCACAGCAGTGGCCATTGGTGAAACAGCATGCATTGAAATGTGTCCTAAGGGTAGAGGAGATTGTTCTCAGATGTCCACAGCAGCTCTTTGACTAATTGCTCCAAACTGGAAAGAACCCAAATGCTGATCAACTGGTGAATGGATAAGCAGACTGCGGGACATCCTGGCAGTGGAGAACTTCTCAGCAATGCAAAGGAAGCAAGCCATTGATCACGCAGCAGCATGGCCAAGTTTAAAAAATACACTGCATGAGACGAGCCAGACATGAAGAGTGAAGTTTGTGGATGTGTAGTGTGAGGCAAACCGGTCCATGTGGAGACTGAGTGTAGAGCAGTGGTTGCCAAGGATGGGGTCTAGAGGAGGAGGGTGACTGCTCATGGGTATGGAGTTTCTTGCTCGGGGTGAAATGCTCTAAAATTAGTGGCGATCGTTGCACAACCCCATGAATATGTTAAAAACCACAGAATTGCATGTGCATTTTAAATGGGTGATTCTGCAGTGTGTGATTTATATTTCAGTAAAACTAGTATTAAAAAAACTAAACTATGGTGGAAAAAATCAGAATGGTATAGTGATGGCCTGTAGGGGAGGAGTGTCTGGGGATTGCCTTGGAAACCACATGAGGGACCTGGGGCGGTGGGGATGGTTCTGTACGTGGGGGATTAGGGCTTCCGGATAGCCAGAATTCATGGTCTGGTCTGTGCATTTCACTGTGTGTAAATTTGATTTTTAGAAAAACAGAACCATAAAGAAATATTAAACTGTAGATAATTACCTGTTTGATAAAGTATTTAGAATGAAGTATTCTGACACTTGCAACTTACTTTTAAATGCATAAAAAACAAGATCAGCCCTGGCTGGTTTGGCTCAGTGGATAGATCATCAGCCTGCAGACTGAAGGGTCCCAGGTTCAATTCCAGCCAAGGGCATATGCCCGGGTTGCGGGCTTGATTCCCCCCGCCCCCCCAGTAGGGGGCGTGCAGGAGGCAGCCAGTCAGTGATTCTTTCTCATTGATGTTTCTATCTCTCTATCTCTCTCCCTTCCTCTTGGAAATCAATAAAAATATATAGAGTTAAAAAAATAAGATCAATTGGTCAATGGGTAGGGGATGGATAGATAATGCAATAACAGAAATAAAGCAAAACGGTAATTGTAGAATCTAGGGGGTGGCAATATGGGGTTTCACAATATAATTTTTTCTAAAAGTTTGGAAAGAAAACAATAGAACTCTGCTATACTCCCACTAGAATGGCCTTTTTTAAAAAGGGTGGAAAATACCAAGTATTGGCAGGGATGTAGCATGGCCTTTAGAAATAGTATAACTTGTTACAACCATTTTGGGAAAGGTATTAGGCAGGAATGTTGAAAGCTGAACATACGCATGATCCTAGGCAATAGGGATAAGGGGTGCACATATGGCATTCTTAGGGACACACTCAACAGAAAGGCCGAAATATGTCCACCCGAAGAAACATGCACCGAAAGAAATGTTCTCAGCAGCGCTGTGTGCCGTTGTGCTGACCGGGAACAGCCCAGGACTTTGCAGTAGCATGGAGAAATCTACTCTTCACACAACAGAATGTATACAAATAATGGATAAAAGATCTACAACATGCATAACATAAGGAGGGATCTCACCATCCACAATTAGTAGAAGAGGGCAGACACAAAGGAGTGTAAGCTCAGTGGATCCCTTTATATAAAATAGAGAAGCCAGCAGAAGTACAGTGGTTCTCCTTTGGGGAGGAGCTAGTGACCCGAAGGGTCTGTGGGAGATTCCAGGGTACAGGTCACGTTTCTTGATCCCAGTCCTGGGTACAGGGTGTGCTCAGTTTATGGGCGGGGGGGGGGGGGGGGGGTGTGGAGGGGTCATTGTGAACTGTATGTTTCTGTCGATTGTACTGTTTGGTATGGGAATTATAATTTTACGTTAGAAAATTAGGTTGTGTGTCTAGCCCAGGATGAAAGGACTGTCTGCCCATGTGGTCTTTCAACAAAGGCAAATTCAGAGTGACTACCTGGCTCTCTTCTTGCAGGGCGGCTGCAGCCGGGGTCTGAGCACTGCAGCGGTGTCAGCGTAAGAGCCGAGGCCCAGGGGCACACTGTGCTTCTGGTGAGCTACAAACATGGCCACATCCACCTGAGTGCCCGCATCACCATTGCTGCCTACCTGCCCCTCAAGGTGAGCCTGGGGCCCCTGCTCTCCACCTGCTTCCATGATGGGAATTATTCATTTGTTCTGGTGAATTTGTGTTAAAGCCCTGATGATTCAGAATAGCTTTTAGAGCAGCGATCTCTTTCTTTGAGTTTCAGGCTGAAATGAAGTATGTAGAAGAGCAGTGCTTAGTGATTCCTGATACCCATGCAGATGAAATGTTACCCTCTCTGGGTCTCCAGGGATTAAGACAGAGGGGGTGATTCTAGTGATCTCCAGAGTTACCCTGCAGGGTCTCCACAGAACCCTCGAATGGGGACAGCAGTCCTGGCTTGTGAGTGCTAATTCTGAGGCCTCAGGAATCTGGGACAGGTTTGGATTTTCCCCCTGCCTGTCAGGTAACCATCAAGCATCTGAGTCCCCCTTTGTCCATCTGTGGCAGTTACAGAACTTGAGGTCACAGCACACTGCCTCAGGGTTGACACCAATCCTGAGTTTGGATCCAGGTCCGACACCAGTTCTGTGGCTTTGGCCAGTGGTCAGCAAACTGCGGCTCGGCAAACCGCGGCTCGCGAGCCACATGCGGCTCTTTGGGCCCTTGAGTATGGCTCTTTCACAAAATACCAGCTCTTACACAAAATACCGACTTCTGCGCATGGGCCACGAAGTTTCAATCACACTGTACGTGCACGCCCGCACGTGGTATTTTGTGGAACAGCCGCACTCAAGGGGCCAAAGAGCCGCATGTGGCTCGTGAGCCACGGTTTGCCGACCACGGGCTTTGGCTAATTTAACCAGTTAACTGCCATGCATCCAAAAATGCTTTTATCTCGCTTGCGTCTATAGACGCTAATGGCATACAAAGGGTTAATTTCTCTGGGCCTCAGTTTCCCTGCCTGTAAAAATGGGCTAATATAGTACCCACTTCATAGGGTTGTGGTGAGAATTAACTGAATTATGTGCAAAATTGGCTTAAAACAGTGCCTGGGAGGTAGTGAGTGCCCAATGAGGGTTAATAATTAAAATAAGAATAAAAAAGAAGGCTTCACACAATAGCTACTATGAAGCAGGATGGTGCATGTATCTTTTTCTTACTTTGAACTGTGCTTCTCACACAGTAGGCCCAGAGAAGGTAAGTTGGCTCCTTTTTCAGGGGATGGCTGAAGGCCCAGCCAGTGCTTGCATTCCCTGACACTCACCATCAACCTCTGGGACAGCTCTGGTCACCTGGGTTTCTGACTCTTACTCATTAAAGCAAGCTCAGTAACATCAGAATCTTTCATCTCAGAGCCCCTGGCCCTGGAAATAGTGCCTGATATAACACAGACAGCTTTTTAAAAAATTGAGTTATAATTGACATATAACAGTGTATATATAATTGACCTATAACATTGCATTATGGGCAACATAATGATTCAATGTTTGTATATATCAGGAAATGGTCACCCAAGTAAGTCTAGTTGCCATCCATCACCACCCATAGTTAAATATTTTTTTCTTGTGATGAGAACTTTTAAGCTCTACTTTATTAGCAGCTTAAAAAGCATGTAATACAGCCCTGGCTGGTTTTGCTCAGTGGTTAGAGTGTCAGCCCATGGAACTAAGGGTTGTAGGTTCGATTCCTGGTCAAGGGCTTGTACCTCGGTTATGGATTTGATCCCCAGCCCTGGCCAGGACATGTACGGGAGGCAACCGATTGATGTGATGTGTCTCTCTCTCTCTTCCCCTCCATTCTCCTCTTTCTAAAAATCAATGAAGAAAAAAATATCCTCAAGTGAGGATTAAAAAATAAAATATGCAAATAGTATTGTTAACTATCATCACCATGCTGTACATTACATCCCTAGAACTAATTTATTTTATACTGGAAGTTTGTATGTTTAGATTTCCTTTATGCATTTCTCCTCCAAATCCTTTCTCACCCTTGCAATCATCAATGTGTGTTCTGTATCTATGAGCTGTTCATTTGTTTTTTATTCCAAATATAAGTGATATCATATACTATATGTCTTTTCTGTCTGACTTATGTCACAGAATAATGCCCTCACGGTCTGTGCATGTTGTTGCAAATGGCAGGATTTTTTTATGGCTGAATAATATTCCATTGTATATATGTAGCATATTTTCTTTATCCACTCATTCATCAGTGGATACTTAGGTTGTTTTTATGTCTTAGCTATTGTAAATAATGCTGCAGTGAACATGGGGGTGCAGAAATCTTTTCAAGTTAGTGTTTTGTTTCCTTCACCTTCATTCATATCCAGAAGAGGAGTGGTTCTGTTTTAATTATTTGAGAAGGGTTGTTTTATTTAAAATGAACAAGTAGGGAAAATGTGTTCAGGGTTAACCATGCAGGACTGAACTCAAGATCTCCTGACCCTGAGACCTAAAATAGCAGATCCTTACAGATGTTTTACTAGGAGAAAAGTGTGAGATTATAAAAAGCATGGGGCAAGGGAGGCTGACAGTTTAAAATTAGGAGGTCAAACTTCCCTCCCTGATGAGGGCACTGGATGAGGTGAGAGGGCTTCGAGAGCAAAGCTGAAGAGAACAGAAATTCCTAAGATGGCAGTGGTCATTCTTGAGGAAGTCCTGCCACAGCCTGCCATAGCCGCTCACAGCTCCCCATAGCCTGCCATAGCCGCCCACAGTTCCCCATAGCCTGCCATAGCCGCCCACAGCTCCCCATAGCCTGTCATAGCTGCCCACAGCCCGCCACAGCCTGCCACAGCCCACCATAGCTGCTCATAGCCCTCCACAGCCCCCCACAGTCCTCTATAGCTGGCCACAGCCTGCCACTAGGCGGGGTGTTCTGCCAGGACCCTCCTGTGAGGTTCTATATAGCCCTCATGAGTGCTTCTCCAGATGACTGGATGGTCTGATTACTGGGGTATTGAGCTAGAACATCAGAGGTCCACAACTGAACTCACTGTCCCAACATGGGATTAAAGGTAGAGATAAGGTAGGCATGTCCCCAATCAAGGCGGCTTCCTGACTAGACAAATAATAGAAGAAGAATATGGGTCTCTTCTCCTTTTATCTATCTTATGCCTTCATATCAGTTAAGATCAGGTAACAAAACCCAAATAACAGTGGCCTAACCAATAGAGAACTTATTTCTTGTTCACACAGAGCTGGTGTGGCAGCTCCAGAGTCATCAGGGACCCAGGTTTCTGTCTCTACTTCATCATACTAGTATGTGACTTTCATCTTCAAGGTTGCCTCATGGTCTAAAGTTGGCTACTGAAGCTCCAGCCATCCTGTCTGCATTCCACGTAGCCAGAAGGGGAAGAGCTCCCTCTCCGCTGAGTCCATTTCCTGTAGGAGCCTTGTCAGAAGTTTAAAGCAGCAGTTTCCACCCATGTCTCACTGGCCGAGACTTAATCTGTTGGTCACACCTAGGGACATATTTTAGCTGGGATATTTACTACGCTAATAAAATGGGGTTCTTTCTCTAAGGAAGAGAGGAGTATGGAAACTGGGAAGGCAGCAGTCATTGCTACAGCCTGTGTTTGCTGGTCCATCCATCATTTTACTTTGCAGACAGTTGCTGGGCACTTGGCAGCTACATGCCCAGGCTGGGGAGACAGAGCTCTAGGGAGAAATCTCACAGTCTGTGCCGGGGAGGCTGCCAGTGTATGGGGAAGACAGACACTCAGATCATTGCAGTGAACATAGTAGAGATAATGAAGAGTCCCCAGGAGGACAGGTCACTGATAAACACAGAAATAGGACAGGGAGGCAGGAAATGTGGCTGGTGGGGGCACCAGAAGTAGTGTAGTATATCTTGGAGTGAGATTAGAGACTGTGGTAGGTCAGAACAGGAGGTTTTTGAAATCCATTTAGGAGCTGGATGTTCTCATCTTGCAGTGGGCAGTTGGTGAAGGTCTGGGAATGACAGTCAGGTTCACACATGACCAGCACTACTGGTGGGGTAGGGGAATGTGTGTGCCCTGGAAGCACAGTGTAAGGACTCTCCCCACCTGATCCGCAGGAGAAAGATCCATTTCAGATCTTGTTTGCACTGCTTGCCCTCCCCCTCCAACTTACATGGTATTTTCTCTCTATGCTAGGATCATGGTGGGGCTCATGCTTGCCAGTGACCTGACTCCCTCTGCAGTTAACATCCCAGTCACTCCTTAGCCCTTGTCTGCTGCAGGAATGTAGAGGGTCTATCCTGAGAGATTAAAAATGGTGGCAGAGTAAGTGGATGCTGCACGGACATGCTCCCAGGAACAAACTGGAATTACAACTAAAACACAGAAAAACTTCCTGAATAATCAATGGAAAACTTGTAGGAGAGAACCCTGATATCTGAGGACCGAAAGTGGAGACCCCATAGAGACTGGTAGGAGGGGTGGAGGCACAAAAGGGCTGGCTGGGCGCCCACAGACAGCAACTGAAGTCCCGGAGAGATATCTCAGCTGTGGGGGGTTGCCACTGAGAATTCTGGCATCTAATCCACAAGCTGGGCCCTCCAGGAGAGCACCAGAACTGAGAAGGGTACCCACGTAACATCTGGCTGTGAAAAGCAGCAGGGTGCTGTCTGCCAGGGAGTGACAGCTGAAAATTCAGGCACCCTCTTAAAGGGCCAACACACAAAATTCCCTGTGGAGCCACCCACCTTGTGCTCCAGCAGAGGGAGGGTGAAGTGGATTGGAGCTGTGAGAGCAGAAGCCAGGAATGGGGACTCAAGGGATAGAGCTAAGAAGGCAGACACCCCATGTTTCCTGGGCTGAGTCATTCACTCACCCAGCAGAGGACATCTTTCCCACATAGACATTTGCCTGCCTGGGCGGAAGACAGGTGACACACCCTATTGGAAAACACCTTGCCCTGAGCTACTTAAGAGATTAAAAATAACAATTAGCCTTCAGGTGGAAGCTACTGCCCCACCCTGTTGAAAAAAACTCACTACACCTGAGGACAATTGCCTGGGGGGGCAATTCAAGTCCCAATCCTATCAGTCTGTAGGCAAAGGTGATCTCTGGAGGCTTTGAGTCTTTGCCTCACCTAAGTAGTCAAAAACAGCCTTTAACACTAGAGATTTGAGAGAGAGGTGTAGAGGATGTACCTAATACAGAGTCATAAACCCAAAGAAACAGCCAAAATGAGGACACAAAAAAGCAACCCCCAAATGAAAGAACAAGAGAATTCTCCAGAAGAAGAGATAAATGAAGCAGAGTAAGAATTTTATCTGAAACGGAGTTCAGAGTAATGATGGTAAAGATGTTCAACAGCATAAAAAAATATAATAACTATGAAAAAACAACAGTGTGAGATAAAGAATGATATAACACAAATAAAGAATGCATTGGAAGGAATCACAGCAGATTAGGGGAAGCTGAGGATCGAATCAGTGAATTACAAGACAGATTTGAAAATATCACTCAATCAGAGAACCAAAAAGAAAAAAGAAAAACAGTGGCACAGCTTAAGGGAGCTGTGGGACAATGTAAAATGTAACAATATTAGAGTAGCAGGTGTGCCAGAAGAAGCAGAAAGAGAGAAAGGAATAGAGAACATGTTTGAAGAAATAATGGCAGAAAACTTCCATAACCTGGTTAAGGAAAAAGTAGCACAACTTCAGGAGGCACAGAGAACCCCAAGCAAGAAGAACCCAAACAGGCCCATGCCCAAACATATCAAAATTAAAATGCCAAAAATTAAAGACAAAGAAAGAATCTTAAAGGCAGCAAGAGAAAAGAAAACTGTTACCTCAAAGGAGCTCCCATAAAGCTGACACCTGATTTCTCAACAGAAACTCTATAGGCCAGAAGGGAATGGCATGAAGTACTCAAGGTAATGGAAAGCAAGATCTGAGACCAAGACTATTATATCAGCAAGGCTATCATTCAAAATAGATGGTCAAACAAAGAGCTTCCCAGACAAAAAAAAGGCTAAAGGAGTGCATCTCCACCAAGCCAGCATTACAAGAAATGCAAAAGGACTGCTATAATGAGAAGAAGAAGCAGAGAACCCTAGCCATACAGAATTAAAATGGCAATAAATAAGTACCTGTCAGTAATAAGCCTAAATGAAAATGGATTAAATGCTCCAATCAAAAGGCGTAGGGTAGCTAAATGGATACAAAAACATGACCCAACCATATGCTGTGTATAAGAGACCCACCTCAGAACAAAAGACACACACAGGATGAGAGTGAAGGGATGGGAAAATTTTTCCATGCAAATGGAAAGAAAAAAGCTGGAGTAGTAATACTCATATCCAACGAAATAGACTTTAAAATGAAGGCCATCATAAGAGACAACAAAGGTCACTACATAATACTAAAGGGAATGATCCAACAAGAGGATATAACCTTGTTAAACATATATGCACCCAATACAGGAACACCTAAATATGTAAAAAAAAAAAAAAAATTCTAGAGGACGTTAATGGAGAGATCGACAACAATACAGTCATAGTAGGGGACTTTAACATCCTCTGACTTCACTGGATAGATCTTCCAGACAAAAACTTAACAAGGAAACAGTGACTCTAAAGGATACACTGCATCAGATGGATTTAATAGACATTTATGGAACATTTCACTCCAAAGCTGCAGAATATACATTCTTCTCAAGTGCATATGGATCATTCACAAAGATAGACCACATGTTAGGACACAAAACAAGTCTCTACAAGTTCAAGAAGATTAAAATCGTATCAGGCATCTTCTCAGATCACAATAGAATGAAATTAGAAATCAACTACAGTAAAAACACCCCAAAAATTCAAACACAAGGAGGCTAAGTAGCATGTTATTAAACAATGAATGGGTTGCCAACAAGATCAAAAAAGAAATAAAAAAAAACTTCTGGAAACAAATTAAAATGAACACACAACAACCCCAAATCTCTGGGACACAGCAAAAGCAGTCCTGTGAGGGAAATTCATAGTACTACAGGCATACCTCAAAAAAAACACAACCCACAAGAAAAATCAGCAATAAACTATTTGACCCTACAACTTAAAGAACTAGAAAGAGAACAACAAGAAAAGCCCAGAGTAAGTAGAAGGAAGGAAATAATAATAGAGCAGAAATAAATAACATAGAGACTAAAAAACAATACAAAAAAATAAAAAGTCAATGAAACCAAGGGCTGGTTTTTTGAAAGGATAAACAAAATTGATAAACCGTTAGCCAGACTCATCAAGAAACAGAGAGGACCCAAATAAATAAAATCAGAAACAAAATGGAGAAGTAACCACTGACACCACAGAAATACAAATGATTGTAAGAAAATACTATGAACAACTGTATGCCAATAAGCTGGACAATGTGGATGAAATAGACAAATTTCTAGAAAAATGTATCTCCAAAAACTGAATCAGGAGGAATCAGAAAATCTGAATAAGCCAGTAACAGCTGATGAAATAGAAGCAGTAATAAAAAAAAAAACTCCCAGCAAACAAAAGCCCAGGTCCAGACAGCTTCACAGGGAAGTTTTACCAAACATTCAAAGAAGAACTAACACCTATACTCCTCAAACTATTTCAGAAAATCCAAAAGGAAGGTACACTTCCAAACTCTTTTTATGAGGCCAGCATTATCATAATTCCCAAACCAGGTAAGGACACTACAAAGAAAGAGAATTAAAGGCCAATATTCCTGATGAACATAGATGCCAAAATCCTCAACAAAATCTTAGCAAATCGTATCTAACAATATATTAAACAATCATACACCCTGACCAAGTGGGATTTATTTCAGGGATGCAAGGCTGGTACAATAACTGCAGATCAATAAACATGATACAGCACATAAATAAACTGAAAGACAAAAATCTCATGATCATATCAATAGACACAGAGAAAGCATTTGACAAAATCCAACACCCATTTTTGATAAAAACTCTCAGCAATGTGGGAATAGAGGGAGCATATCTCAGCATGATAAAGGCCATATAAGACAAACCTACAGTCAACATCATACTTAATGGGCATAAACTAAAACCATTTCCCCTAAGAACAGGAACAAGACAGGGATGCCAACTTTCCCCACTCCTATTCAACATAGTTCTGGAAGTGCTAGCCAAGACAAGAAGAAGAAATAAAAGGCATCCAAATTGGAAAAGAAGAAGTAAAACTGTCATTATTTGCAAATGACATGATATTGTACATGGAGGGTCTGTCCCACCTGCACATCACTCTTGTGAAGCCCCCAAGTGCTGGGTCTGGAGAGCCCACCTGCTTCTTCCTTCTGTCAGTCAGCATAGATTGAATGCATCACCCTGGGCCAGCCAGGTGCCTGGGGCCTGAATCTCCTTCTGCCCTGTCCCTGGCCTTCTGCCTCTTGATCCTACACCAGCTGTGATTTCCCTACAAAAAAGTGCATCTGTTCTATCTCCTAGAAACATATACTGCCAGCACTAAGGGCCTCTTGATGGCCAGACCCATCTTCTTGTTTTGCAAAACAAGAAAAGGAGGCCCAGGGTGGAGACCTCGCTCTAGCTACATGGGCACTCGAGTCCCTGGATTTGCCTGTTTTAATATCTGCACTTTGATGTGTACTAAGGAGCCTGTACGGTTTCTGAGTGTCCCTCATTAGTGGTGTTGGTTATTGACCTATCTCCCTGGCATAGATTTCTGTGACACTTTTATGCCGAATGAGAATGGAATTCCGTGCAAAAGTGATAATTCCTAGTTCTCTGGCTGTTGGTTACAGGGCATCTGGTTCCTTTGCACAACCTTTCCCTTTGGGTTGGTCATGAAAACTTCCTTTGGTGACGTCTGCAGTGGCCTGCTTTACCCACAGTAGAGTTTTGCGGACTGTGGCATTGAGACATGGGCAAGAGCAGGGCATCTGAAGCCTGAATAGCTGGGTAAACTTGGGTAAATTTCTTTGCCTGATTCATGTTTTCCATCTGTAAAATGGGATGACAGTTCATACTAATGACAGTGATAATAGCAAAGACTGTTAACTGAGCTTGTGCTGGATGTGTTCATTCCCATTCCCTTGAAGCTGCAATAACCCTGCAAGGCAGGAGCTCTTCTCATGCTCATTTTACAGCATGAGAGACTGAGCAAGTGGCAGTGTTGTTCCCGTTGTGGGGACAGAGAAGCAGATGGACAATAAACATAGAAAGTGATGGTAGGTAGTGATAAGGGAAGGAAGTAACAAGTGTTGGGAGATCCTGCTTTGGATGGGGTTAGGGAAGGCCTCTCTGAGGAGGTGACGTTTGACCAGACCTGTGCACGTGTGCAGGGAGGGGATGCATGGGGAGTTGTTGGCTGATAAACCCAGAAAAGTGTTCATATTGCAAAAAGTAATTCAAAAGGAGAGAATTCTCATTGAAAAGTAATACCCTTTTTTTTGCTAAGGGTATACTGTGAAAAGCCAACTAGGCGAGCCTGCACCTATAGGCCTCAGCAGATCATCGCCTTAGCCACTAGCCCTACCCCACCCTTGAGGGTGTGTGCATATAAAGCTGCCACTCAGGTGGGAGTTTGTTTCCACCTTAGGTGGCATCTGGTTGGGGCACTGCTCTGGGTCCAGGACTGTGGGGGACAGCTGAGTGGTTATTAGCCTGTACCTGCAAGGACTATAGGCTGTTGGCAGATCTGGACATAGCCCAGGGATGAGAGCATGGACGGAGCTGAGAGAAGTCAGGCTCTGCATGGTCGGCAGACACCGCAGACAGGGGGCAGGGCAGAGGCTGGCACACTGCAGTGGGAGGCACATGTATTGGGTCAAAATGAACTAATTTTGGAAAAGAGTACACTGTTATCTACCCACCAGCAGTGTGCTTGCTAGAGCGTCAAACTTTTGGACTTGTATCAATCAGATGGCTGAAAAATATCACAGTGTGGTTTTTCCTATATGATATTTTATTTCTCATGTGGTTGAGATCATGCTGTGAATACAGAAGGAAACAGACACATATTTCCCTACTCTTAATGAGCCCACAGCCTGATCAGGAGATAGATACCCAAACAAATCCTTTCCTCCCAATATGATTGAGCAACACTCGAAGCAGGAACCAAAGAATGAGCCACCTACCTGGCAGGTTGAGGGTCACCTGGTGAGGGAGGAATCAGGAGCTTTTTAGAGGAAGGAGTGGGCAGGGGGCGCAGGATAGCCTGGGGACAGACTAGTCTGAAGGTGGGACTCGAGAGAGATAGGCGAGGCCAGGCTGGGAGAGCCTGAATCCTAGGGTAAAATGCTAGCTCAGCCTTTCTTCCCAGGGCGGCCGGCACTATGGAACCATTTAATGCAGACAGGGCATGGTCTGTGTTTTAGGAAGGAATACCTGGCAGCTCTCGGAGGGCAGACTGTAGTGACTAGCAGGGAAGCAGGCTCACAAGTCAGGACTGGGTGCTAACCCTGTGGATCCCCTGGAGCAGGAGCTCAGCAGCCCAGGCAGGGGGCAGAAGAGCAGGGCTGCAGGGCCCTCAGGACTCCCTGCTTCCTCACACCCCAGCTATGTCTGTAGAGGGAAGTGTCCTCATGTGGAGCAAACCCACTGTGATATGGGAATGGCATCCTTTCCACAGATTCTCAGCACTACCACTATCCCTGCAGGAACCCCTGGGGCCCGCAACACACGGTCACCCTAGGCCGGGAGAGCAGATGAGAGTTTTTTGTAAAAAATTACTTTAATTTATTCTTTGTAGATTGGGTACTTTGAGGACTTAATATTCACTCTTTCACTTAACAAATAATAGAACACCTACTCTGTGCCAGGCACTGTTCTAGGTGCTGGGAGCAAAACGGCAGAAAGGCTTGTTCCCCAAAGCTCATGGACACATTGAAGGAAGTGCAAGAAATGCAGTGGAGAAAGAAGTGAGGAAACAAACCACTCTGAATTATGCCCTCAATGACACCAGTCTGTGTTTCCCCTGGTCGTCTGGTGTGTTTCTGTTTAGAATTGTTTCATGCTTTTTAAAACAAGATGGCTGTGATCAAACTGTTCAGTCAGTTCCATACCCAGCTCTGCCTTAGGGACCCACACAGGCCCCATCGCGATGCACGAGGCACTCCTGCAGCCCAGCCAGGATTGTACACTGTGTGGATGCACCAAGCACTCACGCAGCCCCGCGCTGGGCATCTGCAGTAGGAAATGGCTATGTGTGAGCCTCTCTGCATGAGCTCATTTCCCTCCTTCCTAGACGGTCCTTAGGTTAGATTCCAGACTGGAAGTTCCTGTGTCAAGGACAGTGAGTATTTTCAAGGCCTTTACCGGATTGTTTTACAAAAGAAGCAGATCAATTTATGCTCCCTTCACCCCAGCAGTATCAGAGAGGAGGACAGAATTCCCCTCAGAGCACGTTTGCACCAACAGCACGGGCAGTGCTGCCGATGAGCACCAGGAGCGGGGCTGTGTGGCCTCCACAGGGCAGGGCAGGCCTCTACACGTGCCTCTCAGAGGAAGGCACTGACTCTTCTTTTTGCTCCCACAGGCTGTGAACCCCTCCTCTGTTGCCTTGGTGACCCTCGGCTCCTCACAGGAGATGCTGTTCGAAGGAGGTCCCAGGCCCTGGGTCCTGGAGCCGTCCAAGTTCTTCCGAAATGTCACCTCCGAGGACACTCACAGCATCAGTCTGGCTCTCCTTGGGCCCCCTGCCTCCCGTAATTACCAGCAACATTGGATCCTCGTGACTTGCCAGGCCTTGGGTGAACAGGTGAGAGGACAGCCGCCCCCAGATCACCTTGTCCAGAGGGAGGACCCTGCTGTATTCATAGCATCATTTTATTTAATCAGAATGGCTGTGATCAAACTGTTCAGTCAGTTCTATACCCAGCTCTGCTGCTATATCCATCTCACATACAGACCAGAAGGCTCTGTTGCTATACCTGAGAGATAGCTGCTGCTGCTATACCCATCTCACAGACAGATGAGGATCCGTGAGGTAGAATGATGTCGTGAATGCAAGCATATCTAGCAGGGTATACGGTTGGGACCCCCTTGCTATACACGCTGGCTTTGATAGAGCTAGTCAGTCCTGGCTCCATTTCAACCTGGTGACCTCTTCTCTCTCCAGGCTTCAACACTCCCCACTACCAAATCAGGGCTGAGCTAAGATCAGGGGCACAGTCAGATGCCTCCAGGGGCAGGCAGGTCTTGTAAAGAGTGAAGTCGCAGGGCCACATTTGTCAGATCTTTTTGGTATTTCACGATAATCTGGGAATCCCAATACTTTTTTCTGTGAAATCTCTTAATTTTTATTTATTATTATTATTTATTTTAATATGTCTTTATTGATTTCAGAGAGAAGAGAGAGGGAGAGATAGAAACATCAATGATGAGAGAGAATCATTGATCGGCTGCCTCCTGCACGCCTCCCACTGGGGATTGAGCCATAACCCAGTCATGCACCCTGACCTGGAATTGAACCATGACCTCCTGGTTCATGGATTGAAGCTCAACCACTGAGCAACACTGGCCAGGCCATTTTCATTTTCTTTTTAATGTTGAAAACCAAGAAATTAGGAGACTGGGTAGACTGAACAAAATGTGTCTGTCACTGGAATCCCTGAGGGTTGGAATTACGTGGATCGAGGGCAGCTTGCCCACTCTACTGGTCTGTGTATTACTTTCTTGGGGTGTCAGGCCTTAATGCAGATCAATTTATGCTCCCTTCACCCCAGCCTCTGGGGAGGCTGTAGGCAGAAACCCTGCGGGTCAGCGTGGAAACTGCCCTTTGTCCTGCCCAAAGGTCAGGAAGGGTGAGAGGCTCTGGACCAGACCATGCCTTCCTACAGAGTGTATGTGTCATTAGGGGATCAGGACCACTCTCTTTTCTGGTCCCCCCACAGGTCTCAGTCCATTAGCACACATCCTCTCACACCTGTACCTCGTTGTGATGAATGTTTTCAAGTCAGGATGGACTCTTCATTTAACAACCCAGACTTGGGAATTTGTTCATGCAACCTGGGGTTTTCATAGGATGCTGGGAAGCCACGTGGTGCCACCAATCCACCTCTTTCCTGGGCAGTGGTTCTGGCTGATGTCTGTAGAGGGCACTAGTGGCTCCAATCTCCCATGCCTATGTCACTAGACTTTTGTACCCACCCCTCCCCATCCCCCATGATGTAGATGTCATTATCATTCCCATTCTGCAGAAAAGCACACTGAGTCCCATGGAGCTGGGTGGCAAGGTGAGGCGCACAGTGGAGCCGAGCCTCAAACTTGGGGATGTCTGACTGCTCCTTGTGCTCTGCCAGGTCATTGCCCTCTCAGTGGGGAACAAGCCCAGCATCACCAATCCCTTCCCTGCGCTGGAGCCTGCTGTGGTGAAGTTTGTGTGCGCCACACCCTCCAGGGTTACCCTGACGCCTGTCTACGCCAGCCCCCAGCTGGGCTTGTCCTGTCCGCTGCTGCAGCAGAACAAGCAGGTGGTGAGTGGGCACTGCTTGGGGATTGTAGCGGTTCAGTGCACAGCACATCTCTACACTCAGCTGGCCCTGCATGGTGGGCACTTTTGCCTGAATGTTACCTTTGGGGGTTCCTAAGACCTAGAGAGGTGATAAGACTCAGCAGGCCCAGCTGCTAGTGGCAGCACCGGCGAAGGTGGAGCCTCTGGCACCTGCAGCAGCTGCTTCTCTCTGCACAGCGCTTGGCAGTTTGTAAAAATCTTTTTTTTCTGTGACTTGAGGATGATAAGGCAGGGCTTGTTGTCGGCGGGCAGTGTGTGTGGTCAGAGGAAGGGCTGCCAAGGACAGGGCCCAGCTGCAGTGTTCTCCAGGGACTGTGCTGCAAACGTGGTCAGAGAGAAGAACAGCAGGGAGGTGAGGTGAAACCCAAAGGTCTGGTCCCCTTGGGGTTGCAGCCAACCAACCCTCTACCTCTGAGGCGCTCAGGGGCCAGATGACTGGACAGAGAGCTTGGAAGTCCTGCTGTGCAGGTTCAGGTGTGTGAACCTGCAGCTGGCCCCAGCCCTCCTCAGAGGCGGGCACTAGGCTTCTTTTCACTCATTCCTTGACATTTGTTTGTTGAGCACCTCCTCTGTGCCAGGCACAGTTCCATGTCTTGGATATAGGGCAATCAGGACAGGTGAGGCACCTTCCCCACAGAGGTGACAGGATGGGTGAGAAGGTGGGAAGTGCTGTGGAGGAAGTAAAGTAGGGTGCGAGACAGCTACTGGTGGAGGCCCCTTCAGATGGAGCCAGGAAAGGCCCGGGAGCAGAGAGCACATCCCACTCAGGCCCTTGGCTGAAAAGAGCTGAGATAAGGGTACCCTGGGCAGATAGAACAGCAGTACAAAGGCCTTGAGGCCAGACCAGGGTCTTGGTGTCCCTGTGCTCACATGATAATCACACAAGTCATCTGTGCTAAGAACTTTCACCTCTGTGCCTCATTGCCTGTCACCAGGATTGTCTATGACACCAGGGTCCTTGCAGCCCCTTCACAGGTTTGTCCACGAGGCTCAGAGATGGGCAAGGTCCCAAAGGCAGAGCATAGATCTGCCCATCTCCAAGCTCAGTGCCTCCCCAGTGGCCCCTGGAGCTGCTTCTCTTCTCCCAGCCCGGTCTTGGTCTAGCTGCCCTCTGCTTCTGTGGCATCGGGGAACCCTCTCCACTCTCCGCAGTTCTCCAGAGAACACTCAGTGCCTGTCCTCTTTGCACCTACGGGAACCTTTCTGAAGCAGTTTATATCAGCAGCCTCTCCCACCCTGGCAGCCTTCAAAATTTGGGAGTTAGCTCCTTGCTGGATGGAGGACAGAGCTTTGTATTTGGTCGAAGTTCCAGGAAAAGCACCAGACTCCAGTGTCTGGGATTTGGGAACAATTCCACCATCTAGCACATGACTCTACACATTTAGTTCAACTTTTCCTTCCACTGCTCTGGCATCGGTGGGTGGGCTTCTGCCTTCTCTTGGGCTTTACTAGTCACCCAGCTCTGAGACACGTGGTATGTGAGCTCCTCCAGCCCTGATGCTGATCCCATAACGTTGGTGTCCTGAGGCATTGTTAAAAGTGAGGACTCTGTGCTCCTCCTCAGAGCTAGCAGGGACTGGGCGAGGATTGTCCCACCTTTGTGCCCTCTTGACAAGTGAGGAGAGCAGGCTCAGAGCCCTGAGAAGCCAGTGTCACCCCTAGCTCAGGCCTGGGTGTTTGTGGCATGGAGCTGATGACCATCTTTCCCAAACAGAAACATTTTTATTTCCCAGACTTTGGGAACTATTGAGAATGAATGTCCTGAAAGTTTTACATTTTAAATAACTTTTATGCATTTAGCAAATTATGCCCTAAAAGACTAAAATTGCAGTAAGTCCGGACTCTTTGGGAAAACCTGGCCTGCTGGGTCCACTGTGTGAGGCTTGGAGCTGGACAGCACTCGCGTCCACAGGCCGAGAGTTAGGGCCCAACCCTACCCCGGATATGGCTGGCCTCCTCCGAGTGATTGGGGGTGACTGGCCTCCCAGAGTCATTGTTGGAGAAAGGGGTTCTGTCTGGTACCTGTTAGGCTTTTTCCTTGTTCTCCACTTCAACTCTGCTGCCTACTCCATCCTTGCTGGAAGCCCTGTCACCTGTGAGCAATGATCCTGTGTGGGTCTCGAACTTGCCATGCCCTCTGGTTCGAATTCTCTCCCCTCCCACCCCATGCTTTCCTCTTTTGCCTCCTTTAGTTCTTCATTCACACATTACCTCCTCAGTGGGGCCTTCCTCGGCCTTCAGACCTTATCTGAAGTTTCACCCTCCACATTCCATACCCAGGTCCCTTCCCTCAGCCAGCACTGAACACCACTGAGCACACTGTACAGTGTTTCTTCTCTCCTCTGTGAGCCTCTAGGGGAGCCTGGCTCATGGCAGGAGCTCAGTAAATGTGGCGGGCGCATGAGCATGGCAAAGAACTCACTGCTTGTGTCCCAGTGGCCTTCTGTCCATGACTCTGGCTGTGTAGACACCTCAAGAATCCCAGTGGAGACACTCCTGAGGAAAGGGTACAGTGGATGGTGCCAACCTCGGGAGCAGGACCACACAGGACAGCCTGCTTGCTCAGCTCCAGCCCATTCAACCCCAAGCTAGCCAAACCTCATTTTCAAAACAAAAACCAATCAGATTATGTGCAGCTTCCCTGTCCTTAAATGCTGGCTCCTCGTCCAGGGAGCAGGTTCAGGCCGTCCATAATGTGTGACCTCTGGGTCAGCCCAGGGTTGTCTCTCTTGACTGAAGGATGCTGGCCAGGCAGCAGGGCATGGCTCTGCATTAGCTTGCATGTGCTGTAGACCTCAATCATCAGGAAGCAGTAGACCTTGAACATGGAATTGCCGTGTGGTCATCAGTGCTGGGGTTCTGGTGCTGAGAGCTGATTAGGCAGGGACCCTGTGATTTATGGTGTCACTAGGGGACCTTGAGAAAGCTATATCCCTGCCATATATCCTGGGTGCAGTATTAATTTAATTTTACACTTCTCTAAAGCCAAAGGCTACCCAAGACACATTTGCAGAGTAAATTATTGGCAAGGCCAGACACTAGAACAGAGCTGACTGGTTGGAATGACAATGGAACCACACTCTGGCCTGACGCTGGCACTTCGTTCAGGTCATCCAAGTTCTGGTCACTGCAGCTGCACGCCGAGAGACTGAGTAGCCATCGGAGCCTCACTCTCGAGCCAGAGAGAAGCTTCACACTGTCCGAGGAGGCCCATGGGCTTTCAGATCAGACCAGCAGTTCCACCCCTAACCCTGTGTGACCTTGGGCAAGTTACTGATGTCTCTGAGCCTCAGCTTCCCCATCTGTAAGTTAGGGATTATATCGTGCCTGAAATGGCCATGGGAAGGATCCAGTAAACATGCAAGCATGCTTGACATACAGTATTAATGTCCTTCCCTGGGAGAGCAGGAGGGAGGGAGGAATAGTAGTGTTTCACCCAGGTTTGCATCTGGAGGGAGAAATGGGGCACCCAGCACATTCCCCTTGTCTCTGCCCATAGTCATGGCTCCCTATTTGTGTCCAGATACTTATAAAACCCTTTGCATTCTCAGGTGATTGTGCTGATTTGCATTTACAATTTGCAACATGCTTTGGTTCAGTGTTTGGGGAAAAAGACCTAAGACTTGGGGAGCAGCCATGCGTGGTGGGGAGTTTGAGGGCTATAATAGTTAGGGCAGATGAGGCAAGGCTACAACGACAAGCAGCCCCAAGTCCCACTGGCTTCACACAGCACAGGCATACTCTTACTCAAACTACCTGTGCATCTGGGCGGGCTGGGGACCCTATTGTGTGTCATTGTGATCTTCCTTCCAAGACTTAGATGTGAGCATCGCCAAGTTGAATATGGCCAGGTGGCATTGTGGAGACAAGGAGACCATGGCAGATCATGTTCTGGCTATTAAGTCTTCTGTCTCCTGGAATTGTCTCAAGTCACTTGTCACTGGCCAAAGTAAATGACATGGTCACTCCTAACCACAAGGGCCAGAGAGGTGAGGGTAGATGGTAGAATTCAGGGTTTGGAACTGAATCCTGTAGGTGTGCCACTCAGCCACTGAGTTGCTTTGCTCCTTCTATTCTTGGGGACTCTGCTTCCTCACCCTTGATATGTGGGTGACAGCTCCCACGTCTCTGAGATATTTTAGGAGCAAGGAGCTTTGCAAGAGCTTTTTGGAGCTGGAATTGGCATTCCTGTTAAACTACTAAGGGACACATCCTGGAGAGCAGAGGTGTATGGGGGCAGGGAGGAAGCGGCAAGGATTTGGAAAGGTGAGGGCAGAGGGGAGGGACAGCAGCCTGGCTGGGATGGGAGGTCTGTGGCAGAGTCTCCCAACCTTGGCACTATTGATGTTTTGGACCAGATTTTTTCTCCTCGTGGTGCTGACCAGTGTACTGTAGGGTATACAGCAGTACCCTTGACCTCTACGCACTAGATACTGTTTGCACCCCCTGCAGTTTATAATAAAAATGCTTTTAGATGTCGTCAAAGCCCCTTTGCCCTCGTTGAGAATCATGAGCTAGAGTAAGAGGCCAAGGCTGTGGGCACCTTGATCACTGGGCAGTAGTGAGGACTGGTTAGTGACTTGCCCCGAGTTGCTCACCAGGACCCTAATGAGCCCATAAGGCAGTCTGCTGGGTTCCTGGAACACCAGGAGTGGCTGTGCTGCTATGGGTCCTCAATGCTTACTCTGAACACTGTGCCCATTGTGATCTGAGTATGGTCACAGCACCTGACCTTGGCTTCTTGCAGGTTCCAGTCTCCAGCCACCGCAACCCCCTCCTGGACTTGGCTGTCTATGACCAGCAGGGCCGCCAGTTCAGTAACTTCAGCTCTCTGAGCATCCAGTGGGAGTCGACGAGGCCATTGCTGGCCAGCATCGAGCTTGACCTGCCCATGCAGCTGGTGTCCCGGGATGATGGGAGTGGCCAGAAGTTGCATGGTGAGCTGGGGTGGTGAGCCTGCAGGCCCAGGACAGGAAGACAGAGAGCAGTGAAACCCTACAGACAAGAGGTGTCTGAGGAGTGCTAGTGGCTGTTGGGAGCTGTTATCTGGGACCTTTTATCTAGGATGGAAACTTAGGGAGCATTGTGGGTTTACCACTCTCCTTTAAACCTGTGACCTTGTTTGAGAGATAGAGAGCAGATTCAGAGCCTGTTGCAGGTGACCCCCACGTCCTAGGCTATACAGCAGGTTGGCCTGGCCCCAGCAGCCGGGAGTTGAACATCTCCAGCTCATCTAAACTGCTTCATGGAACCTTGCTATGTCAACCATTATGATACATAAAGTTTCAACAAACTCGCATCTACTTTTAGGACTGGAAAATTTAAAACTGCAAATCAGAAGGAGGGAGGGTCTGTTTCATAGGCAGCAGTGGGGCAAAAAAAAAAAAAAAAAGACATGGGTTTTTCTCTTCTTGGACTCAGGTTTGCAGGCCATTTCGGTTCACAAAGCATCGGGAACCACAGCCATCTCTGCTACCGTGACTGGCTACCAGCAGTCCCATCTCCTCGCAGCCAGCGTGAAGCAGCCGGTAACTCCCAGGGCACATTGGGGGCGGGGTCTTCTGCTCCTCCTGCATTCTCTTCAGTTTTAGTGTCCTGAGCCCCTGCACTGGGCCACACACCTCAGTTCACTGCCGTTCTCCCTGAATCAGGTGAGGTACACTCACCTGAATTGGTGAGCCTCCTTGCTGGCCTCCCGGCTCCAGTCTCCCCCATCTTGCATGACCTGCACTCAGGGGACTGGAGGGACCCAGCGCCCCCTTTCGGCTCCAGGACATGGCTTTGGGAGCCCGCAGACTTAAGGGCAGGAGCCGTCTTTATCCTCAGCCAGGGCTTGCCCATCCACACTGTTCTCCCTGATTGACCTGACTTACAGCCCCTGCCCCCTGCCTCTATATGCCTTTGAACCCTCAGTTCTGTTCCCTGGAATTCCATTTCCTCCTTCCTTGTATTCTTCTCTCCCAGGAGCCTCCTGTTCTTTTAGTCCCACCTAAAATATCCCCACAGAGCAGCCACTCTCCCCACAGAGCAGCCGCTGTTGCCCCAGGTCCCAGAGCCCCTCATGCTTCCTGCTCTCCTAGTGCAGCCTCCACACATGCACTGACACCCTGTCTGCACACACATGTGGCCATCCACTGGACCACACCTCTCCACCCAGCCTCTCATGGGGGCCCAGGCAGAGGTGCTGCAGTGGGTGGCAGGTGGGCACCTATAAGGTGAGTGGGAAGGGTTCCCCCAGAATGGCACTGCCTGGATGACACCCACCCCATCATGGAAGAGGGTGGCAGTCAGATTGGATTGTGAATGGGGTGGAGGCAGCAGGTAATGACTGTGGAGGGAAGGTGTGTCTGACTCTGAGGGACTCTGAATGCTAGGACGAGGAACTGGGGTATTGGGGAGCAGGGACACTTGAAGAGGGTGTGACACCAATGGGAGCAGCACTAAGAGGCTAGCTTGGAGGAAGGTAGCCCTGAGGAGCATACTGGTACCTGACCCTGATGGCTTAGGTTCTCAGTCATTTCACTAGCATCTCAGCTGTTGGCCTCATGGGCCTCCCTCTGGACTATAAACATCTAAGCAGATCCCCCTTCAAGGCCTTTGCACTTACACTCTGCCCTGTGGGCTTTTTGCAATTTATTTACATCATTCATACCTTCACTTTCTGTGTCTCTGTTCATCTGAGAGGCACACCTGAGAGTCTCTCCCTCTCAGACCTGTCATGGTCCCTTCAGCCCCCACCACAATCACATCTTTCTGTCATTCTTTTTCTCTAATCCTTGCATTAGAATCATCTCCCTGAGGGTAGCTGCTGTCCCTCTAGTGCCTAACACAGTGCCTAGTGCAGTGCTTGGCACAGAGTAGGTGCTCAAATGTGTGAGTATATGTGGGTCAAAGCCAGGTCAGATCCAGCAGTCTCCCTGGAATGACGTGGCAGGAAAGAAAGATACTTAAATATGCACATGGCCCAAGGGGTGAAAGCCAAGCTTGTCCTCTTGTGAGCACCTTGAGGACACCTGTACAGTACTCCCATGTTTAGGCTGGTCAGGGTCTTTGCTGTTTGCCTAGTACACATGTCATACATGGCACTACAGCTGGCCGGTTGCTGTGTGCCCCCTGCTTTCCTGGATGTTTGTGAATTGTCCACCACGTGGAACCTGGAAGGTAGGATGGGCCACTTGCCTTGGCAGGATTATGAGATGCCTCAAAGGGACATGGCCTCTGAGCTGGGCTCACACAATGGATTCATCAGGACTTGTGTCCTAGACATAACAAATGATACCGGAACCTGGGGCCTCTGGTCCTACTCTTCTCCAGGGGCAAGGGTGGGTGGGAGGCCTGTGGGCTCACGGGGTTGGCCTGTTGCTTCCTGGATATGATGGTGTTGGTCTTGCCCTTTCAGCAGGACCCTCTTGTGCCTGTGTCAGCCTCTATAGAACTCATCTTGGTAGAGGATGTGAGGGTGAGTCCGGAAGAGGTGACCATCTACAACCACCCTGGAGTACAGGTACAGCCCCTTTCCTGCTGCCTTGCCACCTAGATGTGGCCCATTGGCGTGGCAGTCCTGGCCTCTTAGACTGACCCTCCTTGCAGGCAGAGCTGCATATCAGAGAAGGTTCCGGCTACTTCTTCCTCAACACCAGCACCACTGACATCGTCAAGGTGGCCTACCAAGAGGCCAGGGGCAGTGCCATGGTGAGTGGGGGCCCGTCTCTATCATTGGGTGGCTATAGGCTTCCTGATTTGATTATTTCAAAGGTTGGCACTGTCAGCTGTAGTTTGCAAGGTCTTTAGATTCTCTGATTCATTGTTGTGCAACTTCAGTCATTTGTCTGCTACCTTTGTGATTTTTATTTCGTCTCCACAAATTACCCACACTATTAGTTAGCCAATGGCTTCCTTTTAGTAAATCTTTATTAGGATTAAAATATCATAAGATTACATAAGCACCACTACAACAACCATAAAGTTGCTTTTAAAAGATGTATTAGCTTTTTATGTTTTTTCCACATTCCTTTCTCAATCCTCTCCCTATTCCTACAAATGTGACATCTTTGTCCATGGCATAGAAGAATTTAGCATTCCACTTTTTCAATTATTTTATCCTAAGTGTTTTCCCATGTTATTTCTGTGCAGCCTTTTATACTCAGCCATTTTCTTCATGTAGAGCATTTTGGTAGTTTAAATCATTTTTTTAAAAATAGCCCTGCAGTTATAGCAAAGAGTGAAAGGATGAAAAACACACACCAATATTCTCAATACCTGCATATCTGTATATTGAGTTATGCAATCATAAAAACCTAACTTTCTTTAAAAGGAAATTCTTACTTACATAAATGCAGGCAGCCAAAAAAAAAATACAGTGATGACACCAAAGCAGTGTCATCAATTGCAGCTCTTTTATTGCCATTGGAATATTCTGAACCTAAGACCAGCTTTCCCTTTGTTAAGGGCTGACTGCCAGGTGTGTAAGGAGTGCCCCAATTATACAGCACCAAATGAAACTTCCTGCTGAACTCGAAAGGGGCCAGGTTGATTCAGTATCTGGCATGTGGTGGGAGTAGTGCAGATAGTACAGTGAGGGAGGACAGGTTAGGACCTTATCCTGGCCGTTAGTCACCTGCTGTCCTGATGCCCACATTGGCCTTCAGTGTTGCCCTGTTCCCAGAGGTGAGCCCTAACAGACTGGAAACAGCATGGAACAAGCTTTCTAATTCCAGGGAAGGCTAAAATCAGAATTAACCTTCACAGAGACCTATTCCCTAAATCTCCTTTCAGAAATACAGCCAGGGTACTTGCCCATGGTTGTACAGTAAGTTTGTGGCCTAGTCAGAAATCAAAATATGTCACCTCAGTCTCTGCAGGACATGTCCAGCCATGACTTTCTGCAAGTCTGTTTATCTGTTTGCATCCACTGACTGTCTTGCCACCTGGGTCACAAAATTAGTTGCCTCTGAGGTGGGACAGGTTCAAAGTAAAGTGAGATAAACAAACAGGGTGCGAGGAACATGCCTGGGGAGTGCTATGCTGAAATGTCACCTGAAAAAATAAAAAACAAAAAAAAATATCACCTGATGCTTAGCTTCAGTGCTGGGATGTAATAGGCAGTGGTGGGGACTGTAGCAGATAGAGAGCACAGGCCATATCTAAGGTACAACCACTATGCATCTATAGCTCACTTTTGTTGGTATCTATACATATAAAGAGGTGATATTCAAATTAGGCTGGGACGCTGTAACGGGTCACGACCAGACAGGAGGAGGTTGGGTGAGCAGGTAAGGCCTGGACTAGAGACGGAGACAGACTCAGGGGGGCCTGCCCGAGCTGGCACAGAGGCTCCAGCATCCCAGAGAGGACACAGGCAGGGGGCAGGGAGGTCCTGGGGTGGAAGTCAGGCACGGGACCCAGCCGCCCATGGCTCCAGTCAGGCCTGACTCCCGCGGCGGCCCGCGGGATGCCTCCTTGCACGGCGGGAGGCAGGGCGCCTCCTCACGCGATTTCAATCTCACGTTGGGCCTCTAGTTTTTAATAATAGCTTTATTGAGGTATAATCCACATACCATACAATTTACCCACTTAAAGTGTACAATTTAGCAAAACAGCATGGTACTGGCACAAAACAGACATATAAATCAATGGAATAGATGGAAGGGTATAGGTGGAAGTGATAGAGGGCAGAGATGAGATAAAAGGTGATGGAAAAAATGAAATAAAATTTTTAAAATAATGAAGTGTACAATTTAGTGGTTTTTAATATATTCATACAAATGTGCAACCATCACCACAGTCAGTTTTAGAGTATTTTCATCACTTCAAAAAGAAACCCCATACATTTTAACTATCACCTCTATTTGTATGTACACTGTCAAATGCATTTCTGTATCTCTTAAGACGATTGTGTGGTTTTTTACTTTTTATTTTGTTAATATGATGTATTACATTAATTGACTTTCAGATGTTAAACCAACCTTGCATTCCTAGGATAACTGCTACTTGATCATTATATATAATTCTAGCTCTGTGAAATATGCCATTGTAATTTTTAACATATTTTTATTTCAGAGAGGAAGGGAGACGGAGAAAGAGAGAGATAGAAACATCAATGATGAGAAAGAATCATTGATTGGCTGCCGCTTACATGCCCCACACTGGGGATCTAGCCCATAAGTGGGCATGTGCCCAAAACGGGAATTGAACCCTGACCTCCTGGTTCATAGGACGACACTCAACCACACCAGCCAGGCTGCCATTGTATTTTAATAGGAATTATATTGAATCTGTAGATTGCTTTGGGTAGTATAGACATTTTAATGATGTTAATTCTTCCAATCCATGAACATGGTATACGCTTCCATGTGTTTGTATCTTCCTCTGTTTCTTTTTTCAGTGTCCTATCATTTTCCAAGTACAGGTCTTTTACCTCCTTGGTTAAGTTTATTCCTAGGTATCTTATTTTGTTGTTGTTGTTGCAATGCTAAATGAGATTACTTTTTTAGTTTCTATTTCTGAGAGTTCATTATTGGTGTAGAAAAATGCCATCGATGTGAATTTTGATTTTGTAACCTGCTACATTGCCAAATTCATTTATTAAGTCTAGTAGTTTCCTGGTAGAGTCTTTAGAGTTTTCTATGTACAGTATGATGTCATCTGCGAGTAATAACAGTTGTACTTTCTCCTTTCCAATTTGGATGCCTTTTTTCTCTTCTTCTTGTCTGATTGCTGTGGCTAGGAATTCCAGTACTATGTTGAATAAGAGTGGTGAAAGCAGACATCCTTGTCTTGTTCCTGTTCTTAAGGGAAACACTTTTGGGTTTTGCCCATTGAGTATTATGTTGGCTGTAGGTTTGTCATATATGGCCTTTATTATGTTGAGGTATTGTCCCTCTATTCCCACTTTGCTGAGAGTTTTTATCAAAGAAGGGTGCTGGATTTTGTCTAATGCTTTTTCTGCATATATTGATATGATCATGTGGTTTTTATCTTTCAATTTGTTTATATTATTTATCACATTTATTGATTTGTAAATATTGTACCAGCCTTGCATCCCTGGAATAAATCCCACTTGATCATGGTGTTTGATCTTTTGAATATATTGCTGGATCCCATTTGCTACTATTTTGCTGAGGATTTTAGCTTCTGTGTTCATCAGGGCTATTGCCTGCAATTTTCTTTCTTTGTAGTATCTTTTTTTTTTTAATATATTTTATTGATTTTTTACAGAGAGGAAGGGAGAGAGACAGAGAGTTAGAAACATCGATGAGAGAGAAACATCGACCAGCTGCCTCCTGCACATCTCCCACTGGGGATGTGCCCGCAACCCAGGTACATGCCCTTGACCGGAATCGAACCTGGGACCCTTCAGTCCACAGGCCGACGTTCTATCCACTGAGCCAAACCGGTTTCGGCTCTTTGTAGTATCTTTATCTGGGTTTGGAATTAGGTTAATGCTAGCTTTGTTAAAAGAGCTTGAAAGTGTTCCTTCCTCTTGAATTTTTGGCAATAGTTTGAGAATGATGGGTGTTAGTTCTTCTTTGAATGTTTGGTAAAATTCACCTGTAAATCCATCTGGTCCAGGGCTTTTGTTTGCTGGAAGTTTTTAAATCGATGCTTCGATTTCATCAGTTGTTATTGGCCTACCTAAGGTATTCTGATTCTGCCTGCTTGAGTTTTGGAAGATTGTATTTTTCTAGGAATTTGTCCATTTCACCCAAGTTGTCCAGTTTGTTGGCATATAGTTGTTCACAGTATTTGCTTACAATCCTTTGTATTTCTCTGGTATTAGTGGTTATATTGCCTCTTTCATTTCTGATTTTATTTCTTTGGATCCTCTCTCTTTGTTTCTTGATGAGTCTGGTTAGGGGTTCTTCAATCTTTTTATCTTTTCAAAGAACCAGCTCTTGGAATTATTGATCTTTTGTACTGTTTTTGTTTGTTTGTTCTTTTAGTCTCTATATCATTTATTTCCACTCTGATCTTTATTACTTCCTTCCTTCTACTTCCTCTGGGCTTTTCTTGCTATTCTCTTCCTAATTCATTTAGTTGTAGGAAGGTTAGGTAGTTTATTAGTCCTTTTTCTCATTTCTTGAGGTAGGCCTGTAGTGCTATGAACTTCCCTCTCAGGATTGCTTTTGCCCTGTCCCATAGGTTTTGGGTGATTGTGTGTTCATTTTCATTTGTTTCCAGGAAGTTTTTAATTTCTTTTTTGATCTCATTGTTGACCCATTCATCCTATAAAATACAGGGTAATATGCAAATTGACCATCACACCCTCACATAAGATGGCCACCCCCATGTGGTCACAAGATGGCCGCGCCCATGTCATCACAAGATGGATGCCACAAGATGGCTGGCAGAGGAGGACAGTTGTGAGTGATCAGGCCAGCAGGGAAGGGCAGTTAGGGGTGACCAGTCCAGCAGGGGAGGGCAATTGGGGGTGACAAGGCTGGCAGGGGAGGGCAGTTGGGGGCAACCAGGCTGGCAGGTGAGGGAGTTGGGGCCGATCAGGCCGGCAGGGGAGTGGTTAGGGGGTGATCAGGCTGGCAGGCAAAAGTGGTTAGGGGCAATCAGGCAGGCAGGCAGGTGAGCAGTTGGGAGCCAGCAGTCCCAGATTGTGAGAGGGATGTCCAACTGCCGGTTTAGGCTCAATCCCTGTGGAATCAGCCCTAAACCAGCAGTTGGACATCCCCTGAGGGGCCCCAGATTGGAGAGGGTGCAGGCTGGGCTGAGGGACACCCCCTGTCCAGTGCATGAATTTCATGCACTGGGCCTCAAGTTGTTTAATAACATGCTATTTAGCCTCCATGTATCTGAGTGTGTTTGAGGTTTTTTGTTGTTGTAGTTGATTTCTAACTTCATTCCATTGTGATCCGTGAAGATGCTTGGTATATCAATCTTCTTGAATTTGTATAGACTTGTTTTGTGCCCTAACATGTGGTCTATCTTTGAGAATATTCCATGTTCACTTGAGAAGACTGGATATTCTGTTGCATTGAGGTGAAATGTTCTATAAATATCTGTTAGATCTATCTGATCTAGTGTATCATTTCTGGCCTGTTTCCATGTTAATTTTTTGTCTGGACGGTCTATCCAGTGATGTCAGTGGGATATTAAAGTCCCTCACTATGACTGTATTGCTGTAAAACTCTTTCTTAAAGTCCATCAAGAATTTTTTAATGTACTTAGGTGCTTCTATGTTGGATGCATATATGTTTACAAGGGCTATATTTTCTTGTTGAGTCATTACCTTTAGTGTAGTGTAGTGGCCTACTTTGTCTCTTGGTATGGCCTTTGTTTTGAAGTCTACTTTGTCTGATATTAATATTGCTACTCTAGGTTTTTTTTCCTTTCCATTTGCATGGAAGATATTTTTTCATCACTTCACTCTCAGTCTGTGTGTATCTTTTGTTCTGAGATGGGTCTCTTGTAGACAACATATATATGGGTCATGTTTACTTATCCATTCAGTCACCCTATGTCTTTTGACTGGAGCATTTAATCTATTTACATTTAAGTTTATTATTGGTAGGTATTTTTTTATTGCTGTTTTTATTTCTTTATGCTTGTGATCCCCTCTCTTTCTTTTTCTTCTTCTTAACACAGTTTCTTTTTTAAAAAATTAATCTTTATTGTTAAGATTATTACAGATGTCCCTCTTTTTACCTCAAATAGCTCCCCTCCATCCAGTTCCCACCATCCAGTTCCCACCCCACCCCAGGTCCTCACCACCCTATTGTCTGTGTCCATAGGTAATGCGTACATGCATATAAGATCTTTGTCTAATCTCTTCTCACACCGCCCCCCAACCCCTTCGCTCTGAGAATCATCAGTCTGTTCCATTTCCATACCCCTGGTTCTATTCCATTCACCAGTTTATTCTGTTCATCAGATTTCTTTATTCATTTGATTTTTGGATTCACTTGTTGATAGATATGTATTTGTTGTAACATTGTTGTTCATAATTTTTATCTTTACCTTTTTCTTCTTCCTCCTCTTCTTAAAGAATACCCTTTAGCATTTCATATAATACTGGTTTGGTGGTGATGAACTCCTTTAGCTTTTTCTTGTCTGTGAAGCTCTTTATCTGACCTTCAATTCTAAATGATAGCTTTGCTGGGTAGAGTATTCTTGGTTGTAGGTTCTTGCTATTCATCACTTTGAATATTTCTTGCCACTCCCTTCTGGCCTGCATAGTGTCTTTTGGAAATCAGCTGACAGTCATATGAGCACTCCCGTAGGTAACTGTTTTTCTCTTGCTACTTTTAAGATTCTCTCTTTGTCTTTTGCCCTTGTCATTTTAATTATGATGTGTCTTGGTGTGGTCCTCTTTGGATTCCTCTTGTTTGGGGTTCTCTGTACTTCCTGGACTTGTAAGTCTATTTCTTTCACCAGGTAGGGAAAGTTTTCTATCATTATTTCTTCAAATAGGTTTTTAGTATTTTGCTCTCTCTTCTTCTGGCACCCCCAGAAGTTGGTATGCTTGAAGTTGTCCCAGAGGCTCCTTACACTATCTTCATATTTTTGGATTCTTTTTGCTTTTTGCTTCTCCAGTTGGGTGTTTTTTGCTTCCTCATATTTCAAATCATTGATTTGATTCTCAGAATCCTCTAATCTACTGCTGAATCCCTGTATATTATTCTTTATTTCAGTCAGTGTATGCTTAATGTCTGACTGGTCCTTTTCCTTTCCTTTTTTTTTTTTTTTTTTTTTTTTGGCATTCTCACTAAGATCCTTAAAAGTCTCACTAAATTCCTTGGAGGTTTCTAGAAGATTCTTGAGTAATTTTATAACTGTAGTTTTGAACTCTATATCCAGTAGTTTACTTTCTTCCATTTCTTTCATTTGTGACATGTCTTTTTGTCTCCACATTTTGGCTGCTTCCCTGTGTTTGTTTCTATGTATTGGGTAGCTGCTAAGTCTCCTTGAGTTGATAGAGTGGCCTTGTGTAGTAGGTGTCCTATAGGGCCCAGTGACTCAGCTTCCCCAATCACCTGAGGTGGACACTCTTGGTGCACCTCTTTGTGGTCTGTGTGCACAGTCTTGTTGTAGTTGAGCCTTGACTGCTGTTGTATCTCTGGGAGGAATTGACCTCCAGGCCAATTGGCTGTGAGGACCAGATGTGACTACAGTGGGAGAGCTGTTGTGCAGGAGACACCCTTATGAAGCAGGACTTGCTTCAGTGGGGCTTCGGTGCTCACTGAGTCTGCCCCTTGAGTGTGTCGCTTATGGATGTGAATAGTTGTAATCTGGTATGGTCTCACACTGACCACTGGTACACTGGCTCTTGGATCTCCAAGGAGGTACAAAGTCAGACACTACCTGGGGCCACCCAGCAGGAGCTACAGAGAGATCTGCAGATTCCTCCTCTTTGTTTGGGGTTTGGAGGTGCCCAGATGAGGCCCAGATGTGAAGTAAGGCAGGCTGGTGTTGGTGCCATTTTTTGGGCCTTTTATTGATAGGTTTGCATCTCCCTGACCTAGCTGCATCTTGTTTAACAGTTTTTTCCTGAAAAAGGACAGACCATTCATATGCAAAAGCCACTGCCCACAGCTTGGGTGGGGTGTAAATTGGGTGGGGCGGGGCCTCAGGGACTCACTAGGGTGGAGCACACAGAAATGGCTGCCAGTCAGTCCTGCACCAGGGAGGTCCCAGCACGGGAACAATGACCGCTGCGAGTACCTCCATCTGGAAGAAAGCGGCCCCCGCGTTCCTGCCCCAAGCCAGATAGTCCAGTTTCTCCCCATATGTGTCTGGGTCCCACAGAGCCTCGCCTGGCACTGGAGCTCAGAGGAAGTGGGAGCTTGTAAATACAGTTCGTGGTGCCAGTCTTTTAAGAGGAGCAGCTTGGTCTCCAGCAGCCTGTGTGTCACTCAGCCCCAATCCACACTGATTTTTACAGTTTGTAGTTCTTAGGGCCTATAGGAACTTCTTTCCCCAGCTCTGGGACCCTGGGCTGGGGTTCTGGTGTGGGGTTGGGACTCTGCTCCTCCAGGCAGCCTCCGCAGAGGCAATCTTCCTCCCAATTAAAAAGGCAGCACATGTGATGGATTCAAGATGAAGGCATAGGTAAACACGGGAAATTGCTGCCTCGCACAACCACTTCAAAAATACAACTAAAAGACAAAATGGACATCATCCAGAACTACAGGAAGGCTGGCTGAGTGGAAATTCTACAACTAGAAGGAAAGAGAAAAGCACACTGAGACTCAGAGGAGGTGCAGAAGTAAAGTGCAGAGGTACGGAGGTGCACGCGGCAAGGGCTGGCAACTGAGGACACTGGTGTCTTTTTCAACCGGGGGGGCAGTCACAAGCTCCCAACGGCTCTGAACTCCAGTACCGTGCGAGTCTCTGGGGACCCAGACTCATACAGGGAGAAACTGGACTGTCTGGCAGCGGGTGGAACTCAAGGGCGGCTTTCTCTCAGAGGTGCCTGCAGTGATTACCGCAGGACACTGAGACCCTGGGCCTCTTAGGGCAGGGCTGAGGATCAGCCATAGCTGCTTGCTCCGCCCTGTTGATTCCCTGAGACCCTGCCCCACCCAAGCTGTGCATAGAGGCTTTTGCATATGAATGACCTGGCCCTTTGCAATCTAAAATTACCTAACAAACTGCAGCTGGGTCAGAGAGACCCAGAACATCCAAAAGAAGGCCCAAGGCCCCACAGCAGCTTCCATTGCTTCACAGCTGGGCCTCATCTGGGCACCCCCAAACCCCAAACAAGGAAGAGGCATCTGCAGATCTCTCCGTAGCTCCTGCTGGGTAGCCTCAGGCAGAGGCTAAATTAACACCTCCTTAGAGATCCAAGAGCCCCTGTACCCAGTGATCAGATTGGGACTATCCAGATTACAACTCCTCAGATCTATAAGGGACACACTCAGGGGGCAGACTCAGTGAGCACCAAAGCCCCACTGAAGCAAGTCTTGCCCCAGAAGGGTGTCTTCAGCACAGAAGTTCTCCCACTGTAGACACAGCTGATTGTCAGACAATTAGCCTGGAGGTCAATTCCTCCCAGTGATACCAACAACAATCAAGGCTTACCTACAACAAGACTGTGCACACAGCCCACAAAGGGTGCACCAAGAGTGTCCACCTCAGGTAATTGTGGAGGCTGAGCCACTGGGCCCTATAGGGCCCCTAGCACACAAAGCCACTCTATCAACACAGGGAAGCATAAAAAATGGGGAGACAAAGAAACAGGTCACAAATGATAGAAATGGAGGAAAGCAAACTACTAGATATAGAGTTCAAAACCACCCTTATAAGGTTTTTCAAGAATTTTCTAGAAACCACAGATAAATTTAGTGAGACCCTCGAGGATATGAAAAATGACCAACTAGAAAGTAAGCATACACTGACTGAAAGAAAGAATAATATACAGAGATCCAACAGCAGACAAGAGGATCCCAAGAATCAAGTCAAAGGTTTGAAATATGAAGAAGCAAAGAATACCCAACTGGAAAAGCAAAAAGAAAAAATCCAAAAATATGAAGATAGTGTAAGGAGCCTCTGGGACAACTTAAAGTGTACCAATATCCGAATTAGGGGGGTGCCAGAAGAAGAGAGAGAGCAAAATATTGAAAACCTATTTGAAGAAATAATGACAGAAAACTTCCCCTACCTGGTGAAAGAAATAGACTTACAAGTCCAGGAAGCGCAGAGAACCCCAAACAAAAGGAATCCAAAGAGGACCACACCAAGACACATCATAATTAAAATGCCAATGGCAAAAGACAAAGAGAAAATCTTAAAAGCAGCAAGAGAAAAAGTTACCTACGGGAGTGCTCATATGACTGTCAGCTGATTTCTCAACAGAAACTATGCAGGCCAGAGGGAGTGGCAAGAAATATTCAAAGTGATGAATAGCAAGAACCTACAACCAAGATTACTTTACCCAGCAAAGTTATCATTCAGAATTGAAGGTCAGATAAAGAGCTTCACTGATAAAAAGCTAAAGGAGTTCATCACCACCAAGCCAGTATTATATGGAATGCTAAAGGGTATTCTTTAAGAAGAGGAGGAAGAAGAAAAAGGTAAATATAAAAATTATGAACAACAAAGTTACAACAAATACATATCTATCAACAACTGAATCTAAAAATCAAGTGAATAAAAAATCTGATGAACAGAGTAAACTGGTGAATATAATAGTATCAGGGGCATAGAAAGGGAGTGGACTGACTATTCTTGGGGCGGGGGGGGAAGGGTGTGGGGGGGAAAGAGACTGGACAAAAATCGTACACCTATGGATGAGGACAGTGGAGGGGGGGTAAGGTCAGAGGGTGGGGTGGGAACTGGGTGGAGGGGAGCTATGGTGGGGGGGGGGGAGGAACAACTGTAATAATCTGAACAGTAAAGATTTATTTTTAAAAAAAGCAGCACATGTGAGTGCTAGTCCATCCCGTTCTGCACCTCCTACCAGTCTCAATGTGCTTTCTTCTTTCTCTAGTTGTAGTACTTCCACTCAGCCAGCTTTTCCATGGTTCTGGATGATAGTTGTTTTGTATTTTAGTTGTAGTTTTGATGTGGTTGTGGTAGGCAGCAAGTATAGGCATTTACCTCTGCTGCCATCTTGGTTCCCCCCTTAAAGCAGTCCCTTTAACATTTCTTGCATTGCTGGTTTGGTGGTAATATACTCCTTTAGCCATTTTTTGTCTGGAAAGCTTTTTATTTCACCTTCAATTTTGAATGATAGCCTTGCTGGATACAGTAGTCTTGGATTTAGGCCCTTGCTTTTCTTTACTTTGAGTACTTCATACTTCATGCCACTCCCTTCTGGTCTGAAGTGTTTCTCTTGAGAAGTCAGCTGACATTCTAATGGGTACTCCTTTGTAATTTTTTTTTTTCTATCTCTCTCTTGCTGCATTTAAGGTTCTTTCTTGGTCTTTAACATTTGCCATTTTAATTATGATGTGTCTAAGTGTGTGTCTCTTTGGGTTCATGTTGTCCCAGAGCTCCCTTAAGCTATCTCCCTGCTTTCTAAATCTTTTTTCTATTTGCTGTTCTTATTGGGTATTTATTTCTACCTTGTCTTCGAGATTGCTGATTCAATCCTCTGCTTCATCCACTTTACTTGTAATCCCTTCCAGTGTGTTCTTGATTTCAGATATATCATTCTTCATTCCTGTCTTGTTCAGCATGAAAATGGAATCATGACCTCTATTTCCCTTTTCATGCTGTTGTTTTCCTTATGCACTAAGTTTTCCTTAAGCATATTTTTAAAAAAATATCTTTTTATTGATTTCAGAGAGGAAGGGAAAGGGAGAGAGGATAGAAACATCAATGATGAGAGAAAAATCATTGATTGGCTGCCTCCTGCATGCCCCACACTGGGGACTGAGCCTGCAACCTGGGTATGTGCCCTAAGTGGGAATTAAACTGTGACCTCCTGGTTTCTAGGTCAATGCTCAACCACTGAGCCATGCCGGCCTTAAGCATCTTTATAACCATTGCTTTGAACTGTATGTCTGATAGGTTGCTTGCCTCCCTCTCATTTAGTTCTTTTTCTGGATATTCCTTTTCTCTCATTTGAGGGTTGTTTCTTTGTCTCCCCATTTACCTGTCTGCTTGTATTTGCTTCTATGTATGAGATATAACTGCTATGCCTCCCTCCCAGTCTTTGTGGAATGTGGCCTTATATAGAAAGTGTCTTAAGGGATCCAGTTGCATAGTCTCTTTGTTCACCTGAGCTGGATACTCTAGGAATGATCCTTATGTGTGCTGTTTGTGCTCTCCTGTTGTAATTGGGACTTGATTGTTGATGTCCCGTTTGTGGGAGGGATCTCTCCTCTCATTGGATGCCAGTGAGCTTCATCCCCAATGTCCTCGTGCCAGCTGTTATACAGGTGTTTGGGTCTGCTATTTGTGGGGCTCGCTGGATTTTTCTCTGATGTTGTTGAATCTGGTCCTTTGATGTGTCTAGCTGCTCAAGTGCAGGTGTATGTGAGTCACTGTCCCTTTCTGGTCCTAGGCAACCTGATTGAGGTCTGAGAAGTTGAATCCTCTTGTAGTCCAGTGGTCAGGGACTTCTTAGCCCAGAGGCTGGATCTGTCTTGAGTCTCACACTTTATTGACCCTGTTTTGAGCTGCACTTCCTTCCCCCATGGAGCTGGTCCTGCAGCTGTCAGCTGCAGCGGTTGGGGTCCCACTGGCTTTTGCCTCACTGAGCAGTATGGGGTAGTGTCCGTGGTGGGGACCCAAACTGCTGTTTTTGACTAATTAGAGCAGGTGTCAGCTCTGGAAGTGGCAGAGTGTGGTGGATGGAGCCCTACACTGGGAGCTTAGGCGCCTGGATTCTCTCACCAGCGCTGCCCCTTCAGGGCTGTGCTCTCATTCTGTGCAAGCCTCCATTTCCCCATGTGTTCATTGAAGGTGTTGGACTAGAAACAACCCTTCCCAAATAGGTGAGGGTACATGGGTTTGCAGACTGCCCAGCTTCCCAGAATTTCCAAGTCTTCAAGCTAAAAGTAAAACTAAGCAATCAGGCTGGAGCACCGGTTTCTTTATGGTACCTGAGTGGCTCAGCTAACTGTGCCCATGGAACTTGATCTAATGAAGACAAGTTTGTTGGGTGATAGTCTGCACTAGATGTTAGGCTCAGTCCTGAGGATACAGTAGGGGATAAGACAGCCTGGAATGGGCTGACACAAACAAGGGTCTACACCAAGACTGAATTACAGAAGGTATAACTGCACTGGAAATGACCAGAAGTGACAGGAACTTGGCCAGTACGGGGTCAGTGAGGACTTCCCTGAAAGGATGCTTAAATAGGGACCTGAAACATGAGTGTGGCCAGCAGGTGAAGATGTGGGAGAAGGATCCCAAATCTTTACTTAGGAAAGACAGTGCAGATCTGAGGCCAGCAGGCAGGTGCTGGCCAGCTTGAGGCACAGAGAGAACAGTGTGGCTACAGTGTGGTGGTGCTGGGGGACTGTGGTTTTCAGTGAAATTAGAGCCATGGGCAGAGGCCAGATTGTATCAGGTTCTTACAGGATGTGTTAAGGATTTGGACTCACTCTCTGGGCAGACCTTGAAGGGTTTTAACCTAGGTGTGATATAATCATATTTGGTTGTCTCCTTAGGGTCTGAAACCTTATTTTTTCCCCCCACAGGTTCTTGATATTGAAATTCTAGCTTCACAAACACTAATTCTGTCAGTGTACACATTACCCCCGATGAATGTAATACAACAAAGTGAAGGCCACAAAGCCAGGGCAGACAGAGATGGCAGGCAGCCCACTGGGCTCACCACTGGCTCCAGAACTTACCTCCACCTTTCCAGCCTCCCAGACCACCCAGTTGAGATATGCACCTAACAAATCTGACAAGTTGCTGCAAATCCATCTGCAGAGAGAGTGATGAGGATGTCGTTTGGGGAGAGGTTCTTTTGAGGTGGGATCCATGGAAGTGGGTAGAGATAGAAGAAGGTTTAAGAAGGGGGCATCTTTGGCAGGCAATGAAAGACTGGAAAACAGTAACTCACATGTGTTCATTCAGTCAGTACATTTTATGAGGTGTCTGATTCAAATGGAGCTGTGGTAGAAATGAATAGAGATGAATGAGACTCAAAGAGCTCACACTTACATGGAGGCCTCCAGGGTTTGTTCCCAGGTTCTGACTCTGTGAGTTCAGGCTGAGACGTCTTGTGCCCTTCCAGTCCCTGACTTGCCAGATGCTTTTCTGTTACTGGAGCTGAAGGTGCAGGTTGCCTGGACAGGGAATATGGAATCCTAGGTTCGAATCCTCATTCTGCCTCCAAGTTACAACTTCCATTTTCTTCTTTATAAAATGTACAAAGGAAATAAATGCTCTCTGAGATAATATCCCAGCATTTTACATTTCAAGCCCATCCCCTGGCTGGCAGTGGGAACTCATGATGAGGAGTGGGAAGGGCAACATTTGAGTTAGGATTTTCTCTGTTAACTACTTCCAACCCTGTCCCGAGGTCTCTGTGAGATGGTATTCCATGGGGATAGCCTGCTGCTGTGAAAAGCTGTAACTGAGCCTATCTCTGACCCTGCAGGTATACCCTTTGTTCCCGGGTACGTCAACCATCATGATCCACGACTTGTGCCTCGCCTTCCCAGCCCCAGCGAAGGCTGATGTTTATGTCTCAGACATTCAGGAGCTGTACGTCCGAGTGGTAGACAAGGTCAGTGTCAGCTTCCTGATGTTCCCCTTCTCTGCTGATTCACAGAAACCAGGAAGATGCTGTGGTCATGGGAGATATTTTTTCTCACATTCTTTGCTTTTTCTCCTGGTTGCTGTGTCCCTCCTGGGTTGCTGTGAGCTGGCACTGCTGTCTCTCATCTCTGCTGTTCTGTGCACATAGTGCAGAATGAGCTCTGAGGTTGTACTTCTTCGGCTCAGTGGACAACAATAAAGCTTGGCTGCAAATCCCCCTTGGAGCTGTCTCCACATCAGCCTGGACCAGGGATTCCTGTCCTGCAGCTGGTGCGGGTCACTAGCCAGCTGGGTGCACACCTTGTGGAACATGATATTTTCTCCCCACTATGTAGCTTTTGGAGTCTCAGGAATTCATTGGCAATTGAATGAAGCTCACTAATGCCAAGTCTTTTGCAAAGTAAATACATAATAGATATAGGCTTTTCTTTCATGTAAATAGGAAATGTTTATACTCCAAATACCTAAAGTAACTGTAACTAGATTTACAGAGAGTTACTGTTGGTTCCTATTTTTCTGAGTGGAGAGAATGGTTAATTAAAAGGGAAGTGTTTGAACAGCTTAGACAACTTAAAAAGCCAATATTCTCTTACACAGCCTCAAATATTCCTCCTGTGGTCTCATTTTCACTGGTGATTTGCTGACCAGATTTCACTTAGCATTTCTGACTCCCATTTCCTACTGTATGTATTACATGCTCCCAGGTGTGAGATATTCAGTCATTGTGCACTTATTAAACTACACTACATCGGCTGCCATTCTAAGCTGTGCCTTATCTAACTCGATGGTTAGTTCTTTAAGAGTGGGGAGTGTAATTTATGCATCTAAGTAACTGCTTGTATACAGCAGTTATTCCATTGATTTTCATTTGTTGATTGGCTAATAGTCTGGAGGTCAATCCAGGTGACCTGTCCCTAATTTCCAGGTCTGTGGGTTTGAGGTTGGTGACATTTCTCAGAAGGTCGTAGGTTGCTGTAGGTGGTGGAGTTGGTCATTCCGAACCCCCTGAATCTGTTCCCTGTGATATAGGTGGAGATTGGGAAGACAGTCAAGGCATATGTCCGTGTGCTTGACTTGCACAAGAAGCCTTTCCTGGCCAAATACTTTGCCTTCATGGACCTGAAGCTCCAAGCAGCCTCTCAGATCGTCACATTAGTGTGAGTTCCCCAGGGGTCAGAACAGAGCATCTCAGGGACGGTGCTGACAGGTCTGTCTGGGGGAGAAGTCCCAGCCCTTCCCTCTGTTCCAGCTCCCTTGACGAGGCCCTTGACAACTACACTGCCACGTTCCACATCCATGGTGTGGCCATTGGCCAGACCAGTCTCACTGCAGTTGTGACTGATAAAGCTGGACAGAGAATCAACTCGGCCCCACAACAGATTGAGGTAAAGCTGTTCCTCTTCATGCCACGTGGGGTCAGCCCAGCCCCTGGTGGGCACACGGGTGGAGAGGGGAGGATGTCCTTTTTGTGATAGGCCATTTTAGCATCTGTGCCCTACAGTGTGCCTTGATTACCAGCCTCAGGGAGCTGAGGGCAGCCTGATGTTGCTCAGAGAAAGGAAGCACCTATCACCCAGCAGGGTAATGGCAGGCACTCTAAGCTGCTGTAGTGCCAGACAGAAGTTGTGGATAGCTGTGTGGATGCTCCTCTTGGCAGTCAGTCTGAATGTTAGACGGGACCCTTAGAAGGGGCAAGCTTTCGGGATGGGAGCGCCTGGAGCAAGCAACTACTGGATAGGGGAGCACTGAGCTCCCCCCAGCATCATCTCAGCAAGTGGCTTGGGCTGTCATGTGGTGTTAGCTTTTGACCGGACCCCCACAGTCACCAGGGACCTAGGCAGCCATGAGCAAGAAGTCCTGCCCAACTTTATTCTTCTTCAGCAGCACTAGACTGTTTGGCTCCTGCTGGCATCTTCCAAGGGTCTCGGCCACACATAGGCTTGTGCGCTGTATGTTAATTAATCTGTGTCTGACGCTGGTGGATGTGGACTGTGCCTCCACATGGAAGTGCACCTTTCTCCTGGTGGAATGGAGTTCATTTCTGCCTGTGAATAGCTCATCCCTGAGACTAATCCTCACACACAAAGCAGCCTCTCAGCCACTGGCTCTTTTGCTCACCCTTAAGCTCTCCTCTTGCCAGGTGGGGGTTGGGAACAAGAGGAAGATGTGGGGCTTTGCCTTGCTGCAGAGATGGGGCATCCTCCTCCCTACCCCTGGGCCCACTTTCTGAGAAGTTTTGAGGGCATTGAAGTAGAGGTAATTTGTCAATAGGAATTTAGAGAAATTTGGGAATGAGGCAAATTTCCAAAGATGAGTTGGGGAAATCTGAAAGGCAGTGGATTTGAAACTGACACGCAGTGAATCTCCCAGATCACAGGACCCACCTGATCCTACAGGTCTGGGCTGGAAAATGCATCTCTAATGGTTCCCAGGAGACCTTCACAAGCAGTAGGACACGCCCCCAACCAAGAGTCTTGGGCCTGTGGGTGAGATGAGAGCTTGTGGGAGCTACTTAGGCTCCCCCAGAGTTGGCACAGGACCCCAAGGCTCTCCCGGGTACCCCTTCACAGAGGAGTGATTTCCACGCACCATGTTCCCTTCTCCCTGAAAATGGTGAGTGAATTATGCCCAACAGCATGAGCTTGGAATGCAACGGTCCCCTCTTTCTCTTTTGTCTCCACACCCAGGTCTTTCCCCCATTTAGGCTGATACCCAGGAAGATGACGCTGATTATTGGGGCCATGATGCAGGTATGAACCAAAGGCCACATCCTTATGCCACCCACATCCACGGCCAGGCACCAGCAGGCAGTAGCCGCACACCCTGCCCGGGCTCCAGGTGTGCCCACCTGCCGTGGGCATCAACAGGCTGAGATGGAGTGCTCTGGGATGTTAGCGCTCTCATCCTCTGGAGACAAGGTGTGGCTGCCAGGAGGATAGGGGTTGACGGCACTGCTGTTTCTCCCCATTCCAGATCACCTCTGAGGGAGGCCCCCAGCCTCAGTCCAACATCCTCTTCTCCATCAGCAACGAGAGCCTGGCAGTGGTGAACTGCGCTGGGCTGGTGCGGGGACTCGCCGTTGGCAACGGCACCGTGTCCGGGGTCGTCCAGGCCGTGGATGCTGAGACCGGAAAGCTCGTCATCGTGTCTCAGGTGACAGGCCTGGGCTCCATCAGAGATGGGTGCTTTCTGAGTCCGACCTCTCGTGATGGGGCACGAGACCCCCCTAGCAGCTGCAGGGTGGTCATCTGTGAAGGGGAGGCAGCTCTGGTTACTGGGTTTGGGCTCTGCTCCCAAGGACCATCCCTCTCTGAGGGTCTTGCTTCTGCCTTCTGAGGCTATAATCCCTGTCTGTCACCTAGATCAGCCCTGCCAACTCGAGGCACCTGGATTCTTCTCCAGACTGAGTTCCTAACTTCTTTTTATGGAACAGGGTCTCCAGCCCCTGCCCTGGGGATGGTGCCAGCTGTGGTGACAGACTCTGCCCAGACCACTGTGCACCCCTCCTGTAGCCTCAGCACCTAGCAGTTGTACCCCTCTCCCTGTTTCTAGGTGAGGGGCTAGGGAACCTGCTAGAAGCCCCGGTGACTACACTGCAGTTCTAGGACTGACCTGGGCCTGCCAACAGCAGAGCTCTCGGTCCCTTTGTTCCTTCAATTCAAGCAGGGCTGGGATGTTCCGAGGGAAGAGAAAGGGTGCTGTTGGCTCTCTCACACGTTGTGGATTACAGTGTGAGTTTTCAGAGGTGTGCGCTGGCTTGGCTTAAAAGCATAAATAATAGACACCAACAGTATTTTGGGCCTGGATTTGTATTTCCAGGAGAAACAAAACTGGAATCTTCTACTAATATCTTTGGCTCCACTGGAGGTTGTCTTTCAAGCCTCTTTGCTGAGTGAGGACATTTCCTGGTTGCTTTTCTGGGTCAACATGATGCTGGAAAGCCTAGCTAAGGGAGGCCTCTCCTTGGGAGAGCCCCACTGCTCCATGTCGGTGGGACTGACTTCAAGCACATGAAAGTTGGCGTCCCCAAATCTGATGATTTCCCTTCTTTCCAGGGGGGTGGGTACCTCTTTGGGCCCCTGGAAAGGAGATGGGAGATCATTTCCACCTCCTGAGAAGGGCTCAGATCACTTGGAATCTCCCTAATACTTCGGCCTGCAGTGACCTACAGAGCATCTCAGGGGAGGCTGCCTCGTGCTTATGGCTGTGATGGAAAGCCAGGCTTAAGGAGAGCATTTTGTTTTGTGTAATGTTTCAAAGCCCAGTCATCCTGTTCCTTGCTGGAACTGGGACCCTGGAAGAAAGGAGCTGGGGCACGTGCTGCCCGGGGAGGGAGGCTGATGCACCCTCCTCCCGCCAGGCTGACTCTGAGCTGACGTTGAGTTCACTGATTTACTCCTTTCTCCAGCAGTTTCAGTGTCTTCCATGTACCCCAGTGAAACTGTGTAGTCCTTTTGAATCGTGGAGGTGGACACTGGTTCTGCCTGTCAGTTTGCTAACGATCAGAAAGTGCTGGGAATGTAAAAGTCTACCTTGTGGCACATCATGTTTCAGATAGGTGTCTTTGAGAATAAATTAAGGAACAAGGAGGCTCTGCCCTTGTTTTCTCTCTAGAGAGAGTATTGTAGCCATAGAAACTGGCTTACTTTTCCCCTCTTGGGGCCCCAAGTGGCTGAAATGGCAGCTGACTGGAAATTTGGCCAAAGGGACACATAGCCATGCATTTCCCTCCTGGCTATCTCTACTCATTGTGGTCTAACCTTGCTGGGCCACCCCTCTTTCTGTGTCTCCATCTGGCAGGTTGGGGATGGGGGCTTCTGGGAGAAGACCCTAATGCCCCTTGACAGAGGGAGAGGCTATACGAGCCCAGGCAGGTTCGAGCTCAGCCCGAGGCCCATGTATCCCCGAAGGGATTGTGATTCTGGTCTGAAGCTTCCAGTTCTCTTTGTCCAAGAATCATCACCCAAGGTCAAGGGGTGGACCAGGACTGGCAGGAGGAGACCGAGTAATGAGAATGATAAAGGAAAGGAAGGGAATAAGGGCTTATTGAGGACCTACTATGTGCCGGGCATTAGCCCAGATCACAATATACAGGAGATGGGCTCAGTGCGAGGGCTTAAGGGTCTTACTAGCAATACTCAGCATGAGTCAACAGTACTATGAAGAAGCCAATCAAGTTCGGCTAGGTTTATAGGAGAATAAAGTTCAGAATGAAGGAGGATGTAAAATCTGCTCTAATCAGACTCTGCCTGGCTCCTGCATTTGTCCATCTACTGTGCTCAGTCAGAGAGCAACAGGCTGGATTTGGGGTTGGGAGTTGGGAGGGTCTGGAGACCTGTACTTCCCAGCCTAAAGAAGAACAGTCCCCAGTCACTGCCCCCAAGTCTCTGCAGCGCTGACCTGCAGCGCCTGGATCCGACAGATCTGTAGGCTCAGAGAGCCAGGCTGGGACCCGGCCCTCCCCCAGGGAGTGGGAGAGGCAGTGACCAGGTCCGTGTGAGGTGAGCCACCCACAAAGCTAAGCCACCTCTGGAAGAGAAGCACTGGGCTAGACATCCTGTGGATGCCTTCTAGCCATGTGACTGAGCAAGCCTCGGAGGAAGCAGGGGTCCCTTCTGGAAACCACTGTTGCTAGCACAGTCCCATCCTCAGCCCACCTGAGCTCCAGGACTCTTTCCCCAGGATCTCGTGGAAGTGGAGGTGCAGCTCCTGCAGGCAGTGAGGATCCGAGCCCCCATCACTCGGATGAGGACAGGGACCCAGGTGAGGTGGACCCCTCTCCAGCCCCTCCTCTCTGTGCTATCTGAGCAGCCTCTGGCAGGTTTGGGGCTCTGAGTTCTGGTTCAGGATGAGCTTAGGGGAGCCACTGCTGAGAGCAAGGGCCCTGCAAGATGAAGAGAGGAGAGCATAGGCAGGGACCCAGGCGGGGTGTGATGGCTGCTGGGGACTGCAGGTCCTGAGAGGTCTAGGGGTCATTTCAGGCATGGAGTCTCTCAGCCAAGGTGAAATATAGCCCATGGCTCAAAAAGGATGGGTGGGGAGGTGCTTTTCTATCACACCTTCCTAACCTGTGCAGCCCCCATCTCTGGTGAGGGCAAAGTAGAGGCAGCTCATGTTGCACAAAGGAGACACGAACGTCCCTGGGCAATGGAGAGGCAGATGGGGCAGTGCCCAGGGCTTCCAGGGGTGCTCCTGGCAGTGGGACTCTGCTGGTCACAGGCCTGGTATTTCCCCCACAGATGCCTGTTTACATCACTGGAATCACTAACAACCAGAACCCTTTCTCCTTTGGTAATGCTGTGCCAGGCCTGACCTTCCACTGGTCGGTCACCAAGAGGGACATTCTAGACATCCGGGGGCGGCACCATGAGGTAAGCACCTGCCCAGAGCCTCCCCTCCATCCCAGGCCAGAGTTTGGGCAGGGAGGGTCCTCCCCAACTCTGCACACAAGGTCTGCATCTTCATACAAGGCCAGTCTAGCCCTTTTCTGCTCTCTGTCTTGAGGCTTATCAGGACACCGCCCAAACACTGCCACCATTCTCTCTCCCCCGATGTGTGTCCTCAACTCTCAATCCTGTGTCTGGGAATATGGTCTCCCAGCAATCCTTCCCATAGTGCTCAAGGACTGTGTGCAGCCCTTTTCATTTGAGGCTCATTCTTGCTAACCACTATAGAGGAGTTTATGGCTAAGCTACTAACAGAAGGCAACAAAAATTACAGCCTTTTGGGGGCATCAAAAAAGTCCTAGAATGTCACAGGGTTGCTAAACTGTAACTTCTACCCACTTTCTGAGATGATGCTGGAAGCCCTGGGGTTTTCTCCTGGTCTATCCCAAAGGCTCTCCAGTGGCGGGGGGGGGGGGGGGGGGGGGGGGGCGCCCTGCCCTCCTCAGATCTCAGAGCTGGCAAGTGTTGGAAATGACTTACTTAAACCTCTCTTTGTGTTAACTGGAACTCATACCTGGGAAGGGACTCACCTAGGGTTGCCCAGTGAGCCAGTGGGGAGAAGGAACTGGGTGCCAGGCCTGGTAACTCCAGGCTGCCACCCCAGTTAGGCCTTGGGTGTACAGGACCCGAGTGGGAGGTGGTTCTGGGATAGTCCTTCTTGCCTTATTCGTGAATAGTGATGGGGGGGGTCTGGGATGGGGAGGGGCCAGGCCCAGGGATGGAGTTTCCTAGAGGTTGCCAAAAGCTCATCTGGTATAGGGCGATGTCTTCCCCAGGCCACCCAGGAGGGCCAGGGTCCTGTCCCCAGTGCCAGCACTTCCCCAGGCAGTTTCCTTGGTATGTGGGCAGTGACTTCTTCACAGACATCATAACAGGGCTCTGCAGGGAAACACTGCCAAGCCTAGAGACCCTCTAGGTCAGTGGTCGGCAAACTGCGGCTCGGCAAACCGCGGCTCGCGAGCCACATGCAGCTCTTTGGCTCCTTGAGTGTGGCTCTTCCACAAAATATCGGCTCTTCCACAAAATACCGACTTCTGCGGATGGGCCACGACGTTTCAATCACACTGTACAGCACGCCTGCACGTGGTATTTTGTGGAAGAGCCACACTCAAGGGGCCAAAGAGCCACATGTGGCTTGCGAGCCACGGTTTGCCGACCATGGCTCTAGGTCAGCCGTGGGCAAACTACGGCCCGTTTGAAATGAATAAAACTAAAAAAAAAAAAGACCGTACCCTTTTAGGTAATGATGTTTACTTTGAATTTATATTAGTTCACACAAACACTCCATCCATGCTTTTGTTCCGGCCCTCCGGTCCAGTTTAAGAACCCATTGTGGCCCTCGAGTCAAAAAGTTTGCCCACCCCTGCTCTAGGTGATTCATAACCACCTCCACACACTAAAGGCTCTGAGAAGTCCTGCGTGGAAATGCTGGCTATGGTGGGTTGACCCAGCGTTTTCTGAATTCACCCATGAATGAACACGATGACTCAGTATGGGGCACTCCGCTCGTCCTGGGTGATTGCAGTCTGTGCACTTGGGGTCAGCAGGCCTGACCAGGGCAGGAAGGAAGCAGCCTTTGAGAACAGTCTGGGGCTCTGTCTGGCTCCGCCCTTTGGGGGTGCTGGGGCCCCAGGGCTCTCCCTGAAAACATATTTGGTGTCTGTCCCAGGCGTCACTCCAGCTCCCGTCGCAGTACAACTTTGCCATGACCGTGCACGGCCGGGTAAGAGGCCGGACCGGGCTGAGGGTGGTGGTCAAGGCTCTGGACCCCACAGCTGGGCAGCTGCATGGCCTCGCCAAAGAACTCTCTGATGAGATCCAAATCCAGGTAAAGGCCAGGTGGGCAGGAAGCACATGTGAGAGGGAGAGTAAGTGCCAGCCCAGTGCCCTTGTCCTCAGGGGCCATGAAGGTACATGTCAGCCCCTCCACTGCCACAGGCAGGCCCTACCCCGAGCAGTTCTCAGTCTGCTGGGGTCGAGGTCAGGGTGCATGAGCTACTCTGGGAGCCCAGAGACGTGGCTGCCGAGAGCTTCGCAGAGGAATGCATTTCAGGGGGGTGGAACCAGCTGGCGGCCGGGCAGATGGACGGCACGGGCAGGGTGGGAGGAACCCGCTGGCAGCCGGGCAGATGGACTGGCGTGGGCAAAGGCCTGGGGGTCTGAAATAACTTGATGTGTTCCCAAAATAGAAAGTCATTCTGACTTTCATGGGAGGAAAAGGCTGGAAAATAATCTGAGTCGGGCATTAACATATTGTCTGAATTTATTTTACAAACACTCTTAGAGGACCTGACTGCTAGACATGTTTCCTGTTTCCCAGAACTCCTGTAGGCCTGAGGGCAAGAGCTGCCTTGACAATAAGCCTAGGGCCCCACGGGGGTGGGGAGACGGCGGGGAAGCGGGGAGCGGCCCTTCCAGCTCCCAGTAAGTGGGTGGTGGGCCCTGTGGGTGGCCTAGGAGATGGTGTGGCCCATCACTTCACAGATGAGCCCCCGCCTCGGAGGGAGGTGGTCTGCTCACAGCCCTCGAGGGTATACAACCTATTCAGGAGCCAGACCAGCAGCCCTCCTCCCACCCAGGCTCAGCCTCCGCATCTCTCCAGCCCACCCTCCTGCCTCCTCTGCCCTTCTGGGCCCCTCTGTCAAACTGGAGAGCTGATGCTCTGAAAAGCATTTTTAGCTTTAAGGACCCTCTTCTGCTGATCTGGGGCTAAGCAACCCCTGGGTCCTCCTAAATTACAAAGAAAAACTAAAAGCACCCCCTAACTATTAAGAGAAAAGAAATGGGTTCAAGCCCCCTCTTCAAGAAGAAATGAACCATCTCTAACCCGGGCACATACCCCAGTAGGGGTGAAGAAGCAGTTTTTCCAAGAAGGAAATGCCTGTTTGCCAGCCCCCCTCAACTTGGCTCACATGAGCATTGTACACAGACACTGACACACACGTATGTGCACAGACACAGACATACAGACAAGAACTATGTGCACAGAAACACAGATACATGCAGATACATAAACACATGAGTACATGTTCTTATTGGTTAAAATAGAATGAAGTTCTAGCACCTGTCATGGGATTAAAGACAGGCTTTGCAACTTCCAGTCTCTCTCTGACTTGGTTTCCCCCATTGACAGCGGATGGAGTTTTGAGAGCATCAGAAACTTAGAGAAGCTGGATCCAGCCCACAGATGTGTTTTATTTGGCTCAGTGCTTTGAAACAATTTTTTCTTTGTTGCCAACATTTAAAAATAAGATTTTTTATAAAAATCCAATGTGCAGCTCATCCTGAAGACATGCATTTGCCATATGGCAAAATCAGCAGGAGATGAGAAGCAGCCACCCTTTAACAGCACTGTGCTCTCCAGTTTGCCACAGGCCCCATCACTCCCTGTTGTATCCTTGACAGTGAGGCTGAGTCAGTGCCATTGGCCATGTTCCCTTTTGCACATACCTCCTGGTGCACACACACCCCTCCCTCAACAGCACCCCCCGGGGACTGAGGTAGAGCATGCCCCTGGCTCTGTAAAGCAGCTCCCATCAGGGTGCCCAGCATGCACCTGCCTGTTTCCCTCATCCCACCTCTGGTGTCTCCTAGCGGTCAGCCCTCACCAGTGCATCACCAGCTAGACAGATGCTTGCTGGCAGCAGTTTCTCACCTGTGCGCCACACTCGGCTCTCCCTGCTGAGAGAGCAGGAGATACGAGACATGATTCTGGTATATCACAGGAAATAAAATGTGCCTCTGTTTTAGGTATTTGAAAAGCTGATGCTGCTGAACCCAGAAATAGAAGCAGAACAAATACTAATGTCACCCAGCTCATTTATAAAGCTTCAGACAAACAGGTACACAACTGGTTTTTAGCAAGGTCATGAATCTGTTCTCGGTCCAGTAACTCGTTTATCAAAGTTGTCAACAGCTGTGGCTGCCTCAGGTACACTGGGCATCTTTCTTGGCATTGCCTTTAAAATGGGTGTGGCCTCACATTTCTCCTTCTCTCTGTGTGGACATCTCCATTCTTCCTCATCACTTAGACCTGCAGGCCCTCTTCTCCTCCTTGTGGCCTAAAAACTCTTTAATGTCTGCTGTTGAAATCCAGTACTTCAGAGGGGGAAAAGCACCAACTTGGAAGTGTTAAATTTTCCAAATCCTGTGTATCTTTAAGACTTGCCACTCAAAGTATAGTCCACAGACCTGCATGGCATCAACTGGGAGCATGTGAAAATGCAAATCTCGGGTCCTGGTGGGTTCAATTCCCAGTCAAGGGCACGTATCTAGGTTGCAGGTTCGATCCCTGTTTCAGATTGGGGCATGTGCTGGAGGCAGCCAATCAGTGTTTCTTTCTTTCTCTCTCTCTCTCTCTCTCTCTCTCTCTCTCTCTCTCTCTCTTTCTCTCTTTCTCTCCTCTTCCTTCCTCCCTTCCTTCAACTCTCTCTCTGAAAAAATCAGTGGGGTGGGCCAGTCTGGTTCAGTGGTTGAGCATTGACCTATGAACCAGGAGGTGAGGGTTTGATTCCTGGTCAGGGTACATGCCCAGGTTGTGGCCTTAATCCCCAGTAGAGGGCATGCAGGAGGCAATCAATTAGTGATTCGCTCTCATCATTGATGTTCCTATCTCTCCCTCTCCCTTCCTCTCTGAAATAAATAAATAAAATACATTTTTTTAAATCAATGGGGGGGGAAAAAAGAAGAAAATGCAAATCTTGGGCACCACCCCAGACCTGCACTTTAACAGGATCTTCTGGTGATGGGAATATACATTAACGTTTGAGAAACACCTTTTAAATCATTCTGCAGACATAATTCCTACCTTGCATTCCAAGTGGGTGCCTTTGGCAGCCATGACTTGCATTGGAATGCTGTTGCAAGATAGGGGACAGTGAGGACCATAGGAGCACTTACATGTTCCGTGAAACACATACACATGGTATTCATTTAACCAGATTTTCTAAATGTTAAGCTGTGTGCCAGGCTCCAGGAACAGAGGTGGTTGACACATGGTGCCCTTAAGGAATTTGGTGGGGTAAAGATAGCATGATAAAAGCTATAATGAAATGAAGTTTCATTCAAGCCACAGCCCAAAGAAGGGCCTTTCATGTGAAGAGTTAGGGAAGACGTGTCACAGAGATGCTTGAGCTGGGTCTTGAAGGATGCATAGGAGTTCTGCATAGGAGGAGAGGTTGATGAGGGGGTTGAAAGTTGAGGCAGAGTTTGTTTAAAGTCCTGCCAGGAGGGTCTTCTGGGCTAGGGCACCACACCTTCCTTTCTTTATGATGTTAATGAGTGTGTAAGGGATGTGAATGCTGCAGGATTTGTCTTCCACCTAGTACATGATGTCAGTGGCTTCACAGATCATTTTCTGAGCAAGTAGTTCATTTTCACCCTGTTCCCGCCCTTGGAAATAGGACATTGCTTCCCATTCACACTGATGTGCCTAAAGGCACACCGCTGTTTGCAGGGTGATGGGACAGCCTCCGGGTTCTGTCCCACTCAAAGCTCCCACCTTCTTTCTGCTACACCAGGCTGCCTTATTTCAGTAACGGAAAACAGTTTGCCTCAGAAACAGTATTTTACAGTAAATGCCCCATGTGGCTGATGAAAGGAAATCAGCCCTCATGGTGTTTGTCTCCCTGTTGACTGGCCATGTGAGGAGCTGTTCTTGGAAGAGTGGGAAAAGATACTTTCCTTGGAACTTTTGGTTTTCCAAATCAGGTTCCTGTTAGTGACTGAAGAGGCAGGCTGCCCACACGTAAACAGCTCTGTTTTGTTTTCCAAAGGGATGGCACAGCATCTCTGAGCTACCGTGTCCTGAATGGGCCCGAGAAGGTTCCCATCGTGCACATTAATGAGAAAGGCTTCCTGGTGTCAGGGCCCACAATTGGGACTTCTACCATTGAAGTGACTGCCCAAGAGCCGTTTGGGACCAACCAGACCATCATCGTTGCAGTAAAGGTAGGGTCCCATTATTCTCCTTTTTAGAGTAATAAAAGCAGTAGTGCGGAGGTAATATTTCTCCCCTTGCAGGTATAAGTGAATATATTCCCCTGCAGCTGAGAAATCATATGTAAGAATTTATTTCAGAATAGCCAGGGGCAAAGTTCCAGGTAAAAAGCTACAGCATCTTCTGGCTGTTCAAGCCAGAGGTCTTTGGAAATTATAGAGTGCAATGACCTTGTTCATAACTGGGGAAACTGAGGTACAGCACAGTCCTGTGATTTGCCGGCACTGGCACCCCAGGGTCTGGATGGGGCAGCCGGTACCTGGCATATGATAAGTGCCACTGAATGCATGAGCTAGATACCGGACCCACAGTTCATTACATGACACTGGCGGCAGCCTGGACAGGTAGGTGACACATGCTATGGGCAAGAAAACCAGGATCCAGAGTGGAAGTGAGTTGCTCAAGGTCACAGTGGTTGCAAGTCAATCTGGGTGCTGACCTGCCTTGGCCTGGCTCAGGCTTGCGTCCTCTGGTCACATCACGGTGCCTCCCCAGTCGCTCCTTAGTGAGGGGAATTTGTCCTTGGACATCCCTGGGGTTTATCTTAACGTGAGATATTCCATATCTCATCACTGCCATCTCTAAATCTTAGATGACAGAGAAAGTACATGACTGTTTTTATGTTTAGATTTTCCCTGGGTCGAAGGCCTACTTCCTTAAGTAATGGCTCTTTGTTTCAAGGTGAGTGCCTGGCAGGGAAGCTGCACCCTAGTTTCTGAGTGAGTGGAAGTGACTGACTGCTCATGGCACCAGCTGTGTGCCAGTCACTGCACCTCTGAACGCTGTCAAAGATATCAGGCCTTTGGGAGCCAGCTTTTGTTCAGGGTAGATTTCACCTGGAATTAGAGAAGCAAGACTGATCTTTATGGAGCTCAGGTTCTTGGGCTTCCACTCCCAAAACCCTTCATTCTCGCCTTTCCCCATCGGTCCTTTCCCCAGAGCAGCTTCAGGTGTGCAGTGTCTCCAGTCAACGCTGCCTCTACAACCCAAGCAGGCAGCATTCTACTTTAAATGCCATAGAGCCTGGGCTTCTGAGGACAGAACAGTCAAAGCCCAGGATATCTTTGCAACGTGAATAGTGATCTAATTTTCAAAGTCATAGATTTTAACTCTTGTGGGTTAAGTTGGCTCACTGTGTAGGGAGGTGGGAACCTCGTTACTAGGTTGGGACACTCTGGGGAGCAAGGCCTTTGCTCTTTGTTGGTTGGGCCCCCAGTCCTCCCTGAGATGGGGACCAGCTAGGGACAAGTATCTCCTTCTTGGGAGGTGGGTTTACCAACACAGTCGTTGCCATATCTGCTTATTGTCCTTCAGGTGGCTCCGGTGTCTTACCTGAGGATCTCCCTGAGCCCTGCCCTGCACACCCGGAACAATGAGGCTCTGGCTGCCCTGCCTTTGGGAATGACTGTGACCTTCACTGTCCATTTCCATGACAACTCTGGAGATATTTTCCATGCTCACAATTCGATCCTCAACTTTGCAACTAACAGGTAGGGTGTGGGTGCTGCTCTTTTCTCATGCGAAGTTATGTCTTGATTGTACCTACATTTAATTTATAGATGTGACTGATGACAACACGAAGAAGCTAAGGGCATTGAAAGAAAAGTTTTATTAGAGTTTCTAGGAAGAGGGGGCATGCCTCTCTCAAAGGGCCACCAGGGGAAGCACCAGGCGTGGCCCAGAGGCAGGAGGAGTGAGGGAAGTGTGGTTGGGAGCCTTTGTTTGCTCTGTGGCAGGATGTTATTGGGTGGAGATGTTCCCTGATGGTCAGGAAGCAAAACACAGATGTGGGGTTTGCAGTTGGAGGGTTTATAGTAATATTTTTGTGTACCTTTGAAAGCTGGATAGCAAGGGAAGTATAGACAGCCCTGTCCATGTCTAGGCCCTGTAATCAGTGGATGCACATCACCAATTATAGACTCACAAAAGTTGGTCAGAGCAAATGAGGCACACGCCTTCGGGTGCTCCGGTGTTCCCTGGCTGCAGGCTGTGTGCAGGCTCTTCTACTGATATCTCGTTCTTCACTGTGGCCCATTGCTGAGACCCAGAGAGGTCACACAGCCAGGAAGTGAGGCTTGAATACCAGCTCCAAGTGCAATTCTTTTTGGATGACTCTTCTGAAGTACAACTGCAGCCTCAGGCCTAATGTGAGGAGAGAGGGGGTGGCCTCAGTCTAGGCCTACTAAAACTCCTGAGTCCGTGGGAGAGGTGGTTCTCAAGTGTGGTCCCCAGATCAGCATCATCAGCATCATTGGAGAACTCTTAGAAATGACACTGCCAGGGTCCAACGATCCCTATTTTAATGAGGCTTCTGTGAGACTCTAAAGGTTGAGTACTACAGCCCAGGGGGATGCAGTCCCAGCTCAGAGGAGGAGAGAGAAGCATCAGACCAAGAGGGTGGAATAGGCCTGGGGAGTTCTAGGCAGCACTAGGGTGGGGGCACGGAAGACAGTCCAGGTTCTGATGACCATTGCAGCTCGGCCTTTCCAGGCGCCCTGGAACAGATGTGTCCCCTATTACTAAGACACCCAATGCCAGACGCTGGAGGTATGGCATGGTCGGAGAACCTGGGTTTAGAGTGAGACCCGGTTCTAGCCCAGCTCTGCTCTTTATAGGCCTGTGAGCTTGGGCAAGGCAGGTCACCTCTCCAGACCTCTGTTTTCACACCTGTTAAGAGGGGAACGTGGCAACTGAGGCTGTGGGTGTGAGGGCCTCTGCCAGCTGTGGAGTTTTGTGCACACAATATGGACATCTGTCAGACTGGGGTGCAGGCTGCCCTGTAGGAGGTGGAGCTGGGTGTGGCAGCCCCTCGCTACAATGCAGAAGCTACACTGGCCCTTGTGTAGTAGGAGCCTCTAAGAGAGCAGTCAGGGTTCAGGAGTCAGAAGGTGTGGTGGAAGGAAGTGATGAGGCCAGGGACCCTAACCCACAGCCTCCCAGTCCAAGCCTTCACACTGGACAACACTGGCCGGTGTGGATCAAACTGTTGCCAGGCACTAGTCTGAGCACCTCTAGCTGCTGATCTAGTTTGGTGCTCACACCACGCCTGTGACAAGGGTTCATTCTTATACTTATCTTACAGATGAGAGTGCAGAGGCTACTTTACTTGTTCAGGCTACACCACAAAGGGCAGTCTGTGCCTCCCCAGGACATGCCCACTTCCTGTTGACAGCACTCTGCAGGCCAATTTTCTCTCGGGGCCTCTCCTTTTCCTTCTGTAGTGTGGGTGGTGATGCAGCCGCTCCTGGCTGAGGCTGCGGGTTCCTCCAGAAGATGAGGTGAGGACAGGCTTGTTGGGCCTGTGGTGCTTTCTTACCTGGAGCACCTGCTAGGTGGCCGTGCATTGGAGTGACATCTGGGCTGTTGCTCAGCAAAAAGTATTGCCCAGCAGAGGACTGATGCTGCATTTCTCCCTCGAGTCAGGGCTGTTTCCTGACACTGAGAGCCCTCATATTCCTTCTGTGCCTAGGGACGAGTTTGTGCAAATCGGGAAGGGCACAACCAACAACACCTGCATCCTCCACACTGTCAGCGTGGGCCTGACGCTGCTCAGTGTGTGGGACACGGAGCACGCAGGCCTCTTCGACTTTGTCCCATTGCCTGTCCTACACGCCATCTCTCCGGAGCTGTCTGGAGCGGTGGTGGTGGGGGACATCCTCTGTCTGGCCACTGTTCTGGTCAGCCTAGAAGGTAAGAGAGACACTGGCTGAAGGCACCCTCCCTTGTGAGAAACGGGCCCTCCCAAAGATGGGAGTGGTCTCCCTGGGAGGTGCTCAGCTTCCTGCTGTGGGAGACATACATGTAGAATCCGGATGATGCTCTAGAACAGGAGTCAGAAGACTGCCACCTTGGGCCACAGCCAGCCTGTTGCCTGTTTTTTGCTAATAAAATTTTATTGGAACTCAGCAACACCCATTCATTTACTTGTCAGTAGCCATTTTCACCCAACTTTCAGTTTGGATGGTGGCATAGGAGACATTTGGGCACACACAGCCCCAAATATATGGCCCTTTGCCACCCCTGCCCTGAAGCAACCCTGTCCAGGAGTATTCTGCCAACGTGGAAGCGCCCTGTGTCTACACTGTCTGACACAATAGCCACTAGCAGGTAAACACTTGAAATGCAACTAATGCAGCTGAGGAACTGAATGTTTTGTTTGGTTTTATGCTGGCAGCTATCATGTGGCCAGCATGGCTCTGTAAGGGAACCTAAGCAAAGAATAGCTATTGGGCCAGTTTAATGACTTCCAAATTTCAGTCCTTTTCATGCCACCTGTACATCTATGAACTACATGTACAGTTATTGATTAAATTTTTTTCAAATTGGCTACTTTTTTTTACCTAATTAAATTCCTTTTAAAAGGAAGGTAAACACTGCCTTTAAAGAAAAGCAAATATAAGTTGCCATAAATAGACTGTGGTTGTTCAGTTTTTAATTTTATCCTATATAATAAAAGCCTAATATGCAAATTGACCAAATGGCAGATTGACCAGCGGGATGACCAGTTGCTATGACGTGCACTGACCACAAGGGGGAGACACTCAACACAGGAGCTGCCCCCAGCTCGCAGGCCCCAGGCCAAGCAAGGTGGGGTGCCAGCAGGGGCCCCCAATAGCCCCACCAGTTGCCCCGCAGAGGGAGGTGACCAGCAGCAGGGGGCAGGGCTGGTGAGCAGGCGGCGCCAGGCCAGCCAGCGTGGGTGCCAGTGAGGGCCCGTTGATCGCCCCATCGGTCACCCCACAGATCGGCCCTGATCGTAGGCCAGGCCTAGGGACCCTACCCGTGCATGAATTTTGTGCATCGGGCCTCTAGTTTATTATATTACAAATTCGTGCACCAGTGGGGTCCCTCAGCCTGGCCTGCGGGATCAGGCTGAAACTGGCTCTCTGACATCCCTAAGGGGTCTGGATTGCGAGAGGGCGCAGGCCAGGCCGAGGGACCCCACTGGTGCACGATCGGAGCTGGGGAGGGATGCGGGGGGTTGGCCAGTCAGGGAGGGACCACGGGAGGGCTCCAGGGTGTGTCCAGCCTGTCTCGCTCAGTCCTGATCGGCCGGACCCCAGCAGCAAGCTGACCTACCAGTCAGAGCGTCTGCCCCATGGTGGTCAGTGCACGTCATAGTGACTGGTCAACCAGTCGACTGTCTGCCCCCTGGTGGTCAGTGCACATCATAGTGAACGATTGAGCAGCTTTAGCATATCATTAGCATATTACACTTTGATTGGTTGAACAGATGACTGGACACTTAGCATATTAGGCTTTTATTATATAGGATGTGATTAACTTTTAATTAAGAAATACTGTCTGGTGACAGTTCTGAGCCTGACACCTGCTTTATTTGGTCAAAAGGGACTGATAAATAATGGGGGCCAGGGACAGTGCTGTGGGGAAGAGCATGTAGAGGTCATCTCAGGACGGGGGAATGACTGAGAGACAAGCAGGGAGGGATTGGGGGTGGGAGGGGCCGGAGGATCCTTCTTGGCAGGGCTACAGTTGTGCAATATGCAGGTATGGTAGAACTTGCTGGTGGTTCCAGGTGGCTGCAGCCAGGAACATGAGGGGAGTGGGTGAGCCAGGCTGCAGAGGCATGCAGAGCACAGTTTCTATCCTGAGGGAGATGAGATGTGAGTGTGGGGGCAGGACAGCGTGAAGACTGGCACAATCACCAGGTGAGGTGGGGTTTGGCAGGTGTGTCCGATGTGGGAAAGATAGGTGACACCTGGGGCTTTCTCCCCCAGGTCTCTCTGGAACCTGGAGCTCCTCGGACAACAGCATTCTCCACATAGACCCCAAGACAGGAGTGGCCGTTGCCCAGGATGCAGGATCCGTGACGATTTACTACGAGGTTGCTGGGCACCTGAGGACCTACAAGGAGGTGGGTTTCAGGACACACATGGCTCAGTGGCCCGAGAGGCATAGCTGAACTTCTTGGGGTGAAACTTTCAGTTTTTGGTACTGAATGATTCCCTTTTCTCTAAGAAATAACTGTCAGTGCCTTGGGAGGCAGTCAAGCTCTGGGAGTGATAAGTCTGGAGTCTGCCACCCACTTACTTCTGGGATTGGGACAAGTGTCCTTTCATTTCTGGCCTCTGTCTCCCTATTTTCAAATTGTGTGATGATAAGAGGTGATCTCCTAGGGTTGGTCCATCTATTTGATTCACGCTATGCCTAGAAGGGCAGGAATGCCCTGTATGGGCGTTTCTTGGGCATTGTGGCTGTGGGCAGGCCAGACTAGCGATTTGGCATTACTGGCAAAGTTAAACCTCCTCCAACAAGTGACCTTTTGAGTCTTTCTGGAGGCAAACGAAACTGCTCTCTCTTCTGTTTATCTCCAGTTGAGAATGAATCAGTGAGCACGTCTGGCTGCACCCCAGTGTATCCCTAGAGCCAGCCTGCCTGTATGGACTCCAGCAACATCACCCAGGAGCTTGCACGTTAGTGCTGCAACTCTGCAGTTTGGGCCAACTGGGTGCAGGGAGACGCACCTGGGGACTAATAAAGCCGTGCTCTCCTGGAATGAGCTACTTAGAGTGGTCAAGGGCGGGACCTGGGGAAGGAAGGCTGACAGAGCATGGCATAGGCAAAGGTGTGCAGGGTTCAAGAGCCCAGTCCTGGTGGCTGGAATATAGGATGTGGGGGAATGGAGGCTTGCATTGGGATTAGATCATGAACTGCATTAATTTCAGGTAGTTAGTTCCATGGAGTGGTTAAGTATGTAGGCTCTGGGGCCGGGCTGCCTGAGTTTAAATCCCAGCTGGACCACCCGCTGAGAGGCTGTGTGGCCTTGGATAAGTTATTTAATCTCCCTGTGCCTTGGTTTTCTTATTTGTAAAATGGGGATGCAGAATAATGAGTTAGCATGTGGGAAGCACTAAGAATGGTACTCAGCACGTAGCAAATGCTCAGTAGGTATTAGTTGTACTGTTACTATTCCAGGGTAAAGGGGTTGAAGCTTATACTAGATGCAGTAGGGGTTCATCAGGGATTTTTTAATCAAAGAGTGACATGGATCAGCAGTAAGTGTTGGAACAATCACCTGGTGCCCAGCAGAGTCTAAGAGCCCAAGAGAGGAGGAGTAGCTGCAGAGTAAGCAGCCAGGAGACCAAAGATGGGCCCTCAGCTGGCACCATTGGGTAGGCAGAAACTAAGATGACTTTAGAAGAGATTCAGGAGGTAGGGTCATCAAAGTTTGGTGACTATTTAGAAGTAGGGGATGAGGGAGAAGGGGGCCTTGGGGATGACTCCCCAGGGTCTGGCTTGGGTGATGAGGTAGATGGTCCTTCACTGTGAGAGGGGAGCATAGAAGGGGAGGCCAGTTGGGGGAAGATGATGAGTGACTTTGGGGCATGATGAGTTTGAGCTCTTCCAGGAGGGGCTTGGGGGGCGGTGGATGCAGCTGGGTGTGTGTGTCTGGAGCTCCAGGGCAAAAAGCTGGAAATAGGGGTGGGGTTTACGGCACAGTGATGGTCTTGAAGACTTGGATGTGGGTGGGAACAGGCAGGGCACACCAGAGCAACAGGGGAATGGGGCCAAGGCCCTGGCCCTGTCTGCAAAGTGCTGAAAGATTAATTAAACAAATTGATGAACAGAGAAGTGATGATACCTGTCACAGGAGCCAAAATCCACAGCCCATACCAGACCGATGACCATTTCAGGCCTGCTCTTCAGCTCCCTGCTCCTGTTCAATGGGAGACCACTGGGCTATGGAGTCTGACCTGTTCCAGCACATAATTTAAGCTTTGAGCCTCGGTTTTATCACCTGTGAAATGGGCAGTCCCTGCATCCCAGGCCACAAGTTGAGATAAAAACACAGCACTCAGTGAAGTTCCCTTGGCTTCCTTCTAGCTAGTGATTGGCGTCCCTCAAAGGATTCAAGCCCATCGCATCCACCCTGTCCAGACCAGCTTCCAGGAGGTCACAACCTTCAAAGTGATGGTCACCGTGGGAGACAGAAGCTCTAACCTGAGAGGTAGAGAGTGAGTGGGACTCAGGCGGTCTGGGTAGGGAACTTGCCAGACTCCAGGAGCAGGAAGGGGGCTTCTTATGCCCCTCTAATGGGTTTTGTGTGCTTTTCCTACTCAAGTGTTCTCCAGAGAGAACACTTAACCCCAGATACCTGATCCTTTCAGCATTTTAGAAATTCGAGTGATCCACAAGCAGAAGTTGTGAAAGGAATCTTCCCAAAAGAGCCTGGCCCCCAGAAACTGTGTTTCTTAGCTGGAAATGCGACTTCAGCCCTAGGACAGCAGATACAGAAAGCCACACTGACCACCACGAATCCCAGAAGGGAATGGCTTAGCAGGCCTCATTGCAGACGTGGCATTTTGTGATTACCTGTCCCAAGTCATACACAGAACATCCAATCCCATCCCCTGCCCACGAAAGCTCTGGACAGCAGCTTCCAGAAATAAATACATCAGTTAAGGCTTTTAAAAAAAAACCTCACTGGTGGAATTAATCAGAACTGTTTTTATTCTAATTAATGAGGCAGCTTTATTGCATCACAGTCCTCTCTTCCTACCTCAGTGCCAGTGAGCAAAGGGGAACTGTTGCCCTCCTGATGTCCAGATATCAATTGCCCATTTTCCCCATTGACAGGAACAGACACGCGTTAGCAGGCCTGACCCACCCACATCCCATGCCCCTAGACCAGCCGTGGGCAAACTACGGCCCTCGGGCCGCGTCCAGCCCGTTTGAAATGAATAAAACTAAAAAAAAAAAAGACCGTACCCTTTTATGTAATGATGTTTACTTTGAATTTATATTAGTTCACACAAACACTCCATCCATGCTTTTGTTCCAGCCCTCCGGTCCAGTTTAAGAACCCATTGTGGCCCTCGAGTCAAAAAGTTTGCCCACCCCTGCCCTAGACCCAAGCTCTAGAACAAATGCTGAAATTCTGATCTGAAATTGCCTGAGATTCACAATGATCCCTATCCTCTGTAAAACTTGTCCTTCGCTTTTATAAACCATGACACCTAATAATCCTAAATAATGCCTTTACAGAACTTTTTTTAAAAACATATTTTATTGATTTTTTACAGAGAGGAAGGGAGAGAGATAGAGAGTTAGAAACATCGATGAGAGAGAAACATTGATCAGCTGCCTCCTGCACACTCCCCACTGGGAATGTGTCCGCAACCAAGGTACATGCCCTTGACCGGAATCGAACCTGGGACCCTTCAGTCTGCAGGCCGATGCTATCCACTGAGCCAAACTAGCTAGGGCCTTTACAGAACTTCTTACTGCACCTGGGGCCCTAAGCTGCACCCTGAGTCAGCTTGACCTGCAGCCCAGCATTGGGTGATGCAGTCTGCTGTTCACCATTCTGTCACCCTCGTTCTGTCACCTTTGGAGAACCCTAGGGGCTCCTCATGGAAGGCATTTGGGATGCAGTTGCCATTTTGTGGCCCGGCCAGCCTCCATGTGCCTGTCTGTCCCTGCTCCCTCATCTTGGGGCTCTTCAGGCAGGTGTAGAAGCCTTGATGGGCCAGATGTGGCGGTCGGCAGCCTGGCCCAGCCCAGCCCTTCTTAACCTCTCCCCATCTCTAGGTGAGTGTTCCGTGGCCCAGGTGGAGGTCATCAAGAAGCTGAGTCCGGAATCCCTCATCAGCTGCCAGGTCCAGTTCAAGCAAGACATCCTCAATGTACCGGCCTGTGATGTATTCACTGCAGAACCAGCGTTCGATGCTGCCCTAGGTAAGTCTCCAGGGATTGAAAGTGGAAATTAACTTGCATAGAGGGTTTGCCTTCAGTGCAGTTGACTCACAATGGCTGTCTGTCCAGAGGGGCAGTCTTTCAGGAGCCCAGTTAAGGATTGATGCTGTCACTCCGGCTCTGTGGTTCATTGTGTCCTGCAGGCGAGGTGGGTGTGTTTCTGTGATGGGTCATGGCCATTTTCAGCAACCACCTACCCAGCAGACGGACATGGTCAAAGTTGGAAACCCTGAGCTCGATCACTTTTTGCTCTTCCCAGCTCAGAGCCTGTAAGTGCTGAGACTGCATCCCTCCATAAAATGGGGAGGGTGGCACCTTGCTCTACCTGCAAGTCAGGGCTCTGAGAGGAGCAAGCCAGAGAGCGATGGAAGGACCTTATTGAATAGTCGAGGGCTATGCAATGTGCCATAACTAGAGCTATGGAACTGATGACCGGCATCATAGACAGGAGTGGCTGCCTGCCTGAGGTGTGCTGGCCAAGACACGTCAAGCATCATCTCCTAGGTTTCAGGAAAGGGGTACCCACCTAGGATGCTGTGAGGGTTCAGGGGATAATTCCTGCTACATGCAACAAATATCCTGAGTCCTCTGTGGTAGCTGCCAGTGTTATGATGATGACTGATGATGATCAGTGAGCATTTTTTCAGTTCTTTCAAAAAATATGCAGCCCAGTCTTACCTAGGAGAAGTTAGCAAGCCATAAGCCCAGTTTGCAGCTCCCAGTGGCCTAGGGTAGGGGCTTCCTCTTCTTGCGCTCACTCTGCAACTCTATCCCTCTGGCCGCAGCACCAAAGCATCTTCAGCACCCAAGCCACTGTCTGAGAACAGGACATACATCATGAGAGCACATGCGTGTGCTAAGCTCAGGGCTTAGCACAGAGTAGGCACCCAGCAGTCCCAGTCCCTGGCTACTCAAAGACACAGCCTCAAGGAGAGTGATGTTATTGCCACTTGACCAGGAGAAACAGGGCCACCACAAAACTGACTCGCCTAGGGGTGCTTAGCTGGCATAGGCATGGGAGGACTCCTCTAGGGGCACTTGGCTGGCATGGACATTGAAGGGACCCTAACCCAGGTTCAGGTTTGAGGTTTAGGATGCTTTCCAAGGCATCGCTCAACAGTGTCTGTTCAGCTCATTATCTACCTGGGTCAGGCATGGAGGACAGGTGATACCAAATAATCCTAACTAATGTCTTTTCAGAACTTCTTTCTGCACCTGGGGCCCTAAGCTGCACCCTGAGTCAGCTTGACCTGCAGCCCAGCGCTGGGTGATGCAGTCTGCTGTTCACCCTTCTGTCACCCTTGTCTGAGCCAGGCTGGCTGGGCCCAGCTGCAGAGCTGTACCAGGTGTTCCTGCCCAGAGAGCATCAATCCAATGGGGATCTGGGTAGTAGAGGATTCTGAGACAGTGCGGGAGAGTGGTGGGCATTAAAAGGGTGTTTAATGGGCTGGAGACAGTGACAGAGGACTTCCTAGGATGCCCTTGGAGGAGGTGACACCTCACCTGGGCTCTGAAGGATGAGTAGGAATTCTCCAGTTAAAAAAGCAGGGAAAAGGAATAGCATTAGAGCATGGGTGGGGAAGGGGACAAAGTGGAACACCCTTATCTCCACAGGTCGGTACTTGTGCTCGGTCATGATGCACAGACTGACAGACAAGCAGCTGAAGCACCTGAGCATGAAGAAGACAGCACTGCTGGTCACGGCCTCCCTCCGGGGCAGCCACTTCTCTGGAGAAGAGGTTGGGGTTGAGGTGCCCTTCAGCCCAGGACTGTACACCGACCAGGCTGAAATCCTTTTGAGCAACCACTACACCAGCTCCGAGGTCAAGGTCTTTGGTACCATGGAGATTCTGGAGAACCTGGAAGTAAGTGGCATCAACACACAAGCCTAGGGCATGAGGAAGGACCAGAAGGCAGGGCGAGTTGGTACATGGAAATACTACATCATCTCTTTTTAAAATTAAAAATAAAAAAATGTTTAATATTCTTACCCTTTTTTCCCCATAGCACTGTTGGTCTCTATTAGTCTATATAATTGTATTGATTATAATGATTCCTGCTGGCCTTCCCCAATGAGAAGTTAAGTGTGCAAGAGCAGCACTTGGCACAGGGCCCCTAACACAGAGACGGTGCTCAGTGAACAGTTAATATATTGAATGAATGGGTTCAGTGCCCGAAGGCTGCTGACCTTGGCAGGAATAAATGTCCTAATTCATAACCTGTCACTGACTCACATACAACTGGGGACAAGTCTCTATCTCTGGGCCTCAATTTCCCCGACTGCAGCAGGTGGGAGGAGGCAGGGGAATGTGTGAGGGTGTTGGCTTCTCTGCCTGCTCCTTCTCATCTCAGGGCAGCCAACATGGCTGAGTCGAGAGAGACAGGGCTAAGTGCGTTGTTCATGGTGGGTCTGCTGAGCCCTGGGATTGGGCTCCTGGGAATCCACCATTATTTGAGCTCCAGACTACTTCCCTTGAAAGTTGTGTGTTTGGTGGGTGTTCGTGTCAGTTTAGCATGTTTAAACGAGAACTTGACTGGAATTCAGTGATGAGGACCTGTCCTTTCCTTACAAACAGCTCGAGTGTCTACAGTGTGCTCTTCCCCTAGCTTGGCAGGTGGTGTGCTCTCAGGAGTGCCCAGCCTGCGGGAGCTGGGCAGGGTCCCCACCTCCAGCTTTACAGGAGCAGTGAGGTGCTTCCCTCCCACCCTGACGTCTCTCCCAGGTGAAATCGGGATCCCCAGCAGTGCTGGTCTTCGAGAAGGAGAAGTCTGTGGGGCTGCCCAGCTCTGTTACATACACAGTTGGCATCTCAGACCCAGCGGCTGGCAGCCAGGGACCTCTGTCTACTACTCTGACCTTCTCCAGTCCTATGACGAGCCAAGCTGTCACCATCCCAGTGACCGTGGCCTTTGTGATGGATCGCCGAGGGCCTGGCCCCTGTGAGTCATGGAACAATAGCTGGGACGGACCTGGGTGTGGAGAGATGGACTGGAGTTGCCCTGGGTGTTAATGGAAACCTGAAAGAGGGGGAACTGGAGGAATAAAAATGTAGAATGTCCCACAAAATGAAAGTCGTCCATTCAAGTGGCCATGCACACTGTGCTTCCCACAGTCCATTCTCCACACGGCGGCCAGAGGGAGCCTGTTAAAATGTGATTGGATTGCACCCCTCCTACACTCAGCATTCTGCCATGACTCCCATCTCCTTGGGAGATAAAGCCCAAGTCCCTCCAAGGTCCCCAAGGGCCTCACATGGCCTGCCCTTTTAACCCATTTATGACTCATTTCCCTTTGTGCACCCTGCTCCAGCCAGACTGACCTTCCTGTTTTTGGAACATGTGCAGCTCCCAACTAGAGCCCTTGGCATTTGCTGTTTCTTCACTGTAGGATGTGTTTTTCCCCTTGGCCAAAACCCCCACCTTCTTTAAAGCTTTCCTCCAATGGCACCTTCTCCTAGAATCTGAACATCAACCCTCACTCCAAACACCGCATGCTTCCTCAGCACCGCTGCCAGCTGCCAGCCCACACAGTAGCTGGCGCCATTGAGTGTAGTGATTGCTGCCTGTCTTCTCCACTGGAAGTTAAGGATGTGAGGACAGCACTTAGAACAGGCCCCTCCATACAGTTAGGGTGCTCATTAGCGAACATATTTGTTAAGTCTGCACCTGTTGTGTTCCAGAGCCCATGCTGGCAGATGCCTGAAAAACGCTCCCCCCTCCCTTTCCCAACCCCAGTAGAGAGGCATGGATCCCAACTACAGAAACAAGGGAATGTTTCTAGAGATGTGGCTGCTGATGGGGCAGCACACAGGGGCAGTTTCCCCTCTGCTGGGAGGAGCTGCAGGTCAAAGGGCTGCTTCAGCTAAGTCTGGAAGGATGAATGGCTGGGGGTGGGCGATGTAGTCAGAGACCCTGGGGCCACGTGCAGACTTTGGGGCAGAAGCCTCAGCTCTGAGAGCAGTGGGGTCCCCGTAAAGGGCCTTTGCCCCTGACCTCCCTCCGCTGCTGTGGTGCTAACTCACTTCTTGTCATTTTCAGCACTGCTCTGCCTTTTGGGGCAGCATGGCTGATCCTGGGCAGCCCATGCCCCCTAACTTTCCTAGACAGGCCTGTTGTACCCTCAGCTTTCCTGCTGAGCAGTGTAGGGCCTTTCCATGAGGAGGGCGTCTCAAGGAAGCCGACTGTCTGGAGGAACAGGGCGGGTCAGGCAGCCCAAGTAGAAGGGGACAGAGCACAGGGAGACAGCCCACGGACCAGACACTGCTTCTGGCCTCAAGCAGGCCCTCACCCTCTGGCCATGCACACGGACCCTCAGGGGTTCCAGGGCAATGTGCTAAGCTGTCTCTTCACTGCCCACAGATGGAGCCGGGCTCTTCCAGCACTTCCTGGATTCCTACCAAGTCATGCTCTTCACACTTTTTGCCCTGCTGGCTGGGACCGCGGTCATGATCATAGGTGAGACAGGCCACGTATGTCCCTTGGATTGCGCCCCCATGCCCATCCTGCTCTAACCAGCCATGTATTCCGTCTTGCAGCTTACCACACGGTCTATGCCCCCCAGGAGCTCACCGCCCCACCAGCCCTGTCCCACCGAGCCAGCCCTCAGCACAGCTCCCACTGTGAGTAGCCCCCTGAAAGCCCAGGCAGTCAGAACTGGGCTGAAGAGGAGTCCTGGGGAGAAGTGGCAATTGAGGCCCTAGACCCCATGTCTCAGCAGGCGTGGTGCTGGGCACAAAGGAAGGCAGATCTGGGAGCTCATGGGAGAGAACCGTGGGCTCCAACGCTGATCCTGGGTCCTGGGCCAGGAGAGCTTTCACAGACAGAGCTGGGCATGGTGGAGGGGCCGGTGGCAGGGAGCGCTGTCTCTGCAGGTGTGCACACTAGGCCTGGCTCCCGTCTGCTGGGCACTGCAGTGGACTTTAAGCTGGGGCTGGGCTGGCCGACTCAGAGACAAGGATTCTGGGTAGTCCTGATGAGGGATTTCCCAGGTGGGCAACAATGCCAAGGCCCATTCCCCTTAACAATCCCATTGTCTCTGGTGGCACTGAGGCCCTGGCAACTCTGCACAACTCCAGGGAGCACCTCTCTCTGTAAGTGGTGTCCCTGAAACTGTGCAGTGTCCACTCTGCACAGCTGTGCACGGCAGCCCTTGTCTCCTGATTCCATTCAAGGGTTCTCTCCCCTACACAGGAAATCCTGGAACTGGGTCTACCGACTATGTCTAGGTTCACAGGCTCCGTGAAGTTTTTGTCAGGACACAGTTTTGTATATAGATGCATTTCCAGGATAGCCGGTTCCCACATACATGCTGGACTCCAGAGTCACAGTCTCCTAGGAGGCTCCTCCTAGGTCTGTGAACTAATACCTGCGAAAGGCATGGGATGGTCAACAGCTCACTAGCTTTGTAACTCGGGTAGGCTAACCAGAGGCACACAGAGGCACTCACCCTTTCTAACCACCTCTCCCCACTCACTCTCCCTGGGTGCCCTTTCTACCCATACCTCCCCCGCGCCCCGCCCCGCCATGCCCTTTCTAACCACACCTCCCCACTCACCCTCTCGGGGTGCTGGAGCCACCCCCCGGCCTTTGCATTGTCTCCCCGACACTCTGACCTTCTGCTCACCTTGGAGTCTGTTCATGCACCTTTCTCTGCACAGTCGGACAGCCCCTCCCTGCATGTACCATGAGCCAGATGCTTCTCTGCCATTCTTACACTCTGCTGGCGGTCCGGGAGGTCAGGAGTCACACTCTAGGCCTCTCTGCACATCCAGCTGCTCTCTTTCCCTCCAAGGGCCAGCTCAGCAAGCCCCCAGTGGATTCATTCTGCGCCCCAGAGGTGCCTGGGGGCACATTTAGGAGGTGCGTGGTGACCTTTGTTCAGAGAAATCTAAGTAGCGTCCCTCTCCCTGTGCTCTTGCTCACATGTCTCTCTCTTCATCCAGATTTTGCTGCTTCATCCCCGATGTCTTCTGTTGCACTGCCTCCTGGTCGCCGAGCTAGCCCTCCCTCAGGGCTGTGGAGCCCTGCCTACACCTCCCACTAGTCATCGAGCCAGGGGCAGTCCTGCAGCGCCAGCGTGGAGCAAGCCCCTGATGGTTGCCCAGCCCCGGCCCAGTCCCACTGCTCCTCTGTTCTGATTTTTAGCTTAGACTGTGCTCATTGGCTGCTGCTGATATATCGGAGTTTGTTTTACTTCAGTCTTGCAAAGGCGAAGACTTTCTGACTCATCTCTTTATGCCTGGTTGTCTAGGGTTTCTGAACAGTGCTTTCATTTTCCTAGTCTCTACAATCACTTCCTTCTCAGACTTCGAGCAGCCAGACTCTGTTTAGAAGTTGTCTATAGATGATGCTACTGCAGTGGTCTCAGGGAAAGGACTTTTGAATTACTTTTTTATTTGGGGGCTTTTTTCCCCTGTGGAAATTGCTTTTCCCCTGATCCAGCTCCTGCTAGGAAATGAGGGAAGTGAATGGCAGGTGCCCATGCCTGCCCCGTTTACTGCACAAGAAGCCTCAGGACCCCAGCGAGTGGGACCCTGAGCCCACTCAGCCTCACTGAAGTGCTGAGACACAGCAGGGAGTACCAGCCAGGCTGCTTTTGGCCCCTCTTTGGGCCACTGTGAATAGACTTCTGGCCTTTGTGTTTCTTTGTTTCCTGACCTGTGGAAACATCTGGAGTCAGCCTCGCCCCCTGGGGACGTCCAAGCTCTCTGTCCGCACAGGAACCTTGGAATCATCGTGAAGAAATGTCCTTGGAGTCAGGAATCTTTGTGTTCTTTTGGAGAAGCCTCCATATTCCCATGCACAAAGACCCAGTGTTATTTGTCCCTCCTTTTGTATGACAGTCACACCTCAGCAGATCTGAGCCGCTACAGTCACACCTCAGCAGATCCGAGCCTCTGTCCTGCCAGCAGGTCTCCAGGCAGCTCCCCAGCAGGTGCAGCCCAGCCGGACCAGTGAGGGCCAGGGAGAAGACAATGGGGAAAGTCCTCCCTCCTTCCCACTCCTCACTCCCTCTGCCCTGCACCAGGTAGACCTAGAGACACACCCCAGGGCCAGTCTCACGTGGGCGCTGTGTGTGGGGTCCGGTTTGACTCTGAGATGCAGTGTGAATCCACTTCGGTCCTTTGGGGTTGTTCTGTGATTTTGTAAAGCTGGAGACAGGAAGAATTGTGCCTTGCATATTACTTGAGCTCAAACTGACAACTTGGATGTAAACAGGTTTATTTCTACTTGGTTTATTTAATAAAGCTCTGTATAATTTCTTAAGAGGTGTGTGATCATTGCCGGGATTATATGAGTCCTGCCTGGAAGTGGCTCAGGCCCTGATGACTGCTTCTGGTTACGTGGGTTTGGGAAGAAGCTCAGTTTTGCTGCACTTGAGCCTCCTGCGCTAAATCTCCCTTCTCTGGCTGGCCACCAAAGCCTCCCTTCCACCTCCGAGGGACCAGCCAGCGGCCAGGGCTGGCGGCCATGGTGTCTTCCCACAACTGCCAGTCCAGGGCCCCCATAGGTGTCTTCTTTGTAGGACCTCATGGCAGCCCTGCCCACACATCTGCATGTTACCGATTGCCAGCTCAGCCTTCTCTCCCCAGCACCTTTCCCTCTGCCAGCTATTCCTTTCTCCCTGCCACTCTGGCTTCCAGCCCACTCTCCTATAAGGCTGATCTTCCCAGGGTCACCAGCACCTCTACTCAGCCAGTCCTCTCACTGACCTCTAGTCTGGACACTTCCCTGTTAACTCCCTGCCTTGTGGGCAACTCCTCATCTGCTGCCCCACTTTACCTCCCCACACCCTCACCCTCTGCCTGTTGGATTGCTCATGTCCCTCAGGGTTAGTCCTCTGCCGGCCCTTCCCCACCAACCCCAACTCAGGCCCCTAGAGCGCCCATCTGCCATCACAGAGCACTCACACAGACGTCCGAGAGCCCTGAGGGGCAGGTCACAGGCATGGGAACAGATTCTGAGAGAAATGAGATAGCTGCGCAAGATCGCAAGCCACCCCAAGGTTCCTCTGGTGGAGACCAGATGTCCCCAACGTCACTTCCTCTCCTTCCTTAGGATCCAAAACTCTGACTAAGTAGGACAAAGAGCAGCCAGCATGCACAGAAACCACCATGCCACAATGTTTTGGGAAGAGAATGAGCAGCAGTGTCCCGTGCAGCTCACAAAATGGTCTCCCAAAGGAAGGTGGTACACTCCTCATCTCGGCATCCCTTCCCCTGGCTGAGCAGACCTGGTGGGATTTCCATGTAGCAAGGACAGTAGAGTCGCTGGGACATTGTAACCGTGAAGCCTGTATCCCAACCCAGGACTGCCTCCCTTGACACTCATTGGCTCCATGATCAAGTGGGCCTTCATTAGCAGCCTAACCTAATTCCTCTCATTCAATGGCAGCACCTAAATGCAAGCCCAGATGGCCCAGCCCTCTGTGCTGGGGGCCCCACTCCTGTAGGCCACACCCACATATCCAGTCACCTCCTGACCAGAGCTCTCCTTTCACCACCATGGACGCACTTGCTCCTGCACTACTGAGATCCCCTCCTCAGGTCCTCCTCTACCCATTTGCTGCATCCAGCCAGTCTCCAAGTTCCCATGAATCCTGTCTCCTCATCTTCCTGGCTTCCTATGGCTCTCTTCTCAGTCCAGGGACACTCCCTGATGGAGGAGGTCATGGCCTCCCCACTGGCCTCCCTGCCCCAGCCTCTCCTCATTTCAACTACCCTCTTATCCCATGCCGTGCTGCTGGCAGATCTGATTGTTGCACCTCCCTTAAACTCACCACAGCCCTTCCTGGGTGTGGCTTCTTCAGGCCTAACTGTCCCAACTTCTTTGTACACACCCCATAAAGTACCATTTCCCAAATAGGCTCTGCTTTCCTCACCTCTGCTCTTTGTTCTCAGGTGGAAACTGCCCTCCTGGCCCAATCCATCCTCCCCAGCCCCAATCCATCCTCCCCACCTCTCACTCAGCTGGCTTTGAGATCAGACAGAGCTGGGGTCAGTTCTTGGACCCACCTTTCCCTCCTGTGCAGTCCTGTTCTGGTCTCTTACCCACAGTGGGATTTGTTTTTCTCCTCTGTGAAATGGGTGCAGCAGTGCCTACAAAGTTACTGTAAAAATAAACAAGGTACCATGTGTGAGGCCTTTCATTTGGGCAGTGGATGGGTGAGTGGGGGTGTCCTCTCCTGGAGGAAGTGGTTGATCTGACTCTCAGAAGGGAAGGCAGGAGAGGGAAATAGTGAGGGAGAGGCCTCAGCCGCATATGGAAGGCTCTGTGGAGCAGGGAGGAGGCCAACCCTTGCACTGAGAGCCCTGGGAAAGAGAGATGACTGGGTGCATAAATGATTGTGTAACTGAACAAGGTTTGGCTGCCTGCCCCCAATGAAAGCCAAACTCCTGAGACAGGCACTCTTGAGAAAGAAAGTGGTTTATTAAAGTGCCGAGCACCTGAGAAGAAGGGGGACTCTTGTCCCAAAGCCCATCTTAACATCTCAGTGCAGGCAAGGGTTCTTATCAGGAAGGAGAGGAAAAGCAGAATAAAAAAATCAGGGGGAAGAGGAGTTGAACGTTCTTTACATGTAAGTCAGCACAGTCCATTCTGATGATTATCTTGCAATAAATAGATCAAGCAGAGGTCCAGTTTTTATGGTTGAGAATCAGCAGGTCTCCCAGAGCCAGAACGTCCTGTTGCAGAGTCAGCCTCCTTCTCCAAAGCTAGTTCCTGTAATATGCTCAAAAGGTTGTTAGCAATTTATGGCAGGCGTGACAAACTGGGCCTTTGTTTTAAAGCATACAGTCTGTTCCCTGATTTGGAGAGAAACATTGTTAATTATATGTTATTCAATAATATTATTTTGTTGATTAGCATAAGATTTCATATATCCTCTGTAACAACTGGGGAACAAATGATAACTTTAGAACAAGTTAAGACTTTGTTAAGGCCTGCTCATGCTGACAAGCTAAATGCAAAATCTAAAAAGCTTGGCTGGTGTGCTCAGTGGTTGAGTGTCAACCCAGGAACCAAGAGATTGCTGGTTCAATTCCTGGTCATGGCACATGCCTGGGTTGCGGGCTCGATCCCCAGTAGGGGGTGTGCAGGAGGCAGCCGGTCAATGATGTTCCTCTCTCTCATCGATATATCTATCTCACTATCCCTCTCCCTTCCTCTCTAGAAATCAACAAAACATATTTAAAAAAAATAAAAAGCCCCTGTAGGCACTGTCATTGCCCTGGTCCTGGTTTCCCTGACTGGAAAGAGGAGGAAACTTTTTTCATGAAGATTCTTTGAGGACAAAATGAACTAACAGATGGAAGGTGCTGCATCCACATGTGCCGCTGTCACTGTGGGGGAAAGCTGGCACAGGGCCCGTGAGGAGAGTGTCATATAATGATGAGATGAAGAGACAGGTGAGCAGGGAGGGAGGATGCTCTTCCAGCCCCCTGGACCTCTGCTGTTATTCCCCATGCTGTGCTGCCAATCATCTGACCCCACTTCCCTCCCCAGCTGGGGTCTCCTTGAGGGTGTGAACAAGCCCGATTCTATTATGTTTCCAGGACCCGGGTCACAGAAAGATCTAGAAAGCATTCAATTGATGTCATATATTCATCACAGCATCTGCCTGGTGCACAGTTATGTTATGTGCCCTTGAGTCAGTTTTGACTCCTGGTGACCCCATGAATGAGTGATGTCCACAGTGTCCTGTTCTCAGCAGCCCTGCTCAGCCCCTGCAGACTCACACCACTGGCTTCTTTCCTGGAGCCCAACCAGCTCATGCTTGGGGTTCCTCTGTTCCTGCTGCCTTCTGCTTTTCCCAGCATTATTGTCTTTTCCAAAGAACCTGCCTTCTCGTAATGTGCCTGAAGCAGCTTCAGTTTTGTCATTTTTACTTCCAGCAATGCTTCAGGCTTAATTTGCTGTAGGCTCACTTGTTCATCTTTCTGGTGGTTCAGGGTATCCCATGGAGCTCTCTCCAACACCGTATTTCAAATGAATCCATTTTTTCCTATCAGCCTTCTTCACTATCCAATTTTCACATCTGTATATAGTAATTGGGAATATGAGGGTGTAGGTGATTTAAGCCTTGGTCTCTAATGACACATCTTTGCTTTTGGTTATCTTTTCTAATTTTTCTATTGTTGCCCTTCTGAGCCTCAGCCTTCCGTTTATTTCTTGGCTTAAGTCTCCATTTGAATTGATGACTGAACTAAGGTAAGAGAAATCTTTAAAAATTTCATACTGAGCACACAACACTCAATAATTGTCAGCAATGCCCTCAGACAAGCCCCCTCAGTGACACAACTGGCTGCCAGGAGCCAGGAATCACATCACATCTAGACGTGGCGGCATTCATAAGAAGAGCAGAAAGTCAAGCTCTCCCTGTCCCCATCCAACGACTGAAGACTTCTTTGCTGGAAGGCTCCTTAGCAGACAGCTCCCATCATATCATAGTTGAGGTTGGCTCTCATGGCCATTTCTATCTCGTGGCTGGTGCGGGCAATGGGATGATTATGTCCATGTGTTGTAATCCTTTGGGGTTGAGTGGATGTCCTTCAACCTCTTTCAGCAAAAATCAAAAGGTCTGCCTAGGGTCAGCTGGTAGTGTGTGGTTTCTTGACTTCGTGCAGGAAAGATTTCACAAGACAAGTCCAGGTGACTATTAGGGTATCTTTATTAAAGCTGGGGACAGTAAAACAAGAAAGGGCTTAGGGTAGAAGAGGCAACAGGAGAGGGCCTGGGCTGGGCTGCTTTGGCTCGACTTTGAAAAATAAAAGTCATAGTGAAAGAAATGAGCTGAGGCGGGGCTGCTAGAGCTCACGAGAAAGTCAAAGACAGGTTCAGAGGGTTAGCCCAGGAGGAGCTGCCACTCACCATTACTACCCTGGTTGCAAGCTTTGGGGTCCCTTAGAATTTATGAGGTGCATGCCTGTGGGGGGATGGGAATGGGGAGGGAAAGACAAAGGCATGTTCCCAGGAGAGAGAGCACTTGCTGGGTCCTTTGTTTTGAGGGTTTTAAAGGTTGGGAACTTAGGGGAGAATTTCAATAAAATAATAATTAGCTTTCCAGGTGTGCCCTTTCAGGGTCATGGTCTCCACTGATTGGTCAGCACCAGGGCAGGGGTCATTAGTCATTGCAGCTGGTCCTGGCATCGCCCACCTGGTTTTGCTGCTTTTCTGGGACTGGAGCGGAAATACAACTGAGGCCTAGATGTTATCCCTAGAGAGGTGACCTGTCTCTGCTATAAATTGCTGGGCCAGTTTGTTCAGCGACCTGTCTCAGTTCCCCCATTCTGCTGGCCAAAGAATTTTCCTAGCTTCTTAGCATCCTGCCTCAGTCCTGGCATTTGCCCAGTTGGTTTCTCTCTGATGATGATATGTCTTCCCTTCACCTACCTTGAATGCTGTGAACCTGACAGAGCTGGAGGACCAGATACACAGGTGAGAGGTCTGGGCTTTCTTCTCCCCAGAAGCAGCCATCATTTTCAAGCACATTTGAGGATGGCAGATGCACCTGCTGCCAGAAGTAGTCAGACCTCCCCAGAAGTGCATCTACAGAACCAGGTGACACACAGCATGGTTCTGCTTTTTGTTCCCAAACTAGCTAAGCAACTTGCACTCTAAAGAGTGCCAAAACATGATTTTGGCACCATTTCGTGCTAAAAATATAGTATTGCATATGGATTTTTTCCTCCAGAATTCCAAAATTTGTCCAAAAATTAACTCTTTGTGCCTATCTTTCGTGTGTGTGTGTGTGTGTGTGTGTGTGTAAGTGTGAGTGACATTCTGGAAATGTTATATCTCGAAGTCTAATATATCTGCTAGGAGAGATCCCAGAGCCTGGGGCATCCCAGATGGGTGGCGAGGGTCTAGTCTAATGGGAAATGCAAATAATGTTACCTCTCTGGGCCATAGTAGTTCCCTCATAACATCTGTCCTGCCCTCCCACCCAGACTGGCTCCCAGAGGGAAGCAGGTCCATTACTTCCCCAGCCCTCACCCTCCCTGCATGCACATCCTCTTCCATGTGACTCTTCAGTGCCCCCCACTAGAGGCTGAGTATATCCCCCTCCTCACCCGCCATGAAAGTTGTGGTCATGTCACTTGCTTCAGCCAACAGGATGTGGATGGAAGTCACATCGTGTCAGTTCAGAGCCTATGCTTAAAGAGGCCTCTCAAGTTTCTACTCCGCTTCCTGTGCTTCTGCCATTGACAATAAGAAAAAAGCCCAGGTGGCTGTTGGCCCAAGGAGGAGGAAAGACACCTAAAAGGACCTGAAACAATCCCTGCCCATCCCAGATCAACTGACCTACAGAAACCATGACCGTGGGAATAAATAATGGGTGTGAAGAAACACTGACTTTGGAGATGGTTGTCTGGCAGTGTTATTATTTAGTTGGTGACAACGTGTTATATGGATTCCTTTCTGTCTGAACCCGTTGAAGGCACGTTTTGCATCACTTGTCACTCTGGGGTAGAGTCTGACTAACACAGTTGAGCCCTTCAGCCTACTCTCTCCTGGGCCCTGCCACACCTGCTCTTTCAGTCCATCTGCGGGGACAGGGATTCCTGGGTGGCCGTAGCAGAGGCTGGAAGGGCACTGGCACTCAGAGGCCAGGCCAGGCTTCAGGCAAGAGCCTCTGAGGAGAACAAAGGGCACAGGAGTGCTGTCTGATGCAGGGCCTTCCCGTCCCTGAGCTCTGACTTCCTTTTCTTGGGAAGGGGCAGTCAGCTGTACACTTGAGGCTGCTGTGAGGGTTGATGGAAATGTGGTTCTGAAAGACTCCTTGCTCCATCGAATTACTAGTATATCCTGTACCCAAACTAAAACCATCCCCTACCAGCCTCACCCTCCATTGCCTCTCTCATGGTGGGGACCACACAAAGAAGGGTGTTGTTGAATGGATACCAGAATAGGTCCCCATGAAGGAACAAATGATAGTAGGCTTTCCTCCACCATGGGGCTCTAGTTTTCTGGAACACCCTGAGCCTTGGGCCAGTGAGGAGAAGAGCAGGGACTGGGGAGACAGGTGCAACTGAAACTCTCAAGTTCATTTCATCCCAAATGCCCCTGGGGTAGAGAAGGCTGACCCAGCCTCCCCCAAACCTGGAGGCTCTGAAGCCACCTGGATTAGGGCAAAGCAAGGGCAGCTCAGATGAGTAGCCACCACCTCCTGCAGCCAGCCATGGTTCCCTGAGGCCAGTGTGGACGGTCAGAAGAAGCCTGGAGCAGCGGGGGCAATCAAGGCAGCAGACATTTACTGCACTTCTCTAGTAGCCTGTGCTGAGCACTTTCCAGTCTCTAGTTTGCTTCTTCCACACCTCAGCCCTACCTACAACTGGTACAGCTATTTACAGATAGGGAAACTGAGGTACACAAGGACAAGCCACCCTTCAGGCATTACACAATTGGCAAGTGGCAGAACCAAGATTAGAATGCATGCAGACTGGTGACAGTGTTTGCTGTCCACACCCATTCTTGCCTCTGCCCGCCTGGAATGGGTGGCTGGGGGCACACCCTGGAGAGGAAGGCTGTGTGGGCAGGGAGCAGGGCCTGCAAACACTCTCCTCAGAGCAGTTCGCCTTTAGACTGTCTTATGGATCATTTTTCATAAGGAAAAAAATTGTAATATATGAGTATAAAGGATGATTTAACAACCCTCCCCCATGACTTCCACTCAGTGTAGGAACTTGTTAGCATGGTCTTTCAGACTTCCAGGCTATGGTGGTGGTGTTGTTTAAAAAAACAGATACACAACAAAACAAAAACAGATACACAAAGATGTGACTTAAGTTTCATCTCACCTCTGCCTTCCATCCCTTCCCCTACGTTCTTAGAGTCAACTACTTTTAATTTGCAGCATATCCATTCAAAGCTACTTTTGTTGTTAATAATAAGCATTCAATAAATAATACTTTTTTGTGTGTCCTCTTACGCTTTTACATAACTGTAGTCACATTCAGCATCTTGCTTTTGTGGGAGTTCAGAACAAGTCACCCCAAGATGTGCCTCAATGGTATGTGATTATTTTTTTAAATATATTTTATTGATTTTTTTTACAGAGAGGAAGGGAGAGGGATAGAGAGTTAGAAACATCGATGAGAAACATCGACCAGCTGCCTTCTGCACACCCCCTAACTGGGAATGTGCCCTCAATCAAGGTACATGCCCTTGACCGGAATCGAACCTGGGACCCTTCAGTCCGTAGGCCCGCTCTATCCACTGAGCTAAACCAGTTAGGGCAGTATGTGACTATTTTGAGCTAAAGGCAATTTTAATAGTAGCTTCAGGCTCAAGATAAATCTGTCCTTTCCTTAATTACCTGAAAGAACTTGAATTAGCGTCCTGGCCCATAGTAAGAGATTGCCAGCAAAAACCTTTTAGACCCACCTATATGGCAGGGCAAACTTTTATTTACTAACCATCTGTTCTTATCATCCTGCAATAACCCTTTGAAGCCCCAAGGTGCATCGCCTTATCCCTAGCTCAGAAGGTCTTACACTAGTAGACCAGCCAGAGATCAGGTAGGGAAAAAAAGGTAAAAGTGAGCAATTAGCATCCCCTAGACTGGCAAACACATAAACAGATAAATTTCTTATCTCTACTTCATTTATCTCTTCTTCTGGAGAATTCTCTTATTTTTTTTATTTTGGGGTTGTTTCTTTGTCTCCTCATTTTGGCTGCCTATTTGAATTTATGACTATGTATTAGGTAGATAAATTCTCTACACCTCTCAATCTCTAGTGCAGGACAGTGTCAAACACTGTTTCTGACTACTTAGATCAGGCAAAGACTCAAATCCTCCAGAGACTACCTCTGCCTGCAGACTGATAGGATTCTGACTTGCATTACCCCCAGGTAATCGTCCAGGTTAGGGCAGTTGCTTCTGCCTGGAGGGTAATTGTTATTTTTAGTCTCTTAAGTGGCCTCAGGGCAAAGTGTTTTCCAATAGGGTGGGTCAACTGTCTCCCCCCACCCCCCCACCCCCCGAGACAAGGCAAATGTCTGTGTGGGAAAGATGTCCTCCACTGGGTGAGGGAATGGATCAGCACAAGAAACTGTGGGTGTCTGCCTTCTGAGCTCTAATCCCTGAATTCCCAATCCTGGCCTCTGCTCACACAACTCCAGTCCACTCTGCCCTCTCTCTGCCAGAGCACAAGGTGGGTGTTCCATGGGGAGTTTTGTGCATTAGCCCTTTAAGAGGGTGCCTGAATTTCCAGCTGCTGCTCCCTGGTAGGCAGCACCTTGCTGCTATTCACAGCCAGATATTATGTGGGTACCCTTCTCAGTTCCAATGCTCTCTGCTGGGTGGCCCAGCTTGGGGATTAGACCCCAGAGTTCTCAGTGGCAACCCCTGACAGGTGAGCTATCTCTCTGGAAATTCAGTTGCTGTCTGTGGGAGCCTGGCCAGTCCTTTCATGCCTCTGCCCCTCCTATCTGTCTTTATGTAGTCTCCACATTCAGTCCTCTGGTATGAGGGTTCTCTCCTGTGAGTCCTCTGTTGATTATTCAGGAAGTTTTTCTGCATTTTAGTTGTAATTCCAGTTTGTTTCTGGGAGTGTGTCTGTGAAGCATCCCCTTACTCTGCCACCATTTTTTTCTGTCAAATTTTTACAAGAGTTTATTTGAACTAAACTGAGGACAATGTAGGGAAGTAAGATCTCAAATGCTTAGGAGAATAACAGTTTTTCAGTTTCTTTTATGCATTTGAAATGAAGGCGGGGCCATAAGGAAGATTACATGGAGATTGAATTACAGGATAATTAATAAGCTTATGTGCTCTCCTGCCCTAACCGGTTTGGCTCAGTGGATAGAGCATCAGCCTGCGGACTGAAGGGTCCCAGGTTCCATTCCGGTCAACGGCATGTACCTTGGTTGTGGACACATCCCCAGTAGGGGGTGTGCAGGAGGCAGCTGGTCGATGTTTCTAACTCTCTATCCCTCTCCCTTCCTCTCTGTAAAAAATCAATAAAATATATTTTAAAAATGAGCAACGGACCTAAATAGACACTTTTCAAAAGAGGACATACAGAAGGCCGAAAGACATATGAAAACATGCTCAAAGTCACTAATTATACGAGAGATGCAAATCAAAATGACAATGCCGTATCATCTCACACCTGTCAGAATGGCTATCATCAACAAATCAACAAACAACAAGTGTTGGAGAGCATGTGGAGAAAAAGGAACCCTTCTGCACTGCTGGTGGAAATGCAGACTGGTGCAGCCACTGTGGAGAATAGTACGGAGTTTCCTCAAAAAACTAAAAATGGAACTTCCGTTTGACCCAGTGATCCCACTTCTAGGAATATATCCCAAGAAGCCAGAAACACCAATCAGAAAGGATATATGCACCCCTATGTTCATAGTAGCACAATTCACCATAGCTAAGATTTGGAAACAGCCTAAGTGCCCATCAGCAGATGAGTGGATTAGAAAACTGTGGTACATCTACACAATGGAATACTATGCTGCGGTAAAAAAGAAGGAACTCTTGCCATTTGCAACAACATGGATGGAACTGGAGAGCATTATGCTAAGTGAAATAAGCCAATCAGAGAAAGATAAATACCACATGATATCACTCATTTGTGGAATATAGAGAACAACATAGACTGATGAACAGGGACAGATCCAGAGACAGAGAAACATCGATCAGACTATCAATCCCCAGAGGGAAAGTAGGGGAGGGTGGGGGTAAGGGGAAGAGATCAACCAAAGGACTTGTATGCAAATATAAGCCAAACCAATGGACACAGACAACAGAAGTATGAAAGCATGAGTGGGGAGGGGGCGAGGTTGGGGGTTAATGGGGAGATTAGGACACATTTGTAATACCTTAACCAATAAAGAAGTTAAAAAAAAAGATTATGTGCTCTCCTGAGGGTGGTTATGGCTTATTTCAAAGGTGTATTAACCAAGAGCCATGGTCTGCAAACTGCGGCTCGCGAGCCACATGCGGCTCTTTGGCCCCTTGAGTGTGGCTCTTTCTAAGCCTTAGCAGTACCCTAATTAAGTTAATAACAATGTACCTACCTATATAGTTTAAGTTTAAAAAATTTGGCTGTCAAAAGAAATTTCAGTCATTGTACTGTTGCTATTTGGCTCTGTTGACTAATGAGTTTGCCAACCTAGAGATATACAGAAACAATAGACAGGGCTTAAGTCAAGATAAACTTTTTGCTAAAGAAGTTATATGCCTGAGGTGTGACTACCCACCATGACCTTCCCAGTTAAGTATTTATGATCAGATCACCCTGTGAGTTAGTTTCCAGAGAACCCCCTCCCCTTTTTTTTTATCTGTACATGTAAGGTTCCCAACTGAAACATGTAGATGTGTCAACAAATCACTGTGCACTTGTTATTATATGATTAATTTTCAAGAAGCCAGCAAAGCCTAAGACCATGGGTTTGGTGACCATCTATTATTTTGTTAAGTTTTATAGTGTATGTAATTAGCAAATAAAATTCTGTGGAGGATTTAACTGTGTGAGAAATGCTCACCTGTCCGAATTCAAACAATAGACTCAGAGACAGAAGGATGGAAAAAATGAGACTTTTAATATGTTCTTGTAAGAGCAGGTGTCCATCCGGTTCAACAGGCAACATGGAGTAGCGATCGATCTCAGGCTATTTATCCCTAAGGTGGGAGAGTCCCTCCTCCAGTTCCTCATTGGCTGAGTACTATGGGGTTAACAGTTTCCTCATATGTCGCCTAAATCATATTGTCTCTTATTGGGTTATTTAAAACAATGGGCTCAGGCCTTTTCTAGTTGTCTCTACCTCCCCTCCTTTCCCCATCTACTTGAGGTGGGTGCCATGAGGGTTTCCACACACAGTTCTTTGTTCTTATATCCTCTTCCCTCCTCCCTACATTCTGTTTGCCCTGGGGAAATTCAGTAACCGTTTCCATTAAAAGCTGACTATGCTGAAGATGGATCACAGAGGACTATTTCCTACAACTGGATGCTTATCAGGTCACCATTTTCCTCTGGGGAGTATTTACTGAAGGAAAAATAATACAATTTATAAGAACCAGGAAAACGGAATCTGAAAGACCCTGCTTTAGGCATAATTGCTCTAGGGCAGCAGGCACTCCCCTCCTCAGGGTCCTTCTCCTCAGAGGCAAACAGCGTAGCCAGTGAGGCTGACTGACAGGGCCCAGCCATCTAGTAGAACTCCTGCCTCTGCCACTTACCCGTGGATGATTTTAACCTTGGGTACTCCATATCACCTCTCTGAGCCTCAGATGCTCTGTCTGCAAAATGTTATTATAACAGGACCTTCCCTGTAGGTTTGCTGTGTGGGTTTAATTAGTTTCTCTGTTGAAAACCCCCAGCATGTGAGAGGGGTTGGGGATGGAGACTAAGGACCTGGAGAGCATGACCCACCTGCCAAGTTCTAGCTACCAGATAGGAACAAAGCCCAGTGGGGACAATTCTGGTTTTCTAGAGACTCCAAAAATCTAGCTTTTGATGGTAAAACCTTCCACTTTAGAAATAGCGGTAGTAAAATTCAAGTTTAAAAAATATTAAAAACCCAGTGTGGCTCAGTTGATTGGAGTGTCATGCCATACACCAAGAGGTTGTGGGTTCAATTTCTGGTCAGGGCACATACCCAGGTTTCAGGATGGATCCTTGGTCTGGGCATGTGCAGGAGGCAACTGATTGATGTTTCTCTCTCTCTCCCCCTCCCTTCCTCTCTCTAAGATACATATAACAACCTGTAAGGGACAAAGAAATCTGGCCTCGGGCCACCAGTTTTCAATCTCTAAATTTCTTCATAAATGGTAAAATTCTGGAACCTGTATCCCCACATTCCCTTCCTATGTCCCTGGCAGACATTGTCAAAGCTTCCAGCACTCTTTCTTACTCAAGCAGGACTCTGTCTCAAAATTCCTTACAGTCCAGCAATCTAGGAGGCCACAGCCATCCAGCTAGTATTGGCATCACCCCTAATCTACTCTAAGACCCTTATTTTAGAGATGGAAGGGCTGGTTTTGTACTCTCATAATCAAAGATGTGAAGGTGTAGGCTTTTCTCTAGCAACTTGCCTGGGGTGGACACACATAGAGGAAGAGATAGAGGGGTGGTGGTAAAAGGTGCTGTGCATGCTGGAAGCGTTTCTTCCCCCTTCAAAATTATAGGCTTGGGGCTAAAGCACCCTAAAATGCAGAGGAAGCAGGCAATTGTTGCCGCCCCAGCTTCCTGCTCCTACTGCTCCCAGGATCCCAGAGGCAGTGGGCAAGGGGCTTTGTGGGGGGCTGTGTTAAATGTGTAAATGTAGTCATTTCATTAAGTTTTCAAAAACCATTGAAATGACATTTCCCACCTGTGTTGGGGAGGGGTACGGGGGCTCATTGTCTAAATTAAAAGAAAATGATCAAGGCTGTTTCTTGGGCACCAGAGTTGGAGGCAGATTCATTTCTGCTGCCAAACTGATAATTTTGTTTCTTAAGCGAAGAAAGTTGAGTTCCTGTTATCACCTCCTAGGGATGTTGTTATCCTTTGTCAGTGTCCCACTTGCCATGCATTTATTCTTCAAACATTTATGAGCTCAAGGTATGTGCTGGCAGGGTTGGGGCAGAGAGGTGAGTGAAGTGGAGCTTCTCCATGGAGGGGCAAAATGGGAGACAGAGCAGCTCAAAGGACCTTCTAAAGCAGTGGTTCTCAACCTTCCTAATGCCGCGACCCTTTAATACAGTTCCTCATGTTGTTGTGACCCAACCATAAAATTATTTTCGTTGCTACTTCATAACTGTAATTTTGCTACTGTTATGAATCATAATGTAAATATCTGATATGCAGGATGGTCTTAGGCAACCCCCTGTGAAAGAGTCGTTCCACCCACAAAGGGGTCACGACCCACAGGTTGAGAACCACTGTTCTAAAGGATGGAAGGGGCTCAAATCTGGGAAAAGGAGCTGTGCCTGTTGGTGGGTTGGAGGCAGCTCCAGGGAGGAGATGAGTCAGAACCAGGCCAGGAACAATGGGCATCTCAGGGGAAGGGCAGGTTTGAGCCCAAGATCAGAAACTTTTAGCCTCATGTGGAGGCACTGAGGAAGAATGGGTAGTGGCCTGGGTTCAAATCCTTGCCCCTTTGGAACAAGTTATGGCACATTGTGCTGGGTATAAAGAGCTCTAGGTCCGCACGCTAAGAGGGTGATGGGAGGTCCTGATGTTGGATACCTCAGATAACTACATTGACCTCAGGCTTCCCATCTCTCCACCCTCATAACATTCCCCAGAGAACAGGTCGGGGATGGAGATGTTCTGAATGCAGGACAGCCAAAGAGTCAGCAAAGTTGATTCTTCTCATCTAATTGGACTCTTTTAGGTTTATCACATTTTGAATTACAAAATGGATAAAACCACTTAATAAAATTTCACATAATTTCAGGTTCTGAGTGGGCTATTTAATTTAATAATTAAAACCTACTTGACCAAATCATGTCATAAAATATTCTAATTAGTTGATCTTCAGTGTATTTTATCTTGTCAAATGTTTAATATGTTTTATTTTCTATTAATGCGAGTATACCTTTAAACATAGGGTGAAAACTTACAGATGTCAACTTAGAAAGATTGTGGGGGGATACAGTCTTGCAAAAGTTCTGTGAGGAAGCAACCCAAAAGTTGTAAACTTCTCCTTAGGTAATGGGAGCCATGAATGGTGCCTGAGTGGGAGTGTGCTGTGTTTGGAGACAGACTAGAGGGGTTCTCCTAGTGCTAACTGTGTGTGTTAGTGGAACCCTTAGTGGTAGCTGATAAAATGACTAGTCTTTCCAGGAGGAGTGGACAATGTGTGTCCTCCCCTCTTCCCTGCTGCCTTATCCTTTAACCAGGCTCTCCCAGGCTTCTGCTTTTAGTCCTCCCTCCCTCTCCCCTCCCCTTAGTGCCCGCCTTGGCCCTGATCAGGTACTCCCAACTCTGAGGAGCAGAAGGCCAGGAAAGGAGCAGCCCAAAGGCCTGAGCCAGCCTGTCCACCACAGTTGAGCCCTCAGGGGACATCTGCTCCCCTCGGGATGCACTGTCCTTGGCAGTAGAGAGAGAAATGTAAGAGGCCACAGCTAAGCTGGGCTGGGTGGGACAGCAGGGCACCCCTCTGCAAACTGCAGCCCAGCTTAGTCAACAGTGCAGGGTGAGGTCTGAAGTACACAACAAGCAGTTCCTGTCTGCCCCTGCCCAGCTGGGAACATCTGAGAGACTGGCAGGAGTAGGCCCATGCAGAGCACTCATCACCCGGAAATGTTCAGTTGAAGGAGGGGCTCCAAACACTGGACCCCTGAGTTATGCCTGTCTACCCATCAGGGCAGTACTGCACCCCTCTGGCCATCTCTCCACCCAGCCGGCCACACCTCGTGGCCTCCTCCCATCACCAAGCCTATTCTGCCCCGGGGATGCTCCCTGTCAGCCCCTGGCCAATGTGTCCTCCTGTTTGTCTTTTCTCCATCTCCTCCTGCCAGGCTCCTCCAGGGACAGATGCTTCACATCATTTGTAATTTCTCTTCTTCCTCTTCTCCTTCTCATGCAGGACTCTACAGCCTTGCCACTCAAACTCTGGCCCTCAAATCAACAGCATGAGCCTAGAAATGCAGACTCTCAGGCCCCACCCCAGACCACCTGGATCTGAGTCTGCATTTCAACAAGACCCTCAGGTGACTTGCATATACTTTTCTAATTACAGAGTAATCTCAGTTCATGGAAGTGAAAATATAAATAAGCAAGAAGGAAAGAAACATCACATGTAGTCTCCTGCTGATTGTTAACTCTGTTTTTAATTTGCTGTTCTTTCTTCCAAGATTTTCACACACACATGCACACACACACACAAGCGTGCGTGGATTTTCTTACAGAAATGTCAGCAAGCTGCAGAGATTTTGTAACCTACATTCTTCATGCTCATAACTGTATCATGGGTATCTCGCTGTGTTAATGAGTATGGATCTATATCCATTAGCCCTTCATTAATTTATATTGAGTGCCAGGTACTATGCTAGGATCTATGTTTATACTGGGGAACAAAACAGATCAATTCCTACACTTGTGGAGTTTACAGTCCAGTTGGGGAAAAAGATAAACACTGGTAGTGGGACTGTCACAAATACAACAGGTTCCTTGAAGACCCATGTTATTGGAGGATTTTACTTGGTCCAGGAGAGATGCCTGGGAAATAATTGGTGGGGGTTTGAAGAGTGATTGGTAGTTAACCAACTAAGAAGGGGAGGGAAGAGTGTCCAGGCAGTGGGAATAGTGTGTGCAAAGGCTCTAAGAAGGAGGGAGTGGAGGGAATGTGACTACTGTGCCCTATGGGCAGAGAGCAGGGAGAAATGATGCAAGAGGCCAGCTGCCTGGCATAGATGCAGCATACGTCACTAAACCAGTCCCCAGCGAATGGGCACTTAGCTTGTCTCCAATGTTTTAGTTTCATAAACAGCACTGGAATGAGCTTCCTCATGTATATAACTCTGCGTACTTCTCTGGATATTTCCTAGGACAATTTTATAGCTATAGGTATGTGCTTTTCTCTTTGTGGTTCTTGGGAGTTATTGAGCCAAAATCCCCAACTGGATTTAATTTTCTGGAAGCCCCTCCTTGAACCAGCCACCCTGACTCTGTGGCTGTCCCTGCTCTAGTCACACCAGAGGAGCCAACCCCAGTTGGCCATAGACAGCCTGGGATGGGGACCAAAATCCTGCTGAGGACAGACAGAAGGGATAAAACAGCTGAGGTTTCCTGATGTTGGAAGCTGAGGTCCCCTTGCAATTCTGAGCTTGTCTTATCTACTCAGCCCAGCCTGCACGGGGGCCCTGGAAGGCCTCCAACCCATCCTTGCCTGCCAGATCTCTCAGTCCAATGTGGGGACAGCTGGGGCTTAGACCAGGATAGAGTGGAAGCAGTCCTGAGGAAGCTTAGGGGAGGCCCCAGCCTGGGATAGGAGAGGGAATAGTCAGGGAGGGCTGCCTGGAAGAGGGGACACTTGCTCAGAGACCTTGATGGACTAGTACAGTGATGGCAAACCTTTTGAGCTCCGTGTGTCATTTTAAAAAACCCTAACTTGCCAAAACCGGTTTGACTCAGTGGATAGAGCGTCGGCCTGCGGACTGAAGGGTCCCGGGTTCGATTCTGGTCAAGGGCACATACCTGGGTTTCGGGCACATCCCCAGTAGGAGATGTGCAGGAGGCAGCTGATCGATGTTTCTCTCGCATTGATGTTTCTATCTCTCTCCCTTCCTCTCTGTAAAAAAATCAATAAAATATATTTTAAAAAAATAAAAATAAAAATAAAAAAATAAAAAACCCTAACTTAACTCTTGTGCCGTGTCACATATAGAAATATTCATATTTTTTTATATTTGCAACCATAGTAAAAAAAAGATTTATATTTTTGATATTTATTTTATATATTTAAATGCCATTTAACAAAGAAAAATCAACCAAAAATATGTATAAAATGAACAAAAACAGAAAAACAATGTACATTTAGGAAAAAAAATAATAAAAACAATGATAATCAAATGGTATGAAAACGAGAAATTAGTGACTTTTTTGGTGCTGAAGTTTGTCTGCTAATTCTTCGATTGCAGGTTCATACTTGGTGCACTTCAAGGCCAAGCAAGCGCCACTAGCTTCATCTGTTAGCCGGTTTCTTTTGTTCGTTTTAATATTATTTAATGCTGAGAACAAAGTCTCACAAAAATATGTTGATGAAAAAATTGTTAGCAAAGCCATCGCTAGATTTTTTATGTCGCTACAAGTGTCAGGTACTCTGTTCCAAGCACTCAAAATTTCTTGTTCGTAGTTGCATTCTTCTTCATTATTCAAACAATTTCGTTCCAGATTTTCAAGTTTCGACCTTAAGTCGACAAACACATGAGTCCAAATGCTACCTTGAAAATCTGCAGGTTGCATCTCTAAATTGTCAATTTGCATCCATTGGAAATCCTTTAATTCCAAAGTACTGTAAACAACTACATCCAGATACTTAATTATTTTAATGGTCTGTTCTAGGCTTCTAAATTGGTCGAATCTTTTGCTGAACTGTTCAAATAACGAGTTTACTATATTCTGGTACATAAGTATGGACTCCATTACACTCGTTGTAGTGGCCTTCTCGAAATACTTTCTTATCTGAGGAAAATACTTAAAAGTTTTAGTTTCAATATCTCACTTGAAAATTTTAAGTTTACTTTCAAAAGATTTGATGTATTCAAACATAACGTCAATACTTCTGCCAAAACTTTGTAATTTTAAGTTCAGTTCATTCATATGAACAGAGAGATCTGTAAAAAACATCAAATTGCTGACCCACTTATGATCATTGATCTGAGGAAAGTTTGCCAGATCCTTATTCTCAATAAATATCGTAATTTCTTCAAAGCACTCCACAAATCGCTCAAGTACTTTACCTCGACTCAGCCATCTCACATTATTGAACATGAGTAGTCCACTGTAGGTTGAATCAACTTCCTGTAAAAGTACAGAAAATTCTCGCTTGTGAAGGGGTCGAGAAGCTATAAAATTCACAATTTTTGTTACAACTGACATTAAATCATTCAATTCTGAGAATCCCGATTTGGCACACAACACCTCCTGATGGATAATGCAATGAAAAGGTACAAGTGGATGTCTAATAGCTTCCATAAACAATTTCAGGAATCCCACATTTTTTCCCACCATATTTGGTGCCCCATCTGTCGTGACTGACACAATTTTAGAGCTATCAATGTTTAGGTCACTGAATGTTTTTATAACAACCTTACATATTTCGTTTCCTGATGTACTTATTGGCACTTATTCTAACTTTATCAACTCTTCTCTCATTGTGAGACCATCAGAATATCTAGCAATAATGGCCAACCGAGCATTTGATGTGACATCAGTAGTTTCATCAAGAGAAGTCGAAAAATATTTACAACTATTTAAGTCTTTTTTAAACCGATGTTGTACATTTTTGTTAAGATCTATTATTCTGTCTTTGATAGTATTTCTACTGAGTGGTAACTCAGAAATTCTTTTAATAATATCATCTTTATTTTTCATATCTTGAAATAGAGCTGGTGCACATCTTAGAAATGTTTCCTTAATAAATTCTCCGTCACTGAGGGCTTTTCCATGCTGAGCTATGGAGTGAGCAATACAGTAACTTGCTGATGTTAAATTTGTAGAGCATCTTACAAATTTAATGATGGAATTTGATTGACTTTTATAGAGGTGTAGCTGCCTAGAAATGTATTCCTCCCTTTCATCGATACTTTTTTTCAAGAGCTGACAATGATTAGTTTTAAAATGTCTCTTTACATTCCACGTTCTGCTTACTACCGTTTCATTACACAGTATGCACAATGATCTGTTGTTTCTGTCAACAATCTCGTACATCTCGGTCCATATGTCTTGAAAGGGTCAGCTACTGCTACTTCCACTTCCTTTATCATTCAATCTTGCTTTTTTATTTTTTTGATTCTCCATCACAAGCCTGCAAAAATATATATAAATATAAATCACAGTGTTTTTTATAAAAGGTTGATAGGTTTCTTACCTATTAACTTTTTGCAGTGTTGTTGCACTGACTCCTGGTGCAAAACAATTCAAAGATAGTATGTATAGCCAACAAATATATGGTGCTGTAATCAATTATCCGACACGCAGAATGTCTCGTCGAGCACTGTTGCACTGTATATCTTTTTCTTCTAACCCTCCCACTCCTGTCTCCTAACGAACATGGCGATCAAGTGCGTCCATTTGCCGAATGCACCCGAACGCACGGGAAGCTTACCTGAGGCACATGTTGACAATAACGAGGCCGTTTCCAGAATTGGGCATTTTGTCACTCGAGTAAAAATAAAATGTCATGAGTAAAGATTAATCTCTTTATAGTGCAATTCTTAACCTTTTTATATTAATGTCAATATTGGAACAATGTTTCTTGGATGTTTTCACTATGTATCTTTGCTACGCAACACCGATGTACATGTTTACATCCGGTTTTAGAATTGCGTTATTGATCATGAGTAACGTGAGTAATAATATTACTCGAGTGATGCCCAACTCTGGCCGTTGCGAGAGACAAATATTTGAATTATGCAATTTTTTGTCTCTGTCGATGCGTGTCACCCAAAATGAGTTCGCGTGTCACCTCTGACATGCATGTCATAGGTTCGCCATCACTGGACTAGTAAAAGGTTTCTCTGGTGGAAAAGAGAAAGAAGGAAGGATTCCCAAGCAGAGGGAGCAACACGTGCAAAAGTGATCAAGGAGAGGGCAAGGAACTGTGTGTGTGCTGGGTGGGTGTTGGTGGTAACAAGGAAGGGCATGGCTAAGGTCAGGAGAGTGTTGAGGTTATATGGCTGGGCAGAGCTTCAGTGGATCTGTTGTAAATATTTAAATGAGTGAAGTGAGGGATTGGACCAGGCCACTGTTTTCTACATGCAGGCTCTGGAGGCCTGAGTTCAAATCCTGACTCCACTTCTAATGAGCTATATGGCCAAGTTGCTAAACCTCTCTGTGCTTCAGTTTCTTTACTTTGGTAATAATAGTGCCTCCATCATTGGGCTGATTTGAGATTAAATAAGTTAATTAATGCAAAATACTGGGAAGAGTTCCTGGTATATAAAAGGCCAGCTGGAGGCCAAGGATGGGTTACCCACCGCTCTGATCTTTGGATTCTCCAGCTGCAGTGTGGGCAAATGAAACCTCTCTTGCAGGGGCACTTTTAGTTAGGTATTTAACAACATCCAACAAACATGTGTGTAGCCTCTGCTAGACAGACTCAGATTCTCTCATGGAGCTGACTTTGTAGTGGGGGACATGGAAAAAACAGGAGTATTTCAGAGATAGCTCCAAGTGCCATGAGGAACATAAAACACGATCATAGGAGAGAGAATAATGGTGGTAATGGGGACACTACTTCAGTTTGATGGTCAGGAAAAATTTTACTGCAGTGGCAACATTTGAGTTGAGCGTTTCAGTGTCAAGGAGTTAGCAAAGATGGGGCAGGAGGAGTGTTCCAGGCTGAGGGAACAGCGCACGCACAGGCCCTGAGGTGGGGGTGCTGATGGTAATTGTGAAAGAGCAAGAGGACAGTGTACTGAAGTAGGGTCGGCAGAGATAGCAAATAAAAATATAGGGCACCCAATAGAACATTTTGATGGTTGCCAGATGGGAGGGGGAGTTGGGAGGCTGGGTGAAAAAGGAGAAGCAATTAAGTACAAATTAGGTCTAGCCAGTGTGGCTCAGTGGTTGAGCATTGACCTATGAACCAGGAGGTCACACACATACCCTGGTTGTGGGCTCGATCCCTGGTGTGGGGCATTGCAGGAGGCAGTCGATTGATGATTGTCTCTCATTACTGATGTTTCTATCTCTCTCTTCCTCTCCCTTCCTCTCGGAAATCAATAAAAAATATATGTTTTAAAAAAATACAAATTGGTAGTTACAAAAAGTCATGGGGATGCATAGGGAGTATAATCAATAAAATTGTAATAATGATGTATGGTGTCAGATGGGTACTAGACTTATTAGGGTGATCACTTCGTAAGGTATATAAATGTCTAACTGCTATGCTGTACACCTGAAACTAATATGATATGTATGTTAACAGTAATTAGAAAAAAAAACCATTACATGTTAAAGTCTGCATAGCAGTTATAGTTATTAATATAAGGAAGAAAGCAAAAGGAATTAAATAATTTTTATAAACTGGGAAGCAGGAACAAAGAACAGAATTTCCATCTAGCTTATTGGTACACAGACCCATTAAAGTACTCTAAGTGGGCTGCCACCAGCTGGAAGGGGACAGGAAACCTCCTTAGAAATGCTAAAAGCCTGGTACTGGAGGTGGGGGAGGAAATTCCTCTGCTCAGAGCAGGAGCCATGGGAGTCAGGGTGATGAAAATGAGGGGCAGGGCCTAGTGTGGGAACAATCAAAAAGATGACTGGGCCCTGACCAGTTTGGCTCAGCGGACTGAGTGTGTTGGCCTGCGGACTGAAAGGTCCCAGGTTGGATTCCGGTCAAGAGCATGTACCTTGGTTGCAGGCACATCCCCAGTGGGGGGTGTGCAGGAGGCAGCTGATCGATGTTTCTCTCTCATTGGTGTTTCTAACTCTATTCCTCTCCCTTCCTCTCTGTAAAAAAGTCAATAATATATATATATATATTTTAAAAAGGTAACTGGATTGGACAGAGGATATGAAACCCCAGTAGAATTTACTGGGAGGAGGGCCCAATCCAAGCCAGAAAAATTAGGAATTTGGGTTGGATAATTTAAATGGTCCTTTGTCCTTTGCTTAAACCAAGATATATGGAGGATTAACAAAGGTTCAGTGCTTCTAGAGCCTGCCGCAGCACCCTCTCGGTACCCGCTGTGTATTAATTCCCCTTAATTCACAGTAAAATCTTACCCTCCCACTTAAACTTCTGCGTGTGCATTTGGAATTCCTTCCTCACTTCGAAAAAGGACCTATTTGCCCAAAACCAGCAACCTTAACATAAAAACAATATACAGGGTGAGGCAAAAGTAGGTTTGCAGTTGTGAGTATACAAAACAAAGTTTATTCCTGTATTATTTATTAATCATTGTATTATTTTTCATACCAACAATTGTAAACGTACTTTTGTCCTACCCTGTATAAATAGGGCATCCAGTTAAATTTCTGAAATTAGAATTTCAGATTAATGGCGAATAATTTTTTAGTATAAGTATGTCCCAAATGTTGCATGGGACATAGTTATGCTAAAACATTATTCATTGTTTATTCAATTTAAGTGGGCATTCTGTATTTTATTTCATTTTTAAATGTTTTTATTGATTTTCTTTTTAGAGAGAGAGAAAGGCAGAGGAACAGAGAGAGGAACATCGACCAGTTGCCGTAGGTAGGCACCTCTGAACCTGCAACCTGGCCATGTGCTCTGACCAGGAATCAAATCAGTGACCTTTGGGTGCGTGAGATTGTCCATGTGTGCAATAGGTCCTTTTGTGGTGAAGTGAGGAAGGGAATTCCAAATGCACACGCAGAAGTTTAAACATGAGGGTAAGATTTTATTGTGAACTACGAGGAATTAATACACCCTCGGGGCTCTAAAGGGGGGCAGGCTCTAGAAGCACTCCCAGGAGGCAGTCTGATACCCTCCATATACCTTCTAGTCAGGCAAAAGACAAAGGACCATTTAAATCAGGGGTCCTCAAACTTTTTAAACAGGGGGCTAGTTCACTGTCCCTCAGGCCGTTGGAGGGCCGGACTATAGTTTTAAAAAAAACTATGAACAAATTCCTGTGCACACTGCACATATCTTATTTTGAAGTAAAAAAACAAAATGGGAACAAATACAATATTTGTATTTGCATGTGGCCTGCGGGCCGTAGTTTGAGGACCCCTGATTTAAATTATCCAACCCAAATTCCTAACTTTTCGCAGGTGTGGCTTGGGGTTTCATGCTCTATAATCCAGTTACGTTTCCAATTGTTCCCATACTAGGCCCTGTCCCTCTATTTCGTCACCCTGACTTCGTTGCGAGTGTCCAAAAGTTTAATAACATCATCTACTTCTTTTTTTTTTTTTTTATCCTTACCTGAGGATATTTTTCCATTAATTTTTAGAGACAGTGGAAGAGAGAGGGAAAGAGAGAGAGAAACATCAATGTGAGAGAAACACATCAATTGATTGCCTCCTGCATGCACTCTGACCAGGGCCTGTAACTTCGGATGTGTCCTTGACCGAAATCGAACCCAGGACCCTTCGGTCCTCAGGCCGATGCTCTATCCACTTAACCAAAATCATCTAGAGCACATCATCTAATTCTTACTGCACGTGTGCCCAGAAGAGGAATTTCCTCCCTTACACCCAGTACCTGGCTTTTAGCATTTCTTTATAACTATATATTTTTATTGATTTCAAGGAGGAAGGGAGAGGGAGAGAAAGGTAAAAACATCAATGATGAGGAAGAATCATTGATCAGCTGTATCCTGTATGCCCCCTACTGGGGATGAGCTGGTAACCCAGGCATGTGCCCTGACCTGAGAATCAAACTGTGGTTCTTAGGTCTATGCTCAACTACTGAGCCATGCTGGGCCTGGAGCTTTTAGCATTTCTAAGGAGGCTTCCTGTCCTCTTCCGGGATTGACTTCTCCCGGGCAGGCCCCCTAGAGCAGTCCCACTAGGCAGTGGTTCTCAACCTTCCTAATGCTGTGACCCTTTAATACAGTTCCTCATGTTGTGGTGACCCCCCAACCATAAAATTATTTTCATTGCTACTTCATAACTGTAATTTTGCCACTGTTATGAATCGTAATGTAAATATCTGATATGCTATATGTGTTTTCCGATGGTTGCGACCCACAGGTTGAGAACCGCTGCAGAGTGTTTTAATGGTCTGTGTACCAGTAAGCTAGATGGAAATTCTGTTCTGTTACTTGTTCCTGCTTCCCAGTTTATGAAAATTATTTAATTCCCTTTTGCTTTCTTTCTTATATTAATAACTCTAACTGCCTGCGTTGATAATATGACGCCCAGCCAACTGAGCCACACTGGTCAGGGTGGCATCCTATATTTTATTTGGGAATCCTAGGCTAGAGTGGGGAGAGGGAGGGAAAAAGTTGAGGGAAATGAGTCAGCAAAAAGGGCAAGGCTTGACAGGCCTTGGGAATGGTTGAATTTAATTCTAAGGGTCATGGACAACAGGGACTAAGGCCACCAGCCTCCAGCTAAGTGGGTGGGTACTCTGCATACTTGGGGAAACCTCTGTTAGGGACCCCAGAACAAGTCACCCACATTAGGAAGAGCCCTCCAAAAGATGACTCATTCCAAGTAACAGACAAGAGAGCTGGGGCTGTGGTATGCTCCCAGCAGGCAAAACATCCCTTGCAGAAAGGAGAAGGGAAGGCAGATGGTGGTAGTATGTGAGTGATGTTAAAATTAGAACATGAATTTGGTGCCACATGACTCTAACCAGCTTCCTTGCAGACTTCTGAAAGGAAAGGCCTGGATCAGCTGTGTAAATATTCATGAGCTCAGAGAGCGACCCTGGGGAGTGCAGGCCTGCTCACTTCCAAGAGAGGTACAGCTGAAGGTGTGGGTGCAAATCCTGGCTCTGCCACGAATGAGGTGAATTTCTGTGACCTCAGGCCTGCCCTGCACTCTCTGAACTCCCGTTTTCCCCATGTGTACAGGAGAGACCCTGCCCTGGGGGAGATGGATGAAAGAATGAAGTTCAAGACAGGTTACCAGGAGATGAGGGCCACAGGGAGGCGGTGACTCTGAGCTGCCCCTTGGGTAACCGGGCAACCAAGGGGTTCGGCAGCCTGTCCCTACTTCAGCCAATTAATCAGAGACAGGGTTGAATCATATATGAGCATTTATTCCAATAATTCTGGCAATATGGAGAGCAGCAGGTCATTCACAAAAACCTGTTCTGCACTCCTCCATAAGCCAGCTGCTTATATTGGGTAGAAGGACAAAGATTACAAAGGAAAGGAGGAATTACAGGTATGGGAAAGTGGGCATGGAATAACCATTACAGCTTATAAGTCATGTGGTCTGGAGGGGGAGTGTCACAGAGGGTGGGCGCCTCCAGGCACCCGGGGACCAGATTACAGGTAATAGGCTGGGGGTTGTAAAGAGCAGGTGCCCCTGGGACTAAATTGTTTCAGCCACGAGATTGTAAATCTTTCCGTAATGATGGGCAGTTCTTGGGACAGGAGGATGGACTGCATTCTGATGCTAGCTCCCAGTGAGGTGGAAATGTGCTTTCTCTAATCAGAAAAGAACAATCACAGTTAACAGAGCATGATTAATATTTCTTATAATTATAGTTAGTTTCCAATATTCTATTTCTGTCCCTAACATCAGGGCCCCACTCATGGCTCTGCTGGCTTACTCTGTGAGGTGCTTATTGAATGGATGAATGAATGAATGAGGGCTCTTTGACAAACCCTAGCCTTTTTTGTGGCCAGGGCTATTTTAAGACTTCTGCTAGGTTCTGTTTTGGCATATCCACACTACATCACATCAAATATATTAAAAGGCACACACATTCCTCATTAAATAGAATTCATATATAACTATACAAGAACTGAGCTGAGATGTAATTGACTACTTGTCTAATGTTATGTTTTCTGGACATTTAATTAAACATTTGTTAGGTTTGATCAAATAATTGAATCGATACCCCCTCCCCTGGGAATTGACCTTTAGACCACTTCACAACTGACATTCCCTTTTGCTTAGACCACATCCCACTTGCTTAGACCACATTCCACTTGCTAAGACCATTATCCTTCCCCTCCAGACCTTTGCAGGATCTGGACCCACCCAGAAAATGCTATGCCCGGAAAGCCTGCCTAGAGTCCTTTAAAATCTCTGACTTCCGGTTCCTGGGTGCTGGTACCATTTGTGGGCTCTACCCATCTGGTTTTCCACGTGATGTAATACATTTATAATGCTTTACCACTTTTGGCCTCGTGTGTTCCTCAATTGATGACCCTAACATCTGGTACCAAAATCCCGGAGGGTTTCATAGGGAAGGGGATCCACCACTCTGGCTTCGGTCACCCTGAGTTTGCTACTCAAAGAGCAGTAGGCAGCGGCAGCTGGTCCTGGGCTTACCTCTGAATCCTACTCAAGTGAGATGATTGCCAGCCTTGATTAGGCCTCCCTCTCTTAGAGGCTTTCCAGAACCAGCCAAGGAGGACACCAGATCAGGAACCTCTCCTCCATTGCTGACCCTCCACCCCATACCAGCCAATCTTCTCTAGGTGAGTGACTTCCACAGTTTCCCTTATCTCGAGTCTTCTGCCCACTCTCTCTGACTTCTCGAAAGTCCTTTCATCTCGAAAGTCCTAGCACTAGGCCAGAAGACTCCTCAGCCATTTGGCTTTGGGTCCTTCTGGACTGGTCACACCCAGTTCGGAGGGTCACCTCTTGTTTCTCGTGGTGATTTGTTTAGCCTGCCCTAAACAGAACTTTGGATTTGTGGTCTGTCACTCACCTTTCCTCTCTTGTGGGCCACGCCACACTTCTTCTGCACACTTATCGGGGAGATCAGGTCCAAGTGCCTCCACAGTATAAACTAAATAATGAGTCTCAATGGCGTGAAAACTTTTGATTTTAACACATTTCATGATTTAGATAATTGCTGTTACCGAAATGGAAAATGGTCAGATTCCCTATGTCCAGGCCTTTGTCACCCACCAGTTTCAACCCTCTGTCAGCCCTGCTCTACCTGTCAGAACCTCCCCTTTCACACAAAACATCATACCCCTAACACTTCTGATTCTAAATCTACTTTTGACCCAGCAGACAACCAACCTCCACACGCTTATGCACCCCCTTCCTCAGCTGTAGTAGATTCCCAAACCCAGACCCTCCTAACTAGCAACCACCTTCTCCCCAGTCCCTGTGAGTCCAAATACCAAGAACTCGAGCTGTAATACACTCACCTAACACTCACTCTCCTGCCACCCAAAGACTGCCCTCTCAACAGCCACCTCTATTCCCGCTCCCATTCTATCCCTGAGGGAGGTAGCAGGAACTGGGGGTATTGTCTGGGTGCACATCCCATGCCCAACCTTCACAGATTGAAAGGCATCTCAGGTCTTTTCCCATCGACCTGACCACCTTTACTAAGGAATTTGAGTACCTGACCCAGTCCTATGACCTGATCTGGCACAACATCTACATCATCCTGTCCTCCTCTCTAAACCCAGAGGAGAAGGAGCACATCTGGCTAGCAGCTCAGGACCATGCTGATGCCCTCCATAGACAGGACATGGTAGTCAGCCCAGTTTGGGGTGATGCAGTCCCCTGAACTGACCCCAGACGGGACTATCAGGTTAATTCTCTAAGGCGCCAGCTCTGTAGCCATATAATCACCTGTCTCATTGCTCGACTGAAAAAGGATGCCCATAGGGAGTCAACTATGACAAACAATAAAATCACTCAGGGCCCTGTTGAAACTCAGCTCTCTTCCTCTCCCGCCTCACTGAGGCCTTACAGAAATTGACCACATTAGACCACACCTCCCCAGAGGGAACCCTTTTCTGAACACCCATTTTATTTCCGAATCAGCCCTTGACATATGCTGCAAATTCGAAAAAGACACAGGTCCACAAACACCTCAAAAAGGCCTTGTTAACTTGGCCTTTAAGGTCTTTAATAATAAGAGATGAGGAGACCCAAATCCAAAAACAAAAGTGAGATCAGGCCAAAGGCTGAGGCCCTGAAGAAGGCCTTTAAGCTCTTAGCCACCGCTCTCACGAACCTCTAAGTCAGAGGCTAAGCCTCCTCTGGGCCCATGCTTCAAATTCAACAAGGAAGGACACTGGGTCAAGTCCTGCGCAAACCCAACACCCTGGCCTGGGCCCTGCCCAAGGTGTGGAAGGAAGGCCACTGGAAATCAGACTGTAGTCTGGCCTCTACAGGTCGGACCTTGGCCAGTCCAGCAAGGCCACCCTCTGGATCCGATTTGGAGCTCCCATACCTCCTGGGACTGGCCACCAAAGACTGAAGCTGCTCAGGCCCTGACATGGCCCCACAGACTTACATCACCAGGACAGACCCTTGGGTAACAATTGTGGTGGCAGGTAAGCTGATCTCCTTTTTCTTTTTTAATATATATTTTATTGATTTCAGAGAGGAAGGGAGAGAGAGAGAGAGAAGAAGAGAGAGAGAAACATCAACAATGAGAGGGAATCACTGATCGACTGCCTCCCGCATACCCCACACTGGGGATTGAGTCCACAACTTGGGCATGTGCCCCGACCAGGAATCGAACCGTGACCTCCTGGTTCGTAGGTTGACGCTCAACCACTGAGCCATGCCAGCTGTAATCTCCTTTTTAATTGACACTGGGGCCACTCATTCTGCCCTCCCCAAACTTCTTTATACCCTTATCCCCTCCTCGGTCTCTATTATGGGGGTTGATGGATTAGACTCACAGCCATTAGCCACCTCACCTCTATACTGCATCTTACTAAATACCCCCTTTATCCCCTCTTTCCTCATTCTACCTTGATGCCCAACCAGGGCTACTGTTCATCCCCTCATAAAGACCAGTTGTCCCAAACCACAGTAACTTACCTCAGTTTCACTCTCACCCCACAAAGTCAAGCCATTACCTCAGACCGTAAACATATTATCTCTTCTATGACTGTCTCCTCCTCTAGAGAAGATATACTCTCCTTTCTTGGGCTTTTTGAGTACTTTTGCATCTGGGTCTCCAATTTTAGTCTTTTGGAAAAGCCCCTCTATGACACACTGAAGGGACCCCCACTGAGCCTTTAGATCCCAAGGCCAGCATTCTCACCCCTTTAATGTTCAAAAAAACTGCTTTCATTTCAGTGCCTTCTCACCACCCCACCTTCCCAAAGAATAACTTTCTTTACTGCAAAACTGCAAAAGCTTACTTAACAGTCCTGCTATTATCAGAAGCTGAATTCATTATCACCCAAACCTTAGCATGTTATCTCTAAGGAAAAATGTGGAAGTTTTAAATCCAAGGGGCTGGAGGCTTGGAAACTGCAGTCCTAGAACAGGCTGCAGGACCTGCTCCCTTCCCCCCTACCTTTTCTCTAGTGTCATAGGCCTCTACATAATTTTCCAAAGTCTTTGGTAACTTAAAAGCTTTGGAGCATTCTAAGTCACTAATTATCCGAGAGATGCAAATCAAAACAACAATGAGGTACCATCTCACACCCGCCAGAATGGCTATCATCAACAAATCAACAAACGACAAGTGCTGGAGAGGATGTGGAGAAAAAGGAACCTTCTGCACTGCTGATGGGAATGCAGACTGGTGCAGCCACTGTGGAGAACAGTACGGAGTTTCCTCAAAACCTAAAAATGGAACTCCCATTTTACCCAGTGATCCCACTTCTAGGAATATATCTCAAGAAACCAGAAACACCAATCAGAAAGGATATATGCATCCCTATGTTCATAGCAGCACAATTCACCATAGCTAAGATCTGGAAACAGCCTAAGTGCCCATCAGCAGATGAGTGGATTAGAAAACTGTGGTACATCTACACAATGGAATACTACGCTGCGGTAAAAAAGAAGGAACTCTTGCCATTTGCAACAACATGGATGGAACTGGAGAGCATTATGCTAAGTGAAATAAGCCAGTCAGAGAAAGATAAATACCACATGATATCACTCATTTGTGGAATATAGAGAACAAACATAGACTGATGAACAGGGACAGATCCAGAGACAGAGAAACAGCGATCAGACTATCAATCCCCAGAGGGAAAGTAGGGGAGGGTGGGGGTAAGGGGAAGAGATCAACCAAAGGACTTGTATGCATGCATATAAGCCAAACAAATGGACATGGACAACAGGGGGATGAGAACATGAGTGTGTGTGTGGCGGGGGGAGGTTGGGGGTTAATGGGTGGATGAGGACACATTTGTAATACCTTAACCAATAAAGAAATTTAAAAAAAATAAGCTTTGGAGCATTACTGGGTTAAATGATAAACATCTAAGTACTTTAAAATAGCATAAAATACTGAAACATTGATTGCTAGACAGGTTTTAAACTTGCGTGCTATTAGCTTTTATTATAGAAGGTCTCTTGTACTTTGTTGAAGGTATATTTTCTTGAAAGTAAGAGTGTGTTTAAAGTGTGCTCATACATGTCAATCTAAGAAATATGGTTGTTTACTTTTTGGCTAAAGCTGGTTATTTGTGAATGGGTAGAAAGTTTTGTGAAAATTGTAGGAAAGTTTGTCCAGTGAGTCAGGACCTGATCACCCCTGACTTCTGAAGGGACCCACTCAGACTCTCTCCTGTTGCTTAAGTCCTTAGATTGGAGCCTAGACTTTTTTCCACTCCTCATTCACAGTCCTTGACACTATCATTGAAAACCTCAACAGTTCTTCCTGCTTGGTATTTAGGAACCTCTCTCCCCTTTTCCAGCCTTCTTAAAAGTCATTCACTGCAAAGGACACCAGGTTGGGAATGATCCTGTAAGACAGAGAAATAACAAAGCAGACCATGGCCAAGGCAGTGGCTCAGAGGAAGCCCCCGTCTCCCCAACTCTTAGCTATAGTACTTCATATAACACCCAAATACACTCCAGAGGAACTTCAGTCCCTATTAGCTCTTGGGGCCACTCAGGAAGATCCACGGTTAAAATTTCAGGGAAAATATATCCTTCCCCAGGAACAGGGCCACGACATCTTATGAGCTATTTACAATTCCCTGTATCCTTATAAGATACAGATCGCTTTTACAACTCCTAAAACCCCTCATCACATATCCTAGCCTAGCCCCCCTACTGCATGATATCACCCAAACCTGTTCTACTTCTTACTCAGTAGCTCCTCAAGGACATGTTAGACCTCCTTCTTTCCCCACTCATCAGGCAATAGGTCAAATCCCTGGACAAGACTGGCAAATTGACTTCACTCAATGCCCCCTATTAAAAGAACCAACTATCTCTTAACCCTGGTAGATGCCTTCTCAGGCTGGGTAGAAGCATTCCCCACTGTGTCTGAAAAGTCCCCCAAGGTGACACAAGCTCTCATTTAGCATATCATTCCCAGATTCGGCCTCCCCACCTCATTACAATCAGATAATAGACCTGCTTTCATACCTCAAATAACTCAATAGGTCTCTTCCACTCTCAATATCCAGTGGAACTTACACACCCACTACTGGCCCCATCCTCAGGCAAGGTAGAAAGGGCAAGTTCCTTGATCAAGTCTCATCTAACTAAATTAACTCTGAAAACTAAAGAAGCCTGGACTACTCTCCTACCTCCAGCCCTTATGTGCATTAAAGCACCCCCCACTCCCGCACACCCTCCTTTCTTAGTCCCTTTGAACTCATGTATTGAAGACCCTTCTTATTAGGAAACTTTTCCCTTTCACAGGGACCCCTTTAGGAGGCTATTTCCCCATTTTAAATCTTGTCCATCAATTCATGAGAGAGCATGCTGATCAGGTCCTCCCTCAACCTTTTATGGGAGATATCCCCCTACTCCTCTACAGCCAGGGGACTGGGTCCTCCTAAGGAAAATCCATTCATCAAATAATTTACAGCCCCATTGGCAAGGCCCTTATCAGGTGTGGGAGGCCCCCTGCCAGGGAAGGCGCCATGGCTTTCTTTAAGTTATGTTGACTGAACCCAAGGCTTGGGCATAGCCCTTCCTTGGGGGCATTTCTGGTCAAAAGGTGAGAATGCCTTTAACTCAACTCTTCAAAGCCCAGGTGCGGGGAGAGAAACCAAGATGGTGGCATAGGTAAACACCGGAGTTTGCTGCCTCGAACAACCACTACAAAAATACAACTAAAAGACGGAATGGACATCATCCAGAACCACAGGAAGACTGGCTGAATGGAAGTTCTACAACTAAGAGGAAAGAGAAAAGCATACCGAGGCTCAGAGGAGGTGCAATGCTGAAGTAAAATACTAAGGTTCGGAGTGCATGCGGAGCGGGCTGGCTGCTGAGGGCACGGTTGTCGTTTTCAATAAGGAAGGAGTCTCAGGCTCTGAGCTCCAGTTCTGGGTGAGTCTCTAGGGACCCAGACTCATACGGGAGAAGTGGGACTGTCTGGCATTGCTCAGAACCCTAGGGCAGCTTTCTTTCTGAGGGGCTTGCAGCGATTACTGGGACACTGAGAAGCAGAGCCTCTGAGGGCAAGACTGAGAGCAACCACAATTGCTAACCCCGCCCTGTTGATCCCGTGGGACCGGCCCCGCCCAAGCTCTGCAGGGAGACTTTTGCTGGATAGCCTCAGGCAAAGGCTAGATTCGCACCTCCCTAGAGATCCAGGAGCCAGGAAGCCCAGAGGTCAGAGTGGGACCATCCAGTTTGCAGCTCCGTGGAACCATAAAAGACACACTCAGGGAGCAGACTCAGTGAGCACCAAAGCCCCATCGAAGCAAGTCTAGCCCCAGAGGGGTATCTCCAGCACAGAAGTTCTCCCACTGCAGACACAGCTGATTCTCACAGCCAATTGGCCTGGAGGTCAATTCCTCACAGTGATACCTACAACAATCAAGGCTTAACTACAAGACTGTGCACAAAGCCCACAAGGGGGTGCACCAAGAGTGCCTACCTCAGGTAATTGGGACACTTAGTACAGAAAGGCACTCTATCGACACAGCGAAGCATAAAAAATGCCAAGACAAAGAAACAGGACACAAATGACAGAATTGGAGGAAAGCAAACTGTTGGATACAGAGTTCAAAATCACACTTTTAAGGTCTTTAAAGAACTGTCCATAAGCTGCCGATAAATTTAATAAGGCCCTCGAAAAAACTGGTGAGACTGCAGATAAATGTAGTGAGATCTTCAAGAAGACTGGTGAGACCGCCGATAAATGTAGTGAGATCCTCAAGAAATCTAATGAGACCCTCGATGTTGTGATAAAGGACCAACTAGAAATTAAGCATACACTGACTGAAATAAAGAACATTATACAGACTCCCAACAGCAGACCAGAGGATCGCAAGAATCAAGTCAACGATTTGAAATACGAAGAAGCAAAAAACACCCAATTGGAAAAGCAAAATGAAAAAAGAATCCAAAAATACGAAGATAGTGTAAGGAGCCTCTGGGACAGCTTCAAGCGTACCAACATCCGAATTATAGGGGTGCCAGAAGATGAGAGAGAGCAAGATATTGAAAACCTATTTGAAGCAATAATGACAGAAAACTTCCCCTACCTGATGAAAGGAATAGACTTCCAAGTCCAGGAAGTGCAGAGAACCCCAAACAAAAGGAACCCAAAGAGGACCACACCAAGACACATCATAATTAAAATGCCAAGAGCAAAAGACAACAGCAGCAAGAGAAAGAAAATCAGTTACCTACAAGGGAGTACCCATACGACTGTCAGCTGATTTCTCAACAGAAAGTTTGCAGGCCAGAGGGAGTGGCAAGAAATATTCAAAGTGATGAATACCAAGAACCTACAACCAAGACTACTTTATCCAGCAAAGCTATCATTCAGAAGTGAAGGCCAGATAAAGAGCTTCACAGATAAGAAAAAGCTAAAGGAGTTCATCACCACCAAACCAGTATTATATGAAATGCTGAAAGGTATCCTGTAAGAAGAGGAAGAAGAAGAAAAAGGTAAAGATACAAATTATGAACAACAAATACACATCTATCAACAAGTGAATCTAAAAATCAAGTGAATAAATAATCTGATGAACAGTATGAACTGGTGATTGTAATAGAATCAGGGACATAGAATGGGAATGGACTGACTATTCTTGGGGTGGGGGAAAGGGGTGTGGGAGTGAATGAAGAGATTAGACAATAATCGTGCACCTATGGATGAGGACAGTGGGTGGGGAGTGAGGGCATGGGGTGGGGTGGGAACTGGGTGGAGGGGAGTTATGGTGGGAAAAAAGAGTAACTAATGTAATAATCTGAACAATAAAGATTTAATTTTAAAAAAAAGAGAGAAAAAAAAAAGAAAAAAAAAAAAGTCCAGGTGCGGGAATGGGTTTTTATTATGTAAATCCAGTCAAGCACCAGAAATACCTCCCTTATCTTGAGTTTTGGTGAAACCTTCTGATATTTGGGGGAATTGGGACTATAAAATAAACACGCTGCTTTGGGACTTGGTCTCTCTGCCTCTCCGCCAGAAGAGGACAGAAGCCCACCCAGGCCCAGCTTTCCTTTCTATTTCTGTGTCTGTCTTTCATTTCTCAATCCCAAAGCGCCTCTACTTGAAGGAACCGGTCAAGCTCTCTTTCCTGTGCGGGACGCGGAAAAGGGAGCCCCATGCCCCGACACAATCAGGTACTCCTAACTACCCCAACTGCAGCTAAACTATCAGGGCATGTCCCATGGTTCCACCTTTCCAGATTAAAACCTGTCCCCAGCACACCACCATCAAGCAAGCTGGAATCCCCTAAGTATCACAGCCACCAGATCGGGCCCACCAAACTCCACCTTACCTGCTTCCCAGAAGAGGACGAGTGAGTGAGCATCCCTGCTTGTGCCCCCTATGTACTGACCCTACCAACTCTGACTTCCCTGAAAGCCCATCTCCTCTCCCAATACAAGTCCTACATACTGCCCCCCTCTCCCTTCGAATCCAAATTCTCACCTTTCTATGGGACTCTTCTCTACAAGGGGACTTCAATTATCCATGGGACGAGATTTTTCTTCTTTCTAGATCCTGAACACACCCTTTCTCCTGCTTGGGACAATCCTATTCCAACCCTCTTCTCCTAATCCCATAAGGAATTTTCTCACGTCCACTCATCTTGAATGAACACTTAACTTTACCCATTCCCTCCTAAATGAGGCCAATCCAACCTTAGCCAGGAATTGCAGGCTCTGCCTTTCCCTCTCCTCTTCAGGGTATACCACCATCTCTATACCAATCAGGAGATGGAATCAGGCAAAAATCACTCTAGCTTACAAAAAGGAAAAGGGAACTATATTTCTGGGAAAGGCAGACACCCTTCTAGGTAATTTTCCTATAGGCCAGGCAAATCAAGCCTCCCTTCTTTACTGTATTTATATTCAACCTCTTACTGAGGTAGCTCTTCCTCCATCCCGGTCACAGGTCCTATCACTCCACACACTCCACTAATCGTCCAAGCCCCTTTATGCTTTGTAAGGTCACAGGGAAATATAACTACAGGCCAACTCCCATCATCAGCTTGCAACACCACAGTTAACCTACCACTGCTGAATGGCCATTGGTCCCAAAGGGTTGACTATCAGGTCTCCCCAGAAGCCAATGGTTATTTCCTACAGCCAGTCCATTTTACTTCTTATCCAACCATCCGAGGCTTCAGCTGCTCCTCTCCTTCTCTTCTCCTTGAATAACAGCCCATTCTAGCTTTCCCACAAACTTTCACTCCAGTAGAATCTCAATCACTCATTTGTCTCCTCTTATCGGTAGCAACATGGTGACTACCCTCTTGGTTTGGAGTGCGGAACCCGGAAAAGGAACCTCATACCCTTAAGTTCACTCTTCTCTCTACACCTTTCAGCTTGTCTCCATGATCAGGAATTTTTCTTCCTCTGGGGGGGAAACATACATCTGCCTCCCAACCAACTGGACAGGAACCTGTACTGTCATCCAATGTAGTTGTAACCCCAATAATCAGTCTTTACCTGTCCCCATAGCCCATCATATCTGACACAAAAGAGCAGGCCAAATAATCCCTCTCCTCATAACCCTCACAGCAAGGGTTGGGACTGGCATAAGGGCTTAACCACTGCTCTATCATATTTTGAAATCCTGTCTCAGGACCTACAAGAAAGCCTAGGTGACATTGCCAAAAGTTTAGTTCAAATTCAAGATCAGATAGATTCACTAGCAGCTGTCACCCTCCAAAATCAAAGAGGACCAGACCTCCTAACTGCAGAGAAAGGAGGTCTATGCCTCTTTCTGGAAGAAGAATGTTGTTATTATGTCAGTCAGTCTGGCCCACTCAGGGATGTTGCCCAAAAATTAACAGAAAGGGCCACAAAGATTAGAGAACATCAATCAAATTCATGGTACTACTAGCTAAAAAATATATATTGGTATACCTGGCTACTTCCCTTCATAGGACCATTAATAATCCTATTTTTCGTACTTGTTTTTCGCCCATGTATTCTGCATCATTTTTTATCTTTCCTTTAGGACCGCTTTTGAGCCTTCACTGACCAGTCTCTCAGGGAAATCATGCTGCTGCAACTCCTTGCTCCAACCATGAGGAATTTATACCTTGCACCAGCCAACTACACTCAAAGTCCATCCCCCTATGATTTCAATGTCCCCCCTCAGCAGGAAGTAACTATGGAAGATGTGACCTTCGTCCCTATTCCATAAAACAAAAAGGCTGGAATGTTAGATCTGATCAAATAATTGAATCGATACCCACTCCCCTGGGAACTGACCTTAAGACCACTTCACAATGGACATTCCCTTTTGCTTAAACCACATTCCACTTGCTAAGACCATTATCCTTCCCCTCTGGACCTTCCCAGGATCCGACCTGCACAGAGAATTCTCTGCCCAGTGTTCTTTAAAATCTGTTACTCCCCATCCCTGGGTGCTGGCGCCATTTGGGGACAATTATGTCATGGTTTTCCACATGACATAATTAATTTATAATGCTTTACCACTTTTGGTTTTGTGTGTTCCTCCTTCGGCGACCCTAACATTTATTCATTTTGATGTGTCATTGTGTTTTTTCCTCCCTCCCCCACTTCCCATCTCAAACATCTTCATGGGCCCCTGACAAGCTCCTGGGTGCAGACACTGTGCCCCCAGGCTATAGGGAGAAGGCCTTGTCTCTGGGGCTTCAGGCTCCCCATCTATAAAAGGGGAAGAAAGGTAGGAAGAGGTGTCTCCTACTGCACATGTTTCTCCTATTGGGGAGGATTGCTCATGCTACCCCCCTCCTATAGATTGTAGTGATAATACCTGTAACCTCTCTGAGGAGGAGCTGTGCTGGGTGACTTACATGTCACCTCATTGAATTTCATGGCCTCCAACATCCCTCCTCATTAGATATTCTCAACCCCATTTCACAGATTAAAAATCAGAGAATGGGGTAGGGAGTTAGGATAAGCCCTGTGGAACCCTAACATACCTGAGACAAAGTCCCCATGGTAAGTAAGTGCAGGAATGTGGATAGAAACAAATTAAATAATATCAAATGACAGGGAGAGAAAGGCCCCCCTTTTTTCATTTCTATTTCAATCCTATTAGATGAAGGAGAAGTGTTCAGCTCTGTGGTGATGGGCCTTCGAACACTTCCCTAGCACTTGCTGATCTAGAAAGAGCAGGTCTCAAAATCACAGTGTAGAATGACCACAGTTTCTAACTAGAAATTAATATTTTTTCTATTTTTTTATGAATTATCTTCTAAGTATGGCAAGTGCCACAAACTTTCATTTCCGACTAAATGTATTTGGGTAGGAAAACTTTTAAACTGAAGATATTTTGCCTCAAAAAAGTAATTTAAAGAGAAAAATCAAATATGCATTTAGTGTGTATCCAGTGATGGCAAAATTTAAGAAGGCAGAATTTGAGTGAACAAATTCGGGATTACATTTGGGGTGGGCAGTCATTAACATGTGTGTCCTCGACAAATTACTCCCCCTCTTTGGGCCTCCCATTTGTAATAAGGGATTGTTGGCCCAAACAAGCTCCAGTGCTAACAATCTAACTCTGAAGAATCTGTTTGCTTCTCTGGAGGGACAGGTCTTGGAGACAGTGGACCAAGGGCCTGAATACTAATACTATGCTCTGTGCACATGGGCTTCAGGAGCTCAGTGCTGAGGATGAGAGACCAGAGGGGCTTCATTCCCACCATAGGTGTGTGCAGCTGCTCTGAGTCACTAAAAACAGGAACACAGTAGCCAGTTACTTGCTTATGGAAGGTGGGACAACTGATTTGCAGAAAGGAGGTGATTGACAAGATTACTGCCATCACCAGCCAGCCCCATATGAAAGTGCTCCTGGCCATCCAGAGAGAGGGGCCCAATGGCCAGCTCTAAGGATTAGGGGCCTGGAGCATCAGGACAGGTGAGATTGGAGTGGGAGGACCTGAAGCAGGGACTCCAACTCCGAGGGTGCTCTTGAGATGCTTTACCTTTTATAAACACATGCAGTTGGACATCATGAGAATTTTGAGAGTCTCTGCCTTTTAACAGAGGACTTGACAATATTAATGTTTATTGTAGTTGTTGATGTGTCTGAACTTATTTAGCCATCTTAGTTTATGTTTTTAATTAATCATGATTTCATTGTGTTTTATTTTAAAATTGACCAAATAGTCTTTGTTCCATTTTTACCCTCTACTTTTTTTGAAAATTTATCCTCTATCTTTATTTTTCTGATGGCTACTTTTATATTTTTAATACACATACTTAGTTTTCTAATAATATTTACTTTTTAAAATTCTTTATTGATCAAGGTACCACATATATGTCCTTATCCCCCATGACCCCCCTCCCCCCTGCTCATGCCCTCACTCCCCCTGTTGTCTGTGTCCATTGGTTAGGCTTATATGCATGCATACAAGTCCTTTGGTTGATCTCTCCCCCTTTCCCCAACCCTCCCCTACCTTCCCTCTGAGGTTGGATGGTCTGATCGATGCTTCTCTGTCTCTGGATCTGTTTTTGTTCATCAGTTTATGTTGTTCATTATATTCCATAAATGAGTGAGATCATGGGATATTTATCTTTCTCTGACTGGCTTATTTCACTTAGCATAATGCTCTCCAGTTCCAAACATGCTGTTGCGAATGGTCAGAACTTCTTTTTTACCACAGCATAGTATTCCATTGTGTAGATGTACCACAGTTTTTTAATCCTCTCATCTGCTGATGGGCACTTAGGCTGTTTCCAAATCTTAGCTATGGTGAATTGTGCTGCTAAGAACATAGGGGTGCGTATATCCTTTCTAACTGCTGTTTCTAGTTTCTTGGGATATATTCCTAGAAGTGGGATCACTGGGTAAAATGGGAGTTCCATTTTTATTTTATTTATTTATTTATTTTTAATATATTTTATTGATTTTTTACAGAGAGGAAGGGAGAGAGATAGAGAGTTAGAAACATCGATGAGAGAGAAACATCGACCAGCTGCCTCCTGCACATCTCCTACTGGGGATGTGCCCGCAACCCAGGTACATGCCCTTGACCGGAATCGAACCTAGGACCTTTCAGTCCGCAGGCCGACGCTCTATCCACTGAGCCAAACTGGTTTCGGCAAAGGGGGAGTTCCATTTTTAGTTTTTTGAGGAAACTCCATACTGTTCTCCACAGTGGCTGCACCAGTCTGCATTCCCACAAGCAGTGTACGAAGGTTCCTTTTTCTTCCCATCCTCACCAGCACTTGTCGTTTCTTGATTTGTTGATGATAGCCATTCTGACAGGTGTGAGATGGTACCACATTATCGTTTTGATTTGCATCTTCAGATGATTAGTGACTTTGAGCATGTCTCTTGGCCTTCCTTCTGTCTTCTTTCGAAAAGTATCTATTTAGGTCCGTTGCCCATTTTTTGATTGGGTTGTTTATCTTCCCTTTGTTAAGTTGTATGAGTTCCCTGTCAATGTTGGAGATTAAACCCTTATCGGTGAAAACATTGGCAAATATGTTCTTCCATGCAGTGGGTTTTCTTGTTGTTTTGTTGATGGTTTCTTTTGCTGTGAAAAAGCTTTTTATTTTGATGTAGTCCCATTTGTATATTTTCTCTTTAGTTTCCATTGCCCTAGGTGCTGTATCAGTGAAGAAATTGCTTCAGCATATGTCTGAGATTTTGCTGCCTGTGGTTTCCTCTAGTATTTTTATGGTTTCCCATCGTATGTTTAAGTCCTTTATGCATTTTGAGTTTATTTTTGTGTATGGTGTAAGTTGGTGGTCTAGTTTCATTTTTTTGCATGTATCTCCAATTTTCCCAACACCATTTGTTGAAGAAACTGTCTTGACTTCATTGTATGTTCATGCCTCCTTTGTCAAATATATTAATAATGTTTACTATTTAGCAGTGTCTATATTCCATATTGGTATTTTCGGGATGCTGACAGATGCCTGAGGCAGGGATCAGGGAAGGATGGCATTATGTTCACCCACCATGTGCCAAGCACTGTCTCTGTGTTTCCATAGTTCTCCTCATTTTATCCTAAGAGCAGTTTGGAAAGCAGAATTAGTCTCTTCATTTGCAAATGAGGAAAGTGAAGCTCAAAGAGATGAAGAGTTGCCTGGGGCTTATTAATAAGTTGGTGGCAAAGTAGGATTTCTGAGTCCTGGTGCTTTCTTTTTTAAAAAAATATTCTATTTTATTTTGTTGATTTTAGAAAGAGGAAGGAAGAGAGAAAGAAACATCAATGTGAGACAGAAACATCGATCTGCTGCCTCCTACACGAGCCCAACCAGAAATCAAACCTGCAACCTGGGTATATGCCCTGACCCGGAATTGAACCTGCCATCTCTTGGTGTATGGGACAACACTCCAACCAACTGAGCCACCCGACCAGGGCCTGAATACTGGATCTTTCCAACACCTTCTGTCTGTCTGTCTGTCTGTTTGTAGTGTTCATCATTTTTGTCTGTACTTCATTAATAAAGAGTCAGATAAGTTGGAGAGTAAAGACAAGAAGGAATACCAGAGGGAGAGGGAGAGCTCCTCTTCCTGTCAGTGAGGGTTCAGGGTGCCCGGGAGCCTCAGGAAGCTCTGGGTCCGGTGTCTTCCTGAACTCAGGCTCTTGGGCGGCACCTGTGCTGATTCTGTCTGAATTAGAAACTCAAGGACTTCCCACTCAGTCATTCATTCCCTTCATCAGATGTTTGCTGTGTCCTCCTTGGGCGGAGGGGCATAGTACCTCCTGACCTCAGACACGACTTGGCCCTCTGAATCCAGGTTGAAGTGAGAGGAAGATGGGCATAGAGAGTATAATACCCGAGATTACTGTTTCCTCCAGGTCACTAATTATGGCTCTGTTTTGAAAATGTCATGCACTGTGCATGGAAAACAAAATCTGAACTTTACCAAAAGCTTTGAGTCAGTCTTTTTTCCACATCAAGGATATTGTTACCTTATAAAAAGGTAAAATGTACATGAGGAGATATAAAAAGTTCAGAGGCACCCACTTTTAGCATTACCTGGGGTAGATCCTTCTGGAAACAGTCTATACATATTCAAGCATAGGATTCTGCACATCCCTTCATATTTTTACACTGCTAAGAACTTCCCATGCCTACTGTTTTGTGCCTAACTTTGTTTCTTACTTTATCCCTTGTTAGTCCATAGACTAATGCAGCAGAGGTCCCATATAACAGACTTTCCATTATTCCTTTGAGCTTGTGAGTGAGTTACTATAGATAAATTTCTAAGATTGGAATTATTGGGTCAAATTGTGAGAATTATGAGAATCAACCTGTAATCTTTCCTGTCAAAGAAGAAAGTTCCTTAGCTTATGAGCAGCCATTTCGAGAGACAGCTGCCATTCTAAGTCACATGACTTGCAATTCCCCATGATGCCGCCATTCTAAGTTTCAGTTCCCTAAATGTCAATTCCTCCCCATCCTTGAACTAGCCAATCGTGCAAGAATGTGAACCTGAGCCTTAATCAATCAGGGAGAGGCAGACTGTGTCAGGAAAAAAATCCGAGCAGACTTCACACTGGGTGTGGTTGCTTACCAGATTCTTTGTCAGTTGCACACCCTCCTGCAGAAGTAAAGATATTGCCTTGCTGTCTGATTGCCGAGTATCCTTTGTGTTCTACTAGGACCCTTAACTCTGGGGCTCACCTTCTTTCTAACAAAAGGGTTTGTGTACTTGAAATCTGAGGGAGAGTTTGATTTGCCAGTTGGCATGTGAGGAGCTTGTGCCAGTTGTCACTCCAGCAGTGACAGAGAGTCAGTGCTTCTTTCCCCACAGCCCCACCAAACTGGTGAAAACCATCTTTTAAAAACAGAAGTAGTAAGAGCCTTGGGACCCAAAAGAAGCCCTGGTTGGGCTGCAGGAGTCATGGATGGCTCCTGGAAAGAGGTGCCACATGGATTGGGTAGCATTGGTAGGAGTTTGCCAGTCTGAAGAGTGTGGGGAAGGAGTATCTGGAAGAAGGAACAGATTGTACAAAAATGCAGAGGTATGGGAGCATGTGATGTGTCCAAGGCAGGAAAATGCAGAGTGATGATGTGGAGAGAAGGGAATGAGGGTGCCCAATAACAAGGGACACTGTTGGCTGTGCCTTGCACCCATTTCTCCTCTGCACCTCTGTGATAGGGTATGACAGCAGCCTTCATAATTACTAAGCCATTGGAAATGGTGCAGGGTGGGAAGAAGCAATACACACAGAGCCTAGAATTCAAGGTCAAGATCCTTATTGCCTTTAACTCACTAAGTGACCTTGGACAAGTCACTCCAGGCTTTGGTCTCAACTTCCTCATTTGTAGGGTGCCACCCATCTACACCCTGGCTTGTAGGAAGGGGCCTCCACATACGGGTGAGGGAATGAGGGAAAGATGGCTGCCACAGTCCAGACTTAGCATGCAATCATTGTCCTGGCCTGGGGGCTCTCCTCTTGTTCCCTACCTCTGGACCCTTCTACTCCCCTCTCCCCATGCACTTTTGCAACATGTGGCTCTGTATGCTAAAGGGTGTCCCAAAATTCACGCAAGAAGTAATTTTGATAGAAAACACAGGTTTATAATTAAAAATTGTAAATTTTTTATTGATTCATAAAGTATACAGTATAGGGTATGTATAGAATAGCATAATGGGTAAATGGCCTCCACAGCTTTGCTGGCACATAGCACTCTTTTGTTGAAATTTTCCACTACCGTTTTGCATAAATGTGGCTGAATTTTGTTGATACAGCGCTCAATTTCCTCCTTCAAGGCGTGGGTGGTCATGGGCTTGTTGGCATAAACCTTAGACTTCAAAAAAACCCCAAAGAAAAAAGTCCAATGGTGTTAAATCGCATGATCTGGGCAGCCAATTCTGATCACCAAAACGGGAAATTACACGACCAGGAAATGATTCATGCAGTAATTGAATTGTTTCTCTGGCTGTATGGCATGTGGCACCATCTTGTTGAAACCACATGTTTTCCACATCCATATCTTGCAATTTAGGCACAAAAAACTGGATTTTCATGTCGCGATAGCGAGCACCATTAACTGTTATTGCCCGAGCAGCCGCATTTTGGTCATGGAAAATTTCAACAAAAGAGTGCTATGTGCCAGCAAAGCCGTGGAGGCCATTTACCCGATATGCTATTCCATACATAACCCTATACTATATTCTTTATGAATCAATAAAAAATTTACAATCTTTAATTATAAACCTGTGTTTTCTGTCAAAATTACTTCTTGCGTGATTTTGAGACACCCTTTACAACAAAACTCAGTGCACCAAGCAGATACTTGCTTCAGCAAGCCTGCTCACTACTCACACTCATGAAGAGTAGAGAGACAGACGAGGTAGGACTTCCACGGCACAGTGTCCTCCTAGGATCATAAAAAGAGACTGCATCTGTGGTGCATGGAAGGGTGGAGGGAAAATTACAGCTGCCTCAGAGGGGTCCTGGTAGCTGGGATGTCCTGAGGATGAACCCCTTCCTGCATCCCTCCATCTTTCTGGCTCCAAGCCAGACTAGGGAGTAGAGGGTGGTTGCAAGAAGTGATGGATGTGCCCTTGAAGTACAAGTCATTGCTTACTGAGCCCCTGTTGTGTACCTAGTACCACGTAAGCCATGATTACAAAAATGGCCCTGATTTCTGCCTGCTTCCTATCCTTACCTCCTTTGTGATATGACTTGGCAGCTATCTCCATCCAGAGGTGGCATTTATTGCCCTCCCTTTGAGCCTGGCTAGTCTCATGACTTGCTTTGGCCAACAGAACATGACAGAAGTGGCATCAGGCCTCAGAGAACCTTGTGCTGCCCACTCCTCCCATGTGAATGAGTGATGGCTGACTGAGTGCCAGGATTGCTCTGGAGCCCAGCACCAGGGCTTGGCAGGCTCATGGGAAACCAGGCTGGAAACTCGGAGGCTTTCAGGGCAAGTGAGTGATGTAAAGGCCTGGAGAAGGCGGGGCTAGCCTGGGGCAGCCTGGAGTGTGTGTAATCTCCTAAGGGGAGGCAGCCATTATCCACCTGGGACAATAGTAGCCAAAGGGGCCTATCCAGGAGGAGCCCAAGTTCGATTCTTTGTATGAAATCCTGCACCCTTAAAATGTTGACAAATGATACCCATTATTTAACGCACTGCCCATCTTGGGCTGGAAAGGCCTGCTACTTCATTTTCAACCTTTGTCCTGGGGTCCAGTTCAGTCATGAAGACTGAGCCATGTCTGAACTGCATCCATTGCAATCATTCACACAGCTCTTCTTTTGACAAAAGCACAGTGAGCTGTGGCTTCCCTGGGCCATGCCTTGGCTGGAGGTTTCAGAGAGGAGCAGTGAGGTGAAAGGCAGTTACTTCTAGGGCCCCTACCCAGCAGGAGGTTTCTGGGAGGGCTTCGTGCTGAGCCTGTAGAAGCTGGCTACCTATCTCCACCTGCCAACCCCACTGCCCCATTCCAGATGAGCGCTAGTGGGGACACTAGAAGAAGAATGGTCAGTTTTCTTAATTGAAGCTATTCTGCTAGATCCTGTGATTTCTTAAACAGCTTTATCAAGATATAATTAACGTATTTTCAGTATATTCACAGAGTTTTAAAACCACTTAACCACCTCACCTTCCAGCTCCAGACAACTACTAGTCTATTTCTGTCTCTACATTTTACCTGTTCTGGACAGTTCGTGTACATGAAATCATAGAATATGTGTCCCTTTTTGACTGACTTCTTTCACTTAGCATAATGTTTTCAAGATCCATTCATGTGTAGCAGGTGTCAGTATTTTATTCCTTTTTATTACCAAATGATTGTCATTATGTGGATATAGTACATTTTATTTATCAACTAGGAGCCCAATGCATGAATTCGTGCACCTTTAAAGGAACTGTGGGCCATGGGCTTCGGTGGGCATAGGGGTGGATCTCAGCCCCTCCTGCCATGATCCCCTGTCTGCCAGCAGTCCCACTCCTGCCACCGCTGCTCCCACCCACTGACGCGCTGGCCCTGCTCACACCAGCTGACAGAGCGGAGCAATTGGGGCTGGCGCCAGCAGCAGGTGCAAGCAGCAGCTGCTACCCCCGATCACCCCTCAGGAGCAGGGGGAGGTGGAAAAGCCCTCAGGGGTGATCTGGGAAGGCAGCCGCCATTCACACCCACTGATGTACTGGCACTGGGCGCCAGGCTCTGGCAGCAAGTGTGAGCGGTGGGTCTGGCGCCAACTGTGGGTGCGAGCGGGGCTGGCACCAGCAGTGGGTGCAAGCGGCAGCTCTGGCACTGGCAGTGGGGTGAGCAGGGCTGTCGCTGGCAGCGGGTGCTAGAGGCAACTGCTGGCCCTGATTGCCCCTTAGGAGCAGGGGTAGGTAGAGAAGCCCTCAGGGGTAATAAGGGCCAGGAGCCGCCGCTCGCACCCGCTGACAGTGCCGAGTGATCCGGGCCAGCACCAGGTGCCAGCAGCAGGTGCAAGTGGGGCCGGTGCTGTCAGCAGGTGTGAGCGCCGGGCGAGACCGCGAGACCACGGTGCACTGGAGCAAAGAATTTTCAGTAACCACCAGAGGCTCACCCTGATGACAGCAACCAGCGCTCCGCCTTGGTCTGGTGTCCCCGCTCACCTGCTCCACCATCCTGCCATGGCTAATGCCTGCCATGTTCCGTGCTCTGCCACCTGCTGCCGATGCCATGTTCTACGTGCGCCCCCCTGGTGGTCAGTACACACCATAGCGACCGGTTGTTTGGTTGTTCCACCGTTTGGTTTATTTGCATATTAGCCTTTTATTATATAGGATTGATAGACACTTGAGTTGTTTCCTCTCTCTCTCTCTCTCTTTATATCCTATATAATAAAAGGCTAACATGCAAATCAACCAAACAGAAGAACTACCGGTCGCTATGACATGCACTGACCACCAGGGGGCAGAGGCTCTTAATGCAGGAGCTGCTCCCTGGTGGTCAGTGCGCTCCCACAGGGGGAGTGCTGCTCAGCCAGAAGCCGGGCTCATGGCTGGCGAGTGCATTGGCAGTGGCGGGAGCCTCTCCCACCTCCGCAACAGAGCTAAGGATGTCCAACTGACAGCTTAGGTCCACTCCTCATGGGGAGCAGGCCTAAGCCATCAGTCTTACATCCCCCGAGGACTCCTGGACTGCGGGAGGGCGCAGGCCGGGCTGAGGGACCCCAAACCTCTGAGTGCACGAATTTCGTGCACCGGGCCTCTAGTATATATAAAGAGGTAATATGCAAATTGTCCAGGACACCATAATGTCATGACTGCTCAGCAGGAGGCTGCGCATGCAGGTGGGCGGGAGGGGACTGCATACACAGTGAGGCAAGCCACGGATGGCGCAGGCCCAGAGAGAAGAGGGCTTGCCAGTCGCTGCGGCTGTGAAGTGGCCGGAGAGAAGAAGGACTCCCAGCCATAGCGCACTGGCAGTCCCACCTCTGTGCATGAGCTGCATAGGAAACACCTCTTTGGACCACTCATTGGCTAAGCTCTCAGTACGCCACTCACAGTGTTCTTGGTAACTTGGGTAATAAGAATTCAAGAAGGTGATCTAGGGTTTTTCCACCTCACTCCTGAAGGAAAAAATGAAGGTCTGCAGCTAGCTGGTTTGGCTCAGTGGATAGAGGCTCGGCCTGTGGACCACAGGGTCCTGGTTCAATTTTGATCAAGGGCATGTACCTAGGTTGTAGGCTCCTCCCTGGCCAGGGCCCAGGTCAGGGCTCATGCAAGAGGCAATCAATTGAAGTGTCCCTGTCACATTGATGTTTCTCTCTGTCTTTCCCTCTCTCTTCCATGCTCTCTAAAAATCCATGGAAAAATATCCTCAGGTGAGGAAAAGAAAGAAAGGAAGAAAGAAAGAAAGGAAGAAAGAAAGGAAGAAAGAAAGAAAGAAAGAAAGAAAGAAAGAAAGAAAGAAAGAAAGGTCAAAGCCTATAAAAGAGACATCTTAAAAATGCCTAAAGAAAGTTGTCATTTTTTCGTGGTGAAGGTACTGGAGTCTGTGTTGATGAGAACACCTTGGCGGCTATAGCAGCTGGCAGTGGTAGCAGCAGCAGGTGATGGGGGTGGCACCTTCCCCTGATCAGCCTGGTCAGCTCCTGCTGAGGAAGGCCAGACTATGGCTAAGCCATCAGTAGGACATCACTTGAGGGCTCCCAGACTGTGAAAGGGGGTAGGCTGGGCTGAGGGACCCCCCTCCCACCCAGTGCATGAATTTTCGTGCGCCAGGCCTCTAGTTATAAATAATGCTGCTGTGAACATTTGTGCACAAGTTTTTGCATGGATTCATGGTTTTAATTATCTTAGTTATATACCTATAAGTAGACTTTCTGGGTCATATAGTTGGATGTTTAAATATTTGAGGAACTGCCAGACTATTTTCCAAAGCAGCTGCACCATTTTACATTTCCACCAGCAACATAAGAGGGTCCAATTTCTCGACATTCTTTTCAACTCTCATTATTTTCTGTGTTTTTAATTCCAGCTATCCTAGTGCATGTAAAGTGGTGTTTCACTGTGGGTTTTTTTTTGTTGTTGTTAATCCTCACCTGAGGATATTTTTTCCATTGATTTTTAGAGAGAGTGTAAGGAGGAGGGAGTGAGTGAGAGAGAAGAGAGAGAAACATTGATGTGACAGACACATTGTTTGGTTGCCTCCCACACGCACCCTGACTGGGGCCAGGGATTGAACCTGCAACCCAGATACATGCCCTTGACTGGGAATCGAACTCAAGACCCTTCAGTGCATGGACTGATGCTCTATTCACTGAACTACATTCTCCAGGGCTCACTGTGGTTTTGATTTGCATTTCTCTGATGGCTAATGATGTTGAGCATCTTATCATATGCTTATTATATCTTCTTTGTGGAAATGTCTGTCAGGTCCTTTGTTCATTTTACATTGGGTTATTTGTGTTTTTAATAATTGAGTTATAAAAGTTTTTTTAATATTCTAGATACAAGTCTCTAATTAAATATATGATTAGCAAAACTTTTTTTAAACCATTCTGTGGGGGGGCCTTTTCAGTTTCTTAATTGGTGTTCTTTGTAGAATAAATATTTTTAATTTGATGTCCAACTGATCTTGTTTTTCTTTTGTTGTTTATGGTTTGGAGTCATTTATAAGTCATTATGATTTTATTTTGAATTTCTCTAATGTCTAATGATGTTGACCATCTTTTTATGTGCTTATTTGCTTTTGTATATCTTCTTTGGTAAAATGCATGATTGAGTCTTTTGCCTATTTTTAACTGGGTTGTCTTATTGTTTTTTTTGTTTTTTTTTTTTATATTTTATTGATTTTTTACAGAGAGGAAGGGAGAGAGATAGAGAGCCAGAAACATCGATGAGAGAGAAACATCGATCAGCTGCCTCTTGCACGCCCCCTACTGGGGATGTGCCCGAAACCAAGGTACATGCCCTTGACCGGAATCGAACCCGGGACCCTTCAGTCCGCAGGCTGACGCTCTATCCGCTGGGCCAAACCGGTTAGGGCTGGGTTGTCTTATTGTTAAGTTTTAAGAGTTCATTCTCTATTTTGCACACATCCTTCATTGAATATATATTTTACAAATATTTTCTCCCATATTGTAGCTTGCCTTCTCTTTTCTTTTTTTTAATATATTTTTTATTGATTAAGATATTACATATGTGTCCTTATCCCCACATTACCCCCTACCCCCCCTCATGCCCTCACCCCCCCGTTGTCCGTGTCCATTGGTTAGGTCTATATGCTTGCATATAAGTCCTTTGGTTGATCTTTCCCCCTTACCCCCACCCTCCCCTACCTTCCCTCCAAGGCCCAACAGTCCAATCAATGCCTCTCCGTCTCTGGATCAGTCCTTGTTCATCAGTTTGTTGTTCATTATATTCCACAAATGAGTGAGATCATGTGGTATTTATCCTTCTCTGACTGGCTTATTTCACTTAGCATAATGCTCTCCAGTTCCATCCATGCTGTGGCAAATGGTAAGAGTTCCTTTTTCTTCTTCCTCTTCTTAAAGAATACCTTTCAGAAAAAACCAAGATGGCGGCATAGGTAAACACCGGAGTTTGCTGCCTCGCACAATTACTTCAAAAATACAACTAAAAGATGGAATGGACATCATCCAGAACCACAGGAAGGCTGGCTGAGTGGAAATTCTACAACTAGAAGGAAAGAGAAAAGCATACCGAGACTCAGAGGAGGCACAGTGTGGAAGTAAAATACTAAGGTGCGGAGGTGCATGTGAAGCGAGCTGGTGGCTGAGGGCACGCTTGTTGTTTTCAATCGGGAGGGAGTCTCAGTCTCTGAGCTCCAGTTCCGGGTGAGTCTCTAGGGAACCAGACTCATATGGGAGAAGTGGGACTGTCTGGCAGCAGTCGGAACTTGAGGGCAGCTTTCTCTCTGAGGGGCTTGCAGTGATTACTGGGACATTGAGAAGCAAAGCCTCTGAAAGCAGGACTGAGAGCAGCCATAACTGCTAGCCCCGCCCTGTTGATCCCGTGGGACCCGCCCCGCCCAAGCCCTGCAGGGAGACTTTTGCTGGATAGCCTCAGGCAAAGGCTAGATTCGCACCTCCCTAGAGATCCAGGAGCCAGGAAGCCCAGAGGTCAGAGTGGGACCATCAGCTTGCAGCTCCATGGAAACATGAAGGACACACTCAGGGGGCAGACTCAGTGAGCACCAAAGCCCCATCGAAGCAAGTTTTGCCCCAGAGGGGTGTCTCCAACACAGAAGTTCTCCCACTGCAGACACAGCTGATTCTCACAGCCAATTGGCCTGGAGGCCAATTCCTCACAGTGATACCTACAACAATCAAGGCTTAACTACAACAAGACTGTGCACAAAGCCCACAAGGGGGTGCACCAAGAGTGTCCTCCTCAGGTAATTGGGGAGGCTGAACCACTGAGCCCTAGAGGACACTTAGCACAGAAACCCACCGTATCAACACAGGGAAGCATAAAAAATGTGGAGACAAAGAAAAAGGACACAAATGACAGAAATGGAGGAAAGCAAACTACTGGATATAGAGTTCAAAACCACACTTTTAAGGCCTTTCAATAATTTTCTAGAAACTGCCGATAAACTTAATGAGATCTACAAGAAATCTAATGAGACCCTCGATGTTGTGATAAAGAACCAACTAGAAATTAAGTATACACTGACTGAAATAAAGAATATTATACAGACTCCCAACAGCAGACTAGAGGATTGCAAGAATCAAGTCAACGATTTGAAATACGAAGAAGCAAAAAACACCCAATCAGAAAAGCAAAATGAAAAAAGAATTCAAAACTACGAAGATAGTGTAAGGAGCCTCTGGGACAGCTTCAAGCGTACCAACATCCGAATTATAGGGGTGCCAGAAGAAGAGAAAGAGCAAGATATTGAAAACCTATTTGAAGCAATAATGACAGAAAACTTCCCCTACCTGGTGAAAGAAATAGACTTACAAGTCCAGGAAGCGCAGAGAACCCCAAACAAAAGGAATCCAAAGAGGACCACACCAAGACATATCATAATTAAAATGCCAAGAGCAAAAGACAAAGAGAGAATCTTAAAAGCAGCAAGAGAAAGAAAGTCAGTTACCTACAAGGGAGTACCCATACGACTGTCAGCTGATTTCTCAACAGAAACTTTGCAGGCCAGAAGGGAGTGGCAAGAAATATTCAAAGTGATGAATAGCAAGAACCTACAAACAAGATTACTTCATCCAGCAAAGCTATCATTCAGAATTGAAGGTCAGATAAAGAGCTTCACAGATAAGGAAAAGCTAAAGGAGTTCATCACCACCAAACCAGTATTATATGAAATGCTGAAAGGTATTCTTTAAGAAGAGGAAGAAGAAGAAAAAGGTAAAGATACAAATTTTGAACAACAAATACACAAGTGAATCTGAAAATCAAGTGAATAATCTGATGAACAGAATGAACTGGTGATTATAATAGAATCAGGGGCATAGAAAGGGAGGGGACTGACTATTCTTGGGGGGGGGGGGGAAGGGGTGTGGGGGATGCGGGAAGAGACTGGACAGAAATTGTGCACCTGTGGATGAGGACAGTGGGTGGGGAGTGAGGGAGGAGGGTGGGGTGGGAACTGCGTGGAGGGGAGTTATGGGGGGAAAAAAGAGGAACAAATGTAATAATCTGAACAATAAAGATTTAATTTTTTTTAAAAAAGAATACCTTTCAGCATTTCATATAATACTGGTTTGGTGGTGATGAACTCCTTTAGCTTTTTCTTATCTGTGAAGCTCTTTATCTGACCTTCAATTCTGAATGATAGCTTTGCTGTGTAAAGTAATCTTGGTTGTAGGTTCTTGCTATTCATCACTTTGAATATTTCTTGCCACTCTCTTCTGGCCTGCATGGTTTCTGTTGAGAAATCAGCTGACAGTTGTATGGGTACTACCTTGTGGGTAACTGACTTTTTTTCTCTTACTGCTTTTAAGATTCTCTCTTTGTCTTTTGCTCTTGGCATTTTAATTATGATGTGTCTTGGCGTGGTCCTCTTTGGATTCCTTTTGTTTGGGGTTCTCTGCGCTTCCTGGGCTTGCCTTCTCTTTTCTTAACAGTCTAAAAGTTTTGTTAATTAGTTCCTACATATAGGTCTACTGTTTATTCCAAGTTAAATTTTGTAGATGTTGTGAGGCATGGGTCGAGATCCATTCTTTTCTATGTGGATCTCCTATTGTTCCAGCAACACTTATTAAAAGACTATACTTTCACTCATTAAGTTGCCCTGGAATCTTTGTTGAAAATCAATTGACCATATGTGTGTGGGTCTATTTCTGGACTCTATTCTATTCTATTGATCTTTAGGTCTATCTTTACAACAGAACCACTTGTTTTGATTACTCTTACTTTATATTAAGTCTTCAAATCAGATAGTGTGAGTCCTCCAACTTCGTTACTCTTTCTGGCAATTTAAGTGGGACAGTTTTGGTTGGGTGGGGCTTCCCTGCCATAGCACCCCAGGCCCCTGCCCTTTGAATACCAGAATGTATCCAGCATCAAAAATGCTTCTCACCATATTTTCAAATGTCCTGATGGAGGGAAGTACTTCCCCCATCTGCCCAAGGAGAATCTCTTCTTCAAAAGCACAAGAATCAGATTAATATCAGCAGCACTAGGTGTCAGAGGAAAATGAAGCAAACCCTTCCAGGTTCTGAAGAAATTAATTTTTAACCTAGAATTCTATGTTCAGCTAAACTGCCCATCAAGTTTGTGGAAAAAATAAATTATTTCAGATACACAGGACTCAAAGACCTTTCCATAGGCTGTCTCTGAGAGAACTGCTGAAAGATATACATGGAAAAGTACAAAATGAGTCCAAGAAAGAGAATACAGAAGATCCAAGAAACCATGGACCCAAACCTGAATGTAATGCCAAGAAATCTCCAGTGATAGTGGTGTAGCTGGCCAAGGAGGCAGCCAGCCCAAATTACAACAGTGAGTCAAAGAGTTCTCAGAGGAATGTTTTTAAGAAGTACACTGAATATTGTACAACAAATGGTAATATTAAGAGGTAGATGATCTTATTGAGAAGCTGCATATGGATCATAATAGTAAAAATTAGTAAGTGATCATAATATGCTTGTCCTTTCCCTGCCTCCTCCTCCAAAATTTTGTCACCTTTATTTTCTTTTGAGTGCATAGTTACATATTTTTTTTCCTCCCGTTCAACTTAAACTGCTTAGCCTTGTATTTATGTAATTTCTAGAGGCTCAGTGCACAAATTCATGCATGGGTGGGGTCCCTCTGCCTGGCTGGCGATCAGAGCTGATCAGGGCTAGCCAGCAGGGGAGAGGGACAGCGGGAGGTTGGCTGGCCATGGGAGGTTGGCTGTGGGAGCACACTGACCACCAGGCGGCAGCTCCTGCATTGAACATCTGCCCCCTGGTGGTCAGTGTGCATCATAGTGACCGGTTATTCAGTTGACTAGTCTTAATGGTCGCTTAGGTTTTTATATATATATACTAGTAGCCCGGTGCACGAAATTCGTGCACTGGGGTGGGGGGAAAGGGGCCCCTCAGTCTGGCCTTCACCCTCTCCAATCTGAGACCCCTCAGGGAATGTCCAACTACCTGTTTGTGCCCACACTTTTAACAGATAACAGCTCCATTGTTGTTTCTTTCTTATGCTTAAAACCATTGGAATTAGTAGGTATTCAAAGTGTGTATACATTTTGGGGGGATATCCTGTATATCTCCAGTCAGTGGTGAAAGAAACCAACAGCAGATTTGGAACCCCCAGACAGGGAACCTTGCTCACTCCCCACATGTCTCCCCACTTCACTTTCCACCTTCGTGGGCAGCAGGAGAATTAACATTTTCTCTCATTAATTCGGAAAAGCATGTCCTGTCACCCGTTGCTCAGCAGGAGTGCGCTAGTCCCCAAGCAAGCGAGGCTCAGTCAGGGCAGCCTTCACTCATGGGTGCTGGCACCCAAAGTGCACATTCCTCCTCTACAGTCGCCCCAACTATCCCACTGTTTCACTGAGAGGGCAGAATTCCTCTTTGCCTCTGGGTTCTTGATCTTGAACGCTGACCGAAGGCACCTCAGAGAGGGCCGCCCGCGCCCACCAGGTGTGTCTGTCTGCACCTGCTCCTGCCTCAGCACCTGCATTAACCCCTCAGAGGTGATCTCGTAGCTGCACTGGCCTCCGTGGGAACAGGGCATCACCACTCGGCCCTCTCACTGTCATCTCACAGGTGCCCACGCTCAGCACCCAGAACACCCAGACACTCTCCAAAGGATGTAAGCACATCAGAGGGGATGTGTGCACATCCTGTGGGGGTGTTAGGCATGCTGGGTTGATGGAAGTGCGGTGGAGAGGCGGGGGGAATTTGTGCATGCCTTGGTTTGCAACTGTTGTAGGCGTGGGAGGGTGACAGTGTGCTGGGGGATGTTCACACGCCAGGGGAGGATGTGCACACTGGAGGCCTCTGGCTTTGCAGATCCGCAAATCCCCGTGGTGCAGCCAGGAGGACGTCAGTCTGGCCCACCACGGTGGCTGTCCCTGCAATCCTGCACCTTCTAGGCCAGGAGGCGGATCTTGCGCAGTCACTCCTGGGCACTGATGGCCTGCAGGCTCTACGTCAGCTCAGCCTGCAGGCTCTGCTTGGCGCACTCACAGCTGTCACCACCACCATGTGGGGAGTACAGGCCATCCTCCGCTGGCCTGCCTCCCCTGTCCAGAGGCTCTCTGAGCTGCTCACCTGCACAGAGTGACTGGGGCTGGGTGGAAGCCAGGCGTCCTGCCCTGCCCAACCCCGGCCGATCTGCCCCTGTGCGAGCTGCCTCCCCGCCATGAAGGGTCACCGATCCGGGTCCCGGGACTGTGCACAGCCTCAAGAGCTGCCCCCCGCCCGGCAGGGTCACAGATCCGGGTCCCGGACCGCAGACAGCCTTGCCTGCTGCCTCCCGCCTTCAGTATGCAAATTAGCCGCCATCTTCTTGCTTCAGGGTGGGGGTCCCCACTGGGGTGCCTGGCCAGTCTGGATGAGGGGATGATGGCTGTTTGCCACTGGTCACACCCCCTTCAGGGAGGGGGTCCCCACTGGGGTGCCTGGCCAGTCTGGGTGAGGGGCTGAGGGCCGTTTTCAGGCTGGTGGGCAACTGAAGCTCCCAACCTCTCCTTTTTTTTTTTTTTTTTTAATTCTGGGATTTATTTACCTTCTATGGCTGTCACTGGAGCTGAGAGCCACCTTTAGCTCTGAGGCTCGGCTGCAGCTCTGAGATCTCGGCTGCTGAAAGCAGGTACTGGGTTTGTTTGGGTTCTATAATTGAAACACTGTTGCGGTCCTGCTGGCTGAAGCCCTGCTGGCTGAAAGCAGGTTTCTGGAGTTTGTTTAGCTTCTATACTTGCAACAATGTTTCTTAAACTGCAAGCTCAGAGGCCGGCAAGGCAGGCGGGGAACATTGGCTTCCTCCGTCATTGGAGCAAGCAAGCCTCCTGTTCGCTTCAAGCTGCCTGGCTGCTGGCTGCCATCTTGGTTGGCAGTTAATTTGCATATCGCCCTGATTAGCCAATGGGAAGGGTAGCGGAGGTACGGCTAATTACCACGTTTCTCTATTATTAGATAGGATAATATTGGAAGAACCAATTTTTTATTTTTTTAGGGCTTAGAATTTATCTGCATATGAAGCAGGAAGACCTTAACTAGAGTTACAAAACAGCATGTAAACTCATAAAACACAACAAGGTAAAAGCAGTGGTGTGAAGACAGGGTCAGGAGAAGAGGGTGTCTGGGCTGTTTCCCAGGGACACTTTTTGAGATGGAGGTTTGCATGTAGGAGCATTATTGGAGAGTCCTCTTGGGACCAGCACCAGTGAAGGAGGGAAGAAGCAGGAGTGAGCAGAGGAAGATACTGGGCTGAGGTGCAATCTTAACAGAGGCCTCTGGGCTCCTCTCAAGACCTCCAGAGCTGGGATGCTGCTGAAGAATTGTTAAAGCTCAGAAGGGGGGTCCGCTCTTGTACAAGATCCTACATGGACCAGATATGGATGAGAGCTGGGATCCTACTGCAGAGCTGTCCAAGCTCAGGCAGGGGGTCAGCGCTTGTATAAGGTCCTTAGTGGACCAGTCATGAATGAGGGCTGCCCCATGAAGTGAGTGACATAACATTGGGTGAGACAGATGCCATTGGCAGAGGGCAATTTCCCAAGAGAAATTCCGTTTCACCTGTGAGCCATCAGATGCCAGTGTGCCTGGCCTGTGGAAGGTGAGAGCCTCTTCATGAAGTGGGAGTTTGGTCAGCTACCACAATATTCAGTTGAGAGTTCTAATTCTTTCACTGTGCACTGGAATTTATTTTTATTTTTTAAAATATATTTTTATTGATTTCAGAGAGAAAGGAAGATGGGGGGGGGGGGGACATCAATGATGAGAGAGAATCATTGATCAGCTGCTTCCTGCAGGCTCCCTACTGGGGATCAAGCTCACAACCTGGGCATGTGCCCTTGACTGGAATTGAACTTGGAACCCCTCAGCCTGCAGGCTAACACTATGTTATCCATGTTAAATCACCTTGCTTTACCCTTACCTGTCCGCCTCTGCCACTCTGCCTACCAGTTGTTCCTATGTCACAGGCTTGTGAGGGGTAATCATAAGAGATATCTGGGTGGCTAAGAGTTCAATTGTCCAGAAGAGAGGTCAGTTACCACATCTGGGGTCCAGGGCTGGGGGCCAAAGCCAAGAAGACTTGAGCTGTGGCAATAGAGTGTTGCAAAAAGCAGGCTGTGCTGGACCATCTTCACAGCCTGGCTTATAAGGCAGAGGTATGTAGGAATTTTAGTGCCATCCTTCCCCAGCAAATGCTGGTGTGAAAGCACTCTCTAGCCCAGCCGTGGGCAAACTACGGCCCGTTTGAAATGAATAAAACTAAAAAAAAAAAAGACCGTACCCTTTTATGTAATGATGTTTACTTTGAATTTATATTAGTTCACACAAACACTCCATCCATGCTTTTGTTCCGGCCCTCCGGTCCAGTTTAAGAACCCATTGTGGCCCTCCAGTCAAAAAGTTTGCCCACCCCTGGTCTAGCCTGTGGGAAGCTTTGTTCCCAGCTCTCAACTTCTTTGACCTGAAGGTGAAATTCTCTGCTGATGCCATTGTTACTCCTGTTTGAGTTACATTAAATCTCAAACAAGCCAAGCACCTGTTATATGCCACTGCCACACCTTGTCCTGTCAGCCACGGTGGAAGTATTTATACCTCAGACTGTGGCAAATGCTACACATTATGTTCTTTCTGGTTGTTCAGTGTTTACCAGCACACCACTGCATGCCTCCAGGACTAGCCTCATGGTTTGGGGGGCACAGTGCAAAATAAAAATGGGGGCCCTGTGTCCAAAAATTAAGATTATCAAGATGGTGACAGCAAAGCATTAACCCAAGAGCAAGTCCTTCTGAGGAACCATCCACCCGTCATGACCCTTCAGTGTCTGTCTCCACAGAAGAACTCTAAGAGAGCAGGACCCTTTTCTGTCACGCTAGGTGTCCTCAGAGCCTGGATCCAGTTGATGCTCAGTAACATTCCCTCAGTGAGTGACTGGCTGATGCTCTTTGAGGAGGAGCAAACATCAGTTAGCATATTAATGTGAAAAGAAAACATTGGAAGGCCAATGGACTTTGATATTCAGCAGGGCTGAAAATCAGCGTAGTATTGCTCTGCTGTGGGCTCAATGGCTCAAGGCAATTTCCTAACCTGATAATCCTTACATTGTTTACCAAACTCTACCTTTGATCTGCCTGTATGCATTGCTAAAGGGCAAATGTGTATTCAAGTAAATAAATAGAAGATCAGGCCAGAAGTCAGTGTGCCTCTTCAAGAAAGAGGATCCACATTCCCCCCACCATACCTTGTAAATTCATATTTCTTGTATAGTATTTTCATTTGTGTGTCGGCCCCTCCTTCAGATCCTGAACCCCGCTGTGAAGGTCGTGGCATGGCTCAGTGTGTGAGCAGTGAAGGCTGTTCGATGTGATCTCATTGCCAGTGGTAGACTCTTTTATAACTCCCAGATCCAGGGATTTGGCTGTAACTGGAATACCTCAGAGTGCCAGGAATGGAGCTCAAGGAAAATGAGTAAGGTGGGAGGCAGTCGGCAAACCAGTGGAGGCTCATTCCCCTCACCTCTCCCATTGACTAAGATGATAGAAGCTGGAAGCAACAGAGAAATGGATCAAAAACTCACCATCATTCATGCCACCTGGGAGTGTTCCCCACTTATGCTCTGTGGATATCTCAGCTTGGTTAAGGGAACTTGGGGGGCAGCGGGCCCTGAAGGATAGGGTCATCAAAGTTCTAGGGTGTACAGATAGTTCCCCTGAGGCTGCCACAGCACCTATCTGCCCATTGTTATAATCTGCCCTATCCTGGCCTGATTGCTCTTAAAAGGCAAGGGTGAAGTCTCCCACCCAAGTCTCCGGGATCCACACGGCTGAGCCCTTTGCTGCTTGGAGAAGTGGCAAATTTCCAAGAGCAAGGAGGCTGTGGGGAGATGGAAATGTGAAGTCAGCTTCAACCTGGAACTGCTGAAAGGGGGTGTCTGTGGTGAGGATGGAGATGTGGCCCAGGAGGGGAGGCCCAGCTACTCCTTCTCCTCATTCAGTCAGCTCTTCTCCTCACCATTCTCACTGACATGGATCGGGATGTTTTTTCTTTTTTTTAATTAAATCTTGATTGTTGAAAATATTATATACTAGAGGCCTGGTGCATGGGATTTGTGCACTGGTGGGGGTGTGGCCTGCAGGGATCAGCTGCTGTGGGAGTGCCGCCTATCCCAGTCAGCCTAGTGATGCTCCCATTGTGGGAGCACACTGACCACCAGGGGGCAGCATCTGCATTCAGCATCTGCCCCCTGGTGGTCAGTACGCATCATAGCGACTGGTTGACCTGTCGTTTTGGTCATTCTGCCCTTCGGTCGCTGGGCTTTTATTATATAGAATGTCCCTATTTCCCCCCCATTGACTCCTTCTGGTCTGTCCCCAAGCCCTACCTCAGGCCTTCACCACCCTATTGTCTGTGTCCACGGGTTATGAAAATATGCATACAAGTTCTTTGGTTGGTTGCTTACCACCCACCCACCTTCCCTCTGAGATTCCACATTCTGTCCTATGCTTCTATGTCTCTGGATCTATTTTGTTTATCAGTTTATTTTGTTTAATAGATTTCACATATGAATGAGATCATGTGATACTTCTCTTTCTCTGACTGGATTATTTCATTTAGGATAATACTCTCTAGGTCTCTCTAGGCCAGTGGTTCTCAACCTTGGCTGCACATTAGAATCACCTGGGAATCTTTTTAAAATCTTGATTTCTGGGCCTCATCCTCCAAAATTCTGTTTCTTTGTTACTAATGTTGTGGCCCCACCCCATAACAAAGAAACAGAATTTCTGGAGGATGGGGCCCAGAAATCAGGATTATAAAAAGATTCCCAGGTGATTCTAATGTGCCACCAAGGTTGAGAACTACTGCTCTAGGCCAGCGGTTCTCAACCTGTGGGTCACGACCCCTTTGGCAGTTGAACGACCCTTTCACAGGGGTCGCCTAAGACCATCCTGCATATCAGATAATTACATTACGATTCATAACAGTAGCAACATTACAGTTATGAAGTAGCAACAAAAATAATTTTATGGTTGGGTCACAACATGAGGAACTGTATTTAAAGGGCCAGAAGGTTGAGAACCACTGCTGTAGTCTGTCTCAAAGGGCAAAAGATCTTTCCTTTTTACTGCTGTATAGTATTCCACGGTATAAATGTACCACGACTTTTTTATCTACCCATCCACTGATGGGCACTTGGGCTGTATCCAGATCTTAGCTATTATAAATTGTGCTGCTATGAACATAGGGGTATACATTCTTTCTGATTGGTGTTTCTGGTTTCTTAGGCTATATTCCTAGAAGTGGAATCATTGGTCAAATTACAGTTCCATATTTAATTTTTTGATGAAACTTCATAGTGTTTTCCAAAGTGGCTGCACCAGTCTGCATTCCCACCAGCAGTGTACTAGGGTTCCCTTTTCTCCACATTCTCACCAGCAATTGTTATTTGTTGATTTGTTGATGGTAGCTATTCTGACAAGTGTGAAGTGATACCTCATTGTCATTTTAATTTGCATCTCTCTGATGATCAGCATTTTTTCATATGTCTCTTGACCATCTGTATGTCCTCTTTGGAGAAGTGTCTATTTATGTTCTTTGCCCATCTTTTAATTGGATTGTTTGTCTTCTTTTTGCTAAGTTGTATGAGTTCCTTATACACTGAGTGGCCAGATTATTATGACCACCTGACGTTTGTAGGCAAATTAGCTATAATTTAGTGCTGAAGTTGCTAGAGGGCCAGACCATTATAAGTAGGGAAGCAGGTTGTTTACCATGACAGTACAAGTGATTTTTTTCTGAAGATATAGGTAAACAACGTGATTTTACAGCCTTTGAATGTGGGATATATTTGAACGTGAGTGGCCAGATTATTATGACCACCTGACGTTTGTAGGCAAATTAGCTGTACACTGCATTGTATGGGATATGGAAGCCAAAGGCCTGTTCGAACACCTTTGCTGTCCGCAGTTACCAAGATAAAACGTCTCCAATTCGCACAGGAACACAGGATTGGACAATCGAGCATTGGAAAAAAATCATGTGGTCTGATGAATCATGTTTCCAGTTGCATCATGCAGATGGCAGAGTGAGAATTTGGTGGAAACAGCATGAAAGCATGCACCCCACATGTATGAGTACAACCCTTCAAGCTGGTGGGGACAGTGTTATGGTTTGGGGCATGTTTTCCTGGCATGATTTGGGCCCTTTAATTCGTGTGGAACAATGTCTGAATAGCACAACATACCGAAGTATCATTGCTGATCAAGTTCATCCTTTCATGTTGATGGCGTATCCCAATGGAGATGACTTCTTCCAACAAGACAATGCGCCATGCCACGGTGCTCGTATTGTGCAGGAGTGGTTTCAAGAACATGAGGGAGACTTTACCTTGCTTAGGTGGCCCCCACAATCACCAGATCTCAATCCAATTGAGCATTTGTGGGACGAAGTTAAAAGAGCCATCATGCAGCTGGTTCCACAACCGTCAAATCTCACAGAACTGGACAGTGCTATTCATCAGGCATGGTGTCAGATTCCTCGCATCACCTTTCAATATCTCATGGAGTCAATGCCAAGAAGAATCGCCGCAGTATTGAAGGCAAAAGGTGGCCCAACGAAGTACTAATGGGGTGGTCATAATAATCTGGCCACTCAGTATATCTATCTATCTATCTATCTATCTATCTATCTATCTATCTATCATCTATCTATCTCCCACGTTCAAAGCTGTTAAATCATGTTGTTTACCCATATCTTCAGAAAAAAATCACTTGTACTGTCGTGGTAACCAACCTGCTTCCCTATTTATAATGGTCTGGCCCTCTAGAACTTCAGCGCTAAATTATAGCTAATTTGCCTCAAACGTCAGGTGGTCATAATAATCTGGCCACTTAGTGTATATTTTGAATATTAACCCTTTATCAGATGTATCGTTGCCAAATATGTTCTCTCATGCAGTGGACTCCCTTTTCATTTTGTCCATGGTTACTTCTGCTGTGCAGAAGATTTTTATTTTTATGTGGTCCCATTTGTTTATTTTCTCCTTAGTTTCTTTTGTCCTAGGAATGTATCTGAAAACATATTGCTACCACGGATGTCTGAGATTTTTCTGCCTACAGTTTCTTCTAGGATTTCTATGGTTTCATGTCTTACATTTAAGTCTTTTATCCATTTTGAGTTTATTCTTGTGTATGGTGTAAGTTGGTGGTCTAATTTCATGTTTTTGCATGTATGTGTCCAATTTTCCAAAACCCATTTATTTTTTTTAATTTTTTTATTTTATTTTATTTTTTTATTAAATTTTTATTGTTCAGATTACATTTGTTCCTCTTCCCCCCCCCCATAACTCCCCTCCTTCCAGTTCCCGCCCCACCCTCCGCCCTCACTCCCCACCCACTGTCCTCATCCATAGGTGCACGATTTTTGTCCAGTCTCTTCCCGAATCTCCCATTCCCCTTTCCCCCCCAAGAATAGTCAGTCCATTCCCTTTCTATGTCCCTGATTCATTATAATCACCAGTTCATTCTGTACATCAGATTATTTATTCACTTGATTCTTAGATTCACTTGTTGATAGATGCATGTTTGTTGTTCACAATTTGTATCTTTACCTTTTTCTTCTTCCTCTTCTTAAAGGATACCTTTCAGTATTTCGTATAATACTGGTTTAGTGGTGATGAACTCCTTTAGCTTTTCCTTGTCTGTGAAGCTCTTTATCTGACCTTCAATTCTGAATGATAGCTTTGCTGGATAAAGTAGTCTTGGTTGTAGGTTCTTGGTATTCAGCACTTTGAATATTTCTTGCCATTCGCTTCTGGCCTGCAAAGTTTCTGTTGAGAAATCAGCTGACAGTCGTATGGGTATTCCCTTGTAGGTAATTGAGACTCTTTCTCTTGCTGCTTTTAAGATTCTCTCTTTGTCTTTTGCTCTTGGCATTTTAATTATGATATGTCTTGGTGTGGTCCTCTTTGGATTCCTTTTGTTTGGGGTTCTCTTTGCTTCTTGGACCTGTAAGTCCATTTCTTTCACCAGGTGGGGGAAGTTCTCTGCCATTATTTCTTCAAATAGGTTTTCAATATCTTGCTGTCTCTCATCTTCTGGCACTCCTATTATTCTGATGTTGGTACGCTTGTAGCTGTCCCAGAGGCTCCTTACACTATCTTCACACTTTTGGATTCTTTTTTCATTTTGCTTTTCCAGTTGGGTGTTTATTGCTTCTTCGGTTTGATTCTTGTGCTCCTCTGGTCTGCTATTGGGTATAATATTCTTTATTTCAGTCCGTGTATGCTTACTTTCTAATTTCTTTATCGTAGCATCGAGGGTCTCATTAGTTTTCGTGAGGCTCTGCTCAAGTTTATAGCAAGCCCTCAAAATTGCGATTTTTAGCTCCATATCCTCCATTTCTGTCATGTTTTTTTGTCTCCGCATCTTTTATGCTTTCTTGGTGCACCCCCTTGTGGTCTTTGTGCACAGTCTTGTTCTAGTTAAGCCTTAATTGTTGTAGTTAATACTAGAGGGATTTGACCATCAGGCCGACTGGCTGTAGGAATCAGCTGTGTGGAAAACTTCAGTCCTCTGGGGAGGCGCTAGTCCAGCCTTTGCCTGAGGCGATCGGCAAATGGCTCTGAGCAGGGTTTGGGCGGGGCGGGCTCAACAGGGCGGCGGGAGGGAGCAGCTATGGCTGCTCTCAGTCCGTCTCCAGGGGCTCTGCCTCTCTGTCCCCGCAACAGCTGCAAACCTCGGAGGGACCGTAGCCAGACAGTCCGGCTTCTCCCGTTTGAGTCAGGGTCCGTAGAGACTCGCCTGGATCTGTAGCCCAGAGTCTGAGACTCACTCCTGATTGAAAACGACAACCGCGCCCTCAGCCACCAGCCCGCTTTGTGCGCGCACCGCCACACCACCGTACCTTTAAATTTTCCACACTGCGCCTCCTCTAAGCCTCGTAATGCTGTTGTTTTTCCTTCTCGTTGAAGAGTCTCTCCTCAGCCAGCCTTCCTGTGGTTCTGGGTGATGTCCGTTCCGTCTTTTAGTTGTGTTTTTGAAGTGGTTGTTCGAGGCAGCAAACTCCGGTGTTTACCTATGCCGCCATCTTGGTTTCTCTTCCAAAACCCATTTATTGAAGAGATTTCTTGACTCCATTATATGCTCTTGCCTCCTTTTTTAATATTAATTGAGCGTAATGGTGTAGGTCTATTTCTGGGTTCTCTGTTCTGTTCCATTGATCTATATGCCTGTTCTTATGCCAGTACCAGGCTGTTTTGATTACAGTAACTTTGTAATATAACTTGATATCTGGTATTGTGATTCCTCCAACTCTGTTCTTCTTTCTCAAGATTGCTACAGCTATTCAGGATCTTTTTGGTTCCTTATAAATTTTTGGAGTATTTGTTCTAGATCTGTGAAATATGTTGTTGGTATTTTAATGAGGATTGCATTGAGTCTGTAGATAGCTTTAGGTAATATGGATATTTTAATGATGTTAATTCTACCAATTCATGAACATGGTATATTCTTCCACTTGTTTATATCTTCCTCTATCTCTTTTTTTCAATGTTCTGTAGTTTTCTGTACAAATCTTTTACTGGCTAGCACTTCCAGTCTGTGTTGAATAAGAGTAGGGAAAGCAGACATCCCTGTCTTCTTCCTGTTCTTAGGGGAAATGGTTTTAGTTTTTGCTCATTGAGTATGATGTTTGCTGTAGGTTTGTCATAGATGGCCTTTATTATGTTGATATATGCTCCCCCTAAACCCATTTTACTGAGAGTTGTTGTTGTTGTTTTTAATCAAAAATGGGTGTTGCATTTTGTTGAATACTTTTTCTCTGCCTATTGATATGATCATGTGATTTTTGTGAGGTATCATGTTTATTGATTTGCAAATATTGTACCCACCTTGCATCCCTGAAATAAATCCCACTTGGTTATGGTGTATGATCCTTTTAACATATTGCTGGATCCAATTTGCTAATATTTTGTTGGTGATTTCAGCATCTATGTTCATCAAGGATATTGACCTGTAATTTTTTTCTTTGTAATGTCTTTACCTGGTTTTGGAATTAGGGTAATGCTGGCCTCATAAAAAGAGTTTGGAAGTGTTTCTTCCCTTGGATTTTTTTGGAATAGTTTGAGGAGGATAGATGTTAGCTCTTCTTTGAATGTCTGGTAAAACTCCCAGTTTGAATGTCTGGTTTTCACTCCCTGTGAAACCGTCTGGACCAGGGCTTTTATTTGCTGGGAGTGTTTTGATTTACTGCTTTTATTTCATCAGCTGTTATTGGCCTACTCAGGTTTTCTGATCCTTTCTGATTCAGTTTTAGGAGATTGTATTTTTCTAGGAGTTTGTTCATTTCATCCACATTGTCCAGCTTGTTGGCATATAGTTGTTCATTGTATTTGCTTAGAATCCTTTGTATTTCTGTGGTGTCAATTGTTACTTTACCTCTTTTGTTTCTGATTTTGTTTATTTGGGTCCTCTCTCTTTGTTTCTGGATGAGTCTGGCTAGAAGTTCATCAATCTTGTTTATCTTTTCAAATAACCAGCTCTTGGTTTCATTGATCTTTTGTATTTTTATTTTTTGCCTCTGTGTCATTTTATTTCTGCTCTAATATTTATTATTTCATTCCTTCTACTTACACTGGACTTTTCTTGTTATTCTTTAATTCTTTAAGTTTTAGGGTTGAATAGTTTATTATTATTTTTTCTTGCTCTTTGAGGTAGGCCTGTAGTGCTATGAACATCCCTCTCAGGACTGTTTTTGCTGTGTCCCATAGATTTTTGATAATTGTGTGTTCATTATCACTTGTTTTCAGGAAGTTTTTTACTTTTTTCTTGATCTCATTGGTAACCCATTCATTGTTTAATAACATGCTATTTAGCCTCCATGTGTTTGGATGTTTTTGAGTATTTTTACTGTCATTGATTTCTAATTTCATTCCATTGTGGTCTGAGAAGATGATTGATATGATTTCAATCTTCTTTAAATTGTAGATACTTGTTTTGTGTCCTAGCAGGTGGTTTATTTTTGAGAATGACCTATGTGCACTTGAGAAGAATATGTATTTTGTAGCTTTGGGATGAATGTTCTATAAATGTTAATTAAATCCATCTGATCCAGTTTGTCATTTGGAGTCACTGTTTCCTTGCTAATTTTTTGTCTGGATGATTTATCCAGTGAATTCATGGGGTGTTAAACTCCCCTACTATGACTGTATTGTTGTTAATCTCTCCTTTAAAGTCCTCTAGCAGTTTTTAAAATATATTTAGATGCTCCTATAGTGGGGGCATATACTAGTATATTTACTAAGGTTATATCCTCTCATGGGTCAGGATTTAGAATTGAATTTCCTTCACTCCCAACATTGGCAGAGGCCCCATGTGTGATTCCAGGTTCAGGTCTCCCCAAAAAGTTGAGAGAAGCCTGTACCACATCCCTTTTGGGGAGGCTCCTGGTATATTTATAAAATGAGGAAGTTTTAGAATTGGTTTTCAAAGACTTTGGTATATTTTAAATGTAAAAACTGTAGTGATGAACACTTTTACATACATACACACAAAAGGGATGTAATATAATTGTGCTTTCACAAGATAATTACAGGATTTATAAATATATTAATTTTTAGACCACTATTACTGGCCTCTTAATGAGGGACAAGTTTAAAGCCAAGTGTTAAGAGTTTTCCTTTAGCATGGTGTTTGTTTAATTTCATTCTGATGAAAGAGTCCTTGGTGAATTTGAGGATCCCACTAAATGGTCCCACTGCCATTCTTTCCCTCCCCATAGATCAGGGGTGGGCAAACTTTTTGACTGGAGGGACACAATGGGTTCTTAAACTGGACCGGAGGGCCGGAACAAAAGCATGGATGGAGTGTTTGTGTGAACTAATATAAATTCAAAGTAAACATCATTACATAAAAGGGTACGGTCTTTTTTTTTTTTTTTAGTTTTATTCATTTCAATAAATCCTGCCTAGATCCTGCCCAGAACATATCATTAAGGGTGTAGGGCCACTGGAGGGTCTGAGGTCTCAGCATACAGGGCTCATCCTCTCCTGCTGTTGGAGGGAATATCAACAAACATATGTGTGGGATACCAGCTGTCATGCCAGCCTTAATAAAGAAAAGCTATACCATCAAAACATACATTATTACAAAGCTTTAGAAACTTACGAGATGTAGCTAAAGCTTCACCCACAGTTAAATTTATATTCTTTTTTTTAAAAAATATATTTTATTGATTTTTTACAGAGAGGAAGGGAGAGAGATAGAGAGTTAGAAACATCGATGAGAGAGAAACATCGACCAGCTGCCTCCTGCACATCTCCTACTGGGGATGTGCCCGCAACCCAGGTACATGCCCTTGACCGGAATCGAACCTGGGACCTTTCAGTCCACTGAGCCAAACCGGTTTCGGCTAAATTTATATTCTTAAAAATGCATTTGCTGTAAAATAAGAAACAATGGAAATATTTAGTTCTGCAAGTCAAGTAGAAAAATAAGTTTAGTACCAAAGAAATTTGGAGTGTGAAAATTATAAAGATGTTTTAAAAGTTAAGAAATAGAAAACATTATTGCTGTGGAAACTGAAGCTCAGAGGCAAATGAACTGCTGAAGACCTCCATGCCAGTGTGGAGATGGGTCGTTGTCCTACAAGCTGATCAGTTCCCAGAACCCAGGGTGTGAGTTTTGGAAGGTTATGCCTAGGCCTTAGCAGCTGGTCCACCTGGACATCTTGGAGGCTGTAGAGCCACCATCTGAGTAGAATGAGGAAGAGCTAGTTTAGAAAACTTGTTTGGGTGTGCATCTACAAAACAAGCCCTCGTTTTAGTAGACTTAGATCAGTTAAACATTCCCAAGTCTGCACGAATTCATTATTTTTCTATTCAAACCCAAATCGTAGGCTGAAGATAGATAGATAGATAGATAGCTAATTTCCCCCTAATTTCTTGTTTATTAAATTTATATATCCCAGTGGCTAGGAGTGGTGGTGTTGAGTGGCACCCCAGGGCACAGGGCGCCTCGGGGCACAAGGCCAGCAGGAGGCGCCTCCCTCCTTCCTCCTCCCGCGCTGGCCGCTCCGACTCCCGTTCGGCCTCGTAGCCGGCACTTTGCAAACTCCTCGCCCGCCGGCGGCGGCCGCAGCTCCGCGCTCGCTTGGCCTCGGCGCGCCCGTGGGACAGCGGGTGACAGAGCGCCGCAACGCACGGAGCAGAAGGCGCGGAGACACCCGGGGCGGGCACCGGCGGAGGTGAGAGTCCCGGCGGGGCCGCGCCAGCCCGTGTCGCCGCGCCCCCCGGGCCGATCCCCGAGCCGCGCGGAGGCGCCATCCCCGCTGCGCAGCCATGGCCGCCCCGCCGCCGCCCCGCCTTCCTCTCGCCTGAGGCGCGGCTGGCGCCGGGCGGGGACCATGGCCAGCGCCGCGGAGCCCCCGGGCGAGGCGGCCGAGTACCTGCAGGAACTGGCCCGGATCGTCGCGGCTCAGCAGGAGCTGCTGGCGCGCCGGGGGCGGCGCATCGAGGAGCTGGAGCTCCAAGTGGCGCGGCTGAGCCGGGAGAAGGCCGGCCTGCTGGAGCGGCACCGGCGACACCTGGCCGCGCGCGCCCGCCCGGACCCCGGCCCCGGCCCGCAGCCTCTCGGCGCCATCCCGCAGCTCCGCGGCCGCCGCGACAAGTAAGCGGGGACCGGGACGGGGGCGGCGGGCGCGTCGGTGTCGCGCGTACTTCTTCGGGGGCCCCTTCCTCTGCGAGGCCGGTGGGGAGGGTGCCCGTCTAGGGAGCGCCCCACCAGTCAAGAGACCCCGGGGCGCAACGGGGACCCCCGGCGTGGTCGCGGCCCGGCCTGGGGCGGGTTCTCCAGCAGGGATTGGACGCCCTCAGAAGGAACTCTGGGGCGCTGTCGGGAGCCCCCACCGTCCCGCTCTCCGTGACCGACGGCTGGGGCTCGGCTCCCGCCCTCCCCGTAGCTCTGCTGCGGGTGCGGGCTCAGGCTCACTCCGGGGGACTGCCTGGGACGCAGAGCTGGAGCTCTGGGTGATGGAGCTTCAATTCCTGCCCCGGAGACCCCGGGACCCGGTGGGGAGGGACTCGCCGGGCGCAGCCCCCACCCTCGACTGGGCGGGTCACTTTCGGACTCAGCCCCTCCGGGACTCGGAGCTGCCTCCGGCCCGGGATGCTGCCTCCTCCCTCAGGATGCCTCCAAGCCTTCCTTGGCGGCCCTGGGTTAATACCCCGCTCGCCTCATCCCGGCATTACCCGGGCTATTTCGGACCGAGGATTATGCGGGGCCGTGAAGGGGCGAGACTGCCCAGTCACGCGGGCCTCTGGCGTCCCCGCAAGTTCGCAGCCCGCGGGCCGGCTGCTGGCTCACCTCCGGTGGGTGTTGAAAACTGGAGCGCAGCCCCTCTCCGCAGAAGTTCGGGCACCAATCCGGGGCATAAAACGGGCTTGGGGTGGGTGGGCTTCTGGTGATGCTAGGTTGGGGTTCCTGTGTCCACGCCCTGTATACCCATTCTGTCCCTATGTCTTTGGGAGCCTAGCCCACACTCCATGGTGTGGACTGGGGGGAGGAGAAAAATGGTTGGGGGTGGTTGGGAAGAGGAGAGGTGGTGGTCGGCAGTTAACCCTGATCCCAAAATCCTGTGTGGGTGAAGGGGAGGGGAGGGCCTCCTGATTCCCAGGAGTCCAGGTAAGTTCATCCTAGATCCCATGTCTCCCCCATCGCAGATGAGTCTGTGCGAGGCTGTAGTCATGGGACAGAGGGTCCCTGCCTGCCACCCTGCTTCCTGCTGGGGTTCTGGGCAGTGTTTCTGAGCTCTGGGTTAGCTCTGGAGGAGGAGAGTGTGAGGATGGGAAGATTCTAAGAGGCAGTAAATCCTGCCTTCTATGGAGGTCCTCACAGTATGGCATCCTGGGGGTGGCCTTAGATGCAGGATTTCACAAGTCCCCAGCCTTGTGTCAGCCTGGCTTCCCTTAGTTGAGACACAGCCAGAACCTATGATAGCATCCCCTTGGAGAGAAATGGTGGCAACACAGTCCCTGACCCAAGCTGTAGGTCAGGAGAGCTTATTCAACTTGAACGTGCACACAAAGTGCCTAGGCCCTAGGGATTGTACTATAATGCAGATTCTGGCTGTAGGTCTGGGGCAGGCTGGAGAGCCTGCATTTCTAACAAGCTCCAGAGAGGCAGCTTGGACCACCAGCATATTGACAGGTCATCATCTGAGATCTCATCTTCCCGCATCTGCTTCATTTCCCTTCATGGGAGACTTGTGGGGGCCGGTGGGGTTTGGGTCAGCCTGGGTGGGAATGGACTGAAAGCTACTTTTCCACACCTGTATTTGAGGTGCCCACGGGTCATCCATGGAGCAAGGTGATTTATGCCTAGGGAGCATGGGATAACCCATCCCCTGAGAGTAGCCAGCTTTTAGTAAGTGCCTTCTTTATGCAAAGCCATTAGTGATGTGCATGTAAACATGAAAGAAAAAAAAAGATCAGAGCAGCGAGGAAAAGAATAAACAGCTCTGATGGAGAAAGGGACATGGCAGACAAATTTGGGTCTGATGGCCAGCTTGGCACTTGCCAGCAGGTGATCATCATGCCTCTTCTCTAAGCCTTGGGATTTTTAAAATGCCCCCAAAACAGAGATGATCATAGCTGTCTCCCACACTGTTTCTGAGTATGAGTGAAAGTGATGGGTGTTGAGGAAACTGGCCCACAGGTGCTTAATGCTGTTCAGGTTCTTCCCTCTTCAGCCAGGTTCTCATTTCTTTTGGGCCAACTGAGCACAGGCAGGAGGTGACCTTCCTGACAACATGGCGAGACCTCCAGGGGCCTGGTGCAGAGACTTGGAGTGGGGAACATGGCACCATGAAGAACCGCTGTTCAGAAGTTGGGGTGGGGTTGGGGTTGACCATGCTTGATCAAAACAGGAACATCTGTGCATGAGGTCACTAAGGCGACAGGCAGGGCAAGGCCACAGCCTCAGAACTGCTTCCTGCTGGGGGACTCTGCTCCACCTTCCCTTGGCGCCGGAGTGCCCACCATTGGGCACTGCCAGTGGCCTCTCCCAGGCCCTGCTGTCTACAGACAGGGGCCCTTGTAGGTCAGGGTCCAGGGAGCATGTCAGGCTAAGCTAGGCCTGGCTTTCCTTTTTCTAAGCAGTCTTGCTGCTCCAGGTTGAAACAGGAGTCCTGCTCCTCCTGCCTCTGGACAGGACGGCCCTGACATCTGAAAAGTAGAGTGTCCCTCTGGGGGACAGATAGGTGCAATTGAACGGGTTCACACAGGCCAGCAGTCATCTTAGCACCACCTCACCCAAGCAGTCCTTGGGTAGGATTACTGGGCATGGTGGGAATTTTTAAGCCCAGAAACATTTAAATGCTTTCTCAGAAAGTCATTTTTCAACCACCACTGAAAGATATGATCATGAGTGCCTGAGCTTTGAGGAAAACAGGCTGATAACAGGAAAGAAATAGGATGCCTTTGATTACATCGGGCTATTTAAGTTGTTTTTTTGTGACATTAGAATTCATTTCCAGTGCTTCATGGGCTACATTCTAATGATGGTTCTAGAACTCCCCCCCTCCCACTAGGGGCTTAGACACATGGTCGGTGCTCAGTAGATATTTGTTAAGTGGATTGCAGGGGATCGATTGATGAGGACCACCGTGTTTCCTCTAGAAAGCTTGAACTCTAGGAGGCATTGCTGGTTGAGGAACATAGAAAACCAAGTCTCTGGGAGTGACAGCCACATCTGCTGAGAGCATCCTTTATGTGGGTCCTGCTCCAGGTCTTTGCACGGATCACTCGTATGGTGCAGGAGCACTGATTTTACAGATGTTGAAACTGAAGCTCAGAGAGGTTATGTGACTTGTTCACGTTCTCCGCCTGGCTAGTGGTGGAGCCAGAGGTGGGGCTCAGGTGTAGGCCCTCTGCTCTCATCCACCTACCATGCTGAGGAGTGATCACATGACCTCCTGGGGCCCTGCCAGTCCCAATCTCTAGTGCTGGAAGGAAGCCCCCGACGCAGGGCTTTTGTCCAGCCACGCAGGATCTTGTCACCAAGGCCAGGCCCTGCCTTCACCTGAGGTGGCAGTGTGCTGGGGGAAGGACTGCACCAGATGATCCCATCTAGACTTCATATTCCGGAATTTCTGACAGAAGTAAATGGTGTCCTAAAGAGGTCATAGAGGAGGCCTCTGTGGAGCAACCTTCTCACTTTCTCATCCCCTCCAGCCCTCTAGTGCTGTCACATCACCCAGAGAGAACACTTGCCCAAAGTTCTGAGCTGGTGACTCACTCTGGGGGAGGTTTTCAGTGGGATTCAGTCTCTGTTACCTTAACGAATAAGCCCTCTTCCTGGGTCTGTGGTGACATTAACCATGAGGACTGTGCACCAGTTTGGAGGGAAGCTTGAGGGACGCCAGTGAAGAGGGCTGACTGGAAGCAATGGCGGGAGGAGCTGTACTTGGAAGGGTCCTGGCCCGTGAAAGAGTGTTATCCTTTGAAGTAGCTGGGAAGTACTGGTTCTGAAGATCTGAGGGCTCTTACCATCTTTCTCCCTGTCCCTCTTAGCAAAGAGTGGGGACTGTGCAGGCCAGAGAGGCTGACCTGAGGGTGGCAGAGGGCAATGCTGTGCTCATATTTTCATGAAATCATATTCCTGTTCTCCCAGCCAAGATAAAGCCAAGTATCCAATGCCGGGAGGATGGCCTTCAGCCAGGAATGAGCCGCACCATGCTCTTGGAGGCTTGTCCTGCTCGGATAAAATGTATTCAATTCCAAGGGAGCAGGGTGAGCAGTTGTTACTTTTCCAGCAGATGGTAGAATCTACAGGATGAGAGTATTTCTCTAAAGCTTTCTCCCAGCCATCTGACAAGCTAAGCAAATTATTACCTCACAACCTGGAAAACACATCATGAAATGCTTCTTATCTAGCTCGGATTGAGAAACACAGGGAGCAGCACTGTGTGTGAAATGAAGTTGAGACCTGCTCGTTTCTAGTGTATGTTTCCGCCTCCTGCTCTGGGTTCAGGTCCAGCCTGTGGTGCCGGAGGAGGTGGGGCTGTGCCTGGTGGAAGGCAGTGTAAGGTGTGAGTTTGTGGCACCAGCACTTTTTGTCTGTTGGATGGCTATATATCAGCTGTTTTGTCTATGAAATTGTTTTGACAACTGATTGTGTTTTTTTGTTCTTTGATTTCTGTCCGTTTAAGAAAAAGTGGTGCTTTGTCTGACTTGGGAAGGGCACCATTCTGAGCTTGTTGGAGTAGGTCTCATCCTTGTAGTTGCCACAGAGCAGCTGAAAAATTGCACAGAGACCATCCAGGAGTTTGGGAAGAACTGGAGTAGGAGAAGGTGAACTGACCTAATTGAAACTACAGATGAGGCTAGGAGGAGGTCCAGGGCCACAGTCGTGGCCTGGAAATTCTGTGGGCCTTGAATTTCCCACCTCTACCCAGTGCAGATGCAGGCCAGGCTGCGGCTGAAATGGCTTCAACTGTGAACCAGGCTTGGCCCAGTGACAACATTGAAGGAATTTTTAGCCTTTGGAGTTTGAGTCCTGTGCCCTCTGCAGGGCTGGCATTTCTGCAGGGTGTGCCAGACCAGGTACTACAAATGCTCTGTGCTTTTGTTTTGATTGGTAAGGAGCTACAGCCTTGAATTTTTCAATGCCTCCCCTACCCCAACTGGCCTGACCTTGCTCTGGAGACCCTCCAGGCCACCCAGTGACTGACACTGGAGCCATTAAGCCCTGCCCCAGCAGTGTGTTTGCAGGGTCCCGTTCTGCCTCAGCCACCTCCCAGCAGTTTGGACTTCAAAATAAGGCCAGGTGTCATGCTTAGCTCCGAGGTGTTTCCCATGTAAGATGGAGCAGGCTCCTGCTCTGGAAGCGACATGGAGGGATCGTGGAGGTGCCTGGCATCGTAGGACACAGTGGATGGAAGCTCCAGGGCCAGAAATAGCTAAGATATTGAGAATGCTTTTGAGGATTGTATTCCCCCAATGTTTTTTTTACAAATGTTTTCAAATATATGGAAAAGTTGAAAGAATTGTACAAGGCAGAACACCCCCCAGGTTCTACAATGAAGGTTTTGCAATATTTGCTTTATTACATATCTGTCTATCCTGGAGGGTGTTTGGGACCACGTTGGTGGGGGGGGCGGGGAACTAATATTTATGTAGTGCCTGAGTGGCCCAGGAGCCAGGCTGAGCACTGCACATACCTGTCTCCACATCCTTGTGTTCACTGTTTCTGGGTGACTCACGTAAGATTATTGTTCTTGATTGAGGCAGTTCCCCCACTGCCTCTACTATGTGACAGGGACATAGACCCGTACAGGGATGGTTGCAGAGATAATCGGGCCTGGATAAGAAATGGGGCTAAGTATTGTGCAACCCAGAGCAGGAAGAAGATGGCCACTCAGGTGTCAACAGAGGCTTCCTGGAGAAGGTGACATTAGAGCCAGCACTCGAAGAACAAGAGGATGAGGATGATACCAAGGCAAGGGAAAACACCGCATGTGAAAGGCTAGGTGAGCAGGTAGGTGGCATATTTGAGGTGGCTGGTGATGTCATGGTCACCCAGGCCTGTGCGTAGGGATGATGGGCCAGGTAAGGTCCAAACAGGCATGGACTAGCCTGCATGGGTGCTTGCCTAGAGCCCATATCCAGCCTGGGTGGTGCCTGCCTAGCGCCTGTATTAAGCCTGGGTACAAGCCTCATCCTCTGAAGCTGTTGCTTTGTCTGATCCCTTATTGGGAAATGCTCGGTTTTCCTTCTTGTTGGGCAAGATTCACAAAGGAACAACATAGAAATCCTAGTTTTTGTACCTACACTTAGAACAATTCGATTATAATCAAACCACAGTAATGACTGAACCCACTCCAGGTGCTGTGTGCTGAGCACGTTCTCCTTTGTGTCCCCCCTGACTCTGTCTTATCATCCCATTTTTCAGATATGAAAACTGAGGCTCAGAGAAGTAAGCAGTTTGCCCACAGTGACGTAGTGGTGAGGCGTGTCTGTCTCCAGAGTCCATGCAGTTTGCCACCACACTGTGATGCTTCAGAGCTATTTATTGATGTGTAAATGTTTTGCACAATGTTTGGAGCCCTTTGCAGATGTGGTATGATCAACTCACCCAGACTTTTGGCTTCAGGAAACAGAATTAAGTTTAGTATCATGACCCATGCAAGCACAGCTATGGTTTTTCATTTTGAAATTTGACCTGTCACCTTCTGGGGTCACCTTGGAGAAGTTTTTTTACTGCCAGGAGCCTGAGTTCCTTTTCAGAAATGGTGGGGTCACAGGCAGTGGGTGCACCTGTGCAGGGCAAGGGACTCTCTCAGGCATCAAGCACCCAGCCAGTGCTGGGCATTCCACTTTGAGTTGGCCCCAATTTCCCACTCCAAACATGTGAACCACCTAGAAAGCTGTTGGTGAAGCAACTCGGGGCCTTTCTACATGAGTTCATTCACCAGGACACATTGGGACTGACCCAGGGTTGTTTGGGAGGATTGGCATTTATGCCCCCTCTGGCTCTGCCTTCCCCCTTGTTGGTTAAATGGCCTCTTTGCTCTGCATATACCCTTGCATGAAGAGGGTCTGAATTTGCAGAGAATCAAGGCACCTGGAAGTGGCCCTCCTCATCTGAACCACAGTGAATAGGGCTCACCAAGGGTAAGAAGGGCCTCCATTGAGGGCATCGTGGGTGGGAGCCCATTGTTTGTAACATGCCTGTGAAATAGCAGACACAGTGGGGCTGGAACGAGGTGCTGGAGACACCCACTATCTTCCTGGATGGCCTCAGTGCTAGGTCCAGCCTCTAGGAACCCTTCTAGGGAAGTGTGTGTGTGTGTGTGTGTGTGTGTGTGTGTGTGTGTGTGTGGATAAGATTTGGGGATGGGACCTAGGGTCCTTAAACAGCCTGAAGTTGGATGCAAATGGTGGCTGGCCCATGTTGTCACCCAGGGGTAAGATTCTGGTGGGGTCCTGGCCTGGAGCCTCAGCTCTTCTTTCTCCCCTTGGCCTATGAGATGAACCTTCCTGAGCCTCAGCTTCATTGTCTCTAATGGGAACAGTGATGCCTGGGTCTCCCTTTTGGGGTTGCCCTGGGGGGTGGGGTGCCTGGCGTGGTTGAGACAGCAAGCAGACCAGTGTGTGTGGAGCAGAGTGAGTGAGGGGACAGTGTGGGAGAGGAGTGGGAGGGGACCCAGAGGTAGGGATGGGCAAGGTGAGCACAGAAGGACTTTGGGAGACAGGAGTCCCTGGATGGTATTGCAGAGGAGGGCTGTGATTGCACTTAGGTGTGGACAGGACTTGGCTCCTGGAGACATGGTGACCAGTGAATAGGAAGTTGCAGAGATGCTGCAGGACTTGGGTGATGCTAGGACTTTCTCCCCTAGAGTTCTGGTGGAGGCAGACAGGAGCAAATGGGTTTTAGATAAAAGGAACAGGGTCCTATGTGATATTTTCCTCCAACAACTGCCTGTCTAGATGGGAAGGAGATCATTGCTTAACCAGAGGAAAGCTCCATGTGCTATGTCAGTCTTTGTTGCCTTCAGCGTTTCTTAGACTGGTGAGTGAGTGAGGACCACCCAACATCCCTGGACCCTGCCTCCAGCTCCTTCCAGTTTACTCACCTTTCTGGAGGAGCAGCCCGAGCAGGGATGCCCACTTTCCCCAGGTGCCCGGGGATTCTAGATGGTTCCTGGTCTGGGTACACATGTATGTAGTACGTGGACTGTGGCAATGGTCAGGACACGCATTCTGTGGCCACAATACTCCCTCTACCACGTACCTGCTCTGTCTTCTCTGGCCAGTTAACCTCTCTGTATCTCAGTTTTCTCACCTATAAACATCACTTTTTCCATAAAGGGGTTGTGAGGATTATATTCTTAACATATAAATGCAGAGTATTCCTCATTCTTACTAGCTTCTATCACTGTTCCCTCTTTCTAGGTTGAGAAGAAATTTGATGTTAGAGAAAAGTCATGGGGTTTGGACTTGGGTTTTAGCATACACCTATTACCTATCTACCACTCATCTTTCTGCACATCTAGTGCAGCTGATTTTGAATCAAGCCTTGTAACACGTGCTGTCATAATCTCTTTAAACTTCAGTTATAGCTTCTTCACATGTAGAAAGTTGTGGAGACTTAATGTTATTAAAAACAGAATGGAGGGCTCTCCACAATAAAGCAGAGCCCACTACAGCCTCACAGCTCTGTCTAGACTTCTTTGAGGCTTTACTTCCACCCAGCTCAGCAGTTATCAAACTTCTAGGTGCATAAAAATCCTCTGTTAAAAGGAATGTCCAGGGTAACTCTGACCACCCATTCAATTCCCATCTGTAGGCTGACCTACACTCTCTGGCATTTCTTGTGAACCAGGCACTGGGCTAAGGATTCAATAGATGCCACTGTACTGGGGTCTTACCACCACCAACTCCCTTGTTTGACAAATCCTGCAAGGCTGCAGTGAAGACCAAGTTAAACAGTGAGAGCAAAGGTGTGTATGAGAGAATATCTCCTCACCCAGAGATGAAATGTGAGGGATTGTTTGACCACCCTTCATCGATAATGAGTAATAATAACTGTGATGATTGACTAGTTTCATGTAAACATTTGCTACAATTCTGTGAGGTAGATCCCATTCTTATCCCAATTGTACAGATGGGGAAACAGAGGCACAGAGAATCCAGGGTGGTGGGGAAGGTTATAGTTTGAGCAAGCATAAGCCTAGCACATTCTCATGAGAACTGCTGTCTAGACATTTTTAAGGGACCTCTTAAATTTCAGTCCATTGTATTTAGAGAATATACTTTTATGGTTACAGTTATTTTAAATGTTTTGAGGCTCACTTTAAGGTCTAAAATATGATCTACCCTGGAGAATTTTCCAAGTACACCTGAGGAGAATGTGGGTTCAGTGTTCCATGCATGTCTGTTAGGTCTGCTTCATTTATAGTGCTGTTCAAGTCATCAATTTTCTTGTTGATATTCTGTCCAGTTCTGTCTATTGAAATTGTGGTGTTGATGTCTCCAATTATTATTGTCGAATTGTCTACTTCATCTTTTATTTCTGTCAGTTTTTGCTTCATATACAGGGGTAAGCAAAAGTAGGTTTACAGTTTTTGATATGGAAAAAGACAATGCAATAATAAATAATAATACAAGAATAAACACTGTGTTTCACAACTGTAAACCAACTTTTGCCCATCCCTATATTTCACCGTTCTGTTTGTTTGGTGCATGTATCTTATAATTATTATGTTTTCTTGATGGATTGACCCTTTTATCCTTATAAACTGTCCTCTTCTAACTCTAGTAACAAATTATGTCTTAAAGTCTATTTTGTCTGATATTAGTATAAACACTCCAACTCTATTTGTTTACTATTTGTATGATTTACATTTCCTACCCTTTTATTGTTAACCTATTTATATCTTTGAGTCTAAAGTGAGTCTCTTGTAGACAGCATGTAGTTGGATAATGTGTTTTTTAAACTATTCTGCCAGTTTCTGCTTTTTCATTGTAGTGTTTAACCAACTTATATTTAATACTAGAGGCCTGTTGTAGGAAGATTCCTGCAAGAAGAGGGCTTCTCTCCAGTCTCTGCCACCCCTACCCCGCCCTTCTCTGCCACTCCTACCCCGCCCGTCTCTGCCGCTTCTCTCCCGCCCGTCTCCGCTATCTCCGCTCCGTTGCTTGGTTTCCTTCTACGGTGTCTTCAGTCTTCGCTCCCAGCCAGTATATGCAAATTAGCCACTGTCTTTGTTGGCGGTTAATTTGCATATTGCTCTGATTAGCCAATGGTGGGCGTAGCGAAGGTACAGTCAATTTGCATCTTTGTCTATTATTAGATAGGATAATTGTTGATAGGTAAGATTTATAGCTGCAACTTTGTTATTTATTTTATATATGTGTAATGTCTTTTTTCTTCCTCTACCCCTTCCTTTCTACCTTCTTTTGTGTTAAATAGATATTTTCTAGTGCAAGATTTTTGTTTTCTTGTTGTATTAATATACAGGAGACTTCTTATTTTATTTTATTTTTTTCTTTATTGATTAAATCATTATATGTGTCCTTATCACCCCATTGCGCCCCCCCCCCCCCAATCCCCCTCACTCATGCCCTCACCCCCTGGTGTCTCTGTTCATTGGTTAGGCTTATATGCATGCATACAAGTCCTTTGGTTGATCTCTCCCGTTTCCCCCAACCCTCCCCTACCTTCCCTCTGAGGTTGGATGGTCTGATCGATGCTTCTCTGTCTCTGGATCTGTTTTTGTTCATCAGTTTATGTTGTTCATTATATTCCACAAATGAGTGAGATCATGGGATATTTATCTTTCTCTGACTGGCTTATTTCACTTAGCATAATGCTCTCCAGTTCCATCCATGCTGTTGCAAATGGTAAGAATTCCTTCTTTTTTACTGCAGCATAGTATTCCATTGTTTAGATGTACCACAGTTTTTTAATCCTCTCATCTGCTGATGAGCACTTAGGCTGTTTCCAAATCTTAGCTATGGTAAATTGTGCCACTATGAACATAAGGGTACATATATCCTTTCTGATTGGTGTTTCTAGTTTCTTGGGATATATTCCCAGAAGTGGGATCACTGAGTCAAACGGGAGTTCCATTTTTAGTTTTTTGAAGAAACTCCATACTATTCTCCACAGTGGCTGCACCAGTTTGCATTCCCACCAGCAGTGCATGAGGGTTCCTTTTTCTCCGTATCCTCACCAGTACTTGTCGTTTGTTGATTTGTTGATGATAGCCATTCTGACAGGTGTGAGATGGTACCACATTATCGTTTTGATTTGCATCTTCAGATGATTAGTGACTTTGAGCATGTTTTCATATGTCTCTTGGCGTTCCTTCTGTCTTCTTTTGAAAAGTATCTATTTAGGTCTTTTGCCCATTTTTTGGTTGGGTTGTTTATCTTCTTTTTGTTAAGTTGTATGAGTTCCCTGTAAATGTTGGAGATTAAACCCTTATGAGTGATAATATTGGCAAATATGTTCTCCCATGCAGTGGGTTTTTTTGTTGTTTTGTTGATGGTTTCTTTTGCTGTGAAAAGGCTTTTATTTTGAAGTAGTCCCATTTGTTTATTTTCTCTTTAGTTTCCATTGCCCTAGGAGCTGTATCGGTGAAGAAATTGCTTCAGCATATGTCTGAGATTTTGCTGCCTATGGATTCCTCTAGTATTTTTATAGTTTCCTTTCTTAGGTTTAAGTCCTTTATCCATTTTGAGTTTATTGTTGTGTATGGTGTAAGTTGGCAGTCTAGTTTCAATTTTTTTGCATGTATCTGTCCAATTTTCCCAACACCATTTATTGAAGAGACTGTCTTGACTCCATTGTACTTGCCTCCTTTGTCAAATATTGAGCATAGTGGTTTGGGTCAAATTCTGGGTTCTCTGTTCTATTCCATTGATCTATATGTCTGTTCTTGTGCCAGTACCAGGCAGTTTTGACAACAGTGGCTTTGGAATATAGCTTGATATCTGGTATTGAGATCCTTCCTACTTTGTTCTTCTTTCTCAGGCTTGCTGCAGCTATTCGGGGTCTTTTTTGTATTCCAGATGAATTTTTGTAGAGTTCATTCTAGGTCTGTGAAATATGCCGTTGGTATTTTAATGGGGAGTGCATTGAATCTATAGATTGCTTTAGGTAAGTATGAACATTTTAATGATGTCCATACTACTAATCCGTGAACACATATGTTCTTTCATCTGTTTATGTCTTCCTCTGTTGTTATTTTGCCTCTTTTATTTCTGATTTTGTTTATTCGGATCCTCTTTCTTTGCTTCTTGGTGAGCCTAAATAGAGGTTCATCAATCTTGTTTATCCTTTCAAAGAACCAGCTCTTGGTTCCATTGATCTTTTGTATTGTTTTTTTGGTCTCTATGTCATTTATTTCTGCTCTGATCTTTATTATCTCCTTCCTTCTGCTCACTCTGTGCTTTTCTTGTTGCTCTTTTTCTAATTCTTTAAGTTGTAGAGTTGGATGATTTACTACCATTTTTTCTTGTTTTTTGAGGTAGGCCTGTAGAGCTATAAACTTCTCTCTCAGGACTGCTTTTGTTGTGTCCCATAGATTTTGGATTGTTGTGTTTTCATTGTCATTCATTTCCAGGATGTTTTTAATTTCTTCTTTGATCTCTTTGGTAACCCAGTCATTGTTTAATAGAATGGTATTCAGCTTCTAAGTGTTTGAATTCTTTTGATTGTTGTTATTGTAGTTTATTTCTAATATTATGCCATTGTGGTCTAAGAAAATGCTTGACTTGATTTCAATCTTCCTGTATTTTGAGAGACTTTGCCTGTGACCCAATATGTGGTCTATCTTTGAAAATGTCTCATGTGCACTTGAGAAGAACGTATATTCTGTGGCATTGGGGTGAAATCTTCTGAAGATGTCAATTAAGTCCATCTGATCTAGTGAGTCACTTAGGATTGCTGTTTCTTTGCTGATTTTTTTGTCTAGATGATTTATTCACTGATGTCAATGGTGTATTAAAGTCCCCTACTGTGATTGTATTGTTGTTGATCTCTCCCTTGATATCTTCCAGGAGTTTTTTAATGTATTTGGGTGCTCCTGCATTGGGTGCATAGATGTTTATCAGAGTTATATCCTTGTTGTATCGATCCCGTTAGTATTATGAAGTGGCCTTCCTTATCTCTTGTTATGGCCTTCACTTTGAGGTCTATTTTGTCAGATATAAGTATTGCTACCCTAGGTTTTTTTTTTTTTCATTTCCATTTGCCTGAAATCTATTTTTCTATCCCTTCACTTTCAGTCTGTGTGAGTCCCTTGTTCTGAGGTGGGTCTCTTGTAGACAGCATATATATGGGTCATGTTTTTTTATCCATTGAGCCACTTGATGTCTTTTGATTGGAGCATTTAGTCTGTTTACGTTTAAAGTTATTATTGAAAGGTACTTGTTTGTAGCCATGTTTATTTTTTGTGCCTGTATTCTATCTTCCCTTTTTATTTCTTCTTTTTACAGCAGTCCCTTTAGTATTTCTTGCATTGCTGGCTTGGTAATAATAAACTCCCTTAGCCTTTTTTTTGGTCTGTGACGCTCCTTATTTCCCCTTCGATTTTGAATGATAGCCTTGCTAGATAGAGTATTTTTGGATTCAATCTCTTGCTTTGCATCACTTGGTAAATTTCCTCCCATTTTATTTCTGTCCTGATGTGTTTCTGTTGAGAAATCATTTGATAATCTAATGGGAGATCCCTTGTATGTAACTTTCTGTCTCTCTCTTGCAGCCTTTAAGATTCTCTCTTTGTCCTGAACAGTTGCCATCATAATTATGACGTGTCTTGGTGTGGGTCTTTTTGGATTCATCTTGTTTGGGACTCTCTGTGCTTGTGTGACTTCTTTCTTCCCTACATCAGGGAAGTTTTCTGACATTATTTCTTCAAATAGGTTTTCTAGCCCTCATACCTCTTTACAGGGGACTTTTTAGAGTATAATAAAACCTGTCCAGGAGACAGAACATCCCACATATCCTCATTGCCCAGAGAGAATGAAGGCAGGGGCAGGAGCTGGATGAGAATGTTGGGAGTAGAGACCAGAAGTGGCAGGTCCCAGGGGAGAAAGCTGCTAAACAGGAATACAGGTGCATGGGTATGGACCCAGACAAGCTGAGTGGGCAATGAGGAACCAGCCCAGAGCTCCCTCAGGGACAAAGAAAATGAATTATTTGTCTTTGCTGGTCCTATAAGGCAGCGGTTCTCAACCTGTGGGTCGCGACCCCTTTGGCGGTCGAACGACCCTTTCACAGGGGTCGCCTAAGACCATCCTGCATATCAGATATTTACATTACAATTCATAACAGTAGCAACATTACAGTTATGAAGTAGCAACGAAAATAATTTTATGGTTGGGTCACAACATGAGGAACTGTATTTAAAGGGCCAGGGGTTGAGAACCACTGCAGGGGACCTGAATATGTGTTGAATGAAAGAACAAATGAATGAACAAGTAAATGAATAAATGAATGAATGGCTCAGTCTAGCAGTCACTCTAAATTCTTTGGGTACCTTGGCTGTGTAACAAACTAAAACCTAGAGGCTTCAACCAACCACCCTTTGTATCTTGAGAGTCTGCCATCAGGGCTGGGCAGGACTTCAGTGTTGAGTCTTCTCTTTGTTGTCAGTTACTCAGTGGTATTCAAATAGTGGGTGGGCTGGTCTGGAGGATCCAAGTGGGTGGGCTGGTCTGGAGGATCCAAATTGGCTTCATTACATGTCTGGGAACTTGTGGATACTAGTATGTCTGGAAGGCTAGGCAAAGCTGGGACTGCCGACTGGAGTGTCTACACGTGGCCTCTCCGGCCTAGGGGTCTCAGGGCGTCGGGTTTCTTAGGTGGTGACCCAGGGACCCCAGGGCGAGTGGGAAATGGGAGGCTTCTTGTGACTAGACTTTGGAAGTCTTGGGGGTCGCTCCCGCCACATCCTGTTGGTCAAGTGGATCCCAAGGCCAGATTAGAATTAGACTCCACTCTCAGTGGGAGGAGGAGTGAGGATGAACAGCTGTCTTTAACCCACCACAGGCCATGTGTCACATTCCCCACCTCAAGCTAACAATGTCTTGGGTGGGCAGGGCTTACCTGCAGGTGGGCCCAGTTTTTGCCTCTATGTGGAATGTGGCAGCCTGCCCTGCCCCTCTGTGGTGACTTTTGGTGCCAGGTAACTTTCTGTGGGTGGCTGTTGTCTGAAGGGTATTCTCCCATAGTTCTTTAGGAGACCAGCACCCTGAGCTGGGAATACCTCCCAGGCCTGTGACCTGACCAGGGGCTGCGCTGGGGGGTGGAGCTGGCCCGCATCCCCCACCCACTTCCTGGGGGACACTGGCTCACTCTCTGCATCCCCTTCTCTGAGCTCTTTTGTGAACTCCTGCCATACAGCAAAGCAGCCAAAGCATCCAGGGAGGAGATGGGGGTCTGGAGGAAATCAGGGCTGCGGGTGTATTTTGATAACTGCAGTGATTAAGAGCAGTAAATGATGCTGCATCCTCATTTCTGCCTTCTCTCCCAACATTATGGCTAGTATTAGCAGCATCACTCCTGCCTGGGGGAGGCAGGCGATCTGCCAGGAGAGGGTAGGCACCCCACAGTCTCATTCCTTTTCTGCCAGGGCCCTCAGGTGAATCCCGAATCCCAGAGGCCACGACCTGTGGTGTGGAAGAGTTGAGCAGAGTGAGCTGAGCCCCAGGGCTGCAAGGTGAGCAAGCAGGAAGTGTGCTTTTTCCTCTTCTCACTTCTTCTCCTTTGCAGACATAGGTGTTTACTGAAAGCACTGTTTTTGTTCAGAACCTGTCCTGGGTGGGTGGCCAGGAGGCTGCATTTACTCTTACTGCCACTCACTCCAGACACATGCCATTTTCACACTCCAGTGACTTTGCTCATGCTGTTTCCTCTGCCTAGAGTGCCCTTCCCACACCTTCTATTCCTGCCTCTAGAAACCCCATATTTCTTGTAAGGATTGGCTACCATCTCAGAACTTTCCCTGATTTTGATACTCATTAGAATAAGCCTTTTCTTTATATTTATGTTTGCAGCCCTGGTCCCTCCAGGGGTCTCCTGTCTGCGTTACCTTGACTGTGCCATGCCCGGTGCCTACATGCCCTTCTCTTTGTTTCTGTGGCCGCTGGGGAGGGTGCTCCTGCTAGCAGTGGGCTGGACATGGCATGTGAAGGCTCCTCATAGACAGGACTCTGCAAGCCCCTTCTCTGTCGTCTGCCCACAAACCTGAAAGCTCTAGGCCAGGAGGAGAGGTGTGGATGGCCTGGAACAGTGGTTGTGGGAACAGCTCTCTTATGTAAGAAATGTGCTGACTCTGGCCCCCAAATTTTTATTCACCAGATGCCAAAAGTCCTGACCCCTCAGCTGGAGGGGAGCAGAGGGATGAGAAGACAGCTTTTATTTTCTTCTCTTCATGGACTTTTTAGTGTAAAAGCTGGTATCTTTTATCTCCCCATTGAGTTGGTGCTGCAGGTCTAACCCAATAAGCGTGTACAGAGCCTTGTATGTGCAGATGTGTGCAGGGAAAGAACGGGAGAGATCCCTACTGCCTGGTGGGAAAGCTGACAGCCCTGGCCTCTCCCCTGTGCAGGGGGCTGTGAGGAAAGCCTGCCCAGGCTGGTAGGGAGAGCGTCTGGAGGGACTGCGAGCCCTTAATAGTGCCAGTACGCCTTTTCGGGGACCCACATTCTGAGTTCTACTTCTGTCTCTCTAGGATGGGGTTGGCTTTTGATTTCTTCTCAAAGTGATAGCTGTGGCTGAAACTTACAATATTGTTTCTCCCTGAATGGTTCTCCTTTGCTTTAATTCGATTGAAACAGATCACCTGTCCCCCAAGAGCTGGTGGCTACTTGGCTCGCTGGGAGTCCCCTGGTTTGATGGGAAAGTCCCCAGGCCGGGGACTTCACAGGGCCTGTGGGATGAGCTCTGCCTGGCCATAGGCAGCCTGAGCTTGACTTTCTGTCAGTTAAAGGCCAGTGTTGGTGCTGTCAGACCTGCACTGGGTCCCTGGGTATTTTCTGAGGTTGAGACAACTCCAGGGAAAGGAATGTCAAAGCTGTGGGGCTTGGGTTGAACACTGCCACCTCTCCTGCCTCAATTTACCAAGCGCAGTTTGGTTAATAAAAATATCTGGATCTGGGTCTGACTTCTGGCTCCACCTGAGCAGTAAGGGACATTCGTGTCTGGAAAGTGGGCATAAGCACAGAGAATGGAGCTCCTCCTGTGGGGCAAATCCAGAAGAAAGTGCAGCACTGCTGCAGGAGTGCTCACTCTGTAGTGGTTCTTAGCCCTCATTCTTCTGGAGGTTGTGGGGAAAGTAGTAAATTGGATCTCGGAGGTGAAAAAGGATGGCCCCTGACCTAGATAGGGTGGGTGCATGACCCAGACAGCTGCCTCCCAGTATCTGCTTCGCTCTTTTTCTTTAACATTAAAACTTTTGTTTTTGTGTGTTTTTTAAAAATTTGTCTTTTAATATGTCCATGAGGCCAACCAGAATAAAGACTGCATTTCTCAGCCTCCCTGGTACTCAGATGGACATGTGACTCTGCTCTGGCCAATAAGAGGTCAACGGGAGTGTGGTGTGCAGCTTCCAGGAAGCACCTTTAAAAGGAGAGGTGGGTCCTTTGCCCTTGCTCCTCTGCTCTGTTGGTTGGAATGAGAACCTGGGGCAGCCCTTTGGTTTGTGAGGACAAGGCTGCACCACAGAGAGGGGAGGTCAGGGAGCTGGAAGGAGCCCGGGTCTTGACAACCTGGGGGAGCGTGACTGTCCACTCCTGGACTTACATGAGAATAGCGCTGTGTAAGTCTGTGCTGGGAGATTTGGACTTGGTCCCTCTTGGTCAGTCCTAAGGTTACAAGGAGGGTGGTTTGACCACACCCCTGGGGCCTTTGGTGTTGGATAGTTGCTGAGTTTAATCACTCCACGATGAGGGTCAGTTATTTCACACAGTGTGAGGTACAGAGGTGTAGAGTTGGCTGAGATCCCTGGACCCTGACCCTCAGTGGGTGGTGAGTGTCTTGGACAGAGAGAGCACCATCTGGGGTGGGAGTTCTGCCCAGCAAGGGACCTGGGGTGGCAGGGTCCCCTTAGGGGAAGAGCAGCTGCAGCTGCTCAGCTAGGGAAAAGGAGAGGTCAGGATGCCGCTGCTGTGGAAAGTGGAGCAGTGGACACCTGGCCAGACCTTCAGGGCCTGGGCCACTCCTTTGGAGTCTGGAATTGGTGTACCTGCCCCCTTCCTAGGGGAAGACAGGGCAGCACAGTGATAGCTGACAGCCCTCTGGTCCTTCTGCTCTTAGCTGCACTGATGGGAGAGATACATACAGACACTGACAGAAAAGGTGCAGGAAGAGGCAAGAGATCCGGAGGGACAGAGGCGGACAGAGACTGAGAGACGTGCAGGCAGTTGTATGTATGTGACCTGTCCACCTCTGCCTTCCTTTTTTTTTCCCATGTGTTGAATTAGTAACAGATTTATTCATTTTCTCATTCACCTAACCAGCACTTGCCAAGCCCGTAATGCCAGCTGCCAGCCAAGGCTACACTGGAGCAGAGAGAGGCCAGGTCAGTTGTCAGGGGGTGCCAGTTTGGTGGGGAAGGGGAGAAGGAGGCCACACACCCATCAGATGATGCCTCCACCAAATGTTTTGGAGATATCCACAGGCTGATTTTGACACTAATGAGAATCGTAGAGGAATCGGAGGAAAGCAAGACTAAGACCCATGTCCCAGATCAGGAACGCAGAAAAGTGGTGTGCTTTCACTGTTTGCTTCCAGCTCTGCCCCTTCCCCTGCGGGAAAGGTGTGCCCGCAGCCCTCCTCTCCTCAATCAAGTGCTTACCCATCAAACCAGATGCCTTCACAGGCAGGAGAAGGGCCTCCTGGTGATTCTGTTTTGATTTAAAAACCAGTTTGAGTTTTAAAAGAGAAACAGTGGCAGGCAGTGAGCTAGGGGTTTGGAATAAAGCCAGAACCCGAGGCCCGACAAACAGAGGTGAATGCAGCCCTGCTGCTGGGCTCTGTGGAGTGGGCTTGCTGGGGCTCCCTTGGCCCCTCAGGCTCACCAGCCAGGCTCAGCAGTGGAGGCCAGGAGCTTAGGGGCTATTTATATCCACTCCAGCAAATCTTTGGATCTTACTGATCCTGTGCAAAGCCTGTGTCATGCTCACTTTTGCATACTGGCCTCCTAGGTCGACAGGCTTAGGGACAAGGACTGAATCCAGAGAATGGCTGAGCTGGAAGAATCCCCCCTGTCCACACACAAACTCAGAAAGGCTGAGAGCTTGGCCATTGTCATTGGCTAGTGAGCACTGAGCCCTGTGCTCCTGGCTCTTATTGGTTGCTTCTGTGCCCTGAGGGTAAGGGTGAGAATGGCAGAGGACAAGCATTGGATGAGCATCTAATATGTGCTATATACTTGTTTTTACAAAGGAGCATTGTTTATTTTATTTTTAAAATTGTGATAAATACATATAACACAAAATTTACCATTTTAACCATTTTTAAGTGTGCAACCATCCCCACCATCCATCTCCTGAAACCTTTTCATCTTCCCAAACTGAAACTCCCTACCCATCACACACTAACTCCCCATTCTCTTCCCTCCAGCCTCTGCAAGCTTTCTACTTCCTGTATCTATGACTGACTACTCTAGGGAGCTTATATGCATGGAATCACAGCATTTGCCCTGTGACTGGCTTATCTCACTGAGCAAAATGTCCTCCAGGTTCATCCATGGTGTAGCAGGTGTCAGGATGTCCTTCCTTTTGAAGCTGAATAATATTCCATTGTATGTATGGACCACATTTTATCTATGTATCTGTTGATGGACACTGATTGTTTCCACCTCTTGTCTGTTGTGAATAATGCTGCTATGAAAGTGGGTGTGCAAATACTTCTTCAGTTCCTGCTTTCACTTCTGTTGGATAAGTACCCAGAATTGGATTGCCAGATCAATCATGTGGTAATTCCTTGTTTAATTATTTTAGGAACTACCATACTGGACACTAACGTTTGAGAGCCCCCTCCTCTCCTCCCTTCCAGAACCCTGTCCTTATTAAAGCATTTGCACCATTGAACCAAATCCCAGGAGTTCTTACCCTTCGTCTCCTCCACCCTAGGACCCTGGCAGGGCAAACTTCTCTTCAGTGTAATTAGATCCAAAAATTTGGCTCTGCGAGCCAGGGCCCAGCAGGGCCAGCTTTGCTGTCCGTGAACAGTGCCCCCCTTGGGGCTTTGGGGGTTCTGGCTGCACCTCAGTTCCAGGTTTGAGCTCAGGGCTCTAGCTGGATGTGGGCCGAGAAGAAATGATGCTGAGCAGCCCTGCAGGTTAGTTTCTGTGAGAATCCGTGTCATTGGGGGCAAATGGCAGTGGGGGCTGGCCAGGCTGGGTGGGCACTGAGATTCCCATGGTGGAATGGGGTTACTCCACATGGAAGTGTGCAGGTGTTGGAAGTGGTGAATTTCCTGTATTTGCAACTAGCAAGTCACCTAGTGGGGGTTGGGGGTGGTCTCCTTAGCCCAGTTGATATGTCTAGTCGCACATGAGGCCTCTCCACTGGACATGCCACCACACAGGTCACATTGGGCACAGCCAGGAGCAAATTTGTCACCTCCCAGAGACCTGCTCTCCCTGGGGGGTCCCCATCTCACCCACTGATTCAGCCATCAGGAACCCCAATCTCCTGCATGCCCTTATTCACACTTAACAGCACCCTCACCCTCCTGCACCCTCTCCCACAGCTCCATGTTTCCTCATCTACTTGGAGTCAACACTCATTGCTCCTCATTGCTCACCTGAGTTATTCTAAAAGCTTCCCCACCTGTTCCCTGCCTCCACTTTGATTCCTCACCAGCCCCTTCCCATTCCCAGGGCACTTGGGAGATCAGCAGTCATTTGGTGGGGATCAGCCTCTGTGTGACTCCTGGGGCACGGTGGGCCTTGTCCTTGCATGGCTCCAGCATGGAGGTGCTGCCTCGGGGTCTTACTTATCCAGGTATGGGGGCTCCTGGAATGAACAGGGTGGAGATGCTGGACATGCAGCAGCATGCGGGGGTGGGGGTGAGGGTGGGGGCAGAGTGGGGAATCACCGCGTATCCCTCATGACTTTTGAACATCGTGCCAGACCTTCATGAAGCAAAAATCTGCCCTTAATGCTCTGAGCCTGGAAGCCAACTCAGATTTCCACCTTCAGGGCTTCCTCTGGAGCACAGTTGGTCTCTAAATTGTGAGAAGTTATACTTTCTCTCATTTTGGACTTGACTGAGAGCTGTTCATGCTTTCAGACAACCATATCACCTTTGGCCGTGTCCTATGTGGTGTTGGAGTCCTGCTACCTGCTGGGACCTGGCTGCATTTGCAGCAGCCACGGCAGATGTGGGTATGGCTGTTTCCCTTTGCCCCACAGCAGGGTCATAGCGGGCACTGACATGTTGCAGTGACCTCTATTACTTTCTCATGAATCTTTTTTATTTTTATTTTTTAATGTATTTTTTATTGATTTCAGAGAGGCAGACGGAGAGAGAGATAAAAACATCAATGATGAGAGAGAATAATTGATTTGTTGCCTCCTGCACACCCTCTATTGGGAATCAAGCCTGCAACCTGGGCATGTGCCCTAACTGGAAATTGAATTGGGACCTCTTGGTTCATAGATTGAAGCTCAACCCCTGAGCCACACCAGCTGGACTCAGCTGTGATTTTTTTAAATATATTTTTAAAAATATGTATTGTTGAGGGTATTACCGATGTCCCCTTTCCCCCCACCCATTGTCCCCCTCCACCCGGTTCCCGCCCCAGGCCTTCACCAGCCTATTGTCTGTGTCCATAGGTAATGCATATATGCATGCAAGATCTTTGGCTAATCTCTTCCTGCCCCCGCCCCTTCCCTCTGAGATTCATCAGTTTGTTACATATTTCCATGCCTCTAATTCTATTTTATTCACCAATTTATTTTGTTCATTCGATTTCTTGTTCATTTATTTTGATGAATAGATTAAATTTTGATAGATATTTATTTATTGCCACTTTAATGTTCTCCTCCTCCTCCTTTTCCTTTCTCCTCTTCTTAAAGAATACCCTTCAACATTTCATGTAATACTGGTTTGGTGGGGATGAACTCCTTTAGCTTTTTCTTGTCTGTGAAGCTCTTTATTTGACCTTCAATTCTAAATGATAGCTTTGCTGGGTAGAGTAATCTTGGTTGTAGATCTTTGCTATTCATCACTTTGAGTATTTATTGCCACTCCCTTCTGGCCTGCAAAGTTTCTGTTGAGAAATCAGCTGATAGTTGTATGGGTGCTCCCTTGTAAGTAACTAACTTCTTTTCTCTTGCTGCTTTTAAGATTCTCTCTTTGTCTTTAACCCTTGGCATTTTAATTAATATGTGTCTTGGTGTGGACCTCTTTGGGTTTCTTTTGTTTTGGACTCTCTGCACTTCCTGGACTTGTAAGTCTATTTCTTTCACCAGGTAGGGGAAGTTTTCTATCATTATTTCTTCAAATAGGTTTTCAACATCTTGCTCTCTCTCTTTTCCTTCTGGCACCCCCATTATGTGAATGTTGATACACTTGAAGTTGTCCCAAGGCTCCTTATTTTTGGATTTTTTTTTTTGCTATTCTGATAGGATGATTTTTTTTCCTCATATTCCAAATCATTAATTCTATTCTCGGAATCTTTTACTCTACTATCGAATCCCTGTAAATTATTCTTTATTTCAGTTAGTGTATGCTTAATTTCTGACTGGTCCTTTTTCATGTCTTTGGCATTCTCACTAAGGTCCTTGAAAGTCTCACTAAGTCTCTTGAAGCTCTCTTTGAGTCACTTGAAGCTTTCATTAAGGTTCTTGAGTAACCTTATAACCATGGTTTTGACTCTGTATCCAATAGTTTGCTTGCTTCCATTTTTTTCATTTGTGACATGTTCCTTTGTCTCTGCGTTTTGGCTGCTTCCCTGTGTTTGTTTCTATGTATCAGGTAGAGCTTCTATGTCTCCTGGAATTGGTAGAGTGGCCTTGTGTAGTAGGTGTCCTGTAGGACCCAGTGGCTTAGCCTCCTCAATCACCTGAGCTGGGCACTCTAGGTGTGCCCCTGTATGCACAGTCTGTGTGCACAGTCTGGTAGTTGAACCTTGATTGCTGTTGGTGTCACTGGGAAGAATTGACCTCCAGGCCAATTAGCTATGCGGACCAGCTGTGACTACTGGTATAGTGGAAGAGCTGCTGTGCAGGGGACACCGCTGTGGAGCAGGACTTGCTTCAGTGGGGCTTTGGTGCTCACTAAGTCTGCCCCTTGATTGTGTCACCTGTGGATGCATAGAACTGTAATCTGGTATGTTCTGAAGCTGTCCACCGGGTGCATTGGCTATGGAGCCACCCAGCAGGAGTGACAGAGCGATCTGCAGATGGCTGATATTTGTATTGGGCTTATGAAGTGCCCAGGCAAGGCCCAGCTGTGAAGCAAGGCAGGCTGGTGCTAGTGACAGGTCTTGGGCCTTTTATTGATAGGTTTGGGGCACGTTGACACCAGCTGCTGTTTGTTTGAGAGATTTTAGCAAAGTCTGAATCCTGAGAGATTGAGTCTGAGTAAGTTTGTGTGCTGGTCCTTTAAGAGGAGGAACACCTGGGTCTTCAGCAGCCTCTGTGTAATTCACCCACAATCCCTGCTGGTTTTTATAGCCCAAAGTTACAGGGACTTCTCTTCCCAGCTCTGGAACCCTGGCTGAGGGTCTGTTGTGGAGCTGTGACCCCTTGCTCCTTATGGAGGAACCTCTGAAGCTGAGATATCTCTCCTGATTTAAAACAAACAAACAAACGGCACACGTGGTGCCAGCACAGCCCGTTCTGCACCTCTTTCCCTCCTAACAGTCTCAGTGTGCTTTCTTCTTTACTTCTCTAGTTGTAGAACTTCCATTTAGCCAGTTCTCAGGTAGTTCTGAATGATGGTTGTTTTATATTTTAGTTGTAATTTTGATATGGTTATGGGTGGCAGCAAGTACCAGCATTTACCTACACCTCCATCTTGGTTCTCTCATTAAATAGATTTTCAACTGTGATTTCTATTTCAGAATATTAACTGGAGGGTCATAAAGTATTTGGTATACTAGATGGGTTGGTCTAATTGGTTTGAAATCCCTTCACCAGCCCCTCAGTCCCACCATTGTCCCATCATGGAGAGGGGAAACCGAGGCCCAGAGAGGCTGAAAAAATGAGCTGGGTGTCAAGTAGCTGGGTGGGAAAGCTCATCTATGAAGACATCAACACTGGGTGCTTCCCTGGCACCTCGGCAGCTGCTGCCATCCTTACTGTGTGGGAGGGAGTCTGGCCACCCCACCCCATGCTAGATCTCCCTGTTTACCCTCCTCCCCATGGCCTCAGCCTCCCTCCCCCTCCTCTACCTCCCCACAGTGGGAGGCTGTCTCAAGCAAGGCTGGGAATGAAAATAGTAACTCAAGATGAGGTACCCATATTCTAGAGCATACATGCAACCTGGAAAGACAGGTATGAGGAGCCAGAAATAGTACCAAAGTCATTGAATGGTCTGGTAGCCAAGAGTGCTGCTACTGCATCAGGCTACACTGATAGAAATAAAGTATGGAGGACAAAGGGAATGAAGGTCCTACCCTCCTGGAGGCTGGCTGGAGGATATCTGGCGTATTGTGAGCAGGTCTAAACTCAGGTATAATAACATCAGGATTATCTTTGCATAGTTTATAAAAAACATTCATATTCATTATTGTATGTGATAGATACAACTAAGTAGGCATTATCTCATTTTACAGAAAATAAGAATGCTTACACCAGGCCCTCTGCTAAGTGAAGAAGTGAAGAATTTGGATGACTCCTGTACAGAGGCAAAAGGAAGGTGTCTGAGCACCAAGCACAACTTGCAGGGGTGAGACGGAGGCCAGGCAGGTTAGGCCAGTGACGATAGGGACTCTTGAAGGCAGCATTTCACAGGACAAAGTCCACACATGGTGGGTAGGAGCAGTCGTAGGCCGATCCTAGATGCCACAGGCTCCTCTCTGCAGCTGTGACGGCAGCTGGGTGCCAAGGTCTGAATATACAGGGTGTCCCAAAAAATGTATACACACAATGTCTGTAGATTCTATTGCATTTTGAAAATGAAATGTATTTTAATAAACACCACCTTTATAATTATTCAAAGTGTGTATACTCTGGGACACACTCTCTCTCTATATATATGGCTTATTATATGTCAGGGACTGCTCTGTGTATTTTATATGTATTAACTCAAACCAGAAATTTCAAAACAGCCCCATGAAATAAGTACAATTCTTGTTCTCACTTGACATATGAAGCAACTGAGGCATGGAGAGAGTGGTTCATTTGCCTGAGGCCACATGGTTGTGGAGTGGAGAATGCAGCCAGAGCTCTCCAGAGGCTGAGCTGGCATGAGTGAGACTCTCCAAGAAACTGGTCTCGCTGAGCTCTGTGCCGGGCAGAGGAGAAGCTGTGGATGGGTCTGGGACAAGAATTGAAGCAAGGGGAACGGAATGTGCCAAGGCCCCCAGGACAAGAAGATGCTTGGTGAGTTTGAGAGAAGAATGAATAAATGAATGTGAGACCCCCTGCCAGCTCTCCTCCTTAACAATGCCCTGCTGACCCCTCAGCCATGTTCCCCTGTGTCCCCTGCACTGGTCTGTAATTCACTAACATGACAGTCAGTTCTGGGCAGCCTGTGACAGCTTAGCCTTGCTGCCTCAATCCCTATTCACCTCTTGCATTGCTGTTTAAAGAGAACATTAATGGTTGGGATGGGGAGCAGTGTCCCCATGATGGCATGCCTGTCCCCTTGTACACTCAGTAAACATTTGAGGACTGAACAGTCTACATCTATACATATTGTAATACTAACGGTAGTTAACATGTCGCAGGCAATATGTGCCAGCTGCTGTTACTGTATGTGCCATGTATACATCAAATGGCACACCATCGTGTGCTCAGATCTTGGCAAACCGAAACAACATTCTAGCCCAAAAATTTGGCAAGTAGCTTATCTAAAGACTGTTTGGGGTAAAGGAGGTATTGAAATCCAGGCAGTCCAGCATTTGATACCACCATATGCTCTACTATGTTGACTGTATGAGAGTGTGTATGTACACCAGAGGTACCAACTAATATCACATATTTATTTATTTATTTTGTAATTGCTACCGTGTGCCTATCTTGTGTCAGGCACCAGGCTGGACTCTAGTGGTAAAAAGAAAGACAGGCAGACACTCTTAGGGGAAGTTCTCAGACCAATCAGAAATTGTCATGCATGCCAAAAGGAGAAGACCAGAAAACCGAGTGATCCGAGAGGGACTGAGTTTACGTTGAGCAGCATCGAAGGCCTTGCGAGGAAGCATCATTTAACAGAAGTCTAAATAAAGAGAGGGAAGGAGCCTGCCAGCTTCTGAGTGCAGGAGCAGTGTTCCAGACAGAGGAACATGTACAGAGGCCCTGAGGTGAGCATAGTTTTCTTGTTTAGAGAACTAAGAGGTAAGTGAGGTTGGAGCACAGAGGGCCGAGGTGAGGGAGGGTCTGAGAAGGGAAACGAGCAGGAACAGATCATGTGGCACTTTGTAGGCCACACAAAGGGATTTGGTAATGTTTTAAAACAAGATTTTATTTTTTAAAGGTGTTAAGATCTTTGCAATTTAAAATAAAATTTTTGCTTTTCAAAGTTCCAAGATATATTTTAGTATAAAATCAATTTAAAATTGCTATAATTTTTAATGTTGGCTACTCACCAAGCGTTTTACACACATTGTCTTTCACCTGAGTCCAGCTCCAGCTTTTGCCCACCAAGCCCTTTTGCAGAGCCTTCCTTGTCTCTGCTCCATGTTTCCTGTCTGTAAAGAGGGATCTTTTGTGAACTTGAAGATTCTGGCTAGTTCTTATGGAGAAGTGATCCTGTGAGCCTTATAAAGAAGCCAAAAAATAGCAACTCTGAACTTCATAGCAAATGTCATTCAAAACATCAGCTTGTTCCCAGGTGACAGGGTTTGGGATGGAGCAGGAGAGACAGACTTTTCAGTGCTTTGATTACTGGGAGCCTGGCTGCCTGGAACTCGTGGATGAATGAATCGGTTCCTGTGGCTGATGCATCTCGGCTGAGAGTGAGACAGCTGGTGAGAACAGAAGAGCTTACTGAGGAGGCCATTGGGGTCGGAGTGGAAAGCCTTCTCCTGGACTTTACCCTGTGTGGAAACTGAGGTCAGACTGTTGGGACTGGGGCCGGGTGAGCAGGGTGAGCAGGAGGAGCAGAGGGAGAGCAGCTCCAGCAGGGGGAGTTGGGCCTCAGGTCTTAGCATCCAGGTGGCTGATCCCAGTTGCTATCACAGCTGCAGAGGGGACTCTGTGGCTTCCAGGCTTGGCCTACAATTGCTCCTACCCACCATGTGTGAACTTTGTCCCGTGAAATGCCACCTCCATGAGTCTCCAGGGCCACTGGCCTAACCTGCCTGGCTCCCATCTCACCCCTGCAGGTTGTGCTTGGTGCTCAGACAAGGTCCCTTAGTCTCTGGATAGGAGTCATCCGAATTCTTCAGTTCTTCACTTAGCAGAGTGCCTGGCATAAGCACCCACTCAGTAAATCTTTTCCTACTACTTGCTGGGGGCTCCCCACATGCTGGCCCTGCCTGTGTGCTGCTCACGTCCTGCCTTAGTTAGTTCTCTGTTCCCGATAGCTCTTCATCTCCCACACACCTGTCTCCTCCACCAGTGAGTTCTGGCAGCTCTTCCTTCAAACCTACAAAAATGCCACCCTCACACCCTCCGCTGCCCCCACCGGTCCTACCACCATCAGTACTCACCTGGATTGCAGCCTCATAAATGGTCTCCGTGCTCTGTTCTCAGCCACAGGGATCCAGATAAAACCCAAGTCAGCCCTGGTTTCTCTCTGCCCAGCATGTTCCCACAGCTTCTTCCTCAGTCAGGGTGAGTGGGCACAAGCCCTGCACAACCTGTCCCTATCACCCCTCAGATGTCATGGCTTGCTGCTCTTCCTTTTTCGCCCTCTACTATCCCATACTAGAATGAGTTACAAAAGGGCAAAATCTGTTGTTCCCTGACCCATCCCCAGTGCTAGAACAATTCCTGGCACTTAATAGGTGCTTAGTAATTATTAATGATTTGAGGTAGGTATGATTATTATCATTTTAAAGATGAGTAAATTGAGGCATAGATAAATTACCTAACTAAGGGGCACACAGGTACTAAATGGCAGATTTGGGCTTTAAACCCAGGCAGACTGGTTTCAGAATGTTTTATTAATTCCTAAGCTGAATTGCCTACCTAATGGAAACTTGATGAATTAATGAGTCAAATAGCCTTTGCACATGCTGTTCCCTCTTATTAGAATGCCCTTTCAAATAGATAACTCCTCGTCATTCCTTAAAACCCAAACTAAATTGCTCTGCTGCCAGGCACTTAATTTCTCCCTTTTCCTATCTTTTATTGCCCTGTGGACATACCTCGGTCATATTCCTTACAACCCACTCATTTATGTTTCTTTCTGAATCCCCATTTACTGAGTCTCTTGATGGTAGAGAGCTTGTTTTATTTATTGATTAATTTTGTCTCTCCCAGCCTGTGTCTAACACATGTTAGAGACCTAATAAATATTTGTTGAATGTATGACTCAAAGTGTTTCTGGCACTTACCAGCTGCCAAGTGAATATATGCATATCGAATCCTACGTATGATGAACTTTCATTTGAATACTGCCCATACGTTCCAAGAGAGAAAACTCATAACAAAGTCTAGTAAAATCATAGCTAGTGATGACTCTTCACATCATTCATTTAGAGGAAAATGCTTCTGTGAAATGTCTCTGGTGCATTGCATACTAACATGTGATGTTATCTGATGTAAACTTACATTGGACCCCCAGGATCGAAAGGTATTGTAGGGACTATAAAACTAATTGGCCATAAGAAAAGTCTACTTGGTTAGGGGACAGAAGGGACATTAATGTCCCATTGCAGTAAGACAAATCCTGGTGTCATAAATATTTTAACTTCTATGTAAAGTTGTTAACCAAAGGTCATAGGTATGGACTGTTGGTAGCAAAACCTCTGTTTCCCTGGGAACCAAATAAATGCTTTCCTCTGAAGCTGGGCAGCATTGCTCATGGTGAAATGTCTCTTGGTTAGTAAATGACATCTGGGCGGTTGACTTTAAACACTGGGTGGGCCCCCATGCTCGGGCTGTGCTGAGCACAGTGGTTCTTGTGCTGGCTGCATCCCTGGTGGGAAGCCTGGACACTTTGGGGATGAAATTATTCCAAGAGGTGTTGGCATCATGGAGCATGAAGCTTTGAAGCCAGGGCGGTTCCCACACCTGTCTGATGTATATCTCATCTCCTTGCACCTGAATGGTCACTTAGATGTGGGGGTGATGATGGAGATAGCCCTCAGGTGGCTGGATGCTGCCACAGAAGAGGAGCTGTTGAAAATACTCTGTTAGCAGGCTGTGTTCCTGCCCCTGTCCTTCTTGGTGGATGGCTGCCTGAGAGAGTTGTGTGAATCTGAACTTCGAGTTTAGCTCCACAACACTCTCTGGTGGGCACTGCAGATGTTGGCTTTAATGTCTCCCAATACAGTATTGGAGAGGAAGTAAGTGGTTCTTATTCCAACACTTAGGAGACTAAATGAGAAAGCGGTTTGGCTGAATGGAAGTCTTGAGGCCGAGGACCCCACACTGTGTTCAGCGCCCTTTCTCCCACTGCACCCTAGACAGCAGTCAGTCCTGGCCTAGGCTGAGCCCGGCGCCTAGACTGGTGAAGACTTGTGGTTTCAGCGTTGACCCCCCAAGGCAGAGCTTTTCCACGGCTGCTCTTGGGGCCTGATAATTAGGTGTGGTGAGCATCTTTCTTCCCGCTAACCTTCAAGGGGCTCAGAGTAAGCCTCTGTCTTTTCCCTCCCTCTGGCTGGACCGGGCTGTGGCAGGGACTCCCAGTCAGGGTGGGGAGTTAGGGATCTTAATTCTAATGGCCCCAGTTACCCACTCTCATTCCACGCCACCCTGGATTGCATTGTCTTGCTTCCTTTACCACTTAAGTCTCCCAACAACCTCAAGATGCAGGCATCCTTATTTGTCTCCATTTCTCAGATAACGAACTGGAGGTTCAAAGCAGTTAAGTAACTTGCTCAAGATTAACCAGCAGGCATGTGGCTGAGTGAGGACTCAGCCCTGACCATCTAGCCCAGAGCCCAACTCTGAATCACTACATTGTACTGACCTCCCATTTCCTTCCAAAGCTAATTAATGTCCTGTGATTCTAAATCATTGCCACCTTAGTAGGTGGCTCTGGGCAGTGAATTTCTAGGGCACAAGATGTTACCCTTTTTTGCCTCCTTCTGCTTGAGTCTGTTTGGTCAGAAAATGCTGCAATGGGCCAGGTGTAAAATCTGGAATGGGTCCCAAAATTAATAAGCTTTTCCTCTTCCTCTAATGCCTTTGTTTTGACTTCTTCTGTAGATGGCCATTGACTCCCTGGTGTCCCAGGCATACCTCTTGTAGGAAGAAGCTTGGACCCTCAGTTCTGGCCTGAAAGGCAGGGTGGGCAGTGTTCAGGGGCAGCTTCTCTCTGACATGGCAGGTCTGCTAGCCCTGAGGTATCTGTTACAAGCAGTCCCTGTGCATGGGGAGGGTTCTACTTAGTGTGTGGAAAAGCTTTCACACTTACAGGGGTGAAGAAGGCTGCCCCGGGGGCAGTGAGTGCCCCTGCCTGGCAGGTGGGAAAGCAGAAGCCAGTGGCCACATGGTTACAGTCTGGAGAGCTTTCTTCTTCGTGGGAGGATTTGAGCTTTTAGGGTCTCATCTAAACATGAGCTTCTGCCCTTCTATGGGTCTTCCCACAACTGTGTCTCTAAGTCAGAGGAGATCAGTTATGCAATGAAGCCTTTATTTTTCCATGAAGAGATAACATTCTGAGGATTATTTACAAAGTACAGAAAGCCAGGGAGAGGAGTCCACGGCATGCAGCAGGGAAAGCCACCCTCTCCTCAAACCTCTGTAACAGGGTCTTCTAGAATGACCCTTCTCAATAGCTCTCCGAAAAACCTCTTTTTGTTTGTAACCCGTCACTATTAATACTTTGGTAAAATACAACACCCTGCCTTGGGTGTCTGAGCGTGTAAAGTGGCTGCAGGAGTTTCCTGGGTGCTGGGACCTGTATCTATTCTTCCTCTGCTGTGGTCCTGCTGCGTGGGCCTGGCAGTCCCGGGCCATCTTGCAGAGCACGCTCTCCCAGCAGCTCTGAAGGAAGCTCTGAGCAACTCCACTTACGCTGTCCCTTGTCTGGTCCCTGAGCTCACCGGTGCATTAACAGTTCTCAGGAGTCCTGTGGGAGGAAAACTTGCTCATTGGTTCTCAAACCTGTTTGACCTTGGGATGTTTTTTTATGGCCCGCCATAGAGCTGTGACTCGGCATAGGCTTCGAGACATTGTTCTCCAGTGGCTGAGGATGTGGAGAAACTGGAACCCTTGTGCACTGCTGATGGGAATGCAAAATGGTGCAACTGCTATGGAAAACAATGGGGGGTTCTTCAAAAATTTAAGCCTAGAACTACCTTATGACCCTGCTAGTCCACTTCTGGTTTATACCCAAAAGAATCTGAAGCAGGGCTCAAAGAGGTATTTGCACATCCATGTTCACAGCAGCATTATTCACAACAGCTAAGAGGTAGAAGCAACCTAAGTGTGCATGGAAGGCACTGGATAGGCAGTGCGGTCTGTACAGTGCACTGACTCAGCCTTAAAAAGGAAGGAAATTCTGACACGCACTACCATGTGGAGGAACCTTGAAAACGTTGTCCTAAGTGAAATAAACCTGTCACAAAAGGTCAAATGCCATGTGATACAGCCACATTAGGTCGCTGGAGTCAAGTTCATAGAGACAGGGACCAGAATGGTAGTGGTAGAGGCTTCGGGAATGGCAGGGAGGTAGTGTTTGATGGGTACAGAGTTTCAGTTTTGGAAGATGAGACGTTCTGGGGATGGCTGGTGGGGATGGTGGCACACACTGTGAGTGTACTTAATGCCGCTGACCTGTACACTTAAAAATGGCAAATTTCATGTTCCGTATCTTTCATCACAATCAAAAGAGGCAGAAACTCTCCTCTGGTTGCAAGGGTGTCAGGCCCCTTTATTCTGAGGCTTCCAGTGGGGTCTGGGTCTGGCTGAGGATACTTGCTCCTCTTTGGAACACACTACACTTCAAGCTCTGGCAGCTGCCTGGCCCTGGGTTCCTTTTATGAGCCTGATCAGCGTGGGCACCAAACCTCATGTTCCATGTCGCCATTGCCAGTGAACGTTGGCTTGTGGTAGCTGCTGGTGCCAGCAGCTCCATGCGGAGGCGGCCAGGACCCTGTGATTCAGTCACTGAGCCACATTCTGCTCTAGCTGTAGCCATTGTGGAGCCGTGTACCTCGGGAGAGCCACCACACACTCCAGGTGTGTTTCAGGAGGCTCTGGGAGCCTGCATGGTGCTCATCAGAGCCCTGGACTCAGCCTGGCATGGAGAATAGGGCACCAGGCGGCTGGGTGGGCTGACAGGGATGGAGATCCCAGTTCTGCTGTTTGCCAGGGGAGGACCTCCACAAGGCCTTGCTCAGAAGGTTCACTTGCTGTGCAGTGTGGGGGATGTGGTCTGTGTCCCAAGTCTCTGTCCTTCCTTTGCCCTTTCTCTGGCACCACTGGCGGGGTTTTGGGCCTGTTGCAGGGCTAGTATCATCCTGGTTGAGCAGAGGGGCCTGCAGAGGGACACTGGGCCAGGAAGCAAGCAAGCCTGAGGCCCATGTGTACCCCCCCAGGGGTCCCTGCCAGGCAGGAACAGCCTCTGGGCACTGCCCTAGTTGATTCCACCTTGAGCAGTGAGAAGGCCTGGCCTCTGTCCACAGGGCCTGGTGCTTCTCAGGGGCAGAAACACCACCACCTCTCCCACCATTTTGGGGGTATCTTTCTGTGGTGTTGACATCATAGGGTCCTTCCAGTGGCTGACCCCAGAGGGTGGTTACGGGTCGGGGGGGGGGGAGGGGGAGGCAGGGCAGAGGGTGGCCTCAGAGCCAAGCCCACTGGGCTCATCCTCCTCCGTCTGCTCACTGGCCTCCTTGCCTCCCTCAGACTCATCACCACCCCTCTCTGTACCTCTTTTCCCGACTGGAGAATGGGGTAAATAGCTCATGATGGCATTTTGAGAAATACGTGGAATAAAGGCCTGTGGAGCATTCCCATAGCTGGTAGCTATTAATAGCAACAGGAGTTTGGCAGCAAAACCCATCCATGTGGACTAGACGAGGGAAAGGCTATGTGAAGAGCCAGGCTCTTAATAAGGCTGATTTAGCCACACATTCCACGATGTGGGTGTACAAATGGGCAAACCCTTCACACCTGGGGCGGGGGGGAGGCTGTTCTCTGCAAGGGTTGAAATGGGGGCAGGTAGGCTGTTGCGGGAACACAGCTCCTCGGACCCTGGGCATTAGATGAAGACATGAGAAGTCATAGGCACATACAGGAGACACTTTATTGTAGACCAAGTAGCCATTGCTACTACAGGAGCCATCAAAGTAGTTCTTTAAAGTAGCCCCACAAAAGCAGCCGCACCAAAGCAGCCATGCACCAGCTGGTCAGTGGCAACTTATATACACGCTCAAACAAAAGAGGCCTTGTGCCAATTAATGATACACGCACGTGCTACATTAACATAAACAGGTCACATAAAAATGCGCTTGCGCAGTACGTGTATTGCTACTACTGAGTCATTGCCCTCGCACCTGCATAGGGGAAAGGGGCCTTTCACCTAATAATACTGCTGTGTCCTTGCCTGCATGCATGCGCATGGCAAATTGGCCTTGATCATCTGGAGTGCTCTGATTAGGGTTCCCATAGTTGTTCTCTGCAAGGGTAGAAATGGGGGTAGGTAGGCTGTTCTCTGCAAGGGTTGAAATGTGCCTCAGAACATTTTAAGTGATGTGTTTTAGGGACCTGCTTCTGAGATAATAAACCAGAGAAGGAAGTCATTTTTATTTTATGGCTGTACCTTGATTATTAATTAGTCATTTGATTCAATGAGTAATTATTAGGGTGCCCTCTGCCCTGGGCACCTGATGTTGGTGAGAAGTCGCCTTTTCCTGTTGGTTGTTTTCCAGGTTTGAAACTTGGGACTAAGGAAAGACGTGCTCTGGAGCTGGGTAGCCTGTGCTTTAGGAGGGGCCGGTTTGCCCCAGACCCCACCTGGCCTGGTTCTCTCATCCACAAACACACTCCGTCCCAAAGTGAGTTTCCCAGCTGTTTTGGGTGGCATCAGCTTTATTGAAATAAGCCCTGAGCACCTCTAGGGAACTTGCTGACTTTAGGATGAAGAAGTGCTGTCTCCCTCCTTGATCCCTTAGCCAGGGAGGCCCTGCAGAGGTGGCCAGTCCGTGGGCAAGCACTGGTGCCGCTGCCTGAGCAGAAAGCCCACTGGGCCTTGGCAGGGCCTGCTGGCTGGAATTATTTAACATCATAATGAGTCCATTTTTCATATCCTCCACTGGTTCCCCCAGGACCTGCCAGGAAGGCGAGCAGCTAGTGAGGTTGTAATTAATATTAAGAAGGCAGCATTCTGTTTGGTGCGACTGCTTAATGTTCCTTCCCATCAGGATGGGGCTGGGTTGGGGGGCACCTCCATCTTGAGGCCACCAGGGTCCTGGAATATGTTTCTAGGCTTGGGGGCTGCAGGAAGCTTACATCATGGTGAGTGACTCCAGGGAGGGACTCCTGCACCTGGACAAAGCGGGTGCCATGAGTGTGTGTCGAGTGTGCTAACTGATTTGTCCCTGGGTCTGCAGACCTTTAGCTTCCTTTTGCTGGTGAACTTGGAAGCAGGTGTTATGAATGTTTTGTTGGAAGAGCCGGCTCAAGCAAAGGCCCGCTGTCAATGGAGAAGGGTCAGGCTGTCCCTGCCTGCAGGGAGCTTAGTCTCCTGGTGGAGACAGGTGAGCAGATCACTGCTGTTACAGAAGCGCTATGTTGGAAACAGGCTGGGCGATGGGATAGGGTGGGGAGGAAGAGCTGGGAAGATCAGTGAAGACTGTCCCAGGTGGAGGGAGGGCTGGTGTGAGGCGGTAAAGTGGGAGATGGGCATGAGCTCGGTGGGCGGCGAAGGGGCCAGAGAGGAGGAGGGGCAGGAGGCCACTGGGTGGAGAGGGGCAGGGAGGGCCCTGTGGGGCCTCTGGGCCAGGGTTACTGATGGAGTCTTGGGAGGGTTTACACAGGAGCTTGGGAGTGATGTGGTGTGACAATGTTTATAAAGCCCGTCCTCTTGCTGAACTAATTGCAAAGGCCTCGAGGAAGCTGCCAGACTGGTGGGGAGGCTGGTGCGGTGTCCAGGGCAAGGTGCTGCTGGCTGGCCTGAACCGGGGTGGATGTGGTAGCAGGGGGAAGAACTGGTGATTCCAGGTACACTTTGGAGAGAGTTTCCAGCTGACTTATAAAGACTGGGTGAGGGAAATGGAAGCATTGCACATGATTTGAGAGGGTTTGGACAAGTGTAGAAGTCACTAGGGTGGGGGTTCCCCCCATTGCACACCTGCTGCCCGACCAGTCATAGGAGAGCTCAATGGGATCAGGCCTCTCATTCAAGAATTGTCAATGGCTCCAGCCCCGCTGCCTTTCGGACTTAATGCACACCCTTAAGGAAGCTTGTAGGACCTCCCCCTCAGAACCTTACCTGCCTCCCCTCACCTCAACCTGTCCAGGAGCAGGAGCAAATAGAATAAGTGACCCTGTTTTTCCATCTTCTGTGTCTTTAAAAAACCTATTTCCTACCTCCAGCACTGGATGTTAGAGCCATCCTGCCCCAAAACCCCATTCTCTCAGAAACAGCCTTTCTCTTGTGGTTTGAGAGTGTTCAGATACAGTTATTTCAGTCAGCCTTATCTCCATTGCCAGCTAGCTTATCATGCATGCATCATTCTACATTTAATGAGTGCCTGCTGTTTACTCAGCACTGAGCCTGAACCTGGGGTGACTACTGGGATAAGAAGTGGTTCCAGCTTTGGAGGACCTGAAAGTCAGGCCCAGGTCCAGCCCTGCCCTTGCTCTGTCTGGGATGCCTCTCTCACACAGGTCAGTATGTCATAGGCATATGTGGAAGGAATTGATCAGGGAGTGCTGGGGTATGCCACCGTGTTCCCCAACATGGCTTTTGTGAAGGTTCTGAGCCTCCATACCTAGGAGCCCTGAAGTCCTGGTATTGCAGAGCCAGCAGGTCAGGGCCTCAGAGGTGAGGGCTGCACCTTCGGTCCAGGTGGTGGCTGAACACTTGTGCGGCTCCTGGAGGCCCTGAGCCCCCGCTCGAGAAGGTCGCTCCATTCCAGCTTTTTCCAGCTCTTCTGGTTCCATGAAGGAGAACAGCTTGGAGCCGGATTATTTTGCTTTCATGGTATTTATTTTGGGGGTGTGTTTCTTTTTTAGGCAAGTGATAGTATTTTAACATTTAAAGTGCAAATATAAATATGAATTTTCTTTTCAAAATACATGTATTTAAGTTAGAAAGTGAGGCAATTTAAAAGAAAGTACTGAGTAAACAATAGTGATACAGCACAATATTGGGGAAAGAGGTTGGAATAAGTCAGGCTGGGAAGTTTTGCACTGTTAGGTGCAAGGCAAGGCTACCTGCACAGGTTTGGGGACCTGCTCTGCCCTCTTCCTGGAGATTGGGATTCCTCTTAGGGACTTCTAGGTGGAAATACTCTGGAAAGCAGTGTGAATGCATAGACGAAATGGGTTTCTTCTACACAATGGAATACTACTCAGCCCTATAAAAGGAATGGGCTACTGTGTCATGCATGAATCTTGGAAACATGATGCTTAATGAAAGAAATTAGTCACAAAAGACCATATACTGTAGCATTTCATCATATGAAAGCCCAGAATAGTCAGATCCATGGAACAGAAGTAGGTCAGTGGTTGCTAGGGACTGGTGATGAGAAAGGGGTAAATTGCATGTAACAGGCATGAGGGGTCTTACTGGGGAAGAAAACATTTTAAAACTGATTTGTGGGGGTAGTTGCATCACTCAATAAACTAAAAGGCATCGGATTATAAGGCAAAAGAAACCAACAAACTAAAAAACCCAAGTCCCATTTACTGCCCTGTTCAGTTAGAAAAAATGAAGAAAAGAACGAGGAGTGAAATGAAAACCATCTGTGGTTGCCCATAACTTGTGGAAGAGCTTCCTTTGGGGCTTTTCTCCATATGTAAGTACTTTTTCACCAACTTGAGCTTGTCAGTGAAGTTTTGTAGTTTGTTCATTTCACCTACTTCATGATATCCTGTGTCATTAACTATTCCAGGCCAGTGTGACCCAAAGTCAGAAAAGGTCAATAACTTTGAGAAAGGGTGGGACTAAATGAAGTTATACGTGTATGTGGAATATGCTAGGAGCATGCATTTTAATTCTCCAAGGAAGAGAATGTATCTCGGGTACATCTCTGCAGGTTCCTCCACTGTGCTTTGCCCTCTATCACCAGCTCCTAAGCCCCCCAGGTTCCTGATGGGCTCACTCACAGATCAGTGGGCAGAATGGAGAAAGGCTGAGTGTTCATTCCTGCCCAGCTGTGCCAGAGGTGGGCAGGGGCTGAGTCCCTCTGTTTTCAGCCACAGTTCCTATTGAGTGACTCTCTCCCTGAAAACCTGCCAAGTTCTGTAAACACTTTGTTCCCTTCCCTTGTCCCTTAGAACTAGGGGATTAGCAGCTCCCCACTTTTGCCAGCCCTGGGAGCTTCAGCATCTTTGTTGGTTCCCCCAACCCTACCCACACCCCTGTAGTAGCCCCTTTCATGCAAGGTCACTCCAATGATCCCTTCCGAGGGCCTTCTGTTCCCTGCCAGGTAGGGAGCCCTAAACGTATTCGACCTCATGTTTCTCATGGAGGTCACATGGGTCAAGTGGGGTGAGGAACTCCTGTTTAGGAAAGGTTGATCCACAGCAGCATTTTCTATGGCTGCATGATTTCTTAATTACATGTGTGATATCATCACAAATTAGTCTTTTACTATTGAGAATGGGTCACTGCCAGTATTCTTTGCACCTTTGTGCAATGATTGTGTGCTTTGGATAGAGTCTTAGAATGTCCAAAGACATGCAAGTCTCAATGTACTTCCGATAGAGCTCTTGAAGGTCGCCCAGCTCCAGGGGTGTGGCTCCACCAGTTCAAGGCACAGTTCTCTGGACGCAGTGTTAAGAAAGCAGGCGCTGGCTGTGAGAACTGGAAACAGCCATTTGGTTTGGGGACAATTTATTTGGAGCCCAGTTGATGACACTTGTCCTGTGAGATTCCCAAGCAGGCCCTACCACCAGTGCCCCAGGCCAGAAATCATGAGTTGTTTTTGAGAAACCTGATGAAGCCTTGGTAGAAATGGCTTTGCATACCAGTCTGGCACTCTCCAGCTGTGTGACATCAGCCATCAAGGGGCCTCTTTGAGCTCCAAGCCTCACGGACTTGTAGAATCAATTTTTAAAATCTGGTGGTGCTGAGCACTGTGCCCAGTCACACCTGGGCAAACAGTGGCCACATGGCCATCTTCCCTGAACTCAATGAACCCATCCACATATCTGTGCTGAGAATGGTGTGATAGCTTGGCTTTTTATTACCTGGGTAGCTTCAGCTCCCCCTCCTCCAGCCCCAAAGGAACTTTTATAAGTGCCTCACAGGTACAGAGTGCTCAGGACTCATTCAGGCTTAAATATACATATATATATAGTGAGATGCAGTGACAAGAAAGGGGGAAAAAGAGTGAGAAGAAAAGAGAGAGACGAAGGGACAAGAGAGAGAAGAGGGGGAGAAAGTGCTTCAGGGTTGATTCTTAAAATATTTTTTAAAATACAAATCTTGGCGTCATCGTCCTCTGCTTTCCCAGGGAGCCTGAGGGTGAGCTTCGCGATGATCGTGAGGCTGCCTGGCGGAGTCAGTGTTGCTGCAGACCCTGGGTGGCTGTTTTGGTCATGAGCAGATTATTCTTGCTAATTTCATTGCTGTGTCCTTCTTGAGTTTGCCGGGCAGCCCACGTGTGGCATGCTGTGTCCTCTGGGCAGCCCGAGTCACTGTTCTGCACCGTGGCTGATTGTTGACTTTGGAGTCTCCTTCACTCCCGGGCTGAGGGCTTGTTTCCTCTGTCTCGTGTTCATATCTTGTGTGTTGTGGGAGCCTTTCTTTAGGACTGTCTCTGGGTAATGAAGGTCATGGTACCTGCCCCGTTAGCACGAGGGGAGGTGATGAGTGAGTTAGGAGTCACCTTCTCTTCCACTGCCAGCTGGTGAATGAGGAGCTGCATCCCTGCCATCTGCATTGTACCTCCCCCCAGGCTTCCAAAGCATACCCAGCACCAGCAGCTAGGAACACTCATAGGTGCTCACTTATTCATGCTGCCGTCCTCAGGCACCTCCTAAGATACTCACTCACTCACTCACTCACTCACTCACTCAATTTAACCAGTGTTTGTTCGAACCCTGGGTCAGTCTCAGAGCTCAACTGTGAATGACAGAATCTGCTCTTGTGAGTTTAAGCAGAGAAATAATTTGTTAAAGGATGTCAGGTACTTTGCACCAGGTGGGAGGTCCAGAGAGATTGAGCTGCATGGCCAGAAGCAGCACCCAGATGAGATCTCAGGTCTGCTCCCTGGCAACCCTGCTCCTCTGGACTCCAAGGTGTGCTTTGTGCTCTGTGTGCTGGCTGTCTCCCTGTCACAGCCTGCCCTCTTGCTGGATGGATCCCCCAGGTGCCACCTCCTCACCTTGCAGGCTTCTGGCAGAATTCCACCCTGGGGCACCTGAGTGGTAGAACGAGGCCCCACGCTGCCCCTGAGCTGCAGCCTGGAGCTGTGAGAGTGAGTTTCTTCCTTGTTCGTTCAGGGAAGCTGATGAGGGCAGAAGTTCCCCAAACTTGGCAAGGGTGCCATGGCTGAAAGTCACAACTGAAGTCTGCTACAATCTTCCTGAGTGCCTCCCTGCACTGACCTGTGGGGCACAGAGATAAGGAATAGCCCATGAATTGCTCCTGGACAAATGTGCCATGGGCAGCAGAGACCCAAGTGGATACCCTGAGAACTCTGAGGAATGCTCAGGGGCACAGAGCAGGACATGCTCGTCTTACCTGGGCAGGGGAGGGTGGTGCTTTACAGAATGAGATCTGCAAATGGTTAATAAACAAACAAAAAGGTACTTGAACTCATTTGTAATCAAGAAAATAAAAAATGAAAGCTATTGATTGACAGCATCAACTACAGATGAGGATGTGGAGCAATGAGAACTCTTGTCGTGCAAGGATGACATAAATGATGTAGCCACTGGGAAATTGTTTGGCAATACGTACTCAAGTTAATTTTATGGCTGGCCTGTGTCCCAGCAATTCCACTCCTTGGGTGCCTGTGCTTACTTGTTAGCTGTCTTTCCTACCAAAATGTAACCATGAAGGTTGGAGCACTTTATCCCTACTCTGCTCCCAGTACGTACTGTACCTGACTCTGGCACTCCATAACTACTTGTTCAATGAAGTGTGTGCAAAGACTTTCAAGATATGCACAGGCACACTTCACTTCCTTGTGCTTCAGAGATGTGGCATTTTTTACAAATTGAGGGCAAGACCCTTCATCAGCAAAAAGATTACTACTCGCTTTACTGCGATGCTTGCTCTACTATGGAGGTCTGGGCCTGAACCCACAATTTCTCCAAGGTCTGCCTGCAATAAGGTGAGGAAGAAAAGACAGATTGAAGGAGAAAAAGATTTCTGAGAAAGGGGTTTTGTCAGATCAGGGATTTTGGACTATTTGGGGTAGGGAGAAGGACATGGGAGACCAGCATAGCAAAAGGGGGTGTGTGACACTGCTTGGGAGGGGCTGGATCTTCCCCATAAACCAGTGGTCGGCAAACTCATTAGTCAACAGAGTCAAATATCAACAGTACAACGACTGAAATTTCTTTTGAGAGCCAAATTTTTTAAACTTAAAACTATATAGGTAGGTACATTGTTATTAACTTAATTAGGGTACTCCTAAACTGGCCTTTGCTAAAAACGTCCTCAATCTGATTGAGGTACGTTCGCTGAGGTCGACCCCTTCCAACTCTCCCATCCACACTCGTCTTGTATACTTGTTTCGTCTATCTTTTGTCACCCGGGCTCAATTTGTGGATGCGACTAGCACTAACCACTACACAATGAGACTGCTGACTGACTGGCTCACTCAACTCGTGCATGAATCGCACGCCTCCCCCGTGCTGTGTCTCCCATCGCCCGACCAACCAACACCCCACTTCTAACACCACTTCTTCAAAATAGACTCGCCCAGGCCGAAAACCGACTTCTGCGCATGGGCCACGAAGTTTCAATCGCACTGTACGTGCGCACCCACACGTGGTATTTTGTGGAAGAGCCACACTCAAGGGGCCAACGAGCTGCATGTGGCTCGCGAGCCGCGGTTTGCCGACCACTGCTATAGACCATGGGGAGTGACAATGTAGACAGAGCATGGTAGACATGGTGGCAGGAAGGACACTCAGGGGAGAGATGATGGGTCCAGGCTGTGAATGGAGGGAGGGCCCTGTATGAGATTTTGGGGAGCTAAAGTTGACAAGGTTTGTGACCGATTGGGAGTACAGGAGTGCATGATCGTGCTGGTCCCTGGTTTGGGTGACTGGTTAGGTGACAGCCATTCCTGAAAGGCCTCAGCATCCATGTGTTTTTTCCATCCAGCCACTTGTAGCATCTTTTTCATCTTTATGTCCCCAGTCTCATGCCTGGGGACTTGGTTACAACAGGGTAGCAGTCACTTTGTTTTACAGCAGTGGTTCCCAACGTGAGCACAGGCCCCAAGAGGGGACAATTTGATTTTTAAGGGGGGCAATTCGAGAATGAGTTATTAACAGTGAATTTTTTGCATTTCTTATGGTTCTAGGGGCCTTATATACAGTATATAAATATATATTGTGATATATTTATGCATTTCAGTTCTCTATTATATGTTTTGAAACTTTTTTTACTATTTTTTCATATCACTTCATATTATTACTGTTTTTTAAAACAATTCCTTAGTGATTTCTTCCTCAGTACTTTAGCTGTCTTTTTGTTCTTTTATTTTTCTTTTTCATGGATGCCATGTTTTTTGGAAGCTTGTTTAGACCAAGTTAATGGCCTTTTAGGCTCCCTTCATGTGAATACGAGTTCACTTTTTGAATAATAAGAATTATATGTCATGGGGGGGGGGGGAAACATCAGGATTTTAGAGCTGCTTAGGTGGGAGATGGCCAAAGAAAGGTTGGGAACCATTGGTTTACAGTCTGTGCTGATTGATTGGATTTAATCCGGTTTAATATGATCCTTCATGGCTGAAAACTTGTCCAAGTGAAGGACATGAAGTTTAAAGGAGTCCTGGATAAAATCCTTCCTGCAGGTTCAAAGTCAAGAACCATTATGATCTCACTCATATGTGGGATATAAAACTGAAAGCAACAAATGAACACACAAGAGAAACAAACCAACAAAACCTCATAGACACAGACAACAGTAGGGTGGTTACCAGAGGGAAGGGGGTTCAGGGCTAATAAAGGTTAAAGGGGGTCAAATATATGACGACTGAAGATTTGACTTTGGATGGTAAACACACAATGCAATATACAGATGATGTCTCATAGAATTGTATACTTGAAACCTATATAATTTTATTAACCAATGTTATCCTAATAGATTTAATTTTTAAAAAAGAATGAGGTTAACAACCAGACTCTGCAATTCCCATGGAAATGCAAGGGACCCAGGATAGCCCAAACAATCCTAAAATGATCAAAGTAGGAGGACTCATTCTTTCTGATTTTCAAACTTACCGCAAAGCAACTATATGGTACTGGCACAAGAATAGACATATAAATCAATGAATAAAATTGAGAGCCCCCAAATAAACTCATACATTTGTGGTCAACTATTTTCTATAGGTTGTCAGGACCATTCAATGGAGAAAGAACAGTCTTTCAACAAACAATTTTGGGACGACTAGATATCTACATGCAAAAGAATGAAGTTGAACTCTTACTTCATACCATAAAAATAATTCAAAATGGATCAGAGATCTACATGTAAGAGCAAAAAACGATAACCTCTTACAAGAAAATGTAGGGTAAATCTTCGCGACCTTGGATTCCATAAAGGGTTCTTAGATATGACACCAAAGCCATTAAATAAAAAACAGATAAATTAAACTTCAGTAAAATAAAATAAAAAGTTTTGTGTTCAAAGGACACACAGAATGGAAGAAAATATTTACAAACCATGTATCTTATGTTGAACTTGTATGTAGAATATATAAAGAACTCTTACAACTCAATAATAAAAAGACAAATACCCAACTAAAATGTGAGCAAAGCAACAGCTAAAAAACAACCTGTTTTTAAAATGGGCAATGGACTTGAATAGACATTTCTCCAAACAGGACCAATATAAATGGCCAATAAGCACATGAGAAGATGTTTGATTAAACGTCAAGGAAATGCAAATCAAAACCACAGTGAGCTGTCACCACACCCACTAGGATGGCTAGAATCTAAAACACAGACAATAGCAAGTGCTGTCTGGGCCTTGCAGAAATTGGACCCTCACACATTGCTGGTGAGAATAGAAAGTGGTGCAGCTACTGTGGGAATAGCCTGGCAGTTCCTTAAACAGTTAAACAGGGATTTTGTATGACCCTGTAGTTACACTCCTAAGTCTATTCCCAAGAGAAATGAAAATATATGGCCACATGAAAACTTGTTCACAACAATATAATTCATAACTAGAGGCCCAGTGCATGAAATTTGTGCACTGGGGGGTTGTCCCTCAGCCCAGCCTGCACCCTCTCCAATCTGGGACCCCTGATTGCCCCTAACCGCTTCTGCCTGCTAGCCTGATCACCCCCTAACCACTCCCCTGCCAGCCTGATCTCCCCCAACTGCCCTCCCCTGCTGACCTGTTTGCTCCCAACTGCCTTCCCCTGCTGGCCTGATCTCCCACAACTGCCCTCCTCTGCTGGCCATCTTGTGGCAGCCATCTTGTGATGATGTGGGGGTGGCCATCTTGTGGCGGCCATCTTGTGACTACGTGGGGGCAGCCATCTTGTGATGATGTGAAGGTGAGATGCCACCTAGGCTTTTATTAGTATAGGTAGTCAAAACATGAAAACAACTTGAATGTCCTTGATGAGTGACAGATGTCTGAATAGACAAAACATGGTCTCTTCACACAATGGAACTTTTTTCAGCCATAAAAAGCAATGACGTACTGATACCTGCTATCAATGGATGAAATTGAAAACATGATGCTCAGTGAAAGTAGCCACACAAAAGTACACTTATGATTCCATATATGTTCACAAAAGGCAAATCTATGGAGACAAAGTAGATTGGTGTTTACCAGGGGCTAGGATAGGGGAGTTTTGGAGAATAGAGGGATTCTTTCTGAGGTGATGAAAATGTTCTTAAATTGTGGTGATGGTTGCACAACTGTGTGAACAGACTAAATACCATTGGCTGTATACTTAAATGGGTGAATGGTATGTGAATTATCCTATCTAATAAAAGAGAAACATGGTAATTAGCCATATGGCCGATACCCTTCCCATTGGCTAATCACTGAGATATGCAAATTAACTGCCAACCAAGATGGCGGCTGGCAGCCATGCGCTGAAGCGAACAGGGAGGCTTGCTTGCTCCCGTGACGGCGGACTCCAAAGTTCCCCGCCTGACTTGCCGGCCTCTCAGCTGCAACTCTAAGCAACTATGTTGCAAATATAGAAGCTAAACAAAACCCCAGAAACCTGCATTAGTCAGCCGGGCTTCAGCCAGCCAGACTGCAACATTGTATCAAACAGAAGGTAAACAAAGGCCAGAAAGCTGCTTTCAGCAGCGAGGCCTCAGAGCTAAAGCTGGCCCAGAATAAAAATAAAAAAAAGAAAAAAAGGAGCGGTTGGGAGCTTCAGTCACCCGCCAGCCTGAAAACGGCCCTCAGCCCCTTAGCCAGACTGGCCAGGCACCCCAGTGGGGACCCCCACCCTGATCCAGGACACCCTTCAGGGCAAACCAGCCAGCCCCCACCCGTGCACCAGGCCTCTATCCTATATAGTAAAAGGGTAATATGCCTTCCGGCACCAGGATCAGCGTGACAGGGGGCAGCAACCAAACCCCCTGATCGCCCTGCGGCTCTGTGTGTGATGGGGGCGGGGCCACAACCTCCCTATCCGCCCTGCTCTGCTCATGACAGGGGAAGGTGCCCCAACCCCCTGATCAGCCCTGCTCTGTGCCTGATAGGGGGGAGCTCCCCAACCCCCTGATCGCCCTGCGGCTGTGTGTGTGACAGGGTGCAGCGCCCTAACCTCCTGTTCGGCCCTGCCCTGAGTGTGACAGTGGCATCGCCCCAATCCCCTGATCGGCCCTGCTCTGTGGGTGATAGAGGGTGGCGCCCCAACTCCCCCCCCCCCCCCCACGGGCCCTGCTTTGTGTGTGATGGGGTAGAGCCATAACCTCCCCATCGGCCCTGCCCTGAGTGTGACAGTGGCATCGCCCCAATCCCCTGATCGGCCCTGCTCTGTGGGTGATAGAGGGCGGCGCCCCAACCCCCTGATGGGCCCTGCTCTGTGTGTGACAGGGGGCGGTGCCCCAACTCCCCTATCGGCCCTACTCTGTGAGTGACAGGGGGCAGCTCCTCAACCCCCTGATGGACCCTGCTCTGTGTGTGACAGGGTGGAGCTCCTCAACCCCCTGATGGGCCCTGCTCTGTGTGTGACAGGGGGCAGTGCCCCAACTCCCCTATTGGCCCTACTCTGTGAGTGACAGGGGGAGCACCTCAACCCTCTGATCCGCCCTGCTCTGTGTGTGACAGGGGGGAGCTCCTCAACCACCTGATCGGCCCTGCTCTGTGTGTGACAGGGGGAGCTCCTCAACCCCCTGATTGGCCCTGCTCTGTGAATGACAGGGGGCAATGCCCCAACCCCCTGATCGGCCCTGCTCTGTGCGTGACAGGGGGTGACGCCGCAACTTCCCTATCGACCCTGCCTTGAGTGTGACAGGGGGCGGTGCCCCAACCCCCCAATCGGCTATACCCTGAGCGTGACTAGGGGTGGCATCACAACCTCCCGATCCGCCCTGCTCTGTGCATGACAGGGGGCAGCGCCCAACTCCCCAATCGGCCCTGCTCTGAGCCCGACCAGGGGCTGCACCTAGGGATTGGACCTGCCCTCTGCCACCCGGGAGCAGGCCTAAGCCAGCAGGTCATTATCTCCTGAGGGGTCCCAGACTGCGAGAGGGCACAGGATGGGCTGAGGGACCCCCTCTCCCCGCCCAGTGCACAAATTTTTGTGCACCGGGCCTCTAGTCTATCTATATAAAAGGCTAATATGCTAAGTGTCCTTCCCACCTTCCGACCGGTTGCTATGACATGCACTGACCACCAGGGGACAGATGCTCAACATAGGAGCTGCCGTGATGCACACTTGCTATTTACAGAGAAATGACAGTGCAGGCCTGACAGATAAAGCAACACTTGGCTCCCCCCAAGTGGGACACAGGCCCTGCCACCACCCCAGAGTGACACCCCACCAAATCGCTGCCAAGACCTCATGGCCAGCCCAGAAACAGTCACTGTAGGTGCCAGGTAATGACGTCACATAGCAACACTCAGCTTCCTCTCCCTAGCGACTAACCTCCTTGCAGTTTCTTTAGCCCAGGAACAGCGGTGGCAACATTTTACACTTTAACCAAATGTCTGTGAAGCATTTTCCCGTGCCTCATCTCATTTGATCCTCACAGAAGTCCTGGAGTAGGTTTATAGGAGACGGTGGAATCCTATTTTCTTTTCATTAGCCGGAAAATGGAGATTTGGAAAGTTTAGAAACTTGATCCGACTGAAAAGAAGTAAGAAATGGTGGACCTTGAAAATGACTTCAGGTTTTCTCACTGCGCAGAATATAGTCAAACACTGCTGCAGTTAAATATTTTACCCTTTGTTCTCCCTGCATGATCTATAATAATAATCTGCTTCGTGTTGATATTAACTGCTGTGTTGCTGACAATGACCTGAAGGAGAATTTGGGGTGCTTCACTGGGCTGGAAAAAGTTTAGCTAAATCAGAAAGCAGGTCTAATTAAAAGCAAGTTTATTCTATATTTTTAAAAGGCTAAGTTGATTCACTCATGTACAATACATATAAGCTCTCGCTGGCGCCAATCGCATGAGTGTGTTTCCATCTGTCATTGTTGATCGTGAATTTGGTTGACACTTCTATTATAGAGAAAGGGCAAATAGCGATATTAAAATATTTCTTCTAATTAATTTCCTTTCAATGTGCACAAATTCATGCAGTGGACCATTAGTGCTGTAATAAATCTTTTAAAAAAGAGAGTGCACTGCTTACTCCTGGAGACATTTGAGAAGCAACTCACCCTGTCTCCGGAATGCTGTAGGGGAGGCTCGGCTGTGGGGGTTGGATGGACACCTTTTTAAAACACCTTTATTGAGGCAAAACTTTTCCATCCTTTCTAGCTCCAGGGAACTTGACATTCTGTGGTTTTCTTGAAATGCCTTCTATGTCGTGGGTTGGTGGAGGCAGCTGTGGGGTAGGGTAAATAGGAGGGTCACTGTGATCTTGACCTCATTGTTGATTTTCTGACATATTAATCAATGATCAGTGGGATCAATGATGCACTGGGGACAGTATGCACTTGCTACGTTTTGCTGAGCTGACTGTGGACCTGGGGTCACTGAAGTGGATGGATGGGCCTCTGACCTCATGTGCCTTGCAGCCCACACTCTGGTTCTCCTGCATGTCAGGTGAGATTGCTGAGAGCTCAGTGAAGGGAGCTGTGCAGTGTGCCACCTCTCAGGTGCCCAGGCCCTGGCTTTCTTTCACCTGGTGCCTGTATAGGGACCCTACTATGCAGTGTGCCACCTCTGAGCATGAGCACACATGGAGATGCCCCAAGCCTGGGTCACTGGGCCAGGAGTGCTGCCATGGAGACAGCTGTGCTTTCCCTGGCACCTCAGATAGGCCAGATGAGGCCCTGTGCCTGCTCCATCCTGTTGAGGTGGAGGATGGAGGAGAGGCCACCCTGGGACAGACCCAGAGACTGAGTCCTGGACAGCACTACTAATGTGCAGGGAGGGCACTGCAGGTGCTTGGCCCAGCCAGGGCTGTGTCTCAGATGAGCATACATACACCTCATCTGTGTGTGTGTGTGTGTGTGTGTGTGTGTGTGTGTGTGAGAGAGAGAGAGAGAGAGAGAGAGAGAGAGAGGGAGAGACCGACAGGTCACCTGGTGCTTGTGGGAGAAAGCCTGTCAGATGTCCCCTGCGAACCACACCCTGGCCTCGAAGTTGCATTTGGTGGTCATTAGGGAAGGATAGGAGCAGGGGTGTGGTCTGGCAAAGACCATCCTCATTTGATTTCCAGTTAGGACTAAAGGCCAGTTTCTCAATTATGGGTGAGATTCCTTCTCTTTTCTTGTTTCCTGCCTACCTACCATTTACAAACATTGACTGACCCTACTCCAAGCCAGGCCTGCCCACAGAGGTGCAAGGGCAGTGGGGGACAGGCTGTGGCACCACCCAGCCAAGGAGGCATAGAAAAGAGAAGACTTCCTGAGCAAGGCTGTGAAGGCTGCACAGCCAGCTGGTCCTTGAGTGTGAGCTCTGAAGCTGTCATGCGTCCCATCAGAGGGAGGGCAGGTGGGAGGCTCAGGAGAGATGGGCAGGTACTGCAGGGAGGTAGAGGGAGCCTGCACAGGAGGGAGGGAATGGGGGCAGGCCTGCAGAAAGAACCTCAGGGCAGTAGCACCAGGGGGAGGCACCCAGTTTTCTGTGCATTGCTGCTGTGCTAGTTCTCATATGTGTCCTTCACATCCGCTGCGCAGTGTGGCGCGGCGCTTTATCAGAAACAAGCGTTACTGTGGAATCAGGAGTCTGATGTACCTGCTACATACTTTTCTGAAACATGAAAGTAAATGCTTAAATATAAAAAGTTCACCTGTGTGGGCACCATCTGAAGTCACCCAGCAGCCTGGGCCGTGTGTGGGTCACCTGGCTGTGACCTGTGCTCTGAGTCCCTGGGGTAGGGCTGAGGGTGGGGATTCCGAAGGTTTTCTGTCACCCTAGAAGCTACATGGCTTGAGAATGCTTGGCAATTCTATGGTTTGGGAAGGAACCACATTGGAGGGTGGCTCAGTGTGTGAAAGCTTTTGGGCTTTGGCCGGACCATCTTCCCAGTGCTCCGTGATCTCTCACTAGCCCCCAAAGCCAGCAGCACTGCCTAGACCTCCCTATGGGAGGGAGTCATAGCCCCCCAGTGGGCTGGGTTAGACCACGACTATGGTACGCACTCAGCTGCTGGGGCCTGTCAGAAGCAAAGGGCCTTGGGAGCTGGGAGCCATCTGAGAACTACTGCCACCACCATCCTGGAGGCCCTGGCCCAGGGACCCAAACCAGGCTGACCTGTGCAGAGCCTGAGGCAGGGGGCAGAGTTTGGGGGCAACTGCTAGGGCAGGGACTATTTGTGAAAATCCTGTGTTCCGACTCCAGTGTTCCTCTATCCTGCATGCTCTGGCCAGGACCCATCTAGCCTGGATCTGTCTGGAACATGCAGCACTAGCCTGGCTCCCCCAGCTGACTGGCCTTTCCACTCCAGAAACTGGTTTGCCTGGGCTGCTGCCTTGAGGTTCCTCCTAAGTTGCAAAATTCATGCGCAGTCATTAAAATTGACCAGATCCTTTCTGTGCTCTTCCATTGAGCTATATGCCTGTTCCTGTGTTGTTTTACTACTATGGCCTTGTAGCATAGTTTAATATCGGGTAGTGTGATCCCTCCAACTTTGTTCTTCTTTCTCAAGATTGCTGCTGCTATTTGGGGTCTTTTCTGTTTCCTTATAAATTTTTGAATATTTGTTCTAGATCTCTGAAACATGTGCTTGGAATTTTAATGTTTGACAAGAACATACAATGGGGTAAAGACAGTCTCTTCAATAAATGGAGTTGAGAAAATTGGACAGGCACATGCAAAAAGATAAGACTAGACCATCAAATTACACCATATACAAGAATAAATTCAAAATGGATAAAAGACTTAAATGTAAGTCATGAAACCATAAAAATCCTAGAAGAAAACATAGGCAGTAAAATCTCAGACATCGCTTATAGTAGTATTTTTTGCCGATATATCTCCATAGGCAAGGGAAACAAAGGAAAAAATAAACAAATGTGACTACATCAAACTAAAAAGCTACTGCAAAGTAAAAGAAATTATCAACAAAATAAAAAGACAACTCATTGTATGGGGGAACATATTTGCCAATGATACATGTGATATGGGTTAATTTCCAAACTATAAAAAGAACTTATACAAGTCAACAAAAGGAAAACAAAAAATCCAATTTAAAAAGGGGCAAAGGATCTGAATAGATATTTCTTCAAAGAGGACATACAGATAGCCAGTTTACATATGAAAAAAAATGCTCACTAATCATCAGAGAAATGCAAATTAAGACCACAATGAGGTATCACCTCACACCTGCTAGAATGACTATCATGAATATATATATATGTGTGTGTATATATATATATATATACATATATATATATATAATCTAATAAGAGAGAAACATGCAAATTGACCATAACTTCGCTATGCCCCAAGCACGCCCACCAGCCAATCAGAGCGACTATATGCAAATTAACCCAACCAAGATGGCAGCCGGCAGCCATGAAGCTGGAGCAAGCAGGTGGCTTGGTTGCCCCTGCAATGGAGGAAGCCAAGCTTCCTGCCTGCCCTGGCTGGCTGTGGCCTCCGCTAAAGGCAACAAAGTTTCAATTATAGAAGATAAATACATCCCAGATACCTGCTTCCAGCCAGCCTCCACTGGGAGCTTGGGTGGCTGGGGGCCATGGCCAGCCTGCAAACAGCCATCAGCCCCTCACCCAGACTGGCCAGGCACCCCAGCAGGACCCCCCCACCCTGAAGGGGCTGTGGCCAGCCTGCAAACAGCCATCAGCCACTCACCCAGACTGGCCAGGCACCCCAGCAGGACCCCCCCTCCCTGAAGGGGGTGTGGCCAACCTGAAAACAGCCCTCAGCCCCTCACCCAGGCTGGGCAGGCATCCCAGTGGGACTCCCACCCTGATCCGGGACACCCTTCAGGGCAAACCAGCCAGCCCCCACCCATGCACCAGGCATATAATAAAAGGGTAATATGCAAATTGACCCTAACAGCAGAACGACTGGGAATGACTGGTCACTATGACACACACTGACCACCAGGGGGCAGACGCTCAATGCAGGAGCTGCCACCTGGTGGTCAGTGCGCTCCCACAGGGGGAGCTCTGCTCAGCCACAAGCCAGGCTGATGGCTGCCAGCACAGCAGTGATGGTGGGAGCCTCGCCCGCCTCCTCAGCAGCGCTAAGGATGTCCAACTGCAGCTTGGGCCTGGTCCCCGCTGGCAAGTAGACATCCCCCTAGGGCTCCTGGGCTGCCAGAGGGATGTCTGACTGCCAGCTTAGGCCCGATCCCCTGGGGAGTGAGCCTAAGCCAGCAGGTGGACATCCTCCGAGGGGTCCCAGACTGCGAGAGGGCACAGGCCGGGCTGAGGGACCCCTCTGAGTGCACAAATTTTTGTGCACCGGGCCTCTAGTGTGTGTATATATATATATATATATATCCTATCTAATAATAGACAAACATGGTAATTGACTGTACCTTTGCTACACCTCCCATTGGCTAATCAGCATGATATGCAAATTAACCGCCATCTTTGTTGGCAGTTAATTTGCATACGTAGGCTCCAAGCGATGGGGCAGAGTCTGACGGCCCCGGGGCCGGCGGAGCAGCAAGGCCTGACGTTTCCGAGGCCAGCAGAGCAGCGAGGCCTCATGGCTCCAGGCTGGCGGAGCAGCGAGGCCTCACGGCTCTGGGCCGGCAGAACAGCAAAGCCTGATGGCCCCAAAGCCGGCGGAGCAGCGAGGCCTGATGTTTCCGGGCTGGTGGAGCAGCAAGGCCTGATGTTTCTGGGACCCGCTCCAGCCGGAACTCGGCCAGAGCGAAGGCCTGGGCCCTGGGTGCCAGAGGCAAACTGGTGCCAGCAGCCAGGGGAAAGGAAAGCCTATTGCACAAATCTCTTCATGCAACAGACCTCTAATATATATATATATATATATATATATATATATATATATATATGGCAGACATGGACAATAGTATGGAAATAGTCAGAGCGAAAGAGGGTGAGAGGAGGTAGAAGTGGATAAAGGGGGAATAAATAGGGATGGCAAAGGACTTGACTTTGGGCATGAGTGCTTGATGCAGTATGCAGATGATGTCTTATTGAGTTGTATACTTGAAACTTGTATGGTTTTATTAATCAATGTTACCCCAATAAATTCAATTAAAAATGTTACCAGATGCATTGTTATTATTGTATTGTTATTCTTATTAATAGCCACTATTAGCTGAACCTCCTGTGTGCAGGGCTCTGTTCCAGGAGTTTGTCTTATATTATCTCATTTAATCTCTACAACAATCTTGGCAAGAAGGTAAAGTTATCCCCATTTGACAGATGAAAAAAACTGAGGCTCAGAGAGGTTCAGAAATCTGTCCCTTAGGTCATACAGCACAATGTGGCAGAGGCAGCATTCAGGTTCTGGATTGCCTAATCCAAAGCCAGCGCTCTCAGCCACCCACGATGGCTTCTCAGAGAAGTTGCCCATAATGCCTTCAGAAGCACACAGGCACTCAGATTAGCCCAAGGTGGTGTGGTGGGTGGTAGGTGCTCAGGCCAGTGAAGGGTTGTGAGAATATACAACTGAAGTGGAGAGATTGTGGCTTCGAGGATATGGCAGGAAGAGGGAAGTTCAAAGGGCAAGAAGGTAAAATTATCCCCATTTGACAGATGAGAACATTAAGCTGCTGGAGGCTGGGCAGCTCAATTTGAGCTGTGTGAGCCTACTGAGCAGGGCTTGAGTTGTGGCAGAGCTCTGGGACTTGCCCTGGCTCTCAGGGATGTGCTAAAAAAGGGATAAGACCTTCTCTGGAGGCCCAAAGAGAGTGACTCATCTACCAGCCCTATGGGCTCCTGCCCCCGGAGAGGGACATGTCAGGGGAGATGACTGAAGATCCTCTTTCTGAAAGGGAATTGGAGGATGGATACCTGCTGGGCCCCAGACCCCAAGTTGGGGTCTTTGTAAGGTGACCTGGCTCAGGGAACAGGTGGGGTCTGCGGAGGCCAGAGAGCGGAGTAGGGACCTCTGGCAGGGATATCTCCTCTCTCCCTTCCTTATTCAGTAATTTTTATGGAGCACATATTCTTGGAAATACTGGGTTCAGGAACAAACAAATGAAGAGCTCACTGCTAGGAAGGCTTTCCTTGGTCAGTGCTGTACAGAGGCAGCGAGACTTCATCACCACAGTCCTGGAAGCAGGGCTGGCTCCCCATGGCTTTAGGCTGTGCTTTCCCAGCACACAGTGATCACATGGAGGTCCACTGATCTTCTGTCTTGTCCTAAGGGTAGGGGTCACTCAGTCATTCAACAAACCTGTACTGCATACCTACTATGTCAGGCACTATGCTAGACATTGAAGCTACAATAGAGAGCAGAGCACACAATGTCCCTACATTCTAGGAAACTCTTGTCTTTTTGTCCCGGGTGTTCAGCCTCAGGCCAACCTCATGGGCACTGGTGACAGAATGGTAATTGTTGAGTGATCTGTGTGATTGAAATTTTCTCAAGTAGCTGCTGGGGCTCCTGGGGTTAATCTCCCCCCAGCACGAATTAGCCTCCTGCTCCCCAGAGCATGGTTATCCCAGGGAAGGAGCCAGGGGCCTGGCAGCTTGAAGCCCCTGCAGAGTTGGGGAGACAGCTTGGAGATTAGGGGTCCCCCTTCTTCCCAGAGAAGCACAGGGAGGTGCAAAGCCCACCAGCCTCGTTCACTAGAGCATATGGGAGACTAGGCAGGTTGACCTGCAGTCCCTGCAGAGCATCTGGGATAAGGGCATCATCCTTTCATGGAAGACCTACTGTGTGTCAGGCAGTGCTACTTCATTGGCTCCCCCAACTGGGGGATGGTGTTAAAACCCCATTTTACTCCTGGGGAAACTGAGGACTATGAAGGTAAAGCCATTTTACTCAAGTCGCCTCCCTGGCATTTGATAGAGCTGGGATTTGAAACCCAGCAAGGTCAATACTTGGTAAGACTTTGCTGCCCCCCACCTGGGCCAAGGACTGGGTATCTGAGGCTCAGAGGGGTAAAGTGACCTGCTCAAGGTCATACTGCGAGGGATGACATTGCTCAGTGACCTTCCCCTGCATTATATTAAACGGAGCCTGGGTGGTGTCCCTGCTCCACTCCCAGGCCCTGAGATGGGAGAAGGATGGGACCTGTGGCTTTAGTGTAAGAGGGAAGTGACGCCTGCAGGATATCAGGAATGTGGGAAAAAGAATTCCTGATGGAGCAAACACAGCTGCGTCCAGACAGGCTGCCAGGAGGTGGGTGCTGTGGACATGGAAAGGCCCTCACCACCAGGCTGCTGGAGACCCCTCCATGTGGTCCCCTGAGAGGACACAGAGACGGGAGTGAGCTGCGGGGACAGGGAAGGGAGGGCATCAGGTGGACCCAGGCTGCCAGAGCTGAGGCCCAGCTGGAAACACCCCAACTGAACTGATCTAGAGTCCCTGCCTGGCCCTCACTCCCGCTGCTGCTCAGCAGGTATCGCTGGCTGCTTAACTGGACTCAGGGAAAGGAATACATTTCAGGGAATTGCAGCACAGGCAGTCAGAATCTATGCTAATTTAACCAGATTGGAGAGTTAGAGAGGAGGGGAGGGGAGGGGAGGGGAGGGGAGGGGAGGGGAGGAGGCAGGAAGAGCAACAGAGAGAGAACCACTTAAATAGTGGATGCCATTTACCTTCCATTTCCTTAGCACATGCTTGCTTGCACAGAGTGTCCAGATACCTGTGCTGCCAACATGTCACCTGCAGAGTGTGGGTCCACTCTGAGGGCACTTGCTCGGGGCCCTGAATGCAGCTGGTTGCTTCCTCTGGGCTCAGCTTCTGATGACGAGAGGCACTGGAGGTGTGTGGCAGCGGACGCTCAAGTTGCCGCTCCATCCTTGGGATCTGCTATTTGTTGTGATTCACACACTGTCTCCATAGGGTGTTGGTCTGGGTGAGATTTCTGCCCACCCACTGCCTTCTGGTCAGGTCTGACCCCACTGTGGGCCTGGTCCAGCTACCTGTGTGGTTTAAGATGTGGTCTTTGCCTCCTGCTGCAGCCCCTAGGCACTCCATGGGCAGCGGGGCGGGCTTGCAGGGGGGATCCTGCCCACTCCTCCTCTAGGAGGTAGACATGAAGCACATTGAAAACAGGATGAGGTTTGTGTGGGCAGCCCGGGCAGAGAGGCAGGTGAAACGAGAGAGGTCAGGGGCTTATCTTAAATCAGCACATGGGTTGACTGGAGAAAGGTTAACCACCACTTCATTCAAACTATTCTTTTGTCCCCTCACTCAAAGTCATTTGGTCAGCCCTGGCAGACAAGTAAATGAATCCACGCAAGAAAGCACGGGTGGAGGGGCTTAGGCAGAGTGCGTTTGAGAGGTTTGGGCTAAGAGAGATGAAAGGAGGCATCCCAGAGTGGGTTCCTGAGCCTGGGTTGTTAGGGGTGAATATGAGTTCACCAGGTGGATAAGGGATGAGCGGAGAGAACAGCATGTAAGGGTGACTAGGAGATTAGGATCTGAGAAGTTCTGGGCGGGGGGGGGGGGGGGGGGTCAGGGGGGTGCGGAGAGGGGGGAGAGGGGGCCGTGAAGGTGCTGATGGCCAGATCCTGAAGGGCCCTCTCTGCCCTTGGAGTTGGTGCTTCTCCCTGCAGCAGTGTGAAGCCCCGAAGGGTGTGCTCCAGGGAAGTTATTTGAGACTCTAAAACTGGGGAGCATTTATACCCCAAGTTATTCTCCAGCTTGACCTGCTCAGTTAACTCTCAAGTGGTTGTTCTAGATTTAGTTGCTATTCCATGTCAGTCACTTTTTATTTTGCTCATATATCTGTCTGGCCACCCACCCACCCAGACTTCACTGGATTCTGAACTACATACTTTTAAAAATCTGAATTTTATTTATTTATTTATTTATTTATTTATTTATTTATTTATTTATGTTTTATGTTTTAATCCTCACCCGAGCATATATTTATTGATTTTAGAGAGAGGAAGGTGAGAGAGAGAAAAAAACATATGCAGCCCAACCCGGAACTGAACCCAAAACCTAGGCATGCGCCCTCACCGGGATTGAATCCTCAACCTTTCTGTGTACGGAATGACACTCCAACCAACTGAGCCACAATTTTAAAACTGTGTTATTTGGCAAACTGTTTAGTGAGTCAGAGAAGGACATCCTTAACATAAATATTCAGTGATTTATTTATTCATTTGAGGTATATTTATTGAGTATCTACATGTGTCAGGCTGGGGAAACAGTAGTGGCAAAGATCTGTTCTCTCCTGACGCATATGTTCTAGTGGGAGCAGAGAGTGGCGTCAACAACGAGGAGGAAACAGGCACAGCAGAGGGTGGAGGGCTGTGAAGAGCACACAGGATAGGTGTGACGGTGTGGCTGGGTGATGGGACAGGTGACTTAGATACAGGTATCAGAGAAGGCTTCCTGGGAGAGGTGAGGTTTGTGTGGCAAATGGCAGGAATATTGAGAATATTATTGGTAAATTCCATCTACCCATGTGCTCCTCCATGATCCCAGCCCCATGTCCTCCCCTGCAGGCCCTCTCTCCCCCATCCCCCCCCCCCCCCCACACACACACACAGGTGACCACTATCCTGAAGCTTGTGTCTAACCCTCCCTGGTTTTGTGTTTTTACATAACGCATACTAATTTTTTTTTTTTTTAGTTTAATGGCATACAGCTGCACACTTGTTGAATTTTTACATTCATATATACGGATGTGCCTACCATGGAGATGAAGGTTGGAAACATGTCCAGTGCTCCAGAATGCTCTCTCGTCACCCTTCCCAGCCATGAATTCCCCAATCCCAGCCACATTAAATGAGATGAAGTCCTGACTTTGTACTTGATATAAACAGTCACACAGGATCTAGTCCTTTGCATTTGGCTTCTTTTCCTCAACATGACGTGAGAGGCACATATTTCTGTGTAGAATTGCAACTGGTTCATTTTCATTGCTGGTCTGTATTCCATGGCTATTAGTGGACGCATGTGTAACTACCTGCTGTGTATGTGCCTACGAGTGGCAGTGGGAAGGCTTTCATAGAAACAGTTTTCCAAGTAGCTTTTTGCATTCCCACCGATAAAGAATGGGGGTTTCTGTTGTTCTACAATCTCAACAATATTTGGTGGTGTCGTCAGTCTGTTTAACTGTAGCCACCCTGATGGGTTTACAGTGGGACCTCATGGTTGTCATGTGCACTTTCCCAGTAACCAAGGATGTTGAGCATCTTGTCATAGGTTTCCCAGCCACTAGAATCCTCCTTGTGAAATGTCTGACCAAGTCTTTTGCTCATTATCTTTAAACGGGTGGTCTGTCTCTTTATTATTGAGCTGTAGGCGGCTCTAAACAATATATACTACAGGGACTATGTAGTCCTCAGTGAGTTATGCATTGTGAATATCTTTCATGCTGATGTTTGTCTTTGGACTCTCTGGTGTTAATTTTACTACAATTCAAGTTATGTCTTTACATAATCTTGATACATATGCTTTGTTGGTGATGCAGGTTTCTTTTGACACCCCTTGCTTCTGCATTTATGTCAAAACATACTTTGAAGTATGTATCAGGAGCTGTGCTAGGCAAGGGAGGTGTGTGGTGAAGACCCAGTCGCTGCTTTGAAGACAGCTGCAGACTAACAGATAGAAGAAGAGAGCCTCAGGGCTCATCAGTGACATCCCAGGACAGTGGGCTCGGAGAGGAGGGCCTGGAGCCAGTTTGGGTGAACATGATGGCTTCCTGGAGGAGCTGACATCTCGGCTGAGCCCTGAGGACAGAGTGAGGTGAGGCAGGCAACAGGTAGAGCTAAGGAGAAGAAGGGTCCAGGCAGAAGGAATTACTCATGTAAAGGGCAGAAAGGTCTGGAACTCCCTCCATCTCCCTGCCTGTTCCAGCTCAGCAGGCAGCCCCAGGATGACTCCGGAGTGCTGCACTGGGCCAGAGTGTGACGTAAGAATTTGTTTCCCACCCCTTGTTGCAGAAAGAGCAAAGCTTGGGTGTCTTAACAAGAACTGCACACAGTTCCCCTGAGTTCTGTGCCTCCTGCTGCCAGCCTTTCACGCAAGAAAGACAAAGAGGGAAGGGTATAAATAACAACATGTAATCATAGAACTGTGGTCCCACAAGAAGGACAGTGTTCTTAGGAGATGCATGCTGAAATCTTTAGGAGTGAAGTATTACGATCCTGGTAGCTTATTTATTTACTTTTGCAAAAAAGAAGGTGTGCAAATAAGTATATAACTGAGTGTTGATAGTATTAGGTTGAACCATGGAATTGTTGTTTTATTGGTAAAAGATTTTCGTATATCAGCAATTTCATATGGTTCAACCTAAAACTATTTTTCAGTTACTGTCTTTATGAAGATTTTTATAATGGGATGTTAGAAAATAGCATCCCACCTCAAGAAAAGAAACAACTCCAGGATGTAACAGAGCACCCTCAGCAGCTCAGTGAGCACTCCCATGGGCTAGCTCCACAGCTAGAACATTAAAACTCAGGAGGAGTTGAAAAGGGAGGCTGAAGATCTACAGAAAAATTGAAGATCAAAGCAGTATTATTAAGAAATGAATAAATAAATTAGAAACAGTAAGAATCGAATATATAGTGCTGAAATGGAGAAAATCTCAAAAAGGGAAGACTACTAGAGTGAATGCAGCTGAAAAAGAGAGAAAGAGATAAAAAGCAATTAGAAGAGAAGCAACTGGAATAGAAGAGAACACCAGCAATTCTCATACGTGTAGCCGGCTGTCCAGAGGCAGGGTAGCTGTCAGTCAGTGGAAGATTTGCTACAGGAGAAGTGAAGAACCAAAGGATGGATGGATGGTGGATAGGTGGATAGATGGGTGGATGGATGGGTAGATGGATTGGAATGGCAAGAAAGCATCTTATGTATGAATATCGGGCATGTTTAAGCTGTGTGGTGGCAGTGCCGTAGTTTTGGGAAATGATGCAGGTAAATTTTGTAATCCGTCTGGTGGTTCTGTGATGGGCAGAGTGGCTGAACTAGTCTGCTGTAACCCACTTGGAGGTGAACTTGTGGCAGAGGATGGTCCCTCATGTTTCAGGGGGTCAAATTTTGAGCTAGATGACATGTTGCCTTAATGCTATAGTCAGGACAGGAATGGGAGATGCATGCTGGCCTGGATCCTCTCGGGACAGAGACCAGTAAGAGCAAGAAAACAGGTTCTGTATAGAATTTGTGACTTGGGTGGAATTAGGAGATTGTGCAACACAAAAGAGCAGGAAAAGGGACAGGAGCTGGCCCTGCTGAGCGAAGCTCTGGTAAGTAGATGCCAGGCCTGTTGCTGAGGGGTTTTCATGTCCATTTACCCTGTGCAGTCCTCACAAAGCTCCTGAAAGCCAAGCATCACTGTCCCCATTTTGGAGATGAAAATACTAAGGCTCAGCATTAACCACCTCTCACTAGCTTTCAACAGTCTCTGTGAGTCACCTCACTTCTCAGAGCCTCACTTGACTCATCGGTAAACCGAGGATGAAAATAGCACCTGCCTCCTAGGATTGTGGGAGGCCGAGACACCACAATAGTTGCGAAAGGGCTTTGCAAGTTGCACAGCCAGATGCTGTGCTGCCTGCGTGAAGGTCATGACTCAGTCGCTGCTCTGAGTTCCAATCCAGCGGGTGGCATCATTCACTGCAATCCCTGCCTCCTTGACTTGGTGCCTCTGCTTGCTGAGGGTTTGCTTTGCCACAGTCACACCTGAAGGCCTGGGAGACGAGGCAGTTGCCCGGCCCTGCAGCACTGTGGGAGCTTTATGTGGGTTTGGAATCTCCCCGGATCAGCAGGGACTCGTTTCTGTGGCCTGTTTCCATGGAAAATGCCTAGCTCCTCACTACTGAGGATTGGACAGCACCAACCCTGGAGGGAGTCCACAGATGGGTGGGGTAGGGGGGCCAGACCTGCCTCAGGGGAGCCCAGTTCCACTGTCAGCGTGACCAAAACCCAGGCCAGGGGACCAGGGCAGTAAGGGCAAGCACAGGGCAGGGGGTCCCCAAGACCCCATTCCCCAGCCCCAGCCTCCCCCCTCTCCCCCTCCCCCCAGTCCCTGTCTGTTCACAGGCATATTTCTGACACTTGGCACAGGGCCTGCCACAGGGTGGATGCTGAGTAAATGTGAGAGGAGAAGGAAGAAGTAATTCTTGAACTTGGAGCCCCATGACTAAAACCAGTCTTCACCTTCTAATGGGCAGGGTCTGCCTGTCAGTTTACTCGGAATCCTTTGTTACTCACTTATCATTTGCCAGCACGTGGGTTCCCTGATCAGGTGTTAAACCTGCGGCATCTTATTTGCATGTCGAGAGCACTCTTGTTGCCACTGCTGAGGTGAGGCTTGTTCATTCTTGGACAGGTGACCTTACATGCCCACATGCTCACTGTGTCCACACCCCATCCCCTGGCAGGTCTGGTGTATACGAATCACCAAGGGAGGATAGAGTCTCTGCAATCTGTGGGTGCTCCTACTAGGCATTTACCCTGGACACGTGTGCTGGGGAAACCAAGGCAAACGTACAGGAGGTTTAATGAAGGGATGATTTGCGGAGATATGACTGAGGTAGAGGCATTGACCAGGCTGGTGTAGTACGCAGCAACTAGCAACAGCAGGGGGCAGTTACTACCCTCAGCCTGAAGGGGCATTTGTGTGTGTGTGTGTGTGAGTGTGTGTGTGTGTGGTGTTACTGGAACCTGGTGAGCTTCAAGAGAGAGCCCCCCAACAGGGCCTGTGTGCCCAAGAAGAGCATAGCTCCAGGCCCACAGGCAGGAAGCAGAGGATAAATACTCCAGCCTTTCTCTCTCCTCAGCCCTTTCAGTCTCCTGCTGGGGCCTCCCACTGGCTAAAGAGTTCAGCTAAGAGTGCAAGGGAGCCTGGCTGATTCGGCCTGTGGAAATCCACCTGCCAGGACACAGCTGCAGAGAAGGCATCAGTACAATGGGTACAAGTAGAGTCTGTGCTTACAGGGCCCTGTAGAGAATGAATGAGGTGGTGCATATGAAGTGCTCAGAATGTGCCCAGCTGGCGTGGCTCAGTGATTGAGGGTTGACCCATGCACCAGGAGGGCGGGGCACACGCCCAGATTGCAGGCTTGATTCCTGGTAGAAGGTGTGCAGGAGGCAGCTGATCAATGATTCTCTCTTATCGTTGATGTTTCCATCTCTCTCTCCCTCTTCCTTCCTCTCTCTGGAATTAATAAAAACATTTAAAAATAAAAATAAAGTGCTCAGGATGGTGTCTGGCACCCAGTGAGTACTCTCATAAATGGTCATTACTATTATTATATGGCTCTTTCTACCCCCTCAGTAAGGAGTCAGCACAGACATTTTTTGTGGTAAAACACACATAACATAAAATTTACCATTTTAAGTGTTTAGTTCAGTGGCAATTCTGCAATCATCACCAATATCCATCTCCTGAAATCTTTTCATCTTCCCACGCTGAAAACTCCCCACTCCCCCTCCTGCCAGCCCCTGGTTACCACCATTCTGCTTCTGTCTCTATGAATGACTTCTCTAGGGACCTCAAATAAGTGGAATGATAAAATAATTTTTCTTTTGAGTCTGTTTTATTTCACTGAGCAAAATCCCCTCAAGCTTCATCTATGTCTAGCATGTGTCAGAATTTCCTTCCTTTTTAAGGGTAAATAATATTCTGCTGTAGATATAGACCATATTTTGTTTATCCAGTCATCACCAGGGAGAAATCTGGATGGATACTGGCTGTTTTCACCTCTTGGCTACTGTGAATAATGTTGCTGTGAACATGCATGTGCAAATGTCTCTTTTCGCAATATACCCAGAGTGGGGTTGCTGGGTCATATGATGCTTCTACGTTTAATCTTTTGAGGAGCTGCCATAGTGTCTTTCATAGAAGCCACACCATTTTGTACTCCCACCAGCCATGCACAAGGACTCCAATTTCTCCACATCCTCACCAACGCTTGTTATTTTCTGTGTTTTTGATGGTAGCCATCCTCGTGTGTGTGAGGTTCCAGCCAACTTTTGTACACAGTGGGAATGTGGGTGGCTGAGGGTGGTGACAGTGTCTGCCCCCTCAAGTAAGATTCCTGTCAGCAGCACTTGGCTACCAGGTGGCTAGAGTGTCTCTGTGGATTGGAAAATAATATAATGTTTCTTTAAAAGTGCTCTGTAATACTGTCCCCCTTCTTTCCCCATCTGTCCTACTAACAGTATTTTGATGTAACAAAGCTATCAAAAAGCCAGAGTGTTTATGGCTACAAATGAACTGACAGCAATGCAGATACAGGTGCTAAGGCTGAATTCGTAGGCATGTGTCGCAGTGGTTGTTAGAACACGTGCCATCTTATTTGAATCCTGGAAATTAAAATGTTGCTTCCCCCACAGGGAAAGCTTTAGTCTTAAAGCATCATCAGGAAGAAGTGTGGTGCCTCTGTCCAGGATGCTGCCCGTGACCACAAATGTCTGCCCTTCACAGGTGGGATACTCCTGGATCAGGCCTTCCCTGAATTCCCTCCCTTGGACTCCCACACAGCTTTGAAACAGTTGGCAAGATGGCCCACACAGAGTGCAGGGGCCCTAAGTTTGAGTGTAGTAACCTTCCTTCCTAGCTGTGTGCCTTGGGCAAGCTGAAGATGACCAATTCCCCCTACTGCACAGTGGATGATATGCCCCACTCACAGGTCTGTTGTGAAGATGAAATGAGGTAATCATAGGTAGTGCTCCCAAAGGTGAGTCGAATGTGGTTTCTTGTTACTGAAGAGGTGCAGTAGGTAGGAGGCGGGGAAACTTGGAGTGTGGCCTTGACTCAATTTGCCCATTTGCAGATACATTGTTTTCTGGCATATGTTACACCATGCTACAGTCAATTCAGCTCTCTCACACTCATGATCTCATTTGACTGTCCCAAGAAATCGTCATCTCTAACTTAGAAATGAGGGCATGGAAGCACAGAGAGTCTAGTGACTCACCCAGAATCACACAGCAAGGCAGCAACTGACAAGAGCAAATGAAAAAAGATAGTGCAACATGTGTGCGTGTGAAGGTGTAAAGTGTCAATGCTGGGCTGGCTTCGAAGCTGAGGCCCTGCATGCCTATCTCCCTACCTGTTAGTCAGGAGTCAGACACTTGGGTTTTTGTCCTTTCCCTGATGGGCATTAGCCCTGTGACCTTGGGCACTTACTTCAACATCTCAGCATCCTCATCTGAAACAGGTCCTAACCTTGAAGTTTGACAAAAGTCCTTTTGTAAAAGTTGCTGTTGGTGGCTACAAAAGTAACGCATTATCATTGTTCCAGATTTAGAGAGTCCAGGAAAGCAGAAAGAAGAAAATAAAACTTACATGGCTCCATTAAGCTGAAGCAAACACTGTTAACATTTTGGAGAATTTTCTTCCAGTCTGTTTTGTATGCATAGCTCTTTTCACAGTTGAAACTTGGTAAACTGCTCATAAATGGTAAGGTGTGTGCGCGCATCTATTTTCCAAGAATTCTATAGGGCTAAGTAGTATTACATCGTGGACATAGTACGCATTTAAAAAAGTCCATTCATTTGTCGAAGGATACTTAGGTTGTTTCTCTATCTTAGCTATTTTGAATATTATTCAGCCATAAAAGGGAAAAAGTCCTGTTATTTGTGACAACATGGATGGGCCTGGAGGGCATTATGCTAAATGAAATAAATCAGATGGAGGAACTTACATGTGGAATAAATAAAAAAATTGGAGCCCTGGCCAATGCTGTTCAGTTGGTTGGAATGTTGTCCCGTGCACTGAGGGGTGGCAGTTTTGATTCCTGGTCAGGACACATACCCGGTTTCAGGTTAGATCCCTGGTCAGGGCGGGTGCAGGAGGCAACCAATTGATGTTTCTCTCTCTCTTTCTCCCTTCATCGCTCTCTAAAATCAATTTTAAAAAGTATATCCTTGGGTGAGGATTAAAAAAAAATTTTGGCCCTGGCCGGTTTGACTCAGTGGATTGACTCAGAATTAGGGAAAACAGACAAGCCTCTTGACTCTTGGGTGCTTCTGGGTAGGCTCGGCATTTTGCCACAGGATTCTCCTCTGGGTAGGAGTCACCCTCTTTGTCACTTCAGACTCTGTGGGCTTATGGAGTAGAAGGCCTTCTTGGGGCTCAGGGCAGAGCCCTCCCAGCAGGGAGGCCGGGTACCTTTCTGTACCCAGACACTGTAGGCAGATCACTGGGCCCTCCAGGTCCGGGGTTCCCTTTCCTACTGACTAGGGGGCCCGCTCCACAGACCTCACAGCCAGTCTGGTGCTGAAGCTTAAAGAATGGGCCTGCTGTGAGGTTGGAAGTGGAGTGAGCCATGCAGCTGGTGCCCATCTTGGGCATGCAGGCTGGGAGATGGGCTGGGCTAGAGGAGGGTTGGACTTCACAGCCCTGGCATGACATCTGATCTCCAGATATCTTCACCAGACAGCGGCTCTGAATGTTAGCTGTGTGCCTTCTCACATGCTCTCTGTGGCCTGCATTGGGCCCACCTGTGAAAGGGCCTGCACATCCCCACCACGTCAGGATGCCAGACACCAGCCCATGCCTGGCCTATCACCTGTCTGAACCTGTCTCCCATCCATAAGATGGGGCTCTACCTGCTGACCACCTTGTGCGGCCATGAGGACCTTGGCCTGGGTCTGGGGACTGTCAAAGATGCCACTGCCTTGGGTGGCTTTGTCATGGGGGACCTGGTCATTCTCCAGCTGGGAACATTTAAGGCCCAGCATCCTGAGGCCTGTTGGAAGTGGCTTCCTAAGTTAAGTATGCTTCCTCTCCCTCAAGGACAGTAAAAAAAGATGTGCCCAAAAGTTGCAATGACAGCATCTGGAGACACAGCTGTAGGTGGGGTTTACTACAAGGCAAAATAAATACAACAAACAGAGCTGTGGGAATATGAGGAAGGTGGTCAGGCTGTGCCAACTCTACAAAGGTTTGGGGTTGCATGTGAGGGAAGTTTTATGGCTGAGCTTAAAATATAAGGAGACGGCATTTTTCTCTCATCTGGAGGTAGAAACAGGGCAGGAACTGCTGCCAGGTGTCGGGAGATGGCATCAGTCTACTGAGCACACATCTTGAACCAGTGCTCTGCTCACTCTGGGGTCTGGTGGAGAAAGTTCAGACACATCCCCATTAGGGCAGGGCAGGTGGGGTAGGACTCAGCCAGCAGAGGGCAGAGGGAGACAGCCCACATACATCTGCGTCTCCCATCAGCGGGGCCCCTTGACGATTCCCATCCTTTCAGGATACTTGCCTCTACCATCATTTTATGTTTACTTCAAAGTAACTTACATTTCCTATTTATATAAATAATTAAAAGGGAAAACTTTATTTTTCTCAAGGCCATGAAAAATCTATATTCCCTTGCTATTAAGACAGAATGAACCATCAACTGGCGTTAAGTCCTAGCTGATTCTGTCTGCGGCCTGGTAGAAAGGGACACTGGTAAGTTACAGGAAGTAGGACCACACTCTCACCAGAGATGGTCTCCCGAAGGAGTGGAGCTGAAACAGACCCCAGTGAGTCTGGTTTGTCCCCGCAGCACTTCGGGGTCCCTTACTGCACATGGACTTGCAGGGCAGGGCAGGCAGGGACACTCAGCCTGGTGCCGGGAGGTGCCTTGGTACTAGATGGGCATCCAGGGACAGAAGTGCATCTGGGCACAGGAGGCCCTGAGATGGGGTCTGGGAAACTGCCTGCATTCAGGTGTGCCAGGCAGGTGGGTCTCTGCACCACCTGAGCAGTTTCAGAGCTGGCTCTCAAGATGGCTGGGGTCATCAAGGGCAGAAAAGAATGGAAATAAAAGGAGTTGGGAATTAGCAGCAGCGTGAGGACCTCAGGAATGGACTGCGAGGAGCATGCCCAGGTCCTCAGGCTGGGTCGCCTGCTGTGGGAGTGGGGCAGCTACAACCTTGCATTTGGGGGCTAGGTGGGGGCTTCAGGCAGGGCTGTGGGTCAACCTTCTGCTTGAGGCACTGCTGCCTGGCACCCCATCCTCCTTGGGATGTGGGGTTGCTGTCCTGGGAGCTGACTCCTCCAGGACCGATGGCCTGCTGTCCAGGCTCACCTTAATTTCCCTAATGCTCTGGCCACTGGATATCAGTGTGGTGACAAAAGGTCACTTGGAAGTTTCTAACAAGAACAACTGTGAAGTTCAGCTTAGGGTCCTTGACTTTGCCTCAGTGGGTTGTTTTGCCAGCTCTTCCCAATCCGGGGCTCTCTAGCCATGTGACCCCAGCAGGTCACACCAGCTCACATCTCTGTAAGTATGAATGATGGTGCCCTTCCACATGGTCTGTTGAGTGGAACATGTGCCCAGTACAGTGCCAAGTGCTCAGGTGCTTTCAGTACATGGTGCCTGGGATTCATTCTGGTGTTCTCATTGCTGTCCCTGAGCTCTACGCTTGGGTCCTGGGCCTGTCTGGGTAGCTGTCCTTGTTTGTGTGGCTCTCAGGGAGCCCTGGGCAACCCAGGATAGGTGTGAGGGTTAGAATCTGTGAGCCGGGATGCTAGGCTCAGTGTCTGCCCAAGGATGCCCCCTCCTTATCCCCTGCAGCAGGCTCAGAGCGTGCCTTCATGCAGCAGGTGCTCACTGAGTTCTGACTGTGTATCGTACCAATGCTGGGATAAGGCTGTGAACAAGAGCAGAAAAGGTTCCTGTCCTGAGGGGCACTCAGTCCACTGGGGGAGAGTGAGACAGCCGTCAGCACATATACAAACAAGGTGTTCCCAGGAGAGTGGATGCACCATGAGGAAAATCAGGCAGGGTCTAGCAGGACCAGCTGGGCAGGGCCTCTGTGGAGGTGACCTTTCAGCAGCAACTGGGAGGAGGGCCTGGAGGAAGGACACTACAGGCAGAGGGACAGCAGGGCAGGGGTGGGCCCTGAGGGGGTGGGCACGTGACAGAAGAAGGGCTAGTGCAGCCAGTCCTCTGAGCTGCCTGTGCTTTGCTATCCCTGTGAGGGGTGCAGAGGAGAGCTTATGGGATGTGCCCTGGGGAGGCTTTGGAGGACTTGTTCTGGCAAAGGAGAGGGAAGCAGGGAGGAGGGTGCTGACTGGGCAGAGGAGGGAAGGACTGGCCCAGAAGTCTCCAGCCCAGGGTGTTGCGGGAGGAAGGCAGGTGTAGGCCCTTGGCTTGGAGCAGGACTCCAGCCATTGTCGGGGGAGTGGAGCAATGGGGCTCACCCCAGGCCATGTCAGCAAGTGTCTCCAAAGTAGGGGTATCCAGTAAGGCAGTAAGGGAAACTGAAACAGAAGGTCATTAGCAGAGTGAGCCAATATGATGGGGCACAGACAGGGAGCTTGCAGTGTGGGGAGTGGTGGGATCCTGGGGGCCCTTGCTTGGCAGTTTAGGGTCACATAGAACTCCCCCAGCCTATCTGGGGCTGAGGTGGAGTTGCTACAGGGTGGCCTTAGACCTGGGAAGGCTGAAATTTGGGTATGCAGGTGAGAGTGACTGGGCAGAAATCAACATGAAAAGTCAAAACTGCTTCTGAGGGGGTGGGGGCAGGTTTGGGTCCCAGGTGTGAAGCAAGTAGAAATGATCCAGCTAATCAGTCTGGACAGAAACCCAACTCAGATGTCCTCAAGGGTCCACTAAAATTCCAGTAAAGGGATTTTGGGTCCATGAAAATTAAAAATCCAACAGCCTTCAGGTATGGATGGATCCAGGGATACAAACCCTGGCCCTCTCTCTCTCCCTCTCTGAGCTCTGCTTCTAGTCAGCTTCTTCCTCTGGAGCCTCTTTCTTTGTGGTGGTCTGATAGCTCCGGGCTTGCAGTGGGAGAGGACACCTCTCGTTCAGTAGATTGAACCCATGTCTGGAGGACTAACTCTTATTTATGTGGCTTTGGCCTTTGCTAAAAAGACATGGAAAGTTTAGAGTATGAACTTTGGAGGCAGACAGTAGGGTTCAAATCCTGGCTTTGCTATTTAAGAGATGGTGACCTGGAGCAAGTCACTTAACCTTTCTGGGCCTCAGTTTCCTCCTTTGTGAAATGAGAATAATAGCTCATCTGCTTTATAAGATTTTGTTGTTGTAAGGATTAAAAGACTTAGAAAACGAAAAGTTTTTAATTGAAGCTTTCTACTACTCTTATTGTGTCTATCTGGAATCAGTCCGGATGACTCAGGAGTGCAGAGCTCTGATTGGCAAAGCCTGGATCACATACTCACACCTGGAGTGGAGGAGTGGGCTCAGTCGCCTGAGATCTCCAGGTGGAAGTGAGGAAAATGGTCAGGATACAGTTATAAGAAGGCAGGGAATAAAAACTGGATGGGCAAAGCAAACAGATGCTCATACAGGGCATGGAAGGAGAGGGAGCTGGAGGTGATTCCAACAAAAGCTCTGACATGCAGATCTGCATACCGAATGGTTGATGTTTTCCAAGGCAAAGAGAATGGCCGAAAATAGGAGACAGAAGTTTGGGTCAGGAAGCAGAAGAGAAGTTAAATTAGCATATAAATGTTTGCTGAGCAGCTACTGTGTGCTGCCGTAACTCTTGGTCAGTGGTCAGCAAACTGCAGCTCGCGAGCCACATGCGGCTCTTTGGCCCCTTGAGTGTGGCTCTTCCACAAAATACCACATGCGGGCGCGCACGTACAGTGCGATTGAAACTTAGTGGCCCATGTGCAGAAGTTGGTATTTTGTGGAAGAGCCACACTCAGGGGGCCAAAGAGCCGCATGTGGCTCGCGAGCCTCAGTTTGCCGACCACTGACCTAGGTCCTTGGATGTAGCAGCAAGCAGGGCAGAAGTAGTGGCTGCTCTCCTGGATGCTGCATTCTGATGGGGAGGTGGACAATGAATGAGATAGCAAATAAAATATATTCACAATTTAAAAACTTGTATTCCATGATATGTCTCATATTAAAATGTTATTGAAAACATATTCAAAGCCAGCAAGACAAATCCATTTATCTGGGCTTTTGCTGTGCTAGGTGCTGGGTATGTGGACTAGGCTATATGCTCCTTGAGGGGCTATCAGGGGTGGGCAAACTTTTTGACTCGAGGGCCACAATGGGTTCTTAAACTGGACCGGAGGGCCGGAACAAAAGCACGGATGGAGTGTTTGTGTGAACTAATATAAATTCAAAGTAAACATCATTACCTAAAAGGGTACGGTCTTTTTTTTTTTAGTTTTATTCATTTCAAATGGGCCGGATCCGGCCCGCGGGCCGTAGTTTGCCCACGGCTGGCTAGATGCATTTCTGCTTAGTATAGCGCCTAGCGCCCATTACAGATGCCAGTATGTGTTTATGTGATGGATGAGTGTATGGATAATGGGCAGATGAGTATGTGGATAAGTGAATAAATGGATGGAAATTATGGATAGATGAGTGCATGAGTACATGGATGGGTGGATATATAGATAGTTGGTAAAAGGATGGATGAATGGATGGATGGAAGGATAAATGAATTGGTGGATGGATGAAGAAACTTGTCCAGATATTCCATTTGCCAAGCAAACTTTTTTAACCTATATACTAACACTTAAGGGAAAACAAGTCCAAAGCACCTTGACAGGTTTTTATAGCATCTGAATGTGCTTATCTCTGATCTGATTCGACCAAGGGATTCTGATTCTACTCCAGACTGTTGGGCGTCTCCTTTGCAGTTTGTTGGTAGGTTCCAGGAAAGACTTGGTTCCAGCTGAAATGAAAACTCTGCTGGCGCTTGAGACTACCAAAGGGTTCAAGTCCTTCCTCAGTGCCCAAGCTGCTGTGCCACAAATTGGGACACACCACTCAACCATGTGCAGAATGGTTGGGTTAACACTTCCCTGCGGGATCAACCGTAGTGACTTCCTGGATGAGCTCTGCCGCGTCCTCGGGTCCACAGAGAACTGGCAGTCTGTTCTCGAGACACCCACTCTGCAAGGAAAATGCCTAAGACATTTCAGCCCAGTTGATAAGAGGCTCCTCTTAGTGTGCCAGGAGCCTCCAATGCAAGCTATTGAGTCTTCTTTTAAAAAGGTAACTGCAAAGTAGATAAGTCTTTAAAACATAAAAGAACCCAATTTCCCAGCCCCAAACAACTTCTTTCCTGGTGTGGGTTATTTTTAGCAGTTGTCAATACCTTTTTTGTCAGACTTTTCATTTCATATTTATACAAATTCTGTCACTGTTTCTTCCTTAATGGCAATCCCTGGTCTAAGAAAAGATCTGTACAGACTGAAGCTTTGGGAGCTTTACAGAGCTCCATCCAGAGGCAGACACAGTGCTGGCCCAGTGAGAATGCCATCACAGCACTGCTACGCCAGGGTGGCAGGCAACCCACTGGTAAATAGGCAGGATATAATTTCAGGCAGTGCTAAGTGCAATGAAGAAAAATGAGCAGGGGAAGGTGTAAGACTTATTGGCACTGAGAGGCCCTCTAGGGCAGGGTGGCCAGGAGCAGATTTCTTGGGAAGGTAATGTTTGATTAAATCTGGGCTGAAAAAAGGGAGTGGGACACATGAAAGTCCCTGAGAAAGGAATGTGCTCCTAGCATTCAAGGCCTGGCTCTGGGAATAGCCAACAATGGCATTAGAACAAAGAGGAAGAATCCTGGGGGTGGTGGGTGGGAGGTGAGGGCACAGGAAGACAGAGCTTGGAAAGGCAATGAGAGGTAGGAGGATGAAGGGAAAATGGAGTCCAGAAAGGGAGCACATTTACAAGCTTACACATTTGGTTATAACAACTGTCCTGTTTCCTCCCCTCCCCCCGCAAAAAAAAAATAGGTAAGAAAAATAATTAAAAAGCCTGGCTAATGTGGGTCAGTGGTTGAGCATCAACCTATGCACCTGGTTAGGGCCCATGCCCCTTTTGGTTGCGGACCCAGTCCCAAGTGGATGAGCGTAGGGGGTGTGCAGGAGGCAGCCAATCAGTGATTCTTTCTCATCCCTTATGTTTCTGTCTCTCTCTCCCTCTCACTGCCTCTCTCTGAAGTCAATAAAAAACATTAAAAAAGTAGGTAAGAACTGTAGCAAGTGACAAAATGGCCAATGTATAACAGACTTAAATAAAAAGGGGCGTGGGGAGAGGAGTAGATTAAGGTATTAGTTCATGGGACTGAGCATTTCCAGGGCAAGATCTGACAGGCTTCAGGTGAGGCTTAATGCAGTTCTCACCTTCATCAGCACTTGGTGTCTGTCTGTCTGTCTCCATATCTGGGCTTGCTTCTGCTTGCTTCTCTCTCCAATGGCCATTCTAGTTATGGGTACCAACTGTGGCACACTCAGTGCTGGGTTCTCAGAATGCAAAGATGTGTAAAACATGTTGAGTCTATGGTAGAATGGCTTCTGTAGTTTGATTCACACAAATACTTCATATCCCATAGACGAAGGTTGAAGCTGGACCATGTCACTACCTCATGCTGGGGCCTGGGGACAGCATTTTAGAGGGAACAGCTGTGAACCTCAGTAGTACACAGCCCTACCCATAAGGGTCCCTGGCATCCCAGATGGCACATTTTATTTTATTTTTTAATTAAATCTTTATTGTTGAAAGTATTACATATGTCCTCCTTTGTCTAGTTTGGGCATCAGGGTAAATGTTAGCCTCATAAAATGATTTGGGAAGTGATTCCTCCCTTTATTCTAAAAGAGTTTGTGCAGAATTGGTGTTATTTCTTCTATATGTGTTTGATAAAAATTTACTAGGATTAAGATGTAGGCCTTATTCATGTTATCTATTTCCTCTTGAGTGAACTTAGACAGTTTGTGTCTGCTAAGAAACTGCCCCATGCTCTCTAAGTGCTCACATTTACATGGGGCTAAGAAACTGTCCCATGCTAAGTACTCACATTTATAGACTCGTATTTACATAGAGTTGTTCCTAGTATTTCCTGGTTTGTAAATAATGTTTTTTCTCTTTTTTTCTTGATCTGTCTGCGTAAAGCAGGGGTTAGCATACTATAGCTGAAGGGCAAATCTAGCCATTTTAAAGGTTAAAGCAAACAAACTAACAAAAATAATAAGAAGAAAATAAAACACAAAGAAGAATATGTGATGGGGACTACATGTGGCCAGTAAAGGCTAAACTATTTTTTATTCAAATCTTCACAGAAAAAGTTTCCTGACCCCTGGTCTACAGGTTTATCAGTTTTATTGATTATTTTCAACTTAGCTTCACTTATTTTCTTCACTTGTTTTTCCATTTTTTATTCCACTGATTTCTGCTCTTATCTTCCTTCTGCTTGCTTTGGGTTTAATTTGCTTTTATTTCTCTAATTTCTTAGGAGCTTGATTTGAGACTTTTTCTTGATTTCTAATATGAGCATTTAATGGTAAATTTCCTTCTTGGCACTGCTTTGGCTACATCTCACAAATTTTAAGATGTTGTGTTTACATTTTCATTTAATTCAGAATGTACTTGAGTTTCCCTTGTGACTTCCTCTTTGACCCCTGGGTAATATGGAATTAATTATTTAACTTCTAGTTCTTTTATATTTGTTAAGGTTTGTTTTACGTCTCAGAATGTGATCTTGGTTGGTGTATATTGCATGTGCACTTCCATCTCTCCATCCATTCCTCTACTCATCTCTACACTCATTATTTATTCACACACTTATATTTATGTTCATGCAACTATCTATTCGTTGATTTACCTGTCTATTGATGACTCATTTTTCTGTCGTTAATCACAGACAATCATCTGTCTATTGATTCATCAATTTATCCACTTATCCATTCTTCCATCTGTCCATCATCTATTAATTTATCTATCCTTCCACCCATTAAACCAGTACCTACATAACAAATACATAACAAATATTTTTACTACTTATTTTTATTATTGTTCCTATACCACAAGTGACCGATGAGTATGGGCCTCTGATTGGCCAGGAAGTGTCATATACCCAATCTTTGATGGGAAAAGTGGACTCAGCCCCACATGAAGTTCACAGATGGGAATGTAGAGTGATGGTTCTCCCCCCCAAAATGATCAGAATACAGTTACCAGATGATAGGGAATGGTTGCTGGTCAGGCAAAGCCGACACATGCCTAAGACAGGGCATGGAAGGAAGGAAAACTAGAGATGATTTCCATTTCAAGTTTAACAAAGCTCTGAAAGGCAGATCTGCAGACCGAGAGTGGTTAATGAATTCAAAGGCAATGGCCATGGCTGAAAATGACAGTGTCAGGATCTTGAACCCTGTGGAACTAGAAGATGAATATATTCCTTTAGCATATATGTTTACTATGAACTTGCTATATGCTAGCTATAACACTAGGTTGTTGGTTATAGCAGTGAACAAGACAGGACAGTCACTGTTCTCATGGAACCCACATTCTGGTGGGAAAGATAAATAATATGTGTCTTAGCAAATGAACTATACTCATAATTCAGAAATACATGTTCATAATATGTCCCATATTAAAATTATATTCAAAATCAGTAAAACAAATCCATTTGTCAGATATTTACTGAGGGCTTTTGCTATGCTAGGTGCTAGGTATGTGGACTTCACTTTCTTCAGTGGCCCTGCTTTTCCCTTTGCATCCATCTGTCTACAGGTCTGTCTATCTGACTAGACTATAAGCTCCTTGAGGGGCTTGATACATCTCTGCTTACTACATTGCTAGCCCATAACAGATGCCCAATATGTATTTGTGCAGTGGATGGCTGGAGAGATAGGTATATATTCTGGTGGTGTTGGTGGAGTGTTCTATAAATATCAATAGGCCAAATTGATTTATAGTGTTGTTTGGGATTTTCTATATCATTGCTGATTTTTTTTTGATTACTCTATCAATTACTGAGAAAGTATTGTTCAAGTCTAAATACAATTGTGGATTTATCTTTTATCCCTTTATGAACTTTTGCTTCATTTGAAGGGAACACACATTTAGGAATGGTATGTCTTCTTGAAAAATTGATCCCTTTATCACTATGTAATGTCTATGTGTAATATATTTACTAGGTATAGAATTCTAGGTTAACAATTTTCTTTTAATACTTTATGCACACCACTCCATTGTCTTCTGGATTGCATAATTTTTATGAAAATCTGTGGTAATTCTTACCTTTGTTCCTCTATAGTTAATGTGTCTTTTTATTCTGGCTGCCTTCAGTATGTTTTATTTGTCTTTATCTTCAAAGCAGTTTGAATATGATGTGGCAGGGTTTTTTGTTTCTGTTTTGTATGTAACCTGTTTGGTGTTCTCTAAGCTTCTTGGCTCTGTGGTTTGGTGAAAATCATTAACTTTGGAAAAATATCAGCCATTGCTTTTCCAAATATTTTGGGTAAGCAATGTTTCCATCCTCTCTTTTTGGAGGTGCCTGCCTTTCTTAGATGTTGAGTTTACTGGTTTCTTGCAATCTGAGCTCTCTGCTGAGTTGAAGAAAAGTTGTGAGTTAGCATATCATCTGGCTTGTCATTTTCTTTTTTCAATCCTCACCCGAGGACAATTTTTTCTACTAATTTTTTATTTTTTTTTAAGAGAGAGAGTGGAAGGGAGGGAGGAGGGGAGAGAGAGAAACATTGATGTGTGAGAGATACATCGATTGTTTGCCAGGGATTAAGCCTGCAACTGAGGCACGTACTCTTGACCTGGAATCAAACCCCTGACCCTTCCTTACACAGGTGGACGCTCTAAACACTGAGAAAAACTAGCTAAGGCTGTCATTGTTATTCTTCTTGTTCTTTTTTTTTATTTATTTCAGAGAGGGAGAGAAACATCAATGATGAGAGAGAATCATTGATTGGCTGCCTCCTGCACGCCCCCTACTAAGGATTGAGCCCACAACCCAGGCATGTGCCCTTGACCAGAATCAAACCCTGGACCCTTCAGTCCACAGGCCGACGCTCTATCCACTGAGCCAAACTGTTGAGGGCCATTGTTATTCTTTAAGGGCAAGAATAATGTTCTTTCCAGCTTTCACCTTATAAGCAGAAGCCCAGGAGTCTTGGTTTGTCTTTCTTATTAAATTTTATTTTTTAAAAGATATTTTGTTGCATATTATCTTCTAGAACTTTCTTTGTTCCTGATTAGAAAATTAAGTTATGTCCATTTTATTATACATAATTTTACTTATTGTACATAAGCTTACTTTCACTGCTGCACTTTGCCATGGTTGTTTGTCCATTCTACTGACAGGCATTATGTTGTTTCCATCTCAAGGCCATTTTGAGTGACACAGCTACAAACACTCTCGTGCACATCTCCTGGTGCACTTAAGCTTACATTTACTTTGAGCATGTGCCTAGGAGTGGATTAGTCATAGAGATGAGATTTTTTACATGATTTTACAATTTATACCCACCCACTAATGGTGGTAAGAGTCCTTGTCACTCCATGTCCTCTCCAAGTAACACTTGGAGTGATCAGACTATTTTTGTCAGTCTAATCGGTGCTGAATAGCATCTCATCATGTCTTGTGTGTGTGACCCTGATGGCTGGTGAGGTGGGGCATATCTTCATGTGTTTACCGACCATTGTTCTCCCTCTAGGTTCAAGGATCTTCTGCTACATATCAGACCCTCAAGGGTCTGTCCCCCTGGCACCATATGGGTAACTTACTCACCTGCATTAAGTCTTTTCATAACTGTTGCTTCTGTCTGGGATGCTCTTTTGTCAGACCCTGTCTTGTGTTTCAGAACTCCACTCAAGCCCTCAGAGAGGCCTTCCCTGGCTAAGAGTCCCCTCCCCTCAATCTAACACACCTCCCTGCTTCACTTTATAAAACTTCCCAGTGTCTGAAATGACCTGTTTGTGTATTTGTTTCATTTGTTGATTGCCTTTGATGCCTAGGATGTTAGTGCCATTGAGCAGGGACCAAGTGTCTGTATAGCTACAGCACCTGGCACAGGACCTGGCATATAGGAAACATCAAATATTTATTGATAGGAAGAAATGCATGAGAAAAATTGGCCAAGACTCAGGTAGCCTGGGGAATCTCAAGAGGTTGTGGTCAAGATGTGAGCTGGGGGCCACCTCATCTGAGGAGCTGGAAAACCTGTTTCTAAGCTCACGCATGTGGCTGATGGCAGGAGGCCATCACAAGGGCCTCTGTACAGGACATGGCAGCTGGCTACCCCAGGGTGAGAGATGGACGTGAAGACTGAAATTGAGGCGCACTCACAAGTGCACACATGTACACCTGCCTGCTTCCTTTTCTGTCACTGCTGTGATATCCTGAAAATAAGATAGAGGACAAGGCCTCTACTGCTGCAGGGATCACCCATCCTCACCTGTCTCTGGCTGACTTTTGCTTCAGGCTTCCTGAGAATGGCTTCGCAGAGTCTCCCAGCTGGCAGAGGGCTCATCTGTTCCTCGTTACTGTCCCCTGGGCAAGGGGATAGCACAGGTTTCTATGGCCATTCTGGTCTTCCATCACCTGCCTATGTAGGGTATTGAGGCTCATGTTGGGGTGCCCTGTTCACCACCTAGGATTACTGGACAAGGATTAACTCCCAGGAAGGTCCAAGTGCCCTTCCAGAACAAGGAGTTCACATTCAGGCAACGCACAGTGCTGAGAACCACCTACTTTAGTCTCCTTGGCTACTGGAAAAGCCTGGGGAACCTGGGCACTGCCAGGGGAGGCCTGCTCATCTGCCTGGATGTTTGAGGAGCAAAGTCCCTCTTTTAAAAATATTTCATTACTCTGTTGAATAATTGCTCATTTTTTTTCCATTTTAAAATTGTGGCTTATACACATAAGAGACACATACAAAATACATATGCATACATATGTATATGTATGTGTATGCATATAGTTAAAAGATTCGCTATAGTATAGGCCCCTATATTCACCACCAGCAGCCCAGAAGCCACTGGTGTCCCTCCTGACAACAACCTCCTTCCCAGGGTGACCAGTGCCCTGATGTTTATGACAGTCATGTTCCTGCTGGGCCTCCTAGTTTAACTCCCAGGAAGACAGCTCTCAGCAGAGCCATTGAGTTTTGTCTGTTTTACTGCATTCGAGTGAATTGTAATGCATGCCCTCTTTTGGGAGCTTGCTGCCTGGGCAACTCACCCTGCTGCTGGGGTGGCCAGGGCTCATGCATTCCTGTGGCCGTTTAGTGCTCTTTTTGTGGATGGGCCACATTTATCTATTCTCCTGTGAGACACACTGAGCCCATTCCCGCTCAGCTCCAGAGTGTACCGCCTGGACCCTGTCGTACACTTTACTGGCATTTATACCTAGAGCAGAACTTCTGGATCAAAGGGTGCTGTTACCTTCCTGGGCAATGCCACTGTCTTTTCTAAAATGGAGCACTTTTCTGTGCCAGGCCCTGTGCTGAGTTGGGGTGTTGGGGAGGGCTGGCATTAATCAAGCCATTATGCAAAGAAGTCTAAGCTGCAGACTGGCTTGTGCTGTAGGGGACAGGCAGGCTGCTTTAAGAGGGATATAGGGAGGGAGGCCTGGCTGTTTTCAGAAGGTGGTCAGAGATGCCCTGCTAATTAGGGACATAATTGCTGAGAGTGACCGATGGTCAGGAGGTATTAATAGAAAGCATTCAGGCAGGAGGAAGAGTGAATACAAAGGCTTTGAGGCTGGAGAGGGTGTATTAGTCTGTTTCTGCAGATAACAAAATACCATAGACGGCAGCTTAAATGACATAAGTCTATTTTCTTACAGTTTTGGAGGCTGGATGTCCCAGATTAAAGTGGGCAGGTCGGTTTCTGGTTTGGACTGCCTTCCTAGCTGGAAGCGGCCGCCTTCTCGCTGTGTCCTCACCTGGCAGAGAGAGTGAGCATGGTGTCTCCTCTTCTAGTCAGGGCCCAGTCCTACAGGGTCAGGGCACCACCCTTTGACCTCACTTAACTGTTAGCATCTCCTCACAGGCCCCATCTCAAATACAGCTACACTAGGAGTTAAGGCTTCCACATATGGGTTTTGGCAGGACACACACATTCAGTCCATAATAGGGTTGAGGAGAATGAGGAATCGGAGTGCACATAGGGCGAGAGGTGAGGCAGTGTTTGCATTATTTGTTGTGAGACAAACCATCCCTGAATTTCCTGATTTAAACAGTCATAATCATGTATTTACTCAGGATGTCACAATTTGCACAGGGCTCATGGAAATAGCCTTCTCCCCACATACAACATCAGCTGAGGCTTAACTCGCCGTGGCTGACAGCTGGGAGCTCAGTGGACTCATGGCCAGGGGCCTCGGTCCTCCTCCATGTGGTGTGTGGGCTTCCTCTCAGCATGTTGACTCGTTTCTAAGAGCTGGAAAGGGAAAGATGCCAGTCATTTGAAGGGAAGGCCTGAATCTGGCAGAAGCGTCATTCCGGCCACTGTAGAAGTCATGGACTTCAGGTCCAGCTACTGGCCACTCAGGTCCTAGGACAGTGTTAACAGGTTACCATGCTGGACACTTGATATCTAGACTTATTCATCCTACATAACTTTGTATCCCTTACCAACAGCTCCGTATTCCCCACCTCCCTGCCCCAGTGACCACACAGACCCTGTCTTCTCTTGGCCAGATGCTGCAGTAAACACTGCCGCCTTCTATGCTTGGCACCTCTCCCAGGCTGTGCATCTCCTTGCCCTTGTAGCGCATATTGGCCAGCTCTTTCCCCCAGCCAGCACAATCTCAGTAGGTAAGACACTGGAAGGAGCGCACAAGCTGTGCAAGCCCAGGCCCACCGTCCCAAAGCTGCCATTTCTGATCTGTTCCTTTGTGGCCAGGGCACAGGATTCCATAACTGGATTTGTGGCCGAGTGTGTGCGTTTTTCTGGAGTGAGGTCCATGGCTTTGATCAGATTCTCTGAAGGGTCTGTCACCCACAAGGGGTGCCATCATCATAAGGGTAGATCTGAGTTGAATCTGTCCCTGTGCGTGGCTGTGGGAGGTGGAGAGTGTGCGCAGCCTCTCAGCGTCTACCTCAGAGAAGCCACAGTTGATTGCAGGCCTCGCTCACCACCTGCCACAGCAGTAATGAATGCACCCAAATTCATCCTTGTTTTTTGTTTTGTTTTAACTCTTGTGGAAACTTCAAATGTACACAAAAGTAAGGAAACTATATACTGATGCCCCTTCTCATGTACCCAGCATCAACAATTATCAGCTCATAGCTAATTTACATGATCTATTCTATCACCTCCTCCTCCCTCTCATATTTATTGCACTTTTTGTTATAAAACAACACATATACTAAAAAGTGCTGGTGTCCTAAGTGTGGGGCATTTACACTGTGAGCTCACCTGATAAAGATTCTGATACCCAATTCTGACATGTTGAGGGCTTCCCACACCAGCAAGCAATTCTGACACCTGCTGAATTTCCTACAATTTAACCTGTTTCAGATACTGTCTACCTGGAGACAGCATCAAAACCCACAGCTTCAGGGCTCAGTCTCACTAGGCTGCCCCCACTTTGGCACCAATCCCAAGTCCAGGTCACCACCTGTGCTTCTAACTGAATGGCTCTAAATCAGAGGTTCCCATGACCCCATCCTTGGGTGATTAATTTGCTAGAGCAGCTCTCGGGACTCAGGAAACCCGTTTACTCACTAGATTACAGGCTTATTACAAAGGATGTTAAAGGGTATGAACCAGCAGCCAGAAGAAGAGATACATATAGGACGAGATCCCATACAAAGGAGCCTCAGTCCCTGTGAAGTTAGGGGCCATATACATGCCACGTGGAAGTGGTCTGGTTCCCCAGCATGGAAGCTTTGAACCACATCCATTTGGTGTTTTTCTGAATTCTCACCTGAGAATATTTTTTCCATTGATTTTTAGAGAGAGTGAAAGGGAGGTAGGAGGGAGGGGAGAGAGAAAGGGAGAGGGGGAGAAAGAAAGAGAAAGAGAAGGAATGAGGGAGAGAGGGAGAGAGAAACATCACTGTAAGAGAGACACATTGACTGGTTGCCTCCTGCATACTCAAAGCACCGGGGATTGAACCTGCAACCGTGTACATGCCCTTGGCCAGGAATCAAACCCGAGATCCTTCAGTCTGAGAGCCAATGCTCTAACCGAGGGGTCCTCAAACTACGGCCCGCGGGCCACATGCAAATACAAATATTGTATTTGTTCCTGTTTTGTTTTTTTTACTTCAAAATAAGATATGTGCAGTGTGCATAGGAATTTGTTCATAGTTTTTTTTAAACTATAGTCCGGCCCTCCAATGGTCTGAGGGACAGTGAATTGGCCCCGTTTAAAAAGTTTGAGGACCCCTGCTCTAACCACTCGAGGACACTGACCAGGACTCCATTTGGGTTTTATGGAGGCAACACTACATAGGCCTGACTGATTAATAGACTGATTCTCAACCGTGTGCCACAAATTTTTAAAACATGCAATCCCTGAATATTTAATCAAGGGCACTGACCTCTTTTCCCTTAGACTATCAAACAAAAAAAAAATGACAATAGCCATCCAGTGTGAATGAATCAGAATTTTACCTATTTTTTTTGTCAGATTGGCAAAATTATATTTTTTGGTGTGCCACAGAGTATCAGTAATTAGTTTACTAGTGTGTGTGCTGTGAGATGAAAAAAGTTGAAAATCGCTGGATTAACTCATGGCCATTGGTGATTGATCCAACCTCCTCCCCTCACCCTTAACAAGGGATGGGACTGAAGTTCCAACCTTTTGTTCAAGGTTGGTTCCCCTGGCAACCAGCCCCCATCCTTAGGTGCTTTCCAAAAGTCACCTCATTTAAACCCAGCTGTGGTGGAATGGCCTGTTCTGTGACAAGACACTCACCTCACTTTTATGACTTTAAAGAGTTTTCAAGAACTGAGAACAAGAGACAAAATTTTTGTTTGTTTGTTTTGTTAATCCTCACCTGAGGATATTTTTTCCATTGATTTTTGTAGAGAGTGGGAGGGGTGGGGGGAGATTTAGAGAGAGAGGGAGAGAGAAACATCAATGTAAGAGAGACACATTGACTGATTGCCTCCCACACATGCCCTGTGCAGGGCCCAGAATCAAACCTGCAACCCAGCTACATGCCCTTGATTGGGAATCAAACCTGTGACCCTTAGGTGCGTGGACCAACACTCTAACCACTGAGCACACCGGCCAGGGCGGGAGACCAAATATTATTACAAAAGATGCTCCCTTTGCTCTTAATACTCGGGAAATTCCAAGGGTTTGGGAACTTTGAGCCAAAACCCCGGGTGAAGACTAAATATATTTGAGAAATATATTTTAGTCATCTGAATGACTAAAGTCACAATACGTACCTAAGAAACAAGTACCCAGATCAGGAGCCAAACATTAGCAGCACCTGTAAGTCTGTGTGTTCCCTTTCATTACTGCCCCAAGTAGCCTGTATCCTGACTTCTAACAGGACAAACGGAATCTGGTTTGCTTGCTGGCTGTGGCGGTTGTGACAGGAGGAGGTGTAGTAGGAAGTGAGTGGAGTGGGTAGAGTTGGCAAATCTCGGTTCAAAATGCGTCTTGGCACTTACACAGCCTGATAATGTCGTCACTGGAATGGCAGACACAGGAAGGGGGCACAGGATAGTTTCCTAAGACCAGCAAGGTTAGTTCCATGGGAGAACTAACCATGTGCTGGCGGGGCCATGCAGCAAATCTGCAAAATTACTGTAAAGGCAATTTACCAAAAGAAAATTTGTCTGACTTCAAGTTTTGTGATTTTATTTTTCAAGTTCCCTGGCAATACAATCCAATTTGGGATGTCCAGGAATGAGATTCCTGAATGTGTTTTGTTAACGTAAAAACCATTGAAACCTGTAAAGAATTTTTGTGAGTTTATTTGAGCCAAACTGTCGACGTATGCCAGGAAGCAGAACCTCAACAAATTGAGATAATGCTAGGAGAATGGCGGGGTTACATTTGTATTTATACATTTGCAATCAAAGGAGGGACGGACGTAGGTGGGTTACATGATATTCATTGGTGATAGATTAAGGAGGAGGGATAAAGCAAAGCAGAGAAACCCCTGGGATTGGATAAAAAGTAAAATGATGGACACAATTAACATGATGATGAAGGAATTTGTGGTATCTGTTCTGGCACCCAGCACATTGGGTTGCGCCCCAAGGGTTCCAGAAAAAGGGAAGTTACAAATACCTAGACATTTCAAAGGGATGTTATTATAGATGCAAAAAGACAGAGAGGCTCAGTTAAGGTAAATGTTGACCTTGTCAGTGAAGATACTGGCCTAGGAGGTGACTATCCACCATAACTGCTTTTAGTTAAAGTTTAATTTCAGACCATCCTTTGTGGTTACTTTAGGTCTCTGAGTCTGCAAGACTGCCATGCAGGCCTTCCCTGAGCCTGTCAGGTTAGCATGTGGCCCCTTTCGTCCACAGTTTGTTCATAGCCCTTGCTCCTTCAGACCCAGGAAGCCCCACTGTGGCCTTAGCTGTCAGCCCCACTGTGGGTGGCGCTCCTCTGGCTTACAGAGTGGGAAGGCATTGCTGCCTACAGAGGCCAAGTATTTCCCAATTTCTGTGAAAGTTTAAGTATGCATGATAAAATCTGATTATCCAGTTTCTTGAAATTCAGGCTTATCTCCTTCGTAAAGTGGTGGAATTGATTTCTGGGTACTTGAAAATAGAGCTGATAGTGGGAAAATACAAGGCAAATACCTCGTAGGGCAGTGGTTCTCAACCTTCTGGCCCTTTAAATACAGTTCCTCATGTTGTGACCCAACTATAACATTCTTTTCGTTGCTACTTCATAACTGTAATGTTGCTACTGTTATGAATCATAATGTAAATATCTGATTATGCAGGATGGTCTTAGGTGACCCCTGTGAAAGGGTCGTTCGACCACCAAAGGGATGGCGACCCACAGGTTGAGAACCGCTGTCGTAGGGGATAGAGGCAGGCCAGCAACACGGTCCTCCTCCCCCACTTCATTCATTCAGTTGTTTCCTTGTAAAGTCCAGGCACATAGTTTTGGAACCACAGCCCCAGGCTCTGGGATTACTCCCCAACTCCTGGGATGTTCAGATCCTAGGTGGGAAATGAGCCCTAAGGCTTCCAGGAGGAGGTGACTTTCAGGGTAGAGATTCAGGTCAAAAGTAGGGCAATTGGGACCTGGGACATAGGCCTGGGGGCAGTCTGCTGAGGCTGGAGAAGGGATTGGATCTCCGGGCAGCTGTGTTTCAGTTGGAAATGGGATCCTTGCGGGTGTCATGAGAAAAGCATTTCGAGGACCACTCATGGGAGGATGAGGTATAGTGGCAAGATTTACTGAAGCTGGAGCAAGCACAAAGGACTGTCCCATGTTCAGCTCCGTCCCACTGTGAAAGAAGTCCAGCCTTCATCAGGCTCAGAAGAAAGGCCAGTGTCCAGATATCCTGTGCCCTGTGCCAAAGCTCACGCCAGTGTAGTCTCTGTCCCCATCCGGCTAGCTTAGTCTGTTCCCGCTGCCCTTTGTCTGGTGCTGTATCCAAGCCCACACTTGGAGTCCATAGTTGGAGCCCATACTTGGGGCCAAGTGGCTGCTAGACCTGCATGGCTGCTAAGGAGAGAGAACGTGTGAGCACACGGGGTGAGTGCCTGTTAGAGAGACAAGAGACAAGAGGGAGGGAGAGAGAGAAGTGGGGGCGGGGGAGGGAGAGAGCTTTTTGTTAAGCTTGGATTATATTATCTCAGATTTGGGAAGGACTAGGTGCCCTTTTAAACTAACCAATCAATTCCCAGTCCTTCGTGAGCTGGTGCAGGGCCCTCCCCCTAACCAACCCATTGACTAGACCTTCCAGATTCTGTGTCTCTTATCCAATCCAATCCTGTCCCCAGGCTAGGCTCCACCCCTCGTGGGCACCATCTTGGCCTCTATTGTGCACGTGCCAGGGGAGGCATTTCTCTCTCCCCCACAACCCAGGGGTGGACCCATTTGCACCTGCTGATTAGGCTTGATGGCTGATTCCGTTTGCTCCCCTCCTTTATTGGTATCTAGCAACCTCGACGAGTAGCTGAGTACCTCAGGTCCCACATCAGCATCCTGTGGTCTCCAGGAGCAGAGTGCCAGCGTTCCACGCATGGGTTCTCTCTTGCAGGTCTGGAGGAGAAAGCTCCTGGGACATCAAGTATGTGCCCTCAGCTTTGTCGCTGCCTCTGTGTCCTGCCCTGGGAGTGGGCAGCTTCGATGAAACCATATGCTAGGATTTGACAGGTTCTCGCCAGCTGGTGGTTGTTCCTTCCTGTGGGGGCCTTTGGATGTTTGGAGAAGGGACAGGCTCCCTGCCAGGTCCCTACTTTGAATGGGTGCTGGGAGATGTGTGTGGGATGAATGACTCCATAGGGTGGTGAAATATGGCCCAGAAGAGAGCTCGAGTGTCATACCCACCCCTGCCCCACACTCCTGCCTCAGCATTCAAGTGTTTTGGCAAGGCGAGCAATTTGGAACTGAGCCCTGAAGGAGGTGAATCATTCTTGTGGGGGAAGGGTGGGAAAGACATATCAGTTGGGGGGACAACATGTACTTGGACCTTCGTGGCCTCGAAAAACCGGGGACTGTCTGCAAAGTTGAACATGATTGCAGCTTAGGCCAAATGGTTTTCAGCAGGACTCATGCAGATGAGGAGCTGGGCAAGGAAGGAAACTAAGTTCAAGCAGAGAAGGCTGCACTTAGGCTCTCGCCCACTTCTCTGACTCTTGGGGATAGGAATCATGGTAGAACATTGTTAGGTCTTTAAGATGCTTTTGTCAGGGTTTGGCCGAGTCTCTCTCATGGGCCAGGCTTTGTGTTTCACTCCCAGAGAGCTATCAACAGGGTGTCAAGCCTCAGTCACATGTCCCACCTCTGCTCATGAGCACGGGCCCACCCAGACCATTCAGATCTGAGTCCCGGAGGCCCCAAGCCCACGTTTCAACCGCTAGACAGCTGCAAAGTTTTTCAAGGAAGAGTGTCCATGAGGTCTCTTCCTAAGCCAATCCAATCTCTCCTCAGGTGTTCTCCCATAGCATCTTTGCCCTGCAGGCGTGCCAGAGGCAGTATTCTCAATTAAGTCCTACAACAGCCCTCCTGCATCTGACCCCAAGGATGCCTGTTGCCCATCCCTCTGTAGCTGTAGCTCACTGAGATCCCTCCACATGGCACCTCTTACCTGTACAGCCTGGTTTGTTCCAGACCCCTGGGCACCTGCTGCTCCTGCCAAACAATGCTGCTGGCCTTCTAAATGCATCCATCGAGGCCCTGCCGCCTCTGGCTTCAGTTCCTGTGTGCTGTCCCTCTGCCCCTCCACTCAACAACCTGAGCCTTTCTCAGAACCCCTGCAGTTTCGAGGGGCTTTGCTGAGGTGCTCTTCCTCCAGCTTGCACTTTCTACTCTTTTGTGCTTGCTTTCGATACCCAAGTTTATTCTGGTTTGTGTCCTAGTGACTTGAGCACTTGTCTTATCCAGAGAATGTTAGGCGGATGAGGTACCTGGGTCATCTCTGGGCGTGGCCAGCGCCAGCCAGACACAGAGCAGACACCAAGGGGCCTTAAGGGAGTGAGTTCACTTTGGTAACTCCAGGAGGCCCCAGCAGGATGCTTTGCACAGAACAAACACAAATTAATGTTTGTTTACTTGGGTTCAGGACTCATACATATTTTCAGGCCGAAAACTGAAAGGAGGGTAAGAAAAGTGGACCATCCAACTGTTCAATGGAGAACCCCCACCCCTTCCATAGCACTCACTGAAAACAGTGGGCAGAAGGGCTGCATTTGACGGCTCGGAAAGACTGGATTTCATTCGCCTGACTAAAATAGGTGTCAAGAATTGATGGCCTTGGCTAAAAATTAAGGAACTGGACCCCGAGAGACCATCCTGTCCTCACCCCTACCTGGATCCCTGCTGGGTGAGGGGACTTTTCTTTAGGCCCAACTGATCCCAGCCTCCCTTTCTGTCTGGCTGTTTCAGCTTCTCAGAACCCAGGGAACTGTTTGCCAGGGAGAAGCCTGTTAGAGAGCACACTGTTTCCCCCAGGCAACACATTTGCAAGATCATATGTATTCATTTTCCATAAATGAAATGACTCATTTTTTACCATTTTGCAAACGTAGGAATTTGCTTGTTTTTCCCCAGAAATGTGTGTCTGCTTTTCACTCCATTCACAGGAAGGCTCTAGGGGGCTCCGACTTTGAATTGTCTAATGATTTATTTAGGGGAGGACCATGGGAAGAGGAGAGGTTTGCAGCTTAGAGTTTGAAAAGAATGAAGAGCTGTGTGGAGGCCCAGAAAGAGTGCTAATACAGTATTCAAGATGCAGGGACTTTCTCGGGGTAAAAGCATTATAATTATCTTTTCTGGCTCTTATTGACCACTTGAAATGAACTCAGCCATGTTCACTAATAAGAATAGGTACCATTTAATGAGCGTTTATTATGGGTCGGGGACTCAGCTCATCTGTACAACCAACTCCACCCCTTCAAGAGTTATTACAAGCCCCATTTTTTTTCAGCTCTGGAAAAATAAGGCTGAGAAGTACTAAACAGCTCCCCTAGGGTAACACGGCTTTCAGGTGCAGAGCCAGTCTTTCCGAGGCAGAGTCGCCTGTGTTGGAAATACAGATTTTTCAGGCCCCATTCTTATGTCTAACTCAGTAGGCCTAGGGATCTGAATTTTAAACAACTTCCTGCCTGATTCTAACAGGCCTGAACATAGGGTCTCTCCCAGCAGCCACTGTCCCGTGTCCGGTTATGCCCACTTCATAAGTGCTAACTGATTGACTCTCAGAAAAGCTTTGAAAGAAGTGCTTTTCCATCCCTCCCTCCCCTCCCCTGTGTAGGATTCTGAACTATTGACTGGCATTTTCTAAAGGCACCAGCAAGTGGCTCAGGGCTGGGAGCAGCTCATAAAACCCCCAGGACTGTTTGTTTGGGGAACATGGGAGCTGCCTCTGGAGAAGGTGTGCTCAGTTACAAATGTCCTCATTGGAACCAAGACATGTAAGTGAAATAATTAGTCAAATTTAATCCATTTTCCTGTGAACATCTCCTCTCACTCTGCACCAAGGCAAAATAGCCTTTGTAATTAATTGGGCCTTTCCCGCCAACGCTGAAATGAGAATGTGCAATTTATTTTGCGCACAATGAGGTATAAAAATTGCCAAAGGTGGCAGAGAAAGCTGGGACTGTTTGCTGTGCTGGGTAAACAGAGCTGAACTCTCTGCCTCCATGACAGAATGGGAGTTGGCTTCAAATCAGAGAGATGGGCTGGGGGCCTTCTCCTGCAGCGTATCTGCAGGTGCTGGCTACGGGCTGAGCCAGCAAACGTTCCTTAGCACTGTGGAATAGAAGGAGTAGGGGCACTGGGGTAGGATAATTTTGAATTCAAATCCTTTCTCCTTGTCTTACCCTCTGTCACCTTGGACTAGACATTGAACTCTCCAAGCCTCAGATGTCACACTCATTCAACAATCTTTATTGAGCAATTACTGTTTGCATGTTTTGGGGTTAACCCACTAAGGGCATTAAGACCAATAAGATATAGTGAATATGGGAGCCAATGACCTATTAAATGAGGCTATAGATGGGACAGTGTGTGACATGTAGTAGCATTCAATTAATTCCCACTTCTCCCTTGCTTTCTTCACCCTCCACCAGAATCTCTGGAGACTCACCTTGGGATCCTCAGGGAGGGTCAGAGACAAACCCATGTTTGTTTGAGCAGGAAGTACAAGCCCCAGCTTAGGGAATATTACATTTTGACTCTCTTTCATCCTTTCTTATGCCTTTGGGATTCTGTTTAGAATTTTGTGGGTCTTCTTGTCTTTCAGAGCTTGTCTTTTACTTTTCTATCTCCTTGACTCTCTGTGCCACATCCTGAGCAATTTCCTCAGGACGGTCTTTTAATTCACTAATTCTTCCTTCAGCTATGTCTAGTCTGCTGTGTGGCTCATCCAATTGTGGGCTGAGGCTCTTGGGTGGGACCCATATGTGTCCAGCCTGGTTCTGGAGGCACTGCTGGTCTTTTCTTTACACAGGGAATAGGAAGGTTTTATGGAAACCAGATTTAGTCACTGGGGAAAGAACCTGTCTGGCTGGATATTTTAGAAAAATCCTCTGATGACTTTCTAGAAGATGGCCCAGAGATCTTTGGGCTTATTGGGGAAATGCCAGCCTCATAGAATGAGTTAGGAAGTGTTCTTTCTCCTGCATTTTTTGAAAGAATTTGAGGCCACTCACCAATGAAGCCATACGTCCAGAGCTTTTGTGTGTGTGTGTGTGTGTGTGTGTGTGTGTGTGTGTGTGTGAAGGGTTTTTTTTTTTTCAATAATCCTCACCCAAGGATATGTTTTTCATTGAATCTAGAGGGAGAGAGGAAGGGAGGGAGGGAGAAGAGAGAGAGAGAGAGAAGAGTAGAGTAGAGTCAAACATCAATTGGTGCCTTCTGTAGGTGCCCTGACTGAGGATTAACCTGCAACCTGGACACATTTGTCCTGACTGAGAATCAAACCCACGGCCTTTCAGTGCAGGGGACAACACTACAACCAACTGAGCCACACTGGCCATGGCAGTCAAGAGCTTTTTTATTACTGATTCAATCTTACTAGTTATGAATCTATTCCAAATTTTTATTTCTTTGTAATTAGCTTTGGTAGGTTTTGTATTTCTAGAAATTTGTCCACTTTATCTACGTTATTACACTTTTTAGAATGTAGTTGTTCATAGCACTCTCTTATATTTGTTTTTTCCTGTGGAGTCAATGTAATGTCCCCACTTTCATTTCTGATTTTAACCATTTGAGTCTTCTCTTTTTTTCTTAGCTAATGTTTTGTCAATTTTGTTAATCTTTTCAATTTTTGGTTTTATTGATTTCTCTATTGCTTTTCTATTCTCTATTTCATTTGTCTCTTCTCTGTTTTCTTTTTTTCCTTCTTCTAGCTTTGGGTTTAGTTTGTTCTTTTTCTAGTTCTTTAAGTTGCATTAGGTTGTTGATTTGAGATCTTGTTTATAATGTAAGAGTTTCATTTAAGAACGTCCTTGTTTTTTAATTGTTTTATAAATTCCTCCTTTAGCACTGCTTTGTTGTTTCCCATAAGCTTTGATATGTTGTGTTTTGATTTTCTTCATGTCTAAGTAGTTTCTAATTTACCTTGTGATTTCTTCACATACCAGTATGGTCTGCCCTGGAGAGTGTCCAGTCCACTTGAGAAGAATGTATGTCTGCTGCTGTTGGGTGGTGTCCTGTGTATGTTTGTTAGGTCTACTTGATTAATTGTGTTGTTCAAGTCCTTGATTTCTTCACTTATATTCTGTCTGATTCTTCTATCCATTATTGTGAATGGGGTACTGAAGACTTCAACTAGTATTGCAGAACTGTCTATTTCTCCCTTCAGTTCTACTGATATTGCTTCATATATTTTGATGGTCTGTCAATAGGTGCATGAATGTTTATCATTTTATCTTCTTGTTGTATTGAACCTCTTGTTAATATATCATGTCCTTCTTTGTCTCTTGTAACCTTTTCTGATTTAAAGTCTATTTTTTTTAATATTTTAATAATTGTTATTTCTTAAAGTATTACAAAGAGTATTACATATGTCTCCTTTTTTCCCCCCCTTGACATTCCCCCGGCCCCTACCCCCCGCCCCCCCCGCCCCATGTCTTGTGTCCATTGGTTAATCTTATATGCATGCATATAAGTCCTTCAGTTGGTCTCTTAATCCCCCCCCGACCCTCCCCAGGCTTCCCACTGTAGTTTAACATTCTGTTCAATGTTGCTCTGGTTCTGTATCTACCCCTGTTCATCAGACCATACTGGTCCCCTTTATTTGTCCCAACCTCACTGGAGTAGTCTCAACCTCACCAGGGCCGTCTGAGCCTCACCAGGGCCGTTTCAACCTCACCGGGGCCATCCCTACCTCACGGGGGCCGTTTCAACCTCACCGGGGTCGTCCCTACCTCACGGGGGCCGTTTCAACCTCACCGGGGTCGTCCCTACCTCACGGGGGCCGTTTCAACCTCACCGGGGTCGTCCCTACCACACCGGGGCCGTTTCAACCTCACCGGGGTCGTCCCTACCTCACGGGGGCCGTTTCAACCTCACCGGGGTCGTCCCTACCACACCGGGGCCGTTTCAACCTCACCGGGGTCGTCCCTACCTCACGGGGGCCGTTTTAACCTCACCGGGGTCGTCCCTACCACACCGGGGCCGTTTCAACCTCACCGGGGCCATCCCAGCCTTACCGGGGAAACAGGAAGTTTGGCCCTCTGTCCCCTGCCGGTGGCTCCCCACCAGACAAAATCTCCAGGCGTTCCTGGTGGTTGAACATCCAGCACTCCTGCCCTCCACCAAGTGCACAGACTGCCTGTCTACTGTCCCCCAGCGCCCCACAAGAGGCTGGGACCAGTGGGCATGTTTGTGCGCTTGCTGGTACAGCAGTTCCACAGTGCCGGCCCAGTCAGGCCCAGCCCTGGCCGGCCCCGGACCCGACTCTGCCCCCCGATTGCGTCCCTCCCAGATGCAAGGAGCTGAAATCTGCAGCCTGCTGGGATGGGCTCTGTACTTGGTGCCTCTGCACATCCTACTCAGTCTCAATGCGCTTCTTTCTATGCGAGGAGTTGAAATCTGCAGTTTGTTGGGTTGGGCTCTGTACTTGGTGTCACATCCTACTCAGTCTCAATGTTCTTTCTCTCCTTCCAGTTGTAGAGCTTCCACTGGGCCAACTTTCCCATGGTTCTGTATGATAGGTGTTTGTCTGATATTTGGTAGTTTCGATGTTGTTGTGTGAGGTAGCACGCACAGGTCTCTTCCTTATGCCGCCATCCTGGTTCTCCTGGGTCTGCTTCTTGAGTGTGTCTCCCATGGTTGCGAGCAGTTGAAGTCTGCAATTTGTTGGGATAGGCTGCAAAAGCGCAGGTGGGTCTTTTTGTGCACCTGGCACAGCTTGGATGGGGATGTAAATTGATTAGGGCTGAGTCTCAGGGAGTCGCCATGGCGGAGCAAATAGCACTGGCTGAGTCTCCGCGGCCCCTTGAATCTCTGCCAGGGCTTTGTGTCCCCCAGTGCCGGCGAGCAGCTGTGCAACAGAGTCTCCCTCGCTTTCTGATGGCTGCAAGGCCATGCTGCCTCTCCCCGTAGGGTCTGGTGCCTCATGATCCCGCCTGAACCAGCTCAGTGGATTTGAAAGTTTGCAGAAGCAAAGGCGTTTCTACTTGTGAGTCTGGCCCAGCCCAGATGGGAATGTAAATTGCGTAGGGCGGGGTCACAGGGAGTCGCCGGGGCGGAGACTCAGCGGCCCCTTGCCTATCCAGGACACCAGGACTTTGCATCCCCCAGTGCCGGTGAGCAGCTGAGCGCCAGAGCCTCCCTCGCTTTCTGACCGCTGGAAGGCCATGCCTGTCTCTCGCCTTGGGGCCTGGGGCCTCAAAGACCCGCCCGAACCAGCTCAGTGGATTTGAGAGTTTGTAAAAGCACAGTCATTCCTTCTTGTGCCTCTGGCACAACCCTGAGGGTAGGGCGGGGTCACAGGGAGTCGCCAGCGTGGAGGAAATAGCGATGGCGGCCTCTCCGCGCCCCTCGCCTCCCCGGGACACCAGGACTTCTTGTCCCTCAGTGCCGGCGAGCAGCCGCGTGTCAGAGCTTCCCTCGCTCTCCGACCACTGCAAGGCCGTGGCCGCCTCTCCCTGTGGGATCTGGGGCCTCAAAGACCCGCCCCGAGCAAGCCCAGAGGATTCGAGGGTTCGTAAAAAACCGCGAATCCATTTGCAGCCCGCGTGGCATGTGACTGCGTACCTCTGGTTTTGGTGCCTCTGTAGCTCCCACTCAGTCTCACTGCGCTTCTTTCTTTTCTTCCAGTTGTAGATCTCCCACTGGGCCAACTTCCCCATGGTTCTGAGTGGCGGTTGTTTACTTCATAGTTGATAGTTTCAATGATGCTGTGAGAGAGCAGCACGCACAGGTCCGCTCCCTACGCCGCCATCTTGGTTCTTTATTTAAAGTCTATTTTGTCTGATATTAGTGCCGTTGGTGACTATCTGCCTGGTCTATCTTTTTCCACCTATTCATGTTTAGCTTTGTTGTGTCTTTGTATCTAAAATGAATCTCTTATAGACAGCAAATAGTTAGATTATGTGTTTTTACCCATCGTGCCTATCTGTGTTTTGAATGGAGAGTATAATCCATTTATATTTACTTACGGATAAGAAAGGTCTCACATATTTCAGAGAGAAAGGGAGAGGGAGAGAGCGATAGAAACATTAATGATGAGAGAGAATCATCGATTGGCTGCCTCCTGCACACCCCCTACTGGGGATCAAGTTCGCAACCCAGGCATATAGCCTGGCCGGGAATCAAACCCGTGACCTCTTGGTTCTTGGGTCGATGCTCAACCACTGAGCCACACCCAGCTGGGCTGGCCTCTAAGGTTTCTGATGAGAAATCTACTCATGATCTTTGTGAAAATATGATGAAAGCTATCTTCCTCTCGACTTTACAGATGTTAATAATGTACTTTATCTTGTCTTTTTTCTTTACTTTTTTTATTTTTTCCTCTCACTTTTTTTTTCTTACATTTTCTTTGTTCTTTCTCTTTTTCTTTGTTTTCTATTTTCCTATAATAAGATATCAATTAAGCTGTAGCATCATTTTGAGAGCAATCAGAGTTTAAGGAAAAGGAATTGAATATTTTAAGTATAGACACTATAAGGTCTTTAAAAGCCAGAAGTTATTACAGATTTTCAAATTATAAATGAAAAGGCCACTGAAGCATCCCACATATTTTAAGTTTTAATAAGAAAGTACACATCAATCTCTAATATCCCATATAAACAGAAAACTCTTTGGGGGTCCTTTTTTTTTTCCCCCAGAGTAAAGGGGTCTTTAGACCAAAATGTGAGAAAGCCTCTGTGGTTTATCCCCAGCCACAATTGGTCTGTTTCTTGCTCTGACCTCATAAGGCGGCATTGTGACGGAATTACAAACATCTCCGATAAAGGGCCCTTGTTGGACTGAGGTTTTTGTCCTTATAGCCTAGAAGGCTGATTTGTGGTGACCTGATGGACTTGGACCAGTTAGCTTGGTTTCTCCCTTCCCCCCATCTCCATTTTGTTTATTTTTTCCTTTTACTCTACTCTTTTTCTCATGTTTCTTTTTTCATTGTTCTTTTTCTTTGTTCTCTTTTTCATTTTTCTTTATTTTGTCTTTTTTCTTCACTTTTTTCATTTTTTTCTCCCACTTTTCTTAAATTTTCTTTGTTCTTTATTTTCTTTTTTCTTTTACTCATTTTTTTTCTTTAAAATTTTTAGATTATATTGTTGTTACAATTAGTGTTGTTGGTATGTTAAAATAGTTAGCATAGTGAGTATGGTTAATATTGTTTTTTAGCTAGTTAATAAGCATTGTTAGCATTGCTAGTATTGTCAGTTAGTGTTCTTAGTAGATCACCACAGTGCAGGGTCTTGTGGCCATCTCTGCTGATGAGGAGCCCATATTGACCATCACAAGCTCCTGGAAGACTATTGGCTGGGGAACTTCCTGAAGGTGCAGTTGTCTTGGCACATTCTGACTGGGACAGAGATGGTGGTCACAGCATCAGAATCAGCAGAGCTCTGCCAGCCTCCAGGGACTTTTGGGTGAAGACCCCTACAATATTGAGTGACCCTAATATCGTAAAGTTATTTCAGGTGATTGACACAGAGGAACCATTATTCCTCTTTATGGAGCATGTTAGCAGACCAAGAATGAGGCCTGGGGTGAGTTCTGGCAGTTGGTATCCACTGGGTAGTACTACCATTCTCTTTGGTGCTCAGATAAATATAACAATTGCAGACTTTGGCCTCGGTAACAAGTTTACTGTCCATAAGCTGAACATGTTCTGTGGCAGCCCCCTGTATGCCACCCCAGAACTCTTCCTGGGCCAAAACTGCAGAGGCCCTGCAGTACTGTGGAGCTGGGGAGTCGTCCTGCTCTCTGTGGTCATTGGGAGGACTGCTGGAAGCTGCAACAGCGGATCCTGGGCAGACAATACCATGTCCCACTTTTCATGTCTTTTGAAAAAAAATTTGGTGACCTTTGCTCGTAGCAACAGAAGAACTTTAGAAGAAATGGCGAGGAAACCATGGCCAAACATGGCCAGGAGGAGAAACTGGGGCCTTAACAGCGAGCTGCCCTGTGGTGACAAGGACTCCTGAGTGCAGAGGGGGCTGACCGTGGGCTTTGAGTGGGACCCCATCCAAGGCTCATTCACAGGCAGGAGGTACGACAATGTGATGGCCACGAGCCTGATCCTGAGCACCAAGAAACCCAAAGTGGAGGGCCACACTGTCACGGAAAGGCCCTCCTCTTCCCCTGGCCCCAACAGCCATGGTCCCTCCCCAACTCGGGAAGCTCAGTCGGAGGTCTCTGCACACCCAGGGAAATGCAGTTCCAGTGAGCCTGCATTCCGCCTTGGATCAGCAGGGCAAAAAACCAGTGGTCTCAGGACCAGGAGTCAGGGCAGAAGGCCAAAGAGCCTGCCACAGCCCCACCCAGCCCAGTCTGCAGTATGGCCCCAGGGGCTTCCCCTCCCCGCAGCAGCAGCAGCAGCAGCAGCAGCAGCAGCAGCTGCAGCAGCAATGGAGCCCAGAGGGAACCAGCTATCCCGGTTCCTTCAAGGACAACTCCCTCCATGTTGGCAGCCTGATCGTGTGACCCCAGCCTCTCCCTGTGGCCACAGCCAGGGCTGGCAGGGAGTGCCTGGGAGGCTCTTGAGCTTTAAGAAAGCTTTGCTTGAGGCTGTCCAGCAAGACCCAGTATGGCAAATGGAATAGGGTAAAGCCAATTTAAATTGTGTATGGTGAAGGTAGGGCTGCAATCAGACTGTGCGGAGGTCAAGTCACACTGCCTGCATTTTAAATGGTTAAATCAAAGATGCTGAGCTCCAGGGAGGCAGACAATGTGGTGTGGGAGATGGGACAGAGGTTGGACACAAACAGCTGTGGTGGGAGCTGGGCAAGAAGTAAACTGTGTGTGAAGGACCCCCGGGGAGGGGACTTGGCCCAATGACGATGGAGGTGTACACACTGCCATGGCATTCTCTGCATGGGATTCAAATCAGGAGGGTATCCGACACTTCATGGCCTTCAAAAGCATTGTATCCAAAATACCCGGTGAGCTTGGATTGGAGGACAGCTTGGAGCCCCCTGGAGAGGAGAGGTCGCCCTCCCTGCAGGTCCCTCCCTTGGCCCTCCACCCTGGTGAAACCTCAGAGACTGGACTGCTTTTCTAATGGCCCTTCTCCCCTCCCCTGCCCTTCTCTGCCTTTTCTTACATGTTTGTGGGGGAGGGACGATTCTTATTAAAGTACTTGGTTCTTCCAGATCCTGTAATAAACTGGATGCTCCAGAAAGATGCATCTGATACTCTGTTTTTCATCCGCCCTGCACAGAATTGGGGCTGTGCATCCTCCAGTCTGAGAAATGCGCAGTAATGTAGCACTTGGACGTAATCAGATCAACTAATGGGAAAAATGACTGAAAAGATTATCCAGGAAACTCACAACAGCAATAGATATGCTTCCAAAGGGAAAGGCTGTGAGCCATGCTACAGGGCAGAAAGGCAGAAATATTGTAACCTTCCTGCACTCACATTACCTAACATTTGCAGAAGGACAGAGGGGGACTTTTGGTCCTGTGTCCTGTGTCAATTACAACCAAGATGTCCACAATAGGATAACAGTGTCCTGTGACACAGCCTGGGGATGGGGGTCAGAGAAGTGGCATGGGTGTGATCTCAAAGCGACTCAGGGTCACTTATCTGTGCAGCTGAGATTCCTGACTATGAGGCAGGAGTTGGTCTTCCCCCTCCCCATCAGGGAGGGGCTTGATGCGTGGCTCTGACCACAGGAAATGGAGCGGAGGCATGGGGGCAGAAGAAAGCTGAAGTATTAGGTTCATAACAGACAGATGGGGGGCAAGGCTAGGGAGATGGACCAGCACCCCTTGTTTCCAGGACCACTCCCACCGGTGCACTTTGCTTTGTGTCTCCAAACTTAAACACCCCTGCTCAGGGCCTGGACAGCAGTCAGCTCCAATGACAGACTCTGCAAAGGAGACTCCAGTGAGCTCTGGCCTTGGCTGGCTGGGCCAGTGATGCCTCTGACCTCACTTGTTAGTCTCAGCTCAGCTCCACAGGAAGGGCTTTGGTTTTGTTCTAAAGAGCAGGGGATCCTGAGCAGGGAGAGACACGGTCAATAGCCACTGGACAAGAGACCCCTGGCTGTGTGTGCACAGTAGGCTCTGCCTGGGGAGCCAAGTCAGTAATTGAGTCTCAACTACTTGCCAACAATCCAATGAAGAGCACCCACTGGCCCACGATTTTCAGCTGGCCCCTGAATTATGAATTACTTAATGCAATTTGTCTGATGCTCTGTCTTTCATAAAATATGCACTTGGGGTAGGAAGTAGTTGGGTGGCGGGAGGGAACATTAAAGGGGGCATGGTAGAGATGTCCAGGTGGCTCCCAATAGCCTCATCTGCTTCTCTCTCAGAGCAGCCACTCAACTTGTAGCTGGGCATGGGGCACCCAAGATGACAGCGTTCCCAGCCTCCTCTGCAGCTACCCGGGTTGTGTGACTAAGCTATCCCTCTAGCATGGGAAGGGAAGCAATTTGTGCAACTTCCGGCATATTTCCTGGGAGAGAAAAGCCAGACCTTCTTTGTGCTTCTTTCTTTTTCCTGCTACTGGGAAGGTGAGCTCTGAGGCTGGAGCCTGGTCATGGAAACTCCCCTGGGATGATGACATCAGGCAGAGGAGCTTCCTGGAGCAGCACTGCCAGCTCAGCCCTGGAATGTCTGCCTCTGTACAGAATGGAAGAAAGACGCAAACATCTATTTGCCACTCTCATGTGGGCCCTTAGTTACAGCATCTGAACCTTATCCTAACTAGGACAGCAGTCTTGGAGGGGACTTCCCTGTGTGGTACCCTTGGGTCAGGCTGCGCCAAGAACCACAGCTGTTTGACCCTCCCTTCTATGAAGTGACGTCCAAGCTCAGCTCCAGCCCACAGTCCTCTCCTGGTGCCTCTCAGGAAATCTAATGTGAAGATAGATGCTCCCGACTAAGGAGTGAGCATCTTCCAGGGCACTGCTTGCTCTTTCTCCCACATTGTGCACCCCCCACTCTCTCCCAAACATGCAACTTGTTTTGAAATAATGCTGTGCTGATTCTTTTCTGCTAATATCTGCAGATGATAGCCTGTTCTGAGTTAATTAAATAACTGAGAACAGGCTATCACACACATGGTGTAACTTGATTATTGCTAGAAAGATGAGTTTGGAACTGACAGGTTCCCTATTAATTTGAAAAACCAACCAAATTCTACTCACAGTATGAAAGCAGAGACTAGGACATGGTCGAGACTTAACTTGAGCTTCCAATTTGGGGAGACAGTTATTTAGAACTCATCTTCTCTGTGTAATTTCTTATATTCCCTCCACTCTTATGGAGCCTGAAATTTTATGGGGAAAATAAATTCTAAATATTAAACATGTTGAGGATGTTGTAAAAAGATATATAGTTCATTTGTTTTTCATTTGTTTACTCTTAAGTGTGCAAAGTATCTTTCCTGTTGGGCAGGGTTAAAAAAAGAGTGTATTAACAGAAAATTCGAGCTTCAGTGAGATCAGTGGATCAGGAGACAGTCCCTTATGCACAGCTCCCAGAAGACAGGCACATGGCACCGTGCAGGGCCACTCCGAAGCACCGGGGTGGGTCGGAGGCAGAGGGAGTGGCGGGAACTGTGGATAGGTGCCTTTATTTGGGTTTGTTTCTGCAAGAGGGAACAGGTGAGGCAGGATAAGCAGGCTTGGGATTGGCTGGTTGGAGTGATTTCATGGGCTTTGTGGTATAGGGGCTGTTCCAAGCTGTCTGGTATCTTACCCTCCGTGGTTAGGGCAGGAGGACAGTGGCCATTAGTGTGAGCATCCAGTAGAGGAGGTGGGTGGCTATGGACACTGGATTGGCTGGTTTGTATTTGAAAAGTGGACCCCTAGAAGGGGAATTCCTCCTGGGGGTGGGAGAGGTGGCCCACAAAGGAGGCAGGAGGCCAAGTTGAGGTGACTTAGAAGAAGGCATGTCCAGCATGTGCATGCAGGGCAGATGTTACAGCATCAAATTTACAGAAGCTAGAAACATGGTCCATACAACTCTTCCCCCTGCCGTAGGCCCCCAACCAAAAGGAAAGTCTGCACAGGCCACTAGACCCTGCACAGTGTGAGCCCCCGACCTCTCTCCTCTCTTACCCCATCTCTGCCCACATGACTGCCATTGCAAAGATAGTCTGTTTATTCATTTATTTATTCACTCATTTATCCGTGATGTATTGGGTTCTCCCTGTGCCAGGCCCTGGTAGATGATGGTTGGGCCCATCTCCCTCCAACCCCTCCCTGCCTCCTGATTTCCCCGAGCTCTGCTTGCCTCCGCAGCACTTACCCCTCTAATGTGCTGTGCTCCCTGCCTCCCCTCCACAGTGCCAGCTCCACAGGAGCAGCAGAGGTTGTTTAACTTACTGTTGTGCCTACAACCTAGGGCAGTGCCAGGAACACTGTAGGGGCTCAGTAAATAGTGAATGAACAGCTTATCACTCCCTGAAACCTTGTCTGTGGTCTGCAGTGCTTGCTCACCCAGCGCCCATGCACTGAGGCACTACTGCAGGCAGGCCAGTTCCAGAAACCAGGGCACAGCAGTGGGTGAAGCAGGCAGAGGTCTCCATTCTCATACAGCTGACATCCTATTGGTGGAAACAGGGAAAACATAAGTACCCTGTGCACCATGGAGAAAAATGAAGTCAAGATGAATGTTTGAGCAAATTCCTGAAGGTATTTATGGAGCAGGTCATGTAGAGGCTGAGTGCTCCAGGCTAGGAGAACAGCAAATGTCCTGAGGCCACAGTGGGCTTCATGTTGACAGTCTTAGTTCTTAGTTTTGTCTTGAGTCTTGCCGAAACCGGTTTGGCTCAGTGGATAGAGCCTCGGCCTGCGGACTGGGGGGTCCCGGGTTCGATTCCGGTCAAGGGCATGTACCTGGGTTGCGGGCACGTACCTGGGTTGCGGGCACATCCCCAGTAGGAGATGTGCAGGAGGCGGCTGATCGATGTTTCTCTCTCATCGATGTTTCTAACTCTCTATCTCTCTCCCTTCCTCTCTGTAAAAAATCAATAAAATATAAAAAAAAAAAAAAAAAAAAAAAAACATGCATTTATTGAGTGGCCTCCCTGGGTCCAGCATTTTAGGCACCAGGAGGCTGTGAAATGAATACAAGTCACCTTGGCAACTCCAGTTAATGATCGCCCTAGACGTCCTTACGTCTTTTCCCTGCACCCCTGCCCTGTCTTGCCTGGGTCTGGAGCTCAGGCCCTGACCCTGTCACACCTTGGTCCCCTATGTCCAGCTTCTCCTGGACATCTCTGTCCCAGTGTCCCCAAGCTTCTCAGCATTCCAAACTGACTTTAGCCCTTGCCCCATGACTGCCTTCTCTCCATGAAGCCTAAGGTCTATACCAGCTGGATCCTTGAACCCCTAGGCAGAGCCCTCCCTGCCCTCTGATGTGTCCCACCCCATGATCCTTCAGCTGAGGGGCTCCCTTTATCCACTCTTCACTCTTGGGCTGTGCACCGATCTCCCCCTCTTCACAAACTTCCAAGAGTTACATGTTGGGACACTGAGGCCACATAGGTGGGTGTTTCTGGGAACAACGAGTAGTATCCAGGAGCAGAGGGCAGATGAGGGCTTCCGAACTGCCTGAGCATAAGGCCCTTGTGGCAGCAAGATGACCACTATGTTGTTATAGCAGCCCAAATGCACTAAGATATTCAGTGTGTCCCGTGTTTCAAGCCTTGGCCTGGGTGGGCTGTTAGGTGGATGCCTATTCACTCATTTATTCAATGTATTTGATTCCTACTCTGTGCCAGGCCCTGGGTAGATGATGCTCATCCTTGGAAACCTAGCTCAGATGTCACTTCCTCCATGAAGGCCTTCTTAATTCCCACCCCTACTGCAACTCCCTCTGACCTTGCCTGTGATCACACTCATGCTTACCTCTCCAGCATGTGATGATCTCTGTGAAAGCTCTCGGCCAGATGCAGAAAAGGGCTCAGAAAATGTGATGGATAAAACACGTAATAGATGAAAGGATTAGACTGGTCTTGTGTCAGTCAAGTTCTGCTCCTCCCCCATTCCTTCCCTCCCTCCCTCCAGGACCTTCTCTCACCTTTGTGCTCATTTAGATCATTGATAGTCTGAATTATTTCTTTTCAATATTAATTACTTTTTTTCCCTTTAAATCTTTATTGTTGAGAGTATTACAGATGTCCCCCTTGTCCCCCCATTGCTCCCCTCCACCCGGTTCCTGCCCTGCCCCACCCCAGGCCTTCACCACCCTATTATCTGTGTCCATAGGTAATATATATCCTATCTAATAAAAGACAAAAAGGGTAATTAACCATACCTCCGCTACACTTCCCATTGGCTAATCAGGGCGATATGCAAATTAACTGCCAACAAAGATGGCGGCCGGCAGCCACGCAGCTGAAGCAAGCAGGAGGTTTGCTTGCTCCAGTGATGGAGGAAGCCAAGGTTCTCCGCCTGCCTCGGCCCGGCTCTGAGCTCCGGAAGCAACAATGTTTCAATTATCTAAACAAACCCCAGATACCTGCTTTCAGCCAGCCCTGGCCTCAGAGCTGGGAGCACCAGTGACAGCAACAAAGTTTCAATTATAGAAGGTAAATAAATCCCAAAATAAAAAATAAAAAAGAAAAAAAGGAGAGGCTGGGCGCTTCAGTCGCCCGCCAGCCTGAAAACAGCCCTCAGTCCCTCACCCAGACTGGCCAGGCACCCCAGTGGGGACCCCCACCCTAAAGGGGGTGTGGCCAGCCTGAAAACAGCCATCAGCCCCTCATCCAGCCTGGCCAGGCACCCCAGTGGGGACCCCCACCCTGAAGGGGGTGTGACCAGCTGCAAACAGCCATCAGCCCCTCACCCAGGCTGTCCAGGCACCCAAGCAGGACCCCCACCCTGATCAGGGACACCCTTCAAAGCAAACCAGCCGGCCCCCACCTGTGCACCAGGCCTCTATCCTATATAGTAAAAGAGTAATATGCAAACTGACCCTAACAGCAAAAAGATTGGGAATGACTGGTCACTATGACACACATTGATCACCAGGGGGCAGACGCTCAATGCAGGAGCTGCCCTCTGGTGGTCAGTGCGCTCTCACATGGGGGAGCTCTGCTCAGCCACAAGCCAGGCTGATGGCTGCCAGTACAGTGGTGGTGGTGGGAGCCTCTCCTGCCTCCTCAGCAGCACTAAGGATGTCTGACTGCAGCTTAGGTCTGCTCCCCGCTGGCAAGTGGACATCCCCCGAGGGCTCCCGGGCTGCCAGAGGGATGTCTGATTGCCATCTTAGGCCCAATACCCCGGGGAGCAGGCCTAAGCCAGCAAGTGGTCATCCCCCAAAGGGTCCCAGACTGCGAGAGGGCACAGGCCAGGCTGAGGGATTCCCCCCCCCCCCCAGTGCACAAATTTTTGTGCACCGGGCCTCTAGTATGAATATAAAATCATAAGTTAATCTCTTCCTGCCCCCACCCCCTTCCCTCTGAGATTCATTCCATGTTTCCATGCCTCTAATTCTATTTTATTCACCAGTTTATTTTGTTCGTTAGATTTTTTGTTTGTTTACTTTGATTTTTAGATTCAATTGTTTTTTTTTAAATCTTTATTGTTCAGATTATTACATTTGTTCCTCTTTTTTTCCCCCCATAACTCCCCTCCTTCCAGCTCCCACCCCACCCTCCACCCTCACTCCCCACCCACTGAGTTCATCCATAGGTGCATGATTTTTGTCCAGTCTCTTCCCGAATCTCCCATTCCCCTTTCCCCCCCAAGAATAGTCAGTCCATTCCCTTTCTATGTCCCTGATTCATTATAGTCACCAGTTCATTCTGTACATCAGGTTATTTATTCACTTGATTCTTAGATTCATTTGTTGATAGATGCATATTTGTTGTTCATAATTTGTATCTTTACCTTTTTCTTCTTCCTCTTCTTAAAGGATACCTTTCAGCATTTCATATAATACTGGTTTGGCGGTGATGAACTCCTTTAGCTTTTCCTTATCTGTGAAGCTCTTTATCTGACCTTCAATTCTGAATGATAGCTTTGCTGGATAAAGTAATCTTGGTTGTAGGTTCTTGGTATTCAGCACTTTGAATATTTCTTGCCATTCCCTTCTGGCCTGCAAAGTTTCTGTTGAGAAATCAGCTGACAGTCGTATGGGTATTCCCTTGTAGGTAATTAAGCCTCTTTCTCTTGCTGCTTTTAAGATTTTCTCTTTGTCTTTTGCTCTTGGCATTTTAATGATGATGTGTCTTGGTGTGGTCCTCTTTGGATTCCTTTTGTTTGGGGTTCTCTTCGCTTCTTGGACCTGTAAGTCCATTTCTTTCACTAGGTGGGGGAAGTTTTCTGCCATTATTTCTTGAAATAGGTTTTCAATATCTTGCTGTCTCTCATCTTCTGGGACTCCAATGACTCTGATATTAGTCCGCTTAAAGCTGTCCCAGAGGCTCCTTACACTATCTTCACACTTTCGGATTCTTTTTTCATTATGCTTTTCCAATTGGGTGTTTTTTGTCGAATCTTTGGTTTGATTCTTGCACTCCTCTGGTCTGCTATTGGGTATAATATTCTTTATTTCAGTCCGTGTATGCTTACTTTCTAATTTCTTTATCGTAGCATCGAGGGTCTCATTAGTTTTCGTGAGGATCTGCACAAATTTATGGCAAGCCCTCAAAATTGCGATTCTTAGCTCCATATCCTCCATTTCTGTCATGTTTTTTTGTCTCCGCATCTTTTATGCTTTCTTGGTGCACCCCCTTGTGGTCTCTGTGCGCAGTCTTGTTCTAGTGAAGCCTTAATTGTTGTAGTTAACACTAGAGGGATTTGACCAACAGGCCGACTGGCGGTGGAAATCAGCTGTGGGAAAACTTCAGTCCTCAGGGGAGGTGCTAGTCCAGCCCTTGCCTGAGGCGGTCGGCAAATGGTTGTGCGCAGGGTTTGGGCGGGGCGGGCTCAACAGGGCGGGGGGGGGGGGGGGGAGGGAGCAGCTATGGCCGCTCTCAGTCCGTCCCCAGGGGCTCTGCCTCTCTGTCCCAGCAATCGCTGCAAACCTCGGAGGGGCCGTAGCCAGACAGTCCCGCTTCTCCCGTTTGAGTCTGGGTCCCTAGAGACTCGCCCGGATCTGTAGCCCAGAGTCTGAGATTCGCTCCTGATTGAAAACGACAATCGCGCCCTCAGCCGCCAGCCCGCTTTGCGAGCGCACCCTCACCACCGCACCGCCGTACCTTTAAATTTTCCACACTGCGCCTCCGCTGAGCGTCGGAATGCTGTTGTTTTTGCTTCTAGTTGAAGAGACTCTCCTCAGCCAGCCTTCCCGTGGTTCTGGTTGATGTCCGCTCCGACTTTTAGTTGTATTTTTGAAGTGGTTGTCCACGGCGGCAGTCTCCGGTGTTTTACCTATGCCGCCATCTTCGATTCTCTTAGATTCAATTGTTGATAGATATTGCCATTTTATTGTTCATATCTTTTATCTATTTTTCTCCTCCTCCTCCTCCTCCTCCTCCTCCTCCTTCTTCTTTTTATTCTTCTCCCTCCTCCTCTTCCTCCTCCTCCTCCTCCTCTTTACAAAGAATGCCCTTCAACATTTCATGTAATACTGGTTTGGTGGGGATGAACTCCTTTAGCTTTTTCTTGTCTGTGAAGCTCTTTATCTACCTTCAATTCTAAATGATAGCTTTGCTGAGTAGAGTAATTTTGGTTGTAAGCCCTTGCTATTCATCACTTTGAGTATTTCTTGCCACTCCCTTCTGGCCTGCATAGTTTCTGTTGACAAATCAGCTGACAGTCGTATGGGTACTCCCTTGTAGGTAACTAACTGCTTTTCTCTTGCTCCTTTTAAGACACTCCCTTTGTCTTTAACCCTTGGCATTTTAATTATGATGTGTCTTGGTGTGGGCCTCTTTGGGTTCCTCTTGTTTGGGACTATGCACTTCCTGGACTTGTAAGTCTATTTCTTTCACTAGGTAGGGGAAGTTTTCTGTCATTATTTCTTCAAATAGGTTTTCAATATCTTGCTCTCTCTCTCTCTTCTCCATCTGGCGTAATGTGAATGTTGGTACATTTGAAGTTGTCCCAGAGGCTCCTTACACTATCTTCATATCTTTGGTTTCTTTTTTCTTTTTACTCTTCTGATTGGATGTTTTGTGCTTCCTCATATTCCAAATTGTTGATTTGATTCTTGGAATCCTCTCTCTACTGTTGAAACCCTGTAAATTATTCTGTATTTCAGTTAGTGTATGCTTAATTTCTGACTGGTCCTTTTGCAAGTCTTTGACATTCTTACAACGATCCTTGAAAGTCTCACTAAATCCCTTGCCACTCTCATTAATTCCCCTGAAGTTCCCATTAAGTTCCTTGAGGATCTTATTAAGATCCTTGAATAACCTTATAACCATTGTTTTGAACTTTTTATCCAGCAGTTTGCTTGCTTCCATTTCTTTCATTTGTAATATATTTCTTTGTCCCCATATTTTGGCTGCTTCCCTGTGTTTGTTTTTCTATGTATTAGGAGAAACTGTTATGTCTCCTGGAATTGGTAGAGTGGCCTTGTGTATTAGTTGTCCTGTAGGGCCCAGTGGCTCAGTCTCCCCAGTCACCTGAGCTAGGCATTCTAGGTGCACCCCTTTGTGGGCAGTGTGCACAGTCTTGCTGTAGTTGAGCCTTGATTGTCTTTGGTGTCACTGGGAGGAATTGACCTCCAGGCCAATTGGCTATGAGGACAAACTGTGTCTAAATGGAAGAGCTGCTGTGCAGGAGACTCCTATGGAGCAGGACTTGCTTCAGTGGGGCTTTGGTGCTCACTGAGTCTGCCCCTTGAGTGTATCGCTCATGGATATGTTGAGTTGCAATCTGCTATGGTCTGAAACTGTCTACCAGGTGCACTGACTTGGGGGCCTCCTGGAGGTGCAAAGTCAGCCACTGCCTGGGGCCACCCAGCAGGACCTACAGAGAGATCTGCAGATAACTGCTACTTGTATTCTGCAGATAGCTGCTACTTGTATTGGGCTAGGAAGTGCCCAGGCACGGTCCAGCTGTGAAGCAAGGCAGGCTGGTGCTAGTGCCAGGTATTGGGCCTTTTATTGATAGGTTTGGAGCACCAGCTGCTGCTAGTTTAAGAGATTTTAGCAAAATCTGAAGCCTGTGCCAGGATAGGCCATTCATATGGAAAAGCAGCTGCAAACAGCTTGGGTAAGGCTGCAAATTAGATGGGGTGGCGTCTCAAGGAATCTCTATGGTAGAGCGAACAGTGTGAGCCAGGCTAATGGAAACTCAGATATGGCTACTGATCAGCTCTGCGATGAAAAAGAAACAATGACCCTTGCGAGCACTTCATGTCTGGAAGAAAGCTGCCCCTGAGTTCCTGCCCCAATGCCAGACAGTCCATTTCTTTCCTGGATGATCCTGGATTCCTCAAAAGCCACTGCCTGGCGCTGGAGCTCAGAGGAAGCGAGACCATGTAAGTTTGTGTGCTGTCCCTTTAAGAGGAACACCTGGGACTCCAGCAGCCTCTGTGTCACTCAGCTACATTTCAGCTACAAAGCCCATAGTTACAGGGACTCCTCTTCCCAGCACTGGAACCCTGGTCTAGTGGTCTGTTGTGGGGCTAGGACATCCTGCTTCTCACAGGAGGCCTTGGAGATATCCCTCCCTATTGAAAGAACGTCACATGTGGGTGCCGGACCAGCCCGTTCCATGCCTCCACCCCTCCTACCAGTCTCAGTGTGCTTTCTTTTTTATTTCTCTAGTTGTAGGACTTCCATTCAACCAGACTTCAGGTGGTTCTGAATGATGGTTATTCTGTATTTTAGTTGTAATTTTGATGTGGTTGTGGAAGGCAACAAATACAGGCGCTTACCTTTGCCACCATCTTGGTTCTCCTCTATAAATGTCTTCTAATAGGAACCAATATTAATTACTGTTTTAAACTTTGACGACATGTCATGACAGTGCCCTCAGCAATAAGAAGCATAATTATCACTCCAGAGCAGGATCTATCTGTTGTGTCTGAGTTAGGGCTGGACAATGTGGAAGCACAGGATGTTGAGAAAATGACTCAAGGGCTGGGCCTTGGGGCAGCAGGAAGAGGGCAGACAGGAGACAGATGGAGGCAGAGCTGTAGGGCCTGGGCCAAGCTGGGAGGAGGGAGAGTCCGGGGCTTCCGCACATGGGCCAGGGTGGGGCTGCTGGTGTCAACTTCTGCCAGATCCTGCTGCTCCTGTCTCAATCTAGGAGCCATGCTCTCCATGCTGCATAACACCTCCAGGGCTCGGCACTGGCTGGGAACTCCACCAGGAACTCCTCTCCTCTGCTTGTCAGCAGGCAGTACCCTCACCCTTTAGGATTCTGCTCCTCTAGAATTTTTTCTTGATTTTTGCACCCAGTGCCCCTGCCCCACTGTGGCACATTCACCCTGCTCTGGAGACAGCTCTGCATGACACAGCTTGAGATACCAGCTAAGCCCTCAAAGTCTGCATGACCTTGTGTAAGTCCTTGTCCCTTTGGAGCCTGTTTCTCACTGTAAGTAAATCTGGAAGCAGCCTCCTATAGCTGCTGTGCTGGATGGGCTGCTGGTAGTGGGCACTGAGCTAGTGCCTGTGGCTGTGCCCTTGGTGCCCAAGCTGGGATGGTAACGTGGCCAGGTTAGCAGAATGCCTGGATGCAAGATGCATAAAGAAGTGGGAAAGGGTAACCATTCAAGCTACAGCTTGGAAGTCAGAAGACATGACTATCTTTGGGGACACTGCCTAGAGCCCCTGGCTCAGGCTGCCCACCCACCCCTCTGGGCTGCCAGCTGCCTTCGGAGAGCATATGAGCACTGGCTTTGAAGCTGCATTCCTACCTGCTCCAGGGACCTGAGGGAGCAGAGCAACTGTGATGAGCTGGGGACACATGCTCCATCCAGAGAGCAGCTCCAACTCAGTTCCAGAAGAGGGACTGTGGCTCAGGTGTTGGTTTCCTCAAGCTACACAACTGGATTTTTGTCTGAAATCTTCCAGTTTTTAACTGTTAGAATTAACTTAAAAAAAAAAATAAACCAACAACCAAAAACCTCAATTTGCCCCGAGTACTAGTTTTAGGCCCTTGGATTATGATACTTGATCAGGGTGGGCTCAGGAACGCCACCCTGAGGCAGGATCCAGACTTTGGTGCTCTTGTCACTACACAGCCCCATCCCTGTGCCTCCTCAGGGGACAGCTTCATCTTCCCAGATGTGGTATGGTAGCCTGTGGGCTGCTAGGTCACTGCCACATTGGGGGCCTGGGCTTTGTGGGGGCCACCCTTTCCTTTGGCAGCTCTGAAGCAGGTGGAGCCTTGGGGCCCACCTGTGCTTCCCCACTCACACCAGGAGCTTTGGTCTGCCCTGGAGAAGCCTGACCAGGCTTGCTCTGGGCACTGACATTTTGGCGAGTTCCTGTGGGAGGAAGAGTGAGTATGCCCTCACATTGGAGGGTAATGAGTGGGACCCTGCAGCCTTGGTCCTAGGTTGGGAGCGAGGGGTGGAGTGAAGGGAGCCTGGCATCTGTTCACAAGAGACCTAATCATGCCAGTTGAAGAGGCCGGGACACAGAGGCCTCCAGTGAGCAGGAACGACATATGATGGGGGGTGGGGGGGAGATCTGGAGGGGCTTAGAGCATCACCACCAGTTGAGAAGTAGGGCTTCCTGATCTCCTCCTGCCCTGTCCCTGGCTTCCGTCCTGCCTCCCTCTATGGCGATGGGGATAATGAAGAGAGCAACACTAGTGAGCACTCCTGGGGTCTGTAGTTAGCTCTCTGTTACTGATGAGGACACTGAGGCACAGGGAAGGAAATGGCTTGCCCACCGTCACAGAGCAGGGAACCTTGCTATAGCTCAGGCCCATGGCCCATGTCCTTTACTGCTGCTCTGTGCTTCTCATAGGGGCCCAGGCTTGGAGTAGACTTTGAAAGCAGTCTGACCCACTGCTCCATCGGATGCTCAGTTGTCCTCAGGAAACACCCCTCAACACCTACTTGCACACCCCCAGGGACAGGAGCTCATTGCTATTTCTGGAAGCTGGCTGACCTCCCTGTCAATTGACCTGGGACAGCCACAGGGCCCCAAGGCTTCCTGTCCTTGGTGAGCAGCTTGGGTAGGTGCCCTTGGCTGTCACTGGTAGAGGGCCTGGTGGAGGTGACAGTCATGCAGCCAAGTGTGCCATGGAGATGAGGAAATGGTAGGCACAACGCACACCCCACGCAAGAAACATCAATCCAGGCCTTGCACTGTGGCAGAGGTGGGTGTGGGCTGGGTGTCCAACCTCATGGGAAAACAGTGTTCCCTACCTTGTCCCCCACGAATGATCTGTTGATGTGAGGCTACGGTTGTGGTTGCAGTGAAGAGTAAAGGGAGGCTAGTGCGGGTGCTGATCAATGCCGGGATGCTGGAACTGGACCATGTGGGCTCCATTATCTGAAGCAGTCACCACAGCTCTCTGTGCCTCAGTTTCCTCATCTGCAAAAGAGATGATGATACTTGTACCTGCCTCCTACTTTCTGTGAGGATTAAGTGAGTTTCTATCTTTGCAGTCTGCAGAGTCTAGCAGTGGGATAGGCTACTGCTACTTCCACCACAGCCTTTAATGCAGGGTTTCTGTCCCCATTTCAAAGATGAGAAAACCACAGCCAGGAAGAGTTATGAGATCAACCCTCGATCACTTCTCTTCACGCAGCACCGTGAATGTCCGTGCTCCTTTCTGCCCAGCTAGCCTGTGTGCACCTCATCTCTCCATCCCATCCAGCAAAGCAGGTGCTAAGAACTGCTGAGGGAATCTGTCTGAATGAAGACTCTAACCATGCTCCCCACCTTGGGCTCTCGGGCTCAGGACTGGGATATTGAGCTCCCCCAGACTGTCTAGGAGGCACAGCACTTGTCCATAGCCTCACTTACACCCAAATAGCAGAGGGTCGGGGGACCAAGGGCAGAGGGTGCTGGTCACCCCTGGAGGAGATGTGGGGCAGGCAAGTGGACCTAGCTGACTTTCCAGGGGAATGAGGATGCTCAAGAGAGGCAGAGGAAGGAGTCCAGCCTGGGCACCGCCCTGCCTGCCACCATGTGGTGGTGAGAATTGAGACAAGCCCTGCCTCCTGGGTCTCCCCCTCATCTAGCAAAGGGGAGAGGACAAGATAGGAAGATGAATACAGCTGGCCCTCGTCAAGGGTTCATAGTAGCACATTTAATCTTCCTTGAAACCTTGTGAAGTAGCTGTGAGGCCAGACCCAGGTGAGCAGGCACCTGGAGCACAGAGACTTGGTGAATTGCCCAAAGACAGAGCCAGGATTCAAAGTCAGCCTGGCGCCAAAGCATGTGCTCTGGGCCCCCAGACGAGAGCAGCCTCCTGGGTGTCATGGACTCACAGGAGATGTCCCTGGTGTCCTGGCTTGTTAAGTGCCAGTGGTGCCTCTCCAAGGGACATTGATGCATGGGATCATGATGGCTCGTGGGAAGGTCAAGAGGGCGTGGGCCTGAGCATTAGATCAGCTCTGCCCTCCCAACCTGTGACCTGGGAACTTTCCCTAACCTCTCTGCCCCGCTGACTCAGGGTCACTGAAGCTGCAGGAGGCCCTCATTCAAAGGGCAAAAGCCAGTCCTAAAAGAAACTTCTCCTCTTCCTTAAGTGAAGCAAAGCAAAGCATGCTGGGAGATGTGATTCCAGAGCGAGACTGTCAGTTTGATGACTTCAAGGGGTTCACGCCCATCCACTCCACCCTTTCTAGCCAGGCTCTGGAGCGGGCTAGCAATCCAGGGCCAAGTGTGAGTTTCCACTACTAAAACCCCACACATATCAGGGGGTCACCCAGACAGCAAGGTGCAGAGCGTAGCCCACCTGCTGTAGGTAATGCTTCTGCAGTATGGCAGCAGAGCCCAGCAGTTGTGACAGAGACCATAGTCCCTCAAACATTTACCACCCAGGCTTCTGGGCCCTGGCTGAGCCGCTCAGTTGGTTGGAGGTTGGAGCATCGTCCTATGCATGTACCAAAAGGTTGTGGGTTCTATTCCCAGTCAGGATGTGGAAGCAACCAGTTGATGTTTCTCTCTCTCATCCTCTCTCTAAACATATCCTCAGCTAGCAACACCTGAGCTAGCTCCCTGCTCTACCTGCTACCTCATTTAAGACCCCACCTACAAGAGGAGAGATTTCCATATTCCCATCTACAGGTAAGGAAAGCAATGCTCATTTGCTCTTAGTAGCTAATCAAGTGGTGGAGCCAGCTTTGAACCCAAGTGTCCTGATTTCAAAGCCCTCAAATCTCACCCTGGGGTGTTTGGAAGGTGAAGGTCCAGGCATTTAGAACCCTCATCTTTCACTCTTACAGCTGTGCTCTATTAGGACCCTCCTCTTTCATGCTTGCAGCTGTGCTCTAGGGTCCACCATCCCAGAGGCGGTTGGATTAGCACATTCAATGGACTTGTTCTGAATGCACTGGGCCCTGACTATAGCTCCCCTTGCTATCTGTCACTTCAGCTGAAGGAATTACCACCCATGTACCATGTGGGCCAGGCCCTTCCCAGCCTCCTGGTTCTAAATCTTTAGCTCTGAAGTCTGCAGAACTGCATTAAAAAAGCCCCGTTCACCAGGAGCAGAGGGAACAACGATGAGATGGGAGGAAGAGTTTGCGGTGGCCTCTTTTACTGAAGTTTTCACATGAAAGGGAGAGTATTTAGTCCATAATGGGACACAATTTAAAGCTAAGAACCTAGTCCCAGAAGGAAATAAGAGCTGAGAGTGTGAGGACTAAAATGGAGCAGGGAAAGGGACTTGACTGTTGGGTTGGAAATGTGTAATTTAAAAGCCAACCTACTGGATAACAGTTTGCCTTTTAAGGCCAGAATTAGTCACCCTGACCCACAAGTGCCCAGACAATCCAGGATGCGATTGTCTGGTGTCAGAGACAGCAAGAGCACTGCACAGCACTGCCAGAGCTCTGCTGCTCTGAGTTGCTCTGAGGTGCTCTGAGTCCATATATTCTTCTGAATTCTTCCCGACTACACCAGGGCAGGTTCCTTCTCGAACCCTGCCCACTGTACTAACTGTTGGGAGCTTAGTCCAAGATCCTCCTTTATCCTCTACTCACTAGTTACATGTGTCGGGTACCAGCCCCCCTGCCTGGGGCTGGACCTCTTAGGACGCCGGGTCTTAGATGGAGAAGCCATGAGAGGTTGTGGGTGTATAAGAATGAGTCTTTATTGCAGCAGCCAGTGGCCATAAGCCATTAGACAAACAGTCCTTCATAACAGTGTCCCACTCAGGCAGCCATACACTGGCTGGTAAATATATACCTTTCCTATAAAGCAGCAGTAACAGTCTCTGTACCCACAGCTATTACCTGAGCAGCAGCACGCTGCCTCTAAACCTATAGCTTTACATGGCAATAGTACTTGAGCTCTCCCTTAGAGCTACAGTCTCAGTAGCCTCTCTAGCCTCTCTGGCTCGGCAGCTTCTCCTGTCTTCCCCTGCCCAGCCTACTGGCTAGTTAACATGGTAGCTATATCCAAGCTCTTTAGCCTCTCCTGCACACATAGGAGCTACATTCTCTGTGCCTACCACCTCTGCTTCTCACACTAGCTGGTCAGTAACGTATATTACCACTTAGACAAAGAAGGCTGGTTGCCAATGGTGACATCAATCATTTGGGTTATAGAAGGGCACAGCGTACCATGAGATTGCTGTGGCCTTGCAGCTGTGTCCAGAGTGGCGTTGGCCATTCGGCATACTATCAACAAGGCCTTTCACACTCTGAGTGGCCTTGGCTGTCTGGGGACTCTGGCATGGTTCCTACATCTGGGCATGGGGTCCTGAACTGGGGGTGCTGTTCTCTCAGTCATGGTGGGGTTGTGAGGGCCTCACCTGGAGCACACCTGTCCACCTGTGCACCTCATGGACTAAGGTCCCCACGGTGCAGAGTGCGCCTTGTACTCGGCCTGGGAGGCCCATGTCATATATGTCTGTGGGGTCACAGGTGCATGGGTGCATATCTTGTAGGGAAGAGGTTTAGTAAACATCCTGGCCAGGGGTGGGGAGTTAGGAGGCATGGTTCCTCTGAAGTCATAAAGCGGCATGATGGATTCAAATCCCACCCCCACAACTCACAGCAAGCCCATACCCACTTTCAGCCCATTTTCTTTTCTGTAAATTGGAACACAGTCACCCTCACCCTCAGATGTGGGGGCATTCTTTAAAATCACAACACAAAGTACTGGGTTATGTTGGGCTCTCTGAGCTGAGGGGGCTGGAAGGCGGGCACAGGGCAGCTAGAAGAGGTGAGGCCCAGTGTCACAGATGTGGCAGCACAGCTGCCTTAAAGGACTGGCTGAGCATGCATTCTAACATCAAGAAACAGGTAGCTGCCATTAGCAAATTCATTCATTAAGATCAAGTTTACTCTCTTGTCAATTACAATAATCTGTTTGAACAGAAGCATTTGGAGTTTATTAACGACATTATTGCCTGTGACAGGATGGATTGCTTTGTTCCTAACCACAGGTGACCTCCACACACCTTCCATGTCCCTTCTGCTCCTGCACTCACTCTGTTGTTCTGCGTCTCTCAGTAGCTCCTCACTTCCTAGGGCCTGCCTCATTCCAGTCATAAAATGTGCTCTGAGGCCTTGCCTACCTTTTGCCACCTGTGTTGTATTCCTACACTAGTAATCCCTTTGTATGTGCTGCTCCTCCTGCTCTTCTGTTGCCTTGTGGTTGAACCCTCAGCTCCCTTGTTCTTTTCTCCTTTATGTCAGGATGATGTTGGTTGCTCATGCCACAGCCTTTGCCCACCCTGCCTTGCTTTCTCCTGTGGCTGCTTAATTTGAGGGCATCATGCTTGGTCCAAGCTGGTCACGGCAGGTGTTTTCCCCCTGCAAGTTATTGGTTTAGGCAAGGACTTGTGACCCAGTTCTGACCAATGAGATATTAGAGCAGGAGTCCTCAAACTTTTTAAACAGGGGGCCAGTTCACTGTCCCTCAGACCATTGGAGGGCTGGACTATAGTTTAAAAAAAAAACTATGAACAAATTCCTATGCACACTGCACATATCTTATTTTGAAGTAAAAAAACAAAACAGGAACAAATACAATATTTGTATTTGCATGTGGCCCGCGGGCCATAGTTTGAGGACCCCTGTATTAGAGGAAGTCTACAGGAGCTTCTGTGAGAGTTTTCCTTCATGAAAATGAAGAGATGGGCAGGGAAGAAAGTTCTCCTTGCTTCCAGCTTGAGCACCCACTATACAGATGTGATGGCTGGAGTGGAGGCAGTCATTGTGCAACCATGACAGAGTGATACCCATGTTTGTTAATGTTGAAGTAAGAGTGACATGTGAGTTACTGATGACATTGACATTGATGACATTGTTGGGCTATCAGACCACCTCTTGACCTCCCATTCCTTACAGCATTTTTAAACATTAAACATTAGATGCCTTTGTAGTGCAGGATTTTCTGTTACTTCATTGAAATACGTATCTAACTAATGCAGCCTTGAAGTCTCTGTTGAAAATTCTCTGTCCTAAAAAACAAACAAACTCTGTCCTTAACTAGTTCCCCAGTGAACTTGGGTCTCTGCTCCTGTCCCCCTACCCTTCACCTATGAAAGCATCTCATGAGCTGTGGTGTTCTGTCTGTCTGACTGGCTTGTCTGTATTTGGTCTGTGAACACCTCTCTGCCAGTCTTCTGCCTTTTATGCTCTATGCACTCGGAGCCTGCACACAGTGGGTCCTCAGGACACCTCTGGGACTTCTCCCCCCATCCTCCATGGCAAGAAGCTTCCAGCCACCAAAAAGCCTGCACATTTTCTTTGGTCCAAGCACTGTTTCTGGACTTCTGCAGTCCTTCAGCATAAAGTGTGAGGTCCCAGCTGTCAGATCTCGCCTAACCTGTGCCTTCAGGTGATGAGCAGCAGACACAGGAGGTCATGGTGCAGAGGAAGAAGTCCACGAGTTGAGTCAAGGGAGATGTGGAAAGAGCAGCTCCAAACTGAGGGAGAGTCATGCTCTGGAAAAGACCGCTGTGTGCAAATAAGGAGCAGAGTCCTCAAGGCCCAAATGAAGCTGATGTCCCCAAGTACAGTGGTGATGCAGGCCCCTCGCCTCCCCTCCACCCCCCGCCCCGGTGGAGCTCCCGATGCTGGCCTGTGAGTGGGGTGCTGCCTGTGGTCACATGAGCATGATTAATTGCCAAGCAAAGTAAGAGGCTGGACACAGGGGAGTTGGGAGGGTGTCGTGGTGCTAATGAAGGAAGGTCCTCTTCCCTTCAGTGCAAATTGTTTTTGTGAGTCTCCTAATGGTCTTGTGGCAGTTACCAAGTTTCAGGCACCCACAGTTTGCCAGGCATGGCGCTGGGTGCCTTAGTCCTTGAGCCACATGAACAAGCTACATCATGTGGCTTCCCAGAGCTCAAGCTGCAGAATCTGGGTTTGCAGTCTGGCTTCACTCTTCCCCACTATGGCCAAGTTATCTCCCTTCTCTGGGCCTCAGTCTTGCACTGTAAAATGGGGACATGAGTTGCTACCTTAACAGGGTTAATCCTGTTAAACGAGGATTGATTTGAGTGATGTGAGTGGCCCAGTGTATAGCTGACCCTCAACAGATACTGCTTGAACCATTGGATTCCCAGGTTAGACTGGAGTCTCACAGTGCTGTCTGAAAGCTTTCTTAAAACTAATCTAATTAATAATGTTTTCGTTCCAAGGTACTCCATTTAGTCAGCTTGAAGGAACAGCCAGAAGTTTTGATAGCCAGAGATAGAAAACCCAAAGTGATTTAAATAATCAAGCAGAAGGAAATCATTTATGTAACTCAGACAGGTTCAGGCAAGGCTCAATTGGTTGTTCAATGACGTCAATGCCATTCTCAGGTGGGATTTCCATTTTTGAAAACAAGATGGTCACCCATAGCCACAGGCTGATATCTGTCCCCTCAGCACCGGGACAGAAATAGAGCTTCTCCTGTTTCCTGATTCCAGCCCTCAGATCTGACCTCTGGGACCTGATTGGTCACATGCTCAGCCCTGAGCCAATCATTGTGGCCAAGGAGGATGGAATATGCTGATTGGCCAGCTTCATAACATGTGACCACCCTCTCCAAGGCAACTTGGGAGCAGCTCACCCTGTTTCTGGGGTGAGAGACAGAATGATGCCTGGGAGAGCAGGGCTGAGTGTCCAGCCAGTGCCTTCCTCTGGGCTTAATTTCCTGGAATGAACCTACTCCTTTCCTCTCCCTACACCCCATTGTCTTCTGTTTACAAACAAATTCATGGCGATACCCACTCCCTTTCCTAGCCTCATTTCACCCAGAGCAAAAAGGAGTAGAACCTCCTGTTTCAAGACAAGATTTGGGATCCCCTCTCAGCTTCAAGGGCTTCTTTTTAAAGTGCCCCATTATAATCAAACTAGAGGCTCGGTGCATGAAATTAGTGCACTCAGGGGAGGGGGATAGTCCCTCAGCCCAGATTGCAAGAGGGTGCAGGCCGGGCCAAGGGACCCCACTGGTGCACAATCAGGGCTGGGGAGGGACATGGGAGGTTGGCCAGCCAGGGAGGGACTGCGGGAGGGCTCCAGGGTATGTCTGGCCCATCTCGCTCAAACCCAATCGGCCAGACTCCAGCAGCAAGCTAACCTACAGGTCGGAGCATCTTTCCCCTGGTGGTTAGTACACATCACAGTGAAGAGTTGACAGTTCGACTGCCTCCTGGTGTTCAGTGCATGTCATAGCAAGCGGTTGAGTGGCCTTAGCATATCATTAGCATATTATGCTTTGATTGGTTGAACGGACGACTGGACAACTGGACACTTAGCATATTGGGCTTTTATTATATAGGATACTTAGTCAACAGACATCCACTGAGCACCTACTAGTGCTATGAGTTTCAGGACTATAAATTACCTGTAAGTGGGCATCACCCAGGAGTCTTCCAAAGGAAATGAGTTGTACCTAAGGGTATTCCTTCCCCTTTCTGGGCTTCTGTTTTCTCATCTGCAAAAGGAGGCATTTGGGAAAATGAGATCCCAGAATGCCCTCAGCTCTCATACTGTGGTTGTCTTAGAACATCTCTTGGGCTATGAACTAGAGCAGAGGAGGGTCTAGGACAGCGGTTCTCAACCTGTGGGTCGTGACCCCTTTGGGGGTCAAACGACCCTTTCACAGGGGTCACCTAAGCCCATTGGAAAACACATATATAATTACATATTGTTTTTGTGATTAATCACTATGCTTTAATTATGTTCAATTTGTAACAATGAAATTGGGGGTCACCACAACATGAGGAAGTGTATTAAAGGGTCGTGGCATTAGGAAGGTTGAGAACCACTAGTCTAGGACTTTGATGCTACTGCTGCTACAGAAAACTTTTTTGGGTGTTTGTGAATTCCAAGGCCTCCCACCACTGAAAGTTAAGTTTGGATCACTCTGTCATTCATTGATCTGTTCACTCAGCCCTTCATCATCTTATTATTCCATTTGTTCCCTTCTTTACTTATTTCATGCTTTGTTTTTTAAGTGAAAGGGGAGATTTATTAGGAAGGGAAGGAACCCCCAAACAAACAAACTAGGGAAGCTGGACTTTCCAAAGGACTGGAGTCAGCAACTGGTGAGACATGAGATACCAAGTTGGCTACTTTTCTTCACAGCCCGGACCACATCACTGGATCCTCCATTTTTAAATCCATCATTTTCTCTCCAAATTCCATAGCTATCACACTAGTTTTATGTACTACCCTTCTTTTTGGATGGAGGTGAGCTGAAAAACTGAAGTGGCCTCCCAAATTTTTCTCCCTAAACCCATCGTTGTCCATTTCCTACCTGTTCTCCTCACTATAGCCACAGTGCTTTACTGAACATGGAAAATGTTTTCAATTGCTCCAGGATTAAACATCCAATCTTAAACAGTGTGGAACTAGATTACCATTCACCCCATTCAGTGCCCTTTGCTATGGCACTTCTGGCACTGGAATTATACAGCCCTACCCCTGTTGCTCTCAGGCATGGCAAAGGGGTTGAGACAGTGACAAATGTGAGACACACCTAAGAACCAGAGTGTGATTGACCACTTTTCCTTCTTCCAAAGCCATGGAAATAGTACAGACAGAGATGGCTCTAGCAGCCTGAGACCGCGGAGAGGTGACACAGAGCAGAGCCATGTGAGCAGGAAGCGTGAGAGATAATAATGCCTAGTGAGGCCCCTGTGCTTTGGGGACCACTTGTAACTCAGTATGACCAGCTTGTCCTACTGACATGCATGGTCCATGCCTCATGCTTGTTGCCCTACCATTGGCTTTCAATGCTTACACAAGTTGTTCCTCCCATCTTGGAACATTTGTCTCTTATTCTCTCTTCTCAGAAAGTTATTCACCCCTCTTTGTTAATATTTATCACCAGTGAGCTCTCAGCTTAAGGGGAAGTACTCTGGGAAGGATTGCCTGAATTCACCCTCTTCGTCAATAGATCGCTTTCACTGAACTGTAAGTTCCAGGTCAGAAGACAGAGCCTGGGAATTTAGCTTACATTTTTTTTAAGCCTGCTCCTCCCACCATGTGCCGGGGTCCATGCTGAGGGGCTAGACTCTAGAGGTAAGAGGTGTGTCAATCAGCCATGAGCCTAGCTCCCACAAACCTGCCTGTGGTGGAGGAAGAGACATGCAAGCAGCAACATTTGAACCCACTGTGATAATTTTAGCAGGATATCTATTATATAAGAAACCTGTGGTTGTCACACCATCACGCCGTAACAACTGATCAGCAGGAGGCTGCGTGTGCGGGTGGGCGGGGACTTGACTCTGGAGGACTTGACCGGAGGCGCAGGTGGGTTTCTGGGTCCCGCTGAGCCGCGGGACTCTGGGTCCTGGGTCTCACATGTTTTCGAGTGCTGGGCCCTTAGTGAGTATCTAAAAGAGACTGGAGGGAAGGCAAGGGAGACTGCCTGGAGGAAGAGGCATCACAGTGGGTTTTGAGGAAGAGTTGGAGTTGCCCAGTTGGGGGGCTTGCTGGGGAGGTGTGGTGGGGGAGATTATAGAGCAAGAAGCAGGTGCCCAATGTTTCTATGGCTTGAAAGAGGATAAGCACAGAAGCAACAGGGACCAGAAGCAAACATCTGGCATTGGTATTCCTGTGCACACAGTGTTGTTTCAGTTCCTGTGCAAGTGGGGAGTGGTGGGCAGGGTTTGCTTCTCAGAGTCTATGGACAGTGGTGGTAATAGCAGGTTCCAAGCCCTTCACCACAGTGGCTGTCAGTGATAGACTGATCTGGGGATCTGGTGGCCAACTTTAGGTGCGTGCTGGTGCTTTGTTCTGGGTCGAAGCAGCTAGAGATACCTTTGTCTTCACTCTGCTCATTGGACTTGTCTCATGCCTTAAATTCCTGTCCTTCCGTTCTAAGAATCTGCCAGTCAGTTCTTTCTAGCAAATCAAGACTTTCTGTGCACACAGCCCCAGCAGTCATTTAAAATTTGCATAAGATGAATAAAATAGAAGAGAGATGAATCACCAAAAACACATGTCACTGGATATAATCTCTCAATATTTTCTCAGTATTAAAATAATCTGAAGGCATCAGGATAAGACTGGACGAGTCCCACTGCTGGGTGATTAGGGGCTATGGTCATTCAGTAGTCCCATGATCTGGAGAGGGGAGGTGCGTCCACACAGGACTGGAGTTCCAGGCCCTTGCTGGAATGTGACAGAATAGCTGTCCAGCCTCCCAGAAAGTGGGCCAGTGGGCAGTGACGCTAGAAAGTCACTTTTCTTTGAGGCTCTGGATTCCCTTGTTAGAGTGGGGAGGGAAGGACCTTCCTCGCTGCCAACTTTCCTGGGTGTGAGGCCGATGTGCTAAAAGAGCTTGGAAAAGCATGTTTATTCCAAGAAATTATTGTTTCTGAAGGTATTATTTTTTTCATACCAGCTAAAAGATGATCTCTGGGGGATTCCCTTAAATGGGGGACAGATACCAGGGAACCTGGACCCAGATCCAGCCCACAGGTTCTCCATGACTGAGTTGACATCTAGAGGAGGGGGCATTAACTCCTGCTTAGGAGGAAGGAGCTGGAGCAGTGTCAATGTGGAGGATTCTTGCAAGATGGGCCATGAGGGGAGCAAAAGGGGGGCATCTCCAGGCAGTGAGGAGCCTAGGAATAAGGGCCTCTGTAGGCAAAGGTGGTGAAGGAATGGTGTCCTTCTGCCTCAGGGAGGTTGGTCAGATAAGATATTGGGCTGTTTCTAGTGCTGCCCTCAGCCTGCTGCCCATCCAGCCGTCCTCAAGTCCAGTGAAGCTCCCCAGCAGGGGGAGTCAGGAGCCTGGCCACCAGACTGTGGGGAGAGGGGAGAGGGACGGAGCCCTGGGAGGAGGATGGGTGGGCAGCGAGGGGCTCCAGGAGCCTGGAAGCCACAGGGGTGGGAGCTGTAGAAGCTGAAGTTCTACACTGCCAGGGGCCAGCCAGGACCAGCCCCAAAGCCATGTCAGGCACTGCCTTTCAGAGAAGCTAGTGCCCAGGCCAGAGCTGGATGGACTCTCCTGGTCAGCAGGCAGGTCTCATTTAGTGTGTTGTCTGAGTGACCATTCCTGGCAGCCTGCAGTGCCAAGCTGGGGAGCCCAAAGCCCTGGGTACATGCTCTGCCAGGGATGAGGAACGGGAGGCCATTATCATGCATGCCAGCTATGTGTCATTCCTAGAATGCCCCTTATTTTCCACATGGAGAAACTGAGGCCCAGGGGGGGAAATACCCTCAGCCAGTTTGTGTCCTTTAGCCTCCTGGCCCGTCCCACCCCCCAGTCCTTCTGAGCACCCTGTGCCACAGTGAGCTGTGTGACAGGAAAACCACACTGTTCCTCTTCTTTCTCTCCTTTGCCCATATCCTTTTAATATTTAGTGTGTTTTATACATTATAAAGGACAGTCCAACACCAAGCACTGGGCTCCAGGACTAGAACTTTCCCAGTAATTGGAATCTATGTTTGCATATGGTCCCACCATGGAGGCCACTGCTCTCCTGAAGGTATGTCTGTTTGTAATTCTCTTGCTCATATATCTAAACATTGTATTCTTTTGTTTGTTCTTGAGCTTTACAAAAATACTATACTATGTGTTAACTTAGAAGACTTGCAGTTTTTACTCAATATTTTACTGTTTCTCTGCTTTATCTATGCTGTTGTGTGTAGCTGTAGTTTGTTTTCACTGGTATGACTACCTCACAATTTATTTTTACACTTTCCTGTCAATGAGTATTTGGATCATTTCTGTTTTATTTTCTATTATTAACAATGCTGCTATGAGATCTTGTACTTGCCTTGTATAATGCCTAGGAGTGGACTTGCAGGATTATAAGATATGTGAATGGTGAACCCAAAGTGATTTACAAAGTGTTGGTACCAGTTAACACTCTCATCAACAGTCCCTACGTATTCCCGTTGATCTGTACCCTTTCAAACCTTTGGCCCTGTCAGAGGCCTTACTTTTTCCACTCTAGTGGGCATAAAATGACATCTCATTGGGATCTTATTTGCATTGCCCTGTGCACTAGTGAAACTGAGCATCTTTTCCTGTGTTCATTTGTGTACCTGCTTCCAGTCTTTTTGCTCCGCATTCTCTTTTTTTCCTGTGTGCTTGCAGGTCTTTATGTATTCTGGACACTACCCTTTGCTATTTCTGCATATTCCAAATGGCTTCATACCATTTTTGGTTTATCTTTTCACCTGTCTTTGGTAAGAAGTAATACTTTATTTTACTGCAGTCAAATCTACCATTTTTAATGCTTTGTAAGCTTTTTGTTTCTTGTTTAAGAAATTGTTCTCAGCTCAAAATTTGGAAATATAGTCCCTTATAGAAAATTCTTCTTAAAGTTTTCCCTTTCAATTGTAGTTTTTAATGTATCTAGGATTTGTTGGGGGGGATGTGGTGTGAGGCAAGGATTCTACTTCATTTTCCCAATCGATATCCAATTCCAGCTCCTTCACTAAATGGGCCTTCTTTCTTGAGTCACATTTTAAGAAGCCTTTTAAAAAATCATAAGTATTAAGGCCCTCAGATTTTTAGTAACTTTTAGAGCACCCTGCAGTCATGCCTCTTATCTATCTACACCTGTTTCCTTCTTTTACCATTGCAGTTTCCAGTATGTGCAAGTTCCTTGAGAGAACAGGATAGCAATCCCAGGTGTTTCTGAGAGAATGAGGAAATGGGTGCAGAGAAAAGCGCTGAGTCTGTAGTGGTTGTACTAAAGTGGCCCAGACATGGAGTCTGGCTGGGACTCACTGAGGGCAAGCTCTGTGTTCCTTCCTCTCAGTGTCTGACTGCATACAATAGGGCTGGTGCTGAAGGGATCAAACCCAATAGCCTGCCTTTCCATTTCCCTCCTGTGGGCTCCATTGAGTAGGCATAGAGACCATTTTGGCATGTTCCTCCTAAAGGCCTGAGAGGTGCTTGCTGCTTCTGTTTCTCATCCTCTGCCTTGTTCCTCCTAGTGCAGTGATGGCGAACCTATGATACGTGTGTCAGAGGTGACACGCGAACTCATTTTTTTGGTTGATTTTTCTTCGTTAAATGGCATTTAAATATATAAAATAAATATCAAAAATATAAATCTTTGTTTTACTATGGTTGCAAATATCAAAAAATTTCTATATGTGACACAGCACCAGAGTTAAGTTAGGGTTTTTCAAAATGCTGACATGCCCAGCTCAAAAAGTTCGCCATCACTGTCCTAGTGTCACTGTGATGATGAGGCGCCTGTGGTTGAATAGACTCTTTCTTGTGTTTCCTGCTAGTCCCTTGCCTGATAATGAGATGGAGAACTCTGGGGGCAGCATTCCATCACCCTGGAGCAGAAAGCCTGTCTTAGCCAGGAAAGCTCCACCTCTGATGTGGGTGTGCAGTGCTGTGGCCTCTGGTTATACTCCCTCCCCCCGCCCCCCCCCCCCGCTCCCCGCCCCCCTCGGCTCCTCCCAACTCCTGAGCCCTTGAAGCAGCCCCACTCTGAGGTTTTGAGCCTGGAAGGGAGGTGGTCTCTTCTCCACAACTGGTGACCAGTAGTGGACACTTACTCCAGCATCCCCCCACCCCCTCATATCTGCCCTGATCCTTATCTGGCTCCCAGGCTCCACCTCTGCCCCCCACCTGTGGGGTCAGTGAGGTTCCAGGTCTCAGGACCGTGTCGCACAGGGAAAGGCTGTTGGAACCTCTTAGACTCCTTCTGTGGCTCTGACCTGTACCCTAATGATAATTATGATGATGACAACAGCTCACTTCCACAGCATTTGTGATGTGCCAGGCCCTGCCTGGTCTAAGCATTTCATGGGGTCCTCACAACACTGTTTTGTGCCCTAGTTACAGATGAGGACACCAAGGCTCACAGCCATGATGTGACTTGCCCAGGGTCACTCGCAGGTCGATGAGTGAGCTGGGATTTGGACCCAGGCTGTCAGGCTCCAGACTCCATGCTCCTCACTATGACCCACATGGTTCCTTTGGACCTTGACCAGGCCTGCAGCTCTGTCTCTTGGTGACTGGTATGAGACCCCAGTCCCCATAGGGACTGACCCCCATCGTAGAATATAGAAGAGCTTTGTCCCTGAGCGCTGGATCCATGGCAGACCTGAGCCTTCCTTGGGCCTCCCCAACTCCAGAGAATGTCCTCCCCAGCTTCTGAAGTTGGGCTAAGCTATTAGGACTCCTGCCTGCTGCAGTGGAATCCCAGCTCTGACTCATGGGCAGCCAGAGGATTTTTCTTTCACTGACTTGTATGCATGCATATAAGCATAACCAATGGATGCAAGACACTGGGGGGAGCGGGGGAGAGGGGAGGCCGGGGGAAGGTCAATGGGGAAAAAAAGGAGACGTGTGTACTACTATTTGTAATACTTTAAAAAATAAAATAAAATTTAAAAAAAAGAAAAGGCCAGATTAAAGGAAAAAAATCATCATGACCTTCTCACCCACACCAGCGATGAGGGGAGGAAGCACGGCAGCATGAGGTGGTCTCACTGAGTCTTCAGGTGGGCTCTGCTGGGGTGCGGGGTGGGCTAGGCTTGGCCCACTACTGTGACACCCCTTCCTGCCAACTTGGCATCGGGGCCACTCCCAGGCTGGGCAGTCTTCCTTTGGGGAGGGAGTTTGAAGCTTTTGTAGTTTGTGGTTGCCAGTTGTACTTAGAAACCCAAGCATCTCAGAGTCATAAATTACCTTGAACTAGTTTGATAACCTTGTGACTCTGTGCAGCAGTTCTTCCAAGGCGGCCAGTTATGTAACTGGCTGAGTGAGGCATGGTGCCCTCCAGAGAGGCAGGGCAAAGCCAGGCCTGGCAAGGATGCTGGCCACCCAGGACCACAGCGGCCAATGCAGGGAGATGCTGCGGGTCTGTGCAGTTCACTGGCATTTCCATGGAAACACATTTCTAGCAAAGAGCCAGGATTTATGAATTAATGAGGCTAGATTCTCACTCCCACAGCATGATCATTTGCTACATAGAAGGAGCAGAAAGTGCCATTCGGCTCAGCTCCAACAGTGATATCCGTGTTAGCAGATCATCCAGCTCCTGTTTGCATCCTTCCAGTGATGGAAAGGTCATCACCACCTGACACATTTCACAGTGACAAGAAGTTAACTTCCTGCTGATTCCAGATCTCTCTCCTGGGGCCACATCTGAATCTATGCCTGAGACTGCCTGGACAGAGTGGAAGGCAGTGATAGGACTCATGGGCAGCCAGTACAGCTTCTTTAGCCTTTCCTCCATGGTTACAGCCCCTCTGGTCAGAACAGGTACTTTTGGGATCAGCTGATTAGACAGTAACCTCTGTACTGAAAGGTCATTTGGGCCAATGTTGGTATCAAATTTTAATATCAAATTATTGCATGAGAAACATGTCTCATTTTCTTATCTCTAAACAGACCTTCAGTGCCCCCCCCCCCCCCCATTTCTGTATACAGGTAGCAAAGAGAGTCTCTGCTTGTAACATGGGATCAATTTCCAGTAGCCTCTGGGGTTCCCTGAAGTTTGCTGGAGGAAAAAAAAACCATTTGATGTTTAAAACCAGGCTGCAAATAAAATGGGACATCTGAAATATCTAAGAAATGGACCAAATCTGCCTTAGGAGCATGTCCTAGTACAGCTAGGGGGCGGGGGGGGGGGGGGGGCAGACAAACAAGGTAATAAGAAACTATAATGAATAACTTTATGCCAATAAATTAAAAATTTTAATGAAATATCCAAATTTCATGAAAGGCGTAAACCAAGAAAGCTCACTCAAGAGGAAATAGATAACCTAAATAGCTTTATGCCTATCAAAGAAAATAAAATTGTATTTTAAAATGTCACAAAGATAACTCCAGGCCTACATGGTTTTACTGGTGAACTCTACCAAAAATTTAGGGAAGATATAATACTATTTTTACTACAGACCTGCATTTCTCATGAACATAGATGCAAAAATTCTAAACAAAATAGTAGCAAACCTAATCCAGTAATATATAAAAATATTTACACCATGACTAAATGGGATTTATTATAAATATCCAAGGTTGGTTCAATATAAAAAAGGCAATCAATGTAATCCACCATCTCAACAGGCTAAAGACAAAATCATATGATCATATCAATGATGCAGACATATCCAATGCCCATTCATGATATTAAAAAAAAACAAACTCAGGACTTCCAGTCAAAATGATGGAGTAGGTAAATGCTGTGCTCACCTCCTCCCACAACCATATCAGAATTACAACCATGTTATAGAACAACCATCACTGAGAACCAACTAAATCTAGCTGAACAGAATTCCTATAACTAAGGATATAACGAAGAAGCTACTGTGAGACTGATAGGAAGGGCAGAGATCTGGAATGGGCTGGCCCCACACCCATGGTGTGTGATTAAGAATTGGGAGGGAGCCCTGCCAGTGGCTCAGTTGGTGGAGCATCATTCCGTGTACCAAAATGTGTGGTTCAGTTCCTGAACAGGGCACATACCTAGGTTGCTGGTTTGATCTCCAGTTGGGGCATGTACAGGAGGCAACGATCAATGTTTCTCTCTCATGTTGATGTTTCTCTCTCTCTCAAAAACCAATAAAAACATGTCCTCGGGTGAGGATTGAAAAAAAAAGAATTGGGAGGGGTATCTCAGTTGTATAGGTCCCCCGTGAAGAACGAGGAACTCCAGCCCCACACCAGGCTCATGAGGCACCAGTGCTGGGAAGAGAAGTCCCCATAACATCTAGCTATGAAAACCAGCAGGGATTGCAACCGAGAAGGAAAGAAGGCTGCTGGAGACTGAGGCAGACCTTTTAAGGGTCCCAGGCACAGACTCACTTGCTCATAAACTCACTGGCTCTAAGCTTCAGCACAGGGGCAGCAGTTTGAAAAAGCAACAGGGACATATGGACAGTAACAAATTCAACTAACTTCAGGGAGAGGGATGAGGAGCAGAGGTCAGAAAAACTCCTTCTGGGGCCAGAAGTGCTGGTAGGCACCATCAGTCCTTTGTTGAGCCCTTCCCCCAACCAGCCAGCCCAGTGCAGGCAGATGCCAAATCTGTGCTCTTCATAAACCTATCACTGTTTGCTCCACCCTAGTCCTGAGACCCTGCCCCACTCAAAACACCTGACAGGTCCAAGCCTTTTCCAGTGGCTCCTCCACCCAGTGGTCTGCCTTGGTGCACACTATGGATGTTCCCCAAATCTCTCAAAGGTCCACAAATGCCATACAAACAGTGGCTTACCCCCACATGCCTTGTAGCTCTTGCTATGTGGCCCCAAGCTTAGTACAAGTAGCAACTGGTCTCATTATATTATATCTTTCAACAGGTGGTCCCAAGCCTGGCATATGCAGTGGCCAGTCTTGGCCTGGAATGTAACTCCAACTAAGTGGCCACAAGCCTGGTACAAGTGACATCTGGCTTCAGCTCACATTGTGGTGCCCACCAAAGGATCCCAAGCCTGGCACAAGTGGCAGCCGGCCTCAATTCGCAACATAGCTCTCAGAGGCACCTCCAAGCCAAAGCAGCAACCAACTGCAAATCACTTTGTAGCACCTGCTAAGTGGCGCCAACTCCAGCAGAAGCAGCTGCTGACATTAGCCTACACTAGCGATTTTCAAGCTAGTGGCACACCAGGATGCCATAAGAGGAACACTGGTGTGCTGCAAGAATTTTTAAAACATGCAATACCTGACTATTTAGTTAGGAGCTAACTGACCTCTTTCCCCTTAGATTGTCAAAGAAAATAATGGTAACAGCCAACAAAACAATAGTTATCCAGTGTGAATGAATCAAAATTATACCTATTTTTTGTGTCAGATTAGCAAAAAATATATTTTTGGTGAGCCAAGAATTTTAGTAATTAGTTTATATGTAACATGAGATGAAAAAGGTTGAAAATTGCCAGCCTACACCAAAGCACCCCCCAAGAGGCTCCAGAACCAACACATCAAGGAGCCAGCTTCAGATCACACCCAAACAGTATTTTAAAGGACACACCCAATGGACAGACTTAGTTGACAGCAGACCCCACCAAACCAACTTCTGCTCCCATGGTGACAGCCCCCACATAATGGCTTATCCTCTAAGCACAGTCAGCCCTCATAGCCAGTAAGTCTAAAGGTGGACCTCACCGACTGAGGTGCCAACAGCAAATAAGGCTCAACTACAACAGGAGGGCACACACAATCCACACAGGGGACACCCCAGGAGCACATGCTAAAGTGACCAGGGACTGCACCACTGGACACCACTCTACACCTTTTACATAAGGCTACTCTGCAAAGACCAGGAGATGTAGCAACGTAGGAGATATACCTAATTAAAACCAAACAAACAAAAAACACAGGAAATCAGCCAAAATAAGAAGACAAATAAACTTGTCCCAAATGAAAAAACAGGACAAAACTCCAGGAAAAGAACTAAATGAAATGGAAACAAGAAATCTACCAGATAGAGTTCAAAACACTGGTTATTAGGATGCTCAATGAACTTAGGGGTAAAATTGATTAACTTATTCAGATCTTCAATAAAGAGAAAACATAAAAAGGAGATAAAAATCATTAAAAAAAAATACTAGCCAGAAATGAAGACAATAAATGAAATGAAGAATATACTAGAGGAAATCAATAGTAGATTGAATGAAGCAGAGGATCTAATCAGCAATCTAGAAGATAAAGTAGAAAAAAAACCCAATTAGAACAGCAAAAAGAAAATAATTTTTTTTAAATGAGGATAGTTTAAGGAGCCTCTGGGAAAACATCAAGCATACCAACACTTGCATCATAGAGATATCAGAAAGTGGGGTAAAAGAGAAAAGGATTGAAAATCTATTTGGAAAAATATTGACTAAAAACTTCCCACTTTCAAAGGAAATCGACATACAGTCCAGGAAGTACAGAAAGTCCCAAACAAGATGAACCTAAAGAGACCCACACCATAATTAAAATGCCAAAGAATTTAATCTTAAAAGTAGCAAGAGAAAAGCAGTTAGTTACATACAAGGAAGCTCCCATAAGAGTATCTGCTTATTTATGAACAGAAACTCTGCAGGCTAGAAGGGATTATCATGAAGTGTTCAAAGTCATGAAAGTCAAAGACCTACAACCAAGAATGCTCTGTTCAGCAAGGCTAGCATTTAAAATCAAAGGAGAGATAAAGAGTTTCCCAGACAAGAAAAAGCTAAGAGAGTTCATCACCACTAAGTCAGTATTACAAGAAAAGTTGAAGGGAGTTCTTTAAGAAGAAAAGACAAAAAATAGAAATAAGAAAATGTAAGAAAGAAAAAGTTCTCACTGACAAAGGCAAACAGTAAAAACAGTTGATTAACCAACATAAAGCTACTACAAAGGTTAAAAAACTAAAGTATGAAAAGCATGAGTAATTACAACAATAAATTAAGGCCACAAACAAAAGGAGTAAAAAATAACAAACATAAATGTGGAGAGGGTAGACAAAAATTGTAGTGATTTTAGATATACTCAAAGTTAGACAACCATAATCTTAAAATAGAATGTTATAAACAGAGCTTGGTATACATGAAGCATATGGTAACCACAAGCATAACTTTTTAAAAGAAATACAATAAATGAAGAAAAAGGAATCCAAACATAGCACTATAGAAAGTCATCATACAAGAGAAGAGAGCAAGAGAATAGAAAAGGAACTGACGATAATCACAAAAACAATCAGACAACAATAAAATGGAAATGACTATATACATATAAATAATTACTTTAAATGTCAATAGACCAGTGCTCCAATCAAAAGACATAGGGTGACAGAATGGATTAAAAAAGAACAATACCCATATGCTGCCTATAAGAGACCCACTTCAGATAGAAAGACCTACACAGACTGAAAGTAAATGGATGAAAAAATATATTTCATGCAAATGGAAAGGGCGGGGGGAGGGCGGGGGGAGCAGGAATAGTAATAGACCTTAAAACAAAGGCTATAACAAGAGACAAAGAAAGACGTTACATAATGATAAAGATCAGTCCAACAAGAGGATATAATTCTTGTAAATATCTATGCACCCAAAGTAGAAGCACCTAAACATATAAAGAAAATATTGACAAACATAAAGTGGTAGATTAACAGTAAGACAATAAAATAGGGAACTTTAATGCTCCATTGACATCAATTGATAGATCATCCAGACAGAAAATGATAGGAAAGATTGGCCTTAAAAAACACATTAGACCAGATGGATTTAATTAATATTTTTAAGGCGCTTCACCCCAAAGCAGCAGTATATATATATTCTTTTCAAGTGTACATGAAATAGTTTCGAGGATAAACCACATTTAGGCCACAAAACAAGTCTCAATAAATTTGAGAAGATTGAAACTATATCAAGTACTTTCTATCATAATGGTATGAAATTAAAAATTAATAACAAGTAAAAACTGAAAAACACACAAACACTTGGAGGCTAAATATGCTACTAAACAAGGATCAAGTTAGAAATCAAAAGATATTATGAGATGAATGAAAATTAAAACACGATGACCCAAAAATAACCTTATACCAAAAGGAACTAGAAAAGGAAGAAAAGACAAAGCCTAAAATAAGTAGAAGAAAAGAAATTATAAATGTCAGAGCAAAAATAAATGAGTTAAAAAACAATTAGAAAAGATCAATGAAACCAAGAGCAGAATCTTTGAAAACATAAACAGAATGAATAAATCTTTAGCCAGACTCATAAAGAAACAGAGAGGATCCTAATAAATAAAATCAGAAATTAAAGTGGAAAGTAACTTCTAACAACACAAACACAAGGGATTATGAGAAAATACTATGAACAATTATAAACCAACAAATTGGACAACCTGGAAAAAAATGGATAAATTCCTAGAAACATACAATCTTTCAAGATTAAATTAGGGAGAAAAAGAAAATCTGAACAGACTGATAACTACTAACAAAATCAAATTAGTAAAATAAAATTTAAAATGGAAGAAGGAAGACTCCCAAACTCATTTTACAAGGCAAGCATTACCCTGATACTAAAACTAAACAAAGACACTAAAAAAATAGAAAATTATATGTTCATCCCTAATAAACATAGATGTAGAAAACCTCAACCAAATATTAGCAAATCGAATCCAGCAATACATTAAAAAGACCATTTACCATAAGCAAGTGGGATTTATTCCTGGGATGCAAGGATAGTTCAATATCTACAGAACAATGTGATATACCACAGAAACAAAATGAAGGTTAAATATCATATGATCATATCATATGATATGAAATATCATATCAATAAATGCAGAAAAACCATTTAGCAAAACCAAAAATCATTTTATGATAAAATCTCTTAGCAAAGTGGGAATAGAGGGAATATATTTCAACATAATAAAGGCCACACCTGACAAATCCACAACTGACATCATACTCAATGATGTAAAGCTTTTTCTTCAAGATCAAAAACAAGGCAAGGTTGTCACTTTCACCACTTTTATTCAACACAGTATTGGGAGTCCTAGCCACAGCAATCAGATAAGATAAAGAAGTAAAAAGCATCCAAATTCGAAAGGAAGAAGTAAAATTGCCATTATTTGCAGATGACATGATACTATATAGAGAGAACCATAAAGATTCCCCCCAAAAAAACTATTAGAACTAATAAATGAGTTCAGTAAAGTAGCAGGACACAATATTAATATTCAGAAATCAGTTTTTATGCACCAATGATAATGATTCATTAATTATATTAATGATAAATTAATTAAACAATCCCATTTACAATTGCATCAAAAAGAATAACATACCTAGGAATAAATTTAACCAAGGAGGTGAAAGACCTATATTTTGAAAACTGTAAGACATTGAAGAAAGAAATTGAAGAAGATACAAATAAATGGAAGGTCTACCATGACTAGGAAGAATTAACATTGCTAAAATGTCCATACTACCCAAAGCAATATACAAATTCAATGCAATTCCTTTCAAAATCCCAATGGCATTTTTTATAGAACTAGAACTAATAATCTTAAAATTTATATGAATCACAAAAGACCTCAAGAATAAAATCTTGAAAAAGAACTAAGTTGGAGGCATCACATTACCTAATATCAAACTATACTATAAGGTAACAGTAATCAAAACAGCATGGTACTGGCACAAACAGACACATAGATCAATGGGACAGAATAGAGAGCCCTAAAATAAATTCATGCCTATATGGTCAATTAATCTGTGGCAAAGGAAGCATTAATATACAATGGGGTAAAGACAATCTCTTCAATAAATGGTATTTAGAAAACTGGACAGATATCTGTAAAAGAATGAAACTAGACCATTTATTTAAACCACATATTAATATATTAATAAACTCAATATGCATTAAAAACTTAAATGTAAGACCTGGAATCATAAAATTCCTAGAAGAAAACAGGCAGTAAACTCTTTGATATCTCTCTTAGCAATATCTTTTTCGGTATGTCTCCTTGGGCAAGGGAAACAAAATGAAAAATAAACAAATGGAACTATATCAAACTAAAGAGGTTTTACACAGTGAAGGAAACCATCAACAAAACAAAAAGACAACCTACTGAATGGGAGAAGATAATCAGCAACAATACATCTTATAAGGAGTTAATATCCAAAATATATAAGGAACTCATACAACGCAACACCAAAAATCCAGTGACAAAATGGGCAAAGAATCTGAATAAGCACTTCTCCAAAGAGAAAATACAGATGACCAAGAGACATGAAAAAATGCTTAGTCACTAATTGCAAGGGAAGTGCAAATTAAAACCACAATGAGATATCATCTCACACCTGTCAGAATGGCTATCATCAATAAATCAACTAACGAGGTTGGGACAAATAAAGGGGACCAGTATGGACTGATGAACAGGGGTAGATACAGAAGCAGAGCAACATTGAACAGAATGTTGGACTACAGTGGGAAGCCTGGGGAGGGTTGGGGGGGGGAGGGATTAAGAGACCAACTGAAGGACTTATATGCATGCATATAAGATTAACCAATGGACACAAGACACGGGGCCGGGGGGGTGGGGGGTAGGGGCCGGGGGAATGTCAAGGGGGGGAAAAAAGGAGACATATGTAATACTCTTTGTAATACTTTAAGAAATAAAAATTATAAAAAAAAAAAAATAAATCAACTAACAAGAGTTGGTGAGGATATGGAGAAAAAGGAGCCCTTGGGCACTGTTGGTGGGAATGCAGATTTATATAGCCACTGTGGAAAACAGTATGGAGGTTCCTCAAAAAAACTAAAAATAGAAGTATCACAGGACCCAGACTTTTCATTTCTGGGTATTTGAAGAAACCCAAAACACTAATTCAAAAAGACATATGCTCTCTCATGTTCATTGTGGCATTACTAGTAATAGCCAAGATACAGAAGCAACTTAGGTGCCCATTGGTAGGTGAATGGACAAAGAATATATATATTGAATGGAATATAATTATTTATCAATAAAGAAGAATGGAATCTTGCCATTTGCAACAACATGGATGGACCTAAGTGAAATAAATCAGACAAAGACAAATAGTGAATGGTTTCACTTATATGTGGAATCTAAAAAACAAAACAGAAACAAACTCATAGGTATAGCAAACAAGCTGATGGTTGCCAAAGGAGAGGTGGTAAGGATGGGAGACAAAAATAAAAATAGAAAGAGATCTGTATCTAATGTCAAGTTACATGTTACTCTCTCCTTTCTTGATTCTGATATAAGAATAAAGTGTTTTCTCTTTTATGTGAAAAAAAAATAAAAATAAAAATAAATAAATTTAAAAATAACAAAATCTTGAGGATATGTGTGGTGAAGAAGATAACTTTTCTCTCATAATTTTGTTTGAGAATGACCAGACTAGATGGTCCCAGTGGGACAAGTATCAGAGCCTCTCCCAGTGTCCAGGTACCTTCCAACAGGACCACACTCACAGGGCGTACCAGGCCTGGGCTGGCTCCTGGTTGCCATTGTCCTGTCTCTCTGTATTCATTTATTCATTGGTTTCTTCCTTCCTTCATTTATTCCCACAGTTAGTCCATTCCCCACTGAATAGCCAGAGGGGTCCTGATAAAACCCAAGTCTGTACCTCCTGTTCCGATTCCTGCAAGGCTCCTCCCAGCTCACAGTCAGAGACTAAGTCCTCCAGGAACCCTCATGGCTCTGATCACCTACCCTGTCATCTCTCTGCTTCAGCTCTTCCTGGGCTCCCTGTCACTCACTTCCCCAGGGCCTTTGCCTGGCTCACTCTTTCCCCAGATGACTACTCAGCTCCCTCCCCCTTCTAGTCTTGGCACAACAGTTCCATCTGGTCTTGTAGAGGCCTTCCCTGACCAGCCTATCTGCATCGGCAGCATTGGCTCCTCCCGGGTTGGTGTTGCTACTTACAGTGAATGTTACTGTCTATCAGGTTTGCTTTGTTGTTGTCTCCCCTATTGGAAGGTAAGCACACTGCTGGCAGGCCTGACCCAGGGCAGGAGCTGGGAGCTCTTCTTGGCTGCCCTTGGCTGACCTGAATTATTCCTACACAGCTATGAGAGAGTTGGCCTTTAATTCAGTCTCCCGCTGCCTCAGCAGTGCCTTGAGTCTGGGGCAGTTTCAGAGGATTGCTCTGTGTTGTACACACGCAGCTCATGGGGCAGCCCTGCTCTGTTGTCAGAGCCAAGAGCTCAGCTTAGGGGCCAGCCCTGGCGGGTCCACTAGAATCTTGCTTCATTGCCCTGCAGACTCTGCTGGCCCTGTCCTTGCTCCCTCCCTCCCTGGTGCTCTGAGATCTCTCTGCTCATTGCTCTATTCAAACCTATCACAGACTGCTGCATAGCTTATTAAATGTTTGCCTCCTCCCTCTAGACCAGTGGTTCTCAACCTTCCTAATGCCGAAACCCTTTAATACAGTTCCTCATGTTGTGGTGACCCCCAATTTCATTGTTACAAATTGAACATAATTAAAGCATAGTGATTAATCACAAAAACAATATGTAATTATATATGTGTTCTCCAATGGTCTTAGGCAACCCCTGTGAAAGGGTTGTTCGACCCCCAAAGGGGTCGCGACCCACAGGTTGAGAACCGCTGCTCTAGACTCTGAGTAGCTCATCCTTTGGGGAGGGAAGCAGAGAAATTAACATTTATCCACTGTGTGCCACTGTGGTTTTGGGGAAGAGTTCAGGTGGCCCTGAGAGGTTACATGCCTGCCTGAGGGCACACAGCTTAAGAACAAAGAGCTGGGATCTGGAATCAGGCCCCTGCCCTGACCCCACGCCCTGTCTGTCCTCTGTCCCACCCTGTGGGAGAGGCTGGAGTCAGAGAGAGACCTGGGTTGAGAACCCCCGCCGCCCCCCACCAAGCCTCAATTTGCTCTGTGCACAGGGACAGTCACCACCTCAGAGTGGTCCAGAGGATCTTCTAAGGCTGGGAGGAAGGACTGAGAGTCCTTGTCCTGTCTCTTGGAGGCTTGAAAGTTCCTGCTACTGCAGATTGCACAGCCGACCCTGTGCACACCCTGATCCCTAAGCTGAAGTAGCTGTGGCAGGTCTATGTGCACTTATCCCCCACACTGTCCCTGGTTGCCTGCTCCATGTCTAGACATCATGGCCATATCCAGCCCACCAGCTGCTTCTTTTCTTTCTTCTGTGAAAGGTTTGAAATTTATTTTCTAAAAAGCATCAGTCATCACATTAAACAAAACAAAACAAGCCAGCATATGCCTTATTTTTAAATCTATTCTACCTATTCACTGACCACGAAGGGTGGGACCATAGTACAGCCTGTCAGCTGTGACAGCAAATGGGATCATGTGCATTTTTTTTCTTATAGTCTCTTTGACAGGCAAATTAGGGATTTTTTTAAAATTTACATTCTCACTGTTTGCTTAAAATATAAACTTGGTTCAGCTGTTGGAGTGGGTTTCCCTGACCCTCATCCACCACACTCCTCCAGTCACTGAAACTCCAGGAAATGCCCAAGGGGTCAGTTGAAATCTCCAGTACTGGAGTTAGGAATCTAAAGAGTCAGCCTTTATTGAGATGGGACTCCTGTTTGTCTATTTTAAGCACCAGGTGCAGATATCTCGAGGGCTTGCCTGCAGCACATGGGTCTCTGGCATGGGCACTTCTGAATCTCTCACTCCAGCCTCAAAACTCAAATAAACAAACAAAAGAGCCCAGAATTTTGTTGGTCTCTTATGCCTGTTTTGCAGTTTATTAATATCTCTATATTAAATTATGTCATGACTAGAGGCCCAGTGCATGAAAATTCACTGTATCAAATAATCTTTAAAACCTACTACCAGCTCCCCTCACTCTACTAGTACTTCCATTACCAATAAAACTGTCTTTAAAAGTTTGTTTGTTAAACTGTTGTTTACTATAAAGAAGCTTTAGCTTTGAGTCTTTCCATTCCCTGGGTTCCTTTTGAAGGATGGGGTTGGAAGGACCCCATAGTACATGCTTTTTCTTTACAGTAAGATATACATAACATAAAATTTACCCTTTTAACCATTATATTTATTTTTTTATCTTTATTGTTGAAAGTATTACATATGTCCTCCGTTTTCCCCCATTGAGCCCTTCTAACCTGCCCCTGTCCCCCTCCCCAGGCCTCACCACCCTATTGTCTGTGTCCAGGGGTTATGCATATGTGCATACAAGGTCTTTGGTTGGTCTTTTCCCACCCACTTTCCCTCTGAGATTTGACAGTCTGTTCCATGCTTCCATGTCTCTGCATCTATTTTGTTCAATTTATTTTGTTTATTAAATTCTATATATGAGTGAAATCATGTGATACTTGTCTTTCTCTGACTGGCTTATTTCACTTAGAATAATACTCTCCAGGTCCCTCCATGCTGTCTCAAAGGGTAAGAGATCCTTCTTTTTTACAGCTGCATAATAATCCAATGGTGTAAATGTACCACAACTTTTTTATCCACTCATCTTCTGATGGACACTGTTTCTAGATCTTAGCTATTGTAATGCACAGCTGTGAACATAGGGGTGCATACTTTCTTCCTAATTGGTGTTTCAGGTTTCTTAGGATATATTCCTAGAAGTGGGATCACTGAGTCAAATGGCAGTTCCATATTTAATTTTTTGAGGAAACTCAATACTGTTTTCGATAATGGCTGCACCAGTCTGCATTCCCACCAGCAGTGTACTAAGGTTCCCTTTTCTCCACATCCTCGCCAGCACTTGTCATTTGTTGATGGTAGCCATTTTAACCGGTGTGAGGTGATACCTCATTGCCGTTTTAATTTTCATATGTCTCTTGGCCATCTGTATGTCCACTTTAGAGAAGTGTCTATTTAGGTCCTTTGCCCATATTTTAATTGGATTGTTTGTCTTCCTATTGTGAAGTTGAATGAGTTCCTTATATATTTTGGATATTAACCCTTTATCAGATGTATCATTGCCAAATATGTTCTCCCATACAGTTGGCTCCCTTTTCATTTTTCTGATGTTTTCTTTTGCTGTGCAGAAGCTTTTTATTTTGTTGTAGTCCCATTTGTTTATTTTCTCCTTAGTTTCCTTTGAACTAGAAGATGCATCTGCAAGCATATTGCTACAAGCGATGTCTGAGATTTTGCTGCCTATGGTTTCTTTTAGGATTTTTATGGTTTCCCCACTTACATTTAAGTCTTTTATCCATTTTGAGTTTATTCTTGTGTATGGTGTAAGTTGGTGGTCTGGTTTCATTTTTCTGTATGTACTTGTTCAACTTTTTCAATACCATTTATTGAAGAGACTGTCTTGACTCCATTGTATGCTCTTGCCTCCTTTGTCAAATATTAATTGAACATAATGGCTTGGGTCGATTTTTGGGTTCTCTGTTCTGTTCCATTGATCTATATGCCCATTCTTGTGCCAATACCAGGCTGTTTTGATTACAGTGGCTTTGTAGTAAACTTTATATCTGGTATTATGATCCTTCCAACTTTGTTCTTCTTTCTCAAGATTGGCCATTTGGGGTCTTTTTTTGGTTCCATATAAATTTTTGTAGTATTTGTTCTAGATCTGTGAAATATGCTGTTGGTATTTTAATGAGGATTGCATTGAATCTGTAGATTACTTTGGATAGTATGGACATTTTAATGATGTAAATTCTACCAATCCATGAACACAGTATATTCTTCCACTTGTTTATATCTTCCTCTATCTTTTTTTTCAATGTCCTGTAGTTTTCTGAGTACAAGTCTTTTACCTCCTTGGTTAAGTTTATTCCTAAGTATCTTAATTTTTTTGTTGCAGTGGTAAATATGATTATTTGTTTAGTTTCTCTTTCTGAGAATTCATTATTAGTGTATGAAAATGCCATCAATTTCAGTGTGTTAATTTTGTATCCTGTGTGTTAATTTAATTTTGTATTAAATTTATTTAATAAATCTAGCAGTTTTTTTGGTGAAGTCTTTAGGGCTTTCTATATACTAGTACACTATCATGTCATCTGTGAATAATGAGAGTGTTACTTCCTCCTTTCCAATTTGGATACCTTTTATGTTTTCTTCTTGTCTGATTGCTGTGGCTAAGACTTCCAGTACTATGTTGAATAAGAATGGTGAAAGTGGACATCGCTGTCTTGTTCTTGTTCTTAGGGGAAATGGTTTTAGCTTTTGCCCATTGAGTTTGACGTTGGCTGTAGGATTGTCATATAGGGCCTTTATCATGTTGAGGTATGATCACTCTATTCCCAGTTTGCTGAGATTTTTTAAAAATATATTTTATTGATTTCTTACAGAGAGGAAGGGAGAGGAATAGAGTTAGAAACACCAATGAGAGAGAAACATCGATCAGCTGCCTCCTGCACACCCCCTACTGGGTATGTGCCTGCAACCAAGGTACATGCCCCTGACCGGAATCGAACCTGGGACCCTTGAGTCCGCAGGCCGATGCTCTATCCATTGAGCCAAACCGGTTAGGGCCTGAGTTTTTTTATATATATATATTTTATTGATTTCAGAGAGGAAGGGAGAGGGAGAGAGAGATGGAAACATCAATGATGAGAGAGAATAATTGATCAGCTGCCTCCTGCATGCTCCCTACTGGGGATTGAGCCCGCAACCCTGGCATGTGCCCTTGACCGGAAAGGAACCCGGGACCCTTTAGTCCGCAGGCCGATGCTCTATCCACTGAGCCAACCCAGCTAGGGCTACTGAGAGTATTTATCAAAAATGTGTGTTACTTTTTGTATGTCTATTGATATGATCATGAGATTTTTTTGTCTTTCAATTTATGTGATGTATCACATTTATTGATATGTGAGTATTGTACCAGCCTTGCATTCCTGGAATAAATCCCACTTTATCATGGTGTATAATCTTTTAAACATATTACTGGATTTGATTTGCTAATATTTTGTTGAGGATTTTATCATATATGTTCATCAGGGATATTGGCCTGTAATCCTTTTTTTGTAGTGTTTTTATATAGTTTTGGAATTAGGATAATGCTGACCTCATAGAAAGAGCTTGGAAATGTTCCTTTCTCTTGGATTTTTTGGAATAGTTTGAGGAGGATAGGTGTTAGTTCTTTGAATGTTTGGTAAAATATCCTTGTGAAGCCGTCTGTACCAGGCCTGTATGAGGGAATGACTCAGCCCAGGAAACCTGGGTGGCTGCATTCAGCTCCCCCAACCCTGGATTCTCCTCACACAGCTATAGTCCACTCTGCCCTCCCTCTGCCGGAACCCAAGTTGAGTGGCTGCACACAAAATTTTGTACATTGGCCCTGTAAGAGGTTGCCTGCATTTCCAGCTGTTTCACCCTGGCAGGCAGCAACCTTGCTGCTTTTCACAGCCAGATGTTATATGGGCATCTTTGTCAGTTCTGGTGCTCTCTGCTGGGGAGGAGGCGGGGGGTGCCAGCTTCGGGTTTAGATCCGAGAGTTCTTAATGGAACCTCGCACAGCTGAGATATCTCTCTGGAATTTCAGCTGCTGTCTGTGGGTGCCCAGCCAGCTGTTTCGTGCCCCTGCACTTCCTACCAGTCTCTATGGGGTCTCCACTTTTCGTCCTTGGATATCAGGGTTCTCTCCAGCTAATGTTCAGTTGATTATTCAGGATGCTTTTTCTGTATTTTAGTTGTGACTCCAGTTTCGTCCTGGGAGAGTGTCAGTGTAGCTTCCACTTACTCTGCTGCCAAAATGCCCTTTAAACCATTTTAAAATGTCCAGTTCAGTAGAATTAATTGCATTCATTTTGTTATGCAACCCTCACCATCATCCATCTCTAGAACTTTATCTTCCCAAACTAAAACTCTGTTCCCATTAAACAACTCCTTATCTCCTCCCCACCCTCCACCCCCAAAACCACCATTGTACTTTCTATCTTTATAATTTTGACTACTCTGGGTACATATGAGTGTAATCACAGTATTTGTCCTTTTGTGACTGGTGAATTTGTCTCTCTGTGTAGAGCCTAATGTCTTCAGAGTTGACCCAAGTTGCAGCATGTGCCAGCATTTCCTTCCTTTTTAAGGTCAAACACTAGTCTGCTGTATGTATAGACTACATTTTGTTTAAGCATTGATAGACTTTTGGGTTGCTTCTCCCTCTCCCCCTCCCCCGCACCTGGAAGGTAGCACAAGGGCCAGGACAGAGATGTTCATTCAGCCTTGTTGGTTTGTTGCCCTCTTTTGAACCAAGAGGATTTCCAATTGTCTCTGGCTTGGTTCATCCTCCAGGGAGAAAATGGCAAAGAAGTTAAAGTACTACATGAGGTTTCACTCATTCCCTGAAGGCCCCTCCTTCCCCATTGATTTGGCTAGAGGAAAGACTGAGAGGGAGGGACATAATTGCAGAGGGTGGTTAAGCTACTTCAGGGCATCCTGGAGGCTCCCTGCTGCACCAGGTATTATTAACCTTTTAGTTGTTGAATTCTTGAAAACTGGGGAGCAGATCAGGACAGGTGATTTAAGAATCACTGTGACTCAGCCCCAATTCTCATCCTGAAATCAGGGCCAGCTGAGAACCTGATAAGACAGGATACTGCAAAGGGAGAAAGAGGATTTGAAAGGGCAACAGGGGAGGGGAGCAGGCAAAACTGCTCCTGGATTGTGGAGAGAACACTTGCTAATTTGGGCCAGATGCTGTGGGTATTTCATTGCCCACTCAGCCATGGCACACCCCAGCTCAAAAATTATGTATGGCTCCCTATGGATGACAGAAGGAAAGCCAACCCCCGAACCTACATTCACGGCCTCACAGAGCTCTCTAGCCCCTGTAGCCTGCCTGCCCATCCCTCCCAGGGCTCACCATGCTGCTCAGCCCAGCGTCCCCGCTTCTCCCATCCCTCACGCAGGCTCCCTGGCCTCTCCTGCAGTGGGGCTGTGAGGGCCACACCCTACTCTTTAAAACACCATCTCCTCTCCGAGTCTCCCTGGCACTTGGCCCTCCTCTTTGGCACTTGGCACTATTTCTTCTACATTAAATATTCTTAACTTTTTTATTTTAAAAAATGTCGAACCCATGAAAAAGCTGAAACAACATAAAAAAACATAGAGACCTTGCCTGGGTTCCCCAATTATTAGCATTTTCTGGGGCCACTCCATCTCTTTCTGGGAATATGCACACGTGTCCTTTTGCCAGCCTGCAGGCTGCAGACGCCATGACACTCCAACCCCCACCCCCACCTTCCCCAAGAGCGCACACCTCCACCCCCCAATCCCCCGCCCCCGCCGCCCCAAGAACAGGGACATAGTCCTAGGGAACCACACCTGAGAAAAACAACACTAATTCAGCAACTTTATCCATGGTATCCATGCTAAATTAACAGCACATGAGCACATTCTCTTTCCAACTAATTAAAGCTGGAAGGAGGCTTAAGTCCCTTTTGGCCAATGTCCCCAGCCTGCCCCTCTAACAGGTACCTGGGGGCTCCAAAGCATTGAAACCACTCCTACTGTCATGTCACCATGATGGCCAGGGAAAGCCAAGTTGTCATCTGTTTGGAGCACCCTTACGGAGCATTTCTGTGCATTTTCAGATGCACACAGGAAGCTGGCTGTGTTCTCTGTGTGTTCCTCTCTCGTGAGTGGAACCACTTCGTATACAGAGAGTCCTGCGGGTGGCTTTGCGCTTCCTCATCATACTGTGACCTGCAGCTCAGACTGCACCACAACACATATTAGCCCCCCATGGAGGGACATCCTGGTGGATTTCCTGCTCTGCTTTCCTTTTATTTGATTAACCCCTTCCCCATTGGCAGTGTAGGAAGCTTGAGAAGGGCCCCTCACCACCAGCATGCACCCCCCTCCCCCCCCCCCACACACACACATCTCTGCAGCTCCCTCAGGAGACTGAGCTCCCAGAGGCAGTGGTCTTATTCCCTCGCCACTCACCTCATGCCTATGACAGTGCCCCTTCAGTAAAGGTGACAGAGGTGACATCTGTAGAGTCCTAGCTATGTGCCCAGCTCAGCTGGGTGCTGCACCTGCTGGAATTTCTCTATCCTCACAAGACCCTCTAAGGTGGGCAAGTGTTATCCTCGTTTTAAAGATGTACAAGCTGTGGCCCTAGAGATCACAGAGCTGATCGAGGTCACATGGTAGGCAGCGGCAGGCAGATTGGTTCCAGGTTTGTTCTGCCTCTTCAATATTGAATGGCCCAAGTGAATTGCATGTGCCCCTGCAGAGCAGCAGCCAGCTTCAGCAGCAGCCCTTTCAATACAGTGGGGCCTTGACTTACAAGTTTAATTTGTGCCGTGATGGAGCTCGTAACTCAAATTACTCGTATGTCAAATCAATTTTCACCATTACAATGAATTGAAATGCCATTAATCCGTTCCGGACACCCAAAAAACATCGCAATTGTTTTGTTAAATGTTTTTAAATAAGAAAAATGTATTTAAAAATAACGAATATTATATAAAAACACAATACTGAACAATAGAATGTAGTGCAATAAACTTGTTTTATTAAGTTTAATGTACAGCATTTACCTTGGCGATCAAACGACTTAAAGATGCTGATGGAGTTGGAGGAGAAAGGCTGAACTGAATAACTGAATCTTCTTTGCTGATTTTTGCTCTTTTTGCCACGCTTTCATCACTTTCATCTACAGGAGTTTTCGATAAAAACCTGTCCGATGAGATCTGTTCCATCCTCCCTTTCAGAATATTTCTGAAATGAGTTAGGCAAGTGTCATTAAATAGCTCCATCGCACGCCCAGTTGCAATTTTTTCTGGGTGTTTCTTTTGAATAAAGTCTGAAAGTTTCTCCCACATTCCCAACATTTCCTTTATCTCACTTATAGAAATAACCTCCTCCTCCTCCTCCATGTCATCTATTTCCTGCAAAACCTCCGTGTGCTGCTGCGTCTGTAGCTCCTTTAGCTCCTGCGTTGTCAGTTCCTCGGAGTGCTCCTCGATGAGCTCCTTGATGTTACCTTCCTTTATATCCGCGCTCGCTGCCTCACCATGTCTGACAACGGAGTGAATGCCGGTCCTCTTTTTAAAATTTTCGAACCAGCCCCGACTGGCTTTAAACGGCTCGCCCAATGCCTCGTCCATGGAAGTGCCTGGGGTCTGCTGCAGCAAATCAGTGTAAATAGCTCGTGCCTTCTCGCAGATTATAGCCTTCGTCACGGTATCTCCTGCGAGCTGCTTCTCCGTTAACCACACCATTAGCAGCTTCTCCATATTTTCATGGATAGATGTCCGCTGTTTAGAAATTATTTTAACGCCCTTGGCTGGAGTTGTAGCCTGTATCAACTCCTTCTGCTTCAGTATGGTGCAGATCGTAGAAGTGCTACGCTCGTACTGCTTCGCCAAGTCAACTACACGCACACCTTGGTCATGTTTTTCGATAATTTCTTTCTTTAATTCAATGCACATCATCCGCTTTTTCTTCTCAGCACTGTCCTTCGCACTTACTTTCTTCAGATCCATGGTTGAAAAAACGAAGTTTTGCAAAATAACTGCAAGCACAAATGCGAGCACAACACTGATGCTTCAACTAAGAGCTAACCGCTTAAAGTGAACGAGTGAGACACGTGATGCTGGGCTGATGTGGCGTTCACTGTGACGTTCGCTGCGCCAACTGGCGGTGGGGTATCTGAAGCTGGCTCGTAACCCGAATTTTAGCTCGCAACTCAAAGCAAAAAATTGGCCGAGAGACGGTTCGTATCTCGAAAAACTCGTTAGTCGGGACACTCGTAAGTCAAGGCCCCACTCTACTAGCACCTGCCTTCTCGCCTCACTGGACCTAGGCCAGTGATGGTGAACCTATGACACGCGTGTCAGAGGTGACACGTGAACTCATTTTTTTGGTTGATTTTTCTTTGTTAAATGGCATTTAAATATATAAAATAAATATCAAAAATGTAAGTCTTTGTTTTACTATGGTTGCAAAGATCAAAACATTTCTATATGTGACACGGCACCAGAGTTAAGTTAGGGTTTTTCAAAATGCTGACACACCGAGCTCAAAAGGTTCACCATCACTGACCTAGGTCCTAGGCAATGGGGCAGCAGACCCGGGTTTAATTCCAGATCTGCTGCTTCCTCCAAGCTGTGTGACCTCAGCTGATTACTTGCCTTCTCTGAGCCTCAGTTTTCTCACTGTGAGAAAGAAGCTGGTAGCAGAACCCTTCTTGTGGAGAATGACATTGGAGAGGCCCTCACAGTGCCAGGTGCACAGTAGGAGCCTAGGAAGTGAATGTGAGTGACTGCTCAGAGGGGCCTAGCTGCCTATGAAGGAACTGTGTTCAGCTGCTGCAGCCTGAAGCCAGAGTGTGTTCATGACATTCTAGCATCAAATTTCAGCAAGATGAAATTTTGCAGATTCAGACACTGATTCATGTGACAGTGTTGTCTTTTGAGTCTCACTTTGCTTTCCCTGGCCATCATGGTGACATGACAGTAGGAGTGGTTTCAATGCTTTGGAGCCCCCAAGTTACTAAGGTTTCTTTCACCTCCCTGCCTACTGTGTGCCAGGCCCGGCCTTTGTTGTGAGTTAGGGAGACGGACATGGGATGGATGTGGTGGGAATCTCCTAACTTGTTGCCCCAAGGCCACTCACCTTCTGCTCTCTTCCTCCACGTAGTACCAAAAGCACCTGGCTCTGGGCCAGCAGGTGGCCCCTTGGCCCACCACCTGACTTGTCTGCCTGGCCTGCTACTAGTGAGAATCACAGCCTTAGAAGCTTCTGTACTAGTGAGGGCAGATGCTCAGAGGTATCCAAGTCACCTCACTTAAATGTTGCCTCCTCAGGGAAGCACTCCCTGACCACCCTAGACAGAGTGTTCTCTTTGTAGCTCTCAGGACTGGGACAGCTTTCTGTATGTCTGTCTACTCGTCAGTTGCCCCTCCCACTGAGAGTGAACACTGGCATCTATGTAACATTTTACATGTGCTGGGACTATGCAAGGCTGTTTCTAAGTGTTAACAGTCCCAGAGAGCCTCGCTTTTCAGACACGGTGCACAGAAATTCAGGAATTGCTCCAGGTCACCCAGCTTGTGAGAAGCTCGGCGAGTTGATAACCTGTGTGCATTTCTGGCCTGTCTGTGCTTGCCACTGCCCAACGTCAGTGCTGAGAACACTGCTGGATAACTGTTGGGCACGCAGTCTGTTTGCTGACTGTCGCACTGAAGAATACCGTTCTGGGTGCGGGGCCTTTGAGGAAGCTGCTCTGTGTGCATAGCATGCTGGGAAAAGAGGTCAGGAATGACACTGCAGTAGGAGTGGCAAATCAACTTTTCCTTGGAGGCTGAGCAGGAGTCCAGGTGGCAGATGGATGGAAGGAAGGCAGCCCAGGTACATAAAAAGGCATGACAAGTGCAGGAACAGTGATGAAGGTGGAGGTGTGGGTCAGGGAGAGGAGATGGGAGGGCTACCCAGTGTAAAGGTTGGGGAACACTGCAAAAAAACAAAATTACTCAGTGTATTAATCAGCTCAGGCTGCTGTAACAAAATACCACGACTGGGGGCTTAAGCACCTGACATTTATTTCTCACAGTTTTGGAGGCTGCAAGTTCAAGATGATTGTGCCAATGGATTCAGTTCCTGGTGTGGGCTGTCTTCCTGGCCTACAAAGGGCCACCTTCTTGCCTAGTCATCATGTGCCTGGTGGAGGGGGAAAGGTGGCCAGGGAGAACTCTGGTCTCTTTCTTCTTATAAAGGGGGATTATATAAGGGGCTTCACTCTCATGACCTCATCTAAACCTAATTACCTCCCAAAGGCCCCACCTCTGAATACCATCACATTGGAGATTGGGGCTTCAATATCTGAATTTGGGGGCCATAAACATTCAGTCCATAACACAGCTATCTTAAGCAGAAAGAGTTTTAATACAGGGGCTAAGTGCTTACCCACATCATTGGAAAGTCTGAAGCCATAAGCTCTCGACAGGTCCCAAGGCCAGAAAGCCCTGGTCAGGACATCTGCAACCTCTGCAGGACAGGCAGAAAGTTGGCACTCTCCTAAACACCTCCCAAGAGGCTGGGGCCCCAGAATTCCCTTTTGTTTCTTTTTTTCTTTTTTCTTTTTTAAGGATTATTTTGGTCTAACCTATGTCAATTTTTATACAGTTCTTATAAATCAGTGAGGGGTGACTAGGTCGGCGGTGGGGGGCGGGGGGGGGAGGCAGTTGAGGTGACCAGGCTGGCAGGGGAGGGCAGTTAGGGGCAACCAGGCTGGCAGGGAGGGGGCAGTTAGGGGCTACCAGGCTGACAGGGGGGGGCAGTTAGGGATGATCAGGCAGGCAGGCAGGTGAGCAATTAGGAGCCAGCAGTCTAGGATTGTGAGAGGGATGTTCAACTGCTGGTTTAGGCCCCATCCCTCAGGCCTAAATCAGCAATCAGACATCCCCCAAGGGGTCCTGGATTGGAGAGGGTACAGGCTGGGCTGAGGGGACCCTCCCCACCTCAAAGATGGTGGTGCCCACAGCCACAAGATTGCAGAGCCCAGTCCCCTCAGCCCTGCTGGGGTGGTAGGTACGTAGCAAGGCCGGGACCACCTCTAGGCGGGCCTGGCCGCTCCGTGCACCTGCCTCCGGAGTCCCCCAGTCTCCTCAGCCCCCCAGCCACCCAGGGCCAGCCCGAGACGCAGGCAAGTCTCGGATGTCGGCTGCCCAGCCGCCCAGGGCCTCCCAAGGCTCAGGTAACCAGGGCAGGCCGAGGTTTGTGCTGCCGGCAGTGTCAGCAGCATATGTGTGATGGGGGCATTGCCTTCCCCTGATTGCTGGGTCACCTCCTGCCCCTGAGGGCTCCCGGACTGTGAGAGGGGGCAGGCCAGGCTGAGGGAACCCCCCTCCAGTGCATGAATTTTCATGCACCAGGCCTCTAGTATAAGCATATGAATTCTTTGATTTATCTCTTCTTATGCCCCCACGCCCACATCGAGGTATGTCAGTCTGTTCCTTGCCTTCCTCTTTGAGTCTTATTTTGTTGTTCAATTCATTTTGTTCTGTAGATTCCACAAATAAGTGAGATCATGTGATATTTGTCTTTCTCAGTTTGGCTTATTTCACTTAGCATAATATTTTCCATGTCCATCCATGCTGTCCCAAAGGGTAAGAGATCCCTCTTTTTTACAGCTGCATATTATTCCATAGTGTAAATGTCCCACAGCTTTTTTATCCACTCATCTACTGATGGGCACTTGAGCTGTTTCCAAATCTTAGCTATTGTAAATACTGCTGCTATAAACATAGGGGTGCATATATTCTTTCTGATTTTTTTTTTTTTTTGTGTGTGTGTGTGTGTGTGTGTGTGTGTGTGTGTGTGTGGTTTTTAGGATATATTCCTAGAAGTGGGATCACTGGGTCAAATGGAAGTTCCATTAGGCCTGAGGGATCGGGCCTAAACCAGCAGTTGAACATCCCTCTCACAATCCTAGACTGCTGGCTCCTAATTGCTCACCTGCCTGCCTGCCTGATCATCCCTAACTGCCCCCCCTGTCAGCCTGGTGGCCCCTAACTGCCCCCTCCCTGCCAGCCTGTTTTAATTTTTTGAGGTAACTCCATACTGTCTTCTATAGTGACTGCACCAATCTGCATTCCCACCAGCAGTGAACTAGTGTTCCCTTTTCTCCACATCCTCACCAGCACTTGTTTGTTGATTTTTTTTTATGACAGCCATTCTGACAGGTGGGAGATGATATCTCATTGAGGTTTTATTTTGCATCTCTCTGATGATTAGTGACGATGAGCATTTTTTCATGTGTCTCTTGGCCATTTGTATGTCCTCTTTGGAGAAATATCTATGTAGGTCTTCTGCCCATTTTTTTTTATTGCATTGTTGTCTTCCTTTTGTTGAGTTGTATTAGTAATTTATATATTTTGCATATTAATCCCTTATCAGATGTATCATTGGCAAATATGTTCCCCTTTAGTGGGTTCCCTTTTCAATTTGATGGTGGCTTCTTTGGCTGTGCAGAAGCTTTTTATTTTGATGTAGTCCCATTTGTTTATTTTCTCTTTGTTTCCTTTGCCCTAGGAGATGTATCCATAAACACATTGTTACGTGAGATGTCTGAAATTTTACTGCCTATGTTCTCCTCTAATATTTTTATAGTTTCATGCCTTACATTTAAGTCTTTTATCCTCCTTGAGTTTATTCTTGTGTATGGTGTAAGTTGGTGGCCTAGTTTCATCTTTTTGCATGTATCTGTCCAGTTTTCCTAACACCATTTGTTGAAGAGACTCTCTTGACTCCATTGTATGTTCTTGCCCCCTTTGTCAAATATTAATTGACCATAATGGTGTGGGTAAAATTTCTAGGCTCTCTGTTCTGATCCATTGGTCTATATGCCTGTTCTTGTGCCAGTACCAGGCTGTTTTGATTGCAGTGGCTTTGTAGTATAGTTTGATATCTGGTATTGTGATCCCTTCTACTTCACTCTTCGTTCTCAAGATTGCTGCAGCTATTTGGGTCTTTTATGGTTCCATATACATTTTTGGAGTATTTGTTCTAGCTCTGTGAAGTATGCCATTGGTATTTTAATAGGGATTGTGTTGAATCTGTAGATTGCTTTGGGTAATATAGACATTTTAGTGATGTTAAATCATAAACATGGTATATGCTTCCATTTGTTTGTATGTTCCTCTATTTCTTTTTTCAATGTCCTATAGTTTTTCAAGTACAGGTCTTTTACCTCCTTGGTTAAGTTTATTGCTAGATATCTTACTTTTTGTATTGCAATGGTAAATGGGATTGCTTTTTTAATTTCTCTTTCTCAGAGTTCATTATCTACACTAATAAAAGAGAAAGATGCAAATTAACCATCACTCCGCTACACCCACAATCCATGCCCACCAGCCAATCAGGAGCCCATATGCAAATTAACCCAACTAAGATGGCCGCAGCCATGGAGCTGGAGCGAGCAGGAGGCTTGGGTTGCCCCCCAGCGATGGAGGAAGCCAAGCTTCCCGCCTGCCCTGGCCGGCCCTGGGCTCCGCTCAAGGCTACAAAGTTTCAATTATAGAAGATAAATAAATCCCAGATAACTGCTTCCAGGCCGCCCTGGAAAAATAAAAAAGAAAAAATGGAGAGGCTGGGAGCTTGGGTCACTGAGGGGGCGTGGCCAGCCTGAAAACAGCCATCAGCCCCTCACCCAGGCTGGCCAGGCACCCCAGCAGGGACCTCCACCCTGAAGGGGGTGTGGCCAGCCTGAAAACGGCCCTCAGCCCCTCACCCAGGCTGGCCAGGCACCCCAGGGGTGACCTCCCCCCCCCCCCCGAAGGGGCTGTAGCCAGCCTGCAAACAGCCATCAGCCCCTCACCCAGGCTGGCCAGGCACCCCAGTGGGGACCTCCACCCTGAAGGGGGTGTGGCCAGCCTGAAAACGGCACTCAGCCCCTCACCCAGGCTGGCCACACCCCATGGGGTGAGGGTCCCCGCTGGGGGGCTTGGCCAGCCTGCACACAGCCATCAGCCCCTCACCCAGGCTGGCCAGGCACCCCAGTGGGGATCCCCACCCTGAAGGGGATGTGGCCAGCTGCAAACAGCCCTCAGCCCCTCACCCAGGCTGGCCAGACACCCCAGTGGGACCCCACCCTGATCCGGGACACCCTTCAGGGCAAACCAGCTGGCCCCCATCTGTGCACCAGGCCTCTACCCTATATAATAAAAGGGAAATATGCAAATTGACCTTAACAGCAGAACAACTGGGAATGACTGGTCACTATGACACACACTGACCACCAGGGGGCAGACGCTCAATGCAGGAGCTGTCCCCTGGTGGTCAGTGCGCTCCCACAGGAGGAGCTCTGCTCAGCATCAAGCCAGGCTGACGGCTGCCACCACAGTGGTGGTGGTGGGAGCCTCTCCCACCTCCTCAGCAAGGCTAAGGATGTCCGACTGCAGCTTAGGCCTGGTCCCTGCTGGCAAGTGGACATCCCCCGAGGGCTCCCGGGCTGCCAGAGGGATTTCTGACTGCCAGCTTAGGCCCGATCCCCCAGGGAGCGGGCCTAAGCCAGCAGGTGGACATCCCCCGAGGGGTCCCAGACTGCGAGAGGGCACAGGCCAGGCTGAGGGACCCCCCCCCCCCGAGTGCACAAATTTTTGTGCACCAGGCCTCTAGTTGGTGTATAAAAATGCCATCAATTTGTGGATGTTGATTTTGTATTCTGCTACCTTGCTGAATTCATTTATTAAGTCTAGTAGTTTCCTGGTGGAGTTTTTAGGGTTTTATATGTATAATATCATGCCATCTGCGAATAATGACAGTTTTGCTTCCTCCTTTCCAATTTGGGTGCCTTTTATCTCTTCTTGTCTGATTGCTGTGGCTAGGACTTCCAGTATTATCTATATCAGTGTTCGCCAACCAGTGATCCGCGGACCACTGGTGGTCTGTGAGGTCTGAAAGGTTGACGACCACTGGTTTAGGGAAACCTTTGGAGCAGCGGTCACCAACTGGTGGTCCGTGGACCCTGGTGGTCAGTGAGGACCAAAAGGTTGGCGACCGCTGATCTAAATATATAAAAGGCTAATATGCTAAGTGTCCCTCCGACCGTCCGACTGGTCACTATGATGTGCACTGACCACCAGGGGGCAGACGCTCAATGCAGGAGCTGCCATGACACGCACTGGCCATTTACAGAGAAATGGCACCACAGACCTGGTGCTCACAAAGCAACACTTGGCTTCCCCCAAGTGGGACATAGATCCCACCACCACCTTGGAGCAATAGCCCACCAAATCACAGCCGATGCTGCTGAGATCCCATGGCACAAAATGCAGCCCACAGCCCAGCCCGGAAACAGTGGCTGTGGGCACTGGGTAATGACGTCACATAGCAATGCCCAGTTTCATCTCCCTAGCAACTAGCCTCATTGGAGTTTCTTCAGCTCAGGAACGTGACTTGCTTTATAGCCAGGTGCAAACATTTTCTTTAACCAAATGTCTCTGAAGTGTTTTTACATGCCTTATCTCATTTGATCCTCACAGAAGTCCTGGAGTAGGTAGATAGGAGACTCGGTAGAATCCTTATTTTCTTTTCATTAGCAGAAAAATGGAGATTTAGAAAGTGTAGAAACTTGAACTGACTGAAAAGAAGTAAGAAACGGTGGAACTTGAAAATGACTTCAGGTTTTCTCACTGTGCAGAATATAGTCAAACACTGCTGCAGTTAAATATTTTACCCTTTGTTCTCCCTGCCTAATCTACAATAATAATCAGCTTTGTGTTGATATTTACTGCTGTGTTGCTGACAATTACCTGAAAGAGAAGTTGGGGTGCCTCACTGGGCTGGAAAAAGTTTAGCTAAATCAGAAAGCAGGTCTAATTAAGCGAGTTTATCTATATATATAAAGCTCTCGCTGGCACCAATCGCACACGTGTTTCCAACTGTCATTGTTGATCATGAATTTGGTTGACACTTCTATTATAGAGAAAGGGTGAATAGCAATATTAAAATATTTCTTCTGATTAATTTCCTTTCAATGTGCACGAATTCATGCACCGGGCCTCTAGTGTTGAATAAGAGTGGTGAGAGATACAGAGGCAGTAAAGCATCGAACAGACTGTCAAATTACAGTGGGAAGGCTGGGGAGTGTTGGGGAGGGGTGAAAGAGATCAATCGAAGGACTTGTGTGCATGCATATAAGCACAACCAATGGACACAAGACACTGGGGGAGGGGAGATGAGGGCATGTGACAGGGGGTAGGGGAGGCTGGGGGAAGGTCAATGGGAAAAAAAGGAGATATATGTACTACTATGTGTAATACTTTAAACAATAAAATAAAATTTTAAAAAAGGGAAAAAAAGAGTGGTGAAAGCAGACATCCTTGTGTTGTTCCTGTTCTTAAGGGAAACATTTTTAGTTTTTGCCCATTGAGTATTATGTTGGCTGTAGGTTTGTCATATTTGGCCTTTATAATGTTGAGGTCTGATCCCATTATTCCCACTTTACTGAGGTTTTTTATCAAAACCAGCATGGCTCAGTGGTTGAGCATCAACCTATGAACCAGGAGGTCACTGTTTGATTCCAGGTCAGGGCACATACCTGGGTTGCGGGCTCAATCCCCAGTGTGGGGCGTGCAGGAGGCAGCTGATCAATGATTCTTTCTCATCATTAACGTTTCTATCTCTCCCTCTCCCTTTCTCTCTCAAATCAATAAAAATATGCATATATTAAAAAATGGTGCTGGATTTTGTTGAATGTTTTTTCTGCATCTATTGATATGATCATGTGGTTTTTATTTTTCAGTTTATGTGATGTCTCACATTTATTGATTTGCAAATATTGTACCAGCCTTGCATCCCTGAAATAAATCCCACTGGATTATGGTGTATGTATGATCTTTTTAATATATTACTGAATCCAATTTGCTAATATTTTGTTGAAGTTTTTAGCATCTTTGTTCAGCAGGGATATTGACCTGTAATTTTCTTTCTTTGTAGTGTCTGTATCTGGTTTTGGAATTAGGATAATGCATACTTCATAAAAAAGAGCTTGGAAGTGTTCCTTCCTCTTGAATTTTTGGCAATAGTTTGAGGAGGATGGGTGTTAGTTCTTCTTTGAATGTTTGGTAAAATTCACCTGTAAATCCATCCGGTCCAGGACTTTTGTTTACTGGAAGTTTTTAAATTACTGCTTCAATTTCATCAGTTGTTATTGGCCTACTCAGGTTTTTTAATCTCTGCCTGATTGAGTTTTGTAAGATTGTATTTTTCTAGGAATTTGTCCACTTCACCCAGATTGTCCAGTTAGTTAACATATAGTTGTTCATAGTATTTGCTTACAATCCTTTGTATTTCTGTGGTGTCTGTTGTTATATCGCCTCTTTCATTTCTGATTTTATTTATTTGCATCCTCTCTCTTTGTTTCTTGATGAGTCTGGCTAGGGGTTCATATATCTTGTTTGTCTTTTCAAAGAACCAGCTCTTGGAATTATTGATCTTTAGTACTGTTTTTTTAGTCTCTATGTGATTTATTTCCACTCTGATCTTTATTATTTCCTTCCTCCTACTTCCTCTGGGCTTTTCTTGCTGTTCTTTTTCTAAATCTTTTACTTGTAGGATTAGTTTATTAGTCCTTTTTCTTGTTTCTTGAGGTAAGCCTGTAGTGCTATGAACTTCCCTCTCAGGACTGCTTTTGCCATGTCCCATAGGTTTTGGGTGGTTGTACGTTCGCTTTCATTTTTTTCCAGGAAGTTTTTTATTTATTTCTTCATCTCATTGGTGACCCGTTCATTGTTTAATATGATGCTATTTAGCCTCCATTTATTTGAGTGTTTTTGAATTTTTTATTGTAGTTGATTTCTAATTTCACGCTATTGTGATCTGAGAAGATGCTTGGTATTATATCAGTCTTCTTGAACTTGTATAGACTTGTTTTGTGCCCTAACATGTGGTCTATCTTTGAGAATGTTCCGTGTGCATGTGAGAGGAATCTATATTCTGTTGCTTTCAGGTGAAATGTTCTATAAATATCAGTTAGATCCATCTGATCTAGTATGTCATTTAAGACCTCTTTTTCCTTAATTTATGTCTGGAAGATCTATCCAGTGATGTCAGTGGGGTGTTAAAGTCCCCCACTATGACTATATTTCTGTCAATCTCTCCCCTAAAGTCCATCGAGAGTTTTTAAATGTATTTGGTGCTCCTATCTTGGGTGCATATATGTTTACATGGATATATTTTCTTGTTAAATCATTCCCTTTAGTATTATGAAGTGGCCTTCTTTGTTTCTTGTTATGGCCTTTATTTTGAAGTCTATTTGTCTGATATGAGTATTGCTACTCCAGCTTTTCTTTTTCCCTTTTTTAAAAAAATATATTTTATTGATTTTTTACAGAGAGGAAGGGAAAGGTATAGAGAGTTAGAAACATTGATGAGAGAGAAACATTGATCAGCTGCCTCCTGCACACTCCCTACTGGGGATGTGCCTGCAACCAAGGTACATGCCCTTGACCGGAATTGAACCTGGGACCCTTGAGTCCGCAGGCTGATGCTCTATCCACTGAGCAAAACTGGCTAGGGCTTCTTTTTCCTTTCCATTTGCATGGAATATATTTTTCCATACCCTTACTCTCAGTATGTGTGTATCTTTTGTCCAAGGTGGGTCTCTTGTAGACAGCATATATATGGGTCATGTTTTCTTATCCCTTCAGTCACCCTATGTCTTTTGACTGGAGCATTTAATCCATTTACATTTAAGATTATTATTGACTAGAGGCCTGGTGCACAAAAATTTGTGCACTCGGGAGGGGAGGGGGATCCCCCAGCCCAGCCTGTGCTCTCTCGCAGTCTGGGACCCCTCGGGAGATAACGACCTGCTGGCTTAGGCCTGCTCCCGGGTGGCAGAGGGCAGGGCCAATCTCTAGGTGCAGCCCCTGGTGGGGCTCAGAGCAGGGCTGATTGGGGAGTTGGGGTGCCACCCCGTCATGCACAGAGCAGGGCGGATCGGGAGGTTGTGATGCCACCCTCAGTCACGCTCAGGGTAGGGCCTATTGGGGGGTTGGGGCACTGCCCCCTGTCACACTCAAGGCAGGGTCGATGGGGAGGTTGTGGTGCCAGCCCCTGTCACGCACAGAACAGGGCCGATCAGGGGGTTGGGGCGCTGCCCCCTGTCACTCACAGAGCAGGGCCAATAAGGGGGTTGGGGCGCTGCCCCCTGTCACTCACAGAGCAGGGCCCAGCAGGGGGGTTGGGGCTCTGTACCCTGTCACACACAGAGCAGGGTCAATCAGGGGGTGGGGAGCTCCCCCCTGTCATGCACAGAGCAGGGCCGATCAGAGGGTTGAGGAGCTCCCCCCTGTCATGCACAGAGCAGGGCCCATCACGGGGTTGAGGAGCTTCCCCCTGTCACTCACAGAGTAGGGCCGATAGGGGAGTTGGGGCACCGCCCCCTGTCACACACAGAGCAGGGCGGATCAGGGGGTTGGGGCGCTGCACCCTGTCACACTCAGGGCAGGGCCAATGGAGAGGTTATGGCTCTACCCTGTCACACACAGAGCAAGGCCCGTGGAGGGGGGTTGGGGCGCCACCCTCTATCACCCACAGAGCAGGGCCGATCAGGGGGTTGGGGCGCCGCCACTGTCACACTCAGGGCAGGGCCGATGGAGAAGTTATGTCTCTAACCTGTCACACACAGAGCAGGGCCGATCAGGGGGTTGGGGCGCCGCACCCTGTCAAACACAGAGCCGCAGGGCAATCAGGGGGTTGGGGAGCTCCCCTCTGTCACACACAGAGCCGCAGCGCAATCAGGGGATTGGGGAGCTCCCCCCTATCAGGCACAGAGCAGGGCGGATCAGGGGGTTGGGGCACCGCACCCTGTCACACACAGAGCCTCAGAGTGATCAGGGGATTGGGGAGCTCGCCCCTATCAGGCACAGAGCAGGGCTGATCAGGGGGTTGGGGCACCTTCCCCTGTCACGAACAGAGCAGGGCGGATAAGGAGGTTGTGGCCCCGCCCCCTGTCACTCACAGAGCTGCAGGGCGATCAGGGGGTTTGGGCGCTGCCCCCTGTCACGCTGATCCCGGTGCCGGGAGCCTCGCTGCTCCGCTGATCCCGGTGCCAGGAGGCATATTACCCTTTTACTATATAGAATAGAGGCCTGGTGCATGGGTGGGGGCTGGCTGGTTTGCCCTGAAGGGTGTCCTGGATCAGGGTGGGGGTCCCCACTGGGGTGCCTGGCCAGTCTGGGTGAGGGGCTGAGGGCCGTTTTCCGGCTGGCGGGTGACTAAAGCTCCCAACTGCTCCTTTTTTTCTTTTTCTTTTTTTATTCTGGGCCAGCTTTAGCTCTGAGGCCTCGGCTGCTGAAAGCCGGTTTTTGGCCTTTGTTTTTCCTTCTGTATTTGATACAATGTTGCGATCCGGCTGGCTGAACCTGGCTGACTGAAAGCCGGTTTCTGGGGTTTTGTTTAGCTTCTTATTTGCAACATAGTACATAGTTGCTTAGAGTTGCAGCTGAGAGGGCGGCAACTCAGGCGGGGAACATTAGAGTCAGCCGTCACTGGAGCAAGCAAGCCTCCCTGTTCGCTTCAGTGCATGGCTGCCGGCCGCCATCTTGGCTGACAGTTAATTTGCATAAGGATATGCTGATTAGCCAATGGGAAGGGTAGCGGTCGTACGCTAATTACCATGTTTCTCTTTTATTAGTGTAGATAGGTATTTATTTATTGCCATTTTTTATTTCCTTTATGCCTGTGATCCTTTCTCTCTGCATTTCTTCTTCTTAAAGAAGTCCCTTTAACATTTCTTGCATTCCTGGTTTGGTAGTAATGTACTCCTTTAACCTTTTTTTGTCTGGAAAGCTTTTTATTTCACCTTCAATTTTAAATGGAAACCTCACTGGATTCAGTAATCTTGGACTTAGGCCCTTGCTTTTCATTACCTTGAGTACTTCATGACATTCCCTTCTGGCCTGAAGTGTTTCTCTTGAGAAGTCAGTTGACATTCTAATGGAAACTCCTTTGTAGGTAATTTTCTCTCTCTGTCTCTTGCTGCCTTTAAGATTCTTTCTTGGTCTTTAACATTTGCCATCTTAATTATGATGTGTCTAGGTGTGGGTCTTTTGGGGTCCATCTTGATTGTGATTCTCTGTGCCTCCTGAAGTTGTGTGACATTTTCCTTGTAGTATAGTTTGGGGAAGTTTTCTGACATTTATTTAAACAAGTTCTCTGTTCCTTGTTCATCCTCTTCCCCTTCTGGTATCCCAGTTAATGCAGATGTTGTTATGTTTCATGTTGTCCAGAGCTTCCTTAAGCTATCTTCCTGATTTTTAATTCTTTTTTTCTATTTGCTTCTCTAATTGGGTATTTATTTTTAGCTTATCTTCCAAATCACTGATTTGGTCCTCTGCTTCATCCAAATCTACTTTTAATCCCTTCCAGTGTGTTCTTCATGTCATATATATCATTCTTCATTTCTGTCTGTTTCTTGTTAATGGCCTCTATTTTCCTTTTCTTGCTGTTGTAATTGACCCTAAGTTTTTTAAGCATCTCTATAACTATTGCTTTGAGCTCTATGTCTGATAGGTTGCTTGCCTCCATTTTATTTAGTTATTTTTTCTGGAGATTCCTTCTTTTCTCTCATTGGGGGTTGTTTCTTTGTCTCCCCATTTAGCTGTCTCTTTGTATTTGTTTCTATGTATTAGATAGAACTGCTATGCCTCCCAGTCTTTGTGGGATAGCCTTATGTAGAAAGTGTCTTGAAGATCCAGTTGTGCAATTTCTTTGTTCATCTGAGCTGGATGCTCTAGGAATGCTTCCTGTGTGCATTGTCTGGGCTCTCCTATTGTAATTGGGACTTGATTGTTGATGTCCTGTTTGTGGGAAGGATCTCCCCTCTGACTTGCTGCCAGTGAGGTTCAACCCCAATGTCGTAGTGCTAGCTGTCCAGTGGTCAGGATCTTCTTAGCCCAGAGGCCGGGTCTGCCTTGAGTCTCACACCTTATTGACCCTATTCTGAGCTGCACTTCCTTCCCTCACAGAGCTGGTCCCACAGGTGTCAGCTGCAGGTGCTTGGGGTCCCTTTGGCTTTTGCCTCTCTAAGCAGTCCAGGGTGGTGTCTGTGGTGGGGACCCAAACTGCTGTTTTCCCCTTTTGGTTTTTACCTGCTTCCGGGTTTCTCCTCTTCATGTTCCTCTGACCCCTGTGTGTTTCCTTCTTACTGGACACAGTAATTCCCCCAAGCCAACACCATTCTTTACTGCAGTGCCTATTTGTTCCCTGGTAAGCTCTTTAAGATAGGGTTCATTTGCATCATCCCTTTAATTGGTATCAGGCCCCACCCAGTGTAAATCTCCAAACCCAGGGCAGTAAGTGCAGAGTGCAAACTCTAGAAGGCACTGGAGGCTGGGACAGAGCCTGCTCTGTGTCTCTCTCAGATGCTCAGCACCCTAGAAAGTGCCTATGACTCAGGTATCAGGCAAGGATTTTGTGTTCAAAAGACAGAAACTGACTTTGGCTAAAGTCAAGCCAAAGAGAATTAGATATGGAGTCAGGGCAGCGGGGAGGTGCTCACAAGGTCAGGGTATGGTGGGGGCCAGGGGCCCAGGAGCAGGAACCGGTGACCAGGCTTATTGAGACATCTTGCTGGAATCAGCTCCAGTTGTATGGGTTTTTCATATTATAAAGTACAGTGGACCCTCCATATCTGGGGAGACTGGTTCCAGCCCCTCTTCCCCGCCACCGCCCCCCGCCAAACCAGGTAACAAATCTGTAGATGCTTAAGTCCCTTACATAAAATGGGGTAGACTTGCACATGACCTATAATTGACATAGGCTCTGGCAGGTGCGCCTACACATTACTTCTTTCCTGTGATTCAGTGTAGTGCCCAGGGCATGTCAAATTCAAGTTTTCCTTTTTGGAACTTTCTATGACTTAAAAAAAATACTTTTGACCTACAGTTAATTGAATTTACAGATGCAAAACTCAGCATACAGAGGGCTGACTACATTTCAAACCTAGGAAAAATAGAAGTACTAACTTACACTTATATAATACTTCCTGTGTGCCCAGAGCCGTTCTATACACTTAATAAACAAAAACTTCTTTAATCTCAGAATGACCCCTTGAGGCAGATACAACTAATGCACAGAGCAGTTACCTAGGAAGTGGCAGTCTGAATTTGAACCCAGCAGTATGGATAGAGAGCCCTGTACATCCACACAGCTACCATTCAGATTAGCTGGTGGTTATATTTTGGCTTAAAGGAGGGAGGGAGGGAAAGAGGGAGAAGAAGCTTCTGCTCAAAACTTTCCCTGGCCCTCCCAGGTGGACAGTCCTTTGCATATGTGTGTGCATTGGCCATGACGTCTTCCCTCCTCCTCTTCCCCCTCCCCCCGTACATGGGAGGATCTTGGTAGACCTTGCCTGTACCCCATCCACTACCCAGGTGCTGGATATGTCCTTCCTGTCCATAGGTCTATATCCAAGGTCAGGTCCCGAAAAAAACATATTGGCCATGTGACATATGTACTTCGAGGAAGCCACACCCTCCCTACCCATATCCTGTCCACTGTTCCTCACATTTACCATTACGACGTTTCCCGACATGGAAAGCCATAACCTGCAGGTCCCCTGAGCCCATTCCCAGCAGAGGGATTGTGAGGTCCATAGGCTTCTGTTCTATTTGTGAGACGGATACACATTTTATCAGATTGTGCTTATCTTTTTGCAACTTTCCCCATTTGAATCATATTCAAGCTTTGTCTGTGCTAAGACCTGAAGTGCAAATGAGCTCATGCAAAGATGTCTCTGTTGGGTTATCCACCTTGGAGCCCTTCAGCTCAAGATTCCAGACTCAAAGAGAAAAGTTAAACACCTGAGCTAGCGAGTGAGATTCTCACCAAAATGGACTCACAATGGGAGTGAGGTAATTCCCTCAAAAGGGAAATTTTCCCAAGAGGGGATGGGTATGAGTGGATGAAAAAAGCAGAAAGAACATAGAGCAGACTGGAAGACAATGAGGGCATTTGTATTGAAGGTCCCAAAAATGTCTACATTTTGACTCTGTTCCTTAGAACACTTCTGAAGGAACTCCTCATAGACAAAAACAAGAAAGTGCCTCACCAAGTTGCTTTTATGATCACAAAATATTAGCTGTAACATTCATATCTAAAAATATAAGTTTTATTTAGCAATTGATATTACAGCTACATATCCTATACTAGAGGCTCAATGCACGAAATTTGTGCAAGAGTAGGCCTTCCTTCCACTGGCTGCCAGCACCAGCTTCCCTCTGGCACCCGGAATCCAGGCTTCCCTCCAGTACCCAGGACCCGGGCTTCCCTTGCAGCCCCAACTTCATCCAGAAGGACGTCCTGTCTAATTAACATATTATGCTTTTATTATTATAGACTAGAGGCCCAGTGCACAAAAATTTGTGCACTCGGGGGGGAAGGGAGGGTCCCTCAGCCCGGCCTTGTGCCCTCTCCCAGTCTGGGACCCCTCGGGAGATAATGACCTGCTGGCTTAGGCCTGCTCCTGGGTGGCAGAGGGCAGGCCCAATCCCTAGGTGCAGCCCCTGGTCAGGCTCAGAGCAGGGCTGATTGGGGAGTTGGGGCGCCGCCCCCTGTCATGCACAGAACAGGGCTGATTGGGAGGTTGTGATGCCACCCTCAGTCACGCTCAGGGTAGGGCTGATTGGGGGGTTGGGGCACTGCCCCCTATCACACTCAAGGCAGGGTCGATGGGGAGGTTGCGGGTCCACCCCCTGTGATGCACAGAGCAGGGCCAATCAGGGGGTTGGGGCACTGCCCCCTGTCACACACAGAGCAGGGCCCATCAGGGGGGTTGGGGCTCCATACTCTGCAGGGCCAATCAGGGGGTTGGGGCGCTGCCCCCTGTCACGCACAGAGCAGGGCCCATCAGGGGGGTTGGGGCTCTGTACCCTGTCACACTCAGGGCAGGGCCGATGGGGAGGTTATGGCTCTACCCTGTCACACACAGAGCAGGGCCGATCAGGGGGTTGGGGTGCCGCCACTGTCACGAACAGAACAGGGCGGATAGGGAGGTTGTGACCCCGCCCCCTGTCACACACAGAGCCTCAGGGCGGTCAGGGGGTTTGGGCGCTGCCCCCTGTCATGCTGATCTGGTTCCAGGAGGCCTCGCAGCTCCACTGATCCCAGTGCTGGGAGGCATATTACCCTTTTACTATATAGGATAGAGGCCTGGGGGCCGGCTGGTTTGCCCTAAAGGGTGTCCTGGATCAGGGTGGGGGTCCCCACTGGGGTGCCTGGCCAGTCTGGGTGAGGAGCTCAGGGCTGCTTTCAGGCTGGCAATTGACTGAAGCTCCCAACCGCTCCTTCTTTTCTTTTCTTTTTTTTTTTTTATTCTGGGCCAGCTTTAGCTCTGGCTCTAGCTCTGAGGCTTCCGCTGCTATAATCGAAACAATGTATAACTCTAGCTCTGAGATCCCAGCTGGCTGAAAGCTGATTTCTGGGGTTTTGTTTAGCTTCTATATTTGCAACATAGTTGCTTAGAGTTGTAGCTCAGAGGCCGGCAAGTCAAGCTGGGAACTTTGGAGTCTGCAGTCACTGGAGCAAGCAGGCCTCATGTTCGCTTCCAGCTGCCTGGCTGCCGGCTGCCATCTTGGCTGACAGTTAATTTGCATAAGGATATGCTGATTAGCCAATGGGAAGGGTAGCGGTCGTACGTTAGTTACCATGTTTCTCTTTTATTAGTGTAGACTAGTGGCCCGGTGCATGAAATTCATGCACGGGGGGTGGGGGTGTCCCTCAGCCCGGCCTGCACCCTCTCTAATCTGGGACCTCTCCATGGATGTCCGACTGCCAGTTTAGGCCTGATCCCTGTGGTCGGGCCTAAACCAGCAGTTGGATATCCCTTTCACAATCCAGGATTGCTGGCTCTTAACCGCTCACCTGCCTGCTGGCCTTCTTGCCCCCAACTGCCCCCCCTTGCCAGCCTGATCACCACCAACTTCCCCCCCCCCCCCCGTTGGCCTTATGGCCCCCAGCTGCCCTCCCCTGGTGGCTTCATGGCCCCCAACTGCCCTCCCCTGCTGGCCTCATAGCTTCCAACTGCCCTCCCCTGCCAGCCTCATGGCCCCCAGCTGCCCTCCCTGGCTGGCCTGATCACCCCCAACTGGCCCCCCCTGCCAGCCTGCTCTCCCCCAACTGCCCTCCCCTTCTGGCCTGATTGCCCCTAACCACCTCTGCCTCAGCCCTGCCACCATGGCTTTGTCCAGAAGGATGTCCGGAAGGTCTCCCGGTCTAATTAGCATACTACCCTTTTATTAGTATAGATAATAAAAGTGTAGTATGCAAATTGTCCCTTCAACAGGGAGTTGTCTGGGAGTTCGACCAGGGGCGGGGCTGGCCAGGGGAAGGGAGGGAAGCCCCAGCCGGGAGCCTACAGCCACTAGGGACCTTACCAGTGCACAAATTTCGTGCACTGGGTGTCTAGCAGGAAGATAAGAGGTTTTTTTTATGATATGGAAGGCTCTGGCTGGAGTCACTCAGTGGTTAGAGCATCAACCTATGCACCAAAGGGTTGTGGGTTTGATTCCCAGTTAAGGACACATACCTGAGTTGCAGGTTTGATCCCTGGCCCCAGTTGGGGCACATGTGGGAAGCAAACAATCTATGTGTCTCTCTCATATTGATGTTTCTCTCTCTCTCTCTCTCTCTCTCTCTCTCTCTCTCTCTCTCTCTTTCCCTTCCACTCTCTAAAAATCAATGGAAAAAATATCCTCGGGTAAGGATTAACAACACCAAAAAATGAGGTGGAAGGATACACAAAATAAGTCACTAACTAAAGTAGAAAGAAAACTAAAAACTCCAGCAGGACATCATATGTAAAATCAAATGCCTCAAAAAAAATGACTGGGAGAAAAATCACAAAAAGGCCGAGTGGCTCATTCTAGGTGGTGGGATTACGGGTGACTTTTGTTTCTTTTTTACTTTTCTGTAGTTTTAAATTTAAAAGGCCCTAAGATATTAGTGGCAGCATGAAGGGTTGGTCCTCCAGTACCCACTGGGTGTGGGATTAGGGAGCTCAGCTCAGGTCCATGGCAGGCCAACCTGGTGCACAACATGGGGAGGTGTGGGTCCCTTACACATCTTGCCACCTAGGTTCTGAGGCCAGATGGCAGTGAGGTAAGGATTCCAGCATCATGTCTGTGCCCACTGAGGCTTACCTGGAGTCTCAGACTCAGTGACCCAGGGTTCTGGGGGCTGAGGAGGTCAGCCTCAGGGTCATAGACCATGACTGGCAAAACAATGCTAACTGATAACATAGACCACCATGACACAAACAGGTATTATATCAGCTGCTGAATTTTGGGTTTTATCTTGGTGCTAAGCAAAGCTTCCTCTTAGAATATGAGTGTTGGAACAAATCTTGGTCCTAATCTTGTGATATATGTCACCAACTGTGTGATGTTTGGCAAGTGATTTAACCTCTCTGAGCTTCAGTTTAGTTTTTTCATGCATAAAATAGACATGACAGTGCCTACCTGAATTGGTTACTGGAAAGATTAAATACATGGGAAACATCTAACCCCGCTGGCCATAGAGTAGGCACTCAATTTATTGTAGCAGCCACAGGGATGGCAGTCATGTTGGTGATTGCCTTTACTTAGAATGATTTCTACAGGGTCTGGACCACAAGGTTAGAAGTGGGAAACAGTTTAATTTTTTTCTAGCCACTGCTCAGACCAATTCTGCCTTGATCTTTCTTCAGGCTCCCAGATGATCTCTGGGCCAGATACTAGTAGTCTTAGACACCTGCAAGGAATGCATGAAAGACCTAGGTCTCTGTCCCTGGTGGTCACCAGAGATGAACCCATACCTTCTCTACATCAAAGAAAGCGTCAAGCAACAAGAATGGCCAGAGGTCTTCCAGCTCTGTGTTTCACATGTTCATTGTTTCTTTGGGTTGGTATGTCATTAATATTTAAGCATTTCTATAAAACCACTGAGTCTTTTACCATTCCTGTTAATGCCTCATCGCTGGTTAACTTTAATGGGCCACGGAGTTGGAATGTGGTGTCTCTTCTCAAGCAGACTTGAAATAATATATTTGGGGGGAGGGGAGATGTGTGCTTATATTTTAAGGTTGTGAACTCCAGGATATCCTAACTTTCAAACATGGTTGTCCACAGGATGTTTGTTCAGATGTTCATTTTATAAACATTATTTGAGCATATACTGAGGGTTCGGCCTTATTCTAACCCATGGGCATAGAAAATGGTAAGGCCCATGGTCTACAGGAGGCAAAAGGTGGGCATATTCACTTATTCTTCCCTGGTCAGTCATCCATTCCAACATCCAGTCATCCAGACAATCATGGATTGCCCACTCACTATCCAGAAGCAGTGCTGCCCAGTGCTGTGGAGTGGTTAAGGTTTCAATCATCCCCCCTGCCTCCAACTACTGTGCAATTTGGGGAAAGTTACTTGGCCTGTTTCCTCATCTGTACAATTTCATGGGATTGTTCTCAGGAATAAATGAGATAAAGAGCTAAAAACCATACCTAACATATAGTAAGCACTCAAAAAAGGACACTACCTTAAAATCCTATCCCAGGCCAAATGCTAGGTTCTGGAATAAAATGGGAGGTAGCAAGTACTGTGTCTGAAGGACCGGCACAGGAATGGGGGATAGAGGAGGCAGACCTGAAGGCAGAGTCACAATAGTGTTGGCGTTGAGAGCCCTGGGAAGGGTCACAGTGAGGTGTAGCAGTGGAAGCCATGAGTGGGCACAGTGGAGTGTGGGCAATGGGAGCCCTGGGGGGTGGAGGTCACAGTGGAGTGAAGGCAATAGGAAGCTCTGGGGGAGTCACAATGGAATGAGGTCAGTAAGAGCCCTGGGGGTTCAAAGTGGAGTAGGGCTGTGGAGTCATCACAGGTCATTGTGGAGTGAAGTCAGTAGGATCCCTCAGAGGTCAAAGACTCATAGGGTCACAGTGGAATATGGGCTACAGGAGCCCTGGGTGGGTCACAGTGAAGTGAGGTCAGTAGGAGCCCTGGGGGTCAAAATGGAGTAGGGCAGTCGGTATCATCAGGGGTCATGGTAGAGTGAGGGCAGTGGGAGTTATCAGAGGTCACAGAAGAGTAAGGGCAGTGGGAATCATCAAGGGACATAGTTGAGTGTGGGCAGCAGAAGTTCTGCGGGGGAGGGGGGTGTCAAAGTGGAGCAGTGCAGTGGGAGTCTTTGAGTCACCATGGAGTGAGGTCAGTAGGAGCCTTAGATGGTCAAAGTGGAATAGGGCAGTAGAAGTTATCAGAGGTCACAGTGAAATATTCAGAGTGGGAGCCATGGGGTGTGACAGTGGAGTGAGGGCAGTGAGATTCATTTGGGGTCACAGGGGAGTGTTGACCATGGGAGTCTGGTGGGGTGAAGGCAGTAGGAATCATTAGGACTGGGGGGGCTTACTGTTGGAGTCTGGTTGGGCCTACCCAGGTAGAAATGACGTATGTGTTCCAGGCAGTTGATGGATGTTCACTTCTCTGTGTTAAGATTCCACAGGAGTGCTAGCAGCTCCACCGATGCCCCAGGACCCAGTCCCCTCCATTTGGGCTTCACCATTTCCTAGGGGTGGGGACTAACTTCCACCTCCCCAAGGGGAGGAGAGAGAAGCTGTGACAAAGAATCTAAACACATCTCCTTTCTCAGAATACAGTCACATGGCCATACTTCACTGGGCAGCTCCATGCCCTGCTGAAACTTCAGAATTGACAAATGGACTCAGAGGGCAAGGGGAAAGAAGCAAAATGGCAGGTAGGAGAGTGTATTTCTGTTGGGGGAGGGGGCGGTTAGTTTTGGGTAACTGGGTGATATTTATGCCAACTTGAGCAAGTGTTTTAAGGGATTCAGGATGCTCATGAAGTTTCTTGCCTCCATTTTCTCTGTCCCTTTAATTGGAGGTGGGGATATGGGGAAGGGAATGATTGTCCCCAAGGACCATCTTGTGTGCTGATTCTCCTCAAAGGTAGCAGATGGAATCTGGGGTATATGGCCAGGACCCTAGGCTCCAGACGAGGCTCTGCCCTGGGGGTTGCTGAGGCCTGGGCAGGAGACTCTGATGTGCAGGAGCATTGGTTGTATGGACTCTGCCAGGGTGGGGGCAGGGGCGGGGGTAAACAGGGGTGGCTTTCTGGAGAAGGCAGCATCATTCAGGGTAAAGAGAGCAGGACTGGGACAAGAAAGCATTGTCATATCTAGAAGTTAACTCTGGGCCCAAAGGGGCCAGACCTTGAAAGGCTTTGAATGCCAAGCAGAGTTTGTCCTGAGTGGGGCAAAATTCACAAACTAGCATATGAAAAACTGCCTCTGGCCTACAGAGTATGGGTAAAAATTATTTTTTTTAATTTATAATGTAACTAGAGGCCTGGTGCATGAAATTCATGCACGGGAGGGAGGGGGGTCCCTCAGCCCGGCCTGCACCCTCTCCAATCTGGGACCCCTCAGGGGATGTCTGACTGCCAGTTTGGGCCTGATCCATTGAACATCCCTCTCGCAATCTGGGACCACTGGCTCCTAACTGCTCACCTGCCTGTCAGCCTGATCTCCCTAACTGCTCTCCCCTGCAGGCCTGATCTCCCCTAATCACTTCTGCCTTGGCCCCACACCCGGGACCCAGGCTTCCTTCCCTCTGGCTGGCCTCAGGCACCCGGGACCCAGACCAGCTTCGCCCGGGCCTCAGCTGCAGCCACAGGTGCTTGGGCAGCTTCTCCCGGGCCGCAGCCACAGGCACTGGCACCCAGGAATGTGGGTGGGTGGCTTCTCCTGGCCCGGCTTTGTCAGGAAGGACTTCTGGAAGACGTCCGATCTAATTTAGCGTATTACCCTTTTATTAGTATAGATTATCTATTGACACTTGAAAATCAGAAGCTTTCAGGGGAAATTCTGGATTTGTCTTCTCTTGACTCAGAAATCCTGGAAGCCTAGGTTGGTTCCCTCCTGGCAACCATGGGCTGGACCTCCCCACCCCCAGAGTGATATCCCATACACCTCCACCCTCCTCAGTTATCCCCACCAGGCAGGTGCCTATAAGCCCGGCCCTGTCGCATGTGGTGGAGGCACTGTGAAGGTTTGAAGGCCAGGAGGACCCAGTTGGTTGTATGGGTTGGCATCTGCTGGTAGCCAAAATGAGGAGTGAACAAGAGGGAGTGTGATGGACCCTGTGCCTGTGGTCCCATGAGAGTCCCTGAGTCAGGACCAAGGCTCAGGGTAGGAGTGGAGAGGATGAAGTAGAGAGAATTGGAAGCTCAGATGACTAAGTTCTGGTCCCCAGTGTGCACAGAATGGTCTCTGCCCAGATGCTGGGTCAAAAGTGATCATCTACTTACTTCACTGGAAACTTTAAGACTCCACATAAAAATGAAATCATTGGCTAGAATAGTATGTAATACTTTCAACAATAAAGATTTTTAAAATAATAATAAAGTATAATTTCTGTTAAAAAAAAAAAAAAAAAAGCAAACCAACATGAAATCGTGGCTCTGAACCTACTTTACAGATTACAGAGAGCCCAGATATAAGGGATTGGTGAGGAGGCAGATGAGATGGCATTAGAGGTCCCCTAGTAATGGCCCCTAAGTGTGCCTTCACTGGGAGGCTTGTCACTTCAGGGTCCCCTGTGGGGATGCACCCCCTTCCTCCCATTGATCCCCAGCCAGGAGTATGCCAGACTTGCCTCCAAGACTACTTGACTGTGTTTCCAAGAAAACAAGAGTGCAGAATCCTCTCATTTATTCTCTCAACAAACACATTTTTGTGATTGGTATGTCACAGAGGTTCAATGAGGCATAGGACCCAGTCCCTGCCCTTCAGAGCTGACTGGTTAGGGAGAGAAGGTAAGGGAGAATGGAGTGGAGCTCCAGTCTGACGGCCTGAGCTGGAACCTCGGTTCTGCCACTTACTAGCTGTTTGACCTCTCTGTGCCTCAGTTTTCCTGCCTAGAAGTGAAGACACTAGTGCCCACTTAAGGGATTGCTGTGGAAATTAAATAAGACAATTTGGTGAAGATGTTAGAACAATGCCCAGTGCAAAGGGAGTGTTCTAAGTATTGGCAAGTATTACTGCTTATTTAGCAACAATTTACTGAGCACCAACTATGTGCCAATTACCAAAGTTAGAGCAGTAATAGACAGGCACAAGCTCCTGCCCTTGACAGGTGGTAGGCACCACAGGGGTAACCATGTGAGCAGCAATGTGGAATACTCCTAGGGCCATGCTCCCCTACCTTTCCCTGCTTGGGTGCCACAGCTACTGGTCTCTACCATTCCCCTGCCAACCAGACCCTCCCCTGGGGAGTTTTTGCAAATTGTCTGCTTCAAAGGGCACACTCAACCTGGCTCTTGTTAGCTGGGGGGCCTTAGGGCACTGCCTTGACCTTTCTGATCCTCTTGTTTCTCTCTGTGATGGAAACCCAGTCCCTTCCTTGGGGCTGTGGAAAGAAGCAGGGGACAGATGTGGAGGGCATCCAGGTGGCAGAGTCAGCTCCTTCAGTGACAGGAAAAGTGCGACGGGTCAACTCTAAACACACCCGCAGCTCCCCCAAGGCTCTTAGAGCCTCTTGGTCTGTGGTCTGAGAGGCCAGTGCGAGAGGGTAATCTCAGGTGTGTAAGAGGGGGGTTAATTAAAAAGGTGGCTGGTAGGTGAATTTCTGGAAACACAAATTGGAAACCAGTGGAAGGTATTGATCTTCTAATGTGAAGCCAGTGGTATCTGAGCAAGCAAGACAGCTCTGGTTCAGGAAAGCAGGAATCAATTCAGCCCCTTCCTGAGCTGACCTGTCTGGGGTGGGCTAGGGTCATGGGTCAGGGAGGGGCCTCCAGCCTCCCAGCGGGAGGATCAGAGCAGAAGAGCAAGCTGCGTTTCTGTGGGGGTGAGAACCCTTTCTGACATCCCCAGTTGGGGAAGCTTCTTAGCTGGACAGAGTAGTGAACCTCTTCACGCCTGCTTCCTTACTGAAGACTCCTGACCCTGGTGTTGTTGTAGAGTTAAATGCAATAATAGGTGGGCTGTGGCACTGGGGACACAGAAGTGTATATGCTGCCCCAAATCCTGGCCCTCCTGGAGCTCACATTTTAGTCAGTGAGACAGACAACAAACAAGGGAGTGTGTATATACCAGTGATGGCGAACCTATGAGACACGTGTCAGAGGTGACACGTGAACTCATTTTTTTGGTTGATTTTTCTTTGTTAAATGGCATTTAAATATATAAAATAAATATCAAAAATATAAGTCTTTGTTTTACTATGGTTGCAAATATCAAAAAATTTCTATATGTGACACGGCAGCAGAGTTAAGTTAGGGTTTTTCAAAATGCTGACACGCCGAGCTCAAAAGGTTCGCCATCACGGGTATATACAGTGGCAGGAAGCGCTGCATGTGTGAAGTCCTGGAAGGGTGATGTGAGTGTGACATCATCATGGCAACCAGCAAATAACCCCCAAATTTCCAACCTGCTGCGCCCCATGAGGGACAGCAGCCCTACTGTGAAGAATCACTGACATGTACCTGCTTATTTCCTTCTCACAGAGCTCCTATGGCATACATGTCCTGGTGCCCACTTTGCTGTTGAACAAATGGAAGCATAGAGAAGTGCAGCCATGGGCCCAAGCTTGCACAGCTGGGAGATCAGTCCTTCCCCCCATCTGTGGAGCTTGTATTCCCTTGGTGAACCCAGGGGCTGTGTGAGACACTTGGGTCCCAGGCTGGGCTCCTGTGGAATGTGTGCAGGTGGCTGTTCTCACTGCCCTTTGTGAGTGGCTGCCATGGAGGTGCGGGGAGAGCCTATTGAGCACAGGCTGGTGACTGGGCTCCTGTCTGTCTGCACCCCTTCCTCCCCAGGAAGCAATGGTTTTGAAAGCACTTACTCGTAAAATCCTTTCTAGGATCTGGAGGGGAAGATGGCCAGTGTTAGCCTGTTTATTGACTTCTGGACTTTATCTCAGAAACAATACAAATTGTCAGAGGCCTCCGAATTTAATGTCCAGCCTGTAACCCCACCTCCTCCTGCCCTGATCTAGAGGCTCACGTCAGTGCTCCTCAGGCACCGCATCACCCACAGCTCAGGGCCTCCCATCTCTCCTGGTTTCCTTCTTACCTTCTTAGCAGCGAGGAGGAGCTTTCAAAATATAAACCACATTCTGTTGATACCCCAAAAGGCAAACTGGAACTCTTCGGGTTCTTGTCTCACGAAGTTTGAAGAATAAATTTTATGGACAAAGGATTTTAAGCAAAAGTGTGGAAATTTATTGTAAGTTTATGCAAACTCCCATGTATGGAGGGGTTCCCAAATGGGTAACCCCCTAGGGAGGGGTCCCCAAAATGGGAGAGCCTCTGAGTCTCTTTGTCTAAGGGTTTATAAATCCTGACAGCTTCTTTGTCTGTACATGCTACCTTCTAATTGGACGCTTCCCCATTTTATGTCCCCCGTGCTTCTCCTAATGGGCCACTTTCCCCCTTTTTCCTGTGGGGTATCAGTTTCAAAGTTTTAAAGATCACCCGGTGCCCCCCTCTTCTTCGTCCTCTTGTAACATTCCTGTAAACAATCTGGTGGCTTAGAGCTGTCTTGCCCATCACATATGCACTCCTCTCCATGGACCCCCCTTTCCCCTAACTGCCTTTCCTGTCTCTACGATCCTCTCACTGTCACTGGCTGCCAACCCTCCAATGGCTTCTCACTGCACTTAGCATAAATCTAGATGCCCCCACCACACCTGCCTGCCTCCCCTCCCCGCTCCTCTTCCCTGATGTGCTCCTCTCCAGACACCTGCTCTCCTTGCAGCTTTTCAGCACAGGGGGTGTTCTCTGGCCTCCTTGCTGTTCCTGGAATATGCCAGGCATGTTGCCACCTCATTCCTGGGAGAGGGCCTTTGCACGTACTGAGCCCCTTCATTGATGGTGCTGCTTGTGCCAGGACAGGGGGTAGGTAGGGCATGAACGGTGAACATTTTGAAGTAGAGGGGATTTTCCTGGCATATGAAGCTGACCCAGGAAAAACCTTTTGGGAAATAATGATGACTGCTTTCCAAGATATGGAGCCCTAGGTGATCTGGTAGACTCATTTCCCTCGGCCTGGTTATGAATACTGACTTTTGATTCCTAGGATACCGAGCTCTGCTATGGACATGAGCTAACTCACACCCCTCCTCAGCAAGGTTGTCCTTGCCCCTATTTAAGTGGATAATTCTCACCCTTCTCTCTTATCAGCTTCTCTTCAGAGACCGTAAGTCCCTCTAACATTCCTGCACTTCTTGTTCTGTTATCAGCCTCCCCTAAAAGTCAGGGACCTTGTCTTATTCTCTGCTATGTCCTCCGTGCTCAGAAAGATGGCTGCACATAATAGTTGCTTAATCAATGTTTGTTGAATGAATGGAGAAATTCTGGGGTCTTCCAGGGATCCCCTTAACTTATTTAGGCCCAGTCTAAGGTCAGGTGAGGCCATGAGCCACCTTGGGGCGGCATATGTTGGCAGCACCTGGGGTGCTTCGTCTTGGCCCCCAGAAAGCCCCACAGTGCGTGAGACACTAGGGGCTAAGGCCAGCCAGGGCCTTTGTGCCTGTGCGTGGCAGATGGGAATCTCCTAGGATGCCATGGAGCTGGTCATGGAGAAAAGAGCTGCAAATAGGATGTGGGTCTAGCCTGCCTGAGTGGCAAATGGCTGGTAATTAATTTTGGGCCTTATGTTATTAATCAATTTAAAGTTGAATGCACAGCCAGAAGTGATTCCAAGGAAAAAAAAAGTCAAGCCCCACATCCTCCTCATTCTTACTCATCAATCAACAATTTTGCAAGCAGCTTATTAAAATATAGAGAAAAGCATGGCTGGAGAAATTAAAGGGCCTTAAAGGCCCAGAGACGGCTTATCATGGTTTTGTAGATATGGGTGCAGAAAGTGGGGTGGAGGGTGCCAGGAATGTAGAGCTGGGTGGGGGATGGGCCCCATTTCACAGAGGGCAAGAGTGAGGCTAGAGCAGGGCAGTGGTGTGAAATCTGGACAGATTAACACCAGCCCGTGGGTGTGGCAGCAGCTGAAAACCCCAGGGGTAGGAGCAGGACCTGGGATGGGCATAGTGGGCAACAAGGCAGAGTCTAGATTCCTCACAGAGGACTTGGTGACCAAGAGCATTGGCACCATGTCTGATTGTGGGGCAGGGAAGGAGCATTATTTCAAGTTATGTCAGTCAGGATTTAAATCCCAGCTCTCCTCCCAACGATGGTGTTGTGGGGGTGGGGCAAGTCACCTTTCTTCTCTGAGCCTCAGTTTCCTGCTGAGGCAGAAGAAAATCAGACCCCTCTCAAAGGTTTGCAAGATGAAGGGAGGCCATGTATGCAAAGGCCTGGGAGGGTCCCTTACCCATGGAGTAGGTGCTCAGTAAATGATATCTTCCCAATGATCTGGGAGCCCAGAACTAGTCCTGGCAGGCAGCTGAGGTTGCTTCTGTACTGAAACTGGAACCATGGTTCAGCTACCTGCCACCACAAAAGCCAAACTCATGAGACAGGTCCTGGTGTAAAAGGAAAAAGGTATACTCAAGTGCCAGCATTTCAAGAAGATGGAGAACTCTTGTCCAAAGCCCATCTTAGCATCTCAGTGCAGTCAGCGGTTTTTATAGGGAGGGAGAGGGAAAGCTGAACAAAGACATCAATGGAAGGGGGTTGAAAAGTTATCATGGGCATACCAGCGCAGTCCATCCCAATAAGGACCTGAAACTAGTCAAGTGATGGTCTGGTGTGCATCATCCTGGTCTTTGTCATCCTGGTTCTACATCATCCTGGCTCTAATAGTTGAAGGTCAGCAATTCTCCTAGAGCTGGGATGACTGAAGGTTGGAGTCTGCAACTTATGAAGTTAGTTCCTAGGATTCTTATGTAAACCTGCTGTTTATCTACAAGCTACACATTAGTCAAAGTCAGCATTTACAAAATAATGTCAAGACATTGGTGGCGGGGGGCGGGGGGTGAGGGTTATAATCCCTGCTGTTACAGTGCCCCGGGAGCATGAACACAGTATTCTGGGTCTGTAGCCAAGTGAGTTTGTCTTTTCCCAGGACAGATTTTTCAAAGCACCAGGAGACTGCTCTGCCTTTACTTATGTTGTTTCATCTCTGGGAGTATGCTTTCCTCACTTATCTTCTCCCTCCAGGAAACTCCTATGCATCCTTCAAAACCCACTACACATAGCAACTCCTTTGTGGTGCTTTCTCAATGCTGAGTCAGCTTCTTGCCTTTTGCGTGCCAAAAATACTTTATTCTTGCTAGACTCTGAATCCCTTGTGGGAAGGGACTGTGCCTTATGCAGACTGGTATGCAGTGATATAATTCTGTTGGATGAGTAAGTAAAAGAATGAGTGAATAAATTAATTAGTAGCTCTCACAACACATAGCTCTGCCCTACCATCACTTAGAGGCCTGTCCCTCACTACGCCCTGCTTCCAAAACTGTGACCTCAGCAAGAGCCAGGCCTGGCCTGGGGGTCTTTTCTATGTCTGTCTCCCACTGGCCAGGTCAGTTCTTGGTACTCAGTAGATATCAGAATGCCTGAGAAGGAGAAGAGGGGGCAGAAAAGCTGAGCCCACATTTAGTAAGCACCTACTAAGAGCCAGGGATGGTGCTGGGCATTTTCACCCATAAGATTCTTTCTTTGCCTTATACCAAGACCATTTCACAGAGTCAGACACTGAGGCAGAGGGAGCCAACTATGTGCAGGAGGCAGAATTTAAACCTTGAAGTCTGTATGCCCCTGAGATGCCTTCCAAAGGGGCTAATGCTGCATGTGTGAATGAATGAGTGAACAAGTGCATGAATGAATGAATGAGTTCTCAATGGAATCTTGCAGCTTCCTTCTTCCATCTCACTCCAGTCCTTTAGGCCCTGCCTAGGCTGCTTTCCTGTGCTCAGCGCTTTATTTGGAACTATACAATGAGACCTGCCCCACCCTTCTCCATTTGCTGCAGGGTCCCCAGATTTTCCCATGAGGTCCCCTATACTCCTACCTTTTCCTGCTCTGAAGCAACAGCTGCTATCTTCTCCTCCTCTGCCCCCCCCTCCTGCTGGCTCTCCTGCCAATCAGAGCCCCATTGTCCTGCCACATGTGGAGTGCCCTGAAAATTGCCAGTCTCAAAAGGCTTGCCTAGCATCCTCAGCAAGAATCTGTTCCTAAGCACCAGTTTCTAAAAGGCTGGTGATTGCATCCTCCGTGTCCCCTTCCCAGAGCCCTTGAGTGGCAGCAAAAGCCCCAGATGGCTGGGGAGGGAGGGGCTTGTCAACCATTATCACTGAGCCGGAGGTGGGCTCAGCCTCTGAGAAGCCGCCTGATGTGCCTGGAGTGGGAAACACGTTTCTAAAACATCTATTGCTCTGAGCACACGAAAGCTTGTGTTTCTGCCTCCCGGAGGTGGTGTCTCCCCACTGGGGCATCTCCCCACTGGGGCAGCACTGATTCACGGGGAAGTCTGTTAACTAACACCCTGAGGGCTGGTCAGGCTTCTGGTTCAGTAGCTCTGGAATGAGCCCAAGAGGGTTCCATTCTCACAAGTTTCCTTTTGATGCTTCTGGTTGTGTTTGGGAACCACACATCGGGACCATGAGGGACTTCAGGGAGGGTGGTGCCACATGGGCCGGGAAGGCAGAGAGTGCCTGGGTTCCCCAGGGACAGGGACAGAGGCAGCCTCTGGTTCACTTACTTGTGGAGTATCTTTATTGAGCTGCAGTAAGTCAAGAGCAAGGTGGAGAGAAGTGAGGGCGCTCAGAGGGAAAGGCCTGGCCCTAGTCCTGCTCAAGCTCACCATTGTAGCCTCCAGCATCATAAAACAGCAGGGCCTGAAGACAGTGTTGGCAGATCGTGTTCTACTCATGAGTGGGGCTGGGGGCAGACAGGCGCCACCGGCTTTTAGGAGCATTAAGGAACAGAAGGAATTTGGGTTGTCATAGACAAAGGCTGGGACAGAGCATTGTAGCCAGGGAATAAGGCCTGAGAGTGGGAGTCAGGTCCATTGGGCCTCTCTGGAGCTCCTTGGAAACCAGAGGTTTGGGGTTTTTCAGGCAACTTTGCAGGACTTTGTAGCGACCAAGCACTGCCCTCTGCTGGCATATATAAGTATTACATCTGGTGACATTTGGCTGGACCAACTCCAGAATTGAGAATTTCAAGAGAACATCCAGGGAGCCAAGGTCCTCAGGGCCTCCCAAGGTCTTCTCTTGCCCCTGATAGATCCTTGTTGCTTAGCCCTTGGGAGAAGGAGCTAAATTCCTTTTGAGGCAGTATGTTTCGACAGCACAGGTCAGCTTGGCCCCAGAAGGAGTTGCACTTGGCTTCCTCCTGGTCTTGGCTCTGCCTTCTGGGTCTCAGGACTGCCTACAGAGTCTGGGGGCACTGACCCCCCTACACACACACACACACACACACAGACACACACACACACACACACACACATGGCTGCCCTGCTGCAGGCTGGGTTGTTTCAGCTCCTCCAGGCCCTGCCCATCCTAGCTCACCCAAGCTGCCTTATGCCTGTCAGTCTTCTATATGAGAGTCCCTGACCAAAGAGACCTGGGGAGAGGAATGAACAGTCAAGCCCCCATAGAGGATGTAGCTTTCTCAGGAAAATCCCTGCACACCTCCTGAATCTGCCTGTGTCTCTGCCACGATGCCTCTTGGTTTTCCTGACGCTAAAAGGAGAATGAAAGTGGGCCTGGTCTTGGGAAGCAGCCAGGTGTGAATGGAGGCCATGTGATGGAGTGAGGCTGCAGCACAGCCAGGAGTATGGGCTTCCAGGGCCTTCCGCAATCCGATCCCAGCCCTAAGGAGAACAGAAGGCCGGAGAGGAAAGCAGGGGGTGGAGGGAAGTGGGCAGGGATGATGGGAGAGGAAGAGGACTGATTATTTGAAAAGAAAGCCCAGTGACTTCATCTGCCACATAAGCAGATTCATTTGTTCTTTTGTTTGTTCATCAAATATTTTTTGAGGACCCACTATTTCTCAGGCATAGCTCTAAGCCTTGCGACTATATTGGTAAATAAAACAAACTTAATCCCATGCTCTCATGGAGTCTACACTTTAATAAGGAAGACAGACAATCAGCAAACAAGTAAGATGCTTTCAGGGAGTGATAAGTGCTTTGAAGGTAACAGCTTGAGAGTGAGGGGTAGAGAATGGTGGGGACTGTGGGCAGGAGCAGCCTGTCTGAGAAGAGACCTCAACGATGAGAAAGGCAGTCAGGTAAAAACCCAGGAGAACATTTATATATATATGCCAAGCGACTGGAACAACCAGAATGACCGGAATGACCGGTCGCTATGACATGCACTGCGGCAGCCAACCAGCCCGATGGGGACCCCGATCACCCCCCCCCAAATCCCGCAGCCCCTCCCCCAGCTGGCCCAGCCCCCAATCACCTCCCTCCCCCCCCCCCCCCCCCCCCCCCCCCGCCATCAGGAGCAGGACTGGCCAACCAACCACCTGTGACCCCTCCCCCTCTCAGCCTGGCCCTGATTTTTTTAAAATGTGCAATTTTTTTATGTTCATTGAGTTGTACAACCATTACTGCATTCAATTTAGAACATCTACTGCTTGCCAGGGCCCATCAGCATACTGGGGGATGCTGTGATGGCCAAGATAGGTTGTAACTCTGCCCTTGTGGACCTATCAACATTCTATGGGGGGAAGAGAGATGTTGAAGAAAAAACCACAACTAACCAGGATGATTTAAAATGCTCTGGATGAAATAAATGGGCTCCTGGGGAGGGGCCGGGATTTCAGTGAGGGTGCTCAGGAAGTGCCTCCCAAAGAGGTGAGCTCTGTGCTGACACCCGCAGACAATGAGCCCTGAGAGAACTGGGAGAAGGGTGTTCTGAGAGAGGAAGCAGCATGTGCAAAGGCTCTGAGGTAGGCATGACGTTGACATGCCATGGAGAAAGTGAAGGGATGGCTGTCACCAGTGAACGGGGGTAGCAGAGCTGTGATGCCAGTCTAGGCCTGTGGATTTTATTTTGAATGCTGCGGGAAGCACAGAGGGATGGATCTGATTTGCATATTAATAGGCAGTGACCCCAACTAGGATGGAGAAAGACCCTGGCCCTTCCAAGAAAAAGACTCCTCTGGTCCCTAACCCCGGGGTGTCATTTTGTGCCCAGCTCCTCCTAGACCAGTGATGGCGAACCTTTTGAGCTCGGTGTATCAGCATTTTGAAAAACCCTAACTTAACTCTGGTGCCGTGTCACATATAGAAATTTTTTGATATTTGCAGTCATAGTAAAACAAAGACTTATATTTTTGATATTTATTTTATATATTTAAATGCCATTTAACAAAGAAAAATCAACCAAAAAAATGAGCTCATGTTGTCACCTCTGACACACATGTCATAGGTTCGCCATCACTGTCCTAGACCCTCACCAGGGCTGGACTGGCATGGACACAAAAAACAAGCTTCTCCAGGCCAGGATGCTGGTGTTGGGTATACTGTCACAAAGTGTACACTGCAAGCCATCTTCTGTAACCCTCCTTTGTCTATTCTTCGTGAGTACTCTGCTTTTCCATTTTCCAGGGTAGGAACTGAGGCTCAGAGATGGGCAGTTACTTGCCCAGATCACACAGCAGGTGAATAGTGGGTTGAGACCTGAGCTGAGGCCTGAGGGCAGAGTCCTGCTGTGCCCCTAGCCTGCCCACCTCAGCCCAGGAACCACCCTCATGGGACCAGCATAGGCCAGACCAGCCCTGGCTGTCTCAGAGAAGAGCCATTTCCTAAATGCCTTCCCAGGGTAAGCATGTGCAGGTGACTGACAGAGGGAAAATCACAGCCCCCTGGAAGTGGGGGTGAGAGGGGACCACAAAGACTAGGCCCCCCAGGGTCAGCCCTGCCCCCGGCAGCCCCAGCCTGGCTTCCAGCTCTGACCTCCAGCTCTGAAGCTCAGCAGGAAGGTGTTTTTGAGTGGTCAGGGTCAATGCCTGTTGTTAAATGTTGTGAATATCTCCCTGGGCAAAAAACAGCACTTGGAAAGGCCCTGGGGCAGGAGAGGGCCTGGCAGGCTGGAGAAAGGAAGAGGCCATTGTGCCTGGGGAAGGGTGAGCAAGGAGAGGTGGTGGGCATATGGGGCTTGTGGATCATTGCAGAGGCTGTAAGGGGGTCTCACTTTGATAATGACTGCAACTCTGAAAACTATAAAAGGGGCTCTGAAGGTGGCACCGCTGCCATCTCAGGCACTCAGTCCAATAAGGACACACTCAGAGCTCCAGCCCAGTGCCCAGACAGCTGCACACTGTGCCCAAGGGCTGTCTTTACAGCGTCCTAAAGGTCTGCCCTCTAAGAATGCTGCTCACCTTTGTGAAACACCTGTCACAGGGCACCAACTCTCCCAGGTATGCTGCCTACATCCACTCAACCAGTGTTCCCAGCAGCTTCTGTGAGAGAGTGGGTGGGAACGATCCTTAGAGGGAGAACCAGGCTGAGAGAGGAGTGACAGCAGGTGAGGAGGAGTCAGGTTCAAACTCCAAACCTGTACCCTGACCCTGCAGGGGCCCCTCTCCCCGTCCCTTCAGAATTCATTCATTGGTATTTTCAGTTATTTCTAGATGACTGAAGAATTTTTTCAATTTTTCTCTTATTGTAGTTGAGCATGTTGTAGAAAATTTGAAAAGTGAATGAAAACACAGAGAGAAATAAAGCTGAGCCACAGTCTTGCCTTGGCGGCTGGGGCGGCGGGGGGCGGGGGGCGCGGGGCTGTGGGCT